>NC_086385.1:42685185-47508019 GCF_036588685.1 Mytilus trossulus | reverse complement strand
CCTTGCTCAATAAAGTTGAATTGCATTTATCTTTCACTGCAAAGTATCAAACATGAAAGTTAAAGCATTAAGGACCAGCGTGATATATTTGCCTCAAATGACTTCAATATTCATATGAAGTAGAAATGTGTTATTATTTATCTTGAAGATCACATAGTCATCTTTTGCTTTCATTAGTTCTTTTAATTGTAGATTTTGATGTGACGCTGACCACCACAGAACACAAGATTGGATATATACATAAAAAAAAATCAAAATAAATATCATTTTATTTTATTATTCGATTCAGCCTACTGCTTGCCAAATATAAACGTATCTTTGTTGAATCTAGACCTCCAAATCGACAGACATTTTTAGCTCACCTGGCCCGAAGGGCCAAGTGAGCTTTTCTCATCACTTGGCGTCCGTCGTCCGTCGTTAGCTTTTACAAAAATCTTCTCCTCTGAAACTACTGGGCCAAATTAAACCAAACTTGGCCACAATCATCTCTGGGGTATCTAGTTGAAAAAATGTTTCCGGTGACCCGGCCAACCATCCAAGATGGCCGCCATGGCTAAAAATAGAACATAGGTGTGAAATGCAGTTTTTGGCTTATAACTCAAAAACCAAAGCATTTAGAGCAAATCTGACATGGGGGTAAAATTGTTCATCAGTTCAAGATCTATCTGCCCTGAAATTTTCAGATGAATCGGCCAACCCATTGTTGGGTTGCTGCCCCTGATTTGGTAATGTTAAGTAAATTTTGCTGTTTTTGGTTATTATCTTGAATATTATAATAGATAGAGATAAACTGTAGACAGCAATAATGTTCAGCAAAGTGAGATTTACAAATAAGTCAACATGACCAAAATGGTCAGTTGACCCCTTTAGGAGTTATTGCCCTTTATAGTCAATTTTTAATCATTTTTCGTAAATCTTTGTAATCTTTTACAAAAATCTTCTCCTCTCAAACTACTGGGCCAAATGAAACCAAACTTTGCTACAATCATCTTTGGGGTATCTTGTTTTAAAAATGTGTCCGATTATCCGGCAATCCAACCAAGATGGCCGCCATGGCTAAATATAGAACATTGGTTTAAAATGAAGTTTTGGCCTTTAACTCAAAAACCAAAGCATTGAGAGCAAATCTGGCTTAGGAAAATTGTTTATCAGGTGAAAATCTATCTGCCTTGAAATTTTCAGATACCTGTTGTTAGGTTGCTGACCCTGAATTGGAAATTTTGTCGTTTTTGGTTATTATTTTGAATACTATTATAGATAGAGAAAAACTGTAAACAGCAATAATGTACAGCAAAGTGATACCTTAAAATAAGTCACCATGACCAAAATGGTCAATTGACCCTCTAAGGAGTTATTGTCCTTTATAGTCAACTTTTAACAATTTTCATTTTTTTTACTAACATTTTCCACTACAACTACTGGACCAAGTTCATTATAGATAGAGATAATTGTTAGCAGCAAGAATGTACAGTAAAGTAAGATGTACAAACACATTACCATCACAAAAACACAAAGTTGTCATAAATCCATCTGCGTCCTTTGTTTAATATTCACATAGACCAAGGTGAGCGACACAGGCTCTTTAGAGCCTCTAGTTTATGTTAAGGGTGTTTCAAAGAGAAAATATTTTTTTACATCCGACCGTGCAAGAGCTGTATAGCCAGTCAAGGTCGTTAAAAACTTCCATCATTTTCATCATTACATTTTTACACTACATGTAGGTACTCCCATAATGGCATTTCCGTAAGTATGTCAGTACCTCTGAAGTGTAAAGGTATTTTTAGTGCCACAATCGAGATTGGTTTAAAAGTTTTCTCCAATAAATATTAAAGCATACTATAACAAATTGTTATTTCAAGCGTCACAACTGGGTGTGATTTTGATTTGTTTTGGACTTTTCGATTTGTTTTTTAGGAACCAAAACCCAATAACTTATTATCAATGGTAATTTAGTTCCAGGCGACTTCAACAATTTGTTAGTTTATGAACAATTTGCAATTAGTGGTAGGTCAATGCTACTTGGTATGCAGTTGTATATGCATCGCCATATCTCATTTCATGGAGAATAATTGACAATGCCCCCTCAGTCATGATCTATTGACTTTGTAACTGTTGATTGGTTTTAATGTATTCAATGTGTGATAAGGTCAATAAATAAAGAACAACTAGTGGTACAACAATGTCAATTAGTATTCAATTTTATAAGTATTGACGTATATCATTTCTATGGAAGTAATTTGGCTCCGTCCCTCAGTCATGTTGTATTGGCTTTGGAACTTTTCCTCAGTTACATTAGTAACATGCATTTATTTGTGATAAGTTCAGTTTAAGAGGAATCACAAGAAGAAGGTCAATGTTAATTGGTATACAGTTACAGTATAGGCGTAAGCACATCTCTTTTTATAAAAACAATATTTGACCACGATCTTGCAGTCATGGTCTTTTGACGTTGAAACTTTTGTTTAGTTAGGTCGATGCCTCTGCTGGTTGACCGTTAATCTCCAAGGATATTACAAGCCCAGTAGCCAGCACTTTGACATGAAATACTGATTGTTTGCTGTTATTCAAATTTGCTGTTACAAAATGGTATGAATTATTGTAAATTAAGGAATGCATCTCCCTCGTGAAAAGCTCTGATTTCTTCCATGGCTTTGGTTTTACTTTTTATTTCTTTTAATGTTAGAGCTCTTCATCTTTTTAGTAAGCTTTTGGTTTTCTAATACTATTATATTGCCTCGAGCATCACTGAAGAGACATTTCTTGTCGAAATTCGCATCTGGTGCAGAAAAGTTGGTTCTGTTTATGGTTTTACTATATCAGTTTGTGAATAGATCAGTTAAAGATGAACCGGTCATGTTCAATGAATGATATATATTATGCTAATTTATTGGCATTTGCAAGTCTCGTTGCCACGGATATTATGTTAATGGCCGCAACCCCTCATCATGATTCATTGACTTTAAAACTTTTACATAGTTTACTAGTTAATAAAACTGAGAATGGAATTGGGGAATGTGTCGAAGAGACAACAACCCGACTTTAAAGCAGACAACAGCCGAAAGCCACCAATGAATCATTAATGCAGCGAGAAACTCCCGCACCCGGAGACGTCCTTCAGCTGGCCCCTAAACAAATATGTATACTAGTTCAGTGATGATGGACGTCATATTAAACTCTTAATTATACACAAGGAACTAGAATTAAAAATCATACAAGACTAACAAAGGCCAGAGGCTCCTGACTTGGGACATGCGCAAAAATGTGGCGGGGTTAGACATGTTTTTTTAGATCCCAACCCTCCCCCTATACCTATACTCAATGTAGAAAAACAAACGCACAACAATACGCATAGTAAAGCTCAGTTTAAGAGAAGTCCGAGTCCGATGTCAGAATAGGTTACAAAAGAAACTAAACACAATGAAAATATTACATAAATTAACAAAGGACTTCTAGCAGTTACTGACATGTGTTTTTAGGTTTGTTTAAAGAGAACGTCTTATGAACAGTCGAAGATATTTGGTAAACAGTATTAATATCCTTGACACTTTTTATCCAGTGGATATTGTTTGGCTGTGTACCTTTATTCATGGTTCATTAACTATGACTATTTGCTTAAACCATTGTGGTGACGTCAACCTATTCATTTACCGTGGATTCTTTTTCTAGAATCAACGCTTCCTAAATCCGTCGCTGAAATGGACTCACCAAATTATATTCAATTGTGTTCTTTGTGTGTCTAATTTCAGTAAGTTTGAATTGGCTAATTTACTGATTTCTGTTCACTAATGGAATTATTTTAAAAACTTACCTTTAACTTTTGTAATTTTTTTATGCCTGCACTGGGAATCGAACCCGTCCATGCATTTTCTTAAGTGTCACTAACATCAAGATATCGACGAAACCTCTCGGCTACCAATTGGTTACGATTTAATTTTCTAACTTATAGATATAAATGAGTATTTGATATACACCGGTACAACGGACACACATGGATTGTACCTTTATATATACAATAATAGGCAATTGTGGTGTATGAGTTGGTAGCCGCGAGGTTTCATAGTTATGCTTAATGAGTTAGACCTTGGCGGTTTAGGTGCGAATCCTGGTAAAACATAATGTTGCCTCTATTTTCTAGTTTTCCTGTTTTGTTTCTTGTTTTTTAAGTTATTGTGGATATTTTGTTTAATAAAAGCGAGTTTCTTCGTTTATATTCAGATCATTGTTAGCCATTCCACATGTTTGAAATGAAAATGTTTACATTCTAGGTGTTCATTTGTTTTATAAATCAATATAGTATGATTTCATCTGTTTATTCGCAAATTCCTATGCTAGAAAATCGTGATATATAGAAATGGGAAGATGTGGTGTGAGTGCCAATGAGACAACTCTCCATCCAAGTAACACTTTAAAAAGTAAACCATTATAGATTAAAGTACGGCCTTCAACACGGAGCCTTGGCTCACACCGAACAACAAGCTATAAAGGGCCCGAAAATTACTAGTGTAAAACCATTCAAACGGGAAAAACCAACGGTCTAATCTATATAAACAAAACGAGAAACACGTATATATTACATAAACAAACGACAACTACTGTACATCAGATTCCTGACTTAGGACAGGTGCAATCATTTGCAGCGGGATTAAACGTTTAAATGGATGCAAACCTTCTCCCTTTTTCTGAAACAATAGCATAACATCACAACATAGAAAAACACACGATAAAATATCAATTTGCAGACTTAACTCAATCAAAAAACGTATGATTACACAATGAACGAATAAATTTGATCTGCGGTATCTGAATACAAATGCACAATTAATTAAATATTAGAGAAAAACATTCATGACCAACAATTTAAGCTAACAAACAAATTCAAACAAAGCCATGGCAGGACATCACTGAGAAATATTTAACCAATTAAAATTCACTTTAGAAAAAAACCGGTTTTAAAAAAATAATTATAATTTTGAAGTTTATACAAATGGAGTAAGAATAATTGAAAAATTATAGATGTCACAAATAATTAAAGCTGGTGTACAGACAAGATCCATATAAATACAAAATAACAAAAAAGCATTATAAACAGTATCAACAGGTCGAATTAACAAGAAAATACGATTTGAGAGTACTCGCAGTTACTGACAGCTAGTTAAAAGCCAAAACCAATTAATAATAAAAAATCATGCATCAGAGACTAAAATCAACTAAAACACATCACAGGGATTTAGTATTTTAACGTCGTTAATAGTCAAAGAAGACATGACTTGTGCAATGCCAAAAATAAATGTATCGACAGGTAGTAGGATAGTGAAGAGCGACTTCTATAGAAATAAAAATTAACGTGTCTGTGTCTCTATACATCTCGCCTCAAAAGATAATGAAATTTAGTTATGTTTTAATTTGCTAATGACAAAATCAATATTATTGCCAATGTGAACTATATTCAGAGATCTAATTACAATATTGGTACGATAACCCTTACTTATAAGTTTGTTTAAAGGTTCGATGAGTTTACAAGGATCACATAGTGATTTCCTCGCTTTAAGTACAATATTACCATAAAATTTAGGATGTGAAATACCATTTTTGATAAGCTTTCTACAGGTATAGCCAAATTTACTAATCAAATCTTTGTATCTATGAAAGAATTTAGTAAAAGTTTTAAGTAATTTATGGTATCGAAATCCCTGACACAACAATTTACCAGTGATGCATTGATTACGTTCGTTAAAATCTATGACATCAGAACACACACGGGCAAACCGAACGAGTTGCGATACATAAACACCGTATGATGGAGCCAAAGGCACATCGCCGTCTAAAAAAGGAAAATTAACAATAGGAAATGAAAAATCGTCTCTTTTGTCGTAAATTTTGGTGTGAAGTTTCCCGTTTAAAATTGAAATGTCTAAATCTAGAAAAGAACAACTGCTGCTGTTTATGTTAGATTTAGTTAAAGTAAGTTCGTTTGGGTAAATTTCTGAAGTATATTTAGAGAACTCTGGATTATTCAACGAAAATATATCATCCAGATAACGGTAGGTATTTTTGAAAGTATCAACCAAATATAACAATGATGGGTCTTTACTGAGTTTGGTCATAAACTGAGATTCATAGCAATATAGAAATAAATCTGCTATTAAAGGGGCACAGTTGGTGCCCATAGTAATACCTACTACCTGATGATACACTTTATCGCCGAAACGTACATAAATGTTATCTAGCAGAAAGTTTAAAGATTCAATCATATCCTCACATTTCCAGTAAGTGTATCTAGCATACTTTCCTTTTTCGTTAATGAAAAAGGCCTTGAACGAGTTACAGCAAATAAAATTACAATGAGATTTTTCGAAAGACCATTTTATCAAATACAAAAACTTTTTCTTTATAAGATTGTGTGGAAGTGTAGTGTACAGAGTAGAAAAATCATAACTGTCAACAGAATTGTAAGGACCATTGAAAGCATGTATTTTATCTAAAACCTCTAAAGAATAAAATAAGACTTCTTGTTAGAAATTTTGGACACATGCTTTAAATATATTATATATATATATGTTTTTTGTCAAGTTGTTGTCCCCGTATTTGACATATTCCCAATTTTCATTCTCATTCTTATTAGTAATAAGATAGAATATGTCTCATTTTGTCAAAAAATGTTCAGATGCCTGATAAATGAAAAGGCAGACGTGGTGTGTTCAACATGTATTTGTATTGATTTTACCAATTATTTGTAATATATAATTTATTGTAAGGCATCGCCTGCGGGCTCATGGTTTTTTTTTCAAGAATCAACGCTTATCCATTGTATTTATATAACATAATTTACATGTTAAAGTATTCCTATTTCAATTTCAACACTTACATGATCAAAATAATAGAAATGCGAGAAATATCTCTGTGTTAGCAGTTTATTCTTCTTGACATATTTGTTTGTTTTATAATGTTTATAGTGATTAGGATTATAATGCAATGGTTTATCGTTTGTTTATGTCGCCTTGTTATGATGACTGCTAGTTTCACAATCGCACATTTTCCCGTAAAATGCTTATGTTCTTACATACTCGTCCAATGACGTCATTTACACCAATTGGCGCCAGGTAGCTCATTCAGGAATAAAATTGACGTTGGAATATGATCGGAACACCACATACAAATCATGGCGATTCTGATCAGCTGAGGTACACTATCTTCATATGTTACCCAAGGTATGTACTTTAAGCGTTTAAAGAACGCAATATTATAATTATTGTCGTAATCTTGAGAATCAGTTTCAATAAAGCTTGTTTATAAATAACATTTTATAGCTGACTATGCGGTATGGGCTTGGTTCATTGTTGAAGGCTGTACGGTGACCTTTAGTTAATTGCTGGATCATGTTGGTCTCTTGTGGAGAGTTGACTCATTTACAATCATACCACATCTTCGTTTTTATATATAATAGTATTGCAATTGTCCAAGCTAGCAAAAACTTTTCATACGTTTGTTTGAATATCATGACTGTTTATGAAGAAATATCTTTTAAAAAGTAATGCAAATATTTTCATCTTATCAAATTTGTTCAAATTTCGTTGACAAAGATAAAATCTTACATATCATCATCATCTTCATAGTTCATATAGTAGTCTTCTTCTTCTTGTATTTGTTCTTGTTCTTGTTGTCGTCGTATTTCTTCTTCTGCATCGTCTTCTTCTTCCTGCTGTCGTCGTTGTTCTTCTTCATCGTCTTCTTGTTGTCTTCGTCGTTCTTCCTCGTCTTGTAGTTGTTGTTGTAATTGTCTTTCTTCTTCTTCTATCTGCTGTTGTCGGTCTTCTTCTTCGTCGTCGTCTTGTTGTTGTTGTCGTCGTCGTTCTTCTTCTTCTTCGTCGTCGTCTTCCTGTTGTCGTAGTTTTTCGTCTTCTTCTTCTCGACGGCGTCGTTCTTCTGTTTCGTTGTCTTCTTCTTCTTGTCGTCGTTGTTCTTCTTCTTCATCGTCGTCTTCTTGTTGTTGTCGTCGTTCTTCGTCTTCTTCTTCTTTTTGTCGACGTTCTTCTTCATCGTGTTCCTCTTGTTCATGTCGTCGTTCTTCGTCTTCTTCTTGCTGTCGACGTTCTTCTTCTTCGTCGTATTCATCTTGTTCTTGTTGTCTAAGTTCGTCTTCTTCGTCGTCTTCTTCTTGTTGCCGATATTCTTCTTCTTCGTCGTATTCCTCCTGTTTTTGTTGTCGTCGTTCTTCGTCTTCTTCGTCTTCTTCTTGTTGTCGACGTTGGTGTCCTTCTTCTTCGTGTTGGTGTCGCCTTAGTTCTTGATACTGATGTTGTTGTTCTTTTAAATTTGAAGGGAGAAAATTTGTTAGACATTGTCTATTTGAATATTTTGTACGTTTTTTAAATTAATGTATTAGTCAGTATGTTAACTTTGATGATTTTGACCAATATCCCAATTAAATCGTATTGGCGATAGATTGAAATGCTTTTTTTGTATCAAAAGTCACTGCAAAAAAAAAGGTTTAAAAACCCGTTTTTTGAACATCTAATACAATCTTGGCTATTTTCTCTTTTTGATCAAACTAAGTTTAACTTTGCACCCTTTGGACCATAATGCTGACCAATTCAAAATCCGGGCCAAAAATCAAAATTCTAAATAAATGGTTAAATCCAGCTTAAAAATTCAAATCAAACGTGGTTTCATTTTTGACCCTTTGGATTTTAAAGTAGACCCATTTGAAACGGGACCCGCAACAAACAAAATCTATTACACATGGTGAGCGGCATTTAGCATTTGCGCCGATTTTTTTACAGGTGAATTACAGGTGAATGTTATTTTTCATTCATCCTTATTGACCTCTTCCGTTAGCCAGTTGTACAAATGATATGAATTATCAACCATAACATGAAGATGAGGTGGAAGAAAGAATGTCGATGAGAATTTTTAACGCACTATGTTCACATACTTTCAAATCAAGAAGTAACGATCTAAGATAAAAGCACTATGTTTTTACTAAAATGGCAAAATAAAAATCTATTTAAAACATTAACATCCATAAAAACTGTAAGATTAAAATCATACATCTGTTAACGTTCTTGCCGAGTGTTGATAGGCAACACAGCTAATATATTCCTTTCATGTGATTTCGTCTCTTCTATATTTGTCGTAATTGTTAATAACGAAGTATCTTTTTTTCTTTCTCTGGCTTTTCTTAACTTAAACTTATGTGAACAACGTTTGTAACCAAATTTTACCAATATCTGTACCTTCAGAGAATAGTACATGTACAAGTATTTACTTACCTGGGTTAATCTGTCAATGCAATTAGGAGCAAATATAAAATCGGCGCAAATGAAAGAATGACAATTTAAAAAATCGGCGCAAATGTCATACGCCCATGGTAAGATTAATTATATCAAATAACCCATACATATTAATTAATTTTATTTTAAAAATACAAAGTTTTTAGAAACGGACCAAAAATAAAAAATCGAAATAAACGAGAAGATTATATTAAAGAACCTCAAGAATTCAAGAATTAGAATTTAATTCCATTGACATTGGTTAATAATCAGCAATGTTTTCAAAGAATTCAACTGAATGGTTAAAATCTATTGTACTATTTCATTATGTATCTAAGTGTTCTCTGTCCTGAGTGTTTATGTGTTAATCTGTACTGTATTCTGGTAACGTAATGTTTTCATTTTGGTGGTATTCTAAACATTGACATATAGGCGTATAAGCGGAAACCAGATTTAACCAACCATTGTTTCTTGAAACGTCCTGTATAAAGTCAGGGATATAGAAAGGGTTATGTCAAACAGTCTGTTTCTGTTTATTTTAGTGTTTGTTTTGTAGCAGTTGAGTGTTTAAGCTGTTCCGTTGTTTTTCTCCTATAGATAGTTTGTTCCCCTCAGTTTTGGTTTGTAACCTTGATTTGATGCAATTAAAATGATTTACGACTATTATGTCTGAAAACCCAATGTCTTTAGACGCTGACGACGCTGATGACGCTGGCGTAGATCACCAAACCAGTATACTACCTCGAAATTTGTGCAGTGGTATCAAAACGACAAAATGACAACCAAAAGTCCTTGGAGTACAACATAGAAATCAATGACTGTTAAGCAATTACGAAGTGACAAATCAATGTAACAAACAAAAGACGTGACAAGTTGAAAGATGAAGCGTAGATTTTAATGCATAAAAAGTAAAATCTCAAAAATACTAAACTCCGAGGAAAATTCAAGGCGGAAAGTCCTTAATCAAATGTCAAAATCAAAAGCCTAAACACATCAAACGAATGAATTACAACTGTCATATTCCTGACTTGGTACAGGGATTTGAAATGGTGGATTGAACCTGGTTTAATAGCTAAATTAACCATCTGTCACTTGTATGACATTCGCATCAAATTCCATTATATTGACAACGATGCGGGAATAAAACAAACAGACATATGCATGTACATGTATCACTTGCAATGCGAATCCACACTAAGACAAAATGTCACAATCGGGAAAAGAACAAAATGGGTAAAATTATACATGTTATAGTTTAAATCAATTTACTTGTATGTTAAGATCTCAGACTGCAAAAAACATTTCGGTAAATAGTTCAGATACCCAAACTTAGCACACAAAGGGTTAGCTGATTCTCCTCCAGACGTGTCACCAAACGTGTTGCTGATTGCAAAGAACAAATTTGATGTAAAGTGGCTTCGATGATGTCGAATTCAAGGAACGGATTTAAAATTTTCTACTATAGATTTAAAGATTTTTTGTGAATGTTTTGTGATTTCTTTTCATATGATGGAGACATAGTCTTTCACTCAGTTTTATTTAGGTCTAGAGCCGGCATGTCAGTTAACTGCTAGTAGTCTGTTGTTATTTATGTTTTATTGTTATTTTGCTTATTTTCTATTGTTACATCTTCTGACATCGGAATCGGACTTCTCTTCAACTGAATTTTAATGTGCGTATTGTTATGCGTTTACTTTTCTACATTGACTAGCGGTATATCGGGAGGGTTGAGATCTCATAAACATGTTTAACCTAGCCGCAATTTTGAGCCTGTCCCAAATCAGGAGCCTCTGGTCTTTGTTAGTCTTGTGTGATTTTTAATTTTAGTTTCTTGATGTGTATAATTCGGAGTTTAGTATGACGTCCATTATCACTGAAATATTAAACACATGTTTAAGGGGCCAGCTAAAGAACGCCTCCGGGTGTGGGATCTTCTCGCTACATTAAAGACCCATTGGTGGCCTTCGGTTGTGATCGCTTTGACACATTCCCCATTTCCTTTCTCAATTTTATTATATAAGGATAATTCTCATATGCATACCTAAGTCTTTACATAAATCATTCCTGTCAGCATTGACTAGTGCTTCTTTCAAGCGCTGTACCATGTAATATTCACTTTTAACCTCAAACCAACTCTGCCATTTTATCAAACCCTTAAACACCTTTCGATTCACATAGTTATCATCATGTTCAAGCATGTGGTCTTCAACTCCTAGATTGAATAAAACAAGGTGGTATTCTCTTCGAATCTTGCTGGCTAACTTCTTTAGATACGACTTCGTTAATACAACTGTAATATAAACTTAAGAATTAATGCATCACAAGATCATAAACATGCTCCATAAAAGCTAGTTAGTTCTCATTAAATTCACATGCAATATCTGAATAGATTACGGCAAAAGATTAATCCTTTATCATGTTTATGCATAAACTTTACACTCACTATCATGAATTCGATAAAAGTGCATGCTTACATTGTAAGTTTTAGGATTCAACTCTGGATAATTGACAGGTTTGGTTGGATATTGAGTCATTATATACAAACGGAAAACATGAAAACGCGAGGTTAAGTAGTATGCATCGACAGGATAAGAACAGCTATCGGTTTTTTATCTGTATGGACAAGACAGTATTAAAGAATGAATAATATGCTTAACATTCTTTAAAATCAGCTTTTGATTTTGACATGTCATTTAACGCGTTATGTGACACGTGTGATGAAGATTAACTATTTATAACAAGTCGCTAACCTCACATTCTTAGTCGCAGATCTAGAATAAAATAACAAAATGCAAAGAGTAACAAGAAAATACACTATTATTGATTCATTCAAATTTATTCAGTTCTGCAATAGAAGAAATTGGGTTTAATGTACTTGCAACATTATTGAAATAGAACTTATTAATTAATCATTTTGATAAATTATTACATGAACATTTGGCATCATGAACCAAATACAGCTATCGAGATATTTCTGATCCTGCAATAAGAGAAACTTATTATTTTGCATTACCCTTACGAAGCACCTGACAGTGTAGTCTTTAATTATGTTGTGTTTTGTACTATTATTTGTCTGTGTGACGTTTTCCTTTCTTAGCCATGACGTTGTCAGTTTATTTTCAATTTACGAGTTTGACTGTCCCTCTGGTATCTTGCAATCTTTTAGGGCTCTGTGCTTAGTATGAAAAAAGTAAAAAGGTCAGTTACATATTTTAGTTGGGGAGATCATGTTTGTGTGTGAGACAAAATCTGATTTTGCAATTTATCACCTTCTAAAATATTTTAATTATGCACTCAACGTAAACAAAAAGATTTACTTTATACTGCAATATAGTCAGGAATCATAGAAACACAGACGTGTCAAACTGCTATAAAACAGCAAAATTCAAAGGAGTGAGCGTGTGGTCACCCTGTTTTAGATACCATCAAAACCGTGGTGAAGTCCAGAAGGGTAAGCAGTTTATTCACCATAAGTACAGTTATTTTGCTTGTGACAATAAAAACTGATGATTTGTCTTGATATGTTGTATATAACTCTATTTCTCTTTTTATACAACTTCTCTGACTATTTGAGGATTTCCTCCGTATTTGTACATTTCTATAGTCTCGATCGCCAGTATTCGTCTAACAATTATAAAAACAGGCTAAGTTATTTACTCACTATATTTATCTGTAGGCATTTTTCTTTTATCTGATTTGCTTCTGAAAATTCAGATGATAAATTGTTTTTTTGGTTCTTCTCTAATACTCTTTTTTCATATAGTTTTTGTCGTCTGTGGAAGCAATACAATACAGTAATAATGGAAGATCTTAGCAAGCAAAATCAAGGGAATTGTGCAAATGATTATACAAGCATGAAAATTACCACAAAGCATCATTATCATATACTTTTTACGAAATAACTGCTGGCCATTAGAAAAAAAAATTTCAAGATGGCCACGGCCATTTTCTAAAATGGCTGTTTTCCTCAGTTTGAACATACTTATTTTTCTTTTAAACTTTTCTTTGAACTTCTTTTAGTAAAAACCAGTTATCAGGTTTGGCGGCTACCTTCCTTACACAACATATTTATTAAGAATGAACATCCAGTATTTGCGCATCGGCGAAAATGTTACGAAATTCTTTCAAAAACATTTGAACTATTTACTACTTATGTGGTGTTTTTGGATTTCTAATGATATTGTGAATTGGTTTACTTACATTTTTCAAGGTAATGATACACATGTGTTTAACACTTTTGCACATCTGCAAACTATTTATAGCCATTAAGAGCGATTCGTATGCATTACCAGGCAATTCTCATGTATTCAATGGATAAGGCGGAAATGTGGTGAATCCTGGAGAAACATCAATTGCAACTGCAGATCAGCCACTTTTGGAAATGACTAAGCAAATTCACTAAGAATGGTTTGGTTTTTACGGAAAAGATAAGTGTATCGTCATGTTTGGTGGATTGCACATTAAAATGACTTGGTATAAAACTCTGGGTGTTATATTGCGTGATAGGGGATGGAAATGTTGTCCTACTAAAGCCAATATTGCAACACCAAGAACGGCAGATTCTTTTTATGTATGTTCAAATGTACCTAGGATTAGACAGGCGCATCAGACAACTGCATGTATTTTGCTTGAACTGTTCATTTCGGATTATGAAAGCTAAATGTATAAGTATGGCATGACTCTGTGACGCTCTATGATTTAAAAGACTGGTGTATAGAGTCATCTCGACCACAGTTTCATACCTTGCGTTCAATTATAAATTAAGAACTTCTTCTGATTTTGGTATTATGCTCATTTCATGAGTGAGATTTCGTACTTTACAAACAGTCCATATAGAGCATGATAGCGTTTTGTTTTAGGTCTTGGTCGTGTTAATTATGCTCGATCGTTACAGACCCATCTCCAAGATGTGACTTCCCTTCCCGAACATCACCCACAGGAGCTAATGAAATTTGAAAATGATAATTTCACTGTACGATAGTCCAGCAAATTGTTTTCTTATAACACAATTGATCAGGCACAAAAGCAGAATAATGTAATTGTGAAGGGCGATGTTGGCGCCATAGGATTAACCGAAGATCCAATTTAGACAAATGGATGGTAGCTGGACCAGGAGTCAATATACTAGAAGATGAATTTAAAAGATCTTGTGGTTTGTGTCATTCGATAACAGATGAACGACCTAATGAAGACTCTACAAACACAAAACGTTGCCTTTAAACAGCTTTAAAGACTTTGTAAAGTGATGAACGAGTTTGGAAATTCATTTCTAGAAGAGTCGTCAGATTTGTAAAAAAATACCACATTTAGGAAATAGTTGAACAGGTAAGATATGGAATAATTCCAAGGTATTGGTCCAAATCAATAGAAGATCTTTTGAAGCAAATGCAAAACGATGGAAACCCTGCTTTTTATAACCAAATGAAAAATAACAACTTTTTATTTTGGCCGCAAAATGAAACTGGAAACGTCTTTGTCAAAAACAAAGCTAGAGAACCTTTAAAGTGATTGCGATATCATTTCTAGACTTTTCATTTCTTGTTACAGTAGACAGTTTTACTTGAAATATTTCTATATCCATAAAAACTTTACTTCTCTGTCTTTATCTTAGGATGTTTCTTGAAATAGTAGTATTAAATCGCTGCAAATAGGTTTACTTAATACATTCTACGATTTTCTGATCCAAATTTGGACGCATTTATCGTCGGTAGGGCAGCAATGGTTAATTCCAGGTCACATGGTTGGGCAAAAATATTTGATGAATATGCAAATAATGTCATACTGCCTTACAAAAAATTATGCATCGATAAGTATTTAAGAGTATACATTGTATTTGATGTTTACTAAATGAATAGTTTAAAGGCTGTGTCAAAACAAAGGCAAGGTTTTTGTGCCAGATTGAAAGGTGTTGGCAGAATACCAAGGGTTTAGAATAGTTTTCACTGTGAAGATTGCAACAAAACGAAATTGTGCAAGTTTCTTGCTGACAAAATTGCTTCTTAAGGGACTAATAACTAGAGGCTCTAAAGAGCCTGTGTCGCTCGCCTTGGCATATGTGAATTAAACAAAGGAAGCAGACAGTTCATGACAAAATTTTGTTTAAGTGATTGTGATGTGTTTGTACATCTTCCTTTACTGAACATTCTTGCTGCTTACAATTATCTCTATCTATAATGAACTTGTCCGTGTAGTTTTAGTGGAAAATGTTAGTAAAAATTTACAAATTTTATGAAAATTGTTAAAAGTTGATTATAAAGGACAATAACTTCTTAGGGGGTCAATTGACCATTTTGGTTATTTGAACTTATTTTTGAGTCTTTAATTGCTGTACATTATTGCTGTTTACAGTTTATCTCTATCTATAGTAATATTCAAGATAATAACCCAAAACAGCAAAAATTCCTTAAAATTACCAATTTAGGGGAAGCAACCTAACAACGAGTTGTCCGATTCATCTAAAAATTTCAGGGCAGATAGATCCTGACCAGATTTTTAGCCGTAGTGACCATCTTGGTTGGTTTCCCTGGTCACAAAACACAATTTAGATAGCCTAATAATGATTCTGGCTATGTTTGGTAAAATTTGGCCTAGTAGTTTCAGAGGAGAAAAATTTTTGTAAAAGTTAACTAAGATTTACAAAAAATAAATAAAAATTGACTATAAAGGGCAATATCTCCTAAAGGGGTCAACTAACCATTTTGGTCATGTTGACTTATTTGTAAATCCTACTTTGCTGAACGTTATTGCTGTTGACAGTTTATCTCCATCTATAATAATATTCAAGATAATAACCAAAAACAGTAAAATTTCCTTAAAATTACCAATTTAGGAGCAGCAACCTAACAATGGGTTGTCTGATTCATCTGAAAATTTCAGGGCAGATAGATCTTGACCTGATAAACAATTTCACCCCAGTCAGATTTGCTCTAAATGCTTTGGTTTTTGAGTTATAAGCCAAAAACTGCATTTTACCCCTATGTTCTATTTTTAGCCATGGTGGCCATCTTGGTTGGTTGGCCAGGTAAAAAACACAAATTTTCAGCTTGATACATCAATGATGATTGTGGCCAAGTTTGGTTAAATTTGGCCCAGTAGTTTCAGAGGAGAAGATTTTTGTAAAAGTTAACGCCGGACGACGGACGACGGACGACAGACGACGGACGACGGACGATGGACGACAGACGACGGACGACGGACGCCAAGTGATGAGAAAAGCTCACTTGGCCCTTCGGGCCCGGTGAGCTAAAAATGTGTATGTTACTCATACTTCAATTTCAATAAGGATGCTTCCTTTCGACCCCTTATAATCATGAATTAGAAGATACACGAATGTTTCCTTGTTCGGCATGATTATGAAAAGTGTTGTAAAATGTAATACTAGGTAGCACTGACACAGATGTAATAGTATTAGGAATTACAGCAATCGCAAAACTAGGTGGAACACATTGTGGATAGGTTATCGAAGAAATAAAGACTTTTGATGGCTTCCTGTACGTGACATATCAAATGCGTTTGGTCCTTGTGTTGCTGCTCTTCCTTTCATCCATGCATTCAGTCGCTTTGACACTTTGTCGAATCGTCCTGTGAAAGGGAAGAGGTCAGCTTGGCTAACTATGGAAGGTTTTTCAGATGTAAAGGACGTTTTTTTTCGGCTTAAGTATGAAGCGCGGCACGATGTGAATTGTTTGTCAGGAAGCAGCGGCATTGTGATGCAATTCCGACTACAAGAGGTTCATTTGCATAGCACATCAAAAGAGAAGTAAATCAAGGAGGAGTTGTTTGGGCTCAGCCTGATTCATGTATTCGACAGGTACATATACCAAGTCATGAACACCGGGGTTGGATGAAATAAAGAATCGATGACAGTTGGAAACCGAAAAGGACGTCTGTAACTGCCGCTGCATCCTTGTGTCAGGAACTTTTGAAATGCGGAGGCAAACATCCAGCTGTGTTGGTAACTGTAAATTCTATCGTTCTGGCCTTCCTTGTACGGGTTGTTGTATAGGCAACTGTCACATAATTATGAGATAAGCAATCAGTTTTTCTAACCAAACTTGGCATTTAAACTTAACAAAGAATGCTATCAATTGTTAAGTGGATATAAATCATAAAAATGTTTTCTACGTATTTGCCTCCATTTTGGAACCGGAAATCACATTTTTCTTCATTTATATGTTGTTTTGTCGTACTTAGGAACTGTTTTTAACGTTTACTCATAACTAACATTGGATTATACCTATAACACATCTTTCAAGGATTTACAACATTTGTTGTAAAATTTGTTGTTTGAAAGTATAAGAATTGAAATTTTTGACTTTTTTGCCGACATTTTGAAACCAGAAGTCACTTTTAGTTTTATTATTGTAATGTCTAGTCGTAATTTGGGAACTGTCATTTACTTTTTATCAAATCCAAAATTGTATTTTAAATAAAACACACCTTCCAAAGGATTTACGAATTATTGCCATGTTATAATGACGCCATTTCCAAAATGTGTGGTGACCATCTTGAAAAATTTATTATTTTTTCTGACCAGCAGCGGATTTTTTATACGTATCATTTAAACCAAATTCATACCTAATTTCATGGTTGTATCACGATTTGCACAATTATGTCCATAATATCTCCCACGATAAGAGCTGTTTAACAATTTCTTGTTGAATAAAGCTTGGGTTGCCGAGTTTGTTTTAATGTTTGCTTAATCATTTCATCTTGAACATTTACCGACAATTTGCAGACGAACATTTAACCAATAAAAAGATTTGTTTGGATGATAAATATCTTATGACGTAGACAGCGATTATGTTCTTTTAATTTTAAATTACACATTATCCAATTTTATGTGTGTAAATTGCATGGGCTTTTAAACAGTTTTAGAAGTGTTAAGTTCATTTGTTGGTCCGACAAATTCATGAATTATTGTCATTTTAAATCTAAGTATACTGGTTATTGCATTATACACATTCTGCTAACTGTCTTCTAAGGAACATCTTAATGTTCATACAATAATAGAGCCGAACTGAAATTTTCGGTATTTTTTGTTTGGTACTATGGATATTAAACTTACTTGAATGTTTCTTCCTGACGAGTTATATTCGGCTTTGGTTGTTCCTGGTGAAATTTAATTCAGAAAAACGTTGCGGACGCAATTAATGTTTATTTTTAATATTTTATATATATGACTTAAAAAGCTCGTTTTTATTGAGGAATGCATGTTGACCTCATAATGGTTATGGTTTAGTCTTAAGACATGACGTATAACTTCTTTTCGTTGACCGCATATAAAAATGATCGATACATGTGCCATGATTATTGATATTAAGTTTTTTATTAAGAGATTTGGATCATTCGTATTTACGGTATATATTTTCCTGTAAACTACTGCATAATTACTTTCGCTTTTGTACAGTTATTGTTATGGGGAAGGATCTTTCAAAGTTAAAACATAAAATTACCTTATGCTAAATAAAGATGTTAAAACTGCATCCGTTTTAATCCATATTTATTCTTTTATTATGTATGAATTATCCAAAACTCTTCTTGCCAACTAGAAGGTCATTTGTGTTTACTGATATATTTGTGTATACCGATTCTATATTTAGGGTATATCGATTGATGTGGTCTTGCAAACGTTTTCATAAAATAAAGTCTGTTTCAATAACATTTAAATATGTGCCTTGAGTGAATTGTTGATTTTGACAATTTAACTGTTATATTAAAATAGCTGCTGTTAATTTATCTAAATAAATATTAATTCTAGTTTTACAAAATATACACTTTCAGAAAAGTTAAATACTGCGGATTCATTTATTTTCGTGGATACCAAATTCATTGGATTGAGGCCTGCCAGTAATTTCGTTGATATTTGATCTCTTGGTTTTGCAAAAGTCTGCATATATACATTTCGAAAATTTGCAATTCGTTAGTCATTTAGATTCGTGGTGCACCTGTACCCACGATATCTACTAAAATTGTTATCCAACGAATAATAATGATTCCACAGAACAATGACATTGAGAGTGATTTGTTCATAATATCTGCCAACCATTCATAGTATCGGTTGGCTCCTCAATTTTTTTATATATTTTTTTTTAAAATGATAGAAAAACAAATACATTAAACACAGTAAAACACAAACAAACAAAACAGCTTAAACTATAGATTAGGCGATTGTTTTTCTTTGTTTCGAATTCCGAACAGTTTTAGAGTGAAAGTGAATATTTACACTTTTTATGAGCACTAACAGTTATTGCAACTCAAGATGTGTGATTTATAAACAATTATAAAGTTATTATACACAAACAGTAATCTTAACTCACGGTGTATTTTATTTCAAAAAAATAATTGCGCATTGGGAGTTATGGAAATTCAGTGTCCATTGTTTTCTCTTAAACATTACGGGTAACTGAAATTAACAGTCTTAATGTAGTCTGGTTACATTTAAAATATGAGTTTGGGAAACAGATAAATTACACTTCCTATGTTCCAAAATTTGGAGAAGACGAAACCTCAAGAGTTTTCACATCATATAGTGCTTATAATTAAGACTTGAAAGAGAAAATGAATGAGACATACAATACGTTCTAAATTGTGAACCATGAGTTTATGATATTCATCCAGATTTATACACTTCAAGTATTTATACTTTTAATAGTTCCACGGAAAATCCATCCATTTCTTGCTTTTAAACTATCAGTTCACCTAGTACTAAAGTAAACATATTCAATTTGGGGTTGGATTCAAATGTTAGTACTAATAGTATTAATGTGAGAACCTATTCAAGCCAAATAATGGTAATACAAATTTTACCCGACGAATGACCAGTTCAAACTTATACCATGACAAACCAATCACTGCATAGAGTGTCTTCTGAGTTATTCCAGGCATAGATTACTTAAGCCGTATTTGGCACAACTTTTAGGAATTTTGGATCCTCAATGCTCTTCAACTTTGTACTTGTTTGGCTTTATAAATCTTTTGATATTAGCGTCACTGATGAGTCTTATGTAGACGAAACGCGCGTCTGGCGTACTAAATTATAATCCTGGTACATTTGATAACTATTTACAGTAATCTGCAAAGATCTTCATATATCGTAAATCATGAACCAAACGAGGTAATGGAACTTAAACGAATAATACAACAACCTGAAAGTGAGACAGAAGTTAATACGAGGCAAACAATAACTACTGAGTCTTATTCACCAGCACATAGTCTGCAATCATAATAAAGAAATCGTGTTAATGTGAAACATAATCATACTGATGGAGTCAACAAAATTCCACAAACTACCTTGACACAAGATTTGGCGAGAAGGCCTTTTTGATGCAAAATCGTGCAGAAACATTTGCAAATTATGATACGATAATTCAAAACTTCAATATCATTTATGGTGCTGTACTTAACGCAATAACTGAAGTCCACGGCAGCAAACAGAAGAAATAAATATACAATGGGAAGATTAATGACTGTGATTTGAGTTCTTTACACATTTTTGACGCTAGTGTCTTTCAATAAGAATAGTTTTGAAATGACTCAGGTACCAAATAAATATTGATTGATAAGTTACTATAAAAGGGGGACTGAAGATATGTCAGTAGGTATATATCAGTAGGTAGACCTGGGCATGTATTTGTCTGTTTTATTAATGCATTAAGCACTCATTAGATACAAAATTTTAGTTAATGTGTGTTCAATTTGAAGCCTAGAATATATTTACGAATATTGTTGAAAAAAATGGTAATTAAAGTGAATTCTACGAATTATGTCTTTACGTAAATATATACCGATAAAAACAATTACAGATTTTAATTGCATGCGCCCGAAGCACTTTTCTGGATTTTAATTCAGAACCCCGATATTAGATAGCTAATTTTGTATAAGAACCAGAACTAAGCTATAAGACAACAAAACAAAATCCTAAAAGTAATAGCTAAATCCGACTAACATTATCTTTACCTTGGACAATAAGGTTGTATTACATATATATTTTTACTGCAAAGTATCAAATGTGAAAGATAAAGCGTGAAGAGTCAGCGTTACATATTTGCATCAAATAGCTTCAATTTATCATGTATATCACATAAACATTTTTCTCATTAGTTTCTTTTATTTTAGATGATGATGCCACCCTGAACACAAGACTGAATATATACATAATAAAATAAGAATTGTAGAAATTCATTTCTTTATTTCAAGTAACTCGCCGTGCTTTATTTTGATAGCTTAGTTGAATCATCGAGTATTCAACGTCGACACTTTTTTTCATGTAAAGGTTTTATCTAATTAGCAGACATTTTTACACTACATGTAAATACTCCCATTTCTGTAAATATAGCAGCTCTGCCGTAGAGTTAAAGTTTTCTCCAATAGATATAAAAGTATTACTACAATAAATAGTTTAATAGTTATTTCCAGCGTCACAATCGAGTTTATTATAACATTTCTACCATCATGTATTCGGTGGCATATTCACAAACAATTTAATTTTGGATGTAACGCGTCTTCTGATTGGCTGGCGTTAATTTTTTTCTCAGACCATACACATAATTTAGTCATGTCATCGTGACGTCATCAACGTTTTTTCGTGATTTTCTATGGTTTAAAATGGAATTTAGAATTAAATTATAAGAAATGACTGTTATAAATTTCATTTTTCTACTTTATTTAAGGAATGACTGTAATATTTTTCTGTCTATTCGAAATAACATTAAAACATTTGGTGCACAATGTTAAATAACCCGCTACGCGCGTTATTCAGTGCGCACCACATGTTTTATGATATTTCTACAAAGACAGAAAAAATATTATAGTCATTCCTTAAATAAAGTTGAAAAATTAAAACGATACCTAGAGGAAAACGAAATCCATAAGCTGATTACAGAAAAAACTCTGATAAAGTATTGGCAAAAAGTAAAAGAAACCAGTCCGGTTTGCTGTTCAATTAAAACAAAAGAATTCGAACGCTTGTGTTTAGAAGGTAGAAAGTAACATGAATTTTGTGTAAGACTCGCTTGTATTATTGTTCTACACTTAGATAAACGTCTTAATGTTAGTTGTGTTCAGTGTAAGTTCATCAAAGCTCAGAAACAGATTCAAGAATATTAAAAATGTTCACCATTAAAAAATTGCCAAAGGTACTTCACATATTTACTCATTATTATTATAGTATGTCACAAAGCGTTACAGCACTTTTCACAATGACCCATCAGTATTCTGGTCAAGTACTGTACATTATGACTATATAGCGTACAGAAGAGGTCTTTAATTATTACTTCAGTCTATTAATCAAAGTTCCAATAATGACTCGCTTACTAGTACACGAAGTTCGCCATATTTAACGTGGTTCGCTTACATATATATTACTCTAGTGTTTTTCATATTTGTTTGAACTTTTGATGTCCTATTTTAGCTTACAATGTCGCTACTAGTGTCTCGTAATATGGCTTGTCACAATATGGTTATTTTAATGATAATTTGAAAAATCTAGTTATACATTTGCATTTATAGTTCATTAAGTCATCAGCGAAATTATTTTACGTATTAACACAAAGTATGGATACACTTCAAATCTAAACACAAATGCCTACAGCGAGAAAATGTTGCTCATCAAATTCTGAGCGGCGGTACCATAACACATGCAAACCTTCAAATTATCCTCAGTGGTTGAACAATATGTTCAACACACGGTCGGATGAATGTATCTGCAATTCATGCAAAATAAGAATGACGAAATTATTTTCTAGACACCATGTTGGAAAAAACCCGTGTGTCCACTACATGTAAACATCAGACAACATAATCTTGAAATACATTATATGTTCAGGTTTTTAGAAGATATGGAGTAACATATTATTATTAAGTCATCAACTAATCACACCAGAGTTTTTCTTTGTGAATCGCACTGCAAGAGATGACGGGGCACTAGACATTTCGTGTCAATAACCTGTAGTACATTGTATGCCCTATTGCTCTTAGAAAACCTTCCTTAAAGCTATCTTCGTCAAATTCTTGACTTTGACTTGTCCTATTCACTTTATTATTTCCTTGCCAATCAAGAGAAAGAATAGCTTTTTCAAAGAAAACCATATGTAAAGCACGCAGCAATACTCTTTTATAGCTCGCCAGACAACAATCCCTTATTGACGAGAGGGTCATGTATACAACAAAGCCAGTCACCCCCACCCCACGACAAAACAATATTTATTTACAGGCCAAATCAAGTTCTTATTGACCGAAGAGTTAAAGAGGTAAAATTTGTAGGGACTACAAAGGAAATACATCGTTTGATGGTATTAATCTACAATGTACATACTTAACCATGTTAACCGAAGGAATTTTATTATAGATCTCATATATAATACTTTTTTTAAATACACATGTCTTTATATCTATCGTTTTAATTGTTTAAATTTATTTTATTTTTCATTTCATTGACATTTGAAATAAAGTTTGCTGATATATCAAATAATAGAATTGACATCTATCAAAGCTAGAGACACTTTTCATACGTTTGTACAAACTACTGGGACTGTTTATAAATAACTTTTTTTAGCAGAAGTAATGAACAAGTGTTTAATTTAAAATTCTTTGATAAATTAAAATCTTAATCATCATAATCTTCATTATAGCCATCTTAGTAGTCATCATCTTCTTCTTGTCGTTCATATTCCTCTTGTTGTCGTTGTCGATCTTCTTCTTCCTCTTGTTGCCGTTGTTGTTCTTCTTCTTGTCGTCGTTGTTCTTCCTCTAGTTGTCGTCGTTGTTGTTCCTCCTTCTCCTCTTCTTGTCGTTGACGTTCTTCGTCTTCTTCTTGTTGTCGTTGACGTTCTTCGTCTTCTTCTTGTTGTCGTCTTTGTTCCTCTTCTTCTTGTTGTCGTCTTTGTTCCTCTTCTTCTTGTTGTCGTCTTTGTTCCTCTTCTTCTTGTTGTCGTCTGTGTTCTTCTTCTTCTTGTTGTCGTCTTTGTTCCTCTTCTTCTTGTTGATATTGTTGTTCTAAGTCGTATTGTCGTCGTTGTTTTTCTTCTTCCTCTTCATCTTCTTCTTCTTCTTGTCTTCGTTGTTCGTATTCTTCTATAAGATTTGAAGAAAGGAAATGTGTAAGCCATTGTTTAGTTTATCATTTTTACGTTTATTTGAATTGTATATTAGCAATGGGTTTTACTTTGGAAATTATAACCCAAATACATTCGTGCGTAAAATGTGAAATGAAAAAAAATAGAATATGAATTGATTTTAAAAGTCAGAAGACCATTAGTTAAGGAACAACACAAGCTACAATATTGATAGGTTATTCAGGGGAAATAGAGAAAAGCTCCGGACGCATCTTAATCAAATGTTTATTTTGTTTAATAGGTAATTATAAAACAAAGCTCAATATTCGAATGACATTTACTATTGCACGTTTACCTATCAACACATTTCATGGTCTGAATATCGATTTTAGAAAAAAAAAACAATATCACCTAAAAGAACATTGTCCTTTCCATAATGAATCTAAATTTCTTCAGAGAAAAAAGTGTCCATTAGACCATTCAAAAAATTTACATTCAATCTGTCAATCAAGCATTCTGTTTGCCGATCTTTCTTGTATGTTAAGTTAATGTATTCGATTATAAAGTGTATTAATTATTTATTGGAACATTCATTATTCATGGCTTCCATTTCTTACCATTAAAATCATTTCCACAACAGGGAAGACAACCGCAATAATTATGTTGGTAATAATACTCAATCAATCACCTTTAACCTGTTTGTCATTGGCTATCGTTAACAGTGATTTTACGCTCACTCAATCTGCCAGAAGCTTTCCAATGAGGATTGAAATATAATGAAAGGGTAAAGTTCATGCAGGTATACGAGAAGAAAAAAATCGTTTAAGAATTCAACATAAAAAAATCAAAACAAACTATGCTAGTTATTCGTATTATTTATTTCAGGCGTTTAAAAACTTTTAAAATTTTTGCGACCCCACAGTTTAAATGTGTATAACGCGTACGATATGACAAGTAGACGTTACAGACGACCGTTCACCTATTCTGACCCAGTCAATAACCTGCGCGCGCCAAAAATGGTCTTGTCTGTCCTCGTTTTTCGCTCACAAGGAAGCTATAAAATTAGGAGTTGGTTTTATAAACGTTAGGGACGCCATGACGAGCTAGTTGGTTGGTCTTTAGTTTACGGAATATCTTGTTTGTTCACAGATGGCTGCGGGTTTGTTCAAATGGTTCAAACCACAAGCTAGTACTCCGAAAATGGATTATTGAATCAGACTTATCACCGGGCTCGTACTATATGAGCAACACGACGGGTGCAACAGTTTTGTTTTGTTATTCACTAAGGCCGTGTTCACACCAAACGCTGTGTACAGTAAACATGTTTACATTTGGTTTAATGAAATGCACACTAGTTTCACATTAGATTTGTTCAAATCTATACACCTTGTTTAGCTACCTGTACATAAGATTTGTTCTCACTAGACATTTGCGGAAACAGTCATACACCTACGATTAGGATTACAATTACACTTACAGGTAGCATTCAAATCTTGGGCTTTCTCAAAGTGTAAAAATAAACCGTCGATCCAAAACAATGTAACGATAGAGAAGTTTTCCTGTAGTTAAATAAAAAAAATTTCAAATATATTTTCCAGCAATGTGTTAACATTAATTATTGCATACTGTGTTATCCAAATTGAAAATGCTGCAATTATACGAAGTATGATAGAATGAACTAACATTATTTTAGAAATAAATTTAACATGAGACACACACATTATCGCAATTGTCGTTGCAGTTAATAAATTGGGACAATTGCTGAAAAAAAGTCAGCAATACTTTGTATAAGCTTAAGAAAGATGCAATCAGCCATAGAGCATGTTAATGCTATGACATACTTTCTCTCTTTTATTTTGTTTTAAAGAGAATGAGGAAATACAGCGGACGAGTGTTTTTGAGCTATCTATTTTTAAATTTCACTGACTTGCCGTTTGGTATAATGTTGAAATCTTTTATTTTTCCTGAATAGGACAAACACTTTTGTCTACGTTTTTGGTTTCATAAACACAACTATTCGAAAAAAAAACAGTTATCGACGAACTTTTATGTGTCGGAAATATATTTTATACTGCTCGCCAGACTTAGTTGAAATGTACAATAGCTGTACTCTAGAAGTTAAAACTTTGCTATCTATGTTATGAACAAACAAAAAATGACAAACGAGTTCCAAGTTGGTTTGTTTTTCATACAATTATTATAAAAAGATCCCTAGAATCATTAAGTATGGCGGTTTTTTTTTCGCGATGTCGATAATTATCCTTCATGAACATTTTCTAGCAGTTAGGGAACGGTCATATGACATGAAAAAAGGGGGGAATTGGATTTTCCCACAATTTGATTAAAAAAAGCCAGTCACTCAGATGATTAAAATGAACATATATTCTGAATCCAAAGTTTGTTTCCCCATACATTATAGTGTTAAATATTGAATTGGTACCATCGAAAGAAAAAAAATAATTAAAAACTTTCGCGCGAGAAAAAATTCTGACTCAGAACCTCCCCTTTTCTAAATAAAGTGGTTGCGCCTTTAAGAAAGTCATTTTGGATGATTTGCAGTAGTTTAAAGATGTCTCGATTACGCATTAAAAACGTAGGTTCACCATCAGCGTGCTTACAGACGAAGAAAAGTTATTGCGATGTTAAGGATCTGATTCACTACATTTCTATCTTTTCTGTTTGTTTCAAATGGTGTTTTTTTCTCCAAGGAGTATTTGACAAAGGAAGGGGGTAATGTTTTTTTTATTTCTAATTGTATTTTAACGGATCTGAGATACTACACTACATAGTGTTAAATGTTGAAAAAAATAATTTTATTACCAGCATCGAAAAAAAACGGAATATCGGACGTTTGCGCGGAAAATGTCGGGCTCAAATAAATAAACAAAATACACCCCCCCCCCCCCCCCCCCCCCCCCCCGTTTTTAAGTTAAGTGGTTGCTTCTTTATGAAATCCATGTTGATGATTTGCAGTAGTTTAAACATAATAAAGATATCTCGATTAAGCATAAGAAAACGTAGTTTGTTTGTTTAAAATGGTATTTCTTCTCCAAGGAGTATTCGACAAAGGGATGGGCAAATGTTTTCTTTAGTTTTGAGTGTAATTTAACGGATCCGAGATACAAGACACACAATACATTTACCCCACACTTTTTAAGTTATGCATTTATGAGTGAATCGTTGTTTGAGTAAAGACCAGTGGCAAATATTTCTGTGCAAGTCAAGTCGATTCGGAAAGACCTTATTTTTCAAATGAATTATGTGTTCGGCAATGATGCTGGTTTGAGTTTTGATAAAGGCTTAATAAAACTACGTTAAGTTTTTTTCTAAAAAAAAACACCAAATAAATATATCAAGTTTGGACAAATATTTCTGTAAAGAACTTTATTAATAATTGTTATGAATATTAATATTATTCAAAAATTGTTTCTTCCTTAAATATACACGGTAAAACTAATGTTTTACATACCTAGTGTTGTTTACACTTAATCTACACAAGGCCTAAATCGAGTATCGACTGCATGTAGACAAAACATGGTTTACACTACATGTACACATTAAGTTTTATCAATGGGAACATAACTTTGTTTAGTTTACGTGTGAGTTACACTTACACAACACCGAGTTTAGGTCAATGTGAACACGGCCTTAGTTCCACTGTTAACATGCTTTAGTACTTACTATATGTTCCCGCAGGCTGTTTTCTCTTATCTGGTTGGCTTGCCATTCTGAAAATTAAGATGACACATTCATTATTTTAATTGTTTTAAATACACATATTTTTTATATAGTTTTTTGTTTAACCAAGATTACAAAGTAAGAGCTTTTCAACAATAATATGTGGAATAAAGTTTGAGCAAACAAGAGAAGCAAAATTTAGGTAAGCATGTAAACAAAGTAAATAAGCCAACTGCAATGGATTTATTGTATAGGCTCCTTACAAAATTTAATGTTTTTCGAGTCCAAGCAATATCGTTTTTAGTCTATTCATGAAAAAAAAAATTGACAGGTATCAAAGATTGTCTGCAAACCAAAACACCACTTCAAAAATACAGCAGCCGCATACTTAGCTATGTGCATTACATGTTTTGCTTTTTCTTACAAATTGAGCGTTTGATGTTGTCACTTAAGGTGGTATGGGTGTCTTCCTCCATCTTGGATTGTAAAAAACAGAGAACCAAAGGTCCAGATTTTCTATCCAGTTAGCAAACTTTGATGCAGAAATGCAGATATGTAATGTGAATTTTTATTTAATAAACTAATTTATCAGGATATAACTTATAAATATTTATATTTTTGCAAATATTGAGTAATTTTGGTTGTTTTTAAAAAAAACATTTGGCATATCAAGGGAAGGTAACTCTCAAACAGTGCATTTTCTGAATGACTGTTTATGGAATTTTCCTATTTTGTATTTTAGCTGGAAAAAAGTACGGTGAACCTATCTTTTCTTTTGATATTCTCAACGCATTGTCCGAAAGCTATCTTTTCCTTAAGTATTTAACAATTCTATTATTTTGTTTAGTTTCTAATCACAAAATGGTATTTTTTCTTGTATAATCCATACAAAATGTGTCATTTTGTCACGTCCTGTAGCTCGAGAAAATGCGCGGTGACCTATCATTTTTATAATATTTTTCAACATATATCAATAGATACTACATTTTGGCAAAGTATGAACAAATTCTATCATTTTTATTTTAGGCTCCCATACCACCTTAATTCTAAAAGTCTTACACTGAATCTATATATTTTTCTTTGTGCAAAATGTGTGTTTACTGCATTCGCTCATATAACAAATAACTCGGATCTAGAAAACGTTTCCTTATTTATTGTCAAAAGGCATAAAACTTTATTTAGAGTCGATATAAGCAATAAAAATACAAACATTAACTCTGAAACCGACAGAACAAAAGTACACCAAAAACAACAAAAAACCAGAATGTGTCCCTAGTACACGGATGCCCTATTATTTCTATGTTCGATGGACCGTGAAAATGGGAGAAAATCTCTAATTTGGCAAGTAAGATCACATCATAGGGATTATGTGTACTAAGTTTCAAGTTGATTGGACCTCAACTTCATCAAAAACTACCACGACCAATAACTATAACCTGAAACGGGACGAATGAACTAACAGACGGACGGACGGACGCACAGACCAGAAAACATTATGGCCATAATTGGGGCATAAAAAGATTGCACAAATATTTGGCGTTTACAAGACCTTAAACCTCACAGTAAAATATTCCCCAAAACTATATTATTATAATAAAATGGTCAGATATAATTAATGAAACAAAGTTGTGAAACAGATTTTGATAAATAAAGATATAAACAATCATTTATCATGTTGTTTATCTTTACAAATCAAATTTTATAGTTCAAGTATACATTTTTGTCCATGTTGGGAGACGCTAGGTGTTATATATTGAAATTATCTATTTATCTTTGTTACAGTGTTATGTTAAACCTATGCCTTTTTCACAATGTAAATAATAGCAAGCAGTCAGCGAGGTACTCCAATACAGACTTGCTTATTGACTAATGTTTCATTGTGATTATAAATTATTTCTTTTGAAATTGAATATGTTTTCGTGTTGTTCGAATGTATAGCATAACCCTTTTTTGCTCAGTTTGTGAAACGTTTATTTTCATAAATGCTTGTTCGATTTCAAATTTTAGTAATCAGATACGTTGTTTGTTTAATCGTTTTTAGTTTTGATAATAACGATTGTTAACGAAGCTAGGAAATATGTTTCGTTGTTTTCCTTTTATACATGTAGTTGATGTTTCCCTCGGCTATAGTTTGATATCCGGTATTGTTTTCTTTCTTTCGTTTATGACTTTTGAACAGCGGTATGCTACTGTTTCCTTTATTAATTATATTCGTCCGATCAGCCAAATGTGCAGATCTGTCATCCGAACGTCTGAGTGGTCGTTGATTGACCGACGAATATTCATTAATCTATGGATGAATAGTTGATGACTGAGCTGTGACGACCAAATATTCACCAACGTTGTAATACCTACGAGTATATCATTTATAAGTTATGCATAAAAAAACGGGCATCAAAATAGACTTTGGTAAACTACGCTACGTTAAATAGACGAAAGTAACGTACGCTTAAGGAATCATACAACACCCCCGTTTGGAATCCTTTATTTCGACTAGTGAAATCTTTTTATGTAATAATGAAAGCTGTCACGAGACTTAGATGGTATTTCGTTCCAATGTGTGTACATCAAGAACCTTAACACTGCATGTAACAAAATATGTCAAACTTGATTTTCTATACGACATGGCAATTTAGCGACAAAATAAAAAAATCAGGGTAAAATAAAATATTTCAACAAATGTTGCTTAACAAAGACTCCTTTAAAAAAATGGGGTATCACTTACAGACCCCCTCCCTACCTGACGTAATGCAAGTTATGTTTAACAAAATAAATGTGATTTCCCGAAATAAACACGTCCACTTGATTTCAGAAAACTCAAAGGTAGAAGTTCACTTAACTAATAAACTTAAATGTTGTTCTGTTATCTTAGTCATATGATATCCAAAAGTTATTTTTAAATTAAGATTAAATTACACTAAAGTTCTGCAATATAAGATTGATTTGTGATTTCTAAAGACACTCTCCATTTGGTATATCGATATAATTAGTTATCAAAGGTACCAGGATTATAAATTACCTTGGAATCAATGAATTACGTCAGTTTGATTTTAAGCACTATGCAAATAAGGTATACACCCATAAAAATCAAATTATGATAATATAAGGTATTATAAAATACGAAAGAGAAACTAGAAATAACATGCTCATGGACATGTAACAACAACTGTGATTGAATTAATATTTGTTAAGACAGAAAACTTCACCAGATTGTTGATATATGTATTCGCATATGACAGAGAAATGAAAACTATATTCAACTATATCGATATCCTTTTCAATATATTTTTTGTCGGAATGCTATCATGTAATTTATTTCAGTTGACGGAGAGGACCTGATTGAAAACATATTGACTACTACATTTCTGTAAAACAGTGTAATTCTTTTGAAAGCTAAGATGACATTTCATACAAAATTGAGCTTACCTCTTTTGTTTCAGGTACAAACAGATCCGTCTGTTATCACAACTATTTATTTCAATTCCTTTATGACGGCTGCAGGTAAAGATAGATAATAGTTATCTTTCACATTACGCAATAAATGTATAAATATAGCAATTTGATTTCCCGAAATTAAAAATGTACGCCAAATTCAAAAGAAGCAGTTCATACAAATAAATATTCTTCATTATCTGTTCGGTAGAAAATGAAATTTCAACCTTTATTAAAACTATTCCTAGGTTTAACAAACGCGCGGTGTGAACAGTAGGGATGCTAAATATGTGGCAACATTTAAAAATATTGGAAATCAAAACAAAATAATAACTGATAAATTAAGTTCATTTATCCATTGCAGTAGAACCTTAGTGTTTCAATTGTTTTATAACATTTTATGAATAGTAAATTTACGGATTTAACATGTTAGCACAGGATTGCTGAATACTGTGCTGTTGATTAACATATGGTCAAAACATCAACCATAACTGATCATAGAAGATGGTACAATGAAAATTATAAGAATGAAAATTTATATAAAGTTCATGTAAAAAATGAATATAACTCTAAAGCACTGTACATAAAGCATAGTAATTTAAACAAATCAAAGACAAAACATGAAACCTGCACTGTGTCAGATTTAAAAACTGAAATAAAAAAATAACACAATAATGCCTACCAAAACATAAAACGTCAATACGAAAATAACATGTTAAAATAAAAATAAAATTAAGCTAAAAACATGCAAAACAAGCAAAAACCTTAAAAAAAAGAATAAATGTACAAAAAATTGCATTTCAAGTTAATACAAAACAAGTAAATACCACAAAAAAGAGAAAAGAAAAAAAGCAATGCGTTGAAAAATATTTTTTTGCTAAGATTCCAATCATCCTAGGAACTTGCATTGTCTTAAACTGTTCAGGAGATTGTGCCAACAAATGGCTGCTGTCCAATCAATTTGTCTGGACAAATATACAACCACAGTAATATCAGTAACGATCCATAAAAGAAAGTCGAGTTCACATAGATTACTTTATCCATAATGTCATTTTCAGGTAAAACATATTTAAGAAGGTCTACTTTATTAGTAACGGAACCTAGTGCAATAGCTCAGGTTTGATCAATGTTAGAATTATTCTGATATATCCACTATGATAAAATCAGTTTATAAATGTTATCATCTTATCATCCCTGGGAGGCTATGTTCACATGATGACCTAGAAGAATTATCCTGAATCTGCAAAAAAAGTATATTTGTATTAAATGTATGTACCTCACATTTAGTACTTGAGGTGTTGGTTCCCTTATAGCATAACAGCTTTAAATGTATATAAGTCTACTTACTCATTGTTAATATTAGTTGCTGCTACAATTCAGCAATGTAGTTTCCCTTTATACATATTTGAAATGTTGCATCAAGCCAGATAAAAGTAATACTGTGTAGAACAACACACAGTGTAAGTTTTGAAAAATAATCAATTAAAATCTATGAAAAAAACCAGAAACCAATATTAATTAAAAGACTGTATGATTTCTTACAACCAGATTGAAGTACTTTGATATAGAAATAAAGATATTTTGCATATCTATCAATGAAACAGTCATCCATAATGAAAAAATGTTGTTTTTTTTAAATATGAAAAATTACAGGCGAACACTTCAGTTTGCGATTGCTTTCATTGACTGCGATAACTTTTTAAATGGTATAATTTGTTATAATTTTGTTATTTTGTTATATATTAGTAAGGAATTTCAGATTGAAAAGCTTTGCTGTAAATTATATTAACCGATCTACTATCTTAGAAGGACATGTGACTGTAAGGAACTTCATTAGTAGTTGTATATCATATTTTGAATATTTCATTATTTTTATTCTATTTGTTTGTGAATTAGAGAAATGCCATGTTTCAATTTAAATAATTCAAAACTTTTTTTAAGACAAGATAGATATATGAAGATGTGCAATGGATTACTCTCCATCCAAGTCAATTTAGAATTTGACATATTGTGTTGACACATTTTTATCTTTTGAGTCTGTATTTTTACCTCGAGATGTCACCTAGTACCTTTTTGGTTCTTTTGCTATACACTTCACATCCCCGTTTATTTATTATGTCAATAGATACTTGCGTAAGCATACAAATTATTGAAGAATAAGTGTGATTGTTTTTGGTTGTTCGTTTTCATTTTTAAGATAAACATTTGAAAGAAATATATAAACCAAACAAAAAGCCCAACTCGGTTTTGGTTTCTGAGAGCCACTGGACAATGCAAACAGAAATTAGCATTTGCAGTTGGTATAAAACAGTGTCATTGTTAATATAATTGAATTTTATGCGACGACTGTCATACAAGTGAGCAGTTTAGCTAGCTATCAAGCCAGGTTTAATCCACCATTTTTTACACACCACAAATGTCTGTACTATGTGAGAAATACGACAAATATTGTCCAATCGTTTAATGTGTTTCAGCTTTTGATTTTATCATTTGATTAGGGACTTTCCTTTTTTTATTTTCCCCGGAGTTCAGTATATTTAAAATTTTACTCTTTTTCACATGCTTACATATGTCTCTTTTTGATTAACATGTACCCGAATGTAAAAACACAAAAATACTAAACTCCGAGGAAAATTCAAAAAGGAAAATCAAAAATCAAAAGGCAAAATCAAAAGTCCAAACACATCAAACGAATAGATAACAACTGTCATATTCCTGACTTGGTACAGGCATTTTCTAATGTAGAAAATGGTGGAATGAACCTGGTTGTATAGCTAGCTAAACCTCTCACTTTTATGACAGTCTCATCAAATTCCATTACATTGTCAACGACTGACCGTTTCCACGGACATAGCTGAACAATTTTACCACTACTTACATGACTTATAGAATGAGAATGACGAATGTCATCCAATCAAAATATTTTGAAAAAAAATATATCGACCAAATTATAAGCAGTTTTTTTATGATGTACCTGTGGTGGCAACCGCAATAGAACTATTTAGTCTACTGATTCTGAGCATATCAGGCAAATAATAGAATATTATGTTTTTAATTGTAATAGTGATATGTTGAATCAATTGAAATAAATCTTAACAAATAACATCCACAATAAATAAAGACAACAGTAGTATACCGCTGTTAAAAACTCATAAATCCATGGACAAGAAACAAAATCGGGGTGACAAACTTCAACCGAGGGGGCTGCATTAAATATAAAAGGAGAACAACGACACAATACTAAAATGTAACACACACAGAAACGAACCAAGAATCAGACAAAATCCCACGAGAATAACAAATGTAACATCAAAACCAAATACATGAATTTGGGATAGACAAGTACCGTGACATGGCAAAGTAAATTTTAACTAAAAAATAAGAGAAAATAAACGACGCAACGTTAAAATGTAACACACACAGAAACGAACAACAATATAACAATGGCCATACTCCTGACTTGGTATAGGATTACAATAAAACTGATTGGATACCACTAAATGGTTAATATGAAATGCATAATAGATGATGACTACCTGTCAAAATCATGAACTGTATAGTTCATATGAATTTATCACAAGGCCTACAACACCGAGTTTGTGAATCGAAACTCCACTTTGACAAGGTGCTCTTGACTCCGATCTTAACTGACTTGGATTGCAATTATTCAACCTAACTTAAGAAATATGTTGATATTAGAATTATATAGATTATTTACCTTGCGTTTTAATAGAGACATGTTTCTATCTTTCAAATGTGCTGAGTGAATAGAAAAACAATGAAATCAAAGGAAAATTCAAAACAGAGAGTCCCTAATCAAATATCAAAAATCAAAAGCTCATACACATCAAACGAATAATCAACGGTAAAAAGTAAAAACACAAAAATACTGAACTCCGAGGAAAATTCAAATAGGAAAGTCCCAAATGAAATTGCAAAATCAATAGTTCAAACACATCAAACGAATAGATAACAACTGTCATATTCCTGAATTGGTACAGGCATTTTCGTTTGTAGAAAATGGTGGATTAAACCTGGTTTTATAGCTAGCTAAACGTCAAGCTAGGTAACAGACAAAAATGATAAAACATGCATATTATTCTGACTTTCACATTATCGACTTTACTTTGACGAGAAGACAAGCAGCAAACACTTGCTTTGGTATTCTTTGTTATGGAGACTTGATTCCAACCTAGGACCAGTGTGGTAATTGAATAACTGTTTAAATCATTTTAACTGCTTACCAGAACAGAAAGCGCGGAAAACTTTATCATTCAAGGCTGCCAATTCATCAAAGTTTTGTACATTGAAGCTGTTTTCCGAGGCTGGCCTAGAGGCAATGGCATTCAATTCACGGAAACCTCTTAAACCAATACCAACAGCATAAATATGAATTCCTTCTGAACGAGCTCGCTCCGCCTCAGGAATGGTTCTTGCGGAGTTCACATTTGACACACCATCTATTAAAATAAGTACTACATTAGGCACACCATCACGATCCCCATTGGCAGCAGTGAACATTTGTGAACGCATGGTTTTCAAAGCTCCAAAAGTATTTGTACTTCCATGCCTATAAGTTATGGCGTCAATAGCTTTTATTATGTCTTGTGAAGAGCTGTAGGTATTCAGATGGAATTCAATACGGCCAACAAAAGAAAATGAAACGATTCCAACTTGTATATTTTCAGAACCTAAATCAGCTTTCGTTAAAAAATCTTTACAGAATTTTTTCATTTTCTGGAGGTTAACAGGACCCACACTTGTTGAAGTGTCCAAAATAATAACAATATCAACTTTGGCTCGACCACATGCTGTGAAAATAAAAATAAATATTCTGAATGTATGCATATACAATAGGATATCAAATCTGGCAGAAACGTGGAATAAGTTTAAACTTCTATGAAACAAAAAGCACATGAGCTCACTTGTATCTTCAATTTCATTACAAATTTGGTTAGATTTGTTGAGGAGCGCTCTCTAGAATTAGTGACTGAGCCTGAATCTTAAGGTATTTCTTTTAGAATTTGACAATTCGACTTGTGGTGATTATCTAAGAAAGATATAGCTTTTAGATTGATAGGTTATAATCATTTATATTTGTATGTATAAAACGGTTAATAGTTATCAAAGGTACCAGGATAATAATTATAATTAAAAAGGTGGTTCTGAGTGACATTTGACAGAAGTGTTGAATTACACCATTAATAATCAAAACATTATATTTTTTTTTTAATTGTAATAAATAAATAGTTTCAATTTTAAAGTTTTGCTGTTACTGTACTAAATTATTCCTGCTAAAACAAAATTCAATAAAAAGTAGACAGCAACCTATACCTTAAGTTAATTAAAGACAAAAAACGTTCTCCGTAATGCTACATAAGTAACGTAACTTATATGCTAATAAAAAAAACGCATAGACTCTTGTTTAATTCTAGTTATTGCTAAAAGGTTTTTTACATATTGAATTGTATATAGAATGACATTTTGCGTATGAGAGTATTGACATAGTTATTCTCAATAAATTTCTATTTTCTGCAACACTAACTTTTTTTATTTTTTCACTTAATAAACACCTGACTTTCGTTTAAAAACTACGACTTGGATGAAGAGTTGTCATAAAGACACTCAAACCACATCTTCTTATATCTATCATCATAGATTCCAAAATCGATTTTTTTATTTTCACCAGACTCGCGTTTCGTCTACAAAAGACTCATCAGTTACGTCCTAATCAACAAAATTTTAAAAAGTTAAATAAAATACGAAGTCGAAAAGCACTGAGGACCAACAATTCCTAAAAGTTTTTGCCAAATACAGGTAAGTTAATCAATTTCTGAGGTATAAAAACCTTAATTTTTCAAAAAATTCATCTTTAACAACATCAATAATATATTAATTTTTAAAAAAATTACTGTTTTCAAAAGTACGAATTATTCTAAATACTAACTGGATGCATAGATAACCTTAGACATAATTGGCACAAAGGTACCAGGATTATGACTTAGTACGTCAGACGCGAGTTTCGTCTACAATAGACTCATCAGTGACGCTAATATCAAAATATTTTTAAAGCCAAATAAGTACTCATCAGTGACGCTAATATCAAAATATTTTTAAAGCCAAACAAGTACAAAATTGAAGAGCATTGAGGATTCAAAATTCCAAAATGTTGTGCCAAAAACGGCTAAGGTAATCTTTGCCTGGGATAGAAAATTCTTAGATATTGAAAAATTCAAAGATTGGTTTGCAAGCAATTTATAAAAATGACCATATTAATGATATGCATGCCAACACCGAGGTGTTGACTACTGGGCTGGTGATACCCTCGGGGACGAAACGTCCACCAGCAGTGGCATCGACCCAGTGGTGTAAATAGTTATCAAAGGTATCAGGATTGTAATTTAGTACGCTAGACGCGCGTTTCGTCTACATAAGACTCATCAGTGACGCTCATAAAATAATATTTTTAAAGCCAAACAAAAATACAAAGTTGAAGAGCATAGAGGATCCAAAATTCCAAAAAGTTGTGCCAAAAACGGCTAAGGTAATCTATGCCTGGGATAAGAAAATCCTTAGTTTTTTGAAAAATTCAACTTTTGGGTCATCAGTTCTCTTCCACTTTGTAGTTATTTGGCGCTCTTTACTCTTTTTATCTGCGCGTCACGTATGAGTCCTGTGTAGACGAGGCGCACGTGTGGTGTATTAAAATATAAGCCTAGTATCTTTGATAGCTATTAGCATGTCGAAGGTTCTATTGTAATGTTGGTTTTTGCGTATTTCTCTGTCAGGACTGTTTTAGCATTTATTTGTACTGTAGTTCTGTCATGTGATGTTGTCATTTTAGTATTATATTTTACATTGCCATAAAAGAGCGAAGTTTGTCTAGCCTCAAAACTAGGTTCAACTCACCATCTTTTTGATAAAATGTCCTGTAACAAGTCAGGAAAATGTCCGTTTTTATATTATAGTTCGTTTATGTGTGTGATGCATTTTGGTGTTTTCTGTTTTTTCGTTGTGTTCCTCTTATAAAATTGATATGTTTAGCATTTCTGTGTTTTTTTACTCTTTACATCCTTTTCAATTTGTTATCCTGATTTGTTTTCTCTCAATCAATTTATGACTTTCGAAAAGCGATATACTACTGTTGCCTTTATTTTACACTAGACTTAACTTGCATGATTTTACTCACTTATCTTTAGATAACCACAAAACCAGTTTTAATCCAACATAATTATGTTTCTTAAAATGTCCTATACCAAATTAGGAAAATGGCAGTTGTTATCTAATAAATCGTTTCTGTGTGTGTTATATTGTCGTTTTTTCCTTGTTCTTTTCAGCGTTTCTGTTGTTTCCTTGTTTTCATCTTATATAGTTGATGTGTTTCCCAGGCTTAAGTTTGTAATTCTGATATGTGTTTGTCTCAATCGATAAATGATATTCGAACAGCGGTATACTACTGGTGCTTTTATTTATTCAACACAATAAAACATAAATTGACACCTCTTTTTTGGTGGCATAACATCTCGGCCTAAAGTTTATTGTTTTCTGTTTAGTATTAAATTTATATTACTAGTAAGATCCATTTTGTAACATATTGTGATCAATTTTATTTGGCAATCGCCAATAACAGTCAGCAGGTTTAAAGAACATCAGTTGTTCGACCTGTTAGTCAAATGCGTTATGTTGAAATAAACTTTTTCCCTTTTCAGGTTTTTTGGAAAATTTTGTTTGTGCTGTATTCAGACCCTTCTACAACGAAATTTGTTTAACATGCACCCGTAAAATTGTGGTTTTTATCCAACGTAATCATAGGGTTGAATGTAGTTTTCAATTTAGACTTGTTTATATTTTTTCGTTTGGGCTTGTATCATATTTTCCCTCCGGTTTATATGATCCTTTCATCCTATATTGACTCTTAAAGTTCAAGAGTCTGTCTAAAAATGGGGATATATTATCTGGCCTTCCAAATGCCGTTTCGTTGCCTGACATCACTGAGGAGACATTTAATGTCGAAATCCGGATCTGGTGTACTAAAAAATATTGACACCTTATTTTTGTGGCATAACATCTTCGCCGCAAGTTCATTGTTTTCTGTTTAGTATCAAATTTATATTAAGATCCATTTGTAACATTTTGTGATCAATTTTATTTGGCAATCGCCAATGGCAGTCAGCAGGGGTAAAGAAAATCAGTTGTTTGACCTGTTAGTCAAATGCGTTTTGTTAAAATATACTTTTTTACTTTTTTGGTCTTTCAGAAAATGTTGTTTATGCTGTATTTAGACCCTTCTTCAACGAAATTTGTTTTACATGCACCCGTAAAATTGTGGTTTTTATCCAACGCAATCATAGGTTTGAACAAGGTTTTCAATTTAGACTTGTTTATATTCTATTAGTTACATTGTGTGTTGGTGACCTTATACGATATAAAGGGTCAGTAAATTCAATATGAAGTGAGAGCGAAGCTAGCACACTATCTAAAACGTTTTCCTCATCGACTATCTTTATGTGGTATTTAGATTAGACTCTGGCCATTCAAGGTGATTAAGTCTTCAATAACGTTAGTATTAATAATCTACTTCAATCGGTCTATACAAAAACAAAAGTTTTTCGTCTGTTGAATCCTTTCAGATTTTTCCTCAACTGCGTGTTGATTTTATAAAGGGACGTTACACCACTCCTAACCGTGTTTATATAAGTCCCGCCTTCTTACCTTATATAGAACCATACTACCCTTATATGGAATATTCACAGATTCAACGCATTTGCTATTAACCAATCATATTCCTTATTGCAAGATAAAGCCAAATTTCATCCATTTTGCATCCAAAACGTGTATCTTTTCATATAGAAATGTAATTCATCAGAAATATCAATATCGAATAAGTTATAACTCTTTCACTTTTCTGTATTTTGACTTGGGACTTTCCATACTTAATTTTATGTTAGCTAGAAATAATCTTCCTTGTACTTACTTTGACATTGACCACCAGAAATCCCTCTCAGACATGAACAGCTTTGTGTGTTACCGGTAATATAACAGGTTCCATCGTTCAAACATGGATTATTATCACAAAGGCCAACTGTAATTTAAAAAAAAAAATGTAAGTTTAAAATAATGGAACTTAATTAAACATTTTCTCTAAATTTCAACAGTATTTTTTTTTTAATTACAATGTATAAGCATTTTTAGGTCAAAGTACGGCTTCAACACGGGGCCGTGGCTCACACCGAACTGCAAGCTTTTAAGGGCTCCGAAATTACTAACTTGTAATATATTTCAAACAGGAAAACCAACGATCTAATGTATATATAAAAAAAAGCGAATCGAGAAACACCGACACTTATTTCTAAGTATATAAAATATTGTGATATATGGTTTATGACTTCTGGTGTCCTTATAATAGTTCATGCAGTGTGTAAAATTATCTTATGCAACGCTAAGTAATGTGAAAATCGCAATTGATAATTTTACAAAAAAGAACAAAAAACTCAAATTGAGTCTTCATAGGAAAATGTTTTAAGCCATTAACCTTAAAAAAATGTTTTTTCCTCTCAAAATATTTTTTATGAGTTAAAATAAAGGTCAGGTCCACACACCAAAAAATTGTTCACTATAATCCTGGACAAAAAATTAATAAAGGAAGTTAGGGATCGGAACTAGATACAAATTTTATGTCCCACACTCTATCCCCGCCATATTTTTCCAACGTACATACATATTTGCTTTACTATAACTTAGATAAAATTACTCTAACTATTTATAGTATACAACTGCATGAATAAATATATTTATTGAATTGATATATATACCACATACCATTACATTGATCACCTGAAAATCCAGGACCACATGTACATTTGTTTGTATCTCCCTTTACCTGACAAAACCCACCATGTCTACATGGGTTACAGTCGCATTCACTAGGTACAATTACAATGTGTGTTAACTTTAACAAAATGGTTAGACGTCTATTGAACTGACCATCAAAATCGTTGGGAATGATAAATATTTCCTAAAATTCAGTAACTTAAGTATTAAATCTCTAACCTATGCTGGCAAATATGAAGTATTGTTTTGTTTCATCTGAATGGGGCTTTGCTTCTTGCAAATCAAAACATTTACGTTTGCTGCAAGATAAAACTTTTGTTTAAAGTGCATATTTAGATTATTAGAGGCGTGGTTTTAAAAACATACATGCATTAACATTAACATGGTTCCAGAACTAAAATATTAAAACAAGTCAGATTTACCTTCACATGTGTAACCTGAGTAACCAGTTTGGCATGTACAGGTGAAATTGTCGTCAATCGATTTACATAGACCACCATTAAAGCATGGCTGATTGTCGCATGGAGTACCTGCAAATGCAAAAATAACTGTTGTAATAAATGAAATAACTTATATAATTCATCAAAACTTCCAGACCCCAGCAATTGTTTTAAATTAGTTCCCCAATTAAAAACCGATGATTTCATTAACAAACAAAAAAAAAGCATTTAACATCAAATTTTAGCAAAAACGTAACCACACCTTCATTCTTGGGATAAGTAAAAGTGTGACCACACCTTCATTCTTGGGATTAGTAAAAAAGTGACCACACATTCATTCTTGGGATTATTAAAGACATGCCCACACCTTCATTCTTGGGATGAGTAAAAACGTGACCATACCTTCATTCTTTAGATTAGAGAAAATGTGACCACACCTTCATTCCTGTGATTAGTAAAAACATGACAACACCTTCATTCTTGGGATTAGTATTTCTTTGGCAATGACGAAGTCCTTTGAAGTTTTATACGTTTATGTTTTACTTTTCTCAACATTATTTAAATATGTAGAATAACATTAAGAAATAATTCATGTGGGCTTATATATCGTGATTTTACCCATGTTGTCTCTTTATGACAAATATTTTACCCTGAGCGTTAGCGAGGGGTAAAATAACGGCATAAAGGGACAACCCATGGTAAAATCTAGATATATTCAAGCCCCATTGAATTATTTGGATTCTAATAGGACAAATACGGCAATTCTTTTGGAGGCAAATACTTGCTGTTCTTGGACTTCTCTTCAACTGAATTTTAATGTGCGTATTGTTATGCGTTTACTTTTCTACATTGGCTAGAGGTATGGGGGAGGGTTCAGATCTCATAAACATATTTAACCACGCCGTATTTTTGCGCCTGTCCCAAGTCAGGAACCTCTGGCCTTTGTTAGTCTTGTATTATTTTGATTTTAGTTTCTTGCGTACAATTTGGAAATTAGTATGGCGTTCATTATCACTGAACTAGTATATATTTGTTTAGGGACCAGCTGAAGGACGCCTCCGAGTGCGGGAATTTCTCGCTACATTGAAGACCTGTTTGTGACCTTCTACGATTGTTTTCTTATTTGGTCGGGTTGTTGTCTCTTTGACACATTCCCCATTTCCATTCTCAATTTTATCATAAATAAACGCACTTTTAAACTGACGTTAAAAAAATCGTAGCAAAATGAATTAGTTACATGTTTCAACTATTTAGAATAACGTATATAGATAGTTTTGGATGAATTTAAATGATGATTTACTGATATGTCTAACATGTATAAAAAAATGGCTTATACCACATTTTAGCAACGTTTGTTTGCTTACCGTTGTTGTGATGATTTCCGGTTTCACAAGCGTGTATTTTTCCGTAAAATATTTATATTCTTACGTCATCGTTCTATGATGTCGGGTTCCTCATTCACAAAAAAAACATATGACGTGGGGGTACAATGGGAACAGCCCAAACAATATATTCATATTTTACCACGGGTGTGTACTGAAACCTTTTGAAGGACGTCATGTTAAAATAGTTTGTAATCACTCATTCGCATAAATAAATATATAGAAATATATTTGTGTTGACAGAGATTTCTAAACAAACTAGTTTCTATTACCTTAGCCGTATTTGGCACAACTTTTTGGATTTTTGGATCCCCAATGCTCTTCAATTTTGTACTCGTTTGGCTTAATAAATATTTTGATATGGGCGTCACTGATGAGTCTCACATAGACGAAACGCGCGTCTGGCGTACTAAATTATAATCCTGGTACCTTTGATAACTATAGTATATGATAATCTGCATTTATATACCTTCAAAACACAAAACCTAGTTTGTTTACGAGCAATATAGATACAGAAGATAAAGCAGCAACACAGCTAGTCTAGACAACTTAAGGGCACCAACAATGTTCGACAAATAAAAACAGTTAAATACTAGTATACAACATATAAAGAAGGTCATCTTTATCTCGATTATGTGCATTATCATTTTTGTTTCTGTTCGATCTTTATTTTGGTCTCAAAATAATTTGAATGTAAACGTTATTCAAGCTATATATAATCTTCCTGGTACCTACTTTGACACTGTCTACCGGAAAACCCTTTCACGCATGTACAGCTGTGTGTGTTTCCTGTAATATCGCATGTTCCACCATTCAAGCATGGACTACCATCACAAGGACCAACTGTAAATAAAATAATGAGTTTGTCAGCTTAAAACGTTAGAATTAAACAGTACATTTTCTTTTCAAATTTCCATTACAAAGATAAGTTTATTTATATAGATAAGAAGCTAAGATGGGGTATGACTCAAAGGTCGAAATTAGCGCTCGTCCCGTGGTCCATCTACCATTGAACAACAGATTCCATACTTAGTTAAGGGGACTACAAATGCAGCGGTTTTAAATGTTTTGTTCAATAACAGGAGGACTCTGTATGTCAAGATTTCAACAGATCATAGCAAGGCACCAAAAATTGGTTCGCTCTTATCCTAAACAATAATAATAAATTAAATAAGATGAGGATCCGAACTAAAATCAAGTTTTAAACACCCCTCTCACATCTCCAACATACGCTAATCCTAACAACTGTTTCGAACAAACAAACACATTTTCCTTACACTCACTTAAACATAATTAACCTTACTTTAAATAGAAAACATTCGTATAAAGTAATATAATTAATGATTTAATTGAACTTAGCATCACACTGGTCACCTGAAAATCCAGGATCACAGGTACATTTGTATGTATCTCCCTTTACTTGGCAAAGTCCACCATTACTACATGGGTTGCTGTCGCATACACTCACTGCAATAACAAGTTAACTTTGTTTAACTTAAATACAATTATAACACGTCCATTGCACTGACCATCTGTTCCCTTGGGAACAATGAATATTGTCTAAGAAACAGTATTTTTAAAGTTTAGTTCCCTAACGTGCACTCGCAAATATGTCACTTGTATTATTGTTTTGAATCGTTCGAGTTAGACTCTACCTCTTACAGTTGAAGACAGTTAACTTTAGTGCACATTAAATGGCAAACGTCTTCACAAACCCTTTGTTAAAAGCTCATCTTTATATTATTAACAGTGGAGTGGATTGAAAAAGTACATGAATTATTATTAATTATCAAGAACTCAAATATTTAAACTAGTCATATTTACCTTCACATTTGTAACCTGAGAAACCAGTTTGGCATATGCAGGTAAAATTGTCGCCAATCGATTTACACAGACCGCCATTTAAACATGGTTGATTGTCACATGGAGTACCTACAAACAATGATATAACTAGTAGTGAAAAGACTAATCTATTAAACGTCCAGACCCAACAAAAATGAGAAAATGTTCATACTATGTCAAAACATAATATATATTGTTATATCTTTAAAAATACAATAAAAGAAAGAGTCACCGAGCACTGTCTTAAGCTACAGGTTTTGAAAAAAATGACACATTTTGTATGGATTATGCACGAAAAAAACATAATTATGTGATTGTAAGCTAAACTAAATGATAAAATTGTAAAATAAAATATGTGAAGATAGCTTTAAGAAAATACTTTGAGAATATCAAAAGAAAAGATATGGGTTCGTTTTTAACAGCTCAAATATAAAATGGCAAAATTTCAAGTTTGTTCCTCAAGAAAATGCACTATTACCTCTCCTTCTTTTGAAAATCAAACACAAATTATCTGAAAATTTAAATTATTTATTTTCATTCCTGCATCAAATTTTGCTTGATTGAAAATCTGGACACAAGATTCTCTTTTGTTTACAATCCAAAATGGCAAAAAACACCCATACCACCTTAAATCAAGTAATAAAAGTTGCGGAAGAAGAAAATACAGTATTTAGATCAATATTTTTTGTCATAAATTTATACGGTTTTGTCAATACCAATACCCACGTGGTTTCATCATTATTTAATGTTTCGTCGAGTTGGGCTTTACTTCTTGCAGTTTAAAATAATTACCTTCGATACAAATTAAATGGCAGCAGGTAAAAACGATAAATATACAACAAACAAGTCGGATTTACCTTCACATTTGTATCCAGAGAAACCAGGTCTGCATGTACAGGTGAAATTATTGACAACCGATTCACACAGACCGCCATTAAAGCATGGCTGGCTGTCGCATGGTTTATCTGCAAACGTTAAAATAATTTTAGATATAAATAAACTAATTTCTATAAACCTCCAAAACTCTGATTTCACACCAAACTCTTAATTTTAGTCATCATACATTCTTAATTAAAATAAATAGATGATTTTTTTAAGTGGTACTCAACACTTTTACTAAAATTAATTTGACTCGTTTAATTTTCATAAAATTTTATCAAAGTATTTACCTGTGTTTGGGGTTAAATTGTTTATCAGGTGAAGACCTACATGTATCTGCCCTGAAAATTTCAAATTGATCAGACAACCATTTGTTAAGTTGCTGCCGTTTTTAGCTCACCTGGCTGGAAACGCCAAGTGAGCTTTTCTCTTCACTTGGCGTCCGTCGTCCGTCGGCGTCCGTCTTCCGTCGCCGTCCGTCTTCGTTAACTTTTACAAAAATCTTCTCCACTGAAACTACTTGGCCAAATTTGAGCAAACTTGGCAACAATCATTATTGGAGTATCTGGTTTTAAAAATGTGTCCGGTGACCCATCCAACCATCCAGGATGGCCGCCATGGCTAAAAATAGAACATAGGGAACAAATGCAGTTGTTGGCTTACAACACAAAAACCAAAGCATTTAGAGCAATTTGACCAGGGAAATTTGATTATCAGGTCCAGATCTATCTGCCCTGAAAATATTAGATGAATCGGAAAATCGGTTGATAGGTTGCTGCCCCTGAATTGGTAATTTAAAAAAAAAATCTATATATAAATATGTTAACAGAAGATAATAGCAAGTAAAATACACAATCATATAGTTATAGATTATATCGTACGTTTGTAACATATGTTAAACACTATAAAAGTTTTTTTGTCATACGAGCTGTCGAAAAGAGTATTCATATCATCTACTATAGAAGAAAGACGAACAATACCAAAGTGAAAATCAAACTCACCAACCGAAAATAAGCTGACAACGCCATGTATAAAAGAAAAAAAGACAAAAAAACAGTACTCAAAACACAAAAACAAGAAGACTAAAACTTGAGTAACACAAACCATATCAATAACCCGGTTTTGATCTGGAAGGATAATATAAACATAAGGAGATGGGACATCCTTTAAACACCCATGCACAGGGAAATAACGAAAAGTAACCGTATTAAGTTCTTCAGCAACGAAAGAAAACCAAAGCATATAATATAAAAAGTGTAACATAAATACCAAATTCCGTAGCAAATTCAAAAAGGGGAGGTGAATAAAAACTGGCAAAACATAAACACTACCAATTAACGGAACAAGGGAAAAAAAAACACAATGCTGCCTTAGTACATACCTTTTACTACCAATATGGTGGGCTTAAACTTGTTTAATAGCTTTATTATATAAAATACTTCGTTCTGACAACATTTAAAACAATTAAGAGAAAACCACCAATATGATTTATGAAAAACAAATATTTACAGACTTCCAACCTGGGGCATGCATCAAAAGAATATGGCTAGATAATACATGTTTTTGAAGGGTTCATTCTCCTATAATTTATAATTTATTTACGTATCAACAACAAAAATGGCATCATGAGCGTGTATAGTAATACATATAATTAGGTCAAACTATGCTAACTGTAATTATACTTTACATTATATCACGAGTTGGGTGACCGTTACGGACTATCAGTTTCACAGATGATCGCAGATATGTTTTAATGTTGTAACTACAATCCCATCTCTTTTTTCCGAATGTGACCTACCGAATTAGATTTATTACCGGATTGGTACTTACGTGAGCAACACGACGGTTGCCGCATGTAGAACAGGATATGCTTACCCTTCCGGAGCACCTGAAAATACCCCAAGTTGTTTATGGGATTCGATGCTCAGTTTTTAGTTAATTATGTTTCTATTGTTAATTTGTTGGTTTTTTTCATTATGAGCCATGACGTTGTCTGTTAATTTTCGACATATGACTTTGAATGTTCCATTGATATCTTTCGCTTTTCTTTTTTCAGATTTGTTCTGAATATCACATTAGATGAATAAACAAAGAAGTTATATCTAAAAAAATATGTGAGTATTATATGTTCTTACCACTCATTAAAACGAATAGGACCACTAGTGTGATTATACAAACAACAGATATCAGTCCTATTGCTAAAGTTAAAGTCTTCCATTTTCTCTTCAACAACGACTGTGTACCAATATAATCCTCCTTATTAACTAGTCTGCTCTTACTGCGGTGAAAGATAGTATTGTTGAAATCCATCTTGTTGTATTGAATTCTATAGTTGATACATCCTCATCGGAACATTAGTTAGTGTGTATAGATATAAGAAGATGTGGTATAAGTGACAACTCTCCCTCCAAGTAACAATTTGTAAAAGGAAACCATTATAGGTCAAAGTACAAATACTTGCGTCACCTAATATGCACATCCGATGTATAAGTGTATCGTATAAGGTAATAGATATATATATCTTGATTTTGTATCTGCAGAAGAACCAAACCAAGTGTCATAACATAAGTGCGCATAAAGTGATTCAGTTACTGACGATGGTGATTAGCACAGTGATTGCCTGTGAATATGAGTGATTTACATATTCCTCTGTCTATTCGGTGATATACTTTTTAAGGTAGTCCGTAGTTTACAGATATGTGAAACTAACAAAGATAAAACCCGTAATAGTGACATTATTACGAGGAATGTACAAAACTCGCCTTTTTTACGCTAAAATTATGATGTAAAAGGCAAACAAAGTCACAAACTACAAAATAAAAACAAGAATAAATGAATTTTAAACGGTTTCACAGATAACCTGGCAGAAAAGGAGGAAATAACACCTGCCTATTGTCATTACGTGGCAAGTTTTACTATTTATAAGCCTTCTTTCATAACATCAGTAGATAAGTAGGTCACAATAAGATATAGAAACTTCTCTAAGTTTGATAAAGAAAAATTATAGAAGATTTAAAGGCTAAAATTTTTAATGAAATACTTTATATTGATAATCCAGATCATGCATTAGATGCATGATACTCTAATTTATAAAGCGTTATAAATAAACATGCTCCAATAATAACGAAAAAAGTAAAGAAAATTTCTCAACCGAAGTAGTTGAATCAGGATATAAATCAACGAGGAGCTAAAAGAGACTTTTATCGTAAAAAGAGAGATTTTGAAAACTATAAGTTATATAGAAACAAGCTAACCGCCTTAATAAATAAATGTAAGACTGACTATTTATCGAAGGCTGTACAGTCTAATTCAAAAACTTCTGAAATCAGGAAACATCTAAATGATTAAAATGCAGAATCAAAATGCCCAATACTGCAACAAGTGTCACATTTCAAGGATCTGATGGCAATGAACCAGAATTTTTTTGTGAACACTTAAATGACCATTTTGGAACTGTCGCTGAATCAAATAATCCTAACCCCAAATCAAATTTCAAATCCCGAAAGTTAAAATAGTTTATTCAAGTTACCATTTTTTTTTATTTTACTGTTTGTCTCTAAAACAAGTGAATGAACTATTGAAATTCAAAATTAACAAATCTACAGTTTTAGATGATTTCGGTCCTAAAAATCTAAAAATAAACGCTCCAATAATATATGAATCCGTTGCGCATATTTTTTATTTAAGCCTTTGTACAGATATATTTCCATTTATCTTTAAGTGTGCATGAGTATCACCTATCCATAAAATTGGCGACGTGAAAGATATGAACAACTATAGACCAATATCTGTACTTCCAATTTTAAAATTATCAAAGATTTTTGCAAAGATTAATTACTCTCAAATTTACAAATATTTAATAGAATCTGATTCGATTTATAAGTACCTGTCTGGGTTAAAACAAGGCCATTCGTGTCACTAAGCTCTGACTAAAATTAATGAAGAATTGTTAATTAATATGGATCAAGGAAACTATACTGGAGTTTTATCTTTGATTTTAAACATTCCAAAAAATCGTTTGATATTGTAAATCACTCAATGTTATTATCGAAATTGAAAATGTATAAGCTTGATTCTCTTTCTTTTGAATGTTTCAAATCATATTTATCAAACAGGTCTCAAAAAGTAAAAATTAATACCAACATATTTGCATATCTTTAGGAAAAAAAAGTTACATTTGGTGTATCGCAGGGCAGTATTTTAGGGTTTTCATTATTTCCTTTATATATTAATGATCTCCCACTTCAACTTAATGATACAAAGCCTGATTTGTATGCAGATAACACAACTCTTAAATACTCTTCAATTTTGTTGATGATATATGTGATAAACTTAACGATGAAATAGCAAATTTTATAATATGGTGTTGATATGATTCTTAATGTTAAAAAATCCAAATCGATGTTAGTTGGTTCACATAGAAAGCTTCAAAGTATACAAGAAACTCTGAAGATAGAACACAGTGGAATTCTTTTACAAAATGTAATCAGTAAAAATTTGCTTCATAATTGATGAGTTTCTTTCATGGAATCAACAAATAAACACAGTATTACTGTGATAAGTACAAGACTAGGTTTACTAAATCGATTGAACTATTATATTCCACTAAAAGGTTTATGTTTATTTTATAATGGATATGTAATTCCTCTCTTTGTTTATTGCTGTACAATTTGGACTGAAACATGTAATCTAAACATGGAACAAATGTTAAAATTACAAAAAGGGGAGCCAGAATTATTCTTAACAAAGCAAATGACTTTTATTACTTTATTTAAACAATTAGGATGGTTAAATTTTCAAACAAGAATCACATATCACAAAGTAGTATTAATAGAATTGAGATTGGAAATGGGGAATGGGGAATGTGTCAAAGAGACAACAACCCGACCATAGAAAAAACAACAACAGAGGGTCACCAACAGATCTTCAATGTAGCGAGAAATTCCCGCACCCAAAGGCTTCCTTCAGCTGGCACCTAAAAAAATATGTTAGTTCAGTGATAATGACGCCATACTAATTTCCAAATTGTACACAAGAAACTATAATTAAAATGATACATGTTAATGTATACGTGTGTAAATAGTCTTGCACCTGATTATCTTTGTCAATTGTTTAACAATAACCTAAATAATAATGCAAGATATTCTTTGCGTTCATCGGAAAATGATTGCCTTTTCATACAACGTACGAGAACAAATTGTATGAAAAAAACATTTCCAAATTCCAGTACATGTCTTAGGAACAGTCTTCCTCTTGAAATCAAAAACTTTAAGATAGAAGCGATAGAACAGTTCATTTTTTTTATATAATTTCTTGTTTCTAATCTAAACATAAACAAATAAACTCATCATAGATACCAGGACTTAAATTTGTATATACGCCAGGCGCGTGTCTCGTCTTCAAAAGACTCATCAGTGACGCTCGAATCAAAAAAAATTAAAAAGGCCAAATAAAGTACGAGGTGGAAGAGCTTTGAGGACCAAAATGTCTAAAAGTGTTGCCAAATACAGCTAAGGCAATCTATGACCCTGTTCAAGGGAGACAATCAGCACATTGATTGGATATACGTTTTTTGGAAAGGAAACATAGTACCAAGGGATGTCACTTTTGCATACAAGTTACACATCAAACGGATTATTTACACGACATTCATGCTCCAGCATCAATGAAAATTCAGAAAAATGCTTGAACTAGTTGACTTTCATAGCTTACAATTAACGTGTTTACACATTAATATAATATGGTTGTTAAACATTATATGCCTCTAACAGTATAAGACACAATACATATCATATGCTTGCATCAACTAAACATTATACAGATTGAATTAAATCCTGAACATTTTGACATTATTTATATTTTTATCCGTGTTAGTATTTTAATATCATCAAAACTTCCTGTGGAAATTTGACTAAATACCCGACTATATCATTTGAATATTTCTTACAAACGCATTAACATATTTCATAACAATGGGAAACTAATTATCAAAATTTCAAAATTTCAAAATAACCACTCAAGCTTAAGAATCATGTCAAGTATCTATATTTGTATAAACATTTTAGGCGATAAGTGTTGTGTGCAACGGTTCAAATATGCAAATATTACGAACTTCATTTTGGAATCTGAACTGTTTAAAAGAATAACAAGTAAATTATCGTTCGGTTATTTCATTATTTAGGATAAGAGGACTGTGTTTATAAGTACAACCTATACGGGATATATGTGACAAAAATGTTTCATGCCTGTACCAAGTCTGGAATATGACAGCTGTTGTTCATTCATTTGATGAGTTTGGGCTTTTGACTTTGCCATTTGATTAGGGTCTTTCCGTTTTGAATGTTCCTCGGAGATCAGTATTTTTATTTTATTTTTTAAAACAATGAGCCTAATCATGAAAGCAGCATTACAACTTTTAATACGATTACGTCAATGGTATCACACCTCGAAATACGATATTTAAACATCGGTACATAATTTCTATCGCCTAAATAGGCTTTGCCCCCGAGTTGGATAAAATATAAAAAACGTCGTCTTTAAGTGTTTTTTATCATTGTTAGCAGCAATCCTCTCTCAAAACTTCATAACAAAAAAAACATTGATGTATAAGGATCGGAAACTTTGAAGAGCTATCAACCATAATGAAAAAAATATTCACATCTTGATAATGTTTCTCTATATTGGACAATAGAAAACTTAAAACTAAAATGTATGATAATCGCGATGATTGCAACTCCAATTGTCAAGTTCCTATTTCTAAGCAGAAACATATACTTTGCCCTAAAATGGCGTTCACATATCTCAATTCATACGTTGCGCTTATGCCTCTTCAAACTGTTCAAACTTTATTGACAGTGGTCTGTTCTGAATATATATACCGCTCTTAAAGAGAACTATTAGAGAAAAAATAAAATCGACATTACATAAGTTTTACGGTCATCTTCCCAAATTGGATACGACGTGTCGCTGCATGTTTCATCTCATTAGCGACATATTTTTACAATATGAGACCAATTTAAATACATCTTTTATCATACAAACATATAACTATTCATATAAGAAGTTTTATTTATGATAAATTAAACATTATGTATCGAGACAGATTTTTAAGAATATATAGAATGTACAGAAATGACAAAAAAAACTCAACTAGATCTTAACTGATGGGATTTACGGATAAGGGAAAATGAAAATCAAGTTCAAAGTAAATGGCAACAAAAGGTTAAAAAAAATTGGAGAAAAGTAGTCTCAAAAACATTAAGTATAGAGAACAATGGGGTGTTGAAATTTAAAGAATAGAGAATAATAGGGAAATAAATACAAAATATAGAAAAATGATATAAAGACAAAGAATACAGAAAAACCCTTTCAAAATGCCCTAAACTCTTGCTCTATTTGTCAATGAAGATGTATGTCTAGTCCGAAATGAAATAAAAGCATTCAAGAGAGGAAAGATGTCAAAGCGAAAATCAAAACTCATGAAACGCAGCGATATTGTCATTATCATAGATTAAACGAAGAAGAAAGTCCAAAAGACAACAAAACACTTAATGTCAACAAAAGACATTGCAACACTTCAGGAGTAATATCAATTGATTTTAAGGGTATGCATATCCTACATCATATGTGTCACCTTTTGTGTAGCTTGTTTTTTGAACAAATTTGATGTAAAGTCTCAATCAGTAAGCAAACTCGTGAGTTTAACTTGCACTTCTAACCATAGCGCATAGAAACAATATCACTGTATCATTGAATTATTGATTTACTCGGCACACAGTGTCATGAGTTCTTTTACCTACAGGCATATATTTTGGTATCACTTTTTCTGAATATTTGTTTTCAGTTCTTTTATCATAGTATTTGATTTGGCTCCCCATAACATTTCTCTATTACATCTGATGATTTTGTTTGTATACGAAACATGCGTTTGAAAATGAAAAGCAATGTAAATGTACTAAATGCATAATGATACTATTAGTACGAGTAACATGCTTAATCATTTCAAATTGAAACACTTCACATTAATTTCGGAGACAAGAGAAAAGAGAAAATAATCGTTTTCAGACATATTCGCTTCTACAAAGATTTTTTTTTTCAATCTGAAGTTGGTACAAACTCCATAGTAGATACGGTGTAAAGTCAAACTTCGAAAGAAATCCTCACCGACAAGCCTTAAACTGCTTAAGGACAAACTTCAATCCAAAAAGCGTAAATTTATGACTTGTATGCCATAGAAGGTTGTCACATTGACTCTCATACCACATATGATCTTAAAGCTATGTGTAGGATACTAAAGATTTGAGGTTTTCAAACAACAACTTAAACTACCGGTTAACCGGTTAATCTGTCGAACGATTATCCGAGTAACCGGTTAGGCAAAAGTGTACGATTTGACAACACTAATAAAAAAGAAACTTTTAGATAAATCAGGGACTAAATATTCAACCTTCAGAAATATGCCAAGTAAATAATGAGAAAGGTAATTTTATTTGAAGTATGAATGTAAACGGGGTATTTTTTGTATTATTTTTTTGGTTACATACAACTAACGATGACCTTAGGGTTCGCGTTTTTTAATGCACAATATTGAGACATAGATAAAACAACAAATAATAAACATATCCACATTATGAAAAGATAGAACATGTAACATATGGGCAAATGGAAATAACTACAATTTATACTTATTCCTTTCAGGTTGAATTTCTATAAAGATTGACAATGCATTTTTCCATAGAAAATCCCTTTACGGCTAAAACTGTTCCACTTTTACCATGAAGTTTTTAAAAAAATCATATCCTAGACTAATATTTATTTCAAAGGTCAAAATATAGCACTGTGCGGCATATTTTTAACGTTTATATGCCCCAAACTTTTAAACGTTTAAACGAATAGTAAGTTCCTTTGACTGTAGGGTTACCACAGATTTCAATACAGACAATATTCACATGTATATTTACTGGTAACATTCCCAAATTATGTCTCTATGAGATGCAACCTACAGCTCAGAACTGGGAACCAGTATGTAAACAATATTAATTATCCATAAATATTCAATTTCTCCCCAAAATAGGCGTAGTTTGAGAAACAGCTATGTTTATAAAGTGCAACCTTCAAATGATTATTTATTTAGATAAGCCTTTTACGCACACAAATCAAACTCTCGAATACAATATTCCTATTTATATCATCATAATAGCTTATTATATACATCTCAATCATTTTCGTTAGTTTTCCATTATAAATAGATATGTATACAAAGTATACGGCTTTTTACTATTAACAACAAAAGATTTCATCACTCGAATAAAGTGATTTCTTACGCTTGACAGCCTTTCACATCAAAATATAAAGGGTTATAAAATCTTCTGGTTCCATATTACATTCATGGCAGTGTGTTAAAATTTAAATCTCTCATACTGAAGAATCATTATCCCTGTGGCAAATTTAACTTTAATGGTAGTCATTTTCACTGAGTATGGGTAAGACCCACTATTTTTTTTAAATATTTCAAACAGTTTCTATGTTGGATTCATATGTATCAAGGATGATTTAACCTCTAAATATTGAAAACAATAATTATTAATACAGCTATTCAAATGTCTTTTCCCTGCTTGATTTTGTTGATGGATTTTCAATAATAATACCATGAGGCGACGATAATCCATAATTTTCAATTACATTATGAAGTTTTTTAAACTAGTTTCCAGATGTTTCATCTTTCATAATGCCCGCGTCACACTGTCCCGATTTTTATATACGATGGACATCCGAATGCGAAAATTGTAAGTTCGTACGAAGTTGGTCCCGATCTCGATAAAATACAAAAAAGTGACCGAAGCAAGTACGATGAATAACGAAGTCTATACGATGGTGCCGAAATTATATACGATAGCAAAAAATGGACATACTAAGGTTAACCGAAGACGGGTGTTTAAGCTTCATATCTCAGCTGAAGCCTACACGATGGATCATGAAGGCTACACGATGTATTACGAACGCTACACGATGGATAACGATGATGGCGCGATGGCCATACGATGTCTAAAAGACGTCGTGTACACCTTATAATTATGATGCATTTAAATTATATGCCGAAAAAAAACAAGATAAGTAAAGGTAAAATACATATATGTAAATTATACAAGTATACAAACGATCTAAAAATGCGTCCTACCCGTTTTGAACTTTTTTATGATACGAACAGAAATTCGACAACATATTGTTTCTATACAAGTCTGCCATGCATGGCGGGAAATCGATCTTTTTGTCTAATTCTCATAAAACATAGTTTATTATCCCCTCGCCTACTACATGTAAGTTGCTTGTAGATAAAATTGTTATGGACACTCTAGAACCAAAATGCTCAAAACTTGGTATGGTGTTACTCGTTAAGAATATCTTAAGCGCTATTGACTTTATAGTGGCAGTTGTAATACAAGGCACTATCACCCTTATGGGCACTCTAAAACCAATATGCTTCAAAAGATTTTAGCCACATTTGGTATATTGTTCCTCCTTGTAATGATCTGACATTTTTTACGTTCAAGGCCAAAGGTGAAGGTCATGCAGATGGACTTGTTTTTTTCTCCTTGAAATAGCATAATACACAGGAAATGGGTTGCTAATTTATTTACGTGCTGGTTCTAAAGATAATATTAAAGGTATTTCCAGTTACTGAATGTTTTGATTGATTTCTAAAAAAAATAGTTAATGTATCAAATATGCATATTCACCATTTTACTAATTTACCATTTTCTGCATGTGTTATATACAAATATAGTGTCCATATGTGTCCCCAATATGTTACATACGAGGGAATGCCACGCTCGGCATTGCCTTGTTTGAACTGTAAAATGTGTGCACTAGTCTGAATAATCACCCATAATTATGCCCATGTTTACTGATCTATCTTAAAGGTAAGGTAATGGGTTCGTTGATCCCTTTTATTCAAAAAGAGCTATTTCCAGGAGAATATCATAATATTATAGACAAAAGGAGGGATGTGGGGAAAGCAACAAATGCGACAAAATATGACATTTAGAAAACAAAATGGTTATGGAGTAAACATTCGTGTGACAACAACTCAGACGATACATAAAAAATCAGAATAATGAAGGAAAAGTTGGTTTCCCTATATACGTGTACCTGTAGTGTTGGTGTACGAGACGCGTTTGTGATTTTCATTATGTTACTTGATATGAAACATTTACAAAAAATAATACTTTACTGTAAAAGTAAATCATGAGCCTGTAATAGCTGCTCTTTTTGTTCAATTTGAATTAATAGAAACAACGTGTCGCCTTTCTTGTTCTCATAGAACCATATGATATGAGCTCCATGTTTTGTGAACGTCTTCCTTAACTGTCGTATAAGACTGACCAGTGCATATCGCGCATGGCACTTTAAATGTATTTTAGTGCAAGAATTAACTTATATTTAGCTGGATTTATTGCCGTCGTAGTTCCATATTGTCGCCTTCGTACTTTTATTCGATGGCAACACGACGGGATTACGAGGTCTTCACGAAGTCGTGTTGCCATCGTAAGACCTTCGGGTAGCTTCGTGATTGTCACTGATAGACGAGAGCTGACTTAGGAGTTTGTACTTACAGATAATAAATGACTACTTCTGTAAACAAAATAACAATTTAATATTGTACAAATTTACAAATATAAATAAATGAAATCAAATGAAATAATAATGTCCCATGTTTAATGAACTGTTCCTTCTTTATATTTAGCTTTGAAATCTGGATAACGATACTACGGAATGTTACGTATTTGGTTTTATGGTAACTACACAAAACTGGCCCAACATAAGCGGTGTACACATTACGACTGCCCTATTGTCTAGACTCGACTCCAAATATTGTAGGTTGCCAAACTATTGATGAAAACATGGAAGGTTGCACTGTTAACAGGTTTCACCACCATTTGTAACATATCTCCATACTTTACTAATCAAACTACATACATCTAGCCCGAAACTGGGACCTATTGAAATACATACTGTACGTTAAAATACAATACTATACTCAAGAATTATACATAATTATGTTTATGTATTACACATGTCGCATACATAATGACAAATACTTAGTACGACTACTTATGTTCAATCTATAGAAGATTACAGCATATTGAATAATGCATTACTTATACTCAAATAATTACGGCATATCGTATAATGCCTTACTTTACACAATACAAGCTACGGCATCTCGTATAATGCCTTACTTTACAAGTCACATAATTGACTTTATTGTATACTATCATTATACAATTACTACACCCAATATACAGCTTTTAACGCTGAATATACATTTATGCTTATACGTTGCATATTACTTTACATACTTATGGAGATACATACATCATTGCATTATCGTACACCAACGTTCCTAAAATACCAAACGGTTTCGACACTCGAATAATTACTATAACCGAAAATATATAACCGTGTTAAACTTTCATTATAATGAACATTAATTAACTTGTGATAGTTACAAAATAGCAATGTCAAAAATTACAATTACAATTTAAATAAATATTCTATATTTGCGTTGTTGCAGAAAACTGAACACTTTAGAACGAATAATGATTAAATAAATAAGAATAAATTGAGTCCTACCTCAGAAATCCAGTGTGTGTGTCCACGCCACATTGTAAACTAACTTTATACAAAACATATATACACCTTGACTCGTTAAGGTGTTACCTGAGAGTGAATAGTCAGCTCATCAAATACAGGTATCACATGTTACTCAACCCGTTCGACAAGTTTACAGGTAAATGCCCAAGTAAATAGTGGACACTACCTAATTAATTAAATGTAAAATGTGGACATGGTGTATCTATAGCAATTCTAGCTATTGGCACTTCAACTCTGGTTCCATCTGCCAAAATACATACCTGTTTTCCACCCGTTAATGACTCATTGCTAACCATATCACGTTTAACCACAATACCACTGCAACCAGTATCTCGTAAAACCGTGACTGGTTTACCATCAACATAACCTGAACTGACAGGCATACTTACATTTACGGTTGACTGACAAGCCAACGGAAGTGTACTTGTACAACCAGTAGGAATAGCATCTACTATAGAATCTGTAGGTATAGTACAGGTATAACATACTTTACCTTTAAAATTCTTTCTATCGTCTGACGATCCACTGTTGGTCTTTTGTAGATTAACTCTACAATCCGGTGCAATACACTGGATCTCCATAAGTATGTAAAGTAATATGCAACGTATAAGCATAAATGTATATTCATATTTATTTATATTTGTAAATTTGTACAATATTAAATTGTCACGGATAGACGAGAGCTGACTTAGGAGTTTGTACTTACAGATAATAAATGACTACTTCTGTAAACAAAATAACAATTTAATATTGTACAAATTTACAAATATAAATAAATGAAATCAAATGAAATAATAATGTCCCATGTTTAATGAACTGTTCCTTCTTTATATTTAGCTTTGAAATCTGGATAACGATACTACGGAATGTTACGTATTTGGTTTTATGGTAACTACACAAAACTGGCCCAACATAAGCGGTGTACACATTACGACTGCCCTATTGTCTAGACTCGACTCCAAATATTGTAGGTTGCCAAACTATTGATGAAAACATGGAAGGTTGCACTGTTAACAGGTTTCACCACCATTTGTAACATATCTCCATACTTTACTAATCAAACTACATACATCTAGCCCGAAACTGGGACCTATTGAAATACATACTGTACGTTAAAATACAATACTATACTCAAGAATTATACATAATTATGTTTATGTATTACACATGTCGCATACATAATGACAAATACTTAGTACGACTACTTATGTTCAATCTATAGAAGATTACAGCATATTGAATAATGCATTACTTATACTCAAATAATTACGGCATATCGTATAATGCCTTACTTTACACAATACAAGCTACGGCATCTCGTATAATGCCTTACTTTACAAGTCACATAATTGACTTTATTGTATACTATCATTATACAATTACTATACCCAATATACAGCTTTTAACGCTGAATATACATTTATGCTTATACGTTGCATATTACTTTACATACTTATGGAGATACATACATCATTGCATTATCGTACACCAACGTTCCTAAAATACCAAACGGTTTCGACACTCGAATAATTACTATAACCGAAAATATATAACCGTGTTAAACTTTCATTATAATGAACATTAATTAACTTGTGATAGTTACAAAATAGCAATGTCAAAAATTACAATTACAATTTAAATAAATATTCTATATTTGCGTTGTTGCAGAAAACTGAACACTTTAGAACGAATAATGATTAAATAAATAAGAATAAATTGAGTCCTACCTCAGAAATCCAGTGTGTGTGTCCACGCCACATTGTAAACTAACTTTATACAAAACATATATACACCTTGACTCGTTAAGGTGTTACCTGAGAGTGAATAGTCAGCTCATCAAATACAGGTATCACATGTTACTCAACCCGTTCGACAAGTTTACAGGTAAATGCCCAAGTAAATAGTGGACACTACCTAATTAATTAAATGTAAAATGTGGACATGTATTATACACTGAAGTCTGCAGAATATAGCATTTATAAGATACTGACGCTCTGCAAATCGAAATAGAATTAACAACCAAAATAACAACATATATGTGAGTAACCAAAGTCATCCTGTGACAGTGATTCATTCGTGTAGACATCGTAATGTCAAAACTGCCCGATGGAAACGATGGAAACACGAATGCAATACCATGTTCAAAGATGCATTACCGTCGACATAACGATGGTGAGGATGGTGATACGAACTCAATACGAAGCCTTAACATCGGACGCACTTTCGGGGATTTTTTAACATGTTAAAAAATTTAAAACCCTTCCCAAAGTTGTCCCCGAAGGCTAGAAAAAGTGGCCGATGGTGTTACGATAGTTGAAGATGGCACTACGAATAGCCCGATCTGGATACGATCAGACCCGATTTTAAATTTCCATAATCGTGTTGCCATCAGCGTAAAAATCGGGACAGTGAGACGCGGGCATAACCAATTGTCTAAAGGGAATTTCTCTTGAAACGGCTTTATCGCTTCTAATTATATTTCCAAATGTATTTACTGATATTCTATATCGTTTGTAAACAAGATCATATAAATGCACATAAATTCTGCATAACCATATGTTTTGTTGTTGTTCTTAAAATGGTTTAACACTAGTCATTTATTTGTTGTCCCTTTATAGCTTACTATTCTGTGAGCCAATGATTCGTGTTAAAGATTGTACTTTGACCTATAGTGGTTTTTCTTTTACAAATTATGACTTGGACGGAGAATTGTCTTATTGGTATTCATACCACATCTTCTTATATCTATAAATAATAAATATTCACATGGCAATAGTAGCATTATATAAACATATCAAATCTCGTACTGAGTTGTCCATTATAAATAGATGTGTAAACAAATTATACGGCTTATTACTATCAATAAGAAAATATTTCAGCACTTGATAAAAGCGATTTCTAACGTTCGACAGCCTTTCAATATATTTAAACTTTATTATAAGCCATATTGACGTAGTACGGGTTAGTCCTACTGCTTTTCTAAATATTATAAACAGATCCTATGTTGGAATCATTAAAATAATATATATCAAGCACGATTCCCCTTTTGATTCCACCAATAATTATGAATAGAGAAACATTGCTGTTCGTTGTGATCCAAGGCTCCAGATTGAAGACCGTACCTTGAATATTGTTTTACTTTTATAAAATGTGATTTGAATGGAGAGTTGTCTCATTGGCACTTATACCACCTCTTCCTATATATTATTATTCACATGTCTATTCCATGCGGTTTGAAAATAATAGATGAAAGTTGTATGTTCTCTCTTTATTCTCCTTTTAACCATGACCGCAATGTTGGTTAGAAGGCGGGGTCGTCGCACACATTTATCAGTCTTGATACCATAATGAAAGTTGTGACATAGTGGTTTTTTTTACATTTTGACTAGTAGTTTCAGAGAAGAAGTTTTATGTGAACGTAATCAGGCGATGACGGATGACTAACGACAATTGATGCGAAAAGCTGACATACCGCTTTGACCGCTTTAACAGACAGATCGGTGGCATGTTCAATTAATTCACTCACTGTTAATGTTTGTGTTTGATTGATAACATGACTTAGTGCTAACGAAGGAATGATCCCTTTGTACAGCCTGATACAACCGCAGATGTCGAACCTTTCACAGATTTGGTAAATCTTGGCATCTTAATCAAATTTAATACAGCTCTCAGCTGATTTTACTCTTGCTAAAGAACAAACATTCAGATATTTCTACGCCTTTTTCAGTTTTTTTACTGACAAATTCGATACCATATTGACGATTTTATGAATGTTAATATTATAATATCAATTTTCTGATAAAATCCTTTTTTTATATTTCAAAGAACATTGTTTCTTCATCCATCTGATGAGTTATGCGTTTTCAACTGATTTTTATAGTTCTAATGTTGTACTGGTACACCACTGTCCCAGGTTAGGGGAGGGTTGGGATTCCACTAACATGTTTACTTATGTATGTATGTGCCTGTCCCAAGTCTGGAGCTTGTAATTCAGTAGTTGTCGTTTGTTTATGTGTTACTAATTGTTCTTCGTTCATTTACTGTACATAAATTAGTTGTCTCGTTTGAATTGTTTAACATTAGAATTTAGGGGCCTTTTATAGCTGACTTTGCGGTATGGGTTTTTTCATAGTTGAAGGCCGCACGGTGACTTATAGGTGATAATTTCTGTGTTATGTTGATCTTTTGTTGAGAGTTGCCTAATTGGGAATCATACCACATCTTCTTTTTTTTATATTTGTACAAGTGCCTTGTACAGTTCATCGAAAGGACTAAAACAATATACAGAATTAACAAATACTGTACTTGCTCATGTCGTCATGAGCATTTTTGCAGGACCAGTAGATTTTGAACCGGACCAGTTGAGGTTTCAGTCCATTGGTCAGGCTGTCCGGTACACAAAAAAGCTAAAATTCGACCCCTGGACACATTAAAGCATTATTTTGATATACAAGGTCAATATGAACAATACTCTTGAAAATATAAACAATAATACAAATCGTCAGTTATCAAGTCATGGCATACAACTTCTACCAGTGCATATAATTTTACAACAAAAAGATACTTTTCTGATAATAACACTCATCCACATGTGTATATGCATTATATAGTCCCTCCATATTTTCTTCTCAAACAACTACTTTTAGTCTACAAAAAACACTTATTTCACTCAGCCGAATAAGGAAATAAATCATCAACAAAAAAATATGTTTAGGGAATACTTAGACCCCGACCGATCTTTAGTCTATAAGATACTAACTTATAGACTCAATTTGACTTGAATTTATATGATTTATTTTTTATTCATATAAAACAGACAGAAAATATGGTTCCCGATATTTTCCTATACAATTTTACAGTGAAGCATATCTTATTAGTTCAGGTAGTAAATGAGACGTATGCACAATGGTGACTGAAATGATTTTCTGTCCATTGAAGGGGTAAATTCAGTAAAAAAATATCTCACATTGACTTTAATGCGAATCTATGTCTTCAATTCAATTTATACCAGATTCACCTTTATAAATTAGAAGCTTTCAGATATCATTCATTTCAGTGCAAATGTAGTCCCATCTATATATATTACAACAATAAAACAATGGTGATTCGGAATTTATGTGCAATATGGCCTTGTTTACAAACGCTGTGGATTACAATAAATTTCAATACTCTCCCCTATTACTTTTCAACCCTGTACTGTAGCAAAAATAAGTGCTTAAGCATTTATTTTTTATTTTTTTTATTTTATTTTATTTCTATTTTAGTTTAGTTCTTATCAAATAATATGTATTACAAGCATTACCTACCAATCAGAAGAGCACATGACTTCAGTGTTTGACACAAAGCTCTCCACAATGGTGTAGTATATTTATTTACTGAATTTATCCATAGAAGAAAGCAGCAGTAAATATATAAATGGATTTTTACGACAGTATGAAAATATACTCTTGGCAGTCATTTAACAAGATGATGCCATATCTATTAATTGAAGTGACATCGTAAAGCATACACTTAAATAGCATTAATATAGTTTAATATTAAAGAAAATAAAAAAGTAATATTCATAAAGCGTTAGTTGGTATGTACATTGCAGGAGTGTTCAACTCATGAGCCATCGTTGGTAACGTTACGCTCGTCAGGTTGTTGCTGTACTCTCAGGCAAAACAGATATATGCAGTTATGACTCTTTTACTTTTGTATACACTTACTCGTTTTATTGGTTTATTATATATTTGTTTATCTGACTTTCGCAATGATAAAAGCGTTAAATGTGGCATAAATGGATACATTTGTAGCCTTGAAAAAACTTTGCGGGTATTTCAAAGTTAATGTTGACTTATATAACCCATTCCGGATATCCATAACCTTCAGATTTCCTCTCTCCATATATCCATAATCCGAACTTCAAATCTAATTCATTGTGTATTTCATGAGCACCATCTTTTATTTCCTGACTAAATGTTACAAAGGAATGATATTTGATTGTTTTGTTAAATAATTTTGTCAATTCTATCTTTTGATTATCGATTTTGAATTCATCGAATATGTCATATCGTGATTTTTTCTTTGTTGCAACACATGTAACACTGATGAAGCTGGTATATCCGGCTGGAACAGTGAAATTGTAGTATGATTTGTAATGTTGAATTCCAGGTATTGTCATCATATAGGCGTCATAGTCAGGAATATCTTTTGGAAAGCTGACCACAAGAACAGTCTCATTTGCGTTTATGACTGATACATGAGAACTCTCAAATTCATAAAAATGTTCTTTTTCGATATGGACCGAATAATCCTGGTGAAGTGTTGATATTTTTAGCTCTGTATCTTCATGCGCATAAACCCTCAACTTACTGTCGTTCCGTCTGGTAATAGTCGGAGTGATGAACTGTGTGGTAAGCTGGTTAACAGGCAAAACCATTTCAATGAATGCATTACATTTGAAGTTGTTTATAGCATTGCACTTGTTCCCAGAAACCACACCTACTGGTTTGTTTGATGTCAAAACAGAACCAGATATGTCATAAATATGAGATATTTGGAATGTTTGAAGTTTATCTAAAGTTACAGACAAAGTGTCACCATCTCCAAACGATTTGTGATTATATTGTACCTTCGTTCCGCTACTTGGAATTTTAAACTTTATTTGTATATGTGTATTTGTCTCCACACTAATGACGCCGAGCAAACATTTCCTTAGATCCTCATGTTTAGACGGTTTATAGGTTAGGACAATGTACTTGTCACCAAGCATCAAAGATGGTATGGCCAAATATCCATCCACAGCAACATCAGTAATGAATCCATACATGACAATTGGTACAGTAGAATGCACATGGATTGCTTTATCCGAAATGCCATCTTTGGTAAAAACAGAATTTGGAAGATCTACCTGATTGGTACCGGAACTTAAGGCGAGAGTTCTGTTTTTATCAGCTTTATAATATATACTGATGGATCCACTTTTAGAAGAATGAATATACAGTCTAGGAATGTTATCATCTCTTGGAGGTTCTGTAAACATGATAACGTAGTCGAAATATCCTGAATCTGCAAATGAATTATATGTTAATTACATATATGTAAGTTCATTAAGTCATTGTACATGTTATTGTTGCAACTTACTCTAAGTATACCAATATTAAACTAGGAACTGAATTTGTCGTCAAGAGTAATACATGTCATACTCTGCAACAGATAATTGTTCAATAAATATAATCGAAAAAAAAATTGATAGAACTTTGGACAAGCGCACGCTGTGTTATTAAAATTTACCATAGTAAACCCAGTAATTTATCAAACCTCTGTCAATGGTACCAGACTTATGATTTGTTTCGTCTACAAAAGACTCCTCATTGACGCTGAGATCAAACAAAAGTACAAAGTTGTAAAGTACTGAGGAACACAAAAAATCCGAAAAGTTGCGCCAAATACGGCTAAGGTTATCTATGCCTGGGATAAAAAAAAAATCCTTAATATTTCGAATAATTCATACTTTTTGCAAACAGTAAATTTTATATATATTTATATGAAAATTTTACCACAGAATTTCTTCACTTAAAAATTTATTTACACTTTAAAATAATTTCGTTATGACATCTATCATATTCACCCATGCACAAGAGCATTAGGTTATGTAGTAAACACTTATGAAAAATTATAGCTTTTCATTATTGAGGAGGGGTCTTCCAACAATTTAAGCTGTTATCAAGATGAAGCATGATACTTTATAAATATTCAGTTACCAGTATCAGTCTTCATTAGCATACGGATGTAATACGATATATCAAATAGTATATCATCCCGAGTAATCAAATTTGTATACAGTATTTAAAGAAATTAGAAAATAACAAAATATAGATTTGTCATGTTTTAAGAAAATGGAAACAATTGATGACATATTAGGTTAGAATAGATAACTGTCCATGACTCGGTGCTGTGGTTTCGTTAAAAAGCGTATTTCCCTAAAGCGTGTGAGTTTATGAGTTAGATCCCCATCTTCGGTATAAAAAAAGTTCCATAGATTTCATTTGATACCAAAGCTACTCAAATATTTCACCTATATCACTATTTTAATCAAACGTATGTAAAGTTTATCAATTTCTTTATTGTTTTCGGTGCAATGGGTTAACATCAAATGTGACAACTGAACGGACAGGTTCAATTTATTGCCTAAACGCTGGATAACAAACCCAATAAAAGTTTGTAGTCCCATCAGCATTAACTGTATATAATTTTGCTAATTTGTCTTCCGTTTCATATTTCAACACACGTACATGGCTATTCATATGATATCAAAATTATGATTGGCTTGAAGACCAAGGGATAGAACAAATTGTCATCAGAATTTGTTTTACTAATAAGGCAATTAATATCATCTAAACAAATGATGCAAGAACTGGTAGCTAATTGATACTTGAAAAAAAAACTAAGTACTTAATCAAAATGTATGTATATGCGGTATATTACAAATTTACGCTATAAGATGCTGCAGGTACTTTATATTTACCTTGACACTGCTGGCCGGAATATCCTGATAAACATTTGCAACTGTAACTTTCTCTAACAGCTTTGCATATTCCTCCATTTCTACAGGGATTACTACTGCATACACCTTTTCATTTTTAACGAGAGATAAGAAGAAACTGTTCATTCTCTCTTTAATGAAATAACTGTTTACAAAACGTACAATGATTTGAAATACTAAAGTCCTTCAAACCTTGAAATAGACTACCGTACCTGTGTATATGGCAAAACCTTTATGATTTTGGTGTCTTCAATGCCTTTCAACTTCGTGCTATTTTGGCCGTTAACGTTTTTATAAGATCGTAACTGGTGAGTATTTAGAAAACAATACGCGCGTCTTGCAACTATGACCAAAAGATATATCTTTGAAAAGAGTGGCACAAATTTCCAGAGAAAATGAACTAGCAATGTCATGGTCAAAATTTAAAAATGAAAAAGACAAACAGACAAAAACGTACACGGGACACCACATAGAAAACTAAACATTAAGCAACACAAACCCCACCAAACACTGGGGTTATTCGGGTGCTACAGAAGGGTGAGCAGATCCTGCTCCACATGTGGCACCAGTCTTGTTGTTCATGTTATTACAAATTCGGTAAATAGTGTAATTCGGTAGGTCACATTCATGAAATGGGAAGGGGGTTGTAGTACCGTTGCAAGAAACATATCCGATGTCATCTGTGAAACGGGCAATAACGGTCAACCAACTCGTGATGGCGTTCGTAAAATGTACGAAGGGATGAACTTTTAAGTGTTCCGTACATGACTTCTTAACAACCTAAAGTGACAGGAGTTTGCATATGTCCATTTCATATATCTTTTCAGAAGACAAATCTATGGCTCAAATAAAAACTGGGGAAATTAGAAATAGCCCAAAAGAAAAGAGAGATATTGTGTGCATCAATAGGATAAACGTCTGCTGCTATGCAAGCATCAACAGTCACGCATATCCCCACTTAATCAAAACATCACAATCGGAAAAAGGACAAAATTAGTAAATGTTGTGTTCTTTCTTAATGTCTAAGATTTCCTAAACCTATCCCTAGGGAGTTGATACGCAGATATAACGTATCGATCACCGTAAAACTCTAATATGCCTTTATTTTAATTTAGTGTGCAAAGTTTATTCTTTGTAACTGTATTCGGGCAGGTATTACGAGAAACGTTATATTTTATACCTGTTATAGGATGATAACGCTGTAGTAATATTTGTCTCTTTTATACTTACTTGTTTTTGTTTGTATCAATAGCGTCATGTCTAAAAATAGACAAAAATGATCACCTCATTATTGATACAAGGACTTAAATTTGGCATTTCGACAGATGCGCGTGTCGTCCACAAAAGTTATAAAATATTCATCAATGATTTTTTAATAAAAAAAAGTTAAAAGGGTCAAATACAGTGCTATGATGGAGACAATGTGTTGACCCAAAATATGTCTAAAAGGTTTAAGAACTATTGAAACCAAGGCAACTTCTGCTTTACACGTACTACTCGGATTCGTTTTAGATACTAAGAGATAATGTCACAATTGAAAATAGGATACAATCAGTAAATTTACAGATCTGACGACTCTTCTAGCATTTACAATTTAGACCGATAGTCATAACGAAATTGACTTAAAACACAGACCTAACGTAACGGTCCATTCATATATACATATTAAACCAATATAGTTATGTAAACTTAACCAATGAACAGCTATTGTTAACAGACAATATTGAATAATAATGATGTCGAGATTTTTTAATTAGCTATCCCCTTTTAGGTGGGGTTCGTGTTTTTTATTCTTTAGTTTTCTATGTTGTGTCATGTGTACTATTGTTTTTCTGTTTGTCTTTTTCATTTTTAGCCATGGCGTTGTCATTTTGTTTTAGATTTACGAGTTTGACTGTCCCTTTGGTATCTTTCGTCCCTCTTTTAGGGTTGTTGGATTATAAGAGTTCATTAAGGGGACCATTAATGGACAGAAGGTTCATACTTTGTTGAACGCACTTTTTATTCATATCAGAATGTTCAAAATCGTAAGGTGTCCATCAGATGACTAGTTATGTACTCTAAGTTATCAGATTAAAACGTATAAATATCAAGAGCTCACCAGTGTACCATGATCTACCACACAATAGTTAATATATACGTACCTGATTCATTAACAGATTTGTTAAGGTTTTCTTCCGACTTCTGTCTTGCTATGTTCTCTAACAGCAAGTATTTTTTGTCTAATAGATCGACAGTATGGCTAAGTTCCTGCATTGTTTCATTGATTGAGTCTGTTGCCGTCACTAACTGTGATCTTGATTTGTGGAGTTCATCACGTATCTGTAGATTGTTCTCGTGAATCTCATCGATCTGGCATGAATAATGTCTCCTTATGTTTTCAAGTTCAGATCCCAAATATTGTGTTTGACTTTCCAGTACTGAAATTTCATTTTCATTACTTATAACTCGTTTAAGTAGTTCATGAAAAGTGCTTTTCATTACGTTTACATCTTTCTTGATGTCTGTTTCTATGACTTCCCTATTAGAACGTTGTGTAGTAAAACCATACACATATCCATTCCAGGAGTATAGCAGAAAAGATAGTATGATACCTAACCACATCCTTATTTTTACAAGTTCCAAATGTAGGATTTTTTTTTGCTAAAATCCCATAGATAGGTCCCGATGATTATCAATATATTGTTAGAAAGTATCGTGATGATTATCTCCAGAACGGTTTTAAAGGAGGATACACTCCAGAAAGAAAAATAAACTTGTCTTTGCAATATTAGTGAAGGAATTAAGTTTATTGCAAAAAAGAAAAAAACATATTCTGATTGAATCACATCTAATAAAATTAACGGTACCAATTGTCTTGCACCAGATGCGCATTTCGACAATACATGTCTCTTCAGTGATGCTCGTGGCCAAATTTTTTTGAAATCCAAAGCTTATATAAAAGATGAAGAGCAATAATCCAAAAGGTCCAAAAAGTATAGCCAAATCCGTGAAAGGAATCAGAGCTTTGCATGAGGGAGATACATTCCTTAATTTATAATAATTTCTAATATTTTGTAACAGCAAATTTTAATAACACAAAAAATCCGTATTTTCATGCCAGCACCGAAGTACTGGCTAGTGGGCTGGTGATACCCTCGGGGACTAATAGTCCACCAGCAGAGGCATCGACTCAGTGGTAGTAATAAAATTAAAGGTACCAATTTTCTTGCACCAGATGCGTATTTCGACAATACATGTCTCTTCAGTGATGCTCGTGGCCAAAATTTTTTGAAATCCAAAGAATTTATAAAAGATAAAGAGCAATAATCCAAAAGGTCCAAAAAGTATAGCCAAATCCGTGAAAGGAATCAGAGCTTTGCATGAGGGAGATGCATTCCTTAATTTATAATAATTTCTAATATTTTGTAACAGCAAATTTTAATAACACACAAAATCCGTATTTTCATGCCAGTACCGAAGTACTGGCTACTGGGCTGGTAATACCCTCGGGTTCTAATAGTCCACCAGCAGAGGCATCGACCCAGTGGTAGTAATAAAATTAACGGTACCAATTTTCTTGCACCAGATGCGCATTTCGACAATACATGTCTCTTCAGTGATGCTCGTGGCCAAAATTTTTTGAAATCCAAAGCTTATATAAAAGATGAAGAGCAATAATCCAAAAGGTCCAAAAAGTATAGCCAAATCCGTGAAAGGAATCAGAGCTTTGCATGAGGGAGATACATTCCTTAATTTATAATAATTTCTATTATTTTGTAACAGCAAATTTTAATAACACAAAAAATCCGTATTTTCATGCCTGTACCGAAGTACTGGCTACTGGGCTGGTGATACCCTCGGGGACTAATAGTCCACCAGCAGAGGCATCGACCCAGTGGTAGTAATAAAATTAACGGTACCAATTTTCTTGCACCAGATGCGCATTTCGACAATACATGTCTCTTCAGTGATGCTCGTGGCCAAATTTTTTTGAAATCCAAAGCTTATATAAAAGATGAAGAACAATAATCCAAAAGGTCCAAAAAGTATAGCCAAATTCATGAAAGGAATCAGAGCTTTGCATGAGGGAGATACATTCCTTAATTTATAATAATTTATAATATTTTGTAACAGCAAATTTTAATAACACAAAAAAATCAGTATTTTCATGCCAGTACCGAAGTACTGGCTACTGGGCTGGTGATACCCTCGAGGACTAATAGTCCACCAGCAGAGGCATCGACCCAGTGGTAGTAATAAAATTAACGGTACCAATTTTCTTGCACCAGATGCGCATTTCGACAATACATGTCTCTTCAGTGATGCTCGTGGCCAAAATTTTTTGAAATCCAAAGCTTATATAAAAGATGAAGAGCAATAATCCAAAAGGTCCAAAAAGTATAGCCAAATCCGTGAAAGGAATCAGAGCTTTGCATGAGGGAGATACATTCCTTAATTTATAATAATTTCTAATATTTTGTAACAGCAAATTTTAATAACACAAAAAATCCGTATTTTCATGCCAGTACCAAAGTACTTGCTACTGGGCTGATGGTACCCTCGGGGACTAATAGTCCACCAGCAGAGGCATCGACCCAGTGGTAGTAATAAAATTAACGGTACCAATTTTCTTGCACCAGATGCGCATTTCGACAATACATGTCTCTTCAGTGATGCTCGTGGCCAAAATTTTTTGAAATCCAAAGCTTATATAAAAGATGAAGAGCAATAATCCAAAAGGTCCAAAAAGTATAGCCAAATCCGTGAAAGGAATCAGAGCTTTGCATGAGGGAGATACATTCCTTAATTTATAATAATTTCTTATATTTTGTAACAGCAAATTTTAATAACACAAAAAATCCGTATTTTCATGCCAGTACCGAAGTACTGGCTACTGGGCTGGTGATACCCTCGGGTTCTAATAGTCCACCAGCAGAGGCATCGACCCAGTGGTAGTAATAAAATTAACGGTACCAATTTTCTTGCACCAGATGCGCATTTCGACAATACATGTCTCTTCAGTGATGCTCGTGGCCAACATTTTTTGAAATCCAAAGCTTATATAAAAGATGAAGAGCAATAATCCAAAAGGTCCAAAAAGTATAGCCAAATCCGTGAAAGGAATCAGAGCTTTGCATGAGGGAGATACATTCTTTAATTTATAATAATTTCTAATATTTTGTAACAGCAAATTTTAATAACACAAAAAATCCGTATTTTCATGCCAGTACCGAAGTACTGGTTACTGGGCTAGTGATACCCTCGGGGACTAATAGTCCACCAGCAGAGGCACCGACCCAGTGATAGTAATAAAATTAACGGTACCAATTTTCTTGCACCAGATGCGCATTTCGACAATACATGTCTCTTCAGTGATGCTCGTGGCCAAAAAATTTTGAAATCCAAAGCTTATAGAAAAGATGAAGAGCAATAATCCAAAAGGTCCAAAAAGTATAGCCAAATCCGTGAAAGGAATCAGAGCTTTGCATTTGGGAGATACATTCCTTAATTTATAATAATTTCTAATATTTTTAACAGCAAATTTTAATAACACAAAAAATCCGTATTTTTATGCCAGTACCGAAGTACTGGCTACTGGGCTGGTGATACCCTCGGGGACTTATAGTCCACCAGCAGAGGCATCGACCCAGTGGTAGTAATAAAATTAACGGTACCAATTTTCTTGCACCAGATGCGCATTTCGACAATACATGTCTCTTCAGTGATGCTCGTGGCCAAATTTTTTGAAATCCAAAAAGCTTATATAAAAGATGAAGAGCAATAATCCAAAAGGTCCAAAAAGTATAGCCAAATCCGTGAAAGGAATCAGAGCTTTGCATGAGGGAGATACATTCCTTAACTTATAATAATTTCTAATATTTAAGATTATCTTTCGCGTAATCATCTGTCATCCGATTGGACATCTCAATCTAAAGAACGTTATTCTCATCCAACACTTATTTGAACAAGGATGTAGGTAAGATGAAATTACATCATAATTGGATAGTATTTTGAAGTACAGCACACTTAAGCTCAATGTATGTATTATTTAAACTTTTACATATTACATAACAGGAACATTTTACAAACAAAGGTCTGCTTATAAATAAACTATAACTTTTTTAGTTATATTCTATATTTAGGTCATAAGAAGGTCAAGTTGACCTACCTTAAGTGTCACAGATAATCTCTAGAATTTATAACGCAATTTATTTCTGATCAAACTGCATGTATGAGAGGACAACAATAAAACAAACCAATTTATTTTATTTTATTTACCTTAAGTATTTGTAAGTCCCTTTTTAAGTCTCTTTTTAAGTCCTTTTGCGTAGTTAAGCTCTTGCTTGTCGTCTGTCTTTTTATGTCTTGGTTTAAGCGTTTGTCATGAAAGTTTCAAACCAATTTCGAAAGTTTTATATTCAATTTGCAAAATTTTATTTGCAATCAAAGTAAAAACCCTTAGAATATGACAGGGATGTACCAAACTCAACTTAACATAGCTATTTTGGGGACAATAATCAAGTCGTATATTGGTGTAATTGAAAAACAGATTTAAATTATATGTATAAAAAAAACACCATCGTTTTACGCCATTGAAAAGTTTGGTCAATCGTCATATGTGAAGACACATTGTTGTGCCCACGCCGTCACCGTTGGTACGTACGTTCAAAAATTGGTTACCGTTTCATAACTTGTGTTTGCCTCAAATTAATGTTATGAAACTTATACGCTATGCTTATTACCACAAATTACAAATTGAGATCGAATTCTTAGTGCGGTCTCTTCTACCGTTTCAGGGGTATGCCTCTTTTTATATTGAAAAAATGCTGAATTTTTCGTTTGCGGTCTCTAATTTTAGATTGCCTGAATAACATGTTATGTAGCTTATACACAATGCTTATTACCACAAAACTCACATCAGGTTCAAATTTGGGGTGGTGTCACTTTTATCATTTTCGAGGTATGCCTTTTTATAACGCTAAATGCAAGCGGGGCATCATTTTTTCACATGAACATAAGATCGTTGATTATCACCAGTTGAAGTCTTAATCGTGCAGCACTGTAGAACCCATTTTCAAAAGGTTGATTAAGAACGTACCTGATCACAAGCACATTAAATTAGTCGTCAATTGATACAGTCATAGAGCAGTCATTTGCAGGTGTGACACATTGAAGAATTATCTTTTGTGGGTATAACATGTTTAATCCCGCTACATTCAATATGCATGTTCCAAGTAAGTAGCCTTAATATCAGTGGTTGTCGTTTGTTTATGTTCTACATTCTTGTTTTTCGTTCATTTTTTGAACATGAATTAGGCCGTTAATTTTCTCGTTTGAATTGTTTTACATTGTCATTTCGGGGTCTTTTATTGCTGAATATGAAGTATGGGTTTTGCTCATGGTTGAAAGCCGTACGGTGACTTATAGTTGTTAATTGCTATGTCATTTTGGTCTCTTGTGGCGAGTTCTCATTGGCAATCTTCTTTTTTGTATATTTCAATTTCGTTGTATCGTTAACCAGAAGGTGACTGTCCGTAAGTTCTTCAAATCGCTTAAACAGTAGAACTCGTCAATATATGAAGTTCTAGATCAAATATCAAATCATTCCATATTAAAGTAGATGGGTAATTTGTATAACGACGGATAACAAGAATACAGCGACATAAAGCTACATACCTTAGAAATATGGAAAAAAGGAAAAATAACAAAATACCAAACAACGAGGATAATGTTTAACGGAAAGTCCCTCCGCATAAAAAAAATAATTAGAAAAGATAGTTAAAAATTGACTTTTAAGGGCAATTACTCCTTAAGGGGTCAATTGACCATTTTGGTCACGTAACTTATTTCGAGATCTTTCTTTGCTGAACATTATTGCTGTTTACCGTTTATCTCTATTTTGAATAATAATCAAAATAACCAAAACCGGCAAATTTTCCTTATAATTACAAATTTAGGGGCAGCAACCCAACAACGGGTTCTCCGAATCATCTGAAAATTATTTCAGGGCAGATAGATCTTGACCTGATAAACAATTGTATCCCCATGTCAGAATTGCGCTAAATGCTTTGTTTTCAGAGATATAAGCAAAAATCTACATTTTACCACTATACTCTATTTTTAGCCATGGCGGCCATCTTGGTTGGTTGGCCGGGTTACCGGACACACTTTTTAAATTATATACCCAAATGATAATTGTGGCCAAGTTTGGTTTAATTTGGCCTAGTAGTTTTAGAGGAGAAGATTTTTGTAAAAGTTGACGACGACGGACGACGGACGCAAAGTAATGAGAAAAGCTGTATTGGCCGTTCGGGCCAATTGAGGTAGAAAGAAAGATGTAGAAATAACTTGATTCTTTGTTTCTTTTTCAATTTTCTTTTTTTTGTTTTTTTTTTTCTCATCGTCAACATTTTTTGCATTTAAACGAGTAGTTTTTTGTTTTGTATTTGATAGTAATTTATTACACCAGGGTTTTCGATATCACAATCTAATCAAAACATTTACTAAATTTTATCATCGGTATAAGGACATCATTCGTAAATATAGCTCAACATGCAGACTTCTTATGCGTTCAGGTATTTCACATATATTTTTTATGGAAATACTCTTTATAAAGCACAACAATATCAGTATTCACCTCAGAATCTAACAAAACCTTTAAATAGATTTATTTAGAAGGGATAGTATACTTACAATACTGTTGTCAGGTCATTAAAGATTGCATATTTTGGCGTTAATATGGATTCACTTATAAGGTCTTTGCATCGGAACTAAACACATTTCTTAAAAAAAACAGTTGTTGGCATGACACGGGTTATGTTCTTCTCATATATGTTATGATGGTATGATACTAAACCCCTAACGGGAAGCATTGTGTCGTATATTCATATGATGAAATCATAATCTTTCAATCAGTTTGATTGAAGTCTGGAGCTGGGATGTCAGCTAACTGCTAGTAGTCTGTTGTTATGCCCCACCTACAACAGTAGAGGGGCATCATGTTTTCTGGTCTGTGCGTCCGTTCGTTCGTTCGTCCGTTTGTCCGTCCGTTCGTCTGTCCCGCTTCAGGTTAAAGTTTTTGGTCAAGGTAGTTTTTGATGAAGTTGAAGTTCAATCGACTTCAAACTTTGTACACATGTTCCCTATGATAGGATCTTCCTAATTTTAATGCCAAATTAGAGCTTTTACCCCAATTGCACGGTCCATTGATCATAGAAAATGATAGTTGGAGTTGGGCATTCGTGTACTGGGGACACATTCTTGTTATTTATGTATTATTGTCATTTTGTTTATTTTCTTTAGTTACATTTTCTGACATCAGACTCGGATTTCTCTTGAACTGAATTTTAATGTGCGTATTTTTATGCGTTTATTTTTCTACATTGGCTAGAGGTATAGGGGAGCGTTGAGATCTCATAAATATGTTTAACCCTGCCGCATTTTTGCGCCTGTGACCGTTGTTAGTCTTGTATTATTTTAATTCTAGTTTCTTGTGTACAATTTGGAGTTTAGTATGGCATTCATTATCACTGAACTAGTATACCTTTGTTTAGGGGCCAGCTGAAGGACGCCTCCGGGTGCGGGAATTTCTCGCTACATTGAAGACCTGTTGGTGACCTTCTGCTGTTGTATTTTTCTATGGTCAGGTTCTTGTCTCTTTGACACATTCCCCATTTCCATTTTCAATTTTATTTGATCATTACGTGTTCTTCCATGAGAAATATAACATTGATGATTTTATGAGTTGAAACACTATTTTAACATATCCATAAACTTTAATAACATAATTGCATTATGGAGAACAACGCATTATTTCCTAATATATGGGTGGTAATAAACTGCGACAATAAGAATAAAAGTAGTAACACTGGATTTATTATGTTCAGTGGTAATCAAGGAATTTGAATCTAAAACCAGATTTTTATCACCTTTATTGTTTTGTTATGTTACAACTGAAGCGCGGCTCCGTAGTTTCAAATTTTAGCTCAACAATTGTTAAATGCTTGGCACGAGAATGTTAACGGATACTACATTAGTTATACGAAAATTGTCTGCTGTCTAAAATGCATATCTTGATATTTGTGTCGCTCGCAGAATCGGGATGTAAATCAGTTCAAGTTTATCAAATTGTTCGGACTCGAGCACCAATGAAGATTATCCAAAATCTAAAAGAATTATGAAAATCAAAATGCAACGTTTGCTGAAAAACACGAGTTGTACAGATTTTGAGAGCAAATTGTTATTTTTAACATCTTCAACATACATAATAACATATGCATTATTCGTATGCGCAGAAATCGGCATCGTATGGTGTTTCTCTCAATAGGGTACAACATGACAATATTTGAAAATAGTTTTCAGGTCAGAGTTAAGGTCGACTTATGTAAGCCATTCCGCCTGGAAATCCATAACCTTCATTGTTCTTTTCTCCGTAAATCCATAGTCCAAACTTCAAATCTAATTCATGGCGTATCTCATGGGCGCCGCCTTTTTTAATTTCTTTACTAAATGTTGCATAGTTGAATTCATTAATTGTCATGTTAAAAACTTCTGTTAAACTCAGCTTCTTATTGTCGATTTTAAATCCATTAAATAGGTCATTTAGTGATTTCACGTTTGTTACGCTATATGTAACACTTATGTAGCTGGTATATCCAGTTGGAACAGTGAAATTATAGTATGATTTGTAATGTTGAATTCCTGGTATGGTCATCATGTAGGCGTCATACTTAGGAATATCTTTCGGAAAACTAACAACCAGAACAGTCTCATTTGCATTTATGGTGGACAAGTGAGAATTGTCAAATTGATGAAAATTTTCTTTTTCGATATCAATTGAATATCCCCCGCTAAGCGTGGATATCTTTAATTCCGTAGCTTCATGACAGTAAACCCTTACAACACTATCGTTTCTTTTCGCAATCGTCGGAATAATGAATTCTTGGACGAGCTGGTTTACAGGTAATACCATTTCAATGAATGCATTACAATAGAAGTTATTTATAGCATTGCATTTGTTCCCGGAAACCACGCCGACTGGTTTGTTAGAAGTTACAATAGAACCAGACAAGTCATAAATATGAGATATTTGCAATGTTTGAAGTTTTGATAGAGTAATCGTCAGTGTTTCTCCATTTCCATACGATAAACTTTTATATTTGACATTCGTACTGCTTACTGGAATTCTAAACTTTATTTGGACTTCTGTATTGTCCTGCAAACTCACGACACCAAGCAAACTTTTCCTGAGTTCCTCATTTTTCGATGGTTTAAATGTTGGAACAATGTATTTGTCACCTAGAATAGTAGATGGGACCGCCAAATATCCGTCAACAGCGGTATCAGAAACAAAACCATATAGGACAAAGGGAATAGTAGAATTTACATGGATTGCGTCATTTGAAATGCCATCTTTTGTGAAGAGAGAATTGGGAAGGTCTACTGAATTAGTATCGGAAGTTAGATCAATAGTGCTGATTAGTCCAATCTTAGAATATACACTGACAGTTCCGCTTTCCGAAGCACGAATATATAGTCGAGGAACATTATCGCTTCTTGGAGGTTCTGTAAACATGATGACGTAATCAGAATATCCTTTATCTGCAAATAGGAATTTTTAAAATATATTCAACTTTGTACTTGCTTGGCTTTATAACGTTTTGATTTGAGCGCCACTGATGAGTCTTATGTAGACAAAATGCGCGTCTGGCGTACACACTTATAATCCTAGTACCTTTGATAACTATTAGCTTGCCATTGATCTTTGGAAGTTGCCGGCTTAACTTAATTATTATAGCATTTTCACAAAACAAAATATTCCTAAATAAATATTTGGTGTGTAACAATTCTATTACGCTTAGTGATATAACCGACGTTAATCACAATCAGTCGACAAAAGAATGAATTTAATTATTACATATATCAAGCATCAACCAATATAGCCATGATTGAGTAGGTGTGCTTTATTGATAAATTGCATCATTTAAGGTGTTAGACTTTGGTCAAGGGAGATAACTCTTTAATTCAGTGATGCGTTTGTAAAAGTCAAGTTTTATTAATGTATTTTAAGCATTTACCTGAAACAGATTGAAAATAATCAATGTATCCTAGAAGCTTAGAACGTATATATGAAAATGGCTGACACAAACGTACTGATGATTTCAAGAGTTATTTCCCTTAACCAAGGTCTACCACCTTAAAGAATTCATAATTATATTGAAGGAAAAGAGATGTTTCTGAATATTTTATAAAACATACATTGACAAATTGAGATGTATATTTAGCTTACGAATAGAGTATTAGAAATTTCAAGAATACAAAGAACTTTCATTGATAGTAGAGTCTTTGTGATCCCCTCATAATATTTCCTCAGCACTGTTACTATTTAAACAACTAGTGGTTCGTATTGAATTACGTGCATTTTCAACAATGGCCACTCTTTGACATTGTAGACTAGAACTTAATTCATGACAAAAATATCTTTTTTGTTAACTGTAGGTTGCTACTCATTTTTATTGTGTATTGTTTCTCTTTTGTCTGCCTTATGTTATGTAGAAAAACGTAAGAACTATTTAACGGCAATATCTCCTCTAGAAATCAGCGGACGATTTCTTCTATATTAATCTATTCGTTGATCTTATATTGCTAATCATTTTTACTGTTGACATTTTTTCTTTATAACTCATATAGGTACAAAAGAGGGACAAAAGGTATAAAATGGACAGTCAAAATTATAAGTCTAAAACAAACTGCCAACGCCATGGCTAAAAATGAAAAAGGCAAACAGACAAACAAGTACACATGACACAACATAGAAAACTAAAGAATAAACAACACGAACCCCACCAAAAACTAGGGGTGATCTCAGGTGCTCCGGAAGGGTAAGCAGATCCTGCTCCACATGTGGCACCCGTCGTGCTGCTTATGTGATATCAAATCCGGTAAATAGTCTAATTCGGTAGGTCACATTTATGAAAGGGAAGGGGATTGTAGTTTGAACAAAAATACCGATCTCCGAGGAAAATTGTAAACGGAAGGTCCCTAAGCAAAATCTAAACATTACACACGTCAAACGAATGGATAAAAACTGTCATAGTTCTGAGAGGTACAGGCTTTATTTTTTGTAGAAAAGGATGGGTTTAAGTTGGTTCTATATCAAGCTAAATTTTATATTGAGTTTGATATCTACACCATATGAAAGCCTGTGCATGCATATAAATATTTACCTTCACACTGTCGACCGAAATACCCGGATAAACATCCACAACTGTAACTGTCTCCTGTAACTTTACATGTCCCTTCATTTTGACAAGGATTGCTGTCACAAGCACTTACTGAAATTCAAAGTAAAGGCTTATGATGCTGTTTCATTTCTCACTAAATATAATTATTATATAGTTTGATAAGTAAATTGATTAGTATTAGGCAAATACTATTATCATCTATTACAAGCACTTACTGAAATTCAAAGTTGAATCTTACCATGTGATCATGCTGTTTCAATTCTCAATATATATTTCAGATATAAGAATGTAAATAAATAAGTATAAAGCAAATACTGAATTATCGTGTGCCATATTGACTGTTTTACGATGTTTGAAATGAAGTTCAAAGTCCTATGTGCTATAGCACACGAGAAATTAGTTTTCCATCGTAAATGACAAACGTTTTAAGTAGTAAGTGAACAAGTGTAGTGCTGTCAATTATTATCCGAGATTTTAACTGTTAATTTCTCTCAACGGTTTTTTGAATACATCATGAATAATATAAGCTGATTTTGACACCTATTCATGGTATTCTTTTAAAATACTTCTGATAAATTGGTTGCCCTAAATAGATAAGTGTCGAAAGTACTGAATTGAGTCAACAGTAGTATACAGACTATCACATCTTATAAATCAACTTAGATACAAATCAAAGTTAAAATCAAAAACTGTTAAAAACCATCTCCAGCTATGTATGTATATCCAGCCGTGCGAAATAATACTTAAGGTCATAAGAAACGAGTGACCGGTGAAAAATAATGTTCTTACAATTCTTGAACTAATGCATACAAACATAATAAACTTAGTCTTCTGTGCACGAATTTATTATTTTTTAAATGTCGTATAATCGTCAATTTTTTTTTCAGTCGGTCAGTGTTGTTGTGAAAATATGGCAGGTAATTAAAGTTCGTGTTTTGAAGCCGGAGTTTAACGATGGTCCCCTGTTTGTCTACATTCGACAAAAAATAAACAAAAAAGCATGGCAGAGAGCACGTGTTTAACATGTAAATTCAGATAATAGTTTATTTTAAGGACATCCATGCGTATTGTGATAACCGGATTTTTACGAGATGGGTCACACTGAGGTCACTTTGCATACGGAAAATATGTCGGGGGAATAGCTTGCTGGAAGGAAGCAATTAAAATAAAGTAAACTTCTTCTAAATATGAATAAATTAAAGAATTTTCTTCAGAAAAAAGTATCTGTACATAAGTTTTATAATGAAAACTATCCATTAAGTTATAAAAAACATATGCATTATTTTTTTTTAATTGAGGTCTCTTAATTATGACTTTAATCAAAATATCAACGTAGGATATTTACAAACGTTAATGTTACTATTAAACTTGCATGAGTTTTTTTCAGATACATGAAATAGTTCATCTTCTGTAAATGTTTTATAAACAAACTAAAATTAAACTAACTACTTATAATGTGTTTGGCTGTTTAAAAACATTTTGTTCAAATATGACAACGGATGTTTTCATTTTGTCGACATATTTATGACCCCATGTAATTCATTATCACTAGATTCAGATTCAGGGAACTACTTTTCAACTTTGATATATCTCAGTTCCAACTTTTATTTCATAAGTTTAATATTAATAAAAGGTAGGTTAATCGCAAAATAATTTTTGATATTCATATTAAAGCTTATCCATATTGACAGATGTTTCCAAAGCAAAGTACTCCTTCAAACAATTGTGTGAGCAAAATCTACGTAAATATACCTTTTATACATACTTATTTAATTAATTCACAATTTAAATAAGGTAAATGGTACTAAATGACAACAACACTTGACAACAAAAGACAGGTGAAAATACAGGAAAAAAGTAAAGTAACAAAAATACCGAACTCCACAGCAAATTCAAAACAGAAAGTCATTAATACAAAAGCTAAAGCACATCTAAAGAATGGAAAACAACTGTCATATTTCTGACTTGTTATAGGCGTTTCCTAATGGTATAGATCACGTATTCATGCCAGAACGGAAAGAACCTACATTAGAGTAATACATATTTAAAACAAAATAGATCCTACGCATATAGCTGCATCTTTATGAATATGTGACATATTTAGGTAGTTTTTGGTATCAAGGGAAAGCCTGGGGACTTTATATCACTGAAGAACCCTTGTTAGTTTCTTTTGAAAAATAAAAAAGTATATAAAAGGTATACAGTAGTGCAAATTTGCCCTGTTGTTCATATCCGAAATTACTGTTTTGTACTATCAAACTTCAGGGAAATGACTGTCACTTTATATGAACTTAAGACAAAAGTAGCAAATAATGCTTGAAACTGCAGAATTTAACATAGAAAGCAATGGGCTATCAATTATTGGTTTTGTACCTTATGAACAAAATGGTGGAATACACCTGGTCTTATACTAAACCTCTCACTTTTATGACAAGTGCTTAAAATTCCAACATTTTAACAACAATGTTTGAGCAAAACAAACAGACATAATGGAATGGATTGAGAATTGTCATTTGATCTCATACAACATCTTCTTATATATATCTGTAATAGGTAAATGCATCATAAATTGAGGTACAGCTTTAACATCGTAATATATTCCTAATCACAAAATATCAAGCTTGTCTTGTTAATCTTGACAGAGTGCATTACTATTTTTGTGAGTGCTTGGCCGTGATTTAGGTTACAACATAATTTGATGGTTATCAGATAGTATCTTCCTTGTACTTACTTTGACATTGACCACCAGAAAATCCTCTCGCGCATGTACAGCTGTATGTGTTTCCGGTAATATCACAGGTTCCACCGTTCAAGCATGGACTACTATCACAAGGGCCGACTGCAAAAAAAAATTATGTATTTTACCAGTTTAATTAAAGAATGAAAGAAAACGTTTTCTTCAAATTTCTACAATTATAAAGATAAGTTATTGAGAATGTTTCTCTTTTGACATTAAATTCTTTCCAAGTTCTTCTGTCTGACTTTTCCGTCAAGCTATGAGAAAATGAAATAAATCTTTGTTTTACGACAGCGATGTATTTGTTCTAAAAGTTACCATTAATGATAATAGTGTCTCCGGCATATATAAATTCATGCCTTTACAAAACAAAGAGAAGATACAAAGGGACCAAGGAAATAAGCATTCTTCGAAATAAACTAAATACAAACAAAATGGTGGCTACAAAGGTAACAACCGACGAAGAACACGAACCCACTTTAAACAGGGTTTGATCTCATGTGCACCTAAAAGGTGATACTCTGTAGTTGTAGCAAAATGCCAAATATACAAGGGGTTTAACTTTTTATGAAAATTTAAAGGAATGATGTTCCAAAGTAGTTTTAAAATTTTCAAAGTGAGTGTGAGGCCTTGTAAATACACCTGGGCATGGGCAGGGTTAAAAATTTAAAATAACAAATATACTGAACCCAATGAAACTTCACATCTGACAGTCTCTTATGAAATGGCAAAATCAAAAGGTCAAACACCCAAACGAATGGAAAACAACTGTCATACAAGTGTGATGTTTATCGCTTTTAAACCAGATTTAATCTGTTTTACATAAGAAAATGCCTGTACCAAGTCATGAATATGAGAGTGTTGGTCCATTCGTTTGATGTGTTTGTCCTTTTGATTTTGCCATTTGATTAAGGACTTTCCGTTTTGAATTTACCTCGGAGTTCAGTATTTTTGTGATTTAACTTTTTTCTTAATTGGTAGAGGCATTTTCTATAGCTTAACATCTAACATTATTTATTTTTCTACTAAAATTAAATTTTTTTAAGAAGGAAATGCAGTTAAAATAAAGTCAAGACATCGAAAAATTGTTAACTCCATTACTACAAAAAAAAATGATAAATTTCTAACGTTCGAGATCAGAAGCTAATACAAAATCTAAGACACTTATGTGAAATTGGCCTTACTTTCCGAAGAATACAGCCACATGAAATAATGTTATTATGGAACTGATATACACATAATACATACCATCACACTGGTCACCTGAAAATCCAGGATCACAGGTACATTTGTATTTATCTCCCTTTACTTGGCATAGTCCACCATTACTACATGGGTTGCTGTCGCATACACTCACTACAAACAAAAAGTTTGTTAGCTTTTATTAAATTTGGTTCGTGTCAATCGAACGAACATGAACAAAAAAGAAAAACACAAATACCAAACTCGAAGACGAATTCAAAAAGGGGAAAGTTTCTAAAAACTGACAAAATCAATTTACAAGGTAAAAACTGATTCATGCTGAACGAAAAGGATGAATCAGAATTTCAGGTCCTTAAATGCTCTTCTTTAAATTCCATGTCTAAATGGCCTGGGAGTTTTTACATTAAAATTCCTTTGTTTATAAATCTTTTTGAAATAGTTTACATAGAAGTGGATTCAATAAAAGTCCATGGAAAAATTGTAACAATGTTCCAAACACTCTTTCAATACTCAAATATCAAAAAAGTCATATTTACCTTCACATCTGGAACCTGAGTAACCAGGGCTGCATGTACAGGTAAAATTGTCTCCAATAGCTTTACACAGACCGCCATTAAAACATGGCTGGTTGCCGCATGAAGAACCTGCAAAAAAGAAATAACTTCAATTTAAAAAAAATTAATCGATTATAATCTCATAATTATTGACCCAATGATTTATATGAATCATAACGATTTCTGGTAATATGGAATATTCGTACGCAAATATGCATTACAATTTAAATAATAGGAATAAGGGTACTTCATTAAGGTTTATGTGGCCATTTAACTTTGTTTTGTTTCAAGCGTCACTGATCAGTCTTTTGTTTGCGTAGCTTCCATATGGCGTACAAAATGCTAATCCTAGTAACGAGGATGAGTTAATGAGTGCCACATGTGGAGCAGGATCTGCTTACCCTTCCCGAGCACCTGAGATCACCCTAGTTTTTGTTCGTGTTACTCAGTCTTTAGTTTTTTATGTTGTGTCTTCTGTACTATTATTTGTCTGTTTGTCTTTTTATTTCTAGCCATTGCGTTGTCAGTATATTTTCTATCTATGAGTTTGACTCTCCCTCTGGTATCGTTAGTCTCCCTTTTATAGACCCCATTATCTTTACAATATTAATATAAAAAAAATTGGCTACATACTAGTACATGTAGTAAGTAATAATTTCTAAACTGTACATTTGCAAGTTTTCAAGAAAAAAAAATCGAACTTGAATGACAGATTGATTGATGTTTGTTATTCGGTCAACGATAACATTTTTCATACAACGTCTTAGCATGGCCTCAGCAATTAAAAACAAGTGTACCGATAACCATCTTTGTGTACCTGAATTATAACTGATATTGGTTACAAAATTAAAAATTAAATTTGGAAAACAAACCTACCTTGCTGGAAGGCAGACGTTTCTGTTTTATTTTCTTCCTGTGATACTTTTCCTACAAAATCAGAAGAAAGGTAACATAAAAATAAGATGATGTGGTGACGTTGCGCACGATGTTCTCACGATACGATGTTACACAAAAAAAATGCGACGTCAAAAAGTGTTTCTGAAATTTTGACGTCGATTAATAAAATCAAATTTTGTAAGTTTCATTCGAGTATTTTGACATGTTGTTGGTTGATTCTGTCTCTTGTTTTTTATATGTCTTTTTATCATGAATTTCCTCAAGTTGTTGAAATTGATTTAGGAGATAACTGTATTGTATTTTAAGCTCCGACGGCATCAATTGGGGATTTGATGGTCGCAAATTAAGTTTACTGGCGACGCGTTAGCGGAGACAGTAAACGGGTATTTGCGACCATCAAATCCCCAATTGATGCCGTCGGAGCTTAAAATACAATATTGTTATCTCCATTCTAATGAAACTGTCAGGAAACAACGTTAAAACATGTATTTAAAATCTGTTATATGCCGTCCGCGCTTGCGCGTAAGTCCCATAGCATCAATTGTCAATTGATGCCATGTAAATAAGTGACGTTATCCAATCAAAATGAACGTTACAAACGTTGTTGCATTAGAATTAACAATCTTTACCCTTAATTCACCTTAAAAGGCTTGTCGTAAGTGATGGAGGAAGAAAAAGGGACGAAAGTATACGGTTTTCCATAAATAAATGAAACCAAAATTCTAGATGTGCAAACATTTAATCACAAGCTGCCTTAATGTCATGCTGCATACCATCTGTTATTGTAAATTTTCCATATTTTGATTCAAATAATAAAAATCTGACACTCTGCAAGAAAATCAAAACATGTTAACTCTTGATAAATTTGAAAGGAATAATATTTTTCTTGACACACACATTGTGGTAATACAACCCTTCAATCACTTGAACACCAGCTTGAAACTGTTTCCCCGAAAATTTAGTAAAATTTTCCTGCATGGGTCTTCCGTAAAAACTGCTAATATAATCCGGGTTGTATTAAGTCAATGAAATAGTTTTAATTGCTGTTGGCAATTGCAATTAGTCTTTCAGTAACCTCCGTTTCATGCACCAGTTTATCATGACGAAAAGGTGCAACTTCGCTAGTACAGTTATTAACTCCATTCTCACAGCTATAGCACGAATAGCAGGATAAGTCACGAACAAAAACATTTCGAGAACTTGTACTTTTAATTTAGTGAATGCACCTTACTGAAGGGATGACACTAAATTTATGATCTGTATCTATTTCGTGGAACTTCCTCAAAGTAAAGAAAAATTCGCCTTTTGACATTTTAACGACTGTTATGGTGTCTCCAGTTTATCTTTGTATAGATTGTCGAGTATAGGTCAGACTAGGTCGAGCATGGTTCAGGCTCGTATAAAATGGTTATAAGTACTGGTCGAGATCAAGTTCAGACTGTTATTAAGTATTGTTCATGCTACTGTCGAGTAATATCAAGTAAATTTCAGAACAATTCAAAATGATCGATTACAAATCAGAATAGTCGAGTACAGATACAGGCCATTTCAGACTTTTACTGGTTTGTAGTGAATCTTAATAGATTAAGTGTGAACCAAAGACCAGTTTTATGCTTAAACAATAAGCTTCAAGCAAAAGAAAAAAAACAACTACCCAACAGACAAGAGACACAAATTAATGATCTAGGAGTACTCAGATTTGTTTTAATCCTAGTTCAAAGCCAATTATAACTAATGAATTAACCAGAATGTTCCAGACTTTAAAAATATCTATCAGTACACATCCTTATCTTTTGTCTAATTCCTTTGACTGTTTACATGTTTCAATGGGATTTTGAATTAAGTAATGTCAGACAAAGGAATGTATCAGTTCGTTTTTGTAGAATGCAAATTATTTGGTCATGACTCCTCCGTGAATATCAACCCACTATCGGAGCACCTGATTTCACTACGGTAATGTAGTGGAGTTTGCCTCGTTCAATCTTTGTTTCGAATGCTGTTTTAAAAAATGTATTGTCATTTCATTGTTATTATTTTTGTTTGTGATGTTGTCTGATTTATTTATTTATTATCTTGATAACCACTTGGTATATTCTTTGTATGTTTTGGTATTGTCATAAGTTGTATCTAGACATGTATTTATACACTATAAACTAATATTAAATGCTTATCATAACCGTATATGGTTATGAAAATAGTTTTGTCAAAATATGCTTACTGTAACTTAATCATACACTAGTCATCAGTCACATAAGTACTACTAGATGACAATACAAACGATAAATGTTTATAACGATATAAGTGAGTAATATGTGTTCTTACCACTGGCTAAGACGGACAGGACCACTATTACCACTATACAAACAAACAAAAAAGTCTATAAAGAAAGGCAACAGTAGTATACCGCTGTTCAAAACTCAGAAATCCATGGGAAAAAACTAAATCAGGGTAACAAACTAAAACTGAGGGAAACGCATTAAATATAAGAGAACAACGACACATATAAAGCTATGTACAAACGTACCAAGCTATTTATAAAGCTATGTACAAACACGTATAAAGCTATTTACAAACGTACGTATAGTATGTGCCTACACAAACATCAAATGTCTAAAACGGTATGTGAGTAATATATATATTCTTACCACTGGCTAAGACGGACAGAACCACTATTGTGATTGTACAAACATCAAATGTCTACAAAGATATGTGAGTAATATATGTTCGTACCACTGGCTAGGACGGACAGAACCACTATTGTGATTAAAAAAAAAAAAAATGTCTACAAAGATATGTGAGTAATATATGTTCGTACTACTGGCTAAGACGGACAGAACGACTATCGTGATTAAAAAAACAACAAATGTCTACAAAGATATGCTAGTAATATATGTTCTTATCACTGGCTAAGACGGACAGAACGACTATTGTGATTATACCAACATCAAATGTCTAAAAAAAATATGTGAGTAATAAAAGTTCTTACCACTGGCTAAGACGGACAGAACCACTATTGTATTAATACAAACATCAAATGTCTAAAAAGATATGTGAGTAATATATCTTAGCACTCATTAATAAAAACAGAGAGAACCACAATTGCGATTGTAAACTAACAATCCTAGGCCAAGTGCCAAAGATAAAGTCTTCCATTCATAAGTGAGTAATATATGTTCTTACCACTGGCTAAGACGGGCAGAACCACTAGTGGGATGATACAAACAACAGATAACAGTCCTAAAGCTAAAGATAAAGTTCTTATCACTGGCTAAGACGGACAGAACCACGATTGCGATTATACAAACAACAGATAACAGTCCTAGTGCTAAAGATAAAATTCTTACCACTGGCTAAGACGGACAGAACCACAATTGCGATTATACAAACAACAGATAACAGTCCTAGTGCTAAAGATAAAATTCTTACCACTGGCTAAGACGGACAGAACCACGATTGCGATTATACAAACAACAGATAACAGTCCTAGTGCTAAAGATAAAATTCTTACCACTGGCTAAGACGGACAGAACCACGATTGCGATTATACAAACAACAGATAACAGTCCTAGTGCTAAAGATAAAATTCTTACCACTGGCTAAGACGGACAGAACCACGATTGCGATTATACAAACAACAGATAACAGTCCTAATGCTAAAGATAAAGTTCTTACCACTGGCTAAGACGGACAGAACCACGATTGCGATTATACAAACAAACGATAACAGTCCTAGTGCTAAAGATAAAGTCTTCCATTTTCTCCTATCCTTCAGAAGTGTCTGTGTTCCATAATCATCCTCCTCATTCACCAGTCTACTCATCTGAATATCATCACTGCCTTTATACACAGTGTTGTAGGAATCCATCTTGTCGCATCGAATTCCTTAACTTATGACATACTGACCAGAACATTAGTAAATATGTACTTATATCAAGTACTTTCGTCAACTAGTATCTACATCCGATGCTTAAGTGTCTAGTATAAGGTACTAGATATAGACATCTTGATTTTGTATCTTCATAAGAACCAAATGAATTTAATTGTCATGGTTTGACATCGTGTATCATAGGTTAATGTCCTACAGTACACACAAGTTTATTACAGTGACTGCTTGTGAATGTGAGTGTTTCACTCTGTAATATTTTTATAGATTCAGTGTTGTATAACTAGTATGAGTCTTGACAAGTTGTACATTAGAGTTTTCATCACTCTAAATCACTTGCAATTAGTTGGTTTAACTCAACGCCCTCAAAAGTTATTTTAATCAATTCAATTCAATGTTTTTATTAATTTTATATAATCCTGGTACATTTGATAACTATTTAGCAAATAATGCTCATCAGTACAAACATAATCTATATGCAAATACAAATATATCAAAAATAAATACATAAAACATACATAACTAACTAACTAATAAATGAATACATCCGAGAAGAATGATGATCTATATTAAAGATTGATTACGTATAACATGTCTGTTCTACGTTTAAATGCATGGAAAAGAAATTTACAAAGATTACATATGTCTCTTACATTTACTGTGCTCAACAACTACATAAGCTTAAATGACGATGAACGCTTAAAATAATATGGCTTAATATACTGTCTCCTTATTGCATTATAACAATCACACTGTAAAATGAAATGAAACTCTTCTTCTATTGTATTTAAAGTACAGAGGGTGCATTTCTTTCTCATCTATTAACACCGTGATATCGTTCTGTTTCAACAAAGACTTTCATGTATGTGGAGACAATCTTAATTTTCTCGTTAAATACACTCTAAAATTCACATGTGTAGGAAGGTAAAATTGTAAACAAACATTATTTACACAGTATCTATACAAAAAATCACTTTGGCGAGCCATCCAATAATTGATACAAGTAATGATTAGCTTGATCAAATATTCTAGTATTGATCAAATATTTAACAAATGAAACATGATATTTACCTCAAAAACATCAACACAAATAAACACCCAAAGTTCAACAACAGAAATTGTTTCTACTAGTATAACAATCACGTGTTTAAAACTACGTGAAACACTTTTTATATAAAAATTATAAAAGATCTGGATTCATCACAATCTATAAATAAAAAAAAGACATTATCATGAACATCACTTCGAGAAATGAGCATTGCTTGCATTCTTTTTACTCTAAACTAATGTTATATTACCATGCAAAATCACAAACTACAAAAAAAAATATTAAAAAAATATCAAACGGTATACTATGCAACTTTTACTGAAAGTAAAGGCTCAAAGTACATAAACCATGCCGTCATATACTCATGAATTGACGACTCGACAGCAACGTCAATAACAGGAGGAGAAACTACACAACATTTTAAAAGAAATACACTAAAAAGGTATCTATATTTAATCCGGCTTTTAACTGCATATAAATAAGCAATTGTGTTCGACTGCAATATAGAGGAAATGATTAAAACAACGAATGGCGAAGATGTATGTTGGATAGAGTCAGAAATGTCTTCCTATAAAGACCACATATGAACACCGCAAAGTGTTATCGCTAATTTTGTTATAAGAAATAGGAAGAAGATAGGCAAAAGATAATTGTCCTTATGTATACATCCATATAACAAAAAGCTGTCCAACTCATAAAATAGGCCAACTAAGTCCAAGTGAACATACTTTGATACCCAAATAGTTCTCTAGCATGTATATGAACTGAAAATTGGGTATATGGCGCTCGTATAGAAACGTGTACAGTTTTTTGTGATTGGTCAATCTCTTTCTTTGATTGTTTAGTTAAAATAAATACTCATTAAATTACAATTACTTTGTCATTTGTACGATTAAATTAAATTAATGATTACATCATTTCTGAAAGTATCTGATTAAATTAATGATTACATTTGCAAAGTAATCATGATTACATCTGATTACAATGAATTTAAAAAAAAACAGTTTGACTGATGTAAATGAGTAAAGTTAACGTTTAATATAACAATAGCATTTTTGTGAAAGGATTTTTTTTTATATATTATAACTTCAAACTTCATCTATTGAATAAACCACAAAAGTTCATGAACATTGTGTCACTGGTTATGACTTAATACACTTTAGCATCATTGATTTCTGAATTATTTTGACTTCCATTGAATAACATGAATAAGGTTGATAAAGAGTTTGGTGTTGATCTTCTGGCATCTTCCAGAATTTATATTTTTCTAAAGGTTAAGTTTCTGGAAGTTAAAAATAGGGCTGAAATTAAGTTATAATTTACTAGTTAAAAACTAAGTAAAATGGTAATCGAAATGTTTAAACAAATTGTTAACAAAATATGAATGCTTAAAATAATAGCATTTTACAGGTGTTGTCCAAATACATAACAAAATTTGTTTAATTTAAACAACATATTTATCCCACTTTGAATTTAGTATGTGCTAATTAGTTTATTTTTCACATTTCTGATTAATATTTTATAATACATGTATATATTGCCCTACAGTTATAATGTATTGGTAATTCAATAAAAACAAACCTTAATTGGTTTCTTCCTGTCAATTCATAGTTGTCAAAAATCACAATTTAAACAAAAGATTAAATTTCAAGGGTTTAAGAAAATTATTACCTGAATATAACAGTTATCATCAAATTTATCTGTTCATCTATAAATTTTGAATATATGTACAATATTTTTTACAAATTATGACTTTTGAATGCTGTAATAGTTTATTTTTTTTACTGGAGTATACAAATCAAAACTACATTAACATGTTTAAATATGTATCAAATATGATTTACAAAAAGACTCCTTTATAGACCATACACACTGTTTTAGATTTTGTTCATTGTAATCAGAATGTAATCAAAAAGTAATCAGGATTACAGGGCATTTTGAAAAGTAATTGATTAAATTAAATCACATGCAATCAGATTTTTGGCTGATTAATGATTACACTGATTACTTGAAAAATTACAGCTGATTAATGATTACAATTACAATTACCCCAAGGAGAATACTTGTATATGATGCATGACGAGTATATCATGCTGTGAAGAATATGGTTACCTTTCTGGAGCACCTATGAAAGATAAATTCATGTTTTATTTTGGTGGGGTTCGTATTGCTTAATTTTTTGTTCTCTTTCTTGTGTTTTGTGAATTATTGTTTATCTTTTAGTCTATTTCTATTTTATTATTGGTGGTGTTTGTTTATTTTCAACTGATGAGTTAAATGTCTCGTTTTTATCGTTTCTCTTTCATGATCTTTCATGAAGTCTCCTTAAAAATTTAATTGAAGTAGGCAGTATTTGTAAAATACCAGTAAATATTTAAGAATTGAATGCTTCTTTTTGTAACTTTATTGGGGTGTAAAAGCGTTGACCTAAGTCAACGCTTTTACAACCTTATGAAGTTACAAAAAGAAGCATTCAATACTTATAATTACATTTTTTAGTTAGGATCATGAAAACACGATTTACATCAAGTCTTTATTTAATTTACCTGTACATTTTTTTCAGGACTTCGTGTCATCATAAATGATAAGTTTTATTGTGTAATGCAATTGCTAAAGGAATAACACGCGATGTGCAGTTAGCCAATCAGAATAACTTATTATAATGAAACATACATCTAATGTAATTATTTAAAAATAACAGATCGCCGAATGCTTAACCATCAAACTGAATAATACAGTATGTTTTACATGTTACTTAATTTATAAGGTAACGGTGTGCAGAATCACATGTCACCTTAACCGGACATAATATTCTGACTTCTAGTCAAGCTGTCGTTACTGTTATTTCTCCACGTTACATGTTTTGTATTTTTATTGGGAGAAAGGGGGGGGGGGGGGGGGGGGCAGAGCAATATTTTATTATTACGTTTTTGGTATTGTCCGTCACGTGGCCAAACCCTCGACCTCCCTTTTAATAGTGATCACGAGACCTCTGAATCAGTTTTTTTTTTATCAAGAAAAGTATGTAGTCTACATATTTGTTCATTGCTCGTTTACAATTATTTATCATTGTAGACTATTCTTGTCCTTTTTGTGGGTTTTTTCTTCTTCTGTCATGTCTGTCATGGCGCTATCGATTGTCTTTACTTTGTTAGTTTGAAGATCTCTTTTAAATATCTTCCATCTCTAACTTCTTTTACTGTACTACATTTATTTATGGGAGTTAGCCTCTTAGAATTTGAAAAAATTCAAAACAAATACATTTATCCCATAAGAATGCGAAACCAATTATAAATATTTCAAAATAGCCACTCAAGATCAAGAATCGTCTTAAGTACATGTAAAGACACTTAAAATGATAAGTGTTGTGTTTAGCTGCTAAAATATGTCAATGTTATGATCTTCATTTTTGAATTTGAATTGCGCAGGAATGCGATTTTTTTATCTTTGTGATCTCTATTACAATAATGGGGAGTCGAAAGATACACTGTACAAGGATCATTCAAACTCATAAGTCGAAAAATTACCTGACAAGTCAACGCTTATAGGATGAACGGATCATATAAACCGGAGGGAAACTATGATACAAGCCCAAACGAAAAATATAAACGAGTCTAAATTGAAAACTTGCGTTGGATAAAAACCGCAATTTTTATACGTGTGCATATAAAACAAATTTCGTTGTAGAAGGGTCTTAAAACAGCACAAACAACATTTTCCAAAAGACCAAAAAAGCAATCGCTAATAGCAGTCAGCAGGGTCCAAGAACATCAGTTGTTCGACCTGTTAGTCAAATGCGTTTTGTTTAAATATACTTTTTCACTTTTTTGGTGTTTTATATATATAATTATATATATATAAAACATTATATCATAATATTTCAACAAACTTATGGATGGCGTCCGTATAATTAACGAGGGGGTGATTTCAACTTCACCACTTGAAATTATTGGTGTAATAGCTTCCTTTTGAACAACAACCCTCTGTAAAGGAAATCGTGATAGAAAAATACAATATCGTATCAACTGGCAGATATATACTTCGTGTGCAGATTTTTATGGAATTACATAGAAAAGGAAAGTTCACAATTGAGAAGGTGAAATCATCTCTTTTTTTTAATAAAAATGTACATGATATATATAAAAGACGTTGTGGTATGATTGTCCATGAGACAACTCATCACAAGAGACCAAATGACACACAAATTAACAACTGTATGTCACCGTGCGGCCTTCAATAAAAAACATAAACCGAAGAACTTGAGACAACAAAACTAAATGATTCAATAAAAGAATAACAAACAGTCTACAAAATACTACACTGACAGAAAAAACATGTTTGAGCAAAATAAACCCTTCAGATATGTCCTATTTTCGGTGCAAAATATAGTTAGCATGCATTTTGTGTCCGGGGATACATGGACACGTATGTATGTAACTATATAAACAGATAAACAATCAATGTCTAATGAATCCTTAATTGTGTGAACTCGACCGTACGGCCAAATTATTCTCTCACACACTGTGTTGCTCTCTTCAAGAATAAATACAACTCGTTCGGTTATTTTTCATTTTTAGGAAAAGAAAACGTCGTGATTTTTTCGTTATATACAAGTTCAACCAATGTGGGTTGATCTGTGACAAAAATATTTGATACCGATAAACTAAATCATAAAAGTGGCCTAACAAAAGAGAGGCTAAGGATACCAATACCATATGGACATTCAAACTCACAAATCGAAAATAAACTGAAAACGTAATAAAGGTAAAGACAAACAAAAAAAACAGCAGTACACAAATATAACACAGAAAACAAAAATCTGAGCAACCCGCACCCCATCAAAAGCTTTTGGTTAACTCAGGAGATCTGTAAGGGCAAGCTAATCTAGATATTACTCCACATGTGAAACCCGTCATGTTCCTCATGTCCCTTTGATAAGGTAATATTTGTTTACGTCGAATTGAGATATTTGAACAGTAGTGTACTAATGTCGCCTAAATATGTTTCTTTTCTCATCGACTTACCGAACTCCGAGGGAAAATTTTAACAAGAAAGTCCTTAACCAAATGCCAAAATTAAACCCCATGCAAATGTAAGAGACAAATGTGTCCTGGTAAAATATGTCTGGGCGGACACATAAAACTAGTAGAAAAAGTCCATGGTGACAAAATTAATTAGTATTTTTTGTCCGATGTTAGTAATGTATGTCCTCAGACTAATTTTCCTAGGAATCTAGTCCATGTCATTTATATTCCTAGGTAAAAACAAGGATTTGTATAAGTCAAAACCGTTAACTTTGTAGGAAAATATTATTGATACTATATTATCAAAAATGAAAAATTGTATTAAATGATTGGAGAAATTGTGAATATTCAAAATATTAATTGATTTTTAGGAATATATATGATGATATATACATAATTAACGTATAGACAGGGTTGTCTGGTTACCGCCGAAGCCATTTCAAACGGCGTTTTCCAAGAAGGTAGAAACAAGTTTCCCTTAAAAATATTCGTATCGTAAAAACCAAAGAAAACCGAAAGGAGGAAATAGAATTTTAGCGCCATAATCACATCAAACAACAACGACATAGTATTTTTGATCGTTTTCGATATTATAGAGCTCCAACAGATATAGATTAACTTTAGAGACGGTAAAATTGTTTCACAATCTTGAATGAGTAACACTTGACTTATCCCAGTAGGATATAATGGAGGCTTCTTTGTTGTGATGATTTTGAAATTGAAAATTTCGGAATTTTACTGTTGTCCAAATTATTTAAACAAAAAGATTGGATAACAACTCAGCCTAAATAAATCCATTCTCATTAAAGATGTATAGAATACTTCTTGTTTGTTGTAGATGAAAATTATTTGTAATGAGCTTTCACATGGAATCTGGAGGAGGGGAGGCAAATTTTCCTATATTATGTTTTGATTAATTATAATATGAGGCAGGCTAGTCCAAATAATTATGATGTCTAACAAGGCTGTTTAATTTTTTCTGGACGCCTCCCACCAACGTCATAATGCTGAAGCCCTTTTTCTACGTCTGGACTTTCAGAGCAAATTTTGGGGGGGGATCTTTGTGACCTAATTTTGATATGAAATTGTCATTACTGGCTAGACATTTTACGTAGTGGTAGTTACAAAGTCCAACATATTTTGTGCTTATTGGTGCAAAATATTTCCAAAAATATCCAAAAGAAATGATAAAATAAGATACGATTTCATTTGAGGTGGACAAATATTTATTTTGCTTTCAATATGATGTCTGCGAACTCCCATGGCCATAGGACGTCACTTCTGGTGAATATAAAAGATTAAATTGGCAAAAGTTAATGGACCAGAATTGCCAGAATGTCCAATTTACATTATACGGAAATTCGGGTGTGTCAAATTTTACTGAGTTTAATATTTTACACTCTTTGAAAGTGATGTATTATAGTGCGGTTACTGAAGGTAATTTTTTTATACGACCACAAAAATTTTTTGGTCGTATATTTGTATGACGTTGGTGTCATCGTTGTTGTGGTCTGAAGACATTTGGTTTTCCCACTATAACTTTAGTATAAGATAATTGAACTCTATGAAATTAATTTAAACACAAAGTTTATGACCATAAAAGGAAGGTTGAGATTGATTTTGGGGGTTTGGTCCCAACAGTTTAGGAATTAGGGGCCAATAAGGGACCAAATAAGCAATTTTCTTGGTTTTTGCTTAATAACAGTAGAATAAGTAAACAGAAATTTATAAAATTTAAAAAAAAGGTTTATAACCACAAAAGGAAGATTTGGATTGATTTTGGGAGTTTTGGTCCCAACAAATTAGGGGCCAAAAGGGTAAAAAATTTCATCGTAAAATTAATTATTGGAGTTCTTTGATATGCCAAATCTAACCGTGTATTTAGATTCTTAATTTTTGGTCCTGTTTTCAAAAGTTTTACGTTAAGGTCCAAAGGGTCTAAAATTAAACTTAGTTTGATTTTAACAAAAAATTAATTATTGGGGTTCTTGGATATATAGATGCTGAATCTAAACATGTACTTTGATTATGGGCCCAGTTTTCATGTTGGTCCATATCAGGTCCAAAATTAAACTTGATTTGATTTTCAACAAAAATTGAATATGTGGGGTTCTTCAATATGCTGAATCTAACCATCATGACCATATATTTAGATTTTTAATTTTTGGGCCCGGTTATCAAATTGGTCCACATTGAGCATGTGTTGAGGTCTAAAGGGTCTAAAATTGAACATTATTTGATTTCATCAAAAATTGAATTCTTGGAGTTCTATATCATGTACAAATGTAGATGACCATTCAAAGGTTATTGTTGCATATTTATTTTATTTATCATTATTTTTTCAGGCAATTTGATGCTGCTTGTTAACTAGCAATGGAGGATATAAACATTAAAGTTGAGCCAGTAGAAGTAGAGACGTTGGAAAAACCACTGACAAGAGAACCACTTAAAAAGTCCAGAAAAATAGACTGGAATAAAAGAGTCAAGTCTGAATTCCTTAGAATTCATAATCTGAAGCGTTTCAAAAGAGCGGATGAAGTTACGGTAAAAACAAGTTTAAGCTACATGTATTGCTTGTAAATAAATTAAATAGAACAAAAACTCATCTTAGATGTATATCAGGCTTTTCATTTAGTTACGAGATGCCTTTTTTGTCTTCAAAGCAGCTGTCAGTGATACTCAAATAAAAAAATTTGAACAGCAAAATAACAGACTAAAAATAAAGCACGGTTTCCAAATAACATAGTTAAGAAATCTATTTTCGAGTAGAAAATCCTTACTATTTGGAACAACTTGATCATGTTGATGTGTTTTAAATATATATAATTTATATTAAATATTACCATATCGATGAACGTTCATGTCAACACATTAATGTTAATGGTAAACTCAAGTAAAAGGGTTTAATTTTGATAACTTTGTGAATGAGATTTGCTTTTGTAAATATAAATTTAAAGGAAGATAAGAGTTTGCAATAAGAAAAAACTTTAAAAAAAACTTCATCACGAAAAAAGAAATAAAGCTTATCAATAATCAAAATTAGCATTTGTCAAACAGCTATATACATGATATATATATGCAATAAATTATTCCTGTACATTGTGTATTTCAAATTTCTTGAAACATTTATTATTTTTCCAAATCTCATGACAATTAAATGCTTCAAATCTATTTGAAGTGTTGGGTAACTTCCATAATAAGCTTAGATAAATGTATTTTCTTTTTCAAGGCCGCTTTTGATGCAAACAGAGAAATTTTGAAGAAAGACTTGGAAGAGTTTAATGACTGGTTTAAAAAAGAAAATGTTCAACCTGTTCTGGTACCTGAGACAGTTGTAGATGCACCAATCAAAAGAAAGGTAAAAGTTTAAAAATAGATTTTGTTTGTGAACAATTGTTGAAAGTTTACAATTTTTAAGGTTTGTTCGAAATAAAAGGAAGGGGAAAAACAATTTAAAATACATTTTCCTGATACATGTTCTTAAGGGTTTGTTTGTGTCTCCACTGAAGCTGGGTCAACAGCACAATTTATTTCAGGTAATTTATCAGTTCTTTTGTCAATATTTCAAACTTGGATATGTATAAATGGTTGGATTTCTAGTTTTGTTTACTAAGATAGATTGATTGGTGTTTGTTCGACATCCAGAGACTTACCTTCAGGCATGTTTAGGATGAGATGGAACAAAATAAACAATATGTCTAATTAGGTAGTGCAAAGTGGAATTGCTTAAATGTTTTTTTGAAATTTGCACTTGCACTATAAAAAAAGATTGGAATAGAAGAAAGAGGTACAAAAAAACTTGTTGATACCAAAAACAATGAAACCATGAAATCAAAATAATAATTGAATTACTTGTGATTTATTTTATTTTTTGCAGTGTGAAATCAAAGGAGGCGGTAAAACACAGGCCACAACCCTTCGACTAATGAATGCCATTAAAGCCATCCCTACCATGTATACTTGGTCAACTCTAACACAAAATTACATGGTAAAACACATACTCAGTAAAGATTGTATTTTGTCTAATAACTTACTTAAAGATTGAAATTATGTATTTTGCAAAATGAAATATTTGTAAGTTTAATAAAAGAGGTTGCAGTTAATGCTGTCAAGTAAGACTATATAAGTTATGATCTAATTGATTGTTTGAAATCCAAGTGAAACAGTAAAATTTTCCATTCCATTCAGATTTTCTGTTGTTTCAAGATGCATAATATCCTTTATCATTGTTTATATAGTTGAAAATATTATTTATTATGTCAGGTTGAAGATGAAACAGTCCTACACAATATCCCTTACATGGGTGATGACATTCTAGAACAAGATGGCGCCTTCATTGAAGAACTACTGAAGAATTATGAAGGGAAAGTTCATGGTGAAAAGACCAGTACAGTTCTTGATGATGAGACTTTTGTTGAACTTGTGAACTCTATGTGGCTTAATTATCCTGATCCAGAACTAGAAGATGATGAAAGCAGTTAGTGGTTTACTTATATTGTGTAAACTCAGAACTGTTGCATAAAATTAGAATGGAAATGGGAAATGTGTCAAACTCAAAGAGACAACCACCCTATCAAAGAGCAAAAAACACAGAAGTTGACCAATAAGTCTTCAACAAAGCAGGAAAATCCAACACCCTAAGGCGGGAATGTGTCAATGACACAAAAACAACCAAAAAGCAAAAACAACTGAGGTTGACCAATGGGTCTTCAACAAAGCAAGAAAATCCCGCATCCTATTGTGTGCTTCAACATTATTTATTTATTAATATGATGATTGTTTTAAAAAAAAAAGACAAACATGTGCTGGATATGAGTTCAGAAACAACAAAAAAAAAACATTATTACCTTAACAGAACAGCTACCAACAAGATGACCACTAAACCTGAACACGGACATAAAAGAAAACATGTAGTTTGGGGAGCAAAGTCAATAATTAAACAATTTTTTTTTTGTTTTGTTTCTATAACAAACATGACAAATGTGTGTTTGTTTGAACAGAACAGCTCTTAATTTACGGACTAAAAAAAAAATTGATTACATATGCTGACATTGTACATTATGTAAACCAAAATATATTTGATTACAGATGCTGACATTATAACATCAAATGATGAATCTAAAAAGAGCATTTTCCCAAGTAACTCTATATTTGAGGCTATATCCAATCAGTTTAAAGAAAAAGGATCACCAGATGAACTCAAGGAAAAGTAAGTCAGTAGAAACAATAGACCTAATTACTATTTCAGAATCCACGTCACTCTTCAAGAGATTTTCCTACAAATGAACTATTGATGTCATATAAGAATCTGTTATGCATTTGAAAAGAAAGTAGAAGAGAGCATTGTTAGATCCTTATTGGTAATGTGTAGTCACAGAATCTGTAATTCAATTTGATAGGGACATTTAAATATTAAATTCACTCAGAGATGTAATTGTAGATTCTTTATGGGATGTAATTGTACTGAATGTTTTTAATGGGATATAGAATTTGTTAGAAGTTCAGGATTTCAGACACTTTTCATGTATAAAAACATCTGCCCAAATCTCAATTTTGAAGTGCCTTCCTTGAGTCTTATGTATAATTTTAATGGAACAGCCCTAAAGAATAAACATACTTATATTTTCAGATATAAAGAAATCATAGAATCACGAGATAACCCTGTACCCCCTGAGTGTACCCCTAACATTGATGGAACACAGGCTCAGTCTGTACCCAGAGAACAAACCATGCATTCCTTCCACACACTGTTCTGCAGAAGATGTTATAAATATGATTGTTTTCTTCATCGTAAGTGATTCATTGCTCAATATTTTTTTGGGAGATTTCGGGGCTGACAGCAACTCACCAATACAAGTTTGCTTTAAAAAGATAGTAGGAGTGATTGATTGGTTTATTGTTGGTGTTTGATACTACTTTCAGCATTCTTTGCCATTTCATTGCAATCAGTTTTGATTGTTGAAGGAAGCCAGAGTACCCATATCGAACCAGGAGACTTTTAAAGGAAACTTGGTGAAAAACAAATGTACAAACTGGGTTTAGAACAAATAGACTCCAGAAAATAACTCAAAGTTATAATAACATAAGCTTTCTTCACTGTGTATGGCACTTTTACCTGCTTCCATACAAACATATGTAGTATATATTTGTTTAGGGGCCAGCTGAAGGACGCCTCCGGGTGCGGGAATTTCTCGCTACATTGAAGACCTGTTGGTGACCTTCTGCTGTTGTTTTTTTATTTAATCGGGTTGTTGTCTCTTTGACACATTCCCCATTTCCATTCTCAATTTTATAACTTGGAGGGCAAACCATTAAAAACTTCTTTTCTAAAGTCAAATTGAGATGAAATTTAGTAAAAACAACCAAAGATCAGACATTCATGTTTGCATTATTCTTTTACAGCCTACCATCCAACACCTAGTATGCTAACAAGAAAAATGCCGGAGACAAAATTGGATACAGAACTTTGTGGACCTTATTGTTATCTGAAAGAGGTAAATATTCATTTACTATAAACATACAAATTTTAGTGTTTGTGTTATTTTCGCTTTTCCTTTTCAACAAGCCTTGACATTAAATGCAAAGAACTTATATTTGGACACCATTTTCAATCATAGTTTTGAGTTTTTACTCATATCAGTTTTTAGGAGCAAAGTTTATAAGATAAATATGCTGTGAATAATTTTGCATGTTTTGTTTTTATTAGTGTTGTCAAATCGTACACTATTACCTAACCAGTTACTTGGATAATCATTCAACCGATTAACCTGTAAATTGTAGTTTAAGTTTGTGTTTGAAAGCCTTATATCTTTAGTACCCTACACCCTTATATCTTTAGTACCCTACACATAGCTATAAGATGTAGTATGAGTGTCAATGTGACAACCTTCCATCCAAGTCATAGATTAACTCTTTTTGAATTGAAGTTTGTCCTTAAGCATTATAAGGCTTGTCTGTGAGGATTCCTTGTGAAGTTTGACTTTTGATATTCAGATACACCATATCAACTATGGCGTTTGTATATACTTCAGATTAAAAAATAAAATAAAAAATTCTTGATCTCGTAGAAGCGAATTTGTCTGAAACCGATTATTATATTCCTTTTCTCTTGTCTCCGAAATTAGTGTGGAGTGTTTCAATTTGAAATGATTAAGCATGTTACTTGTACTATCACGTATACATTTAGTACATTCACGTTGGTTTGCATTTCACAATATTTTAGTTAACATTTCGTTTAAAGTATATCAAAGCCTTACACGACGGAGGTTGCACATTTTAGAAGTAACACGCTATTATATCAAAAATAATGATTAATGATTTCCATACAAATTTATATCAAATTTATTAAAATTGAAAAAAATGTCTGGTTAACTGGTTAGGGTTTTTGATATTCTTTATTTGGTCATCGACCGATTAACCAGTTAACCGTTGACAACACTAGTTTTTATTTAGATATTAATAACAGGCTATAATTCCAATGATAGATTGATCCATTTCTGTGATATAGAGCGCTATTAATCCTGCTTCATGATTTGAATTTTCAGAAATCAGATGATAAAGAAAATACAATGGAAAGCACAAGTTCTGAACCAGGTAAAAAATTAAATTCTTTAGTTGTAATCCAATTTCTACTTTTCCCTTCCATGTTGATTAAATTCAATTCTTTATTTCTAATCCACTGAATACTTTTCCTAACCACTTGATTACATTTTAATCTTAAGTTTTAACTCAATTTATACTATTTAAGGCCAGTTGGTCTTCAGTGGTGCTCTTTGATAAAAAATAAAACAAAATATTGTGCCTACAACACTGTACTGAATCTGTTCTGTTTTTAACCTAATCCAAAATTATGCACACAAAAAATTCAGCTGTGTAGTTTAGATAATACATTTCTTAGCATTAACTCCACAGCAAAATAAAACTATCATCATTGAGTTTGATGCTCTATATAAGTTAACTTGATTAGTTTAAAGCACTTTACCATGTTATATGCTACCATAGTGAAAATGAAATAAAATTTATACACAATTAAACTTCATCTTCATTTCTTAGTATTTCACAAAACTTTAATTTTAATATTTTTTTGTATTTTAGAAAACAGTGTTTGGACAGGCGCTGAAGAATCTTTGTTCCGTGTTTTATTAGATATGTACAGGAATAATCATTGTAACATTGCCAAAATAATCGGCACAAAAACATGCACTCAGGTTAGTTTTTGTTCCGTGTTTTATTAGATATGTACAGAAACAATCATTGTAACATCGCCAAAATAATCGGCACAAAAATATGCACACAGGTAAGTCTTTATGTCCCAAATATGGGCATTATGGTCCGTCTATCCCTTAATTTCACGATTCACTTAACATAGAAAATGATAATGCGAGTAGGGCATCAGTGTACTAAGGACACATTCTTGTTTAATTTATTCAATTGAGCGAATCAAAACAAAAACAAATTATTTTCTTAGAGAACAGTTAAGACTCTCAAGAAGAATTCCAGCAATGTTGAGGTAAATTGATGCAAGTTCTGAAATGTCGAGTAAATATTTTAGACAATTTCAGACTTTAAGAATTTAGTAGCGAGAGTTTCATGATCATTTTAATAAATCTTTCTTGCCAACTCTTTAACCAACCATTTATGCAGTATATTGTTTGGTTTGTATATACATGAAAAAAACATTTCAACCAATTTGGTGCATCAACTACTTTTGAAAAGATTTGTTGTATGTCAATACCTTAGATAGTTAGGACTATTCATGCATGAACTTGGTCATTCTGCCCTTGATTTTGTGCATGAATGATCCAGAATTATTTTTGCATGGAAAATTTTTAAATTTCCCTAACAAATTTACCACAAAATGAAAGTACAACAAATTAGGATTATGAAAATTTTCCAACTAAAAACAAAATGGTCCAGTCTTAACTTTAGTAGCATGTGTTTCTTGGAATTGGCCCCTGCTAAAAAATCTTTTGATAATGTTATTTTCAGGTAAGAGATTTTGCCATCAAAGAAGAAGCCCATTTATTAGATACCAGTGAAGACAAGATGCAGACTCCTCCAAGGAAAAAGTCAAAGAAAAAACACAGGTAGGGCAGGAATTATTGTTTACAGATATTTATTCATGGGCACAAATGAAATATATTGCTTCTTTAAAAAAAATATTAAAAAGTGCTGAACATTTTATTCATTACTTCATATTCCTGAATTAATGGTTCGGGTTTTTTTTGTACTTTAATTCTTGGATTCACATGTAGAGTTATGAGTTATTATTTGGTGATTAAATTTCATTGCAACAATTGAAATACAGTTGATATTAAAATAAGTAGATATATGATTGCCAAATAGACTCTCCACAAGAGACCAAATGACTCAGAATTTAACAACTATAGGTCACTATGGCCTTCAACAATTAGTAAACCTCATACCACATAGTCCACTATTAAAAAAACTATTTAAGAGACCTAAATTAAAAAAAAACTGAATTCTAAAACCACTAATTGTAGGTCTGTCTGTAAAGCACTTCATAAAGATTGAACCTGTATTAATAGACCATCTGCTCGCCCAGCTTTCACTGTAATCTAAAATATTTGGAAATATATCTTAATAAAGATTATGATTGTTTAAGGTGGTACCTAACACTTTCACTAAAATTAATTTGGCTCGTTTAATTTTCATAAAATTTTGACAATATATTTACTTTGGCCGTTAAACAAAAATATAAAAATTTCAAAAAATTTGAACCAACCGTTTTGTCAGAAAAATTACACTAGTTATATAGCAGTTTGTCAAACACCAATTTTGATCAGTGAGAAGCTTAATATTCCCTTAACAACACAACGTCATTCAAACGTTTAGCTGATTTTACAGATTTATCTCCCTGGAGTGTTAGGTACCACCTTAAGGGTAATTATTGACAAGGTAAAATTAATAAATGATTCTAGGAATTCCTTGAATTAAGATTCTTCCCTACTTTAGAAGGCATGATTAACCGATGTTTTTACAGTGATTTCTTCAGATTATGGTCGATGCATTGCCGTAAGATTCAGCTAAAAAAGGACAGTACATCTAAAACTGTGTACAATTACCAACCATGTGACCATCCTGGACAGAGATGTGATGAGAATTGTCCCTGTATACATGCACAGAACTTTTGTGAGAAGTTTTGTCAGTGTAGCGGTGATTGTAAGTAAAGAAGTGTCACAATAAAAAAATTTAGCCATTGCAGCCTTGCAAGTATATGTAGAATTGAAACGATGCTCAGACTCTTCTGGCATAAAACATGTTTAGCCTAGTACATTGTAGTATCTATGGTGACTTAATTTGATTCTTTTGTAGATTTATCATGAATTTAAATGTTAATGAAGTACACATCTCCAATAGACTTAGGCAAAGCTATGAAATCAATTTTCTATGAAAATATAATGGTTTCTTCCATCCAATAAAACAAATGAATCAACAGTGCTTTTTAAAGATGTAATTGATGTTAAGAAGAAGATACCCTAAAAAGTGCTTACTTCTTTTCCTAAGATGGTACACAACAATACAGGGAGATAACCCTGTAAAAAACTGCTGAATATTTGAATCAAATTCTATTGATACAGAAATATTAGGCTGCTAAGTGATCAAAATTAGTTTTTTTGTCAAACTGCTATTCATCCAATGGAATTTTTCTGATAGATTGTGATAAAAAAAAAGTTACAATTTTTATTTATATTGTGTCAAAGTAGTCAAAATTTTTGGAAAATTTATTGAGCCAAATTAAGTTTTAGTGGAGATGATTCGTACCACATTAATGAGTTAAGCTTCAAACAGAATCACATATGTCTTAACTTTTGCATTGTTAAACATTGTGTTTAATGTTTTATAGGTGAGAACAGATTTCCAGGATGTCGCTGTAAAGCACAATGTAACACAAAACAATGTCCATGTTTTCTGGCTGTGAGAGAATGTGACCCTGACCTTTGTTCAATGTGTGGAGCAGGTTTGTATAATATTCTGCAATGTGAACCTCCCAACGGGAGTACAATTATCCCGTTTTCAGGGGTCTCCTCCCGTCCTCCCGTTAAGGAGAAAAAAATCCAGTGTATGAGAAATATTTCATGAATGAAAATTTTCAGCTTCCATTTTTGATAATTTCTTACTATGGTAAAATTACACCTGTGTTAAATTTTACCTGTAAATCAAAGAAGAGGTATAATTATATGGCTTCACTTGACAGCTTGGGTGTCAAACATACTGGTGATCAACGATGCTTACCTCTGGCTAATGATCACTATTTGCCGTTGTGTGGTAAAAACTTTGTGTATTTTAAAAAAATTTGAAATACATTTTGGTTACTTCCCTTTGATTTATCCTGTTAAAAGTTATTTATCATTAAAATATGTAAATTGTAAAATAAATGAATTATATTTTAATCAAATAATCATAAAAGGATGGTAATTAAATAAATTTAAATGTTTTGGGACAAATAATATAAAATAAATTTACAAAATATTGTAGGAATCTAGACTTCTTTTCAAAGATTTAATTGAAATTTATATAATAATTCTAACCTTTTAAGTTTTTGTTAAACATTTCCATATATATATATTTTTCTATTTAAATGCATATTTCTGCATGTATTTGAATAAATCTCTGTAACAGTTGAACAATGTGTGTGACCCAGACCTATAGGTGTAAAAATGTATAAATAAATTAGGTCAGTAAAATCTGTTATCAGTCATTCAACTAAAACAAGCAAAATCTTAAACACAGAGTCGCAAGTTTCTAGAAATATGACTTTTATAATGCTAAAAAAATATGCAATTTACTATTATTATTGTTTGTTATTTTTTAATTAATTTATCATGACAAAAATATACATGTATAGCATATTTCTTTCTTATTTGTATATAATCATTTATTTGCAAGTAATGAACAATCAATTATCAAACACAACACAAAACAAGAAACAGAATCTTCTCAACATTTTTATTTGATAATGTGTTATCATTCAAACAGAAAGGCAACAAGGGTTCTAGGGTGTATATGTAAGCCAAAAAAGTGTCCCATGAAATTGTGTCCTCTAGAACATTATTTCACAGTTCAGCGGTGAAATTTTGTTCATGGGACAAAATATCACATTTGTAAACCATATAATAGTGTCTCCCTTAGTGAAAAATTGTCCCTAGTACTTGCACATAATTTCATGGATGATTTATAAAATTATGTCACAAAGGACAATATTTCATAGTGTAGCTATTTTTTTCTGTCCCTTTAGAAGGCAAATAATTGAGAAATCATTGAAATGTTTTAATCAATTAGTTAAATCATAATTGAAAATTAAATAAAGACAACACAGATGTGAACAAAAATGGAAAGTGATGAATATAAACAGCTGTATAATTACATGTATGTGTCTGATGGTCAATACCCTCCAGAATTTGAAAATAATGATAGGAGATCATTTAGAAGGAAGACAAAGCAGTTTCAAATTAAAAACAATGAAATGTATTATATACATGTTGACAAAAAACACAAGAGCAAAATCATTTTGGTATTTTTTGGATAGTTGTTTCATTGGCAATCATACCACATATTCTTTTTTATGTTAAAACTTGTAATTCATAAGGACAAATTAAAACAAGTGTTGTATCTATGTCATAATGAGAGTGGATGTTATCTTGGGGTCAACAAGACCTGTTTATAAGATATCTGGGAAATATTACTTCCCAAGAATCACAGACATGGTTAAGAAATATATATCAAATCGGATTATTCCTATTGCTTATTTAAATACTAAAGTCTTATTATTTTTTGTTAAATATTTTTTTTAGTATTAGACAAGACTTTTATGGAATATATACATGATTTCACTATGAAAAAATGTCCAACGAAGGTCACAATAGTATCTCTTGTCAAGGGACACTTTTACATAGAGGTGGACAATATTTTATAATAAAATTATGTCCTGGACCAAATTTCATAGATCATATCTGTGAAATTTTGTCAATGGGACATAATTTCATGGGGGACACTATTTAATCCTACATATAAACTTTAAAAGACAATTTCTATATTGTATGGTTACATTTACGACAAAATTAATGTAGATAAAAAAAAACGTGATCTGAGTCCCAATCTCCTGACCAAAATTTCCCAATCTGCTGATCTGAGTTTCACAGTCCATCACATGTATGATTCTGTGTTTTCCCTTGTCATCAGCATTTAAATATTTATGAGAAAATAAAAGAAATTGCATAAATTTTAGTGATTGGGTTTAGTGAAAATTCTTAGAGTTGAATTATTGTTGTCTTTTCACGGAATTTCAATTTAAAACAATGGGTCGCGTTGGCCAAGTGGTCTTATGAGGTTTTGAGTTTGAAACCCGCTTCAGTGGGTGGACTACTCCAATCTTAGGACTAGGATTGTCAGTTTTCCTATCGAAGGTCAGTGTTTTTTTCTGGGCACTCCAGCTTCCACCATCAATAAAAACTGACCACCACAAAATAGCCGAAATTCGTTGCTTAAAAGTGGCGTTAAAACACCAAAAATCAAATCAGTTTAGAACAACTATTCACATCTTTAGTCAAGAAGACAATATATGAAATTATATGTAATTACATGAACAGGTGTCAAAAAAATTAAAAGTGAACCCCATTGTCATATATAAATGAAAATTTGCTATTGCATGCAATTTTCAAATATGAAACAAGGTTTCTTCTACTTAAGTTACTCCTAGTTTTGGAGCACATTAATCTTATCACTGCAAATTGCCTCTGATAACAGAGCCTAAATATACAAGTAAGTGCATATGAAAAACTATTTTGAACTACGGTACTAGTAATTAGAAATACAATTCTCTATGTAAAAGTTTTCTAATTAATAATAATGCAAATGAAAACAATATGATAATGTTTAAAAAAAACAATCAAATTACAAATCTTAATATAAACAGTTTACTAATCAACACAAATGAAATCAATATGATAATGTTAAAACCAATCAAATTACAACTCTTAACACTTACCATGCAGTGACCGTCATATGACGGGCGTACCCAAATAACTGTTATTTGGCTCCAATGGAGTTCCATACTTTAAGAAGTCCACTTTATGACACTTATTATACCCCACGCAACAAGTTGCCGAGGGTATAATGTTTTTGACCCGTCCGTCTGTCAGTCCGTCCGTCCGTCAGTCCGTCTGTCCGTCTGTCCTGTTTCTTGTCATCGCAACTCCTCTCAAACCACACAACAGAATTTCAAGAAACCTTTTCAGATAATAAGGACATACTATGTAGTTGTGCATATCGACGGGAAATTGCTATTCAATTTTTTTTCTAGGAGTTACGCCCCTTTGAACTTATTTACTTTAATGTACTACTTCAACAGTTTGTCATCGCAACTCCTCTCAAACCACACAACAGAATTTCACGAAACCTTTTCAGATAATAAGGACATACTATGTAGTTGTGCATATCAAAGGGAAATTTATTTTTAATTTTTTTTCTTGGAGTTACGCCCCTTTGGACTTATTTACTTTAGTGTACTACTGCAACAGTTTGTCATCTCAACTCCTCTCAAATCACACAACAGAATTTTATGAAACCTTTTCAGATAATAAGGACATACTATGTAGTTGTGCATATCGACAGGAAATTGCAATTCATTTTTTTTCTAAGAGTTATGCCACTTTGAACTTATTTACTTTAATGTACTACTGCAACAGTTTGTCATCTCAACTCCATTGAAACTTCTCAACAGAGTTTCATGAAATTACAATTACATTTTTTTTTTCTTACACTTATTTAATTTCTCCAATGACATTATGGGGACGTGGGGTATGTGAGCGTGCTCACTAAGGTTCTTTAATTTTAAAAGTTATGCATGTTCCGTCAACCTGAGGCTATCCATATTCACATTTCTCATGTATAAGTAGCATTTTGAGCACAAATACGGACTTGTAAAATTGAAATTAGCTAAAACTTGGTTTTCTGGAGGGGTGGGCTTTACATCTGCATCTTACATAGGAAGTTCAGAGAGGCATAAAACTTGCAAAAATAGTGCAAACCCACAGCCATATAACTACTGATCATTATTATTATTGAAATACGCATAGGAAACAACTACTTCTGATTATGGGTCCATTTGAAGTAAAAAATCGACAAAAATCGTGAAATTTAGTATTTTTGGTCCAAATGACCTTCTGTAGACTGCTGAACCAAGATCAAATCACTCCGACCTAACAACTGTTGGGGCAATTTGTGCACTAGGGTCCACTCTTCATGCAGGCTACAGCTGGATACCTTTATCAGCATCCCTGGGTCTTCTGGGTTAAGAGAAAGGACAAAAAATTGGCAAAATTGACACTTTTTGCACCTGATGACCCATATTTAATGCACACAACTTTATTAATACAATGCCTATACAATGCTTTAGTTTTGTTTGTCTAAAATAGTTATTTCATATTCTAAATACACAAGAGACAAAGTGCTGATAAAAAAAAGTTGCATTTTACTTTTGATACGTATACTGACTTCATTTACTTGAATATCATCCTGCCGTCGCAATATTCTTGATGAGAAAGTCTGTCTTAAAACCAAAAATGCCACTATTCTACATAGATAACATTGAAATTGAATTAAAGGTAAATAAAATAGTATTAATTATGAAACAATGATAAGCAAAGAAGATGAAAGGTAATGAACTAGATTAAAAAAAATCCCTATTTTAAAAGAACTTGAAATATTTATCATACTTTACTATGTTACAGATCAGTTTGATACAGCAAAGATTTCCTGTAAGAATGTCAGTGTACAAAGAGGTATGGGAAAGGTAAGTTTGATACAGTAAAGATTTCCTGTAAGAATGTCAGTGTACAAAGAGGTATGGGGAAGGTAAGTTTGAGGAAGAGAAATATAGATTCCATAACTGCAACATAAATTAGGAGATAACTGTATTGTGTTTTAAGCTTTGGCCTTCGTACAACGTAGATTTTACTGTCGCAAATTGAGTGTACCTAGCGACGCGAAGGTAAGTTTTACGAAGGCCAAGCTTAAAATACAATACAGTTATCTCCATTCTAATGCCAGATATTAAAAATTTAATAAATATTTTGCCTTAAAAATGTCATAAATGAAAAAGTCAGCGAAACTGTTGCATCATCTTTAGCATCTAAACAATGTGACGTCATATGTATACTCTGGATGTCAACATGAATTCTAAACGTATTTTGACTTTTTCGTACGCTTCAGAATGGTTTCAATATAGAAAAAGAGAGGATTTTGAGGCTCAGAATGTGACTATCTTGTTTATTTTTTTGAGAAATTACATAACCCAAAAAAATCAGAATTCAAAATGGTGGCTTTCTTAGTTACTGACTGGTAGAACGTGGAATCTAACCCCTCAAAATATTTGTCAACGTCCAATGAAAATTACGGTTACAAACTAATTGCATTAGAATGTTGTGATATTTCTCCACTCGAGACAATTAAATTTTGAAAATTAAAGCAAGAAGCTTGGGGAGCTTTTTAAATAATTTAGATTTAACTGTTGAGAGTGAAGAAATTTTGTATTACACGAGTTATAGTGGTGGAATCTGTTTCTCTGATAATTTTTATCCCTCCTTTTCAAACAGTTGCTAAAAGTTGTATTTTTTCTATGTGTTGTCATCAGACATGGTCGCCATTTTTTCCGGACGTCACAATAGGAAAATTGAGAAGAAATAAAAAAAATGTAAAGTCATAATCAAGTTTTAACCAATCATTTGCTGAGAACAGATATTTCACTAGTGATAAGAAAGTTTTTCTCACACCATTTAGGAAATGTGAAAATAGCACAAAAAATAGAGAAATAATGTTTTAGAGACTTAGTAGAGATTTTAATAGGGGAGAAAATGTGAAATCAATACAAACCTGTCTTTTTAAAGGTATTTTTAAAATGTTATTTATATGCCCATAGTTAAAGAGCACTTTAGGATGAAAATATCAACTGTTAGTGTCAATCTACATGATCTATATGCCATTTTTGTTGTATTTTATATATAACTTGTATGTAAGTAAACAGATCTCTTTGAAATTGTACCATCAGTTCCATATCACAAAGAGAAGGCTGGGATTGAGTTTGGAGGTAATTGCATTTTGCCCCTAATGGTCAGCAATTAGGGGTAAAAAAACAAACATATTTCAGACAATAATTTTTTTAAGTGTATAAATCGCTCTGAAAGGTTGCATACAACAAAGGAAAGGCAGGGATTGCAAATTTTGTAAAGGGGGGGGGGGTGTTATTTTTTTCTCAATTTTTTCAATTTATATTGGGAGGTTAATTTAGATTTTAATTTTGGGGGGTTCTAACCAAGTATTGCTATTTTGGATATTAGGAACCAGTCATCTATCAGTGATCATCATCCATATTTTGTTGTACTTTTTCAGCATCTTCTATTAGCCCCGTCAGAAGTTGCTGGCTGGGGAATCTACACAAAAGAAGCTGTGGAGAAAAATGATTTCATCTCAGAATATTGTGGAGAGGTAAGGTTTTCTTAACTGATATTTACTTGGCACTGGACGTTAAGCAACCAACAATTAATCAATCTTAACTGATATTAGTTGTTATTATACCTCAGTATATTTTTTCTATGTAAAAAGTAATGAAATAGCTGTGTTATTTCATTCCACAGACAATTGCCAGTCAATAGTTTCAAAGCACTAGAAAAACCAAAGAGCTATCAAGCCCGCTTACTGTCTATGATGCCTGTCAACAGCTATTATTATTGACTAGATCGATTTTATAGACGTTCTACATTCAAAATAGCTGTCGTATTTCAAAGTTGCTGTCAATCAGTTATTTTTGCCGTCTGCAGTTAAAATCGTCTTTCCGCTCGGCAGATTTGACCTTTACCTTTTAATCCCTCTGATACCATCAGATAACGACGGTCCTTTAACAGACGTCCGTTTAATTGAGAAGTTAAATCTCGCGATCGGTATCGTGAACGTTGTTTTTAATTTAAAGTTTTTGCAATTATACATATATAATGTTCATGATGTTTAAGTGGTATCTTTCAAATTAATACAAGTTATTATATATATGGTTCGGAAGACTGAAAAATATTCGGAATCGGTAAAATCATCATAAAGTTTTAACACCATTTTTAAATTCATAATTTTAGTACCTTGACGATTATGTTAAATTGTTTCCCCCAGGCATATACAATCAACCTTGTGAATTGAGTTCACATCAAAGGAGATTGTCATTCGACAAGTAGGAGAGTTAATTGCTTAATCCAGGTGAAAAAAGTTCTTTGATAGCGGCGATCCTTTTTTGATAATAATGAAATGTTCTAGTTTCGTAATGATATTAGTATTGAAATGTTTCAAATGAATTTTAAATTATAAATTGTTAATTATGGAATACGCATTTTTTACCAGTCAGGAACCATGATAGCGTATAATTTGTTTTCTTTATCAAACAGAAAAGTGGATTTTTAAATTATTTCCACTTTTAAATTTCATAATTGAGATTTGTCCGACTGTAAAAATTTACCATAGATTCGTTTTCAATAGCGTAATAATCAATTAGAATATAAATACAAATTCCGTTGCCGTATTTACTGATCATCGTCTTTTCTTGATTTTAGGTGTCTATTGAATGGTATGTGAACAATAAACAGGCACGTGAAATTTTGTCAGATATCTAATTATTATCCGACATATAATTCTGCAATAAAATGTCTCTGTCCAAATTTTGACAGAAGAATTAAATGCCTTGTGGCATTTGATTTTGTTCAAGATTTTTATTCACATACCTGTCTATTTGCATGTTAATAGTTTTGTTCATGTTCGATAAAATTTCCTTATCTAACCAGGAACATATATATTCCCAGATCTAACACATGTTTTTTTATAATTTCGGGGTGAATGAAATTTCCTTTAACAAAGTTGATTTACCAGTATTTAGTAAGGTCTCCATCTCATGTTTATAAGCATACGCATTGTGAGTAAAGTTAATTCACAGAATCTGTGTATTCCTTCAGAAATCCCCAATTTTGATTGCGGTTTTCTTAAAAGAAACAACCTATTGTATTTGAAAAAGTACGGTAATTGGACAAAGTTGTTGTTTTACTATTCATATACGCATGCTATGTTCTGTATCGTTTTTCGGGGTTGCCAGTATGACCAAGGAGATTATATGAGAAGGTCTCATATAACTTCCTTGGTATCATATACTAATTTATTTTAAAGTATTAGTTTGTGTTCTAAAATTTTAATAAATTTCAAAATGTACCACTTTGAATCCTGTATTATTCACCTTTCTTAATGAAAAAGATTCATTTTTACCAAGGAGGTCATATAACTTCCCTGTTTTTACATTTAATCATTATTTGAAATATATATAACATAACTTTATATATCAGTATCTTAGACTGCTAGTTCTTCACGTAAATTGCTAACTTTTAATCTAACTATTAAACATTGCTTATAATTAAATTGAATGGGGTCAAGCTATTTTTTCTTTTATTCCTTAAATTTTATTCTATTTTACATTTTGTTGTACCGTTTTATATCTCAGTTAAAGAAGATTGGTTTTGTTAAAATTGTTCTCAAGCTGTCAGTAGTTTTCTTTTGACTTTATCGTGTATATATGTATATAAAGAAGAACATCAATACACTAGTTGATAGCCGCCAGTGGTGGATTGACCCGGGCATAGGCCGGGGGCATAATTGGCACGTGTTGAGGAGACAAATTGGAAAGAAACAAAATGAATGATTGTCGATAGTTTAACGTCCAGTGGCAAATATTTCATGCATGTTTCACTGGACGAGGATATCAACTGGCAGAAGAATGAACAAATATAGTGGAATGGTAAAAAACAAATACGATATAGCAGAGACATATAATACAATATGTCTCTGGATATAGTAATATGGAAACGAATAAAATATTTAAATGGTTTACATGGTGCCCCCAGGCATACGAGGTTCTGGTCCGCACATACAAACAATTTCTTAAAAAATGTGGCCCCCCTCCCATGTTTTATATAAAAATTGTCACGCGTAAAATGTACATTATCATGTAATTTGAAAATTATCCTTATTTGTATACAATTAATTTGGTTTATAAAATTTATGAAATTTAATTACATTATCTTAATCTATAAAATCTATAATCCCTTTTTTATGAAAATTTAATAATTTCATGCACGCAATTTTATACATCTTAGTGGTCAACAGATGTAGCTTGACCTTTAACTTGACATTGCTCAGTTTGTTCGCCTAAAATTAGCTGACACCAATTATCTTCTTGCACGAGAATTTCATACGGCGGCAAAATTCATGTAACAGTAAACTTAGGTGACCTTACTAAATGACCGTGGGAAAATCAATTCAGTGTTACATTCCATGTGTAATAATCGAGGCTCTTGAGGGTCCATTTGCAATTAATTTATGAAAGTCTAAATTATAATCCTTTTTCAAATACATAAAAAATGTCTTCTTTAACTATTTATATTTTATTAGTCATAGTTATTAAGATATACACGTCCATGAACAACAATATTCATTACGGTGCATGTCGTGGAGATCGTACCAATTATATTCAATTATTATTTTAACTTATAAATCTCTAAAAGTTACAACAAAAGTCGAGTGTGTGAGTTGCTAAGGTAGAGTTCCAAGTTAGTGAGCTATCTGCGGACTAGGATGTATTTTTTAAAAAGGCAGGAGGAGCTAATTGGAAAAAAGGCAGAACAGAGATACGACTAAAAAGAATGCCGGACATTTACTTTTATTTCACCCCAACCACCTTTTTTAAAAAGAAACAATTATGTGGTAGCCCCCTTCTGAAAGTCGAGTTGTGAGTTACAAAAACATTTATACCTTCTCTAATTTTTTAATTTCCTATATTTAAACAGTCCTCAGAGTTTTCCGGTTTACTTCGCATTTAAAAAAACAAAGCATGCGTGCGGTGACCTAAAGTTGTTAATATCTGTGTCATTTTGGTCTCTTGTGGACATATGTCTCATTGGCAATCATACCACATCTTTTTTTGCATGAGGTTGGGTACTGGTATTTTGATGGCCGGTTTTAAAAGAGTTGTTTGAGACTTGTCTTTACTTCCTTTTGACGATAAACTTCTATCCAAGAATACAAATCTTTATTTTCAAGTTAGTAAAAATTATTAATACTTTACCCACAGCATGCCGAAAAAAAGTCCATGTATGCGTAAAATACGGATGCAATATTTGCCACTCCACTTTCAGATATCCCAATTAAAGATGTATACCAACATTATCAACATTAAACATATATTTGTACCTATTTAAAAAAACTGCTCAGTAGATTTCACCTGCCAATTAATCTTAAGCTGTATAAACTAATACAACTGTACCATTGCAATCAACATGTAAATAATGTCTTTTTATACATGAAAGCTACAATTACCAAGAGACATTACACACAGGTGTCAACACATGTATAAATTTACATACCGACCAATAAGTTGTCATAAATCACGTGTGTGGACGCTGACCAGTATCAATAAACGGCCAGTTTAAGAAGTCAAATCAAGCTGTGATTAACTTCTCTCTATAGAAGCAGATTCAATAGCAATAAAATCTTGTTCGAAAAAACCTGAACCTGTGAACAGTATATCTATATATGTTCCTGCCTGAATTGCGGGGGCGGGGGGTACATCCGGTAAACCGCCTCTGAATTCAGACGTTATATCGAATTAATATAAGCAGAAATAAACACGCCTAGTCAATCTCCTATTACTTCAATTTTTCGATACAAAGAACAAAGTATGACGATTAGTTTATTGAAAATGCAGTTATGTTGAAATGATGTGCAATTACCCTTTTTTTATATTTTATATTTTTTTAGAGTTTGTGATAATTTGCAAATTACTTATATCAACCAGAGACATATATGTCTCTGTATCAACGTATGTTGAAGTAAATGGTATTGATCTATGAGCTTGTTAAAATTTACGCACATCATAGTGTCATTGTGGACAAGTCTACATACATATTATGCATATAAAAAGCAGGACCACTCCAGACGTCTCATGGTTTGGTGTATTTCTTTCGTTTATGCACATTACAGTTGGTCCGAGACCACAATTGACGTCCCTTTTACAAATATAGTCCCTAGTGTTGACAGTGGGTTACTTGCCATAAATTTTTATACCCCTTCCAAATTTATTTCTCCATGTGTATTGCCTCAAATTGCAAGTAGGGGTTGAAATTACACTGAAAAAAAATTTGGTCCAGAAGTTTAAAGGAAAGTAGTGATTTGGTCCAGCTGAAAAAAGGTTTAAAATTAGCCCTTCGGAAGCTGTCAAAAGATTTCAAGACGACCTAAACATTTTAGCATTGTCCATATTTTGAGTTAGAGCCGATGAAGATTTCTATAAATTTAATATAATTTGTCCCAAAAGTAGTACAACACACTAAAAGTTTCTTTGAGAAAGCGCAGGTGGGATTTTTTTTATTTTCATTTATGTTCTAAAAGAAAAACGAAATAATTGTGGTCTCGGACCAGTTGTTTCAGAGGTTATACTTGGCCCAATAGTTAAAAGGGAGAAGATTTTTTTTAAAGTTAACGTGGGACAGACGACGGACGCCAAGTGATAAGAAAAGCTAACAAGAGCGGGAGACATTTCCGGTGTTCTGGGATTTGACAGACTACGAGAAATGGACGTACGACAAAACATTTTAAATAAGTTCTAGTAGGACATAATTCGGAAAAGAGAACATAACGTAATATATGCATAAGTTGCGGGTGCAGAACTTTTTATAAAGGAAGGTGTCGCTTTAGTCATGCTTCAGAGATTCCCTATACTTATAATCAAACAAACTTTTCTCACTAAAAAAGGGGGGCGGGATGTACTTTTACGGGGTCAATCCTGGTATTTTGATTAATGGCGATAAACACGTTACCCAATCTCGTGACAATATTATACCCTAATAGGATTGAATATCAAAGGAAGTAACCCATCGAAGATATAGGGATTGTGTTTCTTCTATTAAAGAAAATTCAGAGTTGTTAATTAGAACTATTCAAATCAAGGAATGAATGTGGTATACGCCATTCTTGTGCATTATGAAATAGAAACTACAAATATGACCACATAAGTGATAAATACTGGTAACACAGATTGGCAATCTACGGTAGATGAATTAATTGAGGAGAAATATGTGAATTTTATGCATATTTGGGTTATCAAATATCAGATATCAGCTGGGTATTGTATATTTTTGTATTATTTTTAACAAGAGGTTACATGGTCCATAACGGCGTCTTCTGTATCTTTTACAAAAGTATATTTGACTAGTCTACTACATTTATAGAATAATGAATGGAAACAGGAAAATGTCAAAGAGACAACAACCCAACAAACATAAACAAGTCAACCCAAGTACACCAATGCACATGCACAACACAGCGAGAAAGTCCACACAAGAGGCTGCCCCGATCAGGCCCCGAAACACAGCGTATCGAAAATAAGGACGCAATTCTCAGAAACATTTAGATGACCCCCCCCCCCCCCCCAAAAAAAAAAACAACATACAAGACCAACAAAGCCTTTCAGCGTTCTTGACTTTGGACGGACGCAAATGCGACTGGATTAAACAGATTTTATGGGCGCTCAATCGAACCTTTTCACCTTTAGTCATTTCATTTTTGAACACAAACAATGTTTAGTGTCACGGTCAAATAACAAATGTTCAGGGGTCCATAAAATAAATTGTTTCTGCAACTGTCTAAAATTTGCAAATTTTAATGAAACACCTCATCCAAAACATCTAAATATAGTCTTAAAGAATACGAATTTTATATGTTGTACACTATACTTCTTATTGTTGTCTTCGTAATAACCATATATTTGGATTTTACACCAATAAGATTATTTGATTTTTGCCCCAAAGAGGCCTCTCTTAACGAAATCTGCAGAAGGGGTATTTTACATATATGTAAAATAGTTTAGTTGCTACCCCCTTTTCCGTTAACTATGACGCTGCAAGCTATGGAATTTAATAATAATTACAGCTAGTTTCCTAAACCTTGTAGAGTACTTTGGAAGGCTTGCTTGCTTTGTTTGTATAAACGTAAATTCGAGCTTAACATTTAAAATTGACATCTTCAAACAATTTATAGGCAATTAAACTATTTTATATATTCTAATTACAATTGTACAATATAAAAACAAAGCAAGCAAGCTAACCAAAATATTGCTTTACGTGCATTTGGAAATTAGCTGTAATAATTTCAAAAGGCTATTTGTTTCTTCACAAAATAACCATACTTTGCGTAGTGGTTATATAAGCACCTCTTTTTACGAAACTAGGATGATGTCCAAACAAAAAAGAATCAACAATATAGTAAATCATTCTATAAGCAAGCATCATAAATTGTTAGAGATACACCATTTGTTTTAATGGTTTTCCTTATTTTCACGCACACCTAGCTTTTGGCGTAACTCTCAACCCGACTTTCGTAACTCGCATCATAACTTTTGTTTTTCTCAACTCGATTCCCCGCAACAAGTGAATTTTCATCTCGGCATGCAACATAAGTTCATTTAAATGTTTTTCGTATATATTTTATTTGATACCAATATTGACTTAATATATTACTTCCATGGTCTTATTCGTCTACATACTGTCAGTCAGTCAGACTCACTTGCGGACAAACTTTTCACGTTCTAAAATTATACATTAAAGTAGTATGCTATACAAACAATAAGTTTAACTTTATTATTTAAACGTTGATCTGGAATCAATTTTATTGAAAAATTAAAGTCGCAGAAATCTTGAGATACTATCAATGTGGCATTATACACAACACAATTAGCGCACATAGAAGACTTGTTGCGACACCTAACCTATTACAGGTAATATACATGTAGCTGTCGGTAATTCGAAAATGTCGAGGAAAACTCGCACTAAATTCAAATAGCCGGAAATGTCAAGGAAGACTGATTTCGGGGTGTTACTAATTACAAAGTCAATGACTTTAACTAATCCGAATAATTCAGTCGTTCATATTACGCTGATCCACGATAACCTCGCAAGTAGGAGAGGACCATTTCGGGGAGGGACCGAATTATTCGGATTCACAAAATAATGATGTGTATAGCAAGAGACTTGTGATTTTTTTTTGTGCTAATAAATATCATCTAAAGTATAAATTAAACATTTTAAAACCATATAATTTACATATGTTTTTTTAGGTATGATATAGTTATGCATGAACTTATTTAACTAAGAACAAATATTGACATAGGAATAACTGTTTTCAGATATAACAACATAATTAAATTGAAGTCGAATTTCAGGGTTGAAAATTTGTAAGGGTTCTGCGGAACCCACATATCTACGCTTGCCAAGGATTACGATCCACTCCCGTTTTCTCCACGTCGGCACCGTTGAGAGAACGGGAATGGATTGTAACCCTTAGCTAACAAAGACGCGGAACCAGTGTCTCGCCTACTTTTGCTGTTAACAAAAATGACGAAAAAAAATCAAAAAAAAAAATTCCTCTCCATACTATCAAAAAAAATGTGGTATGATTGCCAATGAGACCTCTGTTCACATAAAACCAAAATAACACAGACATTAACAACTATAGGTCAACGTACGGCCTTCAATAATGAGCAAAGCCCATACCGCATAGTCGGCTATAAAAGACCCCAATATGACAATGTAAAACAATTCAAACGAGAAAACTAACAGCCTAATTTATAGAAAAATTAACGAAAAAAAGAATTGTATCACATACACAAACGACAACCCCTGAATTACAGGCGCCGGACTTGGTACAGACACATACATAAATAATGTGGCTAAAGGCTTTGCTCATTGTTGAAGGCCGTACGGTGCCCTATAATTGTTAATGTATGTGTCATTTTGGTCTTTTGTGGATAGTTGTCTCATTGGTAATCATACCACATCTTTTTTTTTTTAAGTTTGGTGGAAATCAAAGATAGTTTTTATCAGAATTTTATAAACTTTAACCACAGAGTGAATATTTGCGGACAAAGCAGACGGAATGGAGGATCGCTATGTTTAGCGTTTTCATCGTAGGCTCGCCAAAAATGGGGCTAGGCCTTTGCTGATAGAATATTTATTTCAACTATGGACATTTATTACAAGCGCTGCAATCATCTTCACTTTCCATGCCTCATTTTAAGCCCATTTTTATGGGCATTGTGTATTCTAGTCTGGAGGTCCGTTACGGTCTGTCCGTTCATTCAAAGACATATATACACATGTGTATATATGTCTCTGGTTCATTCGTTTCTTTTTCCCACCGTCTTCCCTGCTTCAACTTAAAAACTTTGGTCGTGGTTGTTTTTTTTTGTTTTGATGTCAACCCAAAATCAACTTGAAACTGAGTACACATGTTCCCTGTGATATGATCTTTTAATTTCAATGCCAATTTAAAGTTTTTTACTCCCATCTTCACGGTCTACTGGTACTGAACATAGAAAATGATAGTGCGGATGGGGCATCCGTGTACTATCACATTTTCTTGTTGTTTATGTAAAAACAAAGATTTGTGCAGCAAGCTGGACTATGTAAAAAGTAGTTGTTGTTACGTCTTGCATTATTAAATTTTGTTTTTATATTTTTATCCAAAATACTCTCGAAATTGATACCCATCTTTATTTTCGGACGGCCTCTTTATCTGGACATGACTCTATTGTTTTCTATCGTCAACGGGTTGCGGAGGGTTTAATGTTTTTGACCCGTCCGTCCGTCCGTCAGTCCGTCAGTCCTGTTTCTTGTCATCTCAACTCCTCTCAAACCACAGAACAGAATTTCACGAAACCTTTTCAGATAATAAGGACATACTATGCAGTTGTGCATATCGACGGGAAATTGCGAATCAATTTTTTTCTAGGAGTTACGCCCCTTTGAACTTATTTACTTTAATGTAATACTGCAACAGTTTGTCATCGCAACTCCTCTCAAACCACACAACAGAATTTCACGAAACCTTTTCAGATAATAAGGACATACTATGTAGTTGTGCATATCGACGAGATTTTATTTCTCAAGTGAAAATATGAAGACGTGGGGTATATGAGCGTGCTCACAAAGGTTCTTTAATTTTGTACAGGTTCAATAATATGTACGATAGCCGACATACTTGACATGCATGCATGGTATAGTTACCACTGAACGCATATAAAACAAATATTAGTAACATACTCAAAAAAGAATTTTGTAATATATTAGCGATTAATTATATGAGTGGCGAGGTACAAGTTATAATCTTTATAGAGAAAAGCTCTCGGTTACAAAGAAAACAATACCATGGCAAACAAGATTGTATGAAATTTGGGCTAGAAAAAAAAATCGAACTTATAGCTCGGTAATGTCAGATAACAACGAGTATGGTTTTTCTTTACTTTTTCCATATGATAGCTAATGACAATAGTAGATGCACTTGGGCAAATATCAAACTAGTCCCGACTATGAAAGAAATATTTGCCACTGGACGTTTTAAGCAGCAACAATGTAATTATATTTAAAGTATACAATCCGCGTTATAAAATCTCTGTATTTGGCTTTCGACACATACAAAACTTCTTTTTTTTTTTATTTAGCACCGAATTCATATTTTAATGCATTTTACAAAGACGGTGATAAAGACAATGCTGCAGGTTGCTAAAAACTTTCATTTTGGGCAGAGAGATCTATGTTTTACATAGACCAGTTTAAGTTATCTCTTCATTCAAAGGACTTGTATATAATTGATAAATATATTGAAACTGAACTGAATATATTGATATCCAAATAACATTGTAAATAAATTATGAAAAAAATCATGTGTTTGATTTTCTACGATAATTTTGTCTTATTTGGTTAAATGGAAATTTCTTTTCAATCTATCAGATTTAAACGCTACTTTGTGTATGATTGATAAAATACATGAGAATGTGAAGCAGGATAAAATGTGTTACATATCAGTGAGAACTAAACAATCAAACACATATCAGTGAGAACTAAACAATCAAACACAACATAAAACAAAATAAATGTAACCCCGTACTCAGTCTATCCAATAACCAAAAAGCAAGGTGATCCCTAGCGTTTTCACTTTACAGTTCTTGCATAAAAAAAATCCACTTTTATTAATATTGTATTTCAATATCTAGGCCTTCCTTAATGCATTAATGTCAGTTAATTATCATCATCTTCTCTTGTTTTACCATGTTTTCTTCTGTACTGCAGTGACTAACCCTTTACGACCTGACGTGAAGTATTTTCCGCTAGACTTATTAGCTAGAGAGCTAATTAATTGAAAACAGACAAGGCAAAACCTATGCTGAATGAAAAGGCAGTCATGAAATTCCAATATGTATACTTGTATTTTTAATTAAAAACTAGACTTGTACTGTACATTAGACGGGACTGACCTGTCACCACGCTTGTCACTCGTATGCATACGATGATCTGTAAATGTTCTTGAAGTCGTCTTTTTTCGGACACCAATTTTGTACATTGAGTGTTGGTTTTTTTTAGAATGACAGAAAATTTTCAATAATTTCATTTATTTTCGAATAAATAATATATAAGATCTTGTTTATTTACAAATTGATGCCCGCAGTTGTATTTTAAAAAATAAATCGCTCAATCGGCTGATTATCACCAAAGAGAATAATGTATGGTCAGTAATTGTTCTGACACAGGAGCGATCCAGAATCTCGTTGTCTGGGGACACCATAAATCGTTTCTATATTTCTATATCTTTTTTTATTTCGTTATACCGGTACTATTTATCTTAATATTTTCCTGCCAATTGATCTGTATTATAATCGTCCTTAACATATATCAAATATCTGCCACTTGACGTTGAACAACCAAGCACTATCCATGATTAATCATTATGCTCTTTATAGTTCATCACCTCTATTCTATTATCTATATTGTTTTGGTATCGCTCCCAGACTTACTTGTTGGCACATTTTTCTTATATCTGTAAATACCTTCAAATCCTTATAAATGATGACCTATTCATATTCTCATGCATGTATGTTGTGCATGGTAATTTAGAAACATAAAATATAACTGGATGCTTGGGCTTTAAGAGAAATGTATAAGTCCACGATTGTGTTACAAAGTAGATCTTCTGAAAATAAAATACATTTCATTAATGATTATTTATGAGGAAATGTCAATTTATTTTTACTGGACCGGGAGGTAAGATGGGAGACAGTTGTAAAATAAATTGAAAATTGTTCTCGAAAATAAGAGAAATACGACGTTCGACATTACACATACAACACAACCATAGAAAAAACAACAGCAGAAGGTCACCAATGTAGCGAGAAATTCCGAAATTACGTTACTTGTGGTAGCAAGTGTCACTGTAGGCGAGAGTACCAAACTAGGATTCGGAACAATAATACAAATAATATAAATTTGTAAAACTAAAAATAAAGATTGTGATAAGGTTTGTTTAAATTTAACCCGTATGATCCAACAACATGTATGATCAGCTCGTACTAGACCGTACGCGTATACTCATACGGTCCGACCGTACGCGTATGGTCGGACCGTACGATTATACGCATACGGTCCAAATACTCTGGATCATAATCACATTTGATTTGTTTACGCTTGGTAACTGAACATAAACTTCACTGATTATTGTAACATGATTGAAGAATATACGTGAATGGTGTGAGAATGCAAAATACATTCTGAGGTGACGAAAATTTATTTAACAGCAATACACAAGTTGGTTTTGGTTGAAAAATAAAACAATATGTGCATAGTAAAAAAATACAGGCCATCGATTTATGCTTGACTACATGACACACAAGTGCATACTTATTTAACATATATTGTAGGCCCGTCTTTCTGGAAACTTTAATTTTTAGTCCATTTTCTCTATTAATTGGTACTTTTCCTTTAAACATAAAGTTGTTGGACTATTATTCTTTGTAGTTAGTGTTTGATAAGCATTATGTTATAATAATTATTGCATTCTGAGGAATGACTAAATTCTATATTTCTTTTCGGAAGTGATGAAGACTGAAGTTTTTAACGGCTACACACCTTTTACGCTGTCGGTTTTGTTAATTGAAAGTGTGTATTGTATAGTCTATCGTTCACACCTCCACATCAAATTGATCCAATTAGAAATAAGCAATAATAGTATGTATTGTTACACGGACCAATCAAATGTGGGTGTAGGTGGGGCATGTTTTTTTGGGGGGTGTTTTTTTTTTTATATATTAAAACAAATACCGGGAATGTCGCATTACGTTTAAAACCTTTTTCACAATCAAATCTTTTATAACCTGCTATTTTTTATATTTTGTTTTGTTAAATTGTGTACAATTGTTTTAAATGTGATCGTTAATTTTTCTATAAAGTCAACAACAATCTGAGTGCTATAGAAAGAGAAAAAAAAAACAAAAAAAACCAATCAATTAAGTAATATAAACAGTTTCTGTTTATTTCGTGTACTTCTCTTCATGGATATTATATTCGTCTTGACCAAAGAGGCGACGAATAGATTTTAACAATAGAGTTTTCCGGCAAGTACATGTACGGATATTCAAGTAAATAATTATTAAAGCAAGTAATACAACGTGCATACTATGATAGTAGAACTATAGAAAGCATATATATTTCCCACGTGTATGAAGGAGTTTGAAAAGATTTCTGTAATATTTCAGTATAAAATAGGTTTCTCGTGAAGACTACTTTGTGGAAATCATAGAGTTTACAGTGGCGGATCCAGAGGGGGGTTCCGGGGGTGCGCACCCCCCCCCCCCCTTTATTTTTGCCGATCAATGCATTTGTATCGGGACATATGTTTTGCCACCCCCTTTGCCCTGGGTTAGCACCCCTCTTTCGAAAATTCCTGCATCCGCCCCTGGAGTTTATAAAATATTTATATTTCTCACGATTTCCATTCTCAATTTTTTATGTCTGTAAACTGTGAGCCTCTGACATAAAATTTGATAAATTGACATCTCGGCTTCTTATAACCAATTAGGGAAAAGAAAGCATGTAATATATTAACTTTATTTGATTGCATCTGATTGAAGATGTTTTCCTAGGAAAATACACTAACTAATTATTTATTCACATGAACATCTCCGTATTATATTCGGTAATACTTTTGAATATTGTACGCTACATATACATGCATTCTAATCTAAACAGAATAAATTAATGTTAGTCAAATAAAGACAAGTCTGCTCTTTTCTATCATAAAACGATACTGTTAGTCAACGTAAACAATTTCAAATTAAAAAATCAAACAATTGTAAAACAGGAAAATAACAGGCACGTGATTTATTGCAATATTTAGGTTATTCGGTCTATATAATTCACTCAAATCTGATGTTTGAATCCCTTTAAAAGAATTATGAAATGTTAAAAAACACTTTCATAAAAAAAATCGCATGCCTGTTAAATGCGCACATACCTATATGTGTACCTAAAGCAACAGAAAAAAAATTGTTAATAATGATACTAAGTCTTTCAATTGAATATCTTTATATTAAACGTATGATAAAATGTAGGATTTCAGCAATATGAATCCTTTCAATAATGTTAATTTATATAAATCAATTAACTATTTCAACATTCCTTCATTATACAACTTTTTTTTATTACACTGTCATTGAAATTGACAAATAGCCGCTCCTTCTAATTAAGGTGGTTTCCTTTCATGTGAATTAAACTCAGGTAGGTCTGCTTTTGAAAACAACTCATAAGCTTTGGACGATGTTTCATTGTGGTAATTAAGAATATTAATTCTTTTGAGCGGTTAATTTTAAATCTTAAATATTAAAATTTGCATTCATGATAATTGTATTAATTTGAAAGAAATACCAAATATAAATGACTTATATAGTTATTGTAATAACTGTAACAACGTTAACGTTCACGATATCGATCGCGAGATTTAACTTCTTATAATTAATTAAACGGACGTCTGTTAAAGGGCCGTCGTTATCTGATGGTATCAGAGGGATTAAAAGGTAAAGGTCAAATCTGCCGAGCGGAAAGACGATTTTAACTGCAGACGGCAAAAATAACTGATTGACAGCAACTTTGAAATATGACAGCTATTTTGAATGTAGAACGTCTATAAAATCGATCTAGTCAATAATAATAGCTGTTGACAGGCATCATAGACAGTAAGCGGGCTTGATAGCTCTTTGGTTTTTCTAGTGAAGACTATTACCCTGTAGATGAATAGTTCCAGCATACATTTTTTTTTTCTTTTACTTTATTATTATATTATGTTTTTTCGGCATTACAATAAAAGACATACTACCACTGTAGACAAATAAAACCCACTTTCATGCCTTCTCCCATCCATTTAAAATGGAATCTCTTTGCATAGTGTTACTGTGTTAAATTACAGATGTATATATTTCAGATAATTTCTCAAGATGAGGCTGACAGAAGAGGAAAAGTTTATGATAAATACATGTGTAGCTTTTTGTTCAACTTGAATAATGGTAAGTGAGTTTTCAGTTGACTGTGAATTTGAAATACATCATACTTGCTAGCTTGATGTGAATACTAGTTATAAAAGGTACTTTTAACATTTTTAAATAAATAAAAAAGTGTGCTTGTTTTCTTGTTTTTTGGGGTTTTTTTTTTGGTTTTTTTTGGAGGGGAGGCGGATCTATGCCAATTTGAAGAATTTCTGAAAAGCATAGAAATAATCTAAGAAAATTCCCTTTATATTCAGAAACAATCAGAAAAAAACATCTTTTTCCATCTTTGTTATTTCAAAATCTTTGAATAGGGGCGAATTTTAAAATATTTCATAAATACTTGTGTCTCTCTGCAGACTTTGTTGTTGATGCTACCAGGAAAGGGAACAAAATCAGATTCGCCAATCATTCTGTAAATCCTAATTGTTACGCTAAAGTAATGATGGTGAATGGTGACCACAGGATTGGTATATTTGGGAAGAGACCTATACATGCTGGAGAAGAACTGTTCTTTGATTATAGGTATTGTTGTTAAACTAACAGAATTATATTTTAACTGTTATAATAGTTTTATTTCACATCTTAAAAGTTAGATATTTAAAAATTTAATATTCACAAAATTTGAGCAGAAGTTTTTAAATTTAAAAATGTATGTTAATGATATCTATTTTAAAAACAATGTTCATTATGGTATCATTATTGACATGAGCACTATATTATTTAAGGAATGACTGTAATACTTTTTCTGTCTATGAAGAAATAGCATCAAAAATGTGGTGCACACTGGATAACCAGCGTAGCTGTGCATGTATTTTAAAGTGTCCACCACATTTTTTTATGTTATTTCAAATAGACAGGTTAAATATTAGTCATTCCTTATAATTTAATTCTAAATTCCATTTTAAATTGGAGTAAATCATGAAAAAACATTGAAGATGTCACGGTCACATGACCAAATTATGTCTATGAGCTGATAGACAAAACACAGTCAGCCAATCAGAAGACACATTACATCAAAAATTAAATTATTTATGAATAAGCACATTTTTCAAATAATATTGTAGGGTCATAACTGGTCAGATTTTAATTCATTCAGGAGACAATTATCATCTGAAGACAAAACTATCATCAAATAAATAAATTAAATTTAAACAAATTCTGCATTTCTCAACACTTTTGATTTGTTAAAATCAAATATCTTTTTTATGCCCCACCTACGATAGTAGAGGGGCATTATGTTTTCTGGTCTGTGCCTCTGTTCGTCAGTTCGTTCGTCCGTTCGTCCTGCTTCAGGTTAAAGTTGTTGGTCAAGGTAGTTTTTGAAGAAGTTGAAGTCCAATCAACTTGAAACTTAGAACACATGTTCCCTATGATATGATCTTTCTAATTTTAAAGACAAATTAAACTTTTGACCCCAATTTCACGGTCCATTGAACATAGAAAACGAAAGTGCAAGTTTCAGGTTAAAGTTTTTGGTCAAGGTAGTTTTTGATGAAGTTGAAGTCCAATCAACTTGAAACTTAGTACAAATGTTCCCTATGATATGATCTTTCTAATTTTAATGCATAATTATATTTTTTACCCATTTTCACGGTCCATTGAACGTGGGAGTGGGGCATCCATGTACTTTGGACACATTCTTGTTTAAATGTGTTTTTATTTAAAATATAGCAAAAAAATGTAGGTGACAAATACTAATGACCATACACTAAAGGTCTGTGTTATATAATAAGAGCAAAAACAAAGAATTTTATGAAACAAATAAAGCAGGAATTGTTATCCTTTACATGAATTTCAAAATTTCTAGTATATAGAAAAAAGATATGCCAAAAAAACAAGGATCTTTCATACATTCATTTATTTACAAAATCTATCACTGTTAACTGACATATTTCTGTAAATACATTGTTTAGGCTAAATCTTTTCTTGCTAACTTCACAGTACAGTAATCCACAGCATGTAATTTTCTAACTTTCTTTATGTATTTATGTAATTGAAGATCCAATCTTTACATTTACATTATATTTTTCTTGCTAAAGCTGAAAAAAAAAATGAATTCATTTATAGAATTTTATTATTTTCTTAACAGATATGGTCCAACAGAACAGCTGAAGTTTGTTGGCATAGAAAGAGATGAAAATTCATAAAATATACTCATAGATATCATCAGAAAAGATATTGACAATGTGAATGTTTAAAACTGACTGATCAAACTGGTTGGAAAAGTGAAGATAACAGGAAAGTGGAAAGATGTGTACTTCGTTTACCTTCAACAAAAAGAAGAGTTTATTCTTTGAACAAGACCTGAATAAAGATTTTAATGTTAAGAATGTCTTCTTTTTTTTTGTCATATAGGTCTTCAAATGTTTATGTTCTTATAGTACATTCTCAGCTATCATATACTTTCGGCTTTGTGTGTTTTTGATTAAGGTAAATCTAGAAAAGCATTTTGGACACATAACATTTAAGTGTTTTCATCTTTTAACTATCTATTTCTTATATTTTAAGAAAAATGGACAAGGTGAAATTAGGTTAAAGTATCTGAGACAAAAACTCACCTACAAAAGAAAGTGAATATGACAGGATGTGTTCAATATTTTCAAATAATTACAAAGTGATGAAAATTCCAACATGAAGTCCCCATTTCTGCCCTTACACATTTCTCCCCCATAATATTCTATGCGATTTAGGTATCATAAAAAGTTCACCAATACGAGACTTCTTTAAAATCATTTTGTGGCCAACCATTTTAAACAATATATAAAAGGAAACTATTTAACAACCACTGATATTCTACAGTGGAGCAAATTTATAAAACTTAAACATCTGATTATGTACAGTTACCTTAAGGAGTTATTGCCCTTTATAGTCAATTTTTAACAACTTTTCGTCATTTTTTGTAACTTGTACAAAAATCTTCTTCTCTGAAACTACTTGGCCAAATTTAACCAAACTTGGCCACAATTATCATTGTGGTATATAGTTTAAAAAAATGTGTCCAATGACCCCACCTACCAAACATAATGGCCGACATGGCTAAAATTAGAACATAATGGTAAAATGCAGTTTTTGGGGAAGACGGCTTCTAGCCGTCAATCCCCAATGGGGTTGACCAGAGTGACATTCCCTCACATCATTCATTTTGTTTTTATAGTGTGGAAAACCCCCCAACAAATCTTACTGAGAATGATGAGATGGGAGACACAAATGAATAAATTGACTTTAAACACTTTTTTTACACATTTCCTTTCTGTTTCTCTCGAAATTATCGTATATTGAGCTCTCCTTTACACTATTTACGTTTCTTTAACAATCCGGAAAAATCAGTATGACGAGATATTCTAAATATATCCAACCTACATTATATTTTATAGTGACGTCATTGTTGGAATGCCACACTACGCATAAGCAGGGATATCCTTCACTGGTTATTTAAATCATTCTCAAAGATTGTGCACTTATTAAAAAATAATATTTGTTAAATTTAAACATAATGATGTTTGCTGTAGATGATCCAAACATCAACATGCAATACTTTAATTTGTAGGTCAACAACTTTCAAAGTAAACAGGAAGTCTGAGGGGCTACATGAGATCAAGGAGAGAAACGATCTTTTCCATTTTTTTCTGTAAAACTCTGTTTTGAGAATCTTCCTCCAATTCAGGAGCACCTCAATTTATGAGCTAATTATCCACTAAAATAAACACATAAAATGTGACATTTATTATCTGATAAGTAGTCTTCCATTAAGACTAAATTTTGTGTACCAACATAATCATTGTAATAGTCACAAAAAAAAAAATACAAATGATGCATTTTGTAGTTTAAACCTATTTATTCATGAAATTTAACAAATATTTCAAAATGTAGGATTTGGAAACAAGCTTCACACAGTTTACATCAATCATATTGTTATTTTTATTAGTACCTGTATCCCTGTGATGAGAGATGTAACTGGGAACTTTATCAATGGAAATTTAAAACTGAATAGATTTTTCAGTCCTAACTTTCTTAAGAAAAAAAATAAAAATCTTAAGAGTACTGTCACAAAAAATGGAAAATGGCCACAGCCTGCAGTTCAGTCGTACACTATTAAGATTTCAAAAATAATTGTAGTTGTTGTTAAATGACAGAATTCAACTAGTTGAATTTTAGATAATTAACTATCAACTTTAATTGAATGTTTAGATTTAGAAGATGCAGATCTCTTCCATTGGTCTGAATCGAATCCTAAACTAAAGAAACGAAATTACATTAAACAACAATTGATTCCAATAGTTTTAACCTTCCACATGTTCTAGCTGTTCTTTTTTTCATTCTGTATATGAAAACTATCAAAAGATACCCCCCCCCCCCCCCCCCCCAAATGAAATAGAAACAATGGCCGTCTTTCCCCTCAGAGCTATTCAGCTCTTTGATTGCTTTATATCTTTGAAACTAAGACATTTAGGGTAAATCTTTCAAGATTTAAATGTCCATCAGAATAAGATCTATCCCCTCACAAATTTTCAGATGAATCCGACAACCCATTGTTGGGTTGCTGCCCTAAAATTGTTAATTTAAAGGAAATTTTGCTGGTTTTGGTTATTATCTTGAATACTATTATAGATAGAGATAAACTGTAAACAGCAATACTGTTAAAAAAGTAAGACCTAAAAATAAGTCAACATGACCAAAATAGTCAATTGACCCCCTAAGGAGTATTTGCCCTTCATATTCAATTTTTAACAATTTTCACAAAATTTGTAAATTTTCACTAACATTTTCCACTGAAACTACTGGGCCTAGTTCATTATAGATAGAGATAATTGTAAGCAGCAAGAATGTTTAGTAAAGTAAGATCTACAAACACATCACCATCACCAAAGCACAATTTTGTCACGAATCCATCTGTGTCCTTTGTTAAATATTCACATAGACCAAGGTGAGCGACACAGGCTCTTTTGAGCCTCTAGTTTAAATTTTCATAACTTTGGTTTTTGTCTGATCCAATCGATATCAATACCCGATAATTTTAATTTTATTTGTTCCTTTATTTGTACCATTTTGTGGGTGTTACACAAAAATAGGGTCATGAGGTCATCACATAATGACATTGAGTTTTAAAAACTGACTGTTTTCAGATAAAGTAATAGCAAACCTCAATATGATGTAAAAAAAGTTTAGAATTTTATTAAAATCAAGTTATTCATCCCTTTCAATGCAGTTCAATTGATGATTTACTTATTAAAACACTTCCATTTCTGTATGCCCGTAAACAGCAAAATATGACAACAATTTTGTTATTAATAGAAAAAAAGTTAAGTTTAGGAATGATATTTATAAGTGACAGTAACTGGTCCCTGTACACTTGTTTTGCTGTATATAAGAGGTATTAAAGTCTAAATCGTGAAGGACATCTAACTTTTGGTAAAGGCTACTTTTGCATACACACAGTACTGATGCATCTTGCTACCTTGTAGTTAAAACCAAGTAAATGTTGAAACTGACATCATCAGGTTTAAACTTATACCCATTGGAGATGATATCTTCATCCTATGAAATCTCCCAGAATCTCTCCCCCTTGGAGATAGTACCATGCCATCATAAGTTATATTATAAAACATAACCAATGTAGAACATGACATCCACATATATTTACCTATAGTCCTGCATTCTTATATTCAATTGACTTGTATTCAATTTCTACATAACGATATTCCTGTACCATGTCCTTTCATTTTCATTTGTTTCAAAGATTGTTTTTTCCATTTGATAAAAAGAAGGAATCAATTCTGAGGTCTGAAAAATTGATCAAAAGTAAATGAAGAAAACCTAATAAAATTTTGGAAGGTTAGTCATGGCTAAGTGCGATTAGCTCATACTAAACTATCAGTGAAAGCAAAATTAACTTAAGCCATGCATGCATGAATAAACATATTTAGTTCGGTTAGTCTTCGGCACAACTTTTCGAAGTTGGGATCCTCAATGGTCTTCAACTTTGTGCTTATTTGGCTTAATAACTATTTTGATCAGCGTCGCTGATGAGTCTAATGTAGACGCAACGCGCGTCTGACGTATTAAATCATAATCCTGGTACCTTTGATAACTATTCACACTACTGAGTCAATGACAGTGCTATTGGTCGTTTCGTCCTCGATGGTATCACCAGCCCAGTTGTCAGCACTTCCATGTTGACATGAATATCATTTATGTGGTCTTTTCATAAATGTCCTGCTTACCAAAGTATGAATTTTTCGAAATACTAAGGATATTCTAATCCCAGGCATATATTACATTAACCGATGATGAGTCTTATGAAGACGAAACACGCTTTTGGCGTTTTAAATTATGATCCTGGTACCTTTGATTACTAATTCATTATACATTTCTAATGAAATTTTCCTGCATTCAAAATTGTTCCAGATTTAAATAATTTATTATTTAAAGTACTTTCCGTTTTTGTTAAGCCAACAACAGAAGTAGCAGAAAGCTCGACATAGTGATCAGACAGCGATGGCAGCGTTCACTAAATATTAAAAAGCTTCACATTTTTTTGAGAGAATGAGTCATGGATACTTTATATAAAGTTGCCTTATGATATCAAGTTTCTGTCAATTAAAGCTCGACATAGGGATAGTGCAGCGTCGGCGCTATTTAAACTCCTAAATGCTTATAAATCAGAAGGTAGAAGACATGGATCCTTCACACTTTGTATATAGATGCCTTATGTTATGGGTTTATTCCTTGAATGCCAACATTCTTTGATCTTCCGACAATTTACCTGTAAAATTAAGTTGGCATTCGATGAATAGGTGCAAGAAGTTATCAACAAAAGTGGATGCTTATCAAAACAATCATTCTAATTAAACAGAAAGGTAAATTCCAGGTGGTTAAATCACATTCATGTTGGTAAAGTTGTTGAAAATAAAATTTTTTTGCCGTAACTGCTTTAACCAACATGCTCTTCTCTAAAGATAAAACTTTGAATTGTTGCATCATTAAGTCTTTGGACTTTTCAATATTTTATAGTTTTATGTGCTGTAATATTCTACTATTTTACTTGATGGAATTTCACCAAACTTTGTGTATTGTCATACTTTTTTCATAGCATAAAAAGAAGAAAATTTTGAAATATACATTATTTGTTTGCAGACAGAGAACACAGAAGGCAATACATATAACTTAAGTAAACATATAAGCAGATTGAAAAAAGCACTATAAATCTTCATATTTGAATATTGTTGAATATTTTATACAAGCAATTTTCATAACCAGTCTATTACAATTGTAAAATTTAATTAATTGTTCAATTAAAAGTTAATTTAGTTTATATTTACTAATAAAATATTCAATATGATATGGATTTAAATAAATCTCTTATACCCTTTTTTTTAGTTTGAAATAGTTGTATTTAACTAGAATTTCTTTAAAAAAAAATTAAATATGTCTTATGTTAAGAAACATCTCCATTCTCAAAATATTTTTTTTCAAAAAAATTAAAAGTATTTTTGTTTTCTTTATTTCTTTAGACATTTTAGAATTCATGATAATTTTATCCCCAAAATCTACTTTATTTCCTTATAAAAAAGTAATAAAATGTTGCAATTTTATCAAGTTCTCTAATTAATTTTTACATTTGAATAGTTACGAAAACACCTATTGCTCTTATATAAACATCTATTGAAATATTTTTGTTGGCATTCAAGGAATAGGTAACATATAAAATGTTGGCATTCGAGGAAGACACCATGTTATGAAGTTTACGTCTGCCATATGGCTGATGGCCTTGACCTCGTTTTCATGGTTCAGTCATAGTTGATTTTTTTGATTTTTTTTTGGATTTTTAATTTATCTCTTATCTCTTATTTTGAGTTATAGGATGACTCCGACCCCATTTCATGGATCAGTGAGCAAGGTGGAGTTTTCGTGCTTAATTCCATATATTAGATACTATGATCAATAGGACTATTACATGTGGTATAAATAATGATTATAAGGTGTACATGTCTAACTGACAGGTGTCATATGACCTTGATCTCATTTTCATGGTTAATTGGTTAAAGTTCAGTTTTGTAGTGGTTGTCTGTTGTTCTTATACTGTAATAGGTCAACTATATTTTGTCTGGCATGTTTCATTTGACATCGACCTCATTTTTACGATTCATTGGTCAATTTTAAATTTTTGGTTTTTTGCTTGTTTTTCTAGTTCTATTAGCCTAAAGTCAACTTTATTTGGTGTATGGAATGATTATAAGGTATTTATGTCGTATTTGCAATTATCTGACCATGACCTAATTTTCATGATTCATTGGACAATCTTCACTTTTCCTGTTTTCGTTTGTGTCTTGTTTACTTTATTCAAAGGGTCAACCTTATTAAAAGCATTTAAGGATTGTAAGGTGTACATGTCTGTCTGGCAAGGTTCGTCTCACCTTGGTCTCATTTGCATGGTTCAATGGTCAAAGTTAAGTTTTGTGTTTTGCCCTTTTTTAAATACTATATGCAATATGTCAGCTATATTTAAAGCATATTTGATGTATTGAATGGTTAAAAACTGTACATATATTTCCAGTTTGGTTAAATCTGACCTTGATCTCATTTACTTGGATACTGCTAAATTGATGTGATATTCGTAGTAAAACTTTTTTTTTAGGACTCAATATAACATCAATGGTTAGTAAAGAAGGCCAGACATTTCGGCGTGTGTACTATACTTTTCAAAGAAGAGGGTGTTTTCTTCTGCTTCAATCTCATTTACCGGCGACAGATGTGGCTAAGAAACATCATTGAGTTTGGTTCAGTGTTTTTTTTTTTTTAAATTGAAGATTTTTCGTTATGTTTATATCTCCCTTATCATGTGTAGCATGATAACTATTTTTGGTATGAACGTGCGTACATTTATGGAATGATAATAATGTCCAACTGGCATATGTCATCTGAACTTGATTTCATTTTGATGGTTCATTTGTTAAAGTTATTTTTTTCTGTGTTTTGGTCAGTTTTTCAAATACTGTTTGCAATTGGTCAACTATATTTAATTAATTTGTATATGGTGTTAAAGTTATTTTTTTCTGTGTTTTGGTCAGTTTTTCAAATACTGTTTTATATTTTATGATGAACATGTCAGTATGGCAGGCTTAATTTGACCTTGACCTCATTTTTAAGGTCAACTTTATTTTAGTGTACGGAATCTATACTATTAAACGAGAAGACCTCATTTTGGGTGTCGCTTCTCTTCTTTCAACAATAAATTAATCATCATGCCTCTATGTCCTATGGGTACAGTTCATAATCGCATTTGTCATCCATTCATATGATTATTCAGATTGAGTTATTTTGGGTAAAAAAAACGAGAAAAAAGACGTCCGGATATGTTTCCGTCATTGGGCGAAATTTTAAGTCAGATTAGACTTCCGGTTTGCGTTTTTCTGTATACTTTGAACATACATTATAAATTCTACGAATACAGTGTATTTGCTGTCTTATATCCGCCATTGGACGAAATTTAGACCTCCGGTTTGCGTTTTTCTTTTTACTTTGAAACAAATACATATACTTCGAGAAAAGTGTATTTTCTGTCTGATATCATTTTCAAGTTTACTATCCACGGCAGTCACAGGGTCTGAATAATATATCAATGACCGCTGTGGATCAATTATTTACCTGAGAATTAACTGTAAAAAATACACTTTCAGGGCGTCTGAAACAGGTGTTTTTAAGATCGAAATTTCAGGATTGACCATTTCGGGATCCGGGTTTTCTTTTTTCGAATTTCGGGATGTCAAGATATTTAACCTCAGTGGCGGGTCCGGAAGGGGTCCGTTGACTGCCTAAGAGGGGGCCCGCTCCGGTCATGCTTCAGTGATTCCCTATATAAGCAACCAATTATTTTTCCAGAAAAGGGGGGGCTTTATCCGCCTCTGTCCCGACCCCCCCCCCCCCCCCTTTTAATGAAATTCAATGTTCATAATATACAGATAAGCGCTAAAATTATTCATGTGTCATTAAAATGGAAAAAGGAGGAGCCTGGCTAGATAAACAATTATCCTGTCCCAAATTACCTTTTGACTTTTGTTATCTTTTCTGAAATTCTCAAGTCGCTAAATGTTTTACAACAAAAAGAAGATGTGGTATGAATGCCAATGAGACAGCTCTCCACAAGAGACCAAAATGCCACCGAAATTAACATTTAAAGGTCACCTTACGGCCTTCAACAATAAGCAAAAGCCGATACTGCATAGTCTGATATAAAAGGTCCCGAAATGACAATGTAAAACAATTCAAATGAGAAAACTAACAGCCTTATTTATGTACAAAAAATGAACGGGAAAAAAATATCACTGAACCACTGAATTATAGGCTCCTGACTGGAATGTTCATAATACATGTACACTAAATGTATGTTCATAATGAAATTAATAGAAAACAAAAAAATGGGAATTTTGGAAATAAAGGAGGAGGGTTAAAAAATCATTTTACTGTCCCCAAGTACCTATGACTTTTGATACTTTTCCTGAAATTCTCAAGTCATTAAATCTTTACAAAATTCTTCCTACAACACTTTACATCCTTTCAAATACGCACTGAATGCCCGCGATTTCGCGGGGGTGTTCTAGTAATTATAAGATGTATATGTCTATCTGACAGTTATCGTCTAACCTGGACCACATTTACATAGTTCTGTAGTTAGAGTTAAATGTATGAAAATACTTTACGATGAGCATCCGGCAGGTTTTATTCAATCTTGACCTTTTTTTCACGATTCATTGCTCAATATTAAGGTTTTGTGTTTTGGTCTGTTTTTCTTGAACTATAAGCCACAGCATTCATCATAGTTACCAGGATTGATATTCAGATCAACTAAGTGTGGTGTATGGAAGATAGTGAGGTATATATATATCTGGAATCTGAACTTGACCTAATCTTTATTGTTCATTTTTCACTGTTAAGGTTTTTTGGTTAACTTTGTTTCTTAGATACTATATTCAATAAATCAATTTTTTTAAACATGGAATTATCTTCGGGTGTACATGTCTGTCTGTTAGGGTTTATATGACCTTTACCTTAATATAATGGTTCATTAGTGAATATAAAATTTTCGTGGTTTTGAATGTTTATTGTATACTATAAGCAATAGTTCAACTATATTCGATGAATGGAATCAAATGTTTGTAATACTTGTAGTAAACTATGTTTAGGAATCTCAACATTAAATCGATGGTCAATAAAGCAGGTGAGACATTTTAGCGTGCGCACTTTTGATAATTTTCCTTGGAGTTTGGTATGATTGTTGTTTTACTTTTATTCCAACAATACAATTTGTGAAATTCCATTAGAAAAATAACATTTATTCTATTAAATGAACAATACTCAAAAGGCAGTACATTTCATCTCGCTTCAAATATATCTATTTGCTACTATCCTACATGTATAATCGAACGCAGGTATATGAGATTCTTCAATGTGTACATTGTATGTTATCCATAAGATATATTAAACTTTGCTAAGTATGTACCACTTTCACAAATATAACCGGAAGACTCATTTTGTTTAAAACAAACACACATAGGATTCTTTAGTCCATCATCTTCACTAATCAGTACTTTACTATCCTGTCCATCATTTGATATTACTATAATTCTGTTAGATCCAGGGTCTGCCACAACAATGTTACCATAAGCATCTTTGCAAATTCCTTCTAGTCCTAATAAATTCTGTTTACATTGCCAGATTTGTTTACCTGATTCGTCAATACAGGTAACTACTTTGCCACGGGAGTCACTATATATTATTCTGTATTATGGTAAACAAGGTTAAAGAGGTATGATTCAGTTTGAACTTGTATTGATTTCAACGTATTTCCTTCCAAGTCTATATATAATACGGATTTCTCCACCACCTTGACCCTCTAAACCTACAGCCAGAGTATTATTGAAGAATGATAAGCCATTACATGCTTTGTCTAGATTGATAACTTTGGTCACTGTGTTCTCCTCCATATTTAAGATCTTAATGCTATGAAGATAACCTAACGCAATTGTGTTCTGATTGATCTGTATAACACACGTGGCTAAATCAGTTACTGGTAAATGTTTCTCATATTTGCCATCTGCAGTAAGAAGGTTAACTTTACCATCCCCTCCAACTACAATTACTTTTCCATCCATCAAACAAATCATGTCAGTAATCCCATTACTAATGTTAGTCTCTATCTTTGTCCCAATGTTCATTGTCATATCGTTTATGTTGGATTGTGTTGTTGAATATGTTTCTTTTTTTACAACCATTACTTCTCCTAAGAATTTTAATGATCCTAATTTACTTAGAATAGTTTATATCTCATCATTTTGTTTCATTGTAATTTCAACTTCTTTGGCCCTCTCATCATTTTCCAGATTTTCAGCATACATTTGAAATTGGTGTACGTGTTGATCAATCTGGTGTACACTTAGAAATGATTGGAGTTTTGAGGTATTATATTATGTGATAGCATTTAATTTTACTTTCATTTCCATTAAGTTATCCATTTCTCTTTCAATTTCAGAAATGAAATCAGTTGCTTCTGATTTTTCCTGATTCCAAATGGTATCTGTTTCTTGGCATAACTTCTTTTCTAGGAGGTCTAAATGATTGTTTATTTTCGTTCGAATTTCTTTTACGGACGTCTTTATGTCTATACATAGACGTTCTCCAGTTTTTATGTTTTCTGATTTTGTGTTCACTAATCTGTCCAAAATATACAAGATGTAATCTATGTCTGTCTCGACAGATTGTTTTAGTTTTTCAATGTTAGTTTTCTGCACTACACTTGTTAAACTTTTGATTCCTGTACATTTTGAATGACTAGTAGAAATACAGTCATCACAACAAGGCATTAAATGATTCGGACAGTACAAGTTGAGCTGTTCATAATGTTTGCCACATTCTGTTTTGAAAGCAGGGATAGATGGTTAATAACTTGTAACATCAGTGGTCTTATGATCATATGTTCCATTGGATCTTTCATGATGACTTAAACACATTGAGCATAAGCCTTCCACACAGCTGTAACACCAGATATCTGCTTCAGTGTATATTTTTCCTTTGTAACAAGGTCCACATAGTATAGGTGAACTGGATGCCATGACTTCAAAAAATAAAAATAAAGTTATTAAGCTAGCTTCACATAGTTCTATTTGTTCAGCCATTTGCTAAAAAAACACATCTGACGATCTGATTCAACTAAATAGGACTAGAAGTATAACCCTACTCGAACAGGGAAGCATAACTTTGTTTAAGTTAATTAAACAGCAGAACTTCGATTAGGATTTCAAAATGTTTTTTTTACTTTTTTAACAGAAAAAAGTGTGCTATAATATAGTCTCAATATTTTTGTCGACTTTTATACCTTGCACCTCAGTCATGATGTACCATATGCTTGAAATATTAAAAATATTATATTAAATGTTAAAAATCAGCCAGTTTAAGGGAAACCACCAACATTTCGACTTCGTATACAGTTATAGTGGTATTAGACCTTTTTATCAATCGTGTACACGTACACCTACATTCTATTATTTATGAATAGACGATGAGATTCAATATGCTCAACAAGTATAATGAAGATTTGTTGAGAACCAACATTAACAGTATCCATCAGTGTGCTTCAAACACGTTACTAACAGGCAGATGTTCCCGTTTTTTTTGTTCAGTAGAATCAATGTATGGCAATAGCAATGACAGGCACACACAAAGGGGTTAAAACGTTTGAATGCGCCAACCCTCCAATTTACCTGGAACTATGGTGTTAGGCAATCAATACATAATTCATATGACTTTCGAAACAATCTTTTCTATTCACGTTCATCAACAATCAATTTTAAAATCAACTACTGTATGTATATATGATATATCTTATACCGTTATCATTAATCTTAATCGCATAATTTTTTTACAAATTGCTATCAATTGTATTACAATCATTCGATTCTACAAAATAAAAAAAGAAAATATTTTCTCTTACTTTCGAAAGAAGGGCGAAAGGTACTACAGGGATCGTCAAACTCATAACTCGATTAAATAAAATGACAATGCAAGGGATAAAAATAGAAAGACAAACAATAGTACAGAGAACATAACATTAAAAAATAAAGACTAAGCAACACAAATCCCACCAAAAACTGGGGTGTGATCTTAGGTGATTCGGAAGGGAAGCAGATCTTTCTCCAAATGTCATTTTTTTTTCACTTATTACTGACGTATCAGGTGATATCTTAAGATTATTAAATATGTATATTATCCATAGGACAACTTAAATTTGGCCAAGTACGTCATGGTCTAATGAATCAAACTTTTGCATAGTTTACATTTGTGAAAGAGGGACGACAGATACCAGAGGGAGACTCAAACTCATTGATAGAAAATAAACTGACAATGCCATGGCTAAAAATAAAAAGACAAACAGACAAATAATAGTACATGAAACACAATATAGAAAACTAATTACTAAACAACACGAACCCCACCAAAAACTTGGGGTGATCTCATTTGCTCCGGAAGGGTAAAAGACTTATATCTCCTTACAGTAAGTATATACCACTTAAATTTGTATGCATATGTAATCATCTTTTCCACATAGTATATCATCCTGCTCTCTCCATCATATTACATAGAACGATTTTTTGTGAGGTTAATAATGAGGTCAATTTATCATTTTTTAAAAAGTAAATAATCATTGGTATGCAACAGCATAACTCATTACAATTGCTCTTTTATCGTATTTCACGTTCAGCCATGGTACATGTACACTTTGAATCGTTTGCATTTACATGTTAAAAATTGCAATTTTACTAAAAAAAATCATATAGAAAAGATATGGCTCTGTGCCATCAGTTTAGCAGTGTGTTAATTATCATTGGCAAATTTAATTGTACATGACAAAATGTTGACATTATTTCATCGTCACTAATATGATTAGTGTGAATTTTTTTTTTTTGTCAGTAGAATCAATGTATGGTGGTCTGGCAAGATTCATATGACCTTGACCACTCTCATGTACAATATTATGTTGTTCAAGTAATTATTATTTATCAGATTAAATGTAGAAATAGAGTGGGTGGTTTTGTTTATTTAATTTGTTTGCACTTCAATATATTTATATTTAACAGTAAAGGTCCAGGAAAAGAGTTATGGTCTTTTGACTTTTTTGGTCCACAGATGTTACCCTAGTGTGAACATTGTATTCTTCAAATATGTTTTGTGGTACACATTCCCAATCTATTTATCTATGTGTTATGCCTCCAATAGCATAAAGGGAAAAGAAATTACACAGTAAAAAAAAGTGTCATGAGTTTTACAGTAACGATTTGGTCTCACAAAGTTAAAAATTAGTATTTGATGTTTACTCCTGTCCTCCTTTTTTCTTCTGTTATTCATATTCAAGTAAAAAAATAACGTTAATAAAATATGTCGTGCCATAAAAGATAATTATATGAATGTTTACAATGACATACCTCTTTGGCACAAGACTTGTATGTATGTTTCTATCTCTTTTCCCTAATGTAAGCTTACCAGGAAGCAAATTATACGTGTTCAAACATGATCCAGGTATCATGTTATATTCAAATGGCACATATCGATCATTTCTGTCAGTCAACCATTAAAAATATTTATTTTAAATACTAGAACTTTAATTTCAATTGCAATGAAAGTTAAATACTTTAATCAGTGTTTCGTTCCTTTAAGACCATGCATACAGAGTGTCAATCATTTGTAAATTTTGAATGTAAAAGATATTTATGGTTTCAATGAACCAACAAATGTCTTAAATAATTAAATTCAGCAAGTGAATAACATGTGAAGTTATTTTACATCTCTCGGGATCAACAGTGAAATTTCCCATGGTCCCAACAAAATACTCACACGAGTTTTATGTTGTAATATGTGATTCTTTCATAATTCTACATTTAGAAGACTATTGCGGAAAATTGTTGATCGAGAAAAAAAAATATTTTTCTCTAAATACTGATGAATATTAAACAGAGAAATACACCATAAAAGGAATTATCTTTTTTACGAAGATCAAAATCACATCACAAATACACACAATGAAAATCTCCACAACAGTTTTGCCATATGAATTTGAGCTGGCCCTTTTGTGTCCGTGCACTAACTAATGCAGCTGTAAACATGTTAAAATGCTTCTCAAATTTTGATATGAGCAGTTACTGATGAAAACATTAGGTACGTTTTGAAAATCCGGATTTTAACTTTGACCATGCAGGGATTACGGTGCTTGATTAATTTAAAACTGATACTCTTTTTCTTGTCCACGCAATAACGTGAGAAGTGTTCAACCAATGTTGTTTTCGTTTAAATATTTTGTCAATGATAACTAAACTAATGTCATGTTCCAGGTTAACAATCTCCGCTTTTGTAGTTCAGGAGATAAAGTCCAAAGATTAAAATTTAGATTGTGCATGGTAATGAATTTCTCATTGTGAACTTATTGTAAACAATTGAACATTAAGAATAATTGAAACCATCAGCAGGGTCTGGTTCAAGAAGAGCTTAATAAGAAAAATATCATTACAATCGATATGAGAAGAACGGAAGGTTCTACCAAAGTCGTCCCAAAACCAACATACTTTCAGTTACTAGTATCTTTGCGAACATGAGAAGTCAACCAATGTAAAAAAAAAAGTAAAGTTTCCCTTTTTACCCTCCCACATTAAATTTATTGAGATATTAAGATGAAGCTGATAGAACTGAAGATTCGTGATAAATATATGCGAAGCTTTATATTTAGCTTAAATAATGATAAGAGAGTATGATAAATATGTATGTAGAAAGTACAATAAAAAAAAACGTGGAAAATTCAATCCGAAAGTCCGTAATCACATGGCAAAATCTGAAGCTCAAACACATCAAACGAACTGTCATATTCCTGACTTGGTACATGCATTTCCTATGTGGGTTATGGTGTTTGTAAACTGGTTTTAAAGCTAGTTTAACCTCTCACTTGTATGACAGTCGCATACAATTCCATTATATTGACAACGATGTTTAAACGTAATAAACAGACATATAAGAGAAAGTGTCAAAAATATTTACAAAGCAGTCTACATTTTGTTATTATCTTTATAGTTACAAACTAATGTGTCCACAAAGAAAAAAATATTTACAAAGCACTTTAGCATAAATGAAAGACAATAACTAAATAAATGGTCCAAGCACAATAAAAAAAGACCAGATGGATAAAATCATTTGTGAAGTTGATAAAAAAATATTTATCAACAAGGTCTTTGTATCTTTAAATGAACCTTTTTCAGAAAAAGGACCAGACGTTCTTTGACATAACTCTTGACCATCAACCATCTAATCAGACAGTGCTGACGTTTGATAAAATTAGAATAGCAAGGACAAGCACACACACAGGGGTTAAAATGTTTGAAAGCGCCAACCCTCCAACTTACCTGGGACTATAGTGTTAGGCAATTAATACATGATTCATGTGACTTTCAAAATAATCTTTTCTATTCACGTTCATCAAAAATCAATTTTAATATCAACAACTGTATGTATGTATGATATATCTTATACCGTTTTCATTAATCTTAATCGCATATTTTTTTTACAAAGTGCTATAAATTATTTTACAATCATTAAATTTTACAAAATAAAAAAAGATATATTTTCTCTTACTTTTGAAAGAAGGGCGAAAGGTATCACAGGGATCGTCAAGCTCATAACTCGATTAAATAAAATGACAATGCAAGGGATACAAATAGAAAGACAAACAATAGTACAGAGAACATAACAACAAAAAATAAAGACTAAGCAACACAAATCCCACCAAAAACTGGGGTGTGACCTCATGTGATCCAGAAGGGAAGCAGATCCTTCTCCAAATGTCAAATTTCTTCACTTATTACTGACGTATCAGGTGATATCTTAAGATTATTGAATATGTATATTATCCATAGGACAACTTAAATTTGGCCAAGTACGTGCCAGTGTAATCACTAATAAGACCTGAGGAGTCATTATGCTTTAAATAAATGCATGTTGGAGTCTTTAGTCCATCTCCTGCCCTAACCAGTACTTTACTATTCTGTCCATCTTTTGATATAGCTATTATTCTATCAGATTCAACGTCTGCTACAATGATATTCCCATAAGCATCTGTACAAAGACCCTCCGGTCTGCACAAATCCCGCTTATATTGCCAGATCTGTTTACCCGATCCATCAGTACATGTAATTGTTTTGCTACCAGGGTCACTATAGGTTATTCTGTCCTTATAATATACAACGTTAAAGAAATTTGATTCACTATGAACCTTCATTGACTTCAGTGTTTTACCATCCAGGTCTATTATATGAATTTCACTACCCTCATCTCCCATCATCCCTACAGCCAGAGTATTATTGAAGAATGATAATCCATGGCATACTTTGTCTAGTTTGATAACTTTGGTTACTTTTTCCTTCTCCACATTGAAGATCTTAATTGTTTTATCAAAAGGAGAACTTAGAGCAATAGTATTCTGATTGATCTGTGTAACACTCTGACATCCTTCAGGTATTGGTAGACGTTTTTCTTTTTTTCCATCGGAAGTAACAAGGATAACTTCAAATTTACCCCCACCTTTCACTACAATTGCTCTATCATCTATCAAACACATAATGTCGCTTATCCATTCACCGATGTTGGTCTTTATCTTAGTCTCAATGTTCATTGTCATGTTGTGTATGTTGAAATGTTCTATTGATTCTACTTGTGCTTTCCTCTTAACTGATGTTTCTCTATTTAAATCTATGTCTGTCTTTACGACCATTACCTCTCCTAAGGACGTTATCGATTCTAATTTACTTAGTAGAGTTTCTATCTCGCCATTTTGTTTCATTCTGATGTCAAATTCTTTGGTCCTTTTATCTTTTTCCAGATTATCAGCATACATTTGAAATTGGTGTACTTGTTGTTCAATCCAATGTACACATAAAAATGATTGAAGTTTCGACGTATTATGTTCAGTGATGCCATGCAAATTGTTTTTCATCTCTTTTAAGTTTTTCGTTTTTCCTTCAATTTCAGAAATGAAATCAGTTGCTTTTAATTTTTCCTGATTCCAAATGGTATCTGTTTCTTGGCATAACTTGTTCTCTATGAGATCTAAATGTTTGTTTATTTCCTTTCTAATCTCTTTAACATATTTCTTTATACCTAAATATGTATGTTCTCCTGTTTTGATATTTTTTGATTTGGTGTTCAATAATTTGTCAAGAAAAAACAAGATAGAACTAATGTCTTTCTCTGCAGATTCCTTCGACTTTTCAATATTGGTTTCCTCCACTACACTTGATAAACTTTGTATTTCTGTGCATTTTGAATGACTAGTAGACACACATTTATCACAGCAAGGAATTAAATGACTTGGACAGTACAGCTTGAGCTGTTGGTGATGTTTGTCACATTCTGTTTTGATAGCCTGGATGGATCGGTTATGACTTTTGATATCAATTGTCTGATGCGTTTGAGTTCCTTTAGATCTTTTGTGATGGTTCAAACATTTTGAGCATAATCCTTCATCACATTTATAACACCAGATTTCAGCTTTATTGTTTACTTTTTGTTTGTGACAAGGTCCACATGGTACAGGTTTATTGGATGCCATGACCTAAAACAAATAAAAACGTTTATCATACTTGCGTCACAAGACTCTTATATTTGATCTACATAAACGTTTATATTTACGCCAGACGCACATTTCTTCTACAAAAGACTCATCAGTGACGCTCGAATCAGAAAATGTTAAAAAAAGGCCAATATATCAGTAAAACTTAAAAAGAGCTTATTAAACCGAAGAAAGTATAACTAAAGATGAATTTGGAATTAGAGATATCCTTACGGGATATATCAAGCTGAACTTCTAAGGGGACGACCATTTGATATTCTGGGGGGGGGGGGGGGGGGGGGCAGGAGGATTTTGAAAATAAATAACTCAGCCTTGATAATCACAAAAATAAATGGTTTATTCTGTGGTAGTTTGAAAATAAATAACCTGACTTGCAATGTATTGAAAATAAATAACTTAGCAGATCTATAGCTTCTTGGGCCTTCAGCGGTATCAAAACCCTTCAAAATTTTTTTGCCTCGCTCCGCTAGGCAAAATATGTTTAACAATACTTTTGAAAAAGGCTAGATAAAAACAAACTAAATTAACTTTAATACTATGTATGTATGTTGTATGCAATACATGTATATTGCTCGGGAATATAAATGATTCATTTCGTGAAGAAAATTATAAAATACTTAATCTAATTATACCAATTGTCTTTTATAATATACTTATTACTATGTATTTGTGTTTCGTTAGTCCTGTCTCGCTATGTATTATCTTAGTATATTTGTAATATATTGTCCTCTTGTACACAAGTCATGCAAGTATGTGTCTGAGGTTATGAAATAAATCTTGAATCTTAAAATTTCTGCAGGGGATACTGATCTTTTCTGATTAAATGGTACATAATGACTGACTATACATGTATTATTCATAATTAACAAATATTTAAAAAAAATGTATGTTTTCGACTATCATAAATATAGTTGTGAAAATGAATAATCAGTCCCTTGCTTTAATGAAAATGAAAAATCTTGCTTCAATAGTGCAGAAAATGAATAATCTGTCCTCTCAGTTTACAAAAATAAATAACCGACCAAAAACAAATCCTCCAGCCCCCCCCCCCCCCCCCCCCCAGAATATCAAATGGTCGTCCCCTAAATATGTTTCAGAGCAAATTTCAATAAAACTATATCCCTGTTTTCATACTAAAACTTCACCGCTTGGCTGGTGATACCCTCAGGGACTAATTATTTTGAACCGAATTAATGGTGTTATATAGCCTCGACGAATTCACTACGTTAAAAATTAAGGCTTGTAATGTCCGGCTGATGATATGACTCCTAGGTCATGGTCTATTGAATTTTTTAGACAGTTTATATGTAAAGGTTGCTATTAGGTGAGTTTGAGATAAAAATTGTATGGTTAGTAAATGCTATTTGGTATGCATTTGTATAAGAATTGACACATCCATGATGACTTCCTGACCATGCACTCTTAGTCATTGACTCTGATAGTTAGCAAAGGAACCAGGATTATAATTTAGTACGCCAGACGCAAGTTTCGTCTACATAAAACTCATCAGTGACGCTCATATCAAAATATTTATAAAGCCAAACAAGTACAAAGTTGAAGAACATTGAGTCCAAAATTCCAAAATTTTGTGCCAAATATGGCTAAGGTAATCTATGCCTGGGATAACAAATCCTTAGTTTTCGAAAAATTCAAAGTTTTGTAAACAGGAAATTTATAAAAATGACCACATTATTGATACTCATGTCAAACTTTTGCATATTTGTAGATTAAGTTTTGGATAAGATACGTTTGAATTAATATTTTGCATAGTTTGCGTGTTAAGTATTGTCATTTTGATTTCAACATTTGCATTAACTACCAAAATAAAATACTTGTCAGACATATCTATGTTTTACAGCGCTGACTACAACCAAAGGGGAACCCCGGATTTGTGAAGAGACTGTGATTTTATTATGAAAATCATGCTCTAAGATATCACTCAAACATGATTGTCATGTATCAAATGTTCGTCATTATATCTTATGAACTTATATTTTTTAAATGCCCTGAGGTATTACTTATAAAGGTTATTATTTGTGAACACAAACTCGCAGTTCAACGTGTTGGTCAAGAGAATCAGTTTAGATGATCATGTTATACTTGCAAGAGTCACTGTTAGTCTCTCATGTCTCCAGTTTCTGTACTTTATACAGTCAATATAAACTACATATTAGTCTATTTGGTGGGGTTCGTGTTGCTGAGTCTTTAGTTTTCTATGTTGTTTCTTGTGTACTTTTATTTGTCCGATGATTTTTTTCATTTTTAGCAATGGCGTTGTCAGTTTATTTTCGATATATGAGTTTGACTGTTCCTTTGGTATCTTTCGCTTCAGTTTTCAGACAACATTATTGAGTTTAGCCAGGTGTGCTTATAAAAATCTCAGAAGAAGAGAGCTGTGATCTACTTGCACAGTAGTGGGTTCCAACAAAAGTGTCAGGTCTTATTGAGTTTCCATTCTTAATGTTAAACCAAGTATGCTTTAAAAAATCTCCGGAGATGAGCTGTGGACTTGCACAGTAGTGGATTCAAATAAAAAAAGACGTCATGTCGAATGTTCCTAATTCTTTCAGGATATCCACATGTCTATTTTCAGGATACCATTATATAGAATTGTGCAGCTCCTACATAATTGAGGAACACAATAGATACTAAGGGATATCCTGGAATCCAATTGTGAAGGTCTTGAATAGACAAATAATAGTATGGAGCTCAATCTAAGGATATTGTGAAATATGAAACAACCTGATATAAAGTAATGTTGACTAATCGAAATCGAAACATAGGGATCCGTAAATATCTCATGTATATCCTCAATGATTTATGATTATCAACCTGCATTTGAAAGTATGACGAGCCTTTTCCATATATGCCTGATACAGATTTTAAGGTTAATTAACTAGACGTATATAAGTTAAATGCATTAGATAAAATCATTTCTGGATTTTGATAAGCATTTTTTTTTCATTCCTGCAGAAGGTGTAAACATAAACAAACGCCGGAATTGCATTTGATACTGTCCACTCAGTTACATCCTTTAACTCACCTATAGTGTAGTTGTATAGATATCTATTGTAACTATTAAAACTTTTCCAACTGGACAAATACGTCTGTAGTCCGAGTAGTTTTTGGGGTGTACATACGGCATTATTTGTCCATTTGTTATGATGAACCTTCAGCTATTTAAATTAATAGTCCAGATAATCTAGCATAAATTTGGCCAAACCTTAAAGTAATGGCAACAGAAGATTTTTAAGTTTTAATCTTTAGCATTATACCCCAAACATACACAGAAAAAAGTCCTATAAAATCTTACTAAAACAGCACAATTCAAAATCCTATGGAGATTTCCATTGAAAAGGCAGAAATATCAAAACAATTGATACAAAACTATAAGTTAACCGCTTCTATTCAACAGAATTTATTGATTCTTGATATTTTAGCCGTCTTTAGAGTAAAACAAACAAATCTTAAGGTGTTTTCATATCTTTTTAACAAGGTTCAATCTCGATTTCTTAATTCATTAGTTGACCATTTATTGATTTTTTCAACATGTCAAGGTAAAGAATCTCATATTTTATAAAAAAAAACCAAAAAAAAACAATTAATTAACCATATATTCTTTTTTAATGCACACATAAATAATAAAAATACCGATAACACTTCGTTTTTGTACATTTCATGATCAAAGTATCATACTTAACATTAATATAAAGACAAACAACCACAAACTGACAAAAAAGCCTCATTTTTTTGGCAGAGTTATCTCCCCTTCCAACGTTAATTTCCATAGGAAATTAAAAATGCTGATTTTGTGAATTTTTTTCAAGGCAGATTTCTTGGGACTTTTTTCTGTGTATATTTAGGGCTATAGATTAGAGTTAAAACATTTTCTGTTGCAATTAGTTTGAGGTTTAAACTTAGTTTGACTGGACTATAACCGTTAATCAATAAGAATTACAAAAATACGCGTGAAGAAACCTTGTATCTGTCTGCTGTTGTCCTCTATTCTGGTTGGGTTGCTCTTTCGTTGATATTTGTCCACGTTATCTCATTTGATCATATATTAAAACAAAACAAAAATCAAGAAAAATGATGACACAAAAACATACCTTGTAACCATGCAATCAGGAAATATTTAAATGACATCTATATCTATAAATAGATCATACCTGTTCCAGTTTACCACTGACATTTAAATATATATATGATTTTTTAAAGGTCTTGAGTGTTAGAGTTATAGTCTAGTTAGAGTCTATATAACCTCTCAGAGGCGGATTTAGGGGGGGGGGCAGGGGGTCCGGGCCCCCCTTTTAAGACAAAAAATTGGTTGCTTATATAGGGAATCACTGAAGCATGACGGGAGCGGTCCCCTCTTAGGCCAGCCAGTGGGCCCCCACTTATCAAAATTTCTAGATCCGCCACTGCCTCTCATAGGTCTACAACATGAACAAAGGACCGTGAAGTGAAATATTTGCGAAAAAGTGTTTTTTTCCACTTATGGTTAACTTATTAAACAGAGAGCAGATCGATATTTCCTTGCATGGATTTGATTTTTGAGGCAGATCGAAAGCAGACAAGAAAAACCTCCAATTTAACCTCGCAAACAGGTTTTGGTATAGAAAGTAAAATCACAAAAATACTGCACTTAGAGGAAAATCTAATCGGAAAGTCCATAATCACATGGCCAAATCAAATAACAAAACACATCAAAAACGAATGGACAACAACTGTCATATTCCTGACTTAGTACAGGCATTTTCAAATGTAGAAAATGGTGGATTAAACCTGGTTTTATAGCGCTAACCCTCTCGCTTTGATGACAGTCAAATCAAATTCAGTTATATTTACAATGATGCGTGAACTAAACAGACATAAAAAAACATAAAATACTCAAAATATGGGTACAGCAGTCATCATCGTGTAACAATTTTTAAAGGAACAATTTAACAGAACACAAAAACATATCCATCAACAAACAATTCAAAGACGCTCCGGTTGTTTCCTTGCAATACCAAATGAATACCAAATCAATTGTTCAACCAATGCGTTCCAATTTTACTACATTGCTACTGGTAAAAAAGACTATTTTAGTGTGCATCAATTTCGATATCGAGAATTTTTATTTTTGCTGTTTGTGAATATTCGTCCTTGATTGATTTAAAACTGACATTTTATGGATTATGCATTCACAAGTTTTGGATTTTTCTATCTTAAAAATGGTATAACGGATGACAAAATTAATGTTTAATATTGACGATTTTCACTTTAGCTGTTCATGAGTGATATCCCTCAACATGCTCAATTCAATTTTTTAACAATGACACTTATGTAATATTACCTGGTTTCCAGCCATTGGGAAAGTCTGTTTTTGTGTTATGATTAATATACTTTTCCACCTTTGTGTGTAATGATGATCGATGCACTTTCTCAGATTAAGAACAAACCCCCTTTGAAGTTTTTGGTAAAGTTTTGCAACGCAAGCGGGAATCCAAATTTGAAAAATATAATATTGAATTAAAAAGTAGAATCACAAAACTACTGAAGTCCGAGAATAGTTCAAAACGCAAAGTTCCTAATCAAATGGCAAAATCAAAAGCTCAAACACATTAACTAATGGATAACAACTGTCATAATTCTGACGTGGTACAGGCATTTTCCTAAGTAGAAAATGGTGGACCGTACCTGGTTTTAAAGCTAGCTAGACCTCTCACTTGTATGGCAGTCACATCAAATTTCATTATATTGACAATAAACAATGTGTGAACAAACCAAACAGATATAATAGGTAAAAAAGTCAAAAATAGGGGTACAACAGTCAACATTTTGTTACAATATTAGTCACTATAAAAACAAACAAATCTGTAACAAAGAAGTACAATAGCAAAACTGAAGGACAAGAATACAAAAATTTACAATAACACAATAACGGCATGTATAAGTACAGAAAATCACAAAAAATAGACCAAACAGTAAAAGCAATATTCACAAATACAAATAAAAGAACACCATTACACGTTACCATGATAATAAACAACGTCAGTACCAATAATCTATATTTCAAGACCTTCGTGTATCATTTGTGAAGTTGATTTAGAATATTTATCAACAAGATATTGGTACCTTCTTGTGAACTATTTTTTAGAAAAAGGACGAGACGATCTTTGATGGCCCCTGGTTCATCAACTTTCTGCTCAGACACTGGTGACATTTGACAAAGTCTGAGTAAGAGCTGCAAGGTCTTTAATACCTAATAATTTTTGAAATGTGTATCACATATGCAGGTGAAGTTGATATATTGCTATTAAGGTGGGGGGAAATTGATGATTTCGAAATTTAAATCGTCTTGTTTGTCATAAATTCTAGTACTGAGATGAGGTACTAGGCGGATGAAGCCGTGTCTGTTGTGTCTTTAATATCTAGTTCTTAGTAATTGAACCAAATCAGAAAAGTTCGGATTTTTCAGGAAAGAACATCATCAATATCTGAATGTGAAAATTAAATAACATGGCTTCTTTGTTCTTCTTGTTTTTGACAAGTTTCTGAAGGAACTCCGATTCCTATGAAAATAAGAAAGGGTCGACAAGGAGAGGCGCAAAGTTCGTTCTCATAGGAATGCCGACAATTTGTTGAAAAATCTACCTCCAAATTTAACAAATGCGCAAGAAACTCCAGGATACTGATCACTAGAGTCTGCGTAATGCATGATAAAATAATGATGAGCGATTATGATAAATACAGTACGTACATGTGTACAGCGTTCTTTTCAACTTAAATAATGAGTAAGAAGTAAGTATATGTGTAGATTTCAAGATGTATTTAAAGCCAATGCCAGTTTTGAACATATAAAGTCGTTATTTATAGTTATAAATAAAGACAACAGTAGTATACCGCTGTTCAAAAGTCATAAATCGGTTGAGAGAAAATACATACGGGTTATACAAACTTAAAACGGGGGAAACACATTAATTATATTAAAGAGGACTACAACGAAACGACAGAAATACTGAAAAGCAACAAAACACAAACGACAATGCAAAACACTCGGACATGAAATAAAAAGACAACACCTGCCATTTTCATGACTTGATACAGGATATTTTAAGAATAAATAATGGGTTGAACCTGGTTTTGTTGCTAGCCAAACATCGCACTTTTATGGCAGCACTATAACAAGGTATTACGGAACTTATCGCGCTGATGTTATTTTCGTTTGTTTCGCATGATGTGTACCTGTATACATGTGTCCGACATGTTACTTTTTTGACGTAACTAAGAAGGGGGTGGTAAAGGGGGTGCTTACACGGAAAAAAAATCATGAAATAAGACATACTTTCACGTTGAACGTGAAATAATTTCTGTCATGAACGTTGCACGAAAAATAAAGATTTTGATGTGAACCTTTTGTGACTAAGTCACTGTCTTCTTGTATAGTTGTACACTCTCTGTTTTACTTGATATTCCCGATTTAGTAAACACATTTATGATATAAATGGTTTACGGCTTTAAAAAAGTATTTCTTGACGATGCCTGCAAAGTGTTTGAATTTTATTTGAAAAATACCGAGCACGCAAAATAAGCATTTGACAATTTCGATGCACGTAAAAATAAATAAGCAGAACACGTTGAACGAGGCGCCTGTCTTGCACGACTGAACGTAAAATTAAAAAGATAAAAACACGTTGAACGTGAAATAAAAAAAGGCGATCACTTTGCACGAAAATAACCCTTTACCACCCTCTAAGAACAGTCTATGTTTTATTTATTCTACATGCTCCATGATCAAGTTGAAAAACTTTCTAAAAAACATAGGTATATTCCGATACATAACAAAGAATAATTAAAATCTTAAAACGGAAAGGGGAATTTTTAATTAAGAGAGATTAAAAATTACTTATATGACTTATAAAAAAGTAATACTTTAACTTTTACTTTTAATCTCCGTCAGCAGTGTGCACATGTTACTGATAATTAACTGATTAATTTGATCCCATAGTTTATAATTGCATTTCACTATATTAATAGATTTTTTTTTAAATTTATAATGTGTAACTATATAATTGGGTATACAAATAAAACGATGTGGTATGATTATCAATGAGACACGTCTAGACTGGAGACAAATTGACACAAAAATTACAATTTTAGGTCATTGAAATAGACTGAAATAGATCTTAAAGAAATCCCAAGCAATAGACACAATTTTATTACCTATAGCTTAATTAGCCGTATTTGGCACAACTGTTTTGGCATTCTAAGTCCTCAATACTCTACAACTTGGCTTCATATACTCATAGGCGGATTCAAGTGGCCAACCCACCCCCTTTTGTGGTATAAAGTTGGTTGATTAAAGAGGGAATCACTGAGTTAAGCATGACTGGAGCGGACACTCCCATAGGTCAGTCAGTAGGCCCTCCTTACAAAAAAACTGGATCCGCTACTGATACTTGTTTGGCTTTCTAATTATTTTCATCTAAGCGTTACTGATGAGTCTTATGTAAACGAAACGCGCGTCTGGCATATCAAATTATAAGCTTCAGTGGTACATTTGATAACAACATTAATTTAGAGCACGGAGGTTTGTATACCCTACTTGTTTAGAGTGATGTTTCCAAAACAAATATATATAAACTAGGTCACATTCGGGAAGAGAGAAAGCAGACCGTATAAGAGAGGTGGACTTTGAATTGAGGTTTGTAATGCATAGATATTGCTAGGACAGGATAACAAGATGGTGACTCGACCAGGAGCCTTTTTTAAAGACGAGTGCGTTTTTTGTCAATGGAGATGACCTTTATACCAAGTTTGACTGTATCACCCGACAGAGACATATAATGTCCTATAATATGTATAATATGTCTCTGGTATAACACACATTTGATATTATGGTCCACGAAAATTAATGGATTAGTAGTTATACAAAATCTTGTTTCTCAGTGATTATTTTTGCACAGAAAATGTCCTCAGAAAAGTTGAAGTTTGTTGTTTATAGAAAAAGATGAAATCACATGATTAAAAACCGTCAAGATATCAAGTAATGAAAAAAGCATACATACACATTGATCGTGTGAATGTTGAAAACTGACCAACATAACTTGCTGAAAAATTCCTGGAAATAAATATTTTAATGATATGAGTTGGCTAACTGAATATTTCACTTTATTTAGGAAGAAAATAAGTCAAGGCGAAGTACCGAAGAGGCTTGATAGAATAAAGAGTGTTGCCCAATAACAAAACAAGAATGGGCCTAGCACATGATGATGTCAAACTGAGAGTCTCAGTGGAGACTTACTACTAGTAGTCTCAGTGTCAACGCAAAGTTCACTGTATTTTGGTCCAGTTTAGTTTATGTGAGAATTCGAACATGAAATAACCGTTTCTGTCCCTACCACCTATCCACCCCTTAAGTTTCATACCGGCTGAAAACTGTTCAGGTAACAAATTGAAAACTTGGATAAAACAGAAAGTTCTGTCACAATAATATGCGTGCAATCATTTACACAATTTACAAATTAAGATAAACTCTAACCAAAGGCAATGGAAGATATACTGAAGTGTTTTAACTCGATCTAAATCTCAATATATCGAGTTTTCTATGCACTCCTTTACGTAAAGGGGAATTCGAACTTGTCTGAATTTTGGAGTAGACTAGGGGCTCTAATGTAACTGAAAATGTTTAAGACAGACTGCAGGATTTGTCCCAGCTTCAACTCTTATTTTCATAAATAGATAAAAACAATCTACATGATCTACATTTTTTGTAATTATTTGACATGTTTGAATGGTCATGCAATCTTCAGCTGCGACAAATTTAATAAAAAACGAACTTTTAGAGTCATTTCTGAACTTTGTTTTGATTCCAATCCAAAAAATAGACTTTGCTATTCTGTGGATTCATTATTTTCTTTGGATACCAATTTCCTGGATTTCATGGGTACAGGTAAAACCTCGAAATTATTTGTTCAACCATAACATATTTTCAATAAACATGATAAAGGTTTATCAAATTATGAAGATTTTTGTTAAAAACCATGAAATCAAATATCCATGAAAAATGGTACCCACGAAAACAAGTGAATCCACAGTATACATGGTATATATGGACCACAATTTGGTATTCAACCTTTGGTTTCTTTTTCTATCCTTTTTTATAAGTACAAAATGTACTAAAACTTTAACTTTTATTCTGTGGGTTGTGTTGGTGGTAGAATAGTATTAATGGAACAATTGAGTTTTTCAAGAAAAAAATAATACATTTTGATTCACCATTTACGTGACAGGAAACCAAACAGGAAACCAATCTTTATTTTCTTTATTTTGCAAAATATATTTCAAAAAACATAAATGAACACCATTACTGGTGTTACTTGCTTCATATATTTAAAATCTATTTTCAATGTTAAATTAAAAAAAAAAATCAATGCGACAGGAAACCATAGGAAAGCAAAAGCATTTTTTTAGTTTTATTTTATTGCAAAATCTGCTTAAAATAATCTGAACAGTATACTTTTTCTTAAAATCCTTCTTAAATGTATCAGTATTATAAAACTCCTAAATATGTGCTTGTTTTGAAAACAATTAGTACAATTTATTCAGAAATTTCCATATTTTCCTCATTGATACAGGATACCATAATCGTTGTATCTTGATGTTTTAGCCAAAACAATGTATTTATATTTGATTTTGAAATTCCAGTTATATACAATTTATTCCAAATCATTGGCAATGGAAAATTCTTTAAATCCAGTAAAGAAAAAATCTTTTAACTTGGAATTAAAATCTTTAAAATAGGCACCATGTGATATTTGTGACCTGCACACCATCTACATGGTTTCTACATTTTAACCTACTTTAGTGGGCTAAAATCAATAAAGCACTTCCTTTCAAGTCATGCATGGTAAAAGTTCACCTCTCCTTTGACAAGTTTATTGCGTTTCTGAAAAGTGTTTGCAGAACATGAATAAAAAAATTAATTAAAAATTGTGACAAAGATACCAACTTTGTACATTCCAAGTGTAACGGTATATTAACATGTATTTTTTATTAAATTATCTTTATTCACCTTAAATATCCAGTAATATTTACTGCTAAAGCAAAATCAATCCAACGAGCATCGGTACAATGATAAGAGACGTAATTTCGATTCAATTTTCCAAGGACCCTTTACATCGTTATCAGGAAACGAAGTGTGTTAACAACATCTGTCAAATCTGAAATCGATTTTGTCAAGTCATTGGGCATTTATTTTCACACATTAGATCGTAAGTAACGTTATGCACATAGGAAAAATAATAGACCCCCAGCGCAATCTCTTTGAAAATTGTATTTTCCTTTTTAAAACAAGACAAAACAAGTCTACAGATTATGTTTGCTAACATCCCGTTGGAAACAAAAATAATGTTTAGGCCTAGTATTTCGTATATCCAGGTGGAAGGGCGTGATCACATGTTAGTCACATGTTTTACGTATGACCGGAAATGATTAGAACTTAACGACAAAAACAATTTTAATAAATAACTGGACTTCTGTTTCGTGTGAAATGTAATGCATAACGATAACGTCATTTTCTAACTTAATTATTACGAAGAACACAACAAGAATGTAAATCATCTCTGATTTACCTGTTTGAACATCTCGCGAGAGTTCATATTTGCATATTGTTATAAAGAATTTGATTACAACAAAGCAGATTACGATGGTTGTCAGTAAAGTTTGAGAACAATCTCAATAAAATATTATTTACCCATCCGAAATAAATAAAATAAGTATGTAACAAATTGCATGATTTACTGATTAAGTGTACAAAATTTTATTTCAGTACCTGTTAGAGTAATTGTATTTTCATCAATTCAAAAATCATAAGCAACTCTCACCAGGAGCCCCAAAACAAATATTTCCGACGTTCTGACAACTACGATAACTTTCTAACTTTTCTAAACGTAGTCTCCTTTCAAAGCAACTCATTTTCTACATCTTTTTACTCAAATATTTTTTCAACCTGTTCTGTTTTCATTTTTAAGATTATGTTCATTAATTCCTGTCTTAGTACAGATAAATCGTCACACCTTTGTCTACGGAGAAAAGTTTAATATGCGGGAATACCGCAAAATCCATTGGCGCTAAGTCAGAGCTATACGGAGGATGTTTCAGACATTCGAATCCAAATAAATCAATTTCTAGACTAGTTTTTAAAGAAGTGTGGGCCAGTGCATTGTCTTGCTATGTTTCTCAGACTGTTTTGAGAACTTGTGTGTTTCTGTTGGCGTTTTTCCGATGTCTACACAAAACTTGATAGCTGTCCACTGCTCCACCTTTTCAAAATTTCAGTAAACGTCCGTTTTTTCAGTGATGCTGATTTTGGATTCAATGCTTCAAACTGGGATTTTGCTGCGATTTCAAAATTTTGACCATTCAAATTTATCAGGTGTAACGTCTAGATTATTGCCGATGTCACAATGCAAGTGTCATGTATTTTTGGCGGATTTTGAAACTAAAAATAACAGAAATATGAAAACACCAGCCTGCATGTTGTGTGATTTTTTCGCCGTGCTCCGAATCCCTATTACTAATATTTATATGAAGTAAGTGTTATTATTTCGCATTAAAAATTGGACAAATATTGATATAACCGAACTAGGATATAGTACAGGATTACAAATATGCAAAAAGAATTCCCCTGAAACACTATATTTAAGCAGACTGTAGTTTGTCCACGAACTTTACGAACAGCCCTCGTACATCATCTAAAATTTGCGTTACGAAATCGTAAAACTAAAGTAACGCCAGTGTTCTTACACCTGCTACAGAAATACTTATAGTTCTACACATCTGGGATTACATTGGGATCCCAATGGATCCCGTTTTCGTTTTCTCTTGGGAAAACATCAAAACATGAAAACACGTGAAATAAAAAGGCCTAAAACGTTGCACGAAAATAACCCTTTACCACCCTTTTACATGGTTATGTCAAACAAAATTAAGACAACAAACTGACAATTGTTAAATTGATTATAATTATATTAGAGTGACAGTAGTATTCAAAGCGAAGAAAAAAAAGGCTACAAATATCGACAGTTAACTCATTATTAATGTTCAAGAGTAATTATAAAAAGAACACAAACAACAATAAGGTTGCATATTAAAAGAAATACAAGTTATACAGATGTTCTCAATAAAAAGACAATCATTAATATACTTTATGGTGATTTGTATAATGACTTGTAGACTGCCATATAACTGTCATAAAAATATACTAGGAAAAGAAAGTGGTCTTTCTTTGAATAGAAAATAGTGAAAAATAGTTTTGAATCAGACTTTTTTCTTTTTTCATGTACAAAAAATGTAATTTACACATCACAAGAATTCTCTTATTATGTTTATAAAATTGATTTTAATTTGGTAGAGTGAATTGTCCTTTGCAACTTTTTCATGTTGAAAAAAGTACAGATAGTAGAGGGGGAGGAAAGGGGGGTACCCTTCTCCCTTCTCCCACCCCTCTTCTCCTTTCTCCTACCCCCATTCTCCTTTCTCCCATTAGAATAAAACATCACCTTTTGAGATATTTTTTCTTGAAATATTAGATCATTTTTTAAAATAGCACAAAAATAAGAGAAATTTTATTTTTTCTCCTTTCTCCAACTTTTTCTCCATTTTCCCAGCCTTCCTCTCCTTTCTCCTTTCTCCTTTCTCCTACCCCCCTTCTCCCTGTCTCCCTTACCCCTGTTCTCCCCCTCATAGTAGTTACTTTGAAAAATTTGGTTATGATTAAAATTGGGTTTTTGGTATAGATTGCAGTAATCATCACAAAACTACTTTCAAACTACTTTAATTACATTAAACACTAACAGAATTGATAAGTCTTTGTGTTGTGAAAAAATATAACTTTCAAAATATTCTGTATTCTGTATGTTTATGTACCGGTATCTAAAAATAGACAAAAAATTACCTTGAAATGTCTTGTGCAAATGAATAAGTGAACGAAACTTTTTTATAATAAGTTTGTTTCCCGTATTTGTCATCATTTCCTAAGATGTGTTACCTAATAGAAAAATTAAAAATGGACTTGTCCAACTGTGGAAGACTTCAAGTTAAAGTACTAAATATAAACAAATCATTAGGAATTTTCTATTTCATAGATACATTGTAAAAAAAAATAATTGTTCAATTAGAAAAAAAAAAAAACGGGAACGCATTACAACTGATGAACCTCAATATCCTTGTTTTTCCAGTGGATGAGTCTATTATGTTTGTAACACAAAAGTGTATACTTACTTTCGTATGACGTGCTTGCAATTTTCTTTATTAGTTTTCGTGCTTGAAAATCATTTTCACCAAATTTCATGGAATTGATAAAGAGCTAAAAGAATGAAGGGGATCTGTTTTTTTTCCATAGTTTGTTGAATGACAATTCAATTTCATCTTCATGGTCTTTGTAAGTGGACACAACATCCCTTTTAGGAATTATTAGACAAATGCGATGTTTATCATTTTTATGACAGCTGAGCAATAATACTTCATAGAACTGAAATTTTTGAAATGATTACAAAATAGCATACCAAGCATATTGGTAGAAAGGTGATAGTTTTTTTGCATATTTTTCTGTCTTGAAAGAACTTTTTTTTCTTTTTTTTTCAGACCATCCAACCCCATTTTTCATGGGGAAAATCTGTAAACCAACAAAATAAAAAACCCTGACCTTATAGATTATTGTTAATTATAAAACACTGACAATGGCACATGCACCCCAAGTTTTTGACAATGATTTTTTTATCTCAAGTAAATAGCATGAAATGAAAAATTATCACAAAAATAGCGATGATTATAATTATTTGTGATTTTAATTTGCAGAGATTTATTTCATTGAGTAACATTTATGTTCAGCATTGACATATATCTGACGTCATATCACTTTATAATCCTGTAATGTTTACAACATGCATAACATTAATTTCATAAACAGTTTTACATTCAAGTTTTACATAAATTAATAAAATGAAAATATATAACTCCTAACAACTTCATTTCAAAGTCAGTATTAAAAATAAGTTTTGATTTATTAGACAGATATTTATACAATTCAAATTCAAAGTCAGTATTTAAAATAAGTTTTGAATTATTAGACAGATACATGTATTATACATACAATTCAAATTTAAAACATCATGCTTCAACTTAAAAGGTCTATTTCTAATAGTTTAAATGTTGTTTGTGTCAAGTGCCCCTCAAGTTATCAAATAGTTGTTTTTTTATTAACTCAGTATTGTCATTGAAAAATATGAATACAATATTAGATAAAAATATTTGATATGAGGGTATGGATGGGGTCCTAATTTCTGGCCTTGCCGTCATAAAACTTTCGAGTCAGTTTTTTGAACTCTTACTAAAAAATCAACGAATCAAATTGCTGGATTTCATGTTTCGAGCATGATATTTATGCTCCGAGCACTGAGCAAAGTTTTATGCCTTCAAGGCCTGAAATCATGAAAATTAATGCTTTTTCTGTAGTAAGATTATTTCAGTAGCTGTACATCATCACATTACATTTCTGTAATCAGTATTTTATTACTTGATTATTTTATTTTCCACTGTTATTCCTTAAGTTATACTTTGCACACCTTTTATCTTTTTATATATTTTTCACCTTTTCTCTATTTATTATTGAATTTGATCATTATTTTCTATTCTGTAGGGGCATTAGTGGACAAGTGGTCTAAGTAGTCCTACTACTGTAATCACTAGCCGTTCAATGAGGTTGTGAGTTCAAACCCTGTTTGTGCACCTTGACTCCAATTTAAATTTACTGTTGAAGGTGGGTGGTTTTCTCCAGCTTCCACCACCCATAAAAAGTGCCTGCCACAAAATAGCCCAAAAGGGGTGTTAGAACACCAACAATCAATCAATCTGTTCTGTTAACCCCATCAAGATCCCCAAGTGTCACAAATACAGGTACATGTGCTCCAAGTTTAAAAAGTAAAATCAATAAATTTAATGTCAATCATCCAGTTGTTAAGGTGTAACATTACAATTGAAAAATCACCTGTGAAAAACACTTAATTATTTTAATTTATACTTTTAAATAACATAATTATACATGAATGAACATTACAAACATATAATAATCTTCTAATTGTATTTAACAATTAGATTACAATGAAAAAAACAAATCCACTAAAAGTTTTAAAACAATAGGCTTAGTCTGGAAGAGTTATCTATGCATGTACTTATGAGGCCAAATACAATAGAATATGCGGTTCTAGTAACATCTAAAAAAAGGTTTAGGTAGGGATTTTTTGTAATTTTATGTTTTTTCTTGTATTGAGTCTAAGGAAGCAACATTCTGACTTTAACAGTGCTTAATGCAAAATGATTAAAAAATCTTAAGGGTAGACTTGTATCACGACTAAAAAGGAGGGTAGCCTGTACATGTAGGTAGGGTAACTGGAACCACAAATTTGTTTTCATTATGCCTTAGAAAATGTTTTAAAACTTCCATATTTTAACCAGACCATTGCATACACTTGATTTCAAAATTTAAAGTTAATATCGCAAGTTGTTACAAAGATATATATGGACGTTTAAAAGTACATAAAATATAATGGAGAAATCTAACTTTGTACCTGGAAAGGTTGAAATCATTAATATATCACTACCATATCATTTACAGTAGGTATATACATATTATGAAAACATTTATAAAACTTAAGAAGTGGTTGAAAAATTGCACAGATTTGCACAAATAGTAACACAAATAGATGAGTGAATTTAATGAGATATCCACATTGATTTTACCATTATGAGAAAAGCATTTGCTTATTGACACGAAATAAAATAAAATTATAGTTCACTAAAAACAGCTTGCAGTGAAATTTTCATGACAGAATTTTTGTATTTGGGAACAATAGACGGCCGCAATAGACATTATCATGATTATTACTTATCACTATTTAGGAATCTGTGAAGACATTTGGTATTAGAATTAACGAATTTGCAACACTTGATTAATTGAACTATTGATGTCATGCAAAAATCACTTTGCCTAAATGGTATCAGACAATTTCAAGTTGCATATAATTTAAGAACCTTTGTTATGTCCAGTTATTGAGGGAATGGGGACAAGGTCTATACTATCAAATGATGTCATTTCACAACTTTACAGCATTTCGCACATTTAGTCCATTTCTGCTTTTCCAAGAGTATATCGCCTTACTTTAAAGTGAAGTCTCTCTACTTGAAAAAATAAAGATTTAATTAACTAGTGTAATTCAAAATTCACTATCCAAATGAGTAGATCATGAATTGAAAAGAATTTTGTTGTGGGTTATTGAAGGTCATGACCGTTTAATAGATAATAATTTTTTAATGTTTTTTAAGGGGGGGGGGGGGGGGGGTGCTTAAATGTTTCAGAAATGTTTTTATCTCTATCCTTTTGTCAAAATAAAATAAGAAGTTTTAAAATAAGGCAGGTTCAATTAAATTGTTTTATTTTATAATTTTATAATGCTCTCTTGAAAACAACATGACATTTTCCAGACACAATACTGGAATGTTAACCTCCCCCTTTTTTTTCTAAGATTTTGTCCTTAACTACAGCAGATTTATACATTATAGATTCAACTTAAATTCTAACTTATTATAAGTTCAATTTATAAGAAACTATAAAGTTTTGTATGAAAAAAAACAAGAATTGACGTAGACTTGAAACTTTAAACCATATGACATTCACACTATCATGTATACCATACCTATCAATACACTAAATAAAAGAAAAGCACAATATGATTTGCATTCTTTTTAGTTTAAATAACTGTTAAATCAATAATGGATTATTTACCCATGCTGAGCGTACATGATACAAGGTAAAATTTGATCCAATCTTAACATTTAAAAGACATGTTTTAAATCCCTGATTATATTAAGGCATTTTTAATCTCTTAATTCTTTCTTAAATCTACTTTATAATTTATTGACAATATATAAGTTCTTTTCAAATCAGTTTATGTATTTTATTGACAATATACCTGTATATAATTAGTTTAGCGGTTCAACGAGTATGACCATTAATATATTGATTTTAGCCTTGTACTACTTATAGAACTTAAAACCCAGTTTGCATGACAATGGTCCTGATCCTGGTAACCATGGCCTGCAGACGACACACAACAAGTTCCCGTACTACCTGAATCACATGGTCCAATTACATCTGTGAAGTAGGTCTGGTATACAGGATATATTCTCATTTGGAGTGGAATAAATTGGAAAGGACATTACAGTATTATTTTTTTATAGTGAGTGAGGACTGCTAAAACTGCCACCATGTCGGCGGCAGATTTAGATTTACACGATGCACGTGTGGAATTCATGGCAGACTATGTCATCAAAACATTAAAAATTAAACCAGACAAATTTCAAAAGATGTACAGTTTGGAAGATACCAGACAAATGTTCATGGATTTCTTTGAAAAGTCAGATTGTCAGTCTATAGTTATTGGTCAGCCTACTGGTAGTTTAGTTGCCACATTAGAATGGCCCACGAAACCAAAAGCCAAAGCTTGCTATTTCGTCAAGATGACAGGAAACAATATCAACAAAGACACCAATATGAGGACGGCTTTGATGTATGGTGATCTCTCATATGCTCCCCTCGATCAACTTTCCGCATTTGTAGATGAGGTATAGATTTTTATTTCAATATATTCACATTTTCCCACAAAATTATGTTTTCTTTAAATTTATGGTTTATGCTGTTTCCAATCTATCATTGTCAATAGGATCTTGTAAAATTATAGATCTTCACATAGGAGCTAGTTCAATTTGGATTAATAAAACTGCTATGTGTGCATATATATATACATGTGCTGACTATGCAGTTTGGACTTTGCTCAAGCTGGAACAGTTGCCTTCTGTGTCATTTGGTTAATTGTGGAGATTTGTCTTTTTTGCTATCAAACATGTACCACATCATCTTTTTATATGTAAACGACTCAATTCTTATAAATGAAAGTAGAATCTTTTGTTATTAGTTTGTGTCTCCAACAGGCGCGGATCCAGAGGGGGAGTTCAGGGGGTTGGAACCCCCCCTTTTTTTGGACGATCAATGCATTTGAATGGGGACATGTAATAAGAACCCCCCCCCCCCACCCCCCCCCCCCCCCCCCCCCCCACCCCGTTTTTAAAATGGCTGGATCCGCCCCTGCTCCAACATGGTCAAATCTGACCAGCAACTTTAAGGGAATTTGATGAACAATTACCTTGGGACTTGAAGTCTCATCTAAAAGTCCTTGTAAATGTTATTTAAATGTTTAATTTTTTCAAAAGTAACTTTCCAACCTCAGCAAATTTTTGTAAATCGACCTTGTGACCTTTAGTGGGTACCCTACAAGAGCCCCCATAATATTAAAGGAATTTGATATGATTTTATTAGTGTTGGAATCAATGGCTTCAGATGGCAATTAGATAATCAATATGTGAACCTATCTAATTGGCTCTAATGTCATATTTTTTTAATAAATCGACATTTGATTTCCTGGTAGAGAAAATGTACTTCTATACATGAAAAAAGACCATATAAATTTGATTACCCTAAAATTACCAATATTATTAAATGAAATATTTAATATGTAGTTAAATGATACTTTTACTTTCCATGGTTATCTTTCAAGAGGATCTAGATAGGTGTGGGATAGTTCATTTCTATATCATTTTTTTAAAAGCCTTTTTTCTCAATACTTTTTCAATTCTTTATTTTGAAGCACCCCGTCACAATAATCTTCTGTTCTATATAAGGTTTACCCATTTTTCCCTAATCTATTTTGTCCACTTTTTTCTTCTGTAAACCTCAACTACATCCTCAATAATGCAATAGTTCATTTTTCTTCTAGGAAACTACTTAATAAGTCAAGCTAATTGGTCAAAATCAATATCAAACAATTGTTTTATTAACTTGACCTTGTACAAGGAGAACCGCAATAGGTAGATATCTTCATGTTACAATCTCCATACAAAATAATATCGGGATATTATATGAGAAAGTAGTGAATTATTAAGAACTTCTAGTCTCGTAGCATATAGTGTGATCCTTCTAATCCATGAAAGTAACACGGAACTAAATCTAATTTGTATTGGATAATAAACGTCCCATACATGAATAATTAAAGCATGGATAAAAGTTATAAGTAAAAGGTAAAAGATCCCGAGTAAAAGATAGAAAGACTTTAGGGATTCATGAGTTGGCATAAGATATCGAATAAAATTATATCCCAATATACAATAAAGTTTTAAGGAAATAAACTGAGGTTCATTTTCTTTCCAAGAACATGAAGAAAGGGTGATAATAAAAACTATGAATATTCTACTTAACATTTAATCTACCCTTCTTTTTATCTTCTTTTTAATATTTTTTTATGTTTAAATACTTAATTGGTAAACAGTGACTTATTCTTTTATGTCAAAAAAGGATTCCTGACACTCCTTTTGAACAAAATAATTAAAGTACAGCATAAACCTTATAAAGAAACAACAAACGTCATGACTGTATTAAAGATTGGCATTGTTAGGAGTGTATTTCAAGTGATGCACTATTTCTCTGTTTTCAATATCTAAATCTCAAATATTTAAATCCCCTGGCTCGTTTGTTATTTCAAAATTTGATCAATTGAAAATATTGTAACTCATTCAACAAATGTTCAATACAGTGACAGAATCTACATGTATAATAGACTCTACAATGACTTGTCTCTTTGATGTGTGACAGTTGATTCTCCTTAAAGAAACATTCCATTGCATACCTTAGAAACCTTGTCTTACATGTAGCCCTTCACATGGTCCTTTGATATAATCAATTTCTTTTATTAAGGGGAGGGGAGGGTATATTTCTACCAGTGTTTGTGGGTTTTTTTTCAATTTTATAAAAGAGAAGAAGAATCCTTTTTCTGTCATGAGACTGAAATTTACATATTTAAGAGTTCATATTTTTTTATTTATCTTGAAATTAAAGGTTAACGTTTTGGTCTTTTATTAACATTACAAGAAATTCAATATTGAACACCTCAGCAAAAAGATATTTTGCTGGTAATTAATCAATTTCTTACAGTGTAAGAAATAATTATTCATCAATGGCATTGATTGAGATATCTTTGGTATCACATAACTTTAAACTGGTAACCATATAATTATATAATGAAAGTTACATAACTTGTATTTGGTCGTCAAGTTTTTAACTGTAATAAATAAAAAGTTTATTCATAAACATGATGTAATATAAATTGATTTACTTTTCAATGCCCCCCTTGGAAGGGTATTAAGTTCATTTACCTAAATTTGCTTTCTTTTCTTTACATTCAGATTTTTTCAACATAATTCACTGAGGCTCTAACAAGTTTGAAACAAGTTTAGTTTGATTTTTGAACATTGATGATTATAGAACCAAATTACATTTATTATTAAACACTTTAAGTTGTAATTTGACTTATAAATATAAAATTGAATGCATATCAAACAATTAGTTGGGTTTCATTAAAAAGATAACACACAAAACATATTTAACATGAGTAGAGTGAATACAGCCTATTAAAAATGACAATATCTTTTGCAATTATAACATAAGGTCAGGTGTTATTTAACAAAGACCTAACCATCGTGTAATTTTTTGGCCTTCACATGTTTTTCTAGCTTAGCAACCTCTGATCTGTTAAAAATTGTTATCTGGAATTTTTGTGAAAAAATGCTTTTTCAATGAATTTAAATTATTTTATTTACCACTAAAAACTTACTAGAAAATTGATAACAAAATACAGTTTTAAGTGTATGAAAAAAATAGGAAAACAATTGTATTTAAATGGATTTTATTTAAAACATATTATATATTCACATGAACATGATCAAAAGACTATTCAAACTTTGCTTTGACATATATTTTAAATGTGTCATTCCTTAGATGTACCTTTGATTAAATGGAGAATAGCCAAACTAAGATCTCTATTTGATAGTAATGGTATCATTTAAAAACCAAAGACATCTAGAGGTCAAACTATGGTACTCAACAAAAGATAAGCTGACTTGGAATGCTCTTACACACATGACAAATACCAGAACATGTTTAAATCGCACTGTATCTAAAAAACCAAGGGGACAAGAAATTTTTCTAGCCTTTTTAAGTTTGGAAATGAAATCCAAGCTAACTAGAATAGGGATCAATTATTTAATTCATGTCCTTCTCTTTAATGTTTATTTTTGTACCAGATTTGCTTAAAGGTTTTTACAAATTTGTTTTAGTGATATCCTGGTACCATAATTACTTTTTACAATTTGGTTGATTTACACATATATTTGTCATTCATGAGTTCATGCCCCTTTGTGTTTGAAATTACAAAGAAATATATCGGTTTACACATCATTTATTTCTATTAAGTCATCTTCATTCTATGGAAATAGTGTTCACCCAGATAAAAAGGAAGTTTCATGATGGATGTGCATTTTAAGGCTGCCTTTTTTTACATTGATTTAATTTGATCTCCAATTTATATTTATTAAAGTAGAAAAAGAAATCTAAGTACTAGAATGCATTTTAATTTATATTTTGATTAATTATTACTATATGCTTTTCGTGTATAATTTTTTGGGGTGATTTTGGTGAAATTAAATGTATTTCTGATGAATTGGTGTGCACAAATTAAGTCAATTTTCCAGTATTTCCAAAAAAAACCCAAACATTCTCAACAGGCTAGAAATATTTAAATGTCATTAATTAGGTCTTTCTTTATTTATTTTAAAAAATGAAACAAAATAAACAAAGTTTATTTAATCAACCAAATAGACCTATGTTAAATACAGGTTGCTATTCAATTAAATTGCAATTTACACAATAAAACTGTCATATTTGCTTATGGCATTATTTGTTACCTTTTGTCCTTTTTTTAACCTTAATTTGTTTTCTGTTTGGATCATTGGTGTTATTTTAACTGTTTTACAGTTCATTTAAGGTTATGTTAGGTAAAGAAGGTAAACATGCATATACAAGTGTATAATCCTGTGGTGTTTATTCTAAGGTTTTATTGTATACTTCTAATGAAGCTGCATTGGTATTCACAGAAAAATATGTCTAAATAAAATTATACCAGGAACTTTATGAATATTAATACACTGCAAAATATACAATAACATAGACTTTTGATGTTTACCCCTGACCTAAATGTCCTTTTATTTTCACAGAAAACAACAAATTTTTAAAGTATTAAAATAAGATTCAGATTTTAAAGTTTTGTACATGATAATATGCCATAGTTAATTTCTAATAATTACATTAGATGTATGTTTCATTATAATACGTTATTCTGATTGGCTAATTGCACACCACATGTTATTCCGTAAGCAGTTGCATGAGACAATAACATTTCATTCATGATGACACGAGGTCCCACAATAAAGTGCACAGGTGAATTTAAAAATCTCACTTCATGAAAATCGTGTTTTTATAATCCTAGCTAAAAAATGTAATTATAAGTATTGAATGCTTCTTTTTGTAACTTTATAGGGTTGTAAAAGCGTTGACCGTGCATACATTTTTAGAATGAAGCGCGGAATTCATACAAAATGTACTTCGGTCAACGCTTTTACACCCCAATAAATTTACAAAAAGAAGCATTCAATTCTTAAATGAATTTGCCACTGGCATGACTTGACATTATTCTGTCAACAATCAATCAATTTCAATGGCGAATTCAAGTCCTTCATTGTCCAACTCTTTTGCCTGTGAATTCACTTTTGGTACCAGCTTTTGTAGATTTAGTGGAAAAGTTTAATTACGAATTTAAAATATATACAAATAACATGAACATGTATAAAGTAAAATCACAAAAATACTGAACTCAGAGGAAAATCAATACGGAAAGTCCATAATCACATGGCAAAATCAAATAACAAAACGCATTAAAAACAAATAGACAAGAACTGTCATATTCCTGGCTTGGTACAGGCATTTTCAAATCTAGAAAATGGTGGATTAAACCTGGTTTTATAGCGCTAACCCTCTCTCATCAAATTCCGTTTATATGCTGACTTTGTCCAAACCATGAAATAAAATATCCATAAAACCATAAAATAAGGTACCCATGAAAGAAATTCTAAAAAGTTTGAAAATCAATTTTGTAATATAGGATAAAACAGTACAATTTGTAACCTAATATTTTTGTTTACAGGTTTTAGTTCCACTGTTATCCAATGACAGAAATCATGAATCCTGGCCACAAGTTGTTTCCGCTGATGTCTCCCGCCATTCTCAGAGACTTAAAAGTGATGTATATGTGGTATCAGGACAAGCTAAGGGTAAAACCTTGCTGCCACTTCCTGTCGGTGCTGAGAAAGTAGATGCTGATGATGATAAGTATGTTATTGTCACATGCCTTTGTTCTTAAGAACTTTTCTGTGATTTTATTTACACTATGAAATGCAGATGAAGTGATATATTAGAGTTTTTTTAACTGACTGAAAAATTCTAGCTTCCTTTTACTTTAGGGGTTTTGCACCTTACATTAAGGGCCAGTTAACACTTTTAGGTTAGGGGTTATAGTTTATAATGTTACCAGAAGTTGTATTGTTACATTCTGGTCAATGTGTGTATAATTTCTATTGTTAAATAGTAAATTTGTCAACTGTTGAATATAAATTATGCAATAATGAAATCATAAAAAATAACTATTTTTGATTGTTCTTATATATATATAATGATGTTTCTTTTTCCAGAGCTGACAGTATTGACCGACAGCTTATCCATGCCATTGAGTCAGTTGTCATTGACTGGACACATCAGATCAGAGATGTATTGAAGAAAGATTCTGCTCAGCCATTATTAGAGGGTCTTAACCCAACACCATTTGTAGAAATAGAATTCTGGAAAAATAAATCCACCAATCTGGATTGCATCTATGACCAGGTGAATAGTGGCAACAGAAAAAACTGAATTATGTTAGCCATACTGAAAAAATTGAGAATTTTTGATTTCTTAAATTTAATAATTTACCAAAAGACCAATGTTTCAATTGAACCAAAAATTGTGACAACATTATTATGTTGTACAGTGTTTTATATTGGATATTAACATCAAATTAAAAAACTAAGATTGAACAACTATCAAACCACATTCTGAACTCTACAATTGGAGTTTTGTCTTTAATAATGAGTTCCAGAAAAGCAACAAAACTTAAACTTGACTTTATCAGATATCAGACGTACACAAAATTCATTTGTAATTGGCAACTAATTTATATATTTATGTTTGAGTCTTTTCTCAGTTAAATTTTTAATGTTAAAGGGATACAATCAGATTTAAACCATGTTCCATCACACATTACAAATACATCATATGTCCTTGATCATGTTGATATGATACTCAAGTTTATTAAAAGATTCTGTATAAGTTTATGTGCTTCTGGATGTCACTAATAATTGATAATATGTTTGTAGTTGAGAGATCCAAAAGTCAGAAAGATGGCTGAAGTATTGGAAAGAACACAGAGCAGTTATTTCCCAGTGTTCAAAGATATCTTCAGGGATGTTGTAGCAGGTTTGTATTACAACACATGAATTTTCCTTTTTGGTCTTAAGCTTTTATTACAAAGAGATTTACGTTATTTTTTCTGACCATTTGCTTGTTAGCTCTTTAATTTGGCTTAACTTATTAAGGCATAGATATAATTTGGTGTTATTAACCAGTAGAAATAAGACTTGCAGAATAATTGCATTTTGTTTTTGATACTTATTATCAGTTAAAATGGGTTGCAATAAAATGAGAATAAAAACGGCAAATGTGTCATTATAACAACAACCCAACCAAAGAACAGAAAACAGCCCTCTGCCGAGAGCTGATATTCAAGCGATAACGTAGTCAGAATGAAAAAGAAGAAAATGCCTTTATTCTTTTTATAGTCCTTGGTTAAAAAATTGAATAACACTCAGTTGTGGATTAATCTCTTTCACCACATATAAAACATTGCTAGATTTGTTCAATTGAACGATTGACTTTGAAAGCATTTCATTGATATGTACAGTACATAAAAACATGACTGCTGCATTGTTACCTGATGTAATTGCCTAATATTATCAAGTACCACATCCTGTCCTTGATCTACAAAAACATAAGGTAGTAGGATCAAAAGGAATATTAAAAAATTGCCAATGAATTACAATACTATTCATTTTATTGACTTTTATTTATACATTTACAGCACTTGAAGAGGCCAAGGACATCAATATATACTTGAGACCAGCCAGACATCACTTTGAGGACTATGAACAGTCTGAATTTGATGACAGTGGTCCATTAATGGCCCCTATGATGCACACAGTTTGTTTGATATGGGTCCATTCTCAGTACTACAATACTCCAGCTAGAATTATTGTCCTACTCCAGGAAATGTGTAACATGATTATCAACCATGTAATTATATTATTACTTTGTCATTTTATAGTCATGAATATTTTCTATAGAAAGTTAAATCACAAAAATACTGAACCTCAAGGAAAATTGAAAACGGAATTAAAGTCCCTAATCATATGGCAAAATCAAATGATAAAATACATCAAACGAATGGACAACAACCGACATATTCTTGACTTTGTACCAGCATTTTCAAATGAGAAAATCGTGGATTGAACCTGATTTTATAGCGCTAGAGTTGTCTGTATAAGAATAAGAATATGTGATAGATTGCCATTGAGACAACTATCCATCTGATGATTGTAGATGTAAGAATCTATACATCACCAATATATACCTATTGAAAAAAATATTAATTACAGTATGCAAAAAATTATTTAAATTGCAATTTTATAATGAAAATAATGAGTATGGCCATATGAAATTGAAAGAAAAAAATTAGTCTCCAACTCTAGAAATAAAAAAATAATCAAAAGAGGGCTAATATTCTGTAACAAGGATTGGTTTTAAGAATCTTCAATGAAAACGCTTAAAGACAAAAGCGAGAGAAGAAGAAAATACAAATATCAGTAACTGAAAAAAATCGTTTATTGGGTACACGTAAAAATTGCAGTTCCAACTTAAAAAAATATTAGATACAACAACAACAGTGAAATATAACTTATGTTAAATATTCTTTTTCTAGGCTAGAAATTTCTTGGAGCCAACAGAATTGTTTAAAGGTGAGCTAGAAGAGACCATTGGCAAAGTCAGAAAGTCTGTGGAGGTGCTCCATATTTATAAGGAGACATATGAAGACCACAAGAACAAACTGAAATCTTACTTTGGTGAAGGGGAGGAACCTAGAGAGTGGGAGTTTACCCCTAAACTGGTGTTTGCCAGATATGACAAGTTTAAAGAGAGAGTCGAAACTGTTTTGGTAAGGCTATACTTAGGCTATTAAACTGGAGTTTGCCAGATATGACAAGTTTAAAGAGAGAGTCCATAGAAATTATAAGAAAATATATAATTATGAAATGAAATAAATATTGATATTTTGCATTATTGAATACATGAATGTAATGAAAAAGAAATGTCTTTTTGAAAGTTCTTTTTGTCTCAATGAATGACAAAAAGTGCGAACTATACACAACCAAATATGGTAACAAAATTATGTTTAATCCATAGGAACTGATGGAAACAGCTCAAGAGTTTCTAAAGCTAGAGAAAGTAGAACTTGGTGGAGTTAAAGGAAAAGTGCTGAGTCAGCAAGTAGTACAGTTGTTTGAGGAGTTCAATGCTGTCTACAGTACCTTCACCACCAGGAGTTATGACTCACTGGATCCTAGTAACCCAGTACGTTTTTTTATTTATGATCATGTGATTGTTTTCTCATTATTTATCACTTTCTCCCTCTATCTACAAAGTTTCAACTAATTTCACAGTATTTTTTTATTTGATATTTTGTTTAATTTTGGTTTTTATATTATTTATCAATTTGTAAAAACTAAAATTTAAAAAAAATATGTATGACAAAAAAATGAAGATAACAAAGAAGCGTGAAGAATGAGGTAAAGACTGCATAGATTGAGGTATGCTAAGGACCTTCACTGTTCAATATTTTGAAATTGCTAATGATAAAAAGTGTAATCAAATCTATTGGTTTATATGCATATTCAATTTGTTTGTAAAATAAATTTGAAAATGACCTATTTTGTATGCATTCAGTAAGACATTTTAATTTTGCACTGTGTTTTCCCTTTTTATCACTGTTTACTGGCTTTCAATTTTATTCTTTTTTCAGTCTATTGGGCCAAATAAATAGTATTACGATAAAATTTTAAAAAGTAATTGAAACTTACCAGTATTTTCCTAAATTTTCAAGACAAATGTTCATATAATGATATTATAACAATAAAAAATCTAGACAAGATAAATGTATCTTTCATTTTGAAATAATGTAAAACTTTTTATTTGGCTAGAGAATATTATTTTCCAACACCCTATGCTTTTGTTTGTTTGTTTGTACTTACTTATTTAGTGATAACTCTTTCAGGCATTAGATAAGGTAAGAATGCTGACTTAACACCTAACTCAATGGTGTGTTCCGTGACCAGGAGTTAAATAAGCTAGAAAATTAACAAACAGCTCCCTTTACTTTTGATGCTTTTAAGTGTTTTATGAACCCTGCTTCTCAGAATGTTTTTAAGGAGTGTATCTGACTGTCAATTTGATAAAAAATTAAGAATATCAATTGATAGATATTTATGACCCAAGCTATATAGCTCTATGCTTTCTCTGTAAGACATTTTCAACTCCTTCCGAAGTAGATTTTGTTCTTCCTGCAATATTTATATGTAAAACAGGCATGGTTTTTGTCTTGTGTTATGCTTTATGATATCTTATACCTGTTGTTGTGTTTTTATAAGTGCGGTAATATGCTTGAAAACTAACGTGTTGAAATCTATTTTTTGTGTTTCAATCCTAATTAGCAGCATAAAACTGTTCCATGTTGTAAGCTTTATCTTTCCATTGTGAACATTCCATTTTCATGTAGCAACTCTTAAAAGCAGCATCTGAATAATAATCCAATAATTTCTATGTAGTGTTTAGTGGGCTTGTTGTCTTTTGTCATCTTATTTTTCTTGACTTGGCTTGGTCAGTTTCATTCAACTCATAGCTTTCGTCTGACCCTTAATATTTTGTGTCCCTTTGTTCTTTCACCATTTATTTGAGGTTGCAACATATCTTCTCTAATCAGTCATTTCAACAGGAGGATATACTGGTACTCTTTCTTTATTTCGTTTTATAATCAGTTAACTCAAGTTTTGTGTTGTTTATTCTAATCAGAAAACTTTTATATACATGTATATATCAATTCTAGTTGTAAGATCAAGTGTCCACAATGTAGTGATCACTTTATCAAGAAAGGTAAGGACAGATTGGTTTTACTATTTATATACAGTAGAACCTTGATTGTTTGATTTTTGATTTTCTTGTGCAAGAAAAGTTCATTTTCAATTGTTTTTTGTCCAAAGAAGTTGTACAAATTGTTATCAGTAATTTGGACTACTGTCTATAGAACTTTTATGACAATTTTATCTTTTTTTAAATTTTAATTCAATTAATATTTACTGTGTAAATTGTTGAAAACGACAGAAATCAAATACCCACCAGACAATCCATTCAAGTTCAAATATAAGGTTCATCTGTATTTAAATTGTTAAACCCTATTACTGAAGGGGATACATATGTATATCTTTAGGGAGTAGAAATTAATTGACTGCTAGATATTCTGGTATTAGTATCTTGTATATCATAGTTGCCATCTCTCTAATCTGTCTGAATACCAAAAAATGATAAAAAAAATACAGCATACTGCTTTCCTCTACAATTGAAAATCAAAAAACGTCTATAGCTGTGTAAAATATGCACCCCTTCTACCAACCTTATTTTTGGGGGGTTGAAAATGCGTAATTTACACAACTAAAGTTGGTAGTAAAAATCACCTTTAGAAATTTTCTGAATCTCTAACAAATATTCAAGACCCTTAATCACTCTTGTGTGTGTTGGCAAATGGCAACTATGATACATTATCAGTACAGCCTCTGTTCAACTAGAAATAAAATGTAAGGTGACAAATATCTAACTTGTAGGTAGCATTATTTAAGATGTTCAAATCCATCATATCACTTTTTTCATCATTTTCATACTTAAGAAGGACAGATAACTCTGTGTTCATCTATCTTGTTTTCATTGATACACCATTGTGAATAAAGAAATGCCATCAAAATTGGTTTCAAATGACTGAGTTCCTGCAATCATTATTTAACCTTCCATGAATTCAATTTATTTTTCATCTTTAAACCATTCACTTTTATATGATTTCTTTCTATGTGCAATTTTAATAGTTTTGTACCTTTTATGGTATTTTGATCTTTATTAAATATGAAAAATAAGGGAGATTTTAATTTAGAAAGGAGTGAACCATTTGACTTTCTAATTATTAGAACTTAATTGAGTTGAATAGATTCATGCATTATAGGTAATAGTTTTGTATAGTTTATTTTATACTGTAAAACTAGAGAAAATAAAGCTACATAATGACAATATAATCAGTAAATCACATAACAATAACAAAAACACACATTTAGTTTTCTGTTTTTTTTTAGTAGATTTTTTTTATTGCATGGTTAGTTTTCAAAATGTTTGAATTTCAAAAGTTGATAGAAGGCAATGCATGAAATCTTAAGTTATAGTAAAAATATTTATGCAACAATTTAATGAAATTTTGTACCTTACACAGGACAATTTTCATTAATTTTATATTATATATGCTACATGAGATATACTATAACATAATAAGCATGAATGCATGTTATCTGTATAAATAAGGATCTGTAGCTAGATTTTATCCTTATAATCATTCTTTTTTACAAATTTTGTCTGCTTTGTATAGAATTTTATTTCTTTACACTAGATCCAAATACAATTTCCTAAATTGTTGTACTTCATACTGAATAAAACTTGCCAAGGATTTAAAAATATGAAAAATATAATGGAACCGATGTTTACAAATTTGGTATATACCTTCAACTGTTATGATGAATTTTAACAGATTTTTATATTTCATATTATTTTATTTTTTCGTTTCTTATGATTATGATATTCTTTTTTAACAGGATTTTCTAGAAGATTACAGCAGATTCCAGGAGAAGATTGGTGACTTTGACAGACGACTAGCTACCGTCGTCTGCCAAGCATTTGATGACTGTTCAACATCAGAGTCTATCTTCAAGGTAAGGAAGAATATTCCTAAAATACTTGAAATTATAAAAAAACATTTACACATCTACAACAAAGAATTATATCTCTAAATGCACAAACTTTATCCCAAAAAATCGCTGGATTTTAAATTACAGTATTAAGATTTTCAATAAATATATTCTTAGACTACTTTCTTGAAATCCAAGTTTTCAAACTTTTATTTCATTTGGTCTCTGGTTAAGAGTTGTTCTATTTGCAATCCTACCACATCTTATATTTAAACAATTTTGATGGATTATCTCCCCTGATATAAGTTTTTTACTTCACAGATGCAATTTTAGCCTGCTTCTTTTTATTTTAACATGTTTTTAAAATTATATTATAAAATTGAATGATTAATCTTTTATTTTAGTTATTGGATATTTTGGGTACCCTTTTGGAGCGTCCTCTGATAAAGACAGATTTTGAAGCTAAATACCCGATCATCATAGATATGATGAACAATGATTTAGATACTGCCAAGGCCATCTACGATGCACAAGTCGCCATTAAAAAAGGCAAAGGAAAAGCTGGTTTACATAAAAACATGCCTAAAGTTTCTGGTAGTTTGAGGTGGTCCCATGAACTCAGAGAAAGGATATCTATTCCAATGAAAGACTTCAAATCTATAGATCATGCGTAAGTTTACATGTAGATCATTTGTTAATTGGTCTAATCCATTGCAGTGTTTGTACCAGGGTTGGAATGTATGTTCGACAAAAACCACATACAATGTATATCATTATTTCAAGTGCCTTGTAAAATAACCTTGGAATTTGTTGAATGAACTTCACATTATGGATACTATAATGAATTCTGAATGTGATCAAATATTGTTTAATTTCAAGGAATATGAAATTAACTTTTTGTATTTTTCACATTTTGAAAGCATATTAAACCTTTGACAATTTGTTTCTTCAGATGTATGCAAGGAGAAGATGCTAAATTAGTTTATACCAAGTTTGAAGAAATGTTGGGACTTTTAAATGGGTAGGTGTTTTTCAATTTTTTTTTTATCTATGATTAATTTCATAGAGTTTATGTTGTTGCTTATAACACCTTATCACTGTGTACACTGTGACAGAATTTCACAGAAGTTATCTTAAAATTTTCCAATCACACCAGAAAATGTTTGATGTAAAAAGGTTAAAGTGATTGTTGTTTGACAGCAATAGGTCAAGTGCCCAAAATCTTAAGTTAAAGAGTCGCAAAATTGCCAAATAATGATGAGGAGAAAATCATAACATTGTAAAACAACCAGTGATCAAATGACATTATAAAAAAAAATCTCCTTACCTTTTAAGAATTTTCATTCAGTTTATATTAAAGAAAAAAAATATGTATGTGATTTTTTGTTGTCAATTTTTAGTTCAAATACATGGCCAAACAAAAATCTGTCAAATACTGAAAACATCGGTCCGAAACTTTTCCTGGAGTTTTAATCAAACTGGATTTTTTTTTATAAATTTTAGTTGGGACGCTGAAGTCTATTCAGAATGGGCAGCCAGTGTAAGCGAAGCATGTGCTTTCAATATGAGTCAACCACTGATCGTCAGAAACGAAGAGACAAACCTTATACAAGTTAACTTTGACCCACAACTTACTGCAGTGCTACGAGAAGTCAAATATTTGGATGGGCGTGAAGAACAGGAGATCCCAGAATCTGCCAAAGCTATGTTTGCTAAGAATGACACTTTCTGGCGCTTTGTAACCAACTTAGATCTTAGTGTCCATCTCTACAATAAAGTCAGGAACACTGTGTTAGAAGTAGAGTTTCCATTGGTTGAAGACCAATTAAAGGATATTGATGTCCAATTAGAACAAGCTGAAAAATCTCTAAACTGGGAGAGTGAAGGTAAGGGAATACATTTATAGATTGTACAGTGAAATATTTGAGGAGAATGCTATATTAAATAATATGTTTATAAAGATTATAGGTTAAGGTGGTACCCAACACTTTCACTAAAATTTATTTGGCTTGTTTAATTTTCATAAAATTTTGATAATGTATTTACTTTGACCCTTTAACAAAAATATAAAAATTTTGAACCAACCTTTTTGTCAGAAAAATTACACTGGTTAAATAGGAGTTTGACAAACACCAATTTTGATCATTGAGAAGCTTAATATTCCCTTTACAACACAACGTAATTAAAACGTTTAGCTGACTTTACAGAGTTATCTCCCTGTAGTGTTAGGTACCACCTTAAAAGTATATTTACATGGCAGTTCCTTCTTTTGTTTAATAGGTTTTTGTTTGTCTGTTCAATAAAAAGGTTGTCTCTCCAACATGAGATGAAAATTAATTTTATGGGATGTGATGCAAATAAATCAATTTACAAATCTCTATGTTTTAGGTGTATGGGAATATATCCAGAAAACTAGAGACCAAGTCATAGACCTCGAGTCCCGTGTACAGAAGGCGAAGGACAATGTAGATGAAATCAAGAAACTGATGTCAACCTGGGCTAAGACACCACTGTTTGAACGTAAAGAAGAAAAACATGATTCTCTATTGAACTTAGATGATAGAAAAGAAAGACTTGAAAAGCGTTATACTAACATTAAGGGACTAGGAGACAAATTACATGAATTGTTAAAGGTACAATTAATTGGGCTTCACAAGAATATGATCTTTAGAGTCTTGTTTTGATTTCAGCAATCAAAATAAATAATTTGTGTGATTTATATGGACAAAAATTAGTAACAGCATTGATTTTTCACAGTAAATAATTTTTTGTAATAAATTTAAACCTTAATTTTATGCTGTAATAACATGTAATGAAATATGTCTAAATAAATAATTTTTATAAATTGAAGTTTTAAAGAATACAATAAGTATTTTATCAACACATATATATATATACACAGGATTTCGTGTTTTTAAGCCCGGGATTTCGGAATCTGGTGTTTTTTAAGCCCAGGATTTCGGGATCAGGACCTCTCCTATCCCCCCTCTCTTAAGGACCAAAACCAGTCAGGCTATGAAACATCACCAGATGCTGTTATGTGTTCTGGCATATACGCGGTACTATATTTTCACTTAATATGTTAATATAAACACTAAAATGAAATTTTTGTTGAGAGTCATATTAATCAAATAATAATTGATTTATTTCAGCAAAACTTAGAATATTTCAAAGCCAGTGGTAGTTCTGACACCTGGAAGGCCTATGTAGATTATGTAGATGAAATGGTAGTCGATGGTTTCTTCAACACTATCCACTGCAGTATTAAATTCTTACTAGACAATACAGATCCTAAGATTGATGTAGATCCGTTATTTGAAGCACAATTAGAACTAAGAGTACCGGAAATGATCTTCATTCCATCTCTAGATTACGGAGTAGCCGATGGATTCTACGACTTGGTGGATAGCCTCGCCGGAGACATCTACAAACAGGCTTCATTGATTCCACGTCTCGCTGCTCATAGTGGGGTGGAAAATTATCAACCCGATTTGGAGGAAATGGAAGAGTTGTCGGACATGAGAAGCGAACTCATGGATAGAATTACTAACATTATGAACAAGGCTGTCGAGTATAGAAATTCATTTGATAATTACTCCTATCTATGGGTTGACGACAGGACAGAGTTTATGAGACAGTTCTTACTGTACAACCATGTACTCACACAAGAAGAGATTGAAGCTCATGCAGAGGACAGTGTCCCTGAGAATCCACCAACACTCAAACAATTCAAAGAACAGGTAGGATTGAATAATACATTCTCATTGGTTAATAAAAAACAATATATGTGACCTCACTCCTGAGAGATTACTCATGGATTTTAGTAACCAAGACATTGTATGAAGCCAATTGGTACTTTTGATCATCTGTTTAATTCTTTATATTCAAATTTTAATCTTTATATTCAAATTTTAATCTGATCATTGCTATCAAGAGATAGAAAGTTTTTGTTGATTTTATAATTAAACCCATAGTGACAATATATTATAATCATCAAATTCTATTTATAGATTGACACTTACGAGAAGATTTATGGAGAGGCAGAACAAATTCAGCCAACACAGAAATTTGAGAGCTGGTTCCGAGTTAATTCTAAACCTTTCAAGCAAGCTCTATTAAACACTATCAAAAGATGGAGTTACAGTTTCAAACAACATCTGATTGATCATGTGACCAACAGGTAAGTTGATCTCTTCATTATTATTGGTGGGATCAAAGTTTTCTTTGAATTCTTGGGTAAAGGTAAACATAATTTTTAACTTTCATTAAATTAAAGTATGAATTTTCTTTAGGCTTGCATGCAAACACAATTGAACAAAAATAAGATTGTCCTTATTCTTTGAAAAAAATGTTTAATGTCCTGGACTAATATGAGATCTTTTGTAAATAAATAGAAATTACACAGTTGATATGGAATGTGCTTATTGTTTTGTTAGGAAGTAATATGATTTTAATTTATGTTATTATGTAATTTGATTTGTTTCCTCAAATAGTAAAAAAATCAACGTATTTCACATTGCAGTGCAGAATATAATTTTTTTTGTTTTTCATTTAAAGTTTGAAGGAGTTGATTTCCCCAAATAGTAAAAAAATCAACTATTTTACATTGCAGTGCAGAATATAATTTTCTTTGTTTTTTATTTAAAGTTTGAAGGAGTTAACTGACTTCATCAAGACAACAGATATAGGGTTAGAACAGGAAGTAGATGAAGGTGATTACAATGGCCTTGTGGGATGTATGGGATACCTACTGGCTGTCAAGGATAGACAAACTACTACAGATGAGATGTTTGAACCGCTGAAACAGACTATAGAACTACTGAAAACTTATGATCAGGAGATGTCTGAGGAGGTCCATCTTCAATTACAGGTAAATTAAATAAATTACAGGTAAATTATATAAATAACAGGTTTTAGTGAACATCATTCTTGCGTTTAGAGATTTCCGTTCCCATGTTGAGCGAGTGAACGGAAAACTATGATGCTCTATTGCACGAGTTAGTTGTCAAATTCAATTCTCATAATTGACAATCAACACTTCTGTCATAAGGGAATTGTGATTAAGTACCTATGGAACAAACATTATTTCTTGTGTAACCTGCACAATGATGATCACTAAGACACTTGATGAACAATAATAGTGTAGGGATACAGGCGATGCCCTCTATCTGGTAAGTGACATCATAAAGGCGTGTATAATTGAAGATTTTTTCCGGACAAACTCCAAAGTGGTCTATAGCATTATACAGCTATTTTGGGACAAGGGCTCTTTATGTTAATTTAAAATATTCTTTATCATTCTCTCTTTACTTTTTAGGAATTACCTGAACAATGGAAAAATACAAAGAAGATTGCTATAACTGTTAAACAACAGGTGGCACCACTACAGGCTACTGAGGTGGCAAATATTAGACGTAACACCGCCACATTTGACGTCAACCAACACAAGTTCAGGGAACATTTCCGCTCCATACCACCATTTAGATATAACTGTGAAAAACCATATAACAGCATTGATTCTGTAAGTTTTTATTTGTCCTCATTTATTTTTTTGCCCTATTTGTGTGCATTTTGATTTCTGGTATGTGCAACTGTTCGTCCATCCGTCTGTCCGTTCTTTCCTGTGTCCTGTGTTCAGGTTAAAGTTTTTGGTCAAGGAAGTTTTTGGAAAAGTTGAAGTCAAATCAATTTGAAACTTAGTACACATGTTCCCTATGATATGAACTTTCTAATTTTAATGCCAAATAAGAATTTTTACTCCAATTTCACGGTCCACTGAATATAGAAAATGATAGTGTGGATGGGGTATCCATGTACTATCGATACATTCTTGTTAGTTGTCCTCATTTATTTTTTTGGAAAAAATATTTTGTGCTTGGGTCATAAAAAAGAATACGTTTGTTTGCCCTAACCCTTATATTATCTTATACAGTCGATTCCACTTAATTGCATACCGCTTAATAGCATAATTCGGTTAATTGCATACTTTTCTCCTGCACAAAACCATTTCCCATTCACCTAATGTTAAATTGTCCGGTTATATGCATAGCCTTACAAGTGGCATTTTGGTTTATTGCATAGAAAATAATCGCCAGCTAGATATGCTCAGTTAAAACTGACGAGATTTTTGACCAGAAACAGCAATTTGGTAAGTATATTTTTCTTGAATGCATCATAATTTTCATTATTATTTCACATTTACTTGTGTGTTTTTCAAATAAAGTTTTAAAACAGTATCTTTCGTGTTTATATGATTATAGAAAAGGCCTCGATGTGTACACAGGTAAAGTTTCCCATATTCTATTTTAAGCCTCGAGGTCATAAAAATGTCAATCAGCTGATTGTTGTAAAAACACAACCATTCTATAATCTTCTATCTCAAAAGGTGTTAATTATTGATTGGATTTCAAACATTGTTCATAATTATATTTTGGGTGAATTTTTAAAACATTTAACGCCTGCTAATTATCGATCATTATCCAATGTGTAATTTCGTAATTCAGCTTGGGTGATCTACATTTATGTTAAATATTACAGGGCATTTATTTATGGTTGAAGAATTTTATACATCAATCTTTCCTTTTTAATATTTTTTTAAAAGAAAATTAACGTCTGATTATTATATTTTCTCACTTTCAACACTCGTGTCCAGCAAATAACCCGTGCAGGGCCCCATCACCTTTGCATATAAACTAACGATGTTAAAGTAACAGCGTTACATCACTGTGTAATCGGTAAATACTGAATATCAAAGGCAGTTCATTGCACAATTATTGTTTACACTGATTATAAACTGTGTAGTATCGTAAAACAGTTTATTTTAAACAAAGCGTAACAATTTAATTTGTACATCCGGGTCATAGAAACAAATCTATTTTTAGAACAATTATATTTTCGTATCTCAGGTAAAGGAAAAGTCGGTACATAAATAAACTAAAACAAAATGTGTTTATTAACTTTATTGAAAGAATACACAATGAAATAAAATGTATGACAGTAGACAAATAACTTTTATTAGAATAAATAAGCACATTCCCCATTTCCATTCTCAATTTTATTCAATATGTTGTAAGTGGACTGTGGACGTTCATCTTTCTTCTTTGCTGATCTGCACTATCGATGTTATTTGACTCCGTAATTTGGCATTTCGGATATAAGCATACTCTGCTTTATTGCATAATTTCGTCTGACAAATAGGCTATGCAAATAACCGGAATGTACTGTATTAAGAAAGAACATTTTGAGAAATTCAAACTATAAATTTAAAATGGGCTTGTATAATACTTTTAACAGTGATACAAAACACTCATGATTTGTTTTTTTTTTAAATTCAGTCTTATAAAATGTTGATGAAGAAAGCTGATCTATTTAATTGTTATTTGCTAATCTGTTTGCAAACATTTCATGCATATTCAGAACAGAGGAAATTGGAATAGTTCATTTTTATCCCAGCAGAACAACAGATTATTAAAATAACCAAATTCTTTCCTCTATTTTTTCAGTACCATAAAGAGATATCTGATATGGAAAAAGAAATGCTTAAACTATTAGATGCTGCCAGTCTCTTTGAAGTCAATGTCCCAGATTTCAAACAGCTTAAACAATGTCGTAAAGAACTAAAACTTCTGAAAACACTGTGGGACTATGTCATCATGGTCAGAAGCAGTTTTGATGATTGGAAAACAACAACGTGGAAGGAAATCAACGTAGAACAGATGGACATGGATTGTAAAAAGTTCGCCAAAGATATCCGATCTCTCGACAAGGAAATGAGAGCCTGGGACTCCTACACTGGTGTGGAGGATAGTGTTAAGAACATGTTGACATCTCTCCGAGCCGTTGGTGAGCTTCAGAATGATGCCATCAGAGAACGCCATTGGCAACAACTTATGGCTGCCACTAAGGTAGGTTTTAAGGTTATAAAAAAGAAGATGTGGTATGATTGCCAATGAGACAACTCTCCATAAGAGACCAAAATGATACAGAAATTAACAGCTATAGATCACCGTACGGCCTTCAACAATGAGCAAAGCCCATACTGCTTAAACTGATATAGTAACACTCAGAAAGTGTGACCTATTTTTCTGAGTCACGAATTTATAGGATTTTTTACCAGTATAAATTAAATGTAACTGAAAAACAAATCTTGCAGAGTTTGCCAAAACAGCATAAAGCAAAAAAGTAGTATCCAAGGAAAAAAAGTTATTATGTTTACTCTACTGTCAAGGGCAAATCTTACAATAATGTTGTTCTTTAAAAGATTTTTAAAGAAGGAAGTATTTACCATACAGGGGGCCTTGGTGACCGAGTGGTCTAAGTAGTTACTACTGTTATCACTAGCCAGTTAACACTGAGGTTGTGAGTTCTAACCCCGGTCTTGCGGGTGCACTAGACTCTAATCTTAATTGACTAGGATTTTCAGTCTTCCTATCGAAGGTCATTGTTTTCTCCGGGCACTCCGGCTTCATCCATCAATAAAAGCTGGCCGCCACGAAATTTCCTAAATGTGGTGCTTAAAAGTGGCGTTAAAACACCAAAAATCAAAAATCAATTTACCATACAAATGAAGTAATTGAAAAAAAAGGAAAATTAAGCCACCAGCTTCAACAAACATGATGAAGAAAGTCAGTACTCTTTTACTATTTTTAAATACACAAAAATACTGATAATAATTTGCTTCTTTGTTTAAATACATGAACTTCAATAAAGCAGGTTATAATATTTTAACAGGTACGATTTATGATGGATGACAAGACCACCCTTGCCGATTTACTCTCCTTGAACCTCCATAACTTTGAGGATGAGGTACGAGGTATTGTGGACAAAGCCGTGAAAGAAATGAGTATGGAGAAGGTCCTGAAAGAATTGGACGTTACCTGGGCTTCGATGGAATTTGAACACGACCCACATCCCAGGAGAAAGATTACAATGCTGAAGACTAGTGAGGAGTTGATCGATACACTTGAAGATAACCAGGTCAGTTGGTGTTAAAGTTTTATGACATCATTTTATTATTTCATTGAACTGGTCCCTCAGATATTTATAACATTATTAGGTAAAATGAACAATCTTAGACAAAAAAAACAGGTGAACATGTGATTGAAATTTAACAGTTAAACATAGGAATCTTTCCCAATACCACAGCACTGAAATTCCTCCTGCTATAGTCCTTAATACTTTACCATTCATTTACCTGAAGCCTAAATGAGCTAATTTGGTTTCAACACCAGATTTGAAAAAAAAGATAGCTCCTGATAAATTAATAAAATTTAAACTGACCACCACTAAAAATAAATTGTACACACATTTGGTTTCTGTTATAAAATTAATTTGATTATTATTTATATTTTAAAAATTTATGTTTCAGGTACAATTACAAAACATGTTGTCATCCAAGTTCATCGCTCACTTTTTACAAGAAGTATCGTCATGGCAGAAGAAACTGTCGACTGCTGATCAAGTGATCCAGATCTGGATGGAGGTACAGAGAACTTGGTCTCATTTAGAAAGTATCTTCATAGGATCAGAAGATATCAGGAACCAGTTACCAGAGGATTCAAAAAGATTTGATGGAATTGACAGTGATTTTAAGGTTAGTAGAATATTTATACCCTATATATGTAAGAGGTATGAATGCCCTTTACTGTTAGAAGTGAGGTGGTTATTTTCGGCTACCAAAAGCATCAAATTGGTTAAAATTTTATCAAGATTATTTAAAATATTCTTATCGTGATTCGTTAGATGTCTCAAATAATTAACTGTAACCGTTGTTTTTGGATAAAATTTAACTTGATTCGTTGCACATTTGGGATAACAATTTTTATATATATATATATATATATAGGTACTGGGGACCACGAATTTAAATATTCAACGAATTACAAACTTTTTGAAGGAATGTATGCAAACTGTGCCAAAGTAAAAGTGAATTATCCACTTAAAAAATAAATGTAGAAACCATTGATAATTTATCCATAGGAGGTACTCTTGCATTATTGTATATTAAAACTGTCCATTTTAGAGAACAGAATAATGCAAATTATTACCTTGTATTAATTACATGAGGAATGAAGATCATTTCTTTCCAGATATTTTACTAAGATTCCTTAAATGTGTATAATTAAAATTCTACAATTGTTACTTTGAAGTTATTGATATCTGAAGTTGAAAACTTAAAATTGAAATTCCACTTTTATTACTTTTTAGGAATTAGTGTCTGAAGTTGAGAAAACAAAGAATGTTGTTGATGCTACCAACCAGCCTAACTTGTTTGAGAGATTAGAGGCTCTACAGGGGCAACTTACACTCTGTGAGAAGGCTTTGGCTGAGTATCTAGAAACCAAGAGATTGGCATTTCCAAGATTCTACTTCGTATCGTCTGCCGATTTGTTGGATATTTTGTCTAACGGAAATAATCCACCAGTTGTAAGTTGAAAACAATCCATATACAGTGAAACCTGTTCAAACCGAACCTCTTCGGGACTTAAGATTTTGTTCAGTTTTGACCAATGTTCGGTTTTATCAGGTTCAGAACACACACAATTTGAGATTGTGGTGCTCAAGAACATGTTTGGTTTATACAGGTTTTCGGTTTATTCAGGATTCGGTTTAGTCAGGTTTCACTGTAATTTGAAAACAAAATATTTGCAGGTTTGGTGGATTAAAGAAGTCAAATTTAAGCAAAATTTCTATACAAAATAAAACTAGCAATTTGTTTAAGTTGAAAACAACCCCTTTAGTTCAATAAATATTTTGTATAACGAAAATACTCCCCTCGTTGTAAGTTGAAAACAACCTGTGTAATTTGAAAAAAAATATTGCTCAGTTTGGTGGAAACAAGTAATATTTAAGCCAAATTTCTGTACAAAAAAAACTATCAATTTGTTTCAGTTAAGTAAAGTTTATAACTGTTCGACTTGAATTGTGTTTCTGGATATGATTTTGTTTTGTTAACCGTGTCCAATGGAAAATATCACATATAAAAAAGAAGATGTGGTTTTATTGTCAATGAGACAGCTATCCATAAAAGACCAAAATGACACAAACATTAATAACTATAGGTAACCATACGGCCTTCAACAATGAGCAAAACACATATGGCATAGTCAGCTATAAAAGGCCTCGATAAGACAATGTAAAACAGTTCAAACGAGAAAACTAACTGTCTTATTTATGTAAAAAAATGAACGAAAAACAAATATGTAACACATAAACAAACAACAACCACTGAATTACAGGCTCCTGACTTGGGACAGGCACATACATAAATAATGTGGCAGGGTTAAACATGTTACATGCACATTTAGGTCAAAAAGAAAATGGGATGCTATTTCCTACAGATTAAACTGATATAAAACCAAAATTTCCATTATTATTAAAAAAAAAATTAAAGCACCTTTTATATGACTGCAAATATACTGCAGTTAAGTTTCAGAAATCTTTCCAATAAATGAAAATACCAGTAATAAAATCATTTTTTTCTATTTATAGCGTTGCACATAATGTTTTTACAACACTTTATTTCACATTTTAGGTTGCCCGTCATTTGACCAAGTTGTTTGACAGTTTGGCGAACCTTAAGTTCTATGTTTTTACAACACTTTATCACACATTTTAGGTTGCCTGTCATTTGACCAAGTTATTTGACAGTTTGGCGAACCTTAAGTTCTATGTTTTTACAACACTTTATCACACATTTTAGGTTGCCCGTCATTTGACCAAGTTATTTGACAGTTTGGCCAACCTTAAGTTTGAGGAGGATGACAAGGGAAACCCAATCAAATCTGCCATAGGTATGCACAGTAAAGACGGAGAGTATGTCGATATGGATAAACCATGTGACCTGAATGGTCAAGTAAGTATAGTAGTCTGAAATGAGGCCTTGACCAGCTCGCCGATTTCATATTTTATATAAACAGTAGTGTGAAAAAAGGCCTTGACCACCTCACTAATTTCATATTTTCATTTTTTGCATAGTTGCAAACAAAATTAGAAACAAAATCAAATAACATGTGCAATTTTTTCTCTCAAAATGGTAACTTTTTTCTTGCAATATATGAGGGTCTGTATATGGTTTACAAAATAGAGAATAATGGGCCAAAACTACAGAAAAAATAGACAGAACAAGTGAAAAATAGAAAATAATGGGGTGCTGAAATATAAGAATATAGAATAATGGGGTGCTGAAATATAAGAACATAGAATAATGGGGTGCTGAAATATAAGAACATAGAATAATGGGGTGCTGAAATATAAGAATATAGAATAATTGGGTGCTGAAATATAAGAATATAGAATAATGGGGTGCTGAAATATAAGAATATAGAATAATGGGGTGCTGAAATATAAGAACATAGAATAATGTGGTGCTGAAATATAAGAACATAGAATAATGGGGTGCTGAAATATAAGAACATAGAATAATGGGGTGCTGAAATATAAGAACATAGAATAATTGGGTGCTGAAATATAAGAATATAGAATAATGGGGTGCTGAAATATAAGAACATAGAATAATGGGGTGCTGAAATATAAGAATATTGAATAATGGGGTGCTGAAATATAAGAATATAGAATAATGGGGTGCTGAAATATAAGAACATAGAATAATTGGGTGCTGAAATATAAGAATATAGAATAATGGGTTGCTGAAATATAAGAACTTAGAATAATGGGGTGCTGAAATATAAGAACATAGAATAATGGGGTGCTGAAATATAAGAATATTGAATAATGGGGTGCTGAAATATAAGAACATAGAATAATGGGGTGCTGAAATATAAGAATATTGAATAATGGGGTGCTGGAAATATTAAGAATATAGAATAATGGGGTGCTGAAATAAAAGAATATAGAATAATGGGGTGCTGAAATATAAGAGGGTCATAATGTGGTACTTTCATGACAAAAAAAACGGTAAAAAATCTTGCCAAATGATGTTTTATGACGATAAATAATCAACTGTTTTTAACGAATCCCAAATAAATGGTAATTATTAAATTTTTGAGACATCTGACAAATTACAATAAGGATATTTTGATGAATCATATATAATTTTTTTACCAATTTAATGTTAGTGGTAGACGTATCTGACTGTATGACTATTGACAGAAAAGGGGATACTTAATCTTGTATAAAGAATAGAGAATAATACGGTACATTTTTCTAGGTTGAGGTATGGTTAATGAGACTGTTAAATTCCCAATGTAGTACAGTCAGACATGAGATGACTGAAGCTGTTAGCTCATATGAAGAAAAACCAAGAGAACAGTGGCTCTTTGACTTCCCTGCTCAAGTGGCATTGTGTGGCACACAGATTTGGTGGACTACAGAAGTTAACATTGCCTTTGCCAGACTAGAGGAAGGTTATGAAAATGCCCTGAAAGATTACAACAAAAAACAGGTAAGGAATATGTCAACAATATTACTATATGGATTCATTTTAATCAATGAAATATATATTCCAAAATATTCAATTATTTAAAAAAATGATGTTATACTTGTCAAGAAAAATTACGTACTGTGTGCAAGGTATGTGCAGTAACCTAATATCTGTTCTAAAAATGTCAATGGAAGTCATTGTTAATTAAGGACATACGATACAGTTTTGACCCTGTATTTACATTTTGATAAAAAATTCCAAATAGACTTTATTTTACCTGATTAAATCAAATATGTAATAAAAAATATTCCTTCATGTGCTACTTTTTGAGTAAAATGAGGTTGAAATTTTGTATATTTCCTAAAAATTCAGATTTGTGGCCGTATTTTCCTTTCGAAAGAAAGACATAACTTTTTTGTTTGAAAAGATAAACACAAATTGTTTTTTGTTTTTTGTTAAATAATTTGTAATTTCTGTTTTTTATAAAGAATCATAAAAATTTATACATTTTTTATTCAGAAATAACTCATATTTATCAAATGTTCATTAATGTAGAAAAAAATATCATTTTTTCTGTCCCTATCCAATATACCCTCATTTTCCAGTGGCAGTTCAAATTTCCCTGACCATCATCCCAGATGGCCTCTATTGTATCAACCTACCTATTGTATTTATTATGAGCTTGTTCTCGTCCTGAATATGCATGAAATATTTGCCACTGGACGTTAAGCAACCAACAATCCATCAATCTATTCAATATCAAATAAATCCTGATAAATATAAAAACTAAAACTTTCATTACAAATTTCTCGTTTGTTTTCAATGCATTGGTTAAAATAAACTGGTATCTGCTTGGTTGAAACGATACAAACATAGTAAAAAAGACAACCATAACCAGCTTAGAATTTGAAAACTACAAAAAGAAATGGGTTATTGTTCATTCTGTTTTGGTGTTTCATACTGACTAATATGGTTTGTATAAGCTTAAGGGTTCCAGGGCATTGGTCCGAAAGGTTGTTGGTCCGAAGGGTTGTTGGTCCGAAGGGTCGGTGGTACGAAGTGTCAATGGTCCGAAAGGTCATTGGTCCGAAGGGTCATTGGTCCGAAAGGTAACTGAGGAACACAAAAGTCACGTGTAAACAAAAAATCTCTGTGTAGTGATATTTGACACATTTCTATGTTAAACAAATGACTGAGCTGAAACATTAGTGTTAATTTAGAAAGTAGGGGAACACAGAATAAATGTGTAAAAACCATGGAGCTATTTAATGTGTTCAAAGTATTAAAATTTCAAAGAACTTATTGTGTTAAAAATGGGATTTTTTACCATGAGGAGACACATCGCAAAAGGATAATCGGGGTTTGCTAAATTACGGAAAAATGAATCACACTTCGTACCCCGAAAATTTAACCACATATGTAAAAATGTCTCAGCTTCGAAACATTAAGCCATCATACAAATACAAGTTTACGATATGGGCTGAGCAACAGAAGAAAACGTTACCATTACGGCCTATGGAGAAACAATTGCGCATATTGCCCCATTTACTATAAAGATTTGACGAATCCGTAGGGGGGAGAAGGTTATGCCGAGTACAAAATATTCGGTTTTCTCCGGTTAATATTGGCCATATTTCGGGATTATACGGCCTCATTTCGGCACAACTCGGCCGATTCCGTAGCTACATTATTGAGGGTCGGATAGGGGGCCCAAGAGTCCAGAGGCAAGAACCGGAAGTCAGGGGTGGAAACCAGGAGTTGGGGCGGTAACCAGGAGAAAGGGGTGCGGGCAGACGAGAGCCAGGAATAAAAGGGTGTGTGGAGACGGGAACTGGAGGGCAGAAGGGCGCGGGAACAGGAAGTTGGGGGCGGGAAGTGGATATTACTACCCCTTCTTCTCCTACCCCCTCCTAATTAGCAGTGAAATCATGATTGAGCTAGTCTATTTAACTCCTATCCTTGTGTGTGTGTGTGTGTGTGTGTGCGCTTCCCCCGATCTCCCCTTTTCACTTTTTCGTTTTACCCCTGTTTTTGTCGCTCCCCGCCCCTAGTCACCGTGGCTTTCCAAACTCCCACCACCGTACCAACCCTCCCTGTTGGATATGTGACGAGATAGTGATAACTCCCCTGAATGAGGGTGTAACCTCCCTTTTTGTATGCTGGATTTGACCCGTTTTTAAGAGCGTACGCTGTACTTATGCAGGTTTTCCATTTTTAATTTTTTCCCCGTTTTTTTGCCCGTTTTCTCCCCGCTCCACGTCCCTTTTGCCCCCGCTTCCCGCCCTCTACCCCCGTCCCCCTGTCCCCCCTCTTCCGGCCGTCCCATTCACCCTGATTCCTGTCCCTCACTCCCGGGTTCCCGTCTCATCCACTCCTGGTTCCCCGCCCCTTGTCTCCCGGTTAATTCCCGCCCCATATCTCCCGGGTTCCGGCCCTGTATGAGAGGGAGATGAATATTAACGGAGTATTACCGACTAGTACCCTTCGGACCAACGACCCTTCGGACTATTGACCCTTCGGACCATTGACCCTTTGGACTATTGACCCTTCGGACTATTGACCCTTCGGACTATTGACCTTTCGGACCATCGAACTGATCCCAAGCTTAAGACCCTTCAAACATTAATGTGATAGATATATTAAAGACTGTTTTACAAAAGGATGGAACTGTTTTACTTATAAAGTCGTATTATAGTGATATCTGTTATGTACGGATTTTGACCCTCACAGGTTAATTTCTTCTTTTACACGTGCTTTTTAAACTTCCTGTTTAATTATACACAAGATTCTAAATTGTTTTTTAAGTAAATTAAACTTATTTTAACAATAATGAAGGGTTCTAAAATCATTTACAAGCAGTTTTATCTTCTGTTTGATGATGGTAAACAGGTTTTTTCAAGAAAATACCGCAAACGACCGCATATGATTTTAAATTACCGGAGTTTCATTAGACCTTTTCTAACAGTTACAAAAAGGTTTTTTACCCAAAATTTTGTGGGAGAAGGGGGTGCGAACTATACAAGCAAATCTATACAGTAATCTTCTCGCATAATCAAACCAAATGTCATTTTAAAAAAGAGGAGTCCATGAACTCGTTTTCAAGTTAAATAAGTTTGAATGATAACAATCAGTCGAAAACTGAATCTTTTCCTGATAAGTCATAGATTGACGTTGCGAAAATAACAATTTCCGTTATCAACATCAATACCTCCCCTGTAACTGTATCGTATGCCCTTAAAGTAATCTTTAAAAAAGGGTTATCTTCCTTTGTACATAATTTGCCGTTTCAGAATCTAAAGGACTATGGGTAATTTCATTGTTTGTACACCAAAATAAAAATAATGTTACATGATTGGATAGATTTCCATTGTTTAGAACGTTTTGAACCAATCACAACGTTTTGGTGTACGCTTTTGGAAATATTACCTAGAATGCACTATATTCTGAAACGGTGAATTGTAGGTGAATCAACTACAACCAATACTTAATACAATGCAAAAAAAGGCGTTATTTTACTTCCCACTGAAAAATTATATAGTGTAACCTGTGTAATAAGACTTTGGGGATCAGAAAAAAATGTTGGATTAAGCATGGTGTCTAAATACTCAGGTATTTTCTGCAATGAAAGGCACATTTTTGGACCATGAATATGTGTCAATTAAAGAAGGATATAGGAATACTCAGGGATTAGATATGCACACTGTAGCAAACTTTGCTCTCAGTACTACCAAGGGCTTTGATTAAATCAAGTTTACTGTTATGTACTCCATCTTTTTTAGGTAACACAGTTGAATGCACTCATCCAGTTGTTGATTGGCAAATTGAATTCCGGAGATCGTCAGAAAATTATGACCATCTGTACTATTGATGTGCACGCTCGTGACGTATTAATAAAGTTGGTCGCAAACAGAGTAGACAGCGCACAGGCCTTCAGTTGGTTGAGTCAACTTCGTCACAGATGGGATGACAACGAAAGAGATTGCTTCGCCAACATTTGTGATGCCCAGTTCCGATATTCTCATGAGTATCTCGGCAACACACCACGTCTTGTCATTACTCCTCTAACTGATAGGTAAGTTGTCTCCCCTTCTATTGATAGAGAGTTATCCTCTATCTGATAGGTATGTTATCTCTCATGAGTTACACAGTGAGATTTTTAAGTTGTAAGTAATAGATAAATTCTACCACTGCATCAAATTAGGTTTGAAGTTTCTCAAATCACGTCATATATATTTTGTATTTTTTTATGTTAAACGGAAAATTTAGAAATCTTTATATATTGTACTAGTAATAAAAAAATACAGAAATGCAAGAGCAAATTCTTTTATAAATTTTCCAGTCTAATGGATCATTTGATAGGAGTCTAGCTCAAATTACAATTTGTTAAATTAAACCATTATCATGATTATAGGTCAACAGCAATAGCTTCAATACAATGCCTAGGCTCAACAGCAAGCTATAAAGGGCCTTAAAAATGACTAGTTTTAAACCATTCAAACAGGAAAACCAACTGTTTAATCTGTAGTATATAAAAAAGAGAAACAAGAAACTCCCATGAATAACATCAAGAAAAGATAACCCCTGAACATAGTAACTTACCTAGATCAGTTATTTATAAAAAGGTCTTCAACTAAACTAAACTGATATTTTTAATATTACGTAAATATTTATTACAGATGTTATATCACCCTTACCCAGTCTCTCCATTTGATTATGAGTGGCGCCCCTGCTGGACCCGCAGGAACTGGTAAAACTGAGACCACTAAAGATCTTGGTCGTGCTCTTGGTATCATGGTCTATGTGTTCAATTGTTCAGAACAGATGGACTACAAGGTAAAATGTTTCTTTAATTAGTTTAACTGATATTGTTACTTGGTATTGTTATTTGTGTCATTTTGGTCTTTTGTGGATAGTTGTCTCATTGGCAATCATACCACATCTTCTTTTTTATACTTATGGATTTTTTTTAACAACCTTGACTGGCTATAAAGCCCTCGCACAGTTGATAACTGGTATTGTGGAGTTCTAAATTGACCCAAATTTGAAATGACATTAGTTTATGACAATTTAGTGTATAAACCTGTTAAAGATACCAGGCTTATAATTTGTAAAGCCAGCTGTACATTTCATTTACATATTAAGACTCTCTAATAATAATCTGAAGTGGGTCTCATTGGGGTCTAAGCGTGACGCAGGATTGCTGATTTTTTGTAAGCGGGCCACGTGAAAGTCAGATTATTGTGTCTTGAAAACGGGATATGAGGTCTAGCGGGACCTGGGAAATGACAAAAAAATGAGAATTGCTTACGTACATAGGGTAAGCGGGATACGGGAATCTGACAAAACAGTAAGCGGGATCCGGGATCGGAACCCCCCCAATGAGACCCCCTCTGAAGGCCAAAACAACATTGAAGTTGAAGAGCATTGCTAGCCAAAAGTTCTGAAAAAATTTACTAAATACAGCTAAGGCTAAGGGGTAATGCTGCGGGGTAATAAAACCTTCAGTGTTTCAAATAATTTAAAATTTTCTAAAGAGAACATTTACAGAAAATGACCATATTAATAATATTCCAGGTACTGAGTTGTTAAATAAACTTAAAAATGTATGCAAAAAATTAGATTCTCATAAATTTATATTTTTCAGTCCATTGGTAACATCTACAAAGGTCTGGCTCAGTCTGGAGCTTGGGGATGTTTTGATGAGTTTAATCGTATTGCTGTTGAAGTGTTGTCTGTAGTGGCCGTACAGGTCAAATGTATCCAGGATGCCATCAAAGAAAAGAAGAAAGAATTCAACTTCCAAGGAGATGTGATAAAGCTTATCTGGACTGTTGGTCTCTTTATTACCATGAACCCCGGTTACGCTGGAAGAACTGAATTACCAGAGAATCTTAAAGCTTTATTCAGGTAGGTTTATTGGAAATGATTACAGCGTTTTACAAAATTCCCCTTTGTGAGCTAATGACATTTAAGAAAAATTTAAGCAAAACGATTCTTTGTTATATCTTTTAGGAGTGAAAGTACAAGTTTACATTTACAATAAGGGACCCTGTTGAGGGATCTGGTTAGGGTTTTTATTATGTCCTGTCAGGAATTTAGCGCGAATATATACATGTTAACGTTGCTACTTGACTTATGTAATTATGACGTTACTTATATAGCAATGGCTAGACGTTAAAATAAACACGATCTATACACAACGCATTTTATCTACTTTACACAACATTTATGGTGCTGTGACTGTCGGAAACAATGGAATCGAAGTTAAAAGCAGTACGTAGAGGACACAGAGGGCAAGTTACAAAGTTATTCAAGAAATAGTGTACGACTGTAGCTGTAAAAAGTCGCCAGATCACGCAAGTTTGAATGACTGCCTAATGTCAACCCCGCCAGATTTGAACGACTTGACAAAAATATTAATGGGATTTAGAACCAAGAAGTACGCAATAAGCACGGACATTGAAAAGGCTTTCCTACATATTGGATTAGATGAGAAAGATCGAGATTTTACACGCTTTTTTTGGTTGAACGACACAGATAATCCCAGCAGTACTCTTACAACATATCGATTTAAATCTATTTTGTTTGGTGCAACAAGTTCACTGTTCATCCTAAATGCAACACTGCTTAAACACTTGGATGCATGCAACACAAATATCTCAGCGATGATGAAGAATGACCTTTACGTGGATAACATTTTGTCCAGTTTGGAAAATGAAGATGACGCCGAAAAGTATTTTGTACAAGCCAGATCATTGATGTCGGAGGCTGGATTCAACCTTCGTTCATGGAGTTCAACTGTTTACATATGTAACCATCATGAGTCATCATTAGTTATTGCAAAGAATAGAGTAGCACCGCTTAAGCAATTGACATTACCACAGCTGGAATTAATGGCCGCATTGTTGGAGCACGACTAGCCGATCACGTAAAATCAGTTCTACACATAGAAGACATAACTTTTTGGTCAGACAGTCAGATAGTGCTACAGTGGTTATCAACTTCAAAGCAATTGAAAAGGTTCATACGAAATAGAGTAACGGAAATACGCAAATTGACCAATACACAAGAATGGAGATATTGCCCAACGAAAGATAATCCAGCTGACATTCTTACTAGGGGACTCAGCGCGTCACAGTTTGAAAAGAACACACTATGGTTCAACGGACCCGAATGGATCACTGATACATCAAAATGGCCGTCGTGGAAGCCAAATGACACAACAGTATTACTTACCAGTACAGTTATAGAAGATTCAAGTACAACAGACAATGAAACAGATAATCAACAAGGAATACACCAAATTGTGCAAATTACTAGATATAGCACATTATCAAAATTACTACGAATAACAGCTTATCTATTACGATTTATACGAAATTGCCGTTCGCCAATATTACAGAGAAATAAGGAAAAATACGTTACAAGAGAGGAATTACAGGATGCAACACAATGTTGGATACTAAATTGCCAAAGAACTTCATTTAAGGTAGAAATGTTACACTTGAAATTAAAGGATACTAAACCTACTGTTTTAGTTAGACAACTTAGATTGTACCTGAATGACAAAGACGCAATTTGCTGTGGAGGGAGAATTCATAACGCACCTGTTTGTGAAAATACGAAATTTCCTTATTTGTTACCCAGAAGTCATCATTTTACGAAATTAGTTGTTCTTGATATACACAAGTACATGAAACACTCAGGAGTTTTATCAACAGTGACTCAGATACGACAAACTTACTGGATACCCCGAATTCGCCAATACGTAAGAGGAATTTTGCGAAATTGCGTAATTTGTCAAAAAATCAACAGTAAATCATATACAGCACCTGATCCGCCGCCACTCCCAAAAGTTCGAAATACTGGAAGCGCCGCCTTTTACAATTACCGGTGTCGATTTTACTGGAGCGCTGTACGTTCCTGATACACATGATACTGAAAACAAGGTTTTTATATGTCTATTTACTTGTGCTTCAACGAGAGCCGTACACCTGGAGGTTGTACCGGATCAGAAAAATCATTTTTACAAGCCTTTAGAAGATTCGCTAGTCGTAAATCTAGATATCATGATATCGGATAACGCCTCGACATATTTAGCCGCCTCGGAAACATTAAAGAAATTAACCCAATCACCATCGCTAAACGATACGTTGTCAACATATGGAACAACTTGGAGATTCATACCGAAAAGAGCGCCCTGGTATGGTGGATGGTGGGAACGCTTTATAGGAATTACAAAGACTTGTTTGAAGAAAACATTAGGTAGATCTTACGTTACCATGGATACACTTCAAACAATTCTGACAGAAATAGAAGCCATCATCAATGATAGACCATTGACCTACGTATCACCGGATATTGAGGACGAGGAGCCATTAACTCCGTCACACTTGCTGTACAGAAGAAGAATAACTTTAACGCCGTATCCACAACCGAATATTGAATACATTGCCGTGAATAATGGAAAACAAGAACTGCATAAACATTTAAATAAACAGTCGAGTTTAATGGAGCATTTTTGGAACCGGTGGAAATCCGAGTACATAACGAACCTAAGAGAGTTCCATCGCCAAACAGGAAACAATTTACAAACTATTCAAGTTGGAGATGTAGTGCAAGTCCAAGATGATAAATTACAGAAAAACCGATGGAACATTGCCGTTGTTGATGAATTGATTACAGGAAACGATGGTTTTACATTACGAACTAGTGCAGGACGTACTTCGCGTCCTATAGTAAAACTGTACCCGCTCGAAATCCGAACAAACATTAACAATTTAGATGACAAGAATGATGATACCGGTACTTCAACAGAGGGATTGACAAGAGTTCTACCAAAACGAGAGGCATCTGTCCGAGCTCGAGAGAACATCAAGAAATGGACTACCCAAAAGTGATAGACTTCGTTAAAAGTGAAAAATTAATAAGTGAATTATTTGAATTTGCTTTAGAAAGACATTTTAATTATTTAATTTTCAGAAATATCTATTCGATTGACATTTAAAGTAATTAATCATTTCATATTTTAACTTTTGCCGGCCCCGAGAATGTCGGGAATTTAGCGCGAATATATACATGTTAACGTTGCTACTTGACTTATGTAATTATGACGTTACTTATATAGCAATGGCTAGACGTTAAAATAAACACGATCTATACACAACGCATTTTATCTACTTTACACAACATGTCCCGTCTATTATTTGGTTTATTTTTTAACCCCATTATTTTCTATTCTTTTATTGAGACTATTTTCTCTATTCTTATACATGTTGTATTAGCCCTTTATTTTTCATTTTTTGCCTTATATTCTCACATCCAGACCCTTATAATTGGTTTTATATAGTTATTTATTAATGGCAGTTAGGTGAAAACAGGATTCTCTACAGCTTTATTTTTTGCAATGATTTAATGAACCATTTGTATTTTAATTTCAGACCATGTGCTATGGTTGTCCCCGATTTTGAACTGATTTGTGAAATCATGTTGGTAGCTGAGGGTTTCCTTGAAGCTCGTCTTTTAGCCAGAAAGTTCATCACCCTGTATACCCTGTGTAGAGAATTGTTGTCTAAACAGGACCATTATGATTGGGGTCTGAGGGCCATTAAGTCTGTACTGGTAGTGGCAGGTTCCCTGAAGAGAAGTGACCCTGACAGACCAGAAGATCAGGTGAGAATTTATCATGGCTTTGAATTCATAATTAAATATCTTTAGTAATTTTTTTTTTTCAATCTATGTTTTACTATTGAATTATGGCTAAAATTGCATTCATAATAAAGTACTTCAGTAAATATTTATTTTGTTTTTATATTACATGTATTGAAATATTGATAGAGTACAAATATTTTGTAAATTCATAAAACTTTGCAATGAGGTTTTTCAATATATAGTTTTCCCAAAAATAAAAAAATTGCATTTTGAATTTGCTAACATCATTTGTATGTGCTATTTTCTGAAATCCAATAATTATTCTTGTAACATATATGTTTGTCCATTGTTCAACATTTATAACTATAACTATAGTTACATGGTAAATGCATGCAGAAATTACTTATTTGACAGTGTATATCAAAATAAACAACTAATATCATTATTTAGTACAAAATGACATCAGGCCTTGCGGTCATAAAAGTGTGGAGATCAATTATTATACTCAGACTCAGAATTCAACCAATCGAAATGCGGGACTTTGTGTTCCAAGCAAACATTTTATGTTCTTCAGGACTAAGTAAAGTTTTATGGCAGAGGGCCCTGGTATTTGAAATTTTGAATGCAGATTTTTGTTATTCTAGCTGTAATTTGTTTTCATATTTCTAAATTTCTTTTATTTGACCTCAGGTATTGATGAGAGCTTTGAGAGATTTCAACATTCCAAAGATTGTCACTGATGATGTACCTATTATCATGGGACTGATTGGTGATCTCTTCCCAGCTCTTAACGTACCCAGGAAACGGGACATGGAGTTTGAACAGAAGATCAAACAAGCCATACTCGACCAGAAACTACAGCCAGAGGAAAACTTCATTCTTAAGGTTTGTTTCTCTAACAGTTACTGTAGATTCAATTATTTTTTGTGGGTACTAATTTTCATGGATTAAAGAAAATGTTCATGGATAATTGATTTCTTTGATTTCCATGCATATATACAAACCTAAAAAAAAAAATATGTCAAATTATTCATTTTCTAATAAATATTGAGTAAATGTTTTCATTTTCTCAAAAAAATTGATAATGATAGGAAAATATGAAAAAAGAGTTCATATTCCAAAAACTTTTGATAATGGAGGGGAAATATAAAATTAAAGTGTTAATTTTTCAATAAACATGATAAAAAAAACAATAGAGGGAAAATGTAGAAATAATTTCACAATCATTTTAATCAGATAGCTTTGAAAACATGTTTTTTTGTCTTCTACAGGTTGTACAGCTCCAGGAATTGTTTGAAGTACGTCATTCTGTCTTCTGTCTGGGTAACGCTGGTGTGGGTAAAAGTAAGGTCTGGGGATCACTCATAAGAACTTACAGAAACGCAGGCAGGAAACCACAGGCTATTGATCTGGATCCAAAGGCTGTCACCAATAATGAATTGTTTGGTATCATTAACCCAGCCACCAGAGAATGGAAGGATGGTATGTAGATTTTGTTTTGCACTAATTTTCCTTAGCAATAAACTTAACATAGATACAAGGATTAGAATTTTGTACGCCACGTTTCGTCTTAAAAAACAGTGACACTCATATAAAAAAAAGTTTAAAAAGTCCAAATCAAGTACAAAGTTGAAGAGCATGGAGAACCCAATATAAGTTGAGGGCCATTAGGTTTATCCATCTGAGTCCTTCTGTTTGACTTAACATGTGATAAATTGAGCAGGAATGTTTTTCTAGTTGCTTTTTTTACCTAAATCTTTTTTTCAATTTAAGAAAATTTGGGAAGAAGTAATTAAAGATAATCATATTGGATCGAATGTTCTGTTAATGTAAGTTTATCCATAAAAATTTGATAAAAAACTGTCGCATTTTGTTTCCTCAGGTTTGTTCTCAGTGATCATGAGAGATCTAGCTAACCTGACGACAGATTCTCCAAAGTGGATTGTCCTTGACGGAGATATTGATCCTATGTGGATTGAATCCCTAAACACAGTGATGGACGACAACAAAGTATTGACACTCGCCAGTAACGAGAGAATTCCTCTGACACCCAGTATGAGATTGTTGTTTGAGATCAGTCACTTGAGAACTGCTACCCCGGCCACTGTGTCTAGAGCTGGTATCCTGTTCATTAACCCCACTGATGTAGGATGGAATCCGTAAGTATTTTGATAACAGTTTGACAAAATCAAATATGTAAAACCTTCTATGGACTTACTTCTTTCCAAATTTTCAAATACTGCATATTTAGAAATTAATGCATGCATTTATAATTGCTAATCCTTGACCACTGACAAAAATGTTAAATCTGATGAATGTGATTGCAAAAAATTTATGAGGGAAAATCGCTTCTTTTTCTGTCTTTTAAGTTATAATATTTGAAATGCCAGAGAGATACAGTCAGAAATGGCCAATTTTGACATATATGTTATATATTTCTAACAGATATATTATTTATTCCTAACAGATATGTACAGAGTTGGATTGACACACGAGAGGTGCAGTCAGAGAAAGCCAATTTGACAATCTTGTTTGACAAATATGTTCCAGTCCTATTAGAGACCCTTCGAATCAGATTCAAGAAGATCACCCCTATAGCAGAAGTCAGCCACATCCAGATGTTGACCTTCTTACTAGAGTGTCTACTTACTGAGGAAAATACACCCCCAGATTGTCCTAAGGACTTGTATGAATTATACTTTGTATTTGCCTGTGTCTGGGCCTTTGGTGGTGTTATGTTCCAAGATCAGGTAAATATTTTATTTAGTGTAATTTCTGATATAAATACTGGCTATTCTTGGTCCCTATTCCTATATTCCTATACACATTTAATATTTTACTTTTAAACATTTATGGGGGGTGGGGGGGAGGGTGGTCAGTATCAATATTCCGTTATTTACACATCAGACAGTACTGGTTACCGAAACTTCAGATACACCAAACCAGGTACAGGATATCTGAGAAACAGGCACTATATGTCCTCAATTTAAAAGTTCAGTCATACATTTTTAGTTTATTCAATATTATCAGGCAAATTAGAGTTTTGACCCCAATTTCACAGTCCACTGATCATAAAAAATGATAGTGCAAGTGAAGCATCTGTGTACTATGCACACATTCTTGTTTTATCTAACTGAGAATTTATGAGGTATTTCATTGTGTTTATTTTTTATTACAGCTTGTGGACTACAGAGTAGAATTCACTAAATGGTGGGTAACTGAATTTAAGGCAGTCAAATTCCCAATAGCTGGTACTGTGTTTGACTATTTTATTGACAACGAGACCAAAAAGTTTGAACCATGGACCAAGAGAATTCCAACTTTTGAAATGGACCCAGATATGCCACTGCAGGTAAAATAATTTTAAAATTCTCCTAAGTATGTTGTTTGAAAAATAGACACTTTTTAATGTTGAGCCTCCCTCTCAAAAACAACTTATATAAAATAGAAGATGTGGTATGATTGACAATGAAACAACTCTTCACAAGAGACCAAATGACACAGAAATTAACAGCGAAAAGGTCACCATACAACCTTCAACAATGAGCAAAGCCAATACTGCCATTTTTAGCTAAAAAAGACAGATGTTTACAAAATGGTGTTGTCATATATTAAGTTGCAAGGTGTTATTTTCTTGTAAAATGTTTCAGCCACTGGCTTCTTTAGTTTCTTAATTATCCTTCTTAACTGTATTGTAGACATTTTACTTTTACAATCGTTCTCACAAAATGGTTTATTTACTACAATAACATATGTTCCCTATTGGAATTTTGAAACAAGGGTAAAAATATCTCTTTGTGAACATTTGGAAATATAAAAAAGAAGATGTGGTATGATTGCCAATGAGACAACTATCCACAAAAGACCAAAATGACACAAACATTAACAATTATAGGTCACCGTACGGCCTTCAACAATGAGCAAAGCCCATACCGCATATAGTCAGCTATAAAAGGCCCCGATAAGACAATGTAAAACAATTCAAACGAGAAAACTAACGGCCTTATTTATGTAAAAAAATGTACGAAAAACAAATACATGTATGTAACACATAAACAAACGACAACCACTGAATTACAGGCTCCTGACTTGGTATATTAATTTAAACATGGCTATATGCAGTTGAAGTAAAATTGATTTATGAAAGGGTGGGGGATCTTTTAAATACCATGTGCATGACTTCTCCTTGCACATGAAGGCAATAACTCAGTTCAATAAAGTAGGTAAATTGATTCGCATACCTATATATGAAGAAAAGAACATTTGATTAACAATGAAAAATCAACAAAATGTTTAACAATAAGATTTTTTTTACATACAGGCTGCATTAGTACACACAGCTGAGACAACCAGGGTCAAATACTTCTTAGACATGTTGGTTGAAAAGAAACGTCCAGTCATGTTGGTCGGTAATGCTGGTACCGGTAAAACAGTACTTATGGGAGACAAATTATCGGCTCTGTCTGAAGATTTCATGGTAGCCAATGTACCATTTAATTTTTACACAACATCATCCATGTTGCAAAGTATTCTGGAGAAACCATTGGAAAAGAAAGCCGGTAGGAACTTTGGTCCACCAGGAACTCGTCGGTTGATCTACTTTGTGGATGATATGAACATGCCAGAGGTTGACAAGTACTTCACAGTACAACCTCATACCTTGATCCGACAACATATTGACCACGGTCATTGGTATGACAGGCAGAAATTGTCAATGAAAGAAATACATAATACACAATATGTAGCCTGCATGAACCCTACAGCTGGTAGTTTTACAATTGACTCTCGTTTACAGGTAATTAGTTATACCTCATTGATTTTATGGGTCACAATTTTCCAAATAATAAAAACATCATAAAAATTTCTGAATTTATAGATAGATAGTAAAATAAATAAAAAAAACATAATTATTTGCTGCAGTGATTTCAAAAGTCAAATACTTAAATTTCTGATTAATTGTATTGATGAATAAGTATTTATGACACAATGGTACTATTAATGGTTTTAATCAACATCATTGCTAATCAGTTATGAGCAGAATTTGAGGATTCCTGCCTTCCTCTGCAATGTGTCAGTGATTTTGAACTTTTTACATAATTGTAAATGTATTAATCAAGCAAAAGAATAAAAAACATACATTTGTTGTTGAGAAAAAGTTTTCCTGGTAAAATATGTGTAAAATGAAGTAGTTTTGATAGACCAATGATTATTTGCAGTACCTTTGCATTAAAAGTTTTCTTCAACATGCAAGAAATTTTGACCACCAAGCATTGATAAAAAAAGAACCTTAATTAATCCCTTTAAAGCACCTGTTCATTCCCTTTAATATTGAATCTGAGTGTAGTTTGTTTCAATTTAGTGGCAGCATCTGGGGCGTATATGACTAGTAGACTAATGTAGGGTTCTGGATAGTTTTATTATAAAGGAGCATCAAACAAAACCCTGTAATATAATATCACATTTAATAACAAAATATATAAACAAATTCTTTTAAAACAAGTAATATATATCAAAAACCGAAAGTATAAAGTTTGCAATGTATTTTCATGCAGTGTTCACGAGATTAAAGTTTTTGATACATAATGCATGCACTTATATTTTTTTCTTTTTTTCAGCGTCACTTCTGTGTATTCTCAGTGAATTTCCCTAACTTGGATGCCTTGACAACAATCTATACCAGCATATTACAACAGCATTTATCACTCAACCACTTCGCAGCAGGTGTACAGAAATATGCCCCAACACTTATCGCCGGAGCCGTGTCACTTCATTCAAGGATAACCTCTTCTTTCCTGCCAACTGCTGTCAAATTCCACTATATCTTCAACTTGAGAGATTTGTCCAACATTTTCCAGGTGAGTAAATAAGAAAAGAAAAAACCTTGACCGACTTAGTTCATAAAACATATTATGTTTAAATATGTGCTCCTCAAATATTACTTTAATTTCCTGAACATGCAAAAAATTTTCCCTCTGGACATTAAGCAACCAACAATCAATCAACCTAATTTTATTCATAATTATTTTCATGTTTTTTTCAATAAAATGCAGTATGTTTCACAGTTTAAATTTAACTGGATGGACATTCAAGGAATTGCTTTATGAAATGTACAATTAAAAGTTTCAAAGTTTGGAATGGATCATATTAGTTTTCATCATTTGATTACTTAGTCACTTAAATAAGAGGAAACAATAGATACATTATTGTTAAAAAAATATTGAGGTTATATCAATTTGCATAAAAGAGTGAAAAATAGCACTGTGAATTTTAAATACTTTTTTTCTTAACAGGGAATCCTCTTTGCCATGCCAGATGCAGCTAAAACGCCTATTGACTTAGTGAGACTATGGCAACACGAGGCTGAGAGAGTGTACAGAGACAAACTAGTTGATAACGCAGACTTGGAAGCCTACGATAAACTAGTGAAAGATGTGGTCAAAAAATCGTTTGAAGACATTGAGGAAAGCGCTTTAGAAAAAGTGCCTCTGATCTTCTGTCACTTCGCTAACGGTATCGGAGACCCCAAATACAATATCGTAGAAAGTTTTGAAAGTTTGAACAAAATCTTGGTAGAATCATTAGATAATTACAATGAATTGAATGCTGTTATGAACCTTGTACTGTTTGCCGATGCCATGTCTCATATTTGCCGAATCAACAGAATTTTAGAATCCCCTCGTGGTAATGCTTTGTTGATTGGTGTTGGTGGTAGCGGTAAACAGAGTTTGTCACGTCTGGCTGCATTCATCAGTAGTTTGGACGTGTTTCAGATCCAATTGAGAAAAGGATACAGTATTGCTGATTTAAAGCTGGACATTGCTGCCCTTTACATGAAAGCTGGTATTAAAAACATGGGCATGGTCTTCTTAATGACTGATGCACAGGTTGCTGACGAAAAGTTCTTGGTACTGATCAATGATCTGTTGGCTTCCGGTGAAATCCCTGATCTCTTCCCTGATGATGAGATTGAAAATATCATTAATGGAATCAGGAATGAAGTTAAGGGGGTTGGAATAGAAGATACTAGAGAGAACTGTTGGAGCTTCTTTATTGATAAAGTCAGAAAGACTCTGAAGGTAATCATTTATGCTTATAAAAGAAAACAAGTATCAGCTTTCCAAAAAAGATTGTCTGAACACTGCAGTTATTGTAGAAAAAGAACAAATAATTTATTAACCAAATAATTTAACACTGTTATGACAAATTTAAACAAACAAATGGGAATGTATGGAAAATAAAAAAAATCATCTCACTTATTTTTCATGTGCTCCATGATTCTGTGTTGATTGTTGATCAAGGTCATGATAGGTATACTTCCTCAACAAAAACTGAGCTTAATTAACAGCTTAAGTTTTTGATCAACAATCCCCAAATGAAATATTTTTCGTCGATTATACATCATGGATAAGTAATAAATGTAAAATACATGCACAGAGGACTTAGTATGTATATATATGCATGCATTGGTGCAATAATTTTCGTAACATTATAAACACTAGAAACTAGTTTTATATGCCTCTAATAGTAGGTACACATTTTCAATAATAGACGTATTTAACTTAACATAGAATCCCCATGAGTATAGGAAAATTATTTTGTTAGTCAGATTTAAAGGGATAACCCAACACTATGAATAAAATAGATTGATCTTGTTTAATTTTCTAAAATTTATATAAAAATATTTACTTTGACCTATTGAAAAAATAGAAATTTCAACCAGGCAATTAACATGAATAGTTCCATTGGATACAATAGCAGTTTATAATATGTGATTAAAACATTCTACTATTTTTAGCTCACCTGACCCACCTCACTTTGCGTCCGGCGTCCGTCGTCGTCCGTCGTCCGTCGTTGTTAACTTTTACAAAAATCTTCTCCTCTGAAACTACTGGGCCAAATTGTACCAAACTTGGCCACAATCATCATTGGGGTATCTAGTTTAAAAAATGTGTGGCGTGACCCGGTCAACCAACCAAGATGGCCGCCACGGCTAAAAATAGAACATAGGGGTAAAATGCAGTTTTTGGCTTATAACTCAAAAACCAAAGCATTTAGAGCAAATCTGACATTGGGTAAAAATGTTTATCAGGTCAAGATCTATCTGCCCTGAAATTTTCAGATGAATCGGTCAATCGGTTGTTGGGTTGCTGCCCCTGAATTGGTAATTTTGAAAGAAATTTTGCTGTTTTTGGTTATTATCTTGAATATTATTATAGTTAGAGATAAACTGTAAACAGCAATAATGTTCAGCAAAGTAAGATCTACAAATAAGTCAACATGACCAAAATGGTCAGTTGACCCGTTTAGGAGTTATTGCCCTTTATAGTCAATTTTTAACCATTTTTCGTTAATTAAAGTAATCTTTTACAAAAATCTTCTCCTCTGAAACTACTTGGCCAAATTAATCCAAACTTGGCCACATTCATCTTTGGGGTATCTAGTTTAAAAAATGTGTGGCGTGACCTGGTCAACCAACCAAGATGGCCGCCACGGCTAAAAATAGAACAAAGGGGTAAAATGCAGTTTTTGGCTTATAACTCAAAAACCAAAGCATTTTGAGGAAATCTGACATGGGATAAAAATGTTTATCAGGTCAAGATCTATCTGCCCTGAAATTTTCAGATGAATCGGTCAATCGGTTGTTGGGTTGCTGCCCCTGAATTGGTAATTTTGAGGAAATGTTGCTGTTTTTGGTTATTATCTTGAATATTATTATAGATAGAGATAAACTGTAAACAGCAATAATGTTCAGCAAAGTAAGATCTACAAATAAGTCAACATGACCAAAATGGTCAGTTGACCCGTTTAGGAGTTATTGCCCTTTATAGTCAATTTTTAACCATTTTTCGTAAATTAAAGTAATCTTTTACAAAAATCTTCTCCTCTGAAACTACTTGGCCAAATTAATCCAAACTTGGCCACAATCATCTTTGGGGTATCTAGTTTAAAAAATGTGTGGCGTGACCTGGTCAACCAACCAAGATGGCCGCCACCGCTAAAAATAGAACATAGGGGTAAAATGCAGTTTTTGGCTGATAACTCAAAAACCAAAGCATTTTGAGGAAATCTGACATGGGGTAAAAATGTTTATCAGGTCAAGATCTATCTGCCCTGAAATTTTCAGATGAATCGGTCAATCGGTTGTTGGGTTGCTGCCCCTGAATTGGTAATTTTGAGGAAATTTTGCTGTTTTTGGTTATTATCTTGAATATTATTATAGATAGAGATAAATTGTAAACAGCAATAATGTTCAGCAAAGTAAGATCTACAAATAAGTCAACATGACCAAAATAGTCAGTTGACCCCTTTAGGAGTTATTGCCCTTTATAGTCAATCTTTAACCATTTTTCATAAATCTAAGTAATCTTTTACAAAATCTCCACTGAAACTACTAGGCCACAATCATCTTTGGGGTATCTAGTTTGAAAAATGTGTCCGATGACCTGGCCATTCAACCAAGATGGCGGCCACGGCTAAAAATAGAACATAGGGGTAAAATGCAGTTTTTTGCTTATAACTATGAAACCAAAGCATCTAGAGCAAATCTGACAAGAAGTTAAATTGTTAATCAAGTCAATATCTATCTGCCCTGAATTTTTCAGATGAATTGGACAACTGGTTGTTGGGTTGCTGCCCTCCAATTGGTAATTTTTTAAGAAATTTTGCCGTTTTTGGTTATCTTCAATACTATTATAGATAGCGATAAACTGTAAACAGCAATAATGTTCAGCAAAGTAAGATCTACAAATAAGTCAACATGACCTAAATGGTCAATTGACCCCTGAAGGAGTTATTGCCCTTTATAGTCAATTTTTAACAATTTTCATTAATTTGGTAAATTTATGTAAATTTTTACCAAATATAGTTCTCTGTTACTAATGGGCAAAGTTCATGATAGATATAATTGTAAGAAGCAAAATCGTTCAGTAAAGTAAGAACTTCAAACACATCATCATCACCAAAATACAATTTTGTCATGAATCCATTTGTGTCCTTTGTTTAATATGCACATAGACCAAGGTGAGCGACACAGGCTCTTTAGAGCCTCTAGTTTAAAGAGTTAACTCCATTAGGTGTTCTAAAACACTTTAAGTGCATGTAAATATATTGTATGAATATTTTTTTGTTATTTTTAGGTTGTATTGTGTTTCTCACCTGTTGGATCAGCGCTAAGAGTTAGAAGTCGAAAGTTCCCTGCCGTCACAAACTGTACCTCTATAGACTGGTTCCATGAGTGGCCTGTGGAAGCTCTTAACTCTGTGTCAGCCAGGTTCTTAGAAGACATAGAAATGTTATCGGTAAATTAATTATATAATACATGTATTTTTGTGTTAGAGTAATTGGTCTTCTGTTTCATTTGCATATCCCTAAAATTTCTTTTTATGATACAACTTGTATGTTAGAGTACCAGTAGTCTTTCTTAATGGTTCCAAAAAAAATGTGCAATATAATTTTTAAACAGAATTCTTATTTTGAATTCATTAACTATTGTGTGTATTTTCACAATGAGTACTCTAGAGAGAAAAAAGTCCTCATTTGATTTTGTATATAAATTGAGAATGGATATGGGGAATGTGTCTAAGAGATAACAACCTGATCAAGGAGAGAAAACAGCCAAAGATCACCAATGGGTCTTCAATACAACGAGAAAATCCTGCACCCAGAGGCATGCTTCAGCCGACCCTTAAACAAAAATATGTACTAGTTCATTGATTAGGATGTAATACTTAACTCTGAAATATACAAAAGAAACTAAATTTAAAACCCATACAAGACTCACAAAGGCCAGAGAATCCTATTAGACTACAAAGAAATTAAAAACATTATTATTGTGTGAAATTTTCACAATGAGTACTCTAGAGAGAAAAAGTCCTCCTTTGATTTTGTATTAAACTACAATGAAATAAAAACTTATTATGTATCAAGACTAATGAACATTTTATCTTCATTTGCAGCCTGAGATGAGAGAGTCTATTTCTGATTTTATGGGATATGTACATACGTCTGTCAACACAATGTCACATGCCTATCTTACAAATGAACGTCGTTACAACTACACCACACCAAAAAGTTTCTTAGAACAAATCAAACTTTATCAGAATTTACTGGAGAAACAGAATGTTGATCTACAAGGAAAGATCGTTCGTCTAGAAAATGGTTTGGAAAAACTAAGAAGTACCGCAACACAAGTAGACGATCTCAAATCAAAATTAGCATCACAGGAAGTAGAATTAGCCCAGAAGAACGAGGATGCAAACAAATTGATAAGCGTTGTAGGAGCTGAAACAGAAAAAGTGTCAAAAGAAAAAGCGATTGCTGATGAAGAAGAGAGAAAAGTGTCCAAGTTCAGCGAGGAAGTTGGTAAGAAACAGAGAGCATGTGAAACTGATCTGGCCAAAGCAGAACCAGCCTTGTTAGCAGCCCAAGAAGCTTTGAATACTCTCAACAAGGTAATAAGAGATTTAAATTAAGGCCACACTTAGAAATATTTTGGTTTGCCCAAACCCTACCCAAACATAGAAACAGTGGGTTGGTAGGTAATAGGCATTTTATTTTATTTTTTGGCAAAGAGAAATTTAAGTATAAGATGTATATTAGTCTTCATCCTTATCTGAAGAAGAAAAAAAAAATTCACATCAGGACAATAAATGATTTTGAGTAGGCAGCTAGTTAGGGTTAGGGCAAACAAACTTATTTTATTTTATGGCCCAATTTACTCTTTGAAATTGATTTCATCAGGAATGCTCAAACCCCAACATTTATAAAGCCAGGGATGTTAATTCTTGAAATAACAATGATATTTTGAAAGTCTTGATAAATTAATTTATCTATATAAAAACAAGGAGGTGTGGTACAATTGTTAATGAGACAAATATCCACCAGATTTAAAATGGAGTTGATTTAAAGAATTATAGGCTACATTACATCCTTCAACAATGAGAAAAACCTATACTGTATAGTCTGCTATACAATGCTTACAGGGCATTAAAATGTAAAACAATTCAAACAGATAAACTTGTAGCCTAATGTTATATTACCAAAATGTTTACGAGAAAACAAATATGACAGACTGTGATGAACTGACAACAACCACTATAGGCTCCTATGTTGAGCATACCTGCCAACTGTCACTACTTGCAGGTGTTTTCCCCATGGAGGCTCCCAAATGGAAATTTTAAAAGAGCAATTTTGTCCACAATTGAAAGAAAACAATAAACTTTACAAAGGCTATAGGCTTGTCAGAGTATGAAGCAGCCAGAAAACAACATTAAATTATATTTGAAGGCCCCTTGATGGTATTGTAGAACCCTAGGATCCATCTTGCACGTCAAACCCCCATGGGCATTTTGAAAAGTTGGCAGGTATGATATTGAGATAACTATCTTTTAACTTTTTATCATTATTTTTCTGTCTTTTTTTTCAGACTAACCTTACAGAATTGAAGTCTTTTGGTTCTCCCCCACCGGCTGTAATCAATACATTAGGTGCTGTCATGTGTTTAATGGCACAAGGAGGCAAAGTCCCTAAAGATAAAAGTTGGAAAGCTGCCAAGAGTACAGTCATGAACAAGGTAAGAGTACAGTCATGAACAATGTAAGAGTACAGTCATGAACAAGGTAAGAGTACATTCATGAATGAGATGTGAGTACAGTCATGAAAAGCTGTTACATTCTCTAGAAAGTGGGTGAATGTGTATTTTAGTTTTACCTTATTAAAAGCAGATCTATATATAAAAAAGAAGATGTGGTATGATTGCCAATGAGACAAATCTCTTTAAGAGACCAAAATAACACAGAAATAAGCAACTTTAGGTCACCCTAGGCTGCACTTCTGTAACTAAAGACAGTGCTGTTTCCCTGTGCCACTTTTAATACAGAAATAAACTACTTTAGGTCACCCTAGGGTGCACTTCTGTAACTTTTTCTTTGAATTTTAATTAGCCAATCTGTGAGATCAGACATAGAGATCATATATGGGAACAAGTAGGTAGACAAAACCAAATATCTATAAATATTGAATATCTCTCCAAGAGAGGTCTATTTTGTGAAACAGCTGTATTTACATAGTGCAACCTAAAGGGAATATTCACTTTGATTTTTAATTATTAATAACATTTTTTATTAAATTTGTCCTTAATATACATGAAATGATTGCGACTGGATATTAATCAAACAACAGTCAATCAGTTATTATTATAATTTTTTCTTAACAGGTTGACCAGTTCTTGGATAACTTAGTCAACTACGACAAAGACAATATTCATGAGAATTGTCAGAAGGCCGTAGCACCTTATATGCAGGACCCTGAATTCAACCCTGACTTCGTAAGAGGCAAGTCCCTGGCTGCTGCCGGTCTCTGCTCATGGGTAATTAACATCATTACATACTACGAGGTATACTGTACAGTAGAACCTAAACGTAATGCCTTAGCACAAGCTAATTCTGAATTAGCCGCTGCAACCGAAAAGTTGCGTCTTATTAGAGCCAAATTAGCAGCACTGGAAGCTGACTTGGCCAAACTAACAGCAGAATTTGAAAAAGCTACCAATGAAAAGCTCAGATGTCAACAAGAGGCTGAAATGACTGCTAAAACTATTGAGTTAGCCAACAGATTGGTAGGAGGCTTGGCATCAGAAAATGTCCGTTGGGCTGAAGCAATTGGTAACTTCAAAGTACAAGAAAAGACTCTCCCTGGTGATGTATTATTGACCACTGCGTTTGTGTCGTATGTCGGTTGTTTCACCAAACAATACCGTCTAGATCTAATGGACGGACACTGGGTTCCATATTTGAAGGGATTGAAGAGCCCTATTCCAATAACAGAGAACCTTGACCCACTGACCTTGCTCACAGATGATGCTCAGGTTGCTTCCTGGAACAATGAAAGTCTCCCTAGCGACAGAATGTCAACAGAAAATGCCACCATTTTGTCAAACTGTGAAAGATGGCCGCTGATGATAGATCCTCAATTACAAGGTATTAAGTGGATCAAAACCAAATATGGAAATGATCTTAAAATCATTCGTCTTGGTCAGAAGGGTTATCTAGATTCTATTGAAAAGGCTGTGGCTAACGGTGATGTGGTTCTTATTGAAAACATCGGAGAAAATGTTGATCCTGTATTGGCTCCATTGATTGGTCGTAACACAATCAAGAAAGGTCGTGCCATAAAGATGGGTGACAAAGAGGTTGATTATCATCCAGACTTCAAGTTGATTATGCAGACAAAATTGGCTAATCCTCATTACCAACCAGAAATGCAAGCTCAGACAACTCTCATCAACTTTACAGTCACAAGAGATGGATTGGAAGACCAGTTGTTGGCAGCTGTCGTCAGCAAGGAAAGACCTGATTTAGAAAAACTCAAAGGTGACTTGACCAGACAACAGAATCAATTCAAAATCACACTGAAAGAACTTGAAGACTCGCTCTTGGCCCGTTTATCTGCTGCCGAAGGAAACTTCTTGGGTGATTATGCTCTGGTTGAAAATCTTGAACATACTAAGAGAACTGCAGCTGAGATTGAAGTGAAAGCTATAGAAGCAAAGAAGACTGAAATCGACATTAACCTCGCCAGAGAGAATTACAGACCAGCTGCTAGTAGGGCATCTCTTCTTTACTTCATCCTGAATGACCTGAACAAAATTAATCCTATGTACCAGTTCTCACTTAAGGTAAGCTGAATTTTTTTATGAAGTTACTGTAAACTTTATCTATCATAGTCTGGGATCATATTTCTAAGTTTCATTTAATTCTACCGAAATTTATAAAAAAGCTTTTTAGAAAGTTTTTTTTTACTTATTGATACAGCTGTAGTCCTTTTACTAAATCATCAGCAAGTCAAGATTTACAAATACATAAACATTTCCAGATCTTCACGCAACTCTAATTGAAGTTATTGCCCTTGCATGATTATTATACCCCCGCTTTAAAAAAGGGGGGTATACTGTTTTACCTCTTTCTGTCCTTCCGTCAGTCCGTCAGTCCGTCCGTCCCATGAATATTTTTCGTCGCATTTTTCTCAGGAACTACAATACAAGGATTTCTGAAATTTGGTTTCAGGGTTTATCTAAGTCAGCTATACCGTGTGATGCGTTTTCAGATTGATCACTTGACAACTTCCTGTTTACCGAACACTTGTATGATTTTACACATGATAGCCAAGTTGAAAATTTTCGTCACATTTTTCTCAGGAACTACAATACAAGGATTTTTGAAATTTGGTTTCAGGATTTATATAAGTCAGCTATACTGTGTGATGCGTTTTCAGATTGATCACTCGACAACTTCCTGTTTACCGAACACTTGCATATTTTTACACTATTAATATTATCCACTTGCGGCGGGGGTATCAACAGTGAGCAGTAGCTCGCAGTTTCACTTGTTTTTTCACCCTTTTTTGTCTTCTTTTCGGAATCTACACTAAATAGAGAGAAAATACAAATGGCAAAAATGATCATCAAAAATCAAATCAAATCAGTTACATGGCCAAAATGGTCAATCCACTTTATGTAGGCATATTTGGCCTTTTAAATGTTTACCTGAGGAATATTGATTTTACTACCTGTAGTTTTTTGTGCTATTAAACAATTGGAATAGAATTAACAACTTCTCAAATAAATTTGTATGATAAAGCAGTCATAGAATTGATGATGTTTAAATTATAATCCTAGTATACATGCTGAGATATTTTCTTAAGAAGTAAAACAATTATTTCATTTTCAGGCTTTCAGTGTTGTATTTGAGAAAGCTATAGACAAGGCAGAACCATCAGAGGAATTGAAAGAGAGAGTAAACAATTTGATCGACTGTATAACATACTCTGTATTCATGTACACAGCTAGAGGTCTGTTCACCAGAGACAAGATCATATTTACAGCACAGATGACGTTCCAAGTAAGTAAGAGTCAGATAACAATTTGACTGACTGTTTAAGGTCTCACTAATTTGTGATAATTTAACAGTGAACACTGGTGATTATTGGTGATTAACCCTGAAGTACAGTAAAACCTGGAAAACCTGCAATGAAGGTCACCTCTTTTAAATGAAAATCTGTCTTGTCTGGTCATGCATCATATATTTGTCTGTACCACTATACATTCATAAGATAAATACTGTAAAGGTTCAAATCAGAGTGTATTCACTCCAAATCTTCACAAATCAAATCAGAGTGTATTCACTCCAAATCACCTCCAATCAAATCAAAGTGTAGTCATTTAGAATCCCCACCAATCAAATCAGAGTGTATTCACTCCAAATATCCACCAATCAAATCTGAGTGTATTCACTCCAAATATCCTCCAATTAAATCAGAGTGTATTCACTCCAAATCTCCTCCAATCAAATCAGAGTGTATTCACTCCAAATATCCACCAATCAAATCTGAGTGTATTCACTCCAAATCTCCACCAATTAAATCAGAGTGTATTCACTCAAAATCTTCACCAATCAAATCAGAATGTATTCACTCCAAATCTCCTCCAATCGAATCAGAGTGTATTCACTCCAGATATCCACCAATCAAATCTGAGTGTATTCACTCCAAATCCTCACCAATTAAATCAGAGTGTATTCACTCCAAATCTTCACCAATTAAATCAGAGTGTATTCACTCCAAATCTTCACCAATCAAATCAGAATGTATTCACTCCAAATCTCCTCCAATCGAATCAGAGTGTATTCACTCCAAATATCCACCAATCAAATCTGAGTGTATTCACTCCAAATCCTCACCAATCAAATCAGAGTGTATTCACTCCAAATCTTCACCAATCAAATCAGAGTGTATTCATGCACAATCTCCACCAATTAAATCAGTTTATTCAATCCAAATCTCCACCAATCAAATCAGAGTGTATTCACGCCAAATCTCCTCCAATCATTCTGTTTCATAGTGAATTTTGTATTAATTGAGTTGTATATACTGTAATTGTAATTTATTTCTATTGTGTTTAGATATTATTGATGGCTAAAGATATCAACCCAGCAGAATTGGACTTCTTATTGAGATTCCCTGCTACACCTAATGTAACAACCCCTGTAGACTTCATGAATAATAACAGCTGGGGAGGAATTAAGGTTTGTAATCTTTTTCTTCATAAATTCCTCTGCATTGGAGCACCTGTGTCACACAGTAGTAAAATATTAAAACCTTATTTTCAAAATATTAAAATTAATATGAAACATGCTTATTGACATGACATGTCATGTCATGTCATGACATGATTTCCTATTGTCAGAGGTTGGCCATAAATAAGTTGTTCATCCAATTCACAGTTTCTGATGCATTCTGGGTACTATTGTTAAAAAAAATGAGAACACCAATGTATTGTGATTTGCTGATAACATTATAAACAATGAACACCTGATAATTGTGTAGTTCTTTCCATGTTGGTGTACCTACAATATAATTCCAATAATTCTCTAGATACTAAAAAGAAATGAAAACAACACTTTCTGAATTTCATGCCATGGAAGTGTGTCTCATTGGGGTCTAAGCATGACACTTGAAAGTCAAATTATTGTGCCTTGAAAACAGGAAATGAAGTCTAGCGGGACACAGGAAATTACAAAAAAATGAGAATTGCTTACGTACATATTGTAAGTGGGGTTAAATAATCTGACAAAACACTAAGTGGGATCCAGGATCAAAACCCCCCAATGAGACCCCCATGGAAGTGCTTTTCTAGATTTACCTGCACCAGGAACCATTAAAGCAGAATATTTTAAAGTGATGGACGTATAAGAATAAAAAATCAAACAGTTGAAGAGCTACATGACAAAAAAAGGCCTAATATTATAGCCAAATCCAAGTTTTAACTTTGCCCTTAGGAGTTGAAACATTGATAATTTATAAATTTATAAACTTTTCATATTATTTTTCCCAATAGTAGTACACTACACTATTAAAATCTTTTTAAGATGGAGCAGGTCAGATTTTTTTATGCCCCATTTATGGGCATTATGTTTTCTGGTCTGTGTGTCCATTGGTTTGTCCGTTCATCCGTCTGTCCAGCTTCAGGTTAAAGTTTTTGGTCGAAGTAGTTTTTGATGAATTTGAAGTCCAGTCAACTTGAAACTTAGTAAACATGTTCCCTATGATATAATATTTCTAATTTTAATGCCAAAATAGAGATTATGCCCTTTTTTCACGGTCCACTGAACATAGAAAATGATAGTGCGGATGGGGCATCCATGTACTAGGGACACATTCTTGTTTAATTTGAATTTATTGTCTTAAAGAAATGCACTACGAAATAACTGTAATCTCAAGGTTCTATTTTAGATTCACGTTACCTTTATTTTTAACAGGCTATGTCTAACATGGATGACTTCCGTAACTTGGACCGTGACATTGAAGGCTCGGCTAAAAGGTGGAAGAAGTTCGTAGAGAGTGAAGCTCCAGAGAAGGAGAAGTTCCCACAGGAATGGAAGAATAAAACATCTTTACAGAAATTATGCATGATGAGAGCTCTGAGACCAGACAGAATGACTTATGCTGTTACGTAAGTAGTGAAAATATATACTGTTAACAAACTTATTTTTGCCACTTTCGCGAGTAGAAAAATTACGCGAATATAAATCGTCACGAATAAGTAAATCTTTATTAATCTACATTAAGTAAATTAGAAAATCACGAATTTTAAAAGCCGCGAAATGGACTAGAATTGGTATAATGCGAAAATTAGTTGGTTTACAGTAAACTGTGTCAGAAAGAAATCAACATTATGTATACCGAATATCTGGTTGTCAGCATATTGATATTCGAAATATCAGCTGTGAGTCACAATATTAAGCTTTATGTCGAGTGAGTGCAGCCAAAGCCTTAAAAAAGCCTTCATATTGTGTCAAGCAGCTGATATTTTAAAATCTCAATATATTGAATAACCTTAAAATGGATTTATCAGACTGATCAGAGTGATATAGACCGATAAAAAAGAACATCAATACATCAATAAATTAAGTTTGTATTAGAACCCTACAAAATAGACCAAAAATCATCTTTCATTTTGTATGTGAATTTTCAAATATCAATCAAAGTAAGGGACGACATCAAAAGATCGATGTAGGATAAAAAACTTAAATCAAATAGTTTGAGGGTGGGGGGTCAACATTGCTGCAAGTTTTGTTAATGTAAAATCGATTTTACATATATCCCTATTGGTTAATCAATTTTTCCCAAATTAAGTTAAGAGGGGGGTGTGGGGGTCAGTGAAAAAAACTATGTGAATTAAGTTTTTTATCCTTCATTGAACTTTTGATGTTGTCCCTAAGATACATGTACATACTCTGATTGATATTTGAAAATTCGATTTCTATCGGATGATGCACATATCTGGTAAATATGAATCATTGATTTCATTAACAGTTAAATGAAAAATAAAAAATAAAAAATAAATAATCTTTAATTTTAGCCTAAAATTTAGTCCTGTCCTTTTTCTCCTAATTTTACAAATTATTGCTTCAATTATTTTTATTTTATTTTTTATCTCACTTGAAAATATTACATTTAGTTATAAATGTTTAGTATTTTGTTTTCATTTTCTTGTAAAAGGTATATATTATTGTATATAAACAGTATAGCAGAAACAATAAAGAGGATCAATAACATATATTTATGCATTGTTTATTTTTAGTGACTTTGTGACAGAGAAACTTGGAAACAAATACACAGAAGGAAGGAGTGTTGACTTTGCTTCATCTTATGAGGAATCAGGTCCCGGCACACCGATATTCTTTATCCTGTCCCCTGGTGTCAATCCACTGAAGGATGTGGAAGTTATAGGGAAAAAGCTTAAATTTACTGATGATGATAAAAACTTCCATAACATTTCACTAGGTCAAGGTCAGGAAGTTGTTGCTGAACAAGCCTTAGATATTGCTGCCAAAGAGGGACACTGGGTCATTTTACAGGTAAGTTACAATATATAGATTCCACAACTGCAACAAGTGTATTACAATATTTCTCCACTCGAGACAGTAAAATTTTATTATTTAAAGCGTGAGGCTTGCCAATCTTTTTAAATAATTAAAATTTAACTGTTGAGAGTGGAGAAATATGGTAGTACATGAGTTACAGTGGTGGAATCTGTTTCTCTAATGATTTTTATCCTTCCTTTTAAAAGATTTGAGGAAAGTTGTGTACTTTTGATGTGACGTCACATTAAGAAAATTCAGAAGAAAACAAGAAAATTCAACGTCACAATTAAATTTCAATAAATCATTTGCCGAGAACAGATTTTTCACTAGTGAGGAGAAATTTTTTTCTCACACTGGTCAGGAAATGTAAAAATAGCACAAAAATTAGAGAATCACTGTTTCTGATTCTAATGCATACTGGATTATATTTTTAAAACAGTACACTAAAGCGTTGTCATTTGTTTAAAACGTTCTAAACAATAGAAATTCAACCAATGACATGTTTTTGGTTTTTTTTTGGTGTACAAACAAAGAGATTATCCCATTGTCCTGTAGTTTCTGAAAATGCCAATTATATAAACAAGTTGATGGAATCCAAAGCCTTTCATATTAATCAAATTTGTTAACTAATCAAAATTATTTTCTACAGTATAATTACACAGGAAATAATATAAAGAGAATTTTACCTTGGTTGATTAAAATTTTTGATTGCAATTGTTCACTAACAGTCTGAGTTAAACCACATGATAGAAAGAAATGACTTTCATTATCAATATCAAAATAAACAATGTGTGTGCAATTGTTTTTTCAGAATGTCCACTTGGTGCAGAAGTGGTTATCTACCCTTGAAAAGAAGCTAGAGACGTACGGTGAAGAGAGTCACGACAACTATCGTGTGTTCATTAGCGCTGAACCAGCAGGTTTACCTGAATACCACATTATACCACAGGGTATCCTAGAGGCTGCCATTAAAATCACCAATGAACCTCCAACTGGCATGTTTGCTAATTTACATAAAGCTTTGGACAACTTTGACCAGGTAAAAAAAAAAATCTTTTGGAGTTAAGTCTCCTTTCATTACCGTCCAGGGTCTCTTTACAAAAATATCATACAACTAAAATTGATTGTAAGTTCTACTGAAGTGTTTGAATTTTTTGATTTGATTTATTTATTGTGTGCATTTTTTGTAATACAAGACAGTTTAGATATTTAATTTTCATGAGTATTAATAGAGAATGAAAGACAAACTGCTTTAAATAGAAAAACAAAAGATATGGGGTATCCATCAATGACACAAAATCAGTATGTGCACAGCATAAAACCCACTAAAAGCAAAGGAACAGCAAAAAATGGGAGATAATAATATTTCAAGGGAGATAATCCTGTACAATATATTTGTCTTTTTTCAGAATACCATGGAGATGTGTGCCCGAGAGACTGAATTTAAGAGCATTTTGTTCTCACTGTGTTACTTCCATGCCGTTGTCTGTGAGAGGCGTAAGTTTGGACCCCAGGGCTGGAACAGAGTGTACCCATACAACACTGGAGACTTGACAATTAGTGCTATGGTGTTGTACAATTACTTAGAGGCCAATGCCAAGGTTCCATGGGAAGATTTGAGATACTTGTTTGGAGAGATTATGTATGGTGGACACATCACTGATGATTGGGATAGACGTCTCTGTAAAACATACCTAGAGGTCTACATGCATCCTGATATGGTGAGTTAAAAATCTGGACAGGGGCAAATTTTTAATTATGAGGTGACCTATTGTACTAGTTCAAAAGGCATCAGATTTGATAAAGCCCAAATGTTAAAGAAAATCAATCATTTCACGTTAAATAAATAAACAGATACATGAAAACTTACTTTTAGAATGATTTTATTTAACTTGCTAGCGAGCAACAACAAAACAAATGTCTATTTTGATTTCCAGCTGACGTTGCAATTTCCATTGTGACATCATTCGGGTGCAACCCATGTTTTATTGGGATTAGAACATAGCTTTGTTTCCAAAGCAATAAAATGAACTTCATAATAGAATTTCTATTATAACAAACTACACTGTTACAAATCTATTTGTTTAGCTTGATGGTGAGCTGTATTTGGCCCAAGGTTTCCTTAGTCCACCTAACTCTGACTACAAGGGATACCATGCTTACATAGATGAATGCCTACCACAAGAAAGTCCATATTTGTACGGTCTCCATCCTAATGCTGAGATTGAGTTCTTGACCACTATATCGGAGAACTTGTTCAGAACTGTATTTGAGATGCAGCCCAGAGATGCTGGAGCCTCCGGAGGTACTGGAGTCAGTAGAGAAGAAAAGGTAAGTTTTATAGCTATAAATACGTTACCATCATAAATTCTGAGTGTAACCCCAATTGCGTCATAGGTCAGATGGAAAATCCCAACTAAAAATAAACGTATTCTCACTGGTCCGGACATATACCCCTGTTTGCCCATATTCTTCCATTCAATTTCCATCTGCGACATCGGTCACACGTGCACAGCAAACAGATTCAACAGAGAAGTGTTTAGTTTTTTGAATAGCTTAATTGCTTTTCATATATATTGTGTATTTTATTGGAAATATATTCCCTTGTTTTGTTTAAATTTCTAAACAAATTATTTGTGTTTTTTTTGACTAAAGTAAAATTTATTATGGACTTTAATTTGAATAGTCCGTATGTAAGTATTCCTGGTTCGGACTATCTCTTAGATGGGTCACTACCTTTAAGTCCCCCCCAAACTACCAGTACATTGACCGGAGTTTCGACAACGGTGTCTGGTAATGCTACCTATCCGACCCTTTCACAAGGTTCGGCCATGCATTTTGGGGGGGTACCTACGTCAACTTCGGTGACTCATACTTTATCTAGGTCTGTTAATTCAGCGGGTACTATTAGTTCTGTCCCAGGTACAGCTATGGGCTTGAACTTGCCAGGTTCTAGACCCCCATTATCCTATTGTGGGTATATGCTTCCCAACACGGGCACACAACCTTTACCCTCATGGTCTCAGCCACCTTGGCCACAGTCTTACCCTTATGGTGGGTTTATGCCAAACCAACCTGGTTTTTGGCCTTATAGGGACAATTTCTATGGCCCCCCTTCTGGGGTAGCTACTGCACCACCTTTAGCTCCTGCTCTACCCGTAGCAGTATCTTTGACTTCTGCAGTAGCTCCTACCACCGTACCTGACTCTCAAGCTTCTAGTTCTTCACATGGTACTCAGGTTTCTGATCATGCATCACCTTTGGATGGTTTACAGAAGTTACTTTTAGACTTTGGTGAGTCTTTCAAGGCAGAATTCCATACTCTATCCAGTCGTATGACTCTACTGGAAAATAGAGTTTCTTCTCATCAACCTTCTCCAGCTAAGTCTGTAGAATGTGATGAGAGGGAGGATGACGAGCTTTCTGTTTCCCCTGGGAGTCATGAAAGGGCTTTCCTCACCGATGAGGATGTTGAAAGTTCTTCTTCTCCCAAGGTATCGAAGACGGCCCCTGAGCCTTCTTCTAAGTCAGCTCAACAACCTCCCACCAAGGAGACTGAGGATCCTCCTTCCTTGAAGGATCTTAGGGATAAGGTGTATACCTTGATGAGGGATGAAGCACATATCCCTTTTCTCTCTCCTTCCAAGCCGAAGAAACCTTCTTCAACTTTTGAGGCTTCCTGTGGTATTTCTCAGGATACTGTGACTTCTCACAATTCTTTTCCTGAATCTGGCCATATGGCTTTTGCTTTACAATTTATTAATGAAGGTATCGCTAATTCTGCTAGTGAAAAGGTTTCTAATAACAATATCTCAGGATTTGGAATGTCATCCTTTACTGATCAGGTTAAGTACAAGGATTTTGATATCTTTGATTCTTCACTGGGTAGACTTGTTCCCAGTTGTGACAAATCTATGTCATCTTTATTGGGAAAAAAGCCAGTAGATGGTCTTCGTCTCACTCAACCTGTTTGGTCAAAGACTGAGAATCTCCTTCGTAGTGCTTCTCAAGTTCTTGGCACAGCCGAACATTTTCTAGCTGCAACTGGACATTTGCTTAACAGCGAAGATTCGGTTGTTCCAGCAGAAGTACGATCCTTCTTACTTCAACTGGATAAAGCTTTAGGTTCATCTCAGTTGCTTTTAATGGGTTCTATTGCTAATTGCACCCTATCTAAAAGAGCAGAGTTTCTTGAAAACATTTCTATAGCTGAGCCTTTGAAAGATTCTTTACTGAAATCTCCACTCTCTGACAAGATGTTTGGTTTACCCTTACAGCGGGTTCAAGAGGAACTCAGCAAAAACCCTCCTCCAGTCAAAGTTAGTGTACAAGTTACTAATGGCAAGAGGTCGGTTAATACTACATCTAGTTCTAATAGTACTTCTGCTTCAGGTGGTCCTCCTTCTTCTGCTAAGAAAAGGAAGAATAACTACGGCAAACCGCAGAACAAACCCAATAACTCAGGAAAAAGCTCAGGTAAGCCTTCTGGTGGTTTTAAGGGTTCCAAGAAACCTGGGTCTAGTACCTAGGTTCTTGCCCCCTCGTACGTTATTGACAGCTTCCCCAGGGGAAAATTTACAACAAGTTCCTCAAAAATCAATACCAGTAGGGGGGAGGTTAAGTTTTTTCCTAAATCAGTGGAAGAAAATTACCTCAGACTGTTATGTGCTGTCAATAATTCGAGGGGGATTAACACTTCAGTTCAAGAACCCACCTCCTCTATCTGCAGTTCCAATAAGTTTGTCTCATACACAAGACCCAGTCAAGTGTCAACTTCTATCAGTAGAAGTGGACACTATGTTACAAAAAGCTGCAATAGAGGAGGTGTCGATCTTAACTCTGTCTCCGGGATTTTATTCCCGTCTTTTTCTGGTTCCAAAGAAGACTGGAGGAATGAGGCCAGTCATAGACCTATCTATTCTGAACAAATTTCTTATTGTTCCCCACTTCAAAATGGAAACAAACAGATCCATCAGGGCTTCAATCCTTCCGGGAATGTGGACTACTTCTCTGGATCTTTCAGACGCGTATTTCCACATTCCCATTTCCAAAACTTACAGGAAATACCTTCGCTTCGTTTGGAACAACAAAGTTTTCCAGTTCAAGGCTCTCCCTTTTGGCCTGTCTACAGCCCCTTTGGCTTTTACAAAAATCATGCAGGCTGCTATAGCTCACCTACATTCCCTGTCTATTCAGATTCATTCCTATCTGGACGATTCCCTTCTCAAGGAATTTTGCCCAATCAAATTGAGGGTTCAGACAGATTTGGTCATCAATTGTTTTCTGTCCCTAGGCTTCCTTATCTCTTGGAAAAAGTCAGAGATAATTCCTTCTCAAGACTTTGTTTTCCTGGGAGAACATTTCCTAACCAGTGTAGGCCTAGTCCTCCCACCAGAGGAGAAATTTACAAAACTATGTCAGAAAATACATTTATTCCTGACGGTTCAATCAGTCACAGCACGTCAATTCTTGCAACTTCTGGGTCTATTGAACTCTCTGGCAGATGTAATTCCATTGGGACGACTTCACATTCGTCCGCTTCAGTTTTATCTGCACAAGTTATGGATTGCAGCTTCACAAGAATGGGAAGCATTGATTCCAATCACTCAGCCTTTATTTCCACACCTTCAATGGTGGTTAGTACGGGAAAATGTAATGAGGGGCCTATGTCTGTCCCCTCAAGTTCCCAGTCTAACATTATTCACAGATGCCTCCACCCTCGGTTGGGGAGCATATCTGGAGGGGCTTACAATCTCGGGAGTCTGGAGTCCAGATCTTTTGGAAGAGCATATCAATGTATTGGAAATGAAAGCAGTTCTGTTTGCACTGAATCATTTCCAAATGTCTCTAAAGAATCAGTCTGTCATTCTGGCCACGGACAACACAACAGTTGTAGCTTATCTCAAGAATCAGGGAGGAACTCATTCACCTTCTCTTTATCAGATAGCCAGAGACATTCTCCTTCTGTGTTTTCAACTCCAGGTTCATCTAGTGGTGAGACATATTGCGGGGCACCTCAATATTCTAGCCGACACTCTATCCAGATCCCTTGCTCCAGTAAACACGGAGTGGGAACTACTTCAAGTAGTTTTCAAAGCTGTGACTCTTCATTGGGGGTCACCTCAGATAGATCTGTTTGCGACCAGTCTCAATCACAAACTTCTAACATTTGTGTCTCCGGTTCCAGATCCAAAATCTTTTGCAGTAGACGCAATGAGCCTATCTTGGAAAGGAATGTTCGGGTACGCCTTCCCTCCTTTCAGGTTTCTCTCCCCAGTACTTCAGAAAATAGCAGGGGAAAATTGCAAGATCATAGTTATTGCTCCAGCATGGCCAAAACAGTCTTGGTTTCCAGACCTTCTGCGCCTATCATGTGCTTGTCCTCTAGTTCTACCTCTGAGACCAGACCTTCTGTCTCAAATCAAGGGCAAGGTTCTTTATCAAAATCCAGAAAAACTTCATCTACACGCCTGGCTTCTCTCAGGGTTAGCCTCAGAAAGAGAGGTTTTTCTGAAGGAGCAACCAAGCATCTCACAAAGTCTGTCAGAGACTCCACTAGCATTGTCTATGATGCAAAATGGTCAATCTTCTCAGATTGGTGTAGTGAGCGGGAAATTGATCCTTTCCAAGTCACTGTACAACAATTAGCAGACTTTCTAGTTTTTCTTTTTGAATCCAAAGGATTATGTCCCTCTACTATTAAGGGATATAGATCAGCTATCTCAAGAACTATTCATATTTCTGGTGGCCCAGATTTTGGAATCAATGAACATATTTCTCTTTTGGTTCGTAGTTTTAGTCTTGAAAGACCAAGACAAAAAACTTTAGTTCCTAAGTGGGACCTTGGACTAGTTTTATCCTTTTTAAAACTTCCTCCTTTTGAACCAGCAGAAACAATAGATTTAAGGTTTCTTTCCTATAAATGCTGTTTTCTTTTAGCTTTGGCTTCTGGACGGAGAAGGAGTGAAATCCATGCCTTCTCTATTTCTGATGCTTGCCTTCGATTTAACAGGGATAAATCTTCGGTTACTCTTTTAACGGATCCTGCTTTTTTGGCAAAGAATCAGATTCCAGATAAGGGTGCAGAACCAGTTGTGATTCCTGCACTCCCTAGCGATTCTATTTCTGTACTTTTATGTCCAGTAAGAATCCTTTCTATTTATCTGGAAAGAACGTGTAGTTTACGTTCTGTTTCTAACTCAAGACTCTTTATTCCTATTAAAAAAGGAATCTCAGATCTTTCTGTTAAAACTATTTCTACTTGGATATGCAAATGCATATCTTTAGCTTATGGTTCTTCTAAGGCAGAACTTTTAAATAGTTTTAATGTTAAAGCTCATGATGTTAGGGGTATCTCTACATCCTGGGCTCTGTTTAACAGTGCATCTTTGGAAGAGGTACTGTCTGCAGGTTTCTGGAGAAATGAGAACTCTTTTATATCTCACTACCTCCAATCTATGGCTACTTTTGCCGAGAGTTTATACTCTCTTGGACCTATAGTTTCAGCACAAAGATTGAACTTTCCTCCTGTTTCTTCTGTTACAGGGGATTCAGCTTTACGTTAGATTCTGTTACTCAGAATTTATGATGGTAACGTATTTATAGCTATAAAATATTCAAATTTTAAAGTAAATTTGGATTTTATTAGATAAATACTTACCATCATAAATTATAGGTCCCACCCACCTCCCCTTCATCCCCTTTCCTTATGTTTTCTGTCTTGAGGAAATTGAATGGAAGAATATGGGCAAACAGGGGTATATGTCCGGACCAGTGAGAATACGTTTATTTTTAGTTGGGATTTTCCATCTGACCTATGACGCAATTGGGGTTACACTCAGAATTTATGATGGTAAGTATTTATCTAATAAAATCCAAATTTACTTTAAAATTTGAATATTTTTTGGTAAAGATTGCATGAAAATCAAAATCCTATGGTACTTACTTGATATCTAAATCTTCCAAGGTTTATCACTCACTACCTTTGATATACACAAAATATATTGCATTGATCATATAACATTCTATTCGTACTATCCATGAACATTTCCAGAAGTCTACCAATGAAATATATGCTCAGATAAGCGAGATAAATAGTAATTATTTGGTTTACAATATAAACTTTAGTTTTCCTTATTTTTCAGTCATTAAATTTTAAATGTTTTAAAATCCATTAAAATAAATGTGAGAGAATATAATAGAAAAAATATTTTTGGATATGGGGTATTGATCTTCAATAGATCTTTTTCATTTGATGTATGCAAAATTAATCAGAAGAATTTTGACATCAATTCTCACCCCCACACATCCATTTTCAGAGAATAGCCTTATTTCTTTACACTTCACTGATTTATATAAATGTTACGAAAAAAAATATGAAGATTAATACTTGTTGTCTGCTCTTTGGTTGGGTTGCTGTCTCTTTAACATATTCCCCATTTCCATTCTCAATTGTAATACATGTAGTATATCTATTTTCAGATTAAGACTATTTTAGACGAGATTTCAGAGAAACTACCAGAAGAGTTTAACATGTTAGAAGTTATGGGTAAAGTACCTCCTGAAGAAAGAACACCATACGTTGTTGTAGCCTTCCAGGAAACGGAGAGAATGAATGGTCTGACCTCAGAAATGAAACGTACCCTCAGAGAACTTGACCTTGGACTTAAGGTAAAATTAAATTTTGGATGTTAGCTTTTCTGTTTTAGATTACCAGCTCTTTAAAAGACTGTTATAAATTGATAGATAAAGGATCCAAATAACAATTTATAAAAGTAAACCATTATAGGTAAATGTATGGCCTTCAACATGGAGCCTTGGCTCACACTGAACAACAAGCTATAAAGGGTCCCAAAATTACTAGTGTAAAACCATTCAAACGGGAAAACCAATGGTTTAATCTATATAAAAAAACGAGAAACGAGAAACATGTATGAATTACATAAACAAAAGACAACTACTGTACATCAGATTCCTGACTTAGGACAGGTGCATACATTTGCAGCGGGATTAAACGTTTTAATGGTACCAAACATTCTCCCTTTTTCTGAAACAATAGTATAACATCACAATAGAAAAACACACTATAAAATATCAATATCTATAAATAAAGAAACCAAAACAGCAGAATAAAACTGAAGGGTATGTGTGCTTGTTTTCGAGATATAAGCCATTGAAAATTTTTTTTCTTTTTTTTTCTTTTACAATTATGTAGAAGGTAAACTATTTCATCACCAAGATGAAAATACTGAAAAAACCATTGGTGCATATTTGTCCAGAATATGTATGAAATATTTGTCACTGAACATTTAAGTAAAAAACTATGAATTAATATAATCAGATCTTTTTATTGATATAAAATAGAACATGTGGTATGATTGCCAATAAGACAACTCTCAACAAGAGACTAAATGACACAGAAGCTTACAACTATAGGTCACTATATGGCCTTCAACAATGAGCCAAGCCCATACCACATAGTATGAATTTGTATGAAATATTTGCCACTGAAAATTAAGCAAAGAACAATTAATGAATATTAACATAACTTTTAATGGAGTATAAACATGTATGAAATATTTGCCACTGTACATTAAATGAAGAACTATGAATTAATATAATCATATCTTTCAATGAATAAATATAAGAAGATGTGGTATGAGTGCACTCAAACAACTCTCCCTCTCAAGTCAAATTTGTATAAGTAAACCATTATAGGTCAAAGTAAGGTCATCTTCAACAAGTAAAAGTAAACCATTATAGGTCAAAGTAAGGTCTTCAACAAGTAAAAGTAAACCATTTTAGGTCAAAGTATGGTCTTCTTCAACAAGTAAAAGTAAACCATTATAGGTCAAAGTAAGGTCTTCAACAAGTAAAAGTAAACCATTTTAGGTCAAAGTATGGTCTTCATCAACAAGTAAAAGTATAGGTCAAAGTATGGTCTTCTTCAACAAGAAAAAGTAAACCATTATAGGTCAAAGTATGGTCTTCTTCAACAAGAAAAAGTAAACCATTATAGGTCAAAGTATGGTCTTCTTCAACAAGTAAAAGTAAACCATTATAGGTCAAAGTGTGGTCTTCAACTCGGAGCCTTGGTATAAATATGTATGAAATATTTGCCACTGTGTGATTATCAAAGAACCTTCACTTAATCTTCTTTTAACATTTTAGGGAGAGTTAACTATCACAGCTGACATGGAAGCATTGGGTAATGCCTTGTACTTAGATGTGGTACCAGAGAATTGGTCCAAGAAGGCCTACCCATCCCTTCATGGTCTTGGTATATGGTATGCTGACTTGTTGCTTAGGATTAAAGAATTAGAAACCTGGACTGCTGACTTCCAACTCCCACCAGCAGTCTGGCTCGGTGGCTTCTTCAACCCTCAATCATTCTTGACCGCTATTATGCAGCAGATGGCTAGAAAGAATGAGTGGCCACTTGATCGTATGGCCTTACAATGTGACGTGACTAAAAAGGCCAGAGAAGATATGGCTGGACCTCCAAGAGAAGGTGCTTACGTCCACGGTCTATACATGGAAGGTGCTCGGTGGGATATGCAGACTAGCATGATCGGAGAGGCCCGTCTTAAGGAACTGGCCCCAGCTATGCCAGTCATATTTATTAAAGCTATACCTGTTGACCGTATGGACAACAGGAACATTTATGAGTGTCCAGTATACAAGACAAAGAGTAGAGGACCAACATTCGTCTGGACCTTTAATCTTAAGTCCAAAGAGAAAGCAAGTAAATGGGTCCTTGGTGGTGTGGCTCTTCTACTTCAAGTATAAAAATATTAGGACTTATTTGGTTTTATGCTTAGTGTGCATTTCTAACTTAATTTGTATGTTTGACATTTATTTATTTAATTAAGTACTTGATATATTTATTTGTGATATATATTTGTATCATATAAATTTCTGATTTTATTTATGTTTGAAATAGCATTAAATTGATAAAGTATTATATTTATATTAAATACACTGCTAAGTGAATAGCATTGTTAAAAGAATTATATAATGGCTATAAAAGAGAGATATTTTTGTGAGAATGAGTAAACTTCAATCCGTCCAAGAAGTATTTGGGTTATTTATAGAACTTGTTTATGTATGTCAGAGAAGATTATGTGATTGAGAATGTTTGTTTTCTGAGCACTATAGACTTGCTTGATTTAGATTACATGTAACATTCATAATACATTGTACCAGTATTATTGAAATAGATTAAAATTGGAAAAAAAGGTCAAATGTATGCAACATTAGAAATACCAGTATTATTCAAATAAATGGAATTTGGAAATAAAGTTAACATGTATATATGCGAATATTACAAGTAACAGTATTAGTGAAATAAATTAAATATTGAAAAAGGGTATATTTTTGAATAAATATGTTCTTTTCTAATTTTATATCACACAAAAGAAGCCTTACTGTATTTTTGCTCTATCTGTCGAGTCATATTTACTTCAATCCGTCCTAAGATTATATACGTTTGTAACTAAAGTTTTGTTCTAATTTTTTTTATATATATTTATACATATTGTTGAATAATATATACATATTTGTTATTTGTCACTACTAAAGTTATTTGTTTATTTGTGATTTTTCAGTTTGATGCATAATAAAAGATAAAAATATTATTCAATTATTTCGTCTCTTTTAGGCTTTAGTTAAAGCATAAACTTTTTTGCACAGTGAAGCAGTGGTAGAATTTATGTTTTGTAAAAACAAAGATTTGTGGTATGATTGAAAATGAGGCAACTATCCACTAGACTCGATGATGTGTGGTATGATTGATAATAAGGCAACTATCCACTAGAGACTCAATGATTTAGTAGTGATGAAACTATTCTTGAAAATTTCAAACTGAATAAAAGAAAAAGCAATCTTCTCTGAATCAATTAATTCTAGGCTGATAAATCCTGGAGTACCTTGATTGGGATGGGAGATGGTTCAAACAAACCATGAGGGTCAGGGTTGGGTTACAGTTTAGAGAATAATGGGAAAACATTCATGACTTTGTGCAAACGAAATGAAAAAAGAGAAAAATAGGCAAAATAAGATATAAAGAAAGATCGAGAAAGTTTACCTAAAGTTTGAACAATACAGATATCACCCATCCATCCAGACCGTCATACATGACTACCTACCTATCCTCTTTGATCCTGGCGGAGCATAAGTTCGCCACAAGATTTCGCCATCCAACTCTGTCCTTAGCCTTTTTTTCGGCTTCTCCCCAGGTCATGTCAAGCTCTATCAGTTCTGCCATACATGACTACACAAAAGTTAAAACATGATTAAGAGGGCACTACACACTTGACTGTACTGTTGTTTGTCTCTTGGTCTTTTTCTTTTTTAGCTATGTTCATACCTGCCAACTGTCACTATTTTCGGGAGATTTCCCAAATGAAGGCTCCCAAATCGAAATTTTGAAAGAGCAATTTTGACCACAATTTTAAACAAAACAGTTAATTTTACATTGACTCTAGGCTTATAAAAGCATGAAGAAGCCAAAAAAACAACATTAAAATGTATTTGAAGGCCCACATGAAGTTTTTTTAGGGCTATGACAGCCATTTTGCATGCAAAACCCCCATGGGCATTTTGAAAAGTTGGCAGGTATGCATGTTGTTGTCAGTTTATTTTCAACTTATGAGTTTCAATGTCCCTTTGATATCTTTTGCATCTCTTTTACATGATAGGCTTTCATGGAATGATATGATTCAACTGCATTGACAGACAATGAAAGGGAATTCAGGGGTTAAATCAATGAGACAGCTACCTATCAACACATAACATAAAAATACCCATGAAAAGGCATGTAGATATTAATAGAAAAAAGATTGGGGGTATTCCTCACTGAGCCTTGTACAGCAACTTAAATACTTAAAATCCAAAAATGTATTGTTTTTATCAGAAGACACAAGGAATGTAAGAAAAAAGTATATCAATGAATTTATTAGAAACTTTCAAAGATCTGCCATATCACAACACCAAATGGCAAAAACACTTAAGATTTGTACAAAGACAACCACTGCATGACATACCCCTAGTTCATGACTGGCAGGGTTTAACATGTGACTGTTTTTGTTATTAGATGTCTTTGTTTTAACAATATATCACAACTAGATTAAAGTAATTGGTTGATGCCCTTTTTGTCGAGCCTTCGACTTAAGTCGAAAAAGCGAGACTAAGCGATCCTACTTTCCGTCGGCGTCGGCGGCGGCGGCGTCCACAAATATTCACTCTGTGGTTAAAGTTTTTGAAATTTTAATAACTTTCTTAAACTACACTGGATTTCTACCAAACTTGGACAGAAGCTTGTGTATGATCATAAGATAGTATCCAGAAGAAAAGTTGTAAAAATAAAATTCCATTTTTTCCGTATTTTACTTATAAATGGACTTAGTTTTTTCTGCGGGGAAACATTACATTCACTCTGTGGTTAAAAGTTTTTAGAATTTTAATAACTTTCTTAAACTATCCTTTGTTTGAACCAAACTTGGACAAAAGCTTGTTTATGATCATAAGATATTATCCAGAAGTAAATTTTGTAAAAAAATAAATCCATTATTTCCGTATTTTACTTTTAAATGGACTTAGTTTTTCTACAGAGAAACCACATTTACTCTGTGGTTAAAGTTTTTAAAAATTTAATAACTTTCTTAAACTAGCTGGGTTTGTACCAAACTTGGACTACTTTTCATTTGTAAATTCATTTTCATTTGTAAATTTATGATCATAAGATAGTATCCAGAAGTAAATTTTGTTAAAAGATATTTCCATTTTTTCTGTATTTTACTTTTAAAGGGACTTACATTTTCTTCCAGTTAACATAACATACAGTCTGCAGTTTAAGTTTTCAAAACATTAATTAGATTCATTAACTATCCTACATTTTTACCAAACTTGGACAGATGCTTCTTACAATCAAAAGGAATATTTTTAATGATTTTTTTCCTCCTTTATGTTGAGCCTGCGATTTACAGCAAAAGTAGGCGAGACACTGGGTTCCGCGGAACCCTTACAATTTTTTTAAAATTATAAATCAAAGTTGAATATTAATTTTGGTAAACGAATGTGGGGTTTACAGGATATGAGAATAATGAGTCAAGACTAAAGAAAAAAATTTGAGAAAAATATTCGAAAAAAATAGAGACTAATAGGCTGCTGAAATATAAAGAATAGACTACTAATAAAACAAGACTACAGAAAACTAGGCAAAACTAGAGGCTCTAAAGAGCCTGTGTAGCTCACCTTGGTCTATGTTAATATTAAACATTGTACACAGATGGATTCATGAAAAAATTGTGTTTTGGTGATGGTGATGTGTTTGTAGATCTTACTTTACTAAACATTTTTGCTGCTTACAATTATCTCTATCTATAACAGTAGTTTCTGTGGAAAATGTTAGTGAAAATCTACAAATTTTGTGAAAAGTATTAAAAATTTACTATGAAGGGCAATAACTCCTTAGGGGGTCAATTGACTATTTTGGTCATGTTGACTTATTTTTAGTTCTTACTTTGCTGTTCATTATTGCTGTTTACAGTTTATCACTATCTATAATAATATTCAAGATAATAACAAAAAAACCAGCAAAATTTCCTCAAAATTACCAATTCATGGGCAGCAACCTAACAACCGATAATCCAATTCATCTGAAAATTCCAGGGCAGATAGATCTTGACCTGATCAACAATTTTACTTCATGTCAGATTTACTCTTAATGCTTTTGTTTTTGAGTTATAAGCCAAAAACTGCATTTTACCCCTATGTTCTATTTTTAGACGTGGTGGCCATCTTGGTTGGTTGACCGGGTCATCGGACACAATTTTCAAACTAGATACCCCAATGATGATTGTGGCCAAGTTTCAATTAATTTGGCCCAGTAGTTTCAGAGGAGAAGATTTTTCTAAAAGATTACTAAGATTTACGAAAAATGGTTAAAAATTGGCTATAAAGGCCAATTACTCCTAAAGTGGTCAACTGACCATTTTGGTCATGTTGACTTATTTGTAGATCTTACTTTGCTGAACATTATTGCTGTTTACAGTTTATCTCTATCTAAAATAATATTCAAGATAATAACCAAAAACAACAAAATTTCCTTAAAATTACCAATTCAGGGGCAGCAACCTAACAACGGAAAGTCAGATTCATCTTAAAATTTCAGGGCAGATAGATCTTAACCTGATAAACAATATTATCCCATGTCAGATTGCTCTAAATGCTTTGGTTTTTGAGTTATAAGCCAAAAACTGCATTTTACCCCTATGTTCTATTTTTAGCCATGGCGGCCATCTTGGTTGGTTGGCGGGGACACCGGACACAATTTTTGAACTAGATACCCCAATGATGATTGTGGCCAAGTTTGGTTAAATTTGGCCCAGTAGTTTCAGAGGAGAAGATTTTTGAAAAAGTTAACGCCGGACGCAGGACGACGACGACGACGACGACGACGACGACGACGACGACGGACGACGGACGCAGGACGCCAAGTGATGAGAAAAGCTCACTTGGCCCTTTGGGCCAGGTGAGCTAAAAAAGAAAGAATAGAGACTAACAGGCTGCTGAGATATAGAGAAAAGAGTGCCAAGACTACAGAAAAATGGGGGTGGGATACATTGAATTGTAAAGTTATAAATTAGTTCGTTAGTTTTCTCAATTGTTTTGATTCATATTTCACGTCAGGTCATTGTATAGCCGACTATACGTCATGGGATTTTCTCATTGTTGAAAGCCCAACTCTTATGCTAACGTCCACTTTATTTGAAATTTTGTTAATAGACAATCATTGATTGGAACAATTGATATTATTGAGAAATACATATAAATAAGGTGCTTGAGCCCCCATAGTTCCTGTCCTAGAGTCTCCTGTCATTACCATAAATCCTCTAAGTACAGAATATGGGATTTTTTTTCTTTTAAGTCTTTTTTCTGAATTTGTGAAAGAGCTTTGAATTAACCAAATCAACGTGTACTGGAGTATTCCAAGAGTCCCCTCAGCTTTAAATATTTTTGATATTGATAGTAATAAGAAGATGTGGTATGAGTGACAATTAGACAACTCTTCATTCAAGTCACTTTGCGTAAAAAGTAAACAATTATTGATCAAAGTACGGCCTTCATCTCGGAGCTTGGATAGACTTAATTTATATTTTCTCTTTGGTCTTTTTAACACAAATTATCTTGACAGTGGAGGATAGTTTCATAAATTCGCACATACTACAATCTAACGAAGTTGCTGTTTTTACTGAAGCCTTTCAAGTTAACTTTTTTTTTCGGATTGATTTCATCTTATATTACCAAAATGATAAGTTTGCGTGTTAACATAGAGCATACGTGGCAATAGTGTTATACATGATATATATATTGAATATATTGCCCAAAAAACATGAAAACAGATGCATTGAAACAGAACTAGTCCAGTTACCGAACCAACAGATCAAAATGAGGTATGATAGTTTGTTTTATATTTTGTCTTTTGTCAATTTTCACTGTAATTCTAAATGTATTTACGTAACACAGTGGCATAGGGATGAGCTGGAAAGTAGGGGAGAGTGGGCAAACTTTTGGTAATCGAAGAAAAATGTGTTCTGTTATAAATATTTAATATCGGTATTGTAGGAGTTCGACAGTTTTCTAAAGTGAATGAATCGCCTCCCTTTTGCCATATCCCCCTTTTTTTTGGTGGTTACACTAGTAGAATAAAATTGAGACTGGAAATGGGGAATGTGTCAAAGAGACAACAACCCGACCAAATAAAAAACAACAGCAGGAGGTCACCAACAGGTCTTCATTGTAGCGAGAAATTCCTGCAGTATACATATTCAACAATGTGTTTTCCCGTTTCTGTGTATCGTATAGATAACATTGTTAAAATAGTCGAAGATTTCACCAATTTTGAAACTTGTATAAGACCATTTCTGGTTTGTTAATCATAAAAATCTTAAGAAAGCGTATTTCTCCACCTATCCTGTATATGTATTTCTTTTTATACTTTAAATTGATTAATAAATTACAATACTTTATAAAGCCATTTCTCTAATTCTATGGAAATTTATCCCTTTTCGAACCCATTGTATAAAAAAATTTAATCAACGTGTGGTTGACTGTGATCTCAACAGACCATTGGATGATTTTAAGGGTCATGACCTTTTTAGCTAACTGGATGATTCAAATTAATGCTAACAGGTGTTAATGAAATTGACAACTTCGTGCAATGTGAAAGGCACCCGAAGGGGTTTTTCGATTAACAAAAAAAGAAAATGTTTTTTTAATCATTAGAGAAACAGATTCTTACATAATTACTCGTGGATTATCGGATTTATCCAATCTCGATAGTTAAATTATCAATTTTAAAGTCCTCGCCGAGGCGGCTCGGACTTTAAAATTGATAATTTTACTATCTCGATTGGATAAATCCGATAATCCACTGGTGCCAATGTAAGAATCTATATATCTTAAACCTTAGACTAACAAATATATTGATATTCTTTATAGTTTCGGAAAGAAAAAAATGTGCCAATGTTAAATGTACGAAAAATCTAGAGGGAATAATTTCCCCCCAAATTTTCAACGGCTTAACAATGGGACACGGACACTTCATTTTTTTCTGCTTTATAGGTTCTCAACTTCCGTTATTTATATACTATCAATTTATATCATTCTTTTGAAAGGCTTGTTATTTTCAACAGTACCAGACGTCTTTCGACCCAGGATAAACGATTCTGTTTATTTAAATTTATGATTTTGGGAGTTCATAATTTTACTGTCCGTATGTTATAAATATAAAAACACTTTTGATTGACAAAACTTAATTTCAATAAAAGAGATTCAATAATGAGCTCACACTTTTTGTATATGCACTTCCCTATAATTACATTACATGTATGTTTCAATATATTACGTTATTTTGATTGGCTAATAGTAATTCTTCGTGTCATTCTTAAATTGACCTAGATCTATATTTCAAAATGAAATACAACATTCATGATGACACGAGCTTCCCCAATGAAGTGCAAATGCAAATAAAGAAAAATCTTGATGGAAATCGTGTTTTCGTGATCCTAGTACAAAAATAAAATAATAATAAGAATTGGATGCTTCTTTTAGTAATTTTATAGGGTTGTAAAAGCGTTGACCGTCTGCACATTTTTAGATTGAAAAAAATGTGTTTCGGTCGACGCTTTTACAACACAATACATTTACCAGAAGAAGCATTCTATTCTTAAATAAATAAATTTGGTGTTTTTACTGTCTTCTGATTGGTTAACATTTTTAGTTTTATTTTCAATGTTGTCAATTTTTATGGCGACACGCCTACTCTGACGTTGTGTATTCATACGCCAACATGCGTGTACGTTGTTATTGTTAATATAAACAAAATAAATAGTTCTTTGAGTCTTATTTTTGATAGAAATTTATTTATAATGAATGGCAATAATATATTTTGATTTTATTGAACCATAAAACTAATAATTCAAAATAGATAAGTGCCAGTCATTAAATAACATAAAGCCTCATTTTCAGTTTATTCCAAGTTCTCCTACTGACATGTGTGTTGACGCTTATGGTAAATGGACATAAATCCTGCTCCAGAAATGCTGGTCTTATGAAGAGTATCCAATACCAACTTAAACTCGTTGAGGACAATGATGGAAAATGTGATTGTACAGGAAGAGTTTCAGGTATAATATTTTTACAATAAGTAGAAAAAATAAGAAGATGTGGTTTGGTTGCCAACTAGATAACCAACCATCCATTAGACACCAAATCTTAATGAAACAAACATTAACAACTGTAGGTCACTGTATGTCCTTAGACAATGAAAACACCTGTAAAAATTCAAACTCGAACACTATACGGTCGTATTTATTTACAAAAATAACAAGAAGCAAATATGATACACCGTGAGCACGTAACGCCAACCGCTGAATCTAAGGATACTTGGGACAGACATATACAAAATATTGCGTGGTTTTACGAGTTTCTTTAAAAGTCTGATACAGACCAATCAACGTTACGCCCTTAATTCATATAGTTTGAATGAAAGAATCCCTGTTGTGCCGGGTACACTTAGCTGGATTTGGCAAAACTTTTAGGAATTTTGGTCCTCAATGCTGAACGTCGTACTGTAACAGTATTTGGCCTTTTTAACTTTTTCGGATTCGAGCGTCACTAATAAGTCTTTTGTAGACGAAACGCCGCGCGTCTGGCGTATATACAAAATTGTATCTTTGATGATTATGCGTCAAGAGGTGATATATTTGTTCTTTTCCCTGTTTTATTTTTACTAATTCTGTTTTGTCATTAATCTGATTGATATATTGATCTAAAATACGTGTTTTTTTTATTAGTTGTTATTTGCTTTGAACAATTATCTGTCAGTAACTGCGAGTACTCTCCTATCTATACTTTCAGAATCAGGCAAAGTTGCGTTTATGGCTAAAAATTCAGCTGCTTTACAGAATATTCCGGCGAAATCTACTGTAGTATACAATACAGTAATAACAAATGTAGGCCACGGGTACGATAAAACTACTGGAATATTTACTGCTCCTACAAATGGTGTCTACATTTTTTCCTGGAATGTCCTTACTCATGCTGGCAAATACTTCTTCACTTATCTAACTCTAAATGGAAAACTGATAGTCAGAAACTACACTGGTGCACAGAAAATTGCAGACCACATCTCATCAAGTCAGAATGTTGTTCTCGAAATAAATAAGGACGATAAAGTATTCATAAAGGTTCAAGATGGATATACCGGACAGTACATGTTTGGTGATGATTGGTCATCTTTCAGCGGTTATAAACTATAAAAGCTATATAAAATAAAAACACAATTGTCAGATATTTATTTACATTTTTTTAATTAGGAGGAGATGTGGTATGAGTGCCAATGAGACGACTCTGCTTTCAAATCACAATTATAAAAGAAACCCATTAAAGGTCAAAGTACGGTCTTCATCACGGAGCCTTAGCTCACACCGAACAGCAAATTATTTAGGGCCCCAAAAATGTCTAGTGTAGAACCATTCAAACAGGAAAATCAACTGTCTATTCTATATTAAAAAAGAGAAACACGTATGAACCACATCAACAAACAACATTCACTGAACCTTCTTGAGTACAGGTGCAAAGCAATGCAGCGGATTTAAACGTTTTAAAAGGTACCAATTTACCTTTACCTGAAACAATAGTGTAACATCACAACATTGAAAGACACACTATACAATATCAATTAACACAAACAAGTGAACAAGGTTTTTATTATGATGTTTTTAATAAATGGTCATTGATATCTAAAAGAACGTCTAGAAGAAGCGATTATGACTGTCTTTACATTGATACTTTCACACTGTCAATGGAATATTGTTACAACTGCATATCTATTAAATCAATAACGGTAAAATTCATGTTTTCCTAATGGCGAAAATAAATACGGGTGGTGGGTAGAAATTGATGGGGGAAAATCAGTTTTCTTTTAATAGCTTCTCTTTCTTTAACTAGCTTTCTGAGATTATGACACCACTTAAGCGTCCGTCGTCGTCAGCCATCGAAAGTTGCCTTTTTCAAAAACCTTCTTCAAAACTCATGCAAAGACCGACAAAAGTTTTGAGACGTATAGCAGTGATGGTGTATAAACTATTCTCTTTACAAATAATCCTCATTGTGCTCATATCCTATGGAAAGATTATATGTCCGCCATGTTAAAACATAGAACACTTTTGGAACTTTTGGTCTTCGGTGCTCTTCAACTTTGTACTTGTTTTGGTTTTCCAAATTTTTTCATTTGCATGAGTTTTGAATATTTTTGATTGAAATAAGATGTGATATGAGTGTCAATGAGACAACTTTCCATTCAAGTCACAATGTCAGTAAAAAGTAAACAATTGAAGGTAAAGTACGGTCTTCATCTCGGAGCTTTTTATATACTTTCTTCATTTTTTTCTACGGTTGTTCTCTTTAATTGATATCGTGACAGTGTAGGATATTTTCATAAATTTGCACATACTAGAATTTAACAATTTTGCTAATTTTAGGCCTTTATTTTTACTTCCTTTTCTTCGGATTGATTCCAACTTCTACATTACCAAAATGATAAGTTTGCGTGTTAACATAGGAACATGTGTGGCAATAGTGTTAAACAAACTTGATATATTGCCCAAATATCGTCAAAACAGATGCAAGGAAATTGATCCGAACAAGTCCAGGTACCGAATCAACATATCGAAATGAGGTATGATGCATGTATTTTTTTTTCTTATTTTTTTCACAGAAATTTTCCGTTGGCTAATTTTCATAATACTAAATGTATTCAAATAACACAGTGGAGTAGGGATGTACTGGAAAGTGGGAGCAAACTTTTGAAATTGAAAGTTTTCTTTAATAATCTAATATCGGTATTGTATGAGTTTCAAATGTAAAGGGATTACATCCCTTGTCCGCTCCCTATCGCCTGGTTCCTACACTAGTGTAACTGAATGTAGACGTCTCTTTTTATAAGCATAAAGTATGAATGAGCATAGGTACTTGGGGACAGGACAATTTTTTAAGCCCTATCCTTTTTTTTCCAAAATCCGTTATTTTTGTTTTGTTTTCCGTTAATTTCAATTATTTTCGCGTTTACTGCATAGTATGAAGTTCAACATAAATATACTAGAAATGATCAGAAATGAATTAATTTTGTTATTTACTACCAAATCCAAGTGTAATACTATTCGAGCGGACCGGTCACTGATATATTATGGGATAATGGTGCATCGTAAGGGTGCCCAGGGGCCTGTTTATCGAAACTGTCATAAGATCGGTCTTAAGAATTTCTTAGGACAGAAGTTAGGATAAAGTTAGGACCGACTTACGACACGTCTCAGCATGCACATCGAAGCTATCTTAGGAATATCTTAGTTAGGACGTCCTAATTGATGTCCTAAGTATTAGCGGAAAAGAAAATACAAACCGAATATGAAAAAAAAATAATTAGAATATCATATTTTATCAATAATTTTATTTCAAATATGGTTAATTAGAATCTAATAACTAATATGTAGTTTTAAATTAAAGGTAAAAATATTTTTTGTAAAATAATTGTACATTTAAACTGTATGAAACAAAACATGACACAAAAATAAAAAAGAATTACAAACTAACTGTAAACAAGATATATAATACGTAAAAATCACAATATGTTTTTCAGTGAGTTGAATTCGAAGTGTCACATTTTCATTCTTAAACAGTGCAAATGCAAATCTCGTGCATTATTCATATCATTACGGAGAATTCCAACTATTTTTACTACTGCTTTAAAAATAATACGCGTGAAAATGAACAAAAGACGAAATTCGAATGTCCTAAGACCATCTTAAGACACCTAAATTGGTATCCTAAAGTTAGGACAATTCCTAGGATTTTCCTAAGTTGCGACATGTTTGATAAACCCATTTAGGACTAAGATGTGTCCTAAGTTGGTCTTAGGACACGTCCTAATCCTAAGAGAGCTTCGATAAACAGGCCCCAGGTCTTCAAGTTTTCACTAGTCACACAAGACATGTAGTAAATTATATTCATATAAAATTAAAGAATATTACAAGTCTTTTAAGTTATTCAATATTTGGCTTATTTGAATGACAAATTATAGCAAGATGAATTTCCTACGAAAAGATGAGTTTAAATTTGGATTGATATATATAACTTCAATATATAGAGTGCGCTTATTTATTAGTTCCTCGTTATCACTAATATTCGACAATTCCTTACTATTAATATATCGTATACACGCATAAGAATGTTTGCTTCTCTTGTTTTTTTTACTTTGTGTCAGATATTCTACATGACGCTATATTTTTTTTAAATAAGATGTCCCTTACTTTTCTTTGGATTATTTTATTACATATTTAGTCATATTTGTAATCTAATAAACAAATTGTTCTTTTTTTGACAGAAAACGGTGCCAATATTAAATTAAGAATAATTTAGAAAGAATCATATCCCGCCAATTTTTCAATGAAACATAGGCCTATCTTAAATTTAAAAAAAAAGGCCACGGAACCTGGAAGATCTTTTTTCTGCTGTTTAGTTCCTGCATTTATATAGAATCAGTTCATTATACTATTCTTTTGGCAGGCATACTATTTTGAAACAGATAGAAAACGTCAGAATGCACTTTTAGATTGTTAGAAATCAACAAGTATGATAAGCAATTCGGTTTGATTAAAACTATGTCTTTGATAGTTCATGATTTTAATACCCGAATGTTATAAAACAAATTTTGGTTGACAAAGACATAATTTAAACACAAGAATTGCAATAATGAGCTCAACATTGTTATGAATGTCACTTTTTGTGATACATAAATTAACATCAAGCATTGTTTTTAGTTTATTTCAAGTTATCCTACTGACATGTGTTATGACACTTATGGTAAATGGACATAAATCCTGCTCCAGAAATGCTGGTCTTATGAAGAGTATCCAATACCAACTTAAACTCGTTGAAGACAATAATGGAAAATGTGATTGTACAGGGAGAGATTCAAGAAGAGATTCTGTGACAGGTATGATATTTTTACATTTAAAAGTAAGATGACTTAATATGATTGCCAACTGAATGAGCCAAGTCTCCACAAGAGACCAAAAGCACGACTTTCATTCGGTCAATCTTTCACAATCTCAAAAAAAAAAATTCTTGTAGATATTTCATTTAGCAAAATTTCTGATTAGTTATTATGATAACACCATATGTATAATATATAACTGTAAAAGCCATTTGAATCATCGAAATGGAATGAAATGTCTCAACGAAATGTCCGTTTATTCTGTCAAATCTGGAAAATTCCTAACTGCTTACATGTGTAATGGCATTGAAATGTCGAGGAACAATCTATACTTTTTGTAGTTTTAAAAAAAGATTTATTTGAGAATCTTTATTTTCTCGGTTACTGATCAGAATATTGAAGTGACTATTTTGAGATCTTTTGACAGACAGTTTTTTGTTGTTGCTAAATTTGTCCATATAATTATTAAATCAGATTAGTAATTGACTCGCATATGTTTCTTCGATCAGATCATTTCCTTCGCGGTCCGAATATAGACTAGAGCTTTCACGATCCAATCGCAATACATGACTGCCGTTAGTAAATATAGTAGATGTGGTATGAGTGCCAATGAGCCAACTCTCCATCCAAAAAACAATTTATAAAAGTTATCCATTTATAGGTCAAGGTACGGCCTTCAACACGGAGCCTCTGCTCACACCGAACAGCAAGCTATAAAGGGCCCCACTAGTGTAAATATGACACACAGCAACAAATGACAACCTCTAAATCAAAGGCTTCTGACTTGGGACAGGCACATACATAATTGGCGGGGTTGAACACGTACCACAGATCAATCAGCGTTACGCCCTACATCACGGTTAATATAATCTAAGAATGAAAGTTTTGGAGGCGTCAAGGTTTTTTTAATCTATTCTCTTTTTTATTTCCTTTTCTTATACATCATTTGATACACAATTTATATTGTCAACCTTAATAAGTATATAATGACAGAAATTTCAATTTCTTTCAGAACCAGATAAAGTCGCGTTTATGGCTAAAACTATATCTGCTTTAATAAATATTCCTGCAAAATCTACTGTAGTATACGATACAGTTGTGACAAATATAGGCAACGGATACGACAAGTCAACTGGGATATTTACAGCTCCTTCAAATGGTATCTACATATTTTCCTGGACCGTACTAACTCATAATCACAAATACTTCGTCACTTATCTGGCTCTAAACGGAAATGTGATAATAAAAAACTACACGGGAGCAAATAGTGTGGCGGATCACATATCATCAAGTCAAAATGCTGTTATCGAAATTAAAAAGGACGATAAAGTATTCGTTAAGGTCCTAGAAGGCAATACCGGACAGTACATGATTGGTAATCACTATTCATCTTTTAGTGGTTATAAACTTTAGAAGCATATAAAAAATGTCAGATACTAGTATAATTATGTTTATTAAAAAGCTTTGAAATCAATGGTTTTTTTATGCCCCACCTACGATAGTAAGGGGGCATTATGTTTTCTGGTCTGTGCGTGCGTTCGTCTGTTCGTCCGTTCGTCCGTCTGTCCCGCTTTAGGTTAAAGTTTTTGGTCAAGGTAGTTTTTGATGAAGTTAAAGTCCAATCGACTTCAAACTTGGTACACATGTTCCCTATGATATGATCTTTCTAACTTTAATGCCAAATTAGAGTGTTTACCCCAATGTCACGGTCCACTGAAATGGAAAATGATAGTGCGAGTGGGGCATTCGTGTACTGGGGACACATTCTTGTTTAATGATATTTACAATATATGGCCACTGATATCTAAAAACCGTCCAGAAAGAGCAACTATTGCTGTCTTTAAACATGGACACTTTCACAATGTACAGTAAATGCAACAGTTCTACAAACGCATTTCTTTTTAAACAATAACGGCGAAGTTCATGTTTTTTTAATGACGGAAATACTTACGGGTCATGCTTAAAAGTTGAAGGATTTTTGTTCTTTCATTAGCTTCGCTAGTCCTAAAATGGCTTTATGGGCTTATTACATCACTATAGCATCCGTCGTCGTCTGCCATCGAAAGTTGCCTTTTTCGAAAATCTACTTTAAATCCTTTGCATAGGCCTGCCAATTATTATTGAAACGAAGTACTGGTAATTGTTCTGTCCTCTACAAATAATCCTCATTGTCCTCCTATCTTAGCCTAAAAGAAAGGCGAAAGATACCAGTGGGACATTCAAACTCACAAGTCGAAGTCGAAAAAAAGTGACAACACCACGACTAAAAAAAAAACCAACAACAACCCAATGGCAAACAAAACACTCATTTGGTCTCCTTATTAGACTTGGTGCATTCAAACCACATCTTCGTTTTTAGCTCACCTGGCCCAAAGGGTCAAGTGAGCTTTTCTCATCACTTGGCGTCCGTCGTCCGTCGTCGTCCGGCGTCCCTAAACTTTTACAAAAATCTTCTCCTCTGAAACTACTGGGCCAAATTTAACCAAACTTGGCCACAATCATCATTGGGGTATCTAGTTTAAAAATTATGTCCGGTGACGCGGTATACCAACCAAGATGGCCGCCATGGTTAAAAATAGAACATAGGGGTAAAATGCAGTTTTGGGCTTATAACTCAAAAACCAAAGCATTTAAAGCAAATCTGACATGGTGTTAAAGTGTTTATCAGGTCCGTATCTATCTGCCCTGAATTTTTCAGATGAATCAGACAACCCGTTGTTATGTTGCTGTATCTGAATTGGTAATTTTAAGGAAATTTTGCTGTTTTTGGTTATTATCTTGAATATTATTACAGATAGAGATAAACTGTACACAGCAAAAATGTTAAGCAAAGTAAGATCTATAAATAAGTTTCAATGACATTACCAAAATGGTCAATTGTCCCCCTAAGGAGTTATTGCCCTTTATAGTCAATTTTTAACAATTTTTCGTAAATCTTAGTAATCTTTTAGAAAAATCTTCTCCTCTGAAACTACTGGGACAAATTAAACCAAACTTGGCCACAATCATCATTGGGGTATTTAATTTTGAAATTGTGTCCGGTGACCAGGCATACCAAACCAGATGGCCGCCACGGCTAAAAATAGAACATAGGAGTAAAATGCAATTTTGGGCTTATAACTCAAAAACCAAAGCAGTTAGAGCAAATCTGACAAGGGATAAAATTGTTCATTAGGTCAAGATCTATCTGCCCTGAAATTGTCAGATGAATCGGACAACCTGTTGTTAGGTTGCTGCCCCTGAATTGGCAATTTTAAGGAAATTTTGCTGTTTTTGGTTATTATCTTGAATATTACTATAGATAGAGATAAACTGTAAACAGCAATAATGTACAGCAAAATAAGATCTAAAAATAAATCAACATGACCAAAATGGTTAATTGGCCCTCTAGGGAGTTATTGCCCTTTTTAGTCAATTTTCATAAAATTTCTAAATTTTCATTTACATTTTCCACTGAATCTATTGTGCATTATAGATAGAGATAATTTTAAGCAGCAAGAATGTTTAGAAAAGTAAGATTTAAAAACACATCTCCATCATCAAAACACAATTTTGTCATAAATCCATCTGTGTCCTTTGTTTAATATTCACATAGACCAAGGTGAGCGACACAGGCTCTTTGGAGCCTCTAGTTATACAACATAGAAAACTTAAGACCGAGGAGAAGTCATGACGTCACATCAACAAAAAGAAAACTTTTGCAATTCTAGTGGTTTTGGATTATATCTCAAAGTCAAAAAGAGATATCGTAGCAACACATGTTAAATATCATCAATAGATCAAGAACTATCTATCTACTAGTATTTAACGTTGTTATTGGCTTTGAACTACAATGTAGATAGTTATCAAAGGTACCAGGATTATAAGATATATATATATGTAGCTGTCAGTAACAACGAGTACTCTCAGATCTGTGCTAACTTTGTAGTTCTTTTTTGTGGGGATGCATTAATGACTTACCTGGTTTTTTTTAGTTTTTTGCTTTGTATCGATCAGATGAGTTCACCCCTTTTCAACTGAAGTTTGTATTTTTTTGTTGTTACACCACTGTCCTGGTCCCCAGTTAGGGGCAGCGTGGGGCCTTCACACTGGTTTAACTCTGCCACATTTAGTATATGTCTGTCCCGAGTCAGGAGCCTGTAATTCAGGGGTTGTCGTTTTTAGCTGCTTATCATATTTTTTTCGTTCAAGGATAAAGTATTCGTTAAAGTTCCACAATAGTAATACTGGACAGTACATGATTGGTGAAGGCTAGTCAACTTTCAGCGGTTATAAACTATAAATTCATATAACATAAAAACAAAATTGTCATATAGATATTTATTATAAAATCTTTTAATTCAATTATTTTATTATTATATTTACAATACATGGCTATTGATATCTAAAAACCATCTAGAGGAAGACATTTTGACTGACTTTCCACGGATACTCTCACCATGTAAATGCAACATTTTTACAAACGCATTTCTATGCAAATAAAACAATGTAAAATTCATGTTTTCTTAATGTCGGAAATACTTACTGGTCATGTTTGTAAAATGATGGGGGGGGGGGGGGGGAATCTATTTGGTTTTACAAGCTCTGCTTTCTGAGATTATGACATCACTAAGCCTCCTTTGGTGGTCATGGATTTTTTTCTTCTTCGAAATCTTCATAAATCCAATCAGAGACCGCCAAATAAATATTTTGAAACGTACAAATGATGGTGTATGACCTTTTCTCACAACACATAAACCTTATTGTATTTCCTCATGTTTCTATATTAAAAAATTAAATCACAAAAATACTGAAATCCGTTGAAAATTCAAAACGGAGAGTCACTATAATCAAATGACAATATAAAAAGCCCGTACACATCAAACTAATAGATAACAACTGTCATATTCCTGACTTATACAGGTATTTTCTCATGTAAAATCTGGTGGATTGAATTAACCTGGTTTTATAGCTAGCTAAACCTCTCGGTTGTATGACAGTCGCATCAAATTCAATTATATTGACAACAACGCGTCAACAGCTCTTGGAAACTTTCTCGTTCTTGATGCAGAGGAAAAAGATGAATGTTACACAAGTTCAATGTTAAGCATAGCAAAAATACATACCACTGCTCAGAAACTGGTTTTGAAAAAATGAGGTTTCCTTCTGCAACAGATACAAAGGGACTCTGCATATTATAGTATATGCATGTAGGAACTGTGCGATTTAAATAATAAACATCAACCACAGTGCTCCTTTTGTCTGACACGAAAGCAACAATATCATCTTTTTGAACAAATAAATTTTCATTAGGAATATGACATGATTGTTTCCATTCGTTTGACGTCATGACGTGTTAGAACTTTTGATTTTGCCATTTGCTTATGTAATTTCCGTCTTTAAATATTCTTTGAAGGTTGGTAGTAGTTTCAAGCTTACTTTTTTAATTTACGAATACCGACCGTTGAGGGTCTCTGAAGACTTAACTCAATTGTAATATACGTCTACTCATATACACGTTGTAAAACATAAGGAGATTTGGTATTATTGTCAATGAGACAAAAATAAAGAACAGACACCAAAGGAGTATGTTGTAAACAACTACTTGCACTACTTGCACAGTCCTTCAATAATGAGCAAAATGAAAACTGTATGCCTTTAGCAAGGAAAAAGCACCCTGCAAGACAAATAATATATATATACATTTTACGTGTAGTTCAAATTGTAATATGAATTGCGTCCATGGCCACGATTCTTTCTACAGGCTCCTAACACAAAAAGAATAAGGCGGGTATACACATGTTTTATGGAATCATCTCTTTCCCATTCGTCAAAACTCAACCGAACTAACAATTTACAATTTGTAGATCTAGATAAGCGGAGTTTTGCCGATTCTACTCATCCCTGAAATTGCATAGAACAATGATCAATTTCCGAAGCAAGATTGTTGGCTACCCTACATTGACGGAAGTTATGTGGTATGCTTGCCGATTTGATCAGCCTCAGTTCTTGCTCGTTAATTGGATCATATCTATGTCTAAATGTAATAAGAAGGCACATATCGGATTAAAAACTTTTAATAATGAAAAGATTCTGGATAGGGTTTACGGAATAATACAAGTTCATGTTCGTAAAAAAAAATCAAAATAAAGGGCAAAAATATATTCATTTTTTAGAGAAGATGCCCCCCTCCTCCCCCCCCCCAAAAAATTAAACAAAAAGAATAAATAATAAAGTCTTTTTTATTTATGAAAAAATAGACAATGACGGCAAAACATGAAGAATATGAAACAATATACGAAGAATTAAAAGAGTTAACAAACGAAAAATCCTCGGCTAAGGTCCTCAAATATTTAGCAAAATATCCATATTAATCTGAATGTTTGGTTCGTGTTAAACGTATTTTCAAGATGTTTTAATATATTAGTCAAGAATAAGGTGATAGTTTGATGGAACGAGACGCGGTCAAGACTGACCACACAGCATACTTGTACCCAATACACTGATCGCCAAAGAGATGTATTTTGGTTCTGTTATGTATAAAGATTGATGATACTTATATAGGAAGATATTTTGACATGACTTTTGGAAGTTTGTCCATTTCATTAAGTTAAGAGACAGCTGGGTAGACTTAAGAAGGTAAGAAGATAATTTTCTCCTACAGTAATGATTCATACTTAATAATCAAGTCATTATTTTACAAACTGACTTATTTATGAAGTCATAAGATATATTACATCTCGAATGCAATAGTACAATATAAGACAAAAGGATATGGGTATCCACTTATGACACAAAATCAGAACATACACAACTAAACACATACAAAAAGCAATGGGACAGAATATTTTTTGTTCATCACGAAATGTTCATCATCTAATTGTATATCATTACATAGATTTTGTCTGGTATTTTCGTTTACCTTGCAATTGAGAATAAAATGAAATTTAGCTTCCATGATTTTGAAGATTATACACAATTTTTGTTCTCGGGGAATTTGAATATAACGATCATTTTCATTTAGGGTTCTAACAATTAAAAGAGGGACGAAAGATACCAAAGGGACAGTCAAACTCGTAAATCTAATACAAACTGACAACGCCATAGCTAAAAATGAAAAAGATAAACAGAAAACCAATAGTGCACATGACAAAAAAATAGAAAACTAAAGAATAAACAACACGAACCCCACCAAAAACTAGGGGTGATCTCAGGTGCTCCGGAAGGGTAAGCAGATCCTGCTCCACATGCTCGTAGTCTTTTATATACTGGAATGGCAAATTGTGAAAACCAAATTTTAGTTACCAGTACATGTACCAGTTATGACTTTAATTTCAGTTTGTTCAAAAGATCATATCATCATGATGGCCTTTTTTATTCCAATGATTTCGACCTTGGGATTGTTGATAAGTATGGTCCAAGGACAGATTCCTGAATATTACGATGGTAACAGTATTCTTGCCCCTGGAGGTTTATTACCATCCGACGGTATTTCCTGGGTTGAAACGAGTAAGACTACTTTTACGAAATATGTGTGTTTTTTTATAGTCCATTAAATTGAAACAGAGCTGTTGTAGAATTTTCTTTTGATAATAAATTTTACATAATACAATAATTACTGTTCTCACTACTATATTTTTATTTTATTAGTAAGAATGATTTTAAATTTTACAGAAAAAGCTCTCCACCACTCCCCCCCCCCCCGGAAAAAAAAAAAAAAAAAAAAAAAAAAAAAAAACACACAAACACACAGACACAATACAAAAGGCTGGAAAAAAATATCAAATGATTCACTAAGGATCTCCTGTTTATTTTACAAATGTTAAGAACGTCATTCAACTTGTGTAATAAATAAAAAAATTCTAATGAGTAATTTAACTATAAACAAAGAAGGTGTCCCAAGTACACGGATGTCCCATCCGCACTATCATTTACTATGTTCAGTGGACCGCGAAAATGGGATCTCTAATTTGGAATTCAAATTAGAAAGATCATATAATCGGGAACATACATACTAAGTTTTAAGTTGATTGGAATTCAACTTCATCAAAAACTACCTCGACCAAAAACTTTAACCTGAATCGGGACGAACGGACGCACAGACCAGAAAATATAATGCCCATAAATTATGCATAAAAATGTCTGTAGAAACACATTACATTCAGTTACCTAGGTGCATACTTTTTAATCAGTTAAAACAATGAATATTATTGAAATCATAATAATGTTATAATAGAATTCTACAAAGTAGTCAAGGACCTTCCTTTATAAATCCCTTCTGTAGATAAGATAATTGTAAATAAACAACCATCAACTATGATGGTGTATATTACGTAACCAAGCTCTAATAAAGTTAAATGTGTTATTATCTTCTTTTTTCAAGCTGTGTTTGGTGCAGTGGTACTGTGTTTGTTGTTCTGTGGCAACAACGACAACAACAGCGGAACTAGCGGAGATAACCCCGCCCCAGAGAGCTAAACGTCAACTTCCTTGTGACATAAAACAAAGAAAAGAAAAGAAGGCGATGTATTCAATTTTTTTTTCTCTATAAATGAACTTTATCATAATTATACTTAATAGAAAAATGAAATTAAAAAACATGGGGTCACCGTTCATTTAAGCTCACAATCGGCCTTCGAAAGAAGCATGCTTTTTTGTTAAAGATTTTTTTTCTGTTGAACTTATAGGAGAAATAGACGGACATGTAATATCGAAATAAAAAAGGACTAAATTACAGAAACCGCTTAAATTTTACATTTGTTTAGTTTAAATAAAAAATATAGGTCACCGATGAGTTTAAAAAGATATTTTAAATTTGATGCAAAAAACTGACATTGTTGCACAAAAGGGAGATAATTTAGAGCTTTTTCAATGATGTGAACATTTTAAAAGTCATCTGGGGCCAACCATATCGATTCCTTTGGTTGATTTTCGTGCCATATTATAAAGTAACAACTAATAGTGTAATTATAAATAAAAGTTGTAATGAAAAAAAAACGTTTAACATTTTGCTGACATTTTTGTACTTTTGTACCCAAGAGCCTGCTTCAGTTTTTTTTTTATGATCTTCTCATGTTTAAAATAAAGAGATGTGGTATATGATTCCCCGTAAGACCATCTGCTAAAGTCAACAGGTACGTCCTTCAACAATGAGATAAACCCATACGTTATAGAAAGATGCAAAACTTCTCGACATATAACAAATGTAAAACATTTCATACGAAAAAGAACAACGTTGTACTGTAATAGCGATCTTTTACCAGGCCCTTAGCAAGGAATTTTCAGGAGGGGGGGGGGGGGTATTTGGACTCACAAACTCGACTTTAACAGTCACAATTCGAACATAATGTTGAGTTTAACAGTGCTTATTTGTTTTCAAGGGGGGGGGGTCGTCCGAACCCCCTGGCTACGGGTATGATTACTGATCCTGTTGTTTCAATTTATAACTACTTACATTTTGCTATATATACAATTATATTTTTATTTTATTTTCAGGTGTTTTGTCATCTCAATAAAGCAGTTATAATAATTCATCAATGGTCATATTTGTATTCAATAAATTATTATGCACATACATTAACCATGCATCGTTATTCTTCAGTTTTAACAAATTCATGTTTTCTAATTCGTGTTATATAAATAACAAAAATGGACGAGACACAAGTAGAATTTTATTTTTTATTCATGATAATACAATATAATTATACAATATGTATATTACACAATCATGATATTATGAGCATAAAATTGAGAATGTAAATGGGGAATGTGTCAAAGAGACATCAACCCGACCAAAGAGCAAAACCCAACCGAAGGCCACCAATGGGTCTTCAACACAGGGAGAAAATCCCGCACCACAGACGTGCTTCAGCTGTAACGAACATGTTTAACGAAAAAAAATATTGCCATCATTGGATATTTTCGAACTATAAATAACAAGAGACAAAATTATGGTACATGATATCTGTTTTAACATTTATAAATATTTAAAATTGTTGATTAAAGTTAGAATGACTGCTAGACAAACAAAAATCCGCGTAGTGAAATTGTCTTAGACGGCACAGGTAAAATTCCCGATGTTCTGCGTTTGACAACGTAACGAGACTGCTTTACTTGCTTGGAAGTTGCTGGTCCTATGATATATGAACACGGGGCATTATTTTCTATTTTTATTATTTTCTTTTACTTTTTTTACTATTTTTCTTTTTTTTTCATTATCAATATGCATTTAAAAAAAAGGTGAAAATATTAGCAAACAAACGTTAAATATAGTAAAAATATAATGCAAATGCATATATTTATAGGACTAGGAAGTTGCCTAATGACACAAAAAAAAAATATCTTTAATAGCATTTTGTTCCATTCAATTTAAATTTATCTTAAATTTTGAGAGTGCATTCAAATTACATGTAATATTTAATCATTTACATAAAATACAGCATTGACCTATAATGGTTTACTTTTATAAATTGTTATTTTGGATGGATAGTTGTCTCATTGGCACTGTCACCACATCTTCCTATAATTATGACAATTAATAAAGTTAAATTCATAAATGATCGATATCTGTTAACACATTTTGTGTAATCAATGATATATGGCCTTAGGCTTCTTGTTAGTTTACGCACACTAATCTCCCTATCTCTTGACAATCTTTGAAAAAGTTGTCCAGGATCAATATTCTAGAATAGGGTATTCTTTCTTTCTTTCTTTCTTTTTTATTTGGTTTATTTTCTACTTATTTTTTGTGCAATTTATTTTCTATTCGTAATAATGTAACATCCATTTAATATTCTCTATTCATATTGTTGGTTCCATATGGGGTAATATATTTGTTCATTTTACCCCAACATGACGAAGTGTTATTCAAATATTTTTTTTAGTTAGACTTCGAATTGAGTAAGAATATCACATTTCCTCGTGTCAACACTTCACTTCGGAAGTGTATCAACCTGTCAAAAATTATTCCGCATAACAACTCTCTTCTTCGTTCACTTTTTGGTAGAAGTCGGACTTTGAAGTTTACATTTTGGAAACGGTAAGGGAATTTTTAAATTTCTAAAAACATTTTTTAGTAATTATTTAACAAATAATTCAAACATGATTTGCATTATCTAGTTTCAATTTCTAATGCATGTCTTTATCAGGCAATTTTTCCCGTAACGTAAAAATAACAACTTTGGTCACTATTGAAAAGTTCTCTCATGCATGGCAATAGTACCACATCTTATTTTCAAATTATCGTAAAGAGGACAAATACGTTGAAGCAAAGAAAAGGAAATTCATAGAAGCAAAATAAATAAATAAACAAACAGTAACAACTTCAGTCGAAGAAGTAATTTAGGTAATGAAGTCTAGTTAAATTTTCCGTCCGTCGATGTGTGTATTATTGGTGGTATTCACATTTGGTCATGCTGATAAAAGTTTCAAAGGGTATTCAGTAATATGTTATCATTGGCGGGGTGTTTCGGAGGAAAAACCACAGGCATACAAGGCGTTTGAAAACACAAGACGATTTCTGCTTTGCTATAATTATTGAGCCTGTGAAAATATACCCCTGTATAAATATACAGAGGCAACAAGTAAATCACACAAAATAAAAACTAAGAAAGTATATGAAAGTGAAAGGAACTATATCTTTATTATACGCATCCTCAAATGTTTTGACAATACCTATTGCTGTATGACGTCACTCAGAGGGATGTAATTATCAAATTTGTTCCAAATTATCAGTTTTTTTTTTTTTTTATCTCACTGAGAAATCCCATTACTACATTGCACCCAATGTAACAATATGATTTCTTTCAGGAACGTCGGTATCATGAAGTCAACAAGCATACTTTGTTACATAGCGCTTCTTTCGTTAACTCTCATGACAGTCTCGGCCCATATAGTTTATAGGCAAATAGTTTTTCCTCAAGGTGACCCTGCTGCTTTAAATCGAGATGTTTGGCCAGAGGAAGAAGTAACAGCAATATGGGGTATGCCTTTAATTAATCGACATACCGACTATGTAATATTGAACATTACAGTTTCTAGAAATCATTTACGAATAATAACATTAGATGCATGTTTCATTATAATACGTTATTCTAATTGACTAAACTGCAATTTCGCGTTATTCCTTAATCAACTTCATTACACAATAAAATTTACCACTGCTGATGACACGAGGTCCCACAATAAAGTGCACAGGTAAATTAAATAAAAACTTGATAAAAATTGTGTTTCATGATCCAAGCTAAAAAATGTAATTATAAGTATTGAATGCTTCTTTTTGTAACTTCATATGGTTGTAAAAGCGTTGACCGTGCGCACATTTTTAGAATGAAGCGCTTCCGCGCTTCATACAAAATGTGCTTCTGTCAACGCTTTAACACCCCAATGAAGTTACAAAAAGAAGCATTCAATTCTTAAATGAATATGGGAGGGATATGCGAATGATGCCAATTTAAATGAGGCCCCTTTATAGGGGTTTCCAAGTAATCACATTTTTTGGCCTACATGTATATAATCACACAATCATTAATTATTTATTAAGGTGGTACCCGACACTTTCACTGAAATTAATTTGGCTCGTTTATTTTTCATTAAATTTTGACAATGTATTTACTTTGACCCTTTGACAAAAATATAAAAATTTCAAAAATTTTGAACCAACCGTTTTGTTAGAAAAATTACACTGGTTATATAGCAGTTTGACAAACACTTATTTTGATCATTGAGAAGCTTTGTATTCCCTTAACAAGACAACGTCATTAAAACGTTAAGCTGATTTTACACAGTTATCTCCCTGTAGTGTTAGGTACCACCTTAAACAAGATAATAAAATAATCATAAAATATTTGGTCTGGTAATCAAATAATCACTATAAACGTCTAAGTAATCACACACGTCTAAGTAATCACACAATCAAAAACCCGATGGTGAGGCTTTTAAATGCATTGTCTACAATATTGTTTAGTATGTTAATTGATACTTTGTAAGCATTCAGAAACAACAATAAGGGGTTTATTCAGGCAACACAGTATAAAAGAAAAAAATATGAGTGTGGACAGGAAAACACTATACAGAAAACTATCAAGACTGAGCAACACCAGCTCACGTAAACAGGGGGGGGGGGGGGGGGCAGGGGACAAGATATAGTGGTACTACTGGTTTCTGCGTTATACAAGGGAACATTACATCTAACATCTGTCAAATGACAATATATATATGTTTCTGTTTATACTTCTATCTGACATCTGTCGTGTTACTCGTGTTGAAATCTATATTGAAAACTGTACCCAAGAAAAGAGGCACGAATAAGGGGAGATGTGGGACATACGTTAGTAAGACAGCAGCCAAACAACACTCAAAAATCAAGAAACATCCAGAAGTCGAACTGTGATCTTCAGTTATAGATAGGGACTTACTCCTTTTTTAACGATTTGTCTTGGTCATTTACTATCAGTCAGACTATTATATCGTATCACATCGGTAGTTTAAAGTTAAGTTTTAACACATTTTACTGTTGAAAAAGGACAAATGGATTAGACACAAGTTTTTCCACTGAGTAAAGTTTTCTTCACATCGCTTCAAATGCACGTGGGTCGCTTCGTTCAATTAGCGCCAACATTTCATATACCTGGAGTAGATTTATACTCCAGTGAATTAAAAAAAAAAAAAAAAAGAGCATTCAGGATTCAATATATTACCGTCATATGACTATCAGGGGATCATTTGGAAAGTGTTCGTATTAATCGGACTACTTAATCACTAACCTGCCAACACTGACGCATCTTCGCTAGCCAAGGGTTTCAATCAATTCCCTCTTCTAGAGCGGAGTGGATCGTAACCCTTGGCTAGCGTAGATGAAACTGAGGTTATGAGTACAAAGCGTGCACTTGATAGGTGCGCTCGACTCCAATCTTCACCGACTAGAATTGTCAGTTTTCCTACCAAAGATCAGTGATTCTCTCCGGGAACATTGACTTCCTGAATGAATAAAAATTGCCCATAACGAAATAACACAACAGTGAAGAAAGTGGCGTTAAACACAAACTAATCAACCAATAAATCAAATGTCTTGTAGCATGCGTTTGGTTATCAGTGATAATTATAACTGATATGTTTTCTTATTGGCATTTATTATTTGTATTGTCTTTCCAGCTGCTATGCTCCTGTTTTTCTTTGTGTCGAGAACAGATATGGGAAATGGTATCTTCAATGGTAGCCCATCACCAAATGTAAGTATATATAAAATTGCATTGCATGTGACGTTACGCACGATACTGGTGTCACCAAACGTAACGTCGAATTACGACGTTTTCTACATGGAAAAATGAAACGTTGGAAAACGACGGCATTGAAAGACTGAATTTGATGTTTTTTTAATTCGATTGTATGTTTGTTTAGTTTATTTCCCTTTCAGTTTACGTTAATTGTTTCTTTAGTTTGTCTTTTTTTAATGTTTTTTGTTTACTTTTTTAGAAATATACAAAATATAAGAGCAATTCAAAGACAAAATAACTCGTTCAATTTTATTCCGAATAGTCTGTTATAAACTGCTTTCTGACATTATGCAAGTTTTTTAATCTCCTAGCTTCAGCTTTTTGCTTAAGTGAGTTGTGTTTTTCCCTTTGTCTTCTCTTTTTTACAGCAGCTATGGAATTTTTGTACTCTTTTATTCTCTCATTTTGTTTCATTTCGTAGTATAATTTATTTCTCTCACTTTTTTGTTGTTTTTTCCTTTCTCTAGACTATACATTTTCATTTTGTCAATTTTACCTTTTGATTTCATGATGGAACCTACAGTTGCAAAAATATCTTTAATTTAAAACACATCGCAAATTAAATACGTCGAATTGACGCATAAGAAAGGTGACGTTAAAAACAGATAAATTTACGTTGAAATACGAAAAAAAGACGTAGGGGACATTTTGTAAGTCTCAGAAAGTTAGAAATATTATTAATTAACTAAACGGCTATACCAATACAATGGGTGCCATTTTAAAGCTTAATCCATGAGCAATCTGATAAGCATAAAGTACAAAGTGTGAAAGCTTCGCATTCTGAACTGAGATGACACAATCTAAGAAAATGTGTAAGGAAACGTTGAATGTAGAATAAGGGGACATTTTGTAAGACTGAGAAATATGGCTTGTTTGGTTTTCAAAACAAACACGATTTTGAGCAAAGTTTTATACGTTGAAGTATAGTTTATGAGCCGTCTTTCTATATTTTTAAATAGTGTTAGTCATTTAAAATATCGCAATTATTTAGAGACGAAACTTTTATATGCAAATCTAGTGACGTTAAAATCAAATGATTACAATGCTTACCTTTATTGTTTTCCACCACCATTTTGCCTATTGACATGACTTTTTCGCCAAAAAAGACGCCACAATTAATTTGTTAGTTATGACGTTACTGAGTGAAATTTGGCGGAATTCATGCAATGTTTGCAATATTTTTAAGAGATTACTAGAGTGATTACGGTAAAATTTTGTTACATCTTACAAGTTATTTTCATAACAATTGTGGTTTAATTGTGGATTGACAAACACTCATTTTATGAAACGACTATCTAATTTAATAATGATAAAATACAATTAAAACAGAATATTTTGGTATATAATGATACAGTTTTGTTTTACTAGCTGAAGTACATATTCGCCATCCAAATGTTAATACACGTCAAAGTAAGAAGTGACACCAGTATCGTGCGTAACGTCATGTATGTTTATTTTCGAAACGTTATTTTGAGTACTTTGTACTCATAATAACAGTCTTGCGTCATTTTGAAAATTATCTTCATTTCCAAATGAAATTATGTAATAGCCATGGACACGAGCTTCCACAATTAAATGCACATGTAAATAAAAGAAAAACTTTACCATGTTTTGGCACCGGTCAATATTTATTGGGGGGTTGGGACCGGTGCAATTCATATTTCTCCCTTAAAATAAATCCATGTCCTATCCTCTGAAAATACCTAAAAAGTATATGAAATATCTACTAAAAAACGTATATGTCCTATCTAATCTATGAATTAATTGAATGAATCTTTATTGCATTAGCAACAACATTGCTTTAGCATAAAACAAGGTATATACAAATATGACAAATATGACAGAATACAGAGAACAATTAAATAAATTAAATAATGCAGAGATAACTTATAATAATATGAATAATTATATATTAACTGATAATTTGCAATCTTAGTTTCCATGCAGCTTTAAGATAATTACAAAGATTTTTTGTTAAGCTTTTTGATCCAGCTTGTAACAGAAAAATTAACTTTCGTGTATTTGGCCATGAACAATAATACTTTGGCAAAAAAATACATCTCAGTGTTCAGTTTAATTAACCAACAGACTTTAACTTCATTTTTATCAAATTAACATAGATTAAATAAGTAGTCTTTGAATTTGTCTGGAAATTTTAACTGATCCCCTCCTTGAAGAAGGCACATACGATTCCTTTTCAATTTCTTTCACAAAGAGTAATACACTACAATAGTTTATAAAGAATTTGTATATCTTTTTTTTAATATAATTTTTTTTTTGTCTTTTGACATTGTTTTCTTAATTTTCTAGTTAGAATGTTTTATTGTTTACTTAAAATAGTTTTTCTTATTTTTAAAGATGTTTATTCTACCTTTATTCAATGATTTGCACTTTGTTAATATGTGTACCACACTGATGGCAGCATATCATATCACTTTAAATAGAATGATGAATTTTATAATTTTGGTTTGTTATTTTTTTTTTTATATATGTAATTTTTTTTCAACCTTTTCAAACTCATTTTATGATATAAATTAATCATAATTTTGATGTCCGACTTGAAATTGTATTTCCATTATTGTTACTTATTTGTTCCTCTATTAATCTTGTTTATTTTGCTGTATTTTTGTATAATTTCAATTTGTATAGCCCATTTTCTCTATGCATACATATGCCATAAAAATATTGCTGTCCTATCAGTGCTGAAGACTTAATAAGTAGAAGTCCTATAAAAAATTAAGTAAAAATAAATGTTGTGTGTCCTACTACGTTTTGCACCGGTCCCTACCCCCCCCCCCCCCCAATAAATATTGACCGGTCCCTTACAGTAACAAACTTTTTGGTCCTGGCAAAAAAATGTAATTATAAATGTTGAATGCTTCTTTTTGGTAATGTTATAGGATTGTAAAAGTGTTTACTGTGCGTACATTTGTAGAATGAAGCACTTTTGCGCTTCATACAAAATGTATTTCGGTCAACGCTTTAACGCCCCAATAAATTTACTAAAAGAAGCATTTCATTCTTACAGCAGAATGCATTGAGTGCGTAGGTAAAAGTAGAATCTTTGCTTGTTAGCTGAACCGTGAAGTCATTATTGGATAAGGTATACTAACCTCGTTTTGGAGTAGTCTAGTCCTACATACAGATAGATTGATAATGTTGAACTAGTCTACTGTTAAAGGAGGAAAGTTTACCTTACCTTATAATGACTTCACGTTTCAGCTAGCAAGCGAGCTAACCACAAATATTACCTTTACCTACACGCTAAATGCAATTGGCTGTAATACTAAGTCATAGAAAACAGCCATTCATAGTTTACAATCGCATTGTGCAACAAGCTAGACTGAATACTTTAATGACATCGAAGTTGTTGTCAGCGTATCGGAGGTTCATTGTAATAGGTTTAAAACAGCGGTACATTTTATAGGTTAACATTGTACTCATGGTCATACATGTAAACTGCATTTTCAATCTCATAGGTTGACAGCTATGAGCTATGAGTAAACCGAAGATTCTACCACTATTTGCTATCCAAAATCGTGCAAATTTAAATAAACTAGACCTGTTTTCTCTATCTGGGAGCTAGAGAAAGAAAGAAATATATAATGCAAAAAAAAATTACCGTGGTTTCTGGATTTTTTTTAGTTCATATCGTGTATTTTTTTATTTTTCAGTAATCAGTAACCACGTGGAAGAGGAGCTCGTACTTCAGATTCTAAAAAGATCTAGAAAAGACAGATAAGTTCTCTACGTGTGTGAGATTAAATTCTTTTTGAAATAAAGTATTTGTAACCTTTGTATGTTAAACTAATTCTCAAGCATGAACATAAAGAATGGAAAAAAGCGGTAAAAGATACCATTTAAACTCATATGTCGAAAATAAACTGACAACGTCATGGCTAAAAAATAAAAAGACAAACAGACAAATAATAGTACATAAGACACACAACATAGAATATCAAACACCAAGCAACACGAACCCCATCAAAACCTGTGAGTGATTCTCAGGTGCTCCGGAAGTATAAGCAGATCCTGCTCCAGATGTGGCACCCGTGGTGTTGCTCATGTTATAAAACACAATACAAAGTCTAATTCGGTAGGTTACATTCGTGAACAGGGAACGGGATTCCACCTATCCAGAACTGATACTGCAATCATTCCAGCAGTCGGCAGGATACCCCCTCCCCTCCCCCCCAAAAAAAAGGTATGACAATTTTCATCATTTTTAGCTCACCTGGCCCGAAGGGCCAAGTGAGCTTTTCTCATCACTTGGCGTCCGTCGTCCGTCGTCGTCCGTCGTCGTCCGTCGTCGTTAACTTTTACAAAAATCTTCTCCTCTGAAACTACTGGGCCAAATCAAACCAAACTTGGCCACAATCATCATTGGGGTATCTAGTTTAAAAAATGTGTGGCGTGACCGGGTCAACCAACCAAGATGGCCGCCACGGCTAAAAATAGAACATAGGGGTAAAATGCAGTTTTTGGCTTATAACTCAAAAACCAAAGCATTTAGAGCAAATCTGACAGGGGGTAAAAATGCTTATAAGGTCAAGATCTATCTGCCCTGAAATTTTCAGATGAATCGGTCAATCGGTTGTTGGGTTGCTGCCCCTGAATTGGTAATTTTGAAGAAATTTTGCTGTTTTTGGTTATTATCTTGAATAATATTATAGTTAGAGATAAACTGTAAACAGCAATAATGTTCAGCAAAGTAAGATCTACAAATAAGTCAACATGACCAAAATGGTCAGTTGACCCGTTTAGGAGTTATTGCCCTTTATAGTCAATTTTTAACCATTTTTCGTAAATTAAAGTAATCTTTTACAAAAATCTTCTCCTCTGAAACTACTGGGCCAAATCAAACCAAACTTGGCCACAATCATCATTGGGGTATCTAGTTTAAAAAATGTGTGGCGTGACCCGGTCAACCAACCGAGATGGCCGCCACGGCTAAAAATAGAACAAAGGGGTAAAATGCAGTTTTTGGCTTATAACTCAAAAACCAAAGCATTTTGAGGAAATCTGACATGGGATAAAAATGTTTATCAGGTCAAGAACTATCTGCCCTGAAATTTTCAGATGAATCGGTCAATCGGTTGTTGGGTTGCTGCCCCTGAATTGGTAATTTTGAGGAAATTTTGCTGTTTTTGGTTATTATCTTGAATATTATTATAGATAGAGATAAACTGTAAACAGCAATAATGTTCAGCAAAGTAAGATCTACAAATAAGTCAACATGACCAAAATGGTCAGTTGACCCGTTTAGGAGTTATTGCCCTTTATAGTCAATTTTTAACCATTTTTCGTAAATTAAAGTAATCTTTTACAAAAATCTTCTCCTCTGAAACTACTTGGCCAAATTAATCCAAACTTGGCCACAATCATCTTTGGGGTATCTAGTTTAAAAAATGTGTGGCGTGACCTGGTCAACCAACCAAGATGGCCGCCACCGCTAAAAATAGAACATAGGGGTAAAATGCAGTTTTTGGCTTATAACTCAAAAACCAAAGCATTTTGAGGAATCTGACATGGGATAAAAATGTTTATCAGGTCAAGAACTATCTGCCCTGAAATTTTCAGATGAATCGGTCAATCGGTTGTTGGGTTGCTGCCCCTGAATTGGTAATTTTGAGGAAATATTGCTGTTTTTGGTTATTATCTTGAATATTATTATAGATAGAGATAAATTGTAAACAGCAATAATGTTCAGCAAAGTAAGATCTACAAATAAGTCAACATGACCAAAATGGTCAGTTGACCCCTTTAGGAGTTATTGCCCGTTATAGTCAATCTTTAACCATTTTTCATAAATCTAAGTAATCTTTTACAAAATCTCCACTGAAACTACTAGGCCACAATCATCTTTGGGGTATCTAGTTTGAAAAATGTGTCCGATGACCTGGCCATTCAACCAAGATGGCCGCCACGGCTAGAAATAGAACATAGGGGTAAAATGCAGTTTTTTGCTTATAACTATGAAACCAAAGCATCTAGAGCAAATCTGACAAGAAGTTAAATTGTTAATCAAGTCAATATCTATCTGCCCTGAATTTTTCAGATGAATTGGACAACTGGTTGTTGGGTTGCTGCCCTCCAATTGGTAATTTTTAAAGAAATTTTGCCGTTTTTGGTTATCTTGAATACTATTATAGATAGCGATAAACTGTAAACAGTAATAATGTTCAGCAAAGTAAGATCTACAAATAAGTCAACATGACCTAAATGGTCAATTGACCCCTTAAGGAGTTATTGCCCTTTATAGTCAATTTTTAACAATTTTCATTAATTTGGTAAATTGATGTAAATTTTTACCAAATATAGTTCTCTGTTACTAATGGGCAAAGTTCATGATAGATATAATTGTAAGAAGCAAAATCGTTCAGTAAAGTAAGAACTTCAAACACATCACCATCACCAAAATACAATTTTGTCATGAATCCATTTGTGTCCTTTGTTTAATATGCACATAGACCAAGGTGAGCGACACAGGCTCTTTAGAGCCTCTAGTTTTCACGTAACATCATTTCAGCATCTTGCTGAGACAATTTCTCATGAGAATGACATCCTGTGGTCAAGCACTTAATATGTAAAAATTGTAATTTGGCATGGAACACTTAAGTTGCTCATACAATCGCTGAATTTTTTCAATCATAAATCTGTTAAATGCTACTACTACAAGGGCTGTAAAACGGCCTTGAATACCAACGAGGGTTATATGCACTGCATATTTCGTAGACGAGACCTGTTTAGAAGGTACGTGCGGAGGACCTCATCCAAGTTTCTGAAACACATGCCTCCTGAAAATAGTATAAACATTTAAACAAAAACACAAAAAAATGTACCGAGGGAATCAAATGATCGAGGGAAACCCATGAGAAGACCAAAAGCTTAAAGATTACATATCACGATACCTACTATGATAATTCAAGGAACAATAATTTCGGAAGATATTGTCATGTCTTTAATTGAAAAAATAGCCAGGATAACTTTGACTGCTATATATACAAAGTCATGTACAAATTACACGCATGTACTGTTTAAATATAAATATTTTCTTTAGATGTGAGATGTGTTTCAGTGATATTGTAGACTGTGATTTACATGCAAGACAACTGTTATATCTTCAACAATTCTTCCTTAAAACTGCGCCATCTTTGAAAGATTATAGGCTATAGCGTTACACGAATGTACAATCATAGAGGACTTCAATCAGCTAATAACAACATATAATTGACATAGAAGATCTACATTGTTAGTCATTATCACTCGAGAAAAATGGAAGGACAGTTATTTGACACCCTTTTCGCATCGTACGAGTCCAGTGAGTTAAAATATTTGGACTGTAAAAAATATCTTTCAACAAAAAAACTTTCTCTGATATATAAACCCCAAGGTAAAACATGTTTGTCGTGTACTTACAATTTAATATGTAAAATTATCAATGTATGTAATAATAACAAATGTAATTTGACATCATACCCGAAGGCGTATTAACTTTTTTTATATAAACATTATTTACAACTAAGATTGGGAGAATGAAATCATCTGTTTAGATCAGTACAGAAGGTCAAAAATTTTAATTTCGTTTTCCAAATAATCTAATTGTTCAGAATTTTACGACTTTGTACTTTTTAAGACTTAGGTACAAATTGATTCATCATAGCACCAGACACATGTCATTTAAACACATTTTGCTAAATTTAACGATAGTTTGGAAATTTGAACAGTATTTTATGTTCATCAAAATACACCCTTCTAGAAAATAGCTTCGGAATGAAACAACTAAATTGTTGTTTTATTCTTTGCAGTACAGGGTCGATATATCTGCTAGTGGACTTTCAAATCCCAGGGGGCCGGGGGTATCATCAGCTTAGTACTCAATACTTCGGTACTTACGTGTTACATGACTGTATATTAGATTTTTTTTCTCTAAAACTGTCCGTTTATAAATTTTGAAAAAAAGAAACTAAGGTTTCAACTCCCTCGTGCAAAGTTGACCTCAGAAGGATTTGGCTATTTTAAGGAATAATGTTTTATAGCTCTTCAACTGTTTTGGTTCTTATACTTCCTTGACATTCACATATTCGGCTTCAAACGTTCTTGATAAAGTAAAAATAAAAAAAAACGCTTCGGTCGAATAAATTTCTAACGTGTTGTTTTTCATTTTTTATAGACTGAATCCAAATATATAAATTAAACGACATTATTTAACGAGGAAGTGATAATAGTACATGTTTATATAAATAAATATCGAAATTCGATTTATAAAAATAACAAGTTTGTTATTCTATAAACTGACTTTTAAACCCGGAACAAGTATTCAACATTTCGTATCTTCTTATATAACAAGTTTTGAGAAGACATTGCGCCGTATAACCATCATTATGTAAGTATTAATATAAAGGGAAGGTCTCATCAAGTCGTAATATTTATCCAAACACCTCCAATTTTTTCCGTATCGTCCTTGTACTTTGTGCTGTTGTTCAACGTCAGTTTGTTTTTTTGTGCTGATCAAGATGTCTATGGGTAATTCATCCTTGCAACATGTTTATAAAGAGGTCTCGGTTAGGAACCTTGGCAGTTGTTGTTGGATTTTTTTAAATGTTTTGTTTATGGAGCCCTTCAGTTTTCAAGATTTTAGGTTTTGAAGTTAACCCGTACGAAATAGTAAGGCGTATTACGCCTGGAAATAAGGCGTAAACCAGGCGTAAGTGGTAGTTACGTGTCTAGATCCAAGCGTAATGGAGCAGGAAACGTAAATTTGTAGTCCTTACGGGCGTAGAAAAAAGCAGTAAACCTGGCGTAAATTGAAATAAGCAAGGCGTAAGTTTTCTTACGGGCGTAAAACTTGGTATGGCGTAAATAAAAATACCCATAATGCTTTGTTTAAAGGATCATGGGAATTTTTTTCAAAATTTGGCTCTTTGGTTTTAGAATTGGACACAATGGCAGCTTCATATATATTCAGGGATAATTTGCTTGTTTTTGCTTTTTGAAAGAATCTGAAATTGGAAATACTGAATCAAATACATTAGTGAAAATTGTGAAATAAAAGGAAATTAGTAATACATTATAGTAAATAATAATAATGTGAGTATAACTTTAAGTTATTAAGTATTATGTTCTATCAGAATTTTTGAAATCCCAAAACCTTTATTCTTGGATAATAACATTAAAATCTTTTACTTTAAGTTAAATTGCAGTATTATCATTTCTATTTTAGTTTAAAAGACAATAATTTTCAAAAAAACACCCTAGTTAAAATGCTTTATAGTACCTTTTATTTCAAGAAATAATAATTGTCATAATTCTTATTTAAACTTAAACTTATTTGAGCCATTGTCTGCATAAAATGTATTTATTTCTATATTAGCTTCTTCAATGGTTAATATTTCAAGTTTTTTGTCAGACAATAAGAAAAATAAGCAAAAGTACAGAAGTTTGTATCCAATACACAAAAGTACACAGCTAGGTTAATACACTGAACTAAAATAAGTGTAGTATTATGTAAGGATATTACGCCTGGTTTATTTATTGACCAGGCGTACTCATTTGCATATTACGCCAATTTTTTGTAAACCAGGCGTACTCATTTAAATATTACGCCTAATTTTACGCCTGGTTTACGCCTTAGTTACGCCTAATTTACGCCTGGTTGACGCCTGGTTGACGCCTGGATATGCATTTTGTAAACACTGCAATGCCGCCAGGATAAAGTATGATTTTTACGCCTGGTTTCCGTGTCATATACGGGCGTCACAGTTCGTACAGGATAAGAGGACTTTCTTGTGTATGTTAACCCGTTTAATAACTGTTTTAGTATATGCAATTCCCCTCTATATATAATAAGATAATGTTGATGATTGCCAATATAAGCACAAAAATCAAAATGAGGAGGCTGTAATCGACTATAGGCAACCCTGTGACCTTCGACAATGATCAAATACCAAATGCAAGTTGAACAACTGAATAATACAAGTATTTAGTGTGCAGGATCGCTCGTACATTGCAAGACAATGATTCGACTTCATCAGGGTTCGTATTTATACGATATATGATGTAATCTCAGTTTGAAATCTATTGCGCATGTGCTTATAAGTAAAGATATTGAGAAAAAAAACTTGTCACTGGCGAAAAATATAGTTTAGGAAGCCATCAGTCAGGCAGAATTTGTATCTGACTCATATTTGAAACTAACTATGGTATTGTCCACATAGCTAATACTGTTCCGAAAATGTATCATTAGCCTGTGACTGAGTTTTGAGTTCAAAGTCCATCGTGAAAACCTATATTGTCTGTTATAATATTTTTTACTTCCTTACGAGAACTCCATTTTCCTTTAAAAAAAACCAACACGATAAAGCTTAATAGTGCTTTTAAAAAGTGGCATGAACACCAACCATCATTTATATAATCATAAATGTATCAAACTTTAAGGTTAAAATCGAATAATTCAACATGTTCAATAATTGAAAATGTATTTGCAGAATATGAACATGTCAATGATATAATGTCGATATTTTACGATAAACGAAATTTTAATCATTATGAAATATCAGTTAACACTAAAATTTTCAATTATTATTAATACACTGCATATATTGGAGAAAATAAGACTATTTTTTGTAACATTGTTTGTTAAAGTTCTACTTAAGTTTCTTTATTGCAAAATCGTGCTTTTGGGAAACGCCCCTTTGATATTCTGGAGAGGACAGGATGATTTTAAAAATGTATTCTAGTCAAATAGGTACTGGAACCAACCTTACTCAAGATAAAATGAAAAGAGACAGTCTGCCAAAAAAAATGTGGGAATTAATGACACAAGTAGAGAGAAGGAAAACCCTCATTAGAAAATCAAATGGTCGTTCCCTTGCACAAAGCATCATTCATTTATCAGTGTTATATTAACTGATTAAAGGAGTTTATTTTTTCTTAAGTCTTTTTCCATGGCGTCCAGAGCTGCTGGCAACCTTTCCAAAACCACTAATCCTACAAGATATCGTAAAATTTTCCAGTCAACACGTTCCCTCTGATGTCTCTCTGGTGTCACAGTAATTACATGTAACCCAGCAGCTTTAAAAAAATAGTCCCGGTTGTTGTCTGTGAAGACATCAAGTTTAATATCATTTGTCATGAGATCTTTCAAACCTTTCATGTTATCTTTACCACGGGGATAACATTCTAAATGTACATAGAAGGTTGAAAAAGTGATTTTAAATTTAATTGTTTCTCCGGCTTCAATCTCTGTTGTTAGGCCTAAGGCAGAAAAATCCTCCCAAACAGTGGCAGGGTCTTTGTTTCGTGTCTTAATTTGCTTTACCTTTTCATCCAGTTGTTTCTTTACCTTGCATAGTGCCTGTGCACAAGGATTACACGGCGAGTAGTTTGAAATGACATCTACACTGAGTATAGCTTTATAACTTCCTTCAGAGTCATCTGGCTGAATTGTTAGATAGTCCTGAATATTCTCCAGATCTTCTAGCACAATACGTTCAGCATGCTTTCCATCGCATTCACCTCTTTTAAATTTTTTGTTGACTATTTTTTTCCAAGTGTCCTCAGGAATGCCCCAATACTTAGAAGTCGCATTTGAGCTGTACTTATACAGTAGAATTGTATAATGAGGCCATTCTAAATAACATTTACCATATTCATTAGGGATTGCAAAGAAACCACGAAATTCTTCTTCTGATACGAGAGGTTTCTTGTTTTCACCTGAAGTAAAAACTATGCACTTCAACAAATATTTCAAGTATTTATTTAAATTATTTATGCTGTACTTGGGATAAAGAATTGTATGTTGTTAAGAAAAAAAGGACATACATGTATTTGAATATTATGTGATTTTTTGATAATAGATGTTTTGCTAACCTGTATATACACATTTATTGTATACTTGTCTATACATTTTCTGTGTGTTGACCTCTATGTGTTAAACCTTTTTTGATACCATATCTAGTTGTGTTTCATATCATGATTTCCTAGATCGAAGGTTACTGCTTATAACAACTGCATTAAAAGTTCCCAGAAGAAATGTTTTAAGTTACGATCCCTTGGAAACTGAGGGTTGTAATCATGATATTTTAGCTAGCATCTTCATACGTAGTGCAGTAGGTATTATAAAATTATAAAAAAATCTATGTTGTGATGTTATACTATTGTTTCCGAAAAAGGGAGAAGGTTTGGTACCATTAAAACGTTTAATCCCGCTGCAAATGTTTGCACGTGTCCTAAGTCAGGATCTGATGTACAGTAGTTGTCGTTTTTTCCTAGTTTGAATGGTTTTACACTAGTAATTTTGGGGCCCTTTATAGCTTAACTGTTGTTCGTTGTGATCCAAGGCTTCGTGTTGAAGGCCGTTCATTGACCTATAATGGTTTACTTTTATAAATTGTTATTTGGATAAGAGAGTTGTCTCATTGGCACTCAAACCACATCTTCTTATACGGGGATCTAACACATGTGTCAACAAGGAAAATTTTAAAAAGAAGATACAATGTATATATTTACAAACCTGTCTTAATAGCTTCTGGTATACGAATTTCTCCAGATTGAAGTCTCTAAAATATATAAGACATACAACAATATAAAAAAAGTAATGACCTATGGCACAGAAATTTACAGCTATAGGTCACCGTACGGTCTTCACCAATGAGTAAAGCCCATACCGTCAGCTATAAAAGTCCCGAAATGACAAATGTAAAACAACTGAAACGAGAAAACTTACGGCCTATCTATTTTACAAAATGTTGACGAAAACCGAATAAGTATAATACAGCAACAGACATATATTTGTCGTTCAAGGTTTATGTTCCGGACCACATGAGTATATATTTGGACCATACGCGTATGGTCATGGCCATATGCGTATACTCATTTGGTCCGACCATACGCGTTTGGTCCGACCGTACGCGTAAGGTCGGACCATATGAGTATAATACTCGTTTGGTTATTAATGGGCCGGACCATGTGAGTATTTGGACCATATAGGTATTTTTTTCAAATTACATTATACACGTTTTAAATAATACAAAAACTTTATCTGAAAAAAACAATGATTGTAACATGACAGAGTATTTATTTTATATAAGACATGCAACAGTATAAAAAAAGTAATGACCTATGGCACATAAATTTACAGCTATAGGTCACCGTACGGTCTTCACCAATGAGTAAAGCCCATACCGTCAGCTATAAAAGTCCCGAAATGACAAATGTAAAACAACTAAAACGAGAAAACTATAGTAACGGTCCATCTATTTTACAAAATGTGAACGAAAACCAAATCAGTATAATACAGCAACAGACGACAACTATTTAATAATTGAAAGGCTCCCGACTTGGGACTGGCACATACACATATAATGTTGCGGGGTTAAACATGTCAGCGAGATCCACACCCTCCACTACCATAGGACAGTGGTGTAACAATACAATATACATTGTAAGAATGAACGATGAAAAGCAGTCGAAAAAGGCTTAACTCATGAGAGACAAAAATGAATACATCCAACACAGAGTATACGTGGCTGAGTACTTGTACATCCCAACAACAAAAAAGACAATAATTATAGATCTGAGTGTACTCACAGTCAATAACAGATAGTTCAAAGCCAATATCATCTAATAAAAAAAGTCGTGCATCTAAGACTAAATTATCAAAAAGTAAAATCACAAATATGCTGAGAGGAAAATCAAATCGGAAAATCCCTAATCACATGGCAAATTCAAAAGACAAAACACATCAAAAACGAATGGTCAACAACTGTCATAAACCTGACTTAGTACAGGCCTTAGAAAATGGTGCATTAAACCTGGTTTTATAGCGCTAAACCTCTCACTTTGTACAACAGTCTCATCAAATTCCGTTATATTTACAATGATGCGTAAACTAAAAAAACATAATAAAGAAAAAAAGTCAAAATATGGGTACAGCCATCTTCGCTAGCCAAGGGTTACGATCCACTCCCGTATGTGAAGAGAGCGGGAGTTGGTCGTAACCCTTGGCTAGCGAAGATGGGGTACAGCAGTCATCATCGTGTTACAATCTTAAAAGAAACAATTTCGTGTGTCCGACATTAGAAAATTTATACATCACATATTTTTGTCGTTCAATGTTTATACAAACCATTTTTAAATTTCACATTTACAATGTTAGCATACAGGGTTAAAACATTAAAAGTATGTAAGAATTAATTTTAGAAATAGACTGAGATTTAAAATAGTCCAAAATTATAGTTGCTTTTATCTATATCCTGGTGGATAGTTGTATCATTGGTAATCATACCACATCTTTTTATTTTTTAAAAGAAGCCATTATAATCATGCAAGTTATATCTTTTTTCATTGGAATTTCATAATAAAATAAGTAAAACTATTTAATTATACCAAAAACATTCTTTTATCAATTTGTAATTCTATAGATAAACTTCAAGATCAGATTAAAAAATATCTACTTAAAATAAATCTTGAAATTATGTTTGCTTCATTTGTATTTCAAATGACTATCGTTTTATCCTGACGTAATAGGGTACTAACTTTATATCACAAATTGAAAGTCATATTACTTGGACATGAAATGTTTATCTAAACATTTCCTAAGTACTTACAAACCATACAATATATCAACAGATTTTATCCAACATCCAATGGACTTAAAGTAAAATATGTCATAAACAGAGAAAGACTTAACTAAACATTCTGACATCTCATATACCAAATATTAATCACTGGTATAAACTCTGTTATCAATTTCGGTCTCCACAAAAAAAAGCCGGCATTTGAAGGCAAACAGAACAAATCAGCTAATTTTATTTTCACTTGATTTATTTCCTTTGAATAAATAATACACAAAAAGATTAACAGGAATTACTAAGGCTTCATCATTTTTTTCTACAGTACAGATAAAGATCGATATCTAATTAATGACATCAAACTTTAAGTCATATGAAACGAGTGAGTGGTGGAAAAATAATGTTTACCCAATTCTTGAACCAATGCATGTATATATCATAAACTCAGTCCCCTGTGCACGAATTTCTCATTTTTTACGCAAATATTTCGTTTATTCGTCAATTTGTTTCTTCTCTGTCTGATATGATATAACAAATATGGCTGCTCATTAAATGCCGTGTTTTGAAGCCGAAGTTTACCGATCGTCACCTTATAGTAAACAAATAACAAAAAGCATAGGTATTTTAAATTAGCATGTGTTTAATTACATGTATAATCAGATACTTGTTTATTTTAATGCATACGGAAAATATGTAGGCGAATTGCTCCTGGAAGGAGGCAATTAAAAATAAGTAAACTTCTTCGAAATGTGGACAAATTAAAGAATTTTTATCAGAAAAAAGTATATGTACATAAGTTGTATAATGAAAACTATCCATTTAATTATATGCATATTTTTTTTGAATTTGAGGTTTCTTATGACTTTAAGTTTTCGGGTAAAAAAGTGAAAAAACAAGTTTCCAGTACACTGGTTAGAGTTAAATAGAAGTTTAAAATTAGATTACCTTGTATTGTTTATCGAAAATACATAAGGCTTCATCCAACCATTTTTTATGTCCATTCCCAAGTATGTAAATAGCACAATGTTGTGAATTATCAACAGTGATAGAAACTTATCCCCTCTGAATTTAAAAGTATATGTTTTTCTTCCTTTGTCATCTTCATTCTTCTGAACAGATTGATTTCTGTCATAATTTAGAAATAGTAAGTTTCTATAGCTATCATATATTTCTATCACAGTGAAATTGATAGTTGCTGAACTTCCATCATCAGTAGTAGAAATGGTGTACGTTCTGTCTAAAATGGATGATATTGCATTGTTATGGTTAAAAAGTTTAAAGTTACCAGCTGAAGCGAAGGGTGATTCACACATTAATTTACGTCGGCCATGTTTGTTTTTTTAAAGGCTTGTCCATTTTTTAACCTTTCACTAGGTTTGATTGGCTATATGAGCTATCACCTTCACTTGACATCTTTTGCCGTTGTTCACATTTATAAAACCTTCTTTTTTTGAAGAAAAAATATGATTAAATATGACAGGCTTTTAAATTAAGACCACTATGAAATCACTGCACACATTTCAACTTATCTTTAATTGAATCGTCCCTAGTAGATTTAATAAACATGAAAAGATTGTGTGTTTTGTTCCTGCCAATAAAGGACATTATTAACATTACACATTAATAACAAGAAAAATGAAACATAGACCGGGGTATTTGGTGCAGTTTTGGGTGAAGGTTTACTATTTTCCGATAAATTGGCCATGTATAAAAAGCATGAAATAGTTATTTTCCAAAAAAATGTACCGATTGGTAGCTTAATTTTACGTTTTTCAGTTGACCTTTCTTGACAGAGTGCCAGAATGTTTTCCTGCCTTTGAACAATCATATCGTCCGGAGACGAAAGTCGGCAATATGGAAATTGTCTTTTATGATGAGTTTTATCGCATAATCCTTTAGGATGATTATTAATTTGGCAACCATCAAATCAAATTGATGATGCCAACTTTTTGACTACAATTATAATGATTTTGATGCATGTCAAAAGAAAATGATACGTTATAACCTAAAGAATATCATAAATTTGAAATACATTGCAATCCTGCGAATATTAATTTAAATGTGATGTCGAACAAATGACAACGTTAAAACGTACTGAGGATTATTACATTACTTCTATGATTCAATTTTGGATTAAATCATATCAAATAAAGGCAACAATAGTATACCGCTGATCTAAATTCATAAATCGATAGATAAAAAAAAAATCCGAGTTACAATTAAAACTGAGGGAAACGCATCAAATACAAGAGAACTACGACACAACAGAAACACAACATCAAAATATAACACACACAGAAACGAACTTTAATATAACAATGACAATTTTCCTGACTTGGTACAGGGCATTTTTAAAAGAAAAAAATGGTGGATTAAACCTGGTTTTGTGGCATGCCAAACCTCCCGCTTTAATGGCAGTGTTAATTATAACATTAAAATGACAACCTTACATGACATTGACAGGAAGTTGGTTTTGTGGTAAGTTTTGTTTTATTTTCAGTTATACAGTAGTAATCAAACATTTATTGATCATAGCATTTAAATTTATAGGTCACTCGATAGTAACAGCATTTCACTTTTCGACCCCGCTTAGATGCTAAATAAGCCAATAAAAAAAAAGATTCCATAAATATTCATTTGAATAATGGATAATCACTACTTACAGGAGGCTCTAAAATACAGGATATCATTGGGTTTTTTCTCGCTTTTGACCAGAATTTACCAGTTTTTAAACAATTCGTTGGAATATTATAGTTGTTTCATTTTCATTCTGGGAATACCACTAATTGAACTTGCTACCACTAACGACTTACCTTCTGACTCTGCCATCTCTATCTTGTAATTGTTACAAAAATGGAGTAAACATTAAATAATCAATTTATATAATTTGTCGTCAATAATCATGTGACAAAAAAAATTAGCTTTATCATAATACAAACTTTGAGCTTTCAAATTTTATTACTACTGTACGACACTTGAAAACAAGCAAAAGGATTTTCTTGAAACGATTAATGGTTTATGATTTTTTGGATTCCAATTTTGAATGTTAAAGTCAATTCCTCAAAATCTATTTGATTTCAATTAGTCCTACCTTACTGAAAAATAATTCTGGATATGGGTTATTATAAAGCCTTTATATTTAAGATTTGACAATACTTTCAATACAGTTTCATCTAAGTTGGCAAGAAAAAAGAAAAAGAAGGAAAATGGCGACAAAAATTGTTTTTGCGAAAGAGGTGGTGAAAAAAATATTGACTCATAGGAAACCCTTATGTTTTCACTCATCACAGTGTACCACGGACTATTTATAATGAGTAAGCTTTTGTAATAACATTGACTGGAGTACATGTTTGATAAATTGTGTTGAAGTATATTGCTGTCTTGAGGACTAATCATTCTTCTGCTTTTATTAAAATCAATCTTAGTTACAAGTAGTGTTTTTAATTCAGTATCTTCACACATAAAACAGTTTAATCACAAAAATACTGAACTTTGAGAAATTTTTTAAACAGAAATTCCCTAATCCAATGGCAAAATCAAAAGGACAAACAAATTAAACGAATAGAAAACAACTGTCATATTTCTGTCTTGGTACAGGCATTTTCTTATGTAGACTATGGTGGATCGAACCTGTTTTTTTTTATAGCTAGCTTAACCTCTCACTTGTATGACAATCTCATCAAATTCCAAAAATTATATTGACAACGATGTGTGAGCAAAACAAACTTTACAAAGTCAGAAACCTGTAATTCAGTGTTTGGCGTGTGTTACATACTAGTATTAGTTTTTCGTATATTTTTTGTATATTTTTTGTACACAAATTAGGCCGTTAGTTTTCTCGTTTGACGTGTTTTACATTCGGGGCCATTTATAGCTAATTATGCGGTATTGGCGTTGCTCATTAATGAAGGCCGTACGATGACCTATTGTTGTTAATGTCTGTGTCATTTGGTCTCTTGTGAAGAGTTGTCTCATTGACAATCATACGTACCACATCTTTCTTTTTTATATATACACATGGAAAAAAGTATTGCAACACCAAATTGAAATTGAAATTAAAAAAACACTCTTTATTTTTTTGTGATATAAATTGTTAAAATAGAACTAGTTAAACATTATTTAAATATCACCTGAGTTTGATCAATGTTCATCGACTCGATAAATTCTTATCTGCACATGCAGCCACTGTATCGTAAACAGCAAAGCAGGTGTTTTTATCCTCATTGTTTTCAACACTCTAAATAACCAAGTTTATAAAGTTATGTGATTGACACCTTGTAATGTGTCCTCCACAACTCTTAACCGCAGCAAATTGGCAGATTATCAGCATGAGAGAAGCAGGAATGTCGCTGTGACAACTGCACGTATTGTTTGTCATCACCATTTCAATATTAGTCGTTTTGAGAATACAAATCAGGCAATAAACGATGTTAAAAACTATCCGCGATCAAAAAGACCTACTATGCCATCTGCTAGGGAAAATCAGGCATAATGAAGCTTGGACAGAAAGAAACACATTGAATACAATACAATCCTAAAAAGAGAGGACCCTTTTAACAAAAAATGTTTGAGATCGACTCATCGCTACTCGATATCGTCTGATAAGACTATTTCAGGGACTTTTTCTTACGAACAGACACACAGTTGTCTGTATGCAATGTAGTGCAGAGCTCGCCAAAGTTAGAAATTAGCATCGTGGAGGATCTCCAATGGAATTCGGTTTATTTTCCTTGGCCCGATCGTAGCCCGGATTTGAACCATATCGAGCATATATGGGACACTTTTTGGCGTAATGTGCGCGAAAGAACATTTCAGGCTAAACACGTGATGAAATAAACAATGCCCTTCATGAAATGGTTGTTGCTACCTTAGCAACAAATGAGTCGATTTATTGCAGGAATCAGAAGACGTTAAGTGGCGGTTAACCGTTTGAATGGAGGATGCGCATAAAGTACTAATTCTTTGGCGTATAATGATCAACCATGATGTAAACAATCATCTTAAGAAAAATTTTCAAATGTCTGACATTGTAAAGTTCGACTACAGTAAAAGTTGTAAAATGCTGTATTTTGTACAAAAACACTTCATTTTGTTTTTAAAATTATGATTAGATAAATCGTTTTTTTTTCAAACATTTTTTGTTCTTTAAAATGCCAATGTAATTATAAACTATGTGTCAATATTATTTTACATATATTTTATCATATGTCATCCAATATAAAATTTTTCAAGTTTTAAAAAATCAAGGTGTTGCAATACTTTTTTTTCATGTGTATCTCATAGGTAGAAATGTCAAAGAGGGGTACAACAGTCAAAATTTTGTTATATTCTTAATCATTATAAAAACAAACAAATATGTAATAAAGAAACACCAAAGGATATAGAAACAAAGCACATTAGCAAAAATGAAAGACAGGAATACAACAATTTAAAATAGCACAATGACGGGATGTATAAGTACCGAGCCACTTCCTATATATCAAAGAAACACAAAATGGCATGAAGGCAATCACACACGTAGAAAATAGAAGAATATAAAAATTATCATAGAACAATAACACAATGAAGGGATGTATAAATACAGAGACACGACAAATTGATATCACAAAAAAATAGACTTAACAGTAAAAGAAGTATTCATAAAGACACCTAAAAGAATATTATAACACGAAACAACGTAAGTACCCATAATCTATACTCTACGACCGTCATGTATCATTGTTGTTTCTTATGGTGTTGGTATGCATTTGTGTCTGGTGTGTGACAAAAATAGTTTAATGCAATACATAGAAATAACAATTTGATGGCGGTCTAGACTTGAAGTTTACATTTCAATATATACGTTCATAGTCCTTTTTTCAGTTGCTTTATCACAAACCCCTGCCATTATACAGAAGCATCATAAATTGATATAAACATATATTAATATATGCACAATTTGTCCACTATTTGTATATCCATAACATGATATGATAATAACATTAACAAGTACCAATTTTCCTGCACCAGTGCCCATTTCGACAATACATGTCTCCTCAGGGATGCTCCTGGCCAAAATATTTGAAATCCAAAGCTTATATAAAAGATGAAGAGCTATAATTCAAAAGGTCCAAAATGTATATCCAAATCAGTGAAAGGAATCAGAGCTTTGCATGATGGAGATACATTCCTTAATTTATAATAATTTATAACATTTTGTAACAGTTAATTTTGATACCACAAAAAACATTTCATGCCAGTACCGAAGTACTGGCAACTGGGCTGGTAATACCCTCGGGGACTAACAGTCCACCAGCAGATAACTTTCGATAATGTTCGACAATACAGTGAACGTTCAATTAATCGTTGCATATTTTGTGAAACTTACCAATGTAGAACGTGACTTTGATTACATAAGTAAATAGTATTGTATTTGAATAGATGTATCATGTACGAGTTTGATAAACTATGTAAATAATATACTTCACCACCCACTTTCAAGCTTGTAAAAAATAAAAACGTCATTTCAAGCCATTTGTTGTCATTAATATCGGTCAACGCATCAAAGATCGTATAGGTGATCACTAAAGTAGCGTTTACCATTTTGTAGAAAAAGATGACGTCTACACATCCAAACAAAATTTCGTTTTCTAAATACCATGGACACGGGAACGACTTCATAGTATTGGACGATACACAGGAAGAACTACAGCTTTCTAGAGAGATACGACATTTAATGTGTAATCGGAAGTACGGAATTGGTGCTGATGGCCTAGTTATTCTTAAGAAAAGTGTCGACCACTCCTTTGTTATTGATTATTACAATGCTGATGGAAACCCTGGTTCTCTTTGCGGTAATGGCAGTCGTTGTGGTGTAGCTTTTGCCCGGAAATTAGGATTGTTCGATACCGTCTGTGATTTCGTTGCATGTGATGGTTTACATATTGCAAGATACATTCAGGACAATGATACCTATGCAGTAAGCTTTGGCAATAGATACTTCCATGATATCGAAACAATAGATGACCAAAACTTTTTTGTTAATACTGGATCGCCTCATCACGTGCGATATGTTAATGATTTAAACAATTATGACGTCATCAATGAAGGAAAAAAGCTTCGTTACGGAAAATATGCTGATACGAATGGTTCAAATGTTAATTTTGTTGAAAAGAAATCTGACGGAAATATTTTCGTTAGGACGTATGAGAGGGGTGTTGATGGTGAAACCGAGGCTTGTGGTACTGGAGCAGTTGCTTCTGCCTTGGTTACGAAGTTTCGCAATTTACAAGATGGAGGTAAGGACACGTACAAGAAACTAAAAACATCATGTGATATTCATATGGCAGGAGGGAAATTAATTGTGGTTTTTGACATTACCGAAAATTCGTTCACCAACATTGAATTAATTGGAAGTGCATGTCATGTGTTTAATGGGATTTATTATTTCAATACAGAATAGGAAAGTGTATAATTTTAGACGCCCTTATTCTCAATGATTGATGCATATGAAAAAAATGATACCTCAGGCATATATCCTAACCCAATAACAGAACAACTCAAAACTAAAAAGATACAATTTACTCCGATACTTTGATAATATAAAAAATATGTGGTTCGAAAGCCAATGAGGCAACTATCCCCAAGAGACCAAATGACACAGAATTTCACAACTATATGTCTCTATTTGGCCTTCAACAAATAGCAAAGCCCATAAACCCGTTTCTATGCAAAGTTCTATTCCATTCACATTGTTAATACAAGGAGAGGGACGATCTCGATCTGGTATGATGAATGATAATGGGATTGGACGACTACTGAAATGCTATACGACATATTTTATGTTAAATCATGTAAAATGCATGAAGCGAGAATGGATGAAATAGATTATGAAATTTGAATTATTTAATGTATTTTTAAATATTCATGGCCAACCATATACAGGAATCTTTTTAAGACTGTCAACCACTTTATAGCCAAGTTTACAGCAAGTTGGTTCTACTTGAAAATCTAATAAATGTTTAAAAATTAGATCTTTGTAAAACTCAAGTTGAACTCGGTATCTTCTTCAAACACGTTTGAATAAGGTCATTTTGATAATTTATCACTCGGGTTATCTTTTTATCTTACCTGTTACGACAGCAAGTTTATTTGATACGATTCTATTTTCATATACATGTCGTTAATACAAATATATGAAAAGGTAGGGGCTTTCACAAGAAAAAAACATAGTATAGATATATATATGGTTCCTCATTTCACATATGCACAATAGTTATACACATTAATTAAATCGCGAAAGGCACAAAAAAAAATGGCCCAATATTATACTCTTCCATAACATACATATGTGTTAAAGTCATTATGATTTAAAAAGACACAGTAAGAATATACCAATTGATCCATCATATTATAAATCTTATCAAGTTATTTAATACCGTCCATAAGCACTCAGCACATATAAATACTTATACACCAACAAAAAACGTTGATGATCTCAGGTGTTCTGTAAGTGTAAGCAGGAACGGGTTTAGTAGTGATACGCATCTTGTTGTTGATATCTGATAAACTCCGTTGATAATTGAACTAGGTTGGTAGTCATTAGCTGACAAACAGGCAAAATTTTGTTTCCTGCTGATGGAATGTTGCTACATCAAACGTAAAAATCATAATTGGAATAGTCAAGTCAAATTTGTAATACAGTTTAGTATTCAAACGATTCTTATTGTCAATGTTTAAGCGAAAGTCATGACATAAAGTAAACATAACTTAACATGTGGTATACCTTATTCTAATTTGGAATGATGGTATCAACTAGACTTAAAATTTTCCCATGAGTTGGCATAGTCTTAAAAACGAAACTTGACAAGAATGATGTTATTGCTAGCATTGGTTTATTTTTCATATAAAGAAAACACTGTGTAATATCTGCCTCATACAAATAAAGTCTTCGAATAAAAAATCATAGGTGGTTCCCAAAGGAGTGGTTTGAAAAACATACCAGTACTGACTTAAACATTGACTAAAAATCAAGCTCGTTGATAATATCAGTTTGAGATGTTTTATAAAAAAGAAGATATGGTATGATTGCCAATTAGACAAAAGACCAAAACTACACAGAAATTAACAACTGTAGGTCACCGTACGGCCTTCAGATTTTTTACTAACCAATGTGTGCCTACCATAATCCGATACCGACTTTTATTAAATAAAAACGAACCTTATCTGTCGATCGGTTATACGTTTGAAAATAATGCTTGTGTAAAGGATAAGGCAGTCAACTATCTTATCTACACGCATGGACGTAATTTGAATTCAAAATAATATTTTACAACATATAATAGGCCTCCAAGATGAACAACTATGTACGCTAAACTTGCATTTCGTTTACAAAAGACCACGCAATGGCACTCAAATCACAGCAGTAAGGATGATAAGTGAAAAAAGATGTCGAAGAGCCTTAAACATCGAACATTATGAGTTTGGATAATATAAAACTAAGGCATTCTATAAGAGGTTAGATAACCTTAGAACAATTGAACATAATACACTGTACATCTGTGTTCCCCTAATGTGATCTTTCGAATTAGACTTGTAACATGGTTTGTACTTAAATGAGTAACACGACGGATGTTACATGACTTTTTAAGCCGGATTTGCTTACACTTCTGGAGCACCGGAGATCAACCCCGGTTTTTGATAGGGTTCTTATTGCTCAATATTGTGTTTTGAATACGGTTGTTTGTCTTTCGAATTTTCTCTGCCATGGCGTTTTCAGTTTTTTTTTTAGACTTATGATTTTGAATGTCTCTTTTGGTATCTTTTGCATCTCTTTTATGAAGAGCACATCAACAAAATATGAACATATCATTGATATATGGTGTCAAAAAAAAAAAGACCCAACAGTCTTTACTACTGGGCAGGTGATACCATCTGGAACGTAACGTCTGTCATCAGTTGCATCGGCCTTGTGGTTGTAATAAGTCACTACAGGTACCAGGTCTACAATTATGTACAAATACTTTGGATTGATATGATCTTAATTTACTTTAACTACGCCATTAGTTTGATATTTCACAGAAACTCTAAACTGCAAGTTCTGATTTTTGCTGAATCTCATGAATCTCCTGAACACTTTAGATATGCATTTGGTATACCGCTATAAACCTCCATGTATGGATGTGTTGCAGTTATGATGGCATGTTGTTGACTATAACGATTTTATCTTATTATAATCCTGGTACCTTTGATAACTATTTACACCGCTGGGTCGATGCCACTCGGTGGACGCTTCGTCCCCGAGGGTATCACCAGACCAGTAGTCAGCACTTCGGTGTTGACATGCATATCAATTATGTGGTCATTTTTATATATTTCCTGTTTACAAAACTTTGAATTTTATGATATACTAAGGATTTTCTTATCCCAGGCATATATTACCTTAGCCGTATTTGGCACAACATTTTTGAATTTTGGATCCTCAATGCTCTTCATATTTGTACTTGTTTGGTTTTGTAACTATTTTGATATGAGCGTCACTGATGAGTCTTGTGTAGACGAACGCGCATCTGGCGTACTAAATTATAATCCTGGTACCTTTGATAACTAATTATATAATCATATCGTTTGTGGCACCTAATATTAAATCAGTAGTATCCAATATCAAAGAAGAAGGAAGAAAATATAATAAAAATGATGATGATTTAATGAATCAAATATTAGTCAACAATAATACAGCATGATCTTTTCTTTGATACAATTATGAATAAATGTACATTTTAATATTGTCCATATCATCAAATGAAAGGTTACTACAATTGCGCGTTAAAATGGATGCATACATATGGCTGTACAAAAACACGACGAGAACTTTGCAAGTCGTTTCTACAATGAGGTATTCATTCTCAGATTTTGTGTCGTCCCATTTCTGGCATTATTTAGTTATACCTGTAAAATACAAATTGTAGTTGAATGAATAAAATGTCTTCGACACCAGAACATTAGAAATGGTAGGACAAAACATACAATACAACTTTGTCCAAGAAATATACTTATCAAAACGTAATGTGAACTTTAGTCTTATCAAGGAGATTGTATGAGTGATTATTATTTGTAATTTTAAAGGTACAAGAGTGGCAAATAACAAAAGATACACGATAAACTGAAATATCAAAGATATAGTCAGCAAATAACTTGTTTTTGTATTAACATCGACCTCGGCATTTGGTTGTCTGTTTATGTTGTTGGTTTTTTTTTAAACATGGCCGAATTTTTTATGTGCAAATTTTGTGTTAGCTGAGCTGAGCCGAGTTAGATCAAATAGAAAATAAGACATATAAGAGCGTATCTGTCTGTTTAAAAGATAGCTTTAATGACACTTACGGGACATTTTTATCACTGTTGACTGTTGGTCTTCTTATTTTGTACTGAAAATAACAAAGAAGAGAAAATATTGAGTATAGTATGCTACACTTTATAAAAGTCGAAATCTTATTATATGACTGCCAAATTTATACATATTTCGTAGAAATTGTTTTATGAAGACTATATGCCAGTTATTAATCGCCTTGGAAATACAAGAATGGGTCCATAGTACACGGATGCCCTACTCGCACTGTCATTTTCTATGTTCAGCGGACCGTGCAATTCGGATCAAACTCTAATTTGGCATTAACATTAGAAAGATCACATCATATAGGGAACGTGTGTACTACGTCACTCGTTGAACTTCATCAAAAACTGCACTGACCAAACATTTTTACCTGAAGCAGGACAGACGGACGGGCGTACCAAAATAACAGATAGGGCATAACAAAGTGTTTCAATTTTTAGCACTGTTTTACAACTACTGCAGCTCGACTATGGTTCGGTAATATTTTAATTGGTTCTCTGTGTGTACGATCATCGGCTGGGTCAAACCAAAGACCTGGAACGGTATATTTACTGCATCTCTGCGAACCACGTGGCATTCACGTGCAAGAGCAACCGGAGTGCGATTATGTTATGTTAATCAAATGTTATCGGGTAGGGTAACATGTCTCCCTACGTACTTTTACCGTCTTAAAGCTTCGGTACTAATAACAAACGTTTCTTAAATTATCCATTTAGAAATTTTAGAAAATATAAAGAAACTACAGTTTTAACTTCGTCATGCAATGTTGACAAAAACTGGATTTGGCTTTCATACCTTATGTCATTTTGGTAATATAGCTTTAAAACTGTTTCGGTTTTAAACATCCTTCAGTTGGCTTTTAAATATTCAGCTTTGGGCGTTACTGATGAAGGTAAATCAAGAATAGCAATCCAGAGGCATGCAATGAATAAAGGGTTGTTTTTTATTCTTTAACTTCGTTAAGTACGTTAAAATGTCTGCTTGTTAAAAAAATAAGTTCATACGTATAGCAAGATGTGGTAGTAGTGCATTAGAGACAACTTTCCATCAAAATAACAATTTTTGAAAGTAAACAATTATAGGTCAAGGTACGGCATTCAACGTTCATTTACATGCTCTCGACCTTGCGTTTAATTTGCTTAAACAGACACTCGGCAGCATAATTTTTGAGACAAATATATTTCATCGTCAATTTGAATAACAATTGTAACATACTGTTGTGTCTGTGTCCATCATACGGTATGGGTTTGATCTTTCTTCGACTTCATCAAACTTCGAGGCACCACTCTGTCTTTCCATAGGCCCGTTTAAATGTTTCGGTTGATATATCAAAACCTAAAATAAGCAAGAGCTCTTTTTAATATTTCAGACAAGATGTTTTCTATGAACATTGTATTCGTAGCATTAGACTACTTTTTGTTTTAACTTCGAACCATTGTAGACTATATTTCATGTCTTACATACAATATTTCATGGTAAAGTTAAAGAAATGAATGGTGACCAATGATATGAGCGTTAAGTCTATTGTTATAAAAAAATAAAAAGGAGAGGGGAGCATAAGTCAATGCGACTGCACTATAACAAAACCTTCCCGTTTAAAAATTACTTCAAGTCACTAGGTTTCTTTCAAACAAACTATATAGAGTTTAACATTGGAACAGTATAGCTAACTAACGTATATATGTTTCTGATTTAATCGATTTGATTTTGACATTTTTAACGGTCGAATGCGCTTTGTAAAACAAATCGAAACGTCGCCCGACATACCCAACAAGAACGCAAGCCGAATTTAACCATTGTTCAGTCACAACATTAGTTGAATATCTATATATTTTTATATTCAAACTTTTTATTAATTAATTTGTAACATAATAAAATTGACAATTATTATCAGATTTGTACAGCGCAGTATAGCTAACACTCCAACCTTCATAAAATTAACGCCAAACTTACATTTCCTCCTTCTGGTTCCTCAACCTTCCTGTATGCCTTGTCATCCCGTTCGTATGCTCCTTGTGGTTGACCTGGTTCATAATCTACATTTTTACCCTCGGGTTCGAACCGTTGCATCTGCAGTTCATCCTGTTCTCTCTGGTACCCTAGATTGGTATATTCATTCTTAAGGTCCGGTACATTTTCTATCCTCGAGTTTTCGTCATGAAGGAACTCTTTATCATTGTCCATATAACTATACAAGATAAGTATACATGTTAATATGCTCATTAAAAACGCAAAATCTTCATTTAGACAGACAAAACAATGACATTGGGTTTGGTATTTAGTTCTATGTAAGCATTACAATCATAAAAATTAACGAACTCCTAACAAAGTCAAAAAGTGGAAGTTTAAAAAAACCAAGGATGTTACCAAATGATCGACTTCAGTAACAACAAACAAAACGACAAGAAGTCAGCTGTCATATTACTGGCTTGTAACAGTGTTTTAGAACTATATACTGAATAAAACTCTTTAAGACTGAAAACATCATTATTTTAATTTCATTACAATAATTTGGTTAAATAATTATTCCATAATCGGTATCGTTTAAACAGAATTTTGAAATTTTGGGTCCTCAATGCTCTACAACTTGGTACTTGTTTGGCTTTATAAGTATTTTGATCTGAGCATCACTGATGAGTCTTATGTAGACGAAACGCTCGTCTGGCGTATTAAATTATAATCCTGGTACCTTTGATAACTTATTAAATAAGGAGAAACTAAAAAAAACTTCACTTATTATTATTCATTAATGCAAAATGCTAATATAACATTTCTTTAATTTGTTTACCCATAGAACCTGTCTCGTTTCTTTGCCTTGTTCAATTTCGTGTATACACAACATAAAGCTACCAGTAAGATTAAAACCAAACCTCCACCAATGCCGCCTGCAATGCCTATAATGTCTATCTTCGACAAGGCTATAGCATCAGGTTTAATGGGTTTAGCTGTGGTTGTAGTTGGTTTTGGAATTTCGCATTTGTTTCCACTGTAGCCATCTTTACATCTATTTGGAAAATATAAAAAAAAAATGTTTATGTCGTACACATATACGATGGAAGACCACATACGACGATTGTTAACAAGATACAGCGACGAGTTAAGAAACGGTTGAAGTCAAGAAACAACGATAAGACGTGAAGGACAAGAAAAAAAAAGTTGAGGACAAGAAGAGATGATGCGATAGGACAAGATAAGAGGATTGAGGACACGGACAAACGATTACGAACAAGATAGGACTATGAGGACGATGACATAGATTGATGACAAGACATAGTTGAGGACAAATAGAGACGATAAATGACAACATATGATGATTGGGAACACGAACAGACAATCGAGAACAAGTATAAAGTTAAATATATAAATAGAAAAAATATTTTGCAAAATTCGAACCCACTTTTGTGACTACGCCAAAAAAAATCTTTCCAATTATTTATTTTGGCATTTTGGCGATATGATATAAAACATCGAATTTACGAATATGTATTTTAAAATTATTATTACTGTTTTTGTCATGCAAGTCACTATATTTTGGTATAACTTTTGAATGAGCTTATCTTTACTACAAAATGTCCTATATATCTGTAGGGGTAAACACAAGTTTATTTATTTGAAAAGTGTTTTTTTTTATTATTATTTTTCTTTTTGATTCCTTACTTCTTACATTTGACTTTTTGTTATTTCCCTCTTTTAATGTTATCAACAGAACTTATCCCGAGTGCGGGAGTTTCTCGCTACATTAAACCCATTGGTGGCCTTCGGCTGTTGTCTGATATTTGATTGGGTTATTGTCGCTTTGACACATTCCTAATTTCCTTTCTCAATTTTATTAATCTCACAGAACACAGCTGAATTGAGGATTTGATGAAATAGAAAGTAGGCATCGACCATTATTTATGATTTAATGAATTGCTTCTGTATTTTAAATCAGAACATTCACAACAAAATCTTACAGATAGCAAATAAGCGCTGTTTCTTAAAACCAAGTCTATTTTTATTAAATATATTTTGTATGTCTAGTGGATGCTAGGCCTTAAAACTTTCCAAACTGCACATGTTAGTCTGCACACAGAGTAATTTTTAAGTTAAAAATACGGCCATTTTTGTCCATTTGTTATGATGAACCTTAACACATTTTCAATATCTGAAATCCGGAATTCCGCAATAGTTATTGTTCAATTAATATCAAAATTACTTACATGCATCTGAATGCGCCTCCATATGTAAAGGAGCACTCTCCATGGTCTCCACATTTGCCCTTGTATTCTGGTGTATCACATTTGTATTTACATATCGGATTCCCATTGTTATCCCATTCCAGAACTTCATTGTTAACACACACATTAGCAGGTAGGAAGACTAAGTCTAAAAAGAATAAATTTAAGGCAATGCATCCCTTTGAATATCTAATCATTTTGATATATAAATCGCTTTTAAAAAAAGTGTTTGTTATTTATCTCCCAGTTGATACAATATTCCAGAGCTTGCGTTTACTATCAGGAATTTGTTCCTGTTGTTATTCATGCAATAATTGACATGGCCTATGTTTTTTTCTACAAATATAATGTGTAAGTGGAAGGATATCAATACAATACAACATTTTTTATTGTCAATCAAGGACGCCATAAGAGAGCAGTATAATTACAAACAATTTATTACAATGATTATTATTAATTCTTATCAATCTTAAAATCTCCTATATATACCCCTGACTCAATTTGACTTTTGTTCAAATGTTAGCATAATTTTGAAATTCATACTGAATCCCAGTTTATTATGCTATATGTTAGACCATCAACCTATATATTGGAAAACATTTACTCAGCTTTACTTTCTTGAATATCGGCTTCAGATTGATAAGGTTAACAAAGCGTGTGCCTTAAAAACATAATTACCTTTTGTTAGACGATCTGCTTGTTCTGTAGCTGTTTTATCTACATCAAGTGTAATATTTGTTAACGTTGTATTTTTCCAATTCACATTACGCAGTATTTGTAAAGTTGAATTTGCATCTGATTCGTTGATTGGAGCATCCATTTCAAGTGTGTAATTGCATTCAATGCTACCATTGCTAAAATGTTATAGTAATATTAGCGCTGAATAATCATTAATATGGATTTCAGTATAGTTCCAATGCAACATTGTTTAAGACGATCATTTAGATGTTTTTGTCAGTTTAAAAAGAATTGAAAACAGTACTGTTGTAGAAGCTCTGACGGCATCTATTGGCGATAATATGGTCAGAAATACCCGTTTACTGACTCTTCTAGTGCGTCGCCAGTAAACTTAATTTTCGACCGTCAAATCACCAATTGATGCTGTCGGAGCTTATAAAACAAAACAGTTATCTCTTAATTATAATTTTTAAAGAGAATCTCAATAATGTTGAAGTTCTTGCAGCTTCAAGATATAAACAACATCGATGTCAGTTGGTAGTTTAGTACATGTATATATCAGAATTTACCAGATTCTGATGATCAATAACAATAAGCAGAGTAGATAAGTAAGTTACATGATGCGGTTTTTGTCTTGCATATAACTGATTAAATATTCTTTTAACATAAATTGAAGATTTTTTTTAATTTTGAAACAAAAGTATGCTATAAAAGTATTATTAATATGCAGAGTAAAAGCTGAGGTAGAAAATAAAACGATATATTTTAAGTAAAATAAACCATGAAAGCGAGGAAGTTACGCAAGAAATTAAATGTTCAAAGAATTTGCAAATGACACGAATCACATTTATAAGATGACATACAAATGTGAAATATGAAGTTAAAATCAAAAGTCATATGCTTTTATTTTGTATTCGTATATATGTTTGTGATATTTTCTCATGCAATATAGGAAAATATATAGAAGAATCAAATACCTACAATGACTAAGTTCTAATAAAATGAAACTATAGTAACTAGCAAAACCACAATAAAAACATCAAAACAAATAATCTTACAACTTCTAACAATTTCTATCTATGATAACTACATGATTTTAAGAATCCACCAAGTCCTTGATGTCCACATGCATCAATTATTTTTTGTTTGTTTGTTTGGACGGATTGCTTACATGACTGGATGGAATTTTCTACATCTACTTTTTTGCTCACCCGGACCAAACGCGCCAGGTAAGTTTTTATCATGTCATCAGTCCGTCGTTCATCGTCGTTTGTTAATGTTTACAAAAATCTTTTCCTCTGACTGAAACCACTAGGCAAAATACAACCAAACTGGGCCTTAATCATTCTTAGGGTCTTAAGTCACTGGCGGATCTAGAAATTTTCATAAGTGGGGGGCCCAATGACTGCCTAAGAGGAGGTCACACTTCAGTGATTCCATATATAGGCAACCAATTTTTTCCCCAAAAGGGGAGGAACCTGCCCCCACCAAATCCGCCTCTGTTTGTTTAAAACATGTATCTAATGACCCTGTCAATCTACCAAGATGACCGCCATAGATTATTATCAAAATGGGTGTTTAATTCAGTTTTGGGCTAACATCTCTGACAATAAACCATTTAGACCAAATCTGACATGAGGTAAAACATGTTCTTTAGGTTAAGATATACCTGCTCTGAAATGTTCAGACGCTTCGATTGGGGTGCTAAACCTGAATTGATAATTTTAGGTAATTTTGGAGTTTTTGATTATGATCTTGAATATTATCCATGAATGAGATGAACATTACAGCAAAATTGTTCAGCAAAGTAATTTCTACAAATTTGTCAATTGACCACATAAGGAGTTGTCGCCCATTAAAGTCAATTATTTGAAAATGTTTGTGATCTGTTTGTAATCTGTACAAACATGTTCTCCTCTGAAACTACTGGGCCACATTGAACCAAACTTGACCTAAATCATCCTTTATATAAAGTTTTAAAATGTATCCGATGAACCCGCCATTAACCATTATGGCCCACATGACTAAAAATAGAATATGGGATGAATTTTTTTTTTACTTATATATCTCTTAAACTTAAGCATTTAAATCAAATCTGAGGACCAGGTTAATTACTCATCAGGTGAAGACGAAACGCGCGTCCTGTGTATCAAATTATAATGCTAGTAGAAGGTCACCAACAGGTCTTCAATGTAACGGGAAATTTCCGCACCCGGAGGCGTCCTTCAGCTGGCACCTAAACAAATATATACTAGTTCAGTGATAATGAACGCCATACTAATTTCTAAATTGTAAACAAGAAACTGAAATTAAGATAATACAAGACAAACAAAGACCAGAGACTCCTGACTTGGGACAGGCGCAAAAATGCGGCGGGGTTAAACATGTTTATGAGATCTCAACCCTCCACCTATACATCTAGCCAACAATAGATAACTATTTTTTATCAATAAACATCAACCAAATGAATGACACGACGTTCTTTTCATTTTTATGGCTATATACTGAAGTGGAGAATTGTCACAAAAAATTAACATTTTGTTTTAGTATCCAAGATATTTGAACTTTTTTCATATCTACTATTATACTATAATGAATCATGCACACTAATTTACAGTCTAGACGACACTCTTTTAAAGCTACTGTATTTCAAGATTACCTATATGGAAACCTAAAATTAAAACACAAAATCATTTACAGTTTACATTCGAAACTTACCAAAATATAACACACTGTTCAATTGAAAGTTCTTTTGTGTAAGAAAACTTTTATAAAAAAATGCACTAATAGCATGCAATTTTTACTCGCAAATTGTTTGTGTCTTTGAAAATATATTCCACTATGTTGCGTGCAATGTGAATACATTATAAAAACACAAAGTGCAATTATTTTAAAAGTAATTTAATTCAGATTTTGTTTAAAATACATTCGGCAAATATCAATGCAAAACATTGCAAAGTGTTAAACTGAATCTATTCATTTTGTATTGCCTTACCTGTTTACTACTGAATATTTTATAATATTTGTAATTCACAGGCTCTATATAAGCGTAGATATTTTCTCGTTTCCGACATCAACCCTTGTATAATAAAATTAACGGTACCAATTTTCTTGCACCAGATGCGCATTTCGACAATACATGTCTCTTCAGTGATGCTCGTGGCCAAAATATTAACTTACTTTAACATGTTTTAGTTATTGTCTATAGTGATCAGTATGTATTTGTAGTAGTCTGTAATGGCAAGTAATGATATCGTTGCCTTTAAGAATACTTACGAAAATCCATGGATAACAATTTTATTATGTTTTGCTGGAAGAAGACTGCTATAGAATTCTGTTAGCTAGATAAAAAAAATAGTGTAATTAAAATTTGTATTCCACATTTGTACAATTATCGTGTTCATTCAAACTAAGAACGATTACACTTATATAATTGATTTGTCAAAAATTGAATGTATAGCATATACGCTGTACTTAATTATATTTCTTTTCGTTTTGAGATTTCTTTCTATTTCTGTCGCGGAATACTGAGTAATTCGGTTTTCGGACTTTATATACTGTTTTACGCGCCCTTTTCATTTCATCGAGATTTCACACACCAAACGTGTTCGACAACTTTAGTTCAACATGAGTGACGAGGAAGACCCACGCGATGTTACTAACCGAGATAGTGAACCGCCAAATCAAACAGACCCAGGTAATCATGTAGGATTTTCACCTGAAGACGCCCTTTCTTTGTTTTCCCGTCAATAAGATACCGCTTTAGTTAGACACAAGAAAGAACTTTTCGCACAAATTGACTTAAAGATTGGCAATAGTTCCCTGGAAAAGAGTTCTCGTTTACCATCAATCGCTCCAAAGTTTAAATTCGAGGGCAATGGAAGGCAGCACGAGTTCAATACTGCTCGTATAAACGAGCTTAGCAGAGCGACAGATCTTCTAGAGCGTGGTTCCGTCGGTGCAGCAGTTAAAGCCTTGGAGCAAGCAGAAGCAGCTTTAAAGGAAAGGAACAAGCTACTCCGCATTGCCGACAAATATGGTTGGGACGTAGTTGAAGAGTTCATGGACGACCCGTTAACCGAAAGTACAGAAGAGGCTACTAGGCTAAAGCAGGCAGAATACAGAGCGAATTTGAAGAGGAAGGACAAGTACGCAAAAACCGACCGACCAAACCCTTATTACAAGAACCCAGTCGAAGAAAAGGCTACGTCTGACCTTTTTCGTCGCCCTAGCTCAACATATTCAGAAGAATCATCTAGGAGCAGGAGTACGGCCGGTGGCAAAGGTATCTACTTATCTAGCGAGTACTTTGGTGGAAAGAAAGGAGCAACACGCTGTTTCTACTGCAATGAGGAAGGTAATTGGGCCTACCAATGTCCCAGAAAAGCAGGCAGATACCCCCCAGAGAAGCAGCAGCAGTGAAACAGTTAAGTACCAGTTTTATAATTTACACGAGCAAGATTATGAATATGAAAATTCACTTAAAGAAAAAACCTCATTTCATGTTGGTAGTCTTAACGAAAACTTTTCATTTTGGAAAGATATCTTAAAAGCAAACAATTTTGTTCTCAACGTAATTTCTAGCGGTTATTTAATACCTTTTTATAAAAACCCTTCATCAGTTAGATTGAACAATAATACTTCTGCTTTTAAGCATTCAGTATTCGTGGAGCGCGCTATTAATAAGCTTTTAGAAACGGGGGCAGCTATTGAATGCAAAGATCACATTCCTTTTGTTATCAATCCACTAACCGTATCAGTTCACGCCTCAGGTAAAGAAAGGTTGATCTTAGATTTAAGGCACGTCAATCTATTTATAGAAAAAAGGAAATTTAAGTTTGAGGGTGTAGCGGAGGCTTTACAATACACAATTAAAGACGGATACATGCTTAAATTTGATTTAACTAGCGGGTATCATCACGTGAGTGTTCACAAAGACCATCAGACATATTTGGGATTTTCCTGGAAATTTCAGAACACAACTAAATACTTTAAATTTTCAGCTCTCCCATTTGGGTTATCTACAGCAGCACATGTGTTTTCAAAAGTTTTACGTCCTGTCGTCAAGCATTGGCGTTCGCAGGGTCTTAGAGTTATATTATACCTTGACGATGGTTGGGGAGTAGAGTCTAATGCACAATCTTGTAAAGTTTTATCTAATATCATGCAGTTAGATCTTAAATCCGCAGGTTTTTTCGTTAACCAAGAAAAAAGCGTTTGGGAGCCTACTCAAAAATTAACTTGGCTGGGTTTTGAATGGGATTTGCACAATTCAACTTTGGATCTTCCTATAGATAAAATTGTTCGTTTTAAAAAAGACATAAATAAGCTTTCCTGTAATTCGCTGTCAGCAAGACAGTTAGCCAGAATTACAGGGAAAATTATTTCTTTCATGCCTAGTTTAGGTAACATTTGTAGGATCATGAGTAGAAATATGATGATGTTAGTTGCTACTTCTCGTTTTTGGGAAGAAAGAATAATTTTAACATATAAAGCACAGCAGGAAATAATTTTTTGGTTGAATAATTGTCATAATTTACCTAGAAAAAATATATTCCAACAAACATACCTACCCGACAGAATAGTGTATACAGACGCTAGCAGTTATGCATGTGCTGGTTTTATAGTAGAGACAGTTCATCAAGTAGTTCACAAGATGTGGTCTAATATAGAAGCATCTAAAAGTTCGACTTATAGAGAATTAAAGGCCGTCTTTATTACTTTATCTTCTTTGGTTCAATGTTTCAGCAATCGTTTAGTTAAACTTTACACTGATAATCAGAACGTAGGAAGAATTATAAAGGCAGGAAGCATGAACTCTGAATTACAAGATATTGCAATTGAAATTTTTAATTTTTGTTTAAAATTCAGCATTTCTCTAGAAGTAGAATGGATACCTAGAAATCAAAATCAAATTGCTGACACTTACAGTAAAATTTTTGACTTCGATGATTGGTTTGTATCCGATTTATATTTTAATTATTTTAATAAAGCGTGGGGCCCATACACGTGTGATCTATTTGCAGACAGCAATAACCGAAAGTTGGAAAAATTCTATTCTCCTTATTGGTGCCCCGGGACCAGTGGAGTAGACGCTTTCGCACAAAATTGGTCAGAATTTATCTGTTGGATTGTACCACCTGTAAAATTAATAAGTAGGTCAATTTCACACCTGTTTACCTGTAAAGGTCAAGGCACTTTAGTCATACCGAAATGGACATCGTCACCTTTTTGGCCTTTATTGTGGTCATTTAATGATCAAAAATTTAAATACTTCGTGAAAGATGTAATCGAGTACGCAAAACCCAAGAAGTTTTTTCATAAAGGCTCTGATGTCAACAGTATTTTCGTTGCTGAGAAATTATCATTAAATATTCTCGTCTTGAGGTTAGATTTCAGAAGCTGACGGCAATTATAAACTAGTATTAATTTTCCCGTGATGGGAGTTATTTCAGTCATTGTAATAACCCGTGATGGGTATTGATATTCTTAACCTGTTATGGGTGTTTATAACTGAATTTATTATTTCCTGTGATGGGATTTTGTTGAAGTTCCCGTGATGGGATTTTGTTTATGTTCCCGTGATGGGATTTCGTTTATTTCCCGTGATGGGACTATCTCTACTGTGATGAAATTTGTCAATTCCGTGACGGAGACCCTTACAAGATACGATACTTGGCGTAATATAAGTCTTTTTTTTTTAATTGCTTTCTTTTCCTTTCAGGTTCGGTTTAATTTTTCTCACTGGAAGGATCTGAATTCTTTTGAAAATCCCTGTTTACGCAACCTCGCTGATAAACTACCCCGTATTGTTATGTCCAGCAAAAGTAAAAACACTTTAAAAGTTTATGATTACGCTTTTAAAAAATTTAACATTTGGTGTACAAATTATGACTTATGTGCGTTACCATCGTCAGTTTCTAACATTGCACTCTATTTATCATATTTAATTCAGTTGGAAGTATCTTCTTCAGTTTTACAAAATGCTTATTACGCAATTAAATGGGAACATGAGCTTAACTTGTACAATTCAGTGTTTTCTGAAGCATTTTTGCAGTTGATTTTAGAAGGAGGAACCAGAATTTTATCAAAGCCCGTTAATAAAAAAGAACCAATTACAGCTGAAATTTTACGAAAAGTTTTCGATAATTATGAAGATTTGAATAACATTAAGAATTTAAGAATATGTTGTTTGACGCCGGTTTTATGCGTTTCAGCGAACTTGCAAATATTAAAGCATCAAATTTAACTTTTCAGAAATCTCATCTTGAAATTATGATAGAAAGTAGTAAAACTGATGTGTATAGACAGGGTAACACTATTTGTATTGCTAGAACTAACACGGACTTGTGTCCAGTGACAACGTTAGAGAGATATTTAAAATTAACAAATATTTCTGTGATTTCCAGCGAATATGTATTTAGAGCAATTACATTCTTAAAAAGCAAAAACAGTTACGCGTTATGCAAAATTAACAAACCTATATCATACACTAGAGCAAGAGAGCTACTTTTAGATGCTTTGCGTCAAGCAGGTTTTGATAAAAGTAAATTTGGCCTTCATAGTTTGAGAAGTGGAGGTGTGACACAGGCAGCTCATAATAGAATACCAGAAAGATTATTAAAAGCACACGGTCGATGGAAGTCAGATCTTTCAAAAGACGGTTACATAAAAGAAAATTTATATAACAGGTTATCTGTTACCAATAATTTGAATTTGTAAATTGTCATTTTTGTACTTTATTTATACTAATCTACACATATTTCCTTTGTTTTGTCGAACTGTTTGGTGTGTACCTCCTGCCATATTAGTCTTTGTTGTTTCTTTATATAGAATGAGAAATAATTTATGTTCGGACGAGCATAGCGAGGTAGAACATAATTATATTTCTTTTCGTTTTGAGATTTCTTTCTATTTCTGTCGCGGAATACTGAGTAATTCGGTTTTCGGACTTTATATACTGTTTTACGCGCCCTTTTCATTTCATCGAGATTTCACACACCAAACGTGTTCGACAACTTTATAACATTTAGATTGTAATATTATGCTTTGTATAAATCCTAATTCTTTGTATTTTCTTTTTGTAGATATTAGTATGATCACGGTTGAGATGACTTCATATATAGATAATATAATGACGCATGATGTATGGACATTTATATTTGATTGCACGGGATACTTGTATTTTGAAAATGTTATATTAAAACTGTTTGGTGTGTACCTCCTGCCATATTAGTCTTTGTTGTTTCTTTATATAGAATGAGAAATAATTTATGTTCGGACGAGCATAGCGAGGTAGAACATAATTTGGATTTAAGTATTGTTATGGAGATTATTACAGTATACGTTTATATCTGTACAAACAAGCGGTTTATAGGTAATGCTGAAGAAAAAAAAAACAATAATAAAAGTAAAAAGTAAAAGAACTAAACATTCCGAACTCCAGGGGAAATTAAAAAACAGAAAAGTCCCTACTAATATGCATGCAAACGGCATTGATAAACCTTTTCACAGTGATTCAATCGTTTAATTTTGGAATTTTCGTTTTTTAATGCTCTTTAATTTCGTACAGCTGATGTCAGTTTGCTTAAATGCATACTTCTATTATATTGTGACTTCGGAAAATAATTGATTTATTTTTATTTGTATAATAAAAATGCAATATTTGCCGATATCTATTTTACACTAGTCTTCTTCTAAAAAGATTGACTAAAACGGAGAGAAATTACAAAGAGGTTAAAAGCATTGCACGTCTTGGTCGATAAAGCGTCTAATTACTTCCAGTTTGAGGTTTTGTATGCAATAAAGACTATGCGAGTAACATATTTGGCATCAAGAGAATGCAAAGGTTACCAAGATATTGAAATGGACTTTATTTCTCTATTGCAGGTTCCGGAGCTGCATGAAATAAACAAAACATTGTCAACGTTCTGAAATGGTTGGTATCAAATCACATAATTGTTATTGCATAACCAATGAGGAACACTGTCCCTCTAATTTGCGTGTAATATAATCATGTACGACAATCCTCAATAGTGCAATAACCGTATTTCCTTGGCTTTTTGTATAAATATTTATAGTATCAAAATTTATTTCCTCTTCTTTGTAAAATATCGCGCCTTTACCTAAAACTTCTGTCTGTTTATGTTGAATATATATTATATATGCATTTATGTTTAATTTTCATTCTATAATGTTGTTAACGTTAATTTATCGTTTACATGTATATCTACTCCATATCTCTGGTTAGTCTTTTTTTTACGACAAAAGATCAAATTGTTATGTTTTCATTAAATCTTATTTCCAATCTTTGGACATCTTTTTATTGAAACCTTGCTTATTCGTTGTAGCCCCAACTTATGAAGAGTCCCCAATTAGTACTATCTTTTCTAATTCATATTGCCAATTTATTTTATGTATACCAGCTTACCGATTCTTTGTACTGTTTGGCCAAATTGGTGTATACTGTAGAACTTTCGTTTCTCATATCTGACGTAAAAGTGTCATTAACAACAATGACTAATTGAAGCACCACTGATTTTCCGCCTGAAAAATGCAAGGTGTTCCATATTTTTAAAGTAATCAGACTTTGAACCAAAAATAACCATTTCGATTGCCAAATTAGAGGAGATACACAAACAAGGTACAGATTCATGGTGAAACAGTACAGCATAAGTTCTGTTTCTGGATATAAAAAATATTTTAGGCATTCAAGCTTTTTGATCGAATATATCCTTTATATACATCCAATACAGCTTTATTGTATAAGGCTCACTTCGAAACATTACGGGAAAAATCGGAAAGTACAATGTACATACAAATCTTCACTTCTAACATTTTATTTAATTATGTTTTATAAGAAAACAATTTTTTTCTGACATTGTATAGATAAGTTGCAAAACGAAATGTTTATCAAAAGTGTAATGCAAAAATCTTGGTGAAAAGTTATCGATTTCGAAATTGATGTTCTTTAGATCTGAAATCCTAGGCCTGCAATAAAGTAATTGATATTAGTCATTTTAATGCTATTTAATCGATGCTAAAGAGCTAAATTATATATACATTTACAGTTTCAAGATGACAATTTTTATAATGAGGGAAGAACAAATGTCTAATTCGCATCGTCGAAGAACTTCCCCGATTGCGATCAAATGATGTTCTGCATAAAATATAAACTTCTTAAAATATGATATCTGATAATTGATGGTATGATCTTTTGAAATAGTATGTAATTACTTACTTAAATCAATTGATCGATGCCTTGGTGTACTAGTCGTTGACCTTTCTGTTGTTGTAGTTAAGGGTGGTATAGGTGTTGTTTCAGTCACTGTTACATTACAATAGTTCATACATTTTATATCAAATTGAAGGGTATCGTCGTACACATCACTTATATCTTCAGATTGAATGTTTTCAACCTCAATATTCATGACATCTCGACGGCTCCGTTTGTGTTTTTTTGGTGTGATAGTTGCTTGTTTTACTGTAGTTCCTTGTTTTACCGGAGTTGTTGGTAGTGCCGTATTTCCTGGTTGTGCCGTAGATGCTGGTTTTGCCGTAGATGCTGATATTGCCATAGTTACTGGTTTTACCGTATTTACTTGTTTTGCCGTAGTTACTGGTGTTACCGTATTTACTTGTTTTGCCGTAGTTACTGGTGTTACCGTATTTACTTGTTTTACCGGAGTTGTTGGTAGTGCCGTAGATGTTGGTTTTGCCGTTGATGCTGGTTTTGCCGTTGATGCTGATTTTGCCGTAGTGACTGGTTTTACCGTATTTACTTGTTTTGCCGTAGTTACTGGTGTTACCGTATTTACTTGTTTTGCTGTAGTTACTGGTGTTACCGTATTTACTTGTTTTGCCGGAGTTGTTGGTAGTGCCGTTGATGTTGGTTTTGCCGTTGATGCTGGTTTTGCCGTAGTTACTTGTTTTACCGTATTTACTTGTTTTGCCGTAGTTATAGGTGTTACCGTATTTACTTGTTTTGCCGTAGTTATAGGTGTTACCGTATTTACTTGTTTTGCCGGAGTTGTTGGTGTTACCGTATTTACTTGTTTTGCCGTAGTTATAGGTGTTACCGTATTTACTTGTTTTGCCGGAGTTGTTGGTGTTACCGTATTTACTTGTTTTGCCGGAGTTGTTGGTAGTGCCGTAGATGTTGGTAGTGCCGTAGATGTTGGTAGTGCGGTAGATGTTGGTAGTGCCGTAGTTCCTGATTGTGTGATAGTTACTGGTTTTACCGTATATGATTGTTTTGTCGTAGTTATTGTTTTTTTCTCAGAAACTGGTGGTGGCATAGTTTTTAAAGATGTCGTTGTCGCATTTACTGGTAATGCTGTATTGTTTGATGTTGTCGTTGCCAATTTTGTTGATGTTTCCGTAGTATATGTTGAAAGTGATGGCGAAGGTGTTGGTGACTGACTTACTGATACTGCTGATGTTGTGAAAAATTTCGAACAATTACAATGAAAAGCTGAAACAGAAAAATCATAATAAACATTTTGTCCGTGATGTTTTTATTTTTAATTTCCGTTGTGCAAGAAAGTTCAATGGAGCGTCGTAAAACCGTATTTCCTACGCAATACAGTTGGGATCAGCCATCACTTATTTGAAAAATCTGTCAGATACGACCAAACGGACTTTTCATTGACAGTCTTTAGTACACGTCTAACACCTTGAGAACAGTTTCTGACAGGATCGGTTCTGTCTTCAAACACCTTTGGGCAGTTTGAGCCTAAACAGTTTTGATCAGCAGATCTAATCTAGAACATATTCTAAGCGTATAACTCTAGAAGATTCTGACAGTATAACCCTAGAACAGTTTTTAACAGTTAAATAGGACCTAGAACATATTGTGAATTTACCTTTGGCCCCAAATGAATGACGTTTAGTTATTATTTATGTGGCGATATTCTGTTTTATAACAGTTTTACGCCAGAACTGATGGGAAAGGTCTACATTAACTACAACAGAACAGTTTAAACAGGACTAAACAAGAACAGTTTGTACAGGTCAATACAAAAACAATTTGACAGATCTACACAAAAACAGTTTGTACAGGTCAATGACTCAACAATTTGTACAGGTTTTTACAGATCAGTTTTGACAGTTCTTCACCAGAATAATTTGTACAGATGTACAAGTACAGTCTGTACAAAGAAGGGGTGGAATTAAACATCATGGTTGCTGGCGTTTTACTCTGACGGTAAACTGGGAAATTGGTGAAACAGTACAGCATAAGAAAACTTATAAAAATAAGTCGAAAAGGGTTTTTATTCGTTAGATAGATACAGCAATAATTAAAACCTTTAAAACACAAAAGACACAGATCTACAGCTACTAATTACTTTTTTTTCCAGTTGAAACCCGGTAATCAATCGCATTCGGTAATCTTCGAATTGGACAAAAAAAAACGGTATTGTTCTTATAGTCACAACAAGTTAAGCGTATCAGTGACAACTATTCCATTACAGCCAATCACATCATAATGGCGATTGTAGAATGACCTTATTTCCTGTGTTGCCCTTAATACAATAGCTTCCCTATAATCAGTAACCCTATATAAAAGAAATTATGAACAGATACCCAAGCTTTGGAAAATCGTACGAACTGGGGATTAAATAAACACGCTATTGTATTTTCCACTTATAAGTAACTAGTGATTCTATATCCGTGTGAGGATTGATTGAAATGATATATAATGGAAGTTTAGATGATTAAGATTTTTGGAATACGTTTTAATGTAATCAACACGTATGGCAAGCCGTTTTACTATTTATTCGAATTTCAAGATATCTCCGATTATATATAATATATCTCCTTTAATATATAAGATATTTTATATAATTTCATTTTTATAAGATATCTCATATATTATATAAGATATCTCCTAAAGTTTATAAGATATCTCCTAAAGTTTATAAGATATCTTATATAGTTTATAAGATATCTTATATAGTTTATAATATATCTTATATACTTTATAAGATATCTTATATACTTTATAAGATATCTCCTAAAGTTTATAAGATATCTACGGAAGCCTGGAGCTGCCTTGTGTAATTGTTTATAACTAAACCATATTTGATAATCATTGCGATAATGTTTTGTATATTGCAAAATGACGCCTTATTTATCGCAATTATTCGCTGTATCTAACACCAAGGCACTTTATTTAGCGCAATGATTTGTTAAATTTAACACTAAGAAGACTTACTTATCGCAATATTTGCTATATATATATACCACAAGTCGCCTTATTTATGGCAATATTTCGTTATATCTAACAACAAGACGTCTTTGTTATTGCGATGATTTTATTGTGTAAAAACAGTACCACTTAATTAACGCAATTTATGATTTTTTTTCGCTTTAAATTTCGGAAGTTTAAGCTAAGTCATCATAATTATGGCGATAGCACATTTCAATTTACATATTTGGCGTGAGCAGCCATTCAACGGCCATTTCCGTTATGATCAACACCTGATCAACCAGACCATATTCTCCCGTATGAATCATAGTTTAATTATTTCTTCATTTGACTAGAGAAGACTAAGTGGACCTACATACAAAGGAAGCTACCCCTCATTCTGAACAATGCTTTTGGTAAGTAAATATTTCATGGTATCAACATAATAGCTACTGTTTGTTCTTTTTATACCACCCACTTGAAACGTGCGGGTATATAGAAATCGTTGCCCCCGCCCGTCTTGCCGTCCGTTATGGGTTAGCCATGCAGGAGGTACCAATCTTTTATCTGCGAGACTCATCCTTGTCAATTGAACAAAACTTAATAAAACTTTCACAAATTCTTTATAATATAATGCCTCTGTGCACCTTTTATTTCATATATTGATTGAAATTTATATTTTTTGGGTTTGCCAAAGCAAAACATGGACTTTGCAACCGATTACCAAAGGGTATTCATTTCTTATTCGCAACTGCAAGGTCAACCTAAACCACTGAACAAAACTGACGGACAGAAGACAATTATATACCATAATAGGTCCGTCAAAATTTTGACAGGCGTATAAAAAACAGTTCAACTACTTTTACAAGGCGAAAAGGAAAATAGAATCGTGAAGCCAGTAAACAATACTTATTTTAATCTGAACATGCAAATTGAATATTATGTTATGTATTTTACATTAGACATATTCACAGAACAACACCATCTATTATGAGAGTCCCAGAAACTATAAGAGTTGACAGTTTTCCTACTAATTCCACGAGTTTCCGAGTCATAGTAAACTCGAAATAGCCTACAATGCATTGGCATTGAGTCGATTGGTGATCATTTTAAGGCCATATCAGCCTTCCGTTTTTGAAAGTTACTACATTTTTACTATGCAAAATATTCTCACGTCAGAAAATCTAGAGTTCCCGACCTGTTTATAACAGGCATAAATGGTTAACCATATCAAATCATATACAATTTTACTTGTGTCATCAAATAATCATTTTGAGTAGTGCTTTCTGATCCCAAGGGAAAAAGATTAAATAAATTGTTTGGTTCCGATTCAGCCAGAAAAGAAGAAAGGAAAATAATCAACTTTAGTTTTTACACCTTGCATGCATATCAAAATGAGCAAAAATACAGTTTCTTTACATTTGAACTACTAAGAGCATGACTTATTTGAAATAGATTTGTATTGATCATGACTTTCCGTGGTTTTATTTAAAAATGTTTTTGATTATTACTTTTATGTCAAAAAAACTACCACAGAGGAAGTTAGAAATAAGCAAAAATAAAAAGGGGCGGATGTTAGTCTGGTCAACAAGGTATAATAACTGTCATTTAAAAACGGTTGAAAGTACAATCCAAATTTTCCACCCAAACCTTTCTTTAATCAACTTTAACATCGTGATAGAATTTCAATATGATCTGTTTGGTAGAACAAAATTAACCTTAAGTCATTTGTATATTTCAACATCCATTCACATACTTCTACATTAACCTCAAAATAAGACCTATAACATTGGCATTGAAGAAAAAACAGTTTTTAGAAAGCTCGTACGAGTTCGCTAGCAACCCTTTGCGGGTTTTTAATTTGATAGGTGAATTTTTGTTAAATATTTGTTTGTTTTGAGATTGTGACACAAGCATGACTGATATACCCATATTGTGACTATTTGACCTATTATGTCTGTTTTGTTCATACATGTACATCGTTTTATATATAATGAAATTTGATACGACTGTCATACAAGTGAGAAGTTTGGCGCTATAAAACCAGGTTCAATCCTACATTTTCTTCATTTGATTTTGCCTGTACCAAGTCAGGAATATTACAGTCGTTGTCCATCCGTTTGATGTGTTCTGTCATTTGATTTTGCCATTTGATAAGGGACTTTCCGTCTTGAATTTTCATCGGAGTTCAGTATTTTAGTTCCATATGATAGGATAAAGTCATTAATTTTCATGGCATCAATTGACAATCAGTGATGTTATGATAATGTTCACACAAGCGCAAACGATGCAATGCAGATTTTAAATTTATGATTTGAGTTTTCTCTCAGTTTCATAAGAATGAAGATAACAATATTAAGTTTAAGCTCCACGGCATCAATTTGTGATTTGAAGATCGCAAATACCCCGTTTACTGGCTCTGTCTACGCGTTGCCAGTAAAGTTAATTTGCGACCATCCAATCACGAATTGCTGCCGTCGCAGCTTAAAATATAATACAGTTATCTACTGATAAATATCTTTGCATACATTCATTTTGATCCAATCTTTAAGGCTATCTGAACATCTTCCCCAAGTTTACTATACATCGGATAAGACCATTTCAGTGGAACAAATTCAATAAAATAATAGTCTTAAGTTCTAAATTGTACACTTTTATGTTTCAGATGGTAATTGCTCTTCTCCTGTTCTGCAAGGCCAGTGCTATTCCATATCCAGACACAGATGCATCATTAGATGAACTAGTTGTATACTATACAAGTTTTTCATTTACAACAAAAGAAGTACTCGGGTTTTTACTAAACATACATCATATAATGCTGAGCGAAAGATCTTTTTATAGAATTAAAAAACGTTTTAGATTGCAAAAAAGAGGAGTTGAAAGTGCTATTGCTGATATTGTTACAAAAATTTTACAGTAAAGAAATGCAGGATATACCAATATAGGTTATCGATCTTTATGGAATGTACTTCGCTGTCTAGGCGTGAGAGCTTCACAACACACGGTTAGGCTAGTTTTGAAAGCTATTGACGGAGACGTCGTTTTAAGGAGACAAAGACATAGGCTTACAAGAAGACGATACACAAGTAACGGACCGAGTTTGTGCATCCACGTCGATGGATATGATAAGTTAAAGCCGTTTGGAATATCTGTCCATGGTGGAATCGACGGTTTTTCAAGAAAGATACTTTGGGTGAAGGCTACAAGTTCAAACAAAAATCCCCGTATAGTTGCAGGACATTTTCTTGAGTATTTGAAGACAAGCAAGAGGATTCCAAGGGTAGTACGCATGGATGCAGGAACTGAAAATGTTATAGTTGAACGTATTCAAATAGCTTTGAGGTCATTTCATGCTGATAGCATGGCAGGACATAGAAGTGTTTCAATAGGAAGATCAACGGCCAACCAAAAGATCGAAATGCTATGGAGTTTTCTGATGCGAAATTTTACAACATTTTGGAGGAATTTGTTTAAAGATATGGTAGATGAAGGTATACTTAACAATGCTGACCCTGTGCATCTTGAATGCATACGGTTTTGTTTCCTACCACTTATTCAGAGACATTTAGACATGTTTCTACAATCATGGAACTCACACAGAATAAGATCTCAAAGAAATGTTGAATGTCCACATGGTATACCTGACGTTATGTACTACCAACCTTTTATTTACGATAAATATGACTGCTCTTATGAATTGCCGTGTGACATAGTTGTATTGGATTACTTAGCTGATATATACACGGATGCTGTTCTACCTAGAGGCACTAAAGAAGAATTTAGACAATTAATAAATACTCTCACGTTTTTAGATATCGAAGAATTCGATGTCATTGAAACTCCAACACAGGCCAAAGAATTGTTCAACTTATTATCGGGCGTAATATCACAACATTTGTTAAATCGATAAACATTTACAGATTTAACATTTATTATTCATGATAAGTATCTGTTAAATATGTCACCATGTTGTCGAATATATGGACCCGAATTTATACGCGCATAAGATATTTGATCTGTTGATGCAAAGAACAACATTGAAGTGCATAATGTTTGCTTACTAATTTTCTTGTTTTTTGTTGATAATGCTTCTTTTTTGTCAGAATTGATGAAAATATTGAATGAATATGTTCTGTTGTATTTAGTATTATAAAAATAGTTAAGAATAAATGCCTACTGTTTCTTTTAACAAGTCTTTCCTATGCCCGAGTCATCATTAAATTGCTAACAGTTCGACACATTTAAATATGCCATATTGATCTATTCCTTCATGATGTAGCTGAGTATCATTCAGTCATTTTTGTATCTGTTACAATAACCAAACACTTTTCCATAAAATTTAACGTGTCATACATTAACAAAATATTAAGAACAATCAAATCTTATTTGGTGTCAACTCAACCAATCCATTTCATTCTTAATGAACTGGTCAGAGTGTAGCTAAACTAAAGAGAAACAAAATGTATGATGTATCATGTCTGTCGCTCACGTCACTGAGTATAAAAGGGGGCAGGGTTTCACATACACCACGATATTTGGAAGGTATATAACGTCACAGTACCCAAATTGCACCGAGTACCAAAATTGCACCTACTAGTATTCAACAAAAATATTGAGGAAATCTTACTTGTTTTCTATGAGTCTAAACCCTTAGTATTTTTCGGGGTATATGTATGATTTGATACAACACACGTCATTCAACATTGCTGAACATATTTAAATATACAAAACCAGTAAAAATCAACAGATTTGTTTTAAACCGACCCTCATTGTCAATTAAAGATGCAAGTTATGATATAAGACAGACTTAATTGTATATATGTTTTATCCATTTATTCCATGATCGATGAGATCAATGCGTTCAACGTAACATAGTCACCAAACTTGACTTATTCAGGGAGATGCAAATATCTGTTTAGTTGCTTTTCATTCGTTTTTAGAAGCTAATGTAAACAGGTAACTGCATGAACAAGTCGAGAAGAAGAGAAACACGTTTGTTTCTCATTGCAATGCCGATTGGTTACTAAAGTATTGAAAAACTCATCTTTCGAACGTAACAAAAATTAAGAAACCTTTGTTTATAGCATCAATTTAAGATATACTGTTCATTTCTGATTTGAGTGGGTTTAAATTTTTCTAAAGTACGATTTATTTCTCGTTAATTCAACGTCTTTGAATCTATGTTAATTATGTATGTTGGTAGATTAGTGCAAGACCAATTATTCAAATGTTTCCTTAACATCGGAATGGTGAATATTCGTGCACAATAAAACATACTTTGGTTGTATGTAGTTTAACAAATCTTTAGATTTTGTCATTATCCACTTTCGATTCCAAGGTATCTAGGGCATGTTATTGTAGTTACACAGTAGATAAAAGTTGGTATAGAAATGACCTGGCAAATGAAATACCTAGAGTCATATTACCAGTACCCAATGTTGCTTTATTGTAACATAGATTTGTCTGTGTAAGCCGTTTTAACTATTTATGGGTTTTTTTTCAACCTGCACATTACTTCTGCAAGCAGCCATCTATAGACTTATTAAAGAAAACATGGCGAGTTTTACTTGGGAAACAAGTGTGGACACAGTTCAGAGTGGATAGATTGTTTGAATGTTTGCCTGTATTTTCTGAGAAAAAGAGTTCTCTCCTTTATTCAGCATTAAACTGTCCTATGTTCAACTGTATCAAACTGACACTCTACCTCTGACCTTTGTTAGTCTTGTATGACTTTCAATTTTAGTTTCTTGTGTATAATTCGGAGTTTAGTTAAAATTTAATGGACGTCCATTATCACTGTACTAGTATACATATTTTTAAGGGGCCAGCTGAAGGACGCCTACGGGTGTGGGAGTTTCTCGCTACATTGAAGACCAATTGGTGGCCTTCGGCTGTTGTCTGCTCTATATTCGGGTTGTTAACGCTTTGACACATTCCCCATTTCCTTTCTCAATTTTACCTGTACCAAACACTACAATTATTCGTGTGTTTTTGTTTCTAATAGTAGGTTATATTGTTAAAGACTGTCACGTAGGAGACGCTAATTGCATGCATTACCAAATGATTCTTATAAAATAACTGAAATTAAATGCCAGTTAAAACAAAAAAGGAGAGTAATACATTATGTGCTTTTCAGAATGATTTGGTTTAAATTTACGAGATGGTATTTGATAGTATCTGAGAACCTACATGCATGAACTATTTTTGGGAGAAATTTTATTTGCTTATACAGGAAATGAATGAATAATGACCGGAACGGGTCCCTACTTAGGCATTCAATTGGCCCCTATTCATGAAAATTTCTGGATCTGCCACTGAGTTTGTCAAATTTTTGTTTCACACAAAATACATTTGCATAATAATGGACTTAGCTTAAAGCAACGCAATTTACTAATACACTTACAGAAAGAACTCATGATCAATACAGTGATATAATGAGTACTGGAAATACACGACATTCATGTACATTAGTTCTTCTTATTTATACCACAACTATGATTTAGGTAGCATTCCACAGTTCGGTGTGTAGTTTCGCATTTTGATCACTTTTTCAAATATAAGAGCTAGTTTTCAACAAAATTCTTTTTTGGATAGCTGATGATTAAGATGATTAAAATAGCCTTCATAGTGAGCATCAAGAGTATATAATGTATGAAATGTGGCCTGTTTTCTGTATGACAGTATGTCTTTGCATATCCAGACCAGGCAATAGTCAATTATTGTAATATATTTTTACAACTTTTTGTTGCACGAACTTTGTGATTAATTTTGCGACAAAAATGGGTCGAGAGACACCCATTTTTTTATTTGATCATTTGGAAGATTATTATCAACAGTTTCTGAAAAGGGTACTATCACTCAAAGGCATTGAACTTCTAGTTTGATTCAAATTTTTGGGGAATACGTGACATTTTCACCCTTCTTTTTGCAATATGTTACGTAAAAAAATGCAAAATGTTCCCATGGATACACAAAACAGGAATTATATTTCACTCTTTTCACTTTTGAAAATCAAATCTATGAAAGATACATTTGAACATGTATAACACAAACAGTTAGGTTAATGTATTTGAAAAATATGAATAGAGGATGATGAAGCATTTTGTGGTTCAATTTTGATTAATGTTTTTCTAACTGTACAGTGCTACCTTGACATAAATGTAAAACTACGTGCAACAGAAGTCCAGCAAAAGACATGCAATTATCATATTATATGTTCATACTATGGATAAACATTCGATTCAAAGCAAGTTATTGTTCAATAGGAAAAATACTGGTCAGCCCAATTGTACTATTTAATGGGACTTTTTATGATGACTTGTGTCCTTCTGCACGAAAACCTTTCGTAGTATCAACTACCAAGTTAAAATAAAGATCAGTGTTGTCTAATTTCAACGCGGGTTTAAATCACATTACATCATGATCATGATTGTGTTCGCTGCCATATCGTATAGACTTGATTGTAAATAATAAACATATGAAAAGCAATAACTTTCCTTTGCATACCTTTAAAACTCAATCCTTGTAACTAAATAATTGAAAACATACATTTACTATTACGTTTACCCTTATACGATTTCAAAGTTGTAACACTTCATTGTTTTGGCCCCCCTTGACAGTTTGACTGTGTCATTGGCAATCACACCACATGTTCTACTTGTTTTTGTTATACGTAGACATTATCTAACAACCACATACATCATATACGGAATGCATCTTGCAACCCAAGAAACCAAATACAGAGTGAAACTGTGCATAACAACTACATACACCTTATACAGACCGTATCTAACACCACAGACACCATATACAGACTTCATCTAACAATAACAGACACCATATAAAAACAACTTCTATTTTGTTTTACGTTGATAGTATCTAACAACCACAGACACCATATAAAGACTACATATAATAACCACAGACACCTTATATATATACAGACTTTATCTTACTACCACAGACACCATATAAAGACTACATCTACCTACCACAGACACCGTATTAAGACTACATTTAACTACCATGGATACCATATAAAGACTACATTTAACAACAATAGACACCATATAAAGACTACATTTAACTACCACAGACACCATATAAAGACTACATCTACCTACCACAGACACCTTATAAAGACTACATCTAACTACCACGGATACCATGTAAAGACTACATATAATAACCACAGACATCATATAAAGACTACATCTAACAACCCCAGACACCTTATATACAGACTTTATCTTACTACCACAGACACCATAGAAAGACTACTTCTACCTACCACAGACACCATATATAGACTTCATCTAACTACCACGGATACCTTATAAAGACTGCATCTAACTACCACAGACACCATATAAAGACTACATTTAACAACCACAGACACCATATAAAGACTACATTTTACTACCACAGATACCATATAAAGACTACATCTACCTACCACAGACACCTTATAAAGACTACATCTAACTACCACGGATACCATATAAAGACTACATTTACCAACCACAGTCACCATATAAAGACTACATTTAACTACCACAGATACCATATAAATACTACATCTACCTACCACAGATACCATATAAAGACTACATTTGATAACCACAGACACCATTTACACACAGACTTTTAACTACTAAAGACAGCATATAAAGACTTTATTTAACTACCACATACACCATATATATATATATATATATATATATATATACAGACTACATCTGCTTACCACAGATACCATATACAGACTACATTTAACAACCACAGACACCATATATACACAGACTTCTAACTTCCACAGACACCATATAAAGACTGTATCTAACTACCACAGACACCATATATAGACTACATCTAACAACAACGTATACCATAGTAAGACTACATTTAACAACCACATTTGGATGGAGAGTTGTCTCATTGGCACTCACACCACATCTACCTATATCTACATATACCATGTATATATACAGTAGACTTTATCTACATACCACAGACACCATATCTATACAGACTTTATCTAACTACCATAGACACCATTTATAGACTACATCTAAAAACAATAGATGTATTCCATGTAAAAACTACATCTAACAACCACAGACATCGTATAAAGACTAAATCTAACCACAGACACCATATCTATACAGACTTTATCTAAATACCAAAGACACCATATAAAAACTAAATCTAACAATCACAGACACCATATATAGACTACATCTAACAACAACAGATACCATGTAAAGACTAAATTTAACAACCACAGACGTCATATATATACAGACTTTAACTAACTGTCACATAAAGCATTATATATATGAAGACTACATCTTACAACCACAGACAACATGCATATATAGACTACATCTAACAACCACAGACAACATCTTATAACCACAGACACCATATATACAGGCTGCATTTAACAGTCAGAGACACCATACATGTGAAATGTGTTAGTATAATAGCCTGGTGGTTTAGGCAAACATGTACTTCTAGTGCCCCCATAGACTTTTATCCTGTTCTTGAGCGAAGGGTGTCACCAAAGGTCACCTTTCATAATTCCCTTAAAACCAGTGTGCATTCATGCGAAACCAATAATTTTATTCTTGAATTCTTTATATTTTTTTCGTTCTTCAGTTCTTTTCGCTGCAAGCAGTTCTGGGGAGACAAATGTCTTCCACCTCTTCCTTTTTAGCTCACCTGGCCCACAGGGCCAAGTGATCTTTTCTTATCACTTGGCGTCGTCCGTGGTCCGTGGTCCGAAAACTTTTACAAAAATCTTCTCCTCTGAAACTAAAAGGCCAAATTCAACCATACTAGGTCACAACCATCATTATGGTATCTTGTTTAAGAAAATTGTCCGATGACCCGGCCAAACAATCAATATGGCCGCCATGGATTAAAATAAAACATAGGGGTAAAATGCATATTTAGGCTTATATCTCTGAAACCAGAGAGATAAATTGTTTATCAGGCGAAGATCTTTCTTTTCTTTATAGTCAATTTTTTTCAATTTTCATAATTTTTTGTAATTTTTTACAAAATATCTTCCACTGTAATTACTGGGCCAAGTTCATTATAGATAGAAATATTGTAGCACACAAATGTTCAGTAAAGTAAGATCTACAAACACATAAACATCACCAAACCTACAATTTTGTCATGCATTTATTTGTGTCCATTGTTTAATATTTACAAGATACAAGGGATTTATAAAAAAAAAAAAGAGAGAGGGAGAAAAAAAATCATTCTTAGAATCGTCTGGTATACGTTGTATACTTGCATGTAGATCCATGATATACAATAAAAGATTTTATTCAAAGTATTGAAGCACTGAACATCGGATGATCGCGAATTCTTGTGGTTGGTCTAAAGCACATGTCATAAAAGACCACATCTCTGTACCTGAAATTGAGGTTAATGTACACAGGGGTTGATAGACAGTCTGAAGTGTGGGAATATATATTGAAATCAAAATATTGCGATAACTAAGGCGTCTTGTTCGTATGGCGATATATAAGGTGTCTAGAGCAAATCATTGCGATAACTAAGACGTCTTGTTGTTAGATATAGCGAAATATTGCGATAAATAAGGCGTCTTGTTATTTATAAGAAATAATAACGATAAATAAGGCTTCTTCTTTTTAAATATAGCAATGCATTGCTCTAAATATGGTGCCTTGGTGTTAGATATAGCGAAACAATTGCGATAAATAAGTCGTCTTATTACATAAAGCAAATTCTTGCGATAATTAAGTCTTCTTACTGTTAAATACAAAAAATCATTGCGCTAAATAAAGTGCCTTGTTGTTAAATATAGCGAAATATTGCGATAAATAAGGCGTCGTATTGCAATATTCAAAACATTATCGCGATGATTATCATATATGGTTTAGTTATAAACAATAATACAAGGCAGCTCCAGGCTTCCGTAGATATCTCATAAAGTATATGAGATATCTTATAAACAACTTTTATATAAAATATCTTATCTATTCTATAAGATATCTTATATAGTTTATAAGATATCATATATAGTTTATGAGATATCTTATAAAGACAATTATATAAGAAATCTGATAAACTATACAAGATATCTTATAAACTATATAAGATATCTTATAAACTATATAAGATATCTTATAAACTATATAAGATATCTTATAAACTATATAAGATATCTTATAAACTATATAAGATATCTTATGAACTTTATGAGATATCTTATAAACTTTAGGAGATATCATATAAACTTTAGTAGATATCTTATAAACTTTAGGAGATATCTTAAAAACTACATAAGATATCTCCAATAATATATAAGATATCTCTTATAATATATAAGATATCTTCTATAATATATAAGATATTAAATATAATTTAATTTTTATGAGATCTCCTATAAGTTATAAGATATCTTATATACTTTATAAGATATCTTCTAAAGTTTATAAGATATCTTCTAAAGTTTATAAGATATTTTCTAAAGTTTATAAGATATCTTATAAAGTATATGAGATATCTTATAAACAATTTTTATATAATATATCTTATATAGTTTATAAGATATCTTATATAGTTTATAAGATATTTTATATAGTTTATGAGATATCTTATAAAGACAATTATATAAGATATCTGATAAATTATATGAGATATCTTATAAACTATATAAGATATCTTATAAACTATATGAGATATCTTATAAACTATATAAGATATCTTATAAACTATATAAGATATCTTACAAAGTTTATGAGATATCTTGAAGTAAGAATAAATAGCAAAACGGCTTGCCATTAACACGTGTTATTAAAGTTCACCATAAGGAATTGAAAGTTTGGTCGTGTTCACACGTCAAAATTTACAAAATAACTGGTATATCTGGGAAAGTTTTAAGGCATGACAGAGACTAGATATATAAAAGTTACATGTAGTATACGTTTCAGAAAATTGAAAACGTACCTGGATTTTATAGTCCAATTTTAAGCAGGTGCATAGGTTTGTCTGTAATCAGAGTAAAATTTGTTGTGAAAATACGGCCATATTAGCCGAAAGGTTATGATGAACCTTAAAATGCGTTTGACAGATAATGCTAAACTTAAAACTTACCTGTAGTTTGTTTAACTGTTGTAACAGGAACATTTACAGGTGCTTTCGTAACACTTGGAACTTGAGTAGTTATTTCTTCTGATCCGTTTGATTGCTGTGTCGAACTATTGATATTAGGAGTATGAACATTTGATGTACTCGGGGTACTATTTTTGTTGTTGTTATGATTAGTTGAAATGGTAACATGCGTATTGTTTGGTGTATTAGGCATATTTACCGAAGATAATGATTTCAACGTCGGAATTGTAGAATCGGACATTGAAGGACTTGAAGTAGTTGTAAGAGATGTAAAAGAGATGGGTGACGGTGTAGTTGTTTGTGAGGTACTTTGTGAATTTCGGACGGCTGAAACAGTAGATCCTAGATTTCCTGTCACGGGCGAAGTAGATGAATCAGTTCCTGGTGACAAAGTTGCATTCACTAAAACAATGCTGCTTATCATTGCAATTACTGAAAGAAAGAGTTTGTTGTGATCGATTGTTCTAAACATACATAGTGAGTATACATGTATAGGCTAAACACTTTATAGTAAGACAATTTTCAAAATAAGACATATCATTGTTTCGATTATACCATTTTTCAGTATTATTTTTCATTTCCCCCTTAATATTTTCAATCTCTTGTAACCATTCTTTTTTGCATGATGTTATTGTGCATAATAACTTGTTTCCTTATTTCGTCAAAACTATTTGTCATGAAAAATGAAGTGTAATTTTAAGCAAATATTTTGACATTATTCTATGGACTATTTCCAAAAAAAATAAAGAACGATGTTTTATTTTTACTATAACAAAAATGTTCTAAACTTCAATTTTCAACGTAAAACATAATGTCTTATCTGAAATTCGTGATCTTGTTTACCAAACAAAACATGGGGTAATAACGCAAAAAGTAAGGAGTCGAAATTACTAAGAAAATCGTTTACCCTTCACATTATTTTTGTATGCACTATAAATGCAAAAAAAATGTATGAAAAAGACAAAGAGAGCGACAGAAAATCTTTTGTAGAAGAAAAACAGACAAAACAACGTCAAAAAGACGAACAGATAAACAATTACTCTAAAGAAAACTAATGGTTAAGCAACACGAACCCAATCAATAATTTAGAATTGCCCCCTTTAAAATCAAAAGAGATCATTTGCCATCCTTTAAATACTAAATACTTACATCTCATGTTCATTGTGTGGTTCTAAAAGATGTTCCTGTAATAATAAAAAATAATTAATGTCGCTGTGTAAATAAATAATCTGTATGAATATATATTTTGCTTCAAAATGGTATAGTTAGTGTACCGGAATCTTTGAACACACAGACAGGAAAAGGTTCAAAACGAGATACATGTATACAGGGATTTATTTTCGTTTTCAGCATAAAAAAAGTGAATTCGTATTATTATCTTGAAATTGTCCCTTTCTTATTCAAATTCATCCAGATAAGTGCATTTCTAATACTACGAGAAAAATAACATTATTATCTTAAAAGTATAAATTTAAGGTCCTTAATAATTGAGCTATCTTATGAACAAGTAATGTTTCAAATATAATTAAAGACATGTTTGCAATTTTTAGTAATTTCCTATCGTGAACTCAACTAGAGATTTGGACATTTTATTTATGAAATGAAATACGCATTGTAATATCTGCAGTTTACAAGACCAGTTAAATTTGTTGATTAATATACCCAACCGGCATACTTTTTAAAAGTAACCCAAACCGACACAAAACAGTAGCCCTAACCGTAAACCTAACCCGTACTATTAAGTAAAAGAAGTCCTTGTTTCGCTATGAAAAGTCATTGACAATGTTTAATAAATATTTCATTTTTATCTGATACACCTTATTTTCTAATACTAATAATATGCATATTTCCATAGAAGTATTTTTCTTTTAAAAGACTAAATTTTGGAAAATGTGTTATGCTGTGTTGTAAAATTTACAAAGAATAGGTTAGAAATTCATAACTGAATGGATCCACCTATGACTCGATCATCACACAAAAAAGAACATAATTCGAATCATTTTTGTTTAATTATGATTTGCAGATTAAAGGTAAAAAAAAACTTCATTTATTAAATATTATGTTAAACATGTAGGTAGTTTCCTCTTTACGTATAGATAGACCTATATACTTTAGTATATACATCATTCGATGGAAAACGTATGTCCTTAACATGCTTGAAGTATTTGCCACTGGACGTTAAGCAACATACAATCAATCAATCAATAAAAAAACGAAATATACAATTGCACATGAAGAACAATGATACAACTTGGAAAAACGTAATATAACATCATGGGTATGACGAGTAGACCTATCACCAGTATTTATATTTGTTACGGAAATAATTAATAGACATAATCGAGGGTCTGAATGGTTAAGATAACAGAGAATTAACGCAAATAACGGTCAAAAACATAAAGAATAAACTAACAGAATAGACAATAATGGGGCTTAAGTATATACGGAGTACGGCAATGTGCGATATACAAAAAAAGGAGAGAGGACACGCCTATATATAGAATTATCTAAAATACATATTTGAAGTACCCTCACTCCAACCCTATCCAGACACCGAAACATGCATGTATTCATACGGTGAACCGGAACAATGTGTGTTCGTACGTTTGCTACTGCATCTTCAACACCTCCAAACTGACTGGTTTCATTAAATTGCTATTGTCTTTGCGCCCTTTCCGTGTTTCTTTACGTATTAGAATGAAATTATCACGAAGAATAATCACATTATTTGTATACTCAATTTACTATACAGATCACACATTCAAGTCATGTAAAAATAGTTCCCTTTATGATTTATAAGAGCTCATAAGTCGCTTATAGTATCATACACTGAGGTTTTCTAACTTCGGTCATGATTGTGGTCACCTAATATTTACGAAATTAATCCTTAGCTAAATATCCGTTATAAACTTACATGTAAACATAGAGCAATCCAGATTTTTCCGTTGTACTGTCCTCAATAATTTGAAGTCCTATTTTCATACACAGATTTATTAGACCCACACCCAAACTAATGTTAAACTATGATAAAAACTTTATCAGGAAAAATTCATTTATCAAACCGTTCGTCAGCAGGACAATTCATAAATACCTAGATAACGTTCGTTGTGGTCGATAATCTTCGATTACGTCACAATAAAATCGTATTTATCTTTTAAAATCACATCTCTTTACCAGTTCCCGATTCTTGAGTTGCTGAGATTAGTTTTTTTATATTAAGGGTAACAGTTGACTGATGACATTTTCTAAACCAGTCGTTTTCCCGTATGTCAGATATTTTCATATACGTTGGAATAATTAAGTGCACGTGTACCTTAAAGTAGATAAATGGGGTTGGTGAGGTTGGTGCAAGAGCTTTGTAATACGTGTACATTTTGCATGTAGGTATACCAACTGTCATCGAATCATGATATAGAATCAACTCCTAAAATATCGTATCAACTGGCATATATGTCATATATAAAGTACAAGCGATACTGAAATGTTGCTCAACAAGGGAGATTTAAAATCTAAATGAACTAAGCATGAAAGTATGACTAATTTAAGAAAATTTAGATGCATTCAAAACATGATATAAATCAAACTGATAATTAGGAAAATACGTACTGTGTTTTATAGACAAATTAAATTCTGTAAAGCATTTAACTCATCTTGATATCAAAATAAATGTCATCCAGAAAGATGTATTGTTTAATAACCTCTTCTTTACGATGGTCATTGGTAGTAGCCAATCTTCTTCAAAGCAAACCTATATATAATTTCACCAAATTTGATCCAGCTGAATCTCAAAATTATTATCAACAACAGCATGGCCATACGAACTGAAATACTTGGGTTTTGTCCATTGTTGAAGACCGTTCAGTGACCTTGAAGCGGCATTAGCCTGCTCTTTTTTGAAATATACAAGGTATCTTTTACATGCAAGAGATATCGCTCTCTCTTAACACGGGCCAGCGATTTCTCGTCACCTTCCAACGGACGCCAGACGTTCGTTTCTTCTACAGAAAAGACTCATCAAAGTAGCTCAAATCAATAGGTTAAAAAGGTCAAATAAAATTCGAAGTTGAAAGAAAGTCAGTTAAATGCAAAATAGGTTTTGACAATGTCTTTTATGGTTAGCTCGATATACACAGATACTAACTTAAAGGGTTATCTGTGTATAGAAGTATTGTCTCTCATTTAGCTTCACCCGTTACGGCTGTGAAACCCTTGCTTAAGTGGTGCGCTTGATTGCAATGCGGGATGTAATATATAAATACGCAACCACGTTCCGTCGAAATGGTTATTTGAGCTTTATGTCTTATATAAAAAAGAAGATGTGGTATGATTGCCAATGAGACGACAACTATCCACAAAAGACCAAAATGACACAAAGTCTTATGCCTCGTATAGAAAGAATGACACGTTACGAACCCTAAAAGAAAGTATAATTATGATGTCTTCTCTTGTACCGAACATTCATGAAATATTTAACCTAGCAGGATTTTAAGCAAGCAACAATATATTAATCATTTACACTGCATGTACGGGACGATAGCGTTTATTATAAAGGTAAATTAAAACTATGCATGTTGTGTTACTTCCTTCTTTGAAAGGAAATATTCTTTAAAAAACTATCACATTTGCATGTGACATGATCTGTATCTGGTATTAACTGTTATCTTAACTGGTACCTACTTCCGCATAAGTAATGAAATCACACGTGGTAATTCTTCAATTTATCAGGCCAATATACGTTTTTTTTTTTAATTTCTTGTTTAAATTGAAATATATTAATATAATAAATCTAGAAATAAAAAGCTAATACTAATAACTTTGGAAACGTTATCTGTGGCTTTTATATGTTATCTCTTAAATGAAGTGCAGGAAATAAACTATCTAGAGTGTATTTTGTGTTTTTGATGTTTGAATTAAAATTACAATTTACTGGCACAAGATTTAATGTCGTATGGCAGGTACATGTAAGGGACGACATCCAAAGTTGAATGTAGGATAAAAAAACCTTTTAATTCACATAGTTTTTTCACTGACCCGGGAAAATTGATTTACCAATAGTGATATATGTAAAAATCGATTTTAGATATGTTCCGGACCATATGAGTATCTGGACCATACGCGTATGGTCATGACCATATGGGTATATACTCATATGGTCCGACCATACGCGTATGGTCGGACCGTACGCGTATGGTCGGGGTAATCAACACGTATACTTTTAAACTCTTCATTTGGTGTGACCCTTCTGGTTGTAACGTTACTAAAATGTAATTTTATTATATATTAAAACAACTTATTAAAAAAACCCAGTTTCACACAGTTAATATTACTTACTATTTGTAAGTACAATTATAAGAAGATGTCAAAATCAAATGAGCATATCTTAAAAGGAATTTTATTGTTTAAAGTAGGTTACATCACCGCCAAGGATCATGATATTTATTTAAAGATCATGACATTTTTGAAGACATTTTTGATAAGTAAAATATTAAAAGTGTATGTTTCATTATTTTTTTCTATTCTTTATTTCTATATTTCTATTTTAATCTTTATTATAAGACCGGTAAAATAGCATTTAAGAGCTATGAAATAGCCACTGCTTTTATTTAATTTCATCTGTAATATTTATTTTACGATATTGGAGATCAAGAGTTTCTTAAAAACACCGTAGACACATCTGAACTGTCCCAATCGATATCACTGCACGCAGCCAAAACAAGCAATCGCAGAAAAGCTACATGTATGGTATCGTGTGAAGGTCATTCGAAATATACAAAAGTATACACGAATACAATTAGCGATGAAAACTAAGATCAACTGACTGTGGCATCAATATTTAATGATTATGTAGCTTTTGAAATGTAAAACTAATTCATTTTTTTTGTAAACACATTTGTTTTTAAGATAAAGTTGATTGTTTTATTTCTATTGTATATTTGATAAAATACCTATATGGTCCAAATACTCATATGGTCCGGCCCGTTAATAACCAAACAAGTATAATACTCATATGGTCCGACCATACGCGTACGGTCGGACCATACGCGTATGGTCGGACCATATGAGTATACGCATATGGTCATGACCATACGCGTATGGTCCAAATACTCATATGGTCCGGAACAGATATACAAAACTTGCAGAATTTTAACTCCTCCCCCAAACTATTTGATTTAAGTTTTTTTTTTTTTATCCTACATCGATCTTTTGATGTCGTCCCTAATTATATATATATATATATATATATAGTATTGAAAGATGTATTGGTTATATCCACTATCCTTATTTTATCCCGGCAAAGTGTGAAAACTGGCCAAGTAATAACGTGTATAAAGTATATGATAAGATTTTTCAAACAGTGTTGTTTGTATAAATTGTGGTTACACGTAGCATTGAACTTTGTGGATGCTAGCTTCTGTGTTGAAAACAATTTTGACACATTGAATTTTCATTTCTTTGAAAATTTGCTTGGAAGGACGTCTGTAATCAACTAATCGAATTTGAGTATGAAGTGTATTCCATAGTTTACCTCTACTGTAACATATACATGTATCAATGCTACATGTAGGTTTGGTTAGAAATGCCATTTTAATTCATAGTGGAAAACATATACAAAAGTTAACCAAGTTTATCAAACAGAAGCTCCGGGTCACCTTCAACCTACTATGTAATTCATGATCTAGAAAAAGCATAATGTTAAAATAACTTTATTAGAACTTAAAGGTACAAGTACACATCTGAAACTTCGGTATTAAAAACTTTATAAAATTCTAGTAGATTGCACAATGTAAATTGCTTCTATAGACTTCATAGTTCAAAATTTTTCAAAGGGGTGTTGTTATTCCATAAAATGTAAGAAATATTGCAGAGCGTAGCGAGACGATTTTTGTTGTTGATAATTTCTTGCTTTTATATTATATATTTTCTGATCAAAGGCTGGTAACGACCCCTTGAATCCACCACTGTGATCTGATTAAAGACGATTTACATATATACAATGTGTGCATCCTGTAATATTTTAACAGACTAATCCATCTGATGAGTTAAGCCTTTTCAACTGATATTTATAGTTCTTTCTTATGTTGTACTATAATACCAATGTCCCAGGTTAGGGGGAGGGTTGGGATCCCGCTAGCATGTTTAACCACGCCACATTATTTATGTATGTACAATGTACCTGTCTCAAGTCAGGAGACTGCAATTCAGTGGTTGTCGTTTGTTTATGTGTTACATATTTGTTTTTCGTTCATTTTTTATATAGATAAGGCCGTTAGTTTTCTCGTTTGAATTCTTTTACATTGTCATATCGGGGCCTTTTATAGCTGACTATGCAATATGGGCTTTGCTCATTATTGAAGGCCGTACGGTGACCTATAGTTGTTAATGTCTGTGTCATTTTAGTCTCTTGTTGATGCCGATCTTTTATTGCAAGTTTGAATATTTTACTATGTTTAATGTACATGTATCAATTATTGGGATTCCTACAGAGAATTAAAGATTTACGAAACGGACTTGATATTTTTGGAAAAAGGATGGACACGTAATCAGTATTTCATAGTGCAATTGACTGTGTGTCAGAGACATGTGACCTTTTTTTGTAAAATTTCAATATAAAATTATCTTTTCTATATAGATATTTTTACTCCTAAGGAAGTATCAAAGTGAGCGAAAATAGATTACATAATTTACTGATAATTTTGTGCGGATAACGTTTCAGTCGTAATAAAATCAATAAAAATATTATTAAATGTTTAATTTTAATTCAAGGGAATACATACATTATATGCAAGGCAAATGAATCTTAAATTAATTAATTTCAGGTGTTCTTAAAATATGTGGCATCGGTCCTTTATCCTAAAAACCAAATAGACAAAAAGAAGAATAATGCGTGTTAAATTTAATGTTTTAATTTGAAAATACATTAATACTTTTAAAACAATGTCTTGGGTTCGTTTTGAATAGTACATTCCTGATATATTACATATGCATTTTACAACAACAAAATAAGATCATAATCTATCATATGTATAACGTGTAAAAAAATGTACATCCTTAACAGTCTCGTTTTCGTTCAATCGCTCCATACGTCTCTAATCAAATATATTGATGTGTTTTCATACATATAATAGATTTCACTGTTTCCGTAAATGTTCTCAAACGAAAAGAAGTAACATGCAATTTGCATTGTGAGTGGTCTCCCTTGTATATAACCATGATTGCCTTTTAAGGCATGATACATTCTTGTCCTATTCTACGTGCATTTGTCGGACAGCTAGGAACACATCTATCACCGAACTGGAAATACTTGCACATCTGAAAAAAATAACACACAATGTACTTTTGTAGGCGAAACGTGTATTTGACGTACAAAATAAGAAGCCTGGCACAGGAGTTTGTTACTATTAGCTGGATTTGATATCCGTGGGAAACCCGGCAAAAAATAACAAGCCCATGTGAGCCTGGTACATGTACATGAACCTTAAATTTGTTCATTTTTTTCAAGGTAAGAAATAATGATTATCAATTTTTGTTTTTTTTTAAACTGTCGGCTATTGGAAGTTATTGCAACGGTGCTCCACTTCACACACACCCTTTATTATTTTAAGGCGTAATTGTGTTCATGCAGGAGATTTTCAAGGTCGTTGTAAAGATACTATAGCATCAACCATCTCGAAATTCAGATGATGGCAATCATTGAATAATTCATTGTTAGCTGACTTTGAAAATCATTTCCATCTAATAAAAAAATAAAATATAAGAATATTTTTTATAGACAGCTAAACCGGACTTAATTGAACCAGAGATTCGCATAAGTTAGTTCACGATTTGATTAACTGTGATACCATGTTTAAATAAAATGCTGTTGGTTATAAAGTCTTTGGTTGTTCTCTGTTGGATGGCTTTCTCATTTACAATCATTCAACATTAGAAGTTTTTTGGTTACGTAAATAAATCAGTTCGTTAAAACCTGAAGTACATAATACAACAATGCCTTATCACGTGACAATATTTCTGCAAACAATTTTACCTCACAATCAGAATCGCTTGGACCATAACACCCTATGGCACATTCTGGATGGCAACAACCTAATATATAACTGTCATAGCAACGGCCTGGACAGGAAGAGTGGCAATGTGAGCTCCGCACTGAAGAAAGAAAACAAAATATGTTCATTGGATGTTTAAATCCTGGAACGTTTGATCTTCTAAGAAAGACAACCGTGGCTGCATTTTTTTGGTAAAATATTAATCTGGTTATCTCGCTTTTTTTTATTGTAACATGTTTCAATTTTTATACGATCAGTATGTAGTTTGCCTATATATAGTCGATTTATACAGAAGATGGTTTTAGCTTACATGGTTTGTTTAAGATTTTCAACAAAGGGCTATACAAAACAAATCTTGCGGCCTCTGCGTTGTGTATATGTAGCGAAAACAAATTAAAGCAAGTACCTGTCTGACACATGAATCTAGATTCTCCCCAACAACGGTTTACTCCCTCAACCTCACACTCTGTATCACATTTCTTCTCACCTTAATATGTAAAATAATATCTATTTTGTTAAGAACATTAATAACATTAAGATATTCTTCAATATTATTTCTTTTTTCTAAACAAACTTATCGTTTCAAGGTTTTGCAAACTATTACTTCATAACGACAATTTTTCACATTAAAGAACTCAATAAATACAAACAAAATTGTACTAGCAAAATGAAGAAAATGGGCAGAGTTTTTCGCGTGTTGAATTTCATTGGTGGCTTTGGACTGTTATCGACTCCTTGGTCAGGTTAGAAACTCTTAGAGGCATTCTCTATTTCCATTCTTAAATTAAATGACAATTTTAAGTTGTGAGCTTATAAAATCATAGCTCACTCCACAAATGTTTTGTTCAATGATTATAACTGCAGCGGAATCTTATAAGTTCTTAAATCGTATTTTTGAAAAAAAGAAATCCATCTATTCAGTTGATCGCATCATAAATGACTGTCGAAAAAAAAGGAAGACGACATCAACTATTATTAGACAATTAAAAAAATTCAATTGAAGATATAAAGACACCAAAACGTCAAAAAGAAAAATAACAGTCGACAAAAAAAAAACCCCAAAAATAAATATTAGATTGAGCAGCAATAGCCCCACAGCACGGGATTACCTGAAGGTAACCCTTCACCAATGACATAAATCATGCGGTTAATGCAATATGGTGGATTATAAAAATTCCAAATGTAGTCAAAGAAATATCTATGAGAAATTCAATTAGGATGTGTTGCTTGCTTCGTGAAACTCGCCAAAGACTACAGAACTTAAATGTATTATGAAAAATAAAAAGTTTTCTTCTAAAGTCGAAGGCCTTTTTTAATTTCGAAGTTGAAATGTCTAAAGATAAAAGTCGATAAAATTGATTATTTAGATTTGCAAAAATATTTATTCGATGAAGAAAAAAAAATTGTTTGTTTTATATATTTTGATTCATGACCTAATAACTGCTGTTTTGTTCCATGGCTTTATCTTCAATGGTAATTTAAAAGTACAATGAGACAGCTACCTAACAATAATTACAAATACGTCTACAAGTATGGATTAGATAAGAAGATTACATTTTATTCGCAACTGTCATATAAATAGAATCTTTTGTCTAGGAAAATAGATTTAATCACGATTTTCTCTTAAATATCAGTACCCACTAAAAAAACAGACAGTTCATTGCTACAATGTTTGATTTAGTACCGTCGACATTGTCAAACACTGTAAAATGTATTGCAAAATTGAATATTTTAACAATCAAGCTGTCTTTTTTATATACTAAAATATGACATATTTTTCTTAGTTTATAAACTATCAAAGGCTTATGTAACCGGAGAGCATGAATTTCTCTTCAAAATTGTTCGTCTACTCCGGCATTCGAACCCGGGACCCCCGTGTTACAAGGCAGGCTGGCGCGTATACCGACTGAGCTAAATAAAAACGCCCTTTCTTAGCTCGACCGATTACGGCTAACTAAATATCTACCACATTGTCTAAGGGAAGCTATCTCGTCATACTTACAATTATCAGAATAAGCCAGTTCTCCATACTTTACTGGACCCTCGTTATCAGGAACAATCGAACCCCAATCTATTGTATCAATATAACACAGATGAGGATTCTGTGCAAAGAACACTTTTCCTTTGGAGATTTCTGAAAATAAACACATCGTGGGTGAGAATGTAAAAGTACATACGTATATATATAATCGGATTGTCTTTTTCATAATACACCGTCAATTGTACGTGATGGCTATTTAACGTGAAACGTAAGAAGGAAAATCTGACAGATAGAATCTATAGTTAAGCTTTCATAAAGCGGTCAGACATGGAATAAGATCCTCTGGACTTATCTACATAATTAGAAGTATTTCATATTTACGAAAACACTGTGCAGAGTAATAATAGGTTTTCCTGCTTTACACGTTTCTTTGCGTTTTGGCAAGAAGTGATGGAAGATGACGGTCGTTGTTATATATTTACGTTGTGGGTCTATCAGTGAACCATCTACTCTGTTGCACGTGTATTCGTTTCTGCATGATTTTTCCCGTATGTAAATTATAGTTCTTAAAATAAAGGTGCATCTCCCTTTATACCATAGTGTTCGTGTAGCCTAGTCTTAGTTTTATTAGTAGTGTTTTTCAGACTGGGGTTTGTCTTTTAATAGGTTTATATTTTTTCTTCAAAATATGACATGAAATAAAAATAGTATTGAACGTAAATATCAAGTTGTTACCTAACAATGATGGTAATTGAAGTTCCCGGAGTCCTACCCGTTTAGGGTCATTTCCGGCTTCAGAGGTCAAGGCCACTACAAGGCCGTATTCTTCACCCATTATGTTGTAGGTACTGTCTGCTCTGATCAATCGTAAGTTGATAAGTGGAATAGTTTGTACTTCTAACAGTCCCAGTAAAACATAACCAGTGACTACTTTGATGGAAGACAGGAAACTAATGTCATAGGAAGAGTTAATGGCCTTGTCCACGTGAGTTATCTCAAGATTTCCTTCCACATGGGTGCAGTCTTTGAATCTCCTGCGGAGTGATTCGTAATGGTCGTCCTGGTTACCAGACATTCCAAATCCAACATGGGTTCCATAACATTCTATAAAGTATTATGTTAATTATTATGATTTCCAAAAAAATTGAGATAGCAAGCTTAAGATTCTAAAGACATGGACATTATCAGACCAAAAGAAGTCCGGAAATGTGGAGCTATCTTACAAAAGATATTATTTTTATGATTGGGGCTAAAGCCTCGGTCACACCTTACCGGATAGCTCGAACGGACGGCTACCGGATAACTTTTTTTCAATCCGTTGATGTCCGTTAGACGTCCGTTCTTATCCGTTAGGCGTCCGTCCATATCCGTTGCATGTTCGTTAAGCGTCCGTTTTATTCCTTGACGTCCAATCTGTCCGGTGGAAAATTTTGAGCATGTTCAAAACTTTGAAAGGACGTCCAATGGATAAAATGTCCGTTGAACGTCCGTTAAGCGTTCGTTTTGTACGGTACTCGTCCGTTTTGTATCCGTTACGTGTCCGTTATGCATCCGTTAGAGATCCGGTAGACCAATTCACCAACGGACGTCTACCGGACGACTAACGGACGTCTAACGGACGCCTAACGGATAAAACGGATGTGAAACGGACATTAACGGAAGGATAACGGATAAAACGGATTCTTACCATATGTAAAACGCACAAATGCCAATTGAAATTTAGCGTCAGAAATGCCAATACTTGGTATGTTAGATTCTTGAGTGTAATGAATATTTATTATTCGTGATGGATCTTGGAGTAAGAGCACGTCTTCGCTACCAAGCAGCTCTTATTCAGGCCAGACTCAACTTAAATGTAGCAAATATAAACCTTAAAGCTGTCGAAAGGAGAAGAAGGAGAAGACACAGGAGATGGTGGACACGACCATAGCTTAGTCCTGAAAGACGACGCAGTTTTGGTCTATATGACCAACTCATGACCGAAATTGGGCGGGAGGATCGGCAGTCCTTTGTACACTTCCTTCGAATGCCCACAGAGATGTTCGACGAGATATTGCAGCGGGTTGGACCTCGCATAGCCAAGCAGAATACCTATTACAGAAATCCACTGGAACCATGACTCAAGTTAGCAATTACACTTAAACAGCTTGCTTCTGGAGCAAAATATCGTAGCATGTAGTACGGATGGAGTGTTCCGCATAACACCATATCCATTCTCATACCAGAGGTACATAATATAAACAAATTCAGAAAATCAACTTAAACTCTATAAGACTGAATTACCACACTGCTTCTACCTTGATTTTTTTTTAATCAGAGGAGCTCTATATTTGCACACATATCATGCTAAACAAGACGCAATATAAAATAAAATCAACTAAACCATTTAACTAAAGTGACCCTCGTGTGTAAAAACGTAAAAAAAATCAGATAAATTGTTCATTTTATTTGGTACGTGTGACCTTAATACCTGTCCTACTGACCACACTTTCCCAGAAGCAAATATTATAACATAACTAGATACCATGTCCATCTGACGCGCCTTTAATTTTCAGATGCTTTATTGCTTTTAATTTTCAGATGGTTTATTGCCTTTAATTTTTAGATGGTTTATTGCCTTTAATTTCAGATTATTTTATTCATCCGTTTTATCCGTTACGCTTCCGTTAGGTGTCCGTTTTATCCGGTACTCGTCCGTTGGATGTACGTTCGAAGTCCGTTCTGTCCGGTACGTATCCGTTTCACGTACGTTCAATGTCCGTTGTGTGTCCGTTAGGCAATCGTTACATGTCCGTTAGTACACCAACGGACTCCCAACGGATAAAAATTTTGTCAACGGATAGCTTTTTTTTTTATCCGTTAGGCGTCCGTTCGAGCTATCCGGTAAGGTGTGACCGAGGCTTTATACTATATTTACAAATTTAGCTTTGAATTGAGACGAAATTGATAGGTGTGATTTATGTTTTTAGTAAAGTAGAGCTCTTGTTGACGTCTAACCAACCTCACATGTTTTAAGTTTTTTATTTTTATAATTTGAGAAAAATTGAAATCAACAGAAAACAGAGAAAAGTTGGTGATAATATAAAGAAAAGAAGATTGCAAATGAGACAACTCTCCACAAGAGACCAAAATGACACAGAAATTAACAAACGATTAGATAAAATAAACTGCGCTGTTTACAAAGAAATAATTCTGAGTTGCTGTTAATAAAAGTTGTCTTTTTGAAATTTTTGTTGGAATAATATGGGAAAACGACACCCTTTTTCATTGGTGTTTCATTAGTTACTGTAATGTTAATATTTAATCTGTTTTGACGTATTAATTAAATGTGTACATGCGCTAAATCCATACTATATTACTCACTAGAATAACAGTAGTTTATATATTATGACCCTCTATTCTTAGCTTTCCAAATTAAAATTGAATCAGATTTGAACTCCTGTTATTTTAAAACCTGAAACTTTTAGCTGCTAGAATGAATAAAAAACACTATTTTTTCTCACAAAAACTACAGGCGAATAAGATAAAAGGTGATCTAGACGAATGGAATCGGAAAATGTTCATTCAAAATGTCTTAGATACAATCATTCGGCAATCCTCGGTAGAATCCGCTACTCTCCTTCTACCTTAGATGAGGGTACAGAATCGGCCGAGTTGAGACGAATGAGATACAATGTTAATCTTGGTGAGATCGAATATATACTGGTCCAAAATATTTTAAAAATTTGAAAGATAAATGTTTCTGCAACGTAAGTTGCTATTCTCTAAGCGGACGTGTTTTACTTTACAAACTCCACTCCTTTATCATTTTTATAAGTTATATTCTCTGACATTTTATGTTTAATTAGGGATTACATCATATCAAATTAATAAATGTGTTTTTGATTTTTGAGACAGGTTGTTATTTTATACAGAATCTTAATTTTTCTATGATCAAATAACGATAAATATACAACATGATATATGCATGTGTGTATTTCATGTCTGAAGTGTGTCTGTATATATAATCTAATCATATAGTGAAAGGTTAACAAAGGTCACATTCTTGTGAAGTTTTAAGTGCAGTTATAATCATTAGTAGAGTATTTACACACCACAATCATGGTGTGTGTATTTCTGATTTATAATTTACTATACTAGAATAAATGTTGATAAAAATATAATATTTGATATGTGACTTTGTCTACATTACTTTAAGTTTGATACACTGAAATCTATTTGCAGATTAGCGTTACACTTTTTAATTAGCACAACATGCATTCAAATGATTCATTTAAGTTATTATTTTCAAAATATTTAACCAAATATTAGAAATATTTAGATAATTAATTAACATACCTTTAGTTACTTCACTTTCCACGTTCACTATTTCAACACCAGAAAGGAAATTTAACACACAAAGAAAAGTAAATAAACACAAGAAACCCGAAAAATCTTCCATTTTGACTGCTGATGTAAAAAGTTCATAGTCACGTGATATGTTCTCATGCTACCTCATTAGCTAAGTGATGCGGAAGATGTAAAAAAGAAAATGTATCTTATGTTATTGTGCATATAAAAATATAGAAAAACCAAGCCAAAAGTTAACTTACTAAAGGGAGGGTTTAAATTTAACCACATCGAAAAACAACATGCGTTTTGATTAATTGAAGACTGCTTAATGTTCAGTGGCAAATATTTCACACACCTATGAAGACTTTAAAACGATAAGTAGATGAGATTGTAAACTCTCTTTTAGAGATAAACTATCTTAGATGTTAAAAACTATATGCACAATATTCAATAATAGATCATTTATTTAGTCAGATTTGGAAAATTCACGTGGTAAAAATGAAAGATGTATGTAAATGAGGATTTCATTAATGAACAAATATTGTTAAAAAAAATAATTGTTTAAAAAAATGATTGTACACAGTTATGTTGAAAACTGATTTAGAACCAGGAAGTGGAAAATTCAGTTAATTCATATTTATGTTGAAAGTTCCTAGAAAATCAACCTAAAATGTTTGAGTACATCTGAAAGTTCCTCTAAACGATTCTGGAACCGGCATTTTTTACCTATCGGGAATGTCAAATATTGGTCACCAATGCTTGAATTCACGCAGCAGTTTTTCTTGTGACGTCCTTTATGTGCCAGAATATACGCGTTGTATCTATAAATAAAGTGTATAGAAAATCAACCTAACAATGTTAGACTAGATTTGATTTTTAACTTCCTCGTCGGCTGAGGCTGGTGCCTGTTCTTTACATTTTTCACTTCACTACCACGACAAAACCGCTTAGCATTGGGCCATTCCAGTTAATATCTGCTAAAGGGAGTTGGATGGTCCTTTCTGAGGGGTGTAAAATTTATACATCTTAAGGGTGAAAAATGTGTTTTTTTCATCTGACACGTACACTCATACGCAAAAAACTTCTGAGGGTCTTGAAGCAGTAAATAATTAAAAATAATAACATCTTAGGGGTTATAAAAATGCGTATGTTAGATCTTAGGGACGCTTTGGAATGGAGACAGTTTCATATCATGCATTATCTGGTATTTTATTTCAAATAATGGGTACAATCCTTGCAGTATAAAATTTTGATAGGTCATTTTCCCCCATGAAAGCCCATCCACCCAATATGAACAGAAACTCTACATCTGATAGGTCTTAATTTTTAGATCTGATAGGTAGTTTTTCCTGATGTTTTTTTCTGATACGTATAAACAAAATTCTCCCCATCCATCCCCACCTGTCAGAAATTAACTGGAATGGCCCATTGCGCAGACGCATTATCCCCTCTTTTTACAATAACTGAAAAATCAGCTATATATATACACATACTAGTACTCTAAAATGTTTTGGAACTTAAAGTAGTGAAACGACTCATTTAGTGCTATAATGCCAATGTATTCTAGGTAAAAAAAGATAAAAAAAACTCAAGTTGTTATGTCTTACTGTGATAACTTTTGCAAACTCCGTCCCTAATTAAAAGAAATACTTCAGATTAGAATCTATGATTATTTTTTGAGTGACGTCGACTATAATTATGAGTACTGTTCTGCATGTATTAGGTTAAAAAAAACCGGGAGTTTACTTTTTTGTGAAGCGCTAGAATTTCGTAAGCCTAGGCCTGAGTGGATACCATGTCTAATGCTCGACCTAATATGCATTTTCCAACTTATTAAACTGTTGGATCTTTTTGGTTACGTTTACAAATATATGAGAAATAAGCACCCATTGTCTAATGTTTCAAGATAGCTCGTTTTAATATTTTACGGTGCGAGGGTAAAATAATTATAAATATAAACTCAGTCTCTGAGCTGTATGTACTATACCCGGGTACTATAGATTTTGTAAATTTTGACGCCTTATAGTGTTTTGTCATAAATTGGATCTTTTTTAAAGTCTCTCAGGTGTTATATACTTGATTTGTATATGGTTGTTGGAAACGTAGTTCAGTACGTATCATACCGGAATCACAGGGGTGCTCCGGGATGATGTTTGTAAATAGTATAATCATCTATATATCCTCCGTATCAAATTACATTAGCATGCCTGTTTTTTTTCTCTTTACCACCGCATGTTAAGGTAGTCGCACACAAATATATTGAGAGCAGTAAAATTAGTTTTTAGAAACGATTTCGTCCTTTATTAGTCCCCCAAGGACGTTGAATGGTGGAGGACCTCAAATACTTCCCGCTGGCGTTATGAACATTGTATTTTTTGTTTGCATTCCGTCTTTAAATAATACTAGTTTTAATAATGCATTTTGATTGTGAGAATTTGACCCAAATTACAGCTTAGTGTGTGTATCGTCTGCACGCAATCGTCATGCAGATAAGGAATGTATTTTTAGATTGCAGTGACCAGCTACATGATAATGAGCTACATGATAATGAGCAATGATAAGCTACAGCGAGAAATTCTTAAATTGAGAAACAAACTTTCACATCAACGTGCCTTTAATAAAACACCTATAATTTTATCCGATAGTAAAGGTAAATATTTAAAATTACACAATGCAGACAAATGGGAAATAGCCGGTTTACATACGAATTTAATGCCTTTTATTTAGATGGAATTCATCCTACATCATTGCTGTCCAAACTATGGCTGTTGCGAATAGTAGCTTTGATTGTTGTTGATTGCGCATAATCACATATGTTTTATTGTAATAAAGGAATTGTCAGTGTTGAAGAATTTATTTGTTTTATGTGTATACAGATGAGGCTCTCGGTGAGAATTGTCTCGCCAGACCAAGTTTAAGTTCATGATTGCTTTGTATTAATACGACATGGTATGAGTAAGTCTGTAACTTTTGAGGAAGACAAAATGAACCCCAACATTTCTGAATCTTCAATTGAAAACATGTGTAAAGAACATTCAAATGACCTCTCTCAGTCTAGATATTTATTAAGTGACAGTTTTATTTCGAAACAAGCTATACAAGAGGACGAGTTTAAATCTTTACCGACCCCGACACGTTCGTTTGACAACATAACCAACATTTCAAAATCTACTCCTCGAACGGACATTTCTCATTTACCGTTTACTAGAAACACAACTTCCTTAATGTCTTCATCATACTCACCCGCTTCCATATTACAGACTAGGGGAATAGCTCTGGTAGCATGGATGGAGGCGATTACATATGGACACACAAAAACACATCAGCTTCCATTTCTACATTTTAATCAGACAAAGTGCAAACACACAAGAAACTTACAATTCCTCCCAATTCCGAATGTATTGTATGAGGACATGTTCCTACTTATGTTCTGCCTGGATTAAATGGTGTTTGTTCGAATCATAAGTTCATACTCGAAAAAGGTTTAATGGTAGCTAAATCTCTTGTCACAGTTTCTTATAATCACAAGGTTCCTGTGAAAGTTTTAAACGTAACAGCATTGAGTGTTTTTTATTCCGAAAGACAGAACTATAGCGGAGTTTTTATCGCTTAATTCCGATTACAGTTATGTGCCTATTGACCAAAGTTGTCTAGTTGTACAGAATATTGATATTGTAAATAGTTGTGTTAAACCTGATTTGAATGATTGTAGTGAAAGTTGTGCTAGTAATGAACATATAGAGAAGGTAAAGGATCAATTCACCTTGTCTGATCACCTTTCAGAAAGTCAACAGACTGAACTTGCATCGCTTCTTTATAAAAATATAGACTTATTTGTTACCGATGACAATCCTAACTTGGGATATACAAAACTAATCGAACGTACGATTCATTTGAAGCCCGATGCTAGTGGTAAACACCAGAAACCGTATCGATTACCATCATACAAGCGTGAGATTTTGAGACATCACTTAGATAAACTTTTGACACAAGGTATAATCTCACCAGTCAGTGAGACCGAAGATTTGCCAATAACAAGTCCGATAGTTTTAGTAACAAAACGTTCGAAATCTTCCGACCAGCATGCTCCTCAGAACTTTCGATTTTGTTGTGATTTTCGTTATTTGAATTCTCAAACACAGGAATTTAAGTATACCATACCAAATCTGCAGGAGCTTACTGAATCGTTTTCGGAAATGACGCCGAATTATATAACATCGATTGACTTATCATCAGGATTTTTCCAAATGGGCATAACACCTGAATCTTCTCGTTATACAGCTTTTAATACATGTTTCGGCACTTGATAGGCGAGCCTGCACAAAATGCAAAATGGAAACCGTTGTCGGAGCTACCACCAAAAGCACAGGAGCTGATTATTGCTAGGCCACCTCCGCTAGTGTAATATACCGTAATTGTTTCAATAATGTTGGATAGTAAGATTATCACACATTCAGAGCTCATGGATATTTTGTTATTATTCGGTGATAATTGTATCGCCAAAGTGTAGTTTTAACCGTTTACTTAAATGTGTTTTTGTAAATACCTACGAAGATGTTTTTATGATCGGTGATGATTGCATCGCCACAACCAGCTTAGTGATTTGATGTTCGGTGATGATTGCATCGCCACACTTGTTGGACAATGATGATGTTATAATCGGTGATGATTGCATCGCCAAACTTGCTGAATCCAGATGTTGTGTTAATCAGTGATGATTGCATCGCTATTATATTCGTCCAGTACCAGGGACCAGTTATCGTTGATAACAGTAGACATAATTGAGACTCAAGTTATTTGATTTGATTGTTAATTTGTATTGAGATTTATGATTTTTGAATGTACTGTGTGTGACTGCCACCTTTCTCTTATCACTGTATTATTATTACTAGTTGTTATTGGTCGTTTCATTAATAGACTTTGTGTCAAATGAGGTTGATTGGCATGTTCTAGATATAAAACCTGTTTATTTTTCCTATAATATTTTCGTATGTTTTTGTAAGTGAGAGTGCCAGTGTGAACCAAATCTGTGTGTGAAAGTTGATATTATTTATGAATGTATTATCTGAAATATTAGGAGTTTCAGGTCTCTGCTAGACTTATCAAATAGACTATGATTCCTCAATTGCATAACTGAAATTATGATTCATTTGAATGTTTCATGCGCAAGACCAGAACTGTGATGAGAAAATATTACATTGTAAGAGATTTGTGTGGTAGTCGGCGTCAGAGATTTGATAGCTTGAACCTGTTGAAGTTTAGTGAGAAACTTGCATATACATGTATATATATATTTTTTTTAATTATCTTTTTTATTATGGTCGACTATAATGTTTGTTGTCTTATTTTAGTTGTATATTCTCTGACCTACGTTTACCAACAACCATCACGAAATTTTTGAATTTCTTTTTCTTTCGGGGCGGGGATGTTATATACTTGATTTGTATATGGTTGTTGGAAACGTAGTTCAGTACGTATCATACCGGAATCACAGGGGTGCTCCGGGATGATGTTTGTAAATAGTATAATCATCTATATATCCTCCGTATCAAATTACATTAGCATGCCTGTTTTTTTTCTCTTTACCACCGCATGTTAAGGTAGTCGCACACAAATATATTGAGAGCAGTAAAATTAGTTTTTAGAAACGATTTCGTCCTTTATTAGTCCCCCAAGGACGTTGAACAGGTTGTGGCGGAAAATGTGTATTTTATTTTTCGTTTTTGATGCGTTTTGTTATTTGATTTTGCCATGTGATTATGGACTTTCCGTATTGATTTTCCTCTGAGTTCAGTATTTTTGTGATTTTACTTTTTAGTTGTATTATTAATAGTTATAAATTTGAATGACTTTATAGGGGACTTTATAACGTATTATACTCTCGTCTTTCAGAACAAAAATGAATTACTTCCCCTTTAAAAGACAGAACTACAATAAATATAACCATATTCATATTTTGTATCTACAAACAATTTAAATTTATAATAACCTTTTTATACGACCGCAAATTTTGAAAAAATTTTCGTCGTATATTGCTATCACGTTGGCGTCGTCGTCGTCGTCGTCGTCGTCGTCGTCGTCGTCGTCGTCGTCGTCGTCGTCCGAATACTTTTAGTTTTCGCACTCTAACTTTAGTAAAAGTGAATAGAAATCTTTGAAATTTTAACACAAGGTTTATGACCATAAAAGGAAGGCTGGTATTGATTTTGGGAGTTTTGGTCCCAATATTTTAGGAATTAGGGGCCAAAAAGGGCCCAAATAACCATTTTCTTGGTTTTCGCACTATAACTTTAGTTTAAGTTAATAGAAATCAATGAAATTTTGACACAAGGTTTATGACCACAAAAGAAAGGTTGGGATTGATTTTGGGAGTTTTGGTTTCAACAGTTTAGGAATTAGGGGCCAAAAAAGGGCCCAAATAAGCATTATTCTTGGTTTTCGCACAATAACTTTAGTTAAAGTAAATAGAAATCAATGAAATTTAAACACAATGTTTATGACCACAAAAGGAAGGTTGGTATTGATTTTGGGAGTTTCGGTCCCAACAGTTTAGGAATTAGGGGCCAAAAAGGGACCCAAATAAGCATTTTTCTTGGTTTTCGCACCATAGCATTAGTATAAGTAAATAGAAATCTATGAAATTTAAACACAAGGTTTATGACTATAAAAGGAAGGTTGGTATTGATTTTGGGAGTTTTGGTCCCAACAGTTAAGGAAAAAGGGGCCCAAAGGGTCCAAAACTAAACTTTGTTTGATTTCATCAAAATTGAATAATTGGGGTTCTTTAATATGCTGAATCTAACTGTGAATGTAGATTCTTAATTTTTGGTCCCGTGTTCAAATTGGTCTACATTAAGGTCCAAAGGGTCCAAAATTAAACTTAGTTTGATTTTAACAAAAATTGAAACCTTGGGGTTCTTTGATATGCTGAATCTAAAAATGTACTTAGATTTTTGATTATTGGCCCAGTTTTCAAGTTGGCCCAAATGGAGGTCCAAAATTAAACATTGTTTGATTTCATCAAAAATTGAATAATTGGGGTTCTTTGATATGCCAAATCTAACTGTGTATGTACATTCTTAATTTTTGGTCCAGTTTTAAAATTGGTCCAAATTAAAGTGCAAAGGGTCCAAAATTAAACTAAGTTTGATTTTAACAAAATTTAAATCTTGGGCCTCTTTGATATGCTGAATCTAAACATGAACTTAGATTTTTGATTATGGGCCCAGTTTTCAAGTTGGTCCAAATCAGGATCTAAAATTATTATATTAAGTATTGTGCAATAGCAAGTCTTTTCAATTGCACAGTATTGTGCAATGGCAAGAAATATCTAATTTCACAATATTGTGAAATAGCAAATTTTTTTTTAATTAAGAGTTATCTTTCTTTGTCCAGTATAGTAAGCAAGAAATATCTGCAAGATTTTTTTTAATTGGAGTTATCTTTCTTTGTCCAGAATCAACTTTAATCTTTGTTATATACAATATACAATGTATATTCACTTTTTACTACCAACTGATAAATTTAAATAATCTTTACCATTCAGTGATAACAAGCAGTTTTTTTACATCTTAATATTTTATGATGTATTTAAATGAGTAGTAATTGTTGCAAACTCCATTAGAATATTTTAATTGAAATTAGTTTTGGAATAAGGGAAAGGGGGATGTGATTTAAAAATTGGGTTCAATTTTTCTCATTTGAAATTTCATAAATAAAAAGAAAATTTCTTCAAACATTTTTTTGAGAGGATTAATATTCAACAGCATAGTGAATTGCTCTAAGAGAAAACAAAAATTTTAAGTTCATTTGAATACATTCATTCTGTGTCAGAAACCTATGCTGTGTCAACTATTTAATCACAATCCATATTTAGAGCGGAATCCAGCTTGAATGTTGTGTCCATATTTGCCCCTACCGTTCAGGGTTCAACCTCTGCGGTCGTATAAAGCTACGCCCTGCGGAGCATCTGGTTGTATTCTATTTGAAGTTGTAGTACATAGTAAAAAAATTCAAAGCAAATCAGAATACATCAAAAAATGAAAACCTCTGATTTACATTTTACCAAGGTTGAAAGACTGGCTTTTAACCCTTTTAAATATTATCAGACCATAAATCGGGTGATCAAAAACAACTATCCTTCACTCTGCCACTGTTGATGTATCTGTGACATTCAATAGCCCAGTGAGAGGATTAGATTGAAACCTGAGACAAAGAAGCGGTTATTCTTCTTCAGTAGAAATACCCGTGCCGACATCTCAGGGACATGAATGAAACTAGGTTCAAAATAAATAAAAGTTAGCTGAATACTGAACTGGATTTCTGCACAGTTCATCTATTGTCACAAAGATTAAAAGTGGGGCTACAATTCCAAACAACATTGTAAATTTTGTGCCAAGTCAGGATAAAACGTTACTTAGGAATCTTCTTTATCGATAAGGTGAAAATGTCTGTTTTCAGGAGCACTGAGACGTCCACAGGTTTTTTTTTTAGAGCGGTTCATGTTTCTCAGTGTTTTAAATTAGTATGCTATGTTGCGTTTTGTATTCTGCTCTTTAAATATATAGGAAGATGTGGTGTGAGTGCCAATGAGACAACTCTCCATCCAAATAACAATATAAAACTAAACCATTATAGGTCAATGTTTGTCTTTTTTTGTCTTCCCTTTTTACCATGGTATTGTCAGTTTATTAGCAACTTGTGAGTTTGAATGTCATTTGAAATATTTTGCCAGTCTTTTTCATATGTGTTTTTAAAGTTTGGCTGTTCAAATTAGGATATTATATATCTTCAGATCCTTTGGTTTTATTTTATGTATTTTTTTTTATTACTTTTAACGACTTAACAGCTGCATCAGAATATTAATATTTTCCCGCGTTTCAATCAGTATAGCAGGAAAATGTTGTATGCTCGATATGAGAATCGTCAGTTTTCGGTAGGCTGATGAAAATCTATCCAAACAGAGGAGTGAGTTGTGGTCATATATAATGTGTGTTTTCTGTGGTAGCTTCACTTCTAGCCGTCGTATTGACTACATTATTCTAAAGGATGATATATATCTGTTGTACACTATAACAAAAATTTTGATTTTCGTAAACTGTTTTTGAACTGACTATGTCCGACGTCTTTATCCTTAGCATTGATTCGGGCACAGGTTTGCGTAATACGGTTTTTCCTGGTCGGTCTTGGCTATCAATGAGGGTCATTTTATTAAACGTACAGTATCCAATATCTTGCCGTGTTTTGTACATGATGAAATGATTTGTAAATGAAAATGCAAATTAATTTCTGATTTATATATCATGATTATATATATACATGTATATTATACAATTATATCTGGCGTCAATCACGTACGACGGGCTGTCGGCAAATTTGAATTTGTGTATGAGTTTTATTTCTTTTACTGTCATGTGTACAAATAATGTGTTGTTGGTGTACTGTCAATGGCAGAAAAGGATTTCATTTGTGTGTCTATCGTCTGTAGTGTAGAGAATACGAATGTTTATCTTAAATTTGGCTGTCTCCAATCGTTTTGATTTGATTATCTATTTATTTTTTATTTTGATAGTTTGCTTGGTTGCCAGATGCTGAACATCCAGCAACAAATATTTAAAATTACTCCAGGAGGTACGCAAGTTCATAGATTGTAGATGGACCGAAAGAAAGTTGAACACTCTTTATTAACACTGGATTAATATGGTTTGGCATTTGACAGGTCTCGCAAAGTCTCAAAAACAGTTAATATGTAAGGAATTCAAACATTAAAAGAAATAAAAAAAAATAAAAAAATGTTTTAGATCGTTGTATACATGATTTTAATTTTTTTTTTTTTTTTTTTTACATCATTTATTAATTCTATTTTGTTTGAACAGTTTTTCACCATCAATCTGTAAATAACACGTACGTTTCATTACGTTTCTGCCAAATTTGAAAAATACTTTCGCTTTTACTTGGAGGACAGTATAACAGGGGTTTTCGTCGTTCCTGTTATATTTTGAATTCGGGGGGGGGGGGGGGGGGGGGGGAGTCACTGGATACTGATGAAACAAAACTAAGTTTAGCTTTACGATGGTTTATATACAACTTCTTCAATAGTGCAATACATTAAATATTCCGAAAAGACAAAACAAATGGTAATTCCAATAAATGTTCTATACTAAACACAATGAATGTCACTGTAAATGCACGGCGTCCGTACACCTTGGCCGACGGTATCCAACTGACCATTTGCATAGAAACATAGAAACAATATGATATCAATCACGTAATCTTACTTAATCATAACTACATGCAATAATGAAATTTGTCACGTAATGCTATACACGAATAATACAATTAAAAACATGTATATGATAACAAAAAATGAACAATGCTAGGATTAAAATGGATTAACTTCTTAACGTGTAAATAAGCAATTTGGAGAACAATCGTCGCTTAATTGCTTTTAGATAAAGTTTGAATTGTTACGAAATAATATAAAGCGGAAAATACCGCTGTCACAGTCAGAAAAAAAAACCCCATTTATCTGTGGTGAGCTTTCTATCTTGTACGAAAACGTTACGGTTTGGTAGATTCTTGGTATTGTCGTTTGTTGTTTTTTTAAAAGTTTTTCAGTCCTAATATATATCTTTTATGTAACCAGCTGCACTAGATCGACTACGCCTGCGATAGTGCATTTTGTAAAGTAACAAAGATCAAATGACATATAATATGTATTTTCATTGTTGTTTCATTACTGTTCATTTGCATGCAACAAAATAATAAACTGAACCTTAGATCAATGTTCAATCATCTACAAAGCATGTTCCTACGTATCCCAATTTATTTTGCCCTTTCCTTTCGTCATTTATAAGTTTGACGTCATTTTTATTACTTAAATGAGTAAAATCGATATTGAATATATAACCGGGATCGTAGAGTACATAATTTAGTATCCCCAATCGATTTAACAGTAAAGAATATAGTTTCTTGATCAGTACCTGATGTCTATCAGTTTGATTAATGATAGGTTGATTATTGATTGTTCAACGTCCAGTGGATAATTTTTCATGCATCTTTAGGACAAAAACAAGTTAACAATAAATACAAAAGATATACATTTTGTTCTTGTAGTAATAGAGGTGATACGGAATGATGGTCGAGGAAATCTGCACTGCTACTGGAAAATGAGGGTATAATGGAAAGGGCAGCAATACGCCTTGCAAGAGGCCTACTACGGACCCCTTCAGAGAGTTATTACAATGGTTCTTAAGTTAACATGCATATATCGTAACTTTCTCTTTATACATGGCATCGGATCTTACACCCACATTCTGACCGGACGTGGCTGCGAACTTGATACAATCCGTACAGTCAAATGGACGCTCCACTTGTACTGCCGGTCGGAAAAAAGACCAAATGACCATATTCCTATTCGCCAGTCACCCATTATGATTAGGGAATCATTAAGGTGTAACACCACTAATTCGGGTCCGGCCAGAAAGCACATACCAGAAAGTAGTACATATGTAACACAAAATAGTTCTTACGCATGAGTGTGACTTCAAAATATGTAGAATATTTAGGTACTGTTGGTATCAAATGAAAGCTGAAGGACTGGTGATCATTGTGAACACTTTTTTTTGACTTTTAATTTTGAATATTGAAAAAACTGCATCAAAGGAGTAGGTCCGGTAAGGACCGATTTTGGCCTCAAATTTCAGTTTCATCTGACGAAAGATTTTGATCATTTTTTAAACACTTGAGTGTCTATTTCGTGTGATTCAATTAATTTTTGTGGAAGATTTTAACTTATTTAGTCACTAAAAACGATCCGATTCAAGCTCAAATATGAAAAATCTACCAAATATGCGAAAAAATGTAACTTTTCTGATGGTTATTGTCAAAAACGAAAGTGGCCGCATCCGTGTTCATCCTCAATCTTTATATATGTTATGTATTATCATAAAATACAACTTCCATTTCAATATTTTGGATGAACACGAATGCGGCCACTTTCGTTTTACAAGGAAACCGTCTAAATTTTAACTAAAATGCTGGAATTGTCAAGATTTCAGTTATATAGCATGACTTAATGGTGCTAGTACCCAATATATGAGCATTGCATTGTCAAAAACAGCCCATATTTATGTAGCAGAACCATTCTAATATCCAATAAATAACTAAAAGTTTACATTTTAACAGTTTTGTAAAACTGCTATATTTTGGGGCCAAAAAAGGGTCTTACTGAACCTACTCCTTTTAAAAAGAGGGTACATTTTGTCTGTTTGTCAGATCTGAAGTACCTGTTTTGGTACATCCGAAGTTCCGGGAACCAGTTCTTTCTTATATGCCATTAAAGGTATGTTGATTTTTTCAGTACAAGACACCATAAAGTGTTGCTTTGAAATGCAATGATTGCCACTTTATTTGAACTTAAAACAAAAGAGGTGTGCCTGCTTGAATCGGAGGAATTTAACATAGAAAGCAATAGGACCATGAATTAGTGGTGTACCTTAACTATAATAATATATAAATCAGAAGATTTCTTTTGAAAATCACTATTTTGTAGAAATTTCTAAATTATTCATTGTTTTTCCAGGAACATTTAAATTGACGATACATACAGTTCTCAGATTTATCATAACAAATCAAAGAGGTAATATTTTCAGTGAATAATTATTTCAGATTCTTTAGTTTACACAAATTAGGTCTTTTAAAGTAGAAAAAAAATTAACACTTGTGACGTCTTAATCATTGTCACAATCGTTTTTTTTAATCCCTTGATGAATAGTTTAGTAACACCAACAATAAATGAATGCACATTAGTACATTTTTGACTGATGTACTCCTTTTTTGACATTCATACCTATTATGTCTGTTTGTTTTGTTCACAAATATGCGACTGAACTCTAAGTGAGAGGTTAATCTAGCTAAAAAAACAGATTTAATACACCATTGTCTACATAAGAACCGGCATTTTTTACTTATCGGGAATATCAAATATTGGTTTCCCAAGGGTCACCAATTCTTGAAATCACGCAGCAGTTTTTTGTGACGTCCTTTATGTGACAGAATATACGCGTTGTATCTATAGATAAAGTGTATAGAAAATCAACCTAACAATGTTAGACTAGATTTGATTTTTAACTTCCTCGTCGGCTGAGGCTGTTGCCTGTTCTTTACATTTTTCACTTCACTACTACGACAAAACCGCTTAGCATTGGGCCATTCCAGTTAATATCTGCTAAAGGGAGTTGGATGGTCCTTTCTGAGGGGTGTAAAATTTATACATCTTAAGGGTGAAAAATTTGTTTTTTTCATCTGACACGTACACTCATACGCAAAAAACTTCTGAGGGTCTTGAAGCAGTAAATAATTAAAAATAATAACATCTATGGGGTTATAAAAATGGGTATGTTAGATCTTAGGGACGCTTTGGAATGGAGACAGTTTCATATCATGCATTATCTGGTATTTTATTTCAAATAATGGGTACAATCCTTGCAGTATAAAATTTTGATAGGTCATTTTCCCCCATGAAAGCCCATCCACCCAATATGAACAGAAACTCTACTTTTGATAGGTCTTAATTTTTAGATCTGATAGGTAGTTTTTCCTGATGTTTTTTTCTGATACGTATAAACAAAATTCTCCCCATCCATCCCCACCTGTCAGAAATTAACTGGAATGACCCATTGCGCAGACGCATTATCCCCTCTTTTTACAATAACTGAAAAATCAGCTATATATATACACATACTAGTACTCTAAAATGTTTTGGAACTTAAAGTAGTGAAACGACTCATTTAGTGCTATAATGCCAATGTACTCTAGGTAAAAAAAGATCAAAAAAACTCAAGTTGTTATGTCTTACTGTGATAACTTTTGCAAACTCCGTCCCTAATTAAAAGAAATACTTCAGATTAGAATCTATGATTATTTTTTGAGTGACGTCGACTATAATAATGAGTACTGTTCTGCATGTATTAGGTTAAAAAAACCCGGGAGTTTACTTTTTTGTGAAGCGCTAGAATTTCGTAAGCCTGAGTGGATACCATGTCTAATGCTCGACCTAATATGCATTTTCCAACTTATTAAACTGTTGGATCTTTTTGGTTACGTATACAAATATATGAGAAATAAGCACCCATTGTCTAATGTTTCAAGATAGCTCGTTTTAATATTTTACGGTGCGAGGGTAAAATAATTATAAATATAAACTCAGTCTCTGAGCTGTATGTACTATACCCGGGTACTATAGATTTTGTAAATTTTGACGCCTTATAGTGTTTTGTCATAAATTGGATCTTTTTCAAAGTCTCTCAGGTTGTGGCGGAAAATGTGTATTTTATTTTTCGTTTTTGATGCGTTTTGTTATTTGATTTTGCCATGTGATTATGGACTTTCCGTATTGATTTTCCTCTGAGTTCAGTATTTTTGTGATTTTACTTTTTAGTTGTATTATTAATAGTTATAAATTTGAATGACTTTATAGGGGACTTTATAATGTATTATACTCTTGTCTTTCAGAACAAAAATGAATTACTTCCCCTTTAAAAGACAGAACTACAATAAATATAACCATATTCATATTTTGTATCTACAAACAATTTAAATCTATAATAACCTTTTTGTATTCTATTTGAAGTTGTAGTACATAGTAAAAAAATTCAAAGCAAATCAGAATACATCAAAAAATGAAAACCTCTGATTTACATTTTACCAAGGTTGAAAGACTGGCTTTTAACCCTTTTAAATATTATCAGACCATATTACGGGTGATCAAAAACAACTATCCTTCACTCTGCCACTGTTGATGTATCTGTGACATTCAATAGCCCAGTGAGAGGATTAGATTGAAACCTGAGACAAAGAAGCGGGTATTCTTCTACCGTAGAAATACCCGTGCCGACATCTCAGGGACATGAATGAAACTAGGTTCAAAATAAATAAAAGTTAGCTGAATACCGAACTGGATTTCTGCACAGTTCATCTATTGTCACAAAGATTAAAAGTGAGGCAACAATCCCAAACAACATAGTAAATTTTGTGCCAAGTCAGGATAAAACGTTACTTGGGAATCTTCTTTATCGATAAGGTGAAAATGTCAGTTTTCAGGAGCACTGAGACGTCCACAGGTTTTTTTTTTAGAGCGGTTCATGTTTCTCAGTGTTTTAAATTAGTATGCTATGTTGCGTTTTGTATTCTGCTCTTTAAATATATAGGAAGATGTGGTGTGAGTGCCAATGAGACAACTCTCCATCCAAATAACAATATAAAACTAAACCATTATAGGTCAATGTTTGTCTTTTTTTGTCTTCCCTTTTTACCATGGTATTGTCAGTTTATTAGCAACTTGTGAGTTTGAATGTCATTTGAAATATTTTGCCAGTCTTTTTCATATGTGTTTTTAAAGTATGGCTGTACAAATTAGGATATTATATATCTTCAGATCCTTTGGTTTTATTTTATGTATTTTTTTTTATTACTTTTAACGACTTAACAGCTGCACCAGAATATTAATATTTTCCCGCGTTTCAATCAGTATAGCAGGAAAATGGTGTATGCTCGATATGAGAATCGTCAGTTTTCGGTAGGCTGATGAAAATCTATCCAAACAGAGGAGTGAGTTGTGGTCATATATAATGTGTGTTTTCTGTGGTAGCTTCACTTCTAGCCGTCGTATTGACTACATTATTCTAAAGGATGATATATATCTGTTGTACACTATAACAAAAATTTTGATTTTCGTAAACTGTTTTTGAACTGACTAGGTCCGACGTCTTTATCCTTAGCATTGATTCGGGCACAGGTTTGCGTAATACGATTTTTCCTGGTCGGTCTTGGATATCAATGAGGGGTAATTTTATTAAACGTACAGTATCCAATATCTTGCCGTGTTTTGTACATAATGAAATGATTTGTAAAAGAAAATGCAAATTAATTTCTGATTTATATGTATATACATATATATTATACAATTATATCTGGCTTCAAGCACGAACGACGGGCTGTCGGCAAATATGAATTTGTGTATGAGTTTTATTTCTTTTACTGTCATGTGTACAAAGAAGGTGTTGTTGATGTACTGTCGATGGCAGAAAAGGATTTCGGGCAGAATCAATTTGCGCCAATTGTAGTTTTGAAAAGGTATTAATTGCGCCACTATCTTTTATTTTGGTGGTATTAATTGCGCCACTAAATGAAATGAAATTGCGCCACATTTACCTGTAAATAATTTTTACCTATATCATACTTGTACATGTTTTACCTATATCATAAATGTATTATAATTTACCTTTCTACTTAAAATTTAACTGAACACTCGTCAAATTTAAAAAAAAAATGAATTGTTTAGTAATAGAATATTTTACACGAGTGAAGATGTCTGAAAAAGAAAAGCAACCGATATGTTGTCAAAACAACCTTCAAAAAATAATAAATTCAGAGCTTTTCAAAATTGAAGAAAAAAATTATAAAAGAAAGATTTAAAATATGTGCGTTAGTCAATGTATATAGAGAGAAGAAAACTCCATCCGGCTCAACCTAAAAAACAAGCAGAATTTCACAGAATATTAGATGATATTGTGTTAATTGTTACAAACAAAGATGCTGACTTTGTATTGTTAACGATCCAAAAAGCGGGCTAATTTTATAAGATGCGAGGCTAATTTAAAATTTATGTGTACAGTGTGTACAGAGGAAGTTTTTGCTGATGGTACCTAATACTACCTATAAATGTTGTCAATAATATTTCAAACAACTTTATACTATACATGGCTTTAGAATAGACATTATATTCCCTTAGTAGTTTGTCTGTTGCCGTCAAAATCAGAAGCTTGTTACAAGAAAATGTTTTCCTTACTTGGTGAAAATTGCAAGAACTACCGTTCCCCAGGCCAGATAAAGGAAGAGGGAAGTCAATCATTTATAGTGTGTCTATCGCCTGTAGTGTAGAGAATACGAATGTTTATCTTAAATTTAGCTGCCTCCAATCGTTTTGATTTGATTATCTATCTATTTTTTATTTTGATAGTTTGCTTGGTTGCCAGATGCTGAACATCCAGCAACAAATATTTAAAATTACTCCAGTAGGTACGCAAGTTCATAGATTGTAGATGGACCGAAAGAAAGTTGAACACTTTTATTAACACTGGATTAATATGGTTTGGCATTTGACAGGTCTCGAAAAGTCTCAAAAACAGTTAATATGTAAGGAAACATTAAAAGAAATAAAAAAAAAAAAAAGAATTTTTTTTTTAGATCGTTGTATATATGATTTTTTTTTTTTTTTTTTTTTTTTTTTACATCATTTATTAATTCTATTTTGTTTGAATAGTTTTACACCATCAAACCATCAATCTGTAAATAACACGTACGTTTCATTACGTTTCTGCCAAATTTGAAAACATACTGTCGCTTTTACTTGGAGGTCAGTATTACAGGGATTTACGTCGTTCCTGTTATATTTTGAATTGGAAAGGGTGGGGGGGGGGGGGGGGGGTTCTATATACAACTTCTTTAATAGTGCAATACATTAAATATTCCGAAAAGACAAAACAAATGGTAACTAATTCCTATAAATGTTCTGTACTAAACACAATGAATGTCACTGTAAATGCACGGCGTCCGTACAACTTGGCCGATGGTATTCAACTGACCATTAGCATAGAAACAATATAATATCAATCACGTAATCTTGCTTAATCATAACTACATGCAATAACGAAATTTGTCACGTAATGCTATAAACGAATAATAAAATTAAAAACATGTATATGATGACAAGAAATGAACAATGCTAGGATTAAAATGGATTAACTTCTTAACGTGTAAATACACGGCCGACACTCGGCTGACCGAGAGATATGTCGGTTAATCTATATTGAGTATGTGGCTATATCGGCGGTGGGTCTGTTAATCGGGTTGGCTAAAGTCTGTTAATCAGGTGTTATCGTGAAAATCAGTTCAAGGTCTGCATGTTTCATTGTGTAACTTTTTTGTTATATTTATATCATAAAAACTATTCATGTCTGACAAAATGATTTGGAGTACTGAATCCAGTGGTGTAATTATTTTTTTTCTAGCTTCAATAAACGATCTATAAAATGAAAAGTCGAGTTACTCATCAGTAAATTTATACACATTTTACACACAAAAAATGTACACAAAAATGACAAGTTGTTTGAGTTTACTTGCATGCAATCTTTTGAACATCGAAAAAAGACTGGCATTATGTTTGTTTACCATATTGACATCAATATGTGAAAAATCTACACGAAAAACTGTATTTTGGTGACATAAATCAATTTTTAATAAAAATATGGTCTGTTAATGGGTCGGATGTATAAAACTCGGTCTGTTAATTGGTCTGTTAAGAGTTATGAATGACATTATAATTTTAATTGTTATATGGGGTGTTATCTGAATCAAGAGATATGCCCAATATTAGTGGCTAGAATAAATGGAAACAACACATGAACAATGAAACATAAGTTTAGACAATGGAATCTGAAAATTGATAAAAATGATTTTAAAAAGTGTAAAATCAGAGTAATATTAATTTCAACAAAGAATGATCGCATATATCATGTGGATTCTGTTTCATTGATATGAATGGCACCAATTTGTCATTTACATAGTTAACAAGTACATAAATCAGAGATAAACTTCTTAATGTTTTGATTTTTTTAATCAAATGAACTGAAATATGTTTATAATGCAAACAAATATAGACAAACCTTTCAACATCAACCTTTCTCTACACCACCCTGAAGGTCACTCGATAGAAAAAAACAAGCACGTTTGCGGACTGCGAGTCGGCTAAATGACTTACGATATCATTGGAATACATCATTACTCGAAAAATAGAATTAATAATATGCATTTATTGTGATTTACAGGAATATAAAATTGTCTTGTTGTTACCCATTAAATCAGCACCCAACATTAATATAAAAAAAACTTACTAATGTCTATTTCTTGTTTAGAACCACGGTTTAGAACTTGGTACAGACATTTCCTTAGGCGGCAGAAAATGAGAATGATGACTCGGTTCAAAGGAAAATACATACCGGAAATAAACTCCTCATAGATTACAGGATTGAAATTTGATATTTGCGCCTTATATTTACGCCAGACACGAGTTTCGGCTACGAAAAAATCACCAGTGACGGTAAAAAAAATGTTTAAAAGGCCAAAAACAAAGTTGAAAAGCGTTGAGGAAATACAACTAATACCGGCGTCACACATCAGCGTATAGCTCTGGTGTGTTAAAAATCATTTACGCTGCCAATATGCTTTAAGCGTGAATTGTGCGTACTAGAAGCATACCTAAGGCTAAACGTTTATCCGGCGTTCAAGAAACGTATGTTGGCGTATGTTGTATGTTTTTTTATGCTGCATAAAAATGTCCTCGGGTTGTAGCGTTCATCAAGCGTATTTACTTTCCTTCAGTGGCTAGAGGTATCGGAGGATGGTTGATATCTCATAAATATGTTTATCCCCTCCTCAATTTTGCGCCTGTCCCAAGTCAGGAGCCTCTGGCCTTTGTTAGTCTTAAATGAATTTTAATTTTAGTTTCTTGTGTATAATTCGGAGTTTATTATGACGTCCATTATCACTGTACTAGTATGCATATTTTTTAAGGGGCCAGCTGAAGGACGCCTACGGGTGCGGGAGTTTCTTTCTACATTGAAGACCCATTGGTGGCCTTTGTCTGTTGCCTATTCTTTTGTCGGGTTGTTGTCGCTTTGACACATTCCTCATTTCCTTTCTCAATTTTACCTTTGTATTTCGACGTACTTCAAACTTATGCAACGCGCTTTGAACGATTGCTAAGCGTTCCTATGGCGTGCAACTAACGTATACCGACTTTGTCAGTTTTCTCTGTACGTTTAGTGCACGCTGGTCTATCCGTCAATGTGTGACGCCGGCATATGGTAATATATTCCTAAGGTAGAAAAGTCTTAGTATTCCAAAGAAAACGCATGGAATTTAACCAGCTGAATTGCAAGACATGACAGATTCATAGATGTTACAGACTTTGAACAGACAAAAAAATAAGGCTGATTGATAACTTGGCGTAAATAATAAATTCATGTAAATTCGAGCGGCCAATCAGTCCATATAACGCTAATTTGAAGTGACATACCCTTTAAATGAAATGCAGAGAAAAAAAATTAAAATGAAAGTGCTCTTTTTATAAGGATACTGTTGCACCGTATTGAACTTTTTTCGTCATAAGTACATATCATTGTTTTCAATGTGAAAATATAAACTCAAGGTAGTAAGACTATTGTCGTAGCTAAATAACTCTTAACTGACACGATTTAAATTGTCCAACCCATTAACAGACTGTTTTCCTCTAATATTCATTAAAATGTGGTATAACTCAACTTATATAACAATTATGAAATATTTATCAATGACAATTGATCTTTTAGAACCAAAGTACTACTTTGTGTCCTTTAAATCATATCTAAAAATGGTTTCTGGCCTTTTATCTAAAATATTGGTATGCGTACAAGCATAAAAACCACATACTTGCACGACGCCTTTTCGTTATACTTAAAATTGCGCAGGCTATGCATTTGTTTTAATGGTGGAAAATGTTCTATGATAGATATCATTTTGTCAGACACTTTTCTTTTTTTGATGTAATTCTCATAATGTGCCAAAAAATCTGTATATTTAACAGAGTTTAACATTAAATTGTGAGTTTTACTCTTAACAGACTTTAGCCAACCCGATTAACAGACCCACTGCCGATATAGCCGCATACTCAATATAGATTAACCGACCCATCTCTCGGTTAGCCGAGTGTCGGCCGTGAAATAAGCAATTTGGAGAACAATAGTCGCTTGCTTTTAGATTAAGTTTGAATTGTTACGAAATAAAACGAAGAGGAAAATATCGCTGTCACAGTCAGAAAAACAAACCATTTATCTGTGGTTAGCTTTCTATCTTCTACGAAAACGTTACGGTTTGGTAGATTCTTGGTATAGTCGTTTGTTGTTTTTTAAAAAGTTTTTCATTCCTAATATATATCTTTTATGTAACCAGCTGTACTAGATCGACTACGCCTGCGATAGTGCATTTTGTAAAGTAACAAAGATCAAATGACATGTAATTTGTATTTTCATTGTTGTTTCATTACTTTTCATTTGCATGCAACAAAATAATAAACTGAACCTTAGATCAATGTTCAATCATCTACAAAGCATGTTTCTACGTATCCCAATTTATTTTCCCCTTTCCTTTCGTCATTTATAAGTTTGACGTCATTTTTATTACTTAAATGAGTAAAATCGACATTGAATGTATAACCTGGATCGTAGAGTACATAATTTAGTATCACCAATCGATTTAACAGTAAAGAATATAGTTTCTTGATCAGTACCTGATGTCTATCAGTATGATTAATGATTGGTTGATTATTGATTGTTTAACGTCCAGTTTTCATGCATCTTTAGGACAAAAAAAAGTTAACAATAAATACAAAAGATAAACATTTTGTTCTTGTAGTAATAGAGGTGATACGGAATGATGGTCGAGGAAATCTGCACTGCTACTGGAAAATGAGGGTTTAATGGAAAGGGCAGAAATACGCCTTGCAAGAGGCCTACTACGGACCCCTTCAGAGAGTTATTACAAGGGTTCTTAAGTTAACATGCATAGATCGTAACTCTCTCTGTATACAAGGCATCGGATCTTACATCCACATTCTGACCGGACGTGGGAACTTGATACTTTCCGCACAGTCAAACGGACGCTCCACTTGTACTGCCGGTCACTGGAGTGTCAAGAACTCGTTGGAAGTACTTGATAAATTGCATGCTTATATTGGTGATTTTGAATCTGTTCAAAGTTTTTATTTTTCTACCCTGTATACCACATTGCCTCACATTCTCATTAAGAAAAAAATTACACACCTAATTAAATGGGCATTCAAAAAATCAGAATGTGAATATATATGTTCAAACTCTTTTAGGTCATTTTTTAGTAGCAATAAACAAAAAACTATGGACATGCTTTGATACTATATATGCCCTGGAATTTTTACTAGATAACATTTTTGTTCGCTTTGGGGATTCCGTATATCGTCAGATTATCGGAATTCCAATGGGGACTAACTGTGCACCACTTATTACGGACCTCTTTTTGTATTGTTACGAGTTACAATTTATGACAAAAATAAGCAAAGACCCATCAAAACAACATCTGATAAACAAATTTAATAATACTTTTAGATATTTGGATGATATTTTGGCTCTCAATAATGACGACTTCAGTATGTATATTAATGAAATTTATCCTGGTGAACTTACTTTAAATAAAGCTAATACTAACAATGACCACTGAACTTTCCTCGATCTTGATATGTATATTGCTAACGGAAAGCTGAATACTAAAATTTATGATAAAAGGGATGATTTTTCATTCCCTATCGTTAATTATCCGTTTTTGGATGGTGACGTTCCCTTGTCACCATCTTACAGTGTTTATATATCTCCACTTGTACGATTCGCTCGTGTATGTAACAATGTTTTAGATTTTAACGAGAGAAATTTATGTATTACTGAAAAATTAATACACCAGGGTTTTCGATATCACAAACTAGTCAAAACATTTACTAAATTTTATCATCGGTATAAAGACATCATTCGTAAATATAGCTCAACATGCAGACTTTTTATACGTTCAGGTATTTCACATCCAATTTTTTATGGAAATATTCTTTATAAAGCACAAAGGTGTCAGTATTCACCTCATAAACTTACAAAACCTTTGAATAGATTTATTAAGAAGGGGTATAATTACGATACTGTTGTCAAGTCATTAAAGATTGCATATTTTGGCGTTAATATTGAGTCACTGATAAGGTCTTTGCGTCGGAACTAAGCACATTTATTCTAAAAACAGTTGTTGGCATGACACGGGTTATGTTCTTCTCATATATGTTATGATGGTATGATACTAAACCCCTTACGGGAAGGATTGTGCCTGATGTTCATATGATGAAATAATAATCTTTCAGTCAGTTTAATTGAAGTCTGGAGCTGGCATGTCAGTTAACTGCTAGTAGTCTGTTGTTATTTATGTATTATTGTCATTTTGTTTATTTTCTTTGGTTACATCTTCTGACATCAGACTCGGACTTCTCTTGAACTGAATTTTAATGTGCGTTTTGTTATGCTTTTACTTTTCTACACTGGTTAGAGGTATAGGGGGAGGGTTGAGATCTCACAAACATGTTTAACCCCGCCGCATTTTTGCGCCTGTCCCAAGTCAGGAGCCTCTGGCCTTTGTTAGTCTTGTATTATTTAAATTTTAGTTTCTTGTGTACAATTTGGAAATTAGTATGGCGTTCATTATCACTGAACTAGTATATATTTATTTAGGGGCCAGCTGAAGGACGCCTCTGGGTGCGGGAATTTCTCGCTACATTGAAGACCTGTTGGTGACCTTCTGCTGTTGTGTTTTTTTATTTTGGTCGGTTTGTTGTCTCTTTGACACATAACCCATTTCCATTCTCAATTTTATAGATCGTAACTCTCTCTGTATACAAGGCATCGGATCTTACATCCACATTCTGACCGGACGTGGCTGCGAACTTGATACTTTCCGCACAGTCAAACGGACGCTCCACTTGTACTGCCGGTCGGAAAAAGACCAAATGACCATATTCCTATTCTCCAGTCACCCATTATGATTAGGGAATCATTAAGGTGTAACACCACTAATTCGGACCCGGCCAGAAAGCACATACCAGAAAGTAGTACATATGTAACACAAAATAGTTCCTACGCATGAGTGTAACTACAAAATATGTAGAATATGTAGGTATTTTTGGTATCAAATGAAAGCTGAAGGACTGGTGATCATTGTAAAACACTTTTTGACTTTTAATTTTGAATATTGAAAAAGACTGCACCAAATTTTAAAAAGAGGGTACATTTTGTCTGTTTGTTAGATCTGAAGTACCTGTTTTGGTACATCCGAAGTTCCGGGAACCAGTTCTTTCTTATATGCAATTAAAGGTATGTTGATTTTTTCAGTGCAAGACACCATAAAGTGTTGCTTTGAAATGCAATGATTGCCACTTTATTTGAACTTAAAACAAAAGAGGTGTGCCTGCTTGAATCGGAGGAATTTAACACAGAAAGCAATAGGACCATGAAATAGTGGTGTACCTTAACTATAATATATAAATCAGAAGATTTCTTTTGAAAATCACTATTTTGTAGAAATTTCGAAATTATTCATTGTTTTTCCAGGAACATTTAAATTGACGATATATACAGTTCTCAGATTTACCATAACAAATCAAAGAGGTAATATTTTCAGTGAATAATTATTTCAAATTCTTTAGTTAACACAAATTAGGTCTTAAGTAGAAAAAAAACCACCATATTGATGTTTGCCAGAATTAGAAATATACCAATTCTGTCGAACAAATTCGAACTATAAACGTTGAAAAATAGTTTTGTATGATTAAATATACCAACACTTCATCATGTACGCACAAATGCGAACTATAACCAAAAATAAATGTAACGTATAAGATAAATCAGAACGCTATCGAAAGTAGCATTAAACAAATTAATTTAATTAGGAAGGCAATATATAGTAATAATTCATTTTTGATCCTATAACTAACATGCTAAAAAAATTTGCAAAATTTATCATCTTAATTTCATTTTAATTGACAAAAGCTTTCACAATATTCCTATACTGTTGTCGCGCTGCTTACAAACTTATGTATTGCAAGCTGATGTTCACACTTGGTAGTTCTGAGTTTTAATTCCATCTGACAATCACGCTATATTTGTCTTTAATAGACCATAGATTAACCAACAAAAATTGAATCAAAGACTCATATTACGGATAACTATGCACTTTATCTATATATATTTAGATACAGTTGCTGCCATCTAATTTGGTTCTGTTTGATTTTTAGTATTAAGCATTGAAATAAATTGTTGGCTTTAAAAATCTGTTCAATATTATTTTACACAGCGTACTGTATCGCTCTACTTGTTCCTTTGTTTAGCAAGATATTGATGTTTACATGCGCATGCGCTGTCAGTATTTCAATCTTCATTGTTTTCAATCTTCATCATCTTCCTTGTACATGTACATCATAGAGAGGACATACATCTAGGTTAAACCTGTATGTCTATACTTGAGACAAAAATAAAATGGGGTCACAGCAAGTAAATAGAACGTATGGTAGCATCCAAATACTACACAAACAAGCAGAATCGAATTTTCTTGTTCCGCCCGGTCTTTGCTCCGTGTGCAGTCCATGCAATTGTCAGGTTTGGGTATTCAAAACTTGAGTTTTCGATCTTATACAATTGTAAACGGATGAACCGCAATGTTAGGTCAAATGCTATGGAGTATATATGAAAATATGTTATCCGTAAATTTTGTCAAGTTTTTACTGCATTAAAGCGTTTATTCACTATGTTCCCATAGCTTTTCTCCATTTATAAATAATACACTTGTATTTTGATATACAATTCCAAACGTATGCATATACATGTACCCCGTGCATTATGAATGATTCTGAACGGGAGAAACAAATACAATTGTATTTGCAACTCTGATTTATACCTATCGCAATTCTTTTCAAATGCTTTAAAATCAAATGTATGTTGACTTCATACTCAACTAGTACTTTAAAATTAAAACAATGTTTCTACTTGTATCATCCTAAAGAATATATTCCTGCTAAATATGATCGTTCCTTGAGATATGCCGAATTTAACATTACTTAACCAAGTCCGTTTGAAATAGTGAGATTAACTTTGATGCCTCGTCTCGCATTAAAAAATGAATGTTGTAAAAACTCTTTAGTGACAGTTGTTTGAATTTTCCGCCGTATATAGCAGCCAATTTACATGTCTTTGTACAACTTAATATTTGTTTTAGATCCTAAGCAATCCATTATATAAAAAGATGACAACATTTCTTGTTTTTTTTATACGGTACGTTGAATAGTTATTCCATGCAACCTATATTGGAATTTCGATCATTTAGAGATTTTTTTTTTTCGTACTTGAAAAGAAGGTTTAATCGAAATCAAATTACACAAGTCTTTAAACTTGACGTAATGTTTTCTTCCAGATTTCAATGCATATATTTTTTCTTTTCCTTCCTGTATGTTCACTTTTTGTTCACAAATTTACACTTGTGACGTCATAATCATTGTCACAATCGTTTTTTTTTAATCCCTTGAGGAATAGTTTAGTAATTTTTCGAAAGACTAAGGATTTTCTTACCCCAGGAGTAGATAACCTTAGCCGTATTTGGCACAACTTTTTGGAATTTTGGGTTCTCAATGCTCTTCAACTTTGTATTTATTTGGCTTTTTAACTATTTTGATATGAGCGTCACTGATGAGTCTTATGAAGACGAAACGCGCGTCTGGCGTATAAAACTATTAGTAACACCAACAAAAAAAAGAATGCACATTAGTACATTTTTGACTGACGTACTCCTTTTTTGACATACATACCTATTATATCTGTTTGTTTTGTTCACAAATATGCGACTGAAATATAAGTGAGAGGTTAATTTAATGTAGCTATAAAACCCGGTTTAATACATCATTTTTTACGTTAAAAAAATAAATGTACCGAGTCAGGAATATGAAAGTTGTTATCTATTCGTTTAATTTGTTTGATGTTTTAAATATGTCATTTGATAAGGGACTTTCATTTTTTTAATCTCCCTCGAAGTTTAGTATTTTTCTTATTTTCATTTAACTGAGAAGGTAACATTAACGTTAATGTGACATACATTTTTTATGGTCTTCCTAAAGTTTTAATTGAGATATCTCATTAACAATAGACCATTTTATTTAATATTACTTTAAAATCTTTCTAGGACACCTGGGACATAGATGAAACAATGACGTTACTGCTGGTTCGATTTCATTCCATCAAATTTCAAAGCCTGGCCAGTGTTAATATAGTAATACATCTACTACCGTTATTTCAAAAAATGTCTTCTCTGAGAAACTTTATGATAGACAAAAATTTCGGATAAACAGTTAAGAGCAGAAAGAAGCATACAAATATCTAATATAGACAAATAATCTGGGTCAAGGGAATCATTACCATTTAGTCGATAGCCTTGCAGATGTATAGATCTTTTAGAAAAGAGAATAGATAAATATTCATGTTTTGAAATATATTGAGAACCCTAACTTGAACTGGAATAACATTTACTCTTTTGTGATACTTTGAAAGTTCTTATGTTCGCAGGGTACCAATTTGTTGTTGTTTTTGTTGGTTGTCCTCATCCACGCATTTAAGTGTCAATCGGAGTATGATGTCTTGAGCAAATCTAAAAACAAGGAAATATAACATGTAAATGACAGAACTTTGACACACGTAAAAAAACAATAAAATACTTCGAGTGCCAGTACTTCTATTTTTCTATATGAACGCTGAGAGAACTATAACATTGAAAACTATAATTCCTCCATAAAGCAATTGTTTTACTTTTATTTCGAATGAAAAGTGTGTTTAAAACGTATATCGGGTGACCTGATGTTTTTTTATGTTGAAGTGTTCGTCTTGAGCTTATAACTAGCTTTGGTTACGAGTCAAAAATAAAATAAAGAAAAGTGAGCATGAACATTTCTGGAGCCGTTTATGTCTTGTTCATGCGGTGTGAGCCAAGGATCTGTGTTGAAGACCGTACTTTCACCTTTAATGGTTTACTTTTACAACTTGTGACTTGGATGGAGAGTATCTAATTGGCACTCATATCACACCTTTTCATATCTATCAATTTCATTTCATAATATTATTTATGTCTTATACATTTAATTTGAGCACTATTTCAGACAAAAGTACTAAGTCTTGCAATAAATACATGTAGAAGATATATTAAGTGACTTTGCTCTGTTATTTGTTTGTTCTGTTATTCTGAGAATATCAGTACAAAAATTAACAGATCAATGTAAAAAGTCATAGGAAATGTTCATTATAATAGAAATATCAAAATAATCTAATATTGCTGTTCGCCAGAATTACAAATATACCAATTATTTCCAATACATTCGATCTATATTTGATAAAATATAGTTTTGTATGATCTGAACTCTATCGAAAGTAGCATTAAAACAGTTATTTTAGGAAGCAATATATAATGCTAATGCATATTAGATCCTATAACATAACATGCGTGTTTATCATCTAAATCTGATTTTAATTGACAAAAGCTGCACAATACTTCTACATTGTTGTTATTCTGCAGACTGAAAAACTCATTTTAAGCTGATCTTTTCACTCAGTAGTTCCAAGTTTTAATTCCATCTGACAATCATGCCATATTTGTCTTTATTTATTCACAGTAAAACCAACAAAAAAGGGATCAAAGACTCAGATTACGTAGAACTAATCCCTTTATCTAAATATGTATTCAGATACAGTTTATGCCTTCTAAAGAGGTTCTGTTTGATTTTTAGTATTCAGGTTTGAAATTACTTGTTGGCTCAAAAAATCTGTTCGATATCATTTTACACAAATATCTTAACGCTCTACTAGTTCCTTTGTTAAGCATTTTTAATGTTTATTTGCGCTTGCGCTGTGGGTATTTAAATCTTTAATAATATTTTATGCATCCTGTTCCTTTTGATCATTTTTTTTTAAATCTATAAATATGTAATTAAATCTCAAATAAAAGTTATATTCTAATTTCAAAGTTCTAGCCTTATACTTTTTGCCAACCCTCATTGTGTATACACAAAGAGGGTATGTAACTAGGTAAAACTTGTGTGTCTATGCTTGAGACCAAAATGTAAACAAATCAAAATGAATATAACGTTTGTAGATTACCTTAGCCGTGTTTGGCACAACTTTTTGGGAATTCTGGATCCTCAATGCTCTTCAACTTTGTACTTGTTTGGCTTTATAAATATTTTGATATGGGCGTTACTGATGAATCTTATGTAGACGAAACGCGCGTCTGGCGTACTAAATTTTAATCCTGGTACCGTTGATAACTAGTGAGACTCCAAAAGTACATAAACAAGTACAGTTGGATGTCTTTTCAACTTGGTCTTTGCTCCGTTAGAAGTCCGTGCAATTAACTGGTTTGTATAATCAAAAGGAGTAGGTCCTGTAAGGACCGATTTTTGCCTCATTTGTCAAGTTTTCAATCCAACGAAATATTTTAGACACTTTTTATACAAACAAGTGCCCATTTCAATTGATTCGAATAGTTTATGTGAAAGATGTTAACTGATTTAGTCATTAAACACGTTCAGATTCAAGCTTAGATATGCAAAATCTATCGAATATGCCAAAAAACGTCACTTTTCAGATGTTTTTTTTTGTCAAAAATGAAAGTGGCCGCATCCGTGTTCATCCTCAACCTTTATATATATTATGTATTATCATCAAATACAACTAACACTTCTATATTATGAATAAAAACAAATGCGGCCACTTTCATTTAAGACGGAAACCGTCTAAAATTTAACTAAAAAGCTAAAATGTTGAAGATTTCAGTAATTTAGCAAGACTTGATGATGCTAGCATACGATATATGTGCATTGTATTGTAAAAAACCATCCCATGTATATGTAGCAGAAACATTCTTCTTTCCAATAGACATGTTACGAAAAGGTATACTCTCGACGCTGAGGTTGACAAATTAGACTTTAAATCTGGAGACGGTATCAAAACATTGATTATAAATTTAAATAGGTAAAATTTAAATCCTGTGCGTCTTGGTAATTTCAAATCACATTTATATAGAACATCATCATTTAACATCCCTTATGACAATTGCTTGTATGAGATCATTGCTGGCTATTATAAGACATGACAGGTGTACGCGTGTAGGAGAGAGTGGGCTAGAAAAAGGGGGAGGGGACTGAGAGTTATACAAGTTCATTCGATTCTAGATTGATAATATATACACAGTTAGCCAATAAGTAATTAGTTTTATTGTTGTATTACAGTTCCTGAAATATGTCGATCCATTAATCCCGCAAAAAGCTCTACAGTCTGGTTGATATGTTTTTTCTTTCGGTCTTCATAAGCTTCCAATGATTCTGAAAGTTTTTATGCACCTTCTACAAATGCCCGACATTCTGATTTACGCAAATCGTTTTTTTTTTCTCATATAAAATTCTTTCTATTCCTGCTTTAGCTCTTAGTTGGTGGTGTCTGTAGGGGGTAACCATTTACGAAGAACAGTAAGACAGACAGTAGCTAACTTAGGACAGGCTCATGCGAACATAAACGTTTTTTGTAATATATTCCCTGCCTTTTTTATCGCCTTATTATGTCCGGCCTTTTTTAACTTTATTATGCCCTTTTATGACATGATTTGTCACCCAGCCTTTTTTTAAAACTCAAACCTCCTGTTCTTCCCTTTTAAATTTAATCCTAGCACTCTCCCTGAAAAAAAACCCTGTGCCTCTGTAGAGTAAGTAATACATGTATGTACACATCCAACAGATTAAATAGAAAAAGGCCATACATAATTTTAGAGAACTCCCTAGCACGGCCATCGGTGTTAATTTTCCTATCATCATTTTCTAATGAAACGGTTGGCGAATATCCACAGTGAACGTGTTTGGAATTTATAGAATACAAACTATCGACATAAAGTGGTGTTAAAGTGTAAATGCAAAGTCACAATGCAATGCGTTTGAAACGCTACAGGGATATTCAACCGGTTAGTAGTGAGTCATATATTACGCAAACCTCTTATCGTTCTGAATATTCATGAAATATTTGCCACTGGATGTATAGCAACCAACAATCAATCAATCAAAAACCCCATATAATTTCTAAACTATAGCGCAACATGTTTGAAGTTGAAATTCTATAAAGAATATAAAATACGTGTTTCAACAGATACTGTTAGATAAAAATTTAGGTGCCAAACAACTGGATCAAAATACATACACTCCTTTGTTCGCTTTTCATATGTATGTAAAATTACCGTTATATATAGATTTTAATACTTAAGATTATTTGAAAGACCTATTAAGAGCTCGCCGTATGTACCCCGTGACTCCAATGCCCCGCACATCTACAGCATTTACATATGACCGCCTCCACCCCCAACACCCCCTTTTTCGCCATTTTTTTGCATTAGAGTTTATTTAAAATATTATGGAATTTATTCATTTCTATATCTTATTTTTCTAATGATAAAAATGTTATTGGATATTCGTTCCATACAGAATTGCCTTCAAAAGGATCAATGCAGTTTTTAAATAATATTAATTTACATGTAAACACATGTAAACTGTTTTGTGTTTTGACACATTCCCCTCATTTAAAGTGTAAATTGTCAACCTCAGCGTCGTGAGTATACCTTTTCGTAACATGTCTAATGATTAGCCTAAAGGTAATTTTTTTCACAATTTTGTAAAACTGGTAAATTTTGAGGCCAAAAAGGGGTCTTACTGAACCTACTCCTTTGATTTCGATCTTTATACAATTGTAAACTGCTCTTGTCAGGTCAAATTCCATGCAGTGTATTTGTGTGATAGAACTAGTACACTCATATTGATTACAGCACGTCGAAAACACGCATTGAAAATATAGAGACATTTTCTTATTGGAACCAACTAATCTAGCCAAAAATGCCTTTGGTATTCATTGATAGAGCTTTCAAAAAATATTTAAAAGGTAGAGACCACATAAGAACTCAGAAAAAGATTTGTTGCTATAATTGTTCTTTAACGCGAGCGCAAGGAGACATGTTTGCTGAATTTATAAGGCAGTGGGTTAGCTCCTTTTACATTTTTACCGGAAACAGCCGAATATCTGTTACTCGTTTTATATCTTTGGTTCCTTTCTACCATAGTTGTTTTTGTTGTTAACGTTGTTTCCTGATAATATGGACATATGTTTTTCTTGTTGTTTTTGTCCAGAATTTTCAAATAAGGGCCTCAATACGATGTTTGTTTGTGTATTGTTGTAGACCTGACGTGTGGGAAATATCAAATATTGCTGTTTGCCAGAATAAGAAATATACCAATTCTTTCCAATACATTCAAACTTTATTTAAGACACAGTTTTGTATGATTTTTATAAAAATATACCTCGCACTACATCATGTACGCAGAAATGCGAACTGTAATCAAAAATAAATGTACCGTATAAGATAAATATGAACGCTATCGAAAGTAGTATTAAACAAGTTATTTTAAGAAGGCAATGTATAGTTATAATGCATATCATATCCCATAACAACATGCTTATTAAATTTGCTGTATTTATCACCTAAATCTGATTTTAAATGACAAAAGCTTGCACAATATTGCTTTATTGTTGTCACGCTGCAGACAAACTCATTTATTGCAAGCTGATATTTACACATTGTAGTTCAGAGTTATGCCAGCTGACATTTACGCTATGTTTGTCTTTATTGGGTCATAGTTAAACCAAGAATGATGGAATCAAATACTCAGATTACGTATAACTATGCACGTTATCGATAGAGATTTAGATACAGCTTATGCCTCCTGAAGTAGTTCTGTTTGATTTTTAGTATTCAGCAGGACAATAAATTGTTGGCTCAAAACAAACTGTTCAATATCATTTGACACAGACTTCTATATCGCTCCACCAGTTCCTTTTAAGCAAGTTATTGGTGTTTCCATACGCATGCTCTGTCGGTATTTTAGTCTTCAGAGTTTTCATTCTTCATGATCTTCCTTTTGAATTTTTGTTATCTTTATTCTGGAAGATCTACTGTACAGAACCTTAATAACTTGTTCTTGTCCAACCAAATTTTTGTTTGCTTACAATGTAGCAATCAATGATAAAGAAAAAAGTGACAACATATCTTGTAAGTTTTAACTATACTAATTTGGCAAGTTATTCCAAGGAAACTATATGGGAAGTTCAATCATTCCTAAGTTTATGTGCATTAACAGGGAATTAAATCCAAATCAAATTACCCAATTCGAATCTTAAACATTAATCTGCCGTCATATTTTTTTGGACTTGAATGCATCTATTATGTTATATTCCTTCCTTTATGTTCGTTTCTCAACCTCTCAATTTACTTAGTATAAATGTAACGTCATATTTATTGCCCAATCGGTTTATAAATCCTTTCAGTATCACAAACAATAAACTATTGAGGTAACATTAACCTTAGATCGAAATACAATGTTTTCATGGTCATCCTGATCCTGTTTTATTTGAGAAATATCGTAAAATATAGAACATTTAATTAGATTTAATTAGACATCTTTCTAGGACACCTGGGACATAGACAGTGGAATAAAGTTACTGCTGATTGAATTTCATTAGATAAAAGTTAGAAGTCTCATTGGTGTAAATATGATAATGCGTTTACTTGAAAATTACAGACCGATATTTTAAAAATGTCTCCTCTAAGAAACTTAATAGTATAACAAAAATTCTGATTAACAATTAAGTGCAGAAAGAAGCAAAACAATTTAAAATATAGACACATAATCTGAGTCAAGGGTATCATTGCATTTTTTGAATTTTTTGAAATACTAAGGCTTTTCTACCTCAGGCATAGATTACCTTAGCTGTATTTGGCAAAACCTTTAAGAATTTTGGTCCTCAATGCTCTTCAACTTCATACTTTATTTGGCCTTTTTAACATTTTTTGGATTCGAGCGTCACTGGTGAGTCTTTGGTAGACGAAACGCGCGTCTGGCGTATATACTAAATTTAGTCCTGGTATCTATGATGAGTTTATAAACTAGTTGATAGCCTTTTAAAAGTAAATTGAATAAATTATTCATATTTCAAACTATAATGAAAATCCTCAAAAAACTGAAATAGCAGAATAATAATTTAAAAAAAAACATGGAAAAGCCTTGCACAGCTACAAAACACAGAAACGTATGGAAGGTGATTTAGACAAAAACATATATTATTATCAAAGGTTTGTTATTTTTAGTTCTAAACAAATATCCATATTGTTATGCACAGGCTCTTGTCTCAAGAAAAAAAACCTTTATACCTTTATTTAAAACTTTGATGGACGACATATTCACATTTCAGTACTATTATCATCGATTACATACATAGGTAACATAAACCTAAGAGTGAAATAAATTGTTTCCATGGTCATCCTGATCAAAGTGTTTTTTAGATGTATCTTTAGTTACGGATTCAGTAATTAAATATTATTTAGAAATGTTTTTAGAGCACTCGGAACATAGACTACGTAATAACGGATTTCGTTCGATAATAGCTCGAAACTTTGACGGCGTAAAATATAATTTTGATATCTGCTTTAGATAAAGAATATTGTAAGACTATTCTTGTCGTAGAACACACCGAGGGGTATCAGGATTGATGAAATGAAATATTTTTTTTGGGCAAATCTGACATCTCTAGGTGTGTTTGTCGAGAAGAAAAAAAATTGTATTTGTAATTACTTTTTTTGTCAACCATTTTTAACAAAATTAACTATTCAGAATAATTTTCCTTTGAATGGCGAAATATTTTTTGAGAATCATGATTTAATTCTGTATTCTCCCGACCTCATTGTGAGGTACGTGGGTATTATGCAATGAAATATAAGAATAAGTTGATAATTTGATAGAGTTAAAAATGTTAAAAGTTAAGATCTTACAGGAAGATAGAACATAATAGTGATACATGTACACGTAAAACATGACACTTTAATTTTACAAATCAATACCAGTCAACCAATTATATTTCTGTGGAAACAAGTAAGCATATATAAATATGACAAGTAGAAAAAGCGTCCAAAGAATTAAACAAACAACATGTCATACTGCCAAATAGCGTGTCATCATATAATCATGACAAACTAAACGAGTAGATAGAACACACAACGATAACGACACTTGTAACTTTCATATAACTCACACGGAATAGTAACAGCAACTTATTTTTTCATAAATACATAAACTAGGACGTGATCATAATAAATTGAAATTATAATGCCCACAACTCATTAAAGAGGAGTTTCTATGTGTCATGTCTATATTTATAGATATTTTCTGCAAATGTTTCTGGTGAGAATCGTGTTGCTTAGTCTTTTTTTTTGTTGTGTTTTGTGTCCTATTGTTTGTTTCTCTGTTTCTTTTTTTTTTGTAGCCATGGCTATGTCAGTTTATTTTTAATTGATGAGTTTGAATATCCCTGTGGTATTCTTATCCTCTCTTTGAATGATTTTAGCTCATTATTATTACTTCAGAAGTAAAAAATGAAACACATACCATAAGTTATATTCAGATTCAGTTCTAGGTGGGACTCGTGTTGATTAGTCCTTAGTTTTCTATGTGGTCTTTTTTCAGCCATGGCTTTGTCAGTTTATTTTCGACCTATGAGTTGGAATGTCCCTCTTGTATCTTTTGCCTTCTTTGACCGATTTTATCTGATTCTTATTCTTCAGAAGTATAGAGGAATCACATATCATATTTTATATTCAATTGGAGTTTTTATTGGTCTAAAAGCAAAGAATAATAAAAAAAAATCAGAAATAAGTCGTCTTAATATGTTGGATCTCAAGGAAAGGTTTGGAATAAAATTTACAAATAACGGTCATATTAAAGAATGAACAGTATTGGTACATTGTAACGAGGATTTATATTTCAATGTTACGATTTTCTTACTTCAAATAAAATAAATAATAAAGGCAATAAGAAATTGTAAACAAGTCTTAATAAATTCCGTTCATTCTAAGTGCGCTTGTCGTTGTCAATATGATGGAATTTGATACGACTTTCATATAAAGAGAGGTTAAGCGAGCAATAAAACCAGGTTCAGTTTACAATTCTCTATATAGAAATGCCTGTACCAAGTCAGGAATACCACAGTTGTTTTCCTTTTGTTTGATGTGGTTGAGCATTGACTTTAGTTAGTATTTAATTAGGGACTTTCCATTTTGAATTTTCGTCGGAGTTCATTTTTTCCATAATAAATACCGCTGTTCTAAAGTCATATATCGGTTGTGAAAAAAAATCCGGAAGAGTAACAAACTAAAACCGAGGTTAAAATAACAACTATAAGAAGAAGAATTCGGCACAACAGAAACAATTAAGTGCAACAAAAAAAAACGCAAACAAATTAAAGAGAGCAAAAACGAAAAGCCAAATCAAAGTTAGTTCATCTTTGCCTTAGTGAGTTGGTTTCTATAATTTCTACATAACTTCGAAACATAGAATTCAATAAAAGTATGTTCAAAATAAAGGTCGATATCTGAAAAAGTAAAATCACCAAAAATACTGAACTCCGAAGAAAATCCAAAACGGAAAGTCCCTTATCAAATGACAAAATTAAAAGCTCAAACACATCGAACAAACTATCATATTCCTGATTTGGTACAAGCATTTTCTTATGTAGAAAATAGTTGACCGAACCTGGTTCTATAGCCAGGTAAACCTCTGACTCTGACCTCTGAATCGCTGACTACCGAACTGATAATACTATATGACAGTTATAATAAAGAAACAGCAGTATATCAAAGAAGTGCTCGAAAAAAAATCGTTTTTTATATTTATTATTAGTAAGAAAGATCCAACTGGTAATTAGGATAGACCGCAAAAAGAAGTAAAATCACAAACAAAACTGAACTTTGAGGAAGAGTCAAAAAAGAAAATCCCGAATTAATGCAATTTGTTTACTGAAACTATGTTTGTACAGGTTACTAAAATTCAAGAAATAAATTTTTCTTCAACTATCTGCAAAAATAACAAAAACATCCTAATAACAGATGTCATTCTTATATCGATTAAAATCTCTTTTTTTTAATAATTTACGATGCATGTTCAATTTAATGAAGTTAAGTATATATCATTGCAGAATTAACACGAAAAATGTTTTTAGAACAGACTGATGGTAACTCTAGATTGCAAATTTATATAAAAAACATGATATTATGTTACTAAACTGTACAATTCAGTGCCCAAAACGTAACATCAATCACCTTAATGAATTTCTGAGAGAGAAAAAAGAAACTACTGAAAAAGCTTAACAAGTATAGGTTTTGTAATTCTGTTGTAAAATTCTTTTGTACATCTTTATATATTTTGTTTTTTCATAGCATACTGATGGGCATTTATTTTCAACGACTATTAAAACCAAAAAGTTACGAAACATTTTACGTTGAAAGAAATGATGAATGTTATCAGACTAGTTCTAAATTTTGACTGATTATACTATTTTCGAAATAAAGGCAACGGTAGTATACGCTGTCCGAAAGTCATAAATTGATTGAGACAAAAAGAGTCCAGGTTACAAACTTAAAGGGAGGTAAACGAATCAACCTTTCGAAAATGTTAGTCGTTGATGCTGCTATCCTATTTAATTTTACCTTATTTGTCCTTTTTTTCTATTTGTATTCGAGCGTTGTGGATGTGTAGTTTGAAGACAATTGTGATTGTAACTACATCTTTAAAAGAAAATGATTAATGGCATTTCATTTTGGTGTAGGAACAATATAATTACCTTCAGTCTTCAGTTTTCTGGAACATGATTTTTAAGGTTGAAGTTTATATTGCACTGTGCTTACATGAATTATCATTGATATGGTCATATCTATAAATCAACTGTTTACAAAACCTTTAATTTATGAAATTCTAAGGCTTTTCTACCTCATGTTCTACCTCAGGCTCTTCAACATCATACTTTATTTGGCCTTCTAAAACTTTTTTGGATTCGAGCGTCACTGATGGCAAAACGTGCGTCTGGCGTACATACCCTATGATGAGTTAATCTTCAATCACTAGGTCGATGCCACTGCTGGTGGAGTTTTGATTCCCCGAGGGTATCAATTGCCCATAAGTCAGCACTTGAATTATCATTGATATGGTCATATTCATCAATTTATTTTTTACATAACTTTTTGGAACGAAAATAATGGAATTGCCAAATCATTTATGAAGTTTAAGGGCGTAACAAATCAATTATTTTTAAACTTGAACAAAACTTAACTTACTGAGGCAAGCCAACTTGGGAGTATATTGTAGATGCATTTAAAGTTTTGAACTATTTTGGCATTTTATGAGCAATACATTTACAGTAATTGACCACATCAATAGTATTTCATGTCAAGTGTTCTGTCTAATAGGACCGTGAAATTCTCTTGGGTGAAATGTCGACTAGCAGTGTGATCAATGCAATAACTTTACAAAAACCTCAAAGATAACAGGCTTATAATTCAATACGCAAGACGGTCATACCGTCTACATTAGACACACCATTGGATCGACAGTAAAACAAATTCAGAAGCAACTGTTCTAAAAATGTGTAAAATGTTATGTGGCCATTAAAAACATTAATACCATAGAACAAAGATACCATTGATGATTTGAATGTTTAACAGACAACATAAATGAAGAAATTGACCACACTATTAATGATTTGGCGTGCATGTTAACTATTTTAATTTGAGCGTCACTGATGGGATGATGAACTTTAGAGAACGGTCAAACTCATCAATAAGTTATAATCAACACCCTTTTGTTCTTTATTAAAATCGTTTAATCATGTTTGACTTGGTAATAATTTTTCTTTGGTATTTATCAAACTATTGATAAGATTATTGATTACATAGTACTTTGATGGTTTTATTTTTAACTACCTTATGTAAAATAGGTATAACTAGTACATTCCTTTTGGAGATATATTTAGAACCAATACTCGAGTATCGTAGGAAAAGACAACAAATACTTAATTTATAGTTCATCGCCGAGTTGACATTCCTAGATTTAATGAAGCCACATTAACAAATAGAAGCTGTTAATGCCATATGTCATTTGAATACACATGATATCTTATCTTCATGTCAGAGAGACGTTTGTGGTCAATGCCATATGTCATTTGAATACACATTGATATCTTAATCTTCATGTCAGAGAGACGTTTGTGGTCAAATGGTTTAAGTAGTTCATCTACCATATTGTTTAAAGTTGTAAATCCCGCTCGTGACATGTGCGTTCAATTTTAAATGTTAGCGTAAATGATTAGGAAGGCTAATTTTCCCTTTAAATATCGGCGGTCTCTCTCATGATATTCCGTCATCCTCATCGAAACAGCTGGTGGACACCGAAATATCACAAATAGTGCTTAACGTGATGTCAAAAACCTTTAATTTATTCCATTAATCAGTGATGACTGCTGTACCTATATTGTGACTATTTTACCTATTATATCTGTTTTGTTCACGCATCGTTGTAAATATAATGTAATTTGAGGCTACTGTCATACAAGTGAGAAGTTTAGCGCTATAAAACCAGGTTCAATCCAACGTTTTACACATTTGAAAATGCCTGTACAAAGCCAGGAATATGACAGTTGTTGTTGTGTTTTGTCATTTGATTTTGCTATTATTTGGGGATTTTACTGTTTTCTCATCTATACGAAAAGAAATTTAATATTGATGACAAAATTATCATTGTCCTGTAAAATTCTATTCAGCTTTGATCACTTTTTACACTGGGTACAAAACATAGCATTCCATGTGGGATACATACTTTTAAATTCTATATATTCTATGTTTCCATTTTTGTATGTTTTATCGTTTGGTTGCTGTTCTCTGACATATACCAAAATTATAAATGTTTTGGTTATCCAGTTTTTAAATTATATTGCGAACAACTATTTAACCAAATTTAAATGGTAACAACAGTTTACACAATATTTCTAATTAAGGAAGATTGGTATTTGGACTTTAAATTGAAAATAACATTAAATTATTTTGCATTTCCAAGCTGTCGTTTTAGAATATTGCAAATCGTAATGGTTACTCTATAAATACATCAGTTTTATATATTTATGGTTGTCAAGAGAAACGAAATTTATTAGTAATAAAATGTTTAGGACTGGTTTACTTATCCAACATCACGTTGAAATAGGATATGGACTAATTTAGTAAATTAAAGTATTTTGTGAATTTGAATGTATGTACGACGTAAGGATTAAAAAATTTAACTTATTAAATAGCGCATATTGGATTGATTTGTGATATCAATACTTTCTAGCTATATAATAACTCTTTTAAGAATACACACTCTTGCATTGTTTTGTGAAAAGCATTATTCAAATTATCCTGTATTGCTTTGCTGTACCAGTGAAGAAATCTGTGAACAGCATGTGCAATATTGTTATTGAATCAAGTTTTAAAAAATGCATGACGTTCTCTTCTTTTTTGGAATAAAAAAAATTATTATTATTCATTAATTTTTGTTAATGTCGATTTAACTGATCAGTTTTCATGTAATGTTGATGAATTACTGCTGTACAATTGATAAATAAATATAGAACAGATTATAATTTGTTCTTCTTTAATGTTTAATTTTTACGTAGAACGAATGTAGTAAAAGTTAATCTAATTGTGATGTGTTGAATTTTTAATGCCATCAGAGTTTTAAATTCTGAAAACGTTGCTATGTTTCTCTTTACACAAGAGAGCAAAATAGATTTTCTTCCTCAAACATTTGTTAGTTTGTTTCAAAATTCCAAATTCTATCAAATGATACTAGGATAATTATGAGAATTATATTTGATCATATCCGAGTTGAATAGATGCAGAAAGTGCGGCTGAACCAAGATGCATTTATTGATATAAGTGTATATTAATCGGATGTATTGTAACTTGTTGATCGACAGAAGACCCTCCAAACTGTTAATCTATAATTAATAGTTCGATATATTCATAAGGTGTTGATAGAGTTACAGATCCGTTAAACTGATATTGGATAATATTATTGCATTGAGTGAGGAACGAAACAAAAAGCTGAAAACAGGAAAACAGCATTCGATGTTTGAAAATGTCAAGTTAAATGATTGAAGAACCGCTATACTAAAACATTCGATTGTACTGAGTGATCGACAAAAAAGTGAGCTTACATCAGAAATGATGCATTCGGTTTTGGAAATTTCAAGTTTTTAAATGATTGAAGAACCGTTAAACTGATACTAGAGCGTACTACTTTACTGCCTGATGGTCGAAAAAATAAGCTTGCATCCGAAATTATGCATTTGGTGTTTAGAACCTTTAAGTTATTAAATGATAGAGGAACCAATGTACTGATACTGAAGCATTCTATTGCATTTAGTGTGTTACGAAAAAAGTCAGTTTAAAAATTTTACATTGAATATTTGGAAATTTCAAGTTGTTGAATAATTGAAGAATCGTGAAACTAATATTGGATCAAGCTTTTGTTATGAGCGTGGGACGACAAAAGTAAGCTTTAATCAGAAATTCTATGTTTTAAATTTTCAGTTTGTTTAATAATGGATGAATCGTGAAACTAATGTTGGAACTTTTTATGAGATTGAATGTTGGGAACACAATAATAGGCATAAATCAGGAAATATGCATTCAATGTTTGAAAATTATATGTTGTTAATGATAGTTCTTCTGTCAAACTGTGATCGGTAGATTGGTATTTATTGGACATACACATTCATTCACCTTCAGAGGAAAAGTCAAACATATATCGATATAGTATTTAACTTCCTTCATAGGTTGTATATAAATATATATTTATCGTCAAAGGACCCGTAAACATCATTAACTCAACTACATTGTAATCCTATTTTATGAAATCATGTGGAATCGGTTTTAAAATTACCAATGACTGGAATATTTCATTAGTCCATTTTCAAGCTTGGGTGATAAATAGTGTCAATTTTTCAACAGTGGTGAAAACATCTAAAACTAAAATACTTTCCATTTTAATTAGATATGGTTGTTATCTTTAACGGGTTTATTAAAAACCAATTTCAATACATCATGTTTTCTGTGAATATTTGAAAATCTTTGACCCTTAACCTAGGAAATGAATTCTAGTAATGCTACAACAGGTGGTGGAAGGGGTAAAAGCTGGCGTGCCCCGTCCGATGAAGTTCTAACAGTGGGGCAAAAAGGCAAAAGTAAGGTAAGTGTTTCTTGAGCCAGTTTTTGTACATGTTATGTCGCTAACGTAAATATTGTTAAGATATTTGCTACTTAAATTAATTATCAATTTATTTGTTTCGATTTATTGTGTTTGTGGTCGTATGACTTGTGACCTGAGACAATATTTATGCAATCTGCTATCGGGTTTCTGACTTTCTTTATACCGTTGGATAAGGTTTGATTTGAACACATGATGTCATTACTTTGTATTGTTTCTGTTTTGTTTATCCTTGTAAAAATATTTTACTAAATTCGTAAGAGTGTATACAAGCCCAGTAGTCAGCACTTTTTGTGCTGACATCAATTATCATTGATATGGTTAAATTTATAAATTTACTGTTTACAAATTTTTAAATTATTTGAAATACTAAGGCTTTTCAACATCAGGCATATATTACCTTAGCTGTATTTGGCAAAACGTTTAGGAATTATGGTCCTCAATGCTCTTCAACTTCGTACTTTATTTGGCCTTTTTACCTTTTTTGATTCGAACGTCACTGATGAGTCTTTTTGTAGACGAAACATGCGTCTGGCGTATATACTAAATTTTGTCCTGGTATCTATGATGAGTTTATCTATATATATTATACATTATAATGTTTGTTTGAATTATTTAGCCAGTGTCGTTGAATATGTGCAGTATATATTTACACAGTCTTTGCCGCTGGATGCCAGTAATTGTTACATAAACCTATTACGTCGATTTGCGATAATCACCCAATACTGTTAATATTAAAGAACCATAAAAAACGTCAATTGGCAGATTTAGCTCTAAACCAGTTTTTTTCTGAAAAGACATGTACAAATTCAGAAAACTGTCAGATGTTTTTCACTCGTTTGTTTGATAACATTTGATTTTAATCATTTTTATCGATTTCGCCCTTTTTAACCTTTAACTTATTTGTTTTAATTGTTGCTACACTTATTTATACTTTATAGATTAATAATTTAATTGTAAGAAAACTCTGTTTTCAACATTTATATACCATAATGTTGGAATTATGACGTACTTCAGCAACATATTAGATTTAATGAGTCACAAGGGTGTACAATTGAAGGATTACATTAAAGATCCCTGCTGACTCAATAGTTTTCTTGACTAATAAAACACTATTTTTAGCTAATGTTTTGCTTAATTGTAAAATTATATGATTCATGTTGGTCACATTTAATTTACAGATTGATTTAAAAAAAAGAAAATATTAAATGTACAGGATTATCTCCTGACTTTATCACTTATTCATTATCTGAATAATTGTCGGAAGTTATTCTATTCATTTACCATTTACGATAACATCAATTTTGATTTAAGAATTGAATGCTTCTTTTTGTAAATTTATTGGGGTGTAAAAGCGTTGACAGAAGTACATTTTGTGTGAAGCGCGGAAGTCATTTTTTACAAATTTAATCCATGTTTTAAAGAATAATGTCTCATTGACTTGTATTGAGATAGCTTAGAATCTAATCTGTTGTGCTGTTGTTAGAACTATGCATCCTTTTTTTCGAAACATTATTGAAAGTTATATGGACGATTTAAAATCTAAATGTTCCTCCTATAAACAAACAATTTGGTGAGTATGAAGTCAACTAGAACTAGAACTGTACATGTTGTAATTGCTAGCAATAACGGATGGCACCCTCTATTCCCAATTGACAGGGGATATGAACAACCATTTTGAAAATTCAAAAGTCGAATATCATGAATAATAGTAAAACGATATCTCAACGTGAAAGCTAACGATCTTATGATATATTGATAATAAAAACATCAGTGTATGTGTCTTTGCACGCTATACTAGTATATTCCAGTAAAGTGAAAGTTTCGATTATTTCATAAACAATTAAAGTATGTTATGTTCTTATTCAATACTTCAAACGAACATAAAGCATTTACAAAGTAAAAACTCAACACAGTTTTTGGTTATCAGCTCGCCCCGACAGCACAGAAAGCTTCTTTTTATTATACACAATAAACAAATGTCCAATTTGCTGTCATCGACCGCTGCCATCACATATAAACACAATCTACAATAGAAAAATGTTCTATAAGTTGAAGAAAAAATCATTTCGATTTACATACATGTATTTTATCAACTATTTTCTACATAACATACTGATTCACATTCCTATGAAGTCTTAATAAAAAGGGTGGGTGGGTGGGAAACGAACCTTTCTGTCGGATAGGCGAACCTCGAATGACAATTCTAGATATCTATATTATAATTTTAGCGCTAAAATTCTAGCATGAAGTTATCATGATAATATTACTTAAACCGGTAATAACTTACTGATGGTCCAATCAAATTAAACATAAACATGTTTTGATTTAAACACACGTGTTAAAAGTAAACAAATACACGTGTTCCCGAGTAACCTTTATAAATACATTTATGTTCTTATTCAATACTTCAAACGAACATAAAGCATTTACAAAGTAAAAACTCAACACAGTTTTTGGTTATCAGCTCGCCCCGACAGCACAGAAAGCTTCGATTGATAAAGAAAGGGACATAAAGAAAAAGGGGGGACAGACAATATATATTACAAGCCTAAATTCTTAGATACTGACAATCTGTTGAGTATACTCTCTTTAACATAACCATCTTTGGCTTTATCACTTTTCCATCTCCCGTGTTTCTTAAACAACCGGTCATCTATTCCAGCTTCTGCCGCGGCAGTAGCTCCTCCTGACCTCAAACTATGTAAGCCAAACTGTTTTTTATCAAGACCTAAACTGTCAAGTGCAGATAACAATAACTCTCTGGCTCTGGTGTAAGAAATATGACTACTCTTTCTAAGTTTGTATATATTCAAAGATTTACAATAACAAATAGGTCTAAAAATAAAATCATTCGATTCTTCAGGAATGTTAGCTAACTTTAGATAACGCTGAAGTACATCTACCGGGCATGTAATATTCCCTGTTTTTGAAATGACAACATCTTTCCCTTCCCTATATACATCAGTTTTACTCTTGACTAAATGAAGTGTAAGGTAAGTAGGGGAAAACTGTATATCAGACCTTCTCAAGTTAGCTAACTCGGAGAATCGTAAAAAGCCAGCATAGGCTAATAAACACATACATGCTATTCTTACATCTTTTAAATTACAAGTATTATTAGCATATTTACATACAATATTTTTCAAAATATGTGGTGTGATAGGTTCTTTTTTGACAACTGAATGACCTATTTTTCTATGAGCCCCTTCAAGAACAGATGCAACTAGATTATTTTCACTGGGATCAGCAACGCCAGCTAATTTATGTGCCCATTTTATGGCGTAAAAAGCATCATTTAATTTTGAAACCGATTTTGCAGTTTCAGACAAATGAATTAAATATAAAGAAATATGTAAATGAGATGCTGGCAATGGTGAAAAAGAATATTGACTAGTCCACTTACACCATGAATTGAAGGCATATCTATATTTCTTCTGAGTACTCGCAGCCTTGGACGAAAGAAGGAATTCTGGTAACTGTTTGAACAAACTGCTGAGATCATTATTAGAGGCAACTTGTGAATTAAAGTCTGACCAATGTCCTACTGAAAAAATATCTGAAAAACGTAAAATTGCAATAACATTTTATATACATATACAGAGGACGAATTATTAGCATATTTCAGATTTCTATACACAGTAAAATATAATATATATTCAAATATTTCAATGCCAGCTACAATATCTTTATAGATACTAGGGCCATAAACTGTAAAACAAATTACCATGCCTGCTAAAATATCATTATAGATACTAGGGCCATGTCAAATAAAAAACAAAGCCTGCTACAATATCATTACCGATACTAGGGCCATGTCAACATAAACACCCATGCCTGCTACAATATACATATACTAGGGCCATGTCACAAACAGACCATGCCTGCTACAATATATCTATATATATATTAGGGCCATGTCACAAACAGACCCTGCCTGCTAAAATATATATATATATATTAGGGCCATGTCTAAGATGCATCTAGCAAAACAGCCAAAACTGGCGAACCAAACGGTTCAATTCCGAATATCGTATTCTTATTCGAACCTTGCTTATAAATACCATCAGTATTTTTAAACACAATAACATCTTTTACGTAATCTTGATAAATCAGATGTTTATCGAATATCAAAGGCCAGAATGCAGCAGAAATCCACTTAGGCACAACTAACGTGCCTCGAGCTTTACAAGCTATAATGTGTTTAATCGATCGTATCACAAGATTAATTGGTGGAACTAGCCAATTATTTTCATTGGTCCAAACTTGAGAAAATGCATCAACTGCTTCAGAATCAGGTTGCCAAAATAAGGAGTTAAATCTCATAACTTTTCTATTTTCGACACTTGCAAACCTGTCAATCGAATAAGGACCCCACATATCATTTAAAAAATTGAAAAATATATGTGTGACTCCCCAGTCCTCGAAATCAACCATTTTGCTGATATAATCAGCCTTTTCATTTTCTTTTCTGGGAATCCATTGAATGTCAATTGATATTCCTTTTTGAATGCAAAATGAAAAAATAGATTTTGCTATAACATGAAGATTTTCTTTCATACTTCCCGAATTAACAATTTTGACACAATTTTGATTGTCAGTAAACCACTTTATAGTTTTTCCTGTGAAACTATTCTTAAAAGAAAAAAGGGCCAACTCTATAGCTTTCAGCTCTCTCCATGTGGAGCTTTGTACCGTTTCACTACATGTCCACATCTTATGGAAAATCTTATTTTCTAATTCAACGGTGTATGCACCAGCGGCAATATTACTAGCATCTGAGTATATGACAACAGAAGATTTACTGTAATGACATAAATTACGATAGTTAATCATGGTGACATTTTCTAACCAGAACTTTAACTCTGATAAAACCTCGACGGGTTTGTACCCTGTAATGGGAATATCCCACCCAATTCTACTTTCAATTTCCATGTAACAGAACTTTGACATAATTCTAGCCACATTTCCGATTACGGGAGTCATAGAAATAATTCTACCTACAACCTGAGCTAAAGATCTAGCTGTAACATAGGGAAATTTAGCCAAAATGACATTCAATGAGAAAATCAAATCGTCAACTCGACGTTGAGTAATAGATAATTTGTATTCTTTCGAGTTCCAAACTATTCTTAACCATTCTAACTCGGTAACAGGTTTAAAAACAGACTTCTCCTCGTTAATAAGGAAACCAGCATCAATCAAAGACCTTTTTACGATGGACGATTGCTCATTACATGTATTTTCATCTGGACTCATGCCAAATCCATCATCTAAATACAAAACAACTTTTATACCGTTTCCACGCCAAAATTTTACTAGTGGCCTCAAACATTTAGTAAAAATGTACGGACCGGTAGTAATTCCGAAAGCTAAAACAGTATAGCAATAAAATTGACCTTCCCACTGAAAACCTAAGAAAGTCTGTTGCTGTGAGCATATGTCTAAGTGAAAATAACCAGATTTTAAATCAAACTTAAACAGATACATATCTTTGTCAAAATATTGTATAGCTAACTTCCAATCCTCAAATTTTATTTTTTCGCGCTTTATGTGTTTATTCAATTGACTCATATCTAAAATAAGTCGTTTCTTACCGGACTTTTGAGTAGCAACACTCAATGGATTTACCACATATGGTTGAAAAGGCACTTTAATTACGCAACCTATTTGAACTAAATCTTCAATTGACTTTGTGACAAATTCAGTATTCTGCCGTGCTGATCTATTATTTCTGTGGTACATTTATAAGGTGTATCTATAAATGGAATAACATAACCATTTTTTATTGTATCAAGCACAAAAGGACAAGCACCTATATTTTCCCAATACTTTACATGACAAGCTAATCTACCTTTCACCCCTTTAAATTTATCATATGACTGACAGTTTCAAAATATTGAACTTGATCTAAAAAAGATTCTATATAATCGTTATCAACAAAACATGTAGAAAATTGGTCATTAATAGTGTCTAAATACTTATCATTCACAATGACTGGAGAGTGACGTTCAGGCCCTACTTTACTACTTCTGGTAGGTTGTGGAGTTGCTGTTGGATGACCTGAGACTGGCGAGAAGAGGACAGTTTTTTCTCCAGTGGCCTTGTTGCCTGCAGTAGTGGCACGTGTCGATTGAGCAAGGCTCACGCCTTGCGAAGCTCCCACGAAAGGGCTGTTGCTGATTACGTTGATAATGCTGAGCGTAAGCAGGGTTACCATAAGATTCCGCAGGTTGTTGACGAGGCGGATTTTTAGGGTAAGGTTGCTGGCGAGATTTTGACTTCTCCTTGGAGGTACGGATAGCTCTGGTCTCAGCTTGTCGTATCTTTCTCTCATCTTCAGAATCTGAAGCCACGGCATTGGATTCGTATTCCCTAACGGTTCCCCAACCAGCAGGGGAAGCATCAGCTATGCGTATTTTCTTATTACGGCTTTTGATCTTATCAGTTATGTCAAGAACTAATCTATAGGCTTCAGTATTAGAGTTAGGGATGAATTTTGAAAGTTTATTAACAGTGTCTAATAATTCCTCGTTAAAGGTGTACTGAATTCTGTTTCCTTCCCCCTTAAATTTTAGAGTGACGTCCTCCTTAATTTTTCTCTTAAGGCAATCTTGTTCTTGTATGAGTTCAGATTTCAACTCACCTAACTTGCTGTCTAAAATTGTCTTAAAAAGCTCTACAGTATCTACCAAATCAGACGACTTATCAGCTGCTTTATGAATATTAGGTGGCGGTAAACTATTATCTCCTTCGAGTAGTATGTCTTCATTCAATTCCAGACGTGGAGAAGATTCGGACATTTTACCAAGTGGCGATTTAAGAAAAAACGAACCTTTCTGTCGGATAGGCGAACCTCGAATGACAATTCTAGATATCTTATTATAATTTTAGCGCTAAAATTCTAGCATGAAGTTATCATGATAATATAACTTAAACCGGTAATAACTTACTGATGGTCCAATCAAATTAAACATAAATATGTTTTGATTTAAACACACGTGTTAAAAGTAAACAAATACACGTGTTCCCGAGTAACCTTTATAAATACATATTCGATCTATTATTTTTTTCCAAAATATTAAAACATATTGACGACCCTCAACTTAACTACATGATAACACAGACGATTCAGTTGTGTTAAATGCGAGTAGTTTGGATAGGAACAACCATTTTGAAAATTCAAAAGTCGAACATCATAAATAATAGCAAAACGATATCTCAACGAGGAAGCTAACGATCTTATGATATATTGATAATGAAAACATCAGTGTATGTGTCTTTGCACGCTATACTAGTATATTCCAGTAAAGTGAAAGTTTCGATTATTTCATAAACAATTAAAGTATGATTCGATCTATTATTTTTTTCCAAGATATTAAAACATATTGACGACCCTCAACTTAACTCCATGATAACACAGACGATTCAGTTGTGTTTATTGCGTATAGTTTGGATAAAACTTACCCTTAGTCTCATAGTCTGGCATTTACATACCTTTTTGGTTTCCTACGTTCGTGCATGTTCGCATTATACAGATTTTAAAAACAGGGTTATGCTACTGAAACAAAACCTGTTTTAACAAAGTTATTTGGAAGATCAAAAGATATTGACCCTGCACAATATTTTAGCTCAATAGTTAATATTGGTTGACCTGGACGATGTGTCTATGTTTCAACCCATGATCAGGAGCGATTATGTTTGTGAACTAACATCTTAAAAAGAAACAACAAAATATGTCTAATACTTATATTTCCCAATCATGTCCCATTTCTTGTTGTCACATTTGTCTTACTATTAATTGTTTGACAGGTGATGATTCAACTTTGAACTTGTTTTTTGTCATTTAAACTTTTTAGATCTGAGCGTTACTGATGAGTCTTATTTAGACGATACGCGCGTCTGGCGTATTAAAATAAGCCGTATTCCGCATAACTTTTTGGAATTTGTGGTTTTCAATGCTCTTCAATTTGAACTTATTTTGGCTTTCAAATATTTTTTTTATCTGAGCGTCACTGGTGAGTCATAGCAGACGAAACGCACGTCTGAAGTATACAAGTAGAAGCCTGGTGCCTTTGATAACAATATAGATCCTAATTACTCTGTCGACACATCCTGCACATGTGACGTTTAATAATGTGATTATTCATCGATAACTTTTAATGTTTTTTTTATTATTATTTGGATTATGATATAAGTCTTGTATTGCTTTTAACTAATGTTTAACATTGAATAAATAAGTAAAGTAATGTTTTTTTTGCATAAGTTGTGATTTCGAAAGTAATGATACTTTTACCATGATTTCATTTGACAAATTCAAAAGGAAAAGCCAAGAACCAGTATGGCATCAAAAATAAAAGAGCATTTATTAAACATAATTAATTTCATTTTTTAGAACATGTATAAATGACTTGCATTTTGTTTTCTATTTAATTTGGAGGAGAATTTAAAAATAAGGAGTCTTGTGTGCATTTAATTTTGTTCTGCTTTGAATTACTAAGATTTTAATTGATCATGTTAAAAAAGCTGCGTGTTTGAATGTATTTAATCCATCAATGACATGCATGTTTGTACTACAAAGACGTCTTTGGCTTTAATAAAGCGAGGACAAAAAATTACATATTGTTGGCGAGAAATAAAATTCGAGGAGAGTTGAAATAGAAAATCTATATAAAGTACTCGTCTATACTTTATCTTGTTGCTTATGTTTTAGGTTATACAAATTACACTTGATTAAATTTTTTGCTACAGCAAAGTTAAAAATGTATCAGTTTCGTAGATATTTGTGCCAATTTGTTGTCTCATCTTTTTTGTCGTTCTTCACAAAACCAGACTTTCACCTCGTTTAGAGTATAAGGTGTGAAAGAACCCAACACATATGTACAACATGTCAAGGTAACACTTAGACCGTTAACAAAAGTTGACACGTCGTTATTGCAGTTTCACAACTCCGAAGACGACTTTTAGTTAATATACCATTTGATTTTCTCTCATTAAAGGGTGTCTTATTAAGGTCTAAGCGTGTTACGGGTTTGTCGATTTTTTGTAAGCGTGACACGTGAAAGTCAATTTTTTGTGCCATGAAAACGGGACTCGGGAAATAACAAAAAATGAGAATCGCTCACGTACATAGTGTAAGCTGGATACGGAAAGATGACAAAATAGTAAGCGGGATTCGGGATCAGAACCCCTCAATGAGAACCCCATTAACTTCACTCCATATCTCCTTTATTCACATTGCAGAACGTTGAACTTTCGAGGATAAATATAAATCTATTTGATCTTGTTAAGCGTTGCATAATCCTGATTACTGGAAGAACTTGCGGCTTCTAAGTATCACTCAAATGTCATCATTTTTTATCCGTTTTCCCCTAGCTAATAGATTTGTTACCGTGACCAGACACTTATATATCAATTTGAAAGTTAAAATATTTCATGGGAATTAATCAATGAACTTTCTTCAATAAATTTCCTGTTACAAAACTTTACATTTTTCGAAAAACTAAGGATTTTCTTCTCCCAGGAATAGATTATCTTAGCAGTATTTGGCACAACTTTTTGGAATTAAGGGTCCTCAATGCTCTTCAACTTTGTACTTATTTGGCTTAATAACTTTTTTGATCTGAGCGTCACTGATGAGTCTTATGTAGACGAAACGCGCGTTTGACCTATTAATTCATAATCCTGGTACCTTTGATAACTATTTCTATTGTAAATTTACTGTAAGTTTAGGAATTTTCTTTGTGCAACGGTATTTAGTGCAAACTATAATAAATAAACACGGATTTGGTCCTGATGACATTGCAACAATCCTGTCTATTTTTCCTGGATGACATTATCACCGTATTAGGTTTATCATCGAACTTGTACTTGTCATGAGCAACATTGTTGAGCAAAAAACGGTTACAATTCTGAAACAGCTCCAAATCTTTTGGTTTTGATTTGGTTGGTATTGATCAAGTTTTCGGGGTTTTTTTGTTGCTCATTTTTTGTTAAGTGACCAGTTTGAGTCGTTGTCCTTTCTGTAGTATATTATAGTGTTGTTTTTATTGAAATAGTATTTGACCAAAGTCATCGAGTTGATGATTCAAGTATCATCCAAAAGTTAAATGTACATAAATATTTGAAATAACAATCACTAACAATTATTTTTATCAATAATCCGTTTTTAAAATTCTAAATACAAACATATACATTTTCTCTTATTCTTTAATATTTTTAAATCATCTCACTTGTTACCCTTTGATTTTGCCATTTGATTAGGGACTTTCCGTTTTGAATTTTCCTTGGAATTCAGTATTTTTTGTGATTTCCCTTATCCAACCTTGTACATGTGATTCTACTTTTCATATATACTAGTACTGGGCTTGTGATATCCTCGGGGAACAAAAACTCCATCAGCAGTTGCACCGACCAAGTGGTTGTAATTCATATAGATACCAGGATTGAAATTAGAGATTTGCCCCAGACGCGCGTTTCGTCTCCAAAAGACTCATCAAACCTTTTAGCCTCATACAACCCGTATGTTTGAAAGTATAATAAATTATGCCCTAAAAAATCTCTTCTTATAAAGCCTTCTTGTTTTGCTGATTTTTTCATTAATATTCCATTTGTTTGCTATTCCTTTTGCACATTTATTCGTCTCTTAAAATTTGGAATTGCTAACCAATGTGGTCTTATAAAAGAAATGAATGACATTGCATTTTAATTCTAATTTGTTTGAATCCATTTTTAGCAACTATATAAAACACTTAAATGCCACAGATATATACTAAATAAACCAGGAACTAATAGTCAAGTGGTTATCGTTGGTTTCTGTTTGCTATGATTGTTTTAAAGATAATTGTGTTGTATAAAGTGGGCCATATTCTGTTATGAATTGTTTATTTCCGTTGCATTCTATAGCGAGGTTTACGGTACTGTTCTGTTTTACATTGATTTGTATCTTTTGAATGTGATTTATGAAATTTAGACAAATGTAAACTACTACTACCTGTAATTTCTGCTCATTATTGAAAAATATTGAGACGTGCAACGGCATCTCTATATTTCTGTCTCAAAGGATTATAGCATCAGTGAAAATAAAACGAGTGTAACTGTTTGTAACAATATAACAGATAAATAATAGCTGGCTGCAGAAACTAAATATGATAAAACGAGATTCATTTTTAATTATTTAATGACGGAATGCGTAGGTAGATGTCGATCCAGGCTTCATTCGATTTTATTTCTTTTTGTTTATATCTTGTTTTATATCTTGTTTAAGTTCTTAAAATTAATCAATGAGTTTATACTTTTGGAACTTTTAGATTATAGCTCTTCATCTTTTATATAAGCTTTGAATTTTACATAATTTGGCCACGAGCATCACTGAAGAGACATGCATTGTCGAAATGTGCATCTGGTGCAGAAAAACTGGTACCGTTAATGTTATTATAACATTTAAACAATTTTTGCGCAATTTGTGCGATGTATTTGCATATTGTTTTAAAAAAACATAACATGATAATTTTATCTTTTATAATTATTGTAAATGACAAGAGATATGGATCAGTGGTCTATGGGACAGCAACCAAAAAGCTTTAAAAAGTCAACCATTGACAGTTGCCTATACAAATTGTCATATTCTTAACCATCCATAGTCTAAAACATTGTGACGAACTTCAACAGAAACAAAGATGAATCCGGCATTAACACCACTAAAACCTTTATATAATGTGATAGTAAGTCCTTAGTTATCTATCTTTCCCATGTGGTCATTGTGACAGGTCGAGTTACTATAATGTTTATTTAATATATTAAACGGTTTATATTGATTACTAAGCAAAACTTGAAAAAACTCCACAGGGAAATATTATGAACTGAATGACGACACTAATACAAATTCTAAATCAACGACCTAGCCAAACACGGTAAAGTAGGTACAGAGTTCAATCGACATTGAATTAAATGTCAAGTAGTGGAGGATTTTATCAGATACAATTTCGGACGACTTCAAATTATGATGAACATAGTACTTGGTTCTAAATGAATTTTCTTCTACGACCGGGAAAGTGAGAGGTCGAGTAACATAAAACGCATTAGTGTGTTCATGAAAAACATCATAGCAATCCTGAGAGAGTATCAGTTTAACATACATCTTGATAATGTTAGTCTATTGGGGCACATATACTATATCTACCAGTACTTGATATTATGGTTAGTGCAACATGATAGAGATTGTACTCCTTGAGAAAGGGGTTTTGCAACAATGTGACTTTCTCAGACATGACAATAAGCCAAAATGTTGTGATTAAAAGTGGCATTTAAACACCAACAATCAATCAATAAATCGCAATGTCGAACGAAACAGATCTAGAACCCTTAAATGTTCACCTCATTAAAATTTCAGAAGGTATAGTTCCAGCTAGAATATACTATTGAGTACTGTGTATTATATTATCAAGGTTGCTTTGGACAGATTTAAGTTCATAGTTAAGTAGATAATATTTCTACATAAAGGCAGAGAACATGTTTATTTGAATCAATAGGAAATGTTTTTAGGCTAGTCCGATACTCTGAGTCTGAGCTATCACATACTACATCACTATAGGTAACTAAAAGAAGTTACATCATTTCGCAAAGACACATAATTAGTACTTCGAACATCCTGCATTTATTGCAACATCATTTTTTATTGTTAGGAGGATGACTATGGAAAACTTTACTCTGGTCATACTTCCAATGTGATACGCGATAAAGTTTTTATCCAAATTATACTTTAAAATTGTTTTAATAATTCTATTAATTAGCATTTCTAAACGTAATACAAAAAATATTGGAAAGTGGGATATGGGATATATGCTTTGAAATATTTACTAACTGTTGAAACTTTTAGATGCGTTGAATTCTTTTCCAAATACTGATACATGAATGTTCTTTACTGACAATGATTGTAAGTTTCGTATATTATATATACTATTTCATTCTTTAAACAATTGCAGTACATACAATTTTTTTAATTAAAGGATTTCAAAAACAGTTGCAGGTCTGTGATAATTTCTATTATAATTAGAGGCGCGGGACGATTTAGAGGGTTTTTTTTACCTGAATTTTGTTAGCAGTTCACCACGAAGTACGATTTAGTTTATTAGATCGGTTTCATAGGTCCTTCTGGCATTGATGTACATCTCAGACCTCTATTATCAAAAGTTATCATTAAAATGAAATATCTATTTGAGTCTGTCGAGACAAGAATATAAAAATCATAAAGTTTTGCTTGACTTGCATAGCTGACTATGTGGTGAGGGCTTTGCTCATTGTACAGTGACCTATATTTGTTGTTTTCTCTGTCATTTGATCCCTTGAAGAGATTTGTCTTATTGGCAATCATAACCAGTCTTCTCTTATATTTAGAACGATATCGTATAATATTGAAATTCTCATTCAATGATATGTATCATCATTTCGAAGTTCATTACGAATTCAGTAAAGCCGGTTGGTAACTGCCATGTTTGATATATCATACATTGATAAGTATCATTGTATAATATTCACCAATGAAAAGATGATTTATACTGATGCATATAATGCCGTGCTAAGACATATGTCATTGCAAAACAATAAATAACATTAGAAATGCTTAATCAGGCTGAATTATTTATTTTGCTGTAATGCTAGAAGTTCACGTTGAATGTCAGGAATATTTGTTTACTTTCGTCCCAGTCAAATATATTTATAAAGATATGTATTACAAAACAGACAAAACAGTTAGAAGAACTGAAAGTAACGAGGAAAGAGTGTAGAACAGGCAGTTATGACACATTTCACAGTAAAACTGAGCTTCAATGATGCTATAAATAATGCTTATCTTGTTTTATGTTATTTGCCCTTTACATTATTACATTTCGTTCCAGTGCTAAGTGTTCTTACATCAATGTGTAAATGTATACTAACGAAGACAAAATCAGTTTTTTTTATGAAAAAACAATTATAACTACATGTGTCGAAACGACACAAATGGCCACGTCTGCAAAAGTTGAAAAATATGCAATTTCAATAACAAATGTGGACACAGACATGACGGTGGTCTTACAAATCAAAAATCAGCTCAAAATAAGAAGGCGTCAAGAAAAAAGTCCGTATAACTGTTACAAAATGTGCTATTTTTCAACAATTTATCAAAGTCGTAAAACCCTACGGCAAAAATCAGCGGAGCAGACATAAACTTAAACTTGATCTTTACATTTTTTTGCAACTCATCATGATTAACTGACATACAAAACGTCAGCCCAATATCTAAAGGCGTTTAAAAAAAAAGCCCGTATAACTGTGATTTTAAACAATTTATCAAAATCCAAAGCCTGTAATTTCGGGGGGGGGGGGGAAATGGCGGATTGGAACAAAACTTAAACTTGACCATGGTTAACTCGCATACTAAAATTTAGCCTAATATTTGAAAACGTTCGTAGAATGATGTGTTGCGGAATGACGGAATGACAGAATGACGGAATGACAAAATGACGGACAAAGGTAAAACTATATGGCACTGACACTTTGTTGCGGGGCCATACAAAAGTGAGTTTAAAATGTCCTGTCAGAAAATATTTGATAATACAACTGCACATCACATGTACATGATAAAATTGAGAATTGAAATGGGGAATGTGTCAAAGAGACCACAACCCAATCATATAAAAAAACAACAGCAGAAAGTCACCAACAGGTCTTCAATGTAGCGAGAAATTTCCGCACCCGGGGGCGTCCTTCAGCTGGCCCCTAAACAAATATATAAGAGTTCAGTGATAATGAAAGCCATACTAATTTCCAAATTGTACACACAAAACTAAAATTAAAATAATACAAGACAAATACAAAGGTCAGAGGCTCCTGACTTGAGACAGGCGCAAAAATGCGGCGGGGTTAAACATGGTTACCTGTTTTAAAAGACAATCGTATGCAGAAAAGAATAACGATGACAATTGACTTTATCAGTCATTAAAATAAATGGTATTGCAATAACCACACGGCGCGAAGTATGACACTTGTCGAAAGAATTTTTTATTAAACATGTTGAAGATAGGATTATACATGTTATACTCAAAACAAATTGAACACGCGTGTAAAATAATGAATTAAAAAAATCTAAATTATTCTATTTGTAATTGTCAAAAATATTGGCCAATTCTGTAAATACTTAGAATTATAAAACTAACACAGTTTAAAACATATTGCAGTGTTTTTAAATATATGTCATAATATGTGGACCATATGTTTTAGAACTATTTTGATCTATCTTAAGAAAACATTTCACTAAAGTATGTAGTTTATTTACACCATTCGAATGCAGCAGTTTTATATGAAATTAAGTGCAAAGTAGATGAGGTATTAAAGCATGGTAATGAGTGGCATGTTGAAATACATACTTATAAATCATCTAATGTAACACATACTAAAACTAAGCCCAATATTTGAAAGCGTTAAGATAAAACGTTCGTAGAATGATTTGTAACTCGTATCGTACAAAATTTTGCTTAATTTACATTTTTAATCTTTACAATATTTATTGTATGTGCACATTCTTCACAGTTAATGTTGATTATTCTTAGTTTTCTATGTTGTGTTTTGTGTACTTTTATTTGTTTATTGGTCTTCTTTTCTTTTTAAGCCCTGGTTCTGTCTGTTTATTTTCGACAAATGAGTTTGAATGTCCCTTAGGTATCTTTTGCCACTCTTTTGCTGTTTTGATCTTGTTGTACATGTTATATACTATTTATTTTAAGGATTTTAATGCGCTTTAACTTTGTACTTGTTTGCCCTGATAAATATTTTGAAATGAGCGTCACTGATGAGTCTTATGTAGATGAAACGCGCGTCTAGCGTACTAAATTATAATCCTGGTACCTTTGATAACTATTGAAATTAAATCAAGTGTCATACACGTATTGACTTTGGTTACCGTATACGCGAATTAAAACTGAGAATGGGAAAGGCCAACCACGTTTGTCATGTAGAGTGTCTGTATTATAATAATTTTATCAATTGTCATTACACATATACAATTTTTTTGGCAATACAAATTTAACTGTAAATAAAATGAATATGACATGATGTTCCATAAAATATAAAGATTTTTAACAAAAGCTTATAATTAACGTCTGTTACATAAACCAAATGACGATCCTTCCCCCTCGTACCTAAGTGTGATTTTAATTCAGATTGGAATGCAATGTGTAGGTTCACATATTTACGTTTGAAATGATTACGCTATTGCAAATATTTTCTCAAAATAAAATTTATTATCTATAAATTGCTTTTGCCACGTTATGTAATTAGTTTAATTCCCTTTCTTTACTCTTTTCTTTTTGATGTCTCTATTGATTTTGTTGTGCAGTTCATATTTGAGCTCTTAGATTTAAGTTAGGGATATAATTTTCTTAAGTATTTAATATTTCAAAGACATTTGATGTGGTTATTGCCAGAATTTCACTTTGTTCACAGACCAGACATAATCTTAAACAATCACTATTTTGTGTTTTCTTTTGCCGTCTCTTTATCTGTATAAAATTTTGTAAAACATGAAGCCATTTTAGTTCCTGGGTTATTCTTGAAAGCTTATCTAGTCTGTTTTTTACTACAACGATCAAATCAACTTTATAACGTTATGAGGCGGTTGACATCAAATAGTTAAATTAGTCTAAGAAGCACTAAAATGCATTGGGAAACAAAATCACGTAAAAAACATAAGTTAATAAATACCCAACATGAACAAAATGAGCTGCAAACCCCCAACCAGAAAACTTGGTTAAGGTGGTACCTAACACTTTCACTAAAATTATATATATATATAATTTGGCTCGTTTAAATTTCATATCATTTTGACAAAGTATTTACTTTGACACTCTGACAAACATATAAAACTTTCAAAAAATTTGAACCAACCATTTAATCAGAAAAATTATGCTAGTTATATAGCTGTTTGACAATCACCACTTTGGATCATTGAGATGCTTAATTTTCTTTTAACAACACAAACTAATTAAAACGTTTTAACTGATTTTACAGAGTTATCTCCCTGTAGTGTTAGGTACCACATTAATCTCATAAACCCTTGTAGGGTAAGCAGATCATGCTCACGTATTTCTACAACACTCTCATGTCAATGAAAAATCCTTCTTACAAGAATGAGATATCAAACATTTAATTTGATATCGACATTCTTGTTATATATAGATATAGGAAAATGTGGTGTGAGTGCCAATGAGACAACTCTCCATTCAAATAACAATTTAAAAAGTAAACCATTATAGGTTAAAGTGCGGCCTTCAACACGGAGCCTTGGCTCACACCGAACAACCAGCTATAAAGGGCCCCAAAATTACTAGTGTAACACCATTCAAACGGGAAAACCATATAGATCATAAACTAAATATATTTTGGTATCGGAAATATTGTCGCTTATTTGTTGATGATGATTCTAAAGATACATAGGAAGAGGAGATATATAGGGTATTTCACAAAGATTATCATGTTTGGAGAGAAAAAAACACCCGATGATACATTGGTCCAAAGTAATTTAAAGCAAAGGGTAACAGACCACAAACACTATAAACAGAAAACAGATAGTAAGCAACATGAACTTGATACAACACATCAAAAACTAAGTTTGAACATAGGTGGTCTAGAACGTAGTGCAGTTCCATCTCCACTAGTTGCACCCGTAAAAGTAAAATCACAAAAAATACTGAACTCAGAGGAGAATCTAATCGGAAAGTCCATAATCACATGAAAAAATTAAATGACAAAACACATAAAAAACGAATGGATAAGAACTGTCATATTCGTGACTTGGTGCAGGCGTTTTCAAATGTAGAAAATGATGGATTAAACGTGGTTTTATAGCGCTAACCCTTTCACTTTTTTGTTGACAGTCAAATCAAATTCCGTTATATTCACAATGATGCGTGAACAAATAAAATAGTCGTGATCTGTATAAGTATGTTAATTGATCAAGACGACACGAGTCATCATGATCTGATTTTTTTACATGATTTTAACTGTTCTGTTTCTGAATTGATGTTCATAATTGTATTAAACAATCGATGCCCCCAAATGTCGTCGCATGCGAAGTAATGAATGTTTAAGTAAAGAGTAATCAAAGGTACCAGAATTATAATTCAATACGTCAGACGCGCGTTTCGTTTATGTACTCTAAGACATTTAAAATCATATGAAACGAGTGAGTGGTGAAAAATAATGTTTGTCCAATTCTTGAACAAATGCATGTATACATCATAAACTAAGTGCTCTCTGAACGATTTTATCATTATTTTCGCAAATATATCATATAATCGTCAATTTTGTTTCTCTCTATTTGTTATGATTTAACAAATATGGCTGCTGATTAAATGCCGTGTTCTGAAGCCGAGTTTTACAGATTGCCACCTTATAGTAAACAAATCACAAAAAGCATGGGTATTGAGCACGTGTTTAACATGTATAATCAAATATTTGTTTATTTCAATGACAGATCCATGCGTATTGTGGTCACCGGATTTTTACGAGGAGGGTTACGCTCGGGCTACTATGCATACGGAAAATTTGTCGGCGAATTGCTTCCTGGAAGCAAGCAATTAAAAATAAGTAATCTTCTTCTAAATGTGGACAAATTAAAGAATTTTTCATCAGAAAAAAGTATTTGTACATAAGTTGTATAATGAAAACTATCCATTTAGTTATAAAAACATATATATATATATATATATTTTTAATTTGAGGTTTCTTATGACTTTAACATGCTCAAGCTTTGAGTCTCAATCGTGAAGGTTCTGTCTATCACACTGATATGGGTAACATGCGAAACTATTCTGACGTTCACGACGGCTAAAACGTTACAATAAAATTAATGTAGACATAATGTTTGTTAACCATATATTGATTAACGTTAAAAAGAACCTTCCTCGACGACCTTCGCTATCTTATATCAGTATATCGATATGGGTTAATTACAGTTCATGTTTACATAATGACCGCAGAAGCTATATTTTATGTCTCCCAAATTATCGGTCTTTTGACTGACGATTTCGTTTAGAAATGCAAGTATTGTCTGAACTAAGCAATAAACCAGAATTGTTAATTAATTTTTGCACGATGTACTAGTACTTAGGGGAATAAAGCATCTGTAAATAGATATCTAGACGCACCTAGTACATGTAAGTGCTTTTTGCATCTTAAAATTAAAAAAGAGCAAAAGAGAGACTTCACGTATATAAGCTTTATATATGGTTTATATCCTAGTGTATCAAACAATATTTTAATGTTGTGAAACAGACTCAACTGAAACCTGTGAAAGGCAAAATAAAGCACAAAAATTGAAGAGCATTAAGGAGAGAAAATGTTCGACTTGTTTGGCAAAAACAGATAAGGTAATTCATGTATGTGGAAGAAAATCCCTTATATATTTTGATAGCACATTTTTTTCAGATAACGAAATTTAATGCGACTGCCATAGAATTGAAAGGTTTAGCTAGCTATAAAACTATGCGTAGTGGAATTAAACATTTTTGGATTCTAACAAAAAACTCTACGGATCATTTGGTTAATTTAAAATCTCGATTTTTCTTTGACATTAGTTCTATCAAAACGTCTGATTTTTGTGACAATGTGACATTGACAATTCATCGAAAAGAAATACTCCACAATGCTTTTGAACTTATGATTATCATAAATAGTTGTCTCTTTACACTTACGCTTGAATTACATTTACATGTTAGTTAACTTTTGATAAATTAAATACAATTGTCTGAACTTTTGTATGAAATATCAATTTTCGGAAGCTATATTTATGTCTAACTTTTATGTATTTATTCACGGCTAAACAATGGGAATTTGGCAAATATCTTTATTTCCTCGAAATTGATTCATTAGATTTCCGTAACTATTGTTTTTGTTCAAACAAAAAAATATACAAACACAGCAGTAAATCTTTTATCAATAAAAACAAATGATTATATGTTACTGACAAAATAATTGACTCATCAATAACATGAAGTCAATTGAAATGTTATATACAAAAATATCAAAATCGATGTTATCACAACGTTTTTGAGATATTCCTTGTGTAATAGAGGAACACATGGGATAAGTTCGGTGCATGAGAATCAAGATTTGATTAGATGATCTTGTGTCACTATGTTATTCAAGCGCCTTTAACCAGATAAAACTTGATCAACTATATTTGTTGTCAAAATATAATGTATACGATAGGACGATAACATGTGTTTAAACGGCAAATTACACATTAACCGTCATTATTCCGTTTGAAATTCAAATCAAAGGGAGATCGAAAGTATATTTTGTTATTTAGAAAAATAACAAAAATAACAAACTGCAAATAAATTCATAACGTCAAATTGCAAAATCAGAAGGCTTAGCTCAAACACATCAAAAGATGGGATAACAACTGTCATATTTTTGTCTTGGTACGGACATTTTCTTATGAAAAATATTGAGAATTAAAACATTTTTTGTAAAACTGGGTTTTGAGCTAGCTAAACCTCTCACTTGTATGACAGTCGCGTAACATGCCATTATATGACCAACGATGCGTAAACAAAATAAACAGACATGACAGGTAGAAAAGTCGAAATAGGAACACAAACGTCAAATTGTGTTATAATCTTAATCACTATAAAGATAAACATTTTTTTTTTTAGATAAACGCCAATATGCATATAGCGAAAGCACATAATCAAACAGCTAAAAAAAAAAAAAAAAAAATACAATAACACAATAGCATAGTGACGGGATGTAAAAGTAACGAACCATGTCAAATGATTATCATGAAGAATAGACTACAACTAAAATAACTGAACAGTAAAAGTAATATTCAGAAAGACAAATTAGAGAATACTACAACACGTTCTTTAGATGATCATTAACGTCAGTACCCATAATCTATTCAATCTGCTAGGTATATGTATCTGCGGATGATTGTTTTAGAAAAAGGACGAGACATTCTTTGATATACCCCTGTTTCATCATCTTTCTGCTCAGACACTGGTGACGTTTTTCAAAATTTAAGTACCGAATACGTTAAAAAATGTTATTTTATAGATATCACCAGTTTAAAATATTTCAAAGCTTTTTCTTTGTTTTGCAACTGCTTTGTGGTTGGCTTTTATGGTTCATAGGTAAAACAAAAAAAGGAATAAGTGTTTGAATAAATGCATCTGTTTCATTGGTGTAAATAATTAACCGCTGCACAACAATCAACGAAATTAAATTACCTAGTTTCTTTGATCTACTGTGTTTTAACAGGTGTCTGAAGGAACTCTGATTCATATAAAAATTAGTAGAGTTCGACAAGGAGTGGCGCACAGTACGTTCCAATATGACTTTCTTGAAAAAGTTTGCCTCCAAATTCAAGCTCCTAGTTGATCTTAAAGAATTGTTGCAAGTGTTCTAAAATATGCAGAAAATGTGACACATCTTACATTCACCATTCTGATTTGTCACGGATGTCAACATTTACTAACGCCTTACTTTGACGATTACTTAATTGATATTTGGGGTAAAACAAAAATGACCATATTTCTTTACCCTAGCTCAACAGCACCTGAAATTATCTCTCCAAAAGATATTGTAGTGTGTTTGTCAGTTTCATTTCTACTTGTTTATTATCCTTGAGCATTTTCCACCTCATTTCCTGAAACCATGTGAAAGTTGAAATATGTAATCGGAATTCATGCGATTTCTATTTCCATCCATTCGTTTGATGTTTTTGAGCTTTTGATTTTGAAATTGAATTACGGAATTTTTCGTTTTGATTAATCTTTCTTATTTTACGTTTTGCCATTAATATCATTGTTGTCTGTCTCTACATGGATGTGTTTTAAAAAACGATTTATATAAACTACGCTCATATTAAAGTAAATTTAAAAGGTGAATATAGTGCAGAATTGAATAAAAACTAATCTACAATATAAAGTTTTAATTAAGTACGTCATATGAGTACCAATTAATGGCACCTAAATCAAAAGCCAAATCAACTGCTGTTTTGAAGAGCATTCAAATTCATGAAAGTCTAGTTAAATCTGGCTACGGTTACGATTCATGCAGACAGAAAACATTCATGAACAATACGGGATGTATAATTGAAAATGCGTTATTGATTAATTATAATTGGTCTCAAACAAAAAGCTAGTGTTATTACACCTCAAATCAGTGCGTATTGTAAAGATACTGTCCAATAATGAATGATAGTGTTATTTGTTATCTTAAGGTGCCATCTTTTAAATTAATGACGTAATTCTTATATCATCCTTTTAAGTTCATAAAATAATACCAAAAGATTTTTTTTATTCTATTTCTACAACAGAAATACTAAAACATTGTGTATGATCTGTAGGGAAAACGTGTTCTCAAGATAGCTCGTTGTGGCAATAACTAATTAACCTTTTCTTTTTTTCCAAAATTCGTTGATTTTGATGTAGCTATATTTGAAAGGATCGATCCCTGACTACATGAAAAATATATATTTTATGTGGAATTTATATGTTTTAAATCTCAGCTTATAAGTGCAATAATTGAAAACTGTCATATACAATAAACGCTTCAAGAAAAATCAAGTCAAGTGCTACAATTAATCAAAGGGAATTTTTGAAAGTCAACGTTATTAAGGATATACACCATTTTTGACGCTTTTTTGTGCAAAGTTTACCATGCTATCAATTTTCTATTTTTGTGATTTTTCTCAGTGTTAAGAACAAAATGCATATTATTTCAACTCTTTTGTTATAAATGTTTGGAAAAATACATATCTAAGACCAAATTGATATGGGATGTTCATGATTCCTGTAAAATCATTTTTTGTATCCCTAACCCATTTTTTAAAAGTTTTGCCTAAAAATACTGACTTGATTGGTCGTAAAATTTGAAAACTGGATTACTCAAAAACCGTTCATTGTAAATACACAGTTTTTTTCACAGAGTTATGTGCGACTATAGTATTTTTGAAACTCATTGATATTTTCCACTAGTATTACATGTTTTGGGAAAAATTTAAGAACGAAATTTCATCGAGACTGAACGAGACCGGTAAGATGTATTCCCTAGATGTTGGATACGAATGGTTTTGTCATAAATTAATTTTTAGTCCAACTGACCTTTCATAGATGCTAAATAGAAAGTAGCTACAAACTGTAAATATGAATGATTATTATTCCATTTTTTTTCAAAATTGGTTCTTGTTGCCCCTCAGATATTATTTGTTAACTTGTGTTTTTATAGATTGCTGCTTTTCCTTTTTTTTTCTTTTGAATTGATTTTAAAGATTTATCCTTGACTAATGAAAACAAAAATGAAAACAAAAATATCGAACCCCGAGGAAAACTTAAAACGGTTAGTCCCTTATCAAATGTCAAAGTATTAGATCAATTACAGCAACAGAATGAATAACAATTGTCATATTCCTGACTTGGTACACGCATTTTCCTATGTATAAAATGGTGGATTACACATGGTTTAAGAGCTAATGAGACATACATTGACCTGTAATGGTTTACTTTTTTTTAAATTGTTATTTGGATGGAGAGTTGTCTCATTGGAACTCACACCACATCTCCCTATATCTATATATCACTAGTTAGACAGTAGCATATAATTCAATTATACTGACAACGATATGTGAACAAAGCAAACAGAAGTAATAGTTAAAAATGTCAAAAATAGGGGTACAGCAGTCAATATTGTAATTCAATCGTAACCCCTATATGTGTTGGAAATCTCCCATTGCTATATTTCTGCTCTGTGTTTTAAGATAAATGGGCTCCAAATCTAAGTTGTTTGATATGCGGACCTTAACAGGATGAACCATGAAGTTTTATCAAGCACAACCTGAATGATTTCAACATTAATACCAGGATTGTATTTGCGTCATACGCTCGTGTCGTTCACAAAACACTCATCAATTACGCTCGAAACAAAAGAAGTTAAAGAGGCCAAACAAAGTACGAGGTTGATGAGAATTGAAGACCAAACATTCCTAAATGTTTTGCCAAATACAGCTAAGGTAACCTATTCCGGAGGTAGAAAAGCTTTAGTATTTTAAATATTCAAAGCTTTGTAAATAGTTAATTTATAATAATGACCATATCAAGGATAATTCATGTCAACACATGAGTGCTTACTACGGGCTGGTGATACTCTCGGAGAATAAAAGCATATTTACCGGTTCTATAAAAAAAAAAAATCTTTGTCATCTTAAGCGACAGTATTAACCTAGTTCCTTTAAAATAAATCTCACAATAAACTACCATATATTAGATGGTATCTATGATTCGAAATAACAGAATATAGCATAGATAACAAAAATGTTCAATTAAAAAAAGTGTAACTATCAAATATAACAATAAAATATTAAAATTGAATTTGATATTATAAAATATGACTTCCTAACACATAATTATTCGCTTTGAATATTGACGTAATTCCTCATTTTTTGTTAAATCGAAAATTTATGTAATAATTTCTAAACGCTTTCAACAATATACATTTCCTAAAATGTCCGAAAAATATTTACCAGAGGTGAAAAATAAAATGCACTTTCACTCTTAAGTGCAAGTATTTAACAAGAATTGTCTTTCTTTGTGAAGTATATTTTTGTTGTACATGTCATTTTATATGGCTTCAAGGAGATTAATTGTATACGTCTCAGTCATCAACCCGACAGCACAGAAATACTAAATGCCAAAATACTACCCGCAGTAAATGTAAAAATACGACCATCATTAAATGCTACTAAATACGCATCTTACTAAACTCAAACAGAAAAAAAATACTCACAGTAAAATGCACATATTGATACAACAAGACAATTTCCAAACGACTTCCAGTCAAGTCCTAAAAAGTTGTGAATAATGGAAGAAATGATTGTTGATCAATGTGATTTATTATAAATTGTTTCATACACATTGAAAAAAGAAGTTTGCACTTTGGAGTTAACAAGCACAAATCGAAACAACGTGTGTTGTTACTATAATAGTAAGGATAGGGTGATGAAGGTGCGCATTTGAAATTATCGGACATCTCTAAGAGTTGCCTTTAAAAATATTAGTTATAATCAATGGTAATCAGAAAAAAGAGAGATCCTGTTTAAGAATATTTGGTGTCGTTTTCATTGAAATAGTGTATTACAAATCACGAAAGAGGTTTCCATTCAAGGAATAACTAAAGTTGGATTCTTAAAAATCATATGTCACATGTACTCTTTTTTTTAATTGTTTGAATGTCTATAAATTAATTTAAAAAAACTACATAATAAAGCGTTTTCAAAGTGTTTTTTTCAGTTGCCAATTCCTATGGGTTAATATTTGGCAAGAACAAAGGAAAAAATCAATTTGGCATTGATGATCAAATTGATTTACGGGGGATAATCCCACAATTTGTGCTGCAATGCAAAGTTTTAAAGCGGGTGCTTTTTTTGCGCATGCAAATGCTATCTCACATAGACACGGAATTGGAACTTTTCAAAGTTGAATTCATAAAATTATTATGTGAAATACTCTCCTTTTCGAGAATTTAAGAATGTCTATTCATAATTTTTAAAATTTTCCAAACCTTCAGTTCTACCTCCCGCCTGTAATAACAGTTGGGTAATAATTGATATATTTGTGTATTGCATAGATTACTAAAGTGTTTTGTAAACGCAGTTTGAACTGCAATAAAGTTATGCATATTGCATTGAAATCGTGTTTAAAACCTTTTTACAGTTGCCAAATCCTTTGGGTTAAACGAAAGTTTCGTGACATAATTTGAGGGTGATTTTCCAAAGGCTCACGAATTAGACTTGCATGCAACATTGAAATAACCATAGCGCAATGTATGTTAGTGTTTGTCAATATGTTGATTATTTTGGTAAAGATTATTCTACATGAATAGCTTAACTGACACTTATATATGGTATCTATTACATATACGTAGTACTTATAAAGATAATGGTAGGGTTTTGGTATTATGGTAAATTAATAGGTATATAAGACCAATTTTTATTTCGCGAAAATTGTATGGTCAATCTGCTCATTCAAAATTGATTCAAATATATTTATATTGGTCAGGTATTAAGTTATTTTAAGGTCAATACGTTAGTCATGGACATTTTTGAATGCAAGAGATAGGTTCAAACAAATGTAGACTACGAAAAAGGATGCAAATGTTTTGTGGTGATAGTGACGATGTATTTTGTATTGATAAATATGTCGTATGTGAGAGTACAAACCAAGCCGTGGAGAGAACCAGAAGATCCAGCCTCAAAACTTAAGATTGAGATGGGTAGTTCACGATCGGTAAGTCATTTTTGCAAATATATGAATACTTACCAACAGCTTTGTTTGGGTAAAACCTTTGAACTTAAGTTGAGGTTTTTTTTTCAGGAGATATTTGTTTTATTAATTTAAGTGTGACTGATAGGTCTTTCGTTAAATAAAATAAAAACGCGAGTCAGGCGTAAAATAAATTCTGGTATCAATGATGAGGTAATGCACTGTTTTATAATTTAGTTTGTTTTCAATTTAGGATATTAATTAACTTATTGCATCTAGGGGGAAAAGAACGAAAATCGTTATGAACTAGGGAAAAGGCTCCTTAATACCTACAATTTTCACATAGCCAGAGAAATCCAAGAGAAACTCTAGAGAAATTATCTACTAAAGGTTGGTTTAATTTGTATGTTTGTTAGAAGTTTATAGTCAGTATTTCTGTGATAAATGTTTACACAGTTCTGGCTGCTGGGTCATAGTTATTGCTACAATTCTACATTGATTAAGGTTACTCCCCAATGTTTTCATTATACAAGAACAATAAACAGCTGTCATACAAGCTATAAAACCAGGTTAAACTTTCCATTCTCTGCAGAAAATACATGTCCAAATTCAGGACTATAGATGCTGTTTTTAAATTGTTCTGGTGATTGATATTGTTTTATTTTGTTAGTTGTAATGGAATTCACCCTTTTTAAATTTTCCAAGAAGTTTATTTTTTTATACGTAAGCAAGATCTCGTCGAAAATTTTACGAATGTATCATAGCTAGAAATGGCCCTAAAATAACAATGTCTGATTTGTGTACAAAACGACGCGACCACAAATATAATTTACAGCTATAAACAACAGCCATAGAATCACTAGCATTTAAAGAATGTTGCATTTTGCTGGCGCCTAATCCCTTCCCATAACCAGCTGGTTAAAAAGAGTAACAAAAAACCCAATCTAAAACAATACGTTAAAACGGGCTTTAGTAATCAAATTGATACAAAGCGGACAAACAATTATCTTAAACATAAAATTAAACATATTTTAGAATCACAGCTAATGAAAGCTAGCTTATATAAATAATACAAAATTATGTTTCTAAGAACAAGACTTGAATCAGTGATGAATGTGTATGTCCAATATGTTATATGCATTACTTCTTTGTTCACACGACATATTATATTACTGATCGTAATTTTAGTTTCCATAATTTTTAGTTTTTTGGTTTTGCCTTGATACATGTTTGATGTTAGTGCTACAGGCGAGGTTAATGAAGTAAAAACTAGTTATAAGACCTTAATTATTAACTAGGATCTGTTTTGAGTGTTGTCATACATTAAGCAGAACATAAGTCTACCTCTTTATGTTTAGAGAGGCCTAATGTGCCTAACAAGGACATCAACTGTATCAACTGAGTTTGTGAGTTTGGAACCTACATCTGGTTTTTTTGAGATAATCGAACTTCAGCGACTATGATTACAAGTTTCTTCTCCAAGGTCGATTGTTCTATCTGGGCACATGGGCTTCTTCTGAATATACAGTAAGCCGCTAAGATATAGCTATTTATGCTGAAGGTGGTATTAAAACAACAATCGACCAATCAATCCTTATGTTTCTTTTATATATGTAATGATATGAAAGAAATATGCCGCCAGTCCATTAGATTACTTACAGCAATATTTATCACGTAGTAACAAATAAAAAAAAACCTAAACATTCTGAACAACGAAAATAGCGGCAAGGATTTCTTCTTAAAATATTGAATAAGAAAATTAATCGAGTAGAATAGTGTCATCTTTCTTTATTTCCGAAAAATTGCATTAGCTCCTCATTTAGCATTCCAAAACTTCTTAAATGTCATATTGATGCGTGTCAGTAAAAAAATCAATTTCATAAGCATATATAGACTGGATTATGCAATATTTCACAAATAAATGATTTACATTTCTGTCTTATCTGCCGCTTGTATCCTCGATAACTTTTTTGGACAGTCACTTAATTAAATACTAATTTTTAAGTGGATATGAGAACGACATTTCAGTTTGATAGTGCTGGGTCATTAGATACAGATAATATCAAATACACGTGCGTCTATTGTACAAGTATGCTCTAATAAGACATGCCCTTTATAATGAACATTTCATTATGAAAGTGAATTTTGTGTTTTGTAAAATTGTGATTTGAATTGAGATGTGTGTACATTTTATCAAAATGGCGTATATTCAAATCAACAGAAAAGCCTGGAAAGAACCCGAGGATCCAGCTTCCAATTTAAAAATAGAGGTAAATTGATTCTAAATGTGAGTTTGCATGTAGTTTTGAGTTGTTATCTTTGGAATATTTAGATTATTTTTTCATTATGGCTAACGAACCAAAATAGTTTGTAGGTTTAATTTATGGTCTCCTCATTGCAGATTTAAAAATATAAAATAAGTTGTTAACCAAATATGTAGCTGTAGAAGTTCGCTTGAAAACACATGCATTTAATGTGATCATATGAGAGAAATCATGTTAGAATATGTAGTCATGTTTGAATTGAATGTGGGTTTTTAATCTGAAAACTGTGTTAGTGGGATGCATATGACCAATAGGCGCAAAAACAATCTTGTTTACGCTACCAAACATATTTACTACTACTGATATCCGGCACGTCAACTCTGTCCGTTCATTGTTGAGAACTTAAGTATTTGAATAATTGTTTAAACTTGATTAGGTCCTGAAAAGACATGTGATATTTCCAATAATCTGTTGTTGTGTTTAACATTTGCTGTAAGAAGTATTTATGTATTGCATTACCTCAAAAAAAATATAAAATGATTAAGACAGACACATATTTGTATTTTCACTCATATTATTTGTATTAATTGGCATTTTATAACGTCGTTTTTTTTTAATTCATTCAGATCCAACACAGTGGTTAACTTAAAATGAAAAGGGACAGTTTATTGTCCAGTAGATTAGACGGTATAGATCTTAAAGTCCTAACATCATTTTACTGTATTCCTTATATTCATTAAATTGGTTTATTGTTCCTGGTTTAATCGATCATTAACAAAGGGACGTGTACACCATCATTTTAATACTCCAATGCTTTCTAATTGTTTAGTATTCTACAATGTGTTGCTTCAGACATAAAGCTAGTTTTGTGGATGTTAGAACTACAATAAAGCGGGTTATTGCGTTCACCGTCATTAAAGTTCTCCGTGTGTGTTTTTAATTATTTTTGATTTTCAGGTTTTTTGGGTGTTGAATTAAGATTTTTTAAACTTTCATACATTTTTTTATGTGTGTATGTAAAAGCATTAGTCGATTAGCACAAAAGTACAATTCGTATCGATTGGAAGTCTGCAGAATGTCTGTTGTTTAAATGTCACAACGATTTAATTATCGTCTGTTAATATAATTTCAAATATATAGAGGGTGAATTTGATCTCTTCATTGAAGAAGTGCAGTGTGGACATGTTTATGTAAAAAGTCAGGTAAATCTTTTCTGTTTGTTTGATGTGCTGAGCTTTTGATTTTTCAGTTTAATACAGGACGTTCGTTTTGGGGTTCTCTTGGATAATTTTTGCTATTTTACTGTTTTTCCTTTTTCTTTGTTGTTTGGATTTTGGATTGTAATTTATAATTGTTAGCACAAAATATTCCATTATCACGGTTATTGTATAGCTGATAGTTTAGATTAAGATAAAACCAAACAAGTGCTTCAGACGCATGAAATGTACAAAATTGTTTTCATTTGTCACAGCCAGCAGTGGGTCGGTATAATTGCTGTTGACTACAGTCCCCAAGGGTATCATCAGCTCAGTAGTCAGTAAATGAGTAATAACTTACCTTTCATAAATTGTCTGCTTATAAATTTAAAAATAGAATAGTTGAGAGTGGTATGGGTTATTATTTAAGTCCATTTAACAAATGATATCGGATATGTGCCTTACGTCGTTACTACAATCCCCTTCCCGTTCATGGATATGACCTACTGAGTAATACTATTTACCGGATTTGTTTTCACATAAGCAACAAGACGGGTGCCAAATGTGGAGCAGGATCTGCTTACCCTTCTGGAGCACCTGAGATCATCCCTAGTGTTTGGTGGGTTTCGTGTTGTTTATTCTTTTGTTTTCTATGTTGTGTCATGTGTTCAAATCTTTTTTTTTTTCATTTTTAGCCATGACGTTGTCAGTATATTTTAGATTTATGGGTTTGACTGTCCATCTTTCGTCCCTCTTTAAGTCATTTAGCTCTCCATTTTTTATTGTAATTATACTCCATTGACTTACAAATATTTGGTTTTAATAATTAAAAGTAAAGGGTTAAACCAGAAAACATTTCTAGATGAATACAATTTATTAAGTGACATTCATATTAAATATTTTAATAATTTTCAAAAAAGCCAAATACAGTACGAAGTTGAAGAGTATTGAGGACCCTTAATTCCTAAAAGTTTTGCCAAATACAGCTAAGGTAATCTATTCCTGAGGTAGAAAAGCCTTAGTATTTAACAAATTCAAAGTTAAGTTGACAGTCAATTTCTAGTTATGAAAATATCAATGATAACTCAAATCAACACAGAAGTGTTAACTACTGGGTTGGTGATTAAAACTCCACAAGCAGTAGCATCATATTTCTGGTAAAGTTATTTCTTATACCCCTCACGAATTTTGACTGAAGAGACTGAAAAATGGTTATGAAATTTGAACATTTTATTATTAAAAAAACTACTTATTGCAAATACAATGTACACAATTTTATTAAAGAGTTGAGTTTCTTAAGCGTTCTTTTGCATTGCATTTGGTTTTAATCCAGTCAAGTTAAGAGCTTTTGTGGTAAAATCATAAAAATTTAAAACGTGTAATGCTCACTGAAAATGTATGGCATCGGTTTGGTTGACAGTTTCCGTCGATATAGCTTTGACTTTGATTTAAATATATTAAGAGTTATCGTTCTTCCATCTTGCTTAGTTATTATACATTACATTTAAGAACAGCAGATTCAGATTTTATTTTCATTTTAGTAATCAGAACTTTTTTTTTAAACAAAAGACTGTACCTTTTCAAATATCGGTTAAATTATATGATACAGAAGTTTTTAAGGGTGTTTGGGGGGGAAATGTTTCGTGAAAATATATCGAAACGCTTAATGCGTTAAAGTATGTTAATTTTTAATAATTCTTTTGATATCATAATGACTTGATAAATCTTTTAAGTGTAACTTAATTTTTATAAATTTGTGTCTATTACTGTTGAATGACATTTCACATGTTTCATCATGAAAAATTAAAGATACATAAAAAAAACCTGTCACTATTTAAATAAATCTTTGGCAATAAATATAACAGCTGAGTCGAGTTAATTTACGGATAAATATAGTGTTGGTTACATGTCGTATATTCCCTAGTGCAATTTTTCGAGAATACAACTATTAATGAAACTATAACTGAGCATATCTGTCTGTGCAGTAGGATAAGCACTAGAGTTATGAGAAAAGTCTGCAGTGATGTAATTAAATGCAGTCTATCTGCGTGAATCAATTGATCCTCGTTTGTTATCGTTACTTACAATGAAATAGATGTATTTATGTGTACAGAGGATAATATCGTTGTATATTGAAGACTGCACAAGGGACAATAGTATTGATAGAAACATTAATAATTCCCCAGCCGTAGGGCATTATCAATATGTCTGTGACTTTTTCTGTCCGTTTGGAAGTTTATATTTTATTATGATTATAGTGAAAACCTCATAATTGTAACCTTTATTTTAATTTCAATTAAGTATAATAAGAAATGAACAAGAAATTTAAATAAGTGTGGGCTAAAACTAGACTGGTTATACACGTAAAGGCGTCTTGTACATATTTAATTTCCCATTGTTTAGAGTATCATAATACACCTAATCGCTATTTATTCCATTCCGGATAAGTTCTAAAATTACACAACTTTTTCATCCAGTTGAAGCTATCTGGGACCCTGTTTAAACAATTCACCATGCATGATACTTTTTAATGAGACCTGTTTTAACTACCATAAATACTTCAAACAAAATATTTTTTTACTTCAATTTTAATTTTGAAAAAAGTGGATCATACTATATCAAAGTTTCTTGATGATCACTTTCTAAAGTTTTTCTCCCCCAGCTCACTACTGATGACCTCCATTTATCGGCCGGTGACCCAAACAAGAAGTTGTATAAATGACGGTTTTTCCCGGAATGGACTAAATAGCGATAAGGTGTATATTAAATTAATATATTTAAGTTCCCATTTTTGGTAATTATTTATATATACCCAGTAACATAAAGTTAATGATGAAATCCAAAATCAATCATGTAGTTAAGGTGTTATTGCGCCCGTGTATATAGCAATTCCCAAGTTACACCCTAAGGTGGTGCGCCTGCCGGGAGCGTATCCGGGAATCAATTATAACCCAATTTTGACAGCACACGACAAATGATAGGAAAAATCTTAGAAAACACACTACAATAGGTAAGCAAAACGTTAGTTGGCTTTTGTCATGCATACATTTACAACTGCAGAATCTGAGGAGCGTTTTTAAAAGGGGACATACCTCATCAATCTGGATCGAATATTAACAAAGATGATGCTTAAATTATAACATTAATGCTGATTTCAGAATGACTAAAGACCATATAAACACCAACGAAAGAGACGATTGTTGATTTAAAGACATATCAATATCCATTTGAAATAATGCAAAGTTTATTATAATATCACTTTGAATTTCTTTTTTGGTATTTAAAATATTTTTTGTTAATTTTTTAATTTAATTTTTATTTAATCTCAGACCAACAAAAGCGGCAACACAACAAGGAAAGCATATTTTGAACTGTGAATATCTGTACAAATAAATAACCGTCGCACACTAATAGGTTTTTCTACCTCAGGAATAGATGACCTTAGTTGTATTTGGCAAAACTTGTAAAAGGTTTTTGTACTCAATGCTGTTTAACTTTTGTACATAATTTGACCTTTTACCTTTTCATTCGAGCTCACCGATGAATCTTTTGTAGACGAAACGTGCGTCTGGCGAAAAAACTAAATGCCAATCCTTGTATAACTGATGAGTTAAATCACTTGCCTACTCAGCTTATTTGTCAACATGCAAATTTTAATTTTCAAATACTTTCATGCTTACAATTTAGGGATTTCAATGAAAATCTAATCCAGATATGTAGCACACAGCCTCATCACCTGAAACCTATTGACGATGTACATGTAGCACACAGCCTCATCACCTGAAACCTATTCAAGATGTACATGTAGTACAGAGCCTCATCACCTGAAACCTATTCAAGATGTACATTTAGCACACAGTCTCATTACCTGACACCTATTCAAGATGTACATGTAGCACTCAGCCTTAGCACCTGAAACCCACTCAAGATGTACATGTAGCACACGACCTCATCACTGGAAACCTTCTCAAGATGTACATGTCGCACACGGCCTCATCACCTGAAACCTATTCAAGATATACATGTAGCACACAGCCTCATAACCTGAAACCAATTCAAGATGTACATCTAACACACAGCTGCACCACCTGAAATCTATTCAAGATGAACATGTAGCACACGGCCTCATCACCTTAAACCTATTCACGATGTACATGTAGCACACAGCCGCATCATCTGAAACCTATACAAGATGTACATGTGGCACACAGCCTTATCACCTGAAACCTATTCGAGATGTACATGTAGCACACAGCCTCATCACCTGAAACCCACTCAAGATGTACATGTAGCACACGACCTCATCACCTGAAATCTATTCAAGATTTACATGTAGCACACATTCTCATCACCTGAAACCTATTCAAGATGTACATATAGTACACAGCCTTATCACCTGAAATCTATTCAAGATGTACATGTAGCACACATAATTATCACTTGCAATATATTCAAGTTGTACATGTAGCACACAGTCTCATCACCTGAAACCTATTCAAGATGTACATGTAGTACACAGCCTTATCACCTGAAATCTATTCAAGATGTACATGTAGCACACATAATTATCACTTGCAATATATTCAAGTTGTACATGTAGCACACAGTCTCATCACCTGAAACCTATTCAAGATGTACATGTAGTACACAGCCTCATCACCTGAAACCCACTCAAGATGTACATGTAACACACAGCCTCATCACCTGAAACCCACTGAAGATGTACATGTAGTACACGGCCTTATCAACTGAAACCTATTCGAGATGAACATTTAGCACACGGCCTCATCACCTGAAACCTATTCAAGATGTACATGTAGCACACAGCCTCATCACCTGAAACCTATTCGAGATGTACATTTAGCACACCGCATCATCACCTGAAACCTATTCAAGATGTACATGTAGTGCACAGCCTTATCACCTGAAACCTATTTGAGATGTACATTTAGTTCACAGCCTCATCACCTGAAACATATTCAAGATGTACATGGAGCACACAGCCTCATCACCTGAAACCTTTTCAAGATGTACATTTAGCACACAGCCTTATCACCTGAAACTTATTCAAGATGTACATGGAGCACACAGCCTCATCACCTGAAACCTATTCACGATGTAAATGTAGCACACAGCCGCATCATCTGAAACCTATACAAGATGTACATGTGGCACACAGCCTTATCACCTGAAACCTATTCGAGATGTACATGTAGCACACAGCCTCATCACCTGAAACCCACTCAAGATGTACATGTAGCACACGACCTCATCACCTGAAATCTATTCAAGATTTACATGTAGCACACAGTCTCATCACCTGAAACCTATTCAAGATGTACATGTAGTACACAGCCTTATCACCTGAAATCTATTCAAGATGTACATGTAGCACACATAATTATCAATTGCAATATATTCAAGTTGTACATGTAGCACACAGTCTCATCACCTGAAACCTATTCAAGATGTACATGTAGTACACAGCCTTATCACCTGAAATCTATTCAAGATGTACATGTAGCACACATAATTATCACTTGCAATATATTCAAGTTGTACATGTAGCACACAGTCTCATCACCTGAAACCTATTCAAGATGTACATGTAGTACACAGCCTCATCACCTGAAACCCACTCAAGATGTACATGTAACACACAGCCTCATCACCTGAAACCCACTGAAGATGAACATGTAGTACACAGCCTTATCAACTGAAACCTATTCGAGATGTACATTTAGCACACGGCCTCATCACCTGAAACCTATTCAAGATGTACATGTAGCACACAGCCTCATCACCTGAAACCTATTCGAGATGTACATTTAGCACACGGCATCATGACCTGAAACCTATTCAAGATGTACATGTAGTGCACAGCCTTATCACCTGAAACCTATTCGAGATGTACATTTAGTACACAGCCTCATCACCTGAAACATATTCAAAATGTACATGGAGCACACAGCCTCATCACCTGAAACCTTTTCAAGATGTACATTTAGCACACAGCCTTATCACCTGAAACTTATTCAAGATGTACATGGAGCACACAGCCTCATCACCTGAAACCTTTTCAAGATGTACATTTAGCACACAGCCTTATCACCTGAAACTTATTCAAGATGTACATGGAGCACACAGCCTCATCACCTGAAACCTATTCAAGATGTACATTTAGCACACAGCCTTATCACCTGAAACTTATTCAAGATTTACATGTAGCACACAGCCTCATCACCTGCTATATCAATAATTATATCACATAAACAACGTTATATAAAAGCGTTACTGTAAAATGTTATTATAGACAACAGTTCAATTACAGTACATCATAGCATAAACACCGCATTTAATGTCCTTCCGAAAATCGATCTGACAATTGGAGTGTTCCGAAAGTAATAAAGACATGGTGTTATAACTATAAATTTATCAGGTCGTATTAAGGCTGGCAGAGTTTTTGTCCCAAAAGAGGAATCCTAGATTGTTTGTGGAGTTATTGACAAGTTGGTAGACAGTTGGTATTTTCTGTAATTAGTTTTAGCAAAGAAAATGTATTTATTCACTTAGTAGTTTTTCATGTCTGTCTTTTTTTCAATAGATGTATTAGTTTTGGGACCTAACAACACTATCGTCTTCGGGAAATATGATGTTAAAAACAAGATGTTAAGGGATTAAGCAATAAGAGTTCAACTGATGGTGCGCATATTATTCTATAACGAGAAAAATAAGGGGCTGGTTTGTTTTAAATGTCTTAAGGGTGATTAATTGTAATTGTAACTCATTTATCAACGGTTAACAGTCCAAGTTAACAGCCATATGTACTCGATCATCACAGCAATTGCTTAGATATTTGTTTTCGAGAAACTCTTTGGGAAACAGAGAAATTCACAAAAACCTTTTAATCCATTGAACCTTATTAATTCAAAGTAAATTAAACAAAAGCTAGTATGTCAAATCTAAATACAGAATTCAACACTTTAAGCTTGAAATTATGTTTTTTTTTCTATTTCATCTTAGACTCTAAAATAACACAAAAAAGAAAATGTTGACAAATGTGAAAAATCGCGTATATTTTACGCGAATACTTGTTCAGTTATATAATGAATATTTTTCTTGTAGCTTATTTCAGTTTGACTATCATCTTCGATTGTTGTCTTACGAATATAGTCATCTTTGTTTCAGTTTAAAAGAAAGGTTCGCTGCAAACTCTGGATAGTATCAATGTTAGGTTCAAATGTACTTAATGTTTGTTCTTTTTTATGCTAAAACAGGTAAATAAATCGAAATTACTAAACATATATATATGGAAGACATGGAAGGAAGTGCTGTGTTGTTTGAATTGCCGAGTAAATATATATTTCTTACTATTCATTTAAAATCATTAGTGTATGTGAGGTATTTAAATTTCCGAGTATATATATATAATTATCACTATTTATTAAAATAATTTTGTGTATGTAACAAGTAAAATCATATATTATATGAATAATGCATAGATATTTGATGAAATTAGACACAACACCCTATGATGAAAGTCGATCTGTCCTAAGGGATCAGACACAGACAAACGATTATTCATATTTAACACATAGATCATGTAGATATAAAACCATATATATATATTACCCGCATGGTTGTATTTTTGAGATGTAAATCAAGGAGACTTGTTCAATCATTACACAAGTATTAGTTTAAATTAGTTGTATAGGTTTTCTCTATTGACCTTTTCGATACCAGCAGCAGGATAGGTAATAGATTCTGTTTTTTTTTCTTCAGTTTTGTTCTTCTACAAAAGTGCGGGTTATGATATTATCCTGAAGAAAAGTTCGTTTCGTAAATTTCCAAAACGTTTTCCTTGATATGCCTTCAACAAGCACGCTCAAAAATAAAGCTTCAAATTCAGGGATTTATACATTCGGAGAAACAACATCAAAAGGAAAGAAACTAAACTAAAACATTAAATTCATTTAGTTACATTTTTATACTAAATGAACCCCAATTATATTGATTCTCGGACTGTTGACTAGTAATTGCACATGAATAGGCATTAAGATAAATAAAGGCAACAGTATATTACCACGGTTCAAAAGTTAGTATACCATTAAAGGAAAACAAATCCAGGTTACAAAACTTAGGGAAGCAAAACAACTATAAGAGGAAATCAACGGAACGACAAAAACACTGAAGTAAAACAAAAATAAACGCAAACATACGTAGAAACAGACAAATTGATAACAACTGCCATATTCCTGACATGGTACAGGACATTCTAATGAAACAACGTGGCGACTGAACCTCATTTATGGTTAGCAAATTATCTCACATATATTGCAATGTTAATGAATTTTGCTAGAATGACAACATCACGTGACAGGAATACAGCACAAACAGACACAAGATCACTCAGTACATGGAAACGCACATGAAATAATATAATAGTGAGATGTTTAGCGCTATAAAACCAGGTTCAATCCACCATTTACTACATTTGAAAATGCACGAACCAAGTCAGGGATATGACATGTGTTGTCCATTCGTTTGATGTATTTCTTTGATTTTGTTATTTGATTAGGGACTTTCCGTTTTGAATTTTCATCGGAGTTCAGTATTTTTGTGATTTTACTTCTTATAGTACATTGCAACATTTTGATGAAGACCAAACATGACTTGATAATATTTATCGCCTACAAATGTTTAAAGAGACTATTATTTTGTATGTTTGTTTGACTAAAAACAACTACATCCACCTGCGTTAATTTATATAACATTCGAATTTTTGAAACACATTATTGCGGCTTCATTTAAAAGTTGTAACGTTTTAAAATATGTTCTTATGCGTATTTTCTTTTGTTTTTCTTATCCTGTCATATATAAGGACTCTTTGACACCACTAATGTTAAGCGTTAGCCGTTATCAAATACAAACCTAGTACCTTTGATTAAATTTCATTATAAGAGCGTTTTGTCTTAACAAGACTTTTTTCAGTTTAATATTATATGTTTATGGCTTTATATTTGACAATTAGTTTAATCGAGATACTTTGAAGTGAATGATACAAATATTAAACATGTAAGATATTTGTCCTCTGGGAAATACCGTAGAAAGTTTTTGCATTTATCAAATATTATTGACAAACGGTAGACAAGAAATATTTATAAAATACAGCCGAGTAAATATTTATTTATAACAAATGTCGTAACCTTTGTTTGAGGCCACTTCGGTTTATTTCTATTCTGGTTCTAAAGTCTTTGATTTACAGGTTTTTGACATGAACAAACACGATAGTCTGGTTTGCGTTTGTTTGAGAGCGTCTGGTTTTTTTTTAAATGTGAAAAAAGTTTGATAGTACAATGTAGTTAACAACTTAATATTTGATTCAAAATAAACTATTTTCAAACGTAAGATCTTGTAGGATTTTTTCTTTTCTTTCGTTATCTCAAGATTGGTTTTAATTGCAAATATTTTTTGTCGCTGTACTTCTTTTTGAAATTCGTTTTGGACAATTAAAAGCCTGACAAAATAGTGTGGGATCACCTTAATACATGTATTTATTGAAAGTAACATAATGTTTTAATGTATTTAATACTTGTAGATTTCTTTTACTTTTTGTGTTATTGATAAACAGTTCAACTGACTTATGAACATATGTTCTTCTATTCATGCTAGAACTAACAAATGATACCTTTGCTGGTAGCATGTATCCATTCCCATTTCCTCTAGCAAAATTTAATTCGACTTCATACTAGTTTCATATGTACATACATTGCTTTCTTGCAAAATGAAAAGTTTTTATGGACAGTAACATTAAATGACAATACCTGTAGTCTTAAACCCGCTGCATTTGTTTGCATTTGTTTACACGTGTTCTTAGTTCGAACCAGTTGTTCAGTGGTTGTCAATTGTTTTTGTGGTCTATGAGTGTTTCTCGTTTTTCGTTTTTTATATAGATTAGACAGTTGGTTTTCCTGTCTGTATATTATTTTGTTAATCATTTTTTGGTGCCCTTCATAACTTGATGTTCGATGAGAGCCGCTCTGGATCCATGTCAAAGGTCGTACTTTTAACTGTTTATACCGGTTTACTTTTTACACATTATAATGATAAAGAAACATTCATATTAAACAAATAGATATGAAATCATATATATATATATATTATAACCCGCATGGTTGTATGTTTGTGATGTAAATCATGGCGAGTTGTTCAATCATTGCTCTAGTATTAGTTCAAATAAGTTCTATTACTTTTTCTATTGGCATTTGTAATACCATGTAGCAGCAGGATAGATATTAGATTGGATTCGGGTTGGTTTTTTTTTTCAGTTTCTTCTTCACATTTTTGGGTTGTGATATTTTACTGGAAAAAAAGTTTTATAAATTTCAAAGGTGTTTTCTGGTATATAGCTTAGAAAAAAATTCGCTCAAATCAAAAACTTGAAATCAGAGATTTAAATATACGTAGAAACGATACCAAATGAAAACTTTATATAAAGCATTTAGTTTGTTAAGGTACAAAATAGGAATCCCATAAGTGTCCCCCGGACTTTGGACCAGTACCTGCACAAAAATAAAGTGTAAAACAAAATATATTTATTGCCATGTAAACTTCATGAACTTATTGAGACATGGTTTTATCCTTTCAACTTTTTACTGAATGTAAGCCTACTACCTATGTTTAAATCATTATGACAGCGTTTGTACCTGTGCAGATTTCTTCTTCTCAATTTTATGTTGTCTGTTTATGATTTTGTATTTGACACTTAGTTTAATCGAGATGCTTTGAAGTGAGTGATACAAGTATTAAACATGTCTGATATTTGTCCTCTGGGAAATAATGTTGAAAGTTTTTTTGCATTTATCAAATAGTATTGACACACAGTAGACGAGAAATATTTATAAAAGTAAATATTTGTTTGTAACAAATGTCGAAAGCTTTGCTATTTAGCAACTTCGGTCTATTTTTATTTTTGTTTTGAAGTCTTTGATTTACAGGTTTTTGACATGAGCAAACACAATAGTCTGGTTTTCGTTTGTTTGTGCATCTGGTTTTTTTTTAATGTGGAAAATGTCTGATAGTACAATGCAGTCAACAACTTAATATTTGATGCAGAATAAACTAACGTTTTCTCACGTAAGATCTTAAAGGCTTTTTCTTTTCTTTTGTTATTTCTAGATTTTGGTTTTAATTGCAAATATGTTTTTGTCGCTTTACTGTTTTTTTAAATTCGTTTTAGACTCTGGACGATTAAAAGCCTGACAAAATAGTGTGGGATTACCTTTGGAAGATCGACTTTTATTTGTTCCCAAGGTGTAATTAATTGTAATTAAATATTCTTCGATTATCCTGCGGTATCATGAAATAAAATTTGATTGCTTCGACCCCTTAATACATGTATTTATTGAAAGTAACATAATGTTTTGGTGTATTTAATACTTGTAGATAGATTTCTTTTACTGATTGTGTTATTGAAAAACAGTTCAAATGACTTATGAACATATTTTCTTCTATTCGTGTTAGAACTTACAACTAATACCTTTGCTAGTAACATGTATCCATTCCCCATTTTCTCTTGCAAAATTTAATTCGACTTCATACTAGTTTCATATGTACATACATTGCTTTTTTGCAAAATAAGAAGTTTTTATGGACGGTAACATTATATGACAATACCTGTAGTCTTAAACCCGCTGCATTTGTTTGCATTTGTTTACAGTTGGTTTTCCTGTTTGTTTATTTTTTGAAAGAACATCATCTATAAAGCGGATTTTTTTAGATTTTTTTGTTAATCATTTTTGGTGTCCTTTATAACTTGATGTTTGATGAGAGCCGCTCTGGATCCGTGTCAAAGGTCGTACTTTTAACTGTATATACTGGTTTACGTTTAACACATTGTGACTTGAATGGAGAGTTATCTCATTTGGAGTCATTCGACATCTTTTTATTTCTATTAACACTTAACACTGACACAACACTGATTTGCAGCCATCGTTTGAGAACATTAAATTGAAATGATAATTCCAATTTAAAAACAGAAGATGTTTGTACAAAATCCAAAGAAATCAGTTATCCGTGTAGATTGGTATATACATGCTTATTGAATTGGTTTTATACATATATATTGAAACTGTATTTTTTCAAAGTAGCTTTATTAAAGTGAAAGAGGGCAAGAGTTACCAGAGGAACAGTCATATTCATAAATCGAAAATAATTGACAACACCATGGCTAAAAAAGGAAATGACAAACAGACAAATAATAGTACAAAAATAACAACATAGAAACTAAATATTGAGCAACACAAACCCCACCGGAAACCGGGGTTGATCATGTTATTACAAATCCGGTAAATAGTCTTATTCGGAAATTCACATTCATGAAAAGGGAAGGTGATTGTAGTTACGACGTAAGACACATATCCGATATCTTCTGTGAAACAATCAAGAGATCAGGATAGACAATACAAGCGCTGGAATATGGAATCAATTGGGAGATATATACTCCGTATACAGGCGCTGCTGGAATGTTGCTACACAGAAATAGAAAGTTAACAATTGGAAAGCTAAAATCATCTTCTTGGTTGTAAAGTTTTGTTTTCATTCGACCCTCATTGTCAGTTTCTAGATGACAGTCAAGATATGAGGCAGACTAAACAGTATATGTTGTATCATGTTTCTCCTGTTCGACGCATAGTTCAACATAGTCACCAAAGTTTGAATTATTTAGTGAACGAACATCATCTATATAGCGGAAAGTAAAGTTAGGATATTGCTAACTTCGTTTTTCCATCCTAAGAGGTTCCAGTATGAAGTTAGCCTCATAATGATAAAGAAACATTCATATTAAACACATAGATATGAAATCATATATATAACGTGACGGTACCCAAATTGCACCTATTTTGACAGTTTTTTCACCTACGTTTTTTTATGATCAATAAAAAAATGTCCATACTGTGTTTATTTTGTAGCCCTATCCTTCTTGATTGTATAGGTACACCAATTTAAATTTTAATCCATATTGAGTCATTGAAAAATGGGTTTGAATCAACCTCCAAACTATCCATGATTTTGTAATGAGGAGTACCCAAATTGCATCCATGCTTAGATTCACATCGTCAAAAGTCTAATAACCGGGCTTTTGTTTAATTTCTTCAAGTATTTTGAACAGTTGGATATTTGTCCATGCTTACTCTTCATATTTTACGAAATGGATACTTATAATATATTGTATTTGCTAATTTTGAAAAGATGACGTTTTGATGACGTCGCATAGTGACGTTTTCGTACATTTTGCTTTTTCAGTAAACAGTCCATCTGTTGATAAAAACTGTGAACGTTTTGTGTATATCTAAATATGTATTCCTATGTTGAAAGACGTGCATAGTATCAAATCATAAAAATACAAATTGTTTAGTCTCTAGGAAATATTGTAAGATTTTTGTTGCTATTTGTTTCTAAATAGGTGCAATTTGGGTACCCTTACGTTATATATTATAACCCGCATGGTTGTATGTTTGTGATGTAAATCATGGCGAGTTGTTCAATCATTGCTCTAGTATTAGTTCAAATAAGTTCTATTACTTTTTCTATTGGCATTTGTAATACCAGCAGCCAGGATAGATAATAGATTGGATTCGGGTTGGGTTTTTTTTTGTTCAGTTTCTTCTTCACATTTGCGGGTTGTGATATTTTACTGGAAAATAAAGTTTTATAAATTTCAAAAGCGTGTTCTGGTATACAGCTTTAAAAAAAAACTCGCTCAAATCTAAAACTTAAAATCAGAGATTTATATATATGTAGAAACGACACCAAACGAAAACTTTATATAAAACATTTAGTTAAGATACAAAATAGGAATCCCATTTATAAGAGTCCCCCAGGCATTGGACCAGTACCTGCACAAAAATAAAGTGTAAAACAAAATATATTTATTGCCATGTAACTTATTGAGACATTGTTTTATCCTTTCAACGTTTTACCAAAAGTAAGCCTACTACCTTTGTTTGAATCATTATGCCAGCGTTTGTACCTGTGCAGATTTATGTGTCTTCTCAATTTAATGTTGTCTGATATGGTTTTGTATTTGACACTTAGTAGAATCGAGATGCTTTGAAGTGAGTGATACAAATATTAAACATGTATGATGTTTGTCCTCTGGGAAATACCGTAGAAATGTTTTGCATTTATCAAATATTATTGACACACGGTAGACGAGAAATATTTCTAAAAGGCAGCAGAGTAAATATTGGTTTATAACAAATGTCGTAAGCTTTGCTTCAAGCAACTTTAGTCTATTTCTATTTTTGTTTTGAAGTTTTTGATTTACAGGCTTTTGACATGAGCAAACACGTCAGTCTGGTTTACGCTTGTCTATGTCTGGTTTGATTTTTTTGGTAACATATACGGAAACCGTTGTACACGTCTGCCATAATCTAATACATGTTTGCAGTTGTTTTGCAGTTGTTTTATGTATGATCTTGTAGGATTTGTTCTTTTATTTTGTTAATGGAAAGCCCTTGTGGTGCTTACAAATACTGTATTGCCGCTACTTCTTTTATGCACTTCCTTTTAGACTCGGAACGGTTTATAGCTTGACAAAATTAGTATGGAGTCACATTTGGAAGACCCTCTATTGACTGTGTTCTCATAGTGCCATTACATGTACATTTGTATTTGTCTATCTTGCTATCATCATGCTTACTATGAACTGAGGTTTAATTGCTTGGACCCTTCAATACCTATTAAAAGTTGACATGATGTCTTTTAAGTATATGATAAAGTTCATTTATAGAAGAATAAAAAAAGTGAAATCCTCTATGTATATTTAAAAAAAGAAATGAATTTATACTCTTGAGCGTGACGAATTTGAATCAATTCAAAAGGACAGATTTTTGCTTAAAACAACAAACGAAAGCAATGAAACATTCAGACAGTAAGCAACGATGAAAACCGATTTATGTGTAAAATTATCGATAATAGTTAAGATGTGCATTTTGAGGAACCCAAAATGAGAAAAAAATTTAATTTTAACTTGATTGGTGGTCGACTGCCAATGTAGAAAAGTGGCGTATCCAAAAGGGGGTTCGGAGTTAAAACCCTCCTCTTTAGATAATAAATGCGTTTCAATAGGACATATAATTAGAATCCTTCTTTTGAAAACGACTGTATCCGCTCCTAGGAAAGATTTGACAATAGATATTTACTGCGCCAACATCTTAGCAATTGAACGGAAGCCGTTTAGGGCCATGCTAATTTATTTTGTTTATATTTAGCAATCGGAACGTTGGAGTAAAGACTGGTTAGCTCGGAGTCAGAATATGTGTCCGTACTTGTATTTATTCACGTTGACTATAATTTGTGTATATCACGTGAAAAAAATCAGCTGATACAAAGCAGTGTTCATATTCATTAAACTTTAACGGGCTCCCTTTCTTATATATGGAATATTCGTTATTGCGCATTATCTACCTCTAATAAGTATGTAATACATTGTATTTGTTACTGCACGATGAACACTAATTCCTCCTTTCAAATTAATAAAGCTTCACCAGAACGCAGGAAACAACAGCTATGTATACCGATTTGTAACTATTGTATAGATAGACAATAGAATTGCTCCTCTGTTTAGACACTGACTAAGTAATGTGTAGTTAATGCTCCCAGCAACAACAGATAAGCAACTGTGTTCGATTGCTTTCATTGCCAACAATCAAACACATGACTGTATGTATCAGCATAGAATACTTCATTTTACAAGTTTTTGATACTTCGTGCACCAAGAGATTGCAAATACACATGCGCAAAAGATTTGACGACTTTTTAAATATGATATTTGTCTTTGAATGATTATCACCCCTAATATGTTTGTAATATTCGTCACTTTACGTAAATATTAATGAAATAATAAGATTATTAAATATTTCATATTCAATTATTTTTGTAATCCCATATTCATATTCAAATTCATATTGATTTGGTGTATTTTTGGTTTGTAGGATAAAGAAATTATGTTTTACAGAGGGCAGTTTATGATTGTCCCTTCCATCCAGGGGTAAATATTAATTGCTTTTCCGGACAATAACATATTACTTTTTGAACACATTGCCCATTACTTTGTACTAGAACGACGGGTTTAAGCGTGGGCTCAAGCACGTCAAAATTTTCTTCGTCAACTCCTCTACCAGTAGTTAGTAAAGCAGATGCAAACAGGTGACACTAATCTGTATATGGTTGCTTTGAAAAAAACCATCGTACTGAAATGGCAATCAAAACATAGCAAAAATCTGCCGTAACATGTCGCCGTACGTTGGGAAGACGAACATGTGTTATTGCATATGGCGTGTCAAAAATAAAATGAAGCATGTCACCGTACCTTAACCCAGTCTGCAAGTCTAGAGTGCATCCTTAAGTCAAAAGATTTAATGAAGATGTGTAAAAAAAATAACTATATCAACCTTGCTTTAACCAATACGAGTAAGAAATCTACAATCTATCGAAGGAAAATCTTGAATGTGTAAAGCCTTGCATTGCAGGCTTTGTGCAAGTGTTGTTGTCATCAAAGATCAATTTGACTTAATAATTTATAATCATAACACAAACAAGATTTAATAATTGTTGGTTTTTTTTTATAATTTGAAGCTGATATATGCCTTTCACTCTGATCGACGTCCATGTCTCACATCGTAGAAAGTAAACTACATAAAATTGAGAGAGGAAATGGTGAATGTGTCAAAGCGACAACAACCCGACCATAGGGCAGACACAGCCGAAGGCCACCAATGGGTCTCAATGAAGCGAGAATTCCCGCACCCGTAGGTGTCCTTCAGCTGGCCCCTAAAAAATATGTATACTAGTACAGTGATAATGGACGTCATACTAAACTCCGAATTTTACACAAGAAACTTAAATTAAAAATAATACAAGACTAACAAAGGCCAGAGGCTCCTGACTTGGGACAGGCGCAAAATTGCGGCGGGGTTAAACATGTTTATAAAATCTCAACCCTCCCCCTCTAGCCAATGTAGAAAGTAAACGCATATCTACTCTCATTCACACAATTTAATAAAAATAATCATTCCTCTTTATGCATATATTAAGTAGATTAGCAATGGTTATGCAGTGCAATAGTCTAGCTTGCATATCTTATATGTACAGTTGTGACGTATATAAGACAGGGATTATAGATATAATTACTACTACATAACTACTAATTACAAATTATTGATTATCGTTCTTGTTATGATAAGAAAAACATATGCGAGGCAACTGGGACCAATTTATTCAAGTATGAGTCTCAGTTGGAAATTAACTAGCATCTTTTGAATAAGATTCTTTACAAAAAGTGAAAACAATTAAGATTTTCAGTGAGATAATTCAGGAAAATAACATATGTTGAAAAAAGTGGATGGAAGACACCGACACTATTATGAAAGAAAAACGAAAGAAGGAGACGGTTGTTAAAAAGAGGGGATTCAAAACTGATTAGAATAGACAGGGCCGATACCGTCATGGCATAAGAAAGAATAAGAAAAAGAAAGTAGAATAAGTAAACTTAAGAAAGAGCAACTCGAACCCCACCAACAAAATGGCGGTGATCCTTCTCCAAATGTGGCACCCGTCGTTTTGGTCATGCTAGTACAAATCTGGGGTATTGATTTTGAAAGATTTGCTTTGTTAACATGTTAAAGTTTTGCCAAATTGATCATAAAAAGGCTGGTCTCATTGTTATAAAATGAACAGGAAATTTTCGTTGCCTTGAATCAATCTCCTTTTAATATTCCATGTAGCTTCTAACGTTTCACCGTATTTATACTAGTACATTTCTGGCTTTTGAAGCGTTTGGATTCGAGTTTAAAACTAACAAAATCAATTCTAGCCGTAGCACTGACCAAATCATCGGTTATAATCACAGAGCTGTTCTAGCCGTAAAACTGATTAAAACTGTTTTAGGTAGAACTGTCTAAATCAGTTCTAGATGGAACTGACCAAATCAGTTCTAGATGGAACTGACCAAATCAGTTCTAGAATAGAACTTTTCTAGCTAGAACTGTCTAAAAGGTGCCAGGATGGCAGTTCTACATAGATATACTGTCCTAGAACAGTTCTCCTGACTGTTTCTGACAGATTTGATGATAAATTATAACTGATCTCCACTGTATTTGTTTTTACTAGTGATCAGGTTATTGTTTCTTTACATGTTGAATTAACCCCACAACATATTGCATTCAAGGCTATCGTGGTAATAATAAAACAAAAAAAGACTACGATGAATCACGGGGTACATAATTTGTCTTTGATGACCGTCTGCGTGTTAAGACGTTCGTGCAATGTTTACATGTCGACACCTTTAATCTAGAAAAGAGCTTCAGACGAATAAAGTGTTAACAATGATATTTTTTTATAACTACGGTTTATTTATAAACAAAAAATACCAAAATACCAAAATTCAAAAGACAATTCATTCCCTGCTATGGGAAAACTTGGCGTTAAAAACTAATCATGGACAGTAGATTTATTTCAAATAAGACAAATGCAACAGTTTCAAAATGAAGATTTAGCTCGGAAGTAAAGCCTTTACTTTTCGATGAACTTTGTGTGATAAATAACAAGGATCCATTATTGAATTGATTACTCAAAGCACGAATTACATACTAAGTAAAATCTGTCAGTTTCCAAAGTATATAGATAAATCAAGAAACGGTATAATGATTGTTATTTTTAGTTTCGCCCTCTGAGGGAAACAATAAATGAGGTACTCGATGGCAATTTATTATTCGCTAATCTTGAGCTTATATGGGAAATTGTGACGACGGAACATTTTGAATATATAAGAGACAAGTATTTCTCCAAAATTTCTAGCTTGGAACACTTCGGTCTTTGGCTTAGTGCTAGTACTTGTTATGAACATGATTGCAATACTAACTTCATATTTGTCATTATAAATTGCTGTATGGGAACAAAAAATCATTGATAAATAAGATGTTGGTGTACGTCAACAAACAACAATCAAACGACACAAAAACCAAATGTAACTGTTATATTTTGAAAATATTCTAATTCTAACAAGATACCCGTAAATGCAATTCTTATAAAGTTAGTGAGAAACAACATAATATTCTTTGGTTAAACGGCTTCATAAAGGAGCATTATGACGTCAGATATATTCATATTAGGAACATTTTGTTTCAAACGGCATTTCACAGTACGAATAGATGATTAAGTTTGAGATATATGTTGGTTTAAATTTACTCTTTGACAAAATCATTACCAATATATTGAAATAAAATTGCTTAAGGTTTAAGAGAAAGGAAAAGGTAAAATCACAAAAATACTGAACTTACAGGAAAATTAATTCGGAAAGTCCGTAATCAAATGGCAAAATCAAATAACAAAACGCATCAAAAACGAATGGACAAGAACTGTCATATTCCTGACTTGGTACAGGCATTTTCAAATGTAGAAAAGACACCTTCGATTTTTTTCAGATTTCTATGATATGTCTCGGCTCATGCTGAGTCCTCTTTTGAGGCCTTCAGAAAATACGTCCATAAACTTGAACAATACCACCGTGTCATAGAATACATCAGACGAAACAACCTGTGCTCTACAGAATATGCTATCAATTATAACATGATATAATAAAAAAAAATGTACTTTATGAAGCAGGAAGTATGTTTATTATTTTGTGTATGTGTTGATGTCAAATATTTATCCTGACAAAACGGCCCGGTACAATCTTTATCCTGACAAAACGGCGCGGTACAATCTTTATCCTGACAAAACAGCGCGGTGAATGCAGCTGATATTTGGAAGGTCTTTTAGTGCACAACAAAAAACAAAGTTATTCAAGTGTATTTATTTGTTTGTTTGTCTGATTTTGTTTAGGTAAGAAAGTGAAGGGGTCTATGGTCATGATGGTTGAATATTCAAACAGTTGTAGATGATTTCAATAAAGCATCACATATAGAAAGTGCACCCAATGAAGAAAAAAAAATAAACAATATATTTGAACCAAACATTTTAAAGTAACTTATGAGTACAACACATTTTTCTAGGTATAAGAAGATGTGATATAAGTGCCAATGAGATAACTCTCAATCGAAGTCACAATTTGTAAAAGTAATCCATTATAGGTCAAAGTATAGCGTTCAACATGGAGCCTTTTTCTCCTACACATTTTAAAGTACAATGTTTGGAAAAACTAGTTACTGGATATAGGAAGATGTGGCGTGAGTGCCAATGAGTCAACTCTCCATCCAAATAACAATCTAAAAAAAGTAAACCGGCCTTCAACACGGAGCCTTGGCTCATACCGAACCGTAAGCTATAAAGGGCCCCAAAATTGATAGTGTAAAACCATTCAAACGGGAAAACCAACGGTCTTATCTTTATAAAAAAAAGAGAAACGACTTGTATGTACTATCAAAAATAGTACTGCTTTAGTGTAGAGCAAGTAAAATAATTTCGATATGTAATGCACTAATAAAGCAAATTGATAAATTGCTTGTTTTTAATTAGTGATCAATTTCTGTTTTTAATAACGTATCGAATCAACCTCACAACATATTGCATTCAAGGCTATCGTGCTAATAATAATACAAAAAAAGTCTTCGATTCATCATGCAGTGCATAATTTGTCTTTGATGACCGTCTGCGTGTTAAGACGTTCGTGCAATGTTTATATGTCGACATCTGTCATTACTCTAAATCGAATTAAGAGATTATTATTCCGTATATTGTTGTGTGTTTCACTGCCAAAATAACTCATTACCGTTCCGATGTTTGTTATATTTTTATTATCGCACAGCTAGATATGAACTGGTCACCCGTTGATTGATACTTCGACACACACTAAGGGCGAAGCAACAACATGGGTCCAGTTTAAGCTTGATGAGCAGAATGTTTTCTGAAATGTCCGAAGGGTAGACATAGTAGAGAAACGGTTATAATATTTTTGGTTACAATCCTAAATTCCTTATTTAAGCCATAATATATAAATAGAATCATGAATGAAAGTTGTCTACTATATTTTCTATATATAGAACTTTTAGAACTAAATGACAATAGGCAGACAAGAAATGTTCTAATCGTGTATCGTGTATGTTCAAAGGCTTCTGGCATATCCATTTCAGCAGAAATCGAATAAAATAGGTACAAAAAAAAATCGTAATATGCTTTTTCTTTTAAATTCAAATATGGAACATATTAATTTGTAGATGTTACAATGTAATTATTTATTATGAAAAATTCACAAACTTTGAGTTTGAATATCCATTTCGTATCTTTCGCACCTCTTTTATATCCCATATTAGATACCTAAACCTCATTTTAACCTTGAGTATTGACCTCTATTCTCTATCCGATGCCATCAACCATACTTACTGGTGTTTATTATGTTTTAAACGCTCTATATCTTTCAAAGTAAGAAAAATCCATTTATTTTTTTATGGCGCTTTGGGAGCTGTGCTGGTTGTTTTTATATAATATAATTAAAAACGTTCGTGATGAATCAACATTAATTATCTGTTTATTGTTGACTTAGTAATTAATTTAGTGAAAAAATCATTTAGTGATTACCAGAGATCATTGGAGTGGTCTTTGAAAAAATCGTTCCGAGAAAAAAAGTGCTTTCATTGTCTGTTTCAAGTGTATTGATGAAATATATTCAATATCAGTCGGATATTTGTAATTTAATATGCAATAACCATGAAATATTTATAATTATTGGATTTTATTGGATTTTATGTATTTCCAATATTATTAAAAATGTGAACTTTGGAAAATTGTTTTTATTGGATTTCAATTATATCCAATATTATTAAAAATGTTAACTTTGAAGAATTATTTTATTGGATTTCACTTATATCCAATACTATTATATATGTGAACTTTGAAAAAGCGTAGAGAAAAAAAATCAAAATTTTTACTATTTACAAAAAAGGCAAACACTAAAACTGTGTCACCAGGAACTAAACACACATTCACTCAAGGACAGAAAATAATTAATACTGAACGAGCTATACCTTTCAATCCATTGACGTGAAAACTCGGCATAATTGAGAAAATTAAATAGTTTCCTATTCTGGATTGGATTTATTAACCAATTATGAACAAGTTGTCAATCTAATATTCTGACAGATATAAAGCCAACGATGTTTAGACAGGACTGGTAATTCATAAATAATAAATATTACATAATTACTAACTAATAGCAGTCCGGGTTGGATCGTGTGGTACTATTATCTAAAGGTGTTTGTTGTGTCTAGTAGTGTTAACAACTTCACGTTGTCCATGATACACGAATTAGCGATTCATTGCATGGTGTTTTGAGTAATGCGAGGTTTTTACTCGTGATTGTACCTGCGTTGTAATGTACAATTATTATATTTCTTTGGGACATATATATTAGCGATTCATTGCATGGTGTTTTGGGAAATACGATATTTTTACTCGTGTTTGAACCCGTATTTTCACTTACCATTATAATACTATTTCATTGGAATATTAGTGTTTGAAATGGTTTACCAGTGTAAACAGTGATCCGGAAAAAAATAAAACATTAGATTTATGTATTGAATGATCAAGCTAGTCAATGCTATTGTATGGTTGATAACGTTGGAACATACAAATTGGATTTTCATTCGGCACGTCTTTGCTTAGTTTAGGCGATATAGAAAAGAACATATATATGTTAGGTTAAGTGGACAAACTTGTTTGCCTGGAATAAATATATCGGACCTTTGAAAGAGCAAGTTCAAAGAGGTCATAAGTACTTAGAATTGACTTACTGTGTTTTTATTTCCCAGTAATCATTTAGATATAAACAGCAGAAACTGTAGTGCAATCGGTTTTTGATGGATAGATAGCTCAAGCATAAGAGAAGAAATACTATAGCATTGATATTCATTGATAAAAACAGAAAACATGAATTCAGCTTCTACGTCTGTGACAGTCAAAAGTACTTCCGAACGGAAATTCAGTTCCAAACCGAAACCTGGACAGGCTGTTGATTTAGAGGTAAGTGTAACATGTACACGTACAATGTATTTACCTTTTATAGATGACTATGTGGTATGGGCTGTGCTCATTGTTAAAGGTCGTGCGATGACCTATAGTTGTTAATTTCTGTGTCGTGTGGTCTCTTGTGAAGAGTTCACTTGTTTCATTGGCTATCATACCACATCATCTTTTGTATATATATATATATATACCATTGAAGTAATATTTAAATAATACTTCCATGTATATACTAACGTAATGATTGACAGAAACTATGTTTTTAAAATTATATCCCGACTGGGAAGGCTAGATTATCATCTGATTTATGATTCATTTGCATTATTGTACAGACAAACTACTAATTGTATATATATATATTAACTTTCGGTCCTCAATGCTCTTCAACTTCGTACTTTATTTGGCCCTTTTCACTTGTTTGATAAAAGCATCAATGAAGAGTCTTTTGTACATGAAACACGTGTCTGGCGCTAATACTAAATTTCAATCCTGGTATCTATGATGAGTTCAATCACTCACTGGCTCAAACGAATAATAAAGATCTAGAATTACTTTAAAAAAAAAGTAGTTGACGAATAAGATGAACTGTGTTGTAATTTATAACAATTCTATAGGGGTGCGTATCAATGATTTTCTTTCATCAAAATCCATATTATTGTACAAGTTATCAGTGAATTTTCGTCAATTTCGTTTTGTATAAATTACAATTTGTACAACGTCAAAATACAATTTATATTTATATATATATATAATTTGTACAATTGTTTTTTGTACAATTATAATTTGTACATAATGATAACTTGTACACGGTATATATATATACAATCAGAATCATTAATTATGTCTGCATATGACAAGAATATAACCCATTAAAACTGTGTTACTTCAACAACTATTGTTCATTAGGTAACACTCTACTAGTAATTCGATGTTTTTCTAGTTTATGTATGACAATATAAAAAAATAACTATTATACAATAATTAGGTCTCATTAGTATGCTTAAAGAAAGATCCATACCAAGTGTTTTGTGATGGATCCATGAATATCAACTACTGAAATATATAGCATTGGTCAGGCATGTTTTCAGTTATGAAAAGTGATTCTTTTTGGAACCCCATTTCTTTGGATTCTCTCTAAATATAACAACTATTATTTATTAGAAACTTAGCCAATCAATATCCTAGTAGCTCCAAAACAAGGGTGTACTAATCACTTCTGTTTGAAAAGAATGTATGAAATTTGCAATGGGTTGTGTTGTTACCTTGCTGTCTGACTTAAGTATCCCCCTCCCGCCCGTTACTTTTCATTCAATTTTGTGGAACATGCATACCCCTTAATTCATTTCATCAAAGTGTACAAAATCAATACAAGCTTTTGATTCAAATCGAATTATAAAGTGTATCCATTCATAGTTTCAAATTAAGGACCAGAGGAAAAGCTTAATTATGTTATACAACTTTTAAACAAGGAAGCTTTTGACAGAGGCCAACACACGATTTATTATGACAACTGGTTTCAAAATGTTGTTGTTTGTCATTTCCCAATCATAGGCGGATCTGGGAGGGGGAGTGTTCCTAGGGACCCGCTCCCATTTTTGTGGGACACATTTGGTTGATTTTATTGGTAATCCCTGAGGCATGACTGGAGCGGGTCCCTCTTAGGTCAGTCAGCGGATCACCCTTTATGATAGTTCTGGATTCACCACTTCCGATTACCCTTATTTCATATACTCAATCTGTACCAAATTAATACAAGTTGTCAACATGAAAACAATTTTATTTATGATAACTATACTAGTTCCATGTTAAGAAAATTAAGTAGGTAAGACACGTGTTACTGTGTTGTAGCTTTTCCTCACAATTGTATTATATATCATGATATTACATTAGTATGCTGTTATTAATGAATGGTTGATAGAATTAGCATGCATGCATGCAGATCAGATTTACTGCCGTCATAAAGATAGATTTGACGATTAGTTAATGATCAAACCCTGTACACTGCAGATGTCAATCGGGTAACCGTTTCTCTCATTCGGCGGAGTTACGGAATCGACCGAGTTGTGAAGAATGCTGTATATGCAACATGTTACACATAAAAATCTGTCTGAAACCATTGCAAAATCTATTGTATCACACTTACAATACGAAAGGTAGACATAATTCTGATTTACACGATAGCAAAAACCATTCATTTGAATTTCAATCAAAAATAAAGATCTTATTGTATCTGGCGTGCCGTAAAAGTATCAGATGGTATAGTGTGTTTATTACCATAAATAAAATTGAAAATGCTTTGTGTATACATGTATCCTAGTCGAGAAGAATTTTGGAACGTATCATCTGACGGGTTTCATTCAACATATTAACACGTACAAATGTAGGAACCTGCAGCTTGTCAATTCGCCTTTTCAGACTCTAAAGGACTATGGGAAATTTCATTATTTGTACACCAAAAGTAAAATTACTTTACGTCATTGATTGGATTGCCATTGTTCAGAACGTTTTAAACCAATCACAACGTTTTGGTGTACGTTTTTGAAAATATTACACAGAATAGACGTGTCATGCTGAACACATGTACAACGGTTAAGATAAATCCATGTAAAATATACGAAAATAAGTCTGGGGAAAATAGAAATAACTTAAGACGAGATTTAGCTTATTTGCTGCTGAAAATGTTTGTTTCTAAAAAAGAGGTAGCTTTTTAATAAACCTTGTTTTAGTTCTGAATTAAGAGAGTTGTAGATACCTTCAAGAGTGCACGATTTCCTACCTGATTATTGTAGGGTTACTGCTCAATCTGTAGATTTTTTTTTGTCTGTTTAATTTTAATTTGGTGGGGGGGGTCATGATCGAGGTGTGGTTTTTACTGTTTGTTAAAGGCCGTACAGTGATCTATAGTTGTAAAAATCTATGTCAATTGGTCACTGGTGGAGAGCTGTCTCATCGCAATCATACCGAATCTTCTTAGTATTCATGTAATTATCATGGTAACTTTTATAGGAAAATAACCGTTATCTACCAGTGGTTGTATACCATATATGATATGTTTGTGGACCGACATCCATACAAAGAGAGTTGTCTCATTGGCACTCACACCACATCTTCCTATATCTAAAGGATTGTCGATTTCAAAAAAAGTACAATAAAACTGAGAATGGAAATTGGGAATGTGCCAAAGAGACAACAACCCGACCATACATGGATAAGAAAACAGCAGAAGGTCACCAACAAGTCTTCAATGCAACGAGAAATTCCCGCACCTGGGGTGATAATGATATATGTAACAAATTATACATGTACATTCAAATATAGAAAAAAATTAAATGATACATTCAAAGTTGAAATCAATTTCATATTTTTCTTCATTTCTATTTTGTACAAATACAGGTGAAATCAATTTCATTCATTATTAACTCTCTGCTACAACTGGTTTTATTGCTTCCGTTTTTTTTTTTATCGTGAAATGATCTCATAAATGTTTAATCCTACTGTCCTTGTACAATAAAATGCCAAAGAACAATAATATTTTATAATTGAAAATAAGAAGATATTATATAGATATAAGAAGATATGGTATGACTGCCAATGAGACAACTCTCCATCCATGTCACCATTTGTGAACGAAAAACTATTATAGGTCAAAGTACGTCTTAACCTGGAGACTTGGCTCACAGCATGCACTGAACAGTAAACCCACGGACTATATAAGAAAAATGAAAAACTCCTGAACCATATCAACAAACGACAATTGGAAATCAGTTTCCTGAATTAGGAAGAAAGCAAAAAAATGCAGCATTTTAATAAGTACGAACTTTCACCCACATCCGAGACAATACTGTAACATCACAATATAATAAAACACACTATAAAATGTCAATCTCTCATCATCTTATACATGAATTGAAAAATTTGCTTTATAAATTCCCAAGGTTTTCCGTTGCAAATGGATAAAACAATACCGTTCGCCTTATTTTTTTAAGGATCTTGAACATTTGGTATATATATATATATATATCTAGATAGATGCTTTATTTCCATAAAATGGGCTATAGATAGATGCTTTATTTCCATAAAATGGGCTCACAAGGAGCATTATATAATTTAAATATCAATATATTATGATAAAAATATTTTCAAAAGCATATATACACCCAAAACGTCGTATAAACAAAAATTAGACCAATTACGAGACGTTAAATAAAATATATTTGGGTATGAATAGTTAAATAACCATATTCCTTAAATTCTGAAAAAAGGGATTTTTATGGATGAAGTATGTCCACTGACTTGAAGCAATCTTCAGTTCCATTGGCCTCACTTTTAGAACAGAAATATAAGATAGACTTGGCATTCAAACTATATCTGATACTCACACCAATAAATGTTTCGTGATCATTGTTATCAGGGGAAATTTTATTTAGTATAAAAATGGAAAAATTCAACCAACCAAATTAAGATAGTGCACGGACTACTTTTGCTTAAGCACAATCTACAAATTAAACTTAAATTATTTATGTTTTATAAAAGCTTGCATATCTTTAAACAACTAGAACTTTGCGTTACCTTGTTCATTAGAAATTGAAACTACATATACACGTTTATGTAGAAACTTTTATCGTCCTAGCTCAACATACCTGATATATTTGCCAAAGTAAAGGGGATCCAACTATATTCTCCCATTCAATTTCATTGATCGTCCCAAAAAAGGGGGGTTCCAACCCCCGAAACCCATACCCCCCCCCCCCCCCCCCCCCCCCCAGGATCCGCCAATGACGCTATGCTACAAACAATCCGACCAATTAACCATATATGTTGCCTTTTCTCGTTCGTTTTACAAATGGTTTGCATTCTTTTTACAGTGATGAGAAATAATTTATTGAGTGTTAAGTACATTATAATGAATATACATAAGGCATAATAATGTTCCTGTATTATACAAACTGTAAAAAAAGACACCCCAGGATTGCATAAAAATGTTTAATGAAAACAAATTTAGACGAGGGTCAAATTATCTGTTTTGCAAAGAAATAACGTTATTCTGCAGTCTTACAAGCGATCCATTTAGTTGCATATATATTAATATAAGAAAAAGAAGATTTATACGGGTCTTTAACACTTCAAGACAGTTTTTGAATTAATTATAGATAGCTTAATAGTGTTCACAAAGGGAATACTACAAACAACAAAAGTATTACATTAGCATAACAAAGAGACAGTGATAAAGAATGATGAATACCGGAGAATCTTCAGGGAGGTTATTGTTTTGTTAGAGAGTATCATCTGGTAGTTTATTGTGTTTTGTTAGAGAGTATCTTCAGGGAGGTTTATGTGTTTTGTTAGTCAGTGCTAAGCGTTTTACTCAGCTGAAGATATTAGTTCTCCATCTTTTGTTTTAGCTGTTAACGTTTGCATCCGTTCAGAAGACAACATTGATTTTTATTCGTCTAAACTCGGCCGATTCCGTACCCTCATCTAAGAATAGCGGATTCTACCGAGGATTGCCGAATGATTTATTTCAAATCTGATATTCCAGCTTTCTTTAAAAAAAAATGTGTCTTGACTTTATTATGTCTTGGAGTTACAAATAATGCCCTACAACTATTATTAAAAACAAAAACCTGACAACATGCATACCTTCAATATATGTTCAAACATATACCACATCTTCTTATATCTATACACAGTCAGCAAAGTGAAAACTTCCTAGCATTCAAATTGTCAGAGAAGTTATCTAGAATAACTATATACCAATAATGGGACGGGGGGACGGACAGGGGTAAAACAATATGCCCCTCAACTTTCAGCTGCGGGGGAAAATAATACTCCGTTTTGAAATTGCCGTTACACGTATAACCCGAATAATTCAGTCGTTACATTCCGCTGATCTACGATTACTACATTAACTTCGCAAGAAGGAGAGATCGATAACAGGGAGGGACAGAATTATTCGGGTTATAACGTGTACAAAATATGATGAAGAAGACACATCCGGGTGCGGGAATTTCTTGTTGCATTGAAGACCTGTTGGGGACCTTCTGCTGTTGTCTGTGGTCGGGTTGTTGTCTCTTTGGCACATTCCCCATTTCCATTTTCAATTTTAATCTCGTATTGTTTACATAATAGACAATATCAATACGAGATGACTGCTCTTTGTTTTTTCTAAGCACACCAATTAAATCAAATGGTCTGAAATCAATGGAACGTTTAATCGGGTATCGGGATAGCACTCGCGATCAAAGAACTTATTGATCATGTTTCTGATGACAATGTCTACACACTTCTAATTAATTGACTGTCAAGTTTCTGTTATTGTGTTTGGAAATTCAATAAAATATTTAGGAGATTCTCGTTTACCTGATATCACCAATAACACAATGTTAGATATGGCCGTTTAAAGACATACAATCTAGAAATAGAAATATTACTCTAGCGTCCTTATTATTTATTTATGTAAAATTTCAGTAAACCGTGGAAAGTTTATCAATAATCCGAGAATTTTAGTATCGACCGATATCAAATAAACAGTCACTTTTTGTGTATTAAATTTAAAGGTCACGATAGTCAATTGTTCGTTTGGTTTTGTATATGTACAAATGTACATGTACTGTTGTTAGTCGTTTGGTCGTTTTTCATCAGTTGTTTTGCCAAGACATCGTGAGTTTCTTTTCTACTAATGGCCATTGGGTTGAAATTCCATTTGTAAAATGTCGCCTCTCTTTTGTAATATGAAAGGGATTTACATTTTATATGTAAATATTTACTGTAAAGGCTACACAAGTTCACAAAAAAATCCCCCAAATATAGTCCCATTCAAGCCTCCAGTGTTTCTACATTTGTACTTCTATTCAAGTACTACCTATTGTTAAATGCGCAGTAAAGCGAATAAATTTACCGAAGCTACATAATGTAAAAGCTCTTTAGTTTTGTATATATATATATATATAGGCGTAAAAAATAAATTTCACATGTGCAGATGTATATATTCATTAAATAAAATAATAAAATAAGTAAAAAGTTAACTTTTTACTTATTTTATTATTTTATTTAATGAATATATATATATATATATATACAACTCGTCTAAACATCAATCCAACAATGTTAGATCTGTAAATTTGCTTTCGCAAATTTTTGGTTCTTCCCTCGCCGGGATTCGAACCCATGTTACTGTGATATCGTGACACCAAATCGCCTGCACTGCAGCCGTCCCGCTAGACCACACGACCACCTGGGCTCTCAAAAAAAAGAGCTTTCGGTGGCCATATGTTACCTTTCCACGTCAGTTTTAATCTAGCGGCGTACTACAGTACATATAATTATTTTCTGTGACTGTATCTTACATTAATTTGTAGGATCCTTTACTATAGATAATTTAGCTGATCTGTAACTATAACATCTTCATGCTTTATATATCATGTACTGTAGTACGCCGCTAGATTAAAACTGACGTGGAAAGGTAACATATGGCCACCGAAAGCTCTTTTTTTTGAGAGCCCAGGTGGTCGTGTGGTCTAGCGGGACGGCTGCAGTGCAGGCGATTTGGTGTCACGATATCACAGTAGCATGGGTTCGAATCCCGGCGAGGGAAGAACCAAAAATTTGCGAAAGCAAATTTACAGATCTAACATTGTTGGATTGATGTTTAGACGAGTTGTATATACATTATGTACACAGCCATGTATCACCATCATTGATGGCGATCCGATGGATACATCTGTTGTAGGGTTGTCACTGACTCAGACGTACTTATGAATATAATTATTTTCTGTGACTGTATCTTACATTAATTTGTAGGATCCTTTACTATAGATAATTTAGCTGATCTGTAACTATAACATCTTCATGCTTTATATATCATGTACTGTAGTACGCCGCTAGATTAAAACTGACGTGGAAAGGTAACATATGGCCACCGAAAGCTCTTTTTTTTGAGAGCCCAGGTGGTCGTGTGGTCTAGCGGGACGGCTGCAGTGCAGGCGATTTGGTGTCACGATATCACAGTAGCATGGGTTCGAATCCCGGCGAGGGAAGAACCAAAAATTTGCGAAAGCAAATTTACAGATCTAACATTGTTGGATTGATGTTTAGACGAGTTGTATATACATTATGTACACAGCCATGTATCACCATCATTGATGGCGATCCGATGGATATATATATATATATATCATGTACTGTAGTACGCCGCTAGATTAAAACTGACGTGGAAAGGTAACATATGGCCACCGAAAGCTCTTTTTTTTGAGAGCCCAGGTGGTCGTGTGGTCTAGCGAGACGGCTGCAGTGCAGGCGATTTGGTGTCACGATATCACAGTAGCATGGGTTCGAATCCCGGCGAGGGAAGAACCAAAAATTTGCGAAAGCAAATTTACAGATCTAACATTGTTAGGTTGATGTTTAGACGAGTTGTATATATATATATATATATACGAGTCTAAATTGAAAACTACGTTCAAACCTATGATTGCGTTGGATAAAAATGGCAATTTTTATACGTGTGCATGTCAAACAAATTTCGTTGTAGAAGGGTCTAAAAACAGCACAAACAACATTTTCCGAAAGACCAAAAAAGTGAAAAAGTATATTTAAACAAAACGCATTTGACTAACAGGTCGAACAACTGATGTTCTTTAACCCTGCTGACTGCCATTGACGATTGCCAAATAAAATTGATCACAAGATGTAACAAACTGGATCTGAATATAAATTTAATACGTCACAGAAAAAAAATAATTGTTAACTTGTGGCTACGATGTATTGCCACAAACATTCGGTGTCAATATTTCTTTAGTACACCAGATCTAGATTATATATATTACGTGTGTTCGTGTTGTCTATGGCTTTAGATGTACTTTATATATTATTCATGCATCGTTACATTTTCTATTACAGCAGACAGCTTTATATGAGTCGCAAATTTGGTTGACAGTTAACACTTTTCGACTCTCAACGCTTCACTTGCACACAGCTTGTTAGACAGTGAGATTTTCTATTAATCAAATTGCCATTCGAATTTTCTGATTGCAAGTTTATTTGCTACAATTCATATATAGCATTCTTCGTTAATAGAAAGTGTAACGAAGCTTAAACTACATATATACATAGGCATAGACGACATTGCTATTCAATCATGAACTGATAACAAATGAATACTAGAGTACAACTTTGAATATTTTCTCCAAGAATAGATTACCTTAGTTGTATTTTTCAAAATCTTTCGAAATTTGAGTCTTCAACGCTTTTCAACTTCATACTTTATGCCTGGTTTACTTTTTTTTTCGAGCGTCAATGATGATCGAATGCTGGTACCCTTGATGAATTTATATACATACCAATTCCAGTATGTTCTGTTATCAAATTAGCAAAACAACAAAACTACACGCTATAAAAAAAATGAAGAAATGGGTTAATAAGATGCAAATCAATGCATTCTTAATTTTAGTTGACATTGTTTATTCCCAGGGTATCTTTTTATTTAATAAACATAGACAATTGTTTTGTGGAAACTACGTATTATTATATTTCTTATCTTTCCAAACACCTGATCTCATAGCCTTAAGGGAATATCCACGTGCACTTATATTATAGTCGTATTTATATAGCAAAACAATATACGATTTACAAAATGCAAATTATATATGGATTATTGTATACCTTTTTATATATCATCTACGTTACCATCCCGAGACTCCTATATTAGCTAAAGCAGGTCTCCAGATATTGAAATCATACTTGTTGGGGGTTTTTCACAGTCAAGCACAACTTGATATAATTGAAAAAGAAACCAAGTGTGAAAGGCCTTTTTATTACTTTTTCTAGTCATTTCACACAAAAGTTATAGACATTAAGCATATACGAACGTTCATTGAGGTACCAAAAGTACTACAAAATAGTAGTGAAGGCGAAATAAAGCTATGGATCATCTCTTTCTATATGAAAGATGCAGCGTGTTTTTTTTACCATTGAACATTTTCATCCGATTGGATGATTTTGCAAATGGAATGTTATTGTGTTATTTTCTTCTGTTTTGATTGTATAAGGCCTTATCTTAATCAGAAATCCAACTGTTGACTAGGAATAAAAACATGGTCATCAATTGCACCTCGTAGAGTCAGACGTGTTATTATAAACAATATGCTCATTTGTCAAATCGGACGTTTATTCAGATGTCTCCGCTTGGACAGTATCTTTTATTAGTTCTGCAATAACATTTTAGAGAATTTAGGTTTTCTGCTGCAAGGCTCAATTTCTATCTCGTTTCTGTCTCGTTTCCTGACTAAGCATGAAATATTTGTTACCAGGCCTTGAAGGCATACAACTTTGCCCAGTGCTCGGAGCACAAAAATCATGCTCGATACATGAAATCCAGCAATTTGATTAGTTGATTTTCGAGTCTGAGTACAAAAATCATGCTCGAAAGTTTTATGACCGTGAGGCCAGACGTTAAGAAAACGGCTACCAATCCATCAGTTGATCTTTATCTGCAGTTAATTGAAGGAAATTCCCTTATTTTTGACATTATTACCTATTATGTCTATTTGTTTTGCTCACGTATCGTTGTCAATATAATGGTGCAACTGTCATACACGTGGGAGGTTTAGCTAGCTATAAAACCAGGTTCAATCCACTATTTTCTACATAATTCTGTAAAAATTGCTTTCTGTTCGTGTTTTTTTTTGACAGTGTATTGTCTGTCCGCATGTTTATTAAAAAAAAAACTAAAATATCAAAATAAATCAATTGACTTGGGTTTTTTTCATTGAAATTGGATATTATCTATGTTGAATGTTATAAAAAGAGCCAATATGATTTTTTTGTATTTGTTATAGATATAGTTTTTAACGAATCATTACTAAATATTGGATTTTTTTTTATCTAAGCTAAATTATAAACTTTTGATAAAAGCAAATCCATTGATGTAAACGTTTGACTATTCTTCGAATGTCTACAGACTCCTTTATTTCTAAATGAATTGTTTTCCTAAGCTTTAAGACATGTCAATAGTCAAACATTCATTCGTGTCTCTCGGGTATTTTCATTCAATAAAACATTGATATCCCAAAGGATCTAGGCAAATTGTGGTTTCTTCATATTTGATATGTAACAAAGCGCTTACACAAACAACGGACAACGTTTGAATTGATTTACTCTTTGATATTTGAATAAAAGATAGAACTGGCACAAAAAAAAAAACTAATACAAATATATTAATTTCTCCCAGCAGTACTGTATTATTATCAAATATCAGACGCAGCGATGTTAGTATTATTGTTTATCGATTATTGGTTTTGCATTAACTCATCATCTTGAATGTAGAAAATTAATAAACTTTACAAATTAATGCTGATATATGGAAAGGATTAAACACTATTCGATATTATTGTATTTGTGGAATAGTACCCGTATTCCTTTGAACAATATGTCATTCCAAACTAAAATGTACGTCGCTGTATTTAATTGACCAGTTAGTTTTACTCTAATATAACTTTGAAAATAAAAGGAATAATTCTGACGTGTTGGTCCTCATGACAAATACACCACTTCAGTGTTTCTTTTTTCTAGAGTTGATATAAAATTCGGAGATAATGCATTATTTTCAATCAGACAACTATCAAAGTTCAACTGAAGTGGATGTAAGCATGCTATTATTGGCCTTCAACAATGAGAAAAAACATGTTCATTAAGTTGTTTAACTTATTGTAATATGATTGAAAATACTGTTCCGTACTTCAACATTAAGTTTCTGTTTTACTCGCAGCGATATTGCTGACATGGCGTTAAATAATTATCTTTTACTTTCGATGATAAGTCAACGTGATTCGGGTTATATTATTTTTTTATGGAATCGATATGGAAATCGTTTATGTAACAGACAACCTTCGCAGTGTATTTTCATCTGTATTAACCAGTATAATTAAAGTATTTTATGAGGGCAAGATGTCCTTATTTTACCTTATATAATGTAAGAGTTCGTGATCTCCTGTCAGGAGGAAAAAAATGTATATATTTTATATCTATTTTATGACCATGGCCGATAAACTGAAACCATCTAGATTGCTATTCGCAAATGTCTTGGGCATGTAACTCACATATTCCAAATCTATTACCAAAGACCTAAACGAATTACTATTACAAAATGTATCACTCAAATTCGAATTGAAATTTTAATGGAGTACATATAAATGTCTCGTCCAATCAGAGCATTAAACACAATTACTCCCTTGGTGTAGAGATTTTTTTTCGGTAAATCATCGAAACTGTTTGTTAGAATGCGACATTATGGTCCTAGACCACACTAATTTCGTAGTGCATTAACATTTTTTTTTAAGACTATAAATGAAAAATTAAAAAAATCCGACTGCTACTACTTTTAGTACAAATGCTATCAAAATTATAGAACACTTCATCCGCTCTACCTCAAAATATAAACAGTTTTATGTAAAGGGTGTCTTGAAATCCTTTGACAGCTTCCGAAGTGCTTTTTTAACCTATTTCTGCTGGACTAAATCACTACCTTACTTTAAAATTCATGACCCATTTTTTCAGTGTAATTTTATCCCCCTACTTGCTATTTGAGGCATAAAACATGGAAAAATAAATTAAGACAGGGTATTAAAAGAAAATTTGCAAGTGACATACTGTCCACACTTGGGACTATATTCGTCAACCAAAGGACGATAACTGAGTACTCGGACCGTGACCTTATACAAGCAGTCCTGATATCACGTCTTTCTTGACCGTATAACGTGAACTCCCGATTATATATATTTTTTTTATCCTGGTGCGTAACATCAAAGAATCTTCACAAATGAGGTGCAATTAATTTCATATTAAGATTCCTGACTCAAAGTGTAGAAAAGGATGTTCATTTCATGACAAAAAGACAGTAATATTTTAATTTAACTTCAAAGAAATACAAATTGTTTTATGTAACAATTAGATGGTTATTTAAATAGTTCAATGTACTTTTTTGAGACAGAAAAAAATATGATGATATGACAATTATTAGTTGAAGTAATTGTATAAGAAACCCAATCGGCAATCATCGGGTGACTCCGCTTCTCTCCTTCTGAGGTACGGAATCAGCCGAGTTGTGACGAATGAATCTTAACCCAATCGGCAATCATCGGGTGACCCCGCTTCTCTCCTTCTGAGGTACGGAATCAGCCGAGTTGTGACGAATGAATCTTAACCCAATCGGCAATCATCGGGTGACCCCGCTTCTCTCCTTCTGAGGCACGGAATCAGCCGAGTTGTGACGTATGAATCTTAACTGAATCGGCAATCCTCGGGTGACTCCGCTTCTCTCCTTCTGAGGTACGGAATCAGCCGAGTTGTGACGATTGTAAGCAAACGACATAAAATGTAACAAAGTATGAAATAAAGAAAAAGTGCATGTAAACTCCGTTTATTCAAATGGATTTAATATTTTGAATTTTTTATTTTGCTTACGAACCCGGGTACATATACAGCTAAAATCAGACAGACAACACACACACACCAAACTAGAACATAGTCTTTTAATTAACACAGAAAAAAATCATCTTGCAAAAGGAACCCAAGTCTTCTATGATTGTTAGATAAGTGAATAATAATATCTAGGGGAAAATGTCATAGCTTTAAGTTTATAATATATGTGTTTGATTAAATAAATAACCAATTTTAAACATTTAAAATGTTTAACCATTAATTTATTGAAAAGGCAAAGAAAAAGAATGGAAAACATTTATAAATTGTAAAACATCCACTTAGTGAAATATTATTTAAACGCAAAAGATACCGGAGGGAAATCCAAACTCAGAGGTAATAAATTAACTGACATAGCCATGGCAAAAAAAAACACTGACAAAGCCAAAGCAAAAAAAAAGAAAAAGAAAAGGGGACAACCCAACATAGAAAATATAAAGTGACGAAAATATAGGAACTTGTACGTTGAAAGTTGAACATATTATTCACAATTGTAAAATAACCAGTCACAGTTGAACAAGGGCGTGTAAGTGGATATGGGTCTTCTGGTTTATTTGAAAACAAAATCACAACATGCTTGTACCGACTTTCTCCTTAACAATAATACCAATCAGTTAAATACCTCGAATGAAAACAATGATTGTATATTCATTTCAATTGCACATTTATTATACCTTGAAGGGTTGATGGCATACACATTGAATAATAACCAAACAATTTACATTCATTGGCATTTTAAAAAATCATTGGTTTATCGTCTTGCCAATTTAGAGTTATCTCCCGTTTAGTGTCAATCGTTAGTAAATCACTTACCTACATTAGCACATGGGATTCATAATTACATTACTAACATAATGTTATCATATTGCATACATGTTTCGCATTAGTTTAATCACCTACTTTTTATGATTTTTGGCAAAAGACATTGTAATTTATGTATATAGGAGAGACAGTGAAAAAAGTAAAAACACAAAAATACTTTACTCCGAGGAAAAGTACTCAATCAACTGGCAAAATCAAAAGCTCAAACACATCAAACGAATGGAAAACAACTCTCATATTCCTGACTTGGTACAGGTATTTTCTTATGTAGAAAATGGTGGATTAAACCTGGTTTCGAAGCTAGACAAACATCTCACTTGTATGACAGTCGCATCAAAACCAATTATATTTACAACGATGTGTGAACAGATCTAGAACAAACACATTATGTAACAATGTCATGAATAAGGGTACAACATCATATAATATATTGTAACGATTAAATTTGCAGTTTTGGTTATTATCTTGAGTATTATAATAGATCGAGATAAACTTAAATATTAAATATTCAGTAAATTCTACAAGAGGTCAACATGATAAACATTGTCTATTAACCCAATAAGGATTTTTTTTCCCTTTAAAGTATTTTTTTCACAACTTTTATAGTTTATAATCCTGAACAAAAATCTTCTCCTCTGACAAAACCGGGCAAAATAAAGCCAAACTTGGCCTTACTCATCTTTAGGGTGTGTTGTATCCGATTATCCCGACTTGCAACCGAAATGGCCGCGATGGCTTAAAATTGAAATAGAGGGTAAATGTAGTATGGTATATAAAATCTCTGAAACTAACGCATAACAGCAAATCTGACATTTGCAGACGCATCAGACAACCCTTTAAGATAAACTGTTAACAGCAACAATTTTTTAGCAAAGTAAGCGTTACAAAGAAGTCAAACATGATAAAAATTGTCAATTGACCCCTTTAACCCTTGTCGTGATTGGTGTCCTCTATAGCTTGCTGTTCGGTGTGAGCCAATACTCTGTGTTGAATGCCGTACATTTAACCTAAAAAGGTTTATTTTTTACAAATTGTGACTTGGATGGTGAGTAACTTATCTCATTAGATCTCATACCACATCTTCTTACATTTTGTACATGTATATCTAATAAATGTTAACAGTATCGATTGTGATTTAATTAGGAATTGAATGCTTCATTTTGTAATTCATTGGGGTGTGAAAGCGTTGACCGAAGAACATTTTGTATGAAGCGCGGAAGCGCTTCATTTGAAAAATGTGCGCACAGTCACATACTTTAATGCTTTTACAACCCCATGAAGTAACAAAAAGAAGCATTCAATACCTATAATAATATTTATATTTATATTTAGCTAGGATCATGAAAACAATTAAATATTTTTTTTAATTTAATTTACCTGTGCACTTTATTGTGGGAAAATATCTGGAGTAGTCTACGCATTAATTTCAAAATACCCATTTTCTTGACCTTGAAAATATGTCGTTTACCTCCCCTTTCTTAATTGGTTCTTTTGAGAATAAAAGCAAATCCCTGTATACAAGTACTTAGTGATAATAAAAAGATTTACATGTCTTACTTGTGTAATTCTCTCTATATTGTTAATATCAATTACTTTGAATTATAGCTAAAAGTATACAAGATTATACAAACCAAGTTCAGACGGAGGACATTCTTCGGCAAGTTGCCGTAAAATGTGTTTACAATCTTGTACCTTTACGACATGCGATTTTATACCTAATTCATACGAGCGTTTATTTATTATGATCTCTGGTAGGCATTAATTAGCTTCTTCTGTCTTTTCGTCATTTGTTTTGCTGGTTAATTGAATTGACGTAAACACAAGAGAATGAGCCATTTCATTGAAGATTCGAGATTCTCTTCTTTCTTTGCTTGAGTCTATTAACCACCAAATATTATGAATTAGAAGTGCACCTTCGGATAGTTGTGGCTAGTATTACGTTCCCCTGGGGGATTTTAACGGTATTAATGTATCTTGTTCGATAGTTTTCTATGTATAAGGAACCCCTCATAATTGGTAGTGGCATTGGATAGATTCAGATTTGGTGACAGTCATTTGGGGGATTAAAAGTATTATAGTTCATGTATAACAGCCTTAAGAAATATAACATTTTCCGAAGGGAAAACAATATCCGAAGGAGGATTTAAAATTGAATAAACAAGGAAAATAAGTTTTATTGTTTGGTGCACTATCGCAGGAACGGTTTATAGCGTATGTTGTTGCGCTTTGAGGACAATTCTGATTCAAAAATTCAAATTGAAATAATCGAAAAAAGTATTCTTGGATAATTATTTTGTGAGTTTGATTCTAAATTGAGATGACATCAGCTGCAGTCGCCTCTGTTGCTACCTCCGCCAGTTTAAAAAGACAAACGGGAGCCAGTAAGAATCTTTCTACTATGGCTCAGATTAAGGTAAATGGTGATTTGTGATATATTTTGTGTATTTTGAATGTTACGATTATACAGGTGTTTTCATTAACAGATTTTTAAAAAGAAATATATTCGTATTCAGAATATGAAAATTTCGGCAGAAGAGTGTGTGTGTGTGTAAAACTACTAAAAGTATAATCCGGTTAATTTATGTTTCAACTGGTAACGAATAAAATAAACTGGCAATTCTATATAGTACCCAACTGTTTATCCAATTTTAAACTCGCCACAAGTATAGCCATGCAACTCACGTGTGAAATTTCAATAGGTGCATATAATCACGTGATACAAATAAAAGATCTGCTTGACTATATGGTCCGTTGTTAACGAAAATAAGCCCTTTTAACATAAAATATATTCTTATGTGAAATATATCTAAATAGATTACTGCTAGTTAGTGATTTTGTTCACTTTTTCCAAAACTACATCTACCATTATATTTTGTGAAAATTAGAAACATTGGGAATTTTTATAAAAAAAAATTAGGCTCAATATTTTGAATTATTGAGAAATTTTCAACCGGAAAGGAACTCTCTGGGGAGGGGAAAGAATCATATAAATTGACGGTTCTTAATTCATTGAAAACCACACAATGATGAAGTTAGCATCGATATATCAACAAATGAAATGGTGAATATCTGCTAAACGTGGTTTATAAACAGATGTTTCTTGATTTTTAATTAAGTTTTTTTTAGAACGATTGATTATGATAAACAATAAACTGGTAACAATAAAATAAGGTTTACGACCAAAAATCATTGAAATAAAGGTTAAAGTACTGTCAGTTTACTCTGTAACAAACGAAAATAATTTATCTTATGTCTTGCAGTTTTAGGGATGTTTTACGAATATATGTGATAGCCATAGACCATATTTAATGTACATATTTAATAATTAGTGTGTATGTGTATTGTGCATGTACAGTCAATGACAATATCCAATATTTAAACAAGTAAGTGCTAATACAACTTTCATATATTTAACTCATCCACACGAAAAATTATCAATGATTATGGACAAGTCAAAAGATGTTTTGAAAGCTTAAAATATGACTTTTTTTTTAAATTGCTTAACTTTTAATGCAAGAGTATAAGATAAAACAACACGAAAAGCTTGATATATTGCAATTTCCTGGTCAATGATATAAAAAAATATCAATCTTGAGTGATTTTGATAGAAATTTTACTATTATAGCTGACTTTCTGATCATTCTATATAGAAATAAAAGTATGTGGTACAAGTTGCAATGAGACAACTCTCCACCCAAGTCACAATTTATAGAATGTAAACCATCATAGGTCAAAGTACGGTCTTCAACACGGAACATGGGCTCACACCGACCAACAAGGCGGCTATGAAGAGCCCAACAAATTACAAGTGTAAAACCATTCAAACGCGAAAACCATTTATCTAATCTATATAAAAACAAACGAGAACAAACGAGAAACACTTATGATTCGCAATGGTATCGGTCAACTCATTCAAATCTCGATAAAATATGACATTCTTAAATGTAACAGTTTCTTTTCCTGACCATTGTCATTTTTTTTTTAGTGTTGGAGATTGGTAATGTTTTTTTTTCAATTCATGTTCAAAATCCTTCTCGTAAATCTTTTTTGTCATAATCGACAAGTTTGGGAGACACATCATCAACCTAGCAAGAGGGATATGAATTTGTTTTATTTACTCTCTTCCAAACTCGTGAACTAATCATTTTCAGTAAAGTTACCTGAACATTCGATTGCTTTCATCATTAAATGAGCAATTATTGTCTAAAATCAATGTGTAAATTGAAGATCATTGATTAAAGAGGAAAATGAAGGGACATTTTCAAAAAATGGAAAAAAAATGAAGGGAAAGTTTCAAAATGGAAAAAAAATGAAAGGAAATTTTCAAAATTAAAAAAAAGTTTCAATTCGAAAGAGATTTTTCTTTCATGTTTAGCGTTGCCGTATCTCTTGCTTTCTCTGTTAATTTTTTTCCATCATGTAGTTGAGGCATTCTTCTTTATCATTTCAACAATAGCAAAAGGTGCACGTTAAAACTTATAACTTTATTGAGAAACGTCTCAACAAATTATTATTTATATAAACAATTCATCAACAAAAAAATAATTATTTATTGAAAAAATTGCCACTCAATTGTTGTCAGTCAAAAGTACTATAGTACACATTAAACATGTCATTCTCTTGTCCTATCTGCTATGCTATTTTTCTCAATGTTTGTAAATTTCTTTAATATTAGTAAACATTCTACATTTTGAGAAAGTCCATAATTTGTGTTTTCAAATCGATGCCATTTTGTCAATGTCCTATAAATAAAAACAATCGACTTCCATAATTTCAAATTGATTGACCGTTATATATTGAATTAATTTGTGAAACATTTTAACATTTTGTGCTTATTTCTACTTTAATGGGTAGCGAGTTGTTATTTTCTTATTTTAATAGTACGTTGGCCTGTATGTGATTACAATTAGAAAGTGCAGATTTGTTTTAAATGTTTTAAGTTACAAAAAGTCAATTTACGACAGGAAACTCAAATAGTATAATTTTCTGATACATTGCGTTATCAATAAAAAATAGACATTTTATGGATTTTATGAAATTACAATATCTGAAGTTATTGAAAAATATAGATGTCATAAGAAAAGCAAGATTCAGGAAAATCGTCATATATGAAGACTTGAGTTAAAAACCACAGTGTCACACATATTTTTAGATGCCAAGACGACTTTTTTGGCGCTTTTTAAAATAAATCGGAAACCTTAAAATTAAACCGAAAAACGCATGGAACAGCAACGTTTGAAATACGCTTAAATAGGAACCCAAGCGTGACTTTTTTTTCATAAAGCTGAATTCATTACATTTGAGAAAAAAACATCATGTGGCGAGGAGAGACCAGTAAAGTTAAGCATTTACCAACAAGGCATGTCAGCTATGCCGAAGTTCCGAATGTACGGGTAAGTCACATGGTCTGATCAGAAATTTAATCGCACAATAAAGCTTTTATGATTATGATATGTCAATGTTGTTTGACCACGTTTAGAACACTAGTCTTTATATTCAAGTCATAAATAATGAAGTGTTGTTTGCTTTTTGAAGAAAACAACTGTTTACACATTTCGGTTCGTCATGATAACATATATATCTGGTTACAAATCTGTCTTGTCTGAATAAAATACAAGGTCTCCAACTAGTCAGCTGGTAAAATAGACCCAACTCTTATATAAATAAAATGTAAGTGTAATTATCTGCTGTATAAGTAAAATGCAATACGCGGTTTTCATCTGTATATTAATAATATATTCTTTACTTAGAAAAGTAATTTTTAACGGAAAAGAGTTTACCCTCATGATTTAGTTTTTTACCAAGTAAAATTTTCTTAGAACACCTTGATTACAAGTCATTGCATCTATTTGACCCACATTTATGGTCTACAAGTGCAACATTTAAGTAGTGCATGCGAAAAAAACAAATTAAGTCGTAGAGCGTCTTAAAAATAATCGCACGAAGGGTTATATTGTTCATATAGTTCGTTAATTAGGATAAAATCATCTATATAAACTTATTGCTTCGCTGAAAAACCTTATTCTTAAAGGTTATCACCATTTTGATATTGAAGTGAGAGCTTTGAATACTCTGATTATCAGTGATACCATTTATTTTATAATAAGAGCATTTCAAACGTGTATTACTGCATAAGGTCACTGCCATTTATGATCCTACATAGATAAATTATATAATGTATTGATACTTATATAATAACATTGCACTAGGTAATGATTTTATCAGACTACTTATGGCTGCTTATGACATCTTCTCATCAATCCATCAGAGATGCACTGATTAACTTTTCAATCTGGGCAAACTAAATCTATTTATTAATTCAAGTTGAACTAGAGTTCAACTACTCCAACTTCTTTTTAAACTTCTTGACGTGTTTGGTGTATGCTCTTTTTATAAATGCAAGCACAATGCCATTTGTGATGTCTGAAAATAGTACAATCACAAAAATACTGAACTCCGAGGAAAATTCAAAACGGAAAAATCAAATGATAAATACAATAAAACGAATGGACAACGACTGTCATATTCCTGACTTGGTACAGGCATTTTCAAATGTAGAAAATGGTAGATTGAACCTGGTTTAAAAGCAATAAACCTCTCACTTGTATGACAGTTGCATTACATTCCATGCGATACAAAGACATAAATGATACTACTCATATTTGACAAACGATTATCATTTTATGTTTCATTTTTTGTTGTTTGATAAAATGAATACGAGTAACAGTCTGACTTAAAAGAAACTCATCTCGTGTTTTTTGGATAAAAAAATGTCATTATACCTTGACAGCTTTACGAAAAGGTTGTTTTCCTTGAAATAATGCTTCAATGGAACTATTACTCTATACTTCACTTAGCTGCTGCTGCTTGTATCATATTTTTTTTCATTTTTCTCTCAAAAGATAAAGATTTCAGGTGTAACTTACTGCGATGTAACTCATATGAATTAGAAAACTTTCGAAATTGATCCCATGTATTGTGTTATGATAAATATTTAGTTTTGTGGTTTGTTATGTATACATGACCAAATGTTATGTCTAATCAGATTTCTGTCTACCTCCTCCCCCTCCTTTTCTCATTTTACACTGTCTTTTCCCGTCTTTTTGACACTTACCAAACACTACTTGAAATCTGCTTTCAGATCCTTCACAACTAGTTATGATATATTTGAACAAAGCATGCAGTTGCTCTGTTTATTGACCTAACCTCGGCACACTAATATAACAACGAGGACAGAATCGTTAATCATACAATGCTACAAAAATAGATAATCTAAACAATACAAAGATGTATTTTTGTTCGGCACATGGGTTTTTCTCTCATGCTTACATTACAAAGACATAAATATTGTATAATTACTCAGTTATATATTCAGTTACTTCAACACACTATATCGGTGGTTCATCTAAATGTATATTGTCATAGATTAAGTGTTTGCCTTCGCCCGAACAATTAGTACCAATCGTTATTTATAGCGATACCATATTATTGCAAGCACATGTTATGTTTATGTAAGCATACGCGCCATGTTCCACGCCTTGATTAAGCAATATCTTTACTAATGTACATGATTGTGAACCCTTACTTCATAAGCATCCATCTCTGATCAAAAATATGTCAAAAATAGGCATATACATTTGCATATAACTATAAAGGTGCCAAGAGAACTATTTCAGTTACTGTGAATTCATTTTTATTCGTTGGATACTAATTTTCGTGGATTTCATGGGTACATGAGAACCACAAATTCAAATATGCAACGAATTACATGTTTCCTAAAGGAATATGTGCAAACTTTGGCAAAACCAAGCAATCAAATATCCACGAAAATGCAAATGTTTCTCAAACCACGAAAATTGGTATCCACGAATATAAATGAATCCACAGTCAGGCTGAAGCTGGGATTTTCTTGCTGCTTTGGTGGTCTTGTGCTGTTGTTAACCTTTAAGAAAAAATAAATATTGTTATTATACCTCCTTTCAGCAATGCATTCTACGTATTGACACATATTTTTGTACCATAGAAAACTCATTGTAACCCATTCAAGAAGTTGCTATGATTAAAACAAACGCTCATTTACATGTTTCTACTTCTAACGCATTTCGAAAGAAGGCAGTTTGTTATCGAATGTTAAACCGGAGTTTTTTGTACCAATGAACATGTTAACAAACATATCTATGTTACATACACGATTGCACTAAAATCTATTTATACCTAAAGTTGAATTATTAAATATAAATGAGTGTTGGACTGAGCTCCTTTTTCTATACACTTATTCAAAGCTATTTGCGATTTTTGTAACAAACGCTCAATCCATACTCTTGTGGTTTATTTTTTTTATTTCAATGGGATTAGAATAGATTTATTTGAGTACGTTTGAAATGACATAAAAAAAAAAACACCTAAAGGTTCTTATTATAACATCACCGTATCGAGGCCAATGTCCTATATACTATGCAGTTAGGGAGCTACCATTTGATTTTTATGGGGGAGCTAGGATGAAAAATGTTGTCCTGCATTTTTTTTAGTTGTAATCTCTGTCCTGCCTTTTTATTTTTCACTCTATCCAGTCCTGCTTTTTTTTTTAAAGTTTATCCTGACTTTTTTTACATAAATTGTCATCCTGACTTTTTTTTTGCAAATGTCTCATCCTGCCTTTATTTTTTACTCAAAACTCCTGTCCTGCCTAGTTTTTTCATATTTCATCCTAGCCCCCCATAAAAATCAAATGGTAGCTCCCTTAGCGACAAGTAACGGCATGATTATTCAGGTTAATTATATCTAATGGTATTTTTTCTAGCTTGAACGTGTACTTTTAGTTATACTTACTTTTCATTGATTAAATACATGAAGCACTATTTCGTGATGCACATGTAAAGGCAACCCTGGCGACCACTCAATCATCCAGGCTAGAGAGATTTTGAATCAATGTAAAGGGTAAAACTATTTGCAGACATTAAAAAATAGACCGAATTGACAGAATGTTTTAATAATGAGTTGTATTGCAACATTTCTTATTTGCTCTGCATCAGTTCTAAGACAAAATTGAAAAAGTGTATTCCGGTTACTTCCCACGGTCACGAATCGAAGACCACTCTTTAAGTGCATACGATACAGTAACAGGGGAGATAATGACGTTGATAACGTTAAACGCTGTTTTCGCGACGTCAAACTGTGACTTATCAGTAAAAGATGCATTTTTCGACTGATTTTTATCATTCAAACTGATTTAATTTGAAAACGAGTGCACGGACCCCTATTTCATAAAACTACATTTTGTTTCATTTTGCAGGGAGGTTATGTGCACCATATTTTATAAAACTGTAAATAGTACAATTTTTTTAATGCTGATAAATATAAAGCAAAAACTTACGTTTTTTTCTTCCAATCTTGACCATTTGGTAAATATGCGTTATTTCTGAATAAAAAATGCATAAGTTTTTAGAATACTCCTAAAATGCAGAAATTACAAATTATAACACAAAAACAATTTGTGTTTATCTATTAAAAACTAAAAAGTTGTGGTTTTCTTTCGAAAGATAAAATACGGCCACAAATCCGAATTTTGAGCAAATATACAAAATTCCGACCTCATTTAACTAAAAAAGTAGAACCTGAAGGTATATTTTTTATTACATATTTGATTTAATCAGGCAAAAAATAGTCTATAAGGCAATTTTCATCAAACTGCAAATACATGATCAAAACTGTATCGTATGCCCTTAATGCAAACATAGTTACTGTCACGTCATGCAGTCTGAAAATAGAAACACTGAAAAGTTTTAAAAGTTTGATTTCGGTGAACACTTTGTTTCGAAATGTTAGTGCCTGTGTGGAAACACTTTTGATTCATGTTGGTGAGGAATCAAAAAGGGAAATCGGCCTCAAGCAAAGTGTCTAAACAGCAGTTAAGCGTCCAATCATACATTATCTTGGACACTGGTTAATTAGTTGTAAAATGAAAGGATTAAAAAGTGGAAATGACATTGATCTCTCCAGATTAGCAAGAGTCACAAAAAGAAATTAAAAAAAACCTCAGTAAAATGATGGAAGTACAGTTAAATCGTAAGATGTTCAAATTTTCAATCAACTTAAATATTCAACTTTCTTAAAAATTTCCACAATGAAAGACTACGAAAAGATGAACAATTCAACAAAACGGTACAACAAAAAACTAAATACTGAGCAATCAAATTCCGAGAGTGATATAAGCAGGTTCCTGTCAATTAAACACTGCTTATACAAATATTAAGTAGGTAAGGTAATAATCCATAAAATTAAGTTAATGAAACGAAGTTATAAAAACGTAAAGACGTGTAACTAAGAAACTAATTATAAAGGGGGTTCGTAACCAAAACCTGACTGGCTGTGTTGAAAGGAGATATGTATTCATGCTCAGTGAATGTTAAAATTAGAGTGGTCTCATTTGCAATTATACCGTATTTTCGTATATTTTTTAACGCAAACTTAAAAGATCAAACAAAAGATGTTGTCCATAAACAATTTACATTATGATAGTAAATACAATTAAAGAAACATCCTTTTCAATGATTCTGTGACATATTTATTTTCCAATTACATGGATTCTTAAATTACCTGCACGTTTAATCTTGACACATGGTTGGACCAAACACCGACGATATTACGTAAGAATAATGGACATTAATTGTTACATTGTCCGTTATTAAACATTGATTTTATTTAGAAATTACAAGGAAACTGGTCCTGTTCAGTTTTTATCATCACCATTATCTTAGTTTTATTGCGTTTCAATTTAGTTCTATAAAAGGTTAAAGCTGAGGCTCGAACGCACGCGACTGCTGCAGACGACAATCAATTTCATCCTTGAAACGGTGACATATTCATTAAACTTGAGTAAAAGGGAACAATGTTTAGTAGACAGCTCTGATTTTTGTCACTAAGACCACCATGTTCAATTTGTATTTCACTAACTTCCGGGTTAAAGCTCAAACATAACTTTCTGATCTTTGCGTTTTGAAGAACTTTTTAACTAATCATAGGACTAAAGCTGACACAATTAAAGTACATAGATGTTTAAAGGAAACGAATATAGCATAGCTGATAAATCCTGAGCAATTTTAAGAGTATATATGTTCTTTTGGGAATAAAAAAAACTTGGATTGATGGCTGTTTATTTTAATCATCTTACGAAATGATACTTAAGAGTTTGTTGACGGTGCCATAAATGTATTCGTATATCTTGCAACAAATGTATTAATAAACTTTCAATGGATTCCCTAAGGAAGTAGAATTTTTCTAACTTTAGTGACAAATTTGTCTAGAAATGTTACAATTCTGCTCAATTCAACATGGAAAAAAGGATTACACATACAGTTTCTTTAACCATTTTGGTAAGATTATATAATGTTTATTTGACTTATGTAATACACCTATAATGGTTTACTTTTTAAATTGTTATTTGGATGGAGAGTTGTCTCATTGGCACTCATACCACATCTTCCTATATCTATTGTATATTTTTCATATTTTAACATTGTTTTACGTTACTCAGATCTTTCTTCATTACATAATCTGTATATTTTTCCATCTTAAAAACGAAATAAGGTCAATCAAAACTGTATGTGTGTATTTTTCTTTACGATCTATAAGGTATATAGGTAGGGTTTTCATTTTCTTTTCTTTTTCCCTTGAGTATATTGAGAGACATGCAATTTGTATGAATTCACAAAAAAAAACTGCAAGTTAAATATAAAAAAAAAAGACATTTGGAGGGTAAATAGGGAAATCTTTATCATATTTGATTTTTATTTGAAACTAAACTAATTTGCCATGTTTATGTGATATATGCATTATAATTATATAACCTGTACTATTGAAATAAACACCCTTCACTTTTTGGTGTATTTCCACCGCGAACCATTCTTACTGTTTTTACACTGTCGTCGAGCGGAATGTAAGTGTGTACAAAATGTTACATGAATGTTTGTTGCTGGGTATACGTCACACTTTTGAAGATACACTTTAAATATACATTTACAAAATGTAGAAGGCCTGCAGTGGTTCAATAACACTTTGGGGAACATCTTTATGTGTGTCTTGTTTTAAATGACAGAGTTTCGTCATGTGTCATGTTTTTTCCTCAAGATTCAAGATTTGCATGCGTATTCTGTATATATATATATATATATATAAAAGAGTCTAAATTGAAAACTACGTTCAAACCTATGACTGCGTTGGATAAAAACCGCAGTTTTTATACGTGTGCATGTCAAACAAATTTCGTTGTAGAAGGGTCTAAAAACAGCACAAACAACATTTTCCAAAAGACCAAAAGAGTGAAAAAGTATATTTAAACAAAACGCATTTAACTAACAGGTCGAACAACTGATGTTCTTTAACCCTGCGGACTGCCATTGACGATTGCCAAATAAAATTGATCACAAGATGTAACAAAATGGATCCTAATATAAATAATACGTCACAGAAAAAAAAAATTGTTAACTTGTGGACAGGATGTTGTGCCACAAACATTCGGTGTCAATATTTCTTTAGTACACCATATCCGGATTTCGACAATAAATGTCTCTTCAGTGATGTTAGGAATCGAAACGGTATTTGGAAGGCCATATAAAAAGTACCCTCATTTTTAGATTAACTCTTGAATTTTAAGAGTCAATATATAGGATGAACGGATCATATAAACCGGAAGGAAAATATGATACATGCACAAACAAAAAATATAAAAGAGTCTAAATTGAAAACTACGTTCAAACCTATGACTGCGTTGGATAAAAACCGCAGTTTTTATACGTGTGCATGTCAAACAAATTTCGTTGTAGAAGGGTATAAAAACAGCACAAACAACATTTTCCAAAAAACCAAAAGAGTGAAAAAGTATATTTAAACAAAACGCATTTAACTAACAGATCGAACAACTGATGTTCTTTAACCCTGCTGACTGCCATTGACGATTGCCAAATAAAATTGATCACAAAATGGATCCTAATATAAATTTAATACGTCACAGAAAGAAAAAAAAATTGTTAACTTGTGGACAGGATGTTGTGCCACAAACATTCGGTGTCAATATTTCTTTAGTACAACATATCCGGATTTCGACAATAAATGTCTCTTCATATACATATACTTAAAATTATAAATGTGAATACTTTCTACACGAAAGGCAATCATTCCGTTCCTCCATATGTATGTATTAAAAATAACAGTTCGATGTTAAAGTGAAACACTGACCTGTATGGCCAGTCAAGGTCGTTCAAAACTTCCATCGTCGAAAGTAAAACATAAGAAAAGGTTTCAATTTTCAGGCTTACAATTTAAATGGGGATTTAAAACAAAGATGTTTTATATACTGCATGCTAAAAATAGCATATCTTTAACATTTTCAATACAAACAGAGTTACCACCTCTCAGCCTACGAGTCGTAGATGAAATTAAAAAGCAGGACAATTGTCTACTCATGATACGCACACAAAATAAGTAAGCATGATATATCAAGTAAATAAGTATTATTTTTATTTATATTTCAAAAGTAGGAGTTTTAAATAAGCTTTAACACAGAACAAAGAAAACAAGCACACGAAGAAAAACGAGACGTAGAAATAACGTATGGCTTCGCTATTCCGAATAAATCACGTTCTCCCGAAATCAATCTCGAATTTTTTCGATGGCTTAACTCACAATGTAATTGCGACACTAGTGTGGTCGTACTTTGTTGAATATAAAGACTGAACGATTCAAATTAGGTTCCTCCTGACGTTGAATAGCAATTAACAGTACTAAATGAATAGAAAGTATAACATTACAAGTTTTTAGTCTTACCAAACAGTACTGATATGTACAAGGTTAAAAATGTACCACAAAATGGAGGTAAATTCTTGGTATTGTAATCCTTACACCATTCTGGTGTCTTATTTATATAAAGGATCACTTTTCAGTATTCTTTAAGGACACCAAATATGTTTTTTGAGATGATCTTAAATCTCAAAAATAGCGAAAAACTACCTTTCGAGTACATCATGCCTTAGACAAATGATAATTCTTTAGTTCAGGTTTTACTTTTTATCTGTTATAGACGATCATCTTACTTATCTTTCCTTTCTGTTTTCCTTTTTCATGGCCTATGATGATTTTTTGTCCATGAATTTATGAGTTTTGAACAGCGGTATACTACTGTTGCCTTTATATATAATCAAATATTTGATTACATTTTGACAGGTTTAATATTGCAAAACAGAAGAAGCAATAGTTGATTTATTTTTTTCTGTCAAATGCAAATTCTATTTTGTACCTGTCAATGAGAAAGTTGTTCTGCTTGTCAATTTCACATATTGGATATTGATCATGTGATCAAGCATGTGCAGCAGATATATTAAATGATAAGGTTTAAATTATTCCTTTCCTGAATGTCTCAATTTCCGACCTGTGACATGACATTACATGACACAACGAAATGATTTAAGGTAACGAGTTTACAATCTTCTATAAAAAGTCTGATATGTAACATGATAAACTCATTATTTATATTCTTAAAGAGGAGTATGACACTGACTATTTGAATGCAAGATAAAAAAAAAAAAAGATTTTACCACGCTACTCCTTAGATTGCGGTATAGTTTAATGTTCATTTGTAAAATGCAAAGAATACAAAAGAGTTGGTTTTTTTCCCCACATACTAATCAGGGAAGCACCTCCTTTGTTAATTTCTTTATTGTTAAATAAATGGTTTTTGTTTAGTAGATCTTTTATATCGTCTATTGAATATTTTCTTTACAATATTATTTTATCTTCTTTTATGTTACGGAAATTTTTTTGTTTAAGATGATATGCCAATTAATAACCCATGATCAGCGTGATAATTTCAACTTTCCAATTGTCAACTTCCCATTTCTCAGAAGACACATACCCTTATTCTTTATCACAAGTCTTTTACATATCCCAATTAACGTTATAGTGTTAGATTTGACCTTATCAACAGCTCCAAATACAGTTATATAGTAGATCGACTGAATAGTTGTTGGTTCTAATCTTGTATTGGTTCATTCTCTTTTGATTACAGAGACGTCGTCTGATCTTCAATGTTGTGTCTATTCACGATTTTAACATTTCGACTGATGGAAATTCTTTTCGCAGAGATTCAAAGATAGGACGCTTACCACATCGACATTCCATCCCTTAGTCTCGCTCCTTCTAGTCTCGCTCCGTCTAGGCTCGCTCCTTCTAGTCTCGCTCCTTCTAGTCTCGCTCCGTCTAGTCTCGCTCCTTCTACTTTTAGTTTAAACATATTTATTTATCATCAATACAAATTTATAATCATACAAAATACACAATTGTAACAGCATTCGGAAACAAGCTAAACATAGCTTATATTATTCCGTTTCCCAATTCCAGATAAATATTACATAAATATAGCATGCAATATTACAATGATATGGAACAAGAATAAATAAGTAACTATATAACTGAAAAAGAAAGGAGAAAACAAAATTAAATAATAAAGATAAATAAAACAAAAGAAGAAAAATAAAGTAAAAAAAGAAAAAAAGAAAAATGTTGGTTTATTGAATTAGAACATTGATAAACTACTTTTGTCAAAAAACAACTTTTATTTGTTTTTGTTGTTGGTGGAAAGCAGTATCAATAACACATAATCTATACATAACGTTATTTGTTTGTTTTTTTTTACAAATAATGGATAGTATATGGCAAAGTTTTCAAATATTATATAGAATCCTTAATATTCGAATCGTTGGATTCGTCAAGTCTTTTGCATTTATGTCAAACTCATAACTTATATTTTTGATTCAGTATTTAATCATTATTGATAAACCAAATTATTCAAGTTTGTTCTTGAATGCTAGCGACTAATCTAACAATATGTAGCGTTCCGGTGTGGCGGATATGGATGCGGTAGTCTTCTGTAAATCATTTTTTTTTAAATAGTACTACTTTCACTGATTTTAAAAATCTCATTGGTAATATTGGGAAATGTTGCCGACCTTCATTTTTTACTTTTCCAGTGTCAGTAAAAGTTAAAAAAAATGTTTTTAATGTTTTGTTTAATATCAAAACCGTCTTCTATTGTTAAAAAGTAAAAACACAAAAATACTGAACTCCGAGGAAAATTCAAAAAGGAAAATAAAAAATCAGAAGGCAAAATCAAAAGTCCAAACACATCAAACGAATGGATAACAACTGTCACTTTCCTGACTTGGTACAGTCATTTTCTAATGTAGAAAATGGTGAATTGAACCTGGTTTAATAGCTAGCTAAACCTCTCACTTGTATGACAGTCGAAAATATGCCGGATTAATAAAACACTATGATTTTCTTGTTTTTGAGTTTCCCATATGAACAGAACTCGCTTCGGACGCAAACAAATAAATGCGAGCTATAATATATTAAACTAAATACTTTCCCCCTGACACTTTAACTTTATAAATATGATTAATCTTCATTAACGTTTTAAAGATACTCAAACCTGCTCAACAACCTGAAAATAAAATTGAGAATGGAAATGGGGAATGTGTCAAAGAGACAACAACCCGACCAAAATAAAAAAAACCACAACAGCAGAAGGTCACCAACAGGTCTTCAATGTAGCGAGAAATTCCCGCACCTGGAGGCGTCCTTCAGCTGGCCCCTAAACAAATATATACTAGTTGACCAATGTTTGCTTAGAATAATCTTTTTGCACATATTTGCTGTTAATATCAACAATTTGTTTAAAATGTTACTTTTCCAAAAGTCTGGTCTTGAGTGTACATGTAATTGTTCCTGTTAAAAAAAGCGGTAAAGATTCATCATTGTTCAATGTGCTTATTATTATTGTGAAATTCTGTTATTTCTGGGTTATGTGGCATTGTATAACGCAACTGTAAGGCTTTAACCCTATCTCGTGTCCTTTAATAATGATACCAATGTTCGTGTTAATATCTTAACTGCACTTGACCACCTTTATTAATCAGTAGTGATTTGCGAAACAAATAAGCAATTAATTCTCTCATTTCTTACATCGTTGAAGTACATGTACAATACCAATTAACAAAATTTTTCGAATAAATGTAACAATTTGTTGTTTAAAAAAATTGGATAATAAATGTGGTCTTATCAAGAAACAAAGTTTGCACTGAAAAAATAAAAGATTATTGTTTCATGTTACACGTTTTTTTATTGATATACTCCAGTTTATAATTAACTTATGTCGTCCTACAATGTAGATTAATCTTTAAGTTTTTATGTTGAAATTGATTGGTAATTGTTCTCAATGACAAACCTTTCGTGCAAATTAAGAACCAAACATCAAATGGATATACATCAGAATAATAGTTTCCGCACAGTAATAGAACTCATTGATAAATGTAGAATATTCCTAAAAGATACTAATGTGACAGTTCCAAATACGAACCATTAGATGAATTGCAGAGTTGATCCTTCAAGTATAAGACAGTATGTCACGTTTCCAAAACATGGTATCGGCAGATAATAATTTCCGATTAGCCGTGTCTGAAAATACAAAATGAAGCCTTCCGTTCTTATAATTGTATTTCTTTGTTATAACTATGATAAAGCGAGCATAAGCAAATATTGTATTAAGTTTGTGTTGTTTACATCGTCGTGAGACGCACATGCTGCCATCTTGGATTTCATTGAGAAATACAATTTGCAATGAGTATCAATCATATGAATGCAACGACATTTTACCTACTGTTACAAATTAATCAAGTAATGTTTAGCATGCAGCATTTGTTCTTATATTGAATGATTAAACGAATAATTACACCCTAAAGCCAATATTTTGGGAACAACAACCATTTTGAGTGCTCCCCTTGTACTAATTACTTCAGTTCATACTTACAATTAATGATCATGGTACTATTTCCAGCCAAGTTATGATAACATGTATTCATTTAAATAAAACTAATTAGCTATGTTGAATGGTGGCACTTTTACAGGGTTTTCTTATGCTACTGTCATTTGCACTTAAGGGCATACGATACAGTTACAGGAGAGGTAATGACGTTGCTAACGTAAAATATTATTTTCGCGACGTCAAACTGTGACATATCGGGAAAAGATGCATTTTTCGACTGATTTTTATCATTCAAACTGATTTAATTTGAAAACGAGTTCTTGGACCCCTATTTTTCAAAACAGCAATTTGTTTCATTTTGCAGGGAGATTATTTGACCAAAATTTTGATAAACATGCAGCAAAAAATGACGTATTTTCTTCAATTCATGAACATATGATAAATATGAGTTATTTCAGAATAAAAACTGCATTATTTTCTAGGATACTTAAAAAATACAGAAATTACCGATTATTTAACAACAAACAATTTGAGTTTATCTTTTATAACAAAAAAGTTATGTCTCTCTTTCGAAAAAGAAATTACGGTCACAAATCTGAATTTTTAGCAAATATACAAAATTTCAACCTCATTTAACTCAAAAGTAGCACATGAAGGTATATTTTTTATTACATGTTTGATTTAATCAGGTAAAAAATAGCCTATATGCAAATTTTCACGAACTTGTAAATACAGGATCAAAACTGTATCGTATGCCCTTAATGTATTAAATACCTTACCAATTGCTGGTCTTACTATTTGACAATACTATTCTGAGCATTCTATAAATATTTCTGAGAAATGATTCAACGTTTACTACATGCACTGCTTCAAATCTGACGAATATGCCATAAACCTTTCACAAGCATAAGAACAAGTCCTTAAAGTCTTCTTCGTATAATATTTGAGTATATAATTGAAACTGCAAATACAATGATAAATTGTAGTATATAATTTTACTATGACGCAGTTTATTTTGTTTCCACAATGTAAATAAAATATATCGTTATAAAACAAATATGATTTAAAATTAAACGACTGTATAATGAAGGATAACTCTATTTGATATTGTAATCATTGAACAAAAACACCAAAGTCTTGTCTATTATACCATTGCAGAAATCAAGTATATCTGGGAAAATGAGAGCAATGTTTAACAAATTCCTTTTGTGATTCGATGATTTCAATTGAATCTTGCATATATGACAAGACAAAATAACATGGTTCATATTATTACCATGCTGTGAAAAATTCAAATTTAATGTTTTTATATTTTCGTAATGATCGTACAATCAATATTCTATCCATACAATGTAATTGGTTTAAAACGAATATCATCAAATTTGGAAGGAATATTTAAATAAATAATTATTTTGTAATAATACATACATTTACTCTTTCCATGTCTTTTTACCTATAGTGGTTAATTGTCTCGCTGGTAGTCATGCAGCATCTATTTATCGTTTTAATAGTGCACATGAAGGACATTGTATTTTGTTTTCTGCTGTATTTGATTTTTTTTTATGTGACTATGCTGTTGTCAAAAGGAATGCTCAACGTTTTTGGTGAACGTAGAAATATGTTAGGTTGAAATCAATGCAGCAGCATTCGAAAGACAAAACACATATATGATATACAACCATTTTAGACTTACTGGCTTGTTCTTTTCGGAATGAATTTTTATAATTTATAATATTATAAAAAAAATTAAATGGTTTTTGTTCATTAAAAAAAATCATCATATATTCCAGGATTGTTGAAACGTCTGAATAAACAGCTTAACGTGATTTTAATGCGATATTAAATGACATTAACGGTAGCAAATTTACCGGACCAGATACGCATCTTGGCAGGTAAAGTCTTTTCAGTGTTAGTCGAGGTAAAAATCCTAAACCTTATACAAACGTTTAAAACCTGTTCAAACAAACAAAACCATATCAAAATCCATTCATATAAAAATCATGTTGACCGATATTAAAGCAAACAAAACAAAATTTGTTACAATGATTTGGAAGTTTGTATTTGGCACAACTTTTTGCAATTTTGGGTCCTCAAATGCTCTTCAACTTTGTTTTTGTTTGGCATTTTAACTGTTTTGATCTGAGCGTCACCGATGAGTCTTAAATAGACGAAACGCGCGTCTGGCGTATACAATTATAATCCTGGTACTTTTGATAACTATTTACACCACTGGGTCGATACCACCGCTGGTGGAAGTTTCGTCCCCGAGGGTATAACCAGCCCAGTAGTCAGCACTTCGGTGTTGACATGAATATCAATTATATGGTCATTTTTATAAATTTTCTGTTTACAAAACTTTGAATTTTTCGAAAAACTAAGGATTTTCTTACCCCAGGAGTAGATTACCTTAGCCGTATTTGACACAACTTTTTGCAATTTCGGGTCTTCAAATGCTCTTCAACTTTGTATTTGTTTGGCATTTTAACTGTTTTGATCTGAGCGTCACTGATGAGTCTTTAATAGACGAAACGCGCGTCTGGCGTATAAAATTATAATCCTGGTCCTTTTGATAACTAGCCACACACTGCTAGATGTGATACCTTTTAGATAGAACGATACATGTCTTACAGTATGATCGGTTACTGAGCTTCACTGGAGAGTCTTTTGTAGACAAAGCGCACGTCTGGCGCTCAAACAAAATTTCAATCCAGGTATCTATGATGAGTTTATTAACAACCACTGGGTCGATGCCACTGCTAGTGGAATTTTTTCTTCCACGAAGGCATCATCAGCGCAGTAGTCAGCACTTCTGTGTTGATATGAATTATCATTGATATGGTCACATTATGAATTAACTGTTTAAAAAAACGTAGCATAATTGAAATACTTAGGCTTTTCTACCTCAGAAATAGATAACCATAATTGTATTTGGCGATTCTTTTAGGAACGTTTGGTCCTCAATGCTCTTTCACTGTGTACTTTGTGTGTTTTTTTTATTTTTAACTTTTTAAATTCGAGCGTCACCGATGAGTATTTTGTAGACGAAATACGCGTCTGCCGAAAATATAAAATTTCAATCCTGCAGGTATCTAAGAGCAGTTTATTTGTTATTATCGGAATTTTTACAATCGACAAAGAGTACATTGGAATCTTTTGTGCATTACAAATGCGGTTGTCATATGAGCAGTAATATTGAATACTCTTATTTCATCTGACATCATCAGCTCAGTAGTCAGTACTTATGTACTGGCATGATAAGTGACAAACCTGCTCTACATATTGAGATACATGCAACATTTTTTTGAAATTCCAATTATCAATCCAGCATTTTTGTCCATCGTTCAACAATCGAAATAATAACTGCATAATGATTTTTTAAATCTACAACAACAAAAGGAAAATGGCAAAAATACTAAACTCATAATATGTAAATTCGAAACTCATGTATAAATTCTAATTGGCAGGTACGTCATTAAATAGAAAAATCAAAAAACCAAACACATCAAACGGATGCAGAACAATTGTCATATTCCTGACTTGAAACAGATATTTTCGTTTGAAAAAAATGTGGATTAAACCTGGTTAAATAGCTAGCTAGACCTCTCACTTGTATGCGATATTCTGATTTACGTTCATAATAACAACAAAAAGCGTTCATTCGTCAAACAAGAATACAGTTATTTTTATCGACAATACAGGCACATGGGAATTTTTCTACCAACAGTGACATTTATAACTTTAAAATGTAATTAATGTAACTCTGAGAGAAGTTATTTGTTAAAATAGAAGTTCTAATTTTATTTGTATCATTGGTTTAGGGATACTATAACACAAACATGGCAAGTTTTATGTCGAAATATTTTTTCTGAGTCCCTTAGGACCAGTCAAATCTTGTTTTAATTTAATCAAAGCGACACTAACGAATCAAATATCACAATGTTGATGTCTTTGTTTAATCATACCGTATGTTCACTACTTTTGTGTTAGATATTTCGTCAAATATTGTGTATCATCTAGTTTTATCCATGAAGTGCCAATAAACCTATGCTGATAACAAATTTCTTTCGTAATTTTATTACATATTTTGATTAAAAAGCCATTTTTGAAATCTTCTAAATTCCTTCTTATTTTTCATACCTGAAAAACCATGTCCAAATTATCTAAGTATATGATAAATCTAGAGCGAATATCTTCCAGCCTGATTTCCATTGCTTATACCACAAACAGAATACACCAAAATTATTCTGAATGAGTTAATTTGCCCTCATGGTTATGTCTAAAATAATATAGTAATGTAACACAAAAAACAGAGTTGGGAATGATTTTACTAATTTTCTTGCATCATTGTATGTTATACTGCGTCTTTTATTTCTCGAAGAGATTAAGGTATCGTATAGCGGGTTATTTTCGCGGGGTGTAAATTTTCGCTTATTTTCGCGGATAGAACAAACTCGCCAAAATAAATTCCGCCAATTTAAAAGTGTACATGCAAAGGTATTGATTAAAGTTTCGAAACCGCCAAAATAATAACCGCAAAAATATTTCGTATATCTTATTCAATGAAAATCGCGAAATTTTTCACCCGCGAAAATAACCCGCTATACGGTATTATCTAATTTCTAATATCTAGTTTAAAGTGAAAATGACATGAACAGGATTTTACCATTGTTGTATAAAGAGGCATTAATTACATTCGATGTCATTTCTACATTTATCATCGTGTCATCTTGATATTGTTTTACCTTAACTACAGTTCTTAATCCTGAAACACAATGATTTAATGCTGAAGACAAACTTTACATCTCGAAATCAGCAATTATGTTTCTTGGAAATCTTTGTTTAAAACATATGGAGGAAAATCTATATCTCAGACAAACCTTTAATCATAAGTTAATAAAATCTATATCTCAGACAAACCTTTAATCATAAGTTAATAAAATCTATATCTCAGACAAACCTTTAATCATAAGTTAATAATATCTGAAAAAATGGTTGTTCAATTGACCCTTCAGTTTTTGGTCTATAATTAAAGAGATGCGAATGGTCTCGATTATATTGATAATAAAAGTCTTTACTGTTTCCATTGTTTATACCACAAAAACAAGCACACTGACCATTCATGTATTTCTGAAGAAGTTTGTTTGGTAAAGAGGACATCCTTGAAGACGAACCAGTTTTTTATCCCTCACTGGTGTGTACTAAATATGACTGGTAATGAAACACAAGAAAAATAGTTGGGGACGATTTGACTTGTTTTTGTTAACATCAGTGTATGCTATATATAATAGGGTATTTTATTTCTCTGTGAGATTTAACATGTTTAAATTTTATCATATTTCCAATATCTAGTTTAGAGTGCAAATGACATGAACAAGATTTTAACATTGTCACAATGATTTAATGCTGATCTCGAAATCAGCAATTATGTTTCTACGACATCTTTTCCAAAGACATATGGTGGAAAATCTATATCACATACGAACCTTTAATCATAAGTTAACAAAATCCGACATAATTGTTATTCAATTGACCCTTCCATATTTGGTCTATAATTAAAGGGATACAAATTATCTCGATTATATTGATAATAAAAGCCTTCAATGGCGGCAAGTTCCCTGTGAAACAATAGTCGTTCGTGTTTAAAGAAAATTACCGATATTCCTCAATGTATTTTAAGGGATTTCAATTAGCTGTAAAACAAAATCAATAATTTGTTCTGAGAATGAATACAAATCCATTAATTAAAATACGATTTGTAATTTCATATTCAGAAAGGCATTTATGATTGAAATTGTTTCTAAATTGGTATAAATTGTTCTTTGTCTGTCTGTTTCTAACGTCTAAGAAAAATGTTATGCAGTGACACGACCGATTTTTTTCTCGACCGGAAATAGATTAAAAACAGGCGTGAAATTTGAATTATAACTGCTTCCACTATTACCACCATTTCCTGTTAAATTAAACGAAGATATTATCAAAGGATGTCCGAGGAAAATAAGAGAGTACGTGAACTTTAAACGTTTTATCTTTTTATTCTATTGGTAACTAGGATTGACCCTACGGTTATTGCGAGATTGTTTTGCTCAATTGAATTATCAATATGATATTACTCGTCTGTATAAATTTATTTTTGAACAGTCTATCCATCAATAAAACGTACATATATTTTTGCCTGATTCCATTAAAACTCGATTAGAGTTGTTATCAGATTTTTGCAAACGACATGTAAACATGTGATAATTGTTTTCACCCGATTGGATTTTTGTCAAAGAAATTGAAAGAAAACCAACTTGGTTTACTCAAGAACATTATTATTTTAGCTAGTATCAGTCAGTTTTCAAAAAGGAACAGCACTTTTACTTAAAACAAAACTATAGGCGTTTGACATCGACACAAATGCATTGTAGTCTAGGTGTACCTACGAGGGCACAAATAACGAAGGGAGTAATCACCTCTCTGGGACACTTTAGATCATTCCCGTTTTAAGAAGGGGATCGTGCTGCAACATTTTTAGTGTTCGATAGTGTGTCATACCGACCTTTTTGTTGTTCAGCTTTTAAGTCTGTTTGTTTGGCCATGATAATCTCTGGTTTTCTACGACTAAAGAAATTTTTGTGTTTTCTTTGTACCTTTCTTTGTCACTCGACAAGGCAGACAATACATTTTATATATATTTTTTATTCGATTAGTCGATTTCTCATCATGGTATTCGTACATTAATTCATACAACTCAAAAGAAAAAAAGATAGTTTTATGGTGGTATGGGTGTCTTCCTCCATCTTGGATGGTAAAAAAAAACAGAGAACCAAAGGTCCAGATTTTCTATCAAGTTAGCAAAATTTCATGCAGGAATGCAAATATTTAATGTGATTTTTTATTCAAAAGAACCAATTTATAAGAATATAACTTATAAATATTAATATTTTTGCAAATGTTGATTATTTTTTGTTGTTTTAATTTTTTTTTAAATTAGCTTAATAAGGGGAGGTACCTCTAACACATTGCATTTTCTGAAGGACTACATGGAATTTTCTTATTTTGTATTTTAGCCGAAAAAACGAAAGGTGAACCTATCTTTTCTTTTGATATACTCAAAGCATTGTCTAAAAGCTATCTTTTCCTTAAGTATTTAACAATCCTATCATTTTGATGAGTTTCTAATCCCAAAATGGTGTATTTTTTTGTATAATCCTTACAAAATGTGTCATTTTGTCACATCCTGTAGCTTGAGAAAATGCGCGGTGAACTATCATTTTTATTATATGTTGTAGCATATATCAATAGATACTAAGTTTTGGCAAATTATGAACAATTTCTATTATTTTCATTTTAGACTCCCATACCACTGTCTTTTGTGGACAATATAAAGGCACATTGTTCAGTATCAAGATCGTTATCAATTATGAGTAATTTGCAGTTATATCAGATAGATTGAGAGCCTTCGTGAGATTAGAGAAATTCAATCCTAATGACAATTAGTCTATGTAGATTGTTTGCTTAGACCTGCAAATTAAACTCTAATGTGACAATTCCGTTTGTGACACATATATCAAAGCATTGTCAACAGTTAAGAAAATGAAATTTCATCTCTACGGAGCTCATAAGATCATGACAGTTTTTAGAATAATTTCGTACTGTCAAATATTTATTGTTATAGTTTTCGGTGTTTTTTTCGTGTGGACCTTTTTGTAATTGTTTATGTCTGTCTGTTTGTCCATTGGTATTGTTTTATTTTTTTGCGACTAAAGATTTTTATTTGTTTTCTTTGTCTCTTTCAGTGTTTTTCGAAAAGGCAGACAATAAATATCATGATCGTTTTAATTCGACAAGTCGATTACTAACTATGGTACTAGTACATTAATTTTATAAAACTCAAAAGAAAAGATAGGTTTTAAGTCTTTTTATGTTCGATCACTCTTCCTTTTGAATTAATCTAGATAAATGTACACTGTCTTTTGTGGACAATATAAAGGCACATTGTCCAGTATCAAGATCGTTATCAATTATGAGTAATTTGCAGTTGCATCAGATAGATTGAGAGCCTTCGTGAGATAAGAGAAATTCAATCCTAATGACAATTAGTCTATGTAGATTGTTTGCTTAGACCTGCAAATTAAACTCTAATGTGACAATTCCGTTTGTGACAAATATATCAAATCATTGTCAACAGTTTAGTAAATTAAATTGCATCCGTTGGAAAAGAACTCATCATTATATATAAGCCCTATGGGATACCTCAGACGAATTACTAGTGAGTATTTTATCAAATATCTGGAACAAAACACGGCATTCCCACTGTCAACATTTATCAGAAAGGAATTGCTAGTTTTTATATAACTTCACTAGCTGGTTGTAAGTCTAACAGTTGTTGATGACACAAATATATTTACTTATTTATTGAAAATCGTTGACTCTAATTAGTAATCGGATTGTTAAGTTTAAATTATTTCTATAGAAGAAATTGTCATCTCCTTTGTTTGAGAAAAAAAAACTGCTAAAAGTGTGTTTACTCATTGACAGTTTTGATTCTATAGTTGATTAGTTTTACCTGTAAATCAATCCATGATAAAGCTAACAAAGTCATTTGTCAGGATATTAATTTCCGTACAATGTGATAAGCACGAGACAATTGCTGTTTTAACACCCGGATATGCCCGTTTACTTGGAAACAGTCGCTTGCTGCTTGGTCGTCGACGCGCGAGCGATGTGTCGTCTGCCAATCATGATGAGAGGTTTTTCTAATTCACCTGTTGTTTCATTAAGACCGAACGGAGATTACTTCTTATAATTAAAAGTGTCAAGAAATGGATTCTGTGTTGACAAGAAAATGTAACGTGACGATTTTTAAATGATTCTTTTTTCTGTTGGGGTAAAAAAAAAGAGTTTGTGTGACGATTCTAATATGAAAATCAAAATTGGATCAACAAAGTACAAATAAGATGTTTTTTCTTTTATTTAAATCGGTTAAAATTGTTATATAATTGAAATTAAAAAAGGAATAATAATGATCATGGATATTGCATAACTTCTTCCTTAGACAGATTGGAACTAAACACAATAGTACTTCTTTTGAATTGAGGATGAATTAACTGTTCTGTGTGCTGCGCTCTGTGGCATTTAATCTCTGTTGAATTAATCTAATTAACCTCACTTATTTAATGATTTAAAAAAGCACAATGCTTGGTAATGGATTAATAAATATTAAAGTAACACAATGATAAGATAACAACGTTGTCACTATGAATGATAGTGTGAGGGAATATGCCAGACGAACCGCTAAACCAATAAAAATAAGGCACAAAAACTTGGGCAGTGAACCAGATAATTTCCTTCAATTTGAGGTAAGTCAATTTCACCTATTGATTTTATACCAGAACCGATACAAAGTAATATAAAAATGTATTTCTGAATGACTTGAGTCGTTTTTTATTTTCAATTTGAATCGACAGACTTGTTGGTATTAGGAATTTTAATTAATCATTTTCATTAATGATTCATATATTTTGGATTTTCATTGCTCCATATACATTTATTAAATGATTAACTTTTAATGACATGACGTTGAATCATTATTTCTGATGTACTGTACACAAATGTTATCCACTTAGCCATCTACAATTTTACCCACCATCTGCGCAGAATTAAAAAAAAAATGATTGAGACCGGCTTTCAGACATCTCTTTTATGTGGTTTTATTCGTAAAAGCAAATGAAGCGATTAAATAATCAATATTTTATTGTATTTGAAATGTGATATTTTTATTAAGTGCTCTCTCATTTAATACTTTTACCTGAAAGTTAAGTACTTTGTTATAAAAAAATAATAATAAATACATTACAGTTAAACACATGTCTTCTTTCGTTCGTTCTGATGTTTCTTTTCTACTCAACAATTTGATACTATGTGTCCATCTAGACCTACATGTTAATCAAATAGTTATCAAAGATACCAGGATTATAATTTAGTACGCCAAAAGCAAGTTTCGTCTACATAAGACTCATCAGTGACGCTCATATCAAAATATTTATAAAGCTAAACAAGTTTAAAGTTGAATAGCATTGATGATCCAAAATTCTAAAAAGTTATGCAAAATATGGCTAAGAAAGAGATATTGTATATTTTAACTCATTAACGCTTTATCACCCGTTGCATTCATGTAACGGGAGTCACGATTAAACAGTAACTGTTGAACTTTCCATAGCACAAAAGATCACCACAGATTCTTTTGAGAATTTGTACAAATGTAAGTGTTCTAGGCCCTGTTTCATAAAACCTTACTCAGTACTAAGTGTACAAGATTTGTGGTTGAAACACCAAATCTAGAACACTTGATTGGTTGAGTTCTGAGTCTGATTACGATAAATCCTAATGAAATATTAATAACCGCAACGTATGGTCTTTTTTACCGTTGTTTGTACTTGGTCTTGTTTGTACAATGTTTTTAATGTTCCCTTGATTTTGTATTCCTATTTAGGATCATATGCAGGGGCATAAAACAGAATTATGCATGTTCTACTATTTATCAATAGGTTCATTGACACAACATTTAAATGTGTCATTGTTTCTTCTTAGATAACAACGTACCCCTAAAAATGTAGAAGTGTAAGTTGATACAATTCTCAAACGCGTCGATGTCAATATAATGGATTTTTTTGCGACTGTCATACAAGTGAGAGGTTAAGGTGGCTTTAAGACCAGGTTAAGTCCACAATTTTCTACATTGTACCAAGTCGGGAATAATGCAGTTGTTATCCATTCTCTTTGATGTGTATGAGCTGTTGATTTTTCCCTTAGGACTTTCCTTTTTGGAATTTCCTCGGAGTTCATTTATTTTGTGCTTTTACTTTTTGTCACATTGCCACTTATCTCACACAGTTTCTATTCATGAACATAAATAGGGTTCTTTTATACTGTAGTGAAGGCAGAACTTTATGTTTTATGCTTATACAATTAAAAAAAAAATATGTACAAGACAGCACAATGAGAGAAGCTAGGACCACATCAATTATTTGAATATTTCATATCGCATTGTTTTAGTCTCACCCCATATGTTATGTACTGACAGAAGGATTCAATATTGAATGAAGACACTTTTTCAAGGGAATATCTGTTCATAACGATAATCGTCAATTGAGTTAGTTTATTGCCGAGTCATTACAATGGATTCCAATTGCAAAGATGATAATGATCTATTACTATTTGGGGTCTAATTAGCGCCTGTGTAAATGTAATTGCAATTTTTCAATCTAACAAAACTTCACGTTGAATGTAATATAATATATTGTATGTTTGACAAACACTTACAGAAAAATATTTTTCCTCTCAAAAAATCCTTATCATCAATTTCAAAAGTTGCTTATAAGAATTCCATCAAACAAGTGTTTATTTTCGGTATTTTAAACAGAATCAACAAAACTCCTAAATCAAATGCATCTTTCATTACTTAATATACATGATATACTTGTAAACTAGTATTTTATAAAAGTGCTAATTGGAAAAAAAACATCATAGTAATTTTAAATGTATAAGCAAGATTATAATATAATAGAAAAACAACAAATAAAAAAACTTGAAAAACTGCTCGACAGTTCAGAAAAGTTCTTAAATAGTCATATTTTCCTTATTATGATTTGAAGAAAATAATTGCTGACTTTGATTTTATTCTCTGCCAAATGTTTTTTTTTGTCAGGGCTTTCGACCAGTTATGGTGTTTTGTTTATAAATTAATATCGCAATAAATAATCAAGTACTAAAACAAGGCCACATAAATTACTAAACAGTAGCATAAAACACGACATAATAATCCACCTTATACATACTGACCGATTTATAAGAAGTAACATTTACACTAAAACATGTACCATCGCAGAATATATCTTTTTATAAGTTTGGTTAACACGAAGTTTGCAAGGTATCTCCTAGCAATAATGTCATCAATTCATGAATTAAAGTGTCTTATGAAGATATCTAGATATTGCTTACTTTAGAATGTGATTATAGTTCATTTCTTTTGTGTAAAAGAATATTTATCATAGGTTGTTTTAAGACACATTCCGATAAGACGTGTCACGGTACTTGTCTATCCCAAATTCATGTATTTGGTTTTGATGTTACATTTGTTATTCTCGGGGATTGGTCTGATGCTTGCTCCGTTTCTGTGTGTGTTACATTTTCGTGTTGTGTCATTGTTCTCCTCTTATATTTAATGTGTTTACCTCAGTTTAAAGTTTGTTACCCCGATTTTGTTTTTTGTCGATGGATTTATGAGTTTTGAACAGCGGTATACTACTGTTGCCTTTATTTAGCATAATAACAAGGTTTTAATGATTAAATCTACTTCAGAAAAAATACATGATACTCTTAGATCTGTTTCCCAAATATTTAATTTAATTAAATGTGATACTGTAAAATTTCAACTTAGAATTCAAGAATGATTAAATTGTGTTTTTTTTCTAAAGATGCAATCTGAACCTTGAAGAAAATCCCTAGTGCATGTAATAGAAGGTAATAGAAGATTCAAACGCATAAATACATTGCATGAACAAACAACCAATTTATAATAGTTCATTATCAGCTCGAATAGGATTTTCAATTAAATATGACCGGAAACGGACAGAGCTAACAACAACTAAAGCAAAAGATGCAAACATGCATTGGGAGCTTATACCCCAACAGATAGCATTACATATGTATTCGGTCACTATAAGAATTAACGTTCAAATGGAAGATTCCAAAAATGTTCAACATTTAGCAATAGCATATTAAATCATATCAAGGCATGATCAGAACAAAACCACTGAACACTTGTTGACTATTAACAAACGATTGATAGTCTGCAAGCAGATATATTGACCGCTTAGTACTTGGTAGTATTCCAAATGAAAATTACCTTGCATTGTCTGTAATTCAAGTAAGTTTCGCTTTTTTTAACTTCTTACTATTCTCTCAGTTTCCGCTGTTACTTTCATTTAAGTTTGCCTAAATAATTACTAGTTACACGATCTGAAAATCGGCAAATTACAGTAGGCTTGATATTTTAATAATAATAAGCAACAGAAAGCTATGATGTGTTGCCCTTTGCTTGGTACATGTAATGTAAAAAAAAAATGAAACTGACTTTGTAGTAATATTCTCATTTTTCCGATCAATCGACCGAAAACAAATAGGTGTCATTTAATTATATCCTTATGACGTCTTTTAACACTTTCGTTGCAGTTATTATAGATGATTAATTGGAAACTATATTCATGTTACCTTTCTAGAGATTAAAATAAAAAGATCACTTTCCTTTTACAATATTGGAACATTAATTTCCGTTGAAGATGGCCGAGTTTCTTGTAACCCCTGCTTCTACACTCCTTAAAACCTTAGATGGCTCCCTGGTGACCTTGTAATGAATGTTTAGGTATTGAAATCTGGAAATCCGAACTACTCGTATGAACAAAACGTCCAGATATTGAAATAAGTATTTACATTTATCGAAAGATCCAAGAGATTTCTTGTTATAAACAGTGATATCGTGATACATGAATATATATATATTATAAGTACGTCTGAGTCAGTGACTACCCTACAACTGAAAGGTAACACATGCCCACCGAAAGCTCTTTTTTTGGAAGCCCAGGTGGTCGTGTGGTCTAGCGGGACGGCTGCAGTGCAGGCGATTTGGTGTCACGATATCATAGTAGCATGGGTTCGAATCCCGGCGAGGGAAGAACCAAACATTTACGAAAGCAAATTTACAGATCAAACATTGTTGGGTTGATGTTTAGACGAGTTATATATATATATATAACTCGTCTAAACATCAACCCAACAATGTTAGATCTGTAAATTTGCTTTCGCAAATTTTTGGTTCTTCCCTCGCCGGGATTCGAACCCATGCTGCTGTGATATCGTGACACCAAATCGCCTGCACTGCAGCCGTCCCGCTAGACCACACGACCACCTGGGCTCTCAAAAAAAGAGCTTTCGGTGGCCATATGTTACCTTTCCACGTCAGTTTTAATCTAGCGGCGTACTACAGTACATGATATATAAGGCATGAAGATGTTATTGTTACAGATCAGCTAAATTATCTATAGTAAAGGATCCTACAAATTAATGTAAGATGCGATTTGGTGTCACGATATCATAGTAGCATGGGTTCGAATCCCGGCGAGGGAAGAACCAAACATTTACGAAAGCAAATTTACAGATCAAACATTGTTGGGTTGATGTTTAGACGAGTTATATATATATATATAACTCGTCTAAACATCAACCCAACAATGTTAGATCTGTAAATTTGCTTTCGCAAATTTTTGGTTCTTCCCTCGCCGGGATTCGAACCCATGCTGCTGTGATATCGTGACACCAAATCGCCTGCACTGCAGCCGTCCCGCTAGACCACACGACCACCTGGGCTCTCAAAAAAAGAGCTTTCGGTGGCCATATGTTACCTTTCCACGTCAGTTTTAATCTAGCGGCGTACTACAGTACATGATATATAAGGCATGAAGATGTTATTGTTACAGATCAGCTAAATTATCTATAGTAAAGGATCCTACAAATTAATGTAAGATGCGATTTGGTGTCACGATATCATAGTAGCATGGGTTCGAATCCCGGCGAGGGAAGAACCAAACATTTACGAAAGCAAATTTACAGATCAAACATTGTTGGGTTGATGTTTAGACGAGTTATATATATATATATATATATAACTCGTCTAAACATCAACCCAACAATGTTAGATCTGTAAATTTGCTTTCGCAAATTTTTGGTTCTTCCCTCGCCGGGATTCGAACCCATGCTACTGTGATATCGTGACACCAAATCGCCTGCACTGCAGCCGTCCCGCTAGACCACACGACCACCTGGGCTCTCAAAAAAAGAGCTTACGGTGGCCATATGTTACCTTTCCACGTCAGTTTTAATCTAGCGGCGTACTACAGTACATGATATATTAGGCATGAAGATGTTATTGTTACAGATCAGCTCTTTTTTTTGGAAGCCCAGGTGGTCGTGTGGTCTAGCGGGACGGCTGCAGTGCAGGCGATTTGGTGTCACGATATCATAGTAGCATGGGTTCGAATCCCGGCGAGGGAAGAACCAAAAATTTGCGAAAGCAAATTTACAGATCTAACATTGTTGGGTTGATGTTTAGACGAGTTGTATATACATTATGTACACAGCCATGTATCACCATCATTGATGGCGATCCGATGGACACATCTGTTGTAGGGTTGTCACTGACTCAGACGTACTTATATATATATATATATATATATATATAAACGAGTCTAAATTGAAAACTACGTTCAAACCTATGATTGCGTTGGATAAAAACCGCAATTTTTATACGTGTGCATGTCAAACAAATTTCGTTGTAGAAGGGTCTAAAAACAGCACAAACAACATTTTCTAAAAGACCCAAAAAGTGAAAAAGTATATTTAAACAAAACGCATTTGACTAACAGGTCGAACAACTGATGTTCTTAAACCCTGTTGACTGCCATTGACGATTGCCAAATAAAATTGATCACAAGATGTAACAAAATGGATCTGAATATAAATTTAATACGTCACAGAAAAAAAAATTGTTAACTTGTGGCTACGATGTTGTGCCACAAACATTCGGTGTCAATATTTCTTTAGTACACCAGGTCTAGATTTCGACAATATATTTATATATATTGACTAAAGGAATAGTTAATCAGAAAAGCGTCTTAAGACAACTTTTACATTTTCATACTTGCAAACCTGAAAATTACCAACAAATATATAATTAAATTGCCACTGGCACTGGTTACGTCCAGTGACTGAAAGTCCACCATGAGCATTATTGATTGACCCAGTGGTAGTTCTAGAAACAAATGGTATTGCTATTTTGATAGTCATTTGTATGACATTTGTTTAAAATTAAATTGTAGTTTCCTTTCTCATACATTCAGTTTACAAATGAGATTAGTGTTTTATTGATGAATGCAGATGTATAGATAATAATGAAATGAACGAATATGATTTATTTATGTATTGAATTATATATAATGCATTGTAATAAAAGAATAATTAGTATGCTATGACGCTCGTTCATTGTTCAAATAAAAATGCATTAAATGGAATTTGCATTTGTAAAAAAGAACTCTTTTAATGTTTTTATTTGAAAACCCGATTGCAAATTTAATAGTACATTTCATTCCAATTTGTTCATGTTATATATGAATTGAATTGGAAGGCCATGTTCATTTTTAGGTAGTAAACCTTTTTTAATCACGTGCACTTACGACAAACAATATTTCAACCTCTCGTTAGCGAAACGTGACTCCTCTTCTACAAGTCTGATGAAAAGCCCATGAAAATTTGTTAATACATGCACCTTTCTACCATTCATCAGTAGGATTTTGTCAGCCTATTTTTCTTTCATCCTTATAATTGCCATTGTTACATGCAGTTTACTTTTAAAGATACTTTAGTTGTCTATTCAGTGTTTTGATACGGTTCTTGTGTGGTCCTTTTGTCATTGTTTTAAGAACCGTTCTTTCTTGATGATGACATAAGTCGACTTAAAACTAATGCGTTTGGTTGCTCTTAGTATCTATTCCTTTTTTTACAAACTGAGTCTCCCAGAATAGGTAACTTAATTGACTAAATACAGATGGATGTAGTTCTAACCTGTACAAAATTTTACTAGAAGCAGATTTGTTGACTAGTAACCAAGTTAATTTTAGAAATTTTAAACATAAAAGCAAGATAACTTCATCAGAAGTAGATCAAACATACATTTGTAGCTTTAGAGTTTGAAAACGTTTTGGTTTCTTTTATAAGTAAGTGACTTTCTACTTCACTTATTTTTACATTACTTTTATGAAGCTGATTGTCACACAAGCACTTTCATTTTTTCAACATAAATAGAACACGGACGAATGAGGAAGCGTTCCCGCCTATTATTGTAAATAACGGTCACTTGACAGTCTTCATCCGGGTCCCAGTCGATCACTATAAAGTATTTTCTTAATGAAGTGGGTAGGAAAAGGAAACGGTTTATCGAGACACTTTTAAGCAATGACGTTAAACGTCATATTAAATATCGAATTGGGGTTTTCTTATGATCTTGTATCATCAAAAACCAATAAAACCAAAGAGGTATAGCCACTTTACCATGTATTTGTTTCAAACACAGATTTTTATCGGAGATTACATGAAAACATTCTATAAATATCCGTAAAATCTAAAATATTATATATTTTTGGACATCTATGTTAAAAGACAGCCGTTATGTTTATGTGGTGTACAAGTTGTAATGTTGTACAAATTATAATTTGTACAAATGTTTTGTACAAGTTATTAGTGATTTATGAACTGATTAACACGAATGGATGATGAAAGCACGCAGTCTTTTGTTTTGCATATTTCTGTAATATTTTACTACAGGGTACAGTATAATACTAGGCATTGATACAAAAAACATTATAAGACAACAAAAAAGACTTTTTATGGATATGAATATAGTATAAAGAGAAAAATAAAATTATAATTTAAATCATTCAGGTATTCTCATTTTCTATTTTGAGGACAAGGAGAATAGCACTAAATCTTTGTTTGAAGTATATGAATTTTAATTCAAAACATTGAACTAGTACATTTTAGAAGATAAACCTGTATCACCTGTATCACCTGGTACAAGTATGTATGTGTCAAAAAACAAATAATAATTTGTACAAACCTACATCTTGTACACAACATATATATTGCAAGTTTAGATTAATAACATGGGAACAGATATAACACTATAGCTGATTATCTTGCATTTTTCGAGGGGATCCATTTTGTTTAATTCGTAATGTTATGGTTGTTTGTGTTGCAGTCGCATTCATACGAAACTAGCACAACTCCTTTTTCATAAGATACAACCACTAAGTTCTAAGTGCAATACACAAAATGAAAAATAAAAAAAACTGAGACAAACAAAGTCTCGTTACTGTATTCTAATATAGAAATGTTTTTTTCTGGGAAAAGAATAAGGACTAAAACAAAGCATCTTGTCAAGAAAACGGAACGATTGCTATCAAAGAATGATCACCTTTGAAGTCTAATCCATGTTATCCCTTTTGATATTTGTTAGTTTGTTATAGTTTTCAGTGGCGGATTCAGAACTTTTCCTAAGGGGGGCCGCTCCAGTCATGCCTCAATAATACCCTTTATGATCAACCAAATTTTTCCACGAAAGGGGACCCGGGCCCCCAGACCCCCCCCCCCCCCCTTTCCCCCCGCCTGGATCCACCTATGGTTTTAAAATTGGTGGTTGTAGCTGATACGTTAACTGTTATGTTTTTTATTCCTAGAGCAATTTTGTACTTTTAATTTATATAATACACTGGTTGAACATCTAGTGCACAACAATTTCAATTATTAAAGAAAATAAATAATGTACATAATACTGACCGTGTAAAAACCCCAAGTCATTTGCGGTTGCATATAAATAGACTGACGAAGATCAATCATGATATTCACAAAACAAAAACAATGTGTATGTTTTTCATGAATGTTTGTACAACTAAATCAAGTTTCATACCTTGAATTGCAGATTTATTCGGCGCTTTTCAAAAATAATTGATAGTGATAGAACATGTGAAATAAGTAACTATTTCTCCTGTCTAAAATTTAACCATTCGTAAAATCCCACTGTGTGGAAAGATCCATCACAAAAGAGTGTTAATAGCAAAACTATTCTTTTAATTCCATTCAGTCACGTCTTCTTCCAAATAAAACTAAAATAAAAGTCAATTTCAGAATTTTCAAATTCTTTAAAAGAGTTTCTATCGTTACAGGCACACGTGTTGTCAGTGGAAGTAATTATAAGAAATAAAATTGAAAGTTCATTAAAATGTCTTATAAAAAAAATGGTCTTACAACTATGATGATCCGGAGGATGGTATATACATTCCTGAATTCTTTTAATTTTGATGCCTTTCTTTATATATTTTGCCCATTATTCTCTTTTCATTATGTTTTAGCGGCTTATTTTTTGGCTATATTCTTTATATTCTTGTCAATTATCTGTACTGATGGTTTATTCCTCTGTGGTCCTGGTTCTTCGGTGAACCCAATCAAACTCACAACTCTAAAAATTACGGGATACCTAACCTGGAAAAAAACTAAGGTCCTTTCTGTGATCTTTTTCCTTTAAAACAAAAGGATTTTAAAATAGGATATAGAATAAAATACTCGTGTTGTGTTATATGTCTCAATTTGATGTCTTTATTTCCAAGAAAGATTCTGATAAGGCATTTTAATATTCAGTACACAAGCAGATGTCCATCCATTCAATCATCTTTTGTTTGTTGATGACCTATTTATTAAATTGCATTGATTTGGTCAATAATTCATAGTAAAATGACCAATTATCCTCTCAAAGACCATTCCTATGCCATAAACATGTTCACTGCAAATATACATTTTATCTAAGTTAAACAGATGTCACCGCGTGGGACTATAAATAGATATTGCCGTTTTATTGATTAAGATTGTGACTGATATAGGAGTAAACAGATTATCCAACACAAACACAAAAGAAACCCGGAAAATATTATTAGCATAAATTGAAGTAATTAAATATAAAACAAAAAATATAAATAACAAAAATACCGAACTCCAAGGAAAATTCAAAACGGAAATCCCTTTAAAATGCTTAAACACATCAGTCGAATGGAAAACAACTGCCATATTCCTGACTTGCTGCAATTATTTCCTTATGAAGAAAATGGAGGATTATACCTAGTTCTATACCGATTTAAACCTCTCTCTTTTGTATGATTGTCGAAAACAAATTATAATATATTGGCAACAATATCATTGGCATATAGACCTTCTCGTAGATTAAACATATTCTAGGTTATATCTGGGTTATGATATATGTGCTTGCTTATATTGGAAAAGGTATATTCTCCAAAGCAATTGATACTGTTTTTCCATTATGATTTTTATGATAAATTAAATAGAAATGTGTGTCTAAACAAAAACAGAATGGGAATACTAACGCGAAAATGTTCATTAGCTACATTTATACATTCTTCAGCACGGTGGTTTGCAATAGCGCAATAAGTTATAATAAAAAATATCAAACTACAAGGGGAATTCAAAAAGCAGAAGTCCATAAAAACAGACAAAATTAAAAGTTAATTAAAAAATAATTTCGTACTGTATTTGGCCTTTTTAACTTTTTTTTATTCGAGCATCACTGATGAGTCTTTTGTAGACGAAACGCGCGTCTGGCGTATATACTAAATTTAGTCCTGGTATCTATGATGAGTTTATTTATTAACAACCAAAACAGTGATAAACCACTCTAATAAACCAGACTTGGTACTGACATTTACCTATGAACCATGTGGGTTAAACCTGGTTTATAGCTAGCTCAACCTCCCACTTGTAGGACATTTGTTAATAGTTCTATGCATTTGATTTATAAAGACTTATAAACAGTATCAAACAATCCACCATTTTCTACATTTGAAAATGCCTGTACCAAGTCAGGAATATGACAGTTGTCCATTCGTTTTTAATGTGTTTTGTTATTTGATTTTGCTGTGTGATTATGGACTTTCCGAATTAATTTTCCTTTAAGTTCAGTATTTTTGTAATTTTACTTTGTACATTGAACTCTTACGAATTTGTTTCTAAGATTTGTAGATAATGGTTTGTTAGTGTACATTTTTAAACTTACCATGGATATAAGGATTAAAATTTTACATGTCATACTCGGGCCTTTTCTACAAAAGACTAATGAAAAATATATAAAGGCCAAATAATGTGCAAGTGGAAGAGCACAAAGAAATCAAAATTCAAGAAGGCCCTGCTAAGATATAATTTTATTATTATAAAATTTAATGATTATAAATTGACCAGAATGTTTAACACATCATATTATATTGGACTCCTTAAACATTGTATTATTATCCTATTGTTTACCCTTTACCTATTTGTTTTCTATACTGAAGCTGTAAATAAAATGGTTAAACTAGATTTCTTCGACATGTCGACTAATTTTGGTGCATCAGCACTCAGACAGTTATCAGATTATATACGCAATGCTTTTGTTGCTGCAGGGGTAAATTAGTCTAGACTACGACAAACAATAAAGCTATAGTGTCAATTATGATTAAAATGTGCTAGTGCCTTACTTTAAAAAAAAATCAGACAATCGTTGATGAATACTGATCTTTGTGCGTTCGAAGCGCTATTTTGGATTAACCTCCATTCAAAACGCTCAAACTTTGAAATATGAAAGACAGGGATGCATTTATATGAAGAAATATTTGGAGCTAGAGAACTAAAAGACTTAAAATTGAATTGTGATTTTTTGTTTGTTTCAAACATTTATAAAAGCGGAATAATGAAATATCATTATGCTATTTCCTCGAAAAAAGATCGAAAACATTCCATATCTTCTATTGACTCGCGGGTCAATGATTCAACCTTAGTCAAACCCGTATTTATATAACCCTTACTTGACCCTTAGCTAAAGATGGGTCACACATGCCTTTAGTGTGTTTAGTTATCGAAAAAGGATATCAACATTGGAAAAAGAAAGGAGCCACAAAAAAATCGTTGACCTAAACTCGTCCCACAAAAAATTATCATATTCAGGTAAAACGAAGTTTTAATCAATGTCAACATTAATCTTAACTTTTCTAATTGAAAAGTAAGATTAAAAAAAAAATTCTTAACAAATATTTGGTATAATTGTTCAATCTCAAACTACAACTTTTTTTCGTTTATTACCTGCTTTGCTGTCTGAAACCAAGCTTATATGTCATAAAACTAAACTCAGTACTCAGTATTTGAAACACAAAATCAAATATTTGACTGGTTGAATTGTGAGTTTTAGTATGAGTATCGTAATACAAAGATTAATGTCTCTAAAAATGAACTCTTTAAAGTAAAAGCGCCCAGAAAGTTTTGTTTGGTTACCTGAAATGAAATAAAAATGAACTGATAGTTGACAAATGACAAACCGGTGTGTACTGTTTGCGTGTCTAGACATGGAACAATGTGTTTTATCATATTACTATTGGATTTACCAATACTTCTTTTTATATTGCTAATTGGTATCGGTGAGTGTTCATATAATTCACATTTGATGAAACTCAAAATGGTATTCCATAGAATGTAATAATTATAAGGATTAAGAACTCACATTTGATGACAGTCAAAATGGTATTCTATAGAACAAAATAATTAGTAGGATCAAGGTGGTGATTGATATAGACAAAATGCATTAAAACACGAAATAAAGAGATGTCCACCTGCGAACAGTTATTTGAAACTGAGTTATTTCAGATTCTACATCGCCAATTATTCATAAACATTTGATTTCATATGAAAAGACATAGGAAATGTTCAAAATGATTATTTTGTTATGTTTAATATGGTCGACATTCATTAGTTTAACCCAATAGGTGTTGCAACATTATAGAGGCTTCACCTTTTAAGTAAAATAGAAAAGGTCAGACTTTGCAATAAAACAGAGAAAACAATAATTTTACCTTTGAATTTCCTTTTGTTGATTCTTATGGTAAACTTTGGCAAAGTGTAGAATCTGTTCAAGACTGGACTTTATATAAAATGTATTTGGTTTCTATTGAGCATAACAACAGTGGTGGTAAATGTATAACAGCAAATACTAAAGCTATACATTACATTGTAGGAATTATTGTTTTAATACCATTCTCGTCATCAAATTAAACAAAAAGCCGTTTAAGTCGATAAAAATGACAAATGGGCCAGTCATGACATAAATCTTTGTCATAGCTATGGTTTGACACTCGATTCATCGTCGGATTAGAATCTGAATCAATGGATACATTACAAAAGGCAATCTTAAACATTATATTTATATAAGTAAGTTTCAGATAATAATAGCAATGTATCCCTTCTCTCCTGGTACCGTTCAAATAAAAATTATAAATGATTTAGGAAGTGCAATTGTGATTACAACAAGAATTATGATTGTAAAACAGGCGACTATTTTAACGCTGCTAGCTTGATCCTATCTATCAAACTGTATTGGTAAAAACGATGCCTTGCAAAACGAAGTAACGGGAAATACGAAGTGTTTGTAAAAAAGAATTTGTTCTTCAATAAGTTTTTCCATTGTACCACATTTGCTTATTTAAGAATATTAGGTAATTCAGTGGCTGCGATTGGAAACTGTCCGCCATATTTGTATTTTGCTAGCTTCTGTGTAAAGGCGTTACCTTTCTCCGTTTGATTTGGTTCAAATTTTATCATATGAGATTATTTTATAGCTAATAATTGTCAGCTTTACTTTTAAATAAAATGTTTATTTAAGTACAATTCGGTCAGAACCAAAATAAAAAAAAAAGAACGCGATGCTTTATTTATTACATTAAGCGATAAAAATAATTGATCAATTTGCTACGAGTAGACTTCCCATTGATACTCTATAATAACTATTTTATTGTCTCCATTAATTTGTTAAGTGCCTTTTACTCATTTTATGTATTTGGTCATGCATTTTAAAGAACTAGGTTTAAAACGGTGAAATTGCATACAAAAACGTTATAATATACATAGCTGTAAATAATATATACAAATATGTTTAAAGCTAACTGAAAGCTCATCTGGCCGGACAATTGTTAGCAGTCATAATGTAGAGCAAAATTTGATTTACAAATAAGTCAACATGGACAAAATGATCAGTTGAACTCTTAAGGAGTTATTGCCGTTTGAAGTCATTTTTTTTTTACAATTTGGTGTAATTTTTTGTAATCTTTTACAAACATCTTCCCCTTTGAAACTACTGAGAAAAATTAAAACAATGTTGGCCGCATCCATCATAAGGGTATTTAGATTAAAAAGAAATGTGTGTCATGACCACACCTTTCAACCAACATTGCCGACATGGCTAAGAATAGAACGTAGGGGTGAAATGCAGATGTTTGCTTACATCTCTTAAACTAAATAAAGCATTAAGAGCAAACCTGACATAGGGGTTAAAAATGTTTATCAGGTTGAAATATATGTATTTCTTGACACATTAAACAACTTTAAGCAGTTGGGTTGCTTCCTCTGAATTGGTAATTGTAAGGACATATTGCAGGTTTTTTTGTTTGTTATCTTAAATATTATTACAGATAAAAATCAACTGTAAACATATTTTTTTTCAGCAAAGTAAGATCTACAATAAGTCAACATAACCAAAAATTGTCATTAGGGTATCTTGATTATAAATTGTAATCCAACCAAAATGACCTCCATGGCAAACAAAAGATAGGGGTTTACTATATATAGAAGTCTTTAGAAAATTATTATAAAACAATTTCAAATGGTCACAACTTGAACACTAGTTTAATTAATGATAAGGGGTCTTAAGTAACTATTGTAAGACTTCACTGGGATGCTCTGATTTTCATTTAGATACTGTCCAGATGAAACCAAACTTGGTATCAATCATTATTTGGAAATCTAATAATATTTATTATGATTTAACCTTTTTTAACATGATTTCCAAAACCACAGTATATACAGATGAACGACACAATCTCTTGAGAGCTTTTAGTTTAAATATTGTACCATGTACTGCAATATGTTAATTGTATTATAAAGTAAAATCTAAAAATACTGAACTCCGAAGAAAATTCAAAACGGAAAAGTCCCTAATCAAATGGAATAATCAAATGACAAAACGCTCAAAGAACGGACAACTGTCATATTCCTGACTTGGTACAGGCATTTTCAAATGTAGAACGCAGAGACAGTATGTAAAATGAAATATTGTCTTGTATATGTATTGTCTACTGAGTATTTGCTTTTACGTCTTTTATACATTGCTAGTTTCCTGATATGGAACCTGCGCTTTGTCTTATTAATTTATTCACTATTTATGTTAGTTTTTATTATTTGAGATATCATCTACCGACATAAAATAACTGAAATTATCAACCTTTATGCAGAAGGACGGGTCACAAATTCATTTATGTCACATATTACGTGTTTGTGTATCTTGATGGTTCTTTTTCTCGGCTCATTTCGTAAATCATTAACCTCATTGGCAGATCAAGATAGGGAGTTTATAAAGAGGATAGGAAGATTTGAAGAGTAAATGGTTGGACATCGTTGTTTCGGATCAGAAATCTACAAAATTATATTTGAAATGATCTTTTTTCTATTTAAAACCTCATAGAACCATCTTTTTATATCTCTATCATTGATTTTCCGCAGTGTGTCATTTTATCAGCAGAGTCGTTATTTTTAATTCATCTATGTGTATAAAAAACAATAATCAATTACTGGCACTAAATGTTTGAAAACTTCGTTAATAATTGTCCAATTACTTTAAATGGCTGATATCAGTTTTCATTGTTCGGATAAATGAACGTTTTATTTGTTTTTGTAATTGTTGATGTCATCTTGATAAAAGTTCGATAATTTTGTCAGCAGAATTTTTTAACAATGACATGACGAGACGCTGGAACATTATTAACCCATTAAGTTTTTAATTGTTCTTTTTGTTACATCGGATAAAACAGGTGCTCGATAGATATCTTGAACTACAATGCTGCGTACGGACTTAATAATTTCTGCTCTATGTATATATAGATTAATTATTTGCTTTCAGGCTTCGATAATATTTCATCTTCTTAAACTATTTGATCTGATAATCCACGGACAAATTGTAACCTTGAAATAGTTCTTACAGCCATTAGACATGAATCAAATTACATCATTTACGTTCCAAATACTCAACGTAATTCTGGTGCGCTTTTGAATTCAAATGGGTTGCATTTAAACGGTTTCCGACATGACTAAAGTATTTTACAATTGCATCATCTGTATTTGAGATGGAAACAAATAATCGTCAAAGACTCTGTTAAATGTTTGGAAACTACAATCCAATATTAAGTGTTGAAGTGTTCTGATAAAATACTGTGACTATTAAGTGCAGCACCCTTTTACGATTACTACACCCCCCCCCCCCCCGAAAAAAACAACATGTGGTTGTATAGTGATCTATGAGTAGAACATAACGACTACATGATTCTGGTTGAAAATATCAAACGATTTTACAGTAGCACGCTTTTTTCGTTCTCTTTACATTTTCTGTTTGTATGGAAACAAATTACTTCAGAACGAACCAATATTGCGCCACCTTGCTCGTGCAAGATGGTGAAGAATCAATATTTACAATTGCTTCTCTTTGAATTGAAAGACAATTTTTTTTACGAAAATAATTCTTGTAATGTCAAATTAAACTCAATGTGCACTTTTCATCGAAAATCACTAGGACTTGAGCATATACGAGTGTTTTAAAAATTTGACATATGTACAAATACTCTATGTGTGTATCTGATGTTTTGTTCATTGATTTGTTCATAAGTCAGGCCGCTAGTTTTTATCGTTTGAATGTGGGGCTTTTTAATAGCTGAATGTGTGGTATGGAATTAACTGATCGTTTAAGGCCTTACGTTTCTCAACTTCTATGTAAGTGTGGCTCTGGTGGAGAAATATCTCATTTACAAACATTCCATAGCTTCTTATTTCTGTATCTTTTAATTTAATTTTTTTTTTCTTCATTTTCGAGTTTATTGATTGACGAAATTATGTAACATACATGTAGTAGAAAAAAGCATCACATCAGTTTCAAAGCATTCTAATTAATTGGATTGCTTTGAAACTGGTGTGCTTATGAAATAAACAATAACCACAAATACATCAAAGCCATAAAGTCTCTGTTCTTCATACAATTTTCCTGATTTTATAAAATGAAATGAGCATTTCTGCCTGTAACTCCAATCTGACGCCTCCTGAGATACATCAAGGACATTTTATATTCATATCTGTTATCACAGAGTCGTGAAATGATATGAATAAAAGACTTATACGTGTAAATAAACAAATAATTTGAAGTATATTGTCTAGAATAGAAAACGATCGCTTTTGTTAACTGATAACTCCCTTTGTAAATGATGTGTATGTCCATTTTTAATAGTTGTGCATCTGACATGTACAATGTAGATAGGTATAAATACAAAATGTAAACTGCGTCGTTTCTCTTTTGGGGTGTCCTATATTTTACTGAAAATATTTCATAACCAGTCATTTCGTTCCTAGGAAAAATACAATAAAAGTATATATTATATCAAAGACGGTTAATAAAACCATGATAAAGTGATAAACCATGAAGAACCAATACGATATTTATTTATAAAACTGTAAAGGATGTTGCCATTGTTGCATTGACGTTGGTTAGCTCAACATCTCCTTTTACACTGTCTTAAGTATAATGTATGATGATGATTTAATATTTCATTATCGATTTTCTTTCTAACTGCATCTAAAAATAAGTACTTAACTTATTTACGACACGATCATCAAACTAAAATACATTATAATCTGTGTTAATGTGTATTATGTTAATTGGATGAATTTTAATAATAGTGACACTTGTGTGTCAATTTACATCACTAATTATTAGACTGACATCCTGGCCCAACCTCCTGTTCGCGTCAGTACTGTCGAGCAATGAGACAGGGTTTCAGACCTCTGGTTCTTTGCGTGAGACAGGAACATGTACACCTCCTTCACTGCCTCATTTCTGTGGGGTTTTTTTTTGTATCTTCCTGAATAGCAAAACAATTAGCGTAACAAAATCTTTAAATTAAAAATGATAGAAAAAGGCGAATTAGTATTCTCCTCATGTTTTTGGTATTCAGAATGGATGTTATATTAAGCTTTGCTTTACGTCCCCTTTTCCTTGTTGTAAACGTTGTATCTCCTTAAAAGACAAGGGCCGTGTCAATGAAAGCATCCTAGGATATGTCCTACGATAGGTCTTAGGACATTATTTAGGATGGTCTTAGGACGTGTCTGAGACATGTCTTAGGATGTAAAACAAAGCTGTCTTAGAACATTCCTAACTACGATGGTTCCAGGACCATCCTAACACATTTATTTAATTGAAAATGTGTGTAGAGATCTGTATGACATAGATTGAATTGTATTTAAAACTAATATGTAAAGAGAGTGAGGATGACTCTTAAATAGAAAATAATTAACGCAAAATAAAATTAAAAGTTTTTAAGGAATACTGATAAATACGTTATTAAATATGATAAAAGATATAAATGAATATAATACGAAAACAAAAGTAAATGGTCACAAAACTTTGTGATATTCGTGCTGCAAGTTTACTACATTAGACTATTTAGACTATTGTTGTCCTTAGGTCCATTCGATTATTGCATGTATTGAATCAGGATTAGGTAAAGAAAGAAGTAAACGTTTTCCCATGTTTGAATTATTTAAAATATGTTGCTTATGATGATAGTATTGTTTAGGCTTCAAAAAAGGCAGCACGAATTAATCTAATATAATACAATTAAATCTTAAACAAACATTAAAGATTTTTTTTTTATTAATGTTATCTAATGATAGTTTAATATTGTATAAGTATTTTTAGTATTGATTTTATGCCATATTTTTTGTTTTTATTACTTTTTAGGACGATGTAACCTTTAGGACTATCCTAAGACACCTAATTGTTTATCCCAACTTTAGGACATATCTTATTTTAGGAGACTTTCGTTAACCCGACTTATAGGACTAAGACGTGTCCTAAGACCATCCTAAGACTTGTCTTAGTCCTAGGACAGCTTCGTTGACACGGCCCCAGGACTATAATCACCCTATCACATGCTCAACAAATGTACAATATATATATATATATATATATATAACGTTATGTCCTCTATTATAGAGATTTGGTGTACATGAAATATATAAATCAGAAATCAGAAAATTACAAAAAGCAAAGAATTAAAGTCACTGTTTAAAGTTAATATCAGGGGAAAAAATAGCACTGTCTATAATACCGATAACCGGAAACATCTTCTATCGATTGTAGAAATCTCTGCAGATTATTCAATGTGACGAATACAAGTCTTAGAGAAAAAAGTTAATACATCATTTGCAAGAGAGAATTGTTGTTGTGAATTCATGTGCCGAAAGACTGTCCATAAAAACACTGAACTGAATGGGACCTTAGGACCAAATTTAGGACATATCTTATTTAGGAGACTTTCGTTAACCCTACTTAAGGCTAAGACGTGTCCTAAGACCATCCTAAGACATGTCTTAGTCCTAGGACAGCTTCGTTGACACGGCCCCAGGACTATAATCATCCTATCACATGCTTCAACAAATGTACAATATATCAGATATTGGCACTATCAGTTATAACATAAGTACATGTAGACAATTTCTAGGCAAAAGAAATAACTGTGCCCCTTTTTATGTATTGTCTTTCCACATCCTAAAAAGATATCATAACCTACACACTAAGGATAAAACGAATGTCCTTTCAAATATAAAATTAAAATATTCAAAAAACAAGAATGTGTCCCAAGTACACGGATGCCCAACCTGCATTATCATTTTCTATGTTAAGTAGACCATGAAAATGGGATAAAATCTCTAATTTGGCATTAAAATTAGAAAGATCATATCATAGGTAACATGTTTACTAAGTTTCAAATTGATTAGACTTCAACTTCATCAAAAACTACCTCGACCAAAAACTTTAACCTGAAGTGGGACGAACGGACGGAAGGATGCACAGACCATCATGGCCATACATGGGGCATAATAAGTGAGAGAGAAAACCACGACGAGCGTTGTCATATTCCCATCAACAATACTACGAATCCAATTGTAAACAAGGTCAGAATATTTGGAATGTATACAGATGGGCGCCCTTTTTTGTCAGTGTTTTCACCATAGGAACTCTTTTCACCATAGGAACTCTTTTCACCATAGGAACTCTTTTCACCATAGGAACTCTCTAAACAACAGAAGTTAATTCAGATCTGTTTTTATTCCCAACATTATTTGGTCTTGATTAGCCATGTCATTCTTATTTTATAAATGTGTGGATTTTCTTTTTTTTTATATGACCACCTGTTGAGGAAAAAGGCCATATGTTGTCAGATCTCTAAAGTAAACACATTTGATAATGATATATACTATGAATTGAAGTTTAAAATTAGAGACTGTTTTACAATAAATTCAGGAGAAATTGACCTTACTGCCAACCTCTAACCAATGAAGATATAACTGTACAAAAATGTAAAAGCGATTTTTTAATCTATATGATATTTGTACCTATTAAAATAATGCTTGATTTTAGCCCCAAAATAAATCGTCCTTCGCAGTTTCGATGTATCCATCCGGCGCATTCACGCAGATTAAGTGCATAATAAGTATTGAACTTTAAAGCATCAAAGAAGGTGCCTTAAAATTAAAAACAATTTGCAAGCTTGCAAGAAAACTTGCACTACTGATAAAACTATCGTGATTTTTGTAACAATTAGAAGTGTGAAGGAAGCTTGAAAATACCTACGTCAGACAATGCATGACAATTAATGTTGAACTTTCTACAGTGTTACTTTCAAAAATTGAGTGGGTTATGCTTACATATCTAATCATCTATGAAACGTTCGATGGTAATAATGATCTTACCAAATATCTTTCAAAAACACATCAACCTCTAAAGTATGTTAATGTAATAAATGTAGATAACGGTTTTTGCTGATTTATAAATAAAAGGTTTTTATTTTACAAGATGAAGAATGGCAAAGAGGTAAGGTGAAATTCTTTAAAGCTTGGAAGTTTTATTTAGTTGAAAATTTTACATGAATGATAATTTTGAAAAATATCTGAGTTAAGAATTATTTGAATTTCATATTAATAGATTTGATAATGATATGGGGGGGAGGTAAAAATAGAAAGACTCCTTTGTAATGAAATAAAAAATACATCTGATTTTTAAGCAAATTATGTCATTTGAATGACAAGTATAGTACCAAGACTGTCCGGCATTGTCAAAAAGTACCGCCATTTCTAAAACCTGTTTTGTTTTCAGAAATTTAAAGTCAAATTGTAATGCTCATTTGTTGAGATGCATATGAACTGTAGATTTGTTTGGATAAGATGTTATAAATTGTAAAACCGGTTAAGATTATATAATCTTTATAACCGTAATGCTCCAGATAAATATAGATTCTTACATTGATACCAGTGGATTATCGGATTTATCCAATCGAGATAGTTAAATTATCAATTTTAAAGTCCGAGCCGCCTCGGCGAGGACTTTAAAATTTATAATTTAACTAACGAGATTAGATAAATCCGATAATCCACGAGTAACTATGTAAGAATCTGTTTCTCTAATGATTAAAAAGACATTTTCTTTTTTTGTTTACCGAAAATCCCCTTCGAGTGCCTTTCACATTGCACGGAGTTGTCAATTTCATTAACACCTGTTATCATATTTTGGTTCATCCAGTCAACCAAAAAGGTCATGACCCTTAAAATCATCCAATGATCTTCTGAGATCACCAGCAACCACACGTTGATTAAATTTTTTTATACAACGGGTTCGGAAAGGGATAATTTTCCATATAATTAGAGAAATATAGATTCTTACATTGGTACCAGTGGATTATCGGATTTATCCAATCGAGATAGTTAAATTATCAATTTTAAAGTCCGAGCCGCCTCGGCGAGGACTTTAAAATTTATAATTTAACTATCGAGATTGGATAAATCCGATAATCCACGAGTAACTATGTAAGAATCTGTTTCTCTAATGATTAAAAAAAAACATTTTCTTTTTTTGTTAATCGAAAACCCCCTTCGGTGCCTTTCACATTGCACGAAGTTGTCAATTTCATTAACACCTGTTATAGCATATTTTGAATCATCCAGTTGGCTAAATAGGTCATGACCCTTAAAATCATCCAATTATCTGTTGAGATCACAGTCAACCATACGTTGATTAAATTTTTTTATACAATGGGTTCAGAAAGGGATAAATTTCCATAGAGTTAGAGAAACTGAAGTACATTCTATTAGGTGCAAATACACTGTACGTCCGCGGGAATCTGTATAAATAGAATATCTGTTAAGCTTACATCGTAACAAATGTAGTTAATATGCATTTTAAGAGATCCACTTCAACATTGTTTAAGATATCTTGTACTAAAATAGCAATGTAAGTAAGTGAATGGAAGGATTAAGTTTCTATATAAAGAAGCAGAAATGGATTACATGGGATTTTCTAAATATATCTTGTCATGACTAATCCTCGTGTAAAATGGTTTTTATTAACATATAAGTCGGTACGGATTATAGAATCTTCCTTCATTTAGCATCGTATATTGGAATATAACTTATTGGATTTTTTTCATTGTTGATTGAAATTTTACGGAAATAGAAAAGAAAAATTAATTAGTAATCCTATTGCTGTACAAGAAGCAGTGGTAACGTTTTATTCTGTGATTTATTAATCTTGGAATAATTCAAGTTTTTGTAAGAATATATAGAATAACAAATAGATTAATTAAAAAAATAAATGTTCATGTATACGAAATGGTAAACCATGGAATAGTACTTCCATGGGTAAACCAATTGCAGACAGTTGTGTTTTGTATTCAATCACAGTTCTAAATTCAAATGTTTTACATCAATGGTATTCTCTGTTTGCAGTAGGTAAAGATGTGCAAACCTTAAACAACAAGAATGTGTCCCCAGTACACGAAAGCCCCACGCGCACTATCATTTTCTATGTTCCATGGACCGTGAAATTGGGATAAAAACTCTATTAATTTGGCATTCAAATTTGAAAGATCATACCATAGGGAACATGTGTACAAAGTTTGAAGTCGATTGGACTTCAACTTCATCAAAAACTACAAATGTACCTAGATCAAAAACTTTAACCTGAAGCGGGACAGACGGACGAACGGACGCACAGACCAGAAAACATAATGCCCCTCTACTATCGTAGGTGGGGCATACAAATAGAATACAAAGATATTTGTATGGGATCTTAAACTTACAAATAATGTAGGACAAGTCATTTGTTGTGGTAGAGTTACAAGGAAGAGTATTTGTATTAAAGGTACAATATGCAAACACACTATTAGAATGTCTTTTCCCAATAAAATTATACTCCGTCTTAAAATTCTCTTTGTAAAGATGATCTGTATTTGGACTTATATGAAGCTTTAGATATTTCGGCTCAGTCATTATCACTTTCTTAGTCAATACCACTGTCCTGTGGGCAGTCCATATATCACGATAATGACCAGTTTTTCAAGAACTATTATAGAAATTCAACATGCCTCCAAATTTCTTTCTCCAGTCTGAATTGGTTGAGAATTCTCTGTTAAACGAACAAATCTAATCTAAACAATATTGAGATTATTTATACTAATAAATACACGTACTGTATGTATGAGTCGTTTCAATGTTTGATTGTATAGGTCTCAGTATAAAATGTTAAAATTTCACATAAAATCGAACTTTTATTTCTAAATCTATCTCAATTAATAATGAAGTGTTAATGACTTACGAGTATTCAATTTTTGCTATATTTCCAATTTTTAAGAAGAAAGCAGCTGAATCTTAATCATTAATCATTCGATTTCATTGGCTAAATGCACTTTGAAAATTTGCCATCCTATTTCTGAATTGTTATGTTTAAATAGAAGCATTTGTCAAATTTTACTGAATATTGAAACTATAAATTTTACTTATTAATTCTTTTTTACAAATGTATAAATAACTGTCAAATAATACACTTTTATCTTAATTCTACTAGAAGGCCAATTTTTACCCTTTAATGAAACTCATCTTTTTGAAGCTGTTTTTGTATAAATAAATTAATCTTCGGTAAATATATCTATTGACAAAGAAGGACAACCCTATTTGTTTTTGTTGCAAAGTCATTTCATAGAGAATCAATATTGTCACGCGAATAACAACAATTAAAATTTAGTCTACATTTTTCTTTTTTTTTTTTTGTGTAGTAGGAAAAAAACTGTTGAGCTATTGTTTTAGTATTATTCTATTTGTTATCTGTCATCATTAGAATTATGCCTTACAATGGCGTGTTTCCGTCACCGACAGTACCATCCACCCAGTAGCAATTGGATCTTTATTTGTATGGTGTTAATTATACATGTTATACACAATAGTTTATCCTTTTTCCAGTTAAATACAGCCTCCGATGAAAAAGGGATTATTTGCTCTTATTCTTAAACGCCAAACGAGCATACCAATTTTAGTTTTATTTGATGGCCCGGTCAGGGATCTTACCTCACCCACAAACTCCTACTCTTGAGGCAAACATGCTACCGCGATCCTTCACATGCGGTTTAAAAGAACACATGTTGATGTCGTTCATAAGTGTTTCTAGTTTTTCGTTTTTTTTATTAAGATTAGAGCGCTGGTTTAATGGCGTTACACTTGTCATTTTTGGCGCCCTTTATAGCTTGCTGTTCGCATTAAGGCAAGGCTCCGTGTTGACGATCGTACTTTGACCTCTAATGGTTTACTTTGACAAATTGTGACTTGGTTGGAGAGTTGTCTCATTGGCATTCATACCACATCTTCTTATATCTACAGATGATGCATGTAATTTATTCATGATAAAATCTTTTAAATTGTTTTTCTCTAATGCTAATCATAATGATCCTAAAATCAACAAGCATATTCTTGTTGTTATGGAGCTTTATTTGCTTGATAGATAAAGTATAATGAAAGGAAGGTGTAATGGCTTGTCTCTTAGCATATACATTGTACACATTATGTTCATGTAGGTGTAAGGTGAATATAGCTATGCATGTCGATATTTTTACTTTAATCATAATTTCTTACAAAATTTTGAGATTTCTTGATTCTAAATCTGCATGTGCTCAAAGTGTTTTAGTTTTAAAACAAATATGCATCATAAAGGGTTTTTTCCGCAAACATGCAAAGGATAAACTTTTAATATAAAAAAAGAAGATATGGTATGATTACCAATGAGACAACTCTCCACAAGATTCCAAAATGACACAGAAATTACCAACTATAGGTCACCATACGGCCTTCAACAATGAGCAAATTCCACGAACCTGTTTGCACAGTCTTTGTTAAATAACTCGTATTAAGGAAGTTGAATGTATTTCAAAAGAATTAAAATTTTCAAGGTAAAAATACCGAATATCTGCAGTGTTTAGCTACATCTTAAAGAGATGTGTGTCTGATTCTTCTTTGCGACATTTTGTCAAATGTGATATTTATACATAAGTAAATTTCAGAAATGCATGTTTTTTTGATTGAATGAACTCATTCAAATACTAATAATTATGGAGGAAAGGTTACAATTTTTTTATACGAGCCTTTAGTCGGGGTATATTTTACAATGAAAGAAATTCACTCGTCATTTTTGTAAATATGTATCGGCGTTTTTATATGTTTTGGCACAAATGAAATAAAAAGCCTCATAGTGCGAATGAAGTACAATAACTGCAATTTTAGAAATTTTGTAGAAGTCGCATTGAGCCTGTTATATTCAATTTGTTTTGTGTTGGCACATTGTGACTGTTTTCAACTTTGTTTGCAATGGCCGAGACCGGCATTACATTTTAGATAATCCGACCACTAGATACTTCTAAGTTTCGACATTTGTCTTTTTCCTGTAAAGTGGGGACGAAAGATACCAGAGGGACAGTCAAACATATAATAGATTGAAAATATACTGACAACGCCATGTAAAGGCCGATAATATTCCTGGTGATCAAACTGTTTAGTAGTCATGACATTTGTTTTCGTAATCCCAACTTAATCCTTTAGAATTGGAAAAAAAGTTATTAGACGAAGGAATTGAAGAAATATCAATATCCAGGATTTCTATATTTACCAGAAACGGAATATGCATTGTATTTGCTTAATTTGTATTGTGTTTTGGCTGTTTATATCATTTTCTTTAAGTACTGCAAATTCTTAATAATTCAAAAACTGTCAACTTGATTTCTCAGTATATCAGTAGTAGAATTAAAAATTGCCCTGTAGAATATTATGTTTGTGCCATATTTATTATGATCGTAGAATGTTTATGACAGAAATATCCATAAAATGTATAAGTCATGGAAGGGAATGCATGCCATTATTGCATTAGTTTTCAAAGGTTATAAGCGGCTCAAATGTGAATATACATGTATGAAATAAGCGGCGATAAAGATATAGAGTGGATGAAAGTTGAAACTGAAATTCATTTTATATTTTTAATGGCGTTGATTAATGATGGTACAAATGCTTCTTGTTTATTTGGCTAAGGACTTACACATCGAATACTGTTGATGCGTCCAGTGCATGTTAGGAATTACAAATATTAATCTGTTGGAATAAAGAACAACATATAGGTGTCATCAGCATAGATATAATGCGGTAATTTCTGACTTCAATTTGTTGACTGCACTGGTATTCGAAAAAACAACGACACGAATTCAAAGCTCATCTTTTTAATACCGTAGTGAAATCATTTTCGTGTTGAACTGTTTCCATTAACAGGCTTCCTTCAAAATTGAAATAATCGAACAGCAGTTAATATTAAGAACTTCAAGTTAATTTCCATTAAATGTCACTTCTCGCGTGGATAGAAATCGTTGTAATTTGAAATTTGAAATCAACCATGAAAAACGACATATTCCTTTTTGTGGTTCAATTAAGTTTAATGGAAAATATGCGTAATCTTCAATTCGACTAACGAGGAAACAAGTATGTGTGCTAACTTTCATTTTAGACCGTAAACGGAAGAACTTGTCACGCCTTTGAATACAAATGTATATTATATAGACTAAAAAAAATACATTTATGATATTTCTATGTACTGACTAAAGATTTATAGATATTGCAACTAATATGCATATCATTATGCACCAATAAATGTAATCTGGTGCAGTTATACTACCTTTTCAATGTTTAAAAAGCTTAATTAAACAAAATCGTTATGATATGACATATATAATCTTGAACTAAATTTAGGCAAAGATGTGTGCGGTAGACAAATTGTTAGATAGTTTGTAAGAGGACCGCTGAACTTCAGTTGAGTAAGAGCGAAAGGACTATAATTTCATTTACGTAACAGAACACTTTAATATTGTACTGCTGTACAAACGGGCCGGACCACGTAAATCGTAGCTGAGCTCTTTATTATTGTGGTGCTGTTCAAAAGGGCCGGACCACGTACTGCTGTGCAAAGGGCCGGACCACGATTTACGTACATGTAGCTGAGCTCTTCGTTATTGTACTGCTGTGCAAAACGGCCGGACCACGATTTACATAGCTGAGCTATTTGTTATTGTACTGCTGTGCAAAATCGCCGTACCACGATTAACGCAGCTGAACTCTTAAATATTGTACCGTTGTGCATAAGGACCGGACTTCAATTAATGTACCTGAGGTCTTTATCATTGTATCGATGCAGAAGACCCAGACTTCGATTAATGTATCTGGGTTCTTTATTATGGTGCCGTCGTGCAAAAGGACGGACTAAAATAAACGTAAGATTGCACTTTGTACACTAGAATTAGTTCGTTTATTGTATGGTTCATTAAAACTTGAAGTCGGTATACTAGAATCAATTAAACATTTTTGCATGTTAATATGCTAGATCTTTTAAAAAATGACATTCGTGTAATATGGAAATTTAGTGCTTCAGTAGTTATTTCAAGATTTGTGAACGCCATTGTTTTATCATTTAGAAATGACTGATTGGCGTTCGTAAAAAATCCTAAACTTGTGAAATCTGATTGATTTCTATCATGAATAACGAGATTTTTCCCTACGTAAAACCCGATTTTACACTCCAGGGATTGATTAAATATATGTAATGGTCAAATAATTAAAGGAGATGTAATTAATTTTAACAAATCAGCTTTGATTCTCAACTTTGTTTCGATGTATCGGTGTTAGACTAGTGTAGCATCTGATAGCTTTGAACACCTGCTTTTAAGCCACCTAAGTCATTGATCAAAAACGGCGTTACAAAAGACTCGATTACTTTACGATAAGTAAACATGTGCATGTTATGTTATGTTTTATGGATTTATTGATTTTGAATAAAAAGTTGCAGAACAAATGAAAAATAAAGGACATAAACAAACAAATATTCAATACAGGCATGAGTATCGTCTGCTGAGGATGGAGGAAAACGGGAAGGGATTAGATGGCGATAACGAGGTAAGATTTGGGAAAGGGGGAGGTAGAATTGGAAAAATATTGAGTGAAAGTGGTTTAAGTGAAGGAGGATATTGTTTGAAATATTAAAAGTAACAGAAGAGTGCAAAATTGTCGGTCTAGTTAAAGTTAAATAGTATGAAGTTGTATTAACGAAGGAGGAGTGTAAAATTGTCAACAACATGGCATGAATATCGTCTGCTGAGAAAGGAGGAAACGGGATTAGATAGCGATAACGAGATAGATTTGGGAAAGCGGGAGGTGGAATAGGAAAACTATTGAATAAAAGTTGTTTAAGTGAAGGAGGAGGGCACATTTTGAAAGTTTAAGGGTAGTTGTTTGAAATATTTAAAGTAACAGAAGAGTGCAAAATCGTCAGTCTAGTTAAAGTTAGAGAGTATGGAGTTGTATTAACGAAGGAGGAGTGTAAAATTGTCACGTTTAAAGATCTTTAAATGGAGTGTATATATATATGAGGTGTTTTAAGCGAACGAGGAATGCCCAATTGTCAAGTGTAAGGGTACAGTATAAATTGGTTTATTCGAAGCAGGGATTAGATAGCGACAATGAGGTAAGATTTGGGAAAGAGGAGGTTGAATTGAAAAAATATTGAGTAAAAGTTTTATAAGTGTAAGAGGAGTGCAAATTTGACAAATTTAACGGGAATATGAAGCGGTTTAAGCGAGGGAAGATCGCAAAGTTGTCAATTTTAAGGGGAGAGTATGGAGTGGTTTAGGCGAAAGAGGAGTGCAAATTTGTTAAGTTTGAGGGGAGATTATAACGTGGTTTAAGTAGAGAGAGAGAGAGAGAGAGAGCAAAATTGTAAGTTAAGTTAAAGAGGAGAATATGCAGTGTTTTAAGCGAAAGAAGAGTTCAAAATTGTTAACTATATCTGCTTCATTTGAGATTTGAACTTTGGTGGATAGTTTTCTCATTGGCAATCATACCACATCTCCATATATGAATGTAAGGGGGATAGTACGAATTATACATCTCGATAACCAGATAAATGAATTTCGACTGACATGTAAAAATGCACCAGTTATAAATTTAAACAAATAGTAAGGGGGGTAGTACGAATTAAACATGTATCTCGATAACCAGATAAACTTTGGAAATTAGTATTGCGTTCATTATCACTGAAAGGTTATGAATGCTCTACAACTTCGTAGATTATCTGGACATTTTTACTTTTTTTATTTGAGCGTCGCTGATGATACTTTTTCAGACAAAACGAGAGAAGAGCACAAATTTTTAAAGCCTGGTATCTGTGATAATTTTAGTCTGACACTTGTATGAATTATTTCGGTACATGTATATATACCTAATCATGACTATAAGATAAATGTCATCAGATACATTAACATCTAGATTGTTTAAACAGATATATTATTCAGTTGCGGATTGAGGGCGGTGCGTAGATGCCGTACATATCCCTTTAAGTTGGAAAATAAACATTTTGTTAGCATAAAATCTTTCTTAAAAACGTTTGTGCATCTCTCCGCTCCGCTCCGACGGCAGAATATATATTTTCCGCTTTCGACTATTGTGCCACTTTAAACCGCCTGGATCCGCCCTTGCCAACGGTTATTACGGGACCACTCTTGTGTCATAGTTTACACCACTAATTAATGAAAACGTTAGTAAGTGGTCCCCTGTGGCCCGATGAGGCTGACTACATGTTGTACATGTATATGAATTTTACCTCTCGATATAGTGTAAAATACCTAGATTGATTGATTGTTTGATGCTTAACGTCCAGTGGCAAATGTTTCATGTGTTAAATTACCTAGTACATAATGTTATTGCAATTGCTCAATAAACGGTCAAATATATAATTGTCTTTAAATAATTCATGCATGCATTGTATCAGATTGTTCATTTATTGCTGTCCAATACACATCGTCCTTTACATGTACAAAATGTAAAAATAGTTTATATTACATATACATATCTGTATAATAACATACAAGTAAACTCAGTTGATCATAATTAGCACATGTTTTTAAACAATATCTGGGTGTTTTTTTAAAAAACAATTTATCACTTCTTACTCTAACATGTGTGTAATTAAAACAACATGTATAAAAAAAATTCAACATTATATGACAATTTCTGAATAAAAAAAAATACCCCCGTAAGACACTAATAGTAAATTTGACCTTCGTTGCGGTGTCCGTGGTTAAAAGATCCGGTTACATCATACTTTATCCTAAATATAATAATTTTAATCACTTGAACAAAATGAACTTTTCTGAAATTTGAATGCTTATAAAGAATTGAAAATAGATCCCCCAACAAGTTGATGCCCCGGTTAATATCCTTGCAGCATTCATAACTGTATTTGGCACTGTATGAGATTGGTCACTGACCATTTCTGTCCTAAACACGACACCGTACCTTTACATGTACAAAATGAAAAATAGTTTTGACACTACATATATGTATTATAACATAAGAGTAAACAAACTGAAAGTTACAAAAATAATCATAAGCACATTTTTTTTAAACAATGATTAATCACTACATACTTTTAGATGTGTTTTTTTAAATTACAATTACATGTATATTTATGTTTCAACATTATATGAACAATTTGTAAATAAAAAAAATAACCCCCGTAGGACACTTCTAGTAAAAGGACACTTCTAGTAAATTTTACTGTCGTTATGTTGTTGTCCGCAGTGTAGAGATCCTGTATATTAACTTCATAAATATGTTAAGATGGTGCGTGAAAAATTTGATATCTCTGCAGTATCGGCGGCCATGGATAAACCCAACCCTAGCAAAGTAAGTTTTTTTAAATCAAATATACTTGCCACAATCTGTATGTATGTGCCTGTCCCAAGTCAGGGGCCTGTAATATTAGTGGTTGTGGTTTGTTGCGGTTTTAGATAAATCTTATTGTACATAAATTACACTGTCAGTTTTCTCGTTTGAATTGTTTACAGTTGTTATTTACGAACTTTTTATAGCTGACTATACCGTATGGGCTTTTCTCATTGATGAGGACCGTACGGTGACTTATAGTTGTTAATTTCTGTGTCATTTGCAAAGATTTTTTTTTACATCTAAAAAACCTGACAGCATGAATAGGAGGAAAATATACGGATTTTGAATACCTATTCTTATAGGTTCAACTATTTAAAAGAAAAGTATAACAAAAGTTAATACTGAATTCCAAGTTAAATACAAAAAAGGAACTCAATAATAACGGACAAAATCTATCAATATTAATCACCGGAACACGTAAAAGGTTGAAGTGTGTGTTTTTTATACATATATGTCTGTATGTCTTAGTTTAAACAATATTTATTCAGATAAATTCATCATGATACGATATAATACAAATATATTCAGGATTCAGAAACAAGCAATTTGCTTTTACAAATCTGTCTCCTTTACAAAAATAATACACTTATTGAACAATACATAAAATAAATAACTGGCATGCTCTGTAATAAATATATGAATATGAAAAAGGTGAAAGAAGAATAAGAAGAAAAAAAAATTATTGAGAAAAAAATAAAAAATAAATAAAAATATACATGAATTATTGTACTGTATACAGTGTGAAATGCTTTGGTTCCTAATGAGTGACGAAGCATTAACATCAAGGGTTAAAACGTTTACTTTTAATAATATATTTCTGCACCAAACTAAATAAAAGACTATTTTGCTCATCTGAGAGTACCGTTGATCCAAAAAGCAAAGTTGTTGTGTTAACTTGGACAGGAAGAACTGAAACAGAATCTAATAGTTCTTGTCTTAAATTAGTATATAAAGGGCAAGATAACAGGAAGTGAGAATTTGTTTCTACATCACCACAACGACAATTTGGAGAGTCTACTAAGTTACGAAGGAAAAGGTGAGAATTCAATGAACTTGAATCCATTCTTAAGCGAGCATGAAGAATTTGACCAAAACGATGTCCTATATAATAATACGCTGGGATCTTACTATTTTGGGTACTAATTTGTTTTTTGAATAATGATAGAGATTCACATTTTCTTATGTTTAAGTTAAGAGTGTTCCATAGTTTTGTTGTTGCAGGGATGAAATATTCAGAATATAAACGGGTCCGTGTGTTGACTTGTGAAATATTATTTCTCTGTCTTGTATTATGATCATGCCTACTGCCTACTGAATCAGGTAATAAGTCTCTTAAATACTCTGGAGTTTTATTATTCAAAATTTTGTGATACTGAGTTAGTCTGTGATTGCGTCGTCTTTCAGATAATTTTTCCCATCGAGTTTCAACATATAAATTGTTTATACTGGTAAGTTTAGTACCCCCCGTGACGATTCGCGCTGCGTCAAGCTGTATGTCTTGATATATGATAACTTTACGACAGACCTAAGGTCAATATATTTGCACAAAATCCGCTCAAGTTACGATATCCAATTGTTGTACTTATTTATCTTAGGACATGTACAAAAATCCGTCCGTTCAGAACAAATCTTTACTTGAAAAATTATATGTATATCAGCCAATTGCTGACACTACATACATTAGGCCGTTAGTTTTCTCGTTTGAATTGTTTTACATTGTCATTTCGGGGCCTTTTATAGCTGACTTTGCGGTATGAGCTTTGCTCATTGTAGGCCGTACGGTGACCTACAGTTGTTAATTTCTGTGCCATGTTGGTCTCTTGTGGACAGTTGTCTCCTTGGCAATCGATCTTCTTTTTTATAAGTACTTATTATTCGTGACACACGGCTAACTAGGTTATACAAAATAAAGGCTTCGCTATATATATATATAGGTTATTAAGTTTTACACAGTTTGTTAAACGAAAAATTCAGGTAACCAAATATTTGAAGTTTCTTATGTAGTTTCTTTGGCATGCACTTCATTTCAAATGCGTACTATATATTGAATGCGAAAATATTTACAAATATCCAAAACCAAATGTTTTTTTTTTTCATTTTTCTTTCTTTCTTTTTGCTTTCTATGTTTATCATAAATATGAACTTTTTTTACTTGCTCTTGTGTTCGACCATGGCTGTTTTCGTTTGATTTTGGGTCTGAGTACGTTAAATCTAATGTTGAAATTACATTTGAACGAAGAAGGTGTGGTATGACTGATTGATTAATGTTGGTTGTTTAACGTCCAGTGCCAAATAGTTCATGCGTGTTCATGACGATGGTATGATTGTAATGAAATAACTGTCCACACCAGAGACAAAATCTTAACAAAATATGTAGGCCCAAAATCCATACCAATTCCTAAGTCAGGAATCTGATGTACAGTAGTTGTCGTTTGTTGATGTAATTTATACGTGGTTCTCGTTTCTCGGTTTCTATATAGACTAGGCCGTTGGTTTACCCGTTTGAATGGTCTTAAAATTATTAATTTTGTGGCCCTTTATAGCTTGTTGTTCGGTGTGACCCAAGGCTCCATGTTTAAGCCTGTACCTTGACCTATAATGGTTTACTTTTATAAATTGTTATTCGGATGGAGAGTTGTCTCATTGGCACTCACACCACATCTTCCTATAACTCAGTATGTATTAGACAGGGATGCAGGGCTTTTTCACACTTCAAGGAAGATGATAAAGTGTGTTAACCATAACCGTAAATTTACGACACGGCTCAATAAAATCTATGTTCCCGTTGCAATTCAAAATTGTTTTTATATCGTCTGTAGCAGATTGTTGTCTGCCGTTAATAGTACCAATCATTTTACGAGGGTGTCACCAGCCCATATTGGTACTTCGGTATTGGTATGAAAATACGGATTTTGTGTATTTGCAATTTACTGTTACAAACTTTTGGAAATTATTTCAAAATTAAGGAATATATCCTATAGACGCAAAACTGTGGTTGCTTGCCCGACTTTGCCTATACTCTTTTGCCATTTTTGGTTTACAAGCTCTTCATATTTTCAATAAGCTTTGGACTTTCAAAATAGTTTGAGCATCATCGAAGAGACGTTTATTGTCGAAATGGGCAGAAAAATTAGTACCGTAAATGTTATTATCTACCGTCGATTGGCATTGTTATACAATGGAGTATACCATCATTTATATAATGCAGATTTTGATAATTGTTGCATGTTGCTTCTGTGGTACACATACATGTAGCTGGTAAATAAGGGAATGTATGGTACATATATGGTAAATTTGAAAAATTCATATTGCGCTTTTGGTGATTAAACATCCTATGTATAACATGCATAAGCAATTTCTACTTCGGTGTCTAACTTCGATTGGCATTGTAATAGAATAGAGTTTCCAATTGTGTATACATTGCAGATTTAGATCTCTGTCGCGTGCTGCCTCGATAGAACTTATAGCTAGTAAAAGGGTATGTAAATGGTACAAATTCGTTTGCCCTTTTGGTAATTAGATATCTGATCTATAAGCAAGATCTCCTTCGGCAGTTAGATTATTCGATCCCAATTCTGAATTTGTCAACAAAACATTACATAACATTCTCCCAACTGTAAGAGTGTTGTTTTTAGTATGAAAATGCGAAATAAAAGAGAATTATGCAAATAGAGGAAATATTTAGAAAAATCGATGTTTGTGTTTGACAGGCTATGTGTGTCGTCTGCTTTACGTATTGATCGCTTGTCACTTTAACAATAATGGCCGAGAGGTGATTTGTTATTTTCCATATGCTTTTCTGGAATTAATTATAAAAACAATCAGTGTTATTCATAACTAATAATTAATAGGAATAACTGTAATGGCTGTTCTTGTGGGATTTTGCACGTGAATTAATCCCGCGAGAATGAAGGATCAGGTAAGAAAGACCCCGTATGAGAAATTGACATCAACAAGTGACACCATCTGGTAATCAAATGTTTAGCTTTATAAATGACATCTCTACACTATTTATACAAGCTGTCGAAATTAAGAGTATAATAGTATATAATGGCATTTTTATGTAGTTTTTATTTGACAATCCAAATACTGATTAATTAACCTTATTTATGTTAAAGGTTTAAAACAAATCACAGTCAAAAGTACAGAAAATTATACAAAATGTCGTTTCTGTCAATGTAATAATATATCTATAGTGGAGATCTATAGTATCTTGTTTTTCTATAAATAATTGACAAATATAGATCAGTAATACGAGTTGTAAATTGTTATTTAAAGTTGAAACAAAAATCTCAATTACTCGCAGTAGCCCTACTTCAACATTAAAATCAATACGAATTTCAATTGAATTTAATATCTTATTTTCGTAAAGAAAATTGATTTGCGTTTGCTTTTATTTTCTTATTATTCTGAAGGAAAATCAATTTAAATTTTTTTCTTACTTTGTGAAATTCTTCTCATTAAACCCAGCGGTTAACTTGTATACAAAAATAATACTAGAAAAAAAATCTTTATTTTTATGGTAAAATTTTCAATTCGTACAACTTTCTGAAAACATTGACTTATCTCCCTTACTACACTAAAAAAATCTTTATACATTGCGACCGTCATAAGAATTATTCAGTTGAACGTAACCACTGCTGATGAAATACATTTATGCAGTATTTTACAGAACAATCCGCAACGTCATCGATGACCTCTTGTAATTGTAACAAAATTAAGTTTACAACTCGACCTTTTAAACCTGGCATTTAGTTTAATAAAAAGTTTAGACTTTAATTCCTGTTCGCTTTTCGATTTTATGCTCGCCACTGGGTTTTTTCTTTCTTTTTCATTGTTTAAGAGGGGAGGATCTTTTTCGTCTGTACAGGATAACGGTTGTTCTAATCATGATTGGCTTGTAAAAAAAATAATCTTCGCCTTTCTTTCAAATGTTTCTAATATCTGACAATGAAAAAGAAAATTCTCTGTACGAAAAGCTCAGCATTAATCTCTTCCTTCTTTTTTCATTTTGAAATCAAGAACATTTATCCTACACCTGCAAGTTGAAAAACTCCTATCATTCAAGATTGCAATGCTTCTTTTATATATAATTTTATTCGGCTGTAAAAGTGTTGATCGAAGCACATTTGTGTTTCCGATCAACGCTTTTACATCTCTTTGAAATTACAAAAGGCGGGATCAAATTCTTATAATACATATTTATACATGATATAACCATGAAATTACGAGTTAAAATAAGCTCCTTCATGTATTGTTGTTACGTCGCCAAGGAAAGCACGTGCGGTCATAAATGGGTTTTTTTTTTTTATTGGGAAATTAAATATACTTTCGGAATGCTTCGCGACTGTTGTCTGTCAATCACAACACGGAATCTTATCAACCATCTCTGCAAAGTGAATATTCTATAAAGATAAAGAGGATCATTCGGTTATGTTAACCTAAGAACGTGATAAAAAAATTTACAATGAAAGTGGTGTAATCTTTTTAGCCTTGAAGTGTGTCTTACTGTGTTGTGATGTTACATTCAGGTTAAGGTGAAGGTTGGCGCCTGTTAAAACGTTTAAATGTGCTAGATAAGTCAGGACACTGGTGTTCAGTGGTTGTAGTTTGTTAATTTGGTTAAAGTGTTTCTTGTTTCTCTTCTTTTTATATTGATAAGACCGTTGGCTTTCCTGTGCGAATAGTTTAACATTATTTTTGGAGCCCTTTATAGATTGATGTTCGGTGTGAGCCAATGCTCTGTGTTGAAGGCCGGACTGTGACCTATGATGATTTACATTTTACAAGTTGTGACTTGTCCACTTGACACTATAACAACATCTTCTTATATCTATTGAGTTGAGGAATAACATTACCGTAATTAAAGAATTGCCGCCGTCAATTGGGTATTTGACGGTCGCAAATTCAGTTTTATTGGCCACGTGACCTAAGAGATGGCTGATGCCAATGAAAACATTGTTACATAAAGATTGCATTAGATTGGTGCATTTCTGTCAATAATGTTCTTTAGTCTGACGTTAGTTGCCTAAATGGTAAAGATGGAGCACACCCGAGTACTAAGTATATTAGAAATATCATATCAACTACTACCACATGACTGAAATTCATATCAGATCAATTGTTACTAGTGTATGGGTTAACAATAAAATCAACGAACATTGTTACATGATTCAGCAATGGTGGCTTAATTTTCATTTTATGTTAATAGCCCACACCAATTTCACATAAAAGTCGTCTGGTTGGGATTTTTGTTTTGCTGATCACCAAGCTGACAATTTGATTTTGCCATGCAAATGTAATACCATGTTTTACGTTAACTGTGGATAATCAATATTAGCGTTCTTTATAAAATCTATGATAATTGTATTTCTTTGTTTAGTGGTATAAAACGTACCTATCATTCCGCTTCGTGCAGTTAACTATTGTTGAACTTCCGCGGAATGTAGTAATGTTCGATTGCAGCATCGTAATGTTGTCGGTATAATTGATTTTGTTTTACTTTATAATGTAGAGAAGAAGCCATTGACATTGTAATCGCTCTATGATCAGTTGCAGTGAGGGGTTCAAAATGAATGCTTGAAATTTCAACAAGCTTGTTTTTTTCTCGAATTGAAAATTTTAAATTTTTATTTCTTACACTAGAAGAAATTATTTCAGCCTTCGTTATATATATATCTTTATTCTCATAAACCAAAACAAAATCCTTTGATTTATAAAATGCGGTAATGTGCATACAATGAATTAGTTTGTTGTTGCCCAAGCTTAATCGAGTATTCCGGTTATATGTACTAGTCTAGTCCAGACTGATGCACTACTTTCGTGTATTCCTTCGTTCTGCAATAGTGAAATAACACATAGTGTCAATATTTCCCATCAATATAAAACGGAAAATGGAAATAGGGAATGTGTCAAAGGGACAACAACCCGACCATAGAAAAAACAACAGCAGAAGGCCACCAACAGGTTTTCATTGTAGCGAGAAATTCCCGCACCTGGAGGCGTCCTTTAGCTGGCCCCTGAACAAATATAGTTAATATACACTAGTTCAGTGATATGAACGCCATACTAATTTCCAAATTGTACACAAGAAACTAAGATTAAAATAATACAAGACTAACAAAGGCCAGAGGATCCGGACTTGGGACAGGCGCAAAAATGAGGCGTTTTTTTTGTATTTTTGTTCACTGTAAAACTTGATATCTTGCTTGATATCAGTTCACACTTTTACAAAAAATCCTAGTTATTGATACTTCAAATAATTCATCGCCCTGTTTTCACTAGAACTGGATTATTCTGTTTAGGTAACTGTTAGTGAATAGAATATAACGACTGGATTGTTCAGGTTAGGTTCTTGGCTTCAGAATGAGTTATCGGCATATACATGTAGTGGACTCCCTTGGACGAATGAATATTTCTAATGCAATTTATTTAGAGTGGAAATATAAACCAATCCTACATTTTTTAATTTCTGTGTCTGGCTGATAGGACTATAAGAAGGAAAAAAATGTACTTAATTATATACATGATCATTAAATGTTTAATACTGGATGAGTTGCACTTTGCATTAGACGATTTTTGTCAATTATGCATAAATGAAAGTTGGGTGTTTCCCCTATTATTATCTGAGAATTATTATATAATATTATACTTATGTTGACAGAATTAACGAAAGAATTGAAGCGAAAGTGAAGGGTTTGCCAAAATTTGTAATTGCAATTTTTCGTCATAAATGTCAAAGTTTCTATGTAGAATATTCATCCAGAACAAAGCAATAATTATATATAGGTGCATTCACGTAAGAGCATTGGAAAATAATTAGTCATTATTCACTTCTGGAAAGAAGATACAAATGTTAGAACTCGGCTGGTCTCTTTTTTTCCCATACGCTCTTATAAATAGATGATATTTTTTCAACATCGTGTATTTTTTGTATTATACAGCGCACCTTTCCCCTCCGTCTAGTGCTAGTGCACACCGCATTGCATTTTCTCCAGATTGTTACAACATTGTTTATAGGGTATTTTTATACTGAGTGTATATTTCTGTATCAATATTGATCGATGCTACTGAATGAAAATGCCGTTACAACTACAGGCCAATCGATATCCTGTCAAATTCTTCTAAATCTGTCTTTTAACCATATCAAATTAGGACATTGTTGCTTAGCAACGTCTTATATCTCAATTATGTAACAATATATGTGTCCATCTGACGACGAATTTAAATTTATTAAGTTAAAATGGTTCTGTTGGCATTTTTATTAACGCAACACTTTTTTTGTATGAATACTGAAGCAAGCTATATATATATACATATGTTAATAAATATCTCACAATTCTTGCAATTAAGGTCTTTTAAATGCTGGTGGCTGAGGTCATATTTAAATAGGACCATATATGACAAAATGCATGCATGTTAATTTTGATAAGGTCCAGTACCTTGAATATATATACTGACAAATGGAAGTTAATTTGTTTTTTAAAAAAAATATATTACCAATCAGAAAAATCAAGCCCTTTCATGTATCATTTAAAACAAAATGTCCACGGTCTTACGTGTAAATGGAAGATATCCTACATTTATTTGTAGAAACATTTTCATATTCAGTCATTAACCAGCAGTTAACATAAACCTTTTGATTGATTCCAACGTATTTTCTTCAAACGTAGCATGTGTAGAGGGCACTATTACTTTTCATACAACGCATACTCAATTTGGATAAAGAATTAAAAGTATTTATCATTATTTTTTTTTAATGCAACTACATGTAGCTACAATAATCGATCAGAACCAGTCAAGATGTTTACTGAACTTATCAAAGATGGTGCAAATTTTTTATTTGTAAAATAGATTGGAAAAAAAAGATTGGAAAACGTCTCATTAGCACGAGAAAGAAAATGTGAGGGAATGTCGCGGTTTTCTTTGGGTTTTTTTTTTTGGGGGGGGGGGTGATTTATAGGGGGATAAGGGAAGTATTTTGGAGGGAGGGTTTGAAAAACTGAGGCTCTGGGATATATGGGTGTAAAAAAGTTGAATCTGGGCATAAAAAAAGGAAATTGGAAATAGAATACAAAAAGGCGGAATTTGGGAAATGAGCACCTCGTGGAATTGCCCCTCAAATCTGTACATTCAATTTGATAAAAAAAAAATAATATCAGTAGCAACTAATTGTGTAAATATAAATTTTGCATACATTTAGAAACGAAAGTTCTTTTATTAACATGTATATATTATACATTGGATTTCTTTATACCTTAAAATCGCTCGCATTTCTCAGAACAGTTAGCTTGATTACTTAAGATTATCCTCCTGACATATAAGTTCCATGAAAAAATCCTATTTTTCTTCAATTTAATCCAGAACATAAATATTACAATTTACGTAAATCATGGCAAAAATAGATATTGTTTAGCTTTATCCAACGAAAATACATTTTAATTCCTCTTTATGCTAAACTATTAGCTTAAGCTTTGTAGCTACTCATTAACGATAATAGATTTTTTATGTCTTTTCTGGTTTAAATTGCGTATTCTTAGCCGGTTCTCGCAACAGAGGAATTTGGAGCACATCACATATATATATATTACACACACGTATCTGTAGAAGTAATTTTGCAGCGACAAACTAGATAAACTCGGCTCGGGACTGTGCTACACATAATATCACTAGTTCTACTGATAGTCTATCTACGCTGTAATAATCAATTTGCTATAACTATTCCACCGACGCACGTGTGCATGATATCGTAATTCGCTGGAATTAGTTAACCTCATCAATTAATTAGCAATTTTGTAAGATTATTCAGTGTACAGAAAATAATAATAAGTGAAAAAAATAACACAAAACCTATGCCGGATTACACAATGATTTATTCCGGATTAATGCGATGATTTTTCATCGAGATTGATTTTATAGCCAATAATTTAAGCTGGAAAGAAGTTGAGGACAATGTATAGACAGTAAGATAGTTTGGGGATTTATGAAATGGAAAAGAAATCTAAAGCCGAATCACCTGATGGCGAACAGGTAAGGAGTTGGGTTGTGGAAGGGAGGGGGGTTTATGGAAGGGGAGAGGAAATTTGAGGAAAGGTGGGGAATATGGGGGCTTTATGTATTTTTTTATTTCATTTTAGGATTTAAAAGTATTCAAATCAAAAAACTAAATTTAACTTTACCAACTTGACTAGTAAGCATATACAATTTGATAGCTGATATTCATTCGTTCACATACCTTATGTACTTTTTTCAATTTTTTCTACATAACGCTTTTGTAGTTTATGTTGGATTGTTTGCTTAACGTCCAGTGACAGCTATTACATGGATATTTAGTGCCTATAACTGTTATATTCTATAGCTTTATTATATTAAATTGTTAGTAGTACTACTTTTGTCAAAGATTAAAATTGTGTGTCAAAAACAATGATGAAGATATTTATCAAAACATGTCAAAAGTGATAAAGATGAATTAAAAAATGGAAGGATTAAGAAACTTCACCCTTATGTAACAGTTCTCTACATTTTAGTCTTATATTTTTCACTTGGGAGCTTCAAAACATGACTGTAATTATTAACAACAATTGATTCTTTTCAGTTCGTGCATATTTGCATCTGTGTTTGTTTACATAGCGTGTATAATATACAAATCATGAAATATTTTCGTCAAGGTTGCTTAGTAATATACAGTCATACCTGCTATAAAGGTCATCTCTATACATTGAAAACTTGTCTTGACTGATCATTTTTTCTCCTGTTGTAGTAATACCTATACATTGTTAATCTCAAATCAAACGTGCCAACTCTCGTGTAATGTCAGTTTTCTCTCGTCCCAATGGTACCCTTTATATATATATATCTGTTGTAGGGTTGTCACTGACTCAGACGTACTTATGAATATAATTATTTTCTGTGACTGTATCTTACATTAATTTGTAGGATCCTTTACTATAGATAATTTAGCTGATCTGTAACAATAACATCTTCATGCCTTATATATCATGTACTGTATGTAGTACGCCGCTAGATTAAAACTGACGTGGAAAGGTAACATATGGCCACCGAAAGCTCTTTTTTTGAGAGCCCAGGTGGACGTGTGGTCTAGCGGGACGGCTGCAGTGCAGGCGATTTGGTGTCACGATATCACAGTAGCATGGGTTCGAATCCCGGCGAGGGAAGAACCAAAAATTAGCGAAAGCAAATTTACAGATCTAACATTGTTGGGTTGATGTTTAGACGAGTTGTATATATATATATACAAGCTCTTTTTTTGAGAGCCCAGGTGGTCGTGTGGTCTAGCGGGACGGCTGCAGTGCAGGCGATTTGGTGTCACGATATCACAGTAGCATGGGTTCGAATCCCGGCGAGGGAAGAACCAAAAATTTGCGAAAGCAAATTTACAGATCTAACATTGTTGGGTTGATGTTTAGACGAGTTGTATATACATTATGTACACAGCCATGTATCACCATCATTGATGGCGATCCGATGGATACATCTGTTGTAGGGTTGTCACTGACTCAGACGTACTTATGAATATAATTATTTTCTGTGACTGTATCTTACATTAATTTGTAGGATCCTTTACTATAGATAATTTAGCTGATCTGTAACAATAACATCTTCATGCCTTATATATCATGTACTGTAGTACGCCGCTAGATTAAAACTGACGTGGAAAGGTAACATATGGCCACCGAAAGCTCTTTTTTTGAGAGCCCAGGTGGTCGTGTGGTCTAGCGGGACGGCTGCAGTGCAGGCGATTTGGTGTCACGATATCACAGTAGCATGGGTTCGAATCCCGGCGAGGGAAGAACCAAAAATTTGCGAAAGCAAATTTACAGATCTAACATTAACATCAACCCAACAATGTTAGATCTGTAAATTTGCTTATATATATATATACAACTCGTCTAAACATCAACCCAACAATGTTAGATCTGTAAATTTGCTTTCGCAAATTTTTGGTTCTTCCCTCTCCGGGATTCGAACCCATGCTACTGTGATATCGTGACACCAAATCGCCTGCACTGCAGCCGTCCCGCTAGACCACACGACCACCTGGGCTCTCAAAAAAAGAGCTTTCGGTGGCCATATGTTACCTTTCCACGTCAGTTTTAATCTAGCGGCGTACTACAGTACATGATATATATATATATAAACGAGTCTAAATTGAAAACTACGTTCAAACCTATGATTGCGTTGGATAAAAACCGCAATTTTTATACGTGTGCATGTCAAACAAATTTTGTTGTAGAAGGGTCTAAAAACAGCACAAACAACATTTTCCAAAAGACCAAAAGAGTGAAAAGTATATTTAAACAAAACGCATTTGACTATAACAGGTCGAACAACTGATGTTCTTTAACCCTGCTGACTGCCATTGGCGATTGCCAAATAAAATTGATCACAGGTTGTAACAAAATGGATCTTATTATAAATTTAATACGTCACAAAAAAAAAAAATTGTTAACTTGTGGACAGGATGTTGTGCCACAAACATTCGGTGTCAATATTTCTTTAGTACACCATATCCGGATTTCGACAATAAATGTCTCTTCAGTGATGTTAGGGATCGAAACGGTATTTGGAAGGCCATATAAAAAGCACCCTCATTTTTAGAGAAAGTACCCTCATTTTTAGATTAACTCTTGAATTTTAAGAGTCAATATATAGGATGAACGGATCATATAAACCGGAGGGAAAATATGATACATGCCCAAACAAAAAATATAAACGAGTCTAAATTGAAAACTACGTTCAAACCTATGACTGCGTTGGATAAAAACCGCAATTTTTATACGTGTGCATGTCAAACAAATGTCGTTGTAGAAGGGTCTAAAAACAGCATAAACAACATTTTCCAAAAGACCAAAAGAGTGAAAAGTATATTTAAACAAAACGCATTTGACTAACAGGTCGAACAACTGATGTTCTTTAACCCTGCTGACTGCCATTGGCGATTGCCAAATAAAATTGATCACAGGTTGTAACAAAATGGATCTTATTATAAATTGAATACGTCACAGAAAAAAAAATTGTTAACTTGTGGACAGGATGTTGTGCCACAATATATATATATATATAGGTTTGATTGTATTATTATGCGTTCAAGTGTTTTTTTTCGAATAAACGTCAACAAGTAACATACTGCCAAGGTCAACATGTAAAGTTCGAGAGTAGTCAAATACATGGAATGTTTGTGAGTTTTAAAAATAAAGGAACTTGAAAATAAACTAAGGAACATAGACAAAATTTTCTTAGTTTGATTTATGTCGTTACGCCTGTAATATCAACTTCATTCAATGATATCTAAAATAAACATAAACAAAAAATTTAAAAGGTCTAAATACAAATAAAATTAAAACTTATTATTTTTCCTGGATACATGTATGTTTCAACAGATTGAGTTGGGAATCTTACGAGGCTGAGGACAGACCACCCCGACCTTCCGTATTTTATGGCCGGACATTTGAGTACGTGTGTTACAACAAAATATCAGGAGATTATCAGTTGAAAATCTTATTTCATTCTCCAAGCAAGCCACTTAAAAAGTGTAAGCAACTTGAAAAGTAAAATATAAATATTGATTTAACAAAAGTTCCTGAAATTGATCATTACAAAATCTAGAATGGTTTAAAACGGTTCAATTTTATGAGAAAAAATCTTCTGAATCTGAAAAATAAGAATGAAGGTTCTGCAATTCAGCTATGTGCTGGAAGTCTAAGCAACTTGAAAAATGTGAAAAATATAAATATTGATTTAACAAAAAATACGGAATTTCAGTTCCTGAAACTGATCATTTCAAAATCTTGAATGGTTTAAAACGGTTCAATTTTATGAAAGATTTTTCATTTTAAGCTGAAAAGTAATTATGAAGATTCTGTATTTTAGCTATGATTAGTTAATGAAGCGAGATGGCTGATGTTTTGCACGTTATGTTTATACAATATATCTGTGGTGTATGATAAGAACCCAGACCAGATTTGTATGGACAGATGATTGATTGGAAGTCATTAACAATCTGTTTGTAAGACTATTGGTTTTGATAACGATTAATTCAGGAATTATTTGTGTAAAATAGAACTAACATGGGAATTTGTTTATAAGTTTTTGATTCGGTTCATCACGATTTGTAGAAATGTAATCATAATGAAGTTTTAACGCAATCAATGCCGTGATCTTTTTTTTTTTTGGCGGGGGGGGGGGGGGGGGGGTCTCAATACAAACTTTTACAGTACTGTTATAATGCGTTAATTCTAGGAGTCAGCAGAAATGATAGTTATCCACGAACATATAAGAGGGTGTGGATGGGACTTTCAGAATAGAGAACAGTATAATAGACAAAAAGTACAAAATAAAGGGCTAAAACAATACAGAATTTAAAACAATAGGCCCCAAAATAAAGGGCTAAAACAATACAGAATTTAAAAAAATAGGCCCCAAAATGAAGAAAGCGTTCATATTCAAAAGTTGAGAATAATGGTCAAACCTGACTACGAATAGAGAAAGGCAGTCAAAATGACAAAATAATAAAGAATTGAAGCACAACCCATCCAGACCCTTATTAATTAGCAATGTACAGTAGTGAGAAAGTTGAACATATAAACTTGTCTCTGAGTGAAATGTCACTGGATTTCATTGAATATTTCAACGGAAGATCATTATTACTGTAGTTGGGAATGATGCGTTGATTGTAGAACTTTGGCAGCCAGCCTTCGTTTAATTGATTCACAACTTTTGTAAGCTCGGGACGGTTGTAGGATGCCAATTGTTGTTAAGGTCTTTCCTCTCCGCGAGGAAAGACCTTATTGTTTTTCGCATGTTTTTTTTTTTTTTTTTTCATCCAGCATTTGTTTGACATGGCCTCCCCTCGTTTCTATTGGAGTTATCAAGACCAAATGTGGACCATCGGTAGACCTCATTATGAGGTATTACCAGATGAGGCTGTGTAGGATTTCATCATCCCCTTTAGAAGTTATCTCCCTTTTATTGTTTTTTTTCGACATGGCCCCCCCTCGTTGTTTTTGAAGATATCACGACTTTATTTAGACAATAGTTAGATCTCATCATGATGTGTTACCATATGAGGCTGCTAAGGATTTCATCATTCCCTATGAGAGTTATGTCCCCTTGAAGCAATTTCTTTCTTTTACATTTTTCTCAAAAAGTATATTAGATAGAATCCATTTAAAAACGGCAACATGTACAAGACCAGATGGCAATGTTAATTAACATATACACTCATTTTGTTGTTAACCCTTATAAGGAGTTATTTCCCTTAAAAAAGATACACAATTTTTGAAAAATTGTATCTCTAGAACCGGAAGTCGTAAAGACTTGGGACCTACACCAATAATCTCCAGTTCATATGACCTTTAATTTGCACCCAAGGTCAAAGGTCACCGAGTGCAAACAAAAATTACGCTGCAATTTTAAGCTTCCATATTAAGAAAACAATAAGAGTTTGCTGCATACTTACAGCGTATAAAATGTTCCTCTCGACGAGCTCTACATTTTAAACACTGAGCTCAAAAGAGTCCGACCGTCTGTTCAAAAGTTACGACGGGATGATTCTTAAAAGTATAGTATTGTGTGTATATCTTTTTAAAGTTAACAGATATCAACCTACTATAAACTTAAAAGATGATCAGTAGTTCAAGACCTTCAATTTGAGGTCAATGTCAGGTCATGATGAAATTTCACCTTGACCTTCACAGTATACTATGACCTTGACCTTGTTATAGTTAAAAGGTCAAGTGGTCCTGAGTTGAATGGTGATAGTCCCATGTCTTTACGACTTCCGGTTCTCAAGTTTTGTATTGCATCATATATTTGATGATTAATTGTGACCTTAGTGAACTTTAAAATTGTCTTAATTCTTTTTCTATAATGTTGTCCTTTAACTGCAGATCATTTATCATTTAACAGATTTGAGATATCTATTGTCGTTTTAGAGATAATGCAGTTTTAAGTTTTGCGAGCGGAGGCATGTATTTCTGAATCATCAATAGCTTACCACTTAAAATGTTTAAGAAATTGAAGAGGTTGACATAGTTATATGTTTGACCAAATACCAAAAACATTCCATGGAAAAAAACACCAAAAATTCAATTTGAAATTTTCATGTTTTGCATTGACTTTGTAAGTTTCATAATTTCTATTTATATAGTTGATATTGCATCATTATTTGCACTTTGTCAAATGGGGTCATCTGATATATCAAATTGAAGGTCTTAATAAACTCTACTTAAAAATGAAAATTTGAAACCCCCTTTTCATCCAAGGGAGACGGGTGGGGTCATTTAGTGCAAACATTCAAATTTCTCAGATGGTAAGGTTGTCGCATATCAAATGAAAGAACATAAAGCGAACATTTCAAATTTCAAATTGACGTCTCCCAAAAATGAGTTGGATGGGGTCATTGAGTGCAAAAAATAAATGTTCTTTTAAGGTAGAGTTGTTGTATATCAAATGAAAGGTCATGATGTGTACATTTCAAATAGCAAATTCCTGACCTCCAAAAATTAGTAAGATAGGGTTATTGAGTGCAAAAATCAAACTTTCTAGAATATGGCGTTGTCGCATATCAAATGAAAGCTCATCTACTCTATGTTACATATATAATAATTCCGATCTCAAAAATGTAGGCGGATGATGTCATTTAGTGTAAAAAGCGAAAAGTTTGAGAAGGTATGCTTGTCGTTTATCAAACGAAAGTTCATACAAATAACATAACGTAAACATCACTTTTACAGGAAAGACCTTTCAATTGTTTTACAAACAATTGAGATACTAGTTTATAGTTAAAGTTGGTATGTTGACCTTATAATTTAAACTTTTACCTCAAGCAGCCAATCATTATGCGTTATGGGTTTTACTCATTGTTGAAGGCCGAACGGTGACCTATAGTTGTTAATTTCTGTTTCGTTTTGGTCTTGAGAAGTTTGGAGTTGTCTCATTGGCAATCATACCACATCTTTTTTTTCTTTTTTTTTTTGTTATTAACTTTTTCATTAAAATTCTTTTTGCAGATAAAGAAACAATACAATGAATTTCGCCTCCATCAGATAATATTGCAGTACCAAAACATTTTAATTCTTTGGCACAGAAATTTCGCAATAATGACGATCGTCTAAAGAGACTTTAGTCTATTATATATAATAATTGAATTGTAGCTATCTTCTAGACACGATGCGTTGACAATCATAATTGATTAAAACGTCACACTTACCACAAACTAATTAAATTTCCGCTTTTGATTGACATCAACGATGATTAATTTAGACATCCATATTTCTCATTTGGAAAAATTGAAAACATTATGAATGAGTGACGTTATTTCTCATAAAAAGAACATATCGAAACATAACGATCAGGTTCAATTATTACATGTCGTTCTGAACATGCATGATATATTTGCCACTGGACTTTAATGAACTAATTTCGTACATGCATTTCTGAAAAAATACAACGAAATTAACTGGGAGGACTGATCACTTTCACATTTATAACACTGATATGTCATGTAATATATAAAAAAAAAAAGAAGATGTTGTATGATTGCCAATGAGACAACTATCCACATAAGACCAAAATGACACAAACATCAACAATTATAGGTCACCGTACGGCCTTCAACAATGAGCAAAGCCCATACCGCATATAGTCAACTATAAAAGGCCCCGATAAGACAATGTAAAACAATTCAAACGAGAAAACTAACGGCCTTATTTATGTAAAAAAATGAACGAAAAAAAATATGTAACACATAAACAAACGACAACCACTGAATTACAGGCTCCTGAGTTTACATATTTTTGTAATACAAAATAGTTAATGAGCTGAATAGTTGATCATAATATATTTAAGGTTTTAACCAAAAGTACTGTTGTACAATTTTATATCTTTCTAACAGACATGTTCTACAATTCATAATATAATGGTACCCATCACCAATGTCGTTTGAGTCAAAGTGATGCAGGTGCTTCTTTGAGTGTTTCCGGGTGGGAAAATGTTTCGTTGTATGCACCGAAAGGAATCCTGTTCAAATTGTAATGCATTTAAGCAGAATTTTTCTAGTCTTTGAATGCTGGTCAGGCATTTGCAATAACATCGTATAGCTGCCCTCACTACCAAATTTCTTACTTCAAAAGAAAAAAAAACCACCAAGATATAAAACCAATCATTACATCTTTGTCTCTGACGTACAGATAATGTCAAATGCGGTACTTAATCCTCGTTGAAACATCTATACATAGTCATTAATCCCTTCTGAAAATATAAGAGCAATAAACCGAACGCACAGAGTTAAAGTTGAGATTTTTATTTGTTTTAAGAAAATCATGTACGTCAATCCTATTCTTACAATCAGTTCATGCTATAACAAACTGTTCATAGAACCTTACATTTACATCATTATGAATGGGTTTTGCTCATGAGTGAATGCTGTGACGTTACGCACGATATTGTGTCCCAATTGGTAACGTCAAAATTTGACGTTTTACGTCGGTAATCGAGTATACTTTGTTCGTTTTGATTGAAATCATTTTTGATCGATATGGATACTTCAAAGTCTTGAATATGTATGAAATATTTGCTACTGGTAGATACACAAGCAAATGAACTTTTCGGACTTCTGATTTGGCTTGTGTTGTATTTTTCTTTATATTTATTGTAACTTTTATTTTTTGCTCTTTTCTTTTTAGTTTCTTTATCTCTTTACAATATTTAATTCCCTCTGTCTCGGAGGCAGCAGTCCTTTTGCGCCAATTACTGTTTTTAATGGGTATCATTTGCGCCAAATTTTATTTTTAAAATGTATCAATTGCGCCAATATTCGGAACTCATTTGCGCCAATTTACCTGTACATATATCTATCATAAATATTAATGATTACTATATCTTTATTCTTATTTTTGCCTCAAAAGATATCACATGTTAGGAGATATTTCACCATAAAGACGAGTTTCTGAAGAGAATTAAATGACTTAAGCAGCACGAGATAGTCAATGTACAGAGAGAGAATAAAACGTATTGCTTTGCTTAACAAAGATGTGCCAATATAGAAAATAGAAGTGTTTGCTCTTTATGTTTTAGCCACATATGTTGATGCGTATGGACTTTTTTATTATCATGAACTAATATTAACTATTTTATGGATTTCATCCTTTAATGTTTGTGTTTTTGGACAATAAAAAGAAGTTAAAAGCTACTACATGTAACATTAAATTGGGAAGTACCCATGCAGCAGAAGTAAGAAAAACATATGTTTCAGAAAAGGAAACATGTGCCGTGTTACACTGCCGGTTCCAAGTCCGAATAAAAGAGTAAGGAAGTATTTTTTCTTTTTACTGGCGCAATCGTATGTTTTATTTTTGGCGCAAATGATACCATCTAATTTTAAAACATGTGGCGCAAACGTAGCATTTGAGAATAAAAGTCGTGGCGCAAAAGGACGCATTTTTGGCGCAAACGGATCTCTCCCGTCTCGGATATGAAATTCTTTTGTTCTGTAATTAATATTTTACCTATTTATTGACAAATTACCATATGTTTTTTTATTTCATTTTAGATAATTATTCATTTTCTATTTGATTATAACTAATTTTATATATTGCAGTTCTTATCGTGGTTTCTATGATTCTATCTATTTTCGAAATTTGTAATTTGGTTATTTTGTTTTGTCCTCTGATCTTAAAACATAAAATCGAACCGTATTTGTTATTGAAAAACAATGAAATATTGTTCATATATCATATGATAATACGGACTGCTTTCGAATTCGATGGCCTAGGGGAATGATTGGCCTAATGAGCTTATATAAAGTGATAAAAAGCATGGTAATTTTAAGATACGCTCGTGGCGAGATTTGTTCGACTCCGATCCTAATCGACAGTTTTTGCAACTGATATCCGGCTTCTCCTACCTTTGATGACAGGTCAATAAAATACAACAAATGTCGCTTATACATGATGTGGTGTTTAATACCAAAACAAAGAACAAACTTTTAGAAATAATTTGAAAACACATATATGTATAGCGTCCCGAATCGAAAACGTTCAAAACGTAAGAAAATTGCTCAGTGGACAAACTTGCAAGACATTTGATTTGTTAAAAAACGAAGTCATTTCGACTTAACAGCTTATCAAAAAGTATGTTATCGCATTGTGGGGTGAAAGCACAATTACGAAAAAGCACTGTTTTATATGCTACGAATTGAATACTTAATAAAATTACGTTGAAACTGACAGTGTTTTTGTAAAAAGTTGGCGAAATTCGATATTGGACAATCTTGCAAGACATTTTCCCGAGGCCAATGCGTTTTTATTTGTGGTGCGAGTGCTGTAAAATTCCGGATTTGAAATGGTCTATCTAAGCACATTTGTAGGAATAATTTATAAAACCAAAATTTTATATCATCTGATATTTTAAAAAGCGATAAAGTTTGATAATTTACCATTTTTAGAAACCTGACCATGGCGAGGAATATTCGTTTTTGAAAAAATGTTTTTTTTCCGTTCGACCAACACAAAAAACAGCAATGGCGTCATAAATTATATTAGACGTTTATCATTCATGCGAATTTTCGCGGATTTTAAACTTTTTATTAGACCACAAAAATTCCCGCAAAAGTTATTTTGCGAATAATTTGTTACGTCTGACACGCATATTTTTGACGTTTTGGTAATATTTGTATCAATATTTGAAACTATTATGAAAAGTTAAAGAATATTTTTGATATTTTAGGAAACAGTAATACCTGCCTCATCTATGGATATAAATTTCATAAAGCTGAACTAGTTAGTTTTCATAGAAGAGCTATTTATCAAATTGCTCTGTCGCATTTCACGGCATTGACGCAATAACGTGCTTAACGTCTGTACGGTGACCTAAAGCTGTTTACTTCTTGTCACTTCGTCTCGGATGGAAAGTTGTTTCATTGTCAATCATACAACACCGTCTTGTTTTAATAATCATTGTTTTGAATTCTCTATCCAATAAAGGAGGTAGGTGTGGGTTCAATCTGTGAAAGTTCTCGCATTGTAAAATTGACGATAAGGAACTAAAATGGAGATACTTTTAGATCTTGGTATTACTCGTACAGAGAAAGTAAAATCTGGGTTTTAGTTGAAACTTACTAAAAAACAAAATTGGTAATGTGGGATATAAATATTATAAAAATTGGATCAGGGGAAAAGATGGGAAAAGGGAAATGGAAACTATTACAAAAATGACCGGTACATATGTACCTTCTCCTACATGTTCCTATGTGTTGTGCACCTCTTGAAACACTTTTGAAATAGTAAACACATTTTGAAATTGGAAACTGGAATTTTGTAAACTTGTTATTAAGGTCATAGCCTTATAAAGCGACCATCATGACGGACAGCAACTAAATACTTCGTCATCTTTATGTAAATTAAGATATATAAATCGATGGACTAATCCTCTGATTCTAATTGATTTGTATTCAGCTTTTACTGTAACAATTCAGGTGTGAGTGATTAATCCATTGTGTTTTCGTTTAACATCTTGTTTTACTGTAGTTTGTCAATATTATATCACAAAATTATATAATAATATCTGTAAACAAGAATAACAAACGAAAAACAAACTGCACAGTCAGTAGAACCTTTCACATACATGTATACAAGATATCTGAATCCCTCGAATGTATTACTAAGAGATGTGGGATATACGTCTATGAGACATCAATCGAACATCATTCAAAACTACAAAGCCAATCTAGAGATTATCTCATGAAGCAGTTTTTCATTTACAGTGATAACTTTGCTGTCAAAATTGTCATTATTCGATCCATGACATCTTAAGATGGTACCTAACACTACAGGTAGACAACTCTGTAAAATCAACTACACGTTTTATAATTACGTTGTGTTGTAAAGGGAATATTTTAAGCTTCTCAATGATCAAAATTGGTGCTTGTCAAACTGCTATATAACCAGTGTAATTTTTCTGAAAAATGGTTGGTTCAAACTATTTGAATTTTTTATAATTTTGTTAAAGGGTCAAAGTAAATACTTTGTCAAAATATATGAAAATTAAACGACCCAAATTAATTTTAGTGAAAGTGTTTGGTATCACCTTAATTTCAACTAAGGTAGCTACACGTACTAGTAGTTTTGTTCGCCAAAAGCATGTGTTTCCCTCCAGGGACAACTTTTTGTGACAATAAAACTGAACGCCATGATATAATTAAAAGTGATGAAAGAGGATAATAATCAATCTACAAATGGATAAATGATGCATTCGTTCGTATATACTGATCGACTTGAATGACGATTTGATTGTAAAAATGAAAAGTATAACCGGATCTACTAATCAAATATTTAAATGGTTGGTTTATTGTGATTTGTCTTTTGCCCACTTTTTATTCATGTTTGCCTTCATTTTACCAATATTTGGTTTCTCAATATGTATTCTTTTGTAAATTCATGGTGTCACTTTCACAGTCTTTGATTTACATATAACTTGCTCTTTAGCTTTGATTTGAGTTTATACTGGACGTTCATACTGCGACAGTGTAATTCTATAATTTGTTTCAAAAATGTTTGCTTTACAATGAGATATGAGAGTAATCAGAGAGTGTTTCAAAAAAGTCGACACACATATAGATATTGAATTATAGGAATGCCACCAATTCCATTAAAGTACTCGTCGATTGCTCCAACGTCAAGCGATCTTCTTGAGGACTTTGAGAACCCAGGCAAATCTTTATAAAGCCGTCCAGACGTCCGAGCAATACCAGAATTCAGTTAAAGCTGTTATTTCTTTCAATGTATCAGATGGTTTAGGAATCAAAATTTATTCCCAAAATCGTAAGATATAAATGCCGTCCTAGAAATTAACCAAAATAAAATTGATATCTCGATATCAAATTTTATTTGAACATTTGCTTGGTTGTGTTCCAACAACTATTGCTTTCTTATAATTAAAAAATAAATAGAAAGGCTCAGAGTACACCTTTCTAGCTTAAAGTTCCGTCCTTGGTTTTGATTTCTATCTTTGCAGTATCGTGATTAATATGCACGTATTCCGTACATTTACAAAACAGATAAAAACAAAAGTAATAAACACTTGATGGGAATGTACTATTCAGTATATGATTATGTAATCATGCAGTTATACATAGTTCTGTATCTATAATAATTGATGTAACAAGGTCAACTGTCTGATGGAGTTGATAAGGTCAAACTTTATTAAGCTGACATACTGTGTACGTACATAACATGACTATAATGAACAAACAACTTAAGCAACGCTTCGGTGAAACTCTAGAGTGTACTACAAGTCGTTACTATAATGAACCATTAACTTAAGCATGCAATACTTTAATTTCGCTTTCATTTATCTAGTTATAAACGTACGTCACTTACTTGAAATACAGAGTTCGCGTCTTTAAAATGGAACGACGAAGCACTCACTCAACAAATCGTTCATATTCATGAACATAGCTATATAGAATGGAAAGACCAACAGCAATGCTCACTCAAGGACCGTTCATATGTCTGGACAACAAAAAAAGTTCCGCACTCACTCAATATAGTTTTCAAAGCTTCGGATAACAAAACCGAGCAGCACTCACCCGATCTTTCATATCTCCGAACAGCAAAGAGTTTTCCTACAAATGTATCTCCAAACAGCAAAGAGCTTTCTTTGAACGTTAGATAATACAATATTCTGAGACACTCCTGTGTGATACTATTCTTCAAAAGCAAAACAGAACTTTACCCCAGACAACTTCAATTACAAACAAAAAGAAAACAATTTCTCCTCAAAGCAATACTTTATGACGGTTAGTTTATATTTGAAATGTGACGCTAACTTGATGGTTGTATATTTGAAATGTGAAGCTGGCTTTAAAACTTCTGTCGTTGGGTGTCAGGTTCAAATATAGACAAATCATGTTCATAGTGTAGTTTGTGGTTTGTTCTGACTTAAGTGTGATAAATAATATTTCTGGGGAATTTAATATATGGAGAAAAAAATATATTAGACATCTTTTCATGTTTTGTGGTTTCTCTTTATTATTTTTTGTTAATTATATTATAACAAAATGATCAAATATTGTTCAAAACGGAATTCTGTCAATTTTGAAGGAATGGATGAAAAAAAGGTAGGGTATTTCTTTTTAAATTTTAGTTTGCATATACAGTGAAACTTGTTTTAAGAATCCAGTAATGGTCTTATAAAACAGGGTTTTGCCTAACACATATGATCTCTTTAATCATGTTTTACTGTTAGTGCATTTTAAATACGTTAAAAGCTAGCATTATCATGTTGACGTGTATATGCCTAATAAGTTAAAAGTTAACATTATCATGTCGAAGTGTATATGCCTAATAAGTTAAAAGCCAAAATTATCATGCTGAAGTGTATATGCCTAATAAGTTCAAAGCTAAAATTATCATGTTGAATTGTATATGCCTAATAAGTTAAAAGCTAAAATTATCATGTTGAAGTGTATATGCCTAATAATAATTGATTTTTTTTTATAATGAATACATGTACCAAATGCGGAATATGACAGTTGTTTTTAATTCTTTGGTGTTTGTACTTTTGATTTTGCCATTTATTTGACAAGGGACTTTCCGTTTAGAATTTTTCCTTTAAGTTTTTAAATTCTAACTCATCCCAAGAATTCAGGGTTATGATGTTTCTATTAGAACCAAATTGTGTCTGAGATAGACCTTAAAAACAAAAATGATAATTGGTTGTCATATGAACAATGAATGACATGATGAATTCATATATAATCATATTCAAAACAGTGTGGCTGTGGCCATTGATTGACGTCCTTAATTTATCAATGACTGGGACAGATTATGTGAACGTTTGTCTGTAACGACACTGCTCACTAACTTATTATAGAATTTAAACTGTAGGGTCACCAAAGGTTCTTAAACGCCTTTCATAATGAAATAATCCGAAAAATTAATTAGGAATAACCTTTATGTTTTGATTTATATTATTGATATATAAATCATAACATCGTGTTATTCATGATTAATTTTTCGAATTACTTTATTTAGGTATTGAGAATCTTTGATAACCCCACAGTTTAAGTGTCTTTAACAAGTACATAGTGAGCAGTGGTCGTTACAGACAAACGTTCACATAATCTGTCTCAGTCAATGGGTTAATTTAGGACGTCAATCAATAGCCACAGCCACACTGTTTTGCATATGATTCTATGTTCTGGACAAAGGTAGCCTTGTGAGTTTATATTTGTCGATCGTGAGTTGAAAAATAACACTTCAACATGATCCAAAATGGGAAATTTAGGCACTTTTCTAATTTAATCGCCGATATTTTAAACAGTTCGGTAAAATTCCACTGATTAAGAGTACGGTCTTTTTAAGTCGTACACGCAAAAAGAAATAAAAAGTACTCATTTTTTTACTGTTTCTAAATTTCCTTTCCGTCATTCTCTAGCTTTTGCTGAGACAGCATTTATTATTTTTTTTATTATTTTTTCAATACTGCAATATATGTTCTTTCTTGCATCATGTAACAGTTCTAGATTTTATAAAACATGTGAATAATTTATACTTGTTCTGCATCGCATGACACAAATTAGTTTTGCCCATCAAACGTTATACAACATATATATTTTTATGAAAATAGATGACGGTATTCGATTTCCCATTTAAAAACGACCTGCATTGTGAAGCGGTCGCCATTCAAATTACAATTTTGATAGGAGAAACTTATTAAAATTTGTCAATATATCTACCTTTTTGTTTACCGAGCTAATGAATATACAAAGACTATGGCACATATTGTAGAGTTGGTTTAATTTAAGTTTCGCTGGATGATTTTTACTGAGTTATGAATTATTTATTTCGACTTGAATGAGCATTGGGTTTGGAGGCTAGGTTTTTAAAGTAAGTTTAGAGACTATGAACATGTAGAATGTTTGCAGTCACAGCTAATACCAACAATGAGGAATCGGACGGGGAAAGCTATCATGTTCCGAAAAGAGGAAAAAGATTCTATGACAATAGAAAAAGGGTTTTGTCTGATACATTACTGGCAAAGTTGGAAAATGAGGTTTGTGGACTTGTTTATAGTTTAATACTTTTGATTAGACAATTCAACAAAAAGCGTTCTATCAAGTATAGTATCTTGCTCGGTTCTCCGAAGTATCCGTGATTTGTGGAACATGTATTTTACAAAAAGTGGTAAAAATCGTAAATCCGCAATATTTTTTCATTTTTACAACCGTTTCCAGGAATATGACAGATGTTATTCATTCGTTTGATGTTTTTGAGCTTTTGATTTTGCCATTTGATCAGGAAATTTCCGTTTAAAATGTCCCTTGGAGTTTAGTATTTCTGTGACTTTATTTTTTCAAAAGGAGTTAGTTTATTGTATGGATTATAAATTTGAAGATATTGGTGACTGGAGGTTTTACTGTGCCTTTTTATCCCTGTTTAAATAATGTATTGTAATTTATGCATATTGTATTTCTTTGCTTCATCACGATCTAACAAAGCTCTATTTGCAAGTTATTCTGTTTTCCTTCACCAGTGGCGGATCCAGAACTTTTATACGTATACGTGGGCCCGCGGACTGCCCTAAGGGGGGCCCGCTCCAGTCATGCTTCAGTGATTTCCTATATAATCAAACCAAATTTTTCCAACGATAAGGTGGGGGCCCGGGCCCCAGGGCCTCCCGCTCTGATCAGCCTATATACACGTAAAGTATTACCTTAGGCGTTGCCTTTTAAGCGATCCGTAGGCAGTCATCGATCATTCGCTGATCAGTCAAGTTCACGTCAAACTCACGTCACCAATCTGTAAGACTTACGCATGATTTACTTACATAGTCCAATGTTCTGTAGATACTGCAGATTTTTCAAAGGTTCTTGGCCGATATTCGTTATTTCATATATTTTCTTTTCTATTGTGAATTTTCCTTTTCTATGTTGCGATGTTCTGTTTACTCGTTTTAGAAGAGTTTGGATTTCTCAATTGCATCAATTTGTGCAATTATGCAATAGCATCTTGCATCTCATCAATTGAATATGTTAGCTCTAAAGCGTTTTGCATTCTGTTTCTGAAAAATATAGAGATGTACTGCTTCATACTGGTTTTACCATTTGTTTTTCAATGGACGGAAAGTAAATCTTACTATCGAAAATGAAATATAACCCTATTCATACATTTGAAAGTAAAGCTAAAGGAAACGTTACACCCATTGATTGTTTCATTATTGATGTCCGTATCCAAAGCCCGGTTAAAACTAGATTAGCTTTTAAAAGTAATAAGATATAGACATATCAAACTCCCCGGCAGATCCAGTTCCGATCCGAATAGGGGTCCGCAGGAAAAAAGTTCCGGAACGGAAACGATCACTGTACTGAGTTTGATAGCCATATATCAAAACCGCTGTATTTAGAATTACACACTTAACCTCTGAAAACCAGAAGTTAATGAGTTAATGGTTTGGCCTTCTGATTGAATTTGATTAAGGATAAATAATTTAAATAAAGTACCAAGAGCACAGCAAGCAGGTAATGCAATGATATGTCTGGGAGCGTGACAGAATAACTTGTCGGTGTTACTTCTAAAAAAAACAATCGTCGTATAGATACCATGATTAACACTGTGTAAGCTAAACGCGTGTTTTGTCTTCGAACAATTTAAAGGAAAAAAAAACCAAATAAAGTAGAAAGAAGTTGGAGAGCAATGAGGACTATTAATTCTTAAAATATACCTTTAGAAAAAAGATCATCGTAATTAAAGTATTTTTTCGTCTTGTCGTTAATTAGCAGACTGTTAAAATTAAACGATGTTTATATCGACGATCCGATGTTTCAGAAACTAAAGGACACTGGTTAATTTTATTGTTCGTACACCAAAATGTAGCAAACGTCACATCACTGCTTAGCGTTTTTGGTGTACGCTTTTGAAAACATTACCTATAATATAAAGTTTTGTAATGGCGAATTCATCACAATTCAATACTTAAAATCTTGCTTGATGGAGTATCATTCAAACGATTTACAGATACAAATAAATCTGAATTTAACTTCGACAACAGAAGGGCTAATGATGATCGGTTATCCATAATGAAATTTGAGTCTGATGTCGACTAAGCCACTGATGTCACTGACGGATTATTTTGGGTTCCTGATGTCTTACATTTCTGAGTAGTATTGTGTCATTTCTGAGTAGTATTGTGTAGACTTTTTTTTGTGTTTTCGTCGTTTTAAAACACAACTAGTTTGGTATTTTACATCCGTTCTTAGTCTTTGCAATCATACATGTAATACTTGTCACTGGACATTAAACAATTGTGAGTCAATCAAACATTATTTCCAATTGTCTTTGCATTTCAAAAATCGCCAGTATATCACACTGTTTGAGCTTGCATGTTCTGTATCTAATAATAGGTTTCCATCGATTTCTTATTAATGTTACATTTGTAGCCTGAACAAAATAAAAATCAAAGGGACACTTTGTATATATATATAGACAAATCTATCCCAACGTTATAAGCGTGCTAAAATGGGATGTTCATCATAATATTTTATGACGTCGACAATGGATTTATGTTCTTAATCTATATATATGTATATATGCTTATCTGTATTGTTAAATCTACCAATACAATTGCTACGTCTGCCTACAACTAAAATTTCTATAAACAATCTAGTGTTTGTCCCCATTGAATGTTGTAAAAATCGAAACTATTTGTCGACTATCAGCTATAGATACATTTGTACTACGCTTTCATCGATCGTTGTGGAAAATGAAAAATATCAATATTATGGTTATAGTATTCGCTTTAAATTTTGTTTATACGTTTTCCATTTCAACATTAATGTATGAATTATCGATAACCACACGCATAGCTCTCTGTAGGATTCCTATGAATGTCTAGCTAATTTGTCATACTTGTATATGCTATATCATAATAGTGTATGGAATTAGCCCCAGTACGTTGTTCAAATTGAAACGTCGAACCGGGTTTGAAAAGAGTGGGGCCCCGAAACTAACAGAGTTATACTTGTAAAGAGTCCATACATCCATTATGTACGAATCTCCATAAATGCATAAATGAAGGGGGCGCTTAGTCCCCTGCTCTGTGAACTTATTTTTGATGTGTGGCATTCCATTCTTTTCGTAATAGTTATCAAAAGTACCAGGATGATAATTTAGTACGCCAGACGCGCGTTTCGTCTACATAAGACTCATCAGTGACGCTCAAATCGAAATATTTATAAAGCCAAATAAGTTCAAATTTGAAGAGCATTGAGGATCCAAAATTCAAAAAAAGTTGTGACAAATACGGCTTAGGTCATGTATGTAGTCTATGCCAGGAATAAGAAAATCCTTAGTTTTTCGAAAAAGTTCAAAGTTTTGTAAACAGGAAATTTATAAAAATGACCACATAATTGATATTCATGTCAACACCGAAATATTGACTACTAGGATGGTGATACCCTCGGGGACGAAACGTCAACCAGCAGTGGCATCGACCCAGTGGTTTAAATAGTTACATTTGTATCAAATGTACCAGGATTATAATTTAGTATTAGAAATAATAATTCATACTACATGCTACTCTTTAGTAGACGTTTCATCGACAAACAACACATCTCACTTTATTTGTGTTTTGGCAGAGTTAGAAATGTGCACATCAAGTGCATATACATATTTATTTCATGTCTGCACCTGTTTGTGAACCTGTTGTTCACTGTTTTTCTTAATTCGGTTATTGACAGACACAATGAGATTCGAAAAATCTTTCAAGAAAATTAAGCTATCTCGCCTTTATCTTCTTGATCCATTTTCACAATTAATACTGTTAATGTAGCTCGTATTCCCTGTTCTTAGGTAGATGTTAAAAGCTTTATTGCATGTTATCAAAATCCAGATAAGAATTTCTCTTAAAAAATTAAACCTAATATTTCGACATCACCATTTAATATAATATCAGATGCATTTGATGACAAATAGTATTCTTGTGGCATTATTGAGCCTTTAAAGGTTTAGACAAAATTTTCTTTTCCCCTTTTTTCTGCATTATTCTGATTTCTACAGATCCATTGCCTTGGAGAAAGTTTTTATCAAATACCTTTCTGACTATACACGTTGATTTCAAATACGGCAACGCTCTATGCCGTATACCTTTTGACTTTTGTGCAAATATTTCATGGTTCCCTGAACATGGAAATGTTGTAGTGCGAATGAGGCATGACTATCTGAAGCCCGCCTCCGGATCCGTGAATTTCTCGCTGCGTGGAAGACCTATTGGTGGCTTTGGGCTGTGTTATTCTCTTTGAACGGGTTGTTGCTGTGTCTTTGACACATTTCCCATTTTCATGTCAAGTTTATTATTATTTTCTGCATTTTTACAGGTCTACGAATGGAGAAAACATTATCTGGATTTATAAGTATTTTTTTATTTCTTTTTCAGGAACTTGTTGGACACACTCAAGACCAAAGGAACTGGAGAGGCATTGCTATAGCCTTGTTGGTTATTCTGATTGTATGCGCTCTTATAGTGACAGCCATCATTCTAGTAACGCCAGGTACGTTATGGTACAATCTTACTGTCTTAACACGATAAGGTTACTTGTAAACTTCTTCTTTTCGGATTGTTCGATTAGGGCATGTAAATTGTTCATTACTCCGATGAATTTGGTGAGCCTATAAACGGGGTACATTGCGGATTGTCATGGTGGTAGTGTAACATGTGCACCATTGAAAAGGAGACGTATCGGAGTACGGTATAAAGCGAAAAAGTGTTATCTGCAATACTGAATTAAAAGCCTAAAACTAAAAATTTGATTAAACAAATATTTAAATATTATGATTCATGATAAATTTTCTCTGATAATTCTATTTTTGAAATATTCATGATTTTTTTTAAGACTTACATTTCTATTCTGTAAACCTTCTTTTCCTGTTTTGTTAATTCCTTTTGTTTTATCATTTTGATTTTGTCATTGATTATTTGTTTTAAAGAGGAATTAAGGATCATATTTTCATATCCTACCTTTTCACATGTTATCATTTTACATTATGTCGTGTTTTCTCCTATTTATTTATATTTCCAGATACTGAAAGTAATCATTTATGAACAAATCCTTTGGTATTAGATGCTATTATATAGCGAGTACTTTACACTGCTTGTAGCTTGTTTATATGTCTAATATTAACAAATAAACACGACTTATAAAGATACACAGGTCATGTTGATTGTGCCTATTCCACTCGTTGGGAATTGGAATAGATACATGTAGGGCAAACTTATAACGTGTCACCTCTGCGTTCTTGGCCTTTTGGTCATAAACTTTTATTCATTACTCTGAGTACAACATTTCTACTCGAAATTCCAGTATTTTGATTGGTTGATTTCTGCGTCTTAGTACAATACTTGTACTCCAATTTATTTGACTACAAGGTATTGACAAAGTCATAACACATTCGAGTAAAATTAGTACTCGGACTCATAATTCGACCAATCAAAATCCTAGCTTTGGTGTTTCGTGCACAAAATGTGTATTCCAGGTTCTAAGTAAAGTTTAACGACTGGAAGGACAGAAACAGTGGACAGGCACATGATTTTTAAGCATTCAACATTTAATAAAATGCACTTTAATTAACATGAGTTGTCTGCCCGTCGCAGACGGTGGCGTTTGCATAATCTACATGACCTGTGGAGTAATTCTGTGGTATTTTGGTTCGTTCTACTGAGGTTTTTTGTCCAAATAAAATATTTCGTTATATCAGGGGAGTAAAGAAATATTTTATCAATATTTTTTTCAGAGAACTGTTATGAAACGGTTAAATAGTTTCATACAAACAATACGATTCACTCACCCATTTTTTTTAAGACTAAATATGTTTCCCTCAATAGCCAAACAAAGACTTTGTTCATATAGATTTATCCCCCTCAGTAGTCTACCAAAGAACCACAAGCAATGTGTACACATGCAGATTTCACTATTAGATCATAAGTGTACAACTAACCGTTAAGACAGCACATAATTTGAATAATGTAGATTCACTAAAGAAAATGTGTGTTTAAACATAAGTTTAAAGTTATAAAATCTAAAGTCACCACTGTGCAATGTAATAGCCTTATATGTTGACTTCTGCTACAGCCTTTGCTGTCATGCGCTGATGATTTCTTAGTGCCTTTTTTATGCTTAACTAATGCGAACATATATATACCTGTTAACCTCATGGAAAAGTTTATGAGAGATATATTTTCTATAAAAAAAAAATCCTCTTTTTTTTTGTAAATAATCAAGTGTAACGACATTTCATGCATAATTATTAATTATTTTATGTTTTTTGTTTTTAATGGGCAAATAAATGTTTTTAGCATAGAAATAATTAACAATAATTTATTTTGTTTGCATAAAATCAATTAAGGTCTGACAGCAAGTTTTCTAAAATGTTTTGTCTTTATATTTCCTAATGGATACAGGTAGCTTTTGCTATTTGAGCATAAGCTTCTTTAGATTGTGATAAGATGAAGTTGCTGTTTGCTATACATATATAGCTAAGCATAAAAGGCGCTTGTAATTGAAAAGAAAACTTGCAATGATAGCTTAAACACATATATGTTGGAAGACTTTGTTCGATGAAATTGTTTTTATTTCCATTCAAGCAATTGATGGCTATTATTGAAACAAATGCTATTGAATGAGTATCCCTCGTATTATGAATGATTAAGGACAAGAACGAGGTTCTATGACGTCCTATCTGCATTTAATAAATAAAAGTCGTTTCAGTTTTTGCAAATATGCTACCCCTTTCCAGATAGAATCGTCTAGACACACTCAAACCCAACCGTAGGTGTGTAGCTTTAAAACAAACTTCAATAAAACAGGGGGTATTAGAATTGTCCCTTTTTAAATGTTTAAGATATGATATCTTTTTGATTTACCGCTTTGCCATCTTCAATAATACATTTTTTTTTCAATCAGATTTCCTTGAGGAAAAATGGTTTTCCTTTAGAGAAGTTTGTTTTCCCTTCAGGAAAACTACTTTTCCTCTGAGGAAACTGTTGAAAAAGGGGCATAACTTTTTCAACAGTAGTGCTATAGCCAAAACAATTTAGGACAATTATCAGGGAAGAAAATTAAGGTGACAACTTTTGCACTCAGCGGAATTGTAAACTTATCCCGGAGACTGTTAGTATTCCTCGTATTAGAAATATTTTAAAAAGGGATAATTTCAATATGTCCTTCCCTTTGTTATTGAAAGCCAAACAAATGCAGTTTAGGTTTGGTGTGTTTAGAAGATCCCAACTGTAAAATATCTAATTACGATTTAGATGATATATTTTTTTATTTGCCGCCTGGAGATCTTGAATGATGCCTGGTTTTTTTTTCACACAAAAATCAATTTTGAAGAGGACAGTTATACTGTTAACTACGCTAAATGAACCGTTTGTAATGTATTATAAGACAAAGAAGCATTGAGTTGTCAACGTACGTAATAGTTCCATGATCAAAGTAACATTTATTCGGAATCTAATGATTCCAATATGTTCTTCTCGAGTGAATTAAGTATCTCGACAATTCACTGCTCTATGGCTTCATGAATCATTCAGACAGTATCGACTGAATACTATACACCATTCACTTGCATTTCTTGAATTGATGAATTAAATAAGATAATAAACTGGTTATGCTGAAACCGGCTTTATCGGATTTTACAAGTAACTAGGCTACTACGATTCTTTTAAACATAAAGTGAATTCCTGATTTCTTTTATAAAGACTTCTTTCTACGTCTGTCTCTGAATAAAATGAGTTGTTTGTCAGGCCACATCTTCTTACATCTATTAAGGATCATTCACCAATAGCCAGATTTCTGTACAATATGTCAAACTGAAAATAACCTAAGTATTAAAAAAGATAGAAGGAAATAACACTCAAAGAACTGTCATCTATTTACCACAAAATTGTCCAAAACGAAATCAAAACTAATAGGATATAACAAACCACAACTTCTTATGATGTGATAACTAGTTCTTTGATTTAAAAAAACTTAAAAAAAATATAATATAGTTTAATAATGCGCAATAAGTAAATTTATTATTTGCGCTATAATGATGATACCAACTTTTATCTATGCACATTGCACGATACACTGCGATGTGAATGTTGAATGATATCAACGATATGCTTGAGATTACAACATGCACTGCTGGTGGAGATTTATTTCCCCGAGGGTATCACAAGCCCAGTAGTCAGCACTTTTTGTGCTGACATGAATTTTCATTGATATGGTAATATTTATAAATTTACTGTTTACAAATTTTTGAATGTTTTGAAATACTTAAGCTTTTCTATCTCAGGCATATTACCTTAATTGTATTTGGCAAACTTTTAGGAACTTTGGTCATCAATGCTCTTCCATTTCGTACTTTATTTGGCATTTTTAACTTTTTGGGATTCGAGCGTCACTGACGAGTCTTTCGTAGACGAAACTAGCGTATATACTATATTTAGTCATGGTATTCATGATGAGTTTATTTATGAAAAACGTTCAAGGTTAAGGTAAATCAAGAGAGTTTTTTTCTTCTTACAAACGCCACTTAATAAGAGGCGAATGACAATGATGTAATAGTGAAGAGACGCAATAAGAGAGTGGAGGTTAAGACATGAGCTGCACTTACTATAAATTACACCTGCTACTATTTTACTGTGTGTAACACAAGAACGTATACACAAGCAGTCCTGTGTTTACAATATTCCCTCGTCCATGTATTCTCTTAAAAACATTCACATACCTACTCTGTTATCTTCCAATGTTGGCTCTCTATCAGCCTATAGGTGAATACAAACAAAAAGTAAGTCAAAGAAAAGAAGCTTTTTAACATAATTCATGTTGAAAGTTCAAACATGTTTGAACCGTCACGCAAGTCTCGAAGTAGAGTACGTTAGAGCCTCTGGTACAGGATCCTGCAGGTCTATTCTCCTAAAAAGGACAGGGATGTAAATAACATATACGGCCCGCGCAACAATGAGCAAGATCTATACCGTATTGATACTTTGGAGCCTGCAATATAAAAAAAAATGTTAATTCAAACGAGAAAAAGCCCACGATCTGTTAAAGCTAATGTAAAACGATTGAAAATTGACAGCCAGAACGATAAAAAAAACAATTTTTATCAAATTAAAGTAGTCTAATCATATTACATATTGATTATAATGAATTGTTTTTACGATAGAACATAATCCATCTAATAGCAAGGTTTTTTTAATTATAGAAATGTACTTTACCATTTTGATTTAATGATGTATATTGTTCAACCATCACATGTGGCATATATGCATAGGTTCCTCATATTCCTAATACCGGTATGTACTTTTAACCGTCCGTAATGCATACTTTGACAGACAATCGGTTGATTTGTCATTAATTAATATGATTAAAAATGCCCTTTGTAATATTAATTTCTGAAAAAGGTTGATACGATGTATATTGATTAATTAACAACAGAATTATAATATTACATAGCTTGCCAAATATCAGTATAAACTATATAGTACATGTTTCCATCGATTAGATGATATTGCATAGCTTGCCAATTATCAGAAAAAACTAGTTCATATTTTCATCGTTTAGATGTTAGCAGCATAGATTAGTAGTTATAGGTGTATTCCGATAGATAGAAGCCACCTGCTTTCTCGCACAAAAATATAATTATAGATGCACGCTTAGTTAATACTATGGGACTTCTTATCTGTATATTAAATTCATACATAATATCAACAAACTTCAAATTCCATCAAGATTTCATGACAGCGTGAAGGAACTTTTTTATTGGATCATTTATATATAAAGATGCCAGTTCAATCCTAAAGTTTTATCGTTTGAATTGTTTACAATTGTCATTTTGTGACCTTTTATAGCTTGCTTTTTCGTTTGGGTTTTGCTCATTGTGTAAGGCCGTACGGTGACCCATAGTTGTTTACGTCTACGTCAGTTGGTCTCTGGAGTAAAGTTGTCCAAATGGCAATCATACCACATTATATTCTATTATATTTATTTATCTGTTAACAATATGCGGACAACTGCATGAATAATAGGCATCAGAGAGTATTATAAAATCACATTCTGTACAAACTAACGTTAAATGCAAACTAAACACAACTTTTAAGGACGAGACTCAATGAATCTTTTTTAAAATGAGGCTCGTGTTGTTTCGATCCCCTGTTGAAAATTTACTCACAAGAGTGAAATTTGACTTCTTTCTTAACTCTGCAAACCTGATCGATTGATAAATACACAGCCCTTACAAACACATGTCCCAGACTGCATGTGTAAACAAGGAACAAACCAAGTTACAAAAAACGTTCTGAAAAAAGTTGGCGATAAAATTCAAAGCAGTGTCTGTGTTTAAATATTTAAAGATGTCCATTTCTAAAGGCATAAATGTTACATGTATATACCCTTTTTGTTGTTAATTTTGTTCATAATTGGTTAATTTGCACATATCTGCGCAGCTTAAATTTGAATATCATCAGCAATGCAATTATTAGATATGACTACTAGTAGACAGTATTGATTACACCTGTATCTGCTTACGCTAAATAACGAAATTCAAAAGTTAATGTAGGCTTATGTTGGATGTATATTAAATTGCATTTATTTATATTGAATCTTCGAAATAATTCATGGCGTTTATGAATAAGTTTGTATGGTCATTTTATTTGAAACCTCATTTTAATTACTTAGATTATATTTCTTTTAATTGCATCATTCTGTAGTCAGGTTTAATTTCAGAACCGTTTCATTTCTATTTTAATTTTATTTCAAATACAAACAAATGATGTATCATATAAATACAATTGGAATAAAACAATTATCTTTTCTTTTTCATTAGATATTTTATGCTTGCTTCAATTCTTAACTTTTCTATTTAGGTTCGAAGGAGGAGGACAACAGAGTAAAGCTATCGTTAGAAAATTACCTTAACCAATCTTTTCATCCGAAAGAGCTGTATGTCACATGGGTGGACGGTAAGACAATTTATATAGAAATGCTTCTCGAGAATTAAACAGGTGAAGAAAACAAATAAAAAAAAAGAAACGTTGATTTCGATTTTCTCTCGATAAAGTAACGTAACAATAGTACAGTAACGTAACAATAGTACAGTTTGTTGACTAGTCTAAAACCCCCATCCTTACTCTCAGATGCTACACAGGGATCTAAAGATAATGCTATGTGATGCAAAAACTAAAGCATGTGTAAGCTCATATGCTCTATAATACAGTTTGTACTATTGTTTGTCTTTTTCTTTTTTAGCCATGGCTTTGTCAGTTTTGTTTTAGATTTATGAGTTTGACTGTCCCTTCGGTATCTTTCTTCCCTCTTCAATTGGACCAGAAACCGTTTTCCGTTCCGGAGCACAAGAACTTACACATGCTTTAGTTTTTTACATCAAATAGCATTATCTTTAGATCCCTGTGTAGCATCTGAGGGTAAGGATGGGGTTTTCAGACTAGTCAACAAAATAGCAAAGAAAAAAAGGGCCCCAAAAATGAAGAATGGAAAATAATATGATGCTATAATATAAAGAACGAAGACAATAACGCATAATGGGTAAATATTAAGATGAAGTAAAAAGGCCTAACAATTACAGAGTCAGAAATAAATACTACCGTCCATATCCTCATATACTGACGGCTAATTTTCGTCCTTTGTCTCTCTTTCGATTGTTTCATTACAATTGCCCCTGATATTATTTTTTGCTATTCTATTTTATACTTGTTATCTATATCCATACTTATCAAAACAAACGTTCAATCCTGTATTAGCAATGCAACTGTTTTCTATTTTGTAGGAGACGAGGCCTTTGTGTACAGAAACGATGATGGCGCAGTCGTAGAATACAACTGTACTTCTAATGAAACAGTAACCTTAATCTTAAGTACAGTCTTTGTAAGTATAACAACTTTGTTTAAAGCATAACATACAACGCGCTTAAACATACCGTTAAAATTTCAAAAATAAATATTTATTGTTTTCCTGGCTACTCATTCTCTGATCTAATTTCAATGAAATGCAAAGCAATGTTGTGCCATAATATGTAATGTAATGTAATGTAATGCAATGTAATGAAACGCAACGAAATATTACTGTAATTTAATGTCATGCAATGTAATGTAATGTAATGTAATGTAATGTAATGTTTTGTACATGTGCATGTATACAATGTAATACATTGTAATGCAATGCAATACATATTCTTAACACCTTCATGTAATTATCTTTGCAGAAAACATTAGACACTGGAGTTTATAAATTGTCACCTGACCGAAAATACGCCATTTTGACAACCGGTGCACCAGAACATGTAAGTGTGAAATCACGTGATTGAAATAAAAATCATTGTTTTGTCCTTATTATACACACCTTTAAAATTTGGCGACAGAAATTGCCAGGTCAGAAAGTGTGCATGGATACATTATTTGTAGTTTAATCAAATCGTTTCAACGTTGTGTGTAAACTCTTTTTGAGTAAAGATTTTGCGCCGTATTTCCAGTTTTGTTTAAAATATTTTGCACATTGGAATGACAATACATCCATGCTGAAATGTAACATTTTTTAACATCGATGATTAAGGTTTAAAAGAATCAATATACATAAATGTAATGTAGTTTGAATTCATTCAATTGATATGCTTTTACTGAAGTAGAAAAACCAACCCATCCGTGTGAAGTGGATATTTTGTAAATGTGTTTGTATACAATCGTTTATACTTATTTTTATTTCCTAGATATACAGACATTCCACACTTTCAAAGTACAGTCTTTACAACGTGTCTACTGGGTGAGTTAACATGGTTAATGTATGATTTACGAATTATAATATTAATAAACTCTGACGTTTTCAGAATCTAATGCACTCTCTTATTTTCATTTTGTGGTACGAACAATGAAAACTGCCCATAGTCCTTTACACTCCGAAACGGTCAAGAACAATGCATGCTTTCAGTTTAACAAATGTTTAATAATATTTGTTCTGATTGCAAATATTAGTAAGGAAAAAAGCACACAATTTTCAAAGCTTTTGTAGTATGACAAATCAAAATCGGGTATCAAATTACGGGGGCAAGCATTATATGAGAAAGTTAGGAGAGGGAGAATAGCCAACTGTAGTTATATAACTCCAGGATAATGGAAAGAAGAGCATCGGCCGTTTCTAGAAATGCGAGCAAAAGACCGATAGACTGGAACCAAAAAAAATGAGACAAATAGTTAACAAAACACATAGCAGCCGGATTGATAAATCATCAATTACTTCAGAACATTCTTGAAAGATCGTCGTTTTTATTGACGAGAGAAAAGAAAATGAATATTGTAAGAAGTTTGTAACCTAGCGTAAACTAATTGAAACTATGTGTAAGAAGAATGCCAAATCGATAATAGCTTTATATTGTGTTGTAATCCAGTCAATAGTACGATGCTAAATCATACAGTGTATTATTGATGTCTCCGTTGTAACATATAGATGATGATAGAGAATTCATGGGTTGACTTTGGGTGATCAAAATAGGACTAAAGGACAGAGTCTAGGGGCCTTGGCGAACGTTACTCTAAATCATGAAGAATTTACAATACATATTAAAAATAAAATATGATTAAAGAGTGTCTGGTTTGGGTTAAAAAAAAACATAAGAAAATTGAAAAAGAAATGGAGATTAATGAAGTGCTGAATTATAAAGGCAACAGTAGTATACCGCAGTTCGAAAGACATAAATAGATTGAGAGAAAAAAAAATCCGAGTTACAAACTATTACTGAGGTAAACACATAGAATATATAAAATTGGAAAAAATGACATGACAAATAAATAGAAACATAGACACCTTCCCATCTCCAGAACCTTATCTTATCGTCGTCGAATACGACGCTATAATGCTGATCACTATAAAATTCTGTCGATTCATTTAATTTTGATTGTTCTAACATAAGCAGAAGGAGTTATAATAATGTTTTAGGATATAATGTATTTATTGGAATGCACTTATTCGGAATGCAATTTTAAAGGAAATTTTCATTTTGTTGAATCTTTACAATTGTAGTTATTGTCTTCCTATGAAATTTAAAAAAAAATAAAAACATTTAAGTAACAACAATCGAAATACTATAAACGGATATACTTGCTTCTCGCGTCATGCAATTCCAAAGTGTTTCCACTAGTAAACGTATTTTTATCTGTTATGGTCATATGGACCTGAACAGCTATTTAAAGACTGAACATGAACTATTAAATAAGTATCCGTCTTTCAGTAATTTTTCAGACTTATTGACTACGGTAATTGCATTACTGGACTTGTTATTGACTTGAAATTAAGTAAGGTCTGTTCAGGCAACATAGGAAATGTGTTTGTGGTCAATTAAATTTGTTCAGTCTTTGTTCAGACGGTTTAGTAGTTCTTGTCTATTATTTCATCAATATCATACAAAATAAGTTGAACGGCTAGCGAACAGTACTGAATTGACTGCAACCGAAATCTCTCAACAATACTGACGTAACTTCCTCCAAGCGAAAGGTATCAGCAGTTCTAGTTTTGATTTGACTGCCAGCGAATGATTTAAAAATTATGAAACTAACTGCAAGCGAAGTGTCTCAATTATGCTGAACTTACCGCAGTGGTTAAGTCTGACAGACTGAACAATCCTGAAAAACTTATTGTTTTAATATGTAAGATAAATTTAAGATCAAAATGAGATTCCAACACTTGAATTCATTATACTGCGAATTCATTTAATTTCGTGGGTACCAATTTTCGTGGATTAAGGGAAACCTACATGTTCGTGGTTATTTCGTGGTTTTGCCGAAATCTGCATACAAGCCTTATGGGCAATTTGTCATTCGTTGATCATCGAATTTCGTAGTTACCCCGGTACCCACGAAATCCACGAAAATTGGTATCCAACGAATAATGATGAATCCACAGTACTAGTGTTTGTTCACACAGTTGTTACACCATGTGAATATGATGATGTTAATTCGTTGTAGGACGTATGTACCATTAGAAGGATACAAAAATGAGGATGTGTTACAGTACATTGGATGGGCCCCAAAAGGACCAGCTGTGGTAAGTTATGATTGCTCAATGTACACGGAAACCAACAACGTCAAATAAAATCCCATTGCTTTATTACCATCAAACCTCTTTAATTGTCGAATGTAAGCAGCATTGTTAACATTAAAATGTTTGATAGTGGACATTGATCCAACTATGTAGGATGGTATTTGAAATTGATTGCATTAAATCCCCAGTGGGCCCATCGTGGATAACACGTTTTGGTTTTGCTTAAGTACCGTACAATGGTGCTTACTACATTTTTTTGTTGGTAATACTTTTTACAAAACACATAGAAATTTAAAACATTAAAAGTGAATATTGTATACAGTCAAATCTAATGAGGAAGACATTACCTGTGAAAGGGGACGAAGTCTGTATGAATCATCTTTTTTTTTAATTCAGACACATTTAATTTCAAAATCTGTTAAAAAAGCGAAAACATCCTCCACCCTTTGACATATTCCCTATTTTCATTCTCATTGTGATTAAATTCTGCGTACTAATATGTTTAGATCATGTGCAGACGATTTTTGTTTCAGGTTTTTGTGCAACATAATAATATATACCATAAAAATATCATTACGAAAGAAACCAAACAGGTGACATTTGATGGAATTACGGAGGAAATATTTAATGGAATTCCTGATTGGGTATACGAAGGTAGATATTAATAACATATACACGAATCATCGTAAATCAAGAGGAACGCGTTACAAAATAACTTCTACATCAAATTCCAATATTTGTCGATTAAAAGCTAAAACAAGTGAACTTGTACAACACATAGGATTAGTAATGAAACCTAAAAGATGTTTTCTAAATGTGTTTTAATACTTATCATGTTTGGCATTTTCGAAATAATATAATCAAACAATATTATGTGTTTAGAATGAAATTAATTAGAAATTTATAAGATTCTGCCCTAATTGTTTTATGATGCATGTAAAGTTTCAAACTTTATAGACATCATGATTTATTAAATCAACTTGATGAGGGCAATGAAAGAATTTAACCAACAGATTATATATATTTTTGTCAGTATTTATCCATCACAGTTATGTTCTGTTTCGAGTGCAGCGGCAAAGATACCGTTCTTAGATGAACCAAGCCTTTGTGTAATTTAAAAAAAAAGAATCTCAATTTTATTCTGTCCTTTTCTTGTCTTATTATCTTAGTTGCTGTTAACTCGTTTGATACTCCAGGTTTATTGTGTTGTACATCATGTGACTTGTGTTAACTCACGAGACTCAACAAAAACGCTTGAGTTAAAACAATTTGGACGGCAAAACCCTGAAAAAAGATGTAGGGCATTAAAAACCGAATATTTGAAACTCGTGTCAATTTTTCTTAGGTCATATATAAATGTATGAATGGAGGTAAAAGCCTTTGTATTTTTCAAAGTTATGAATAGTAATTTAACACAGAATGACTTTTCAAAGATATCGCAAGTCAGCACGTTTAGTCAGCACATGAGTGCTTGCTTCTGGATTAATGATAACATTGGGAACTTATCAAAGATATCCCGAGCCAGCAGATGAGTGCTGAATTCAGGGTTTGTGATAAGTAAAAAGGAAAAATACCGAATTGCGGGGGAAATCAAATCGGAAAGTCCCAATGCAAATGGCAATATCAAACGCTCAAACATAATCGGTATAAACAATACACCCTTCTATGAAATTTGTCGATGTTATTAACACACTCTAGATTGCCTCAATTGTAAGCATACGACATCTCATTATTTTCTAACATACGTTTGTAGAGGAGATACTGATGTCTGACAGTGCAATATGGTGGTCTCAGGAAGCAACACATATTTTATATGCTCAGTTTAATGATACTGGAGTGAAAAAATACATGTATCCTTACTATGGTGATCCAACCAATGAATACGGTGAAATGAAAAGAATAGCTTACCCAAAGGTACTGTATTTGTTTAAGATCATTTCCTTTTTGGTGAAATTCAAGTTTTAAAACATACTGTCAATCACCGAATTTCCGGTCATCATTACATGTATATCATATGCATTATAATCTGTGTTTCCGATTGTCAGAATTGATTCCACAACCATATAAAGTAGAGATATAATATTCGATTGTATTTGTAATACAATGTGTTTTTTTATCGACTACAACATATTTTGATAGGTGGTACCATTTGCATATGTGCTACCGATAGCCGGTCATATGGTGTTTATACGGTATTTTGAAATGATAGATGATAAAACTAGAAAGTGAAACTATTTTGCTCTATTTTATTTTCAGATTTAAGAATTTCTATTGTTGTCATAAGCGAAAGATTTCAATCATGAGCTTACTTAGCCCAAATGATTTTTTATATAATTATTCACGTTACAATTTATGTGTATACTGTATAACTACACTGTCAATACTTTTTTTTATTTAATTTGTAAATAGGAATTTTCGTTCATTTAAAACTCTTCAAATGTTGCATTATAGGGTGCGGGATATTAAGGATATAATTTGTATTACCCTAGCTTCAGTACGTATGTTTTGTTTCAGCCTGGTGCGACAAATCCAACTTTCAAACTAAAAGTTCATAACTTAGTGACGGGTAAAACCAGTGACGTACAAGCGCCAAAAGAGTTTTTAAATGTGTAAGTAAACATTTTACTCTAACATTGTTATTGTAGTTATTTTGTTTATAAACTTCACATCAAAACATTTGCTATGAACTGGAAAAATATATGTATGTGAAAACTAAATATGATTTCTTTTGAAGTATAACCTGAATTTGAAATAGTCAAACATCATTAATTTTTTTATTTGTATTTAATTGTATTCTCTTTTTAATTGTAGTGACCATTATTTCACCACCGTATCCTGGCGAGATGATACATACTTTTTAGTGACATGGGTAAACAGAGCACAAAATAGAACGTTATTTACAGTGTGCACGGCCGTTACTGGGCAGTGTAGTTTGGTAAGTATATGTCTACAGGAAAGGCACTGGGACTACTTTTGTAGCTGAGAAATTAAGATTGAGTTGATTTAAAGACAGTACAACAGCTACTTAAAGTAACATATGTATTGGTATTAAAAATTGAAAGGACAGTATTTTTTTATAACTTGAGTGATTTTTGACTTTTGAACAGCGGAATGCTACTATTATTTTCATTTAGTTTAGCAATATTAGTATCATCTGTGTATATTCTTTTCATGTATGTTATGATGGGATGATACTAAAGCCATAACGGGAAGGATTGTGCCTGATGTTCATATGATGAAGACATAATCTTTCAATTAGTTTAATTGAAGTCTGGAGCTGGCATGTCAGTTTTAAAACTGCTAGTAGGCTTTTGTTATTTATGTATTATTGTGATTTTGATTATTTCCTTTGGTTACATCTTCTGACATCAAACTCAGACTTTCCTGTTTCAAGTCAGGAGCCACTGAACTAGTATATATATTTGCTAAGGGGCCAGCTGAAGGACGCCTCCGGGTGCGTAAGTTTCTGACTGCATTGAAGACCTGTTGGTGAGCTTCTGCTGTTTTCTGTTCCATCCATGTCGGGTTGTTGACTCTTTGACACATTCCCCATTTCCATTTTCAATTTATAAGATAATTTTGGAGGTTGGTAGATAATATTAATATATATTTAAATCTATGTTTTAGAACTTTGAAGAAGAGGTACAGGGAGGATGGATAGAAATGGTAAGCAATATTCATTAATGACTCCCCCTCCAAATTTTTTTTTTTTTTAGTCAAAACATTCTTCATTAGTGATCTACCTTATATAATGAATCAAATTCGCATACGACTTCTGCAAAATTCATTTACAATTTGTTTCTTTTTTGTTTAAATTGGTTTCTATAAAATCTTGGTTTGATGATAGTACTAATGCGAGTAATTTCTAGTTTGCATATTACAAAAAAATGCTTTAAAAATGTTAGCAAAACATATGCAAAATACAGTCAACAAAATAATATACATGTATTTAGCTCAATACTTTTAAAATCTTATATGTTTATGTTTCTAGGATACGCCACCATTATTTACAGCCAATGGGAAAGATTATTTAACTTTAATGCCGAATAAAGATGGGAAAGCCGGGTACTTTAAACATGTCGCCATGGTGGAGTTACCCGTGAGTAATATCGGCAAGGTTTGTTGTGTAGTCACATTTTTAACAATTCCTTCGTTTAACGTCTATTTTAAGTTTGTCTAACCATCTTTTTTGCCATGTGGTTTAACCACCTCCCCCCTATATATTTGCCATTTGCCAATCCAAATCGATTAATTACACCAAAAGTGTTCCGCTCTCTAATGAAATTTCATTTTTTGAACGTTAAGTTGTCGAACAACCTGTTTTTATTTGATTATTTTCCTATCCAAATCAATATATTGAACTGACAGTTAAGCCTTATACCCGGTATAACGATGATTCCTTCATTTAACAACTCCTTTAAGGTTTTTTTCAACCGTTTGCCAATCCAAACCAATTAACCAATAATATTTTTTTTGTTATCAATTGAAAATTCTTTTTGTAAGATTTTTCTACAGGCACTGAAATATCATAAGACGGTGATGCAAGAAGTCAATAAATAAATTTGCATTTTCATGGCAAACATGATAAGTGAACAGCAGGCTTCCCGTTATGAGTGTACCACGATGACAGACTAGTGCCTGTCCTGGTTCGGTTTTAATTTAAGAAAAGTGGTTTGAGTAAAAAGTCCTATGCAATCTGTTGTCCAATTATCCTGCGCAAGAATGTTACAGGGATCCCTTCAAAACAAGAATGTTCCAGGGATCCCTTCAAAACAAGAATGCTCCAGGGATCCCTTCAAAACAAGAATGCTCCAGGGATCCCTCCAAAACAAGAAGGCTCCCGGGATCCCTTCAAAACAAGAGACTCCAGGGATCCCTTCAAAACAAGAAGGCTCCAGGGATCCCTTCAAAACAAGAAGGCTCCAGGGATCCCTTCAAAATCAACACCATAAACATCATTGTCGACAAAACTATGTTATTTTCTGCTATTTTATTATAATGCAATTTGATATAAAACAAAACTTTTTAAACGCATTTCCTTATCTAAAAAGATGGATTGAACCTGGTTCCATAATTAACGAAGAGGACATATAACTATGACTATCTAACAACTTTGTAAATATGTGGGGTAAAAAAATATTACAAAAGGTTAAATAGTTCTGAAAAATATGAGAGTAAAAATAAATGAATTAAACTTAACACTGAATTGATACATAAGTAATTCATATAAATACTAAAAAAACAAACTAGTATTAAATTAGGCTTCTGTGGTTCTTAACGCTGTGTTTCTAATAATCGTTTTACATGGATTGGCAAATGTCTTCTTTATCAACATCCTAATTTTTATTCACACCCATTCACATCTATTTACCTAATCCATAATTTTTCACATTACATAATTCACCTGTTCGAGTTTTCCCTATCTATTTTCCTTATTTTAACTCATTGTCATTTTTTCATATTTCTAATGAAAGTTTTTTATAACTTTATGTTAAATTGATAAACAGATAAGGTCAAATCTTCTAATGTATAACTTAAACTACATGGCGTCTTTTTTTAGTCGTTTCTGTTTTGATTAATCCGACCTAACCTCTTCTTATATCACATGGATATGCAAGCATGCGCACATATATTAATTAATTTACTACTAATAAACTTTTATAAATCAAATTATTATGAATTCCATTATGGATGCTTCCAACTGGTTGATCGTTACTGTATCTAAAAAAGCAAACCAGCGGTATTTTAACTCTACCGCAATCGTCCATGTTTTTTTATTTATTATTGATTGATTTTTGTTTCGAAATTTGGTACTGCATCATCTTTGGGACAAATAATGCATACAAAAAAATGTGCATTCTCTTAATAAACCTGGGGTTGTTGTCATAAACATTTGCTTCGTGCTCGGAACACAAAAATCATGCTCGAAACATGAAATCAAGCATTTTAATTGGTTGATTCTCAAGTCTGAGTACAAAAATCGTGCTCGAAAGTTTTATGACCGCAAGGCCAGATCTAACTCATTTTGATTTCATCTTAATTCGATTATTTTATTTATTCATCTCACTCTTATTAATCTTTATCTCCGAAAACTGAAATATGCAAAAACATACTAATAACCCGAGACTCCGTGTTGAAGGCCGTACATTGACCTATAATGGTTTACTTTTTTTAAATTGTTATTTGGATGGAGAGTTGTCTCATTTGGCACTCACACCACATCTTCCTATATCTAATTATATAACATATCATACAGCTTATAGAGGAATGCACCTGTCTTTTGTTTTTAGTTTTATTTAGTTTTGCTAACTCATTTAGCTTGTAAATGCTAAATAGAAAAGACGCAAATTACATAACAAATACTGTAAACCAACTTATTTTCGCGACTTTCGCGAGTAGAAAATAGAGCGAATATAAATCGTTGCGAATATGTACAACTTAAATCTTTCCTAATTAAACTTCATGTTAGTAAGGAAATCGTGAATTTTTATAGCCGCGAAGTGTTCAAGAAAAGGTGAAACGCGAAATAATGTATCCGCGAAAATAAGTTGGTTTACAGTATATGACATTTTTATATTTGATGAGGTTGAGATGATTTTTTTTTAAATTTTAGTACATATAAAAGGTTATTATATATATGATAATAATGTTCATTTATCACTAACAGTCGTGAAGTATGAAATAAGATATCTGGCTGTTGCAAACTGCCATTGTCGTTGTTATTTTGGTAATAAGTTGCAATACAACATAATTAATAAAGCTTAACAAAGATTGATTTGAATCTTCGAAATAATAGGGTTGTTCCATTTTCAACCTTGAATTTTCGAGCCCAACACTGAACGCTACATTTGGACTACCTGGCAAGAACAAACTCAAAGTTATGATACTTATATCTTTGAATATAAACTCAGCATATATACCAGAATTGAAATTTGTATTTGTACCAGACGCGCGTTTCTTCTACAAAAGATCTAATGATGCTTCAATAAAAAAGGTTAAAAAGGCCAAATAAAGTACGAATTTGAAGAGAATTGAGGACCAAAAATTCACAAAAGCTTTGCCATATGCAACTAAGGTAATCTATTCCATTGGTAGAAAAGCCTAAGTATTTCGAAAATTTAAAGCCTTGTTAACAGTTTATTTTTATAAATAATGACCATATCAAAGATAATTCATGTCAACACATAAGTGCTGATTAAAGGGCTTCAAATGGAATGACAGCTTAATATATATGAGTTGTCATTTGTTCTCCTTTGCGAGTTTTCTATATCCATATAGATTATACATGACTTCATACAATCAAACAACCTTGTTTGTATTCAATCATATTGATTAAATAATTTTTTGTAAATAGAGATGTAATTATAATTATTGAAAATAATAATTGCAAAACATCAGAATAAATGTAGTATTTACGATCCTCTGATTGGTTCGAAATATATATGGAATTTTGTTTTTATTTCTACTCATTAATCACTGGTCAACTAGCTAGAAGTCTGTAAAACTTACGGTTTAGCTTTGGATCTTTGTGAGATATTTGTCAAACGTATACATATAATCACACAGACATGCCCAAACGATCTATGGTATTGCAAAATAATACATGTTATGCTTATAGATGACTACTCCAATAACTGTTTTCGTCCTATCAAATTAAATTTTTGAAATTAGAACTTTCAAAAAGAAATTTCATAAAACCATTTTTAACATCCATCCCATTTTCATCCTCTTTTCCCTATTATCATATGTGGATGCTACTTGGCATGTTATTAGCTAACATTTAATATTGAGGATTTTCTATAGCAGTTGTCTCGAAATATTGGGATCAGAAGATTTCTTACCCATGGACAATACGAAGTGACAGATATAGTTGGTATTAATGATGAGTTAAGGGAGGTGTATTTCATAGCAACTCCCGGAGACGCAAGAAAAAGACATTTGTATAGGTATGTCAAATTATAAGTTTTTAAGATCAAATTATCACTTGTACATATTGTATAATTTGTTAACTTTAACTTATAATATGTAAATGTATGAAGAATAACTCTTTTAAATCATGTCATCAATTAGTTCAGACATGAATTGTTCATAAACTCCATAAACACAAGGCCTAGTGAGCTAAAATAAATATATGCACACATACAAAAGTCATGACAACAACACATTTCCATAGTGCATAGTAAGATACTATAGATGACATATGATATTCAAATAATACAACAAAAACGCTCAATAACATTTGATGAACTGAAATGATGTTGTCATCCAGAAAATATTATTTGTGTGAAAAGGGAGATAACTGTAAAATTGTTTATATATTTGCAGTATCTCTACAGACAGTCCATCTTCATCATTCACACCCACCGTTAAGTGTTTGTCATGTGACATTGATGAGAAATGTCAATATGTCACAGCCTCTTTTAGTCATACTGGGAAATATTATATTCTTGGATGCCTAGGTCCAGACATTCCTTACTTCATACTTAAATCAACCATGTCTGATATATGTAAGTATTTCATAGAAGCCATTCATTTTGTGGTTTCTGCGTTATTTATAAAATAAAGTGAATAATAGTGAAAGTAAAATCACATAAATACCGAATTCAAAACGAAAACTTACTAATCGAATGGCAACAATCAAAAGCTCAAACTCATCAAACAAATGGATAACAACTATGGAATTTGACATAAATGCAAAAAAAACTACAGGTATTTTAACATTAATAAAAATGAATTAGTTTAAATGAATTTTAAAACATCTTTTGTTTTACAGCTATGTTATTCTATGTTCACTACGCTGTTATGAAACTGAATGCTTTAATTTTACTACAGTGTCATAAAATTGATTTAAAATGGCTGACAACTGAAACATTTATCATTCTCATTCCAGCAATCATGTTAGAAGACAATCAAGTTTTACGGAAGAAATACGATAAAGTGGCCTTCCCAAAAATTAAGTTTATAGAGATTGAAACAGAGGATGGTGAAAGTAAGTTGTTTGTTTTTATTGATAGTTAATAACAGGCATTTGCACTCCCACGTACACAGGCACATGTTTTTCCAAGCTTTTGAACTTTGTACTTTATTTGGTCTTTTTAACTTTTCGTTTCTATCATCATTGATGATTTTTAAATTCTGGTATCTATGATGAGTTTACTTCCAATGCAAACTTCTAAAATGAAATATAGTGGCTAAAGCTTTGTAACATACTCATTATTTGGTACTAATTTGATTGGGATGAACGGGACTAAACATTTATTACCAAAGTAAACCTCTGTCTCTAATATGATAAAAACGTTTGAAAAATAGCTGTTTTATCTTAGATACACTTATTCACATAATTGCAAAGTAAAATTATTAAGAAAAAAATTAGTTGATACGAGACCAGGGTAAATTACATGAATCAATATTGAAAAATCAAACCGTGTGGAAACAATTGACCAAATTGACTCCTGAAAAAGTATTCCGGTCCGTGAACAGAATCTGCATATAGTGTTATTCAGGAGTAATGGTATTCGTAACTCAGTAAAAATGTCACAAAAGTGTATAATACATTATCATAAAAATGTAAATTCATAGCCAAGAACAGTTGTCTGGTATCTAAATGATCTAATACAACGAAATTATGTCTCATGTGAGTTAAGACACAGATGTATCACTTAGGTCATCCTTTTTGAGATAATAGCGTTAAGCTTGTGTTCTAAGTCTTTCAACGTGATACCCTGTTGGGGCTTTTTAAGCTTAGTGCCCTGCTTACGGATTCTTTGCGTTAAATGTAGCGAAAAAGTCGGTAATAATTTATTGACAGAACTTTAGTAAACTTACTATACATAAATGCGATTTAAAATGATATCGCTTCTCCTTAACTCTTTTTGTACAATTTAAAAGTATTGTTTTGACGCACCACTGTTACATAAACAATACTAGACTTTTGTTGATAAGTTTTCTTAATGTTTTGCTTTGTATTTCAGAAATTCATGCCAAGATGCTGATACCGCCTGTATGGAATAAAGATGAAATTATCACTTACCCATTGTTAATGTCTGTGTACGTATTTTTATTCTCCATTTATGGGCATTATACTTTCTTGTCTGTGCGTTCGTTTGTCTGCCTGTCCGTCAGTTAGTCTGTCGGTCTTGATTTAGGTTAAAGTATTCGGTGAAGGAAGATTTTTGACTAAGTTGTAAGTCCAATGAACTTGAAACTCAGTACACTTGTTTCCTATGTTATGATCTTCCTAATTTCAATTTCACAATACAATTTTACCCCAATTTCACGGTTCACTGACCATAGAAAATGATAGTACGAATGGGGTATCCTTGCACTATGGACACATTCTTGTGGAAATATATGTCTGGTATTTTAAGATTATAAGTAGCTCATTATAAGAAAAATAATATATAAGAAAGTAGATGTTGAAATATGTCGATGCAAAAAACAAGATGACACAAAATTGAAAACAACATGTTGAAGTCAAAGAGAAAGTGGAAAGGGATTAATATAAGTTGCTAAACTTGTTTCCCAATCCCCTGTAAATAAATATGTTTAAACTAAACTTATAAGTCTAATGTATACAAAACGCGCGTCTCAATTTATAAGCCTGATACCTGTGTTAACTACCATTCAAGCTTATAAATACTGAAACTCATAAGTCTTTAATTATATGGTTTTGCTTATAGGTATGGAGGTCCAGGTTCGCAGTTAGTTACAGAAAAATTTGAAATAAAATGGGCATCATATTTAGCTAGTACTAAAAATATCATAGTGGCTTACGTAGACGCCAGAGGAACGGGTGCACGAGGAGATCGATTTTTACACAGGATGTATAAAAACCTTGGTTCCATAGAAGTTCAAGATACCATAACTGCTGCTCAGTAAGTATACTATACAATTCATTTCAATTCAATTCAAAGTTTTATATATACTCGATTTTCAATAAACAATGTACATTAAAACAAGCTCTGGTGAGCTTTTCAAATCAACTGATTAACAAAATATATTACCCACTTACAAAAGTCATGAAAACAACGCAATTTTCAACAAACTAGGCGGTATGGTCTTTGTTGAAGGCTGTACGGTCACCTATAGTTGTTAATGTCTGTGAAATTTTGGTTTCTTGTGGATAGTTGTCTCATTGGCAATCATACCACATCTCCTTTTTTATTTACTGTTATAGTAAGATGCCATAGATGACATACAAAAGTTAAAAGCATAGCATGCTAAATAAAGTGCATAGCACAAGTTGAGAATAAATGATAACAAATAAAATAGTCGCACAAAAAATATTCTTTTTAATAGAGGGCACATTTTATTCCGTTTTTGATAGCACTACATTTTATATTCACCAATCAAGTCTACTACACAGATTATAAATAAAACAAAAACAATACTATTTAAACAGTCTATCTTGTTCTGGGATATATTCAAACAATCAAGGAGAAAAAGGTACAAGAAAACTACTCGTTTATATTGAACATTTGTACTCTCATGACAATCATATATGTTGATGATTACACTTATTTTATATGTGACGAACCTTTTGTTCTTTTTTCAGATATTTTGATAGTTTATCATATGTAGAATCAAGTAAACTGTCAATTTGGGGATGGGTGAGTACAGTTCTAACACAAGGGTGATCTGATAGTTGTTAATAAAGTTAGATGAATTATATATCATGTAAACATACCGTAGCTCTAAAATTAAAGAAAAGTCAAATCATGTTTTTGAAATATGCATGCCCTTGTTATGTTGCCATTAAAAGACGAAAAGTATTTGGAAATCAATTTTGAAATATCTGTATAACAAAGAATGTGTTCATATGAAGAAAGTGCAAACTATTTTATATGTCTTAAAAAAAAAGTAAAATAACAATAATACAGAGCTCTTAGGCATATTCAAAACGGAAAGTCCGTTTATCAAATAGCAATATCAAAAGCGCAAACACATCAAACTGAGAAAACAAATGTTATATTCATGACTAAGTACAGTCATTTATAAATGTACAAAATGGCTGGCATAGCTCTCAATCTCATGAATGATTCATATTATTCCCTAAAACTGAGAACGATGTGTGAGAACAACAAACAGACACTATAGGTCAAAATGTCAAAAATTGCAAATTTGAGAGATTTTGTATTCAAAGCAGTCTGGTATAAATTATTAAGTTTGTTTCTTTCTTGCAGTCCTATGGTGGTTATTTAACTGCAAATGTACTGGGAAGACAGCCAAAAGAATTGTTTGAGTGTGGTATATCAGTTGCACCAGTAACAGATTGGTTATATTATGGTAAGTAAAAGTATTTACAAATACCACAGAACTATGAAAACTACCCTTCTGGAGCACCTGAGGTCACCCCTAGTTTTTAGTGAGGTTCGTGTTGCTAAGTCTGTATTTTTCAATGTTTTGTCTTGTGTACTATTGATGGTCTGTTTGCCTGTTTGTCTTATTCTTTTTCAGCCCCAGAGTTGTCAGTTTATTTTCAATTTATGAGTTTGACTTTCACTCTGTTATCTTTCGCCCCTCTTTTGTGTATTTACAAAACCATTAAGGCACTGATTAACATAGAATTAACTAAGAAGATTTGTACCTCAAATGTATTTTTCTTTAATAAAGTCATCTGTTGTATTTTGATAGATTCAGTGTATACAGAGAGGTATATGAACACTCCAAGAGAAAATCCAAATGGATACAGTGTAAGTTGATTTTCATCCATTACATATAACTCAATTACCATAAACCAACTTATTTTGTCGAGGGATTTATTTTCGCGTCTTTAACAAGTAATAAAAATTTGCGAATTCGTGATTAAATAAAATTTTGATCATTCTTCGTTCAACTTCATCAAGCAAATTTGAAAATTGTGAAACTAAATCGCTGCGACACAAGCTAGTAAGCGCTAAACGCTTATTCGCGAAAATAAGTTGCTTATCTGCATTTGGAAATCCTAGAGATATGTAAAAGAGTTGTCTAAATATGTGTTTACATGTACATGTAATAACAATCAAATCAAAGTCGGATTTGAAATTCAAACTCGAACTTTATTCCTGGAATGACATGCATGTGGCCCTATTGAGATTACAAGTGTGGCTCCCCTGCTGAATGTTGCAGAACGTCTCAACCTTTATTGTGCCAATATATGTTTATTCTTTTAAAACTTAAGTCATTATTTAGTTTAGACCGTTTCACAAATAATACAAACATCTCTTATCCACATCAGGTATAAATGATCAAAACGAATATAGCTGCAATGTGAACAGACTTATGTTGATAATACAAAATGTTATGAAATCTCGAACAGGTTTTCCATTGTTCTAAAATAAAAGTAAAGTATATGTGTGATCCTTCTTCTAATGATTTTCTCTGAAACAATCTAAAACAAGAACGAATTAAGACATTAAATGTGCATTGTTACCATTATTTTGTAAGGTAAAGTTCAAACACAGATATACCCTTACAGAAAAATAAGGCTTCTTGCAAATATTTGCGGCAATGTTGCTGCAAATAGTTGCGGCAATATTGCTGCAAATATTCATATTTCGTATGCAAATTAGTTTTCTTGCAAACAGTTGCTGCAACATTGCCGCAACATATTGCGGCAATATTGCGGCAAATGTTTGCGGGAAAATCAGTAGCTGTGATTGTTGCAGCAATATTGCGGCAAGTTCATAAGCTGCAATGTTGCAGCAATATTGCAGGAAAATTAATTTCTTGCAATATTGCGGCAACATTGCAGCAAATCTTTCAACAATTCAGGTGTAAAATTTGGAATTAAAAACTAAACATTTAATAATTTATGATTTAATAATTAAAAAAAATGTCTCTGTCCTCTATAGGTTGAAAATGGTCTCTGTCTTCTATAGGTTGTCGTGTTACATCTGTGTAGCTTTTAGTTCTGTTTCTCTGTAAGTCTCACTGTCCTTAAAGTTGAATTTTCTGATTTCCAAAATACTACAAAATAAAAGTTGAAGAATTTTAATTAGTAGACATAAAAAAAAATTACTAAAATTATAAAGATACACAGATATAAGTTACTACTATATATTTTAATTTTGGATGTAACGTGTCTTCTGATTGGCTGACATTATTTTGTTATCAGCCCATATACATAATTTAGTCTTGTGACCGTGATGTCATCAACGTTTTTTCATAGTTTTTTACAGTTTAAAATGGAATTTAGTATTAAATTATAAGAAATGACTGTAATATTTTTCTGTCTATATATATATAGATTCAAAATAACATAACAAATTTGGTGCTCACTGTTAAATGACTTGCTATGCATGAATTTGTTTCACTTAAAGGGTCAATGTCTAAAAGTGATTAAGTCCTTTTAGAAATTGCATATAACTATAGAATACATTTAACCTTGTCAGTACTAGGTTGTTATTGTTTATTTTAATATTTGTTTTTCATTGAACTATAACATAATTGGTCTTGTCTATTCTTTAAAATGTTAATTTTTGTGATAAGTTGTGTTTATATATATATGTAAGCTATACAATTGTTGCCATTTGTTGACAAACCTCTTAATGGCACAGTTAAATCACAGATCTCTAATTTAATACCAAACTGCTTTTATTAGAAGATTTCTTGTTTCAATATAAGTAATGTTATTTCTAAAACATACAGTAATTAAAAGATTTAAAAAAATATCTCCTGTCTTACACAATTTTGATAATATTCATGTGCATAAATCTATTGTCTAATACTTTTGCCAACTCTATTAAATTAAGAAGACTCTTTATTTATCACTATTTGAACAGTTAAAGAGCATGCACTTATTCAAAATGGTGGACATTCAACTCCATTTTACTTACCAAAAGATGTTGTCCAAATTGTGTGTAAACACCTATCTTCCTGAATCCAAGAGTCATGTCAACTGAAGGCTATCATCTGCATTACCCAGTGTCAATAGAATCAATTGGATCTTTTGGATCTAACATGTCTAAATCCATTGTAAAATTCATATTACTTTGTTCCTGATAGAAGACATCTTTGTTTGTTGTATGCATGTCCATGTCCAGTTCAAATTTTGAATATATGTTGATCAAGGTTGCTTAGGGTATTGTTCCAGTGTGATCCCTTTGAAATTTGCCCATAATTATAAATATCCATTGCCTAAATATTTGTTATTTATTATCATAAAAAATTTATTATAAATACATTTTTTTTTTATCTTTGGTGTTATAAGTTATAATGGAAATATATACAAACAAGAAATGCTCTGCCCTTAATTTGGCCTCAAACTCTGTGTACATTAATTTATGGTACTTCCTGTCTTTACCAATCCACAGATAATGAAAACCAGATGTGCATGGCACATTACATTTCTATCACCAGCTCATATTACTTATTGAGATGAGAAAGATAATTTGTGTATAAATAATTTTAAAATAATGATACTAGAAATTAAACTGCAGGTGAGGCTAAATTCATTTGATGGAAAATATTAGAATTAAAAATATTGTTTATAGAAAAATGTCACAAAAAAGTGACAAAAAGGCATAATAATACATATAGAACAAAAAATATTATGACTCAATTATTTAGATTAAATTTGTTGAAATGAATACCAAAGTATTCTTTCCTTACAAAATATTATATAATTGTGATAAATGTGCAGTTTAGGAATTCTTTATAAGCATTAATTGTTATTTGAAGATTATTTCAAATAAATTATTCAAATATCCAGCTTTATCTAAGTAAAATAAAGTATGACCATAATAAATTTAGATAATTTGAAGTAATTCCATAACCGAATGTTCAAAGAAACCATACGTTGTGTATTATTTGAACCTTAAATCTTTAAAAAAAAAAAAAAAAAATATGTAATATTTTAAAATGCTTGAAATATTGGTGCATTACTACATGTCTGACATTATTAAAGAAACTTTTCTTGCAAAGTTGTTGCAAACAGTCATTCCTTAAATAATAAAAGAAAAGGTTCCTGCATTTTTCTGGCAAACAAATTCTTTCTTGCAACATTGCAGCAAACTTGCTGCAATTTTCTTGCAAACAAATTTGGTTGCAGTAACATTGCGGGAATATTGCAGGTAGCTGCAACAACCTGCAACTTTCTTGCAAACACTTCTTGCAAACAAATTTGTTTGCCGCAATATTGCCGCTATATTGTTGCAATATTGCAGCAAACTTTTTATTTCTGTAAGGGTATCTTTTATGAAAAAATAATGAAATATATATATCCATGTTAAAAAATGTAAGTATTATTTAAAGTTATTTAAGTCTTTATGCCGATTGATATATGTGTCGTGTTTTTGCAGACAAGCTCAGTATTACAGTATGCCAGGAACTTTAAGGATGTTATGTTCATGCTGGTCCATGGCACTGGAGATGGTATGTTATATCTATTATGACGTTTTAACTTGTTTTTGAATACCAACAATAAATTTAAAGATTGTTTTAAACCTGCCGATACCCAGGTCTTAGATCAAACACTTTGAACACAATCAATATTTTGATAGTTAATATATGTAGTAAAAAGTAAAAACAGACAGCTTGGAATCGAGGAAAGATTATAAGAAAAAATGTAATGTGCATTACAAAATCACAAAAACTATAGATAAATAAAAAGAACTTTATAATTTCTGTTCAAACATAAGTTCTCAACTGACCATCACTTAAAATTTCTAGATGTAAGCCAATTGAAATAGGTATCACGACAACTATGTTATATTTTTTAAATATCGATGATCGGTTTTTACACTGATATATTCGATAAACAAAAAGTGTACGTATTTCGTAAATATACTGAGGATGTGCATGTTAATTTACAAACTGATCTCAGATTACTAATAAACATGATTACATGTTAACAGAGGACCTATGCAAAGTGTTGATATTATCACTACTATATTCCTAAAGATCTCTATTACAAGACCTACCTATTGTATTTATTGTTCTCCTCCTGAACATGCTGAAAATATTTGCCACCAAACAACCAACAGTCAATATAGGTTTATAATTTCCTTTACAGATAATGTACACTTCCAAAATTCTGCTCAGTTAATGAAAGCTTTACAAGAGGAAGATGTTTACTTCACTCAACAGGTATGTTATCTAGTAAAGAATGTCCGACTCGTTATTAAATCTCTGAATGTGGCACATCATATCATGTATTGCTAATTAATTGTATCTTTATTGCATTATGTATTGTTCTCTGCTATTATTTTGTTTTGTCACAATTTAAAACTAGTTTATATATTGCCATAGCATTCTTTTATGCTTTTGCAAATATAATATTCATTCGTTTATGCATTCAATTTGGTTTTTAAAAAAATGTGGAAACTTAGTGTTACACTAGAAGAATTCATAAACAATATATCACAGATAGAAAAAACATAAACACAATTTTTCCTTATTAATAACACAAGTCATTATCCTCACAAAACATCTAAGCAGTAGTCATATACATTAAACCAGAATAGTTATCAAAGGTATCAGACTTATAAGTTGGTATACAAGAGTTTACATAAGACTCACCAGTGACGCTCAGATCAAAATAGTAAGAAAACTAAACAAGTATAAAGTTGAAGAGCATTCAAGACTCGAAAAATTCGAACAAGGTGTGCTAAATACGGCTTAGGTAATCTATGGTAATGAGAAAGTCTGATACATAATTAAAGCAGTTGTTTATAGTTTCTGCCTATTGAGTATATATTGGTGCTCTTTGGATGTATCTAGATTACTATTGAAATCATTTCGTTTACTGAGTTGTGCCTTTTGCAACCAGCCTTCACATTTTTTTTTCAATTTGGAGTTTCCCTTATAATAAATAATCTTTATCATGCACTTGTATCAATAATATACAAAGGATATTAATGGAGTGATCTTACACATAATTATTCTTAAATATTTGTTCGGTATTTCAGTTTTATACAGATCAACAACATGGCTTAAATGGTGGACATACGAAGGAACATTTATATAAATCAATGGGTGATTTTCTAGATGAGTGTTATCATGGTACATCAGCAAAGTATGAAGAAAGAAAAGAAGCATTAGAACAAGAGAAACAAGAACCAATGGAAGGAGAGAGATAATGAATGAATTATGTGATATTTTAAAACATTAAGCTCAGAATGAGTTTCCAATAATGTCCGACCTTCTCCGGTTACTAAAAAATTGTGGATGAAAATTAATCAAAATAAACCCTGGTATAAGTCTTGGTTCGTTTAATGACAATTCAACATATACAGTTGTATGGAGGTGAAATTCGGACTTTAAAAGATTGAGATACCGTTGGCCTTTATTAAGTAATAAGTGTGAGAAACATTACGATTTATAATTGAAACGCATTTGATACGGATATTATTGGTAAAAGCCCGGAGCCCAATGTCAACATTCAGCAATGTGAAAAAGATATAATCAGTTCGGTGATTATAAGACAAAAACATATGGAAATAATTCGTAAGAAGGGTAAATGGGATGGATTACTTATTTGTTTACTGAATAGTGTTGATTGTGATGTACTGAAGCCAGATGCCAATTCTCAACTGATCACATTTAGATGATTTGGAATAGTCTTTTTTCCTTCTTCAAAAGTATTTTAATATAAATTTCTTAAATGAAATATTTGTTGTTAGAATATTAGATAGGTAACTGTATTCTGATCTTTATATGGTACATTTAAAAAAAAAACATATTAAACATTTATCTTGTATTTTCATTCAAAATTTAACTTAAATGTACACGTTGTAAAAAATCTTTTTTAACCACTTATAAAACATTGCTTATTAATCCAAATACATACGGTTGAGCTTTATTTAAAACAATTGTATAATACTGTAAATGAAAATTGAGTGTAATTATTACCTTTGCTCAATATTTATGTTGAGTGTTGGATTTTCATAAATATGAATGGTTAATATAAATGGATAATAGAAAAAAAGTCTTAGCTCAGTGAGCTGGATGAATGGTAAATACATTTACATATTAATTTGTATAATTAGAAAATTTATAGTCTATCATTATCTGAATTTATTAGAATAACCATATTTCACTTGTAATTTTTCATGTTGATATCCTACCATTGTAATCCCTGCTTTCACTCAATTTAAGATAAATGCTATTCTTAGATGTGATATTGTATACGATTAAATGAGACATACGAATGTATCGAAACCAAATAAATGAAAAGTTTTATGTATTTGTGATGAAGTGTACAAATTCATTATTTTCCAAGAGACATAAACATTGGTAGACTACTATCGTCGTAAATCATTTGTTATTATTCCTTCAATCTTTTAGTTTGTTTAGATTTATAAGTGTAATACCCCTTTAGTATAGTTGGTCTCCTATGCCTTCTTCCACTTTATTGTTAATGTTTTGGCAGTAACCTAAAATATAAGAGTTCGAACCTACTTGTATATCATATTTAACAAAACATTTATGGGCATGTTTCTTGATACATTTTATCAATTTATTTTTTTCAGATATTGCATTGTTGATGTCTTGTTTTGTTTTTGTCTATAAATTAACATTTTTAATCATTGTTAAGTTTTGCACTACTTAACCGCCAATCAAATCCCGCGTACCAATAAATGTATCGTCATTTTGTAAATAGATATTCCTCATTACTTTATAATATTTATCTTCTGATGTTTTCCCTTTATACCATTTATCCCAATACAACATTAACATCAAAACACGTCTTTCTTTTCATGCTCATACATGTACGCAGAAGCAAAATCATTTTTACCTATCTTTAGGATCAAGTATACATATCACCAATTTGTTATGCCTACGGAAATATTTCACAGTTTAAATAAATATTTTCCTTTGAAAAACCTGAATTCAAACAAGAATGTTGCATTACATATATTAATTTACTTAATACGTCTAAGCTGTAAGTAATGCAGAAATTATAATGGGAAGCACCGAATACGGATTGACTATTCTATAATCAAGTATAAATGAAGATTAAAACATGTACCATTCGCATTTTGTACCTTTATGATTGTTTTGGAAGCATCAACTTAACTCGATAAATAGTGAAAACATGACTACATTGTAAAGTCTAACAGATGTATTCATTACTGATTCATGTACGGCAATAACACAAAATGAAGCTCAAGTCCATTGAATTGAAAATATCATTTGAATTAGATTATAAATTAATTAAGTTCCTTGTGGTTTTGTTTTTGTTTGTTCAAATGTTTATATTGTGACAGTATTTGTCATATTTTGTTACAATGGTCATGTCATTATCAATTGTAAGTGTTCTTTTTGTTATAATTTTTTCAATATGAATCTATGACGATTAAAGGGGCAAAGAGGGCATACCCCTTCCCCTTCAATCGATTTGTATTGTGTTTTCATCAAATACACCCCTCTCAAATATCTTGAATCCCCCTCATGTGTGATATAGAACTCATGTCACAAAACTCTGAATAGTGAATGCATTATTTCATAGTTTTGGTTTAATCTTAAACAATTAGTTTATATCTGTTTTATATTGATAACCAATTACAATATTGTGGAATTAATCTTTCAAACATTTGTGATTATTATTTTGAACTGCCAAAAAGTTTGCTTGACAGTGTTAAGTTTGTCTTTAGTAAAATCTCTGTTTCATTTTGCTATTAAATATTCGGAATTTGAGTAAATTTAAGACATAAAATGAAAGTAGTCTTTTCAAAATCATAACTCTCTTGTTTTTTGCACTTAATTATCACCTGAAATATCCTTACATCATAAACTTTGTCTTGCTGATATGAATGTAACAATAATCAACTATATTAGTCCGAAATACAGACAAAACCTCTGAGGTAGAATTATATAAGTGTCATTGTATATTAATTTAATAACTAAACGTAGATTAGATTACATAATCAGATGTAAAGCAATTAAATAGTATAATCTCTAAAAAACGACTTCATATTAAACAACGATACTAAACGCACCAGCTAAAATCTCAAGGGCCAATTTATTGAAGAGAATTACGACCTTGTTTTATAGATAATTAATGGTTTTGCAAATGAGAGGACCCGAAGAAAAGTACACAAAATAGCAATACATATATGTTATACAACCACAGCATATCATGTAGCATGCAACCTACACTTCTTGTTTTGTTATTACTATTTAATATTGTTGTATAATCAGAAATGTAAAGATTATTCAACTGTGACTATTGATATATATATTTAATTGTAATGGTGTATCTGAAAAGTATACCTCATTTGTTACATTGTCAAAATAATTATTCATATATATGTTTTGTTTTTCATCAGTTTTTAATATTATAAATAAATCAACGAAAATGTTGAAATAAACTTTTAAAAAAACAGTTGATGATTGTTTTTTTTCATTACCCAAACCAGATTTAAGAGTTGATATTTTCTCTGCTCCTTGTTGATCGCTCTTCTGTGACTTTGAGATGAAGAACAGCTATTGTTCCTTGGATTTTTATGTAATTTTGTTGTGCATGACATTTTGTGTCTCATTGATGGATTCCCCGTATCCTTTGATGGGATTTTATCAAATGATGAAGTTTTGACATATTTAATTTATTCTAAGTGTATATAGTTATTCCATTATGTGGTGGAACTTAACTTTATTATTGTTTAAAGTACAAAGAATCATTTTTATTTGTACAGTTGGATTTTTTTCAAATGCACTTCAGTCTAACATGTCGAGCACGTCAAAACTGTCTTATTCATTCCAAGAAATAGAAAATAAACTAACAACGCCATGACTAAAATAGAAAAGACAAACAAACAAACAATAGTAAACAAAAACATCATAGAAATATATAGACTAAGCAACACGAACTCCACCAAAACATGGGGTTATCTCAGGTGCTCTGGAAGATTAATCAAGAATTCAGACTGTATCTTTTGCAATACTTAAATTGAAATTTTCAACAACTTGTCATAGAAATGATTTCGAATGTTAAGGTAACATAAGAGGACTTTTGGACATGGTGTTGAAATTTACATATGGAAAATATGTTTGACTTATTTCTAAATGATATGCAAATATAAACAATACTCAGAAATTTATTTAACTTAAAATAAAAAAAATAGAGCATTGAGGACAAACCATACCTAAAAGTTTCAAAAATATCTCAAGTAAAAAAGGGACAAAAAGATACCTGAGGGACAGTCAAACTCATAAATCGGAAATAAACTGACAACGCCATGGCTAAAAATGAAAAGGACAAACAGACAAACAATAGTACACATGACATAACATAGAAAAGTAAAGAATAAGCAACTCAATCCTAAAGTAATCTATTCCTGAGGACGATACATCTTAACATGTTTTATAATTTGACAACACTCTTCTTAATTTGTTTTTAGTCCCTTTTTAAGAAAGTTTATAAACTCCCGGTATTGAACGTTGTTGAGATCTCCTGTAATTACATGGCGATATGTAAATATCTAAACGTCGATGTTTTATAGCCTCATGTGAGAAGTTAATTTGCGAGAAGCACCGTCATGCTGTCTCTTTAAAGGAATGTACCTCTACTACTAAGAATACTTGCAACTGTTTACTACTAAGAATCGTGTTCCTTTTAGATATCACACGGCAATAAGCCGTGTATTAGAAATATAACACGTCTAATGACCGTGTATTAAATGTACAAGGTTTCCACGTGGTTGCTACTGAACATTAATATTCCCATAAGTTATAGGAGATAGAAAGATTGCCTTTTCTACACATTTTCTATTCTTTTGACATACCATCGTTATCAAATCCTTCATTAAATATACATGGACTTTACACAAAATACTTTACCACAAGTTGAAAAGTGCTTTTCAGAAACGATAATATATTGCACGAAGTTTTATTTCATAATGCTATAAACAATGGCTCTGGCATTGTCTTCATTGCAAATTAACAAAGTTGATGATTTCTTATCAATGTGAACAGCATAAGGCTTGTCCAATCCGTCTTTGGCGGATAAAATAACCCTACTCGAGGTACCATCAGGGGAAATAGCTACAACTGTGTTGATCGGATTGCAAGCCACATAGACCATTCCATTGTTATCAACTGAAAGACCAAATGGTCTATTTATGTCATTGTTTCTGATTGACCAAATATGTTGACCTTCTCTTGTATAACAGGATACAGTGTTTTCATTCACATGTGTACTGTATATTTTGTCCTGGAAAAAAGCCACACGAATAAAATAGTATCCTGGTATCTTAACCTTTATTTGAATACTTCCATCAATATCTGTAATGATCACGATGCCTTTATCTTGTAATCGAACAATCAATGTTTCGCCATCGCTGTCCAACCCATAACAGGAACCTTCTACTGGAAATGACTTTAGAATGAGACTTTTTTCAATATCTACCACCAAAATTTGATTCTTATCCAAAATAGAAACAACGACCGTTTGATCTCCAAACAAACAAATGTCAAATGGAATTCCATCAAATGTTATTATATCTTTGATATGGACTCCATCTTTGTTGAAGTTCATTAGGCGCCGGTTTATTTGGTCAAGTAGTAAAAACTGTCCGTCGGAGAGTACTTGACAACCAGTTATTTTAACACGACCATTCAAAGGTATCGGTATGACTAAATTTGTCTTTAAGACAGGTTTTAACTGGTCTATCCTCATTGGAGTGGATATTTGTACTTGTGCTCCAATATAATCGTTTTCAATATATGCCATTGCTGAATAGTTTATTATATTGTTTGCTATTGCTGACTTTTACAATTATTCACAGTCTCTATGTTTCAATATCAAGAACCTAAAATATTAAAAAAAAGGCTAGGTTTTAAACATGTATGCAAGATACAAAGATCATATTCTCGGGTACACTTAATGGAGTTGCCTTTACTGAAAGCCGTTTTTCTTACTTTGGGAATTGTCAAGTGTTAAATGTCCTCACTGTTCTCAGATCCAACATATATAACACTTGCTTTATAGTGGCATCAAATTCTTTAAATCATACTTAAGAGTTGTTTACCTTTCCTAAAATAAGAAAAAAAGGCAGTTATGGAAAATACAGTCACTGTATAGATCTTTAGGTATCTTATATAGCTTATAAGTTAAATAGTTCTGATTGAAAACAAATATTTAGTGTTTGCTAAACAAGACTAGAAAATGCAAAAAATGACCTATTAGTATTAATTGCATTATTCGAACGAAGTCTTACACCTAAATTGCCCCTCTGTGCTCGACAAATTGTATACAGCTACTTTAAAATCAAAGATGGTGGTCAACAGTGAATCTACCTTTATAGATCAACAAACTTAATTATTGCTTATCTATAGAATTATTGATATAAAACCAACTATATATATCAAAACCTCAAATGTCTGCTAATGAATGATAACATTTCTATATAAAAAATATAGTTGTTTTATTATACTATACAGTATAGGCTTGTGCGATAATTTAACGCTTTAAAGATGATAGATAAACTTATTTAGTTGTGTAATACATACAACATAATAATGTACAATTATTTTTACTTATTCGATCATGTCTGCAATAATGTAGAACTTATATTCAAAATCTTACCTTTATAAAGAATAAACTAAAATAAATATATGGTCTTTGATGATAATTACAAACACTTTTAAACATGCCCTACATTGTACAAATTCCACGAAGATGTAGTTTAAATGTATATCAAGAGATATATGTGACCATTTTCAGAAAATGGATTAAATTACAATGTCTATTTTTACACTATAATACACAAATGCAATGTAGGGAATTAAATAGATTTACGTGTCTATATAAATAACCGTCAAATATGATGGTGAGATCATATATTAGACATAAGATTACCAATAATAAAATACTGCACGCATACAATTTCAATTTTTAAGATAAAATTATCACTGGAAAACAATGATTCAACAAATTTGTAATTGGAAATATTTGAACAAAGGGAGTTCAATCAATCACAAACTGACAGGATAAAAGGAAATAAGAACAGCCTGTGACATGTTGGCTAGCAACAGAGGCGGATTTATGGGGTTTTCAGGCCCGGACCCGCTTATGCCTTATGTGGTAAAACATTGGTTGATTATATAGGGAATCACTGAAGCATTACTAGAGCGGGCCTCCTCTTAGACTACAGAAGCATCGGGCAACTAAGTAATAAAAATGAGAATGGAAATCGGGAATGTGTCAAAGAGACAACAACCCGACCAAATAAAAAAAACAACAGCAGAATGTCACCAACAGGTCTTCAATGTAGCGAGAAATTCCCGCACCCGGAGGCGTCCTTCATCCGGCCCCTAAACAAATATATACTAGTTCAGTGATAATGAACGCCATACTAATTTCCAAATTGTACACATGAAACTAAAATTAAAATAATACAAGACTAACAAAGGCCAGAGGCTCCTGACCTGGGACAGGTGCAAAAATGCGGCGGGGTTGAACATGTTTGTGAGATCTCAACCCTCTCCCTATACCTCTAACCAATGTAGAAAAGTAAACGCATAACAATACGCACATTTAAATTCAGTTCAAGAGAAGTCCGAGTCTGATGTCAGAAGATGCTTCCTTAAAATGTGAGAAGACAGCAGGAAAGCTAATGAATCCTTCTTATATATGTGGAAATAGAAATTTTTGAAACTCGTCTGTCGGGACGTCTGTTCTGAATGATGTTTAAATAAGAACTGAAAAAACTTGTCTCTCCAAGGTTATTTCAGATGTTGTAAAGGAAATGAAATGAATACTCCTGAAGTATATGGAAATAGAAATTTTGGAAATTCGTCCATCACGCATTAATTTCTGGACGATGTGGTTATTTCCAATGTTGTAAAGGAAAATGCTATTTCCTGTGAATTAAATCCGTAATTTTGTGTCGCCAAAATTAGAGGATAAGTAAATGCGAAAAGTGTTTATGTTAGTTATAGTTCGAAATTACTTTGACGTTCAACGGCTGTTTTTTCCGGATAAGCTGGCCATGGGCCATGGGATGTCCCCAACGAAGCCGCGCATCCATTTTGGACAGGCAAATATCTATTTTCTAATATGCGACGAGCTCTGGCGTCTCAACAGTTATTATTGTGAATGATTGCTTTGTTTATAGGAGGAATGTATCTGAAGTAAGCAAGGTGATAACATTGATATCATTGGAAAAGCATTGTGGAATTCAAGATTGGAAATAAACGTGATTTTTGTGTATAATGTTTATGTTGATAGTAATCAGTGTATTATCACTGGTGTTAATCTAATAATCGTAACTGGAATTACGACGTCGCCGAAATTCATTTGGGAAGAAAATTGTGTAAGAACCTTTGACATGCTTAAGCAGACCCTGGCACAATATTCCATACTAGAGTACTATCTGGACTTTAATTTGCTCATCATACTAATGTCAGATACTTTTGATACAGGCCTTGGAATAGTCTTGGCTCAACAGGGACCAAAAGATGAAAGGTATGCAAATAGACCACTTAAAACGAACGAACGCAGGTATGCTGTGATAGAAACAGAAGCTCTAGCTATAATTGTGAAATATTTCAGACATTATCTCTACGGAAGAAAAGTAACAATTACAACTGATTATAATGCATTGAAATGTCTAATGAACATTAAAGACCCTGCTGGAAGGTTGGCACGTTGCTCATTGACCCTACAGGAATATGATTTTCAAATTGAACATAGAGCCAGTCGAAAGCGTCAAAACCCAGAGGCACTCTCTCGAATTCCACCTATTGCGGCATTTAAAGACAATAAAATTGAAGGTATTATTCCAAAATCTTCCATCGACAGACTTTGTTAAATGCAGAGAAAAGATCCAAAAGTGTTTGCAATAAGGAACTACTTGGAAAAGGGAAACTGCCAAACCAGTCATGGAAAGCGCGAGAAACTTTGATTTTATCGGATAATTATTATGAAATAGACAATAGTACCGTCTGCGAAATCACATAGAGCTGCTGATCAAAAGTTTGAATGGTATGTACCTAGACAGCTTCGTTCGACATCGAAATCACATAGAGCTGCTGATCAAAAGTTTGAATGGTATGTACCTAGACAGCTACGTTCGACATATCAAAATACATCATATCAGTGGATCTAGCATCTATCATTAAAAACATGGGTACTCTTCAATGACGATTAAAGTATGTCCATGAAGGAACGAACTGTTTGTCCTGTTTCTTGGTTTATGACTGTAAAGTTATCTCTCGATAGAAGTCTGAAGTATATAACCAAATATCATCGACATCACTGACTTTGCCTTTAACACACGTAAGAAATTAGTCTACACGACAAGGAATTTCACTCTTACCATTGGATTATAGAGAGATGAATGATTTGTCAAAGATGATGTAATGTCATCCATAGAAACAGATCTGTATTACCTGTGTTCGTTGCGTGCCACATTTTCAAGAGGATCATTTCCGGACTTTGTTTGAAACACGGGCTTAGCTATTGGGTGGGACAGTTTTGTTACCGTCTGCAGTTTCTGTGTTTATGTCGATTTTATCCGAGAACTCTGGAATCAGAAAACCTCCCAGCATGCATTATATAACGAATGTCACCTGGAATGTGGCGGTCACCATTTATTCGACTTATCTAATTAACAGTTTGCTGCACTTGAAAGAAATCTGCCAATTCAGAGAAAATGTGGCTCAATAATGCATTGGCGTTAGGATTTTTAACAAAGACGCGTTGAACCAAACTCATGATAGAGTACACTTGTACGGCTAATCCTAGACGAAAGGTGTGAACGTATTCCTATTGCTTGCACTAATGCATTCTGTTAAGGGCTTACATTTTTCAAGCTGTCGGTTAGTATATCAGACAGATAATTCCCATTCTAAAACGCTTTTTCGTCAACAAAATGGTATAGAAGCTTACCTAAAGAATAAGTCATTGACCGCCCGTGTAAATGAGTAAAAGATGCCTCATGATATTCCAGTTTTTGTTCCGGTGATCATTTCAATTCAACTTTGCGATAAGCAGCTGCTTTCACAAAGTCGAAAATTGCCACCGGCTGCTAAAATACTCAACATTAGTATATCGTTTAATAAAACCGAGGGGAATACATCAACTATTAGAGGAACAACACAAACACTGAACTGCTTTAAAAAAAGCGCCAACATACATAGAAAACCAACAAAATGTCAGACTTGATACAGGACACTTGAAGAAAATCTGGTGGGTTGAACACAAGGTTTTACATACCCTGACCTTGTCTCTGTATGGCGATTGCCGTAATGATTTTCCAACCATGGTCGCAGTCTGAGAGCTGTTAAACTTTGAGATATACTTTCAAGACTGTAAGAGAAGAATATTTTCAACAATGATGATAATAGAAAAGCTTTCTTGCTCTTTATTAACTTTGAATTGCTTTACACTAGTAATGTTTGGGTCCTTTATAGCTAGCTGTTCTGTGTGAGGCAGACTCCATGTGGAAGGCAGTTCTTTGACCTTAAATTTTTAACTTGATATACCTTGTGACTTCAATGGCGAGTTATATTACTAGCACTCATACTATTTCTTCTTATCTATATTTAAAACACCCAGTTTGGTAGTCTGATATGCTTTCTGAACATGGTTCTTCATCAACTTTTTTGTATCCCTACTAGATATTTAGTAATACACTGGTTATTGTAATATTACATTTCTTTCATTGATTTGACTAATCAAATAGAGTAGTCACTGTTGTGGGATTCCCTCACTGCCAGACCTACTCTCTCATCTTACTCGGTTCTGATGATTTTTTTAACTTTAAATTTTGTAGTTACCAATAATGCATGCTTTCAATCAATTAGAGATGATTTTGAACGAATAAGTGCACCAGGGAATGTACTACATTTTATCTCTACAGTCATACCTCGCTAGCCTTATTCCAAACAGAGACAGAAACAGTGGTTTTACTTCTGTAGGATATCATAGCAACCTTTGTGATATATTTAAAGATTCCACAGGTGTCATCAATACTCTTCAACAAATTGCTGGTAGGTTCCATCATTACGACGTCTTTCATCGGGACTAAAGAAGCTAAATTTATTCTTCGCAGAAAATGAGATGATTGATTCATCACTGCTTCTGACAAACGATTCACTTTTCAAAATAATACCCATTTTTGTCTTATTTAACTACACAGGCAAATTAACTCATATCAATTTCACATGAACTAAAATTCAAGTGAATCCAGAAAATTTAATTTCACCTAAAACGATCTTAATAAACTTTTATAGAAACTTTTTAATAACGGATTAATTTGGTTACGATAGATTTGAAATCGTTTAGATGAAGTATAACAACAATGTATATAACAACAAAAAGCGTAAATCCAATGTTCCTTTAGAATGCAAACATCAAAATATTTTCTATGAAATAGCAGGCCTGATACTTCTATAACACATGCGTTACATTTGTCTCAAAATAAACTAAAGTACTTTAAAGTCTAGCACCATGCGATAAATATGCAACCTTTCCACACTCGGTCATCGTACAGATATTGCTTGATTTGGATTGACAAATTAAGAAAATTAGATAAAAAAAAACATACAATAGTTACTATTAAATATTTCTAAAAATACAAACAGTTCCCAAGATACTACACTGAAACCAAAGATGGAGTAACACCAACATCGTCTTATCTAATTTTCTACTTATTTAGAAATGACAGACAGACAAGTATAAATTTAATTGTATCCTAATGAAGTCAGGGGCGAACGATACAAGATGGACAGTACTCAAACTCATAGATTGGCAATAAACTGGCAACGCCAAGGCTAATAAATAAAAAGACAAACAGACAAATAATAGTACACAAGCAACCAAACAAACAAATATTGCATTGCTAATCAAAGCGCCCACAAGGAGCAGGACAATCAACATTAATAACATACTAATGATTACACGTAATTCAATATGATTAAGATACAAAATAGAAAACTAAACACTTGGCAACAGGAATCCCACCAAAACCTGAGGGAGATATCAGGTGCTCCTGAAGGGTAAACAGAACCGTGATACGTTTGTTTAATTTTCCGTTGCTTTTATCATCTACTGTCAGTAATCCGTTTAAAATTTATTGGCTCTGACGGCATCTTGTTTCCCTATTCCTATTTCATCTTATCTAAAAAAGAAAAATCATTTGTACATTTGCGTTCAATTGACTTTCGGTGAATATAACTCATATGTGCTGTATGTATTAACAGTTTAAAAATCGTAGTGCCTATAGTCGCTGAAATGTAAAGATTGCGATTATTTTTGAAATTTTCTGAAATTTTGAATAAAACATTGAATTTTATTTGGCTTTGAAAAATAGATAAGTTTGAGTTATATTCCATTCGTCATGATTCTACAAGGGATGTTAAGTTTATAAGTTTATAACAAATTCATACACCATTCATTACTTATGTGTTTTTTTAATAATAAAAAAGGTTTCTTTGATAAGAATGGTAATTTAAATTAAAAAAAACCATATTGATAAAAAAACTGCTTATCGTTTTTGTCCCTTTAACCTCTGAATCGTTGGAACCGTTTATCTTTATTCCTTCAGGTTTTCGTGAAGTACTTCACCGACTTTCATTTTTTGGTCATGATGTTGTCAGCCTTTCTTTGGTTAGTCGTATTTACTGGGTTCTTGGAACATTCTCCATTTTCTCATCTGTCTTACTTCACTTTTTAAAGCTCGAAACAGTTATGCAAAATATTTATTTTTTACAGTGCTTATTCAGTCACCTTTGTGGTATCACAATAGCTATGGTTAAAACAGTTTACCAAATTGCAGTTAGATTTGTTCTTCAACTGGTCAACTGGTAAAATATTTTAGAAGATTGCTCAAGTGAAATATTGTTAGTATGAAATCAGTGCTGTGAAATAGAATTAATACTTACCATCCAGATCAAGTTAAATGATGTCTTTGTCATAAATTGCAATCATAATGATGACTTACCATAATTATAGTTACCGGTACTGATTAAGAAGGTCTAACTATGGCATGAAAACTTCTATTATAAATACATCTAATAGATAATTAGTTTAAAACATTGTTTTTAAGTCTACAATTTGTAGCTCTGTTTTCCAACAGCCAGTTGTGCGTAATTGTAATTTGAACCATTTTTCTAAAGCATTTTTTTTTAATATGCTACTACTAAAGGGAAATAATTCAAATTACAATTAAATCAGCAATTTTTAAGTTTTATTGTATATTGTTCTGTCGGACAAATATTAGCGTCTATCATTTTATAAGTAATTTGTTTGTAACAGTATTTCCTTAATTATTAAACTATTGCCCTTTGTTCTTGATAAAACCCTACAATTTGTTTTTAAGATGATAAAAATTTTGAAAAAGACCTGTTTAAATTATTTTTTTATTGATATTGTAAAACTATAGATTTACTGTTTTGCAAAACTTAAAATCATTGAATTTAGTACTAATGAGTTTCTACCACCCAGAATAAGATAACAAGTATAAGCATTGTTTGGTAATACCTTTCGTAATTTCTCAATGATCTTAAACTCTGAACTAATTTAGTTTTTCAATGTTTTTTATTCAAGTCATATTGATGATTCTTCTGTAAGCAAAGTCATAAGCCTGGTATTATTCATTAAATTTTTAATATACAATGACTCGATAAATATTACTTCCCCTTAATGCCAGCAGATCCGTTATTCTTATTGAAAGTTTTATCCAAATCACAATTACACATTTACTTCATCTTAGAATACAAAGCTATAAAGTATTGACCTACAAAACAAGTTTTGAACTATTATTTTTTTTAAATCTGTTTATGATGAATGTCTTCATGTCAAAGTTAGACCTTCTAAATCAGTGATTCCTATTATAGTAAGTTATTTTTTTTCTTTAAAATTTATGACAAAGATATCATGAACTGGTATTAATTTTTATTTCACAGCACTCACTACATACTAACAACCTGTCACTTGAACAATCTGCTAAAATATTTCACCAGATGACCAGTTAGTTGGAGGAGATATCTAACTGCAATTTTGTTAACTGTTCTAGTCATTGCTATTGTGATACCACAAAGGCGATAGGATAAGCACAGTAATTGCAGATAATATCCGCTACCTGAATTTTTCTGACTCCATTTTGTCTTTAAGGATGTTTGCTTGTCATTTTTTGGAATTTTTGTCAGATTTTCAAAATCCTCAGATTTTATCCAATTGAAAGCCTTAAAAAAATTTGCCCATGAGCCCCTATTTTTCTTTTTATAAATCTTTTACCCCCCAAAATGTCAATGGCTTAAATCTCGAAAACAAGCCGATTGACCCCTATATTTTTTTTGCTTTTTTGATTCCTCAATTAATCCCCTATCAATATATACCGGTTTTATGGAAAGTTATTTATTTTGAAACTGAGCAGCAAACACCCTTAAATGGTCAGATGTGCACTTCACACAGTATATGTATATAATAATAAAAAAACAATTGACGGATGTAATCATTGGCATGCTCGTACATGACAATCTCTGACATGCTACACAGAGGAGCAAGTGATCAGTATGCTGGAGTGTCTTATTTACAACATATTTGATAAATTTGGTAATAGATTTGTTTCTAGAAATTCTTGGCATTCCTATGGAAACATGCAACTGTGTGCCTCTACTTATTTCATTCAAGTCGGAGTTTCTCGAACACCTGTCAAAAACAAGAGATTCAAAGCAGCAAGATCATTTATTTTTATGTTCAGGTATAATTTAATTGTGGATGAAACACGTCTTCTGATTGGTTGACGTCGTTTTGTTTATCATATCATAGACACAATTTGACCATGACGTCATCAACGTTTTTTTCATGTTTTACGCCGGTTTCAAGTGGAATTTAGAATTAGATTATAAGAAATAACTGATATATTTTTTGGTCTATCATAGATAAAATAAAAAATGTGGTGCACTGTAAAATAATCCACTACACGAGTTATTCAGTGTGTACCACATTTTTTATGTTATTTCTTCATAGACAGAAAAGAGATTACAGTTATATTCCTTAAATATACTTCATATTCAGATGTATATTGATGATGTTCTTTCTGTTTATAATCCAAATTTTTCTGATTGTGTTCCACTCATATACTCTCCGGAACTAGATATTATAGAAACAACAGACACGGCTCATTTTTAAACTTAAACCTCTAATTTGACATAAGCGGTCATCTCAGTACCAAGATTTACACCGAATGAAACAATTTATAATTTCTCTCGCTTGAAGTATAAATACCACTCATCATTTCACTACTATGTACTATTGTTTTGTTAAAAAAAAAAGGTATAGCTGGCGGACACACAAAAGGAGAATTTATATACAAAACAGAAGATTATTTTCTAGATAACTGTTATAATCGTCATAAAACAAAATGGAGGAATAAAACTTAAGATTTAAAGCATGAACAAATAAAATGTGCTTCATGTGAACATGAAGATTATGCAAATAACGAATGGTATTAAGCTTATTATTTCTGATTTATCGAACAGCTGTTGTGAACTTTAGATTTTGGAGAAAAGAACAAGTTCACTCTCCAGGGCAAACACACTGTAAATAAAAAGTATGGTCGTCAGAGTTCACTTCTGTGCAAAAAATGCTTTGAGGGTGAGAGGAAAGGTGAGAATTTATAAATATCAAAGGTACCAGGATTATAATTTAGTACGCCAGACGTGAGTTTCGTCTACATAAGACTCATCTGTGGCGCTCAGATCAAAATATTTATTAAGCCAAAACAAGAACAAAGTTGAAGAGCATATTCAGGATCCAAAATTCCAAAAAGGTGTGCCAAATACGGCTAAGGTAATCAATGCCTGGGATAAGAAAAATCCTTAGTTCTCCGAAAAAAGTTTATAAATTCAGTATATGAAACCGATACATATTAGTGATGAAACCATGGAAACAACAAGTATTGCTTTTTGTTGTCTAGTTCTTAAAACATTTCATCCTCCAGCATAACTAAAGACATTGATATCAAAATACAGAGCTGATGTGATAGAATTTGATATAAAAATACACAGCTGATGCAATAGAATTTGATTACTACCAATGCATAAAGTATTTTTGCCTGAAGACTGTTAGTTCTTAAGGCTTTTACCAACTTTTTAGCCAATACGTTGGTAGGGGAAATATGACGTTATTGAAATACATGCAGTTTTTATATATTTGAAATCATTTCAAATTAAGGAAGGTATCTCCATCGTTCATAGTGCTGATTCCAACATCAAATGAACTTACTTTAAGTAAATCAAATACAGAAAGCTCAAATTTTCCATTCCCAGATTTGGATATTTCACTTTCACATGGGAAACTTAATAAGGAACAATTTTTCCTTCCCTATAGTTAATTTTCCCTTTCAGTAGTGTGATGTTTTAACCCTGTTAAACTCAGTTTTGGACTTTCCAAGTCAGAAACCAGTAATTCAGTCTTTGGTTCATGTCTGTTTTTTTGTTAATTGTATTGAATAAACGAGGCCATTAGCTTTTTTAGTTTGAAGTGTTTCAAACTGTTCATGTGGAGCCTTTAAAGCTTACCATATGTTTATTGTTTTTTCTCATTGTTCAGGGATGTTTGGTTTCCCATAATTACTTAGTTTTCTCATTGGCATTCATACCACATCTCCTTATATTTCAATATAAAACTTAAAGGAACTATGATGCTGTTCATTATCAACATTCGAAATAGTAAATTTACTACAAATTTCTTATCGTATCTTTAGGTAATGCATAAATAAGAAACAATCCATCATAAAAATGATATCCTGTTTTATTATTTTAAATCAATAATGGTTTATCACATACATAATAATGAAAATTCAAAATGAATATTCATAACAATTTGCATAATCTTACAAAGTCTTGTGTATATTCAAATACATGTTTAGCATAAAATAAAAGCTCCTTGTTGATTTCTGCAAAGCAAAAATAGAATATAAATATAATGATATGTATAATTGTATATAAAGCCTTGTTTTTTAACACTTATCCATGATCTTACCAAACGTAGCTAACAAAAAAATTGCTTAGATGGAAATAGAGCCTGTGGCTGAAAAATTGATATAAAAAGTAATTTAAACAAGCTGTGTCAACCATTTAACTGACAGAGACTCTTACTCTTACATTGGTTTGAACTGTTAAGAAGCTGGTGACAACTGAAAATTGTGCTCATAAGAAATATTTGATAATGAGTGATTTTCTGGTTTCTTTGATGATTATATTTACATCAATGAAGCATAACATATGTCTAGCTGTGAAATTTCAAATTAAAAAATTTATCACTAAAAAATTCAAATAGTTATTTATGATTACAGAACATAACAGCTTAACCGTAGAATGATTTCTCAGTAAATATATACACAATAGCAAATGCTTAAATAAAAAAATTCTAATAAGTTTATTTATTATCATAGAAAACCTTGATTTATACGGTGGGATCAACCAAAGTGATTTTGAAATTTTTCGAAATTAAAGTGATATTTGATTCCACCATCAGTATAAAATGCTTATATGTATAAATCATTTAATAATATTTACATGTGTAATTTGTTTATGCATTCAAATTAGTTATATCAAATATCCATAATTTGTAAGCACATGAAGGAAAAGGCAATGAGAAGTAAAAATGTAGGTAATTGCTAAAAATAAGCTTTATATGAATTAAATAAAAATGTAAGCTTTAATTGAATGTAATAATAATATTTATTGTATAGCAATATAATATTCCCCACAGAAAGTAACCAAAAGTGCAATAAATCTTCAAAATTCATGATGTCATCAATGTCAAAATCTCAGTTAAAACCAATTTGTACTTTCAGATATTATATTGCTTTACAATAAAAGGGTTATTGCAAGCTCCAGTTGCAATATAAAATTCTACTCGGGACAATATTCCCCAATATTCATGTAATAACCCAATAATAACATTTAAATAAACAATATTTTCAAAAAATATTTTTTTAATTTATTGATTTTTGTTTTTTTAAATGTAATATACAAACAATATACTGCACTTCAAATATAACAAGAAAAATATCTTACATTAATGACTAAAATTAAAAAACTTAATTAATAGCAAAGATAAATTAATTGCACATTTGTTTTTCTAATAAAAATCATTGAATTACAAGAAATTAATTATTTTGCAAATTCAAACAGATTCTTATGTACACAGATTTAAAAAAAAAATAACTAAATTTGTTAAAATGAAGCATTACAAAAATAAAATTCTAAGATAAATATTTGAAAATTAAGATTCAGTCACATAAGATATACTAACAGGCACAGATAATCTGAAGTATATTTTTAGGGTTGTACAGAATGCCAACATAACACATGTAACTTCATTCCCACTGACCTAACGGTTTTAATCAAACTAAATAAACAAAAAAGATCTAAAACAAGAAAGCAAACTACCTACATGAGTGTTACATGAATTTGACTAGCACTTATGTAACAATATGAACATATTATGCTTAAATCATTTTTTTAGTTTTATCCTAGAATATTATGACTCATAAATTACACAAGTTCAAAGCACTTTGGTTCCTTTAAGAGATTCATAAAATAACATTTTCATTTTAAACAATTATAAGGTAATATTTATAATTAAAAAAAACACAGATCTTATCAAATTTTATACAGTTCAAGATTGTATTAAACAAAAATAGAAATCTATCAAAAATCTATAAAGTTCAGGATTATAAAAAAAATATTCAAGATTGTTTACAGTGGTTTTAATAAATATGAGATTCAGATTTATATATTATGCCAAAATAGAGTATTTGTATAACTTCATCAAAATTCACTTTGGCAAGATCTATGCATTGGATAATATTATAATGTAAGAAATTGTATTAATCTATTACATCTGTACTCAAATAACAATACAGTCAAAAGCATTGTTTCAAAGCAGTTGCAAATTAACACGAAGGACAACATCTAGCATTGGAAGACTTATTTCTTTGAATAATTAAAATAAAAATAGAGATAGTTTCAAAACATGTGCCAAAAATGCACAATAAATATTTCAAAATACTCTGAAAATCTCAACTGGCATTTATACATTTCATGAATATATTGAATATTCATTTTTGTGCTTCACAAAAACTATAAAAAAATATATGCCATATTTTAACAATAGATAAATTTTCCATTATAAAACTATACTAAACATTTCAATATCTTATAGTGATCTTAATACAACAAACAGTAGATATAAATAAACCAAACATATGAGTATAACTATATTTAATAATAATAATTATATGATCAACATATGAAGAAATAATATTCATTTTTTAAGTTTGAATTTAAACTGCTTTAACTTAAGTTCTTAATAATATTGTATATGCATAATGATACAAAACAAAACTACACTAGCTTTGGATGGAAATCAGATTTTCATTTTCAGTAGAAACTTACAATCATCTTTTGAAATTCAACAATTTCTGACTAGAAGCATCTGAGCACTAAAAGAAATTATATTTAACATTCTACATAAATTATTTGCATTAAATCTTTTTCACAACCAGGAAAAGACTTATTTTCCTTTTTTTCCATCCTTCACTTGAAAACATAAATCAGAAAAGTTAAACAAACATTAATTTGTGTCATTTAATCTTCACATACTTAGTTTAAAAAAATATGAATTTTCACATTTCAATTATTTTTTTTCACATTTTCAAGGTTCACATTTCAAAATTTCACATTTTGAAGATTCACATTATAAAATTTCACATTTTAATGTTTCACATGCTCAATTAAATGAAAATGTATCTAAACCATATCATCTTCTTCATGTTCTTCTTTTAGAGGAGTTCTTTCATCTTCACCCACAAAGAAAGAAGTCTTTTCTGCAGGTTTCTTATCTCTTGATCCATTTTTCCTAAGATATAAACAAAGAACATAAAAAAAATCCAGGTTAACATTGATGCATAAAATAATGCAACCATTATACTTTTGTAAAATTTCAAAATTTCAGCCAAAAACATAATTTTACCCCCATGTTCTAATTTTAGCCATGTCAGCCATGTTGGTTGGCAAGCTGGGTCATTGGAAACATTTTTTTAACAAAATACCTGAATGTTGATAGTGGCCAAGTCTGGTTAAATTTGGCCATATTGGTTGGTAGGCGGGTTCATTGGAAACATTTTTTAAACAAAATAACCGAATGTTGTTTGTGGCCCATTGGTCAATTCTCTTTGACTTTTTCTTTTGTTCATTGTGTTGTCAATCTGTCAGTCTTTCACAAATAGTTTTTGATTTACCCTTACCCCTTTTTTTCCTACAATTCCTCCCCCCTCCCCATTTTTTTTACTCTTTCCTAACCTATTGTGAAGTCCTCCATTGTTCTGGTCTGGATCTCTTATAACAGGCATGGAGTCACGTCTGACTTGCAACCAGATTCCTGTTTTATTGACCTCCTCTGTAATATTGACACGATCCTGGGCGAAAGGTGTCTTAGTACCACCAAATTTATCTCCCTGACCATATATAGCTTTCATTTCGTTCAGTCTTCGCTTTTCATCACCAAGTAAACTTTCAGTCTAAAAAAATAAATCAGAAAATATTTCGTTATTTCTTATAACAAAATATTTCAGTTGGATGTTATTATTACTATACAAAAAATTTTGAACAAATAATATTTACAAGCTAAGATACATGCTTAGATGTGCTAATTTTATCCCCCCCCTTTTTTCAATGTGATTCAAAGTTATAGAAAAGGAAGTTGGTGTCTGATAGAGGCTCATACGCATTACAACTCATCACTGTGAAGTTGCTTACCAAATTTGAAGTCATTCTGCAGAGTTGTTTTTGAGAAAAGTGTGAAGAATTTTTTTTAAGTATAAACAACTCTATATTAATAAGAGTAAAATTTTAAAAAATGTAGTATAATTTCCAATAAGACAACTCTCCAATATTTCAAATGACATAGAAACAGCTGCCATTCACAGTAGTCTTCAACAATGAGCAAAATCTATATGTATTTTTAATGTAGTTTCTTTCTTAATTAATTTGTAATCTACCTTCAATCTACATTATTATAAATGTATATAGATATAAGAAGATGTGGTATGAATGCCAATTAGACAACTCTCCATCCAAGTCATAATTTGTCAAAGTAAACTATTATATGCCAAAGTATGGTCTTCAACATGGAGCCTTGGCTCACAACTAACAGCAAGCTATAAAGGGCCTAACAAAATGACATGTGTAAAACATTTCAAACAGGAAAACCAATATTCTAATCTGTGTAAAAAAATGACAAACACTTATGAACCACACCAACAAACAACAACCACTGAACATCAGGTTCCTGACTTAGATCAAGTGCAACGAAATGCAGCAGGTTTAAAATTTTTCTAGGTACCAACCTTCACCCTTATCTGGAACAATAGTGTAACATCACAACATAGAAAGACACTCTATAAATATCAATTGAAATGGCTTAACTCAATCAAAAGACATATAAACACAAACAAGTAAACATACACTGAACAAATAAATTTGGTCTATGCCACAATGTAAATGAGTTTCCTTACTTCTTCATCGTCGTCATCATCATCTTTCAATTCTTCCTCATCTTCTCTCTTCTTTTTACTATCATCTGGCATAATATCATCAAGCCATTTCAGTTCATCGTGAGTGAAGACTTTTTCTATTGCTTTTCTGACAAAGCATGTTCCCAACACCATCACGGGGAAAACGATCGAAATTGATTTAGTTGTCTTAATTGCCCATAAAACAGCCAGACAAAGAATTTGAATGAGAGTAAATAAATGTACTCGTGTGGTTTTAACGTGGCGTAGGAATATGTGATCTGGTTGATATTTGGTTGGCATCAACAAGATTAAGATTCTGTCTGTCAACTGAAAGTAGAAACAGAATTACAATAAAATTTTAAAAAATAAATTAATTTCGCTGTTAGTTTAATGTTGGTGATAAACATATTTAAACTTGCACACAAATTTGTCTGCCATTACGTAAATTAAAACAAGTTCCCATAAAATTTAACATCACAATATAAAAAAATCTATGTCACATTTATAAAGTGATTGTTGCTTGGCGTCAAAAAGTTATTGGAAACAGATCCAAGTCCATACTGATGTTCTGCCCATGTTAGAGTCTTGGATGATTTGGGGGTGGGTTCAAACCCAATTTTATATGATTCAGTAGGGATTCAAAATCAAATATGTAGAAATACATGTATATAGTTAATAAAATAAAATCCATAAAATACTCACAGAATGGAAACTTTTGTGTGTTTTTAATTAAAAGTAGGTGCAAAAATGTTAGTAAATATTACCTGCATGCCTTTGAGAGCAGCTACACCCATGTATAAGAACACACCATATAGGACAGGCATAGGAATTATCTACAAAAATTCAAAAATTTAAAGATAATACACACAGAAATAATATACTGGAACAAAATTAGTAAAAATGTATATTGTTGAAAAAGACTTTAATTTATAAACATGTGATATGTTTGTTAAAACTACTGTGGGCAGAAACTTACATTTACAAACAAAAATTTAATCTGCATTTTTAAAGTGTTTGATTGTAATAAGAATACAAGAGTTGCTCCATTTGAATGACATATTGGACAACTTGACACCATATTTAGCAAAGTTTGTGATTTTTTTTTGGGGGGGGGGGGGGGGGGGGGTGTAAATCTCATCAAAATTTATTACTGTTAATTCATAAATGCTTTTGTGCATTTTGAATAATTGACATTGTTGAAACATGAACGAATTGCAATTTCATAAAATTTTGGCTAGAAATAACGCAAGTTTAATTTTTTTTTAAACCTATCATTTTGCAATGGATATACACTTAAATATCATACTTTAAAATTTTTGAATTAAGAATTGAATTGGTTTATCTCTTTTAAGGAATGATAAATTAAGATTACCGTCAAAATCGGTGTCATAAACACAGACAAGCCACTCAATATTCCCACCAATAGAGCTGTAACACGCTGTTCCCTATAAAATAAAAACAGGAATCCAGTCAACAAAAGCTATAAAATCAACACAGATTATTGCCAATCAATTTTATGCCTCATTCACACGGACATTTAATTAATATTGAATTTGAATCGAATTCGGTAATAGCGTTCACACACTCTTCTTTTTTAATTCGAATTGATTTGAATAAACTAATTCGAATTACGTGTGAACTCAGCATTAAATAACAGTCTGAAACAGATATTTAACACTACGGTATATAAAATGGTATATTTTCAACCTAAATATCTCACCACTATATCAACAAATAAAAACGGAATTAACTTGAGGACACAAATCCCCGGCTCAAATTGGTTTGACAGAAGAAGGAAAAAACAAGAATAAACTAAAGAAATGTTATCTTTCATAGAATTTCAGGTTTGTATCTGCCAACCTCTGAAAGTGAGGTTTTTATTTGAGTATTTGCTCACCTTACACCAAGGAATGTAGGTTTTTATTGGAGTATTTACTCACCTTACACCATGGACTACAGGTTTTAATTGGAGTATTTACTCACCTTTCACGAAGGAATATAGGTTTTAATTTGATTATTTATTCATCTTACACCTAGGACTACAGGTTTTTATTTGAGTATTTACTCACCTTACACTAAGGACTTCAGGTTTTTATTTGAGTATTTACTCACCTTACACCTAGGACTACAGGTTTTTATTTCAGTATTTACTCACCTTACACCAAGGACTGCAGGTTTTTATTTCAGTATTTACTCACCTTACACCAAGGACTTCAGGTTTTTATTTGAGTATTTACTCACCTTACACCTAGGACTACAGGTTTTTATTTCAGTATTTACTCACCTTACACCTAGGACTACAGGTTTTTATTTGAGTATTTACTCACCTCACACCAAGGACTACAGGTTTTTATTTGAGTATTTACTCACCTTACACTAAGGACTTCAGGTTTTTATTTGAGTATTTACTCACCTTACACCTAGGACTACAGGTTTTTATTTCAGTATTTACTCACCTTACACCAAGGACTGCAGGTTTTTATTTGAGTATTTACTCACCTTACACCTAGGACTACAGGTTTTTATTTCAGTATTTACTCACCTTACACCAAGGACTACAGGTTTTTATTTCAGTATTTACTCACCTTACACCTAGGACTGCAGGTTTTTATTTCAGTATTTACTCACCTTACACCAAGGACTACAGGTTTTTATTTCAGTATTTACTCACCTTACACCTAGGACTACAGGATTTTATTTGAGTATTTACTCACCTCACACCTAGAACTACGGGATTTTATTTCAGTATTTACTCACCTTACACCTAGGACTACAGGTTTTTATTTCAGTATTTACTCACCTTACACCAAGGACTGCAGGTTTTTATTTCAGTATTTACTCACCTTACACCAAGGACTTCAGGTTTTTATTTGAGTATTTACTCACCTTACACCTAGGACTACAGGTTTTTATTTCAGTATTTACTCACCTTACACCTAGGACTACAGGTTTTTATTTGAGTATTTACTCACCTCACACCAAGGACTACAGGTTTTTATTTGAGTATTTACTCACCTTACACTAAGGACTTCAGGTTTTTATTTGAGTATTTACTCACCTTACACCTAGGACTACAGGTTTTTATTTCAGTATTTACTCACCTTACACCAAGGACTGCAGGTTTTTATTTGAGTATTTACTCACCTTACACCTAGGACTACAGGTTTTTATTTCAGTATTTACTCACCTTACACCAAGGACTACAGGTTTTTATTTCAGTATTTACTCACCTTACACCTAGGACTACAGGATTTTATTTGAGTATTTACTCACCTCACACCTAGGACTACAGGATTTTATTTGAGTATTTACTCACCTCACACCAAGGACTACAGGTTTTTATTTGAGTATTTACTCACCTTACACCAAGGACTACAGGTTTTTATTTCAGTATTTACTCACCTTACACCAAGGACTACAGGTTTTTATTTCAGTATTTACTCACCTTACACCAAGGACTACAGGTTTTTATTTCAGTATTTACTCACCTTACACCAAGGACTACAGGTTTTTATTTCAGTATTTACTCACCTTACACCAAGGACTACAGGTTTTTATTGAAGTATTTACTCACCTTACACCAAGGACTACAGGTTTTTATTGAAGTATTTACTCACCTTACACCAAGGACTACAGGTTTTTATTTGAGTATTTACTCACCTCACACCAAGGAATGTTGGTTTTTCTCCAGGAGCTGCAGATTCTGTTTCTTTCCTTAAACTCATAATGTGAGCAAGTGCTGACACAGTGGCAGCAACATACCAAGGCAAACCAAACAAGGAGCATATAACTATACACACTGTTACAACCATCATGTCAAGATGATATCCATTTCCTTTCTGAAAAACAACAACAAATCATTGAGTTCTGTCTGCAATTTGAACATTTTCCTGTTGATTTAACTGCCTAATACTTTAACGATCATAGACAGAAGATGGGGGATAGGACCTTTATCGGGACTCCAGGATCAGGTGTTTTTAAGCTCGGGATTTCGGGATTGACCCTTTCAGGATCGGGGAATTCTTTTTTTCTGATTTCAGGACGTCGGGATTTTCTTTATTTAAATTCGGGACCTAGGGATTTCGTGTTTTTAAGCCAGGGATTTCGGGGTCAGGACCCCTCCTATCCCCCCTTACAAAATATGATACATGAAAAAATTATGCAATGATGTCATGTATCAGTATAGCAATGTCACATACTGAAAGTCCTGTCCAGTTGCAAAATAATATTTATGAAATGCATACATCTTCATTTGCACAAACCAACAACTATTGTTTTGTACATATAAAATTAGTTTTACAAACTTTTTCAATTTTCTCAACCAAAAAATCATACAATTAGAACAATTTCCTAAGTTTCCTTTTGATTTGATTTAAACTTCATCAATAACTACCTTGACCAAAATGTTATTTCTGAAGCATGACAGACAGATAGACACACTGATGGACAAATGAATGAATGAACTTTATTTAAAAGTATTTTCTAAGAGGTCACGTACATAACAGTGTTAAAGGTTAGAAATATCCACACAAGTGAAGCAACATGATTTATCTTTTTATTTGACAGTTAAATAATATAGTCTGAGTCAACATGTAGAACATAAACATTGTCTTTAATTACTTAATGTAAATTTAATTCATTATCCTTTAAATTATCAATTCTGATTCGTCCGGAAAATTGTCACCCACTCAGCCATGTGATAGAGAACATTATTTCGCTCATTTTAGCCAATCAAAATATGGCGTTTAAAGTGAAGTATAATAACAAAAAAAGAAACCTCATGGTTGTGTTGACTGGTCACATGTTTAAAAAAGCACATCTTTAAAAAGATAATATTTATCTTTGCAATACACAAGCTATCTTATAAAAATGTGCAAGTGCAAGAGTGTGTGTATGTATGTGTGATTGTATTTTTCCAGTTTTTATTACAATGTTGATATTCGTATACATGTTATATATATCTACAATAGTGAAAAACTAGAGGCTCTCAGAAGCCATTGTCGCTCACCTTGGTCTTTGTGCATATTAAACAATGGACACAGATAAATTCATGACAAAATTGAGTTTTGGAGATGGTGATGTATTTGTAGATCTTACTATACTGAACTTGGCCCAATCATTACATCGGAAAATATTTCTAAAAATTTACAGAAATTTATGAAAATTGTTAAAAATTGACTATAAAGAGCAATAACTCCTTAAGGGGTCAATTGACAATTTTGGTCATGTTGACTTATTTGTAGATCTTATTTTGCTGACTGTTGTTGCTGTTTACAGTTTATCTCTATCTATAATAATATTCAAGATAATAACCAAAAACTGCAAATCTTTCTTAAAATTACTAATTTGGTGGCAGCAACCCAACCAACGGATTGTCTGATTTGTCTGAAAATTTCAGGTCAGATAGATCTTGACCTAACAAACAATTTTGTATCTGTTAGACTTGCTCTAAATCTTTTGATTTCAGAGTTAAAGTCAAAATCTACATTTTACCCCTATGTTTTATTTTTAGCCATGGTGGCCATCTTGGTTGGTTGGCAGAGTCACGCCACACATTTTTTAAACTAGATACTCCAATGATGAATGTGGCCAAGTTTGGTTAAATTTGGCCTAGTTGTTTCAGAGAAGAAGTTAACGACACCGGACAATGAAGACGGACAATGCCGGTGAGCTAAAAGTGAAGTCAATTATTCAAATTGTTTTGTTCTATAAATCAAATGCCTTAACACCATAGTCAGGTTGTGATGTAAGGGGAAAGTTACGCCGAACAATTGAAAATAAATTTAAAAATAAAAAGGTTTAAAAACACATTTTTTAGTTCCAACAATAAAATTTCCCATAAACAGGGAATAAGCAACTCACTCGAAGTTTGTTTTCCTTTCTGTTTACAATAACAGCTGTAATCTGTTGGTCCATAAATATAAGAATGACTGCAACAATGGCTGGTCCAGCTGCGACTAGAATAGTCCACCATGGGTTGTTTGGATGAAACGGATTGATGAACCATCCACGCTTTGGGTTTGACGGCTGGAATTTAAATACAAAATTAAAACTGCAGTTTAAATCTTAAAAACAAAAGGATTTTATTGGAGGAACAGCACGAAATTCATTCATATTACTGTGGATTAATTATTTTTAGTGAATACCAAATTTCGTGGGTACAGGTGAGTTTTTAATGTATTAGAAATTTTCTTTAGGCTTTGTATGCAGAGATTGACAAAAAGACGAAATTAAATATCCAAAAGAATGTAAGTTTTCCTCAATCCATGAAAGTTTATACCCACAAAAAAAAAATGAATCCACAGTACTTAATTTTGCTTTTGGTAGAAATATTAACTATCTTTTTTATACAAATGTGTAAGGTTAAAAAAAAAATTGTCAACATTTTCTAGTCTCAATACTTAATGTTCCTAACAGAATAAATGGTATAGAAATTTTTTTCCAACAAGTAAACTATGTTAAATTTACTAATTGAAATTTAAAGGAAATTATTAGGCACATTTCTAAACTGAAATGTGTATTTCAAAAATTTACAAAGGAGTTATTCAGTTTTAGTGGTTGCTTCCTTCATGATGTTTATGTAAGCCAAAAAAGTGTCCCATGAAATTGTGTCCTCTAGAACATTATTTCACAGTTCATCTGTGAAATTTTGTTCATGGGATAGAATATCACATTTGTAAACTATAAAATAGTGTCTCCCTTAGTGAAAAATTGTCCCAAGTACTTGCACATAATTTCATGGATGTTTTATAAAAATATTTCACAAAGGACAATATTTCATAGTGTAGCTATTTTTTTTTTTGTTCCTAAAAATGGATAATAATTTAGAAATCATTGAAATGTTTTAATCAATTAGTTATCAAATCATAATTGAAATTTAAATAATGACAACACAGATGTGTCTCAATACTAATATTATTCCTGACATTATTGATCTTGTTAAAAAGGACAATTCAAAAATGTTAAATCAATTCATAGATTCCTATTGTATATTTAAAAACAAATGTCAGTTTAGTCTTATTACTTTTTTGTTAAATATTTTTTTTGGTATTAGACAAGACTCTTATGCAGTATGGACATGATTTAACTATGAAAAAATGTCCAACGAAGGTCACAATAGAATCCTTTGTCAATGGACACTTTTACATAGAAGTGGACAATATTTTATAATAAAATTATGTCCTGGACCAAATTTCATAGGTCATATCTGTGAAATTTGGTCCATGGGACATCATTTCATTGGGGACCCTATATAATCCTACAGTTATACTTATTTTTTTTCTTTCCTACTTTCAATTAATACAAAACAAATATTTATTTTATAATCAAGTTAATAGGGGAAATAATACTTACAGCAAATTTTGCTGGAACTACAAGTTTAGGTGTGGGCACACCCAAATATAAATCAAGACAAACCATACATAAAATAGAGATCAACACTGCGAAATCACTTAAATACTGACGAACCTAAAAATAAGATAAAAACATGTCAAAATATGCAACTAATCCAAAAAATGTATGACAATAATAATAATAAATACTTTATTTAAAGTTGGTAATTATTTAGTACAAAAGTTATCTCCCCATTTGTCCTCTGATTACGGCTGTTCAAGTAAATACTATGTCCCCCACAGGGAAGGCATTTTTTTCTGATTTTATATGTGGATGGTTGTTCTTGAAATACAATAGCTCGAAATATAATATAATAAATACTGTATACACTAACATAAACACAACTAACTATGTAAACAAATAGATTAAATAAGGTTTCATGAGCATACATGTATTTCCTTAATAATGTAGATGAGAAATAAAGGGATTTTAAGCTTAAGACTTTAGATAGACTTCTGTCATGTCTGTGATAATTAAATCATTGGTGTTACATTTGAATATGAAACTTCTAATAAGCTATTTTGTTTTACATACTGTTATCACAGAGATATGTCTTGCATTTTTGATATTTCGATAATACAAATGTTGAAATTAAAATGACAACACTTTAACATGTAAGTTTTGCAAATATAGTATTCAAAGTCAACAAGTGAAACTGCGAGCTACTGCTCACTGATGATACCCCTCGCCGCAAGTGGATAATATAAAAAGTGTAAAAATATGCAAGTGTTTGGTAAACAGGAAGTTGTCGAGTGATGAATCTGAAAACGCATCACACGGTATAGCTGACTTATATAAATCCTGAAACCAAATTTCAGAAATCCTTGTATTGTAGTTCCTGAGAAAAGTGTGACGAAAATTTTCAACTTGGCTATCATGTGTAAAATCATACAAGTGTTCGGTAAATAGGAAGTTGTCAAGTGATCAATCTGAAAACACATCACATAATATAGCTGATTTAGATAAATCCTGAAACCAAATTTCAGAAATCCTTGTATTGTAGTTCCTGAGAAAAATGTGACGAAAAAATAAATAGTGTAAAAATATGCAAGTGTTTGGTAAACAGGAAGATGTCAAGTGATGAATCTGAAAACCCATCACACGGTATAGCTGACTTATATAAATCCTGAAACCAAATTTCAGAAATCCTTGTATTGCAGTTCCTGAGAAAAGTGTGACGAAAATTTTCAACTTAGCTATCATGTGTAAAATCATACAAGTGTTCGGTAAACAGGAAGTTTTCAAGTGATCAATCTGAAAACGCATCACACGGTATACTGTACTGACTTAAATAAACCCTGAAACCAAATTTCAGAAATCCTTGTATTGTAGTTCCTGAGAAAAATGCGACGAAAAATATTCATGGGACAGATTGACTGACGGACAGACAGATGGACGGACAGACGGACGGACAGATGGACGGACAGACGGACGGACTGACTGACAGACGGATGGACGGACTGACTGACTGATGGACGGACGAACTGACGGACAGACAGAGGTAAAACAGTATACCCCCCCTTTTTTAAAGCGGGGGTTTAAAACGGGGGTATAATAAAGCAGGGGTATAATGCACAATGACTGAAGGTACATGGCTAAACAATCTCCATCGTAATGAGATGTGCAAATGCTAATACAACTGCATACCAAAACCCATTGACTTATCATAAGTATAAACAATGTGTAATATATACATGTTTCTCATTTCACGTTTTGTTTATATAGATTAGACCGTTGGTTTTCCCGTTAAACAAACCTAAACACAAACCAATGCATGTCATGCATGTAAACTAAGCAAATTTTCAAAGTCAATAAATCAGAACTGTGGGGGCAGGGCCAAATAATTTCCATGGAAATGAGACATGCCAATGCTTATATCATTATATAACTGCATACCAATTATCATTAATTTACCAATAGTTGTTCCGCATAAACTGGCCTAATCACAAACTAATACATGAAAACTAAACAAAAGTTTTAAAGTCAATACACTATAACTGAGGGGGCGGGGCATAAATGATCTCCATGAGAATAAGATGTGCCTAACTTCTTATACAACTGCACTACCAGAATATTGAAATGTCTTTTTCATAAAATCTATTCATGGATGCAGTATGCAAAGACAAGTACTGTCTTCTGAAGACATAGAATATCTTGCATTGAATTTTGGTTGTTTCTAAATAATAAATAAAATGTAGTATTCTCAGATCTATTAATTTTTTTTTAGAATCAGAAGTTCACTTAACTCTTTGAGTGGTTGAGGGTATTCTGTGGAATAATTGATTTGTTTGGGTTTTTCTTTTTTGGTTTGAGGAAAAAATGTAATTTTAGTGATTGTTGTTGTGTCATTTCTGTAATGTATGTTTTTTGTAAATTGTTTTGTCATAAATAAAATAAACTAGGCTGTTTGTTTTCTCAATTGAATTGTTTCATATTTTTCATGACGGGGCCTTTTATAATGACTATACGTACTGGGTTTTTTTCATTGGTGGAAAACACACTATTTCCTATAATTACTTACATCCACTTGATCATGTTGATTTGAACTTTGGTGGATAGTTATCTCATTGGCAATCATACCACATCTCCTTATTTTTGTATTATAGAAGATTTGAACTTTGTTGAACACCACAAGTCAAGTTATTACACAAAACAGAGGCAGATTTAGAGGTGGTTCCCCTTTTCTGTGAAAATTTTGGTTGATTATATAGGGAATCACTGAAGCATGACTAGAGCAGGCCCCCTCTAAGACAGTCAGTGGGCCCCCACTTATGAAAATTTCTGGATCTGCCACTGCAGATGAAATATTTCATACTTACAAAAGTAGGAAAGAACCTGCTAGTCTTGGACATCTTCAAAGTCCATGCAATTCCAAAGGTGAATAAAAACAATATAATAGACAGGAAGAAGACATTGTCATGGTAAACAGGGGTGTCACAACCAGTTCCAAGCATCTTCCCTCCTTCTTCCTCACATTCCTTTTTTGTTAAAAACTTCGAGTAATCAGTTACATTTGAATCAGTTTCATTTAGGTTGAAGGCTGTAGACATTCCTTTGGTCATGTCAATTAAATTGTACCCAATTTCTGATGTTAAATTCATTAAGGTGGCGTTATTAGGGTCAGGCATCGTGAAATTTGGATGGTAACAGCCACAAGTATAATCCAGTGGTATCTCAGGATGGATATTATAAGGATGCTTATCCGTTATAGCAAACAGTTTTTTAAATGCCTCAACAATAAAAATGATTGCTATAAGGCACGCAAAACTTTCCTCTGTAAATCTTGTTATATATTTCACAAGTGCACTAAGGTCAAATGCAACTATTATCAAGAGAAAAAATGCTGACCATAAGCCAACCCATGCTCTCAACGGTAAGAATTCCCATCCTTGGTCACTGCAAAAAATGACATTAATAGAAATAGCCAACATACCTAAATATAAAATAGCTACTGTAAATTCAGAAATTATTGTGTGCATTTATTATTGCGATTTTGTCATTAAATACTTGAATGAGATTTAAATTTTTACGATTTTGAGAAAAGCCATGCTTAGTTCAGTTAAAATATTACAAAATGCGAGTTTTAATTATTGCGTTTTCAACTCAGTCGCATTATTCGCAATAATAAAAACCTCACAATAATTTCTGAATTTACAGTATTTTGAATCGCTACTATCAAGTTGAGTTTGCAATTAATAATACATGCATTGGTATTCATTTTGTATGTGTTGTTTTTTTTTCAGGAATTTATCCTTATGATTTTTCTCTAATTCTTTGTCAATTTATCCCTTTCTGCACCCATTGTTTAAAAAATTTAACCAAGGTGTGGATCGTTTGATCTCAGTACTTCATTGGTTAAATCTGATTATGACATTGAATTTTCTTGTTTCATCTGAATTTCCTATTGTGATGGCATGAAAAAAGGCCACCATGCCTGATGACGTCACATAGAACGAACACACCTTTTTGCAGATCAGTCACAAAGAAGGAATAAGTTTGCATGCATATTGTTAGAAAATCATTAAATATGGTTTGATAAATTTCTTCCGAAGTTCATTATACTTTTCACATACTAAAATAAAATGATATTCATCTTTAATTACTTGTTTATCACACATATTACAAATTCTCAGATGTCTCTCAATATTATAAAATCGACCAGTTTCTATATTTAAACAGTGAGCTGATATGTGTGTTTAAGCAAGTGGATTATTTTTCTATAAGTTCAGAAGCTTATAAAATTAAAAAGCATCAAGATATTGCAAATGTATTTTCTTACTTGCAAAACTTATAGATTATCATTTCCAACACCAACATGGGACCAGTACTTCCTAATATGTTCAATGGTTGCCCAGCAAAAAGTGCAAACAGGATACCAGTTAAAGCAGCAGTCAAGATACACTCCATAGTACCCTAAAAAAATAAAAAAATTAAATCAATTCTTTTTCTAGCATTAACATTTTCAAAAAAAAATACTCAAGTCACCAATAAAATTGAGAATGGAATTTAAGAATTTGTAAAAGAGACAATAACTCGCTAGAAAGCTGAAAACAGCTGAAGGCTGCAAAAATACTTACTATTACATTAAAATATATGATTTTCTTCTAGTATCTTGCCAATATACCCTCCTTTTCCCGTGGCAGTCCAAATTTCTCCGACCATCATCCCAGATGGCCTCTACCTCAACCTACCTATTGTATTTATTGTGAACTTGTTCTCGTCCTGAATATGCATGAAATATTTGCCGCTAGATGTTAAGCAACCAACAATCAATCAATCAATCTAGTATCTTGCTGACTTTGCAGGTTGTCTCTTTTTTAAGAGGTTGAATTTGGGGTATAGCCCATATGCGAGTTTAGTTTAAGAAATAATTCCTTCATGTCACACTCTATGCACACTTTAACATGGGAAGGCATTTTTTTTTTCTATATTTTACACTGAGCGTCCACCTCATCAAAAACTACCTTGACCAAAAACGTTAACCTGAAGTAGGACAGACAAACAAACTAGATGGGCATCAAAATATGTGTATTATTTTGAGGAACTGAACTGTAAGAGAGGTTAGAAAGAGATATTAGTTAAATTGAGAATGGAAATAGGGAATGTGTCAAAGAGACAACCCAACCATAGAACAGACAACAGCAGAAGGTCACCAACAGGTCTTCAATGCAGCGAGAAATTTCCGCACCTGAAGGTTTCCTTCAGCTGGCCCCTAAACAAATATATATACTAGTTCAGTGATAATGAACGCCATACTAAACTCCAAATTGTACACAAGAAACTAAAATTAAAAATAATTGAAGACTAACAAAGGCCAGAGGCTCCTGACTTGGGACAGGTGCAAAAATAGTTGCATAGAAAGTAGAGAGATGGGATTAATGAATTTACATACAGTATCCATAGCCATTCACATTTAATATTTTCATATAAAACTAGACATCATTGAGATGGTAGCCATCTCTGTGGGCCAGGCTTTGAATAATGTGTGGTAAGAAATTTGTATCTTTACCATAGGATATTGGGTTGTCAACTTAACCCTAAAGTTTTTGACCTTGACCTTTGACCTAGGAAGTTGTACATACATTATGACACACCCTCTGGTGTTGGTTAATATACATGTCAAGTAAAAAGTGTGAGATTATAACTGTTCTCTAGATATGAAGTGGACACAATTTGTTACAGACAGACAGACAAACGGATGGACAGACTGATCACTATAGGGCACCCTCTAGGGCAGGCTCTAATTATAAAGAGGAGTCTTTTAATCAAGTGGTTTCTCAGTTTAAAAAGTTCGAATTCTGAATTTTTTTCCCATGTTTTGCATATGTCTTATTGAAACAGCAACCAAAGGTCATGAAGGTCAGTGATTCTCTCTGAGCACTCTGGTTTCCCTCACCAGTAAAAACTGACCACCAAAACATTATCACAATGTTGAAAATGGGGTGAAACACAAATCGGGCAAACACTCAATATTGAATAATTCTTAGCATTTACCATATAGTTATCAGTGGCTAGTCCCAGCAATCCACCAAATGTCACATTAGGAGTCAGAGTGGCAAGATATAAATAAACGACAGAGGCCACACACTGTATGTGTAAACAATCTTTAAAATCACTCGGATACCATGGTATTTTCCTCTTTATGTCGGCAACCAAACCTCCAAATAACCTGTAAAAAACAAGGTCAAGGTCAGAACTTTTGTAAAAAAATGTTCGTTATAATAAATTAAATTTATAAATTTGATGTAACTTCATCTTACTTAAATTCTTTCATCATGATTATTCAACTGCAGTGGCTCATACAGAAATATTCATAAGTGGGGATCCACTGACTGCATTAGAAGAGGCCCACTCCGGTCCTTCTTCAGTGATTCTCTATAATCAACCAAATGTTTCCCCCTCCCCCCCTCAAATCTGTCTCTGAAGTGTACTATAGAATTCTAAAACTGGGTTAAGGTCAATGATATTGAAGCTATATCTATGTAAATGGGAAATGAGAAATCTTGCAATGCACTGTTTCAGAGTCAAATGCATTCTGGGTACTATGTACTATTTCAAAAGCATACACCAAAATGTTGTGATTGGTTGAAAATGTCATAAACAACAGAAACTGGACCTATAACATGGGCAGATCCATCCATTTTTAAAAAGGGGGTGTTCCAACTTTATGTCCCCATTCAAATGCATTGATTGTCAATAAAAGAGAGTTCCATATATTACTCCTGGGAAATTATTATTTTTTCTCCTTTCAGTTCACACATATTTACCTCTAGTTCTGACAAGAGTAAAATTCAAAGTTATTTACTCCTGGGAAATGATTATTTCACTCCTTTCAGTTCACAAAAATTACTCCTAGGAAATGATGATTTGACTCTATTCAGTTCACTTATATTTACCTTCCAGTTCTGACGAGAGTAGGATCAACATGACTCTCTTCCTCCTCAATGATCAATGCTGCCTCTTTTGGTCCAGCCGGTTGTGGCTTATTTTCTTTACGTCCTTGCTGAAATAAAATTACAAAAATATCCATGAAAATAATCTGTTACAGGAATATAGAATATCTATGATTTTGAAATTGAGTGTTGGGATGGGGGACACAGAGTTGCTCATTTTCAAAGGCCCTCTTTTTCTGTAATTTTTCCAATTTTCCTAAATGTTTTAGACTGTATTAAACCTGCCTAATTTTGTTAATCTCCTGTCTCCTATTCCCACCTTTATTTATCCTCTATATCTCACATCCACACTTTCTTTTACCATCCTACATCTCATCTCCCCCCCTTTTCTGTGCTACAATCTCCTTAAAGGTTGATAGCCCTGAGATGGGATTTAGTTGAGAAACCTCCTCATGTTTGAAAGACCATGGACAATCTGTTTATTGTTTTCCAAATGATGTCAATGGTGTTTGCCTTACTATATATATATATGAAATTTCACTTTTTCTCTATTGAGAAAAACCCTATTGATGTTTAGTAGGTTGAGAGGAAAAATTCATACAATGGAAAATTAAGGAATCAGAGAAAAATCTCCAAAAAAACTTCATCTAGGCTTTGATTTATGAATAGTAACTCCTAAACACTTGTAAAAATAAATAATAATAATAATAAATTCTTTATTTAAAGAGGGTAAACTCAGTTAGTTACAATAAACTAATCTTCCCTGATGCCTTCACATAAGGATGGTTGAAATAAGTATTTGTCAAACTGCTATATATCCAATGAAATTTTTCAAACAAAATATGTGGTTCAAATGTACCGGTAGTGATTTTTTTTGTTTTTTTTAAAAGGGTCAAAGCAAATATTTTGTCAAAATTTTATGGAAATTAAACAAGCCAAATTAATTAAATTCAAAGTGATTGATACCACCTTAATGCAGAAAAGGCTCCTTAAAAGTTAAAGTTGAATATCTGTTACAAACCTGTGAAGGAACTGTTGTTGGTGGTTCAATACGGATTTTAGGATCCCATTCACCAGGTGGCAGCACAGTCACTTGATCTAAAAATTCATCTATTCCATTTAAGATATCTTGACGATTTCTGGCTTTGTAGGCAACTTCTCTAAATACCTAAATAGAAATCAAACACTATTAAACTCTAACCCAACTTCATGACAGTGTCTTAATAAAAAAGGTTAACATTTAGAAGTTTTTACAACTGTGTTGCTTACTTTTCAGGCATTGTCAATCTTTATATCATCCTGGTGGTATGACTTTTCTGTAGGCAATTTCAAAATTAAATATATGGAGGAAGGGAATTACTTATTTTTCCAAAGACTATGAACCTTTTCATAAAGATCTTATTAACTGGTAGATGCATTTTTGTGTGAAAAGTTGTTAATGATCCTCTGGTTGTGTAAACCCTATTTACATGTACATGATGTAGTTAGGTGCATTTCAAATTTAGAAAAAGCCTTTACAAAGACAGCTTTATGGCGAACAAATTTAAGCTTAAGAATTAGGTCAAATGTGTTTCACCTATTGGAAATTATCAATTTATTACATTTAAAACACAATTTTTTAACATTATCAAAAACTAGTTTGTGATTAAGTTTTGATGAAATTTCTCATATTAAGCTCATTAATTACTATTATTATTAAGTATTTTTGTGGAAATTATGAAGCTTTTTTATGACATGTCATAAATTAACATTGCCCATGAAAGCCAGGTGTTCTCTTATGTAAAAACAATTTGTCAATTTGGGCGGGAAGAGTTTAAAGCCAAAATTGCTGCAGCATTAATTTTTTTTTACAATAAATGTTGTTATATTCTCTCATGTCACACTAATTCTCAGTATGGTAGGAAATAGTGAGATTAAAATTGTGGATGAAATATTTTTTGAAATAAATGGCATAATAATTTCCGTTTTACCTCATCAACCATAATTGTAGATATAGCTCTGCCGGTTTCTAAACATTTTCCTGCAGTACCAGGAGGTCCAAGGTGAATAAATAAAAATCTTGTCGGCAGAGGAACTTCTGTCAAGTCTCCGATTGGCCTAGCTTCAGAAAGACGTATAAAAGCTGTCACGGGATATTTCAATGCGTCCATTTCTCCGACCCAGATATTTGCTGCTTCAGCGCCATCTGGAATTTTTTTCATGAATGGTTGGTTTAACTGAAATATAAATTGCCAAATTAAATATGGTAAATTCTGTCATTACTGCTAATGCTTAATCTAGATTTTGTTGAACCATCAACCCCATTGTGAGATTGATTATTACAATTCCAGCATTTAGCCGCAAACAAATATAAAACAAATAAAATGCAATTTCATTTTTGTGACAAAATATTGAAAAAATGCCAGCTTACTATCATCAATAATTACATAAGATACAATAGGTGCACCTTATTACTACGAAATAAAGTTTTTACAATACAGTTTTTCAAGAAAGTTTCAAGTGAAGTAAAATATGATTATTCAAACATCACAACTTTAAGTTTTGAATTTACCTACATCTAATTTGTTTAACAGACATATTTCATATGATCTGCATTTTTCATAACTAAGATTTGTGTGTACTTTTGTGAGTATATTTTTTACTGGAAAGCCTATAATATAAATTATTGTACTATTAAAAGTGTTATAAATATTCAATTTTATTCAACACAAATTGGGAATGTTAAACTTTCCATCATATAGTATTGCATACAAATAAACTAAACAAAAGGAAGCAGAATTAATTCAGCTTAATAGCAATAAATTATTTTGTAATGCATAATAAAATCAAATGATTAATTAAATATCTCCCCTTGAGTTTACATACACAAATCGAATTATTCGCTGATATATTGTGATAAATAACATTGATTTTTTTTAAATCATTATTTATAAAAGAAGCTGATATATTGTGATAAATAACAGTGATTTTTTTTAATCATTATTTATAAAAGAAGCTGATATATTGTGATAAATAACAGTGATTTTTTTTTAATCATTATTGATAAAAGAAGCTGATATATTGTGATAAATAACAGTGATTTTTTTTAAATCATTATTTATAAAAGAAGCTGATAAATTGTGATAAATAACAGTGATTTTTTTTTAATCATTATTTATAAAAGAAGCTGATATATTGTGATAAATAACAGTGATTTTTTTTTAATCATTATTTATAAAAGAAGCTGTGAGCTGTGAAACTGGAAAATAATATCTCAAAGGAAGCAAAGACAACTCTGGAGCATTTTTTTTTTATATCTAAAGAAATCAATTGTATCTTTCTTTATTATTAGGAATAGTGGACAAAAGATTTAAAAAAAAAAACTATGGGTTTTACATGATACTTTGCTTTATAGTTTGGAATACAAAATGACATGTTTAATATATTTTCAATGCAAACAAGACAAGCTTTGACTAATTCAGAGAGGTTCTTTTTGATTACCTCCCCTGAATTTTGAGCTATATAGGTTAATGTTAGATGAATACATCTAATAAAATATAACAAGATAAAATATTGAAATTAGTAGCTTAAGCTTGCATCATGGATCCCTCAATTAAACTTGAAAGAATGATTACTTTGGTACTGAAATAAAAATGAACTCATAAAAAATCGTGCAAAAAAATCATAGTGAGATTTGATATTGAACGTGATTGTAACATGCATTTTATGAAATAAAACAACATCAATACTACAAAACAACAAAAAAGAAACTGTTCAGTCACATGACACAGACAATCCGGCAACTAAATTTCATCTTTAAATTTGGCTTACATACATGTTAACACACAAAAACATGACAGATTTCACATTTTTTTTTTTATGTAATTTAATCAAGTTGCTAAAAATAAACACTATGAAGACACTGAAAAATTATCCTATTTTGAAACGGTTGAACATGTACATTGGCTCAAGACATTACCATATGACCTTTCGTGCATTGAGCATGAAGAAAAATCTGAATCATCAGGTGCTTGTTACAGTTTTAAATGTACATCTTCTATGTATTTTTGTATAATGCAGCTTGAACATTTCCTGTTGTCTTTATTTACCAAATATAGCAACAGATTGAAATTTCGTGCAATGACGATATCAGGTCATGTCACTTTTCTCCACAATCTGAGGATCATTTAGGGATGAAATAAACTTTTAATCTAGGCTTATATCTTACATAACTATCTTTCATTGACTATTTGTCTTCTTAATTACTTATTTCAAAGGTTGATACCTAGATTTACCAAGGTTTAATTCATAGATTCTTATTTTAAAGCATGAGTGTAATTCACTGTTTCAAAAATCTAATGCATTCTGGGTAATACCTCTACAAATATACAGCAGAATGTTGTAATTGGTAGGTTTTGTCCTAAAACATGAAGAACCAACCAATGGGTTACCTTCCTTTTCATTTTGGTGTAAAAACACACAATTACCCACAATTCCCTAGATTCTGTAAGTCAAAATGATGTATGAAAAATACACAGTATGAATACCATATACGGTCCCAAATGTGTGCTGTAATCAAAAGTTAATGAAGCTAAAATTGTAATAAATAAAAAGCTACAAGTAAACAGCCTTACACATGGAACTCAATTATTATCAAAAAAGCTTATTGCTCAGTACATACATGATGATGTGCCGCATGGTGCTGAAAATAAATTTTACAATATAGGCCATACCAACAAATAATTCAGACATTATCCTTCACGTTCTTGCAATATTTTGAATGGCATGTGCAAACTTTTCATTAAGCATATTTTAGATTTTTTTAAAAAGACAATTTTGACATATATTTTAAACAACTTCATTTTCGTGGATACTTTTGCTCACTTTTAACCCTTTTTTCATTTGACTTAATTAACTGGCATTTTCAGTTCGCCATTTTTTTTAACTTCGTCCAGGTATTCAGATAAATACTCCAACAATGACATATTTTAGTTATTTTCTTACTTATGAATTTCATGAAAAAAATAGCTCACAAAAATAAGTTTGTTTTCAGTATAAAACATCTTTTGGGCTAACAATAAGTACAATTATTTTTTGGATGATAAGACAATATTTTAATGGAAATTTAAAAAAATTACAAATAATCTAGGATTTAATTTAATCTAGCCTAATTAATATCTAATTATACAGTATTTGTATTATACCATCAAACCCTACATTATTATATAGTGTACAAATAAAATAATGTACATTAATTGAGCCGAGAATAAACTTTTTGCATGTCTAGCTTAATGTACAAACCTGAAAATCAAAAGAGTAAATTTCTTATAAGTATTTGTGAATTTTTCTTGACTTATACATTACTTAAAGTAACATTCAAATAATACATTACTTTGCTGTTCATGGGCCCGTTAATTGGAACAAAAATAATCTTATTAGAATGAATTCAAACAACATCTAAGAAATAATTTTCTACATAAGAAAATGCCTCTGCTAGGTCGGATACGACAGTTGTTGTATATTGGTTTGATGTGTTTGAGCTTTTGATTTTGCCATTCGGTTGGGGACTTTTCATTTAGAACTTTCCTTTGAGTTCAATATTTTTGTGATATCACTTGTGAAGTAATCCTCTCCAAATGTTTTTTTCCTGAAAATGACTTTTTTGATGATTTGTTATTATCTAGCATAATGCCACCAATGGAAATAACTTCTAGGGATTAAGTGCAAGTCACAATTTCAGATATTCTATGCTAGAAATTGTAAAAAATGGGTGACACACCAGGGGAGCAAAAAAATAACACATTTTGGTTTTGAACAACAGGAACTGACTAAGTGTTTTTAATTTTACAATTAGCAAAACAAAAATTGAGCCATGAGTAAAATAAAATGGTCAGTAAGATTGCCAGAAATATTATTTTATTTTTGTTTTTTTTGTATTTTGAAAGCCAATCCTAGCCTGCATAGCAAATTGTCATTGAATTACTGTTGTTCAGGTGGTACGGTATTTAAAAAATATGTATTACAAACACTTCAAAGTAAACAGCCATACATGTAAACAACATTGAAAAACAACCAAGTGCTCAATACATACTTGATGTATCTTTTGTAGCTAAAAAATATCAAAACATATAAATGATAATACGCATTCAACTTTAAGTTTAATTCATTACAAAAGGTGTGCAAATGCGTATTTAAAATTATTTCCTGAAAATATGTCTTACTTTATCATAGAACATTGATTCTTTAACAGAATTTACAAAAATTATAAAATAAAAAGTTACAAATTTGTAAGAAGGATTAATTTTTTCACTATATATCATTTTTACATGTTCAAAATGTGAACCCAAAGCAACATGTATTTTCCGTCTTAGGGACTGATTTTGCAGTTATCATTAGAGTAAATCTTTATTGACGTGAACCCAAAGCGACATGTGATTTCCATCTTAGGGACTGATTTTGCAGTTTTCATAAGAGTAAATCTTTATTGTATTCTGTCAATTTGTTAAATGAGTGATTTTTTTTTAAAAGTCCATAAACTCAATTTTTACAGTTTTGCTTAGGTAAATTTGCCTCTTATCATGATACAATTTCCCCCTAATTCTTAACATATAAGTTTTATTAAATATTGTTCTATTTTTCTTCTTCTTGTTCTTTTCCGTTTCATTAACTACAGTATGAAGTATGAAGTCAAAATCATGCATCTAATAAATTGTTTCTGAATATATATAAAAAATACTATGTCTAAACTAAAATAAATCCAAGACCACATGAATTTGTATTTTAGATTTTCACTACTCTTCCTTACAAATTGAAAATGGATGATTTCGTTTTCTTTACAAAAATATCTAAATATGTGAAATTATCCAAATAAGATTTGAAGCTGAAGTTGAAGAAAGCATGAGAATTTCAAAATACATTTCATGTGGCCATTCTTATATATATTAACTGCTTCAGAATCAGATGGATTATGGGTAATTTCATTATTTGTATCCATAAAATCAGAACAATGTTGCATCATTTGTTGATTTTCAATTGACTTTTTTAACCAATTAAAATGTTTTGGTAAATACATTTGAAAATATTACCCAGAATGCATTTGATTCTAAAATAATGAAGTGCTGACTATTGATACTCTGCGCCTCTGTTTAAACTTACTTTAGCACTGGAAGGAGATTCTTTCAGGCCCCCGTTGACTTGAAATCTTTCCATGTTAGGTACACTGTTGGGATTTCCCTTTAGGTTTGACACACTATCCTCTAGGGGTGCTAAAATATAACGTATAGAGAACTATAGTAAAAATCTATATATAGAATACAGGCCCCCCTTGACTTGAAATCTTTCCATGTTAGGTACACTGTTGCATGTGTTGGCATTTCCTTTTAGGTTTGACACACTATCCTCTAGGGGTGCTTAAATATAAGTTATAGACATTAATAAGGGTAAAATATATCTAGAATACAAATGTTATGTATATGTATGGTTGTATGTGTTTTGTAGTTAAGTTGTGAGAGTTGAGTCCCTTTATATGGTGCATATTTGTCATGTGATGTAATTCTTCTTTTGGAATAAATGTGTTCTGGCAAAAGACATGTTTTTGCTGCTCTTAAGCAGATATAACTTTAGATATAACTTTAGCAGCATGGGGAGGCAAGTATATTTTCCCCTTTGAACATTATATGGTGGAGGACCAGGGCAAAGAAATGACCATAAAATTAAAGAATATCAAAATACTAATTCCCTTCATGGACCATTGTGAATATTTTTTTCATACTAGATTAAGTGTGTTGTCATGGTTGTTCTACAAATTATACTAGGTTATAATAAAAATTTATATAAGAAAATATTTAGAATACTGAAATAAGATCACCTCCACGTTCTGTTGTGAATATTTTGTTATAAAACTTAATTTTCTTGTGTTCTACTAGGTTGTGGTAAAAATTTCACAGATACTTTCAGAGGTAATGAGGAATACATCGATCATAGTGTAATTATGTTACATATGGCTAAAAATGGTGAAAGTGACCCATAACTTTTGCCTGAACCAGAGCTAAATAGAAATGGTCAGTTCAGACACATGATGAAAAACAGCTTCACTGAGTATGAAAGATGTTGAAAGCTCAAGACCTATGATCTCAGATGAGTATTGTTTGCATGTTATGCAAGTAAAAACAATAAAAGTTCTTTGTAATTCAGGGGCGGATCCAGCCATTTTAAAAAGGGGGGGGTTTCCCAACCCAGGACAAAGGGGGGGTTCCAACTATATGTTCCCATTCAAATGCATTGATCAGCCTAAAAAAGGGGGGTTTCAACCCCGGACCCCCCCCCCCCCTGGACATGCCAACGTAATTTGACTTTGAACAAGTATTTTGAGAGCTGAAGTATCTATTCTAACAACCATATTGGTACAATCATTAAAGTCACAAAACTCCTGCCAAAAATTGTCAAATGGAAATGGGTACAAATGTATAGTGAGATCAACCACACATAATAAACTACAGCCTCATTTAGTGTGAAACCTTATGACTTATTGTGGTACATGTACAAATGTATAGTGAAATCAACCACACATGATGAACAACAGCCTCATTCAATGTTAAACCTCATGACTTATGGTCTCAGAAGAATATTGTACAAAAGGTGCAGGGGCAGATCCAGCCATTTTAAAAAGGGGGGTTCCCAACCCAGAGTAAAGGAGGGTTCTAACTATATGCTCCCATTCAAATGCATTGATCGTCCAAAAAAAGGGGGTTACCAACCCCGGAATCCCCCCCCCACACCTTGATCTGCCACTGAGGTGTCATTATGCACAAAAGGAGAATGTTTATTTTAATCAGTGAAATTACTTTATAATTTGGCCTTGTAATTTTATTGAGAGTTAAGGTATCCACTATACCAACCATAATAATAAAATCATTAAATGGTGTTCCCTTGCAATTGGTTTTATGTTAGCTCGTATTTGATGAAGTCTGATACATATTTTTTCAAGGTAAAACCTTTGAAATGAGGCAGCACATAGATACATCATTATGGAAGAAAGAGGGTCATCATTGAGTTAAGGGGATCAAGCATAACAAAAGGCAACAATATTAACAAAATACTGTCGATTCATTTATTTTCGTGGGTACCAATTTGCGTTGATTCAGGGAAACTTACATATTCGTGGATATTTAATTTCATGGTTTTACCGAAGTCTGCATACAAGCCTTTGTAAAAGTTGTCATTTGTTGAACATTTAATTTCGTGGTTTGCCTGTACCAACGAAATCCACGAAAATTGGTATCCCACGAATAAAAATGAATCCACAGTAGTTACTAAAACAGTACTTTGTCATATACTCTAAGTGAACTTTAAATTGGTTATGAATCAGATTTGTAGTTTATAAAAAACAATGTAATTTCTGTCAATCAATCAACATGTCTAACGGTGAATATAATTTCTTCTTTATAACTCTCTACCATCCAATTACTTGTACAATGTATTAAATAAGTCATAGTGCATTTATAATGCTTTTAATTATGAATGCAAGAGTTGTTTTAATGACAATTTCTACTTGTACTTTTGTCTCATAAATAATTAATTAAATAATATACAATGTGTCATAGAAAATAATTATAATATTACATGCTGTACAACCTCGCAGGTATTAATACAACTGCAAAATTAACTTCTTGCAAAGGTGTCGGCTAAAACACCAATGATTTAGCACTTTTATGAAATACAGATTAAGAAATATTGAACTTGGTTCTTGAATCTGGAACGAGGGATCATCTACTTTTCTTTTTAATATTCTATAATAAAAGCTAACAAGAATGTGTCCCCAGTACACGGATGCCCAACTCCCACTATCATTTTCTATGTTCAGTGGACCGTGAAATTGGTGTTAGAACTCTAATTTGGCATTTAAATAAGAAAGATCATATCATAAGGAACATATATACTTAGTTTCAGGTTGATTGGACCTCGACTTCATCAAAAAATACCTTGACCAAAAACTTTAACCTGAAGTTGGACAGATGTACGAACGAACGAACGAACGAACGAACGAACGGACAGACAGACGAACACATGGACACACACTCAGACCAGAAAACATAATGCCCCTCTACTAACGTAGGTGGGGCATAAAAATGATAAGGTTAAGACATCTTGCCCTTTTCGTATTCCTCAAGGTCCTAAATTTCTTTTAATTTTCATATTAGTGATCATCTGGAAATAAACGAAAGATTTTGTTTGTAAGGTATGTTCAGGGTTTTATTGAAGTGCAACATTCTTGCTCTTGATTTTTGAGATATCTTCACATCTGGGATATGTTCATTTCAGGATAAAGGACACACATTTTAAATGTGTTTGTTGGAGCGTCATTGATGAATCTTTTGAAGACAGAAAGCATGTCTGCTTTGCTATTTGAATGGTTTTACAATAGTCAATTTGAGGCTCTTTAAACCTTGCTATTCCGTGTGAGTCAAGGCTCTGTCTTGAAGGCTATACTTTGACCTTTAATTGTTTACTTTTTACACATTGTGACTTGGATAGAGAGTTATCTCATTGTCCCTAATTTTAAAAATTGAAAAGTGGCATCTTTTAAGAATTTTTCTTTCATATGGGTAATACAAAATAATTGTGTCATTTAATTTGTCAGTTTTCTCACTTTATTTGAAAATATAAACAGATGTTAAAAAAGATATAAACTTTTACATGACAAATCTTGGTCAATGTTGATGATGTAAAAAGGTAGATAAATTACAACACTACAAAACATTTTAAGGAAGCAGACACTGTCTAACATATTATGGCATGTAAATTGACGTCAATTGTCAATGTAACAGACGTAGTTAACCATTTCCGTAACTTTGTTGTCACTAATTATATCTCAGAGGTCATTTTCCTACGACTTCTTAAGGTCATTTTAAGAGACTTTAAATTTATTGACTTTCAAAACTGAAGATCTTTATGAGGAGCTGCACAAATAAATTTATTTATCTTAATAAATTCTAACCTTCATATATACACTTCATTTTTAAAGGATCTTTGATTTTAAGGTCATAACATTTGTATTTATGTATTTCAAAGAGTGAATCTATCATTAAAATAAACATTGACTTGAGTGTGTAGGTAAAGGTAATGACTTTGGTAAGCATGCTTGCTAGCTGAAGTCATTTTTAGATTATTTTTTTCTACCCTACTTTAAGAGTAAACTGGTCGAACAGATAACCAATCTATCTGTCTTTAGGACTAGACTTAACCAAAAGAAGGGTAGTAGAGTTAACATTGTAAAGTTTTCACAGTGAAGCTAACAAGCAAGCTAGCCAAATATATAACTTTACCTACGCACCCAAGTCATTTTGCCATAATGGGAAACTGGGGAAAAGACTCAATCTCTTATAAAAAACTATACTAGACACAGGTTTTAATTGATGATAATCAATGAGGGGGGATAGGAGGGGTCCTGATCCCAAAATCCCGGGCTTAAAAACACGAAATCCTGGGCTTAAAATAACGAAATCCTGAGGTCCCGAAATTTGAATAAAGAATTCCCGGAACCCAAAAGAATCAATCCTGAAATTCTGAGCTTAAAAACAACCGATCCTGGAATCCCAATAAAGGTCCTAATCCCCCCTCATCAATTGTGTTTCTAAAAAAATACAATTCAAGCATAATACAAACCTCTGGTATTTGTTTTTGAAAAAGATCTGCCAATTTCTGAGAACGTTCTGGCAATTGACTTTTTTCTGCCAAGGTCGTCTGCTTGTGTCTTCCTCCTCTTAAGATGGGCATGTATATGTGGGGATAGAATGGCCTGTTTAATGTCATCTCTCATTGTGTCTTCTAAAAGTTTGTTGGCTATCAAATTGTCTAAAAGTAACTCTGAAAAATGAAATAGATAATTAATTACAAGCTAAGGTTTCATACGTATACTGAATGTGAAATGCCGGTATATTAAACATGTTTTTTTTTAATTCTTGTGCACAAAGCATTATCTTTAACATGTTAAATAAGAACATAATTCTCAAATTAACTAGAAGTTGAAATTCATAGTAGTGTGTGAAAAGTAAAGAGCATACTAGTACCGCAAACAGTGTACTAAAATTTTTCAGTAGTGAGTTCATGTACTATAAAAGTTTTTTTTTTTTAAATAAGCAGAGTACTCCAAAATTAATGCTAAATAGAGCATTTATATGGATTTTCAATATCACACCTTTGTCAACCCGATACTAACAGTACAATCCTGAGATTTTCTTTTATTACATAAACAGATATTTCAGATTTTAAGGTTTGATAACACCAATATTACAGTGACTGAAATTCATACCATCACAGATGTTTGTTACAGACGATTGTCATTGATTGAATTGCACTTAAAGTTTACTTGTATTAACTATTTAAAATATAATTAATCTGGTTTGATTGCCTACAATGTAATTATCATATGATGCACGGGATGGTGTCAAATCTACTATTTATAAATGGATGAAATTGAAGTTTCTGCACAAATTGATAGTTTGGAGAATGCAACATTCTTCATTTGGAATACACATTGGCATTTCAAGTAAATATATATTTACTAGATATTCTTAAAAGAATAAGATAAGGTAATTTCATTCATATACTCAAATTATCATCCTTATTGGAAGAGGGGCACTTGATTAAGGACAGACTATCATTACAGCAGCTGTAGATCACAATAAAGGCTCCCGCAGGGTCAACACGACCTTCGACCTATGGGCTTTTTAGAGACGACTTACGACCTGGGGCCTTCTAAAAACGACCTGCAACCTGTAAAATTTGGAAAAAAACGACCTCCGACCGACTTCAGTTCTCTGGATTGGGAAAAACTACCTGCGACCTGTACATTTCCCTTAAAAACGACCTCTCGACGAATTTAAAAGCGACCTGATGAGTGGTACCCTGTGGGAGCCTCACAATAGGCAATTCAACAATAAGCAGAATCATATAATGTGCTCTCAAAGCCCAGACAAGACAAATTGTGAAACAAGTCAAACAAACAATGGCCTGATTTATGAAAAAAACAATTAACGAAAAATAGATATGATGGACAGCAACCAATGACAACCATGTCAACATCTGTCATTAAACTGTGAAAGGTCACATAAAATTCCCCTTTTTATTTTGTCCATTATTCATTTGTTTACAAGTATTTACCATGAAGGAATATAATTATTAACTTTGTATGAAACCTGTAATTAATCACATGTGTTTGTCATATACAATACATATTTAAACTCTCATGACCTCCGTCAAAGGTTAAAGTGTTAAATTTATGGATCCCACGTTTAACCACAGATTCTTATTAATAAATCTTCCTGGCTTTTTGGCAGAATCAAGTCAAACAATGAAATATTAATAGCTACCTCACATAATTAAGATGTAAGGTCTATTTATCTGTTTACAGAATGTTGGTGAGGTCAAGATTTGGGACATAAGGCCTAAATTCTTGTAAATATTTTTTTGCCTCATTCTATATATCTTGTTGATATTTCTATGGTGGGTTTTTTTTGGGGGGGGGGACAATCTCTGTCAGTACATTTTAGTAAAGGAAAAAATATCTTAATTTGAATTTTTTTTATTAAGAATCTGACAACACTCCATTCTACTGTCTATTCTGGTTATTAGCACATTATCCAATGGAATATCAGCTTTCAAATATGTGCAAGTGTGTGTTATTACAACAAAACTAGAGGAATCGGATAGGTCGATAAATCAGAAATTTGAATGAGCCATTGTAAGATTATGTTAAGCAAACTATGGACATAGAATTCAGATTTGTATTTAAATCAGATTGGTCTTCAGTTAAAATAGTACCAACCTGAAACTTGTGATATATGGTATGCATCCATGTCTAGCATCACAGCACCGTTTAAAAGTTGTGACCTCAATTCAAAGAGGGAATGTAATGAAAGTGAGGCTACATGAGGTTTGGACCACCTATTACCACTGTCTTCTACGTCCTCCTCATATTTTACCCATCTACAAAAACATTCCTAAATTATACAACATTTTCATAACAAAAAATATCAACAATCAGCAGTATTTTGTTTTAAATATTACTAGTTGGACCAGGGAAAGCTTTCAACATGTTGAAAATTTTGGATTCAGACCTCCAGCTTGGATTGCATAAACATCCACCCCTCTCTCATTCATATATTTGTTTGTAATTCTTGTGAAAGTTATGACTTAAAAAATGTTTTCATTTTAAAATTATAATCCATTCGGAACATTTCTAACTTATTACTTCTACAATGTTTGACAATTGAAAAGATAAAATAGCATACATACATAGATCTATATTCAAGATCAAAGCAACTGACCCATTGGTGTTTTATCTTAGAAAAGTCTGCTTATATTCCCTTGGAAAATTTTCTGTGGATCAAGGTCACATAGATATCAACAAAAATTGGTATTCATCGAATAAGTATTATATAATAAACCACTTATTGAAGAAAAAAATGAAAAAAAAAAAACTTAAAAAAAAAAAACTTCATCAGCACTTCTTTACCTTGCAGCTTCTCGCCACTGACTCTCGTTACCAAGCTTAAACAAGGTGTCCAACTGACAGAAAATGTCATGAGATTCCTCCTCATTCTCAGTGATCAGGGCCTGAATCTGTTCACTTGGAGTAAGACTAGCTGAAATTTACAATCAAATAAATGATGAAATTCATCCTCATATCAAAGATTAAAACTTGAAATCTGTTGAACAGACTAGGACTTAACGGCATTCATAATAAGAAATTTAAAGAAATTTGTCTCCTTTTCTGTAAGCAAGATAACCGAAATCGCCAAAAATAAATAAAAAACACTAATTTTTTCAGCTAATGAAACTTCCTCTTTTTGATAGAATTCTATAATTCAATGTAATGGTAAACTACTTCTCTGTGTAAAAAAAATGTCAGTAGGAGCACCTCAGTGTGGAGTTTTAAAAATGATAAGTAAAATTATTTCCATAGTTACAAATCTAAAATCTATAAGTTTGCCATTTATAAGTCAAGTCTGTTTAGAAGTGCATGTATTTAAATACAATACATGCAATCGGTAAACATAATTTACAAATAGTGTCAAATCTATTCTTGTGCTATAGACAATGTTTATTTAGACAGAACTAATCTGACTCAGAATTTTCAGTTAAAAAAGGAACGTTGACTTTATCTAGAGATTTAAAATGTTTTGCAATTCACTAGTACCTAAATTCTTGTACTTTGAAAGTTATTCAGTAAAAACTATACTTATGTAAATTACTCCAAAATTTCCTTCAACTTAAAAAAATACTCTGAAAGCGTTCAGTCAGATCAGTAGTTTTAAAAAAACATAAAGATTGTTCATACATGTACACTGAGTTGACATATGCCACTAACATTTAATCATCTTCAACAAATAATAACATAGTGAATTAATGACACAGGTGTTTTTTTCCATATTTTCAGAAGAGCCACAAAAATTCTTGTCTGGCAGCAAACTTTTGATAAAAAAACATGTCTCAATCATTGCAAAATTAAAACCTTTTCATTGATTTCATTTGAACAATCTACAAAACGTACAATGTTGTTTAATTTTCTTTTCACTCCTAAAACAGATGATAAACTTTAGTGGTGTACATGTATTCACATTTCTAGAATATAGTGGTGTACATGTATTCACATTTCTAGAATATTTTCCAATCCCGTTTCATGAGTATCTTTTATTACTGTCACTACTGTACATTTTCCAATCCCATACATTTACTGGCTCTAAATCTCACAAACAATGTACTATTTAATGTCTACTAAAACACCAGACATGCATGCAATATGGAATTGACAAAATTCATACACACTTAGTCTTAGTTTAATGTAAAATTGCATTCCTCTTTATCTAAAAAGTATTCTAACAAAGTATATAGTCATGGTAATAGGGGTTAAATGTCACTAAGACATCAACCAGTTAATCAAATTAACAGAAAGTTAAAAGCGCCTGAACCACCAAAAAAATTGAAATCTTTAATGAATAATTTGGTTTTTTTTTTAATATTAAATCTTGAAATTAAAATGTCATGATTGTAAGTAAAAAATATGAAATCCTTAATGAAAAATACAATTTACATGAAATTAAAACTAAGTGTAATTTTCCATTTGTTAGTTTTCCTTTTCTTGTTTACTCTGACACAGAACTTACCAGGATCCATAAACATAGGATCAGATGGTACCGCTAAAATATTGGTCAGAAATTAATAATCTATCGCTAAAATATTGGTCATTAATTAATAATCTACCGCTAAAATATTGGTCATTAATTAATAGTACATCTTAAACATTTGTTATCTTTAGACAAGAAGATTTTAGAAAATGGTCCATCACCAATAAAGATTTTTCTCAGCATGCTCATTAACAAACAACAACAACTAAACAGTTATATATTAATGTAGAGTGAGAGGAGAGTTGGTGCTATCTAGAGCTATCAATCCAAGAGGCAAAGGGCGAAATCAATGAACTCCCCAAATAAATCGCATAATTAACATAAAAGTACTGAAATAATATAGTAATGATAATCCAAGTTAAACCAACCAACCACAATCTACCAAGAACACAACATTTAATATTGAAACTGTACAATGCAATAGCAGAAATTAATGAATTAATGGTTGGAACTTGTAGGATTTTTACAAGGGTCAAGGACAAGAAAATTTCTCATAAGTTCTAGAGAAATTCATTCTAACCTAACTATCACTCTTTCATTTGTCTTTTGAATGAAAGTTTTTTGTGAATTTGGAAAGAATATGGAAAAAACTTTTCTGCAGAATCATTGGTCTTTTTCAAACCCCACTAAAATATTGATGACTTTACTTTAGACAGAACCTTTACTTACTTGGCGTAGCCTCTATTTTTGGTTTTGATTTACGTTTTCGTGAATGATGACGTTTTGGACGTCTTGGCCTACTTGGTAATCTAACACCAATATAACCAGGGTCCACCAATCTGTGTTGTGCTGTTAAAAATAAAATTGTTAAATAAAGTTATACAATACATTTATTTTTCCTTCTAAGCAATCAATGATTTTCTAGTGACCACATCAATATAAATCAGAATTTTGTAATTTTAACATCTCTTTTTCTTCTTTTTAAAAGTTGTTAGTGGTCATTTATATTATATTCTAAATTTTTATCATGGCCTTTCATATATTGTTGTAAATATTATACTTATATATGAAAATTGGTAATATGTATTATGTAAATTGCTTAGTGTAATTTTCAATATTACATGATGTGCTGTTAAAAATACTATGTATAGTACATTAATATACACATTGTATACACATGATACACTGCACTGTGGTTGTCGTCTGCCTATGTAGTTCATAAGTGTTTTCCCGTTTGAATGGTTATACACTAGTAATTTTTTGGTGCCCTTTATAGCTTGCTGTCTGGTGTGAGCCAAGGCTATAGTAGAAGGCCGTACTTTGACCAATAATGATTTACTTTTTATAAATTGTCACATGGATGGAGAGTTGTCTCATTGACACTCAATTACCACATCTTCCTCTATCTATGTATCATAATAATAATTTTAAAATGAACTAAAACTTACATTCTTCTGCGTGATAGTCCTCATCTCCAAGATGCAGACGATGATCTTTGATGACCCCAGTTTCTACTTGCTCGGGTGGGTCAGCCATTGTGATCAGAGGTGCTGTTTGGACTAAAGTCCTACTATAGCCTCAGGAACTATAATACCTGCAAAGATACATGAAAAAGAATGTTTCTTTACTGATTGTCACTCATCAAGATGATCAAATGTTTTCTTGTAATAAGCAACAGGACTGGATCTGCTTATCCTTTCAGGAGAAATTGAAAACAAAATCCATTGCTTAAAGAAATGATATTGTGATTCTGGAGGGGACACATTATTTTTAAAGGAAAGGAATTCAGGATTTAGCAATCATTTTCTCAAGAATTCCTAATAAGTGCCAATGAGACGAAGTTAGCTTAGTCTTAGTTTTCTAAGAAGTGTTTTGTTGAAGTTGGTTTTTCATCATTTTCTTTTGAACAATGGTATTTTCTGTATTTCTTTTAACTTATAATTTATATTGTCCCACGTGATCATGATGATATCTTGTAACTTATTCTTACAGATCTTTATATAAAGTAAAATTCAGTTTTATTATATTCAGCAGAGGTAACATGAAAGTGTCAAAGACAATTCATGCAGTACACACACAAAAATAACCAAGAACTTCATTTGCATGTTCAAAGGGGACAAACAAAGACACAAAAAGACAGATACAAATACATGTAATACCTGGTCACAGTGTCACCATGGTCAGAAGAAAAAGATAAACATACATCACAAAACATTAACATGACAAAGAGATTGAACAACATGAAAAATCAGGGATGATCTAGATCTAATCTGGTACATTTTTGAATTAAGGGGTCGGGAGGATCTGAACCACATAATGATATGTAACTAATGATGTAACAGTCAAGAGTAGTAATATATTTTGTAATAAAAGATATTAAAGCAACAAAGTACATGTAACTAAAACTTCCTCTAAAGTTTTAAAATTTCAACTTTGCAATAAAAAAAAAAACGTAGAAAACTATACAGAATAATATATATAAATACATACATGTACATGTAACTTTAGCAGTGATTCATCCAAGTCGGGAATTTACAATTATGAGTGAAATTTGGATCAATATATTCACAATTTATTCTGAACAACAGATAATTATGTAACAAAATATATTGAAGTACTTGTATAACGTTAAATAAATCAGAGTTTTGACATTAACTGTTTTAATAACTTCGGGCAATTGACCATGATATATTACTTGTCTGAAATAATCACATTTTAAATACATTATTTTTTATTAATGTAATTAATTACAATACAATTACATGAATTAGATTTTGATTGCCTTTGTATAAAAAATTGTGTATATATATGTAAGACATGTAAGATGAAAATGGCAACACCCTAGAAACTTTTTTTATACTTTTTTCAACAGTGGAAACATTTGCATACATGTATGTTGTTTTAAGATGTTTTAAGTTTTCAAATTTACATGTCACTATATTCCAGTCAGGGGTACTACTTGTACAAGTTATTTTTAATTACTTGAAGATGTAATATTAATATACTTATATAAGTAAATTTGTAGGATACAATGTACTTATACAAGTGAATTTTATTTACTTGTATAGGTGAAAAAAATATTGGCCGAGTTATGTCCCTTGGACATTCAGATTTTTTTACTTGTAGAAGTAAAAAAGTCATCTTATCTTCTTTTATTGAATTCTTATGATTTCTTTGCTCTAATAGAATTTTAAATTATCTGCCTTTTGCAGATGTCTTTACTAACCATTTAAGTCATACCTGTCAACCTCTGAAAATGAAAAGTCAGGTCATGACCTGCATTGAGAAAAAAATCTCAGGTCATAACGCGTACGACATTTTGCGGGCTCAATTGAAGAACAAAAACATGTTTACATATAATTTATATAGTCAATATGTATATGAAACAGTTAGAACATGCATACAAGTTTATTTCAGACTATGGTTATATTCCATAGTAGCAGACTTGGCATTCTTTAAAAGAACTGCACTTGGTTTCAGTTCATAGCAATGCAAATGTGTCAAGGCCGTAACTAGGCATCTTATTTTAGTGAGGCAAAATAATTGAGCCGAGCGAAGCAAGGCGAAATTTTTTTTTGGAGAGTATGAAATGAATGGTGCAAAATCCTGCATTCTAGGCATTTTAAGAGAGTTTGATAATGTTTTGAATTTGGACACTTTTTATATAAGTTTTTCCTATTTTAAGACTTTTACTGACACCAAATTTGAACAACTCTATTTCAATTTACAAGTAAGATAATCATCCAAATATCACTGATTTGAGTCCTCTGCCAGAACATAGAACAAACTTCAGTAGAGTTTGCCAAATTTTTCAATGGCCGGTTCAGTCAAATCGTTTCATAATTTGATCTACTGATATCCTTATCGTGAGAGATGAACATGGAGCATGGCAAGACCACACAATCTCTCGACACTCATGCATGCTCTTTTCCAAGTTATCAACCATTTCAGGGCAGTCTGTGTTTCTAAAGGAAGCACGTTATCATCAACACAATGATCAATGTCTTCTTCCAATTCCTTCTCAATCAGCAATTCGGTAGCATCATCGGTAGTAAGTTTTGTTTGCAAAAGGGAATTAAGCTTTCCTGTAAGCACCACCATACAGTCGCAGTTACAAAATATTAAACTCGCTTTTATGCTGACAAAGAGTAAACAAACTAGGGACAGAATGAGATAAAATACATGTATATGATATTATCTATAGAGTAAGTATATATGATATGGGTACAGGGGAATTGGAATGGATTATTGAAGTTTACATATAGGTCCGTTAATTCAAATTATTTCTGGAAATAGTTGGTGGTATTTTAGTTCCAGAATCTATAAATTTAGGGGTTAGGGTGTCGATTCCGAAACCCCGAATATAAAGAAACGAAATTCTGTAGTCCCGAATAAGTAAAGACAAAATTCTGTGTTAAAGGTTCTACCATTTCTCAATAATATCAAATTGGAATGTGGGATATTTATTCAATTTTTAAGTTTAAAAAAACATGGATAAACATTAATCCATGCATGTTTCATATTATTTATATTTTATTTATCTGTAAAGAGAAAGATTAAAGTTTGTAAAATGAATACGCAGACAGGACTGCCCCTTGCGATGCCTAGTACTTGATTTGTCAAAAGTTGGTGAAACAGAGAAATGAATACGCAGACAGGACTGCCCCTTTACGAAGACCAGTACTTGATTTGTCAGTCTACTTATCGTTTTTGGATTGTTCTAATGAAGTTATATGCAATACTCAGACTCTGTTCACAAAAAAATAGTTTACTAGAATGATTCCTTCTTTACCTTCAATGTTGCTTTTCCTTTTTCTGCAAGAGCCAGTTTTCAACTAGAAATACATGATGATTATCGTTACTAGGTTAATGTTATCGAGAAACATCACCCGTTGAGATGCTGGTTAAATCCAAAAAGAAGAGTTTAAAAGGAATGATGACAAGTTATAGAAATAAAGGTTGAGACAACAACAATTGACTATTATATGTATATATATTATTTATAAGAAAATTATCAGTGTCAAAATTTTAGTGAGGCAATTGCCTCACTTGCCTCAAGGGTAGTTACGGCCTTGTGTGTATTCATTTTACAAGAAAGAAGAGCACACAATGTATCCTTATTAAGATCAGCCCTAAACTCTGAAGCTATTTTCTTTACTAAAGAAAATGCCCTCTCACTGTCTGCATTGCTGTTTGGCAAAACCAGTAATGTTTTAGCAAGTTTTGACAAAACAAAAAATCTTGGCTTGTTAAGAAAAATGTCATGCAACTTGGACATTTCTCCCCAACATGTACCAATGTCAGTTTCAGGGGAAGTGCAAAGTGGAAGTTAATCTAATGGGGTCAACTGATAGTCACTGAACTCATCTTGTAGCTTGTTGAAAATATCGTTACGTAGCTCAGGTAAACAGTCCTACATTTTGACTTTTGGTTACATTGAAAAAGACCGATAAAACCGAAGGTCGTATTACTTCTAAATACCGGAAACAATTCCGGTCAGAAATCCGGGTGAAACGGGTAATGTTAGAAATTCCCGGGACCCGCCGGGTAAAGAAAAACTCCCGGGTGAGAGGTGAAAATAACGGGTGTCACCCGCAAAAAACGGGTGAGTTGACAGGTATGATTTAAGTGTTATTTCATGGACAATGAAAATCCCATTTGTCTGTTATCTTCAGAACACTGCTCATTTACAAGCCCCCATGGAAGAAAAATTTACTTTAGAAAATTAAGGGGAGATTATTCAAACATTATTTATTTACTTATATGTGTATAATTTTTTTTACTTCTTCAAGTAAATAAAAATAACTTGTACAAGTAGTACCCCTGACTGTATTCATATATGTGCATGGTACTGGCAGTATTGTTACTTAATGTACTTGCAATATTATCATGAATTTCATCTCATGCTACTATCTCTTTATATTCTTGTATAACTAATGTTTTCAGCTTTTAGTTAAACTTTAAAGCATAAACAGGCTATAAAAAAAATCTTCATGGTCACATAAAAAAAATGCCCTTTTACATCCAGGAACCTCTCCTTTGCCTGTTTGCCCAGAAGTTAATTGTTTTAAAAATGCATACATCTTTGGCTAAGTCTAGTTGAAACTGTTAGTAAATTTGCTATTTAATGGGCTTTTAGATCTCTTTTATTAGTTTTAAGGATAAATCTAGATGTTTCCTAATCTGCTCTTTGAATTGGCCTTTTCCATGAAACATGTATAAAATATTTACTATCTACCACTTACATTTACAAACGAATCAAGCTTTAGATAATCCAACAAAAAAAAGAACAAGGGGATCTTACATTTGTGTTTTCCTCACATCTGCTTTTACATGTACATGACTTTATTCCTTTCTTAAATTCTAGTGCTTATTATTTAATTTTAAAGAGATTTCAGAAGTACTTTCCTATATACATGTATGTTCTTATGTTTTCTAAGTAAATCACAACTAATAAGTCATTAACTTTTGGAGTCTGTATTTATAAGGTTACATTGTACATGTACATATGGGTAAAAAAATCCTAATATGTATGTTTCTGCTACCCTTACATGTATTTCTAGTGCCTTCACTAACATGACCAACACTTTTTAAGCCACTTTTGAATAAGCACTGTACATCATTGTACATGTTAAGTCAGACTGATTCCTTCCTAGTAACCAGCTAATAAATGTTTGTAAATTAAATGATATTGCCGACCTACCTACCCTATTTTTTTCATTGTTAGCGGAAACACATGTATTTATTTTTTTGCCTTCACTAATTATAACAGTTTCCTGATTCAAATATTCATCATAATCCGGAGGCAGAGCCAGAACTTTTTAAAATGGGGGCCTGCTGACTGAACTTAGACGGGCCACTCTTATCATGCTGTAATCATTTTTAATTATATAAATACATGCACAATGTATTATATCATATATAGATACAAATGATTATTGTTTTTCACTCTTATTTTTTTTTTCTTCTTCAAAGTTTTGGTTTAAAATAACAATTAAGATTTTAAAGTTTTTCCTACTTTAACCCTCAAGTGATTGTATATGTACCTTGAGGACCTTTATCAGGACTCCGGGATCGGTTGTTTTTATACTCAGGATTTTGGGATTGACCCTTTCGGGATCCAGGAATTCTTTTTTTTTTAACTTAAGGATGTCAGGATTTTATTTTTTTTAAATTTGGGACCTCAGGATTTTGTGTTTTTAAGCCCAGGATTTCGGGATCAGGATCCCTCCTAACCCCCCTCTACCTTTAACACTTCCACTTACATGTATTATAGAAGATCAACAATAGTATAATTTGGAAAGTCAAAATTGACAAATATAATAATATATTCTGCATGTTCTGGGAGTTAAAAAAACTTATTTAAAAGAAAGAAAGGCAGTTCCAACATTTATTGTTTTCATTTTCTGTTCTTTCCTTTCATTTTTATATTTTTCATTTTGGTCATTTTAGTTTAAACATTTTAATAAAACATTTAAACTGAAAATAAAGATTTAACTTGCTCATGTTATGCATGTGTTTGTGACTAATTTACTATTCATCTAGTCTTTGTTTGTAGTGTGTACTTATTTACTTGCCTCTAAGGTACACTTATTCAATTTTGATTTATAATTTGTACAACTTGTATAATTGCACGTTGTATTTTGAGTATACAGGTACATGTATATACCCCTTGAGGGTCCATCAAAATCTTGAATGGTGTACATAAATGACATACATGCAGATAATTGAAACGTGTGATTAACGCCTTTATAAGAGTCATGCTTTATATAACAATCACTAAGTAGATTGAAAAAAAAAGATGTGTGAATGAATCAGTGACTTTTTAATGTGGCAATGTGTATCAATTGATCAAGTCTGCATCTAAAATGATTTTAAAACTGTTAAAAACACAACCAGGTACATGTACCTTGTCAGGCTTGTCAAATATGTCATACTGAGTCTAAAATCCCACCATCTAAATTGAATTGTCCTGCCTTATATTTACTGATTTGCAAGAAACCCTTATGGCTGCAATGATAAATCATCAATGTACATTGTATCTTTGTTTGTTTTGAAACCTGATAATTTCAAACACGTGTTTCGTTCCCGCTAGATTCATTCCGGATGTTTACATTTTTATATTTTAAATTGACCAAATGACGGGAAAAGCATGCTCCCGATTCCGTACATTTATAATGTAAAAAATTAAAGAAAGATGCATGAACTGAAAATGTTTGTATCCGTTATACTGTAAAGATAAAGTAAGAATTCCAATTTTACTTTAAAGCAGACCAGGGAGTAGAAATTTTTGACTTCCTGTTAGTTTCTGTTGATCTCTCCTCTTTCAAGAGAACCTGGAATTCTTAAAGAAAAATCATGATTTCCCAATATACTACACTGTACCATAAGTCGACTGTCTGTTTAAAAACAATATATCCCGATATGACAAAATATGAAACAATAAAGCGAATCATCTGAACCAACTGCCTGATGTATTGCCCCCCCCCCCCCCCCTAAAACTGAAATAAATATAAATATAACAGACAGCAACCACTGTCATGCTGCGACAACCATGCACCATATAGGCTCCTGAATTGGGACATACATTATGATTTTTGTTATCCTATGAGACTAGGAAATATGAAACAGAGAAGTTTATTGTAACTGAGCCGCTGTGGTATTTCAATCTTCTGGTAATCATGTCTGATTGGTGGTTGCCGAGTCAGTGGCAAATATTTAATGCATGTCAAGTTGTTCAAAGCATCTTCGATACAATACAAATTGTGATATCTTAAATCTGTGTGGTATATTACATCTTTCAGACAGCAATGTCAATCTTTCCACGAGAGATCATCGAGGTATTATTGACAGTAGCAGTGGATAGTGAGGGTGTTTAACGTCTTACACAATATTCAAATGGCACTATTTAACAACAACAAACAAACTAACAAAATACAAAAAAAACTAAAACACACACCTACTGACCGTGATACTAACTGCATGGTTGTTATGGAGACTGTATATCTGTATTACAGGATTAAGGTTATTGATAATAAGTACAATGCGAAAACTTGATCAATATATATATTCTGAAGATAATAGATTATCTGTTCATAATAACGAGTTCTCAATTTACAATGTAAATATAGGAATAAGAAGATGTGGTATGATTGCCAATGAGAGAACTCGATCTCCACTGGACACTAAATGACATAGAGGTTAACAACTATAGGTTATCCGCATTCGGCCTTCGACAATGAGCAAAACCAATATCGCAAAGTCAGCTATAAAAAGTTACGAAATCATCGGACAAATTTTAATCGATTCAAACGAGGACTTATTATTTTAACTACAGACCGGTTAAGTTTTCGCTCATCTATTGATCACTGAGTCCCTGTCTTGACAGTCTTGTAGACCAATAATTCCAAGCTCATGTCTGTATACTTTCATATGGTAATTCTCCTCCCTGATATACTTATCCTAGGTTATATTTACCAATATGACCGAAAGAGAAACTAAAGAGATCATTCAAATGGTAGCGGACCCCTTCTAACCTGGCCTTGAAGGCATAAAACTTTGCTCAGTTCTCTGATCACAAAAATCATGCTCCAAACATGAAATCCAGCAGTTTGATTGGTTGATTTTCCGAGTCTTAGTACAAAAATCATGCTCGAAAGTTTTATGACCGTGAGGCCTGACGTTTGTATATATTATGGTAGACGGTAGACCCCTTCCAACCTGACGTTTGTGTATACCTTCATACAGAAATGCCCTGATCTACTATTCCTAAGTTAAATTTACCAATATAATCAGAGGGGATACTATAAAAAAAAATATTTTTAGTGCAAGAATCCATGTCCGTGTGTGATAGACCCCTTCCAACCCGAGAACGTGTATACATAATACTTTCAAACCGGGATTTCCTACGTCCTTGCGGTAGAAAGAACCAAAATTATTACAAAAGAGATTATTTCCTTGTCTGTATCAGCTGGTATGTCCATGGGAGCATATGAATAAATATCCATTTGTTTTATTTAACAAACATTTTTTTTTTTAACAAAAGTTAATCTCAATAACTATTCCTATAGGGGGAGATCTTGGACAAGACGAATACGAAGCCATGATATTTATAACGGCATCATTTTCTATTCGTGCGCCTTGAATTGTGTTTATTGGGGTACCAAGTAACTACCCATATGATGATAAAGATGTAGACCAAATGTACTACATCCTTTTCAGAACTAAACAAAGCTAACACCGACACCAAGCACGACATCAACGTCCTTTCAATGGTCTCATGTGGATACATTGTACATGTGTCTCATTGGCAATCATCCGACATCTTCTACTTTAATAAAGCGATGCAATCCTAGAACTCCCCTTTAACACAGTGAAAATCTAGATAAACAGCCATATAGGAAGATGTGGTATGAGTGCCAATGAGACAACTTGACATCCAAGTAACAATTTATAAAAGTAAACCATTATAGGTCAAGGTACGCCCTTCAACACGGAGCTTTGGCTCACACCGAAACCCTATTAGAAGATAACGATCCATTGAAAAGCAGAAGTTCAAGCTTCGAACAATAATGATTCAAGAAATATGTGTTTTTATTTATTTTTTCGTGATTATTTAGAAGTTATCACACCTTTTGTACATAGACGTTTTGACATACTGCCGACGGCCAGTTTTACAAATTAGGTAACATTATAATAAGCGTGCACTGAAGAATATTTATTGTACCTTGTGGTTTTGCACAACCTTCAAATGATCTTGAACATACAATTTAACTTTGTCAATGACATACAACTTCATTTCCAAACTGAAAAATTCGATAAAATTCGAGTATGCACTATACATAGTGTTTATTTAGGTGAATTTATGACCGCCTGTTGGACATGTTTAATGTTTACAATGCGGTTCGTATAAATATGGGACCGAGAGGTTTATTCATGTTCGGGATTGGTACTTACGAAAAATATTAAACAGAGAAGGTAACATTTCCTGGGCCCCTTAAATGAAAGAAATTTACTTCCAACACTGATTTATAACGTCTGCTGACTTAGTTTATTCGTATACAAATACTATAAATTAACCCTCCAATGTTTTCTATCTAAAGTATTCGCGTAGTATGAAATATATAAACAATGCGCTTTGCGCAAATCATTTCCATGGATATTTTATCGAAGCGACCTGCAGCACAAAAATATGCCGCCATTTAATATATTACACACATTTATAAACTTTAAAATGTTTTCATGGGATCGAATTGTTAAACGCACATGATCATTTCTCGATTAAGACCTATTTTTTTTAGACTGACGAAGTATTTATTCAATGTCGATCGCAAGTGCTATACATATGGTTCAAATACAGCGGGAATGACTTCACATTGTACATGTTAATTACTTATGGTTCAAATATAGGAACTGATTCACATTTTCCATGCTACTACAGGAACGACTTCACATCTTTCATGCTACTTATGGTTCAAATACGAGATTGACTTCACATTTTACACGCCACGAATTGTTCTATACTTATTTTTATCTTGTTGTTCCAATTGTGTTAACCTTTTCAAACAAAAGTACTGAATTGCCTTTTAAAATGGTAGATTAAAACTGCTAGTCATTATCTAGACCTGACCATCTATCCGATCTATGGTTCCCATTTGCAAAAAAAGTAAAACATTGATAAAAGACGACGTCACGGGGCAGTAGTAAAAAAAGACAGCAAACGAACGATACCAAAAAGACAAAAGAAAACCGACATTGTTCTATATACAGACCGACATTCGTTACATGAAGTATTGCGCGACAGAAACTTAATGATTCCGTATAAAATGTTGGAGTTCGATTTTCCTCTTATATACAATTCAATAACTAAACATGTAAAAATCGAGTCTTCATAACGACAACGGATACAATTTAGCATTTACGTGATTTAGAATTTACCCTGTCTGCCCTATATCTATTGAACTTTTCTATAAGGATCATTAAACGGGGTTATAGTTGATTTTGTAGACCCAGACTATGGCCTTGTATAGAACATTACCAATACCCGTCATGCTCGATGGCACATGACATTTCCGGGTGAATCTTAAATTAAATATAATTATTCTTCGTGACGAGAATGTTGATTTATTTAATTTAAAGTATCATTATATCATATATGGTTTACAATTTACAAACAGAAAATATATACCATTGAAAATTAAAATTTTACTGAATCTGAAATGATCGTGACAAAGACAATGAACTGTTCACCACAATGTTTCTTTAATCGATAATTTCTGAAAGTCATATTCTATATCCTTTTTATGGTAGAATGTATGACTGTTCATTAGGATAATGAAATTATATTAAGTTTCACCGAAGAACCGAGTGGCAACTAGTGTAATGTTCTTCGAGATGTCAATGCTGTTTTTAAACTGCATGTATTTGTATCATCAACACTGACTTATCAGATTTCTGTAATGTTCTTTGATGATGATATTTCAATGCTGTTTTTAAACTACATGTATTTGTATAAACAAACCTGAAGTATCAGATTTCTAAAAGTTGAGGCTGCATAAACAGATGGGAAAAGATTGGAAAAGTAAACAACAAAAGTAAACATATTTGTCATGCTATTGCATGTAAATGTATATTGTTTACTATTTTACTTTAACTTTATAATACAACATATCAATTTATCTTATTACGTAAGAGAAAACAAAAGAAAATCTTTTAAACATGATATTCATAAAAAGGAAGATTGATTCTATAACATAAAATCTAATGTGTATTTCAATTTTTTTAAGGCTGTGAAATGTAACAGTGCGAAGTAGTACACAATATAAAGAAAATCAAGACACAGTTAATAATTTTTGATTGACAAGAGACCCAAATCTTTAGCTCTACTGTTTCTTTGATGTCAAAAGCAGCAAGCTTCACTTTTTTTAATATATTGAGTCATGTTATGGTTGGTTGGAATAAACTCTATACGTTTGCCCTGTTCAAGCTATATTTGAATGAATTCAATCATTATCTTTATAATACATTTGTCCGCGGACGAAGGAGTGTCGGTGTACTAATGTCCTTTGAGTACAAGGAATCATTTCCCGATTCAACCCACACCCGATATATATCCAATTGTATTTATATTCAAACAATACTTTCTTTTGACACAAGCTGATATGAAGTCTTTGTACTACCATATATAACATATTTGAAAAGATTTTCTACTTATTTATTAAAAAACTCAAGATATTTGTTAATTCAAACAAAGACATAAATTTCTCTGATTCAGATAAATTAGTAATTATTTTACACATTTCTAATTTCAAACAGAGACGCGTAATTTATTACTTTCATGATACTTATATTTGAATCAAATCAGCTATGATGTTGTGCATGACATATTAAATTTGCCACTGGACGTTAAGGAACGAAACTGAATAAATAAGCAATCATCAAATTATAGCATATCATTGTCAATGTGTGATGTCATCTATTGGAAAAAAATTGAACTATATACATTTCTAAAAGGCCGTATACTATTTATTAATACAATATTCCTTGTCCTTCCAAGTCTGATTCTCGTGGTTTTTAAAGAACTAGACAGAATTTCCATCATTCAATATTGAAAATTACGTAACTCAGTCTTTTTTTGGTTTGTTTACCTTTTCCTTTCGGTGTATTACTTCCTTTATCAATTGATAGTGTGTTCTTTTTACTTAAATTTCATGAAATGCAAAATTTAGTTTTCACATCAAGTATTTTCTTTTTACGTCTACCATATTCCTTTCTATTTATATATAGCAGTTTGGCAATTAATCGCCGTAACAAATATGTATAGTGATCTCTTTGTTACTGAAACAGATTCCCTTTACAGGAGCGAAGTAAATATGTTACGATTAACATATTTTTTTACTGTTGTTTAACTACTAAATAATAATTTACAATTGAAATTTTACTACAGAACGACGGAGTTCGGTTTCTAAAGTTGATTGATTGATTGATGCTTCTATAACGTCCAGTGGCAAATAGTTCATGCATATTCATGGCGAGAACAAATGGTTGATCCAAAAAGGCAATGTCATTAAACGGGAAACTTGAAGTGCCACAGAAAATGAGGGTACTATGTTAGAGAAGAGACATACATTTGGTCTTTCAACTGTCCAAAGGCAGACCCTCATTAGTTTTAAAAGTACAGAGAGTGTGACAATCCAGGGACTTTCTATGTTAGTATTGAAAGTCCCTGGACGATCGCACCACACGAAGGAGGGGGAGGCATCGGAATCGAAGTCCCCATTCCTTCCTCAAGTTCGTGTTAGAGTACCGTCAGCCTCTGATCTTATATAATTGTTTGTTGATCGTCGTACAATCTTTATTTTATTTGCATTTTTAAACACAAATTTATTAACAATATTATTGCCCAGTCACGTGCTAAAATGTTTATTTATTTATATATGTTATTACGGTGTATACTTATTTCTGAATGAATTCAAAGGCAGTCTTGTAGAACCAAGTCTTATAGAAATGGGTATTTAAATTTCATATTATTCTTTCTCATTTATAAATAGAGAGAAGCGGCCTTTTCCGCATTTAACTAAATCACTATCACGCACTGTTTAACGTAAAAAGAATGAAAGAAAAGTAGTTAAAATTCTTTAAGTCGTCGGAAATCTGTTATTTTTGTATTGTGATTTTCTTTACGCTACTTTTTTTCTATGTTGTTATAAATTATTCATAAAATTATGTGTCATTAAAGAAATAAAAATACTTTTTTATCAATTTATTTTGTTATTTTTACTCCACGTGGATGTTTTTATTAAATTTCCGTTATTTTAGTTTCGGCTTGTGTATCGTAAATAATTCTCCTACCTGAACAGGTAAAATTTCCTCAAGTCTTACTCCAAAATGAACACTATGTAAAAGAATTAAATTATGAACATAATTACATTTATATATATCTCATTAAGACACATAGACCATTTATCTACCTTAATGTCACATTGTCAAGGTGTATATTTATATTTATATATAGGTCACCTGACCAAGAAATTTGTCACATGACAAAATTTAAATTCTTACCATATATTTAGATTTATTGTAGGTTTTATTAGTTTTTATCTTGAGTTAGACAGACTACCACCTAAACTAGAATAGTTAAACTGGTTACTTATTTGTCTAACAGATAAAGCTATACTTGTGTTGTCGAACTATAATAGTTAAACTGGTTTTGTCTAACTAAAATAGTTAAACTGGTTTTGTCACACAGATATAGTTAAACTGGTTTTGTCTAACTATAATAGTTAAACTAGTTTTGTTTAATTATAATAGTTAAACTGATTTTGTCTAAATATTATAGTTCAACTGGTTTCGTCTAACAGATAAAGTTATACTGCTTTCATCTCACAGATAAAGTTATACATGTTTCGTTTAACAGATGCAGTTAGACTGATTTTGTCTAACAGATATAGTTAAACTTTTTTTGTCTAACAAATACAATTATAGTGTTTTCGTCTAACATATATAGTTAAACTCGTTTCGTCTAACAGATACAGTTAAACTGGTTTTGTCTAACAGATATAGTTCAACTGGTTTCTTTTCACAGATAAATGATTATACCGTTTTCGTGTAACATATGTAGTAAAACTGGTTTTGTCTAACAGATACAGTTTTACTAGTTTCGTCTAACAGACACAGTTAAACATGTTTGAAATTCGCCTAACAGATATAGTTAAACTGGTTTTGTCTAACATATATAGTTATACTGGCGTTGTCTAACAGATGTAGTTATACTGGTTTTGTCTAACAGAAATAGTTATACTGGTTTTGTCTAACAGATATAGCTATACTGGTTTTGTCTAACAGATATATTTATACTGGTTTTTGTCTAACAGATGAAGCTATACTGGTTTTGTCTAACAGATATAGTTATACTGGCGTTGTCGTACAGATATAGTTATACTTGCGTTGTCTAACAGATATAGTTATACTGGTTTTGTCTAACAGATATAGCTATACTGGTTTTGTCTAACAGATATAGTTATACTGGCGTTGTCGTACAGATATAGTTATACTTGCGTTGTCTAACAGATATAGTTATACTGGTTTTGTCCAACAGATATATTTATACTGGTTTTGTCTAACAGATATAGCTATACTTGTTTTGTCTAACAGATATAGCTATACTGGTTTTGTCTAACAGATAAAGTTATACTGGTTTTGCCAACAGATATGGTTATACTGGTTTTGTCTAACAGACATATCTATACTGGTTTTGTCTAACAGACAAAGCTATACTGGTTTTGTCTAACAGATATAGCTATACTGGTTTTGTCTAACAGACATAGCTATACTGGTTTTGTCTAACAGATATAGCTATACTGGTTTTGTATAACAGACATAGCTATACTGGTTTTGTCTAACAGATATAGTTATACTGGTTTTGTCTAACAGACATAGCTATACTGGTTTTGTCTAACAGATATAGTTATACTGGTTTTGTCTAACATACATAGCTATACTGGTTTTGTCTAACAGACATAGCTATACTAGTTTTGTCTAACAGATATAGTTATACTGGTTTTGTCTAACATACATAGCTATACTGGTTTTGTCTAACAGACATAGCTATACTGGTTTTGTCTAACAGATATAGTGAAACTGGTTTTGTCTAACATATATAGTTATACTGGTATTGTTTAACAGATGTTGTACAACTCTTATATGTAAGAAAAGGAAGGGACACGGAGTTATTGAGTCGCCATGATATGATTGTAGTTGACCCTTCCGGAACATTTGGTATTTTGACACTGAGCTGAAGATGGAAAACAATGAAATCACAAAAGTATAAAAAAAGAAATACTGAACGCCAAGATAATTTAAAACAAGAATGTGTCCCAAGTACACAGATGCCCCATCCGCATTATCATTTTCGATGTCCATTGGACCGTAAAAATGGGGTAAAAACTCTAATTTGGCATTATAACTAGAAAGATCGTACCATAAGGAACATGTGTACTAAGTTTCAATTTTATTGGACTTTAACTTCATCAAAAACTACCTTGACCAAAAACTTTAACCAAAACTTTAACATAAAGCGAGACGAACGGACGAGCGAACAGACGGACGAACGGACTCACAGACCAGAAAACATAATGCCCATAAATGGGGCATAAAAATGGGAAGTCCATAAATTCTGATAAAATGAAACTTTATCAAGCGACAGAACGTATGAAACACATCTGTCATATTCCTGATTTGATACGTACATTTTCCGATTAGAATGATAGGCTAAACCTAGTTTTATAGCTAGCTAAACCTCCAACTTGTATGACATTTTTTTAATAGTTCTTTTATTATGAAAAAAACTGGTTTAGCAACATAAACAGACATGTACATACATGTAATAGGTTAATATTACTATATTTTGGATGCAGCACCAAATATTTTGGAAACATTTAACTGATATAACAAAGATGATCGACTACCAAACATCTGAAATTAACCAAGGGGGTTGTATGAGCTCTCTCCTACTTATATGACCTCCTTTCATTAACCAAACCTTTAAATGTCAAATTATTCTTTTGTGTCAAATTTAATATCAACCACAGCAATGTTTAAGTTGATCGTTAAGATTTATTTACATCTTTTCATGTATAGACAAAGTATATCATTGACGGCCAAATGTTGACCACAACATATCTCTTGTTGATTGTTTTAGGGTTAATTCGTGTTTTTGCATTGACCAACAATTTAATTTAACCCGGGCCCTCCTTGTAACAATAAACCCCATGAACAGAAAAAGGCAGACCGTTTGGTTTTAAGGATATAAGCTGTTATATGGACACTAAACGGTTTACTTTTAAAATTGTTATTTGGATGGAGAGTTGTCTCATTGGCACTCACACCACATCTTCCTATATCTTCTAAACGGTCTACAGCAATTAGCAACACCAGAATTACATTGTAACATAAAAAAAAGGTTCCAATAAGGAAACAAATCATTTATATGTTTAACCTTTATGGGACTAATTGGTATCTATTTTCAAATTTCAATCTTCAAACAATACATCGTTGTACGAAAGTTATCCAAAACGTGCTAACTTCATCTTGATTTATTAGTGTTACTACGTGGTTCATCATTGACCTTTTATTATTAACACTTGAAAATCTGTCTTCTTCCATTAAAATACCTGGAGAAAAGGAGCCGTTCGTTTAGCTTTTTGGGTTGTAAAAAATACACAGCCACGCCCGCTTTGTTCGTGTAGAAAAAAAATGTCCCTTATAACAACAGTTTTAAAGGTCCTTGTAGACTTATGAAAACATTATCCCTTTTGCAAGTAAAACATAGTAGTAATTAAGAGTTTTGCTGTTGCACAAATGTCTTAGGTTAAAACACGTGGACTTGTCTCTGACAAATTATTTCCTATACAAGTCACTGGAATTCAATAGTTCGTGTTTGTCGTGTTAGTTTTCGGTATATTGTATTATCATGAATCAGGCTGTTAGTTATCTTGTTTGGATTAATCATTTCACATTTTTCATGATTATCAGGACCTTTTAAAGCAGTAGCTGACTATACAGTTTTATAGCAGTAGCTGACTATACGGTTTTATAGCAGTAGCTGACTATACGGCTTTACAGCAGTAGCTGACTATACGGTTTTATAGCAGTAGCTGACTATACGGTTTTATAGCAGTAGCTGACTATACGTATTTATAGCAGTAGCTGACTATACGTATGTATAGCAGCAGCTGACTATACGGTTTTATAGCAGTAACTGACTATACGTATTTATAGCAGTAGCTGAATATACGCTTTTATAGCAGTAGCTGACTATACGGTTTTATAGCAGTAGCTGACTATACGCTTTTATAGCAGTAGCTGACTATACGTATTTATAGCAGTAGCTGACTATACGGTTTTATAGCAGTAGCTGACTATACGGTTTTATAGCAGTAGCTGACTATACGGTTTTATAGCAGTAGCTGACTATACGTATTTAAAGCAGTAGCTGACTATACAGTTTTATAGCAGTAGCTGACTATACGGTTTTATAGCAGTAGCTGACTATACGGTTTTATAGCAGTAGCTGACTATACGGTTTTATAGCAGTAGCTGACTTTACGTATTTATAGCAGTAGCTGACTATACGCTTTTATAGCAGTAGCTGACTATACGTATTTATAGCAGTAGCGGACTATACGCTTTTATAGCAGTAGCTGACTATACGGTTTTATAGCAGTAGCTGACTATACGGTTTTATAGCAGTAGCTGACTATACGGTTTTATAGCAGTAGCTGACTATACAGTTTTATAGCAGTAGCTGACTATACGGTTTTATAGCAGTAGCTGACTATACGTATTTATAGCAGTAGCTGACTATACGGTTTTATAGCAGTAGCTGACTATACGGTTTTATAACAGTAGCTGACTATACGGTTTTATAACAGTAGCTGACTATACGGTTTTATAGCAGTAGCTGACTATACGGTTTTATAGCAGAAGCTGACTATACGTATTTATAGCAGTAGCTGACTATACGGTTTTATAGCAGTAGCTGACTCTACGGTTTTAAAGCAGTAGCTGACTATTCAGTTTTATAGCAGTAGCTGACTATACGGTTTTATAGCAGTAGCTGACTATACGGTTTTATAGCAGTAGCTGACTATACGGTTTTATAGCAGTAGCTGACTATACGTATTTATAGCATTAGCTGACTATACGTATTTATAGCAGTAGCTGACTATACGGTTTTATAGCAGTAGCTGACTCTACGGTTTTAAAGCAGTAGCTGACTATACAGTTTTATAGCAGTAGCTGACTATACGGTTTTATAGCAGTAGCTGACTATACGTATTTATAGCAGTAGCTGACTATACGGTTTTATACATGTAGCAGTAGCTGACTATACGGTTTTATAGCAGTAGCTGACTATACAGTTTTATAGCAGTAGTTGACTATACGGAAGGTGTTTTTCTCATTGTCGAAAGCCGTTTGGCGAGTGTTCTATAACTTATTGTGTTCACTTCATTTGAACTCTCAGACTGGACAGTCTGGTGGATATTTGTCTCGTTGGCGAGCCACATCTCCTTATTTGATTATCTAAAAATAAATTTATTAATATATTGTAATGTAGTAATGCCCGTAATTTCCTTAGAATATAACATAATAATTCAACATTAAACTTATGAAAAGCAATCAGGCTGTCAGAGTGTTACACTATTGTTTCAGATAAGGGTGAAGGTTGGTACCTATTAAAACGTTTAAACCCGCTGCATTTGTTTGCACCTGAAAAAAGTCAAGAACCTGATGGTCAGTATATCTAGTGGTTGTTTGTTGATGGTGTTCATAAGTGTTTCTCGTTTCTTATATAGCAAAAGACCGTTGGTTTTCCCGTTTGAATTTTACGGGTACTTTATAGCTTGCTGTTTCGTGTGAGGCAAGGCTTCGTATTGAAGACCGTAATTTGACCTATAATGGTTTACTTTTACAAATTGTGAGTTGGATGGAGAGTTGTCTCATTGGCACTTATACCACATCTTATAAAATCTATGTTATCTGTAAACTTAATTGATAAAATAATAACAGATGTATGTATAAATAATCGTATAAATATGCGTCTTAAATTAAGGATTTTTCTCGTTTGAATTGTTTTACATTGTCATTTCGGGGTCTTTTATAGCTTTCTATGCGGTATGGGCTTTGTTATTGTTGAAGGTCTTACGGTGACCTATAGTTGTCAATTTCTGTTTCATTTTGGTCTCTTGTGGAGAGTTGTCTCGTTAGTAATCATACCACATCTTCTGTTTTATATTCACAAGTTTTTGTTTCAAACCGTACCTGCACTTTCTCATTTGCATCTATCTGTCAAATGTTTACATAAATTTTGTGGAATATAATAAGTAAACAAAGGGAACGCAATGTCTTTGCAAGATGAAATATGAATTCATATCACCATAAACCACCCCAACAACCTTTTACCATAACTTTCTCGTAAGCAGACCTACATATAGATGTACACAACATTTATCAAGTGTATGTATACGTTCTCCGGCGAAAACAATAGGTTTTTAATCTCATAAACTGGTCATTTCTAAATTTATGAGGTTATCAACTAACTAAAACGACGAACTGAAACTCAAATACTTTGATTGTGAACTGACTTCTGTATTTCATAAACAGTACGTATTGGGCTTCTTCGGTCGGACTAAAAGGATGACTCAGTGTAAACGTCGGAGCTTAAAATACAATATTGTTATCTCCATTCTAATGAAACTGACAGAAAGCAACGTTAAAACATGTATTCAAAATCTGTCATATGCCGTCTGCATGCACTTGCGCGTACGTCCCATAGCATCAATTGTCAATTGATGCCATGTAAGAAAGTGACGTTATCCAATCAAATTGACCGGTTACGAACGTTGTTGCATTAGAATACGTATTATATACTTCAGAGAGGAGCGATGCCAAAAAAAAAACGGACGATTTTATACTATAATCGTGAGACATGTGATTTTTTTTCATAGGGCGATCAAAAATATCATAGATGGTGTACGCCCTCTACTTATACCCGTTGTATCCGCCACGTATGGTCTAATCTATAACAAACAAAGAATGAAAAACAAATATGACAAACATGAACCAAGGACAATCACTTAACGACAGTCTGCTGACTTGGAACAGTCACATGAAAAAAATATGGTGGGGTTAAAATACTCTAAACTGTATTGGTTTTTAGAATAAACAATATATATAATACAAGAAATATGAAGAAAAAAATTACATAACAAAACATGTTTTTTTTTTTTCGTTTAAGAATATTTTATCTTTCTATTTAAGAAAAATGTAATAACTAGTTACTAATTCAACGTTACATACAAAATACGATATAATACAAAATAAGAAGATGTGGTATGATTGCCAATTAGAAACTATCCACCAAACGCTAAAAAAAAGAGGATATTCGCCTCTATCGGTCACCCATACTAAATCATACTGTTAAATGAATGTTTTAATTTGCTCTGTACAATTTTCACCAAAACCCATACCGCATAGTCAGCTATTACTATCTGGTGTTTTTTTTTATTTGCTTTGCACAACCTTCGCTGTCAGATGAGCAAAACCAATACCGTATAGTATGAAAGCTTTTTCTACATTGGCTAGAAGTATAGGGGGAGGGTTGTGATCTCATAAACATGTTTAACCCCGCCGTATTTTTGCGCCTGTCCCAAGTCAGGAGCCTCTGGTCTTTGTTAGTCTTGTATTATTTAAATTTTAGTTTCTTGTGAACAATTTGGAAATTAGTATGGCGTTCATTATCACTGAACTAGTATATATTTGTTTAAGGGCCAGCTGAAGGACGCCTCTGGGTGCGGGAATTTCTCGTTACATTGAAGACCTGTTGGTGACCTTCTCCTGTTGTTTTTTTTTCTATGGTCGAGTTGTTGTCTCTTTGATACGTTCCCCATTTCCATTATCAATTTTATTACTAGATCATACTTTTTAATGATAATTGTTTTTGTCACCGATGAGCAAAACCCATACCATATAGTTAGCTACATGTATTACTATATAGGGCATAATGTCTTATGTTTTAATTTGCTCTGTTTCACAATGTTGAACATTTTGTTAACCTTGTTTTAAGAATAAAAAAATGTTTTTTACGCCCATTAATCTTCATATCCTAAATAATTTGACTTCTAAACATGACTTTATATACGACTTTGACAATATAACAAAGGTCATTGCCTCAAAGCCTGAAATACATGCATATATATTACATCATTATATACGATATTTAGAGTAAATTTATAATTTTATTAGAACCTTTACCCAAACCCTAACCCTAAATCTAAACCTTAACCTTAACCCTTACCCTAACCATAACCCGAACAAATCGGACTTAATTTACTGTTGACCAGTCCTAACAGTGATCTATAATAAAGATTTCATCATATATAAGTAGAAAGCTTAATTGTCCTTGATCGCACCAGCCTGCACCTATATCTTTAACCAATATCATATTGACTTTTTCATTTCACTTCTTCCATGTTTTAACAAATCTATGCAGATGCATAAGATTTTCGTGTTTTTCTCATTGATAAAATATAAGTGGAAACAATGACATTACAAAAAAGAAGAAACAAACAGATATCAACGTTTACACCAATATATTAAGAGTAGCAAAAGATCGAAATATTAAGAATAATATCAAATAAAAAAAATAAAAAAACAACAACAGAATTACCCAAAAAGGTGCTCATCTAAATTTATGTTCATAAGGGTAAAGATAAAGTTTACAGAATAGAGAAAAAAAATAAAAAAATTGGACAACAAAAATAAGTCTGAGAAAATAGAATAATGGATGCTAAAATAAAAGAAATAGAGAAGAATGGGTAAAATTGAATGAAGAAAACAGAAACGCATATTCTTGTCTAGTACGAGACCTAAATTGAAAAATAGCATTGTCCAACATAGGAAGAAAATTAACAGTTTGTACAAAAAAATCCCGAAAATCATTCTGAAACCTCAAGCTAAAAGACAACATTAGCATTTAGTAAAAAACGGATGATATATTTAAGAAGATGTGGTATGAGTGCCAATGAGACAACTCTCCATCAAAATAACAATTTATAAAAGTAAACCAGTATAGGTCAAAGTACGGTCTTCAAGACGGAGCATTGGTTCACACCGAACAGCAAGCTATTAAAGGCTCAGAAAAATGACTAGCGTAAAACCATTCAAACGGGAAAACCACGAGTCTAATCTCTATAAAAAAAACGAGAAACGAGAAACACTTATGAGACAAATCAACAATTAAAAGACTACTACTAAACATCAAATTCCTGTCTTTGGACAGGTTCAAACATGTGCAGCGGGTTTAAACGTTTTAATAGGTACCAACCTTCACCCTTTTCTGAAACAATACTATAGTAGTGTAACATCACAACATATAAAGAACTTGTACTGCTGTAGTAATATGAGTTTCTGATCAGTATTTACAACCTATCATTCAGAATATATAACAAAAACAACAGGAAAACCATTGACATTAATTACCAGTCATCAACATTTTTAATTAGTTCTACGGAACATTTTTATGGAGTCAAGGACAAACTTGTAATAGGGGAATTAAAATGTTTTCCCCATTCAAGAACAATAACTAATGCAAATTCAAGTGACCTTATACAGCACTTGAAAGCGTATTGTATCTCAATTGGAGAAACCTTGACTTATATACACTGTAAAAATGGTGTTTTGACCCTTAACACAATTCTAAGCACATCTTTTGTGCACTTTTTTTTACATGTTTAGATCTAAACGTATCTCAGTACAATGTGTTTAGGATTGTGTTTAAAATCGTGTTTAGCTTAGAAAAAGGTGTTTAATATCTATACACTTTCTGTTTTTAACGTGTTTAAATTCACATCATGTTTAAATATTATGTGCTTACTGAAAAATGTGTTTAGAAATTAAACACAATCCTAAACACGTTAAGATCTAAACTTGTATCACAAGTGTTTAAATTCTAAGCACGATTTTTACAGTGTATGAAAATTAGTTTGATTGGCTATTACAACTATCCTTCCGATTTAGAATAAAGTGGTAGTAAGCAAATTCTGCAACTACAGTTCACTTATCGGCCTTTGACAATGAGAAAATCCTATATCGTATAATCGGCCCCGCCATGAAAAATCAAACCCTAACAAGAAAACCAACGGTCTTATTTGTGACAAAACAAATATGACATTTATTAACCAATGATAGATATGAACCAACGACAACAACTGTACAACAGCTCCTGACTTTGGACAGGCAGATAAAGAATTTGGCGGGGTTAAACATTGTGCCACTATTTAAAACAGTTGCACTTGGCTCAACTCAAAAGATCGTTACGAGACCGAGAAAAAAACAATTAACATAATTCAAAAGACATGAACCACCGAAATAAAAATTACTCCCAGTTAATGAAAGCCAGTGAGACAAATCTCCATTCAAGCCACAATTTGTAAAAGTATAAAATAGGTAAACACGGAGCATTGGGTCACACTTAACAGCAAGCTAGCTACAAAGGGCCCTATAATGACTAGTGTAAAAGTTTAAACATTGCAAACAGGAAAAAACAACGGTCTAACCAAAACAAAAAAAAAACAAAAAAAAAACCGAGAAACATATTTGAACCACATCAACAACCACTGAACAACGGGTCTTATTAGTCTTAGGATAGGTGCACACAAAAGCATGTTCTCACTTTCAGTTTCTCTTCCTTTAACCAGCAATCCATCATGATGGACGTGTACAACAGAATTTTAAGGAAATTTTAGATTATGAATAACATTTGAATTGCTAGCAGAGATATAAAAGTGTTTTTTTCTTTAAATTTAGAATATATATTTAATTTCAAGTGTTAAGCATTGTTCAATTGAGAAAGCGTGGTAAGGCTCGATATGCAAAGAGTATTTATAAATCCAAGGCCTAGATTTTTAGATTGATTACCTTAAAAAACGAAAAACCAAATCAAGATAAAGGATAGCGGAAATATCAAATATAATATAAATTGTCGTTCTCAAACCAATACGTGATTATGTTAATTGGAAGAAAAATATTAAAATATCTTTTTAAATATTTAAAGCATCTTCTTTAATAAGATGCATTGTATGATCCTTCGGAGCTTCCTGGTAAATTAACTTTAAGATTCATGCTTGGATAGATATGATGGACTATGATGGTAAGATTGGACTTATTTTTATAAAATTCATTTTCTAAATCTGTTTAATTAGTTCCACTAGCTTTACATTTACAGAGTTAGATATAAACATGATCTACGCATGCGCAATATATCTAAATATTATTAACCAAATGAGGTTTTCTAACTCTAGATTACCAGGGTGTGTTACACATAATAAGAAACATCCTTAACTACCCTGAAATGAGACTGTCTTTATCAATGTACGATTAGTTTTTTTCATATCCGGGTTCTTTTATTATGTCACCAACATGCCTTATGTATCGAATATATTTGATAACATTCAAATTAAAGATCAAGTTGGGTACTTGAATACCTGTTTTTTTTCAAACTTATGGGAGTGTCTACTAAGCTTATCAAGAATTTGTAAACCCGCTGCCAATCCTAACATATGTTTCATGTGACAGACATCAAAAATTGATCTAAGTTGGGTTTGGCTCTTAGTCACTGATTTTTGGTCCTTTTTATCATTTAGCTTAGTTCTTTTTTTGTCTTGTCTTTCAAATATTTGGCTTTTAGCATTTCATGATGAAGGCAACTCATGAAATTTACAATTCAAACATGTGCATGTCTGATATATGAGTGTAATTTTCTAGTATTTTGTAGATCTGTACATTTACGATTTTCATTAAAGTAATGTGATATTATACCAAAAATCATGCAAGTATTAACTAATCTTCATTTTATTGGCCCAGGGGCGGATCCAGAAATTTTTGAAAAGGGGGGTTCCCAACCCAGGATAAAAGGGGTGTCCAACTATATGTCCCCATTCGAATGCATTGATCGTCCAAAAAAGAGTAACCCACGATAGATTATCGTACTGCCTTCAACAATGAGTAAAACACGTAAATTTGTAAGTATATATGCAATACCTTCAAATGTTAAAAAAGCTTGTGTGTAAAACAGTATATAAAAACTATAAATTAGTCATTCCCTTAAAACCATTTGAAAAATGTTTGCGTTATAACGCAAACATAGGAAAAAAAAAAAAAAAAATGTGTGGCGCTAATACGCTTCCGTAAAATCTAGTTGCTCAGATGTTTTTGGCATTTTTTTTATTGTATCTACATAGCAGTCTCCTAAAATTAATACCTTTGAAACTATGTCTTATGATATAATTTTATTATCTTTGTGGTATACAAATGGCAGTACGGAATTTCTCCTATCATTAGCACAATACGTTATACATTGACACTATTTCCTTCCAATTGCTTCTATTTAATTAATATTGATAGAACGTCAAGTGCCTTTGGCACACACTTACATTAATATTCCTGCATTTGACATGTTCGTATTTGTGAAATTTATTACTCAGTGTTGATCCGACTTAATGCAAGGTGACCCACTTACTGAGCATTTCTACGTCTCTATAGCTCTATGATTAAATCACCTATATATACTTAAATTGTCTCTGAAAAGTATTCCACGGACAAACTTAAAAAGGCTAAGAGCTTGAGATACAAGACAAAAAAGTCGTTAATTATACTTAAATTGTCTCTGAAAAGTATTCCACGGACAAACTTGAAAAGGCTCAGAGCTTGAGATACAAGACAAAAAGGTCGTGAATTAATTCTAAAACATTGAATAAAAATGTGAACCGAAATTAAACAATGGATATTGCATACAGAGCAGATAACAAAAAAAAAAACGGCATCTGTTTTTCGCCTTCTATAATTTAACGACATTTTTACTCTGATTTTTTAATACGTCATTTTTCAAGCCTGCAAAGGAGTCTGTCATTAAACTCTGATGCAACCAGTTTTTGCTCTGAATTCTAAATTCTGCGCACTTTTCAGTTTTCTATATTGACTCTGCGACCGCGCGGTGACATGGTGCGTGTGCTGCTAAATACTGTCACACCCCAAGGGTGACTGGGGTATAGAAATATGGTCACTTGGTCTTCTCCCAACCGGCAGTAAAACGCTTGCCGAAGTGGGGCGTCCGTTTGGCTGTGCGGGATGTATCAAGTTCGCAGTCACGTCCGGTCAGAAGGGGACGTTAAATCCGATGCTTCCTGTAAAGAGAGTGCCACGCTCTTTGCACGTTAAGAACCCTTGCAACAACTCATTGAGGGGTCCGTAGGTGGCCTGTTGCAAGGCAAACTTTCTGTCCCTATCCAATATACCCTCATTTTTCAGTGGCAGTTAAACTTTCCCCGACCATCATCCCAGATGGCCTCTACTATATCAACCTACCTATTGTATTTATTGTTAACTTGTTCTCGTCCTGAATATGCATGAAATATTTGCCACTGGACGGTAAGCAACCAACAATCAATCAATCAATCAATCAATCAATCTAAATGCTGTTTGATTAATTTACTTTACTACAAGCCTCTTTGCTTGTCATCGCTTATGATTGAAGCTCAAAAGCACATAGTCTTTTGCTTGAAGACGAAAGTGAACCGAACACTATAACACAGTCATCAAAACCACAGAGATATGGTTTGTATAAGAGAATAATGGACAAACAAATTAATCAGAGGTAAAGACAAATTCACAAAATAAATAAAAAGAATAGAGAATGAGATGCTAAAATACAAAGAAAAGATATAAAAATGTATGATGGACAATAGAGAACGTGTCACAAAAAATTAAACAAAGCAGAAATGAAGACTCCAATATTAGCCCACATAGAATGTTGTGTTTCCCTTAAGATTGCTCTGGTCGTATAAGTTCAATGTATTTTCACGCTTACGTCAACCATACAACGAACACACCTGTAAAACAAAGGTTTTCTTTGATAAATGTTGACTATAAAACATTAATAATGATGTACAAAATTCATCATTTATTCGGTCTAAATATACACTGAAAAATGACAGTAAACCTGAACTGTTAGAAACTAGAATTAATTTCTTTCTTAATAAAACTCGTTACTTATTTTTGGATCTGAAATATGTAAACTGCAGTCTTTTGTTTTTTTTCTTTTGACATTGTTACGAGTTTTACGTTAGTATCTACTTTACCTTTGTGGTCTTCTTTAACTTGCTATACTTGGTACTCCATAGTCAACGTGAATAAGATTTAATTGATAGAATAGCATAAGCATAAGTCACTATACTCAACCTAGCAAACAATAAGCCTAAGTCTGAGAGAAATTAAGAACTCTTTGATAAATGTATGATAAAATTGATATAAACGTAACAAAATGTGGTCTTTGAGTAAGGCAATGTAAGTCATTAAGGTGACCGTACGGTCTTCAAAAAGTAGTATACTCTCCAAACCGTATAATCTGATATAAATAAGAGGCAGCCAAGACAAAATGGGAAATAGTTCAAGCGATAAAAATCAACAGCTTCATTTATGACAAAACAATAAACGAAAACCATATGACAGACAACACACAATGACATTACAATTGGCGGAACTATGACGGCTGTGGCGGGGTTTAGAACAAGCTTGTGAGCGCTCAACAACCCTTGAATCCGCCACAGCTTGGACTAATAGATAATTTATGTTCTCCCAAAAATAAAGTATCAGCCAGCATACATTCAACGGATTAAGTGAAAGAGGATATAAACAGTCAGAAAAAAGTCCGACTTTGAAAAAATATGATTGCTAAAGATATGTTGTATATTCTGCATACCCCATTGAGACCCTCATCAACATCTGTCAATCAATCAAGTTCGATAAAATTTTCACGATCTACATTTAGTTATGCAGTCTTGCAGTCAAATAATGAACTTTCAATGCGATATTTAGACGCGTTCTATATAGTATTATAGTATTAGCGAATTGCTATTGAAACATATGCTAGTTAATTAATACGGACGACGAAGGTACTTCTGAACAATTGAGTGCTGTAACCTCTGTCTACTCTCTTCTTTTATCCGTCTAACTGTAAAATATATAAATTTACCATCACTAGCAGAACGTACTAGGCTACGCATAAGATTGGTAATGATTTACTAAATTCCATCTTGATGCTATTCTATCAGTCATACTCAACAAAACACAAGAACTAGAAGAAAAAAAACATCCGCTCTCATATAAATATAGGCTTATTCATACATCAAAAGACTTATACATATATTCATACTTTCCTTACACAATACCACAGTGGAACCAGCACCCTGTGGTACTAGTTTAGGCACCATCCATTGATAGCTTCAAGAAACAGCTTACTTCAGCTGTTCTCTGTTCTATTAAATTATAATACTATTAACATTACTTTATATGGTACATAGTTTTAATAACAAATTTGATATTTTCATTGCACTTTAATCACATTTTGTTTAAATTGGGGTACACATCTTGTAAACAGTCCTCGTATACGAACATAATTACGATACTGTTGTCAAGTCATTAAAGATTGCATATTTTGGCGTTAATATTGAGTCACTGATAAGTTCTTTGCGTCGGAACTAAACACATTTATTCTAAAAACAGTTGTTGGCATGACACGGGTTATGTTCTTCTCCTATATGTTATGATGGTATGATACTAAACCCCTAACGGGAAGGATTGTGCCTGATGTTCATATGATGAAATCATAATCTTTCAGTCAGTTTAATTGAAGTCTGGAGCTGGCATGTCAGTTAACTGCTAGTAGTCTGTTGTTATTTATGTATTATTGTCATTTTGTTTATTTTCTTTGGTTACATCTTCTGACATCAGACTCGGACTTCTCTTGAACTGAATTTTAATGTGCGTATTGTTATGCGTTTCCTTTTCTACATTGGTTAGAGGTATAGGGGGAGGGTTGAGATCTCACAAACATGTTTAACCCCGCCGCATTTTGCGCCTGTCCCAAGTCAGGAGCCTCTGGCCTTTGTTAGTCTTGTGTTATTTTAATTTTAGTTTCTTGTGTACAATTTGAAAATCAGTATGGCGTTCATTATCACTGAACTAGTATATATTTGTTTAGGAGCCAGCTGAAGGACGCCTCCGGGTGCGGGAATTTCTCGCTACATTGAAGACCTGTTGGTGACCTTCTGCTGTTGTTTTTTCATTTGGTCGGGTTGTTGTCTCTTTGACACATTCCCCATTTCCATTCTCAATTTTATTATGTAATCATGTAATATATGTAATGTATAAATAGCACCATAACTTTAACTTCGGATATTTTACATAGTTATTGTAACTTCTATCAGTGACAAACTTTATTTCCATCTCATCACATGTAACGACTTATTTCAGTTGTTTTAAAATTAGATAAAAAGATGTGCAGTATGTCTGTCAATGAAACAACTATCCACAAGAGTCTACATAATGTGGGCGTTAACAACTAGAGGTCACCGTACGACAAAGCACATACCGTATAGTCATCTATATGAGACCTCGAAATGACAAAATGTGAAACAATTTAAACGAGAAAACCGGCAGACTGATGTACGTCTGTTCTATAGTTAACATATTTAATATGTAAAATATGACATTCATAAACGACTTGTTAAAGACACCTTTGGAACGGATGAATTAATATCCCTTTATTCTTAATAATTACTTCATTTGTTCTTCAACATGTCTCCTCAGTGATTTTGATTTTTACAGGAACTAGTGTATGTTCCTTTTAGGTTCTATAATCATTTCAAATGAATATTTGTCTCAATTCGAATTTCTTCATGTATTTCATAACGTTATAAAAACAATTCGGACAACTCTCACCATCATGTTTAACACAGTATATCTTTATTTGTCCGTTCATTGATAGGAATTGGAATCTTTTAATAGCTGACTATGCTGTATAAGTTTTGTCTATTGTTGAAGGTCGTACGGTGACCTCTAGTTTCTAACGCCATGTCAGTTGATGCATTATAGTTATCTCATTGACAATCCTATTTATGTCAATAATTACATGTATAGAATGCATTGGGTGTTTGGTCCTAGTTCATGCTTATTCAGCTGGTCGATTGAAAGTGGAAATTTGGATTTTAGAACATTGAAATTAAAAAACCTAATTCGACCGGCCCTTGCAGACGGTCAGATAGAAGAAATCTTAGACCAAGTTACTTTCTTTCTTATTCGAAGTCCACCTTTGAGGTTTTGATTAAGATAAGGGCACATTTGAGGTTAAAGAAACGAAGTAAATATTACATCTTAATTCAAGGTCATTTGAATGTATCCAAGGTTACTAACTGCATTTAGTTGACATACAAATTAGAAATTGTCTCCTTAATAGAATCTGTCAAAGGTTAGCATTATAAATGTAGCAAGGTGCTTGCACTGATTATTACGTATAATTAATGAAAAACATGACACGTGATCGTTCTTTGTTTGACATTTATAACATTGTTTTCTCTTGAAAACACGGCGTTTAAAAATACCGTTAAAATTAAGCTATCTGACTGAAGATCGACATTATTTCATTTTAATTTTATTCTTGACTACTAGTAATCAAAGTATGGTTTGATTACTTGATTAGTGTTTAATGTAACTTTTACAGATATTAAAATATACCAAGTAGTAAAGTCATTTTCAGCACTATTGCAATTGCGTGTCAGAATGTCAGTTTTGAGTGGCTGAGGAAGCCGGAGTACCCGAAAAAAAAAACATCAACCTTCGAATATAAATTAAAACTGACAATTCTGGTCTATTAAGATCAGAGTCTGACGCACCTGCCGCGTACGGGATTCGAACACACAATCTCAGTTTAGACAGGGTAGTGATACAGTAGATATGAACATAAGGTCATCGAAGTCCCCACATAGATATAGGAAGATGTGGTGTGAGTGCCAATGAGACAACTCTCCATCCAAATATCAAGTTATGAAAGTAAACCAGTATAGGTCAATGTACGGCCTTCAACACGGAGCCTTGGCTCAAACCGAAATATGATTAGTCGCATTGTCATAATTCAGATGTAATTCAAACATTTTCCCAAGTATGATTGGCCGGCTGCTAAAGTGAGGATTCGACTGGATAAAAATATTTTCTCAAAGTATATAATATGGACACTTTTGCATTGCCAAATGACTACCACAATAGTACGTTCCACGCGAAGTTGGAAACAGAAAAGTTTCTGTCAATCAATATTATTACTGACAAAATAAACTCGCCAACGCTAACTTGGAAACAAATTATTAATGTGTCGATCATCTTTGATCATTTTTTGACGCCGAAAAGAATGATTAATCATTTCATTACCGTTTACGAAGTCTTGACTATTTTCCTTTTTATTGCTACTTATATACTGAAAGTTAACAGCTGGACAGCAACTATAAACTTGAGTGGCTACCTTGAAAAGGTAATTCATGAAGGATTTAAGATGCATAGTCAATAGAATTGAGAATGGATATGGGGAATGTATCAAAGAGACAAAAACCCAACCAAACGCAAAAAACAGCCGGAGGCGACCCAACACAGCGAGAAAATCCTGCACCCGGAGACGGGCTTCAGCTACAAATATATTTCATGATACAAGTCGATACAAATGTAATTGGAATTCTTGCGATTCTTTATTTTTTAATATGTGATATTTTGTCAGGTTAACAGGGAAACAATGATTTCTCATATAAAGTAACACAGGAAACATCGTGCATTTCACATTTTATAATGTTTTGTTGTATTTGTGAGTCGAAAATATCAAAAGAAAGTTTAAGGTGGTACCCAACACCTTCACTAAAATAAATTTGGCTCGTTTAATTTTCTTTGAATTTTGTCAAAGTATTTACTTTGACCCTTTAACAAATATATAAAAAAAATCAAACATTTTGAACCAACCGTTTTGTCAGAAAAATTACACTGGTTATATAGCAGTTTGAAAAACACCAATTTTGATCATTGAGAAACTTAATATTCCTTTTACAACATAATTAAAACGTTTAGCGGACTTTACAGAGTTATCTCCCTGTAGTGTTAGGTACCACCTTGAATTGGTAAGTCAAAGAACTACTACATCATGGAGAAAGAAGAAAAACGACGAGAAGAGAAAAACAACTCTTAATAAAACACTTTATAAAAAACAACAGAATGTGCAACACGAACCAACACATAATCCGGATAGTTGTATAATAAAGGAGGAGAGGTTGCCCCCCCCCCCGGGAAATAAAAAAGAAAAAAGGAATCTCTATCACCCTTTCAACGGAAGTTTTATCAAGGACCAAACATAACTCTGTTATAGAAGTTAAGTCTTGATAATGACATTTGTTGTTGTATGGACAAACAAACAAAAAACTTCTAAATAGAGTTGTCAGTTTGATGGTCCGATAAGATAATAAAATATTCACCTTACGATCATAAAATGACAATCTTGATCGCCGATGTGTTTATGTATCCCTATAAAGCACATACCAGACAGATGACCATGTGACAATGACAGCGTCCTCCTCGGTACATGTATACCTTCTTGTTATTATAAACGATTGTGGTCAGTTGTATATATATTGTTCGTCATCATTTACGAAAAAACGGATTTCCCCTATTTTTCATCAATAAAGAGAATATGATTTTACAATTTTTACAATTTAATGCTGAGTTCACACGTAATTCGAATTCTATTCGCATTAACTAATTCAAATTAATTTAATTCGCATTCGAAACGTTTTACGTCCAAACGTCAATTCTAATTCGATTTGCAATGCGCGTCAAATTTGTCAAATTCGGTTTACTGTCCAAAACGACGTTAACTTTTAATTCGTATTAACAAATGCGTATTGCTGATGCGAATTGAATTAAAAAAGAAGATTGTGTGAACGCGATTAGTGAATTCGATTCGCATTCCATTCGAATTCAATTCGAATTAAATGTACGTATAAACGAGGCATAAAAATGTTATAAGTAATTCGGAGAAAAATCGTTTTATAAGTTTTTGTTACCTATATTTTGAAAATGAAATAATCTCATACGATTGCTCTTAATGTCGTTCTTTCTTCATGTTTTTTCTGTTCTTTGATGAAACCAATTTGTAATTTACACCCCATTTAAACCACCCAAAAAAAAATAATAATATTTACATATAGCAGGTTTGAACTGATATACATTTACTGCGTTCAAAGCGAAGCTGAAGTATAATCAGAAAATAAATCATTTCTTATCCTCTATTAAGATTATAAATCTATGTCATTTTAATCATTTGTTAAAGTGCAGGGTAAATATTTCGTACTAGGCATACATGTAGTAAAGATTCGAAAAACGAAGCATATGCCAGCGTTGTGTTATTCTTTGTTTGATTGAATTTTGGATCCTCAATGCTCTGCAACTTTGTACTTTTTTGGCTTTAGAAATATTTCGATTTGAGCGTCACTGATGAGTCTTATGTAGACGAAACGCGCGTCTGGCGTACTGAATTTTAATCCTGGTACTTTTGTACTATTTTTTTTAAGTCCACTCGCTGATAGGATTTTTCAAACACTTGATCATCGCTATCGGAAGATTTTCATTTCCTACATCTCCACCCGAGATATTAAAATTAGGTTCTTATGGTCTGAGGACAATTACAAATACAAACAAAACAACTGGTTGAACTCTCTTTTTGAATTGATTGACAGTTAATTTTCTTTTTCTTTTTGTATTTTAACGTTTTTCCACTTTTCAACGTATTCTTGCGATTATCTTCACGACTAACAAAACATTTTGTGCACTGCCCTCTCTTTTACAGTAAGACAATTTACTTGAAATTAATTTAAAAAGGTGGTTGACTCCAAAAGAGCCTGTGGACCTGCTCCTAAAGAAATCCAGAAATAAGTCTTTGTTGTCCGAAACGTTTTTGACAAATTTTCTATTTGATTCGTTGTTACATCATTTGGTTCAAAAATTAAGTAACTAACCAAATAAATAAATAGATATATCTTATAGTATCTTGTATAGCCAAGATTTAATGATATTTGTCTTTTCCTAAATTCATTCATGAGGAGCCATAGAAGGTGTTTACAGAATAGAGAACCACGAACTGCTAAATTATTACGGGGACAGAAAGGGGCAAAATATAAAGAATACACAAAAATAGTCAATACATAAGGAATATCCCACCACACTTTTTCCGTTTTGTAAATATATCAATGCAAAATTCGGGAAAAACATCAGAATGTATGAGCTACAGCAATATATCAAAACTTTTATCCGACTACACAAATTTCAGGTTTTATGGTGCAATATTTATTTATTATATGTCTATTTATTTCTCTGTATTGTTTTGACTACATTCTATATAGTTTGGGGGAAGTTGAAACGTATATTGCGTCGTACATAAATTTTGTCACTTCACCATTTAGAAAGTTTATATGTGACATGTTTTGCGCTTTAATACATCCAGGAAATATGTTTTTTGTATAAAATAGCCAATTGTTGTTTGTAACTGTAGTTGTTTGACCGGATACTTTTCATTCGTGTCAAAATTAAATAATGACTAGTAGGAGAGTAAACATGTTATTGTACAAAACCCTGAAAAATTCGGAGTTCTCTCTATCTCAACCACGCTTCTCATTAAATTTTATTGAACCAATATCGTAGGCTCTCCGAACCTTTCAAAAGTTCTGCGCCTAACTCGATTGCCCAGTTTAGTGCGCTTCAGTCCTTATTTGGGAATTAAATGATATAAACTAGATAAGATTCGCTGGATATAAACATTCTATTATTGAAAACCGCTTACGTAAAATAGTTAGGGAGCACCAAATCCACGATACAGACCCAAAAAAAAAGAAATTAAAGCGACCAGAGAAGTACAAAAAATAAAATAAATCAAATATTTATTACCAAAATAATTAACATGCAGAGGCTTCGGTTCGGTTTGACTCCTCTTTTTTTTAGTTTATATTTTTTTCCCTAATTTTCTATTTTAATATATATGTAGTTTCCTTGCTTCCAATCATATCAATCTTACAATAACCGTATTCCATACGTTCTATATCTGTCTACTTATAAATCGGAAAAATGTTAATGAATAAATTTAAACACAAAACAAAATCTTGAGAAATATGACCAATTAATGGCTCAAGCGAAATTATTAATTCGACTTTCTCGTGTTGAATAAGAAAGTAACAGTTTATACATATTCAAAATATTCAGTTTTTAATCTTTTTTTTTTTCATCACATTTTAAGGACTGAATAGCAATGAAACATTATTATGTAAAACTAAAGCTTTATAATCATCAAATTTCGCTTAAAGCAACAACAAAAAATGACGAACTAACACCACGAACAAGCAGAACGTTCTAGGATTTCTATAAAGTTAGGAGATTAACATTTTTACACTCATGAAAGATATTTGACTGACAGTTATACGGTTTTCCAGATGATGACATAAAGCTTTGCGGAAATAAATGATTAAAGATGACCCATTAAGGTCAATTGTGGACAGCTGACCACTCATATAAAATATTCATGTCATTGATCAAACCGCTACTTAGTAATTGCCATCAGCTAAATAAGAACATTTCGGAAATAAAATAATAATTTCTATAAAATATGTCACTTGTCCGAAACCTTCAAAAACAACATAAACCGATATTAGAGTTCATGGTCAAATGTTGACCTCAGGAAATATGATAATCATACGACTAAATCTTTATTTATTACCGGAAGCACACCAGTGGATCAAGGACTTTAACTGACATATAACACACTTTTAGGAATCACAGTTATAATGGGCATATGTTGGTTCTTATTTATAGAAAAACATGCATTCATTTTATATTATCGTTCATTATTTTGTAGATAAATTAGGTCGTTAGTTTTCTCGTTTGAATTGTTTTACATTTGTTATTTCGGCTCCTTTATAGGTCCCTGCCAATTAGACGTCAACCCAAAACATAATAAACACAGACAGAATATAATAGGGAGCCAATCGAACTATAATGAGGAAAATGCTCAAACAAGTACTGTACGACATATATATTTTTAATATAAGGACCTCTGACTGACAGTTTACGGGTTAACAGATGATGATAGAAGCACTTTATGATAATAAAACGCCTCATCCAACTATAAATGACCCCTTTATGTATGCTATGGACAACTGACCACTCACAAAAGATTTATAGTCGTATATTGTTTACGACTCTTTTCGGTCCTATAAATTTAAGATTTGTTTAACATCAATTATTGAGGGAGCTACCATTTGATTTTTATGTGGGCTGGGTAGAGGGAGGGGCTAGGATGAAAAAAATTGCCCTGCGTTTTTTTAAGTTGTCCTGCCTATTTATATTTCACTCTTTTTAGTCCTTATTTTTAATTAGTTTATCCTGATTCTTTTTTTACATTAACTATCATCCGTTTTTTTCATAAGGTGTCTCATCAATACTTTTTTTACTCCAAACTCCTGTCCTTCTTATTTTTCAAACTGTATGATGATAACCTAAAATAAAATGGTAACTCTCTGAAGCATTGTTCACTGATAATCTTTTCACCATACTGATACGTTTAGGTGTTGATGTTCAAAGACAGTACCATCAGTTACTGATAAAGAATAAACAAAAAATAGGGAAAACAAGTCATGATAAAGAACAGCGTGCAATGTGGTGCTTAATTATAAAAGATAGAGAATGAAAGACAAAATGTATGAACTAAAAGAATGGCCGAAAAAAGGCATAAAAATTTAATAATACGGAAATGAAGAATCCCATAAAAATCAAATTATGATTCATCTCAAAAGGTAATAATGAAAACGAAGAAATATTATAGCATTTACCCTTAATCCTAAATAATTTTTTTCGTGCATATAAAAGCTGAATATGTTTCTATAAATTGAAAAGACTGGTCATTTTTCATCACCACTGTAAAAAGAATAAAAGCATTCTTGACAAGGGCAGACAATATTTCTATCCAAACACGGTAACTATAATTTTTTTAACTATATTTTTCTATAAATGAACTTTATCTTATACTAAATAGAAAAATAAAATAAAAAAAATGGGGTCACCGTTCATTTACGCTCAAAATCTCCCTTCGAAAAAAGGACACATTTTGGTAAAAGTACATTATTTTCTGTTGAACTAATAGGAGAAAACGAGGTAATATCGAAATAAAAAAAGAACTGAATTACAGAAATCGCTTAAATTTTAATATAGTTTAGTTTAAGTACAGCTTATTTGAAAACAATAATAAAAAATATAGGTCACCGATGAGTTCAAACTATTTATCACTATTTATCACTGTTGTATTTGGTATGCATTGTTGTAAATAATATGTTTCGTTATTGTGCCCCCGCATTTCATCTAAATCTACTGATCAATTGATTCTGTTACTGGGTAGTATCATCCAGTTGCAAATACTTCATATATATAAGAAGATGAAGTATATGAGTACCAATGAGACGATTATCCATCCAAGAAACCCATTCTTTTTAAGTTGTTAGTGGCTTTGAGCTAGCTGCAATATCGAAATCCTAATATTGAGTGCATATGAATTTTAGGTAATTCGTATTTAAACCTCGATTGTTGATACATGTACATATAAATGTTTTAAAACAATATTTCACCAACTGCTTATTAAAAATAAAAATGAATGTTCTTTTTTTATTATAACTTGTTCGCGTTTTTTTCATTATAATTCATCCGTAGACACCTTTTTATCAAACTGATTTAAAGTTAAGTGATCAACAAGGCTGAGGTCAAGTGAACTTTGTGAGTAGTTTTATTACTGAGGGTGTGTCATTTTTTTTGTGGGTTTTCATTGGTTTAATGTTTTGTGACCTTCGGTGTTTGGTCAGTGTTTGAAATAGCCATTTGTCATTCGAAGAAAATATCAGACATATACCAAAGAAGCAATTCAAGATTTGTGATGTTAGATTGTAAACCGTTAGAAAAACCACTTATACAAGGTATATCATAAAATTGAGAATGGAAATGGGGAATGTGTCAAAGAGACAACAACCCGACCAAATAAAAAAACAACAGCAGAAGGTCACCAACAGGTCTTCAATGTAGCGAGAAATTCCCGCACCCGGAGGCGTGAATGAGTAATGTATCCATTAAGTATTACGTTAAAACTTTATTTTGCCGTTATTTTATTCATAAAAGATGCGATCCCTCTTCTTCAGAAGTTCTTACATTTATACTGAAATACATACTCTCCATTTATTTTTTGAATGCATGTGGTAGAATGGTCTTATAGGACGGTCTAGTCGTCCTGGACATGCATGAAATATTTGCCACTGGATGTTGAGCAACCATCAACAAATCAGTTGAAGGGTCACAAACATGCATACATGTAACTATTTTTTAGTGACTGTCGCAAGTAAGGAGCCTGTAATTCAGTGGTTGTCGTTGGTTAATGTCTGTCGACTCATATTTGGTCCGTTTTTAAAATTGTTTTGTTATATATAATAAGATAGTTATTTTTTTCCGCTTCAATTGTTTCTCTTTTTCATTTCGGGGACTTTTATATCCGACTATGCAGTATAGTTTATTTCCCATTGTTGAAGGCCGTACATAATTGATTACATTCACTTCATTTTCACTTCAGTTGATAGTTGCCTTAATGGCAATCATACCACTCTCCTTTATGTGTGTGTTATATACTGTAACTTACTTTAAACTTGTGCTTTCTTGAACATTGATGCAATACTTGTCACTGTACATTTAAAATAAGCAGTCAATTATCAATGAATTTAAACTCCAGGTCGGTTTAATACTAATCAGGGTAAAACAACTTGATATTTTATTGGAGATGCCATAGGGTGGGGGACCGGAGATTTTGAATATGGATATGCCAAGGCTCCGTGTCGAAGGCCGTACTTTAACCTATAATGGTTGACTTTTTAAATTGTTATTTGGATGGAGAGTTGTCTCATTGGCACTCACACCACATCTTCCTATATCTATATGGTAGACTGGTAAGAACTGAAAAATATGCATTCTTCTTGATATATTTATATATATCTTTATTGCAAAATTACACCCATGAGGGTCAAGCAATACAATGAAACAATAATTTTAAACTATACAATGCAATACAATGAAATACAATGTAATACAATGAAATACAAAATAATACAATACAATATATGGAAAAATAGAACATTAGAGTTCAATTATAAATGTATGTAAAAAACACCATCATAACCTTGCCTGACATGGGTCTGACTCCCTCAGTTCTAAAGACTGTTTAATGAAGACTCCAATATGACAAACAAGTTCAGGGATAGGGTTTAGAATGTGTTTAAGTTTATTGAATGCATCAAGATGCTGAAATAATGGAACATAGTCTTTTAGATAAACAAAAAGATTAGAACGCAAAGATGTGTTAATGTCACAATACAAAAAGAAATGATATTCGTCATCTAAGACTTCACATTATAAAAATGAATTATGCAAAATCCTCGTGTTGTCCTCCTTCTACCAGAATAGCAAATAGTTATTTCCGTTATTGTCCGTGTAAGTTCTTATCAGTTTTATCTAGCCTCTCTTAACCATAGGGATGCCCTACTAAGGCTGCCATACATCTGCATTTATAAATATATTAATTTCAACTGGATTAAAAGACGCCTTGTTTGTTATGCGTCTCTGTCGACTAGTTAATCTACATATTTAAAATGAAGTGGTAGAAGAGATATAGAAGGTCTTATTGATACAAAAAACAAAAAACAAACAAAAATGGACATCTTTTAGCTCGAAGAACAAAAAATACGTACCTTCATTTTTCCAGTGACAGTCGCAATTTTCCAGACCTTTATTCTGAACGTCTTCTATTTCAGGACCTACCTATTGCATTTATTGTTTTTTTTTATTCATTTTTTAAAAATAAATTAGGCCGTTTGTTTTCTCGTTTGAATTGTTTTACATTATTATTTTGGGACCTTTTATAGCAGACTATGCGGTATGGTCTTTGCTCATTGTCGAAGGCCGTACGGTTACCTATAGTTGTTAATTTCTGTGTCATTCGGTCTCTCGTGGAGAGTTGTCTCATTGGCAATCATACCACATCATCCTTTTTTTTATTTATACCTGTTAATTGTAAGTATCGCACCAAACGTTGGAATACTAGAGACCCTTCATATCCCGAAGTATTTCAGCACATTGTTAATCATCCTTCCAGCTATCAAACGTTTTAATGAATCGTGTTAAACTATTGAATGATGCGGACAATGGCTTTGAAAAGAAGAACATTTGAATGATACAATTTCTTAGCATCTACATATATTTATGTTTTGTTATTTGTAGGAACTTGCAGTACTGTTTTAAAAGGAATAGAAATAAACAGATGGATTCATCATAACAAAAGACAACAAGCCATCCACAAGAAAAAGAAATTTAGTTGCTGAATTGTAAGTAAATTATTCAAGAAATAATTGATGCAAGCTATACTTTATTATAGTTTTAACATGGATAGGCATTATATTCGTGATTATTTTTGCCCGAGCGACAGTGAGGGCTAAACTAACACAAATATAATGCCTACCCATGTTAAAACTACAATAAAGTAGTAGCTTGCATCCATTATTTCGATTCTGATTAGGTCAATTAAGGTAATTTCTATGTCCAATGTGTATAGGTGTAGGCCGTTTGTATAGGCTCTTCCATGAACCTCCCTTTTGTGTTGATAAACAAACAAACGACTGGCAATGTGATTTTCAGAGGCAGGAGTTTGAACAGCCAACATGAACGGTTGTATCTAGGTTAAATATGTCAATAATCAAATGCAACACATTACAGTCATAATAAATAAATTAGTAACACCATGTGCATCATTCAAGTGTTTAAAAGTGTTTTGAATTAATCAAATATATTAAATGCATGGCAATTTGGTAAAATTCATTATTCTGCAGTAGTTAATATACGCATGCGCAAACAAATTTTATTGGATTTAGGGCATGGGTTTATTCACAAAGCGAAAGAAGCACGTCATTTTAGAATTAAATATATAAAGGAATTGATCTTTTGTATCTCATATATATAGAAGGAAGGCAAAAGCAAAGTTAAACGGTCTTGTTACATCTCACGACTCTAACACTTTCGGTACACTGTATTGTACTGAGTACATTATTATAGAATTCCATTAAAAGCATAGTACTAGATGCATTGTAATAGTATAGCAATATGTCCACTCTTAGTAAATTATTATAACATTCCACTAAGTTCATTCTTTAAGTAGAGAACGATGTCAATTTTAAGAGTATACTAGTTGACATTATCATTCCATGAAATACATTCTTATAACATAGCACTGAGTACATTATTATAGCAAAATCTGGGTCCATTCCCCATAATAGCAAGGACTAGATCCATTCTTATCATAGCACTATGCACAACTATTATATAGCATTCCGCTAAGTTTATTCTTAAATCACAGGACTAATTACATAATTATAGCCAGAACTTGGTCCACTCCTATATAATATCACTAAGCACTTTATTTCAACTTGGTGTTCAGTCTATTCTTATATCGGATATGTTCATAATACCCTCCCCTTTCATGAATGTGACCTACCGAATTAGATCATTTACCGGATTTGATATCACATAAGCAGCACGACGGGTGCCACATGTGGAGCAGGATCTGCTTACCATTCCGGAGCACCTGAGATCAACCCTAGTGTTTGGTGGGGTTCGTGTATTTATTCTTTGGTTTTTTAAGTGTGTCATGTATACTATTGTTTGTCTGTTTGTCTTTTTCATTTTTAACCATGGCGTTGTCAGTTTGTTTTGGATTTATGAGTTTGACTGTCCCTTTGGTATCTTTCGTCCCTCTCTTATACCGTTCCAATAAGTACATTCATAATATAATTAGTTGCATTTAAAAGCATAGAACTATGTCCACGTTTAGAGCATAACACTAGGTACATTGATATGACATTAGGTCTTGGTCCATTCTTAAAACAAAATAAATTAATTCATTAGGATAGCAGAGAGTTAGGTGCATTTGTATAGTATAGTACTAGATGCATCTATAAAGCATTCCACTAAGCACATTATTATAGCAATATTCTAGGTACCATCTCATAGCATAGCACCAAGTACATCATATTAGCATTATTCCATTAAATAAATTCTTATAGGCTCATAATAATAGCCTAGAACTAGGTCCATTCTTATTGCGCTTTATCCATTATTATAACATATGATACATGTAGATCCATTTTTATAGAATAACACATTCTACTAAGAACAGTAGTAAAGCATAGCACATAGTACATAATTATAACAATTACTTAGATTATTCTTATAGTAAAGCACTAGGTACACTATTATAACATAGTGCTAATTTATCAAACAAATGCCAGCCTATTTCCATTCTAACAGATATAGCACAAGATACACTATCACGACATGGCGCTAGGTCCATTCTTATAGCATAGTACTAGATACACTATTACGACATGGCACAAGGTCATTCTTATAGCATAGCACAAGATACAATATTACGACATGGTACTAGGTCATTCTTATAGCATAGCACAAGATACACTATTACGACATGGCACAAGGTCATTCTTATAGCATAGCACAAGATACAATATTACGACATGGCGCTAGATCCATTCTTATAGCATAGCACAAGATACACTATTACGACATGGCACTAGGTCCATTATTATAGCATATCACAAGATACACAATTACGACATGGCACTAGGTCCATTCTTAAAGCATAGCACAATATACACTATTACGACATGGCACTAGGTCCATTCTTATAGCATAGTACTAAGTACATTATTATAGCAAGAAATGTTTCCCTATTTATATCATTCCAATAAGTACATTTTTATAGCATAGCACTAGGTGCATTTAAAAGCATAGAACTAGGTCCATATTTAGAACATAGCACTAGAAACATTGATATAACGTAGGTCTGGATCCATTCTTATAGCACAGCAATAAGTACATTATTATAGCAAGAAATATTTTATTCTTATAGCAAAACACTAAGTACATTAATTCCGTAGCATTCCTCTAAGTTCATTCTTATAGCATATCACTAAGTTCATGATTTTAGCAAGAGCTTGGTCAATTCATACAGCTTAGCACTTAGTTAATTTTTTTTAACATATTGCTTAGTTTATTCACATACCATTCCAATACGTACATACTCATAGCATATCACTAAGGTGCATTTAAAAGCATAGAGCTAGGTCTATTTTTAGAGCATAGCACTAGATACATTGACATAACGTTAGTCTGGGTCCATTCATATAGCATAGCACTTAGTTCATTATGATAGCAGAGAGCTAGGTACATTTTTAAGCATAGTACTATATGGATTTTTAAGGCATTCAACTAAGCACATTATTAAAGCAATATTGACTAGGTACCATCTCATAGCATAGTACTAGATGGATTTTAAAAGGCATTCCATTAAGCACATTATTAAAGCAATATAGTAGGTACCATCTCACATCATAGCACTAAGTTAACCATTAAAGCCTTAATTCACTAAATACATTTTAAAAGGATCATAATAATAGCAAAGAGCTAGGTCCATTCTTATTGCACTTTATTTTTTATCATCACATAGTAATAGATCCATTCTGCTCTATGGTCGGGTTGTTGTCTCTTTGACACATTCCCCATTTCCATTCTCAATTTTATTACAGAATAGCACTAAGGAAATTATAATAGCATTCCACTAAGATCAGTAGTATAGCATAGCACATATTACATAATTATAGCAAGAACTAAGATTGTTCTTATGGTAAAGCACTAGTAACACTATTATAAATAACATAGTTCTAGGTCCATTCTTATAGTAAAGCACTAAGTACAATAGTAAAGCATAGTGCTAGAACCATTCTTATAGCATAAAAAAGTACATACTTATAGCTTCCATTATGTACATTCTGATAACATATTCTTGAGTACATCCTTAAAACATAGATCATTTTCAATTCTCATTGCAGAACATTAGTAACATTATTAAAACATAACACTTGGTATATTATTATAGCATATTACTTTGTCCATTCTTACAGCATATCATTTACAACATTCTTATAGCATTAAACAAAGTACTCATTCAGATGTTTGAGAAGCACTCCATTCCTAAAGCATAGCACTTAGTTAACTTTTGTAGCATAGTGCCAAGTCTATTCTTATACCATTCCAATAAGTTCATTCTTATAACATATTATAAAGTACATCCTTAAAACAAAGAACTAGGTCAATTCTCATAGCTAGCAGAGCATTAGGTACATTGTTAAAACATAACACTAGGTACATTATTTAAGCATATAACTAGGTCCATTCTTATAGCATATCATTTAGAACATTCTTATAGCAATAAACAAAGTCCTCATTCAGATGTTTAAGAAGCACTACTTTTTCTCAAAAAGATGTAGACGAGACCGATTCATCCGTGTAAGCGATACTTTATTACGTCATGGCACTAGGCCCATTATTATAGCATAGCACTAAGTACAATATTATAGCAAGAAATGTTTCCATTCTTATAGCATAGCACTAGGTACATTATTATAACAAGAACTATATCCATTCTTATAGCAAAACACTAAGTACATTAGTTTCATACCATTCCACTAAGCTTATTCTTATAGCATAGCACTACGTTCATGATTTAAGCAAGAGCTTGGTCCATTCCTAAAGCATAGCACTTAGTTAACTTTTGTAGCATAGTGCCAAGTCTATTCTTATACCATTCCAATAAGTTCATTCTTATAACATATTATAAAGTACATCCTTAAAACAAAGAACTAGGTCAATTCTCATAGCTAGCAGAGCATTAGGTACATTGTTAAAACATAACACTAGGTACATTATTTAAGCATATAACTAGGTCCATTCTTATAGCATATCATTTAGAACATTCTTATAGCAATAAACAAAGTCCTCATTCAGATGTTTAAGAAGCACTACTTTTTCTCAAAAAGATGTAGACGAGACCGATCAGTCATCTGTGTCTTATGTAGACGAAACGCGTGTCTGGCGTATAAAATTATAATCCTGGTACTTTTGATAACTATTTACACCACTGGGTCGATGCCACTGCTGGTGGACGTTTCGTCCCCGAGGGTATCACCAGCCCAGTAGTCAGCACTTCGGTGTTGACATGAATATCAATTATATGGTCATTTTTATAAATTTTCTGTTTACAAAACTTTGAATTTTTCGAAAGACTAAGGATTTTCTTACCCCAGGAGTAGATTACCTTAGCCGTATTTGGCACAACTTTTTGGAATTTTGGATCCTCAATGCTCTTCAACTTTGTATTTATTTGGCTTTTTAACTATTTTGATCTGAGCGTCACTGATGAGTCTTATGTAGACGAAACGCGCGTCTGGCGTATAAAATTATAATCCTGGTACTTTTGATAACTATTTACTCAATCACATGCATATGAGACAAGCTTGGGTTCTCAATCAGATGCATATGAGACAAGCTTGGGTTGTCTACCAGAATGAGAAGCTGTACCCTTACTCTTTCACAGAAGGATGACAATGTATCCGTACTCAATTACATGTATGAAAAATTGTATTGTTACTCAAACATTTAAATGAGATACTAGGTGTAGCAGATGTATTACAGCCAGTATCATTAATTTATCAAACATATGCCAGCCTATTCCATTCTTACATCATAGCTCAAGATACATTATTACGTCATGGCACTAGACCCATTCTTATAGCATAGCACTAAGTACAATATTATAGCAAGAAATATTTCCATTCTTATAGCATAGCACTAGGTACATTATTAAAGCAAGAACTATATCCATTCTTATAACAAAACACTAAGTACATTAATTTCATAGCATTCCACTAAGTTTATTCTTATAGCATAGCACTAAGTACATGATTTTAGCAAGAACTAGGAACACTATTATAGCATAGTGATAGGTCCGTTCTTATAGTAAATTACTAGGAGTATATTATAATAAAGTGATAGGTTATTCTTATAGCATGACATACTGTACATATTTATAGCTTCCATTAAGTACATTCCTAAAGCATATTGTTAAGTACATTACTAAATCATAGAACTAGGTCAATTCTCATAGCGCATCACTAGTTACATTATTAAAACATAAAATATGTAACATTACTACACCATCACACTAGGAACATTATTATAGCATATAACTAGGCCCGTTCTTATAGCATAGCATTTCGAACATTCTTACAGCATTCCACTGAGTGCTCATTCACATATTTGGGAATCACAACCTTTTCTCAAAAAGATGTAGACGAGACCGATCAGTCATCTGTGTTAGCGAAGCTATACCCTTACTCAATCACATGCATATGAGACAAGCTTGGGTTCCCTACCAGAATGAGAAGCTGTACCCTTACTCTTGCATTAAAGATGACAATGTATCCGTACTATATTACATATGTACATGTATGACTAGATGTAGGAAATTTATATCAGCCTGTATCATTAATTTATCAAACATATGCCAGCCTATTTCCATTCTTACAGCATAGCACTAGATACATATGATACACTTCTATGACATGTCACTAAGTCAATTCTTATAGCATAGCACTAAGTAATTATTGTAACAAGAAATATTTCCATTCTTATAGCATAGCACTTGGTACATTAGTATACCAAGAACTAGATCAATTCTTATGGCAAAACAATAAGTACATGAATTTTATAGCATTCTACTTAGTTGATTTTTATAGCATAGCACTAAGTACATGATTTTAGCAAGACCTTGGTCAATTCCTATAGCATAGCACTTAGTTCACTTTTGTAACATAGTACATTATTAAAACATATATCTAGTACGTTATAATAAAATAACACTAGGGACATTATTTTAGCATATAACTAAGTTCATTCTTATAGCATAGCACTAAGTACATGATTTTAGTAACAGCTTGGTCCATTCCTAAAGCATAGCAATTAGTTTTCTTTTGTATCATAGTGCCAAGTATATTCTTATACCATTCCAATAAGTTCATTCTGATAACATATTGTTAAGTAAATCCTTAAAACATAGAACTAGGTCAATTCTCATAGCAGAGCAAAAGGTGCATTATCAAAACATTACCGTACTCAATTACATGTATGAGAAATTGTATTGTAACTCAATCATTTAAATGAGATACTAGATGTAGCAGATGTATTACAGCCAGTATCATTAATTTATCAAACATATGCCAGCCTATTCCATTCTTACATTATAGCTCAAGATACACTATTACGTCATGGCACTAGGCCCATTCTTAAAGCATAGCACTAAGTACAATATTATAGCAAGAAATATTTCCATTCTTATATCATAGCACTAGGTACATTATTATAACAAGAACTATATCCATTCTTATAACAAAACACTAAGTACATTCGTTTCATAGCATTCAACTTAGTTTCTTCTTATAGCATAGCACTTAGTACATGATTTTAGCAAGAGCTTGGTCCATTCCTAAAGCATAGCACTAAGTTTACTTTTGTATCATAGTGCCAAGTCTATTCTTATGCCATTCCAATAAGTACATTCTGATAACATAGTGTTTAAAACATCCTTAAAACAAAGAACTAGGTCAATTCTCATAGCTAGCAGAGCATTAGGTACATTGTTAAAACATAACACTAGGTACATTATTTAAGCATATAACTAGGTCCATTCTTATAGCATATCATTTAGAACATTCTTATAGCAATAAACAAAGTACTCATTCAGATGTTTAAGAAGCACTACTTTTTCTCAAAAAGATGTAGACGAGACCGATCAGTCATCTGTGTTAGCGAAGCTGTACCTTTACTCAGTCACATGCATATGAGACAAGCTTGGGTTCTCAATCAGATGCATATGAGACAAGCTTGGGTTCTCTACCAGAATGAGAAGCTGTACCCTTACTCTTTCACAGAAGGTTGACAATGTATCCGTACTCAATTACATGAATGAAAAATTGTATTGTTACTCAAACATTTAAATGAGATACTAGGTGTAGCAGATGTATTACAGCCAGTATCATTAATTTATTAAACATATGCCAGCCTATTCCATTCTTACATCATAGCTCAAGATACATTATTACGTCATGGCACTAGGCCCATTCTTATAGCATAGCACTAAGTACAATATTATAGCAAGAAATATTTCCATTCTTATAGCATAGCACTAGGTACATTATTATACCAATAACTATATCCATTCCTATAGCAAAACACTAAGTACATTAGTTTCATAGCATTCCACTAAGTTTATTCTTATAGCATAGCACAGAGTACATAATAATAGCAAGAACTAGGAACACTATTATAGCATAGTGATAGGTCCGTTCTTATAGTAAATCACTAGGAGTATATTATAATAAAGTGATAGGTTATTCTTATAGCATGATATACTGTACATATTTATAGCTTCCATTAAGTACATTCCTAAAGCATATTGTTAAGTACATTACTAAATCATAGAACTAGGTCAATTCTCATAGCACATCACAAGTTACATTATTAAAACATAAAATATGTAACATTACTACACCATCACACTAGGAACATTATTATAGCATATAACTAGGCCCGTTCTTATAGCATAGCATTTCGAACATTCTTACAGCATTCCACTGAGTACTCATTCACATGTTTGGGAATCCCAACCCTTTCTCAAAAAGATGTAGACGAGACCGATCAGTCATCTGTGTTAGCGAACCTATACCCTTACTCAATCACATGCATATGAGACAAGCTTGGGTTCTCTACCAGAATGAGAAGCTGTACCCTTACTCTTTCATTAAAGATGACAATGTATCCGTACTATATTACATATGTACATGTATGACTAGATGTAGGAAATTTATATCAGCCTGTATCATTAATTTATCAAACATATGCCAGCCTATTTCCATTCTTACAGCATAGCACAAGATACATATGATACACTTCTATGACATGTCACTAAGTCCATGCTTATAGCATAGCACTAAGTAATTATTATAACAAGAAATATTTCCATTCTTATAGCATAGCACTTGGTACATTATTATACCAAGAACTAGATCAATTCTTATGGCAAAACAATAAGTACATGAATTTTATAGCATTCTACTTAGTTGATTTTTATAGCATAGCACTAAGTACATGATTTTAGCAAGACCTTGGTCAATTCCTATAGCATAGCACTTAGTTCACTTTTGTAACATAGTACATTATTAAAACATATATCTAGTACGTTATAATAAAATAACACTAGGGACATCATTTTAGCATATAACTAAGTGCATTCTTATAGCATAGCACTAAGTACATGATTTTAGCAAGACATTGGTCCATTCCTAAAGCATAGCACTAAGTTTACTTTTGTATCATACTGCCAAGTCTATAATTATACCATTCCAATAAGCACATTCTGATAACATATTGTTACGTACATTCTTAAAACATAGAACTAGGTCAATTCTCATAGCAGAGCATAAGGTATATTATTAAAACATAACACTAGGTCCATTCTTTTAGCGTATAACTAGGTCCATTCGTTTATCATATAACTAGGTCCATTCTTTTAGCATATTATTTATAACATTCTTATAGCAATAAACAAAATACTCATTCAGATGGTTGAGAAGCACTACTTTTTCTCAAAAAGATGAAGACGAGATCGATCAGTCATCTGTGTTAGCGAAGCTGTACCCTTACTCAATCACATGCATATGAGACAAGCTTGGGTTCTCAATCAGATGCATATGAGACAAGCTTGGGTTCTCTACCAGAATGAGAAGCTGTACCCTTACTCTTTCAGAAAAAGATGACAATGTATCCGTACTCAATTACATGTATGAGAAATTGTATTGTAACTCAATCATTTAAATGAGATACTAGGTGTAGCAGATGTATTACAGCCAGTATCATTAATTTATCAAACATATGCCAGCCTATTCCTTTCTTACATCATAGCTCCAAGATACATTATTACGTCATGGCACTAGTTCCATTCTTATAGCATAGCACTAAGTACAATATCATAGCAAGAAATATTTCCATTCTTATAGCATAGCACTAGGTACATTAGTTTCATAGCATTCCACTAAGTTTATTCTTATAGCATAGCACTAAGTACGTGATTTTAACAAGAGATTGGTCCATTCCTAAAGCATAGCACTTAGTTTACTTTTGTATCAAAGTACCAAGTCTATTATTATACCATTCCAATAGGTATATTCTGATAACATATTGTTAAGTACATCCTTAAAACATAGAACTAGATCAATTATCATAGCAGAGCATAAGGTACATTATTAAAACATAACGCTAGGTACATTATTATAGCATATAACTAGGTCCATTCTTTTAGCATATAACTAGTTCCATTCTTTTAGCATATAACTAGGCCCATTCTTTTAGCATATAACTAGGTCAATTCTTTTAGCATATAACTAGGTCCATTCTTTTAGCATATAACTAGGTCCATTCTTAAAGCATATTATTTAGAATATTCTTATAGCAATAAACGAAGTACTCATTCAGATGTTTGTGAAGCACTACTTTTTCTCAAAAAGATGTAGACGAGACCGATCAGTCATCTGTGTTAGCGAAGCTGTACCCTTATTCAATCACATGCATATGAGACAAGCTTGGGTTCTCAATCAGATGCATATGAGACAAGCTTGGGTTCTCTACCAGAATGAAAAGCTGTATCCTTACTCAATCACATGCATATGGGACAAGCTTGGGTTCTCAATCAGATGCATATGAGACAAGCTTGGGTTCTCTACCAGAATGATAAGCTGAATCCTTACTCATTAACAAAAAGGTGACAATGTATCCGTACTCAATTACATGTATGACAAATTGTATTGTAACGCAATTATGTAAAAAAGATACAAAATGAATCAGATGTAGTTCAGCCTGTTTCTTTATTGTTTCAAACACATGCAAGCCTATTTTTATTCTCAAAGCACAGCTTTAGATGCGACATGGCGTTAGGTCCATTCGTATAGCATAACACTAAGTACATTATAATAGCAAGAACTTGGTCCATTCTTATAGCATAACACTAAGTACATTATAATAGCAAGAACTTGGTCCATTCCTATAGCATAACACTTACGTACACAGTTGTAATATAGTGCTAAGTCTATTCTTATACCATTCCTGTAATTACATTCGTAATGCATAACACTAGGTGCATTTAAAGGTGTAGAAATATGTCTATTCTATAGTTCTAGATGCATTAATATAACGAAGCGCTGGGTCTATTCTTATAGCATTGCACTAAGTACATTATGAAAGCAAAGAGCTAGGTACATTTTTATAGCATAGTACTAGGTACATTTTATAACACAATGCTAAATACATTATTATAGCATACAACTAGGTCCATTCTTATAGCATATCATTTAGAACATTCTTATAGCATTCCATTTAGTACTCATTCAGATTTTTGAGGAGCACTACTCTTTCTCAATCAGATGTACAAGATACTGGATCAGTCATTTGTGTTAGATAAACTGTACCTTTACTCAATCACGTGCATATGAGACAAGTCTGGGTTCTCAATCAGATGCATATGAGACAGCTTGGGCTCTCAGGCTACCAGAATGATTAACTGTACCCTTACTCTCACATAAAGATCACAATGTATCCATACTAAAAAAACATCCATAAGAAATGGTAAAGTAACTCAATCATGTTATTGAGATATTAAAAGTATCGGATAAATGACAACCTTATTGTAAATATTTCAGATGTGTGTTAGCCTGTATTCTCCATGTACCAGATGTCAGCCTGTATCCTTTAATGTTTAAGATTTTTAAGATATTGTAAACTGTTGAGTCTCAGGAAAGTTAAAAAATATCTTGTATTAATGTATTGATTAATTTTCGATTGCTTAACGTCTAGGCAGTGACAAATATTTCATGCATGTTCAGGACGAGTATATAATAAAGAGAGAAACTAATAGTGTTAACGTTGTTGTCGACAATTTATTCTTTCACTTTGATTTTAATATAAGTTAGAAAGTAATAAAATTTGATAAAAACTAATCTGGTTTTAAGTCAAAATTATGTAACATTAAGGGATATTTTCAAAAGAATGTGATTGTAACTGGGACGCATTTAAATTGGAATAAGTGTTATGTTGTAATTGGGAATTTAGTGTTGGTTTGTTTTCTTTTGCAGTAAAACTATTTTGATATAGATATGGATTTTACATTTTTTAAATTCTTTTTCAGGTTCAGAGAATATGATCATTTGTTGTCACGCGCCTAGTATGGAAGTTCTTTACTCTTGTTTTGACTCTTTGTCACAAATTGGGAATCCTCTAGTTTTATCCATTTATCTGACTGAAAGTTTACGCATTAAAGATGTTCGATACTCTTGTTTTGACTTTTTGTCAAATTTTGGGAATCCTTTAGTTTTATAAAATTGAGAATTAAAATGGGGAATGTGTCAAAGAGACAACAACCCGACAAATGAGCAGATAACATCCGAAGTGGGTATTCAACGCAGCGAAGAAATTCCCGCACCCGGAGGTGTGCTTCAGCTGGCCCCAAATGTATACTAGTTCAGTGAAATATACAAAAGAAACTTAAAAAAAGGCCAGAGGCTCCTGACTTGGGACAGGCGCAAAAAATCTGACTGACAGTTTACGGATTAACAGATGATGAAAGAAACGCTTTATGATAATAAAACGCCACAACTAACAATAAAATACTCCCAATATGTATGCTATGGACAACTGACCACTCATAAAATATTTATAGTCGTATATTATTTACGACTCTCTTTGTTTCTGAAAAAATATAGAGGAATGGTCAATTTCGGGCGACACAATGCTTTTCTTAAACGAGTTCATATATTTCCGTTATCTCTGTGACGAGTTTGTGGTCAAGCATAAATACTATCTACAAATTACGACTGAAATGTCTCACTTTTCGTATATACAACCTCGTCTTTACTTATTGCTACATCAATAAATTTGACTTGCTATTAGGCATTGCATTTTTACTTGTCGTTTGCAACATGACGGGTGCTACTTGTCGCTCAAGAATTGCTGTCACTTTAATAAAAGCACAAGATTCACTCCAAGTTCTTGGAGGTTTTTTTACCCTGTATTTTTTTTTTAGTTGTTAGGGTTTTGTGAACTATTATTGTTCGTCTTTCTTTCTTTTTCTTTTTACCAAAGTACAGTATTTTTGTTTCAGTTACCCTTTAGGGAGAAACCATGTAACTTCAAATGAGGGGGATCTAAGTCAGAAATTTTTCGACGCTATCGATCAAATTATTTGTTTTCAAATTTAACACTATAGGGACAATCTGAATTCAGAATATTTTAGTCTTGGCATCTGCTTGACCACAATATTTTTTTCATTGGGGATCAGAATAGATCTTTATTGAAAATAACCTTTTTGGAATTAAATTATCGTTCCATTACCAATATGCAGCAAGGTGTTGTCTGGTTTTTGTTTGACTTATATAGTTTTTGTTTAGTGTTCAATTAGTATTTTCTCCCTCTCTTCACTTCACTGCTAGTTAACCGAAGACGTCTGACTGACAGGTCAAATATTATCAGATGGTAAAAATAACAATTTACGGTTATAAAAACGCCCAAACTGACGTACAATAAATGATTATTATGATGTCTGCCGTGGACAACTGACCATGTGCTTACCAAAGATTTATGGTTGTTTATTTAACGTCCACACTAGGTCGTAGTTTATATCATTTAACTATTGTGTTATGATATTCTGTTGCAGTCCATATTATTTATATTCAAATTATCGTTTCCTCGATCTGCTAGAAAATTGACATATTTTAAAAGCTAAGCTTTCAGATAACTAAATATTTAGAAGAAGGACATGTATATGCGTCCGTTTTTTTTCAGTAATAGATACAATAAGAGTACATTGCAGTTGTTTGGGACGAAAAAATATACCAAACTTTAAACAAAATAAATATCTACACGATGAAATCAGAGGTAATCAATTAAAGTTATACTATACAGAAAATCTTCAAATTACACACACAAATTCGACCTCCTGTCATTGAACCCCGCGTGTGACCACAATTTATAAAATGGGGTAAGGAAAAATAAAATCTTTTGAAGTGAAATTTGAGTATAAAAATGTAAACTTTTGTATCTTGATAAACCTTTGCTGACGTAAACCACTAGCACTCTATCGTGCGTACTTTTTGCACACAGAAATCACAGTTATTCTGGACCCTTGTTAGATTTATAGTTTTTCCGTTAAAAGAAAGTAATTTAGTCCAAATTTCCAATGAATGACATACAGCAAATATATTTTAACGTTTACGTAACAAAATGTCAGGTTCATTAATAGTTTTCTTGTTGTATGGTGAAAACAATTATATAACCAACCAGGGGTATAACTATCATTAATTGATTTATAGTGAATTGATTTGGATTTTGAGAAATTTATAGTTTTTTCGTAAAAGAAAACATAATTTAGCCCAATTTTCTAATTTAGAGGAAGTTAAACGTAAAATATATATCAACATGTTACGTAACTTGACAAATATCAATTTCATACAAGTTTTTCTTGCTTTATGGAATAACAATTCGCGAATATTTTAGTCAGCCATGGGTCGCGATTACAGTAAACACTAAACGAAAACAGAAACGTGTTTTGTATCGATGCGTTTAACTGCTTTAGAATGAATGAGATAACTTTGTATCAATATCAAAATCAGAAATAAGGTAACGACTTTTGTCGAAAAAGCGAGACAAAGCACGATCCTGGTACATTCGTCGTCTGCTGTGTCTACAAATAATCAGTCTGTGGTTAAATTAAGTTTTTGAAATTTTAATAGAGTGGGGCGCCCATATTCGCCGGGGACACAATTTCGCCGTTTTAGGATTTTGAGGTGTAAAAACTTCAAAGGATGGCCGAAATGGAAGACATTTACCGGTAAATGATATTATATAACTAATATGATTATTTTTTAAAACCGAGACAAAATTGCGGCACCTACTGAAAAGGATCGAAAAACGGACAACGATTTTCGGCCAATTTCCTGAAGAAAAAAAAACGAATTCAAAGAAGTATTTCTAAGTAATTCTTTGACTGAATGCCCCTAAATTTCAGTTCTTAACACCTTTGAAATGTCTGCTATTCATCTATAATGAAATTGATTTGATCAATGTTGTTAAAAACTGCGGTTATTTGATTGTAAATAGATGTGTAAAAACGGCGTATATGTGTCCCCCATTGACAAAAAATCAATAATTTCAAACATCCTTAAATCTAACTTTTCAGATGATTATATTAAAACATACACGTTTTCAAGCTAAAGAATATTTTGCATTTGTAGTTATCTTCATATAGAAATATCAGTATACTTCAAAAACATTTAGACCTGAACAGAAACTGTAGAAAACATGAAAAGATGTGGCGAAAATGAGCACCCCACTCTAACTTTCTTAACCTATCCTTGAATCCTGCCAAACTTGAACAAAAGCTTGTTTCTGATCATAAGCTTGTATCAAGAAATAAATTTTTAAAAAAAATCCTGTTTATCGAAATTTTACTTATTAATGGACTAAGTGTTATGTTAGTTAATATAACATTCACTCTGTGGTTAACGTTTTTGAAATAATAATAAATTTCTTAAACTATTCTTGATTTCAACAAACCATGGACAAAAGCTTGTATATGATCAAAAGGTGGTATCCAGATGTAAATTTATTTCCTATTTTACTAATAAATAAACTTAGTTTTTCTGCCAATTAACATAACATTCACTCTATGGTTAACGTTTTTAAAATTCTAATAACACGAATAACTTATTAAACTATCCTGGATTTCTACCAAACTTGGACAGAAGCTTGTTTATTATCAAAAGCTAGTATATAGAAGAACATTTTATTTAAATATATTTCATGTTATTCCGCATGTTACCTAATTATGTACGTAGTTTTCTTATAGCTAACATTACTCACAATCTGCAGTTAAAATTCCCAAATACGTTTATTAGATTCATAAAGAAAGCGAGTGGAACCCTTACACATTTTCATCTAAAAATCAAAATGGCTATTAAAAAGGGGTCCGTATTCCAGGGCTGTACTATTAGACACAAATGATATGTAATGAATAATATGTGTTCCTAATAATTGGAAAGTTATCCCCTTCCCCTTCATGAATTTGACCTACCGAAATAGACTATTTACCGTTTTTGTTAAAACATAAGCAACACGTGGGTGCCACATGTGGAGCAGGATCTTCTTTACCAAACGGAGCACCGGAGATCAACCCTAGTTTTTGGTGGGTTCGTGTTGTTTACTCTTTAGTTTTCTGTGTTGTAACATGTGAACTATTGTTTGTCTGTTTGTTCTTTTCATTTTTAGCCATGGTGTTGTCAGTTTATTTTCGATTTATGAGTTTGACTATCCCTCTGGTATCTTTCGTCCCTCTTTTATCATTTTGCTCATTGAAGAATTATTTCGTTTGTTATACAAAACACAGTTATAGGAAAGTTATGTATGATTGAATAGTTATAAAAATTATAGATTTAAAGTATACATAAAGAGAGAAGTTAATATACCTAATGTTTACCCTACCACGGCGTTCTTCAATAGTCTTTAAAATGAATATGACTTGTGATAAATCATCATCATAAAACATGTCAGTAACTGAATATTTAAAAGTAGATGCGTTCGATTGTTTTTCCAATGATAAATGCAAGGAAAGCACTTGCTGTGGTCAATTAAAAATATAAATTTAAACAAGTTCAAAAACTACCCAAACAAATCAGAAATTTCTGAATCATTTAAAGTTATTCTTAAAAAAATATATGTTAATTCAAAAAATATAACAGATATCTACGTATCTCCAAAAAGTACAGTAAATAGTTATCAAAGGTACCAGGATTATAAGTAATTTTCAATTAATTAAAAGGAAAACGTTGACATTGTTTTAAAATATAATGTCGAGAACGTTGTAAAAAAAATGTCAAGTGCAAATGACAAATATATAAATCTTTTATATCTTGATAAACATTTGTGGACGTAAACCACGTTCACTCTATTGTGCGTACTTTTTACACACACATATTATATTTATATCATGAATCGGACCCTTGTTATATTTATAGTTTTTTCCGTAAAATAATTTTTTTTTCTCCAATTTTCCAATGGTGTTAAACGGCAAATATATTCGTCTGTTATGTAACAAAAAGTATTAGTTTTGTATATATATTTTGTTGCTAAACATCGTTTAACGGTGAAAGTAAGTCTTTCATTCACCGATTTAATTTATAGTTGTTTTCCGTTAAAGAAAATAGTTTGGCCCACTTTAGAGATGTTTAACGTAAAATATATATATAAATTTGTTACGTGACAAATATTCAATTTCATGAATAGTTTTTCTTGCTTTATGGAGGAACAATTATTCATTAATCAGCCATGGTTTGCGATTATATTAAACAATATATACGAAAACCGAAACGTTTATTTTTTTCATTTAAAATATTTTATTAAAATTATGGTAACCTTTCTTTTTAAGTAAATGCTATAGACTGGGACACTTGTGTCTCAAGATCATAACCAGAAATAGGTAACAATTTATCATTCAAATAGCAATATTACTATTCATAAAGAGCTCTATTACTTGGCTGTCTTATCAAAAACCAGAAATAGGTAACAATTTCTCATTCATATAGCTATATTACTATCCATAAAGGGGACTCTATTACTTGTCTGTCTTATCAAAAACCAGAAATAGGTAACAATTTCTCATTCAAATAGCAATATTAACATTCATAAAGGGGACTCTATTTCTTGGCTGTCTTATCAAAAACTCATAAAACTATAGTTTTCGTTATAATTACAAGGTTATCTTTTGTGCATTTGGTAGTTCTTTCATCTGTTATGCCATAAACAATTATAAGAATATATGTGGGATTGCATAGTAATAAAGATTGTAAATGAAAATAAAACAAAAGAAAGATTTTTTTACGAATGGAACCCCACCACGGTTTACTTCAATAGGCATATGAAGTAATAGAATAAGTCATTAATTTACAACACAGTAAGACATGTTAAAGACGCCATTTTTTCATTTTCCAACGTTTACTTTATGATCACGTATAGTTAAGAATATTTTTCGAGTGTGATATTATGATACTTTAGAGGCCACCTATTTTGCACTTCTTCTGTACTATTATTTGTCAGTTTGTCTATATTTTTTTTAGCCATGGCATTGTCAGTTTATTTTCAATCAATGAGTTTGACTATCCCTCTGGTATTTTTCATCCCTCTTTTGCAATCGAAATAACCAATCTAAAAAAATCATGAACTCGAACTTTAATCGTTATCATCAACTATTATACGTTATCATCGGTTAAATTCGTGTTAACGAATATGTGTAATTCGTTATAAATAAGAACATATTTGAAATTCGTAATAACGAGTCTGTGAAGTCGTTATAATTAAGTACAATAGTTATCAAAGATACCAGGATTATAATTTAGTATAAAGTAAAAACACAAAAATACTGAACTCCACTTAAAATTCAAAAAGGAAAATCAAAAATCAAAAAGACAAAATCAAAAGTCCAAACACATCAAACGAATGGATAACAACTGTCATATTTCTGACTTGGTACAGGCATGTTCATGCCTTTATGCCATCATATCAAAACATTTATGAAGCCAAACAAGTACAAAGTTGAAGAGCATTGAGGATCTAAAATTCAAAAAAGTTGTGCCAAATACGGCTAAGGTAATATATGCCTGGGATAAGTTTGAAGATGAGGTCATGGTCAGATGACACCTTCCAGTTGGACATGTTCACCTTACAATCCTTCCATTCACCAATTACACTAAACCTATTGTTTTATAGTATCTGAGATATGAAATTCGTGATAATCGTTTTTCAAAATTTAGTTTAACATATTAATCCAAAAAATTCGTGTTTTATCAGATAACTGTGATTGATATTTTCCATGCATCGCTGTTAGAAGAACTAAAAACTATTACTATATTAGTGACTAGTTGTTGCTTACAATTTATAAGCAACCGTGCAAGGTTTGAATATCTCCTGATTTTAAAATATCCATGTCAAGTATGTACGTTCCATGTAACCTACATTCTCGGTGGGGCTTAATTTTGCTTTCTTACTTAAATATGATAATAAATAATGATAGATGACACGCAGATATAATTTTGTATGAAAACTTACATATATATTAAACATACATATTTGTTCAATAAAACTGCCAAGCGGTTGTATGTAGGTCAATAGTATATAAAATTGTCAAAGCAAATACGATAAACTTAGTTGGAATAGTAGAAATGATCTCAATTTTAACCACGAATCAATAACATTTTTGCTAGTTGTGTATTTATTCTCAAACTACTCATTTGAAAGGGTTATGTTAAAGTCATAAGAAACCTCAAATCAAAAAAAATAATGCATGTTTGTTTATAACTCAACGGATAGTTTTCATTATAAAACTTATGTACATATACTTTTTTTTCGGAAGAAAATTCTTCAATTTATTCATATTTAGAAGAAGTTTACTTTATTTGAATTGCTTCCTTCCCCGACATATTTTTCGTATGCAAAGTAACCTCAGCGTGACCCATCTCGTTAAAATCCGTTGATCACAATACGCATGGATGTCCTTAAAATAAACTATTATTTGAATTTACATGTTAAACACGTGCTCAATTTCCATGCTTTATTGTTGATTTGTCGAGTGTTGACAAACAGGTGACAATCGTTTAACTTCGGATTCAAAACACGAACTTTAATTACCTGCCATATTTTCACAACAACACTGACCGATTGAAAAACAAATTGACGATTATACAAAATTTACACGAAAAAAATGATAAATTCGTGCACAGAAGACTAAGTTAATGATGTTTGTATGCAATGGTTCAAGAATTGGAAGAATATTATTTTGGCAGTGGCTATTCGACCGGCACCGACTAAATAGCAAATTTGCTATTTGACCGGCACCGGCAAAATAGCAAATTTGCTATTAAGCCGGCACTGAATAAAACTGTTCATTGATATGATTAGCAGAGAAAATAATTTAAAATCATTTTATCACAATATCAAGCTTAAAAAATACACCGAGTACAATATTTTTTTTTATTGAAGATGTTTATAATATATAATTTATAACTTTATAATATTAATTAAAAGCATGAAAACACATTTGTTTATACTTTTTTAAACGTATTCTTTTCAAAAATATTTATAAAAAAGTTGATGTCCAAATCTGTGTAAAATCTATGGTTTAAATATACTGCCAAGCTATAAAAATAGTGTTATGTAAAACTATGTACATCTTAAAAAAGATAATATTAAAAGTTGTTTGCTACGAATTTCAAAAGGACACATGATTTAACATTTGCAATTGTTACAAAACCAGTTCTTTGCCTTTGAAAGTTGTTTTAATCTAGCACAAGATAAATGTTGCCACTCCAAACAGGAACTACACATGACACTGGCTTCCTTTGAATCTGCATCATGTGTGCATAGGATTCTTTTATTTCTCTTTATAATTTTATATACATTCTTAATAGCTTCGTTTTGACAATACTTTTTGATTAAATCAATGTTTACAATTAAGTCCAAACAAGAGGCAGTTAAAAATTCAGGTCTTGCTTCAACTTGTTCCTCAGTTATTAAAATGTTGATATTAGCAGCATTTTTTGCTAAATTGCTTCCAACAGAACATCTAATAAAAGAAATCCGATTTCTTTGGATCTTTTCGGGTACTCTTTTTTGGAAGCCCGATGACTGTTTGTTATAGCTGTCAATATAATTTCTCTATCGCTGTTCTCTTTCTGCTCTAGTTTTACTTCATACCGTAGTGAAACCTGTTTCAGGATATATGCCCAAGCATATGGTGTCACCAACTCTTGATATTTATATTCAGGTGAATCATTCGAGAATGCTGAAACAGATTCCTCTCTCGAAATATACCACTTGTCATGAGGTCTTGTTCTGTTTGCAAAGAATCAGTTAAGAAAGTGTTCAATCATATTGTGATTTTAAATTATCATTAAGCTTTTTTATTCTCTGCTAATCACATCAATGAATTGTTTTATTCAGTGCCGGCTAAATAGCAAATTTGCTATTTAGCCGGTGCCGGTCAAATAGCCACTACCGGTCAAATAGCCACTGCCTATTATTTTTCACCTGTCACTCGTTTCTTATGACTTTAACAGAATAAAAGTATAAGAGTGTACGTAAAAAAAGCCTAAAAATAATAAATACAATAAAGAAGACCCCGATGTATACTCTTCTGTAAGTACGAGGTATCATGTATTTACTAATTTTTGTCGAGCCTACGATTTTTTCACAGAAAGCTCGACATAGGTATAGTGATCCGGCGGTGGAGGCGTTAGGTCACTTCTTACTTTAAAAAGTTTATTTTAGAAGGTGGAAAACCTGCATGTTTCATACCATGTGCATTGATACCTTATGCTACGACCTTTCCATCAATCACATGTCCATTGTCCTTGATCTCATTTTGCTGGTTCAGTGACTACTTGAAAAAAAGTCTAGATATTTTTTATGTTAATTTCTCTCTTATTGTGAGTTATGGGATAACTATATTTTAAAATAACTCATCCGAGCTCACCTATGACCCTAAATGTAAGGCCGGCTGTTTCTGTCGTGTTTGGGGGGAAATCCGAGTCCGGCTTCATCAGTGGTCATCTCAATAAGTTGAATATTTGCGTGTTATTTTTTTTTATTATTATTTATTTCGTATGTTATATTGGACCAGCATGTCCATTTTCCTGGTTCAGTGACTACTTGGAAAAAAGTCAAGATTTTATTTTAACGTCAATTTCTCTCTTATTATGAGTAATAGGATAACTATATTTGGTATATGCGTACCTTGTAAGGTGCCTCGTTCAGTTTTAACCTGACCTAATTTTATGGATAAGTGACCAAGGTTAAGTTTTGGCGGTCAGGGACATATCTCAGATACTATAGACAAAAGGTCTAGTGTATTTGGTATATGGAAGGATTTTAAGGTGTACATGTCCAACTGGGATGTGTCATCTGACCGTGACCTCATTTTCATGGTTCAGTTGTTGCTGTTAAGTTTTTGTGTTTTGGTTTGTTTTTCTTATACTGTATACAATAGGTCTACTATGTTTGGTGTATGGAATGATTGTAAGGTACACATGTCCAACTGACAAGTGTCATCTGTCCTTAACCTTGTCCAGACTCAGATACAAAACTCGACATATAAGTTACAGATACTTTTGATCAACCAGAAAAAATTAGGCAATAACTCAAAGACGTCTTTCTGCAGTTTTGATGTGAATGTAAAGTTTGAAGATCTGAAAATTCTAGACATTTCTTATATTTTGCCTTTGACAATTTTTCTGTCTATATTCAGTTTTTGTCGAGCCTGCAACTTTTGTTGCAGAAAGCTCGACATAGGGATAGTGATCCGGCGGCGGCGGCGGTGTTAGCTCACTTCTTAAAAGCCTTATATTTTAGAAGGTAGAAGACCTGGATGCTTCATACTTTGTATATAGATGCCTCATGTTATGAACTTTCCGTCAGTCACATGTCCAATGTCCTTGACCTCATTTTCATGGTTCAGTGACTACTTGAAAAAAAAGTTAAGATTTTTTGTAATGTTAAATTCTCTCTTATTATAAGTAATTGGATAACTATATTTGGTATGTGCGTACCTTGCAAGGTCCTCATGCCTGTCAGACAGTTTTCACTTGACCTCAACCTCCGATTTCATGGATCAGTGAACAAGGTTAAGTTTTGGTGGTCAAGTCCATATCTCAGATACTATAAGCAATAGGTCTAGTATATTCGGTGTATGGAAGGACTGTAAGGTGTACATGTCCAACTGGCAGGTGTCATCTGACCTTGACCTCATTTTCATGGTTCAGTGGTTATAGTTAAGTTTTTGTGTTTTGGTCTGTTTTTCTTATACTATATGCAATAGGTCTACTATAATTGGTGTATGGAATGATTGTAAGGTGTACATGTCTAGCTGACAGGTGTCATCTGACCTCGACCTCATTTTCATGGTTCAGTGGTCAAAGTTAAGTTTTTTAGTTTTTGTCTATTTTTCTAATACTTTATGCATTAGGTCAACTATATTTGGTGTATGGAAATATTTTATGATCTATATTTCGGTTAAGCAGGTTTTATTTCACCTTGACCTTATTTTTACGGTCCATTGCTAAGTTTTAAGTTTTTGTGTTTCGGTCTGTTTTACTTTATTTATAAGCAATAAGTCAACTATATTTGTTGTATTGAAAAATTGTTAGCTGTTACGATACATGTCTGCCTTGCATAATTCATCTGACCTTGACCTCATTTTCATGGTTCACTGATCAATCTTTCATTTTCTTGGTTAATGTTGAGTTTATGTGACAGTTGTAATAAAGCTTTATATTTAGATCTATCAAGATAGTATCAAGGATTATTTAAGAAGGCGAGACATTTCAGTGTGTGCACTCTTGTCTCCAGTATACCTCGTTCAACAAAATCAACGTACTTTGAGCTAGCTCTAGAGGAACGTATCAATTGAGACATATATACTCCATATGCTGGTGCCACTGGGATGTTGCTACACAGAAATGGAAGTTGACTATAGGAAAATTAAAATCATCCAGTTTGTCATAAATTTTGGTATTTAACCTACCATTCATGGTCACCTCGAGAAAAAGGTCATAATATGAAGCTGATTTATCTGTGTCGATAGTATCTTTAATTTCCAGTTCACCTTGATATATTGAATGTAAGTGATAACTGAATCTATTATCATTAAGAGACAGTACATCATCAATATACTGAAAGGTGAAATTAAAAGACTGGGCTAATCAGAGTTAATTAAGATTGGGTTTTAACATAACCACAGTGTTGCCAGGATAGTGATACAGTAGAACAAAATTGAGATGGAAATGGGGAATGTGTAAAAGAGACAACAACCAGACCATAGAAAAAACAACAGCAGAAGGTCACCAACAGGTCTTCAAGGTAGCGTGAAATTCCCGCACCTTGAGGCGTCCATCAGCTGTCCCATAAACAAATATATACTATTTTAGTGATAATAAACGCCATACTAAACTTAAGAAACTAAAATTAAAATAATACAAGACTAACAAAGGCTCAAGGCTCCTGACTTGGGACAGGCGCAAAAATGTGGCTGGGTTAAACATGTTTATGAGATCTAAACCCTCCCCTATACCTCTAGCCAATGTAGAAAAGTAAACGCATAACAATACGCACATTAAAATACAGTTCAATAGAAGCCCCAGTCTGAATGCCTACTTAGACCACTCGGGCAACAAGGCCCTGTGAAAAATAACAAATATATAATAAAACTTTATTTGATAACATAAAGCAACCTGTCTAAAATCAAATTTCTAAATTACAATAATCACAGTGACCTAAAATATACACCGTATCACACAATCACAGTGAAATTATATTACATCATCACTAAATATAGCAAGTCTATTTTTATGGAATATGCAATAACCTTACATTCTCTATTCATACATATATGTAGAATATAGTGAATTAAATCAGATGTTTGTATAGAAAGGGACGTTTTTTAAATAAAAAGTTTGTATCAGGAATTATGCAAAAACTTCTTACATACATGTATGTAGAATATACAAATCAAATCTGATGTTTGGGTGGCATATCTTACACAAACCTCACAAAGGGACTTTTTTAAATAAAAAGTTTGTATCAGGAATTATGCAATGACCTTACAATCTTTATTCTTACATATGCAGAATACAGTGAATTCATTCTGATGTTGAATGCAAATTATCTTACATAAAATATACAAAGATGTATAAGGGACTAATTTTAAATCAAAAGATAGTGATAGGAATTATGCAATAACCTTACAATCTTTATTCTTACATATGCAGAAAATATGAATTAATGTGTGGATGGAAATTATTTTACATAAAACACATAAAGATGTATAAGGGACTTTTTTTTTAATAAAAAGTTAGTATCAGGAATAATGCAATTACTTCTTACATATGTAGAATATACGAATTAAATTTGATGTTTGGATGGATCATCTCACACAAAACTCACAAAGATGTAAAAGGGACCATTTTTAAAAATAAAAAGTTAGTATCTGGAATTATGCAATAACCTTTCAATCTCTATTCTTACGTAACATTATGCAGATTATATGAATTATATTTGAATGGAAATTATGTTACATAAATCATACCGAGATGAATACAGACATCTTTTAAACAAAAAAAGTTTAAAAATTAGTATCATGAGTGGTACAAGGATATTTGATAAAACAAAGAATATATTAGTTGCTGCAATGTTGAAAATTGTGAATTTTAAGATTTAAAAAAAAAAACTCGTGTAAGTAGGACAATGTTAGAATTTACATGGTCAATTCGTGTATAAATAGAAATGATGTGATAACAAAATATTTAAACTTTTCACAATCATACAACCAGTGGCAATCTGCAGAAAAAATAGTTTTTATTTATAGCATTGGAAGTAATACATCTCTGATATTATTTGTAGAATCAAACACAGGCATATAAATAAAGTAGTTGAACCAAAGGGCCAGAAAATAGAAATTAAGAAAAAATTAGTGAAAGTTGTTGATGAGGCTGAAAAGCGATAAAAGATAAAATATTTGCCTGATTATCTCTAATTCCTTGTACATTTAAACCCTGTTTGACCAGCTGGATATATTAACAATAAAACATTTATAGTTTCATAGGATTTCTGTCCATGTTTATTTTGAATAAAATTAATCATTTAAGAAACAGACTCTACCATCTTACCAAATCATTAAATTATATTTACCCGTCTCCATTTTTTTTAAATAATCAAAATTTAAAATTATCTCAATGTATCTTGAAAAAAAAATCAAAATCAAAAATGAAGAATCTATATATTCAATTAGTTTATCAAATAAAAGATTGATTTTTCAACCACCCTTAAAATTTGACATATAACAGATGTTAACGATATAGGGATCAATATATTACTTTTATTTTACAAAGCACACCAAAATGAGGTAATATATAGGTATTATACATAGGATTTCTATTCGATTAAATTAAGTAAAAATAAAATTCTACAAAACATTATTAAAACAAAACTTTAATACTATCTTATGGCTCAATACAAATATATGACTACATAGTATAAGATTTTTTTTCAGATTACCTCCCATTGAATTTCTCAAAGAGTTAGAGATTTCTAAATTTCAGTAAAATGCACTTTGTGCTTTACTCATGTATAAATTAAATCTCTTCCAATTTAGAGTATGCACATCACCACAAGCGAGTTGGAGAGTCTAAGGATCTACTTAGATCACCAAGCCCACGCGGTCACAAGTTTGATGCAAATATTATTTTCGCGATAAGTCACAAACATTACAATGAGAATATTTTAACACTGTTTTAAAAGTTTTTTCATTACATTCAATTTAAGGTAATAAAAACTGACCTTACTAGACCAGTACACATAAAAATGATTTTAGACAAGAGAGTCAACTCAAATAAGCTTCATACGACAAATATGACAGACATTAACTTAAATTTTCTACTTATCAATAAACAGAATAATAGATACAAATAAAGCTGAGTATATGTAATACACATAAAGCAACACAATAAATTAGCACTGCACATATAGCTTCATAAAATAACAGGAAAAATGAGCGCTGCACATTTAGCTACACAAAATAATTACACAAAATAACAATAAATGAGCACTGCACATTTAGCTACACAAAATAACAATAAAATAGCACTGCACATATTGATATACAAAATAAAAGGATAAAGGTGTCACAGTATGTTTTAATCAAGTTAAATGTGAACCTGAAATATTTGTGTATGAACATGTTATACATATCCTTTATAAACTTAAAACAAAATTCTCAGCCAGCAAGGAAAAATATAAATATCACTTATGTGTTGTCTGAATGATGTAGTTTTTTTTTTTATCTCCATTTGAGAGAGAATTTAACAACTAAATGTAATGTCATTGCATTGAAGTAATACTTTATTGCATTGTTATATTTCTAAACATCCTGAGATTCAATAATTTTGATTTCAATCAAATGCTTATAGGCAAGCCAAAAGGCTGGTAATTTTTTTTTCTTCTCAAGATTGTGAACATTCTTTCACAAATTAAAAATTCAAAATCTACAATAAATCTGACTTGTTATTTATTTGTATATACCTTGTTTTATGCTAAAGCAATGTTGTTGCTAATGCAATAAAGATTCATTCATTCAAATTCATTCATTTGACAATGACTGTGTGGTTTTCAGTTTTAAACAGGCCCTTGTTGATGAATACTCAATAAAATGCCTAATTAGATTGAATGGAGACAACTCAGATTAAAGGGAGCTAACTCAAATCTACTGTAAATTCAGAAATTATTGTGTGCATCTATTATTGCGATTTTGTCAGTTAAGACTAAAATGTAATTTTAATTTTTACGATTTTGAGAAAAATCCTGTTTTATATAATAATTCGTATAAAATATTTCAAAATGCGAGTTTAAATTATTGCGTTTACAACTCTGTTGCATTTTTCGCAATAATTAAAACCTCGCATTAATTTCTGAATTTACAGTAATTGATTTTTTCAGCTGATGAATGATGGACTATTGAGTTATGTTTTCCCTTGTTACAAGAGAGACAACTCTAATTAAAAAAAAGCAAAAAAAAACGTTTTATCAACCAAATCAAACCAGACAAAACGATCACACAAATTAATTCAGTAGTTCACAGTATATAATACTGTGGTAAAATTGCACAGTCCCTTTCAGGAAAAAGATTACATGATACTATTTCTACGGCATAATTTTGTGTTGTGCTATTTTTTCTGAGTGTTCATAAAATGGAAAAAATCTCATGGTCAAATGTGAAATTTTCAACGCAAGACATCATTAAATATAATTTGATAAGACCCAACAATAAGATATTCAAACTTTTCAGAAAAAAATATGTTGAAAATATTGTAAATTTAAGCAACAACTTTTGACAGATGGTTTTTATCCTGTTTATTTTGTTTTGAAATGGATCTTTCAATGGCAATTTTATATAAATGAAAAGTTATTAAGGAAAAATCAGAATTTGTGCAACACAGAAAATCAGTTAAACAATGCAAAATATGAAGAATATCGATTTTTTTTTAACAAGCATTTTTTTCAATGAAAATTACGAAAAATAAGATGTAATAAACCAAGGAAAATGCTGTTCTAACATAAAAACATAAGGTAGATAAATACCCAAATTATACCCTAATAAAATAAATAATACTCTTAATTATTATGGAATCTTGGTGAAGAAAAATCAACAGTATGCATCATAATGTATTTATTTAAAACTTTAATCAGAAGCTGCCAATACTTACCCTAGTGCATGTCAAATGTTACACTTTTCTGTTACGATTATTGGTGAAAATCCAAATTTTAAAATGTTAAAAATCATTGTCAATTTGTGGTAATTTTTCGACATAAGATTGGTGTCACTGCCTATTGAACGCAGCTCATCTAAATACGAAAACACGTTTGATCTTGTTTAAACCCGTTAAGTGAGATCTTTGGTTACAGCTCTAAATGTTGGGACTATATTTTTTCTCTTAAGATTTGGGACTACCGGTATATTTCTCTTATGTATTTAAAAAAAGCCTTCTAAGAGGGCCTTTACAGCCAATTGCTTTGAGTGTGTAGATTTACTGTAACATCTTAATTTAGCTTGCTTGCTAGACCGTGAAGTCATTATAAGGTAAGGTATACTACCCTCCTTTAGAAGTAGTTTAGTTCTAAAGACTAAAGACTAAAGATTGTTTATCGGTCAGACTGGTCCATTCCTAAAGAAGGGTAGATTACCTAACCTAATAATGACTTCATGGTTCAGCTAGCAAGCAAGCTTACCAAAGATATTATCTTTACCTACATGCTCACTGCAATCAGCTGTAACAGAAAAATGTGTCAGTGCCAGACTAACTCTACAAAACAAATAATTATGCTGATAATTTGTAAATTAAAAATACAAAATAAAGTTATACAATGGGATGAATAATGGAAATAAAAATATCTCTAAAATAGCTTAAATTATGCAACAAACATAGAAATAATTTAGAAAGCAAACAAAAGGAGACACTGATTACCAATTAGAGATGTATACACAATGTCATTATTATGATTCAACACACATACACTAACAAATAATCACAAATACCTTAAATTGGCAATTATAAATCATGAAAATATTATTCCAAACAAAACATAATGGATTTCAAATATTGAAATAAATGATAATTCGATTGCTTTCATGTTCAAATTCCCTGTTATTTACTGTTCTAAAAGAGGTAAAGCAGGAAAAAATGATGGATTTCAAATATTGAAATAAATGATAATTCGATTGCTTTCATGTTCAAATTCCCTGTTATTCACTGTTCAAGAAGGGGTGAAGCAGAAAAAAACATATTTCAAATATTGGAATAAATGAATATGCTTTGGATTTCAAGTTTAAATTCTAGATCATTCACTATTCAAAAGGGGGTAAAATAGATTCCATTATGTATAGGAGATGAAATGTCCTCAATTTGATTTTCTATTTTCAACAAACTTCTAGTGGGGGTGCTAACATGCTGAATTTATATTAACTATCATAAGTAGAAAAATATGTACTTTAATTAATTTACAATCAGAGGATAAATTAATTCTCACATGTTTTTTCAGCTTGATTTAGTGTAAAACTAAAATGGCAATGTTGCCAGCTATACCAACAAAGTGGCAATGTTGACAGCTATACCAGCGAAATGGCAATGTTGCCAGCTATGCCAGCAAAGTAGTAATGATTTCAAGCATGCTCAGGCCTGCTTTCTTTATACTTTTTATGCTGGACTATAAAGGCATCCGTATGAATGATACAGAATTTGCATATTCAGGTCATCAAGAAAACAATACAATTGCAACGCTTTACCCAATAAATAAAGTTTGATTCAAGTGCTAGACTTACAATTCATGTAAAACAATTATAATACAACTGAAATGTATATTTGTACAATTCATAGGTTCTAATACAGTACTTCTCATACAATGTCTATTAGTTCGAGTCTTAACAAAACATGTATCTGCACAATATAAGTGTTAAATAAAATGACATTTGGAATAAAGGACAAGTGTGGTTTATATTGCATTGTTTCATAGATATTGTCAATAAGCATGAGGGTTGTGTTAGAAGGGTTTCCCACAATAATGTCGTCTTCGATATCTATGGAGGGCTTAGGTTGTCACTTTTCAGCTACATATTATCAAAATTTAGGACAATTTTCAGTTCCTTTACATCAAATCTAACAGTTCATAACATACAGTCTGCATCAACAGCATTCTAACAAATATAAATGAAATAGTCAACACACATAATAACACCCTTGCAAGTCATGCAATTACCACTTTTCTCTCTAACACTGAATTGAAAATTTCTCTTAACAGTCTAGCTTTACAACAAAACAATTTGATCACACAGATCAATAGCAAATGTTATGCAAAAGCTTATATAAAGCAGTCGTTCAACTAAGGTCACTCTTAATCCATTCAGTCTTAGAATTGTAAATTGGATTATATCTGAATTAGAATGAAAGTATAAATTTCAAATAAAAAAATTAAGGCTGGATTTCTCTTATTGCTGTTGTAAGCTTATTCTTATTCGTACATGTAAGTTAAGATATATAAACAAATGACGTGGATGTTCGACAGAGGACTCAAATCACTTTCACTTTCCAATAATCACTGTCAAGTTACTGGCCAAAAATAAAGTGTTAAAAGGGGTCCTGATTCAGAAATCCCAGGATTAAAAACATGAAATCCGGAGGTCCAGAATTTAAAGAAATTTAAATCCTGACATCCCAAAACTCTGAAAAAGAATTCCTGGATCACGACAGGATCAATCACGAAATCTCAAGCTTAAAAACACCCAATCATGACGTCCATAAAAACAGTCCTGCTCCCCCCTCCCCCCTCTGTTAAGTAGAACAAGAGAAAAATGTCATGAAAATATTTACCAAACAGATGGTCAAAAGTTATAACAATACAGTCTTCTTATAAGTGGGGTTCAGTAAAACTAATGCAAATTTTTCTTTAAAATTAACAATAAACTCAATATTGGAGGGGTCAATGTTATTTGTTCTCTAGTTAATTGTCAACAAGCTCACATTGATAAACTCAACAAATGAACAAATATACAATAATGACAGATTCATAAATGAAATGGCTTAATTTATACAAATATAATGCAGACTTTTCAAAATAAATTATGTTTAAACATGGTTATCAACTAAATAAATGTTTTTGCAACTATTCATTTAATTACTTATGAATAATTATAACATTTAATGAATGATCATAACCCACTCATAACACTATTAATTGAAAATAACTGCACACAAATTATTTCCTACACATAATCGCGATGCATCATTCCGAACTATACATTTAACCAAGAACCATATTCTAAATTATCATTCTATAAACCTGATCATCAGTTTAAGTTAATTTTCCACAAATAGAAAAAGTTTGTTCTGTGAATATGGTTCCAGGATGTATTTACAATTTGTTCAAATGGACACAAAGTTGTCCTGGTATTTCTAAATGTACATTCATTTATTTGCAATTAAATAAGTTATTAAATAATAGAATTATATACTTAACAAATAATTGTAAAAATACCCACAATTTAAAATAATAATGCTTTTCAAATAAGAAATAACTTAATCTAAAATAATTGAACATTTCAGAGAAAACTCATAAAAATGGCATCATAACTTTTGAGAAAGTCCCTGACTAATAAATATTCATTAGTTGGTATCTTTACACTCTCTTATCACTTCTGAGAAAGTCTCTGACTAATGAATATTCATGAGTTGGTCTCTTTACACTCTCTCATCACTTATATTATTCATGGAGCTAGAATTCTTTTTGAGAAAGTCCCTGACTAATGAATATTCATGAGTTTGTCTCCTTGCACTCTCTCATCACTTTTATTATTCATGGCACTTTTGAGAAAGTCCCTGACTAATGAATATTCATTTGTTGATATCTTTACACTCTCTCCTCACTTATACTATTCATGCTATTCGTGGCGCTACAATAACTTGGGGGATCAATCACGATTTCTATTGGCGAGATCTTGTCTTTGTCTAGGAGGGTGTCAGTTTCTTCTTCATCGATGTAAAAATGTGTTTTCTTTGGCTTTTTCTTTCCTTTTGATGGCTTATGAGAGGAGAATTCACTTTCACTGGGAATTGTGGGTAATTCTTCCCCATCTCTTTCTGGTCTCCTCTTGGTTTTTCTGTAAAGAAATAAAAAAATAAATTAAAAATTCAATAAAAGAAATGTTACCCGTTTTTTTCAATTTATTGTTTCTGGGTTGATGCTTTAAAAGGATTCGTATATAGTTGGAGATTCTCTTATAATTGTGTTGTTTAACTTTTGAGAGCAGTTTTTATATTTTTTATTTACTTGTTTATTATATTTTATTCAAATTATATTATCAGATTATAGCACACCTATTATTCCCTACCAGAGGTTGAAGTCATAAAACTTTGCTCAGTGCTTGGAGCACAAAAATCATGCTCGAAACACCAAATCCTGTGTTTTGATTGGTTGATTCTCTAGTATGAGTACAAAAATCTTGCTCAAAAGTTTTATGACCAAAAGACCAGGGGTTGAAGTCATAAAACTTTGCTCAGTGCTCGGAGCACAAAAATCATGCTCGAAACATGAAATCCAGTATTTTGATTGGTTGATTCTTGAGTCTGAGTACAAAAATCGTGCTCGAAAGTTTTATGACCGCAAGGCCAGAACTCACCAGTAATAATCGCGCGCATTTAGTCCGTGATAAAGTATATAAATTCTTGTAGAATGAATTTACCAAAAAGATTTTAGGAAAATTCTAGCCAAGGTATCAAAAGTCTGAGCCTATTGCAGGGTACTGTATAGGATCAGAACAATTCTTTAACCCTCCCCCTTTTTTCTGAGGTCCTTTATTTTTTGTTTTCTGTTTTTCTATATACTATGAACATATATACTAAAAATTAAGAGTATTTGCTATTTAATTATTACAAGTCAAAGTTTCCTTAGTATCAACGGCAGTCAGTGATATATTAAATAGATAATCTCTATATAGTATATCAGTGACCACTGTGGATAAATTTAGAATTGATTGTAAATAACAAATATACTTTGTTTATAGTATAAGTTTTATCAAAGGATACAGAAAAATGTGGAAATAGTTGGCCTGTCCACAAGTACAAAGGATTTGTATAGGTAAAACAGCCCTGAACGGCAGTCTATGACTTAAAAGTCCGTCCAATGATGAAAACAATATACAGACTTCATTATTTTCGTTTTTCTCCCAAAATAACCTGAACTGCATAATCATAAGCAAGGATGGCAAATGCGACTATACATGGTTCTACAGGCCCGTAGCCAGGAATTTCCAAAGGGGGGTTCGTTTGACTCACAAACTCGACTTTAACAGTCACAATTCGAACAGAACATCAACTTTAACAGTGCTTATTAGTTTTCAAGGGGGGGGGGGGGGGGGGGGGTTGTCCGAACCCCCCTGGCTACAGGTATGTTCTATGCATGGTAAAGTGACGCCACAAAAATTCAAACTTGATCTGTAATTTGTGGTAAGAAGCAATATTGTGTTTAACTTTCATATTTTTTGGTTGAGGCAAACTAAAGTTAGAGAACAGAAACCAATTTTTGGATGTATGTATGAAAGAAGGATAAATTTAATGCCGTCTCAGCTACAGCAGTCAGTTGTATATAAACTCTAAACTTAATTCAATCAAAGCCAAGCTTTGGCTGCCAAAATTTAATTTGTTCATACGAACATTATATGCGTAAATCATGCGTATAAGATGTGTATGGTCAATCAAAATGGCAAACTTTATAAGGAGAATGACATTTTTAACTCAATAAGGTGTGCTAATACTGCAGAATTCCTTATTATTTTTTTAAATAATTTACATCTTACAAAGTTTACCAGAAAATTTCAACACAAAATATTTAAACTTTGATTTACAGTGTTTTAATACACAGAATATTTAAGAAAGTATGCAAAAAAAAAATTATTTTTTTTTTTTTATAAAATTTGCTGACAAGAGTTATTTCCTATAGATCTGTATTTCAAATTTTCAAATCTAAATTAAAATACCTGATCTCTCCATAATATTTCAAAAAATTACAAGACTTATCTTTTCTCTAATTTTTGTGCTATTTTCACATTTCCTGACCGGTGTGAGAAAAATATTTCTCCTCACTAGTGAAAAATGTGTTCTCTGCAAATGATTAGTCAAAATTTAATAATGACGTCTAAATGTTTTGTTTTCTTCTGAATTTTCCTATTGTGACCTCATGAAAAAAGGCGACAATGCCTGATGACGTCTGACACCATTACTCATGTATTACGATATTTCTCCACTCTCGACAGTTAAATTTTAGTTATTTAAAGAGCTCGACAAGCCTCGCGTTTTAAATAATAAAATTGAACTGTCTAGAGGCGGGAAATATCTTACGACACTTGTTGCAGTGTAAAAATCTATATTTTTTCTAAAATTAGGAAACCTATTTCAAAATTTAAAAGCATTGATTGATTGTTGGTGTTTAGTACCCCTTTCAGTACTATTGGTGGTTAATTATTATTTGTTGAGGAGGCCTATGTGAATTATAACCTTCAGTAGGCAAACTGACAATCCTAATTAAGTTCAGAGCATTCAAGCTGTACAATATAATTATTATACTTCATATCTTAAATGTTAAAAGATTTTCTTGAAAAGATTTAAGTAAAAAACACCTTAACCATGATATTTTAAACACCCTTTCTATAGAAAAGTGTACCCTCCCTTTAGATATTAGATATTGAGAGGATTTTAATAACAAATGACACTATATCTCAGCCACAGTATAATGACACCAGTTTCTGTCCAGTATCTTTTTATTCAGTAAAAAGCTGTACAAGATGCTGACAAACATATACTGTATAAAATTCAAAAATTATTGCATGCATTTATTATTGCAATTTTGTCATTTTAGACTAAAATGCAATTTTAATTTTTGCGATATTCAGAAGAATCCTGTTTAATTCATAATTTTTTTTCTCAATTTACAGTAGTTGATTCTATATGTCATTTATTTTGTGTTCCTCCTACATCTCTTTTGTCTAGAGAGACATAAACATAAATGGTTTATAATAATTATATAACCCACATTTATAAATATGTAACAGTACTTGTTGTATATTGATGTGGTTCGCAAGTGTCTCTGGTTTCTTTTATTCATACCTGCCAACTGTCACTATTTGCCGGGGATTTCCCCCATGGAGGATCCCAAATTGAAATTTCAAAAGAGCAATTTTGACCACAATTTAAACAAAACAATTAATTTTACAATGACGATAGGCTTATAACAGTATGGAGAAGCCAAAAAAACAACATTAAAATGTATTTCCTGTCCCCTTGAAGGTTTTTTAGGACTATGTCAGCCATCTTGCACGCAAAACCCCCATGGACATTTTGAAAAGTTGGCAGGCAGGTATGCTTATTTCTCTTTTTTTTCATAAACAAAATCATTGGTTATCCGGTTTGAACTACTCATTTATGGCCCTTTAAAGCTTGTTGTTCGGTTTGAGCCAAGGCTCCTTGTTGAAGGCCGTACTTTGACACATTGTGACTTGGATGGACGGTTATCTCATTGGAACTTGTACCACATCTTCTTATTTCTATACATGTTTATATGTAAAAAAAATTGTAATATCTAATGAACTAAAAGCCTAAGTGTTGTGAATGTTTCTAAGCATTATATTATATGACTGACTGACTATAATATATTATTCTGTATAGATATATGTATTGTGCTTGGGAATTATATAAAAGCTAAATATGATGAGCATCTGGTGCAAGAAAATTGGTACCGTTATAAATTTTATTAGGTATACCTGCTTTTGAACAGACTATTTACACCATTGAATAATTGGAAAATGAAAAGAAATTGTAAATCATTTAAAAAAAATAATAAAGATATGTGAAATAATTTGAAGATAGATATTGCTTACAAAATTTAAACTTAAAAGAGCAAAACGCTATAATTGTAGTACTGTACATGTATGGTAAAAAAGAGTAACAATTCTTGGTGACTATAACATGTACAGTGAAACCTCACTAAACCGAATCATGTATAAACCGAAAACCTGTATAAACCAAACATGTTCATAAGCACCATCATATCAAATTACGTGCATTGTGATTACTTCAACTTGTGAACCTAATAAAACCGAACATCATCAAAAACTGAAAATTCATAAGTCCCGAAGATGTTCAGTTTAAAGAGGTTTCACTGTATAACCATTGCATACATATTAATCTATCACATGAACAAATTCCTTCAAATTATACAACTTGTGCCAAAAAGATGTCTTCCCAGACAGAAAGACAGCCTGATTTCCCAAAAAACTATGAAATGCATATTTAATAGGACGAATGTCACCATTGTAAATTGTAGTAGGTCACTGCCACCTAACCGATACAGACTTTCCCAACCTATTTATTATTCTAGTTATAAACATCTATGATATTCATGTATTAAATCATCATAGGATTCTGAGAAGTAGAACTTTTTTTATTTGAATTAGGCCATTTGATTTCTTGGTTGAATTGTTTTTCATTGTTATTTCAGGGCCTTTTTTATAGCTGACTATGCGTTATGGGCTATGTTCATTGTTGAAGGCCGTACGGTTACCTCTAGTTGTTTTTTTCTGTCTCATTTTGTTCTCTTGTGGAGAGTTGTCTCATTGGCAATCATACCACATCTTCTTTTTTATATTTACAGCATATCGTTTATCAAAGAAACAAATATGTTTTTTAAAGGCACCAGCGTCAGATTCTGGGATGAAAAGGCACATCAGGGACACACTTTTCAAAATAAATTTCATAAACACTTTTTGAAAAATATTTTAAAGCACTTAATTGTGTGTTATACATGACTTTTCACAGATTTGACATGCATCACAAAACATCACAACATGAGCTATGCCAAGACAGTTGAGAAAGAAGAAAAAAACATAAAAATTCAACCACATGTTCCATTTTCAAAAAGTTCATAACTGTTTTTGCTTATATCAGAATATCTGGTAGGTCTGAAAGTGGCCAGTTGGATCATAAATATAGGTCACAGTCACCCAACTATATTTTACAACAAATAACAAAAAAATGGTTTCACTCAAAATATTACCAATCTCTATAAAATCTCAAAAAGTAGGTCATGCATGGTGACTCAATTTTTACTACATGATGATGAGAGGAATGAAATAGTTAAATGTCACAGAAGTCAATCTTTCTCAAAATATAAAATGTTATCCTATGCCATATGGACTTTTGTCAGGACTGATATAAACAAGAATGAAATCCAACCAATTAAAAACTACAAAATCGAGGGTAAAAAAGGGATTTTTTTCACAACAAACATGCTTCAAATTGATTCCAATGTAAAGTTCTATTACTTTGTAGTGACAACCTTTAAAAATAATATGGATCTTCTTCTAAAAACGCAGGATTTCCCATATTTTTGCTGTGTTTTTATGAATTTTTGTAACATTAGTATTCTTCAAAGTTCAGAAATTTAATAAATCTTTTGACACTGATTTGTGGAATCCTTTTTTTTGCTTACAAGATACGAGTCAAAAAGACCATAACATTTAGTACATTGTACTTTTTGTGCATGTTATAGGGTCTAGATACAGCTATATTTGCCAGTCATGACCTAAACTGAAAGATATTTGTCCTATACAGCAGATTGGAGTTAAGGACAAATCTTATTTTTTTACTGAAATAATTTTGATGTGTTTTGGTATAATGCCAATGTCAGAATTCACAAATCTTGAAAATTCTTTAAATTATCTGATGTTAAAACATGCCTTCATATACAAGTCCATTCGATTAAATATTATTTGCACCAATGCATTTTCAGAATGAAATTTGCATCATTCAACATACAATATGAATTATGATCAAATTCTTTTCCATGTACGAAACAGTTTATCAAATGATGAAGAAAGAAAGAAGGAAAGTTTTTTAATATGCCATTAAAAAGGATTTTTTGTTGTTGTGTAATTTCATCGACAAGGCAGGGAGAAATAAATCAATGTATTCTTTAGACTATTCTATTTTGAACTACATTTAAAGACCTTTAATCAGTCTGCATGGTTAACCACTAGCCTGATGCCCCAGACTAGTAAAATTTCATTCGGACTAGTAAGTTTTTGCAAAACTTTGTTTGGCCCAATAAGAAAAATGTCAGAATATTGGTCTTTGGACTAGTAGTTGAAAAAGTTTTTGGTGCAGACTGCTTTAATCATTAAAACTTCCCAAATATTACAATATTGAAATCTCTACGATTTTTGCAATAAGGAGACAATCACAATTAGTGCTTCATGCCTGTTTGATCTGTTATGATAATCAGAATCAGAGAAACGAAAATGCAAAAATAAAACTTCAGGAAGAAATTTGGTCCTAGGAATCCACAACTAACACTCCAAAAAAAATGATACTGTTCAGTATATACCTTTTTAAAACTGTTTACTAAGTACTACAATATGGATTTCCTTTCAGAAACTAGTCCAAAATCATACCATACCCTTAATGAAAGCAAAATTACAAGTATAATTCCCAATTACACATGATATATATTTTTATGCATTATTTGTTTATGAGTTGAAAGCATTCATTTCATAGAGAGGGGAATAAGCCTTACATAAAAAGAATAGTTCTTTCTCATGATATTTAATCTGTTGAGGCAGAGAGCTAGATTATAGTTTACAACATTTCTTTTCTCATTTTATTTAAATGGTTGAAGCAGAGAGCTAAATTATATATTACATTTCTTTTGTCAATTTAATTTTATTTAAATTGTTGAGGCAGAAAGCTAATTATATATTACAACATTTTTTTTCTCAATCTATTTAAATGGTTGAGGCAGAGAGCTAAATATTATATTACAACATTTCTTTTCTCAATTTATTTAAATGGTTGAGGCAAAAAGGGAGAAATTATATATTACAACATTTCTTTTCTCAATTTATCTAAATTGCTGAAGCAGAGAGCTAAATTAAATATTACATATCTTTTCTCAATTTATATAAATTGTTGAAGCAGAGAGCTAATTATATATATATTACATTTCTTTTGCAATTTATTTAAATGGTTGAGGCTGCAGAGAGCTAGATTATAATTTACAATAATAATGATATGAAGAAGAAAATAATTCTAAAAGCTGCACAATCAATAAAGGGTGTACTCACTTGCTTTGCTGATCGAGTCCTTTTCTAAAATTTATCATTAGTTTATCATCATAGACTCATTAAACTTATCTTTGATGCAATATGATATGTTACATTATTTTTGATTGGATGATGTCTGCCATCAATTTCATCATTGACAGTCAGAGTACCGGTAATTGTTTTGATTGGATAATTTCTGCCATCAATTTCATCATTGACAGTCAGAGAACCAGAAATTGTTTTGATTGGATCATTTCTGCCATCAATTTCATCATTGACAGTCAGAGTACCAGAAATTGTTTTGATTGGATGATGTCTGCCATCAATTTCATCATTGACAATCAGAGTACTGATAATTGTTTTGATTGGATAATTTCTGCCATCAATTTCAGTATTGACAGTCCGAATAATTGGCAACAACTTGGAAAATTGCAGTTAAAATTTTCGAGCATACTGGTTATTCAATTGTTTTTTCAAGACATATACAAGTATTGCAATAGAATAATTTTGTATATGAACAGTATATGCATCAATTGGTGATTTGACGTTGGCAAATCTTTAAAAAAAAGTTTTGTTACTCCTCAAATAATTACTCCAGGGTTTTAGAATAAATAACATGTGAAGATAGCAAAGAAATGAAACCCCAAGGAGTCATACACTAATTTGCAATGTTTGCAACTCGACAACTGTTTTATTTTATCTTTTAAATAAATTTTATAATTTATCGTGTAAAAATGCAGAGCCAGAACATAAATCATAGGTAAATGATGAAGCTGATATTAGGGAGGCAACCAAAAACCAAAGGTCAAAGGTAAATAGACAACACCATCACCAAAAAGAAAAATGACGAAAAGACAAGCAACAGTTCATACAACACTACACAGAAAAGCCTACAAACAACAGTTCATACAACACTACACAGAAAAGCCTACAAACAACAGTTCATACAACACTACACAGAAAAGCCTACAAACAACAGTTCATACAACACTACACAGAAAAGCCTACAAACAACAGTTCATACAACACTACACAGAAAAGCCTACAAACAACAGTTCATACAACACTACACAGAAAAGCCTACAAACAACAGATCATACAACACTACACAGAAAAGCCTACAAACAACAGTTCATACAACACTACACAGAAAAGCCTACAAACAACAATTCATACAACACTACACAGAAAAGCCTACAAACAACAATTCATACAACTCTACACAGAAAAGCCTACAAATTGAGCAACTCTAACACAACAGTAAAACAGAAGGTGACTATCAGATATTATTTATGGACAAAAAAGTAGAATGTTCTAAAAACATAAATTTTGTTATATGTTTGTTAGTAATACCTAACGGAACTTATGTCCAGGTCATTAGTGATGCTTTCAAGAACTTTATTATGTTTGGGTCATTAGTGATACCTACCGGAACTTTATTTTTTCTGATGATTCACTGGCAGTCAAGTTTTTCCAGATGCCTGTTTTTGACATTTCTTCTGAAATATTGACCTCATTGGGTCCAAACATGACCTCTGCAGGTATATTCTCCAGATTGCCACTCATTACTGGTATCTGTGTAATACAAGACGAATCTCGCCGAACGTCCATAAATTTAGTAGCAGCTTCCGACAGTTCTTCAGCTTCATGTTCCTGGAAAATGCAACATTAAAGTTAAATCTATTTTAAGAGGCCACTTAAGAGAGTGATTATAAAATTATACTAAATACTCAAACTGGTTTTTTTTAAAGTCAGCACATATATTTTTAATGTTTAAATGATTGATTGATTGATTTTTGTTTTTTTAACCACTTTTAAGCACTGAATTTATGCTATTTCATGGCGGCCAGTTTTTCTTTGTGGAGGAAGCTGTAGCGCCCGCAGAAAACCACTGACCTTGGATAAGATAATGTTTAAATGACCATGATTATTATTTTGAGTGAGCTTACATCAAATGGAAATTTGTTAATGTGAATCAACCAGCATAGAAATGCTGTTTCCTAATTACCCTTTTCTGTATCATCTCCCCTGATTTACATGCTTTCACTTAAAACCGAAAGAAGAATATGTGTCAATAGTACAAGGATGCCTCATACACTATCATTTTCTATGTTTAGTGGGCTGTGAAACTGGGGTCAGAACTTTTATTTGGCATTAAAAGTTGGAATGATTATATCATAGGGAACATTTGTAACAAGTTTCAAGTTGATTGGACTTCCAACTTCATCAAAAATATCGTGACCAAAAACTTCAACCTGAAGCAGGACAGACGGGTGGACAAACAAATGAACAGAAGCACAGACTGAAAAACATAATGCCACTAGATGGAACAAATAAATTCCTAAATTTTCAAACTATTTTTCTCAAGTCAGCACAGATTTTTTTTTATTGTTTTTAAATAACAATGATGTTATTTCAAAGGTAATATATGAAGGTGAATCAACCAGGGTAAAAATGCTATTTCTTAACAACCCTTTTCTGTATTATCTCCCCTGATTTCCATGCTTTCACTTAAAATCAAAACTATTTATACCTCTTCTTCTTTTTTCTTCAGTTCATCTTCCTCTTCTCTGTGATGAGATTCAGGTAAATTGTCATCTAACCATTCTAGTTCATCTCTGGTAAATATCCAGTCCATACCCTTACGTACAAAACACATGGCTAACACCTAAAATAAAATCAACATGAATTACTTCCCTTTATATTTACCAATTATTATATAGCCAGTCCATAACCTTACGTTCAAAACACCTTGCTAACACCTAAAACAAAATTAACAATAAATTACTACCCTTTAACTTCAAACAATCAATTACTTCCCATTATAACAACTTCAGTTTCCGGTGAAATAAAATAGTCCATGTTTTTCTGAATTTTTTCTGTTTGATTTAAAGTTTATGATGAATTGAAACATATATATAGATTTAAAATTTATTTGTATCTTTTTAGGATATCAATCCAAGAAAGTGGAAGGATATCATGTTTACTGGAAGTGGTGCAGCCTAGTAAAAGCAGCAAACAGAAATTTGAAAAAAATGTTTTGACTTCAGGGTTAAGTAACTTTTTATTCTTCATTACCCACAGAAAATACTATAAAAATCTCTTAGATTGTAAGAGTTCTCCCCACTTTATTGGTTCCTGTGGGAATTACATATTCTGTCTATGCCTTATACTTACCATGAGAGGAAATACTATAGAAATCACTTTGATTGTTTTGACCATCCATAATAATGATAAGCACAAAATCTGGATGAAGGTAAAAAGGTGAACTCTTTTGATCCTAACGTGTCGCAGAAACATGTAGTCTGGCTGGTATTTCTGTGGCATAAACATTATCATCACACGATGACACAACTGCATCCCTTTCAAAGAGGACACACCCATGTATAGAAATACTCCATATAAAACAGGCATAGGTATAATCTGAAATAAAACGTAAATTTGTATACTGTGGATTCATTAATATTCGTTGGATACCAATTTTTGTGGATTTCGTTTGCTCAGGGAAACCACAAATTTGAAAGTTCAACGTATTACAAATTTTCTAAAGGAATGTATGCAAACTTTGCCAAAACTATGAAATTAAATATCAACGAATAAGCAAGTTTTCGTCAAACCACAAAAATTGGTTCCCACGAAAATAAACGAATCCACAGTATTGGTGGCTCCAATAGAAAAAAGATAAGATAGATAATAAACAACAATAGGTCGCAATGGATGTGTTTCGGTTATTGTAACCACAATCCAGTCCTCTTTCACTGGATTATGACATGCCAAATCTTTCACTTTATTATGACATGCCAAATCTTTCACTTTATTATGACATGCCAAATCTTTCACTTTATTATGACATGCCAAATTAGACTTATCAACAGGTTTTTACTTACATGAGCAATTAAACAGGTGCCACATGTGGAGCAGGATTTGTTAACCCTTTCAGAGCACCTTTCATCAACACCAGATTTTGATTGGATTCATGTTGCTTATAATTAGGCGATAGTTTTCAATGATGTGTTTTGTGCACTGCTGTTTGACATGGATGGTATTGGCAGTTTGTTTGTCATTTATGGATTTGAATTTCCCGTTGGTGCTTTTTATTTTTAGAATACCTTGGTTTTATTGTTCTCGATTCACATCTTCAAATATATAAAAGACAGAAATTTCATTGTACATCGTAAATTTTTAAGAAAGTAAAAATGGAGTGTTGTCAGATCCTTGTAAGCAAAAATACAGACATGGGATCAGTTCTTTTTAATTTCAGATAAAAAAAATACTGTACCCTTAAAAAGTTTGTCATTAAAACAGAAAGTCCAATGAACAGGAAGATGGATACACCAGTCACACGTTGTTCCCTGAAAAGAAAGTAATATATACTGTTACTTATAAGTAAGGGATTGCATAATTGTTATTTAAATTTAAATGTAATGGAGGGAAAGGGTGTTGTCAAGATGCTCAAACATTTCCACCTCAAAAGCATATTTCCACCCTTTTTCTTCTAAAACATGGTATGTTTTTGCTGTCTGTTTGTTTGTTGGTCTTTTTCTTTTTTAGACACGAGGTTGTCAAGTTTATTTTTGACTTAGGAGTTTGACTGTCCTTCTGGTATCTTTAATCTCTCTTTTTCTATAATTGATTAAAACTTGAAAGTAGAGTGATCTTTAATATAACAATTTATTTTTTCATTTGTAAAGGGATATAACTCTAGAATGGTAAAAAAATGCCACCAAATTCAAATTTTCTCTGTGTTTTGTTGTGATAATCATTTGTGTACCAGTTTAATAACAATTTGTTGAAGCAAACTAAAGTTAGAGAATAGAAACCAATTTCAGGACGTACAGATAGGCTATTGTAAAACTTAATGTCCCCTTACAGCAGATTCCATTGAGTGTGAGGCCAAAGGTAATATCTTTGGTTAGCTTGCTTGTTAGCTGAACCGTGAAGTCATTGTTAGGTTAGGTAAATTACCCTTCTTTAAGAATAGACTAGTCCGACAGAAAACCAATTGATCTGTCTGTTGGACTATGCTACTTTGAAAGGAGGGTAGTATACCTTACATTATACAGACTTCACAGTTCAGCTAACAAGCAAGCTAACCAAAGATATTACCTTTGGCTGCACACTCAATGGAATCCGCTGTAAATACGGCATGAGTGTTTAACAACTTGTATTGGTTTTGCGGAACCCAGTGTCTCTTCTACTTTTGCTGAAGTCTATCAGTGTGATAGGGGAATGCGATTCTAAATTTACAGTAAATGAAATAAGACATTTGAATGACGGAATCTAGGATAGCTATGTCTCACTGGCTTGACAAAAAACACCTGCATCAAAGCAATTAAGTCTTCTCTCTGGAAGGTTTGCATAAATCTCACCTGCATCCCAGGAACTTAGGTTGCTCCCCAGGAGCTGTACATTCAGACTCTTTCTTCAAACTCATGACATGAGTTATGGACAAAACAGTTGCAGCCACAAACCATGGTAATCCAAGGAAGGAGTTTATTAAGATAAGAGTAGCTACAATCAACAGATCTAGATGGTAGCCATTGCCTTTCTACAACAAAAAATAAACTTTTACAAAAAGAAATTTTTTAATGGCCAACAGACTCAATTTTTTATTAGCAACAACCTTAAATTTTCAAACATTTCCTTCTTGATTAAAATAATCTAAACATTTAACCTTAAAATGTCAAATCGTTTTACAGAAGCATGCTTAAGATTTTTTATACAGTACTCAGTAGTAATTGCAATTAGAACCTTTAGAAGCACAAAGCTTCAAATTAGAATCAATATATGGCAAATGTATGCTGACATCACAAAATTTCTGAATTTACAATTAACACACTTACTTGTAACTTATTTTCTTTTCTATTAACAATGACCGCTGTAATTTGCTGATCCATAAAAATCAAAATGGTTGCTAAAAGTGCTGGGAGCACGGCAGATGGATATGTATACCAAGGATTCTTCCCAAACGGGCTTATCACCCAACCACGATTGGGATTAGTTGGCTAAAATAAAAAAATACAATATAAAAGTTTACAAGCATAAAAGATTTTTTAATTTGATGTGTAGTGTACAATGCTGTGGATTTATTAATCGTCATTGAATACCAATTTACATAGATTTCGTGAGTACAGGTAAAGCATGAAATATAATGTTCAACAAATAAGATTTTCTGTAGGCATGTATGCAGATTGCGGCAAAACAACGAAAATAAATATCCACGAACATGCAAGTTTTCCTAGATCCACGAAGATTGGTACATGAATTAGGGTATAATATCTTATTGAACTGTGTGGAGAATTTGACACTTCCACTAATAAGTCTCCAAAAAAATACAATTTTACTTCTAACAACATAAATAGGTTTCAATGAAAATGATAATAAATGAATTCCCAGTTTTAGTTTTTTCTTACCTGAAAATCGTCTGGCACTTCCAGTTTTGGCGTTTCAATTCCCAAGAGATAATCCAGCAATACCATTGATACAATAGCTATAATTACTGCAAAGTCACTTATCAGCAATCTCACCTAGAATTAGATATGACATACAATTACTAATATAATATCATTTCTCTTATTCATAGCTGATTTATCCTTTACCTGACCAGTTTTATATATTATTTTCATTTTATCAAAGTGTGGTTTGCTCATACATTATTGTGGATATAGTGAAATCTTATGTGGCTGTCATACAAGTGAGAGGTTAAGATAGCTATAAAACATGGCTTATACACCATTTGCTACATAAGGAAATGCCTGTACCAAGTCAAGAATATAACAGTTATTTTTCATTCCTTGAATGTGTTTGAGATTTATATTTTTATATTTTATGAAGGATATTCCTTTTTGAATTTCCCTTGCAGTTTAGTATTTTATTATTTCCCTTGCAGTTAGGTATTTTTATTATTTCACTTTTGTTAGATCTGAGTTTTTCATTGGTTAAATTCAATAACAATATCAAATTTTCTTGCTTTCCACTGCAGTTTGTATTGTGACGTCACAAAAAAAGACAATGACGTCACATAGAAAGAACACATCTCTTAGCCGATCAGTGATTAAGTTTGTTTGCCTAACGTTTAAAAATCAATAGTGAAGCAGATTCTATCACCAAATGTGTGGACTATGATATTTCTCCACTGGGCACTCTCAACAGATAATCATAAAATAACTTGTTAATGAATTCAAATAGAGAAAAATATCTAATGAGTGACCCAACAACACATTAATTCACTTATGCCTGAAGTGCATGAGTTGATTATCAGTGTAATTTGATCATGAGTTGAATATTTTTTTGATGCATACCATTGCAATGTTATTATAACTCTGTGTATAGAATTATAATGACATCAAGACATTGCCCCCCCCCTTTTCATCAAGTATATGCTTTCCCTAAAAAAAATAATCAATGTAAAGTACTGCAGAATTTTTATTTTTCGTGGATACAAATTATCTTGGATTGAGGAAATATTGTATTTTAGTGGACATTTAAATTCATGGTCTTGTCAAAGTCTGCAAACAAGCTTAAAAAAAATTTGTTGTTCTTAAACCTTCAAATTCATTGTTCACCTTTAACAACAATAATGAATCCATAATATACAACTTACACCATGTGGGAAAAATCTGCTGAATCTAAGACTCTTTAAGATTTTGGCGATGAAGAATGTTCCGAGGAACAAAAGGACAGACAAGAAAAACACGTCTGGAACATGATCTACAAAAAGATGACAACCTTCAAATTTGACCACACCTCCCATCGTCATACAATATGTACAGTTCATTAGATGCCATTGTTCCTCCGTTGCGTTGAAGTCAGAACTGTTAGATATTGTCACATTATAATTCATTGAAAAAGGATTTGACGCATTTATCCAACTTGTATTTAAAACTGAGGTATCCTTTGGTGGGGGATCACAGCAACACTCGTAATACGGATTCTCTTTGGTTCCCAACTTTACAGGATGAGAATGGCTGATAGACCACAGTTTAGCAAAGGCTTCTTTAATGAAGATAACTGCTATCAAAAGCGCAAAACTTTCTTCGGTAAAACGGGTGATATACCGCACCAAAGCACTCAAGTCAAACACCACCATAATCATCAGGCAGACAAATGTCCACATTCCGACCCAAAGGCGAAATTCTAAATAATCCCATCCATATGTACTGAAAATATATAAAGAAGATAAAAGATTATTTTTTAATCGTTCCTTTGTTTACAGAGTGATGTTCAGTGCACTTGGTCGTCATTTGTTGATGTGGTTCACAAGGGTTTCTTGTTTCTTGTTTTTATATATAAGTTTGACTGCTGGTTTTCCTGTTTGAATGGTTTTACACTAGTCATTTATTGGTTCAGTAATCTCAATAACATGACTTTAAATGCATGCAATAATTCCTGAATTTACAATAAGCCTCTCTTCTTGGGTCAAAATTAAAAATATGCTTGTTTCCCCTCCCCCCACCCGGGTCAAAATAAGCCCCCGGATCACTAAATTATTTTCCACAAAAAAAAAATGAAATTATTTTTAGTCCCAAAAATAATTTGTTTCTGTTTTTGAAAAGTACTTGAAAGCAAATGGATTGATAATCTAAATAAATACACTCAAATTGAAAACAAACAACTGTTAAGTGGCATCAACTGGACAAGTCAAATCATGAATGTGACCATGCTACATAATGTATGACATCCAGTTAAAAAAAAACAAGAATGTGTCCAAAGTACACCGATGCCCCACTCCCACTATCATTTTCCATGTTCAATGGACCGTGAAATTGGGTAAAAAATTTAATTGGGCATTAAAATTAGAAAGATCATACCACAGAGAACATGTGTACTAAGTTTCAAGTTGATTTGACTTCAACTTCATCAAAAACTACCTTGACCAAAAACTTTTACCTGAAACTCGCACTTTCATATTTATGTTCAGTGGACCGTGAAAATCGGGTCAAAAGTTTAATTTGGCTTTAAAATTAGAAAGATCAAATCATAAGGAACATGTGTACTAAGTTTCAAGTTGATTGGACTTCAGCTTCATCAAAAACTACCTTGACCAAAAACTTTAACCTGAAGCGGGACAGACGGACGAACGAACGGACAGACGAAAGAACAGACGGACGGACGAACGGACACACAGACCAGAAAACATAATGCCCCTCTACTATCGTAGGTGGGGCATAAAAATAATCTGCCTTCCTGGTCTGTTTACAAAGGGTAGACCTGAGGTTGGGGAAACAGAAAGTCTTTTAAATGTGGCCCTATGCATGTATTGCTGACCATGTAAATCAACACTCCTATATGGAATTTTTATATTTTTTGTATGAATCTATAACATATTATTACATTGGTTGCAATGAATTACCTTGATTTCCCAGTTAAATAAAAATTGATAATGTGAAATAAATGTGGTTATTTTATTACATTTGCCAATGTAATAAAAGAATAACTAATTAAAGAATTCAAATATCGAAAAATATTCAACTCGTGACCGAACAACACTGATAAATAACTCATGCGCTACGTAATGTGGTGTTTCGGTCACTCGTTAAATATTTTTCTCTATTTGAATTCTTCGATTATAATTAATCACAAATGATATTTCATTCAGTAATTGATGATGAATAGCATACTAATTAACTTTCAATTTTTTTCTCAAGTTTATCAAACCATGACATTAATAAACGATCAACATAGAGTGCATGGCTATGCATGGGTACCTAACTGGTAAACTAAAGTACCTACCTGCAAAATTGAAATAATATTGTTTCGAACACCAGAACTGGCCCAGTACTACCTAGGATGGTCAATGGTTGGCCAGAACATAATGCATAAACAACACCAACTATACAACCAGCTAGTAAACTCTCAAACGCAGCCTGAAATGTAATTAACAAAGTGATACTGCAAGTTAATGCTCAATGATGATACCCTCGCCCAAATATTTTAATAAACAAGAAGTTGTTGAGTGATTAATCTGTAAACACATCAGTGACATCACACAGTATAGTTGAATAAGGTAAAACCAAAAACCAAATTTCAGAAATCCTTATGATATAGTTCCTGAGAAAGGAGGGATGAAAAATATACATTGGATGGACGGATGAACACTTTTTTTAAGTATAAGGATCGCAGAAACATAACATCTTAGTGGTTGTCATTTTAGTGGTTTTCATTTTTGTTGTTTTTATACATTGTTTAGTACATAAATCAGCCCATTAGTTTCCTCTTTTGAATTGTTTTCATTTATCATTTTTGATTCTTTTATAGCTTTCTATACAGTTTGGATTTTGCTCATTGTTGAGGACTATAGTTTTAACTTTGTGTCATCTGATCTCTGTTGAAGAGTTGTCTCATTGGCAATTTTACCAAATCTCCATATTCTTGAGTAGATACTGTGGATTCATTAATTTTTGTTGGATACCAATTTTCGTTGATTTAGTGGTTACTGTTGAGCCACGAAATTAAATATTCAACGAATGACAAATTTTCTAAAGGCTTGTATGTAGACTTCATCAAAACCACGAAATTAAATATCCCCGAACATGCAAGTTTTCCCTAATCCACGAAAATTGGTACCCACAAAAATAAAGGAATCCACAGTATAACGTTTTATAAATGAACAATTGCCTACTGACACAATAAGGCATAACAAATTCTGACAACCCCTTCACATTAAAATTAAATTATCGTACCCTGTTAGTCCAAAATATAACATCAATGTGTAGAGAGGTTTGTTTCATATAATTATAAATTACCCATCTTTCTTGACCAGCAGAGATAGTGGGGTTTGTGTTACTCAGTTTTCTGTATTATGTGTTTTTGTTTATCTTTTTCTATTAACTAAAGCATTTTCTGTTCTTAAGGGGACTCGCGGGTCTAAATCAAATTTTTTATTTAATATAGGATTTTGCTATATTTTTCTATAAATGAACTTTATCTTATACTTAGTAGAAAAATGAAATAAAAAAATGGGGTCACCGTTCATTTACGCTCACAATCGGCCTTCGAAAGAAGCATACATTTTTGTTAATGTCATTTTTTTTGTTGAACTAATAGGAGAAAAAGCGGTAATATCGAAATTAAAAAGGAACTAAATTACAGAAATCGCTTAAATTTTACAATTATTTGGTTTATGTACAGCTTATTCGAAAACGACAATAAAATATATAGGTCACCGATGAGTTAAAAAAGATATTTCAATTTAAATGCCAAAAAATGGCATTTTTGCACCAAAGGGAGATAATTTGGAGCTTTTTCAATGATATCTTCATTTTAAAAGTCACCTGGGGCCAACACGAATCAATTTTTTGGAATGATTTTTGTACCAAATGATAAAGTACCAACTACTAAAGGTAATTAATAAAATTTGTTATGAAAAATAAATGTTTAATTTTTTTCTGAAAATCTTATACCCGCGAGCCTCCTTAAATTTAGGAATTTTATTACAATTCTGGTCTGAGACCACTAATCAAGAACTGACTTTTTACCAGCAAAAGACAAAACATCATCCTGATATCATGAAAAACAATGTTAAAATTTCAAAGGATTGTAAAATTCAGTTATCAACATACCAACCCAAATGATTTGGGGCATCTCACAAGTGCCACCCAAATGATTTGAGGCATCTCACAAGTGCCACCCAAATGATTTGAGGCATCTCACAAGTGCCACCCAAATGATTTGGGGCATCTCACAAGTGCCAACTAAATGATTTGGGGCTTATCACAAGTGCCACCGAAAATTAATAACTGGATTTTTACTTCCATAAAAGAGGGACGAAAGATACCAAAGGGACGGTCAAACTCATAAATCTAAAACAAACTGACAACGCCATGGCAAAAAATGAAAAAGACAGACAAAAAAACAATAGTACACATGACACAACATAGAAAACTAAAGAATAAACAACACGAACCCCACGAAAAACTAGGGGTGATCTCAGGTGCTCCGGAAGGGTAAGCAGATCCTGCTCCACATGCGGCACCCGTTGTGTTGCTTATGTGATTACAAATCCGGTAAATAGTCTAATAAACCTCTAAATAAAGTGACAGGAAGTGTCCAACTTACCATGTTTTTGTCCGTTGCATCACTCAAAAGTCCGCCAAAAGTAATGATAGGTGTTAAACAAGCAAAGTATAAAAATATAAATGATGCAACACATTGAACATGGAGAGCATCTTTGAAGTCACTGATATAAAATGGAGCTTTTCTTTTGATGTCAGCAATTAGTCCTCCAAACAATCTATAAAATTCAGAAAGAAAAACAAATCAATTTTAAATCAAAAGCAAACTTAGGACATTTCATTCATGAATACATGCATTTTTAAAGTTTATTACTAATTAAAGGCTCTTTGTTAGCACGTTCATCATGTACCCCATTCCCTTACATTGTAACTGGGCAAACAAAATATCACCAGATTCATATGTTTAAAGATTCATAACTGTTATATAACTCAACTGATAAAACTTGTGGATATGCACATCTACATAGTTTGTCCTAATTATCTACATAGTGTTTCATGAAATTCTGTTGTAGGTTTTCAGAGGAGTTTCAATGATAAAGTTGAAATAATACTTAAATGCCAAAATTCTGAGTTCAAAGAGGCATAACTTCCAGGAAAAAAAAAGAATCACAATTTCCTGATTATATGCACATCTGCATAGTAAATGTCCTAATTATCTACAAAGAGTTTCGTGAAATTCTGTTGTATGGTTTCAGAGGTGTTGGGATGACAAGAATGGGACTGATGGAGGGATGGGTAAAAAACATTATACCCTGTGGACTATAACTTATTTCAAAGTTGCTGGACCATGACATAAATGGCACCATGTCAAAATTATCGTATAACTGAGATGTCCTTATAAGGAAACATTAAAAAAAATATCATTGTCTAACATAAGTAGCTCCTATCAAACTATTAACTACAGCAGATAACTTGACAAATAATTGAAAGTCTCTGTGGCAGGGCCTTGAACTAATTGTCAAACTGTTAAGTACTGATAGTAACGCAACTTTGTAGAAAATATCCTTGATCTATAACAAGTATTTTCTATCAAACTAATTTATTCAGAAAAACTTAACAATTGTTGAAATGGCCCCCAAGAAAAGAAACACCTTTGTCTTCTATGACCTTCATCAAAGGTGAAACAACAAACAGATTGTACACAGATAACTAGAGGCTCTAAAGAGCCTGTGTCGCTCACCTTGGTCTATGTGCATATTAAACAAAGGACACAAATGGATTCATGACAAAATTGTATTTTGGTGATGATGATGTGTTTGAAGTTCTTACTTTACTGAACGATTTTGCTTCTTACAATTATGTCTATCATGAACTTTGCCCATTAGTAACAGAGAACTATATTTGGTAAAAATTTACATAAATTTACCAAATTAATGAAAATTGTTAAAAACTGACTATAAAGGGCAATAACTCCTTAAGGGGTCAATTGACCATTTAAGTCATGTTGACTTATTTGTAGATCTTACTTTGCTGAACATTATTGCTGTTTACAGTTTATCGCTATCTATAATAGTATTCAAGATAACCAAAAACGGCAAAATTTCTTTAAAAATTACCAATTGGAGGGCAGCAACCCAACAACCAGTTGTCCAATTCATCTGAAAAATTCAGGGCAGATAGATATTGACTTGATTAACAATTTAACTGCTTGTCAGATTTGCTCTAGATGCTTTGGTTTCATAGTTATAAGCAAAAAACTGCATTTTACCCCTATGTTCTATTTTTAGCCGTGGCGGCCATCTTGGTTGAATGGCCAGGTCATCGGACACATTTTTCAAACTAGATACCCCAAAGATGATTGTGGCCTAGTAGTTTCAGTGGAGATTTTGTAAAAGATTACTTAGATTTATGAAAAATGGTTAAAGGTTGACTATAAAGGGCAATAACTCCTAAAGGGGTCAACTGACCATTTTGGTCATGTTGACTTATTTGTACATCTTACTTTGCTGAACATTATTGCTGTTTACAATTTATCTCTATCTATAATAATATTCAAGATAATAACCAAAAACAGCAAAATTTCCTCAAAATTACCAATTCAGGGGCAGCAACCCAACAACCGATTGACCGATTCATCTGAAAATTTCAGGGCAGATAGTTCTTGACCTGATAAACATTTTTATCCCTGTCAGATTTCCTCAAAATGCTTTGGTTTTTGAGTTATAAGCCAAAAACTGCATTTTACCCCTATGTTCTATTTTTAGCGGTGGCGGCCATCTTGGTTGGTTGACCAGGTCACGCCACACATTTTTTAAACTAGATACCCCAAAGATGATTGTGGCCAAGTTTGGATTAATTTGGCCAAGTAGTTTCAGAGGAGAAGATTTTTGTAAAAGATTACTTTAATTTACGAAAAATGGTTAAAAATTGACTATAAAGGGCAATTACTCCTAAACGGGTCAACTGACCATTTTGGTCATGTTGACTTATTTGTAGATCTTACTTTGCTGAACATTATTGCTGTTTACAGTTTATCTCTATCTATAATAATATTCAAGATAATAACCAAAAACAGCAAAATTTCCTCAAAATTACCAATTCAGGGGCAGCAACCCAACAACCGATTGACCGATTCATCTGAAAATTTTAGGGCAGATAGATCTTGACCTGATAAACATTTTTAATTTTGTCAGATTTCCTCAAAATGCTTTGGTTTTTGAGTTATAAGCCAAAAACTGCATTTTACCCCTTTGTTCTATTTTTAGCCGTGGCGGCCATCTTGGTTGGTTGACCAGGTCACGCCACACATTTTTTAAACTAGATACCCCAAAGATGATTGTGGCCAAGTTTGGATTAATTTGGCCAAGTAGTTTCAGAGGAGAAGATTTTTGTAAAAGATTACTTTAATTAACGAAAAATGGTTAAAAATTGACTATAAAGGGCAATAACTCCTAAACGGGTCAACTGACCATTTTGGTCATGTTGACTTATTTGTAGATCTTACTTTGCTGAACATTATTGCTGTTTACAGTATATCTCTAACTATAATAATATTCAAGATAATAACCAAAAACAGCAAAATTTCTTCAAAATTTCCAATTCAGGGGCAGCAACCCAACAACCGATTGACCGATTCATCTGAAAATTTCAGGGCAGATAGATCTTGACCTGATAAACATTTTTACCCCATGTCAGATTTGCTCTAAATGCTTTGGTTTTTGAGTTATAAGCCAAAAACTGCATTTTACCGCTATGTTCTATTTTTAGCCATGGCAGCCATCTTGGTTGGTTGACCGGGTCACGCCACACATTTTTTAAACTAGATACCCCAATGATGATTGTGGCCAAGTTTGGTTTGATTTGGCCCAGTAGTTTCAGAGGAGAAGATTTTTGTAAAAGTTAACGACGACGGACGACGGACGACGGACGCCAAGTGATGAGAAAAGCTCACTTGGCCCTTCGGGCCAGGTGAGCTAAAAACCAACAAGAAGAAAAGATCTTGATGTACAAATAAGCATAACTGTTATTAAACCAATTAATTTTTTGCATGCAGCTTTTGTAAGAAGAAAAATAACGTGAATATGTAAAACTTGATTTATCTCCAAGTTAATTTTAGAATTGTGAAATTAAATAGCAGTGAATTGGGTTAGAAAAGACTAAATGCAAAATGAAGTATCCACAAAATAAATTGGTTTACAGTATCACCAGAATACACATAAATACGTCTAAACTGGTACCTTCCAGTTCTTTGTAAAGTCTCAGCTTGACTTTCTCCTCCTTCTACTTGATCTTCTGGTACTGGTTTACCATTTGGTAGACTGGAACCAGTAGGCTGTCTACGAGAATCCTAAAAATTAAACAATATTATCAATACTTAATTCTTTTCAGCTTTTTTTGTTATACATTTATTTCATGATAGTTTGTTCTGAATTTTGAACTGTTGTCAAATCAGGAACAACAAGTTTAGTAATACATTCATTCATTCATGTCTTTATTTCCTCATAATTGAGATAAAATGAATACATAAAATTATCTAAATATCAGACAACAAAAAGAATAAACGAAATAGGAACAAAACAAAAACAGTTTTTTATATATACAGACAAATATATACACTTAAGTCACTCAGCATAAAGTCCTTATGCAATCTCGAATGATGACATATCATGTATTGCCTAACCTGACACCACGTCCATATGTTGCTATGCATTAAACAACATGGGCGTAACAAAGCTTCTCAGACTCCGAATGTTCGGCAATGACATTTAATGGAATTCGTCCTAGTAAGATTGATATACATCCTCATAATCATATTCACTTAGTTTGAAATACAGTTGTAGAGAAATGTGTATAGATTGACAACAGTTACAACTTAAATTGAATTTAAGAAATATGTAAAAATATTATCATTCTCGTGGTAATTTTGACCTGAACCATACATACAATAATTTCAAGGCTTTCTTGGGTTAAGTTTAACCACAAATTTTCTACAGGCATGCATGAATACAAAGTTTTGTTAAAATTAGAAAAATGGAATATCCAGGTACAATTTTCTTCAATCCACGAAAATTGGTATCTATGGAAAAAAAAATCATCAGTACTTTAAAGTTATCTTGTTTTTGAACCAAATAACATGATTATGAATTTTGTACCTGTGATGGAACACTTTTTGGTGGTTCTATTCTGATTGTAGGATCCCATTCACCAGGTGGCAGCACTGTCACCTGATCCAGAAACTCATCAATTCCTGTCAGTAAATCTTCTCTGTTGTGAGCATGGTAAGCTACATCACGGAAAACCTATTTAACAGAAAAAAGTTTTTTTTTTAAATAACAGTATGTTATTTTGAAGATTTTATCTTAGGTAACCCAACTTTTTCAACAGTGCAGCTACTTAGTATCAAATTGTGGTTAACAATAACAAAACATCACCTTTTCAAACAGGAACTAGTTAGAATATCTGAGCTGTATTTTTATGCAGAAAAAATACTGACAAACAAAAACATAAACCTCAAAATTTTGTTCTTTGATCCGACACGAACAAGCTTCTGTCTAAATTTTGATAAAATTGCATGAAGGTTTGACAAAGTTTTTGAGGTCTAAAAAACTTTTTAACTATGCCAACAACAACAAAATCAAAAATTCCTAAGAAAATTGAAGTTAAAATAAATTTCTCATGACTAATGCGTAATGTTAGTGCATTACCTCCTCAAGAACAAGAAATGTTTTAACATACCTCATCAGAGAACAGTGTAGCAATAGATCTGCCTATTTCATGGTAATGAGCTGAATTGCCCATAGGACCAAGTAAAACAAATATAAACTTTGTAGGAACAGGTACTTCAGTTAAATCAGCCATCACAGGCTTCAGCAATCGTATAAACGCCACAATTTGATGATTGGTTAGAAAGTCCACCTCTCCAACTAGGATGTTAGCAGCCTCAGCACCAGGTGGAATCTTCTTCATGAAGTGGAGATTTAACTGAAAATACAAATTTTAAAAAATATACTTTTTTCTGATTTTTTGGATTTTTTTCTGCTGGAAATATGTTTATATGTATTTTACTGTAACATAATTCATGTAATTATTTTGACAAGTCTAAGCATATCCATACAGCAAAGAGATTTTAATACTGGTATCATAAATTTCAGGTTTCTTATTAATGATATACTATGGATTCATTTGTTTTTCGTGGGTACTAATTTTCGTGGATTGAGGAAAACTTGCATTTTTTGTGGATATTTGAATTTGTTGTTCTCCAAAAATCTTTACCCTTTCCTCCTTGGACATTTTTTTTTACACACTTGATTCGCATAGGATCTTTTCATTAAAATTGAAATTTCAGTCAAGATATTCTCATGAATATCCTTTTCATATTGGATACAATTTATTTATATTTGTTAAGTCTGATGCAGACATTTCGAGGTCAAAGCCTTTCAACTGAGGTACTACACAGGCGTCAAAAGGTGTCATTATGGAGTAAAGGGGGTAGCATCAAAAGGCTTCATTATGGAGGAAAGGGTTAATATAATCATACAACAAATTTGTATATATACTTGAACATATAAATTTTTGCCTTCTTAAATCTACAAAATTTACAAAATCTACGAAATTTTGTATTCAACGTATAATAATGAATCCCATGCTACACTATAAGATAGCTAGTATCTATCAATGTCTGAAACTTTTATTAGTTGGACAAAATACCTAAGATTACGTTTCCAATCCTTTAATGGCTGGTTCAAGGCAGAGATGATTAAAAGTGATATTTCAGGTACAACATGTGTTTGACAAAAAAATGTTCAAATATAGTGGGAATATGTTTGTACATACAGTCTTACCAAAATGCTGGCTGATACAGCAATATCTCGGTCCATATAAGTAACTGTGTAATAGTTATACAAACCACATAGCTAAGGTTTTTGTGTATACATGTACATGTATAAGCCAATAAAAATCAATCTGACAACAATTCAGACAGAATGTTTCAACTGTTCAAAAAAATCAAAAAATTATACATTCAAACCAAAAAAATAATTTAAATGCTTTGCTTTTATAGTGTTTATAAAAATAAAAAGATGTGGTATAATTGGCAATGAGATAACTCTCCATACGTGACAAAATTTTGAACACAGTAATTTACAACTTTCATTTCATTTCATAGCAGTCTCAACAGGCTTATAAGGTTTTGAACAAACTCTTCCTTCTTTAAATATCAATTTAATAGGTTTTATCTTTTCAAGCTCAATTCTCTCTTGCAAACAAAAGGTTGCAAGTCAACAAAATCCTCAGGAAAAATAAATTCAGCTGTTGTTTGTAAACATATGATGGAAATGCATGTAGAAAATTGCACATTTAAAGAAATAACATACAAAGTAGTTCAAGGCTCCTTCTAATGGTAAAATCAAATAACATCAAAAACCTATTAATATCCCTTAAATATATGAAATCATCAATAATTAGGTGCTATTGATTTATTAATGGAGAAATAAAATCAAATTAAGTTATAATAAGATGTGAAGGATTACAGACAGACAGGAAATGTCTTTGAGGAAAATGTTTACAAAATATTAGAAAGATGACTGATTGAAGTTTAGCACCACTTCCGGGTCTCAATATATAGATATCAATCATTTACTTTATAAAGAAATTGGTCTTATTTGTTTTTTTTCTCTCTCTCTCAGTAAGCTTTATGATTTATTGGAATTGCAAATACAATGTAACATTATATCATATTACATCAGGAAGTAAACAAAAGGGAGATAACCTATAAAACAGACTCAGATCCAGTTAACAAATATCCTATTCTCAAATAACATTTTAACATCCAAAAGTTGATGGGATTCCTTATCAAACAAAGAAGATTTTCAACTTAAAAAATTCAAACCATTGTATATTTAAACAAGAATGTGTTCCTAGTACACAGATGCCCATCAGCGTTATTATTTTCTATGTTCAGTAAACCGTGAAAATGGAGTAAAAACTCTAATTTGGCATTAAAATTAGTAAGATCCTATCATAAGGAACATGAACATAATGAATACTAAGTTTCATGTTGATTGGATTTCAACTTCATCAAAAACTACTTCGACCAAAAACATTAACCTGAAGCGGGACAAACGAACAAACGAACAAAAATACCAATGGACACACAGACCAGAAAACATAATGCTCATATATCATGTATAAGGGGCATAAAAATTGTCAGAAATATAAAGTTGTCTGTTCCAAACCTTTTAACATATAATTATCAGAGAGTGAGATTTTAACACATAGTTATGGTTGACTTCAGAATGTATATTAATGAAATTTATCCTGGTGAACTTACTTTAAATAAAGCTAATACTAACAATGACCACTGCCCTTTCCTCAATCTTGATATCTATATCACTAACAGAAAGCTGAATACTAAAATTTATGATAAAAGGGATGATTTTTCATTTCCTATCGTTAATTATCCGTTTTTAGATGGTGACGTTTCCCTTGTCACCATCTTACTGTGTTTATATATCTCAACTTGTACAATTCGCTCGTGTATGTAACAATGTTTTAGATTTTAACGAGAGAAATTTATGTATTGCTGAAAAATTATTACACCAGGGTTTTCGATATCACAAACTAGTCAAAACATTTACTAAATTTTATCATCGGTATATATAAAGAAATCATTCGTAAATATAGCTCAACATGCAGACTTCTTATACGTTCAGGTATTTCACATCCAATTTTTTATGGAAATATTCTTTATAAAGCACAAAGGTGTCAGCATTCACCTCATAAACTTACAAAACCTTTGAATAGACTTATTAAGAAGGGATATAATTACGATACTGTTGTCAAGTCATTAAAGATTGCATATTTTGGCGTTAATATTGAGTCACTGATAAGGTCTTTGCGTCGGAACTAAACACATTTATTCTAAAAACAGTTGTTGGCATGACACGGGTTATGTTCTTCTCATATATGTTATGATGGTATGATACTAAACCCCTAACGGGAAGGATTGTGCCTGATGTTCATATGATGAAATCATAATCTTTCAGTCAGTTTAATTGAAGTCTGGAGCTGGCATGTCAATTAACTGCTAGTAGTCTGTTGTTTTTTATGTATTATTGTCATTTTGTTTATTTTCTTTGGTTACATCTTCTGACATCAGACTCGGACTTCTCTTGAACTGAATTTTAATGTGCGTATTGTTATGCTTTTACTTTTCTACATTGGTTAGAGGTATAGGGGGAGGGTTGAGATCTCACAAACATGTTTAACCCCGCCGCATTTTTGCGCCTGTCCCAAGTCAGGAGCCTCTGGCCTTTGTTAGTCTTGTACTATTTAAATTTTAGTTTCTTGTGTACAATTTGGAAATTAGTATGGCGTTCATTATCACTGAACTAGTATATATTTGTTTAGGGGCCAGCTGAAGGACGCCTCCGGGTGCGGAAATTTTTCGCTACATTGAAGACCTGTTGGTGACCTTCTGCTGTTGTTTTTTTATTTGGTCGGGTTGTTGTCTCTTTGACACATTCCCCATTTCCATTCTCAATTTTATTATAACAAATTTTGACGGAAGTACTCCCTTTATATTATATAAATAGCAACTTTTCACTGTTTGCCGGTCTACAATTATATCAAGACAATATTCTCTTGATAATATATAAGTCACCCTTCACAGATTATTGTTCTACAATAATATCAAGACAATTTGCTGCTACTACTCAAAATATCTCGACATATCCATCAATACATGTTGTCCAATAACTGTTTCAGATGAAAGAGTTTGATTGAATCAGCAACAAAACGCTCCATTGATTATTAAATTCAGCCATTTCTAATTAATCTTATCTTCAACTAACTCACTCTTTCAGTAATCTAAATGACAATTATATCATGACAAACTGAAAATAACACTATTAATTCTGTGCTTCCGGGTTCGCTTTTCTGTGTATGACATATCCGAAAACACTCATACACAAAATTTTAAGCCTGTGGATGATTTCATGTACATCCTAAACAAATGAAGAGCTGTAAGATTAGACAAGTCCAGACCAGACCTAAAGAGAAAGCCAGATCATCGAAGATCGACTTGAACTTAAAAGCTGGAAGTGAAATTTTTTGTTTACAATAATTCAGTATGGAAAAAAAAGTAAATGGGGAACATGTCCATGGGACACAGATGATGGCCCCACTAGCATAAACAATTATAAAGGAAAATTACTCAACATAAATGCAAATTTTCAACCGAACCAGGAGAAGAAATATAAAATAACCATACATTGTCTTGAGATATCAATGTTATTTGTACAAGGCTTATAGAAACAGGTAGAAAGCCATGCTGTGCTGAGCATATCTACCTGTTTCAAGCGGAATACAACTAACATTTGTATTTTAAGACATGTATGATTATTCTTTATATACTGCAGCTCTTATAACTGTTCCAAATGAAATATTTAGGGTAAAAGCTATAATTTTTTAATTTTGAATGGACAAAGTAGATTTTCCACAACCTGTACGTTTTATTGATGTTATAAATAATACTCTACGGAAACGCCATTGTCTACATCATAAACGATTTAAACCAGACGATATACAGTCAGTCACTGTATACAACATATGAATATAAAGTCAATGCAATTTGAATGTGCATTTCCTAAGCACAGCATAATTTTTGTATGCTACGTACAGTATTAGAAGTTTTCACTGCAAGTTAGACATAAAATTGTTTACATTTCATTGAGGGATTATAAAGGCTGGTGAATTTAGGTTGATGGATCAATCTCAAACGTGAATTCTTGATACATGTACATGTATTATAGTTTTAGTCTGGTTATTATCCAATCATAAGACAGAGGTCTAGTTATCATCCAATCAGAGGACAGGGGTATAACACATCACTCCTTACCTTGGTTCCTGTAGACCCCTAAAACATCACTGATATGACATAATCATAGACACAACTAGTTGTAAAAAAAAACTTATAAAAAAGAGAAAATTCTTCATTATTTTAAGACTTTTGAGGACATGAAATCCAATTTTTAAAATGAGTTGTCTAAGAGTTTAAAATTAAAGAAATTAGAGGCTGGTATATATCTGATCATTGGATTGTGCTAACAATGGGATTAAACAAAATTCTAAGCATTTACATACTTTAGCATTACACTTATTAATTTTTAACTGGGTTAAAGCTGAAATCAATACTTGGGAGTTAAAAAAAAATGTGCTCAAACACATACTGTATTTTGATTGGTTCAATTCTGAGTCTGAGTACAACAATTGTACTCAAAATTGTATGACCTCAAGGTGATGTTATGAAAAGTTTGATAATGAGTGCTCAAGATGAAAAGCTTAATTTGTTGTGATGGTAAAGATATTAAAAGTTAGTGTTTCAAAATGACAAACTAAGTTTTTAAACAACTATTGAACAAAAATTAAAACTAACATAAAATAATTATTTCATACATCTAAAAAAAAAGGAATTCAATAATGTGCTGTAAGCTAAAAAAAAAAAACACACTTCAGGTTCTAATCAAACCTTAAACAAAAACAGCTCTCTTTAAATGTAAACTTAACCAATAATTGAGTTATCAAAGGAATTAGAGCTATTTTCCTAATGATTGTAGTGTGAAGTTTGATTAATTTGCTTGCTTTGTTTGTATTTATGTTTGTTCAAATATTATAATCGAGATTGACATCTGCCATCAATAGATAGGAGGGGCTTCAGCTTGTATACAGTATACTTATACATGCTTTTGGTTGTTAAGCAATGTATATGAGTTGAAGTCCCGCCTATCTAATTAGTGTAGAAGTCAATTTTAAAATTACAATGATTGAGTAAACATTTATACAAACAAGCAAGCAAATTAACCAAACATTTAATCTACAAGCATTAGGAAACTAGCTCTAAACATGGAATTAATATTATCAGATTATTACATGGCATTTTTCATATCGCATGTATTATCAGCCCTAGGTTCAATATCAGCCCAAGAGCCGCATGGCTCGAGGGCTGATATTGACCGAGGGTTGATAATACATGCGATATGAAAAATGACATGTTATGATCTTTTTATCATATGCTTCAACAATGGAGAAAAATCACAGATTCATATATTGATCATTTTACGTGGTTCCCAAATAGAATTTCAAAGAGTGAAAAGTTCACGGACGTCGGACTCCAAATTTAGTACATTCGATATGAAATTTTTCTATCAGATGCCTCAACAGAATTATTTTTTTTTAATATGGACAAAACGACAAAAGAAATTATTCAAAAATATACATAATGAACACTGTTTGAAAAAGTGAACTTTTTAACGTAACTTTCTAAATTATGTTTGAAACTTTAAAAAAACGCATTTATTTAATAATTTGATTTTTTTTTTTTTTTTTTTTTTATTATTTTACAAAATATACTTTCCAGTATCCAAATAATTGTTTCGTTAATAAAATTGAGATTGTACACTACTTTGTAAGTTTTTTAGTGAAAATGTAGCATTGAGGTATATTTTCCGGAATTTGCCGAGCATCACCGGAATGCCATGCGATAACGTTACGGAAAGGCATGTGATAACACTCGAAGCATGTGATAAACTTTTCATATCAGCCCGCTAAGCACCAATTCGAAAAATATGGAATTTACGTTGATTTAATGATATTATCATACAGTAAAAATCATATGTTATTTAGTCTAAGTATATGATAAATATATATATGTTACTGTGGTAATGGAATCATTCACATTGACTAAGCCCTAAATCAAACAATTCCTAAGTACCATAGTTAGAGTGATTGAAGAAGAATCCCATGTTATATCAAGTTTTTCTTAAATGTTGGCGATAAGTCTGTTATAATATGTATGGCTGTTATATATTTTTGAAGTGAATCTATTCTCAATTTTTGAAATATGAATCTATGGTTAAAATATTAATAACAAAATGTCCAAAAGTTGCAAAAGGTCTGAAAGTTGGCAGAAGGTCTAAAAGATGAGAATTGTTACAAACAATTATTTCTATAGACCAATATTTAACGAAGGTCAATTATTACTATTAGCTCTTTAAATTTGATAAGAACTTTAATCTAACTGATATTGTAGTAACTTTTAAAAGGGTGTCCATGGAAAAACCAAGCAGTGGATGGCACATGACATATTTTGTTTTCAAAATTTTTTCATCTATTTCATATCACAAATTCATATTTTCTCAGAGTTAAATTTTGTTTTTTTATTAACTGCAACAAATAAAGAGAAAAGAAATACATAGAAATCACTAAAAATTCATTGAAAAGGGGAGATAACTCTTCATTTTGTACGAAATTTTGTTGGGTTTTTAGTAAACTTTAAAATCATTTTCTGAGCCATCCACTGTTGATTCAAAAATATCTTTGACATATATATCCTTTGTAGGATATAAACATTGCATTGAAACCAAAAATTCAGTGGATAAAAAATATGTTGTGCCACCCATATCATAGGATTTGCTTGATATTTTTATAATTGAACAGCCTCTTAAATATTGTACCTATATTACACTTGGACATAATTTAAACTATGACATTCAGCATCGTCACATGGATTATCTCCCTTGAATAAGTATAGTATGCACTCAGACAATTGTATTGGTTCAAATTATTGAACTTTTGCCCAATCAACCAATTATTGATTATCCCAATTTTCAGTCAGGACATAATTGATCATAAGATTAGTCTTTCTTTCAAAGAATTGATTATTGGAAATAAGTGTTACAGCACTGCAACAGACTTGTTTATCAATAGTCAGTAAAATCTTCTCTTAAGAGTCTTCCTTTCTTATGATTCTACACAGGGATTGGTTTGTAAGCTTAGTTAATGTCCAGTGGCAAGTATTCCATGCATTTTAAGGACTCTAGAGCAAATCAATTATAAATAAAATACAGCATTTCACCTGGGATAAAGGCTGTAAAATCTAAATTGCTGTACTGGTACAGTATTCTTTACTCCTAATACTTACAGTCCCTTCAAAAAGTTGTTACAAGGGGGTCTCATTGGGGGGGTTCTGATCCCGGATTCCAATTACTGTTTCGGCCATCCCACGTCACGCTTAGACCTCAATGTGACCCACTTGCAAGGTTTACCAATTTTGAATTGGGGCAATCCTTCTTTAAATCTCAACAGACAAAATGCTGCATAAGATACATATTAAACAACCTATATTGTGTTGCATTCACATTTAATGCACTTTATTGTGTTTCAGACACACTTCTGACTCAAATGTCAGTCACTGAAACATTTTTCAAATTGTTAACAAAAACACAGATTATATTCACACTTTAACAAACTTACTGTATAAATAGCTAGAATGCACTGTTTTTCTCTTTCATCAAAATGTAATACTGAAGACAAACTTATAATATTTCATTTTTGGTAAGTCTTTGATAATCACCAGGCCAGTTATAAGTGTGAATATAAAATGTATTTGGAAACATTTTGAAAACCATAAAGATTCTGCATAAAAGTTAACGCATATGCAACTTTACAACTATGGTACTAGGAAGTGGGCGTAGCAGAGTACTAAATATATAATGTACTAAATATTGAACTTTCCATTCATAATAAACCATGCAGCCTTACCTCGCTGTGAGGAATACTATGTACACTACTGTGTGCACTTGATAAACTCTCATCCACCTTTAAATTAACAATTTGGATCATTGTGAGCAGACATTTTGATTGTTACTTTGTTATTAGTAGATCAGTACAGCATTTGAAGATTTGTGGCATCAATCAGTAAATTGATTGCTGTGAATAAAGTTTACTAGTGACCTTATAACTGTATAATCTGTCGGCAGTAAACTAAATTTTCAACCTTCACATCACCAACTGATTTCAAATCTTTAAATACATTACTGTTGTGTCAATTCTCATGCAACTGAAAAAAATGAAAATTTCAAAATCTTTTACATGATGTTTGGGCTTTCATGTATAATTTTGCTGTATTAACATATGATGATCACGATAACTAGATATCATTGAGATGGAAGCCATCTCTGTGGGCCCCGCTGTCAATAACGTGGGGTAATAGTGATAGTACTATTTCATAGTATAATAGTGATATGACTGCATGATGTGAACTAATTGTTGACTACTCTAAGGAGTCTCATGTGTGATTTCAATTTAAGATTTTAAGTTAAAACTGATAAATATTCTCATCTTACTTTCATAGTATAATAGTGATATGACTGCATGATGTGAACTAATTGTTGACTACTCTAAGGTGACTTCTGGATGTATGGATTGATGTTTGAACAATATGTTTAAAGGTGCTGCCCAATTGATATTTGTCACATATTTTTAGAATTATGCCTTCAATATATTCAGTGATATTATGACCCACCAAGTATAAAGTATGAAATATTAACGGTTCTCGAGAGGTAGAGCGAACACAATTTGTTAAGAACAACAAACGGATGGACAGACTGACAGACTGACCTTAGACCTAGGATGCATACATTATGACACATTCTCTGGTGTTGGTTTATATATATGTTAAGTTGAAAATGTTTGTCAGGTATAAAGTATGAAATAATAACAGCTGTCCTCTCAAAATATAGTGTGGATCAAATTTGTTAGCGATGGACAGACCAACAGACAGACAGACAGACCTTTGACCTCGAAAGTGGTACATACATCATGACACACCCTCTGGTGTTGGTTAAAATGGATGTCAAGTATAATATTTGAAATCATAATGGTTCTCAAGATATAGAGCGGACACAATCTTCACCACAGGACACAGGATTGTCAACTGAAACCAAAGTTTTTTTGACGTTGACCTTTGACCTAGGAAGTTGTACATACATCATGACACGCCCTCTGGTGGTGGTTAAAATGGATGTCAAGTATAAACTTTGAAATCATAACGGTTATCTAGATTTGGAGCGGACACAATCCCACAGGACACGGGGTTGTCAACTCTAAACCAAAGTTTTTGACCTTGACCTTTGACCTAGGAAGTTGAACATACATCATGACACACCCTCTGGTGGTTGTTAAAATGGATGTCAAGTATAAACTTTGAAATCATAACCGTTATCTAGATTTGGAGCGGACACAATCCCACAGGACATGGGGTTGTCAACTCTAAACCAAAGTTTTTGACCTTGACCTTTGACCTAGGAAGTTGTACATACATCATGACACGCCCTCTGATGGTTGTTGAAATGGATGTCAAGTATAAACTTTGAAATCATAACGGTTATCTAGATATGGAGCGGACACGATCTTCACCACAGGACAGGGGGTTGTCAACTAAAACCAAATTTTTTGACCTTGACCTTTGACCTAGAAAGTTGTACATACAACATGACACACCCTCTGGTGTTGGTTGATAATCATGTTAAGTATTAAGTATGAAATCATAATGGTTCTCTAGATATGGAGCGGACACGAAAGTGTTACGGACAGACGGACGGACAGACGGACGGACGGACAGACTGATCACTATAGGGCGACCCGCCTTAGTCGGCGGGGCCCTAATTATATTGGTATTCAATCAAAATGAACTTTACAACCAGTGTTGTTTTAGAACAAAAATATAAAGCAGTTATATATAAGGGAGACAACTTAAATTATCTCCCTTTGAACTTATGCCTAATGAATGACTTCTAATTGTCTTCACTAAGTAATTTTGCTAAGAATAGATAACCACTCTTTATAATGAACATCTTAATGTTCCACAATGGGCATTTCTAATCTGGCATGGGCTTCTTGATTTTGCCAACACGTTGAACATTAAATAACACTTCCATTCTTACAGCTGCTTAAACATTGTCTACAAAAAACTTTATATTGTTGGGAGAAAGCTGGTCTCTTCTCTTTCTTTCAATTACAAGAAGCCATAAACCTGGAATTTGTATCCAAATGTTATGATAACCAGCTCTGCACATTTCATACAAAAAATAATACCACATAAAATCAAAAATTTGTCATTGAAAAATATTCCTGTCCTGCCATAGATTGTACCAGTGATATTGCACATATACATACAAAATAATAAAAAAAATACTAAACTTAACAATACACTTTAAGGAATTTCTTAAAATGTTTTGACAGTTCTTGTCCATTCGTTTTTGATGCGTTTTGTTTTTGGATTTTGCCATGTGATTATGGACTTTCCAAATTGATTTTCCTCTGAGTTCAGTATTTTTGTGATTTTACTTTTTTTGAAACATAGGGTTTAGCTCCAAAAAGAAAAGATTAAAGAAAAATAATAATAAAGCACACTTGAAGTCCTAATCAATTTTTACTCTTTACTACCAAACAGAGATTGTGATAATTGTGAAAACTCCTTTTTTTCTCCTAAAACATAAAAAAAAGTTGATGCCCATTTAAAAATATTCTCCAATAGCACTTTCTAGTAAAAGCTTCAAACTGACATGAAAAAAATCAAACAAACAAAATAAAGTTATATTGCAAAGAGGTATCCCTTGTGTTACTAATGTATTTATCTAAAGCCACATCAACACTTGATAATAGAATATAGTTCAAACTGTTAACACACCTATATAGCTATAGATAAATAAACAATAGGATCAGAATAAGTTTCAGTTATAAATACCAGTATACTAAGTAAGTGACCAGAGCAAACTATAAATAGAGAGGGTTTATGTTTGTATCGTACTGGCCTATAAATAGATAGTTTGTAACTAATGTTACATGCACAATACAAATCCTGTGTTAAGGCTTTGTTTTCAAAGATCTGACAGTGCTGTAAATTGCCTTCTGTAATCATACCTTTTCCAAATCATCAATACTTTTATATCAAGCACAAATTACACCCATGAAGGGATCAAAGGCATAACAATTACATGTAATAACAACAATGTTTTCCAAAGAAAGTTTATACATGGTGGTGCCTGCAGTATCCTTTTACTCTGCATAAACTTCCTTCGCAAAAGTCATGTGACATTCATCCATTGGAAAAATTTCTAACGAAAAAACACTGAGTCTTGTCACTGTCATTCCTCTTGAAACCATTTTAGGTATAACCTTTTTCTGAACAGAATGTGGAACTAAGCATTGTCAGATCTTTGTAACAAAGCATTGAAATTCAATCTGGATCTTTAATCAGAACATGTTAACATGAAGGCATTTATACTTCATGAAACAGAAGTGACAGTTGGAATCACATGATATAGAAAAAGCATTCTACAAAAGTCATGTGATAAGAAGAGAGATCTTAACACCCTGAAGGATATAGTATTTGAGGGGTTCACTATTATTTGTCATAGGACTGTCTCAAAATGTAAAAATCTTGTATTCCAAAATAACTTTATATGTATGTGTTTTTGAAGCCAATTTGATATGAAATTCCCTTTCTGATCAAACAATCATATATAAAATTTTAAAATCAAATTTCAAATTATTTGTAAATAGAAAACCAAATTTATCTTCCAATTTGAGACATTCTTAAATACTAATTGTGTAACAGCACTGGATTTTCACTGTATTTTCTTTCAAAATTTTGATTTCCTACAAACTAATGTAATTCAGAAAAAAAACTGTATGAAAAAGGAAAACTGACTCTCTGAAAGACATTTTCTACATGAAAGTCTTTGGATTTACATCAGCACTTCACAACAAATTAAAGATGGTGGTTCATTATTTCTGCTGGCCATCATTCAATGAATGATAGAAGAAAAAGTTCTAAGCAATGACCAAATCAAATGTTGTTATAGTTTTCATATTTCATTTTAAGAAAAGTTGTGATATAGTGAAATTGTATTGTGCTTTGCATGAAATAATTGACTGGTCTTAATTTTTTTAGAAGTTTATCTAATTTCTTTGAATCTGATAAATATTTACATAATAACTTTGTTTATTATTATAATCATTACTAATTTCATGGTTTGTAAATCACAGCAAAGATTAAGATACAATTTTAAAATTTTTACTAGAACTATTGAGATTTTTTTGTTTTAAACTTAAAACCAATGAATAATATAATGTAATTTTAATTTTAGAAGTCACCTTATTTCACGCAAAGCAACACAAAAAGAATACCTCCTTCATAACAGCAGATCTAACATGAATATGTTGAAGCGTAAAAACAATCCTTATGTATAATTTGCCAAAATAAGAATAAAGGGTTGTCGTGCGAGAGGCAAAAGCAATTTCTGACAACAATCACTGCTTGCAAAAGTCAAATTTCAGTCAACTTGTTTATCAAATTAATATTTATGATGTTTGCTACAAGATTATGGTCCTTTTTTAAATATTGCCACATGATCATGGTCTTTGTTTATGTTTGTTACAAGATTATGGTCCAAAGATTGTCACATGATCATGGTCCTTGTTTATGTTTGTTACAAGATTATGGTCCAAAGATTGTCACATGATCATGGTCCTTGTTTATGTTTGTTACAAGATTATGCTCCAAAGATTGTCACATGATCATGGCCCTTGTTTATGTTTGTTTCAAGATTATGGTCCAAAGATTGTCACATGATCATGGTCCTTGTTTATGTTTGTTTCAAGATTATGGTCCTTTTTTAAAGATTGCCACATGATCATGGTCCTTCTTTATGTTTGTTACAAGATTATGGTCCACATGATTATCTTTATTAAACTTGTCAAAGCATTCTGGTCATTGTTTTACTTTCCAATCGATTTGGATTCTAAACCACATGATTTTAGTCCTTATTAAAGTTTAACACACAATTATGGTCCTTTTCTAAATTTGTCATATTACAATCTGCCCTTCATTTATCAAAATTATTTTTTGGGTTTTAAGATTGATCACTCATGATTCTGTGTGGTCTTTGTTCACTCAATACTTGACCTGCTGTTGTGAAGTATGTAAATATAATGATGGTGATGAAACACAGTGAATTCTTGTTATTTTTCGCTGATCACACATATGTTAACTTGCAGATATAATATCATTTTTCTACCCACCTTTGAACTCAACTAGAACAAATATAAAATAACATCAACATCAACATGTACAAATAATAAAACAGTTACCCAAATAGGCTCCTGACAAAATGAATAAAAACAAGATTTTACAATATGAACTTCTATCAAACAAGGTTAATAATGTTCAGATTTTAAATAATATTTGTTTCCTCTTCCCATTTTAAAAATCCTGTCCTTATTTTCTAATAAAATGTGAAGATTTTTGTCAGGTTTAGCATTCACAATGTTTCTCTTTCAGCTTATTTCTTTGTAGTTGAGACAAAACTATGATCATTCTACACTATTTTTTTTACAATAGAACAGTTTCAAAAAATGTTGTACAATGAAGCTCGTCTATGATGAAAATTAGTCTTCATGAATGTATATAAGGTAAAACAATGAATTTTTAAAAACTATGTTACAGACTTGTGAAAGGGAAACAAATATTATTTTACAAAGTTACAATGGTAAAAAATAAATAATGAATTATTTAAAAGTACATGCATTGAATATTTTGGGTCATTTGTAAATTCTAAATAGACCTAAAATGAAGTAAGCATGCTGCATGTGCTACTCCTTAAATCATCATAATAAAAAAAATAGACATTATTTTAACATCTCAGACTAGACACTGACTATATCATAATTGTATATACAATCAATAGCACAGTACTATAATATAATTATAGTGAAAAAACACTCATCAATTTCAAGTCTCTTGAATTTTTGATAGAAAAGGCTAAAAAGCTCTGAAAGAGCACTGTTGTCACCCTGCAGTAACTTATAAAAGCAAATGTTACCTTTCCAGTTGATGACGGGCCCTCTGAGTCATCTTCGCTAGGGGCCAATGATCCTGGCATGGTCCCTGAAGCCTCTAATCTATGACTGCTCTGAGCACGTCCAAAGTTTGGAGTTGTTTTGGCAGTGGACAAACTATTTGCTAATAGGAGAAAAAATAAAATGTAAAGAGAAATTTCCCTATGTTGTTGAAAGCATAAAACATGTTAAATAAAATATAGACTAAGAGATTGGTCAAATAATTAGTATCCATTTCATTTATTTGTAAAAAACTATGTACACCAAATGAGAAACAGCCAATACAATTGAGAATAAAATCAACATCAAATAATCAACAAAACTGACAAATTTAAAAAAAACCAACAACTTTGCATTGACTATAGGGTACTCAACTCCTACTTGAAAGAAATCATCCATTGCCAAAAATTCTAAAACTGGAGACAAAGTTGGTACATTGAAAATTAAATAATCTTACTCTCAATATGATAACACAACAGGAATCCAATCAATTATTCTCAAATTCTCAATTCTCATAGATTTAAAAATTGGCATATATATCCAACATTTAATTCTACATCTATAGTAAACCAAAGATTTAAATATGGCTTTTTGATTTTTTCCTTCAATTTTTTTTCAAAAAAGGCATATGGATTCAATGTCTGGACTAAAGATTTATGCAGTGCAGAAATTGACAAAACTTGGTGTGAATGTTAAAGATAGAAAGAAGTTTTACAGGACACAACAACTTATAGACTTCTATTATCAGGTGAACAGGTCAATATTATTATCAGATGACTGGATCAATATGTTATGACTTCTTCTATCAGGTGACTGGTCCAATCTGCTTTGACTACTCTTATCAGGAAGCTATATTGTGTAAGGATTATTTTAAGGTGAGGTCAAAGATGTAGTTTCACATGATTATAATAATACCTAGGTAATTAACCCAAAATATTGTTACAATTTTGAGTCAAACCAACTTGAAATTGCTAACTTCCTAATCATTTGCTGGTGTACATCAAGGATTTTTTGGGGTTGGGGCCAGGCACGCAAAAGAGTTTTCAGTGATACATGTAAAAAGTCTTTGCATAAATTTATGAAATATGAAGCTTCATTAATATGATTAAGGGTATCCCCTGACACCCATCCCCTAAATCTGTCTCTGCTTTGGTCTACAGTGAATGGTTGTCTCATTGGCAGTCATATCACAACTATTATGCATACTTTGTATAGAATATCAAATTCAAATATTATAATGTTTTATCTGCTCCAATTTGCATTTTTTTTTTCAATTTGGTACCAAAAATAACAGCATAATACTTTTTTAGTAATAACTGCTTAATACAGCACATTATTATTAGGCTGGTTTTATTGAGAGCACTGGTTTCAATATGAACAGAACTGCACATGCTGATAATTCTTGCCAGCTGCTTAAATAGTTATAGCTGAGTTATACATATATGTTGCTAGTTTTTGAGAAAATGGCCTTATTATAAATAACTCTCTCTAATTTGTTAATGCCACCATGGCTGTCTGGATAAAACAACACAGGTCTTTATATTCTGCAATGTTCAACATGTTCAACACATGTCCTTTGGTTGAAGCAAATGCCAAAACCCTAAAGCATTATTTTGCCAAACTTAAAAAAAAATGGTACCCTGTATCCATGAAAATAAATGGAGCCATAATAAGATAATCTCAAGTGTTCTAAGCTTTATACATTCTATGTGCTGAATCTCAGGCAAATAAACCTCTTTCTATATAAATTGAAATAAGTGGGATTTCTTACCAATCCAAATAACCCAATGAACATGCGTAACCCAGAGAAAATCAGGATAATATATAGGATTCTAAAAAATGTCCAGGACCATCACTGTTAAGGGGGTTTCCCTACAACATAGACAACATGTGTGACTCCAAAGTTTCTGAGCCCTTGGTTATTAACTTTTTTCAGTATTCAGGGTAAAAAATGTGTTCTTGAAACTCCAAATCCAGTATTTAGATTTTCAAGTCTGGAGTGCAAATTAAGTGTTCTGCCACAGTTCTGGATATTTTTATGACCGTCAGTTCTTTTGGAACCTAGATACTTTAGGTAATTAAACAAAGGTTAGAGTTAACTTGTATTTTCCCTCCGATATAGCTGGCAATAGACTTATCTCAACTTTAAGTGTTTCCATTTATAAGTCTTGTGATGTGAGAACATTCCTGTGTGCCATGCCAATTTTTTAACTGTGACATGCCTTTTAGGGAAATCTGTCTTTTCCTTTTCCACTTCCAGAAATAGGAAGCATAAAAAATGGTTCACTATCAGAAAAATTGAGTCCAACAGCTTTTTATTGTTATTCTTGCCAATTGTCAATCACAAATGATTATCCAAATTTGGTATTAATAAAATTACAAGAGGATTATACATGAACATGACGAATGAGACTTATTTTATTTATACCTAAATATTTTTTTATGTAGAATCTAAAAAATTATTGGTAACTGCATAGTGTTTATTACAAAATGAGAAACGTCATCTCAACAGACTATATTGGTAACTAAAATATTCTAAAATTCTGAGATTGAAAATATTTTTAACCATGAACATTTTTAACCAATGAACTATTTTTTGTTTTTAAATATGCTTGATGTAACTCATTTGAATCTAGATTCACCAGGGGACAACACTACCACAGTCGTAACAAGTCATGCTAAACAAGACATATTCTATAAACATGATAAATAGACAGTAGAATGCATAAGTTAGAAACAAAGATGGGAAGCAAGAATTTCTCAGTTAGAAAGAAAAAATCTAAAAAGTTGTGATTTTTCCTTCTAATTTGTAAGTCAAATTCAGGTATCACCGTAAACCAACTTATTTTCGTGGATACTTAATTAGTTTTAATTTCTAACCCATACCAAGATTAAAGCTCTAGTGTACACAATGAAGATCATAACAAGAATTGTGTACCTATTGCTGAACCTCAGGCAGAGGTACATGTTGATTAAGCATTTAACTTTTTCTAGCCTACTTTTGACTGAAATTTCATATTTGTAATTTTCTAATTTTTTTAGATCATGTTGATGGATATAAGCTTAAGGGAAGATCAAAGTTTGACAGTTTTTTTCTATCTTGCAAAAGTTGCCACAAAACATTGGTTCACAGTAGAATCTACTAATTTTAACTACTGTGAACCGACAAATTTTCAAGATCTATTTATTTTCGTGTCTTTCGCGAGTAGTAAAATAAGGCAAAAATAAAAAGTCGTGAATATCATAAGTATGTTATGTATGTAAACTTGAATCTTTCCTCATTGAAAAACATAAAACGAATTTGAAAATCACAAAGTTAAATCGCTGCAAAATGGGTTAGTAAGGGCTAAACGTTAAATAAAGTATCTGCAAAAAATAAAGTGGTTTATGGTATATCTGACTGCATGTACTGATGACAGCGAACTAAAGCGTCGAAAATTAATTTCTATCTCTCGATGACTTTATTCAGATTTTTTTCATTTCTAACTGAGAAATTCTTACTATACTTGTACCATGATTCCATTATTGGGTTGGAGAACCTATTACCTTTGTTGTATTTGTCAAGTCTTACAGCAGTCTGGGATTTGGGAATTTGGGAATTTTTCAGACGTCCTGTAAACAAATATGAATTCTATTCGACAATATATATTTATCATTTTTTAACCTTTTTGTACATGTTGTGTACACATTTATTTTTTCAAACATTAAAATGTATACACAAACATATACCCCAAGCTCCTATGGAGTTTTCAGATTATTTGTATACTTTATTTATATGATTTAACACGAATGTTTAAACCTGATGTTTTCAAAATGAATTCATAAAGATCAGAGGCTCTTGGATTGAAAATGGAAATATTCAAATCTTTAAAGAGTTTGATTTCTCATGAATTTTTTTTTTAAGAAAAGTCCCTTATGCTAGGTAAACTACCTGTAGTTTTAAAAAAAAAATTATATAGGAAATAGCCTTTTCATAAACACTATCTTCTTTTTCTGACAAATAGTTATCAAAGGTACCAGGATTATAATTTAGTACGCCAGGCACGAGTTTCGTCTACATAAGACTTATCAGTGACGCTCATATCAAAATATTTATAAAGCCAAACAAGTACAAAGTTGAAGAGCATTGAGGATCCAAAGTCTCAAAAAGTTGTGCCAAATACGGCTAAGGTTATCTATGCCTGGGATAAGAAAATCCTTAGTTTTTCCGAAAAATTCAAAATTTTGTAAACAGGAATTTAAGAAAGATATAATGTTACTGGTTCCATTTCTTCAAACTATATAAATGATAAACATATTTCAAACAAAAAAATTCTCCATATATATTTTATACGGTATAATCTGAAAACTCCAAACCAACAGATATCACTCTGGGCTGGACACCAGGCTGTGGACCTAGGTCAAAGGTCACAAATTAGTTTTACATTTTCAACTGTAACAAAAAATGGTCCGAGTTAAGAACTGAGGTTTTGGATATAAATAAAAGTAGTAAACTATTTATATGTACATATAACAAATGGCAACACACTATTGTATCAGTTGAAAATCTACTAAACTCAAACACATCTTACAACATACACATTCATAAAACATACAAATTTGATGTATCTAAATTATTCAAAAACTAAATAATGAAACTTTAATTAAATTCTAAACAAGAACATGCCATCTGATTATATCATCTAAGAGACTAAGAAATTCAAATGATAATGAAAATGGTGGTATATAACTGAAATCCCCATGAGGGGCCTCTGTATAGCCAAAAAAAAACCTAGATGATTAAGCAACATGATATTGATTGAACTAGTGCATTAAATCAATGATATTGATATAAATGTTTCGCAACCTATACAGGGAGTTGGGGACAGTTTCAGGAGGAGTTAACTCTTGACAAACATTGATTTAGCTTTGTTTAGATATTTGAAAAGTGAATTTGACTCGTCAAATCAGAGTTTGAACAAAATTCAAATTAAGCATAAAACCCGAAAAAAGGGGTAAATAAATGTTTATTTGCTACAACAATATATTAGTAGAGCAATCACCTTTTGGAAATCTTTTAAAACAAAAGATCCTTTAATATTTTTTAAAGAAAATTTAAAACCTAGTTCCCATAAAATATGTATTCATAAAAAAATAGAGAGAATTTAGACATTTGGATGAGTAATCTTAATTGTTTTCTTCAAAAATAGAAAGGAAACATATACATGTATTCAAAATAACAAATACTATCCCTTAATGTTCTTTTATCATTGCTGAATATTTTAGTTTTCAAAACATAACTGTACCTTGCAAATATTTCCTAGACAACATTAATGAAAATGAAAATGAAACTGTCCCATAACTCCCTCAAGAAATTATCTAGTGGCTTTCACAAAACACAAAAAATACAATCAAATTTAAAACAAAACGTAAAATCTTTATTCAACAGTTGCCTTTAACAAAACACTAAAATATAATTATATAAAAGACAAAACTTACCATTATTATGCAATGCAGGTGCAGAGAACTTTTTCCCGATGTCAGCAAGTGATCGTATGATTGGTAAATGGAATCGACCACTATTGCCGTCCTCGTGGTGTTTTTTCTGATACTGATGGTGATGACGTAAATACAACGTGTCCAGAACTTTATCTTTTAAATTTTCTTCCAGCTGTTTGGCTGCTATTAAGTTATCAACCAGCATGTCTGAAAATAAATTAATCTGGAGATTTAAGGTAGATCAGGTGGCTTCTTCTATAGACCACTTCTTAGGCACGCTTTTTTGGTTAAAAATATTACTGTGGATTCATTTATTTTCATAGGTTCCAATTCTTGGCATGATTTGTTCAATAATAACAGTAACAGTTTAAGAGTTGGAGATATCAGGCTTTTGTTTTTGATTTGGTCAGTTGAACGGTGCTGGTTTTTGTGTGATTCCTGTCATCTTTCTTTATGTATTATCCACCACAAGTCAAGGATCTACACATGTAAAAATATAATTTATGGAGAAAAAGTTTAATTCTGTCAAAAATTGGGTTGAATTTTATAGGACAATGACAAATGACCATTACAAAACAATAACCAATACAAACTTCTTACCAAAAACAAAATGAATGTCATTAGCTTCACAGTCTAACATGACTGTGCCGTTCATGAGGCCACAGCGTAACTCAAACAATGAGTGCAATGATAAGGTGGCAACATGTGGCTTTGACCATCTCTCTCCTCCCTCTTCCACATCTTCTTCAAACTTTATCCATCTGTTTAAAATAAATAAATACAGTTAATTATTTTATGCATTCTCTCCCATGGTCAATTTTTTGCTGACATAGGGTTTTAATAAAAAAAAAAAGGTCTAGTTATGCTATTAAAGTGCATAAGAAAAAAGTAAAGAAGCGGAAAAAAAATATTTTCTAATAAGTAATTGCATATGAAATTTATAGATTATTGTTGATCATCTCGACGAGATTGATTTTCTCGCTTGAGCTGGTACAGCGAAAGTGAGAAAAGCAATCGAGTTGATTTTGAAATGTTTTGAAAGAATTAATCAGGAATTTTCTCAATAACGCAAAAATCAAAAACACATTTAAGTCTAAAATGACAAAATCACAATAATAAATGCACGCAATAATTTCTGAATTTACAGTATTTGGATTTCCTTCTCTACAGGATTGTTTAAATATAACTCAACTTTGTCCTCATTTAAATTGTTTGGGCTTGCATGTCATACATGTCATACATTGTCATATATAATGTACTGTTGTCATACATGTAATACATTGTCAAATATAATGTACTTTTGTCATACACAATGTAAACATATTCAGCTTTAATTGATTTGTGGGTTAAAAATAAACTGACTCAGCAATTTTATTATTTCTTAAAGTGTCTGTCACAATTTTAGGATCCTGTTTCTCAGACATTGTTATGATTGTAATTTGTTACTGTCATTGTATTAGTTTTTTTATCTATTGTTTTGTCATTAATCCAGATGTTTGTTTTTTCCTTTGGAATGTTTCAGGTCATGTCATCTGACTATGGGGTATGGGTATTGCTTATTGTTTAAGGTTGACCTATATGTATACATTTGGTAGTTGGGAAAATCCACATAATTTTAACTCTGTTGGAATGTTGTCTCATTGTTGATCATACAACAGTTCTAATATTATATATGTTGTTTGTTTTAATATTTCTCTCTAATCATGCTAATTGCACAAAAATCAAATTAAAAAAAATTGTGCATCATTGTGCATGTTGTGGATGATTTACAATCTAACTACTGAGGGAGGGTAGGAAAGGGTCCTGATCCCGAAATCCCTGGCTTAAAAACATGAAATCTTGAAATCAAAGGCTTAAAAACACGAAATCAGAGGTCCTGAAATTCCAAAAAAAGAATTCCTGGATCCTGAAAGGGTTAATCCCAAAATCCCAAGCTTAAAAACACCTGATCCTGGAGTCCCAATAAAAGTCCTATCCCATCTCATTACTATCCACAATAAATCCTTGATAAATAGAATACCTAGCAGTTTCTTTCCACTGTGGTTCTTTCCCATCCACAGTAATAAGCTCCTCCAATTCACAAAACAAGTCATGTGACGTATGTTCATCATCATCGTCTTCTCCTAGCAGGAATTGAATTCTCATACGTGGAGGTGTGGTCGCTAAAATATCATTAAAGATAAATTCAGAATGTATAATTAAAGGACCTAGAATTTGTGACCATATGACACCTTGCTCCATTGGAACTTTATATTACTCTATTCAGTGAACATTGATTTGGGGTCAAAAAACACTTTGGCATATAATTTTAAAAGTTAAAATCAAAATGATTTTTTATATTGTGTCATTCTATGTTGTGATGTTATACTATTGTTTCAGGTATGAGTGAAGGTTGGTACCTATTAAAGCATTTAAATCAGATACATTTGTTTGCAAGTCAGGAACATGATGTTCAGTGGTGACTTTTGTTGATGTGGTTCATAAGTGTTTTTTGTTTTTTTTATATAAATTAGACCGCTGGTTTTCCTGTTTGAATGGTTTTACACTAGTAATTTTTGGTGCCCTTTATAGCTTGCTATTTGGTGTGAGCAAGGCTCCATGTTAAAGACAGTACACATTGACCTATTATGGTTTACTTTTATTAGGCCAAAAAAAAAAATAAGTCTGTTTAAGGTTACATCATCAAAATAAATAGGGTAGGTAGGTAGGTATTTCCATTTTATTTTATTCACCATGATTTTGAGTTGTGCGGTCCGTTTTCCGTGGTCTGAGTTGTCCATGGGCAGAGTTTACCCGTATTTTTAATGATTGTATTATTTCCCTTTGTTAGATATTGATTGGAAAAAAATGGCGGTGAATTGTTTATTTCTTCACACAAGTCGCGAATTTCCTTAAAACAGCTATCATATTCATGATTATGAACATTGGGATCTATCAGGCAACACTATGTTCACTTTTAACACAAGTTCAGTTTATTTTTCACTTTACGACGGAAATAAAATGGCTTAGGTTCGGTGCTCAAAATAGGGTCGGTTTGGTAACCATAAACAGACATACATTTTTTTTGGCCTAAGTTGTATCATTGGCACCTATACCACGTACATCTTCTTATATCTATGTAATGACTTACAACTGTTGTCAGTTTCCTCCGCCTTAATTCTCTCAACACCGGTCTTTTTATGTTTGTGGTGACGTCTACGTCGCATCCCATGGTGATGTTTAGGTAACTGTAAACCAATGTATACTGTTTCTTGATGTCTGTGGTCTGGAAAATAGTCAAATAAATTAGTAAGAATGAATAAGAATTAGTACAAAGAAATAACACAACATCACTTTTTTAAAACATGGAAAGGTGATTTTATGAAAAAGGTATGCTGAATTCAAAAACGTACTATAAATCTGCAAAAAATATCATGCCTATAATGTTCATATTACATTGAAATGTCAATATTCAGAATTTATAATTTTTCAGTTTATCTTTCATATTTGCTTCAAGTACAAAACTGCCAAAATAGCCTCATATTTTAAAGATCTAGTCATTACAACTTAGATATATATAAAAGCCAAGGCTTTACCTAAAAAAATATTTAGCTAAGAGATGTACATGTATTCTACATACATGACACATATATGTAGATGCAAAAGTGTGTAAAATATCTTTCTTGGTAAGGCCTTTGCTTATACATGTATATCTAAATCTTCGTAAAATAATTAATATGTCAATTTCTATATGGTTAACAGAATACTTTATGCAATTTCAGGGCCCTCATCAGATATGTCAGAAAGAATTGCTACCACATCTCCCCTTTTCTATGCATGTGTTATTTTGCTTATTTCATAATCATGAAAGTAATTGAAAATATTCCTATACAAGTTAGATGTACAAATTTATAATATTCATCTTGTTAAATGTAAAGAGCTCACTTATTGTTAAATGTGCATAAGATTTACATGCTTTATGCATTGACTTTCATGACATTGTAAAAATAAATGAAATAATTATAACAAATCATTAAAATATCCATGTTAACATAAATGTATTAATATTACAGTCACATTTTTCTTTTACTTTTTATTAATAAAAACTTAAAATTAGAACCCCTCCTGAGAATACATTATCAAATCAGATAAATCTTTAAATTACCCGTAAAGATGAATAATACCATATACAATGTATATAAATGCAGAAATAATTGAATGCATTTATTGTTGCGAACATTGGACACAAATGCATAATTAATTGTTGTAATTACAAGAAATCATCCATACAAATAATGCTTTTGAAATTTAAATGCATCATGTAAAAGTTTTTATTTTTTGGGAAACATAACTTTCCACATTTTTTGAAATTATTTTGGATTATTATTTACATTGATAAATTCACATAGAAACAACACTAGTGAATTCTATCATGTCTGTAGGGAAATCTAATTTTAACCTAAAAATCCAGATTAAGACATTACTATATATGACCAAAGGATGAAGATGACAGACACCCAATAGCCCATCATGCCCATAAAACATAACAGAGAAAAACAAAAAAAATTGTAAGGGTTCCGTGGAACCCAGTTTCTCGCCTACTTTTGCTGTTAATCACACACTAAAGAAAAGTGATGGAAAAAATCAATAAAAATATTCCTCTCGATTCTATCTTTTGATTTTTTAGAAGCTTCTATCCAAATTTGGTAAAATCCAGGATAGTTAAAAAACCTTAAAAATGTCTTAAAAACTTTAACTTCAGACTGTATGTAATGTTAACTGGAAGAAAAACTAAGTCCATTTATAAGTAAAATACGAGAAAAATGAGATTTTTTTTTTTACAAATTTACTTCTGGATACTATCATTCATGTCATTTGACTATCTTATGATTAGAAACATGCTTCTGTCCAAGTTTGGTACAAATCCAGTATAGTTTAAGAAAGTTATTAAAATTTCAAAAACTTTAACCAGAGTGAATATTTGTGGACGCCGCTGCCGACAATCATTGACAATCATACCACATCTTCTTTTTTATACTCACAATTCTAAAACCAACAGTGAACTAACAGGTGCTTTTAATTTTGAAAGCAGATAAGATGTTTTGATGAGTTACCTTTTATATCAGCATCACTGGGCACATGTGCATTGGCAAATGATCCCAAATCCCTGATGGGTAAATTGGGTATAGTGGGCGTATCCATAGGCATGATGAGTTCTATTTATAGATTCAAATTATTTTATCCTCTTCACTGTATTCTTCTTCTATGTTCATTCTGATATTAAATTATTTCTGAAATAGAAAAAAAAAAGCTATGATTTTATTTAAACCAAACATTTACATGATCATCAAGAAATGTAAGTACCAAAAATACAATAAATTATCCCTGCCTACATTTAATACATGTAGCTACACCCTTCAATATTCTGTGTTCTTATTGAGTTTAAGCTCTGCACTTGTTTTCTTTTTTAAATTCTTTCTTGTACAACTATATATTTGACTTTCGAATCCCTTAGCCTATATGTACAGTGAAAACTATATCAACTGTCTGTCAGAAGTTCAGAACTATGGGATCAAAGAATTTATTAGATAACGGATTAGCCATGTTCAAAGATACATGTAACAAAGATGCTGTTATAAAAAGACTTTGTTAAAGAAAGGTTTCACTGTATATAAATGTCTGACATCTATATGACCTTGAAGTCATATAATTAATTTTCTCAACAGCATTGCATCCAAGTGTGTAATAACTATTTCTTTTCTCTCTCCCTATAATCTGAATTACAACACTACACAGCAAAGGATATTTTTGATTGAAATTGTAATGTGAAAACACTACACAGCAATGGATATTTTTGATTGAAATTGTAGTGTGAAAACACTACACAGCAATGGATATTTTTGATTGAACTTGTAGTGTGAAAACAAGAATTCTTTCTGGTACAACTGTATATTTGACTAAAGTTCCAATCCCTTAGCCTATATGTTCAGTCAAAACTATATCAACTGTCTGTCAGAAGTTCAGAACTACATTGTATGGGATCAAAAAATTTGTTAGATAACAGATTAGCCATGTTCAAAAATAAATGTAATCAAGATGCTGTTAGGCAGCAACCATTTGATTTTCTGGGGGGGGGGCTATGGTTTTTTTTCTGGACAAATTATTTTTTTCGCCTGTGGCGAAAAACAATTATTTTTTTTCGCGACAAGTCGAAAACATTTTTTTTCTTTCAATTTTGGCATAACATATAGTGGCAGCTGAGGGTGAAACAAACAATTTTTTTTTCACAGAATCAAAAACAAATTATTTTTTTCTCCAAAAACTGGAAACAAACTTTTTTTTCCAAAAAAAAACATAGCCCCCCCCCAGAAAATCAAATGGTTGCTGCCTTATAAAAAGACTTTGTTAAAGAAAGGTTTCACTGTATATAAATGTCTGACATCTATATGACCTTGAAGTCATATAATTAATTTTCTCAACAGCACTGCATCCAAGTGTGTAGTAACTATTTCTTTTCTCTCTCCCTATAATCTGAATTACAACACTACACAGCAAAGGATATTTTTGATTGAAATTGTAATGTGAAAACAAACAAAAATCTCCATTGTGTGAAAACAGAAAACAGATTATATTCTTAGCCTCTTTTGTACCTGTAAGTCAATGTCTGAATCTCGGTCTGAATGGATAATAAAGTCTTTCAATAAAATTTTGTTATTCATATTATCATTTTATCAATAAACATGATAAAATGGGAAATCAGTGCAGCATTAATTCAAAAGCAAATAACTTGGCATGAAAGGTCAAAAGTTCCGTGTTTATTCCAAGGTAACTATCTTCCCCAAGTAAAAGGTAAACTCAGTGTCTACCGCAACGCAACACTTATCAACTGATCCTTCTCAATTAACGTTTTATCAGATTAATGATCCTTCTAAGAATATATCTGTGTCTTGCCTGCTTCAAAAATATTAAAAGGGACATAATAAATATAACTGTCACTTTTTAGGTCTCAAGTTTTTCAAACTTTTTTTTTTATTGACAAAATCAGGAATATAATTATACTTATAATATTGTATTTTAAGTCCAACCCCAATTTACACTATACATATCTGATAATCATGATAATTTGTGTATGCACCATAGAGCTATTGCAATTTCCAATGTAATATGACCTTACTGTTTTAATCAATTAGCTAGGATCAATTTTATTTCTAATCTGACGGAAGAAATTGGACATTTAAAATATGAGTTCTTAATCATAATATAATGCAACAAAATGATACATTTACAAAATGTATGTGTACTTTATTTATTTTTCAAGTATAAATATATCTTTATTTGCAAAACATACAAAAAACAATTTTGGTTGTGGCAAATACATTGACAAACAAACATAATGAAACATAGTGAAAACTCAACAATATTATAAGAAATATGATAAAAACAGTTACTGTTCTCCTTTCCTCAGTTCTAATGACTCTTTAATAAAAGAAACAACTGCTTTTACATCATTTGGTGTTGATGGATTAAGTATTATCACGAGTTTATCAGTAAAATTAAGTGTATTAAAATTTACATATTTTTGTATATTATATTTTAGAAAGATTTCTCTTATATTTTTATTTATTTTACAGTTGAAGAAAAAATGAAATTCATCGTCTAAGATATTACAACGTTTACATTTTCTTTCATTTCGTGGTATTTTGGTATATCGTCCAGTTTCTATGAAGAGACAATGATCGCTTATTCTAAATTTGGTTAACATTTTTCTTGTCTCTTTACTTATGTGTGATAGGTAGTATTGCATTTGGTTATTGATATTAGATTTAAGAAATTTATATAGATATATTTTATTATTTTCATTTAAGTTATTTATTTTATCATCAATAAGAGTTTGATAATAGTTGATATAACTTTTTTTTAATTGGGGTTTTAACATTTTAGTCTGTTTTAAAGTTTTATTTTCCTCAATAAGTTTAATGTCAATATTTATATCTTGTGACACATTTTTTGCAAAAGTATACCAAGAGTATGTTCCCTTGGTATCTAAACATTTAGTTAATTTAAAGGCTTCATTAAGAAGTGGGTTTAGATTTTCATTATTTAATCTAGATAGGTACATCATAGTTTGGGTTTTTATGAAAGTTTCTAATGGCAAAAGTCCTAGTTCATTTCTAACAGCTAGATTTGTTGAGCTTCTTTTTGTCCCCAGTACTTGTTTCATAAAATGTAGCTGGGTTTTTTCTAAAACAGTTTTATCAATAAAAGTAGATAAATTTTTTTTTAAATCATTATATACAGTATTATAATAGAATTTAGAGACATATTCAGAGAGGTCCCAGGCCTCCCCTTTCCTGTAGAAAATTTGGTTGATTACATAGGGAATACCTGAAGCATGACCAGATCGGCCCCCTACAAGCCAGTCAGTGGGCCCCCACTTATGAAAATTTCTGGATCAGCCACTGGAATCGACAAAAATGAAGATAGATTATTCAATTTCAAGTGCAAATATTCCTAAAAGGAAATTGAATGTAAGTGTTGCATCTCTTTAGGGACAACATCAAAAGTTCAATGAAGGATAAAAAACTTAATTCATATAGTTTTTTCACTCTCTTAACTTGATTTGGGAAAAATTGATTGACCCATATGGATATATATTTGTAAAAATCAATGTCAGATAACCAAATCTTGCAGTAGTTCAACCCCCTTCCCAAACTATTTGAATTAAGTTTTTGATCTTACATTGATCTTTTGATGTCGTCCCTTAGGTTATGAGGGTATTCCAAATGGGTACATGTGTAGTAAGGCTTAATAAAGTGACCATTCATGATTGTGTTTAAGGTCAATGACATTTACTTAACAGATAATACAATGACCGATAAGCTTGCACCTAAAACAGAAAATACAATGACCGATAAGCTCACACCTAAAACAAATATACAACACGTTTAGTACAGACTATACACCTGTGATGACGAAAAATGTCAAAATATATGTCATAAAATTTTCGTGCAATTCCATTTAACCTAATTAAAAGGAGCAGTTGTTGGGTACATTATATTATATACCTGTCACATTGTGTTGCTTAACTAGTAATAACATGTGTAACATGAAAGAATACAATATGCATGTTTTAATTAGTACTATAATCAAATGAAGATAGATTTGCAATAAAGAGGGCTACTGAAACAGCATTTGATGAAGAAAGTAGTGACATACCTGCCAACTGTCACTATTTCCAGGGGATTTCCCCTTATGGAAGCTCCCAAATTGAAATTTTGAAAGATCAATTTTGTCCACAATTGAAACAAAACAAATTATAATTTTACAATGACTTTAGGCTTATAAAAGTATGTAGAAGACAAAAAACAACATTAAAATGTATATGCAGACCCCCTTGAAGGTTTTTAAGGACTAGGACAGCCATCTTGCACGCAAAATCCCCATAGGCATTTTTAAAAGTTGGCAGGTACAATGTATGTAGTGATGCAATTTCAAACTAAGTATGTAAGTTTAGGACCTTAATTAACTTAAGCCTTAAAATCATACATGTACCAACTAATAAAGATACATCTGCATCAAAGAGGGCTACAAACATCATGGGACAAAGAAATTGGAATGGAATCCAAAACTAAGATCAGCGCCCTATTAAATTGAAGCTAGCATTATACGATGACCCAGTGTTCTCCCTAAGACCTTTCAGCATCAGAGTAATGTGATCTTATATTTTTGAATGTTTGACTAGTTTCTTATAGATTATGTTATGGATGTGATGCTATTGCTTTTAGAAACAAGATAGTATTTCAAATTTCCCTGTTTACCATGCTGCTAAATCCCAGGCACTTCTCTCAGAAAAAAAATTCCTATATATACCATACTATAACACATAATTACAATCATTGATCCTGATATGTTTATTTTAATATATATATACGACCAAAAACAACCTGGTTGCATACAGGTATTTTTGAGAGACAAGTGCGTGTGATTTTAGCGTTATTCAAAAGTTAAGTGTTTTCCTGTACTGTTTATTAGTGTGTGCAAGTGTTATATTAAGGTATATCTATAGGGGGAAAAAATTCTGAGACAAGTGCCTGTGTGCTAAATGCATTTCCTGGGGAGAACACTGTATAATACCTATCAAGTACATGTACAAACTACTAATCCAAATACAAATATTCTGACATTTTCCTTATGTGTATGTCTAAACAAGTTTTGCAAAAGTTTACTTGTGACAGAATAAAATTTTACTAGTCTGGGGCAGACTAGTGGCTAACGGTGCAGGCTTTATAGCTAGCATCATTCTATACATGTACCAAATATCTCAAATGATCATACACATTTATTTACAAACAAAATTAGGATTATTAAATTCTATTAAATAATTCCTAAACTAATCCAAGGAAAGTCAATTATACTACATATTAAGGTATACATAAAGCTAGCTACCTTAAACTTCAACCATAAAAGTATTATAATGACGTCAATGTAATAATTTCATGCTTCAACCTAGATGACCTCCGACATGACCTCAGATCCCTACTTGATTCTAGACAAGTCATCTTTACAAATACAATATTTATATATTTAAAATTAACTTATCCAAGAAAAGTTACTTACAAAAATGACTTTAACAAACTACATAAATATATAGCTTCCTTCAACCATAGAAATTTCATAATGACGTCAATATAATATTTCCATGCTTCAACCTAGATGACCTTAGATCCCTATCTCATTCTCAAAAAGCCGAAGTAACAATTACCGTCAAAACCTCCTTCCATTTAAATCGAACACACAACATACATTTAAAGTTTCCTACTTTATACGTTCGCACAACACATACATGTAATAAAGGATCCCAAAGTCAGCATCAATTTTGTTTGCCACTGTATAAATAATTATCCCTCACCTTTTATGAATATAACTGTTACATCTTTTCCCCATATCAATGGTTCATTTGTGTGACAGTTGACAATTGATATTAAAATGTTACAAATGTTCCCAGTCTGTTTACACTACTGTGTTAAACATTGTTAATCTCCTACTGATCATATACCATGGGATTTAAACATCGAGGGGCTGGAGTAAAAACAGGCTATGGGGTCAAAATATTATTATATGTTGTATTAGTGTACTGTAAATTCAGAAATTATAGCAATTTCTTTTTTTTTATTTTATGCAAATAATATCACAATAATATATAAAAACTCATATTCTAATACGAGACACAAATATATATAAATTGCAATAATTAATCTTGCCTTTTTGTCTATACTTCCAAAATCACAATAATACATTTATATGCATGCAATAATTTCTAAATTAACAGTAAGCATTTTGTTCTTTTCTTTATATACTTTTATAGCTGACTATGCGGTATGGGCTTTGTTCATTGGTGAAGGCCGTACGGTGACCTGTAGTTGTTAATGTTTGTGTCATTTTGGTATTTTGTGGATAGTTGTCTCATTGGCAATCATACCACATCTTCTTTTATATATATATATGGCTTCTCCTATATGCAGTTTAAATATTTTGTATGATATAAAATTACATACACTTAAAACTATTTGTATGGTACAGACAACCTCCATTGAAAACTTTATTTGTATTTAACATTAAAGTAAAAATGAAATTAAAGGTTTTAACAAATATAAGTACAAGTTAAGAATTAGGGCCAATGTCCCTTAGCCTTGATTTTATTTATTGAAGTCTTTTAACTTCTATGCTCACATTAAGAAAAAAGTTCATGAAAGGTTACTTTAAAAAAAATGTTTTATGCTAATAATATTGTAAAATTGCTTTACTATAATATTGGTGCCCTCGTATTCTTGGTGTGTTTACATGTACTGTACATGTATAAATTAAAACTACAATGTACTAATAATATTTGTGACTTTTGACAGTAGAAAAATAAAGTGAATATAAATTTTTGCAAAGATGTCCAACTTGGATTCTACCTGATGTACAAATTCTATCACCAAATCATGAAAAGTGGATAGTCTAATGAGCTTTTAACAACAAAATGTGCCCATGTTAATATTTAGTACTTTATATTTACATTTTAACATATATAGGAAACATTTACTTTTAACAGCATACACTATACAATTGTATTTAAATGGTTTAAACACATTTACAAAATGCTTAAGTTTCACTTTACTTCCCTTCACCTTTAAGTTTACATTTTCACTACGCAATAGTATTTCCACGTATTTTTACGATAGAATAAAAATCCAGGAAGATCTATGCATCTTTATTTGTATAAGTTATCAAAGAAAAACATTGATTAAACAAAAACTGACAAAATATATTTGATTTAATGCTTAAAATTAACAAGTAAAAAATCTTCATTCTTACAATTGTTAAGGAAATCTGTCTTTTATCACTAGTATAATATACTATTATAATGCATAACCCACTCAAGTAAATTGTTGACACAGAGTAATGTTACGCCTGTATGTTATTGTAATTTAGATAGTAAATGTTGAAATTATATAATATAACTGCAATACTTTTAACATGTACACTATGCAAAACATTCAAGCTTTCTACTGCCAAGGCACCAAATGTGTGTGTTTGTTTACATTATGCTGGTCAGTGGGAAACATAGAATGTGATATCACTGATCAGAGAAGGGCTAAAAAGATTATTTCTTAGTTTATATTAGCAGCTAACACATCTAACACAGTACTAATATAAACAAAGATTTATTTGAATCTGGAAAATTGATAAGTGTCTTTAATGAAAACTATCCCATTTAAGGAGGGTTAATGGCAAAGACCTGGCCTTGAAGTCATAAAACTTTGCTCAGTGCTTGGAGCACAAAAATCATGCTCGAAACATGAAATCCAGCATTTTGATTGGTTGATTTTCGAGTCTGAGTACAAAAAACATGCTCGAAAGTTTTATGACCGTGAGGCCAGGGTTGGTCATGTTGTTGGTTAGATCAAACTGAAATATCAGTGAAAGTTACCAGCTGGTACTTTAGCCCTACAAACATGGCTATCCCTATTTCATGTACTTAGATAGGTTAGTTTACATCATACATTGCACAATTCTTTTTAATTTTCCTGAATTCAAAATTATTCAGAATTTAATAATGGCTTAGGTTAACTGGTCAATGATTGATTGATTGTTAATTGCTTAAAACTGTCGTCTACTTTTTTCTTGGACATGAAGTTATACATGCATGCATGCTGGACATATAATATTTCCAACAACAATTTTGAACAATTGATTCTGCCAGATTATATCTTTTTCTTCAGAATTTCAATAAATCACTTAATTTTGTAGATATTCCTTACAGAAGTAAATGTCAAACAGTTGCTTGTTATAGAAATGTAACAATAGTAAAGTTGATTTCTTAAATCTTTAAATATCAGTAAGTGCTTTAAACGGTAAATTTAATTCTTATGTTGAAATTGATACTTTACTGGCATGGATGCTTTGTTTAATATATATTTTTAATCAATAAATGTATGAAAAGTAAGATTATATATAATCATAAAATATGTAAAGTCAAATTACTCATGATCAATTTTCAAAATAAAAGTATTGGAATGACTTGTCAGATGTATTTTGTATGTGCTATTCCCTAAAAACAAATGATAAACTTGACTTTTAATTTTTGTATATTTTGTATTTTCTTTTGTTTTTTGTATTTTTTTGTATTTTCTTGTATGTTTTGTACTTTGAATTTTCTTGAATTTTTTGTATTTTCTTGCAGCATTTGTTCTGTTCTTCAGAATTCAAGTATCATTACTTAACAAAGTCTATACTTAAAACAAATGAAAATGCAGATTTGTTTATACTTCAACATATAAAAGACAAAAAAGGGGCAGTCATGGCAAAAAATAATCATGATAATTGCCTAGATTAGAAAAGAAAAAGGTCCAAATATTTTTACAAAAGTTTTGACTTACAAATTAACATAAAAAATTTAATGAACTACAAAAGTAATATACTGAATTTAGTGTTCTCCCCAGATATTTCATAAAGCATCCTTGTAAAAAGTAAAATAAAGATACAATGTACATGTACCATCATGTTTCTAAAAATTATAGCATCACATCCATAACACAATCTATAAGAAAATCAAATCAGATAGCATCACATTTAGAAATATAGCATCACATTACAATGATGCTAAAAGGTCCTCATGGTCCTGGGGAAAACACTGACTGAATTATCAAAATTGACTATATATAATAATGGTGTTTTTCATAATAAAAAATCTATAAATATGTTAAGGGCAGTTTTTGAATATACATGTATTTCAGAATCTAAGAATTCTAAGTACACGGGGTAATACATTAAAGTGTACACCAAAATGTCATAAAAAATGTTTTAACAATTGAAATTCAATGCAACCAACATGGCCAATGACATGAATAACACGAAGTTGTTTTCATTTTGGTGTATATATGAACAATAAAATTAACAATACTAGCTATATAGTCCCTTAGATTCTGAAACGGCCATGGCTAATAGATAGAGTTTTTCGATTATGATCGATAATAGGAACACCACTAGAAATAATCTAATTCATACAGGATCACCCATTGTCTGAACTCAATGATAAGTTATTAATTGATGCTTGTTCCAAGTGAATGATCCTGACTTCCTTCCTTGTATGTGTGTTTCCTTCTTAGCTATTACCCTACACTTATTCAATTAAAGATATTTAATAATTAAATGGTAATGTGTTTAATATCCTTATTTATCCTAATGACCCTCAGGTCTTTAAAACATATTACATATTTTTTTAATGTTTTACAATTCGAGGTCATGTGACTTATGTCAACCTGCCAAAGAAGCCTATCAGTACATGTAGTAGTACATGAAGTGGGACACCTTAGAATTAGATTTTTGAATTCATCATTAAATTGTACAGACATTTGTTTTCAATGAGGCCAAAAAGAAAGTACATGTACATGCATTTATGTATGTGCGTTTACTGTCCATACTGAAAAAAAATACTGGGGTAATTTGGTAGGGATTTTTTTTTATTTTCAATATTTTTTGCATTGAGTCTATGGGAGCATGCATGCAACATTGTGACTTCAACATGTTCAACACTTGCTTAATCAAAACTGGTCTAAAAAACTTTAGGGTTGGGGATAAAAATTAGATCGGTGTACAGTAAACACATAATTTTTCTTTGTCTTTTAATGTTACACTGACACCATTTAACTGGTATTTAATAATCCTTAATTATTGATGTGGTATCCAATCTAAGATCAAGTTCCTATAATACTTTAAGTGATATGTATACAATGTACGTCACATGTAAGTACTACCATGAAAGGAAAACATAGCTTAAGCATTTGTTCCATTATAAAGTACAAAATTTATACCATTTAATAACAATGTAAATCAGGGATTTTATTCTACATTGTATACATGTTTATATCAAAAGTCTTACACTAGTCATTTTGGAGCCCTTAAAGCTTGTTGTTCTGTATGAACCAAGGCTCTGTATTGAAGACTGTAATTGTACTCTGATCTATAATTGTTAACTTTTTATTCATTGACATTGCAACTTGAATGGAAAGTTGTCTCATGGTCACTCACACCATATCTTCTTATATATTCACCAGATCATACCCGTGATATCGCGGGTCAGTGACTGAATTAAAGTGTATAACTATGCGTAAGTTTTTTCTTTGGAAAATGTCTGTAAAAAGTTAAGAATATGACTTTTTTTTTTTGTTCCATTGGTTGATATAGTCTAACATTTCATTTTGTCAGTTCATTTGGACTTCCCAAGCCTCCTTTTGAATTTACAAATGTACTTTGGAATTCTGTACTTATGTTAATACTTTTTAAAAGACTTTCAACGTGCTTAAATTATGTATATTTTTATTGAATGATATAAAATTTTATGATCAGGACCAACGGGTTGATTTAATCTTGGCACATCTGTGCAGACAAGTCAGTATCAATTTGAAATTTTATATTTTACATGCTAGAGATAACCAGTAGTGCCACAATGTCATAGAAGCAAGCTTAAGAAATGTTAAGGGTTAAAGTATATACATGTACATCAGGGATCTCCATGGATGAAAATTGAACGATGGAGGAACTTTCACCATCACAAACCATGTCTACGCCGTACAGTGTAGCGCAATAGGAAGTATTTCATCCCTCCACATAAGGAATGGTGAACATGCTAGTTCATTGCTCATTTAAATTATATTTATTTGAATTTTCATTATAAATAGAAGTATAAATATTTTCAAGAATTGGCAATTGCCGTTTGTAACCATTCAAATGCCAAGCCTTCATGGTCCCTCCCCCCCCCCCCCCCCCCTTTAGTCGAGAATGACATAAAGCTGTCATGAAGGTCCCCATGTAGTTTTCTTGCTATTTTTGGTAATTGTAATGGGGGTTAAAAATCATGACATGTGAAGCTTATTTTTCACAGACACGGCTGTCAAATTCAGAAGGCATGTACCTATTACCGCAGCAACAACAAGACAATTCGTAAGGTTGAAGAGATTTGTAAAGCAAACGTTGACAAATAAAAAGCTTTTTAATAACTTTTTCTAGCAAATGGATGCTATACAACACGCATCTTTCGAGTCTGAATAGAAACCGGAAACGCAGATGTATCAATTTGATTGTAAACTACGAAATGAATTCGGAATTACGATACGACATTTCTTTTGACAGGAAATATTAAACGTTTTTACTTTGTAACTTTTAAAGTACATGTAATTCTATATTATTGTTACAGCAGTACTCGACTTATTTGCGATGAAATAATAATAACTGTTTTACGTCTTATTTTGTACTTTTAAAAAAAGGGGGATGCTGATTGCATAAGTCAAAATAAAAGCATGTGTTTGACTTGTTAAACTGTTTTCTTTGAAATTGGATTATTATCATTTATTTAATCTAAATTATCATAAGCATTTGCGGAAACTTAGTTGAAGAATTCAACAAATGGATCGTCTATCTTCAGATAGTATTCTCCTGTCTCATTAATTGATCTACCTGTACAAGCTCAGGTACAAGTGATTAGCGATCTTAATCCGGATATCCCTCAGGCGTTAGAACTGTATTGGATTATGAGATAAAAAAAAAGCCTAAGGGTTATGCAATTACAAGAATTTGATTATAATTGCTAAAAAAAATGGTGTCGGGCTTTTAAACGATAACAGTTTTGAACGATGGCGGAAGCCAATTTAACGATGGCACAAGACATTTGAACGATGGCGGGGCGTCATCGTTAAACAGGCCATGGAGATCCCTGGTACATGTATCAATACATCTATCTTGCAAAACGTCTCTGTCTTCACTCAAGCATGTCAAGCCCAAAGAGCAATATATATTTTATACTTATTGACTGGGTATGAGTGGAAAAGTTAGTTTATTGTTCCTGAAGCCAATCTATTGCCCTGAGCTTTAGCCGAGTTTAATAGTTGTATCTGAGAGGACAGTAACATGAGTAAACTTGCTTGTCCACGAAAATACCCAGTCAGTAAGTATTTTATAATACTGAAAGAGACTACAGACAGTAAATCTCAGGGCTATATCAACTATCTGAATATAAAAAGCAGAAACACAACCATACTGTTTCACTTTTACTTCATTTATATTTTGAATGCTAATTAAGGCTACATTCCACACTGATGCCAACCCTAGATACAATAGGTAAAACATGACGTTATTACTCCCACAGTATTTTCAACATTATCCAATCCCGCAGCTGCTTTTCAAATTCCACGAAATATAATGACGCTTGCAGAGTCAAATAGTTTCACTGAGGTCCAATAGATGGAAACTATTGACTGGTCAAAAAGTTTAATGCTTGTAATTTGAAAAATAGTGAAAATATTGTATATATATATATAATATACAACTTGTCTAAACATCAACCCAACAATGTTAGATCTGTAAATTTGCTTTCGCAAATTTTTGGTTCTTCCCTCGCCGGGATTCGAACCCATGCTACTGTGATATTGTGACACCAAATCGCCCAGCCGTCCCGCTAGACCACACGACCACCTGGGCTCTCAAAAAAGAGTTTTCGCTGGCCATGTGTTACCTTTCCACGTCAGTTTTAATCTAGCGGCGTATTACAGTACATGATATATAAGGCATGAAGATGTTATTGTTACAGATCAGCTAAATTATCTATAGTAAAGGATCCTACAAATTAGTGTAATATATATATAGATATAGGAAGATGTGGTATGAGTACCTATGAGACAACTCTCCAACCCAGTAACAATTTCTAAAAGTAAACCATTATAGGTCAAGGTACAGGCTTCAACACAGAGCCTTGGCTCACATCGAACAGCAAGCTACATGTATAAAGGGCCCCAAAAATTCCTAGTCAGTGTAAAACCATTCAAAGGTACTAATTTTATATAGAAAATGATAACTGATCATGAGGTACAGTATAATAAATATCACAATATCATTTTCAAATAAGAGAGAAAAACCAGCAATAATCATTGTACTTGTCTATAGATGTGCGAAAAACATTTGTTTTAAGCTTTCTACAAGCTACATGTAAATGATGATATTTGAAAGCCAAGTGCACACAAAATCTCCCTCCCTTCAGTTGTATGGGATACGAAATTGCATTCATGTACACCATAAATTATTTCTATACATACTATCCTACATAATGCGAAGGGATTGGTATACATGTATGTAGTAGATACTTAGCCAGCTGTTAGCAGTTGAGCTCGGAAAGTACTTCTTAAACCCCGAAAATCTTCAGTCCGGACTGAATTTGTATGATCTGAAACAGCTACAATATTTTATCAACTTGTGACAGATTTAATTGCCAAACAGTTGAGGTTATGGTTTCACATCTGATAACAGTTCGCGGAGAAAAGACAATGACCTTAGTTTTAGAGGAAAGAATTTTTATCATCAAAATACATATGCATTGAATATTCACACATAATGATTTCAGAGTTAAATTGTTTGTATAAATTGAAAATTTATTTTTATTTTTTATTATTTATATTTTCCCTAGTACAAAATAAAACTTTCAAAAAGCATGATGAATGTGTCCACTTTTTGGCAAAAGTGTCCACATTTGTCTTTCTTCAATGAAGCAATATACTCAAATATGAAAGAAGTATTGAATAAAAGTACATTGTCAAGATTACAAATCAACATGATCTATTGAAATGAAATTACAAATTTAAGATATGGAAACATTAAAAATTGTAAACACACTTTATATGTTGACCTTCATTATACATTCTTTACCTAATGACATTTCAAGTATAATATTTGTAACGAAAGTAAAACAAGGCTAGGCATCTGCAAGTCATCAGCTTCTCGTTGTCAAATATATGGTCATAAATTCATTGATAAAGAGAAACCATACAGTGACTTTCCTCATCACCAAACTGATCAAAAAGCGGTGTACTTCGGGGTTTAAGCTCAGTTGGTATATGTGCTGCCTTGTAACACAGAGGTGTTGGACTGTTGGGCTAGAGTCCTGGTGGAGTCAGAGATGAATTGGGCGTCCAACAATAAAAACCAAAAAAAAAGAATTACCTAGACACGGAAGTGTAAAATGAAGATATCATCATTACAATATAATGATTCTTGAAGTCGGGGAAGTGTGACAGGATTGCTTCCCTTGGTACAAATGTTTATGACTACATCATAGTACATGCAAATATGTAGATTCATTGTACTTAGCCAGCCATAAGCAGTTCAGCTAGGGAAGTACTTCTTTGGCTCAGTTGGAATACATGCTGCCTTGTAACACAGAGGTTCAGGTTTCGAGTCCCGGTGAAGACAAAGATGATTTTGTAAGAAGAAACATGATCTTGGGACTCCAGTTACACAAAGATTGACTATTGTCTAGATCTACAAACAGGTAATTTGAAGCATGTGCTAGATATATGTACATGTACCTGTAAATGGATTGTAAACATATATATTGTACCAACCATGTGTCTAAAATCTAAGAGAAATTCAGAATCCTCCTCCATGTGCTGGACTCGTGTCACATGTAACAAACCACAATCAATGACAATGTGATGTTCTATCACTTAAAAAAACATTCAAAGAGGAAAAGAAACATTAAATTTATAAATATGGGCCATTTAAACATATAACCTGATTGACATTGAGAAATCAGACAACAATTTCTTCCCGTTGACGTCAAACAAAGACCATTGACTATTTGAACTCGTTCAATAACATGGAAAATTTTCAGCTATTTATACTGAAACTTACGCTATATGACTTACATTTCCACAATTTGTTAACTTCTGAGAATAAAAATGTTATTCAAACAAATAAATAATTAGCATATATTCCATAGAATCAGTTCAAGAGTTCAGTTTCTTTCACGCGAACGTGACTGGAACTCTCCGGAAACAGGTGCCAAAAAATACATTAGGTCGTGCTAAATACCAGCCATATTTTTTGAACATTATAGAGGACAACAATGGTCCTCTTTTAAAAGTAACGAATTAAAAAAAAAACACCTGTTACCGGTTGCATGTTACCTTTTGTGATTCCCTCCTTTAACAGGATAAACTGGATTTCATCAAGTATATTATGTTTTTCTATATTTACAGTCTATTTCCAGGAACTATACTTCTGCCATTTTGGATTGTAAAAAAATAGAGAACCTAATGTCCAGATTTTCAATCATGTTAGCAAAATTTGATGCAGGAATGCAGATATATAATGTGAATTTTCATTTAAAAGAACAAATTTATAAAGAATAAAACTTATAAATATTAATATTGTTACAAGTGTAGAATATTTGCTTGATTTTTAATGTTTTCAAATTTGCAATTTAAGTGGATGTAACTCTGAAATAGTGCATTTTCTGAAGGAATCTTCATGGAATTTTGCTATTTTGTATTTTAGCCAGAAAAAAACATACCGTTACCCTAAGCTATCTTTTCTTTTGACTTCTTCGAAGCATTTTTTAAAAGTATTTTATCATTTAGTTTTGCTTTTTTAAAATCACATCAATGATTTGTATAGTAAGTCTTATTTTTAAATTCTTCTTCATTTAGACACCATACCACCTTAAACATGTAAGACTAACCGTTCAGTCATAGAAATAATATTTTTTTGTTTATTTACATTCTAGAAGAGCCTTTCGTTTTTCATGAAGAGAGTAGCACGGACTTCTTGTAATTGATTATGTAAAGGTTTTTTTGAAACACAGAGTACCATTTAAAAGACCACATGTACAGTATGATATTATTTGTAACATTCTAGCCGTTGCATATCATTCCACATGTCTGACCACGCAGCATTTTCAATCTTTGATTCAACAACTGTATAAAGTTTTGTGATAAAAAAAATAATTGTTAAAGCAGAGCATAAGAATAGGAAATATTCTTAGTTTTTAGTTCCTTCTTCACATAATGAACAAATTGAAGGTTTTTTTTACCATTTTTTGAGTGGTGCAGGTTAGAGTGCTGTATAATGTATGTATCTAAACGCAATTTGGTTTTATAACAGGCTTTACGTAAACCCATTTGTTCCGAAACTACACTCATTCATATAGAACTAACAGCACAAATTTTACAGTTTTGATGTTTAAGTTCCACAGTGACAATTTCGAATTGACTTCAGTAAACATATTTTCAGTCGTTTTTAGCTATGGTACCAAAGGTTAACAGATAATTTTTTGTATGTAGAAGTGCAGTGATATGTAGTTTACCTAGAAGTAGACTAGACTCCAGCGTTGGAGGATCTAACCAGAGTAATTTTTGAATTTGTTTCAGAAAGTTATTACTTAAGAATTGAATGGTTCTTTTTGTAACTTCTTTGGGGTGTAAAAGCGTTGACCGAAGTACATTTTGTAAACATTTCCAAAAATGTGCGCACGGTCAACGCTTTTACAACCCTATGAAGTTACAAAAAGAAGCATTCAATACTTATAATTACATCTTTTAGCTGGGCTCATGAAAACACGATTTTTATCTTTTTTTTATTCAATTCACCTGTGTACTTTATTTTGGGACCTCGTGTTATCATGAATGATAAGTTTTATTGTGTAATGCAATTGCTTAAGGAATATCACGTGATATGCAGTTAGCCAATCAGAATAAAGTATTATAATGAAACATACATCTAATGTAATTATATGCAGAAAATGTCCAGACGGGAAATATCTTTTGCACTAAGATTGACTATTTCAAGTCCTGAAATAACACGGTTATAATTCTAAATGCACGGGGGAAGGGCACAGGCACTTGTCTCAAAAAGTATATAGGGAAAAAAAAATTGAGACAAGTGCCTGTGGGGAAGGGTGCCAAATAAACAATTTGGTTTAAGTTCTGCCTCGCCGTCGAAGCTTTAGGCCCGTACCATTGGCGGATCCAGGGGGGTTCCCGGGGTTGGAACCCCCTTTTTTTGGACGATCAATGCATTTGAATGGGAGCGAAGAGCATGGCTGGATCCGCCCCTGCATACCATACAGTCAAAAGTTTTAACACATACAAGGGCCATGCGACAAAAGAAGGGATATGAAATAGACAAATCTATCTGAAGTCAACTTCGTCCAGTAGATTTGGAACCTCAGAATCAGTTTATCACTAAATAGAGATTTGATAAAAGTTTGTGATAAATCATGTCAGTACCGAAGCACTAACAACAGAGTATCGACAAGGTCATGTCGACTTAAATAGTCCCATTTAGGAATGTAAACTTCAATACAAATGTAACAAAAATAGACATTGTATATGGACAGTTTTCATAATAAAAGGTACCTGCGGATATAGATAGATCAGTCAATGTAATCACGAAATGATATTTATACAGGTTTTTACTATGCATAAATGTAGATGTTGGGTATAAGTATATAGTCTTGAATCCGTTCTCAGTATACCTCGATGTAAAAGAACGCAGTCAACATTTTTAGATATGAGAATTTTTAAACGTTCCAAAGTCATTCATTAGAAATGAATATATAAATGCAGTTAAAAAAGTTTCAATCATTTTTCTTTATCGATCATAGTTTCCTAACAAAAAATGCCGAGAGGAAAATAATGAAAGAACCAGAATGAATGAATGAGAGAGAAAAGGCCGAAATGAAAGAAAGAATGAAAGAAAGAAAGGATGAGAGAAAAAAAATGTATATATATGTAGCTATAAAATCATTTTTTTTCTATAACTATAAGATTGGGTAAACTTCATGCAATAAGGACGCAATTTACCCAACAATCCATGCAACCTAATGCAAACCATAGATAGACACGTGTGTCACAAAGAAAAAGAACCCACAAAATGTGAGGATCCTAAGACCCTGTTTGGTATTAAAAAAAAGAAGACATGGACAGACACGTGTTTCGCCAAACAAACACTGTTCTTCACATGCCCCATTATACTTAATCAAAAGCTGTCTAACTTAGAATAAACAGAGATCAGTCAGTTAAAACTAACACCGATTGTAACTAACATTTCAACTTCAGACACGTGTCACAGAATCACGATTTTGTAGAATTCACGTGTCAACGTCCTGAATGCTACTGTGAAAGTTTCGAGTTCATGATTGACTACTAAAGTTATAACTGATGACCTAACAGGACCACGGGGGTCTTTTCCTATATACATATATACCCACACACCGGTACGGGTAACTATTTTGATTTTGGAATGTCAAATATATCATCTGTGTGCAATAGTTTATCAATTGATGGAAATTTGTATATATGTGAATGAGTAATGAATCTTGTTCTTATGTTCAGAAAATAAACATGTAAAGATTTAATAGATTATGTTACTAACATCTGGGAAAAAGAGGTTATGATTTTCCTCTTAAATAAACCAATGGGTAAAGATTTTCGCAAAGAGCAACATATGAAGGGGAAAGGGGGTCAGACGTCAGTACTCAGATTTGTATCTTGATTGTTGAACCCCGTGAAGAAGACTCCTCATATACTTTAAGAGACGTGTTACAGAAAAGGCGTATTCCACAAACTGGAAACACAACTTTATATACTTATTTTGTCGAGGATTGTATCCTGTGAACGAAACAAAAACAGAGGAAATCAGTTCTCCTTCTTTCAAATGTAATTAGAATGTTCGACGATCGCGGGTGTCAGGAGATGATTCGCTAAAGACATATTTTTTGCTCACTTGACAAAATATATTGCCCTTTATTGTGACAATTAGCTAATAGGTAAAAGAACCTTGTTCCTGTAAAAAAAATCGTACATGTAAACATCTCAACATATTACGTCATATAGATATTGTTCAGAGACATGTGCCTGCATGTGCTCTCACAGTTAAGATTATACGCCAAAGCAGAAAACTGAATTCCAGATAAGTTCTACCAGGAGGATTAATGATGCCTCTTATCCCCAATTCGTAAATGAAGGCTATAATGATGCCTCTTATCCCCAAATCGTAAATGAAGGCTAATAAATTTCTCAAAAAACATTTCTTTTGGATGATCTCAAAACTACTCGTTACAAGAAGCCAGAAACAGAGAGAAAAAAATATGGAGATGCTGTTGGATTCCGTAATTGACAACTATCCGAGAAAACCGAATGAAGCAGATGTCAGATACCGTGGATACGGCTTTCAACAATGAACAAAATTCGTACCGGCATAGCAAGCTATACAAGGCACCGACATAAAAAATATAAAACAATTCAAATAAGAAAACTCAACAGCTTGTTTTATGAGGGTATTCACAGGGGTACCCTAATGTTGTATAATGGTTAAAATATTGCCAAATGACGTTAACGGTAATTTTTGGTGCATGACGATTAAAAGTACACTTTCTTTCATTCGATAAAAAAAATTGACTGATTTTGACCAATCCCATTTTCACTTCAATGTTCACTACTTGAAATATTCTTTCCTCCTTGAAATAGCTAGCGTCGTTCTAGTTTTTTTTTCTATTTTTGAAAAGAAAAAAAGGCGCGTTAAATTAATTACAAAAAACTTTCCATTACTTTTCTTAAACATATCACGTTTGAACATTGTACTTGTATAAATGTTAAACTTTTAATATAAATATAAGGGGATGCGATATTATATGTCAATGAGACAATACTCTACAAGAGACCCCGTATACGGCCATCAACAATGAGCAAATCCCATATCGCATAGTCTGCTATAAAAGGCTACTTACCCAATCAATGAAGTAAAAACCAAAATAATGGAAGCACTGTGAATGTACTTAAATGTCAACTTCAACCCGTTTCAACATACTCCTAGCCTACATGTTAATTGGTCACATATGTTGCTTTTACCATTTAACAGCTGCCGGCAAAATGTCCAGTTATTTATTAACTTTTGAGCACACGTTAACAATATGTTGCCTTTATCAGAATCATCATTCGTATGACCTATTTAATGCTATTACAAGTCACTTTGACACATAATGTTTAGGTACGAACACTCTATCCATTCATGTACTTTTGTTTTGTTTTTATTTATGATTTTTTTTTATAATTTTGTCTCTTCATTTTTGCGTATGAATATATTTTTCCCCGAAGGAAAGGGGTTAGTGCTTAACACTAAATACATTTTGAAGACACGGATTATATTCGAAAGGTCTTTAGTTTTCTGAATCATAGTAGTCCGAAAATGAGGTTCAATCGATCAAAGACACAATGGTTGGAATATTTGGTCTCAAGAACCTGATAAGCTAAAATATACTGCAATTGTTTGCACCTGTCCTAAGTCAGGAATCTGATGTTCAGTGGTTGTCGTCTGTTTATGTGGTTCATACGTGTTTCTCGTTTTTATATAGATTAGACCGTCGGTTTTCCCGTTTGGATGGTTCTACACTAGTCATTTTTTTAGTCCTTTATAGCTTACTGTTCGACGTGAGACAAGGCTCCGTGTTGAAAACGTACCTTGACCTATAATGGTTTACTTAGATGGAGAGTTGTCTCATTTTCACTCATACCACATCTTCTTATATCTATTAACTTGACAAATATGTATCTTATTCTTAGTGCATATGACAGTGATTATTCTTGTTGATCATTCTATATGTGCCTGTCCAAAGTCACGAGCCTGTGATTGGGTGGGTGTCGTTTGTTGCAGTTTATCATATTTGTTTTTCATTTCTTAATTGTTTTGTATATAAAAGTGTTGTCCTGTGTACCACTGTCTAAGGTTAAGAAAGGAGCTTGCATCCGCTAACATGTTTTACCCTACCACATTCTGTTTGTGCCTGTCGCAAGTCAGCCAGGAGCCTGTAATTCAGTGGGTGTCGATCGTTTAATACTGTATATCAAATGTTGTCATTGCTGTTCTGTGCATTACCTGATGTTCAGTGGTTGTCGTTTGTTGATGTGGTTCATAAGTGTTTCTCGTTTCTCGTTTATTATATAGATTGGACTGTATGTTTTCCCGTTTGGATGGTTTTACACTAGTAATTTTTTGGGTCCTTTATAGCTTGCTGTTCGACTTGAGCCAAGGCCGTACTTTGTCCTTTAATGGTTTACTTTTACAAATTGTGATTTTGATGGAAAGTTGACTCATTGGCACTCATACCACACCTTCTTATATCTATAAATTGGTTTTCTCAATTTAATTGTTTATTATTTTGTTGTGTCGGGGTCTATTATAGCTTGCTATGCTGTACATAGTTCTGCTCATTGTTGAAAACGGTATTGTAACCCATGGTTGCGAACATCTACTCCATCCGGTTTCTTCATGGTGGATAGTTGTCACTTTGGGAATCATACTTCATCTCCTTTTTAATGCCCCATAATAGATAGTAGAGGGGGCATTATATTTTCTGGTCTGTGCGTCCGTCCGTCCGTTGGTTCGTTCGTCTGTGCGTCCGTTCGTCTGTTCGTCCGTTCGGCCCGCTTCAGGTTAGAGTTTTTGGTCAAGGTAGTTTTTGATGAAGTTGAAGTCCAATCTTGAAACTTAGTACACATGTTCCCTATGATATGATCTTTCTAATTTAAATGCCGAATTAAAGTTTTGACCCCAATTTCATGGTCCATTAAACCTGGAAAATGTTAGTGCGTGTACTATGGACACATTCTTATTTTATTCTGTTTCTTGCTTCTGTCTTAGAATTGTCGCTCTTAGGTTTCTGAAATTAATATAGCCCGAAAAGTACTTCATTATTTAAAAAGCAATACACACTTATATAATGTTGAAATAACTGCATATCATAAAACTGGTTATTAAAGTTGAAGTTCATTCGCAACAGGCGAGCGAGCGAGAAAGTGAAAGATATATATAGATATATTTTACTTAATTATTTTCTATACGAACTGAATGTTAGACCAGAGACATATAATACATTATATGTCTCTGGTTAGACCGATACGGTAAATTCAAAAATCATTCCGGTTTTTTTCTGATACATATACACAGGCACTATAATTCCTATATATATATATATAAAAGAAGATGTGGTATGATTGCCAATGAGACAATTGTCCACAAGAGACCAAAATGACTCAGACATTAACAACTATAGGTCACCGTACGGCCGTCAACAATGAGCAAAGTCCATACCGCATAGTCAGCTATAAAAGGCCCCGATATGACCATGTAAAACAATTCAAACGAGAAAACTAACGGCCTTATTTATATACATGTACCTTAATATATTATATCTTGAGGTATGTATACACACTGACTGTGTACATATATCTGTATGCAGAAAAACCGAAAACCGCATCGATTGATGATTTCGCAATTTTGTCCATTCTTTAAAACCTCATAACAATCAATGCAAAAAATAACTTCTGATTTTACAGTATTTATAAACATATTGATAAAAGCTTCAATCAAACTCAATAATTCACAGTGTTTCATTTCCAGTTCTACAATTCGATCTCTATATATATACTACTTTCCATATAGCCGTCGATTGTTTTGTAAGACTATAGAAAACAATTAGAGCCAATTCTCTCTCGTAACTTTAACTACGTCCTTTTATTTTGGCTCATTAAAACGCAACTAACCTTTGATAGAGGAAGGTTTTTACAATAGTTGTGCAATCAGGCTTCGTTTTCCTTTTCTGCAACTTCTATATATGGGAATTGATTCATAAGGAATATAAGAGGGTATCGATACGAGGTTCTTCATTTTTTATCTTTACTCTTCAATTATTTGGATATTTTTGTCTTTATTCCGTATTCATTATGCTCATAATAAATTCTCTACTTCTGATATTTCACCATCCCATTATTTTCTATGCTATACATTTCAGCACAATATTATTCATCATTATATAAAAAAGAAGATGTGGTATGATTGCCAATGAGACAACTATCCACAAAAGACCAAAATGACACAAACATTAACATAGAGGTCACCGTACGGCCTTCAACAATGAGCAAAGCCCATACCGCATATAGTCAGCTATAAAAGGCACCGATAAGACAATGTAAAACAATTCAAACGAGAAAACTAACGGCCTTATTTATGTAAAAAAATGAACGAAAAACAAATATGTAACAAATAAACAAACGACAACCACTGAATTACAGGCTGCTGACTTGGGACAGGCACATACATAAATAATGTGGCGTTTGTTTACCGTATGTTTTTCTGTATTCCTGATTTGTGTTTGCCCTTTGTTATGACCATTATTCTCTACTCTCGCAACTTCAAAATATTGCGCATGTTATATTTCATTCCTCATCAGCGTAATAACGCTTATTTCAATCCGAGACTTATATGTTGAGGATGCTAATTTTCACTAATAGTTGACAAACTGGTCTCGGTCTCATTTTACCCCCTCCCTCTCCTCCCTCTTTTCGCCGAGAAACATAACAATCAGAAGACAAGGAATTATCTTGTAATTCAAAATCTATAAATTTGATAGATTGCCTTTAATTTTGTATATAACATTCTTCGTGGGATATTAAACAAACACTAATCAATCACTGAACGAAATGTCTATCCGATTAATGATGTGAACCGTGTGTTGGAGGAGAAATACAAATAAATCAACATGTTATATATTCCAGGCAAACAGACAGTGCCATCTGATTTTCTTATCGGAAAGTTGATGAATCTTAATGGAATTCCAATATCAAAGAGTTTCAAGGGTAGAACTTCCAATATTAAAGAGTCTCAAAGAAACACAAATAAATTTCAATATTTTACGTATACAAATCAAATTGTTATCCAGATATAGGAAGATGTGGTGTGAGTGCCAATGAGACAACTCTCCATCCAAGTAACAATTTAAAAAAGTAAACCATTATATGTTAAAGTACGGCCTTCAACACGGAGCCTTGGCTTATACCGAACAACAAGCTATAAAGGGCCCCAAAATTACTAGTGTAAAACCATTGAAACGGGAAAACCAACGGTCTAATCTATATAAACAAAACGGGATTAAACGTTTTAATGGATCCAAACCTTCTCCCTTTTTCTGAAACAATAGCATAACATCACAACATAGAAAAACACACGATAAAATATCAATCGGCAGACTTAACTCAATCAAAAAACGTATGATTACACAATGAACGAATAAATTTGATCTGCGATATCTGAATACAAATGCACAGTTAATTAAATATTAGAGACAAACATTCATGACCAACAATTTAAGCTAACAAACAAATTCAAACAAAGCCATGGCAGGACATCACTGAGAAATATTTAACCAATTAAAATTCACTTAGAAAAAAACTGGTTTTAAAAAAATAATTATAATCTTGAAGTTTATACAAATGGAGTAAGAATAAGTGAAAAATTGAAGATATTACAAATAATCAAAGCTGGTGTACAGACAAGATCCATATAAATAAAAAATAACAAAAAAGCATTATAAACAGTATCAACAGGTCGAATTAACAAGAAAATACGATTTGAGAGTACTCGCAGTTACTGACAGCTAGTTAAAAGCCAAAACAAATTAATAATAAAAAATCATGCATCAGAGACTAAAATCAACTAAAAAAAACCCAGGGATTTAGTATTTTAACGTCATTAATAGTCAAAGAAGACATGACTTGTGCAATGCCAAAAATAAATGTATCGACAGGTAGTAGGATAGTAAAGAGCGACTTCTATAGAAATAAAAATTAACGTGTCTGTGTCTCTATACATCTCGCCTCAAAAGATAATGAAATTTAGTTATGTTTTAATTTGCTAATGACAAAATCAATATTAGTGCCAATGTGAACTATATTCAGAGATCTAATTACAATATTTGGTACGATAACCCTTACTTAAGGTTCGATGAGTTTACAAGGATCACATAGTGATTTCCTCGCTTTAAGTACAATATTACCATAAAATTTAGGATGTGAAATACCATTTTTAATAAGCTTTCTACAGGTATAGCCAAATTTACTAATCAAATCTTTGTATCTATGAAAGAATTAAGTAAAAGTTTGAAGTAATTTATGGTATCGAAATCCCTGACACAACAATTTACCAGTGCTGCATTGATTACGTTCGTTAAAATCTATGACATCAGAACACACAGGGGCAAACCGAACGAGTTGCGATATATAAACACCGTATGATGGAGCCAAAGGCACATCGCCGTCTAAAAAAGGAAAATTAACAATAGGAAATGAAAAATCGTCTCTTTTGTCGTAAATTTTAGTGTGAAATTTCCCGTTTGAAATTGAAATGTCTAAATCTAGAAAAGGACAACTGCTGCTGTTTATGTTAGATTTAGTTAAAGTAGGTTCGTTTGGGTAAATTTCTGAAGTATATTTAGAGAACTCTGGATTATTCAACGAAAATATATCATCCAGATAACGGTAGGTATTTTTGAAAGTATCAACCAAATATAACAATGATGGGTCTTTACTGAGTTTGGTCATAAACTGAGATTCATAGCAATATAGAAATAAATCTGCTATTAAAGGGGCAAAGTTGGTGCCCATAGGAATACCTACTACCTGACGATACACTTTATCGCCGAAACGTAAAATGTTATCTAGCAGAAAGTTTAAAGCCGTCAATTTTATAATTCTAGACATAGTTGATGGATTTTTATAATTTCACATTGCACACACTAGGAACCAACGGCCATGTAAGAAAATACTTATTGCTCATTTGGATATACATTTCCCCTTATTTTGAAACGTCCTTTCTATTTGTTCTGTCTTTGAGAAGCGTACTTGAAATTGAGAATGTACAGTAATTAAAATATTGCTCCGATTTGAGAATGTACAGTAAACATTGCATTGATTTTAGAATGTACAGTAAAAACTGCAGTTATTTGAGAATGTACAGTAAACATTGCATTGGTTTGAGAATGTACAGTAACCACTGCATTGATTAGAGAATGTACAGTAAACATTGCATTGATTAGAGAATATACTGTAAACATTACATTAATTTGAGAATGTACTGTAAACATTGTATTGATTTGAGAATTTACTGTAAACATTGCATTGATTTGAGAATGTACATTTTACAAATGTTAACTGACGTTTTCATGACTAATGGAAGAGAAAAGGTGTTAGGCGGTACGTTTTTCTATACCTGATTTTGTTACAACGATACTTCCCTCAGTATGTCAGATCTTCGACACACTGGACTACTGGCAACCCTACTGGCAAACAAATACAGACATCGTCTAGATAACATTTGCTGTTACTTTATTTTGGAAATCATTTTAAATCATATCTCCCCTCTGCAAAGATCTAACTCCTTCTCTTGGTTATGTTTACCTACCTTACGTTTGATCAGATATTTAACGTCAGTATTACAATTTGGTTTATTTTATATATTTCAGCTTCGAGGATCACCGATGAGATATTAATTGTCGAAATGCGCATTGGTTGCAGAGAAATTGGTGCCGTTATTGCTATTCCAATTGATTCACGGGAAAATATCCAAAAACTTCAAAAACTTATAATCTTTGATTGACGTGTACAATGCATGTAAAACAGAGTTCCAGCAGAGGCTAACATGCAGTTATCTATTAAGTGGATATATTAAAAGCAATTGACATATTGTTTCTCTATCTATTCTATAATTATTTTCCCTTCTGTACATAAATTGTGAAACTTCCAACCTTGTACCCATGTGCATCAGTACAATAGATATTACAGAAGTGCAGAAACGAAATGGAATAAACAGAATAGTCAAAGAGGTCATTGAACTCGTTCACTTAACTAAAACTGTTGGTACGTTATTTAATTGTCTGTTATTAGAATCACGATCTTCGGTTTTCATCGATCTCTGACTGATTTATGGTAAAACATGCATAATAGATATCCGGAGAACAGAAAGTGTTATTGTGTAAACATTTCGTTTACTTCTTCGGACCACAAATGTGTTTTCGAAAGACTTGATTAATGGATTTATACTGATTATCGCTTGTTTTTCAATTGGTTCTTGTGTTTCTGCCCTTTCTTTAGGTAATAAGCATGTAATATTCGTGACTGAACGTTTACAAAACAACAATTAATCATCGAAATTAAACTGTCCTGTCGGGTTCCTACTTCTTCGCGACATGGCTCGTCTATCTTGGGTTATTTATGCCAACTTTTCATCGGGTCATCTCCATCCAGCTTTTAATTTTTTGTCTGATCAACAGGACGCCGCATGCCGCTTCCTTATATTATGCTGCCATCCTCAACCTGACTTCGTCCCTTCGTCCCAGGTTAATCCTGGCATCCCCCCTCCTGCTACTTGACGTAAGTGTCTTGATTTGAAATATTGACATTTAGTTGTCTAATAGTGAGAACATGCTTTCTTTTTATGGTTTATAACACATTTTCTTTTGTTTCGAACATTGCTTACTGAAATTTATCTCAGATAAAACTGATAGTAGGACGCATGCTAGTAGGACACAAATGATAATGGCGGGTTTCAGTGCATTATAAATTACCATGCCTACAAGAGTAACATATACACTTTCTCGTCTGCACGTAGACAATCAGAATAAAAGAATTCTAATATTATTGTAAATTACTTCAGATGATTTATCAATTACCTTTTCAAGATAACGCTGTCATCACGCGCTCACGAAATGCACAGCAATTACTTATATTTTGTAATACTGAAGAGTTCGAAAAAGCTAGTTAAGATACCTTGAACTTTTCTATCGTGTTTCTTGTATTTTTATGTTAACAAAATGCACGATTGTGAACCATCCAGATAAACGAACTGAAAGTGCATTTTCGCGTGTATCGCTTATATTAGAAAGAAGTGCACTCTTTTACAACTTTAAGCACCTTTCAAAATAGACCAACATTCATCTTTGAGTTTGTATTTGAATGTTCCAATATCAATCAAAAGTCTTACTCATGTACTATTTCACAACAAGGACGATTTATAACCTCGCATACATGTATTTTATTTAATATAGAAAGACACCAACCATTCTGTAAAAGCACATGTTAACTGAAACATGAATGAAGTAACAAATTAGGAGGAAAAAAGGAACAGGGGATAAGGGGGAAGGTAAATCTAGTACAAAGCGTTATCAATTAGGTACAATGAGAGTTGCTTCCCTTTGGACGCAATTATTTAACTTGTAGAAGCAAGATACATGATGCGGGGTCAGATTGTTTTCTTTTTTGGACACATAGGTGACCAAAAAGGATCTGTTCGTTTTTGTGACCATTTGGATACAAAGGTATTTTATATTAGTTTCTGAACCTTGTTGACTTGGTCATATGGCTTAGCATTTCACGGACGACCATTATGGTGTGATAGCTAGATGTCATTTAACATATCCGTCACAAATCCTGTTTGTAAACAAACATGACTTGACACCAAACACGATTGCTTATCGATGTTTTGCTGGTTGTGAGCATCACCGCGGGTGCAACTATTGGGATAGGAAATGTTTTATGCCCTTCTGGATCAGCAGAGTTGATGGTTTCAATAGATGTTCGAATTAATTAGTGATATCATTTTCCGTCTCATTTTTTATTTCGATTTCCGTTATTTGTTATTTTTGTTATAATAGTAACGACACATTTTTTTTAGTTTATCGAAATTTCAATTAGCAGCGTCTATGTTGAAAGGGAGATAATTCTATCGGCCTAAATGCTGGACAAGAAGATTGAACTTAACTATCGATTTTACTTAGATGTATATATACAAAACTCACCTTCACAAAGTTCCACTGCCTAGCGTCTTTGGAAAAAATAACACCGCTAAATCCTCCCGAATTTCTGGTCGAAGGCTTAGTAAACAAATCGTCTGTTTAAAACAAATTCTTCCTAAGAAGGTTTCATATCATCAGATCAATATCGATTAAGAAACAAATAGCAGTATCACAAATCAACAACAACTTTGAATTAGCAAGTGTACATCCCGTATAAATAAACAATCAAACGCCTTATTTCTCGACAAGTTCAGAAAAGCGTATGATAAGCTTCATGTACATGCATAATATATAACCAAATAACACAGAGGTTTAAATTAACCATTATCATTAGAAAATGTGTAGATATACTGATGTTAGATGTTAAGGTTGGGGTTCGTCAAGTTGAAGAATATTTGAGGAAATTCCTTTCTCCTAGTTTTTATAAATCAAAGGTTTCCTATATCAGTCCATGCGACCGGGCAAACACTCAAATTAATGAGACTAATTAATTTATTTGATTATTTATACGAATTAAAATAAGTTATGATCACCAGAATATATTTGGTAGTGATTTATGCAACTCTTAGATTATGCTATTTACAAATTACAATTAAACAGGTTCCGTCGTTTATAGTCTTTCTTTCGTGATTGAGATTAGATCTAGTTTTCTGTGAATTGTTTTATCCATGGACTGCTGTCCGTAAGTCACTTATTTACTTTTTTGTATTGTGATTGACCTCTGTGTATTTCCCGCACCTTTTTTCATGAAAGATGTTCTATTCTTATACCGCTGAGTTTTATATAAGAATTTCAGATAGATTTGCTAAAATTTCAAATGATTTCCTTGCAGCGTAAGAAATCGAGTGATGACATGTGGACACGGGTAGTCTGTACACTTTCCACCCTCCCGAAACCCCCCCCCCCCCCCCAATTTATTTTTTTACCTCAAACCCCCCTCCAGAAAAACAAAAATGTTATAAAAACACCAATAAACAACAAACAAACACAAAGATAAAACAAAAAACTACTCTCTGCCAGACTATTTGATTTCCATTTGACAATATTGCTCCCTTATTGTTGGAATACTGACTTTTGTGTCAAGGGAGCTTACGGAAAAACGGACCTTTGAACTAATTGTTAGATTAAAAGGTTGTCATCTTATTGAGCGCATTAATCCTCAATTTTTAATAAAAAAAACTCATAGACAAGTAAATTTTGGCTCAAAATGATCTATATATATTCCTCTTTCATCAAAAGTTCCATTTTTGCAAGTTTGTTGGTTAGTTTAAGTATACAAACACATCAAAAGCACTATTTTGTGTCAAGGTAGGGCTACTTTTACCTACATATGTCCTAAATTGGAGGGAGTAATTGGTGATCTGACTCCTATACATGTACTATGAATTATACTCCTATAATATAAAGAGACTTTCTATATAATACAGCAGTGATCGCCGTGGAGAAGGAAACTTGGAATTGATAGTTAATAGCATATACTCTTTATTCCAGGTTGGAGCGTTGGGCATGGGGTTTACTCCCCCATCCTGTTAAAACTATCACAGTTACAGTAACCACAAGATATTAAATAAGATTACCCTCTGTTATAGGTTCAACTGGGGACTCAAACCACAACGGAATGACTTCTCCAAGTGAAAGGCCTGTTGTGGAAACTAGGAAAATGAATATGAGTCTTCCAGGGCCTAAAGCACAAATACATATAGGAGCCTGGAATTTTCCAACCAATTATGAAACATCAAAGACTGTACAGGTCATCAAGGAAATGCAGCAATACAGGTTTGACATTCTTGGTGTGAGCGAATGTCGTTGGACTGGCTCAGGAAAGACGAGAACACATAGTGGAAACATTATTCTGCACTCTGGAAACACCGACAGACATATTAATGGTGAAGCAATAATTATATGCAAAGAAAAGGCAAAAACACTACTAGAATGGGAACCAATCAGTGAAAGATTAGTAATAGCAAAATTTAACTCCGACTACTGTAAATTTTCTATCATACAGTGTTACGCATCAACAAATGGTGCCGAGATGAGACCAAGGATGATTTTTAAGAACAGCTGCAGACTGCCATTTTTAAAGTACCTCAACACAACATGCTGGTAATAATGGGAGATCTTAATGCAAAAGTAGGATCAGACAACATTGAGACTGAAAATGTGATGGGCATGCATGGTTGCGGGGTGAGAATGAGAATGGTGAACATGCTATAGATCTCTGTCTTTGCAATAAACTGATGATAGGAGGGACCATCTTTCCACATACAAACATCCATAAACTAACATGGCAATCGCCTGATGGAAGAACAGTTAACCAGATTGACCACATTTTGGTGAACAACGAGTGGCGTAGATCATTAAGAGATGTACGAGTACTCATGCGTGCAGATGTAAAGTGACCACTACTAGTATCTACTGAAATCTACCATCAAATTAAAACTAAGTTAATACAGGCAACAGTAGTATACCGCTGTAAGGCACCTTCTGAAAACCAGAACAGAAAGAGACAGCAAGGTTGAAGTCACCAAATGTCAAGAAAGCTTTTTGCTTAGAATTGAAAAATCGGTTTTACTAGATAACTCTGATGATGGAGAAGGCAATGTACAAGATAAGTGGGATAACATTAAATATATTAATGTAAAGACGACAGAAAAGACAGTTCGTCACAAAACAAAAAAGAACAAAGACTAGTTAGCATCGGAAACCTGGCAAAAAATTGAAGAAAGAAAGACGATACAACATAAATCAGTGAATGCAAAGTCCAAAAGGTTACAAGATCAACTACAAGTAACATACAGAGCTAAATACAAAGATGTTAAAAGAAGTCCTAGAAAAGATAAAAGACAATATTTTGAGGACCTAGCAAAAGAAGCAGAAAAGGCAGCCATTCTGGGAGAGTTGAATGCAGTTTACAAAATCACCAAACAACTCTGTGGTACATCAAATGCACAGACAGCACATGTAAACGACAAAAATGGCAAGTAATTGAAAACAGAAACGGAACAAGCAGAAAGGTGGATCCAACATTTCAAAGGTGCCCTGGACCACCAGAAAATGATTTAAACATCAACACAGAACCACCAACTGTAGAAGAAGTAAGAAATGCCATTAAATCATTGAAGACACCAGGCATTGATTCCATCCACGCAGAGATGTTTAAGGCAGACTTAGATACATCATCCAAGGTACTCCACAATCTTTTCCTTGTCATTACATCAGACTGGAGCAAAGACCTGATTGTGAAATTACCAAAAAAGGCAATCTACGCAACATGTGATAACTGGAGAGGGATTACATTACTTTCTGTCCCTAGTAAGGTATTTTGCAAAATTGTTCTAAAAAAATACAATTGTGGATGGAAAGCGTAGAGAAGAACAAGCAGGCTTAAAAAGAGGTAGATGATGCATTGGCCAAATTTTCACTCTGAGGAACATCATTGAGCAATGCATTGAATGGAACACACAATTTTTCATTAATTTCATTGACTTAAAAAAGGCCTTTTAAAGTAAACATAGAGAAACTCTTTGGAAAATTGTAAAAACGTATGGAATTCCGCCAAAAATTTCAATGCTAATAAAAGCCTTCTTCATTAGCTTTGAATGCAGTGTCATTCTTGATAGCTCTATCTCAGACTCATTTGAAGTTAAATTTGGTGTAAGACAGGGATGTATTATGTCACCAATCCCATTTCTATTGGCCATTGACTGGATACAAAGACAAACAACATCAGAAAAGAAAACAGGTATCCAACAGACAATGTTTTACCAGCTAGAAGACCTTGATTTTGCTGATGACATTGCCATATTATTAACAACAAGTGAATACCTGCAAGAGAAGGCCAAAATACTTAACAACTATGCAAAGCAAACTAGTCTGAATTTCAATGCCAGGAAGACTAAGGTAATGTCAATAAAATCCAGAAATACAACACCAATAACAATCACTGATCTACCAGTGGAGAGTGTTGAAAATTTCACTTACATCGGGCATCATCAATAAATATAATGGGACAGGGAAGCATCTAAAAGCAAGACTATCTAAGGCACGTGCAACATTTGCAAGACAATCTAGAAGTCCAACCAGTACAGTTTAAGGCCCAAACTGCGAATTTACAACAGCAATGTAAAATCTGTCCTACTGTATGGTTCAGGAACTTGGTGTGTTTTAGTTAGTGACTAAACTAACTAAGGTGGGGGGAGGGGGGGCCTAGGATGAAATTTGAAAAAAAGACAGGACAGGATTTTGAGTAAAAAAAAAGTCAGGATGAGTAACTTGGCAAAAAAAAAAAAAAAGGCAGGATGACAATTGTTGTAAAAAAGTCAGGATAAGCTAAGAAAAAAAAGGCAGGACCGAATAGACTGAAAAATAAAAAGGCAGGACAGAGATTACAAATAAAAAAAAGGCAGGACACAATATTTCATCATAGCCCCCCCCCTAAAAATCAAATGGTAGCTCCCTAAGAAAGATCAACAGAATATTCTGGCCAAATAAGATAAGATAACATAAGATCAGCAATAAGAGCCTTTTTGAGAAATGAAATGCTAAGAACATAACAGCAGAAATCAAACGACGAAGATTTAGATGGTTCGGCCATGTACTGAGAATGCCACAACACCGCACACCTAAAACGGCTCTATATTGGACACCACAAGGAAAAAGGAAAGCAGGGAAACCTAGAATCACCTGGCGAAGAACTGTTACAGCAGAATTAGAAGCAATGAGTTACACCTGGGGATAAGACCAGTACACGGTCAAGGACAGAGAGAAGTGGAGGCAGTTTGTTGTGGCCTTATGTCCCACTGGGGATGCAGTAAGTAAGTAACACTTTATTAATGATATGCATTTATGTTCATAGTATACAGAAACGCGAAAATCATGGAATTTAACAGAAAACAAATAAATAACGAAAATGGGAGAGGGCTTAAAACAATTGTCCAGATAAGGGAGCTACCATTTTATTTTTATGTGGGGGTGGGGGGGTGGGGGGTGGGGGGTGGGGGAGGGGGGGCTAGGATGAAATTTAAAAAAAATAGGCAGGACAGGAGTTTTGAGTAAAAAAAAAGGCAGGATGAGACACTTGCAAAAAAAAAAAAACAGGATGACAATTTATGTAAAAAAAGTCAGGATAAACTAAAAAATAAAAATATAAAAAGGACCGGATAGAGTGAAAAATAAAATAGCAGGACAGAGATTACAACTAAAAAAAGGCAAGACAAAATTTTTCATCCTAGCCCCCCCCCCCCCCCCCCCCCATAAAAATCAAATGGTAGCTCCCTAAAAGAACGTTTTATCTAAAATTGGCAGTCAGGAGCCTCTTGTCTTTGTCAGTCTTGTATATGTTTTTGAAATTTTAGTCCATTTATATATTTTGGAGTTAAGTGTGACGTCCTTTTTCACTGGATCCTTACTTATTCTAATTTAAGCAAACGTAAGCCAAAAACAATTTAAATCGACCCCTATCCCCAATTTGGATAGTCAGACGCCAATATTGACCATACCAACCCCGGATCTTTTTACACCGGTTCTTTTTACACTAGGGACCAAACTGAGCATAGTATAGGTCTATACAAGGTGTCAATTTCATTGCAAAGGCCTTAGCTTACTATTAGACGTGAACACATTTTTGTTGCGGATTAGCGGAAGCCCGCCTCCTTGTGAGGGTTTTTCTCGCTGTGTTGAAACAGTTATAGACTTTTCATAAAATAAAAAAAAACGAAATAGGTAAACAGATAAAATCTACAAAACAAATCAAATAAATTAAAAATGGAAATGGGGAATGTTTCAAAGAGTCAACCCGACCAAAGAACAGAAAACAGCCGAAGGCCACACATGGGTCTTCAACACAGCGAGAAAATCCCGCACCCGACCTAGGAGGGCTCAAGCTGGCCCATAAAAATATGAGTACTATTTTAGTTATAATGGACGTCACACCAAACTCCAAAAACATTTAAATAAGGACAACAGTAGTATACCGCTGTTCAAAACTCGTAAATCGATGGACAAAAAACAAAATCGGGGTAACAAACTAAAACAGAGAGAAACGCATTAAATATAAGAGAAGAACAATGACACAACATTAAAATATAACACACACAGAAACGGACTAAGCATTAGAAAAAATCCGATGAGAATAACAAATATGACAAAAAATGGTGGGTTCAACCTGGTTTTGTGGCATGCCAAAGCTCCCTCTTTAATGGCAATGTTAAATATAACATTAAAATGACAACATAACAATACAAATAGGAGAACATATTAGACAAAGAAACAAATGAATAATAACTAACAAAAGGCACCAGGTTGAAAATTCAATACACCAGAAGCGCGCCTCGTCCACACAAGACTTACCAGTGACGCCCAGATATAAAAGTTCGAAAGTCAAAACAAGTACAAGTTGTACAGCACCGAGGATCAAAAGTTCAAAAAGGTTGTGCCAAATACGGCTAGGGTTTTCATAAAAGCGAACTCAAATTATAATAAAAATATATTTACAAGACTAACAAAAGCCAGAGGCTCCTGACTTTGGGCACATTTCGTATTTGAATGTTCCAAAATCAATCAAAGTCTTATATTAAAGATAAAGCCATACTGTAAGTGGAACTTGAGAAAAGTGCGACGGAAATATTGAATAGACAAACGGCCAAACCATTGATAGTATGTTAAATTCAATGTATGTTGTGTACAAGATGTAAGTTTGTACAAATTATATTTATAGTTATAAGTTTTTGAAACATACCTTTTTGTACCAGGTCATAACATTTTATGTTCTAAAATTTATCAGCTGAATGTCTTAAATCAAAATCTATATACTTCAAACTATTGATTTTCCTTGTCTTTAAACTGATAATTAAAACACCTGAATGTTTTAAATTCTATTTTTATTTTTCTCCTCAATCAAAAACTATATACTGAAAGAGTCTTGTTGTGTTCTTTAAATTCTTTTTGTATCATTGCTCAGTATAAGACTGTATCAGGAAGTCACGGAAATATGACAGAAATATGCAAAACAAAACACTATGCGCTTGTATCATCCATTTGTGTTCAGCGGTTCATAAAACATTTACAACTTGTACAAAAATTATGTACAAATTATAATTATACACAACATATATGCCCCAATCATTCGCTGTGTGTACAATTACATTCAATAGTGCGATTGTATCGCTTAAGAGTTGTATTAATAATTTGTATTCAAACAAAATCTAACTGTCTTTGAATTGGTGATACGCATCATTGCTTATATATTTAAATATAAAAATTTAGACTTTCAAATATAATTTTTTGTGGAATATACTTCCTTATGAAGTAAAAATGGAACTCCTGGTTTTGATTGAAGTTTTGCACTTTATCTTGATACATGGTATGTACTTGTTTACAAATAGAATCATATTCGAAACAGTGTGGTCCTGGCCAATGATTGACAACCTAAATTATCCCTCTGACTGGGACAGATTAAATGAACGTTTGTCGGTAACAATCACTGCTCACTGTGTACTTGTTAAAGACACTGAATCTGTGGGATCACCAAAGGTTCTCAACACCTAAATAAAGCAATTCGAAAAACTAATTCGGAATAATTCGATGTGTTGATTTATATCAATAATATAAATCAAAACATAAAGGTTATTCCTGAATAATTTTTCGAATTATTTTATCATTAAAGGCGTTTAGAAACCTTTGGTGACCCCACAGTTTAAATTCTATAATAAGTAAGAAGTGAACAATAGTCGTTACCGACAAACGGTCATCTTATCTGTCCCAGTCAATGGGATAATTTAGGTTTACAATCAATGGCCAGGACCACACTGTTTCGAATATGATTCTAAACGTTGCGTAGACAGAAAATAAATAATTACAATTTTAGACCAATAGAGTTTTAACGGCATCCTTTCCAAAATGTTTCATACGCGCATCCCAACAAAATCCAACCAGTCAACATTGAGAAATAAACTCAGCTAGAGGAAGAGGATGGTACATGCTTATTTTAAGTTGTGACGTTGAATTTCCATTGTTGAGTACGTTTTAAATCAATCATAATGTGTTGGTATACGCCTTTGAAACTATTTCCCAGAATGCATTAGATTCTGAAACGGCGAAATATTTCTTGCATTTTCCTCCATTTTTAAAAATCGCGGGAAGAAATTAGTGATGAAAATAGAAAACATATCTCTTCACTTGATTTTAAATGTAATATAGATAGTAACCAATAAGCTAACAATCTTACATGTATATATACAAGTCTATCATAGCTATCTGTTTCATTAGTATGAATTTACGAAAACTAATGAATATGGCAGTTGTGAAGATATAGAAACTATACAATATAAGCTTGTATTAATGCACTGAATCAAAAATTGGAAGAGAATTTTCTAACTGGTGGAATTTTGTTTTTGGAGTTAGAATTTATTATAATTCAAAAGTGTTGAATTACGATTGCGTAATTTCAAAGTGATACATTTTATTTGCAAGGTATCACATACATATGCAAAGATCGTACACTTACACTGACTGTGAATGCTTTTAAATATATAAACAGACGTTTGGAAATGTAAGAATACTAACCTATTTCTAAATACAAACACGAGGCCATTTGTCGACAGAAAAAGGGAAGAAAAGGGGTGGGGATGGTGGGCATTAGCATGTTAAATGTTCCAACAATTAATCTTAAGAAAAGTATCACTATATATTCACATCGAAAACTTATATCATTTATAATTCGTAGTCGCATAATAAATGCGTCACATGTGTTTTACTTAAAGATTAAAACAATGTATGTAAGCACTTTAGTCTGAACACCATAGAAACGAAAAAAAGAGAGAAAAAAAAAAGAAGTTAAATACAAGTAAAACATCTGAATTTTCAGGGCTCTTTATTTCAAAAACGAATTATAGTGTTATTAAAAGCGTACCAGACCAGTAATTTGACGCTTTCGACACAAACACATTTTATAACTTATGGTGTGCGCCGGTAAGGCAATAAAGTCACACCTCCCCAAAATATATAGATATAAACAGTTATAAGGCGCAAGTAAATAAACACGATTTAACCTTTGTTTCCCTGTTTCCATTTTTTCGTGCATGTAACGTTCCAGTGAAATCAAAAACTGATTTCTGATTGATTGATTTTCACAAGGATTAGTAAATATCCTTTGATAGGTGATGTGACAAATCATATCATACAGGGAGTACAATTTCGTATATATATATTTCGGTATCGAAAAATAAAATTGAATGTCAACTTTAAAATCATTTTCTATGTACAGGGTCAATCTACTTTATTCGTGTCTGGATAGTGTATGCATTTAACCGTATGATAACAATACACATATAATCACATTCAGAAATTATTTCACGTACACAAAGAAAACATATATTCCTTTGAATCACGGAAACAAGTAACTTTAACTTGAGCCTCATAGATTACAAATACAATATCAAAATAAAAATCAACTGCTTTCAAAAAGCAATTGTAAACGGTCTTTTAAACATGATTGATTGCTATGATTCTTTTTTTTCTTTCTTTTTTTTTTTTTTTTTCTTTCTTTCTTTTATTTGTTAAATTAATATCTTAACATTTACTAGTCAATTGTCCACATTACAAAAAGAGAGCGAGAAAAAAAAAACATTAGTAAAAGAAAGAAGAAGGTTTAATGCCACCCCTTTAACAAAGGGGGCGGGACCAAATTTTACATTTACATATAAGTGTCCAGATCCTTGATTTAGGTAAGTGTCTATAGCTAGATTGTTAAGTTTTTATTCCATATTAATTGATATTTCTACCAAATAAAAGTTTTACTTGAGAAACTTCCGATGTTGCATGTTTTGTTGCGCTGTATGGTTCTATATATTTGTATATAAAACAAGTACAAAAAGTAGCTACTTTGATTACACAAGTCACTTCGTGTTGTCCTTTTCAAGGTCATATTGCTTGCAACTTAGTGCAAAATGGCTTTATCATGTATATATTGTGTACAAGTTGTAATGTTGTACAAATTATAATTTGTACAGATTTTTTGTACAAGTTATCAGTGTTTTATGTACTGCTAAACACAAATGGATGATGCAAGCACATATTCTTTTGCTTAGCATATTTCTGTCATATTTTCACAATTTCATAATACAGTCTAATACTAAGCATTGATACCAAAACATTATAAGACCACAAAAAGAATTTTTATGGGTATGAATATGGTATAAGGAGGGGAAAAATAGAATTTAAACCATTCAGGTATCCTCAATTCCAGTTTGAGGACAAGGAGACTAGCCCTAAATGTTAGGTTGAAGTATATAAATTTAAATTTAAAACATTAAACTGTACATTATAAAAGATAAACTTGTATCACCTGTTGCAAAAAGGTATGTGTAAAAAAACTTATAACATGTACAAAAACCCTGTACAAATTATAATTATAATATAATAATCTTGTACACAACATATATATTAACGGCAATAAGTGAAATTAGGCATCAAGCTTAAATCCTAGGCAATAAGTTAACGCATAGGCATTATGTTATTGCCTGAAATTTTTAGGCATTAAGCTTATTACCTGAAATCTGGTGATGATTATTCATCATATTACCGAAAAGGATTTTAGGCAATAAGTAAAATTTGGAATTTATGTGTTTTTAGTGATTTTTCTTGAAGTATTTTCTTAATTATATTCCTTATATTAATATATCTTTATCTGACAACTCTTTAAATTTTAGTACTTTTCATATTTAAAACAGAATTAACTCATACTTTGTTGTCTAAGTACAAAAATAAAAAAAGATTTAAAAAAGTGATTGTATCCCTTAAAAGGGGGAGATATAATGCCTACCCATGTAAAAATGAGTATAGAGCATGACATGATAGAATTATTTCGATTCTAATAGAAAATTTGTATCTTTTGTACTTTGAAGCGGACCTATAATACACACTCGAAAAGCAGCCATTTTGATTTGATGAACCAAAAATGTTATAGAAAATCAACAGTTTAACGATTAAAAATGAAAAGATACATTTAAAGTTACTTTTAGATTATTATTGAATTTCCTAGCAAACAACACCAACAAAAATGTCAATTTTGATCTCCGGCGTTGTTCAAAATTCTACTGACGTTGCAATTTCAATTGTGACGTCAATCACGTGCAGTCCATGTTTTATTGGAATTAGAACATGACTTTGTTTCCAAAGCCAAAGGAAAACGTCATATTAGCTCATATTAGAATAACATTGAATCACAGTTTAAAAACGATGGGCACGTTTGGGTGTTTTTAGAATATGGACAAAATAGAGCGTTCGTAAAAGAGAGACGTGCTGGATTCATTAGATACGCGTGTGTTTTTTATTTTTAAAATAGACACGATTGTGGACACGATTTGAAGCCTTTAAGTAACTAGACTTGTTTTTCAGTTCTGTGAAGTCAGATAGACACGTTTGGGCGAATTGGTCATGTTCGGGGGAATCAGTCAAGTTCGGGCGGATTGACACGTTCCTAAGTTCTTCATGCATATTGCATATGATAGAATGATGTAAGGTTTATGGTGCATGGGAATAGTGTATAGTGCACAACGAATGTTTTTTAAAATTGATTTTTAAATAGACAAAACACAAACACAACATTAACATTATATTTTTGTAGGTATTCAATTTGAATGGACTTTATGTGTTGACACGTTAAAAGTTGGCAGTAATGAATTGAAAGGTCAAGCACTACGAGTGACAATCTATAATGTTGTATACTTCGAAGATTATTTCCTTTTTACGTTTAGGATTAGCTTTAATGTCATTATGTAATAATTTAAATGTAAATGTAACAGGTCCTCTAATTGGTGTCTATTCAGGTCATAGACATAATTTTGTTATGTGACCGTGACATTATCAAGTTTTTGTCATGATTTACTCCTTAAAAATGGAATTTATAATTAAATTATATGGAAGACTTAATTTGTTTTCTTCTGTCGATTCGAAATAACCTAAAATGTGGTGCACACTTTTAAATAAAGCGTTGCGCTGTTTAATCAGTGTCTATCATTTTTTTTATGTTATTTCTTCAAAGACAGAACAAAAATTACAGTCGTTCTTAAAATATTACTGCATGTATTTTTCCCTCATGTCAGTCCCCGTTTGGTTATAAATTTCCTCGCTTGTTAAGGTACTCTGCAACTTTGGCTTCAAATGTTTAGATTTGTGCATTACTAATAAAGATAAATCCTGAAAATATGATTTTGTAACATAAAACTATAAAGTGTTATTTTCATTTTACATCTTTTGTTTATTTTGTAGGTCATATATCAATACATGTGAAACCCTTAGACGGAACTGCCGTTTACGGAGATGCCTCATACACTATAGAGTGTACTTTATCTGGAACTGGGGCTGAAACATGGTTGTGGTCAAAAAGTTCAATCACTGGTGGTACAACAACGACAATTTCTACTGGAGGCAAATACAGCATTGTAATATATACTACTGCTACGAATTTAACTATCAGTAATGTTGTGGAGGAGGACGAACAGGATTACTTTTGTCAGGCGATAATCACTGTAGGGTTAGAAATCCAGACACGATCAAGACTTATTGTCAGTGGAGGTCAGTTTGAGTTCTAGCTGTAGCTGACAAAGCAAATGAGCTTTATTTTTTAATTAAACGTTGATATAATAAAATTTGATTATTTGTAATTGAAAGAAAATGTTTTACTGATGTGGCAGTGTTTTTTTTTGTTTACTACAATTTGAAACTGTACTTTGAATCCAATCGTATGTGTCCTTTTAAGATGCTGTTTTCCTTAGGACCAAAAAAAAAAGCATTTATTTAAAAAATCATTACCTACTATACAAAGCCAGATGCACACGTAAAGAACAATATGCTAACAGTTCAAGAGCACACTCGATAAAACCTACCCCGAACAGCAAGACACAAAAGGATAAAAAAAAGACAAACGTAAATAACTCAAAAGGAGAAAACAAACAGCTCACCCTAAATACAAAAGAATATAAAAAAAAACGAAATACAGAAACAAATGACAACGTGTGAATTACAGGCTTCATTAATTTGTTTGCATGTATCCTTAACTTCATTTTGATAAATTTATATTTCTACTGTTCTCTCCGACGCATTTTCGTAAATAAGCAATAAACTTATCAAGCATTAATACCAAATGGTAAATCCTCTGTACAGAAATTTAAGTTTGATGAAATTAAAGTATATTTATTGCTTGTAGTGGTTATACTTGGATCATTAAGATGGTATATATTGTCCATCATCTTTTAGGTTTTCCAATTGTTGTAATTTCTCCAACTGATGCTGATGTCTTCCAGGGACAATCTCAGTTAATTACATGTTCTGTCGTTGCAGAACCAGCAGCCGTAGCCATTAATTGGTATTTCACACTACATGGTTCTGAGCGACAACAAAAATTAAGCTTATTAAATACTGCCAAATATTCTGGTGGTAACACTCTGACTCCTTCATTAACAGTACTGAATTTCCAATCGTCCGATAGTGGAAACTATGTGTGTGTTGCTACAAATGGTGTTGGAAGGAGTTCCAGTACATACTGCGCTCTTAGGGTCATTAGTAAGTATATGTTGATATGTTTACTTCAAGTTTTGTGATGATTAAACTCTGATTTTGATTGCAGGAAACAGGTGGAATATTGAGACTGATTCATGGTAGATTTGCACTTTTGATTATGTTCCTAAGATTCAAAGCAAAATATAATGAAATATTTCCTAGCGTTGTTCTCATGGACAAAACAAGCCAACAAATACGTTTAGACATACATATCTAAGAAGGCAATAATAATACCGTTTTGAAACATTAAAGCCAAAATGAATGCTTGCAAAACAGTTTTGAACAGGTTAATATAATCTCTGTGTTAAGGACTTACGTCATTGTAATGCAAAACCTGATTCTGAAAAAGTAAACAACACTTTATAAGTTTCATGCGTTTGAAGCTATTTTATGGAACTACCTTTAACAGGAACTCCCTTAGCAAGATAATTCAACACCAAGGGTTGATAAAAACCGAAACACTTGAAGAGCTGTCATACTTAAATAGATCTTAAATGGCTGCACAGTAACCATGAGTTTAAAACACACATATTTAAGCGGTTGTATTGGAACTGTTTGCAGTTCCTAATAGCAAGTTCAATTCTGTAATAGATCGCACTCAGTGAATTCACAAGCAGGCAATATATGATCAAATTGTTGCTACACTTAATGGGATATATTGTTGGTACTTCGTAACAAAGATATTAAAAGATATTCAATAACGCTCTACTGAATCATAGTGGCGTCCGTAGACTGTAGATTCCTGTGTAGAAAAAAAACGCGCTACTGTCTTTGAAGACTTTGACAACATATTTATTGAATTTAGAGGCAGATTTTTCAACAAATTGTCGGCATTCCTGTGGGACCGAACTGTGTGCCTCTTCTTTCCGACCTCTTCTTATTTTCATATGAGTCGGAGTTACTAACACTTATCAAAAGCATAAAATTCAAAGAAGCAAAATCATTGAAAAATTCACATTCAGATGTATTTATAAGGGTTCTTTCCATTAAAAATGCAAATGTTTCAGAGTGGGTTCCATTAATATATCCTTAAGAACTAAACATAAAAATAACCCACACACTACTTTCTCCGCCTCATTTGTAGACTTTTATCTCGAATTTAGCATTTATATAAGCGGTCATCTTAGTACCAGAATGTATGACAAACAAAACGATTTTAATTTTGAAATTATAAATTTCCCACACCTTAGCAGCAATATAACAACTTCACCTGCATATGGGATATACATTTCCCAACTCATTCGGTATTCAAGAGCTCGCTGCTGCTACTCAAATTTTATGAAAAGTCACCAGTGTTTAAGCAGAAAGTTGACGAACCAGGGTTATTTCAAAGAACGTTTTATTTTTAGTCTTAAAAAAATTAAAATTCTTGAATATATTAAATGTGCTTAATTCTCTGTGAAAAAACTGGTTAAATTATCCAATTTCCATCTCATCTGCATTAAAACAGTTGAATATGATACAAAAGATGACTCTATGATGATAAAAGCCACTAAGATACCTATATTATAAGGTACTTTATGGTCCATTTATACCTATTATTTCCTAAAAATGTTTTCTCTTTAGGCTTATGAATCAAAATTATTTGGTAACTTTCACATGTTTGTAAAAATGTGATAATAAATGAGTAATTGAATTATTGAATTGTTCAAGCTGAGTGATCTAGCCACGTTTACTGAATCGATCCATGGAGGTTTCAAGAAATCCTTAAGTAAGACTCAAATTAACGCTGCGTACAGGAGAGGGATGAAAAATGGTTCCGTTTCAAAACATAATTTGTTGTTGCTTCAAAACATTTCATTTACTTATAACTGTATATTTCTTAAATAATTACTTTGGGAAACAGTTTTGTTGTATAACCAAATATAGGAAATAAGGAAAAAACGTCAGTAAAAGCTCCTTAAAAACAATGAGTATGGCATGCTCTGCCTATGATAGTATATACCTATTTTACGGCTGTTTTCTCTCAAATATGTTTTTGAGACTCAATCCACTCAGAATAATTCAATCTTGCTATATTTGAGTAAAATATGATGGAATTAAAAAATGAGAGTCTATACAAGGACAGAGGTGCATATGCAGCCTGCAATTTAGGAGCAATATTACCATTGATTTTACCCTATAAATCTTTGTTGAATTGTCACTTTTCAAAATATTGTGCAGAAATTATCAATTTTTAAAATAAAGAAAAAATTGGCATGAGTAAAGTTTTACCGTGTCCAGTAATACAGTGAAAATTGCATTTAACCTTGCATTGCATATAGGATAATAAATATCACGGGAAGGAATAACAATGTCAACCGTTTTTTCATGTTAACAGACTTTAGTTACCATGTTACCTGAACTTTCCAAAATATTTTGTAGAAACAGAAAATAAAAAAAGTATAGTGCTTTTAAACACCAAAGATAGAAGTTAATGACTCAGTATTAGTTTTTTGCAATGAAAGGCAAGGGTAGTTTCCTACAATTGTCAAAACAAAGGGAATACCTTTTCGACCCCCTTTTTTTCTAGCTCACCTGGCCTAAAAGGCCAAGTGAGCTTTTCTCATCACTTGGAGTCCGGCGTCCGTCGTCGTCGTCCGTCGTCCGTCGTCAACATTTACAAAAATCTTCTCCTCTGAAAGTCCTGGGCCAAATTTAACAATACTTGGCCACAATCATCATTAGGGTATCTAGTTTAAAAAATGTGTGGCGTGACCCGGCCAACCAACCAAGATGGCCGCCTTGGCTAAAAATAGAAAATAGGGGTAACATGTCAATTTTGGCTAATAACTCAAGCATTTAGAGCAAATCTAATAAGGGGTTAAATTGTTTATCAAGTCAAGATCTAGCTACCCTGAAATTTTAAGACAAATTTGTAACAGCAATAATGATCAGCAAAGTTAGATCTACAAATCAGTCAAAATGACCAAAACGGTCAGGTATTGCACTTTATAGTCATTTTTGACCAATTACTTTTACAAAAATCTTCTCCTCTGAAACTACTGGGCCAATCTTAACAATACTTGGCAAAAATCATCATTGGTGTATATTGTTTAAAAATTGTGTGGCGTGACCCAGCCTACCAACAAAGATGGCCACCATGACTAAAACTAGAACATAAGGATAACATGTAGATTTTGGCTTATAACTCTGAAACCGAAGCATTAAGAGCAAATGTGACAGTTTTTGAATTTTTATCAAGTTAAAATCAAGCTGCCCTGACATTTTCAGACGAATCAGATAACCAGTTGTTGGGGTTGCTGCCCCTGAATTGGTAATTTTTAAGGAATTTTGCCGTTTTTTGTTATTATCTTGAATATTATTATGTATAGAGATAAACTGTGAATAGCAATAATGATCAGAAAAGTAAGATCTACAAATAAGTCAACATGACCAAAATGGTCAGTTGACCCCTTAAGACGTTATTGCCCTTTATAGTAATTTACTTCTCTGAATCTACTGGGCCAAATTTAACATTACTTGGTCACACTCATTATTGGAGTATATAATTTAAAAACTGTGTGGCTTGACACGGCCAACCAACCAAGATGGCCGCCATGGCTAAAAAAATAACATAGCGGATAAAATGTAGATTTTGGCTTATAACTCTGAAACCGAAGCATTTAGAGCAAATCTGACAAAGGGTTAAATTGTTTATCAAATTAAGATCTACCTGATCTAAAAAAAATCAGACGAATCAGATTAGCGGTTGTTGGGTTGCTGCCCCTGAATTGCTAATTTTTAAGGAAATTTTGCCGTTTTTGGTTATTATCTTGAATATTATTGTAAGATCTACAAGTAGATCAACATGAAAAAATGGTCAGGTAACCCCTTAAGGAGTAATTGCCCTTTATAGTCATTTTTTACCAATTTCTTTTACAAAAATCTTCTCCTCTGAAACTACTGGGCCAATCTTAACAATACTTGGCAAAAATCATCATTGGTGTATATTGTTTAAAAATTGTGTGGCGTGACCCAGCCTACCAACAAAGATGGCCACCATGACTAAAACTAGAACATAAGGATAACATGTAGATTTTGGCTTATAACTCTGAAACCGAAGCATTAAGAGCAAATCTGACAGTTTTTGAATTTTTATCAAGTTAACATCAAGCTGCCCTGACATTTTCAGACGAATCAGATAACCAGTTGTTGGGGTTGCTGCCCCTGAATTAGTAATTTTTAAGGAATTTTGCCGTTTTTTGTTATTATCTTGAATATTATTATGTATAGAGATAAACTGTAAATAGCAATAATGATCAGCAAAGTAAGATCTACAAATAAGTCAACATGACCAAAATGGTCAGTTGACCCCTTAAGAAGTTATTGCCGTTTATAGTAATTTATTAACCAATTTTTCATAAATTTTTGTTATCTTTTACAAAAATCTTCTCCTCTGAATCTACTGGGCCAAATTTAACAATACTTGGTCACACTCATTATTGGGGTATATAGTTTAAAAACTATGGCGTGACACGGCCAACCAACCAAGATGGCCGCCATGGCTAAAAATAGAACATAGGGGATAAAATGTAGATTTTGGACTATAACTCTGAAACCGAAGCATTTAGAGCAAATCTGACAAGGGTTTAAATTGTTTATCAAGTTATGATCTACCTGATCTAAAAAATTTCAGACGAATCAGATTAGCGGTTGTTGGGTTGCTGCCCCTGAATTGCTAATTTTTAAGGAAATTTTGCCGTTTTTGGTTATTATCTTGAATATTATTGTAAGATCTACAAATAGATCAACATGAAAAAAATGGTCAGTTGACCCCTTAAGGAGTAACAGCTCCTTACAGTCAATTTTTAACAATTTGTAAGTTTTTAACAAAATATTCTCTTCTGTAACTATTGGGCCAAGTTCATTAAAGATAAAGATAATTATAAGTAGCAAGATTATTCAGTAAAGTAAGATATACAAACACATCACCATCACCAAAACACAATTTTGTCATTAATTCATCTGTGTCTTTTGTTGAATATGCACATAGACCAAGGTCAGCGACACAGGCTCTTAAGAGCCTCTAGTTTCGTAGGAAACTGGATGGGACGTACTATATGTGATTTGGTATAACACTTAAAAAAGTCAATCGGAAGATACCATGACCTTGTCGATGAATATTTCGTATCAACATCACAAATGATACATGGCGGTCTTGAAGTATAGAGTCTATGTACTGACGTTGTTTATCATCTTATAACCGCGTTGTAGTTTTCTTTTATTTGTCTTTTTTACCTTTACTGTTTAATCCATTTTTTTTGTAATTTAGTTTATGCGTGGTTAGGTATTTATAAACCCGCCATTATGTTATTGTGCTATGGTAATATTTATATTCTTGTCTTTCCTATTTTGCAAATATGCTTTGTCTTTAGAGTGGCTATATAGCATTTTTGTTTGTCTTTGTTGAAATAGTTAGTTGTTTTAAATTTTAGAGTGATTAAGATTAATAATTTTTTGAGTTCAGTGTGACGTCCAGTTTTATTGAACAAGTACATTTTGTTTAGAGGTCAGCTGAAGCTCGGCTCCGGATGTTGGATTATCTCGATACAACCAAATTGTTAAAAGAAATGTTTGCTTTCCCAATCCTATTATCAGTCTAGTTGTCACAATTCATGTGCTGATACAATATAAATGATACATGTATGTTCATTTCATTTGATAATCAGAAAATGTTAGAATAATTAAGGAGGCTCTGTACAGCTACAGGTTCACTATTTGCACCCTTAGTCAAAGCTTTCTTAAACTCAGAAAATGTTGGCTGCAGTAGGTTTTGAATAACGATTCCTTCTCCTAATCGCATATTAGTTTTTTTTACTTTTTCTTTAAAATCAAACCTTGAGAGGAAACAAGCTTCAGTGAGGATGTTTAATTGGTTGACTTCAATTTATAAGCCTTTATATTTGAATCTCAAATCTTTGACATATATTTACACCAAGCATCGCCCAAATTATCGAAATGATAATTTAGTCATTTTCATGCATTCATACTCAGTTGTACGTATTGTACCATTCTATTTTAGCAGAAAATACGAATCACAACAGACAACGATTTCTAACCTGCACGAATCTACAGGTAAACCAATTTCATAAATAATACAATCTTTTATTAAAATAAGAACGACATAGTATATATATTCTTTAAAGTTCTATAAAAACCTCAAATAATCTAGTAAAAGAACAAACTGACAAATAAATTCATCATAGATACCAGGATTGAAATTTCATAATTTGCCCCAGACGCGAGATTCGTCTACAAACAATCATCAGCGACGCTCGAATAAAAAATGTTAAAGGCCAAATAAGTAACGTATTCGAAAACGTTGATGACCAAACATTTCATGTCAACACAGATGTCCTAACTACTGGACTGGCTAACACAAAATGCAAAAACAACACGCGGTACCGCTCCTCTGTTAAAGCAGTTTTGCTGTTAACTTTAATTTCAGAAATATTTTACAAACGTTCACTACTTAATTCTTATTACATCATAGAAATGTATTTTTGTGTCATCCAATATTACAGTATATAACAACAAGATATATAAAAGTTAAACGTAAGAAGATTTCTCTGCAAAAGAATACACGTATACATTTTTGTTTGTTTCAGGTAATCGTGAACAGCGGAATCGTGACAGGTAGGTTGTTAATATAAAAGAACAGAAACAGCTAGAATGTATGTATGTTTAAATATTTAATCTATGGTTGGACGAACGACAAGGTTAAAACGTAACAGCAAGGTTTCTAAAAATCTGGACCTTATAAATACTGACAATTCCAGTAAGTCATACTTTGAAAATTCATGAAATTTTGAAATTTGAAAAACCATAAAAGCGGGAGCTTCAGCTAGCCACAAAACAAGGTTTAACCCACCATTTTTTTTAAATGTCCTGAACCAATTACAGAATGACAATAAACAGAACCGTTAAATGCCTTTCGGCGGCAAATAATTTCTTATAGATCTACGTCATTTTGGTATCTGGAGGATAGTTGTATCATCATCAATTCTGTCCGATTTAACAATTTCATAAGGTTAAAATATTACGCTAAAATGTAATCTCATTATTTTTCATTTTTTAGAGAAATGGCTCTTAATGTTTTTTTCATAAACCGTTTATATTTCGCAAATTTTATTAAGCGTATACAATGGAGCAAGATATGCTTATCTTTCTTTGGGAACAAGACATCACGTCCGGGATATATAATTTGTTTAAAAACAGCCCCAAAAATGGTAGATCTATAGATGTTTGCAAGCACATTTTTTTCCTTCACTGACCGGGATTCGAACTCATGCCGCTGACATATCGTGGCACCAACTCGCATTGCACTATGCCCCGCGCGTTAGACCATTCGTCCACGAAGGTTTGAAAGAATTCCATATTTCGGTGACTGGGTGATACCTTTCCTTGTCAGTTTTTATCTAGCATCGTAACACAAAAATCTATATCAAAGTTTTAAATTTTAGCAACAATCTAACGTCGCAAAAAACAATGGACAGTACCATTTTCAATTTAGCTATAAGTAAGAGAATACAAACAAAAAATCGACATAAAAAATGCATATCCAGTAAATTTGGTTGATGTTTTTGATTTTCAGAGTTTATTATGGATTGGATCCTAATCAAAAAGAGGAGGTGCGTGTTTATAACATACCACGAGAAGATGACGACAACAATCATTATATGACGATACCTGGAGATCTACATAATACTTACTTTCAACCGATCAGCGAAAACTAGTAGAAGGCCTGATGTTTTGAATGAAAAGTCATGAGATTCGACATTTTGTAGATGTATACTTGGTAGTTTGTGATACTCTAATGAAAGACATTGTGAGCTTTGGTTCTTTGACACCTACCTAATGAGATAATACTTTGCAAGAGCTGCAATTTAACATGTTGAATTTGTTTATCTTTATATATTTATATCAATTGGTCCGTGAAATACATATTATTTTTTTCATGAGCCATTCGTTTCAAAGCCTTTTTTTCATATATTGCATATGCTGTAATGTAGATATTTAAGTAATGTTTGTAAATCAAAAGTATAAATTTCCTGCATACTTAAATTTCTGTGTATACATATTTATGACTTAGAAGTTAGAAATGATGATATCCATTCAGTCTTCTTTAAAAGTATCGTCAAGGTTAGAACAGACCACAAAATCGCGATAAAACTGAAAACTGATGTTTTTTACTTTCATTCTTCATTACTGTATTATTTCCATCTTTATCAAGTTTAAGTAAACATTTATTTGAAACATGTCATATAACATATTAAAGTGCATTTATCGGAACTAAAAACACAATCACAGTATGGTATAATTATCATATTTCATATTTCATATTTCAAGTACAGTAACTTCTTTACAATTTTAAACTTATAATTTTAACTGGAAAAATAAAGAACTACTCTTTTGACACAAACTTACCACTAAGATTTTATTATTTCGAACACTTAATTAGGTTTGAAGTTGTCATTTCATTTCATGTACGGTTAAATTTCAAATTAGAATTGATGGTATAAGTATCGAAATGAAACACTGCTAAAATAATTATTTGAAAGATAAAAGTTCTTCGGGAAAAAAATCAAACTATAAGCATTATTAGTTTGAGTCAAACAGATTTCCGAGACAGTACCAAATACAAAACAGGTAAATTTTCGTATATTTTTGTATCGGAAACATGAATACCCCCACGACACTATATAAACAGGAAATCCTGAATTATCATTGGTTTGTTGGATTTTCGTACGTTAATTCAACCTATATTTTCAAAAAGGATAAGACTCAAAACGGGTTTTAGGTTACATGTGCAAACCAACGCGGGACACCTGTGGAGTAACATCTTCTTAACTTACCGGAGCATCTCCGATCACCTTTGGTAATTGGTAGGGTTGTTATCGCTTAATATTTTGTTTTCTATGATGTGTTTTCAATACTGTTGTTTGTCTGGTGTTTTCAAAGTCTTCTATAACAGTTATTTCATTTGATAAACATCGCATTGTTATTACAGTCGCACAGAATTCCATTATATTGAGACTAATGTTTGAAAAAAACCCAATAGGAAAAATGTCGAAAATAGGTGTACAGTACTCAACGTTGTGTTATAATCTTAGTCACTATAAAAACAAAGAAAAAACCAAAATGTATGATATACAAAGCACATTGATATAAACGAAAGTCAATAATACGAAAATTGACTATAGCAAAATAACACAATGACGGAATTAAAAACAACGAGGCAAGACAAAAGTATATTACCAAAATAAAAATGGACTAAACTGTGTAGGTTGATAATCCATAAGGACAAATAAAAGATCACTACAACACATAATTAAGAGTATGGACAACATCAGTACATAACATCTAAACTTCATGTATTATTTGTGAAGTTGATACAGAGTATTCATCAACAAGGCCTTGATATCTTCGGATATACTTTACGAAAAATGATGACATGTTCTTTGACATAACACTGGTTGTTAAATTTTCTGCTCAGACACGGTTCTGAGTAGCAGCTGTCAGCTATTGAATACATAATGAGTTGGGGAATTTAAATATGCAAATGATATGCAAGTGAAGTTGGCATACTGAACATTACGATGTGTTGGAAATTGGTATTCTCTAAATTTTAAAATCGTCTCCTTGTCGTAGATTCTGGTGCTAAGATGGCCGCTAATATCAAGTTCGTGGAATAAGTCTAAAATGAGTCGAAGGAATATGTGCCTGTTTTTCTTTAATTTCTAGTTCTGAAGTATATATAAATGAAACTCGATAAGACAATAACGTTGAATTTTTAATGGAAATAACACCATGAATACATCTCAATGGGAAATTTGATGAGTGGGCCTCCTTGGACTACTTGTTTGGACTGTAACTATTGGATAGTTTTCTGCAAAGTTATTGTTCCATCATGAACACTAAATCATTATTTTAGTAACTTGCATATGAACTCACAAACGTGTTGTTAGGTAGAAACTATAAACATCAATGTTTGACTTTTAAACATTATATATAATTAAAAACATAGATGATTATTCATAGGAGTTATTGACATTAAGTGATAATTTTTGTGTATGTACTTATTTAGTGTGTCTGTTTGTTAAAACATGTACCAAGTATATGATATGTAGAAACTGGATACACAATGAATGAAAAAATAAGGCTCAGCTATACAGGATTTACAAACAATGGTTTGATACATTTCTGACTAAATTATTTATCGAGCATTACAGATGGTGAGCGGAATTAGAGCAAAACGATAATATTTTGGACATGAATTATCATAGATTGTCAGATGATTTTTTTGTATCGCCAACAAGAAAACCACCAATTACACAAAACATCAAACAACTGGACGACGACAGCAAATTGAGAAGCTGAACAGCATCTTCGGATAAAATCTTTTATCCCACTCTTTTTTCAAAGCATTTCACACCTAAACAATGGATTGCACAATAGCATTACGCCAATGCTTCAAAATGTTACTTAATTTCAAAAAAATAACCTGAATATGACTGAGGACATTTTTGGCTGTATGTTGATATAGTTATCAAAAGTACCAGGATTATAATTTTATACGCCAGACGCGCGTTTCGTCTACATAAGACTCATCAGTGACGCTCAGATCAAAATAGTTAAAAAGCAAAACAAATACAAAGTTGAAGAGCATTGAGGACCCAAAATTCCACAATAAACATAGAAAGGCATCTCATACTCTAACATGTTTACAGAAAAAAGTAAAATCACAAAAATACTGAACTCAGAGGAAAATCAATTTGGAAAGTCCATAATCACATGGCAAAATCAAAAAACAAAACGCATCAAAAACGAATGGACAAGAACTGTCATATTCCTGACTTGGTACAGGCATTTTCAAATGAAGAAAATGGTGGATTAAACCTGGTTCTATAGCGCTAACCCTCTCACTTTAAGAGGTGAAACAGATAATTTAGAGGACCATACCAGGATTAAAAATGTACAATCAAACAAGCGATTACATACATCATTTATATATGACAAACCACATAGACTTAAATTTCATAAGGTATCTATAGCAATTAGAAAAATCTTGAGAAGTGGATAACCAATTTTCAAAACTCGTACATGGATTCAGAAAATGAAATGAGATTTTGTTTGCAACATTTTGTGCATTTACGGACTTTGTAATGTGTTTTCTGTAGCGATACCTTGTTTATAAAAAAAAGAAAATTTGATATCACTTCAAATAAGACAACTCTCCACAAGAGCCCAAACGACACAGAAATTACAACTATAGGTGACCATACGGCCTTAAACATTGAACAAAGCTAATACCGCATAGTCAGCTATAAAAGACCCCAAATTGTTTCTTTGAAGGACCTGACATATCATATATAGTCTCTTTTTAATTTGTCATCACCGATTCTAGTAAGAAGGCATGTTATACATTGACTATGTGTGTGAATATTTTCCTTGTTTAAGACCGAAAGTTCACATCTAAAACAATTAGTTAAGTTTGGTCCCGAGTATTAAGTCAATTTTCATTAAACATTATAAATCATGTAAATGTTGCAGCACACACAATAAATGGAAAAAGAACTTCAAATAGTTCAAAAGAAGACTATTTAGCCAAAGAAAGTATTCAAGCCAGAAAAAACAATATTCGAATAATTACGTTAACAGATCATTCTTTGCGAATTATGCACTTTGCGTTTACGGCCTAAACTTCGCATGAAATTGACGAATTTTCATTGAACTTTCGTTGAAAATCAAAATGTGTGCTCTTCGTGTGTTTTTGTACGTTTATTTTCTCTTTATCGATAAAAAAATTATTTTCTGTCTCGTCATTATTTTAGCATTGATTCATTCCGAAAGAAAGTCAATAAATCATATTTGAATTTTAAGCTTGCGATTCGTACTTTATTTGGCCTTTTTTTGTTTTTGTTTACTTTTTTGGATTCGAGCGTCACTGATGAGTCTTTGAAGACGAAACGCGCGTCTGGCGTATATACCAAATTTAGTCCTAGTATCTATGATGAGTTATTTAGATTTAATGACAAGTTCAATCTTTTTGACTATAAAAGGATATTTAAGCATATAGTGATGAGCTCGTGCAAAATGCAGGCATCTCTGTAGTGGTTAGCTTGTGTAAAAGAAGAAGTAGCTCTTTATGTTGTAGTTATAATTGTTAGTACTAAATTTCAAAAGTTAGTGTATCAATTATTCTTTAATTGTAGAATTTCTACCATACTATAACAAGTTCAGGAAAAGCATTTCAATTTAGTCACATCAAATGTGCAAAGAAACGACAATAGAATAATATCTTGTATTTATATTTAAGATCAATGCACTTACGTATATTAAACTACATTTTGTATAAAAACTTATTAAAGATTGATAACGATGTACATGATGCAGTAAATGAACAAAGAATGTTCGAAAATTATTCAGTTTTATATTGATATCGTGTTTGTTCTAAGCCTTGGCATTGCGAATAAAGAAGAATGAATTTACACACTCGTTCCTTATAAAAGTATTTAAGCACACTATTTAAATTATGCAGGGCAAATATGTTAAACTATCTATTTACAAAATCATTTCCTTTTCAATCCTTGAAAATAAGTTTTGACAAGAGATTAAGAACATTTATGTATGATTTGAACGTTGTCCTGTAGGTTTTTTTCTCAAAGACATATACATCAAACGAAGCTTATAAATATGCGAACATGAATCTTGTAAATCTTCTCTTGGTTAAATTTAGAACAATAAATAAACCTGAACACAAAGTCAAAAGTAAATTCACAAAAAACCTGAGCTTCGAGGAAAATTCGAATGGAAAGTCCCTAATAAAATGGCAAAATCAAAAGCTCAAACACATCAAATGAATGTATAGCAACTGTCATATTCTTGACTTGATACAGACAAGAGATAAGTTATTAAACAGTGAAATTCGAGAAACACTTCAAATTATTCCCGTCCTAAAGATATTCATATCCATTTTTATCGTCAATAAAGCATCCCATTATTCCATTCAACCATACTTCAAACTACTTGGTTAGTTTGAATTACGTCTATTGTTCTGAGCATATGTAAGTGTATTCTCAAAACTTAATTTTGTTCGAAAAAACTAATTTTTAACCAGTATAAGAAAGATCATTGGACAAAGACAAACACATAAAAATGATCAAATTAAAAAAATTGAAACTCTTGCAAAGATTCATATTGTTGAATATGAATACCAGAACGATTGCTGATAAGTTATATAGTATTACACACTAAAAATATACATGTAAAACTGTTTTGGAAATCTATTTACTTTTATTTTCAAATAACAACAAAACGCTGTTTCAAATATTTATGTTCAATTTCATTTATCCCAGACACTACGTTGTTGATATCCTAGAATTTCCGCTCACTGGTAGAAAGTAAGAATGACTTAGGTCTGAAGTTCTATATGTCGTCGTTAAATAATTGTTGTGTAGATCTGCGGATCTATGTGTTGGCGTTAAATAATTGCTATTGCGATATCGATGGTCTTGTGGTATGTCATAAACATGGCTCTGTCCTCTATTTCCATTAAATTCATTATAAACTCTGAGGATGACAAAAATTTAAACACGAATTAGTAGATACATGTTCCATCAATCACTGAGGTTATAATCAAATTACGAGTATATTCAAAAGCTAGTCCTGGTATCTATGATGATTTTATTAGTAACACACACATGCTTTATTGTAAGCACTGTACATTGAATTCATTTATAAATTGTTAGAAACGAAAGTGTCTACTCGATAAGGCAAAATTGACGTAAGATGGATTTGGTTATTTTACATGTAAATTTTTGTTGTTGTTTCGATTCTTTGTCGTATTTTGCTTTTTTATATTCGGACTTGGGCGTTCCTACTAAATATAATTCCAAAAAGCGTATCGTACGCATTGAATTATTTATAGTTATTTTCATTGTTCAAATGTCAATATATTCGAAATCCTTAGATGTCAAATTACTATGGAGGAGAATACGTTACTTAGCTCATGCATATTGATTTATATTTCTTCATTACATATTTTGTTTCGGGTTTTCTAGTTTTGTGTATCTAACTCATGAAACGAATATCGTTTTTAGTGCATTTGGTAATCTTTAAAAATCTTACAAAGCAAGAGAAGTAAAAACTAATTATCAATTGTTTTACCCGAAGTTATAGATTTAATTAACTACTTCCAATGAACATATTTTTGTATTTGTAAATCTAGCCAAACCATGCCACATTAACGGTGTTGTATCAACGTGACAATATACGACTAGAAATTTTGTCTTGCCACAGATCACCTTCAAATAGTGATGATGGTTTTACTCGTATTTAACAAAAAGGTCTCCAAAAACGAGAATGAACATTTAACCGTTATACAAAAAAAAAAAAATCACCAAAAAACTGAACTCTGAGGAAAATTCAAATTGGAAAGTCCCTTATCAAATGGCGAAATCATAAGCCCAATCACATCAAACGAATGGATAACAACTGTCATATTCCTGACTTGGTACGGTCGGCGGAATAAGCCTGGTGTAAATCTAGATAAACCTATCACTAGTACGACAGTCGCATCAAATTACATTATAAAAAACGATGTTAACACAAACAGTTATAATAGATAAAAATGTCAAAATAGGGGAACAGCAGTCAACACTGTGGTGCAGCCCCAATCACTATAAACACAAACAAATATGCAACAAAGAAGCACAACAAATACAAAATTCAAATAAACCAAGCATAATAGTAAAAATTAAAGACAGGAATAAACAAATTTACCGTAGCACAATAGGACATTGACGGGATGTATTAGTACAGAGCCACAAACATCCTTCTAGCTATATTACTATCTTTTGTAAAATAAACTTACCTGTCACGATTCCGATTTCGAGGTTGATGATTACCTGTAAACAAAACCTTTAATCGTATACAACTTTTCTAGAGAATTAACATTGTTTTCAAATGTATCTTGGTATGCACTTTTTGTCAAAGGCGAACAAAAGTATGTACGCATAATGACATACCCCCAACAAATAGTGTACTTAGTTCATTTGTTTTTCTCGTTTTTCGTTTTTTATATACATTTGACTGTTGGTTCCTGTTTGAATTTGATGAATTACTGGAAAAAATAATAGCTCAAACACATCAGACTAATATATAACAACTGTTTTACTCCTTAATGGGGACCGAAATTTTCTATGTAGAAAATGGTAGATTAAACCTGATTGTATAGCTAACTTTACCTCTCACACGTTAGCCAGGGCCATAAAAATTGCATTGTATTGACAACAATATGTGATTGAAACAAATGACATAATATGTATAAATATCAAAATCGAGGTTTAAGGTTTGAATTAAATAAACATTACCGTTTCTGTTGTTACAAAGTACTGCTATCACTATTATAAAGATCAGTAAAAATGCCACCAAGCCAATCACGGCGTATATTGTAATGTTCTTATCTTCTTTATCTAAAAAAATAAGCATTTAGTTTTACGGCAGTAACCATGGTAACTGTAGTTAAAAGTTATCAAAACACTAGGGTAAAAACTTGGAACACACAATAAATGTTAGTCCTATTCAATCGTAAAGTCAACTGGAAAGTCTGAATCTGAAACTAGTTTGTAAAAGTTTTCTTGTTGTCGATGCAGGATTTTTTATAATAAATGTCTTGTGTTAATAGATATAGGAAGATGTGGTGTGAGTGCCAATGAGACAACTCTCCTTCCAAATAACAATTTGAAAAGTAAACCATTATAGGTTAAAGTACGGCCTTCAACACGGAGCCTTGGCTCACACCGAACAACAAGCTATAAAGGGCCCCAAAATTACTAGTGTAAAAACCATTCAAACGGGAAAACCAACGGTATAATCTATATAAACAAACCGAGAAACGAGAAACACGTATATATTACATAAACAAACTACTGTACATCAGATTCCTGACTTAGGACAGGTGCAAACATAAATCCATATAATATAATACATTTGATGATTTTTACATGTAAATATGATCTACAAAACTGTCCAAACATAAACTAATAAGATCTATTTGACGACGATGTTTTTTTCTTAAAATCTCCTGTACCAAGTTGGGAAAACGGCAGTTGTTATCTCATAGTTCGTTTCTGAGTGTGTTACATTGCAGTTAGTTATTTCTGTTGAACCTCAGTGTCTCTGTTGTTTGTTGTTTTCCTTTTATGTTTGAAGTGTTTCCCTCGGTTTTAGTATTTAACCCGGATTTGTTTCCTCTCAATTGATTTATGACTTTCGAACAGCAGTATACTACTGTTGCTTTTACTTAAGTGGATAAGTAAATACAGTTACTGAAAGAATGCACATGACTTATGAAAACCAAGCAAATAATGCATTTATTATGGCAATGAAATGGACAGTAACGAACCGCGAGTAATATAAAAGAGAGGAAAATATAACAGAGGGACGGTCAAACTCATAGATCGAAAAAAAAAAAATGACAACGCCATAGATAAAAAAAAAATAGACGAACAGATATATAATAGTTCGAAAGTGACAATATCGAAAACTAAAGACTAAACAACATGAACTCCACTTAAACCTGGGTATGATCTCAGGTGTTCCGAAAGGGTAGGCAGATTCTGCTAACTACACATGTTGCATCCATCGTGCTGATAATGTTATTACACACCCGGTATATACAAGTACATGAATAGATTCGCCTTCCTTAAGGTTTACATGCTAGTTTTGAAATGTGAACATGTCTTGGAAGTCAATTTTTTGCTGTTTTTTTTAATTAAAATTAATGCTTTTCTAATTATAAACAGCATCCCAACGTGTGTCTCATTTCGGGGCATTTTAAAGAAGGCTTTGCGATGCCCTGAAGTTGTTTTCAGCGATGTAATTAGGTCTCTTATAGTCTCATCTTTTTATTTATGTTAGTTATCTTGAATGCCAAGAACCAAATATATAATAGATTCAGAGTGTATTATCACATAGCTTTTATTAGTTGTTCAAGACAACATACGAAACACTAACTTCAGTATCAAAAATACAATACCTTCAATTGTTAACTGCAAGCACACTGATTGGGGTACTTTGCTATTGAGTAGATGATTAACATCACAACAAAGAGTTTGTCCACTTTTGTCAGATAATGGAACCACCTCTAATGTTCCAGTTACTGTATAACTTCTATCAATAACATCATAAGACTGCACAACAACAAACTCGTTAGTGTAATATCGGTCCTGGATTCTAATGGAAATGGTTGGAGCAGGATAACCATTCAATGATGAACAAGTCCATGTTCCTGAGGAACCAGAGATCAGGTTTGTAGGTCCGGTCAGTATTGGGGCCTTTGATGTAACTTAAATGACACGAACATGGAATCTTATAATATCTTTACACATAAGATGTGACGGTATAAATGAGTATCAGTTCAAGTGATTATAACGGTAAGAAATATGACAACGTGATCTTACAGTCCCAACCAGACATGTTTTTGATCTAGTAAACAGATTCAAATAATGGTAAGAGACACATGCTGCTTAAATCATTTGAACCTTTATAATAGCAAGACCATATATATAGGGTTATTGCTCTTGTTATGCATGCACTAGACTTCCAGGAATTCACACTTATTTAAAATATTACAATTAAGAATAAAACACAATTGGTGTTATGACGTTTTATGCGAATATTATGGTATTTTAAATTTTAAAACATGTCGTAGTAAGTTGAAACACGAATTCGGGGTCCAGAACGAATAACATAGAACTGTTGATTTCAGCTGTTCTTAATCACAACTCTTCTAGAACGGGTTATTTTGTGAAGGCAACACAAAGCATTTAGTGAGAGTAGAGTATCAGTTTTGATATATAAGATGACTTTTCTTAGTTTTATTTGTCTTTACCGGAACAAAAGCAACTAAAGTGTAAGGTTGATCGCCAAAATTTTACAACATAACGGAACTAGAAACAACTGTCGTACAATTATAAGGTTAATCTATCTGTAAAAACAAGGTTAAAAGCACCATTTGTAAAAATAGCCCGTACGAATTCAAGAATATGAAAGTTGTTATTTCACTTGTCCTTTTATTGGACTTCCTTTTAACATGCCTTTGAATTAGGTATTTTTGTTTTACCTTTTCTAATGGCAATCATCTTGCCATTAATAAAAATAGATAAAAGTGATAAAGTCTTGATAAAGTATTTTAATTTTCGGAAGTTATAATCGTAATGTTGCTTAAACTTTTTGAATGATTTTGTATGTCATCAGTTTTGGAGATTCATAAAGCTCTGTATTAGGGGACAACAGCGCACCTGTATCGATATGTTTTAATTGTAGCAATTGAATATGCTTGCACAACAAATTTAGTGTGTTGTTAAACGTTCTTCTTTTAATATGTTTGATATACTCAAAGCTTTATATACAAATGTACGTACAATATACTTCAATATATGTTGTCGTTGCAAGTGGCTTATTCAATACGCCGTTACCCGCCTGACATTCAAACACTGCGAGGTGGTCTTCCAAACCAGCAGTAAAAGTTAAAGTTGATGTTGTTACGCCATTGTTCGTAGATCTACTTATACCATATGTAATGACATTGTCATTTCTCAGCCAATTTAATGTAGGTAAAGGATTTCCTCCTGTAGAACTGCATATTATTCTTATAGTATCTCCTAAGTGATATTGATGTGAACCTGTTATTTCTGGTTGACCTGGAGGGTTGATGGAAGCTATTAAAGAGAACAAAATAGTTGCTGAAATAACAAATTTTCTATAGACATGTTAAAGGTGAAATGTTACGTATAAAATATTATGAAATCAAATAAAATAACAAAAACAAAAAAATACCGAACTCCGACTAAAATTCAAAACAGAAGTCCTAAACAAATGAATAACAACTGTCTGTCCTATTTCCGACTTGTCACAGACATTGTCTTATGACAAAAAACGGTCGAGAAACCTGGTTTGATAGCTAGATAAATCTCTCACTTTTACCCAATTGATTTAGCAAATATTTTTAATCCCATTTCATATATAGTTAATGTTTCTGGTAAAACTGTTGTTTATTAATATTTTTTACATAAAAACATTTTTGATGTAAGTTACAATACATACGTTTAAGTGTGAGATATGTCGTCTTTACTAGTGGTCTTCTAAGGAACCCATTATCGACCTGACATTCATATACCTCATTGTTATCATTGGTAGTTGTTGTAAAAGTCAATGTTGTTGTTGTTAAATTACCACTGGTAGATGTATTAGTACCAGACGTAATTACAATATCATCTTTCAACCATATTACTGATGGTGGGGGGTTTCCGCCGGTAGAACTGCATGAAAGAATAACAGTTTGTTCTATCTGAAATTCTACATGACTACTTGTTTCCGGTTCACCTGGAGCTATCCTGACGGATGCTAAAAATATCAATGAGTCTTGTTAGAACCTATTATCAACAATTTAACAACACACTAGTTATTTTAAATGTAGGCCGTGTTGACATTGAGCTAAACTCTATGTGTTTTAAGTGTAAGATACAACTAATCAGAACTCTATACTCTATTACATTCCCATTGATAAGAATCAAGTGGAGCATGTAGCTGGAAGCAGGTTTTCACTTCACGAATTCGATAAGCAATGTAATCTTTGTTTTGGGTTAAGTGTTCACAAAACTAGAAAATAAAGAACGTGTGATCTATAGTCAATACTTTTAGGAAGTTACATACATTAGAACAAAAAATGAACTTACATATATTCAATAAATCAATTAAAGTAATAATATGACAAAAACTCAAAAGTTGTTCTTCTAAATCGGGTTGAATTCAATTTAAACATCAGCATTTAAGTGGGAGGTCTTTTTTCGGCTGATAGAGTTTTATATATACTCAACGAATGATAGACTGATTATATAAGCGCGACACATATTTTCAATTATTGTACACGACTATTTCGGTTCAAATTTTTCTTTTGTCCGTTTAAGCGATGACAGCTAAGGGTTTGTGGAATCAAATATGAAAGATAGATTTTATATCTGCTTTTAAAGATATACAATTTTAATAAGAAGAACATATTTTTTATAAAGTCACTAATTTTGTTTGATGCATTGTCATCAGACCTGGTAAAATCCTGATTTAAAATATTATATTGAAAAAGGGGTCATATCCTATAAAATTGTGGTTTTATAGCTAGTTAACTCTCTCACTTGTATGACAGTCGCATTAAATAAAATTATATGGACAGCGATGTGTGAACAACACAAACAGACATAAAAGGGAAGATTGTCAAAATAAAGTTTCTACTTTTCGAGACATGAAAGTATATAAAACCATAAATACGAAAATGAGAAATGAAAGTATTAGCAGCTTACTTTCTAGAACTTTAAGATTGACATGGTTACTTATAAAGTGTCTTTTACCATTGTTCGCTCGCATTTATAAATACCCTCATCGTTTCCTGTAATGCTGAATATATTTAAATCCGGGTTGGTTGCAGATGTTATAATTTGTCTTTTTGCATTATTTGTCCCCTGAGCTATTATTTCAGCGCTGCCTTCATCAACTTGTGTTTTTGTCCAGTCCCATCCAATTGCTGGTGGCTCGCCATTTATTGTACACGACATAGTGACCTTGGAATCACCTACTATAGCTGAATATTGTGTCAACGACGCAATTATATCTAGGTCACCTGTAATTTAAAAAAAATACTTGAATATATACGCATTATTTTCTGTAAACACTTTTTTGTCAAAGCAATAATCATAAATGGCACTTGAGTCCACATCGGCTTCCGTACAGAAACAACTCATTGCTCATAATCATGATAATGATAAACACCACATTTTCATACCATACCAACATCAATGATATTTTATATTACAAAGAGAGTTCTTGCTGTTAGACGGATAAAACTAACGGGGCAGAAATCTCACCGAGTTTTAGTTTCAACCAAAGTCATTTAAATATGACAGTCGGTAATGTAAGTACTCCAGTTACACTCTTAAAGAAATCACCGGTTGCGATAGAATTAACATATATGAGCTATATGCAAATATGATTTGGTATATTTTTCATGACAATGTAGAAGCAACCCGTCATTTTTGAAATTTTTTCTGAGTTGATGACCTTTTAGGTAATTTCCCTTGATATTTGCAACACAACGGTAACAAGAAGTGCTGACTCTTCAGCTTAAATTAAGTTCAAAGACGAGGTGATGTTTCTCAAATCTGACGTTTCTTTGAATGTTTGTGCAAAATGTTGTTTATAACTGTGATTTGAAACTATCTAATAACTCTCTAAGCAAACACATAATGTAAAATATTGGTTTTATAATTGATTCATTTCATATAGTAAGGTTTGATAACTAAACACCATTATTTATTATTGAGGTGAGGGTTTTCGCTACCAAGGAACCAAGTACCTCAACCAAAGTTGAAAACTGTTTTAAATAAAGGTAACAGTAGTTTACCTCTGTTCGTAACTCATAAATCGATTCAGAAAAAGAAAAAAAAATCCGGGCTACAATCTAAAACTTAGGGAAACGCATCCAATATAAGAGGAGAACAACGACACAACAAAAACACAGCATTAAAATGTATCACACCCAGAAACGAATTCTAATATTACAATGGCAATTGTCCTGACTTGGTAAAGGACATTTAAAGAAAATAAAAGTTTCGTATAGACTCATTTTGGCTTTTATGTTCCAAAATATGTTGATATGCATTTACCTTTTATACATTGGCTAGAGGTATAGGGAGAGAGTTGAGATCTCATAAACATGTTTAACCCCGACCCAATTTTGCGCCTGTCCCAAGTCAGGAGCCTCTGGCCTTTGTTAGTCTTGTTTGATTTTTAATTTTAGTTTCTTGCGTGTAACTCAGAGTTTAGTATGACGTCCATTATTACTGTACTAGTAGACATTTTTGTTTAGCGGCCAGCTAAGGACCACCCCGGGGTGTGGGTGTTTCTCACTTCATTGAAGACCAATTGGTGCGCTTCGGCTGTTGTCTGCTCTATGGTCGGGTTATTGTCGCTTTGACACATTCCCCATTTCCATTCTCAATTTTATGATCCATTTGCTTTCCAAGATACTTGATAACTAATATTGTTCATGCGATAAACACTAGTTAATTATTCAAGATATTCTGTCCTTTAAACATGACAAAGGTTGAAGCCAACATATATTGATATAATATACTTACTTATGGATCTAAGAACACTATATGAACTGGTACTTGTTCCAACAGCATTTGAAGCAGAACAGACATATTTACCACTATCAGAAGATTGGAAGTTCAGTATTGTTAAAGAAGGGTTCTGAGTGTTACCGCCAGAATACTTGGCTGTATTTCCTGTGTATAGTAATTGCAGTTGCTCAGAACCAGTTGCTGTAAAATACCATTTTATGTCAGAGGCTACTGGTTCCCCGGTGACGAAACATGAGATTAATTGAGATTGTCCCTGGAGAACATCAGCCTTAGCAGGAGAAATAGTAATAGTTAAGATACCTGAAAAGATAATGACACATACAAAATATCAGTCATGTTAAAACGAAAGTAAAAACAAAAACAGGCAAAAACTATACAAATTTTTTTTAAAAATCCACATAAGTTGCATTACAATAAAGCATGAAAAACAATAATTTAACAAAATTAAGTCTATTCAAGCGCGTAGGGCAAATAAAGGCAACAGTAGTATACCGCTGTTCAAAACTCATAAATTCATGGACAAAAACCAAAATCGGGGTTATAAACTAAAACCGAGGGAAACGCATTTAATATAAGAAGAGAACAACGACACAACACTAAAATGTAAAACACACAGAAACGGACCAAGCATCAGACAAAATCCAACGAGAATAATAAATATAACATCAAAACCAAATACATGAATTTGGGATAGACAAGTACCATAACACGTCTTATCGCAATCGCAAAAGTCAAAAGTGCGAATCCAGGCCAGGGAAGAACAAACAATTTGCCTCTGCAAATTAACAGATCTTACATTGTTGGGATGATGTTTAGTCGAATCAAATGTACAGAAAGTATTCTTAGGCAAAACAACGCAGGGCTGTCACTAGTTTAGACGTACTTATATGGTGAGTTTTTCTGAGACTCGTTCTGTCTTTTTGGTAAGATCCTTTACGATAAAAAATTCATTTCATCTGTAAAAAACCTATCTAAATGCCTAGCTTAAATATTATATCCTGTGTTACGACGCTTGATTCAAACTGACGAGGACAGGTAACACACGAAAACATTATTTTTGTAGAGCCTAGGTGGGCGAATGGTCCAGCTCGTTGGCATTGAGCAAGGCGATTGCTACTTTGATATCACAGTAACTTGAGTTCGCATGGAGGCCAGAAAAGAACAAACAACTTGCCCACGCAAATTTACATGTTTGGATGAATTATATATACCGAGTATTTTTTTCAGCCTTGTACCACCATCACCTGCTAGTGATCCGATGAATACAATTTGATGCAAAGTCGTCACTGATTCAGACGTACTTATGAAATTATTATTTCCGTAAATGCATCCTTTAATGGATTTTGTCTTAAAAAAACATCCATACACTACAAAGAATTTGTTTTCAATAACTGGTTCAGACGTACTTATAATATTATAATTTCTGTAAATGCATCCTTTAATGGATTTTGTCTTTAAAAAGCATCCATACACAACATATAATTTTTTTCAATAATTATCATTTGTACAAAATGATAACTAGTACACAACATATATTTATATCACATATATATTTTTTTTAAAAGTACATATTAGTTATAAGTTCCATAGTGAAAATGCACGGATGAATATATCTTATCTTCAATATAAAACAATAATATTTAAAGCTGGCAAGAAATCTATTAACTTTAAGTCTCTAAATCAATGACCAAAACAGAATCTTACATAATTTTAATTTTAGATAATTTTTAATGTTTTATGGTGGAATTAAAATATTAAATTTCCTGCTCATTGTCAAATCTTGTATTTAAGAATAAACAACATAACATGAAATTTGAAATGAAATCAGCCGGAGAACCGTGACCTATTAAATACTAATGAAACATATTGCATTGTGCATTTTTGTTTGTTGCCAATTTAAAATTGTGAAATATGTATTTACATTTAATAAATACACATGAAAGCACCCGAATGATACGTATTTTTGTAGAACGAAAGTCAAACTCTTTATTAAACATAACGACTTCCGTGTACGTGATGATTTCATTGAGATATTTATCTATCATTGTACATGTACAAAAAGGATTCTTCTTTTTTGTAACTGATATTAGTATTTGTGACTGTGTATTTTGTAACCAAAATTTCCTAATTGTGAATATTAGCAAAGTTCTTATGTAGTTTGTATTTTGATAAAGAGGCAACAGTAGTTTCCCGCTGTTCAAAGGTCATAAATCGATTGAGAGAAAAAAAATCCGGGTAACAAACTAAAATCGAGGGAAACTCATAAACTATAAGGCGAAAACAACGGAACAACAGAAACTCTGAAGTACAAAAAAAAAATCAAAACAAACGGCAACATATATATAAAACAAACACATCATTATTACAAGTATTAAGATTTTGTATGTGTGCCAATCGAATCAAAATAAGTTATTAAAGCCAATCTAAGTACAAAGTAAAAGAGCATTGATAGCCAAAAATTCCTAAAAATTTGAAAGAGGAAAACAACGAAACAACAGAAGCACTGAATTGCAACAAAAAACAAACGACAATGCAACAAACACAGAATCGAACTATAAGATAACAACTTCCATTTTCCTCTCTTGGTACAGGACATTTTAAGAAAAAAAGGTGGATTATACCTGGATTTGTGTGCAGCAAAACCTCGCGCGTTTATGGCAATGTTAAATATACCTCTAGAATGACAACACTGCATGCAAGTAAATGCAAAAACATTCAGGACAGAGAAATATACAAATAACCAATACAATTGTACATTTCGACATGCTAACAACAGAATACAAATGAACACGTAAGGCAATCTAGGACAGCACACAAATATAGCACAACAGATCCACGAACTGTCCCTCACACGATTGTATCAACGCCACAAAAGTGACATCACAGGTGCATTTAACAAATTGGATATAAATTACGATATTGCTGTCTTCGGATTTCAGTACGAGGTTGCTTCTTATACCGTTATAAGCTGGGTATGCATATTCTACTGGGTAACATAAATAGACAGAAATACAGAGATTTTGTGCCTTAAAACATTGCAGTCCCTCATTTTAGTAATCCCCCACTTGTTTCAATATTGCCAAGACCCTTGTACATGGACGACAACACTAGACCACAAAGGGCAAGGATTTTAACGGAGTCCAAAGTGCAACAAGCCATTTACACTATGTTTTGGCCTTCCATGTCTCCATACATAAACCCTGTCAAACATGTCTGAGACGCCATTAGCGGAAATTTCGATCGCAAAGATCCACCTTCACAATATTTTTTCGATTTAAAAGTTGCATTTGTTCAACTAAAGTTTTGAAGGCTTGTACCGAAAATTTTACGTCGTGATATGAAACTGTACCGGAAGAGAGGTTGTTACACATGTTATTGACTCAAACATTGACATTAAATTTGCCGATATACCAAAGTTTATGTATAGAAAATTTTAATGATATTGGGTGATCAATTGTTGGCAAAAAAAAATCACAGTGAAACTTAAATTCCGTTTCTAAATTGTGTAATTTACACTATTTCTATGAACCAAAATCCTACATGCATAAAACCTTCATAAATTACCAATATTCCCTTTGTGGTTTGTTTATGGTATACATTAACAAAATTACTATATGGTTGTTTTCTTTTTTTCAAGGAATAATGGATTTTTTGAATTTGAAAAAAAATCGATGCAATGAAATTGAGTGGTGCTTAACTTTTGGCGGACTGTATATATTGAATGATCAGATTTAACTACATCAACTTAAAAAATATAGCACATTTACACCGTGAGCTACATCTGACTAGAACTGACCTCCATTGACAATAAGCCTTGATTTCGTCTGGAATTTTAACCCTGTACCAATATTTATTGTCGCTTGACAGAAATAGTCCTGCTCATCCTCATCTACAATGTTATGTATAGTTAAATCCGTAGCATTTGGATATATTACTATGCTGTATTTGCTTCTACTAGATAGTATCGCTGTGTTACCACTAGTACTAGTGATTGAGCTCTTTGACCACGACCATGCTGTAGCCTGGGTTCCAGTTATTGTACACTCTATGGTGTAGGACACATCTCCATAAACCGCAGTTCCATCTAAGGGTTTCACTTTTAATGATATGTGACCTATATAATAAAAATACTTGTAATCTTAAAATTATATTCTATACCTTTTATGTTTTCAAAACGTTGTTAATGAGTTAAGTTTATCAGGAATGTGTAAACACAAAAGTTTGAAAGCATACAAGATGTGTAAGCAACAGAACAAGTGAAAAGCTTTATAACACAACGGGACTGAAAAACAACAGCTAACTAATGTAATTGGAATTCAATTACTACATTTGTACGAACCCTGAACATATAAATGAAAATATTGATCGATGGCTATTTATATTTCATTTAATCACTGCCAACTTCTTTGCATATATGCAAATATATTTACTTTTTTTCAAAATTTATTTGTACTGGTTTAATGTGGTATGGGTGTCTTCCTCCATCTTGGATTGTAAAAAAAACAGAGTACCAAAGATTCAGATTTTCTATCAGGATAGCAAAATTTCATGCAGGAATGCAGATATTTAATGTGAATTTTCATTTAAAAGAACCAATTTATAAGAAAGTAACTTATAAATATTAATATTTTTGCAAATGATTATTATTTTTGGTTGTTTAAAAAAAATGAAATTGGCAGTTAAAGTGGAGGTAATTCTAAAACAGTGCATTTACTGAAGGATTCTACATGGAATTTTCCTATTTTGTAATTTAGCTGAAAAAAACGTACGGTGACCCTACCTTTTCTTTTGATATTCTCAAAGCATTGTCTGAAAGCTATCTCTTCCTTAAGTATTTAACAATTCCATCGTTTTGTCTAATTTCTAATCACAAAATGGTGTTTTATCCCTGTATAATCCATACAAAATGTGTCATTTTGTCACGTCCTGTAGCTTGAGAAAATGCGCGGTGAACTATCATTTTTATTATATTTTTCAACATATATTGATAGATACTACGTTTTGAAAAAGTATGAACACATTCTATCATTTTTATTTTAGACTCCCATACCATCTTAAGGGACAATATAAAAGAGAAAAATAAAAAATAGGGCCAATATGGAAAATATAGACATGTTTATACATATATGAGGAGCGATTTGTTTTTAACTTCAGTGTTGAACTATGTTCTCATTATAACACCCAGGATGTCAAACAGATGTTCCGTATCTTTCTACTCATGTGGAAAACGATCTTTTATCTTGAAATAAAACGCATAAAGTATGAAGCTGATCAATGAATCGAAACACCAGATGTGCGACAATTTAAAAAAAATATGTTAAAGACCAATGGCTTTCGACTAATGAGTTTTGAATATTCTATTGGTATCTTATAATCCCGCCTGGCTTGTTTTACTAACATATACGAATTAACAAATCAACACAATATACGTGTCTTACATGCTCGAATTGTGTTAACTTTCAATGTATACAATGCACCATTAGCCCCTTTTAAGTTGCATAACACACCATTACACCATTACAACAAGCCCTTTTCCCATTCCAATTTAAATCATACAAAATCACACAAAATCTGATGTGTATGACAAATATACAAAAAATGGATACAAGATATAAAATTTAAACTTATATATAAAACAATACAACCTTTCTTATGTACCTGACTATATCATCAAAACCCATACATCATTACACCAAAACCCATACATCATTACACGCATTATATATAATTAACTTCATATTTTTCAAGAGCTGTAAATAAAATAAAAAAACGTAGAGCACTATATGATTGTTAAATGCAGCATATCCTAATTGTTGCTAAAGCACAGACAAATAATAACATATGAAGTTTTCAAAAAAAATAAAAATATCCTGTTGATTGAAAGGCGAATTCATAAGCATAAGTAAGCATACGTTAGTAATTGTAATATTAGTATAGCATGATGGTTATTCATGAGATGGTGAAAGAGCCTTCATAACTATGAATTAGCATTTATAAGAGATCTTACCTCCATTTTCTGTTTCAACCTCCGATATAACTGAAATATAAGAGCATTTAAATGTTTACATTAATAAACAAGAAAAATATTAATGTCATCAAATTCGGAATAACGACTTCCCCTGTTGATATAGATATATTGTAAATCATCTGCTCACCATAAAAATACCTTTTTGGTAATAACTCAATCGGACAACATTGACAAAATGCGTGATTGACATTTAGAACAATACAAGGTAAAGTTTTGAGCACTCTAATAAAATTAACGGTACCAATTTTCTTGCACCAGATGCGCATTTCGACAATACATGTCTCTTCAGTGATGCTCGTGGCCAAAATAACTAACAATGTTTTTTAAGACGAATTACCTTATACGATGTTTTATAAGAAATAAACAATTCATATGAGTATCACTTTTTAATCAAATCTACATTGCTGCTTTAGTTAAAACCGCAGTATTTATAAAATTTGTTATGAAGATCGTCTGAATTAGTTTCATTTTTTTTTTAAAAGTCAATGCAGTGTTCCTATGTTTTTACTGAATGCATTTTCAAAATTAATAAACTTATAAAATAACTTCAAGGGAAGTCATAAAAAAAAACCCGATAAGTGTAATGAGCCAAATATCAACTTATCGTATGATGATAGACCATGTTTGTGAAATTTAAAAGATAAAACGTAATAGATAAAGATCAATTACTTTTATTAAATATGATTTTGAATTTCTGTCAATTATTTAAACACCAAAAGTGTTTTCAAATTTGTTTTTGTATATTATGAGATTTAAGGTAAAATACTTCCGCGATTATGGTGCATTTTGTTTCCTTGAGGTTCGTCAAATGAATGAAAGGAATATGACAGGTCTTGTCCATTCGTTTTTGATGCGTTTTGTTATTTAATTTTGCCATGTGATTATGCACTTTCCGAATTGATTTTCCTCTAAGTTCAGTATTTTTGTGATTTTACTTTTTAGTATGTGAATATTTTTGTATTATCCTACACCTACATGTATGCAACCATCCTGCACACGTAGATCTTTGCTCAGCTTTTAAATTGATCATGGATGAAACTGAGAATAGAAAAGGGGAATATGTCAAAAAGACAACAACCCGACTAATGAGCAGATACTATCCGAAGGCAACTATTGCAGCGAAAAACCCGAAGGTGGGCCTCAGCTGGCTCCTTAATACAAATGTGTACTAGTTCAGTGAAAGTGGACGTCACACTAAACTCAAATACAAACAGAACTAAAATTTTAAAAAACCCACACAAGACAAACAAAGGCCAGATGCTCTTGACCTGAGATATACGCAAATATGTTCATTTAACAAGAATTAAAGTTGTATTTGGAAAAATAAGTTAACAGTTGACATGCATATATATTTCATGTATCGAAAAGTGTGTTAACGAATGTCATAATCCTGACTTGGTACATGCATTTATCGAAGAAAATGTCTGGTATGCTACCATTGTTACAAAACATAAGTAAAGCATATATCACGTTTTAATTTATTATGCGAATGATAATTAATAATGATATACAAGTCTTTGATGTCAATATACAATAAATGATAGTTCTTTGGTTATTTTTGAGAATATTAAATTTGCAATTATGTTTTTGATTAATTCCATAAATTTACCCCTACTGTCGACAAATGACTCGTGTGTATTTTTAGAAATATATAAATACTCTTCTATTTGAAAATGTCTGTTCATAAATTTAAATGCATTTACTGATTAAAACAGTCAGTGTTAGTGTGTGATATATCCAGAGTTCATTTAATACATTTCAAGGATGATTCATCAATTCAAAATTAAACTATCAAAATTGAAAGTTCTCTTATAACATAGGTTTTATTCAAATATTACTATAAAAAAAGAAAAGCACCAGTTTGAACAACTTTTATTTGTATATCAAACAAATGAAATTCTTTTGTTTCTACTTTTTTACAACTAGCATATTCATAAGGGTCCGCAAGTTCAAATTTTTTTGTCAAATCATGCAAATGACAAAATCAAATACCAAAACACATGCAGTAGACTTAACAAATGGAAAACAACTGTCAAATCCATACTTAGAAATAAATTCATCATAGATACCAGGATTGAAATATTGTATTTGTGCCAGACTTGCGTTTCGTCTAAAAAAGACTAATCATTGAATGATTAAAAGGCACAGAGGCTAAATAAAGTAAGAAGTTGAAGAGCATTGAGAACCTAAAAATCCTAAAAGGTTTGCCAAATACAGCTAAGGTTATCTTACATGTTGAGCAGGATCTGCTTACGCTTAAGAAGCATATGGGATCACTCCCAGTTTTTGTTGGGGATCGTATTGCTTAGTTTCTAGTTTTCTATGTTGTGTATTGTGTATTATTATTTGTCTGTTTGTCTATTTCTTTGTTAGTCAAGGTTTTGTCAACTTAGTTTCGATTAATGAGTTGTTCTGTCCCTCTGGTACCCTTCGCCCGTCTTTTACACACAATTCCTTACTTAGAAAATGATGGATTTGACCTGTTTTTAAAGCTTGATCCACCTCCCACTTGAATGTAAGATATTCTATGTAAGATTGTAAATAAGGGCAACAGTAGTATACCGCTCTTCGAAGTTCACAAATCGATAGAGATAAAAAAAAAAAATCCGGAGTATAAACTAAAACTGAGGGAAACGTATCAGTTAATGATGTAAACTTTTAGTTTCCGAGCTTTAGTACTTTCAAAAGAATAAAAGGAAATACAATGTATGACTCCAAAAATCCATCAATAATTTCATCTTGTGATTGTTGAACAATGGTCAAAATTGCAAAACCATTTGTGACATTTTCAAAAATCTTGCCTCTAAATAATGTATTCATAGTTCGAAATGTGAGTTTGTAACCTTGTGACACATCAATCACGTCGGAACTTTAATAGCAATTATAATATTCGACACAATTTCTTTAAATGAAATTACTAATTTTTATCAGATTTGCTATGCGATTAATATTATCGATTATATTGGTTAGAAAGAACGGGGCAAATGAGACATTTTATAATATAAAAATAAGAATATATTCTTATTATATTTGAAAAGAAATATTTTACATAAATAATGATGCTACGGCTTTTTACGATTTGTTTTGACTCCATCATGAATGGCACTTGAAACATTTTTTTACAAGAACACGATTCAGGACTATTGTTATTTAAAGAGATCTGCTATGCAAATATTAAATTAGATTTTAAACTATTATTGGTATCAATGTCATTACGTTCAAAAGTTTAAATTATAGAACGCAAAATTATGTTTTTAGGGGGAGGCGCATATGAAACAGTGGATAGCATTTATTTAACAATGAATTTGTCGAAAAACAAAATGTTACTTAAATTCGGTTGTTTGTAAATAAGTACATACCATGTATAAGGATCAAGTGAAATACTGAGATATCCATATTTAATTCATGAGGAAGTATATTTCATAAATCACTTAATTTTTCATCGACGATGTGTATCAGTGTTAATAATCTCAATGAAAGATCATGTGTGAATAAGAACTTTAAATATCACTATTTCGAGACACAACAAAATTATTGAAAGTAATTATACGATATGGTTTGGGACAATATTGCCTTCATCTTATTATATGTATTAAGGATGTTCACTACGCTGTTTTAAAACAACAAACTTTTTACAAGACTGTTATGAAATAATGCTGCACGAATATAAATAGCTTAGTTTTAAGAGCAAACACGAAAGATCTGTGTCGTTGGTTTTGAGAAATATCAATTGCAGATTTTAGCGGGAAATTATTTTCTCAAAATTTTAATGATAAATTTAACATTTTCACCCTTTTCAAAATCAATGAAAGAATAGCAAGGATATTAAATTCTTTCAAAATTTTTTTTTAACTTTATGAAATAGAAGTATAAAAAAAGAAAAGTAGGTGTTAGCGGCTTAAAAGTATTGTCACAACGTGGACAAAACTAGAGGCTTCTGTCGAAAAATAATAGCGAATATTCGTCCGTTCGTTTGTCTATTTAATATTTCTTTGCACTCAAGTGCTACGACCAATATGACTTTATCGTTGTTTAGCAGTTTTACAATGTTTAACATGGATAAGTGGTAACATGCACTTGGAACAGTTTTTGGATCAGTTATTCGACTATTTAAAGACAAATTATACAAAATCAATAGGCAAAAACATCTTAAAAAGGATAGTTAAAATCTTTTAGATTTTTTGTTCCTTAAATACAATATTGTGGATAACAATTTATTGGCATGCAAATATTTCAATAAAATTTTAAACAATGCATTCGTCTGGTTAAGGTGGCATATAAACAAATGAGATAGAGAAATAAAGTAAATACACTATCCCTCGATTGCTGTATTTCCTCGATGTGTTAAAGATCTACTGGTAGCCTTGAGCTGATTTTTGATCTTTAGTCGAGTATCTTTTGACACAATCCCCAATCTCATTCTCAATTATGTCATTTCTACGATTAAGATAAAAATACATAAGATTTTTTACCGTAAGATATGTGTTTTTGTTGGGTTAAACATCAATGATAAATCTTAGTCGTATTTGGCATATTTTTTTGGAATTTTAGATCCTCAATGCTCTTCAACTTTGTACTTGTTTAGCTTTAAAAATATTTTGATATGAGCGTCACTGTTGAGTCTTATGTAGACGAAACGCTCGTCTGGTGTAATACCTTATAATCCTGGTACCTTTGATAACCATTAAGAATTGAGTGTATAGAAAAGCCTACCAAACTGACAAATCAAATTGAGCAGATAATACACGGGATTGAAAACAAAATGTAAGCATTATGAAGTACCACTCATATATGCTTATGGTATTGAATATTAAGAATTACATCCTTTCGATTAAAGTCGTAATAAAACTTTCGAGTTAGTTTTTCTACACATACTCCAAAATCAATCAATCAAAATGCTGGATTTGATGTTTCGAGGATGTTTTTTGTGCTCCGAGCACTAAGCAAAGTTTTATGACTTCAACTCCTGGTGTATTTTACAAGGGTTTTTTGTTTAGATATTAAAAATGAAACCTGTCTCCAAAAGAGTGTCTATTGAATTGATTCAAATGATTGTCTTGAAGTGTTTCAAAATTCATTTCTGCAGTGAATACGTATCAGAACAGAAACCAATTTGAAACTTTCATGTTTCTACAGTTAAATATTTTCTAATTGTTTTCCAAAAACAGTACATTCCTTCTATTAGTATCATCGCATTATGATCCATGCTAGGTGATTTCGTAATGAATAAAAACTTCCATAATAAATTGGCCTTTTATAATGACTATGCGGTATGCGCTTTGCTCATTGTTGAAGGCCGTACGCTGACCTATAGTTATTAATTTATCTGTCATTTGGTCTCTAGTGGAGAGTTGTCTCATTGAAATTATACCACATCTTCTTTTTTATATTTACTGCAGAGTTTGTTATTCGTGTTGTGTGAATGCATTATAATGTGTCCCCGTGCCTGTAGTGTATGCCCTTACAGTTAGGATTTTTTTGCTAGTGAGAGACATATAAACATTCATTGATCTGCAATCTGTCAATACCTGTATCTTGACATTGCACAAGGTCACGTTTTTCTCTGACAGTTTTAACGTCTTTAACCTGAATCCATTGGATGGTGGCTGTACACTGAATTATAATTTAATCTTACATGCATTTGTTTTTAGTTGTTAATGGCTTTGCGATAACTCTCAGATCGGCCCTAAGTGTATATTTGTTGCTAAGATATACAAGAAACCGACCACGTCCACTCTCTGTTTTTGTTAGATGTCTGTCTATTTGTATCCTTCTAACGAGTTATTCCTTTTTCAACTGACTTGTATAGTTCGTTCTAATGTTGAACTGTTACACCACTATCCTAATTTAGGGGAGGTTTGGGATCCCACATGTTTAAATCCGCTATATTCTGTATGCATGTGCCTGTCTCAAGTTCGAAGCCTGTTATTCAATGGTTGTCCTTTGTTGATCGGGTTTATATTTGCTTTTTCGTTCAATTGTTGTTAATATACATATATCTATTAGTTTTCTCGTTTAACAATTGTCCTTGCGGGCCTTTTATTGCTGACTATGCGGTATTGTCTTTGCCCAATGTTGAAAGGCGTACAGTGACCTATAGTTGATAATGTCGGCGTTATTTGGTCTCTTGTGGAGAGTTATTTCGTTGACAATCATACCATATCTTCTTTTTTATATCATTACGTCGAATGAGGTTTATACAATGTTTAAATAGGACTGTATGAAATAGTTCTAATCCCCTTGTCCAAGTGTTGTGTTTTTATTGGTTGCATTGTTTTTCAGAATCAATAAATGTAAACAATAAATCTACGATAATTACATCAATTTAAACTTTAAACGAGTATTTGTTATTAAAAAGCTACAGTCTAAATTAGGTTACGACATCCTTTTTAACATCCGGAATTTAAGTTTACATGATAAGTTATCCGCAGTCATATAAGTTGATTCACAAAATATCATTTAATAATACACCATCAGTTGGGGACTTGAACAGTCGTTTTATATGTTTATAATACAACATTAACTCAATATTTGATTCAAATTCCGACAGCAAAATCGCAGTCATTCTTTGCCAAATTTCTTCTCATCTTGCGTTCAAACATGGATGGAATACATGCATATATCATATTTCTCATCGGATCATTGTCAGAGTATATGTACATGTGTGATACGGGTATGTTTAAAATACAAATATTAATATTAATTTATTACATTATAATCAGTTATTATAATCAGAGAAACAAATAGTATATGTGCATCGGCTACATTTGCCGAAAAGTCGTTTCACGTGACCTTTTTTTTATTTATTTTTTACTGTGTTTAGTACAAATGCAGTACTAAATGATCACATAATGTTTCATTGCATATCAGAAAATAACAATCACTGGAAGTTAATCAACCACATTGTCACCCTTGTACAAGCTTTAGTAGCCATGTAACCTAATGTTTCCAAAATATTCGATAAAATCACCAAATTTGCTGGTATTCTACCTATATATGAGGTCAGTAAATTCAATATGAGCTGAGATCAGACGGAAGTTACTAGCACTAGCACTGTCACACTTTTTAACAAATTGATCTTACCGACTATCTAAACATGTGCTTGTTTTAGGCTAGTGGCCTTTAAAAATGATGAAGTCTTTAATACAGTGATATGCAGTGAAGTTAAGCATTTGATAGTCCATTGATAACATTCTGGCGTAGCATAAACAAACAACTTGTAACGTCTCATTTCATTGGCCGAAAGATTTAAATACAACAGCAATGTAGTCAGTCTAGTCAGTGTGCACGTGAATTGACACAGGTGACCGACAATGGAATTTACTATGTTACTACGAACGTAAAAACAATGATTTTTATAGTTTACAAACCTTTGACCAAAAGATTTAAATAAATGTTTTGCTAACTTCAAATAGTGGGGTCGAAAAAGTATACTGATATTCTAAGTTTTTCATGCATGCAGCAACTCAATTATCTTGTACCCGGCATGATGAGAAATATAAGGATAAAATAAAATACATGTGCCGCTTTTATACGGATGAATAAATGAACCACTTTTAATTTCTTTCATACCTACGATAGGTTATAATCCTTACAATGTCGTAGTCACTTATAAAGTATTTCATAATACTGATCCTGCTTTACAATAATTAATGATGGGTTGCACTGACATTCCTCCTTTATTTTTTTCATGCTAAAACATACACACAGTAGCTACCATAAAAGGAGGAAGTTGTTCCCCAAAGATAGAAACAAAATAACTAATCGTATCATTTGTGCACCTGAATGAATTTAGTGAAGATTATTTCTTTCGCATGTTTGGAACTAAATAAATATTAATACTTGTGAGAAATGTCGTAGTTTATAAGGAACACCTCCCGTTTGAATTGTTTTTACATTGTCATTTCGGGGCCTTTTATAGCTGACTATGCGGTATGGGCTTTGCTCATTATTGAAAGCCGTACGGTGACCTTTAGTTGTTAATTTCTGTGTCATTGTGATCTCTTGTGGAGAGTTGTGGCATTGGCAATCATACCACATCTTCTTTATTACATATAAATGTACTGTTTTCGATTATGAATGGGTGAATATTTATTTTTTAAATTTATACTGTAACAATAGAGTGGCATAACCTTGTTGAACAATCCGCTAAAGTATATGTAGTATGTATTCGTATTTGAAATAAAATACAAAACGAAACGTGTATGATAAACTGATAAAAAAAATATCAAGAAATTAAGGATGACTAAATGTATGTACAAGATGAAACTAACCTTTTTATAAATACATTTAAATGATTTAATGAATACAGACATTGTTTGTTTTTATTTACATAGATATAGTAAGATGTGGTGTGAGTGCCAATAAGACAACTCTCCATCCAAATAATAATTTATAAAAGTAAACCATTATAGGTCAATGTAAGGCCTTCAATACGGAGCCTTGGCTCACACTGAAGAACAAATTATAAAGGGCCCCCAAATTACTAGTGTAAAACCATTCAAACGGGAAAACCAACGGTTTAATATTTACAATATATAATTTACGTTCGTTTTTTCAACAGAGAATAGCAAAACCTCACGAATTATATCGTTTGTATAAACTTCATTTAATTATCCGCTGTGCCATGATTGGCCATCTCCATTTTTTCTTAACAAAGCCTGTTACATGTTATGAATTTACTTACAATTTCGGAATTTATTTTTTTCCTTCAAGTTAATCAGGTCAGGACCACTACCTTATATGGAAATGCATAAATTAGCATACTTATGTTCTCGCACATGTAATTGTTTATTTACATGTGACGCAATTTATTTTTACCTAGGTTTTTGAACAATCCACTAAATGAGTCACAATGCATGATGGACTACTACGTGTTTACAATCAACCAAGAACACGTGTTATTTACTGAAATACAACACATTTTTTCGTGCAATGCGGGATTCACAATTTCGCTTAGTTTTTCATTTTGTGTATCCTTATTTATAGTTCATGATATAAAGTATTACTTCCATGCTCAGATTAACGAAGAGTTGTTTCTATGCGAAGAAAAAAGGGTTTGAATTACCCGATATATAGCCATTAACATGTTTGTTGATGGCACAGATATTTCATGTATTTGTCCACCAGACAACAACGAAACAACAGCGAGAAAACACAATTACCCATATGACAACTTACTAGTGTAAATAAAGTAAGCCGTCGATAACAGCCGGTGCTGATATTCATGGGTACAGCAATTTTTGTATAGATAATTAAAGGCTAATGTGTTATCCTTGAATTTTGTGTTCGTAAAAAAGGCGAAGAGGTATTTACATACATCGCAGTGTTAACAAAATCTATAAGTATTTATTTTTTTCACATTTCAGTATATGGGACTTCCAAACTGTTCCCTTTGTTTTGAAGGTAGTAAAGGTCAGCAACTGTAGTTTCAGTTTGTTCGTTTTTTAACGGGCTCGGACATTTGCCAAACGGAATAAAATCATTACAGCTGATTTCTTATACCTGCAAAGTAAAACTTTGGTTGGCTTGCTTGCTTTGATTGTATAGTTGTTTATACAAGCTTTGAAAATAAGATCGACATCTTTAAACAATAAACATGTATAGACATAGTTTAACTTCTATATTTTATATTTTGTACAATATACAAACAAAGCAAGCAAGCTTACCAAAGTTTTGCTCTACATGCATTAGGAAATAAGCTGTAATGATGTTATCCATGTGTATGTGCGACAAGGTGGAAAATTTGATATGTTTTGTGAAAATTGCAGCGTTGGCTCAATAATAAAATATAAGAAGATATGTATGATTGCCAATGAAACAGCTTTCCACAGGAGACCAACATGACACAGAAACTAACATTTATAGATCACCGTACGGCCTTCAACAATGGGCAAAGCCCATACCGCATAGTCAGCTATAAAAGGCCCCGATATAACAATGTAAATCAATTCAAACGAGAAAACTAACGGCCTTAATTATATATAAAAAATGAACAAAAACAAATATATAACACATAAACAAACGACAACCATTGAAATACAGGCTCATATACAATTAATTTTTTTATGGGATAGTTTTTTTCTCCTTTTATATATTTAATTGGGCCGTTTTGGTTGTTTTTTTGTAAATTGTTTTACACAAGTAATTTTTGGGTCATTTATGGCTTACTTTTCAGCATTGAACCTATGACTGCTTACTTTACTAGATTATTTTTTTGTTGGAAAGATGTCTCATTTGGCACTCATACCTCATCTTCTTATTTCTATATACAAAGCACGTTTTAGAAGGAAAAAAAAATAGGTAATATGGCACCCACTATGATCCAGAGACTTTTAATATTGGAGATATTTTGTGATAAAACTAGCAACAAACGGATGTTATCGATTGTTGAAACTATAAAAAAAAATGTATTGAGCTATATACCGTACCCGCTCAGTGGCGTATCCAGGGGGCGGGGGTTCCGGGTTATGGACCCCACTTTTTTTGAAGGATCAGTGCATTTGAATGGGGACATGTAGTTGGAACCCCCTCCCCTTTTGTCAAGGGTTAGGACCCGCCTTTTTGAAACGGCTGGATCCGCCCCTGCCGATTTCATAACACCTATTTTTAGCATAATGAATATTATGATGTTCTTATTTTTAGTTCAGGTCTTGATAAAAAAAAAATACACATTCAGTACAAAAAGAAGTGTTTCAATAAAAGTGTTCGTGTTTTTCTAGGCAGAAATGATTTTGGAATGACATAATATCGGTTTTAAAGATCTCAAATGATTTTCTTACTGGACAGTGGTCACTTCACTTGATATTTCACTGTTTCATGTCTTGAAATTAATGTAGGTTCAATTCATTACAATGCACAAAACCGGTTCCACTACTTTTGCAAGGCGAAAAAGAAAGTCGAATCGTGAAGCCAGTAAGCAATATTTTTTTAATCTGAGCATGCAAATTGAGGATTACGTTATATATTTTACATTAAATATATTTGCAGAATAAACACATTGGTAATGAGAGTCCCAGACAATATATTAGTTGACTGTTTTCCCACTAATTCCACGTGTTTTAAGTAGTAGTTTACTCGTAGTAGCCCACAATGCATTGTAGTTCATTGAGTCGATTGGTCAGTTTTTCAAGGCCATATTGGCCTTGTGTTTTGAAAATTACTATGCAAATATATTCTGACGTCAGAAAATCTAGAGTTCTCGACCTGTTAATGGAATCAGAAAAAAATCACTATTCTATGAAGAATATCTAAAACTTGGCAAACAATATGAAAAATGTTTGCAGTAAAGTATACAGTTTCATTCTTCAAGTACAACGTTAATTCATCGAGTCCATTGAGTAAAAGAGAAGGCAGGATAAGCAACTTGGGTGTGTCAATGAAAAAAAATATGTGAATTGAGTTTTTTTTTATCCTACATTAAACTTTTGATGTCGTCCCTTGATTTAGAGGAGATATTTAAATTGAATATTTTAACTGTTAAGATTTTAAAGTTTAAACTTTACTACCAATTAATTGCAGAAAATTATAACACAAATGAATTTCACATGCACATTAAGCTAGAATTGTGATTAGAATCATGTATGCGAATACGACGATGGAAGCTTTAGACGACCTTGACCAGCTACGTGAATATTAATCAGTCCATTCAACGTTAAAGTACGTGTGTTCTATTTTTGCAGGTGTGAGGTCGAAGGTTTGAAATGACCAAAGAAAACGATAGTTCCTTAGAGAGTTAATCTAATAAAGTTTGTTTGTCTGATTATGTCGCACGACCTATCGCGAAGCTTGGCCGCAGTTGGGTATAACGTCAGTATTTCAATTGGTTTGTACAAAACCAAATGTTGTTTATTCTTTAGTTTTCTATGTTGTGTCATGTGTACTATTGTTATTCTGTTTGTCTTTTTCATTTTTAGCCATGGCGTTGTCAGTTTGTTTTAGATTTACGAGTTTGACTGTTCCTTTGGTATCTTTCGTCCCTCTTTTATACGTGTGCATGTTAAACAAATTTCGTTGTAGAAGGGTCTAAAAACAGCACAAACAACATTTTCCAAAAGACAAAAAAAGTGAAAAAGTATATTTAAACAAAACGCATTTGACTAACAGGTCGAGCAACTGATGTTCTGTAACCCTGCTGACTGCCATTGGCGATTGCCAAATAAAATTGATCACAAGATGAAACAAAATGGATCTAAAAAAAAATTTGATACTAAACAGAAAAACTTTTTAAACTTGTGGCCGCGATGTTATGCCACAAATATACTATGTCAATATATTTTAGTACACCAGATCCGGATTTCGACAATAAATGTCTCTTCAGTGATGTTAGGGATCGAAACGGTATTAGGAAGGCCATATAAAGAGTATCCTCATTTTTAGAAAAAGTACCCTCATTTTTAGAAAAAGTACCCTCATTTTTAGATAAAGTCTTGAATTTAAAGACTGAGGCAAGATAGGATGAACGGATCATATAAACCGGAGGGAAAATATGATACAAAGCCCAAACAAAAAAATATAAACGAGTCTAAATTGAAAACTACGTTCAAACCTATGATTGCGTTGGATAAAAACCGAAATTTGTATACGTGTGCATGTTAAACAAATTCCGTTGTAGAAGGGTATACAAACAGCACAAACAACATTTTCCAAAAGACCAAAAAAGTGAAAAAGTATATTTAATTAAAACGCATTTGACTAACAGGTCGAACAACTGATGTTCTTTAACCCTGCTGACTGCCATTGGCGATTGCCAAATAAAATTGATCACAAGATGTAACAAAATGGATCTTAAAATATATTTAATACTAAACAGAAAAACATTTTAAACTTGTGGCCGCGATGTTATGCCACAAACATACGGTGTCAATATATTGTAGTACACCAGATCCGGATTTCGACAATAAATGTCTCTTCAGTGATGTTAGGGGTCGAAACGGTATCAGGAAGGCCATATAAAGAGTATCCTCATTTTTAGAAAAAAGTACCCTAATTTTTTGATAAACTCCTGAATTTAAAGAGTCAAGATAGGATTAACGGATCATATAAACCGGAGGGAAAATATGATACAAAGCCCAAACAAAAAACATATATAGTATAACAAAAATTGCAGACCTTAAATGAACAAACAAAGCTGTTTACTCCAAGAAATAATGAAATATGAAAATGTTTCACTACTTGCGAATATTTTGAATAGATTAACAAGATCCATTTTTTCCATCAGAAAGCTTTTTTAGAAAAATAACAGAAATACCGAACTCCGTGGAAAATTCAAAACGGAAAGTCCGTAATTAAACGGCAAGATCAAATACCCAAACGAATGGATAAAAACTGTCATTCCTGACTTGATAATTGCTTCTTTTTCAGTCGATATCAACATTTACTTGTCAAAAAAGAATGTAACAGGTTCTACAGATGACCTTACAGGGACTTGCAATGTAACTGGATTATCACGAAATGAAGTTGTTTTGATTGATACGTGTACCAGCTCACCCGTTTTGGCATGGATAGGTGCATATGCAAAATACTCCCCTTGGATAGAATACAAAGGTATGTGAAAATATTTATGTAAAAAAGACACAAGCAAAATAATTAGCATGTGCACTGTATTATTAATACAGAAAAACAGAGATATGGAATATTCATCTATGACACCAAGTCAGTACAAGCCTAGCCAAAATAGAAAACATACAAAAAACAATGGAACTGCTCTTATATTGCTTTTCTCCATCGCACCAAAATAGCAATAAGTCGTAGAAAGTTTAATACCGGTATTGAATTGAGGAATTTTGATTCTTCTGATTGTTGAGCTTCTCATTAAATTGTTTAATTCACTACGAATGTTTTCACAAGGCTTAAACCCTGAAAGTCTTTGATGAATGATAAACTTTTTATCTAAAAAACGAGGAAGTACAAATTCAATAATATATATAGTAACAAGGAAGATGCCAATGTCCTCCTATAGGGTTGTTGTTTATAGGTTACAGATACAATTGTTTTGCCAATTTGATTAAACAAAGCATTTCCTGATCCGTTTTTTCCTACTTATGGCAAACAAATGCTTTATAGATTAAAGGCTCGTTTAACATTTTGTGCGAACGTGTCAAAAGTATACTTTTAATTCTGTTTTAACTTTTGTCCTCTTTTTTTCTAAATTTTGTCTTAAAAACAATGTCTATTATTTTAAAACTTTTTTTGTAAGTAGGGTTATATTCTTTTTTTTTTTATTCCAAATCAATCCATTCATCATTCCTAAGTCAATTTCTAGCACTGACTTCAATGTGAAACGACATTCTTTTACAGTCATCGTATAATAATAAATCAGCAAGTTAACATGACTACCATAGCGGAACATGGCCTCCTACCATTTACAATGTCAACTTAGTTTTATTTTTTCACCTTGTTAGTATTCCTGTCTTACTTGGAAGGAAGGGCTTATTTTCCACTGAGGCCGTTTTATATAGTTTTTACTTTAGTTAATAAATAAAGGCTATAATAGTAGTATACCGCTGTTCAATAGTTATGAATCGGTTTAACTGAAACAAATCCAGGTCAGAAACCAAAACTGAGGGCAACAAAATATAAGAGGAAACTGAAAACGGAGCTACTACAAATACAAACGCTAACATACATAGAAACGGACTATTTGATAACAACTGCCTGAATAAAAATTCGATTCATCTCATTTGATATGCGTATTTTGTAGTTGTAGTCTTATAGACACATAACTTGTGAAAGTTACTTGTATGAATACACACGAATAATGGCGATATTGAATTATGAAAAATGACCCAAAGTAAACATGGTGAAGAGAGCGGTAGTCTAGAATATATGCTATATGTTTAATCTCTGATCAATTCGGGGAATAAACAAGTAGAAAATGTGTCGCAAAGTTCTATATTTGAAAAGAAATAGTAGAAGTGCATATGAGCTTTCACTTCTAGGAAATTATTATTTTCACGAAACTTAATGGTAGAAGTGGTACAGTTTTAGCCGTAAAAGAAGTTCTTATTGCATGCTTACATTGCCTATATAAGCATAAGTGCAAAAGTGCAACATATACGGGTCGCTGTTCTTCAAAGACCTGTTTAATGTAAGCTAGTTTTTTTTATTGGTTACTTTGTATTTTGAAATTGTTTTTATTATAGGATGTGGAATTATTTTGGAATCTAATTATATACCTCTGCTAAAGAATTTCAGTACAGAACCAGACATTTTTAAATGTTTCGAACTTTGCGTTATGAATTTCATTAAGCACAATTATATTGGATTTCAGCGGAACAAATGTTTATGTTATCTTACCTTGGATATAGAAGAAATAATTCCATGTGACAATACTAGTATCACAGTATGCGGGGATAATCAGAACTTCATCTGTGGAGATCAGGATAATGTTACTGTGATATATGAGATAAAAAGTAAGTACAGTATAATGGATCATAATTAGGTTCTGTTTTCTGCATATATTGAACTTTTTTACACACAATTTTCATATTTGCTTCCCAAAGAATATCATTACTACTTCTATTTTGATTGTTTAAACAATAATATAGCTCAAAATTAACTAGTAAATAAATTCTACTCGAAACATTACTCGAAACATTACCCTTATGCATTATCACTGGTGGCATACAATCTTAGGTACGTTATGTTAAATAGTACATAGTTTGAATCTCCCGCGATATTGTCACACAGTAGTTGTTATATATAATTTTGAGTTAAAACATTGCCCCCCTTCTCCAGATTTAGGATTTCCGGAAATTTCTTTAAGGGAAAATAATAAAAAAAAATAGTATATTTTTATGTTTTTAAGGTATTGACTGATTTATAATTAATCAGGTTTTTTTTATTAGAAATTTCAAGAAATTTCCAGAATTCTAGAATCTGGAGAAGGGGAACAATGTTTTAACTCATAATTATGTATAACAACTCTTAATTTAGAATTAAGTTTAACTGTTATCGAAGTAACAAGACTTGAACATGCTGTGTTTCGAAATCGCATACCATATTTGAACACGGAAACTCAAGTACACGTACAACAAAGCATGGCCAATTGGAATGCCGATTTATGGTTAAACAAATTTTATGATTTCATTTGATTTAGTTACTTGTACACCTGAAAACAATATTTTTTTTTTGGAAAATATTGGTTCCAACTTCAGTGGTCAAGAAGCCGTAAATTAGGAGTGTATCAATAACAAAAAGTAAATGTAACTTTCCAACTTTGGATATTGCTATTAAGAGCGATACACAATTTCCAGAGAATGAGGTAATATTGAACAAATGTAATTGATGTTATCTAGATCTGACTATGATTGCGACAAATGACACTGGTGAATGCGGAATAGTCCAGATAAATGATAACAATACAACGTTTAGTAGTATGGAATGTTCGAACAAGGCAGCAATATTGTGCTTTGGTGAGTGAATATTTTTTTTTGTAATAGATTACAACTTTTTAATAGAAATGATTGGTTATCTTGTAACGAATTTTACACCAACATCCCTTATTGCACTAGGGCAACAATTTATTTCTTTGAATCGTTCGTTTCATATTTCTTTGCCAGGTAATATCAAAAATGAAAATTCCGATGAAAGACTTCCAATACTTATGTTTCAACACCGACCTTGTTGCGCATTGTCAATTTTTTTTTTCAAAGTAGGAATGAAACAAACTGATAAATCGAAATGATATAAAACAAGCCATTGACCCAAAGTAGAAGACGAAAAGAAAAATAACAATCCTTCAAAGACTTTTGCAATTCAGAAAACAGACGAAAGAATTGCGCAAACCCAACATAAAATCTGTAAGGTTTTACAGATCATGGCATATTTCCTTTGTATAAACTTGACTCCGTCAGTAAATTAAATTCTTTATTAGGACCGTTAAGATTATTTTGTGTTTTTATACATCGTTGACTTGGGTTAAAAATATTGGAAACATTACTCTGCAAATACAGGTAAAGACTTGTTCGTGTATTTCTAAGAATTTCAATTATAACATGTTGTCCCCTTTTGCAATAAAGTGGATGCATATTTTGTGACAACCTGAATCGACACTAGGTTACATATCCAGCCAAATTTATCATTAAGAAAAAAACTGTTCAAGAATATGTGCTGAAAACGCGTGTCTCTAATTGAAACGACCGAATGTACATGTCTTGTGCATCAAAGGGATCGATCAACATGATAGAACCGAGAACTAACCAGCAAAAATTGGTGACCTTTCAAAATTGTCTTAATTTTATTAAAACGAACTTACTGTAACGTTCGAATTTAGAAATAGATTATGCAGATTGAATGATGTCAGTAGCGAACATTGGCTACTGGAGGCATAGCAATCAACATTAATTGAGTAGAAAAATACCGAAATGATGATGCACAAAGTGCATGTGAATTTCCCCGTCTACAATATATATCTTCACGAAAATTCTTGCTAACAACGTCATAGTTTAAGCCTTCAAACATAGTTCCTTTGTATAACTGTATCGTCTGTAATTACAGAAATGCTACATATCAATAACAGAGTACAAGAAAACGACATTTTTAGAGGAAAAGTCCAAGTGCTGTCATTCAATTAAACGCTTTTTTTTTTATATAAGGTTAATTAATGTTTTAGTGTGTATAAAACAACCATAATGCAGTGAGTGCATGCATCTGACATATCCCAGTGATTTTGACATTATGGATACTAGCACTTCGATTCTTTGACTAACGTGATGATTTCAACTTTCCATGTGTTTACTTCACATTTCTCAGCAAAACTATGCCTTCTGCCAACTCGTTTACAAAGTCGTTTTAGTACGTAGGTTTCGTGCATGCTCGAAATATACGAATTTAATTAATGGGATGTGCCCCTTTCACATAATCATCTTCCTACAGAGTTATGAGAACAATGTTTCAAATCTACTCTTCATAATATTAAGGCCAACAAATAGGCTCAAAGTTATCATAGGCAACAGGCTTATAATTTAACTAATAAGACGTCTCTGTGTTCTAACTCAAAAGAGACACTTTGACCTTGTATTTATTATTTTTTATTTGAGCGTCTCTTATTTGTCTTTTTAAGATGAAATGCGCGTCTGGCGTTCACAATTGTCATCCTGGTGTCTATGAATAGTTTATTTACAAATACATAATCTATGACTCTGCTGGTGGAGGTTTCCATCAGCACTATATTGCTATCCAAGTCGTCAGCACTTCTGAGTTTATATTGGAAAAGTAAAATAACAAAAATATTGAAAACTGAAGAAAATTTAAAACGGAAAGTTCCTTGTCAAAAGGCAAATCATAAGCTCAATCACATCAAAGAATAGACAACAACTGTCATATTCCTAACTTGGTACAGGCAATTCCTAATGTAGAAAATGGAGGATTTAAGGTAGCACAATACACAGATTTTATACTCCCCAGTTTTAAAATGCTGTAACTTTCTTAATAATGCTTGAAATTTTTTAAAACTTTAAGTTTGAGGTAGCTAACAGATAACTCTTTCAATTATTATGCAACAATTATGTAACCAATTAAAATGTTAACTGTGTCTAAAATATTTTTAACCAAATTTCCACTTTCAAATGGAATTAGCTTCTGCATAGGTATCCCTAGAGGATTGATTTTATTATATGTTGTTTCTATAGCCATTATCTATAAAAGGGTGTCTCAGATTTCAAACAGAATGTATAGAACAAATTTTACACCTAATCAAACATTATCTTCTTTTGTGTGGTTAGGATGTTTACACTAATTAGAGATTTATGAGAGAATGGAATACCATAAGGACAATTTGAGACACCCTTTTGAAGCCAATGATGGGTTGATTAAGATTTAGTTAAAATTTTCTTTATGATTAAAGAGATGATAGAGCTAAATTCATTCAAGGGAACTGATCCAGATTTGGCCACTAATTACATAATAATTAATTATATATTGATTGAATAATAAAAAAATTGGTTAAATGTGAACAGCAGTTTATTTTCAAGTAAAACACAGACTGTTTATCATTTTTACAATACTTAATCATTATACTAAATTTATTTGACAGGCAACGAAACTACAAAAGCGTATCCTAACAGGGCAGAAAATTGGGAACAAACTGTGAAATTTTGTCGCACACAAGACGAGTTGATCACTTCTATAGAGAATGCAATGAACAGAAGCTTAGTTAACATTACAAATGGCGCATATTGGGTGGCTGCAATTCGTGGTATTTCATTCAGATCTCTGCCAGGTGAATACTGATTTTATTGCACCATCAGAAAAATAAATAATGAGCAACATCATACTGGGATGATCTAAGGTGCTCTTGAAGGATAAGCAAATCCTTCTCCAAATTTGGCCCCCGTCGTGTTGATCTAGATCTTCTACGTATAAACCGGGCGATGTATAATTCAATTGGTCATAGTCACTGAAAGATTATGGAACCAATTCGTTATCATCTGTGACAGATATTCTATAACGGTCAACCAATTCCTGATGGGACACGTAAATAGTAAGTAAAAAATGTTTTCAACTGCATCACATGGAACTCTCGGTTTGGTGGCTTCTTTGTCAGCAGCAACCTACATTGCGGAAATAATGATAGTTATGCAAGCTCTGAAATATGGTATCAATTGGGAGATATATACTCCATATACAGGCGTTGCTGGAATATTGCACATACAAATTAAAAATTAACAATTAGGGAACTGGCATCAAATCATGGCCTTTGTTTATTGTAATGACTCCCATCTATTCTTTGCTGGGCATTAAATAATGGACTTCATTAAATATAACCGTTTTATATATTGTCATAATACCCACTCTATTAACAAAATGTAGCATGAATAACAAAGGTATGCTGGTGTTCAATGGATGATTACAATTGATGACAGGTAAGTATAACTCCAAAGTGAAAGGTAAAAAGCTGAAAGAACAAATAAAAACACAATATAAAACCTATCAATCAAAAAGATTTGCCAAAACATACAAAAACACAAAGTTGGCTTATGGCACTAACTGTATTACATACATTCACATAAAAAGTAAAGGCATTTACAGTTTACCAAGTTTGATTACATAACTGCGAGTCAAAAATGGTGTGTAGAGCTTTTAATTTGTTGAAAACTCGACAAGTATCAAAATGTATGTATGTAGATTATGACACCAACTGCTTTCCATACTTTTAAGAAATGAAATGAGATGGGTGCTATGAATCATACAAAAAATATCAAAAACGGTATTTCAATGTTTATAGAACATTTTTATAACGTAAATGTAGGAGGATTTGTTTTTGATCGGTTATTTTTTTTTTGTAAACTAAAAGGACAGATTATTCATTGTCTGCACTATTGAAGCAAGATTTTTCATTTTCATTAAAGCAAGGGACTGATTATTCATTTTCACAACTATATTTATGATATTCGAAAACATCCAAGTTTTAAATGATTTGTTTATTATAAATAATACATGTATAGACAAGTCATTATGTACCATTTAATCAGAGTTAATCATCATCCTCTGCAGACATAAATCTTTTATATTCCCAACTGCATATACATGTATTGCATACATACATAGTATTACAGTTTTGTTGTAACTAGCCTCTTTTAAAAGTACTTGCCAAGATATTTCGCCAAGCGTAGCGAGGCAAAAACAAATTTGAAGGGTTTTGGAGTGAGGTAATGTTTCCTGAGACTTTATACCTCAAGTTAAATGAAACCAATTTCAGACATTTCAAGTATATTTAAAAAATATTTATACTTTTATTGTTTAAAAAATTGGGAAGTGTTTCCTGATTTTTTTCGGGAAAAAGATGAATTTATAAAGAATCTGGTGCCATCTCATACTTTCGATTATACCTGCTGAGTTATTTATTATAATACATTGCAAGTCAGGTAATTTATTTTCAAACTACCACAGAACAAACCATTTATTTTTGTGATTATCAAGGCTGAGTTATTTATTTTCAAAATCCTCCCCGAATATCAAATGGTCGTCCCCTTAGCGTGATCAGGCAAATAAGGAGAAATTACAAAAGAGGGGAAAGTAACGAAGAAGATAATAAATATGAGTCAACTTTTGGAAACATCATGAAATATTAACAGACAAGTTAGTAAATTATGTGTTGTTATCTGACGACCTGCGTTATCAATTTATTTATGTACTAAGTAAAGATAGGAGACAGACTTATATGTATAACTGTTATAAAGGTTTGAACACATTTTTCGATGTTTGATTTCTATGAGTGATGCAAATACAAGGAATTAAGACCTACAATTTAAGAATATAAATAGCAATATATACAAAAAGATTACGTACGGCTTTCAGAAAACAACAAAAACACAGATCAATAGACAAAAACAAACGCAACTCCAGAAAGTCGTCAAAAACGGAAAATTAGTACATTTCTTCACGATATAGATTAATACAACACACATAAGCTTACTTAAATACTGTAAGTTTATTAAAACATATACAAACTGAGCTCTAACCACTTACCATCTTTTAGCTTTTGACAATGACTTCTGTGTTGCGTCCATCATTGAAAATGGCAAGAAAATGATACCTTTAGTTGAATCATGTGATGTTAAACTCCCCGTTACATGTAGAGCTGGTAGCGCTGATCGTTTGGGTTACGGAACTTCAACAGAGAAAGGTGACACCACAACAACTATGGAAAACGTTTCTGGTAAATGATCAAATAAACAAAAGTAAATTTGTTGTTGAATACAACAAATGTGCAATACAAAAGTTAAACATTGCCTTGTTTTAAATTTTTAGAAGTATTGAAAGCGTATACATGCATATGTTATAATTTGTGTTGATAATTTAGTTAAGTCGAATAAATGAGACGAAAAGAAATCCTGAAATGCATTTGTGATTCACTTTTAAAGTTTCAATTATACACATTTATATCATTAATATTATACGCTCACAGTGTTTGTCTGTTTTAAAGGTAATTTTATCGAAAAATGCAAAATAATAAACACACCAAACAGATAAGTTGAACTTCGCAAATGTTTTCACACGATATTCAGATTTTTGAGAGCCAAATTTTATTTATATTTTTTTTTTTGGGGGGGCGGGTAATTTGGATCGCCTACAATTCCAAATTATTGACTACAAACCAAAGAATGTACAATAAATAGGTTCTCAAAATCTTTTATTCCCGCTTGATTATCTTAATAAATACCTAAAGCACATAATTTATTATAGATATACATGTATATAGGAAGATGTAGTATGAGTGCCAATGATACAATTCTACATCCAAATAACAATTATGTATGAATTTGCTATATAAAAGTGAATTTTCAAATTGCATACCGACTTTGTTTCCAATTTTAAACTTTTTCTTCTTCGATTACTTAATAATTATAGGAATACATATGTGCGTAATTATTAAAATAAAAGCAATTAATCAAATTGCATGCCGACTTTGATTCCAATTTTGTACTTTATTAAAATTATTTCAGTCCTCTCTCAATCACTGACTCAACAAAATGTGATAATTATAATTGCCACTGGAAGTACTGGATTCATTTGTTTGGTTTTAGTTGTTATGTAAGTATGTCTATCATTTTTCTGCGATACCACCCATCTACTGTCCCTTTTTCTCCACACATACACACACACACACACACACACACGCACACCATTTTTTGAAAATGATATTGAGTTATACATCTGCAGTACTCAATATCATCTTCAAAAATTGGTGTGTGTGTGTGTGTGTGTGTGTGTGTGTGTGTGTGTGTGTGTGTGTGTGTGTGTGTGGAGAAAAGGGGGCAGTGTGGTGCCTTTTTAAGACCCATATTTGCATCAAAGTTGACAGAATTTATTTTGTTTCTGCATGACAACGAATAAAATTTTCCATTCATTTTTTCGTCAAAATGATTTTTAAGTGACAATCAGCAAACCGCAATAGGCATCCGTTTCTCCTAATCGCCAGTTTAGAATTAAATGAAACTTTCCCCGAATCTTGTAATGCAATTTTACAACTTTTATTTTGTTTTTCCGTGAGCAAACCATGGACTTTGCCATTGACATGATTTATTTATCTTGAGATAACCACTTTAAAGTCGCAAATCCCCCTAAACACCTTTCTTAAATAAATAAAAATTTTCTCAGAATTGTAACAATATAAATCAAATTATGTACCTCCTAAATTATGCATATTTAGTTTTTTTTGTATGTAAATATGTTACGGTTTACCTTTAAATTCCTAGACTTGCCATTAATTTAGGTAGAAGCGGAAATACTTTTTAGGGTTTGGTTAGGAGCATTGCGTTTGCGCGATTTAATAAAAGAATCCATTTCCGCCACAAAGTTTTACTTTATTTGCGCCATTTAACTTTAATTTGATTACCTTTTTACTTTTGATTACCTTTTTTCTTTTAAATACCTTTTTACTTTTGCTCAACTTTTTTTTTGATTACCTTTTTACTTTTGATTACCTTTTTTCTTTTGACTATACATTTTTACTTTTGATTACCATATTTGGAACAACTTTTTGAAATTTTCGGGCTTCAATGTTCTGCAACTTTTTCCTTGTTTGGCTTGATAAGCGTCACTGATGAGTCTTATGTAGACGAAACTCGCGTCTGGCGTATCAAATTATAATCATGGTACTTATAACGAAAAAGTTAAATATCCTTTGCTCTTTAAAGGTTGTCTCTACAGTATTCGCCCTGGATAATTGAGTGAATTCATATTTTTTTCTGAAACAAAACTTAGAGTCATTTAAAATTAGAATGATGGGTGATGTTTATATATTTGAGCTGTCAAGAAAGACATATCTGTATTTTGTGACGACCACACATATAGATTATCATAAATTATGTTCTGAAAAATGGAGACAAGTCATTTAGGTGTACAAAAAAAAGTTTGGAAAAGCAGATTATCTACTGATATAGACTGCAGTTCAGCGATGGGAGCTAGACTATCTTTTGAATAAATAGTGTATGCACCTAAGAGGCAAAATTTCAAAACATGAACACATCAGGACCGTCGCTAAGACGTTTTGTGACAGAACAGACTTATATATACGTTTCTCGTTTTTTTATATAGATTAGACCGTTGGTTTTCCCGTTTGAATGGTTTTACACTAGTAATTTTTGGGCCCTTTATAGCTTGTTGTTCGGTGTGAGACAAGGCACCGTGTTGAAGGCCGTACATTGACCTATAATGGTTTATTTTTATAAACTGTTATTTGGATGGAGAGTTGTCTCATTGGCACTCACAACACATCTTCCTATATCTACTTATAACTTTACTATAACGTTAAGTGCTGAGGAGTTATATTTGGGTTTTATGATCACTTGATTTATAACAGAACAGTGTTTAAACAACGTTTTAACAGAACTATTGCGGTTTTATGATGACTGATTTCTGAGGAATATGTTTGATTATTCAAACAAAAACTGCCTTTATATTGAAAGTCTTTAAAACAAAGTTTTTTTATTATACTATTTACCTGTATGTACCTGTAATATCGGCGCAAATGAAAGGTTTCAGTTTTGATTCAAATGAAATATTGTTATTAGCGCAAACAATGTATTTTTTCATCGCAAAAGCAATGCACCGGTTTGGTGGAAGAACAAACATGTATTTCTAGTGCAGTAAAAACAATTCTGGATCACTTTATCTTCACGTTTGTTACATTGCCCTTCCGAAACATACAGAAGTATACAATTAAAAAGAAAATATCTGTCTTTGGTCCTATCCGTTTAAATACATAACAAAGAAAGACAGAAAGAAGAGTACTAAACACACAAGATTTAAAAAGCAAAAAAAAAAATCACAAAAGGACTTGAAAAGCATCGAAAGCAAAGAAACCCTGAAAATAATACAAAGTTTAGTCAACAGAATCTTCACACGAACCGATTGTGAATACTGTTGAAATATAAGGGTAACTGTTTTTTTCTCTCCTGCGTTACCCGTCGTGCTAAGTATTGTAACTTAAAATGTATTGCTATATTTTACTCGGTGAGATCCTAATCGAGATAAGATCACTGGACTGTGACTACTCGATTTAAGGTAGCTGGCTTGTCATGTTATGGAATTTTGGTAAGATTTCCGGAATCCTCTGGTTTTATCCATTTGAATGCACTAACAAATTTTGCCCGGTGACCCCCATTTTTCTTTTTATGATTCTTTTACATGTATACTGATGAGCTGTCTGTTTAAGTCTTTTAAAATTCTACTTACTTTTTAATTGTTTTTGAGGACTTTTACTTGTCAATGATAAGGCTATGAAAAGTCAAGAGAGAACAATTTCCCACCAAAATTTCAATGGCTAATATATCGAAAACGAGCATGGTGACCTTTATATTTTTTTGCTCTTTGAATTCCTTTATTAATCCCCTATCAATATAAACTAGTGTTTCGAAAAGTTTATTACTTTGACACTGAGAAGCGAACTACCTTAACATATAAATGGGGTTTACTAGTATATTGAATAATGGTTATCCAGAACATGACGGCATTGCCTTTACGTTATAGAATATTTTTTTTCTTGTACTTTTGTAAAATGCACAATAAATATTTGTTTAATTTATCAACGATGCATTTGTGTTCATATCATAGAAGCACACCCTCCAAATCATTCATACTCCGCCCCCATCAAAATAAATAGTCTTGATATATATAATAATAAGCGAAAAGAAATTAAATACGTATATGATGAAACTAATACAGAAGTTTTAAAAGACAATTTTTCAATTGTAGAGTTCTGATTTTTAAGCGCAGAAGTGTGAAGAATAAAAAATACTCAGGTGAGAGGTTAAATTCATGAATGCAAACGGGTATTGAAACATATACGAGCATGATATATTATCCACGACGAGAATAACCAACAAACATTGGAAGGGCAATATATAGTCTACTAAAATATATATAGGTCTGTATATAAAGTCAACCTATTTGGTTTATATTCCCATTTGTTATATATAGCTGGTAAACTGTTTCGTTTCGTAAACATCATTGGCTTTTAAATATTCTGCTATGAGCTTTCCCGATTACGATAAATCCAAGTCAGCGCCTCAGAAGCACGTAAAGCATAATGTGTTGTTTTCATTTCTTTGAAAATCTAGATTACCCGAGGAAAAACTATTTGTTATGCAAACCATAATGTTCATATGGAAGTAAAATAACAACAAAAAAGAACTCCAAGGAAAATTTAAAACGCATATGAGAAATCAAGATTACCACTATTTCTAAACAAAAATGGCAATGCAGGTATACAATTTTGTTTCAGGTAATCCTCAACATTCGAAACACGACAGGTAAGTTTTAATGTAATAAAAACTTGTTTAGATCGAATGGTCGGTATATGTTTAAAAGAGGCAAAAAGTAAAATAACAAAAATACTGAACTCCTAGAAAAATTAAAAACGGAAAGTCCCTACAAACACTCAAACGCATGCATGATAACAACTGGCATAGTCCTGAATTAGCACAGGCATTGTCTTATGTAGAGAATGGTGGGATCGAACCCGGTTTTATAGCTGGCTAAACGTCTCAATTGTATGACAGTTGCATCAAATAATACCAAACGCACAAATCGTTGATAATCAGGCAACACTATGGCAAAAAGACGAAGAACGACGAGAAGGCAAATAACACCATTATACACACAACATAGAAAACTAAAAACTGAAGGAAGCCAACCCCTAAATAACCTGATCTCCGATACAGTGATGTAAATAACCTTGAGATCAATATATCTCAGGATCAAAGTTATGAAGAGATACGCGCGTAAGAGAAGCGGTTCATGTTCATGATGTTGTTCAGTCTTATGTGTTCTATTGTGTTTTGTGTACTTTAATTGTTCGTCTTTTGGTGTTTCTCTATTTTAGCCATGGCGTTGTCTGTTTATTTTCGACGTACAAGTTTGAGTTTGAATGTCCCTCTGGTATTTTTCGTTACTCTTAATTTCAATTTTTTATTTTTCGAAAGTTCCTGACCGAGCATATCCATGATCAAGGTATGACTAATAACCTTTGTGTTCGTTTAACATACACATACCAATCAATAATAGAGCATAACACAGTCCAAACCATTATTCAAAAAGATTGTAGTACATGTACATCTTCTCACTTATTTGATTTTGTAGGGAAGATTCGAACACGCATGTTTATAACATGACACAAGGCAACGATGATGACGATTTGAATCCAACAAGAAAAGAGATACATGTGCATACCACGACCCAAGACAAAGGTTATGACGATGTGGATCCAAATAGCATGGAGATGCGTGTTTATACCACGACCAAAGACAATGATTATGACGATGTGGATCAAAATAGAATGGAGATGCGTAAGCGTGTTTATACCAAGACCCAAGCCAAAGATTATGACGATTTGGATCCAAGTAGAAAGGAGATGCATGTTTATACCACGACACATGAAAAAGATTATGACGATCTGGATCCAAATAGAAAGGAGATGCATGTTTATACCATGACCCAATCCAAAGATTATGACGATTTGGATCCAAATAGAAAGGAAATGCATGTGTATACCACGACACACGAAAAAGATTATGACGATCTGGATCCAAATAGAAAGGGGATGCATGTTTATACCACGACACAAGACAAAGATTATGACGATTTGGATCCAAATAGAAAGGAGATGCATGTGTATACCACAACCCAATCCAAAGATTATGACGATTTGGATCCAAATAGAAAGGAGATGCATGTGTATACCACGACACATGAAAAAGATTATGACGATCTGGATCCAAATAGAAAGGAGATGCATGTTTATACCACGACACAAGGCAAAGATTATGACGATTTGGATCCAAATAGGAAAGAGATGCACGTTTATACAACGACACAAGACAATACTTCTGGGTATTATACCACGATAAATGCAGACAATACTTAATTTCAGCTTGTACTGTTGATTCGTCAATTTTCGTTGGTACCTATTCAAGGTGATCGAGGAAAGATTGTATTTTTGTGTATAATGTATTTTATGTCTTGCCTAATTTGTATAAAAGACTAAATGAAACTGTCTTTCTATGATCATAAGTACTTATGGGTCACCTTTCCCCGCGATAATTGGTACTCCACAAGTAACAATGATTCGACAGTAATTTCAAATTTAATTGCTTTTTGTAAATACAGCTGTTTCTCAAACCACGCCTGGGGAGATATATAATATTCATAGATAACTTGATTTATTCACATACTGGTTCCCAGACATGATCTCTATGTTTCATCACAAAGAGACATATCTTGAGACTGTTACCGGTATACAAATATACTTTTGTGGTGAAAAATTCATTATGAAGTAAGCAAAAATTGAGGTAGGGGTTGTACATAATTTTAGTATAAGTTTAAACTCTGACAAGTTCATTGCATATACATATTGAAAATATGCTGCACAGCGTTATGTTTTGACCTTTGAATAAAATAGTAATGCTACAACTTTGCGTTCTTGGATATTTTTTTCACGAAAATTCAAAGTAAAAGTGTCACAGTTTTAGCCGCAAAGGAAGTTCCTAAGGAAAGTTGCATTTTCTATAGAAATGCATACTTAATTCGTGTCAGATTTATGTATGTTGAAGCATTGGAATTGAAAGTACTTACATTATGCACTTATGACTAAATCAATTTAGTCCTGCATGATAATAAAGGTAGTGGGCTTAAAATTTAGAGAAAAAATTACGACATTTGAGATGATGGTATTAAATTTATATTTATTCGCATTATTTATGCATAGCCTAGATATCATATTGAAATACAACGGTATTTCTAACGTACGTTTTTCGTTTTCTCCATCATACATGTAAGCAACATAAGACAGCACGTTGTATTAAGTATTTATGAAAAATATGAGCACATATACTAAAAAGGTTAAATAAAGAAAAACTTCATTCCACAAAACACTACACATAACACTTGATCATATCGAACAATAGTTATAGCCGTTTGTTGCTAATGGCAAGCAGTCCTCTCTGTTTTTATGTATGGATAGTGTATTTTGCGGTTAGGGCATCAGTCCGTACTTCCGTTTATCCGCTCGTTCGTCTCATATCATGGCAGTTAAACTATGGTCACATGAACTTGAAACTTAATTCACATGTTATTATTCACATGTTCATTATGATATGAATCTTCTTTAGAATATACTGGTAGGCCAAATAAGGGTTTAGACCCAGATTTAAAAAAAACAATGACATTCAACATGAAAATGTGAAACTGCGAGTGGATCATGGTGTTCTAGGGACAAGCATTCTTTTGCTGTTTTTCGTTTTCGTTGTAGGTAAATTCCGCGACATATAAGACGTTACCATGTCTATGAGGTTCACCGAATATCAAATAATGGATGCATTGTACAAAATAAAGAGCAAAAATAAATCAAGAATAGAAAAATATTGGGTGTTAACATATGAAGATATTTAAATAATTTGCAAAATGGATAAAGAATATTGAAAAATGGTATAGAAAATAAAAGAATTAAGAAAGGAAGGACCACCTAAGCAGAACATCAGAGCTTTTACTATGGATGTATTATTTTTCATTTTATTTTGTTGCTTTTACTCATTGTTGAAGGCCTTATACTTATCTTTAGCTGTCAAGTTCTGTGTTATTGGCCTCTTGTGAGCGTTTTTTTCTTCTCTCTACACAATTCGGGAAATAATGTCTGAATTACATTGTGTAAATCTTAAGCGTAAATAAATTTAAACATGACCTCTTTTTAGGATGTCAAGAATTATCGTGCAGATCGCAGTGAGGTCGTATTACAGTCGTGGTGAGGTCTTCATGAACGTGTTAAGCGTGGCTAACTTTGAACATGTTCAAAAAAATCGTGGTGAGGTGGTGGCGAAATCGGGTCGTAGTAGAGACGTAGTTACAGCGCAATAATGCCGTGGTAAGATAACAAAGATTGCTGTGCCATCGTAGCGACAGAGTAGCGAAACCCCGATTACGATCTCACAGCGACTTTACTACGACCTCACAACGACCATCACGCGACCCAAACATGCTTCCACAACTATACCACCTTTATACCACGTTGTTTAAGACCATAGTACGTTTTAGAACGCCCATGCCGTTCTCATGACGCTGTTTTTGCGTTCATATTACGATCATGCTCATTGTCATTGTCATGTCAATATATTGTTTGTCTTTTCATTTGCGCCAATTGGCATTTCATTTGCGCCAAAAAAATCTTTCATTTGCGCCACAAACCATATTTCATTTGCGCCAAAAACTAAATCTTTCATTTGCGCCAACATTACAGGTAAGTACAGGTAAATACAGGTAATAATAGTATAAAACATAAAAAAAATCAAAAAGTCTTTTAATGATGAAGAAACATATTCCTCAGAAATCAGTTATCATAAAATCATACAAGTTATTCTAAAACCTCGATAAAATCAACAAATAATGCTAAAATCATCCAAGTAATGTTAAAACCTTGGTTAAATCATGAAAGTAATGTTAAAACCTTGATAAAAAAACAGAAAAGAAAGCACTATTCACTGGAGTACATTATTGAGACATTTGTTAGCACTATAGTAAAGTTAAAAGTCTGTTCTTGCACAACATTATAAGCAACGGTCTTGATGTAGTCATGCCTTGAAATGTCCCCTCTTAGGTGCATGCCATGTTTCTCCATAAGATAGTCAGTTTTCTCTTTCTCCCATCGTCGAACTGCAGTCGGTGTGTCCATAGATCTCATTTCCGGGCTTATATAATTTTCCAAAACATAGTCAGCAAATTTTATGCATCTGCTACCAGTTGGAGATTCAGTCATAATGTCACCTACGAAGCAGTCTTCAATTTGATCAGGCGGTAGATATCTTTGAAGGTCTTGCAGTTATATCACCAGATGCTTTCCGAACTATGACTCTGAGCTGTAGATATTCTACTATCTGCTGGTTTACTCCATGGTTGTGATCGTTTAAAGTTTTTATAATTGTTTTGCTGTCGGCATCAGTCGTAATCCTGGCTTTGCAGGGTTTTTTTGGTACACCTGAAGAATTTGTCTCCATTTTTTAAACATTTGATAACCTATATATATATGTGGTCATCAAATTTCACAAAATTCTTTCCTCTGTTTGTCTCTGATTTGACTATGTCCATCTTTACACCTCACACTGGACTAGTCATGTGAACACTAGTCTATATATATAATTATAATCTTAGTGACTCTCAGTTTTGTATTAGAAATGGGAATGAATTCACACATATATCCAGGGGCAGTTATATGTACAAATAAAAAACAAAATAAATCGTAAATAATATTTAACTTTTCCGTTATATTTATTACCTGTCATATACCTGTAAATGGCGCAAATGAAGGTGTTTTTTTTGGCGCAAATGATATATAACCTTGTGGCGCAAATGAAAGGTTTGATTTTTTAAAAATTGGCGCAAATGAAATGCGCCCATAATTTGAACCTCTTGTCCTTTATTTTCAACGGCTCAATCATTCTTGACACATCTGTGTTATCCCTACTATCGTTCACTTAAGCATCGTCATTTGATCTTGATGGAGCAGTAATCAGTTGTGATTGGGGTTGAATTGGTCAATCCGACATCTCTACTGGATAAGGCCTAGATTCGTTACTATCAGATCTCCTCTGCCTCTACCATTACCCTTATATAGATGTTGGTGGCATGACTACATGGAACACGATGTTGACGTTATTGCCGGGAGCGTAATAAGATCGCGTTATGATTGTAGTATGGTTGTGCTATAATCGCAGTAAATGCGTTGTAAGATCATGTTGCTATCGGATACATCGTGTTATGGTCGTAGTGAGGACGTGATGACCGTAGAAAGATCGTGATAATCGTAGTGAGGTCGCAGTATAAGCGTTGTTAAAACGTGGTATAATCGTAGCGGGATCGTTGTTGAAGAAAATGAAGCAGCGTGATTGAAACGAAAATGAACATGTAAATGTCGCTCATACTGCGAGCTCACAAGGATCTGAATTTATTTTAGATCGCGGTGAGCGTGATGCTATCGTGGTGAGACTGGATGCTCCTATCAACATGGTTTCAGTGCAATATAGTTCGCACGGTTTCTGTAAATTCTGATTATGAAATTGCTTCAATATCCGTATATTAGAACGACCATTTAATCCAAGAGAGAAAATGGTTTATGTTGGTTTTTTTTACAAAAATATTCTGAACCCCAATTTGAAGAATAAAGTATTGTGGTTAAGCAGATTACAAACAACGTATTCTGATGCCAGATTTCCCCCATACCTTATAATGTTAAATTCTGCAAAAAATAATTTGATTGAAAATCTAAAATCTAAAAACATTACAATTCCGACTTAAAACCATAACCCGTCATGTAACAACTATGTCAATAAAACAATGTCCTCTCTGGTTTCAACTATTTTTAATCTGACGTATTTTCTTATCTCTATTCCTTTGACATGTTAGTATTGACGGCTTTATAGTAGGGTGCCCAATCAACAAATTTGATCAATTTACCTTAACGGAATAAAACTTAGCTATATTCTATATCATTGGAAAGAGGAGAGCAAGCCTCATCGAAATACTATTATCGACGTTGTCTGCCGTGTCACGTTTTTTTAAATCAGGGTCAAAGGTCAAAGCAAAAATTCAAGAAAAATGCAAAGTCCTATTTATATAGTTAGTTTCTCTTACGTATATGCGTTGTGCGCAAAATAAAAAGAACAAATTTATAGAAAAATATCTTTTGTATTAACATTTAGAACTTATTTTTGTGTTTATCGCCAAATGTAATTTTAGATTGACTTTTTTGCATATAGGGTGCAAATTGGAAATTTCCAAACAGCTGACCTTGTCCTATTTCAATCTTTAAATTTGAAATTTTAGTATTCAATTATTATAAGGTGTTCGTTAATTTCTAGGTAAAAGTCAAAGGAGTAGGTCCGGTAAGGACCGATTTTGGCCTCAAATTTCAGGTTCATCTAACGAAAGATTTTGGACGCTTTTCAAACACTTAAATGTCCATTTCAATTGATTTGATTAGTTTTTGTGAAAGATTTTAACTGATTTTTTTTTAAATCGCTCCGATTCAAGCTTAAATATGAAAATCTATCAAATATGCAAAAAAAAAACGTCACTTCTGAGATGGCTTTTGTCAAAAATGAAAGTGGCCTCCTCCGTGTTCATCCTCAACCTTTATATATGTTATGTATTATCATGAAATACAACATAGATTAAAAGATAATGAATGAAACCGTCTCAAATTTAACTAAAATGCTAAAATTGTGAAGATTTCAGTAATTTAGCTTGACTTTATGATGCTAGTACCCGATATATGTACATGGTATTGTAAAAAAACAGTTTTTATTCATGTACATGTAGCAGAAGCATTCTACTTTTCTATAAATACCTTAAAGATTACAGTTTCACAATTTTGTAAAACTGCTATATTTTGGGGCCAAAAGGAGGTCTTACTGAACATTCTCCTTTCTGTAATGGGGTGTGAAAGAGTATATATAAATGATTTGTCTCGAAATTTGTGTTACATTAATGTCAAACTTGGTTGAATATGAAGTTCTGTGTATAGCTTTGCTTTACGGAAGAAAAAATTACTGCAAACGGAGAAAAAAGGGGGGGGGTTAAAGTTATGAAAACAAATTTGTATTAAAATCAGGAAATATCCTGCATATACAGATGACTAAATGAGCAACAATTGGCTACAATGGTTACAAGTATTCGAAAAATATAATAATAGTGGATCGAGTTATGTACAGCATCGATGTATTTTACAAACAATTGCTAACAAAGAAGGCGCGAGAAACCAAAACTTATAAATTGAAAACAAGCTGACAACAGCATGGCAAATATTCGAAAAAAAAAGGCAAATAGAAAATTATGATCTACGCTAGTATTACCTACTACGTTCTATGGTCTTCTGTAGTTTAATTGTGCTCTTCATGTATAATTTAATCCGAGCGTAGAAAAAGTAGTTTCAATTCGTTTTTCAAGGGCAATTTTAGCAATGTATGTACAGACTGCCTTTTCAATTTGAGTTAATCAAAATTTAATTTCTTGCAAATTTTGTGTTCTCCATTACATATATATTGTATTTATGCATTAACAATTATAATATGATAACTATCGAATAGTTTACTAAAAGAATATCTTTTCAATAACTGTTTCTGTCATTTATTAAGTTTCAAAGTGGTAAATTTCAAACAACTGTTTCTTTCAATTGTTTATCTTTGTTATGTTGATACAATAAATGCTCAAGTGGTTTAATATTGTTTTGTTTTTTATTTTACACAACTAAAAAAAAAATTCAAACCAAAACACATAGCAGATTGAAAAGCTCAAACAATCCAAACGAATGGAAAACAACTTCTGTTTGAGAGATTCAATTTTTTCATGCATACCTTTCGTTGACTTTTCTATTTATATCTCTTTTGTAAATTTACAAGTTTAAGAATCAATCTTGCTCTGGATCATTGAAAATAATTTAGCATTATCCTTTTACGATACACTAAGTTTGTTGACTGTGTTGAACGCATCTATTCTGTCGAAATGATACAACAAATACATGTTAGTCTACTTCAAATTATTTTTTTTTTATCTAAAAGTGACAGGTGTTGGGGATAAGCTATTTCGGTACGGTCATAACTGACACGCACTATATGTATTAAGTCAATAAAATATCAGAGGAAAGATATAATGTTGTTAGTGTTTTAATGCATTGTTGTCCATTTTTCAAATTCATTGACGCCATCACGAGTTGGTTGATACTTTGGGTCTATTAGATGACGACGGTTATGTCACTACTACACTTCCGTCCTCTTTTTCTCGAATATGAAACATCAAATTAGACTGATCACAGAATTTTTACTTAGTACATTATCCACACGAAGGAGGAGGGTCTGCCTACCTTCTTAGGACCTGAGATCACCCTGCATGTTTGGTAAGCTCGTGATGTGTAGTCTTGTTTTTAAGGTCTTTCCTCTTCCCGAGGAAAGACCTTATTGTTTTTCTCATGTTTTTTGTAATTTTTTTTTTATCCAGCATTTGTTTGACATGACCTCCCCTCATTTTTATTGGAGTTATCAATACCAAAAATGGACCATCGGTAGACCTCATCATGAAGTACTACCAGAAGGGGCTGTGTAGGATTTCATCATCCCCTTTAGGAAGTTATCTCCCTTTTATTGATTTTTTTTCAACATGACCCCCCCCTCGTTGTTTTTTAAGATATCATGACCTTATCTAGACAATAGGTAGATCTCATCATGATGTATTACCATATGAGGCTGCGTAAGATTTCATCATCCCCTTTGACAGTTATGTCCCCTTGAAGCAATTTCTTTTATTTGCATTTTTCTTTAAAAGTATTAGAGATAGAATCGATTTGAAAATGGCAGCATGTACAAGAACAGATGCCAATGTTTATAAACATAAACAATTAATTTGTAACTAAGCCTTATTAGGAGTTATTTCCCTTTAAAAATTATAAATATTTTTGGAAAGGTTCTATTTCGAGAACCAGAAGCCATAGACACTTGGAACCTTCACCAATAATCTTTAACTTATGTGACCTTTAATATGCACACAAGGTCAAAGGTCACCGAGTGCAAAAACAAATTACGCTGCAATTTCAAGCTTACATATTAGGGAAAACGATAAGACTTTGCTGCATACATACAGCGTATAAATTGTTCCTCTCGACAAGCTTTACATTTTATACAATAAAAACAAAAATGTCCAACCGTCTGCTTTAAAGTTACAACGGGATGATTTTTAAAAGTATAGTATTGTGTGTATATCTTTTTAAAGGTAACAGATATCAACCTACTATAAACTGCAAAAATGATCAGTAAGTCAAGTCCTTCAATTTGTGGTCAATATCAGGTCATGATGAAATTTCACCTTGACCTTCACAGTATACAATGACCTTGACCTTGTGATAGTTGAAAGGTCAAGTGGTCCTGAGTTGAATGGTGATAGTCCCATGTCTCTACGACTTCTGGTTCTTAAGTTTGGTATTGCATCATATATTTGATGATTAATTGTGAACTTGGTGAACTTTGAAATTGTCCCAATTCTTTTTTTTTAATGTTGTCCTTTAACTGTAGATCATTTATCATTTAACAGATTTGAGATATCTATTGTCGTTATAGAGATAATGCAGTTTGAAGTTTTGCGAGCGGAGGCATGTATTTCTGAACCAACAAGAGCTTACCTCTTAAAATGTTTACGAAATTGAAGAGGTCAACATAGTTATATGTTTGACCAAATACCAAAAACATTTTCATTCCAGGTGGAAGGGTGAGGTCATTTAGAGCAAAAAATCTAATTTCTCAGATGGTAAGGATGTTGCATATCAAATGAAAGATCATAAAACGTACATTTCACATTTCAAATTGCTTTCCCTTGAAAATTGGTAGGATGGGGTCATTGAGTGCAAACAATACATTTTCTTTTACGATAGGGTTGTTGTATATCAAATGAAAGGTCATGATGTGTACTTTCTAGAACATTGCGTTGTCGCATATTAAATTAAAGCTCATCTACTCTATCTTACATATATCATACTTCCGATCTCAAAAATGTAGGCGGGTGAGGTCATTAAGTGTAAAAAGCCAAAAGTTTCAGAAGGTATGCTTGTCGTATATCAAACGAAAGGTCGCACGAAGAACATTACGAAAACATCACTTTTACAGGAAAGATCTTTCAATTGTTTTACAAACAATTGAGATACTAGTCTATGATGTGTTTTTCATCTTTCCTTTTGGTACTTTGGTTTTTTATTTCGTTTTTGTCTTTTTGCTATGACATTGCTGGTTTGTTTAATAGTTTGAATGTTCCCTTGGTATCTTTCGCTTCTCATTTTCAGTATTGAGATACTTAACAGATGTTTCTTAAATTTGCTGTTGCAAAGTTTAATGAACAAAAAAAGAAATCCACCGAGAAATATAGATTCTACCTTCTTCAGGTAAAAAATGTAAAAGGATATGGTTATTTGTTTCGGTCCATATTGATCATCCAATGCCATTTCCTGAGTATTTAGGTTATTAAATCTTTTTGTGTAACTTTGATGGTAAGTTGTATCGTTGGCAATCATACTGCATCTCCTTATTTTTATATTACATGTTTCTTTTTTTGTTGTTGAACAGTTAATGTTCTATAACATTTTGGATTCATCAAATCAAAATGGTTACCTTTCGAATGTGTAATATTGGTCTACTTCGGATTACTACAGTTGTTAATTTTTAAAGAATTGAAATAAGTCTATAATGTCATGCTCTATGCTAATTCAAATATGGGTAGGCATTATATTTGTCAACATTCTATACCTCACTTACGCTTGGTGTAGAGATATTGACAAAGTGCTTACCATGTAAGAATGAACACAGAGCATGACATGACATGAAAGAATTATATCTTATTTTCTTATTTACTATTATAACGATTCATAACATATAATCGACAACACATTGCAATCAGTGACAACATTTACTGCTCATTAACTTTCGTGTTTTGTCCTCGAAATAACGGACGTCATCTTGATAAAAAAGAATCAACACAAAACCATTTAGCACGCTAAAAGAAGACACACAAATAACATGTTATAGATGCGTGTAAATTTGTAATAACAGTTTAAAAATCATTTTGTGTATCGAAAATATATTTTTTTTTAGAATCAATAAGCACTGTTTAACTTTCGTGTATGTTTGCCTTTTCTGTCATCACGGTTTATCTCTCGCACTTGCGCTGTGCCATTGCCGAACTCATGATGAGAGGTCTCGTCATTTACCTCACTTCAAACCTTCAAACGAATAACCTATCGGCGAATTCGCCGTTTCAGAATCTAATGCATTATGGGTAATATTTAAAAAAACGTTCACCAAACTTTGTGCTTGGTTTAAAACCTTATTAACAATGGAAACCTTTCCAATGACGTAACGCTATTTTCATTTTGGTGTACGAACAATGAGATTATCCATACTCCTTTAGAATTAGAAAAGGAAAAAGGCAAATTGGATAACAAGAAGACAATTATTCACTAACACTACATTTCTGAAATTAAAAAAAAAGACACATGTACACGTGTTTTATAGTAGACATTAGACATTAAGAATCATATGACTATAAACATAAGGTACATGCTATTTTACGCTAGTTAGCAAGTGATATTAACTAGATTGACTAATCAACGCCCTATTCACTGGTATTAAAGAGATAATCGTAACTGCAATAATTACGATTATCCCAATATGGCGACGGCAGATATAGGTAAAATCTTTACAGTCAGTTTACTCAAATGTAGCATGTTTTTGTCACTAGTAACTCAGCTGCAAGTTCCTTCTTTACCATTACATCATATTTGAATCGTAACGGTGCACTGGAATTGTCTAAGCGCTTTGAAAATTGCCGTTGAAAAATTCTGAATGATAATCGTAACTATATGGAATTTTTCTTGTTTGATAATCGTAATTTCTTTATCGGATAATAGTAACTGAAAATATTAAATGTGTCTTTCAGCATTTCAATGGTATTGTGTGTATAAAAATGCAAATGCACAGTTAATTGATGACATTAACGGAAAATAAAAATAAATGAAGAAACTTACAGGTTTTAATATCTAAGACAAATTTACTTATTTATCTCTCGATTTATTGGCATTTTTTCTACAAAACCGTGATTTCTTGTCCCAGCCACTTTAAAAAAAAAATGTGTTTGATTTTTACAAGTAATTTTTTGTGCAGTCAGTACATGGAATTAGATTTAACATTTTTTTAAGCAAAACAACCTACTATTTAAGAGGGACTAATAAGCTATTGATTCCTGAATGATTCAAAATAACCAAAATGGCATTTCCCTAGACGCCCTATTCAACATTCATGCTCAATGTTTGCAAGAGATATACACATAAGGATCTTACAAAAGAAATTATGTTTTAATAACGGCAGTTTAATTGTTGACAAAAAAGAGCACATCAAATGGACCAGAGCGATACCATATTTTTGTTAATGTCTACTTCGAAACGGTTCAAATCTCCTTCGGTATCTGGTTTTAAAATTATAAAACAAAATCAGTGTACAGCTTAGTACGTGTTTTGATGAATATAATCATTCTTATTACTATTGCAATATAGAGATTGTGGGGGAAAATGTCCACTACAAAACGGTCACCTACGAAACAAGTATTGGGAATTTGGATCTTTTGTCAATTCTATTCGTGCAAAACAAATCACAAGGGTTAGTTTCATGCAATTTTCAGTATGTTATCAACATAAAATAGGGTTGATGTCAACTACGAAACTTTTTGTCCACTACGACACTTATGAAAATGTCCACTACGTAACATAAGTTGTACGTTCATGTGTGAAGTACTATCTAATATTTATTGATAAAAAATGGTTCTTACATTCAGACAAAAATGAGATCTTTCTAGTTTATAAAGTAAAACAAACTAGAAGGTCTATAGGAGACATTAAAATGTAATAAGATGAGAGTTTAAAAGCAGTTTCGTAGTGGATATATGTGAAATATGAAAATGATATCATTTTAAAAATCACTCTAGAAATAAAAATTTCGACAACTTGATTTTTCATTTTTTTTAGGTCTGAAATTCACACTTTTATTGAAAAATGCCCTTATAACAGACTGCAAAGGCATAACCTTTTGATATATGCATGTTGAAGGCCGTACATTGACCTATAATAGTTTACCTTTTTTAAATTGTTATTTGGATGGAGAGTGTCTCATTGGCACTCACACCGCATCTTCCTATATCTATGTACCTGTTCAAGATATTGACAATGAAGCAGCTGTCGGGTCAGGTATTGTGGTAAGTTGATATAATAATTGTTTTCAAAGTTTCAATGTTGTGTGCGCCTTTAAGCTGGTTTTTTGTTGTTGTAGAAAATGGAGGGTGATTAGCAATATCCCATATCCCAAAAGTGCAAAACTCTTGTTCTTAATTTCTCGTCAATCTGTCGCTGGCGAATACTAAACGTCTTTCTTACTTCATTATGGCATAACAGGAATGGACTAGAATTGAACCAACAGTCGCTTCGGGGAAGAAATAGCACACATAGCCACATGAATTAAATGATTTAATACAATATTTACTATATTTACTATGTTTTTATTCAGGATAAATCAATGTTCTTGAACAGTCTTAGGGCCAGCTGAAGGACGCCTCCGGGTGCGGGAATTTCTCGCGACATTGAAGACTTGTTAGTGACCTTTTGTTGGTGTTTTTTTCTATGGTCGGGTTGTTGTCTCTGTGATACATTCCCCATTTCCATTCTCAGTTTTATCAATCACAAATCTGATGTAGGGTGACACATGCGTTTCCCCTGACAAGTATTGCCATATATCATAACTTCCTTTAAAATTGCCTCTTCGCTCATTCCCATATTTTGTGACATTCCTAGTTCTTGGGAGTTTTCTGTATTTTAGCATAGTTCGTGTTTTTTCCATATCCAAATTTCTTGAAGTTGTTCACTCTTCCAATTTTATGATATAACAGTATGTAGCTGTTTTCATTAGAACCATTATTAATATATGCACAAAAAGATATGTCATAAGATGTTGAAACGTGATTAATTCGTCACCATAATTTCATCATGTGTTATCAGATATACGTTTTTAGTGTCAATATCAATAAAACACTATCCAGTTACGATTACTAGTATCTTCTCATTTTTTAATACCATAGTTACGATTATCTTTTTTTCCGAGTTACGATTATCATCCCGAATTTTTCAACGGCAATTTTCAAAGCGCTTAGAGAATTCCAGTGCACCGTTACGATTCAAATATGATGTAATGGTATAGATAAACCTTGCATCTGAGTAAAAAGTGACAAAAAAATGCTACATTTGAGAAAACTGACTGTAAAGATTTTACCTATATCTACCGTCGCCATATTGGGATAATCGTAATTGCAGTTACGATTATCTCTTTAATACCAGTGCTATTTATGTATATAATGTTATATTTTTCTATCTTTACTGAACGTGTTTTTGTTTGTATATTGATTTAAAGAACCAGAGACGAACAATATCTATACTTTTGGTAAGTTTACTGATTTTTCTAAACTTGTTTAACAGTAAAAGAAAACGAAAGATCGTGTCAAACAATGAAGTTCTTTAATTTTGAACATACAATTATCAATTGCTTCATTCAGTTTAATGGTTATTGTATTCAAGGTTATTTTTATACATAGATTATCTATCATTCACCATTTATTCTGCGTAAGTATAAAAGCAACTAAAATAGAATACTGTCATGTATTTTTATTTCAGAAAAAAATACGTCTTGAAAAGAGTTATCCGTTTGAGTATGCATTAAAAAACATTGCTTATAATTAAACTGTTCCTTGTATTACGTATTTCATATACAATATGTTCTGAATCCCTTTTTTATTTTAGAACGTCAGAAAAACTACGATATTGATCTTACAGAGTTTCCGCTTATTGAATTTGAGTCAGTGTTATATACAAACATCGTACTGTAATGGGCCTCTGAATTGTCATCGTCATGTATCCCTTGTCTGTTGTCACCTAATTCCTCACCATATCTGAAGATGATAAATATCATAATCACAATCAAGATATATGTCTTTTTTTGTGATCATGTAATCATGAAAGTAAATGAATCCATAGTATATTCGTAAATGTTTTATTATATTTGATTTTAATTAAACATTTCAAATTTGGAAGAGTTCTAGTTAATTAACTTATGCTTTATCATTTATCGTTCTTCAATACATATTTCGTTTCATGTTTCCTACGTGTTAACATACTTTAATCATCTATAAAAGTCTTTTTATGCGCATGATCAAGTAAAGATCCTCTTGCCTTTTTTAGTTTTGTATACTTGTTAATGTTGGTTTCTTTTATATATTGTGGAGTTTAGTACGACATCCATTATCACTGAATTAGTACACAATTTTGTTAATGGGTCAGCTGAAACACGCTTCCGGGTGTTGGTTGTGGCTTACGGCTGTTTTCTGCTTTTGGTTAGGTTGTTGTTTCTTTGAAAAATTTCTCATTCCCATTCTCAGTTTTATTAAAAAGCAAGATAAGTACAAAACAGTAAAATCAATAGTTATAGTTTGGAATTATTAATTCCAAATTGAATATGTACAATGAGCATGTTTTTATATTTGTAAATCTAGCTAAACGTTAAACATGCAAAATGAACGGGGTATTATCAACGTGACAATATATTGTATACGGATATAAAGTTTGTTTGCCACAGATCACCTTCCAGTATTGATGAGTGGTTTTCACGTATTTATCACGTATTTATTAAAACAGTTCTCCAAACACGAAAATGTTCTATTAACCTTAATACAAATATTCTGCTATGTTCCTTATGTCGTCAAAACAATCCCGTTCCTTTTCCCCCTGAATGTGACCTACCGAATGAGACTATTTACCGGGTTTGTAATGACATGAGCAACACGACCGGTGCCACATGTGGAGAATGATCTGCGTACCCTTCAGGACCACATAATATCACTCCCAGTTTGTGTGCGGTTCGTATTGCTTAGTCTTTAGTTTTTCTATGTTGTGCCTTGTGTACTATTATTTGTATGTTTGTCTTTTTCTCTTTGAGCCATTGTGTTGTCATTTCATTTTCGATCTAAGATTTTTAACGTTCCTCTGGTATCTTTTGGATCTCTTGTCCAGCTACATAATTTTTCTTTGTATAATTTACTTACCTATCACAATTTCGATTTTGAGATCTTCCTGTAACAAAAACTTAATATGGATACAACTTTTTTTTTACATAATTACCGATAACATTGTTTTAAAATATATCTTGTTACACACTTTCTATTAAAGGCGGACAAAATTATGTATGGCTAATGATATACCTAAATAAAACAATGTGTACTTGTTACATATTATTTTTTTTTCGTTTTTCATATATACACATGGAAAAAAGTATTGCAACACCAAATTGAATTCAAATTAAAAAAACAAAATAATTTTTCGAAATAGAACTAGTTAAACATTATTTAAATATCACCTGAGTTTAATCAATACATATCGACTCAACAAGTTCTTATCTGCATATGCAGCTAATGTACTCAAAAACAATAAAACAAATGTTTTTATCCTCATTGTTTTCAACACTATAAATAGCCAAGTTTATAAAGTTATGTGATTGAAACCTTGTAATTGGTCATCGACAACTCATAACTGCAGCAAGTTGGCAGATAATCAGCATGAGAGAAGCAGGTATTTCGTTGTGACAATTGCACGTATTGTATTCCATTATATGTCGTTTTGAGAATAAAAATAAATCAGGCAACATACAATGTTAAAGACCTTCTGAGTTCAAGAAGACCCTCTATCACATCTGCTAGGGAAAATCAAGAAGAATGAAGGTTGTTCAGAACAAAACACATTGCAAACAATACAATCATAAAAAGAGAGTGATGACCATACAGGAGCCTTAAAACAAGAACTGTTCGAGATCGGTTCATCGCTACTGATTATTGTCCGATAAGACCATTTCGGGGACCTTTGCATAAGAACAGACATATAGTTGCCAGTATTCAATACAGTGCAGAGCTCACCAAAGTTGAAAATTGGCATCGTGAAGGAAGATCCATTGTTTCAATGGAATTCGGTTTATCTTCATTGGCCCGATCGTAGCCCGAATTTGAACCATATTGAGAATAAATGGGACACGTTTGGGCGTAAAGTGCTCGAAAGAACACCCAGTTTAAACACGTCATGAAATAAACAATACTCTTCGTCAGGAATGGTTGCTGCTAACTTAGCAACAAATAAGTCGACTTATGACAGGAATCATTAGACGTTAAGGTGCGGTTATCCGTTAGAATGTAGGCTGCGCACAAAGTACTAATTCTTTGGTGAATAACGATCAACCATGATGTGAACACTCATCTAAAGATTAATTTTGAAATGTCTGACATTGTAAAGTTCGACTACAGTAAAAGTTGTAAAATGCTTTTTTTGTACAGAAAACACTTCATTTTGTTATAAAAATTTTGGTTAGATAAAACTTTTTTTTTCATACACTTTTTGTTCATTTTAATGCCACTGATATCATTACATACGTTTCAATATTATAAACCTTTGATAACTTTTTTATTTTACAAATATTTTATCATATTCCATCCAAATTAGGAGGCTGATTTTTCAAGTTTTGAAAAAATCAAGGTGTTTCAATACTTTTTTTTTACATTTGTATTCATTAGACGGTTGGTGTTACTGTTTGAAGATGATGCATTCCTGGTAAAATAAATAGGTCAAACACATCGTACGATTGGATAACAATGGTCCTGACTTGGCACAAAAATGTCCTATGTAGAAATGGTGGATCAAGCTTGATTTATAGTTAACTCAAACCCCTTACACGTATGACAGTCGAAAAAAGAATCCATTATATGTGATAATAAGAATATGTCCATAGTACACGGATGCCCCACTTGCACTATCATTTTCCATGTTGATTGGACTGTGAAATTGGGGTAAAATTTTTAATTTGAAATTAGAAAGATCATATTATAGGGAACATATGTACTAAGTTTCAAGTTGATGTGACTTCAACTTCAACAAAAACTACCTTGACCAAAAACTTAAACTTTTACCTGAAATTCGCACCATCATTTTCTATGTTCAGTGGACCGTTAAATTTTGGTCAAATCTTTAATTTAGCATTACCATTTGAAAGATCATATCATGGGGAACATATGTACTAAGTTTCCAGTTGATTGAACTTCAACTTCATCAAAAGCTACCTTGACCAAAAGCTTTAACCTGAAGCGGCACGAACGGACGCACAAACGAACGAACGGAGGCACAGACCAGAAAACATAATGCCCCTCTACTATCGTAGGTGGGTCATAAAAACAAATTACATAATATGTATAAATATGAAAATTGAGGATTAAGGTTTGAATTGAATAAACCATACCATTTCTGTTGTTACAAAGTACTGCCATGATTATTATGAAGAGCAGCAAAATTGCAACCAACCCAATCACGACGTATATTATTAAGTTCTTATCTTCTTTATCTATAAATAAGCATTTAGTTTTAGTTCAATCACGACAGTAACTGTAGTTAAATAAAGGCAACAGTAGTATACCGCTGTTCAAAACTCATAAATCCATGGACAAAAAACAAAATCGGGGTAACAAACCAAAACCGAGCGAAACGCATTTAATATAAGAGGAGAACAACGACACAACACCGAAACGCAAAGTTATCAAACTACTAGGGTAAAAATTTGGAACGCACAATAAATGCTAGTTTTATCAAATCTTACAGTCAACTGGAAAGTCTGAATCTGAAAATTTTGATAAGAGCTAAATCTACTAGTATTTTGTAGATGTTTTCTTGTTATCGACAGAGGATTGTTTAGATAATTGTCTTGTGTTCAACCCATATACTATAATACTTTTTTTTATTTTACTGTTACAAATAACCTGACGAATATGCGGTTAGGGCTTTTCTCATTGTTGAAGGCCGTACGGTGACCTATAGTTATTGTTTCTGTGTCATTTGGTCTCTTGATGAGATTTTTCTCAATGGCAATCATATTACATCCTTTTTTTTATATGAATAGCTCTTATTTGACAACAATATTAAGGTGTAAAAAGTAACTGACCGATTACACATGCCCTTTGAAAACTTAAAAAATGCATTCATCATAAAAATGAAATCATTGACCTCAACGAACAGCACGTTATATAAGTGCTTGAATATATTAACCTTGCTTTACTTGCTGGTTTGAAAATGTGGACTTGTGTTGGCAGTCAAGTTGTGGTTGGTTTTTGTTTTGGAATTAAGATTAATGCTCATCTAATTGAAAGCAACTCAACGTGTGTATCATTTCGGGTCATTTTAGCCTTTCTTTGCAGAAGGATTTTGTACATCGGTGAAGGCTTTACGATGACATATAGTTGCCTTCTTCGATGTCATTAGGTCTTTAACGGCATATCACATCTTCCTATTTTCATATTCATCAGGAATGTCGGGAACTAAATATAAAATCAATTGAGTGTGTTCTATCACTCTATCACATTTTAAAAAGAAGATGTGGTATGATTGTCAATGATCATTCATTGATATTCTCAAGACAAAATATGACACACTAACTACAGTATTAAACAAAACATACCTTCAATGGTCAACTGCAAGCAAACTGATTGAGGTTCTTTGTTATTTAACAGATGACTAACATCACAACATATATTTTGTCCACTTTTGTCAGATAATGGAACCACGTCTAATGTTCCAGATACTATATAACTTCTATCAATAACATCATAAGACTGTACAACAACAAACTCGTTTGTGTAATGTCGGTCCTGGATCCTAATTGAAATGGTTGGTGCAGGATATCCATGCAATGATGAACAAGTCCATTTTCCAGAGGAACCAGATATCAGGTTGGTAGGTCCGGTCAATATTGGGACCGTTGGCGTAACTTACAGGATACAAAAATACAGTGTTATATCATCTTTACATTTTAGATGTGAAGAAATAAATGATTATCAGTGCAAATGAATATAAAAAACTGATAGTACAACCCGAATCGTAGTAACAAGTTTCCAAAGTAGATGAAAACCGTGTTTTTTTTCTCATAAACCTTTTCACTTAACACCGTATGTACCGATAGTGTTAGTGTTATTGCTATGCATGTACTTGACGTCATTACATTTACAATTAATTAAAATTTTACAATCAGGAATTAAACACATCAAGTATTATAATGACATTTTTAGCGAATAGTATGGTATCTTAAAAATTTTAAAGGTTGTAGGTTGAGATACGGATAGGGATCCAGATCTAATAACTAATGGAGTATCGATTTCCTCTGTTGTTACTTACAACTCAACAGTTTATTTTGTGTAGGCAGCACCAAGTAGTTCGTAAATAATGTAAATGTAGGAGCCTAGCGTATCAATTGAGAATGTAAATGCCATATGATTAGACAGATGGTATGTAATAGACGAGAATGAATATCTCAATTGGAAAGTTGAAATCATCGCGTTTGTCATTTGTTCTCATTTTGACGCATCCATCTTTGTCAAGATCACAGAAATGCTCAAGATATCAGACAAACCTAGTTTCAATGGTATTTTAATTCAGAAGCAAACATACATTTAGTTCCAGGACATCATAAATATAACTGAAAGTGACATTCAAGATGACTTTTCTTATTGTTTTTGTCTTTACAGAAAAGTGCAAATTAAGTTTAAGGATTACAATATAACGGAACTTAAACAACTGGCATATAAGTATAAGGTTAAGCTAACTATAAAACCATGTTAAAAACACCATTTTTCGCAGAATTCCTGTACCATGTCAGAGTATGGCATTTGTTATGTCACTTGTCCGTTGCTTGGACTTTCTCCTATTTAACATGCCTTAGGTTTCGGTAATTTGGTTTTACCTTTTTTAATGGAAATGGTCTTGTCATTAATTAAAATGAATGAAAGTATCAAAGTAACAAGTACTTAAACTAAATGAAGTTCTTATCGCAAAAACCAAATGTTGTATGTAATAATTTTTGGAGATTCACAAAGCTCTGTTTCAGGGAACCAACAGCGTACTTTTAAACATCGCAATTTTTTTGGCCTTTTAAACATTTTTTTATTTTTTAAACTTTTAAAACTGGTATGTATGCTGAGTTTCTTTGTAACGATATTCTTTAATTGTAGTACTTGAATATGATTGCACAATTTATTCACAATTTTTAGTGCGTTCGTTAATCATTCTTCTTTAAATATATTTGAAATTTTCGAAGCTTATACGTACAATATACTGCAACATATGTTGTCGTTGCAAGTGGTTTTTTCAATACGCCGTTATCCGCCTGACATTCCAACACTGAGAGGTGGTCTTCCAAACCAGCAGTAAATGTTAAAGTTGACGTTGTTATACCATTGTTTGAAGAACTACTTATACCATTTGTAATGACATTGTCATTTCTCAGCCAATTTAATGTTGGTAAAGGATTTCCTCCCGTAGAACGGCATATCATTCTTACAGTATTTCCTAAGTGATATTGATGTGAACCTGTTATTTCTGGTTGACCTGGAGCGTTGATCGAAGCTACAAAAGAAAACAAAATAGTTGCAGAATTTATAAATGTTTGTAATACAGATTTACATTTGATAGGAAATCATAAATGTGAAATTTGATACGAAAACAATACTATAAAGCAAGTAAAATATCAAAACATCCGAATTCGGAGGAAAATGCATTCAGAAAGTCCCTAAGCAAATGCCTAAATTAAGAGCCTAAACACACCAAATAAAATGAATAACAATTGTCATGTTCCTGACTTGGCACAGGCATTTTCTCATGACGAAAATTGTCGATTAAACAAGTTTTATAGCTAGCTAAACCTTTCACTTGTACCCATTGAGCTATCAGGTATTTTTATTTTCATTAGTTCATGTATTATTAATGATTTTTTTTCTTCTGGTAAAGCTGTTGTTATTTATATTTTTACGTAATAACGTTTTTGAAGTAAGCAACAGTACATACGTTTAAGGGTGAGATATGTCGTCTTTACTAGTGGTCTCTTAAGGAATCCATTATCGACCTGACATTCATATACCTCATGATCATCATTGGCAGTTGTTGTAAAAGTCAATGTCGTTATTGTTATATTACCACTAGTAGATGTATTAGTACCAGACGTAATTACAATATCATCTTTCAACCATATTACTGATGGTGGGGGGTTTGCTCCGGTAGAACTGCATGCAAGTTTAACAGTCATTCCTATCTGAAATTCTACATGACTACTTGTTTCCGGTTCACCTGGGGCTGTCCTGATAGAAGCTGAAAAATCAATGAAACTTTTTATCAACAATTTAACAACATTATAGTAATTGAAATGCATGCCGTGTTCACTTTGAGCTGTATGTGTTTTAAGTGTACGCTATACTTCAACTAAGTCATACTCTATAACATCTCCACAATTAAATTACTACACGTGCCTAATCCAATCGAAGGAGTCATCAAGCACTTTTATAATGTCTTTGCTTTTTTGGAGGACATTTTGCAATTTTCTGATCATTATTATTTGTAATGACGGCTTACTGTTGACACTCGTAGTTTGTTCCCAAGTAGATTGGTGTCATATAATTATTTAAGTATTCTTTCTATTTTGTCACACTCGGACCAAGGCAGTTCGTCTCCATCAGGTGCTCTGGTCAATATTTAGATTATTAATTTGATCTATTAATATATAGGTATAGGTCGATGTGATATGAGTGCCAATGAGACAACTCTTCATCCAACATAACAATTTATAAAAGTAAACAATTATAGGTCAAGGTACGGCCTTCAATTTTACATCGGATGCGATTACCTTAAAGAGCACGACATCTGGATGATCTTTTATTATATGTATCATCTTTTCTTGTGTGTCTTTATTTTTACATTCAAATTATAGTTTTGATAATGTAATATATTCCTTTAGATTTTTATGTCGTGTATATGCAATTATAGGTGGTTTTGGGAAAAGTTGCTTTGCAGTTTATTTTTTCTCAATGATGTGCCAGTGTTTTTTATCAGTCTGCCAAGATTTTTAAACAAAGGATTGTGTCTAGTTGCTAGCAGTTTTTTATTTCACGCATTCGATAAGCAATGTAAGCCTTTGATGGGTTAACTGTTCACAAAACTTGACAATAAAGAACGTATAAGCTATAGTTAATATTTAAGGAAGTTACATACATTTCAACAAAAAAAGAACTTACATATATTCGAGAAATCAATTATAGTAATAATATGACACAAACTCAAAACTTGTTCTTCTCAATCGGGATGAATTCAATTTAAATATCAGCATTTAAGTGGAAGGTCTTTTTTTTGGCTGATGGAGTTTTAACTCTCCTCAACGAATGCTAGACTGATTTTATAAGCGCGACACATATTTTCAATTATTGTACACGACTATTTCGGTTCAAATTTTCTTTTTGTCCCCCTAAGTGATGATAGCTAAGGGTTTGATAAATTAGATATGAAAGATAGATTTTATATCTGCTATAAGAAATGTGAAAATTCTAATTCTAATAAGAAGAACATATTTCTTATAAAGTCACTAATTTTGTTTTATGTATTGCGATAAGACCGTGTAAAACCCTGATTTGAAATATTATATCGAAAAAGGAGTCATATCCTATAAAATGGTGGTTTTATAGTCAGTTAAAGCTCTCACTTCTATGGCAGTTGCATTAAATAAAATTATATGGACAAAAATGTGTGAACAAATCAAACAGACATACTAGGTAAGATTGTCAAAATAAAGTTTCTACTTTTAGAGACATGTAACTATATAAATAAAGGCAACAGTAGTATACCGCCGTTCAAAATTCATTAATCAATATAGAAAATGTGAAATGAAAGTATAGCAGCTTACCTTCTAGAACTTTAAGATTGACAGGGTTACTTATAAAGTGCCGTCTTCCATTGTTCGCTCGGCAATTATAAATACCCTCATCCTTTTCTGTAATGCTGAATATATTTAAATTTGGGTTGGTTGCAGATGTCATTATTTGTCTTTTTGCATTATTTGTCCCCTGAGCTATTATTTCAGCGCTGCCTCTATCAACTTGCGTTTTTGTCCAGTCCCATCCAATTGCTGGTGGTTCGCCATTTATTGTACACGTCATAGTGACCTTGGAATCACCTACTATAGCTGAATATGGTGTCAACGATGCTGTTAAATTTAGGTCACCTGTAATTTAAAAGTTTGATTGCAAAAAGCATAATAAATGGTCATAGAATTGGGAAAGGAAATGGGGAATGTGTCAAAGCGACAACAGACCGACCATAGAGCGGACAATAGCCGAAGGCCACCAATGTAGCGAGAAATTCCCGCACCCGGAGGCGTCCTTCAGCTGGCCCCTTAAAATATGTATACTAGTTCAGTGTAAATGGTGATTGATTAATCCTCTTCATGTTCTTGAACACATAAGGCATCAGCAAAGGACCACCAACTCGTTCTATCTTTCGCGATTCTTTCTATTTGATTCCAGGTGTAACCATGTCTTTTTATCTCTGCTGCTATATCTCTTCTCCATGTGCCTTTCAGTCTTCCAGGCTTTCTTGTCCCTTGTGGTGTCCATGTCAATACCTTTTTCACATGCCGGTTGTTATCCATTCGCAGTATATGTCCAATATATTTCCACCGCCTTCTCATGATCTTATTCCCTACATTCTTCACACCTGTTCTTTCTGATAGTTCACTTTTTGAACTTACACTTGGCCATTTGATGTTTATTATTCGTCTCAAACAGCGTCCTTCGAATCCTCTAATTCGACTTTCTACTGTTTTGGTTGTTCTCCATGTTTCTGAACCGTTCAACAGAACTGTTCTAACATTGCTAACATACAATCTGATCTTTGTCTTTCTGGATATTTTGTTGTTTTTCCGTATGTTATTCAGGTTTTTGAAATCAGAAGCTGCTTTGCCATTATGGATGTTAACTTCTTCTTCAATATTTCCTTCTGCATTTACTCTACTACCAAGATAATTAAATGAGTTTACTTGTTCCAGTTCTTTTCCATTCACTGTTTTTGCTTTATTGTTTTTTGTACCTATCTTCATCACCTTAGTTTTCTTTGCATTTATCTTCAGTCCTACTTTTCCTGCCTCTGATGTTACTTTATCTGTCTTTTTCTGCATGTGTTCATGTGTATGAGAAAAGAGGCTGATATCATCCGCAAAGTCCATGTCCTCTGAAAATATTGTTAGTCCCCACTGTATACCATGATTTTCAGTTGTTGTCTTCTTCATATCCCAGTCAACCACCAATATAAAGAGAAAAGGAGATATTATGCATCCCTGTCTTTAGTCTGATAGTTTTCCATCATGTCTAACTGCACATCTAAAACCATCATACATTTCCATAATGATGTGAATTATTTTCTGTGGAATTCCATACATACTCATGATGTACCAAAGTGACTCTCTATTGACGCTATCAAAGGCTTTTTCAAAATCCACATAATTTGTATATATGGGTGACCTCCATTCTAGTGCCTGTTCTATAATATTTCTCAGTATGAGGATGTTATCTATACATGCACGTTTTTTTCTAAATCCACTTTTTTCTTCCCGTAGAATGGAATCGATTTTGTGTTTGATTCGTTCTAGAATTATTCTACAAAGTATCTTACCAGGCACTGACATTAAAGTAATTCCACGCCAGTTGTTACAACCTGTAAGGTTACCTTTCTTTGGTATTTTTATGATGATACCATCTTTCCACTGGATAGGTAGTATTTCTTTTTCCCATATTTCATTTAGCAGATCACGTAGGATGTTCACGTTGAGATTTATGTCTGATTTTATTACTTCTGTTGGTATGCCATCTACCCCACGAGCTTTGTTGTTTTAAGTTTTTTAATGTCTGCTTTGATCTCATCATCTGTTATGGGTCCCATTTCTATTTCAATTTGTGGTGGAGCTTCCTCTGTCCTGTCAACTGAGATTTCTGGTTCAGGCCTATTCAACACCTCTTCAAAATGTTTTTTTCCATCTTTCCAGTTGTTTCTCAAATTTGCATATTGTCTGACCATCTTTATCTTTGATGTTAGTACTGTTGGTATTTACTCTGCCACTAAACTGTTTTGTAATTTTATATAGCTTTCTCATATCTCCAACTTTAGATGCATTTTCAGCCTCTTCTGCAATCTTATCTATGTATGCCTTTTTGTCTGCCTTTGCATTCTTTTTCACTTCTTTTTCCTTAATATTATATAGATCTTTTGTTCTCTCTTGTTATTCTCCTGTTGCTTGGTTGGTTTTTGATTTTAACAGTTTTCTTTCCATAATTAGAGCCCAGGTTTTTCACAGATAGCCATTCCTTTCTTTCTTTATGTTTGTAACCTAAGATGTCTTCACTTGTTTTTAGATAAATTTCACTCATATGTTGCCATTTAGAGTTTATGTCAATCTCATTTTCTTCAAGTTGTAAGACCTCAAATCTGTTTTTCAGTTCTATATTGAAGTTTTGTTGTATTTCAGGTGTAAATTGACGTTATACTAAACTCCGAATTATACACAAGAAACTTAAATTAAAAATCATACAAGACTATCAAAGGCCAGAGGCTCCTGACTTGAGACAGCCTCAAAAATGCGGCGGGGTTAAACGTGTTTATGAGATCTCAATCCTACCTCTATACCTCTCGCCAATGTAAAAAAGTAAACGCATAACAATACGCACATTAAAATTCCGTTCAAGAGAAGTCAGAGTCTAATGTCAGAAGATGTAACAAAACATGCAAAAGAAAATAATCAAAATGACAATAATACATAAATAACAACAGACTACTAGCAGTTAACTGACATGCCAGCTCCGGAACCTCAATTAAAATGATTGAAAGATTGTGTCTTCATCATATGAATATCATGCAAAATCTCTCCCGTGAGTGGTTAAGTATCATCCAAACTTTCATCTAGACGATCTGACAGATAACGATGCACAGAAACGCTCGAGGAACATGGGCTCTCGCAACATGTCACCGGTAAAACACATGTACATGGCATTCCCTCGATGTAGTCATCGATCAAAAACAGCTGCACAAACTTCCGAACAATCTCATAGAAAATAAAGCAGAAACTGTATTACCATACATCAGGACGAACATGCACTATCCAATAGATTTGGTGAATTCTTCGTTGGGAAAATAGACACAATTGGAAACAACCTGAGTAATTCGAACAAATCATCAACAGAAGTTGTCAATGCTCTTGAAGCCGATGTAAAATTCGACTGAAATCCGCTTACTTCGCTTTCACCAGCGTCAACTGAAGAAGTTCGAAGGATAATCAAGAGAGCTCCGGTAAAGTCATGCGAACTCGACCCAATTCCTACTTACATTACCTCTTAAAATCATGTCTCGGCAGCTTACTTCCTATTATAACCAAGATAGTAAACACTTCAATGGCAGAATCGCAAGTTCCTGCATTTTACAAGGAAGCGGTTCTAAGACCTTTGTTGAAAGGCACTGGCTACGGTTACATGGAAATGTAACAATAATAAAAATATTATTGTTACATGGGAGACTAATTGCCGGAATGCAAAGTTGGGCGAGAAACCAAAAAATTACCAATGTAACAATAATTACTGAGGCTACGGTTACATAACGTTATTGTTACATGAAAAACAGTACGCTAGATTTATTAAACTTAAATCTACTATAGTTGTGTTGCTTAATATTCTTTCATATGTACTAAACGATACTTGTAATACTGATAAATAGTAAATATTATTATTCAACAAATATTGTTAAGGTTGAAAAAAAGAAAACTTGGAATGCGTTTTAAACGAAACTGAAACAATATCAAGACATAAATTTCATACAACTATACAACTTGACGCAAATTGATACATCAAAAGCAAAGTTTGCTAACTGTAACTTAAATACTAAGAACTTCTATATGTACACGTATCCGTGGAGGACGTAATCAGTGTGTTCATCCAAAAAAAAAAACCCACTTACTGGATTTGTAGAAATTGCCATTGTAAATAAAAAGTTACAGTAAATAAATTGTATTTAATAAATTTATGTATTGTAAATATAAAATAAATGTCTACAACTTTTATTTTTTAGTACATATTACTAGTCCCATCGTACATTGCTGTTTTTCATGTAACAATAACGCAATGTAACCGTAGCCTCAATAATTATTGTTACATTCGTAATTAAACAGGTCCTTGCCCAACCATGCATTCCGGCATTTAGTCTCCAATGTAACAATAATATTTTTATTATTGTTACATTTCCGTGTAACCGTAGCCAGTGCCTTGTTGAAAAAGCCTGATCTTGACGATGATGAGTTAAAAAACTATCGTCCCGTTTCGAACTTGCCTTTTACCTCAAAGATCTTGGAAAAGGTTAGTGAAACTCGGTTCGAACAGCATCTTGAAGCAAACGCACTTTTCGACAACATGCTTCAGCATATCTTGTCATTCAACAGAAACTGCTCTTCTACGGTTCACTATGATATAGCATTGATAATAACTGTTGTGCAGTACTTGTTATGTTCTATCTATCCGCTGCATTCGACAATATCGACCATCCCATCCTGATTATTCGGTTTGAATACTTTTACGGCATAACTGGCTCAGCGATGTCATGGATGAGATCCTATCTTGAAAGTCGAACTCAACGTGTAGCAATTGGCTCCGTTTTGTCAGATGTAATAAACATTGAATATGGCGTTCCACAAAGTTCAGTTTTGGGACCCCGATTGTATTGTATTTTTGCAAAACCGATCAGTTAAATATGTCGGCGACACAACTTTAGCGATCATGGGTATGCTGATGACACGCAAGTCTTCCTAGTTATCAAACCCCTCGCTAATTGGGACCACATATCTTTACGTCTAGAGACTTGTTTAGCTGACATTAGTAAATGGATGTGCTTAAACATGCTGAAACTGAACCAAGACAAAACGTAACTGATCTTATTTTTACCAAAAAATCGTGTAAAGGAATTTTCGAATTGTCATCTGTTATTTGATGGATCAATTGTAAGCAATGCATCTGTGGTAAAAAATCTTGGTGTTTATTTTGATAGAACATTAAGCATGGAAAAGCAGGTCAATATATCACCGATGATGCCTGTAAAACTTTGGTGTGCTCGCTCGTCTCGTCACGTTCAGACTACGGAAACGCTCTGCTATATGGTGTAAATGCCAGTTTAGTCAATAAGTTACAGCGAGTACAGAATACGGCAGCCAGGCTCGTTACACGTACCAAGAAACATGATCATCATGTTAAAAAACACCAGTTCTTGTGTCTCTTCATTGGATTTCGGTGCAGTACCGAATACAATTTAAACTTCTTTTGTATACTTTCAAAATCCTGCATGGCCTAGCACCCGTCTATCTCATTAGTGCCTATCAACCATCAAGATCTATTAGATCGGAAAATGCCAAGCAGCTTATACAAATTCGTGTACGCACCAAAATCTATGGAGAAAGACGTTTCGACAAAGCTACTGCGAGCCTCTGGAACAATCTTCCTAGCCATCTAAGGCACGAACACTCAATCGAACTTTTTAAGAACAATTTGAAAACCCATTATTTTAGACTATTCAGTTTCTTTTAGGTTTTTTTAATATATGTGTTTCAAAATTTTATTTCATTCTTATTGCATTGATTGTTTTAATGTTTAAAACCTCTTTTTGTCTGCATTGATTGTTTTCTGTAAAGGAGGCTCGCGTGTTTTTTTGAAGAAGTTATGTGCCCTTAGAAAGCTAGTCGATGATTATATCGGTGAGTGAAAAACTGCAAAAAACTGTGATTTAAAAGCATTTCATCAATTTATTCTTTCATGAATTAGTACAAGTGTCTCTCCGGATTATTAATATCAGCTGAAATATGTAAAATGTGACTCCGAAAAGACTTTTGATGATTGCATATGTTTTCAATACTTAACAATGATAGTGAAGGTTGAAATGTACTCACATTATATACTGTAGTTTTATATGTACAAAGGTGTAAATAATGAGTACTTCGTCAAATACGACAGATATAACGGTCAATCATGAAGATATTCAAGGCAATGATGACTTATTTGCAGATGAAATCGAAAATCAAATTGATATAAATAACATTAATTTAACACAATCAATAACCGATAGTCAATTCAATGATGACGACATGTATAGAATTATCCAGACAAAGTTTGGTCAATTAGATAGATATAATTTTAAAAGCGAATTATTACAAAATACTGACACAGATGATTTAAAACCTATCAGAAGCTCCCTTTTTGAATTAACAAAGAAAAAGGAACATGTACTATTAGAATCTAGACTCATCGAACGCACTCACCGTGAAAACGGACCGTCAATCGAAGAAAAGCTTTCTGATGACATTTACACCTTATTTAACTTTCTTGAGGGCAATCTCACAAGTAATGAACTAAAACCTTTAATTTCTCGAGGCAGACGGAATACGAATGCACATTTCGATACTGGCGATAACAGTGTACATGAGGTTCTCAACAAAATGACAAACCGTGAAACAAGCACCCAAGGCAATTCATATATACTTGCAACACTTCTCGAAATCAAACAAAGTTTCAATGAAAAACTTAAAACATTAAACGATAAAATCGACACAATAAATGAGAAATTCGAGTGTGAGATCAAGCGGCTTGCTAATGTGGTTCATGAAAAAGATAGACAAATGTATTTATTAAAAACAGAATTGTATGATGAAAAAGAAAAAGTAACTCGCCTAAGGTCAGAAATCAAACTACAATCTCAAGATTTAAAAGACCAAGAAGATAAGATACGCACGAGTGACGAACAAAGACAAAATGTTTTCAATAAAATAGTTAACCGACTAGAATCAATAGATGGTAAATGTAAAACACTTGGAAAAAATTCAATGTCTTATAGTGAGGCTTTAAATCGAAGTGCTGATGAAAAAATACATTCACAGACGAAAACCGCTAACTCTGAACTTGATAATCATCAAAGTTTACATTACGAAAACAACAGTATAAATAGCGCAAACAGGGATCATGTATATAATCAGGAAAACACAATGACAAAAAACACTTACGTGCATGCATACGCACGACCAAATACAGTGGAAAGACCAGTTTCTACAGAACAGATTCAACAAATACAAACTCGAGTCACAAACGGAGATACAAGTGTATTTCGTGGTGTTGTAAGGAAACGTTCCAGAAGAATCGTACTTTACAATGTAACTGCTGATAAACCTTTCGAACTAGTTGATACTGCAATTAGAAACTTTGCGTCAAGTAAAGGGGTTAATATAACTTTTGTAAAACTGCTAATAAAACGACAATACAAAGACATTGCAACATATACTCTTCGTGCTAACATCAACGAGAGGGACTTTGCTGCAGTAGAAAACGATGACTTCTTTTGGCCAGAAGGCGTTTACTGGCGAGACTATATCCCACAAAACAAACATCAATAACATTCATGTTCAATCTGTTATATATTGTATATTTTATTTTTCTCATGTTGTTACGAATAACAACATGGAATATGAGAGGCGCTATGTATGGCACCTCATATTTCGAAAACTTGCTTAAAGACTCTGATATATGTATTGTAACAGAGCACTGGTTAAATAGAACTAATATTACATTTTTATATGAGTTAGCAAATGATTTTCGAGTATTTTCATGCTTTAGCTCTAGTTCAGTAAATTCAAACAGAGGCTCTGGTGGAGTAGCTATTCTTGTAAGGAAAACATTTGGTTTTAAGACTTCTAATTTAATTTTTGATAATGACAGAATTTGTGCTGTCAAATTATCCAAGCATGGTTATGAAAGTTTATGTATCATAGGTACTTTACTACCATCAACAAATCATTCAGCTGAAGAGTATTTACAATATTTTCAAACTGTGTGTAGTATTTATGATAGAATGTCAGTTGATTGTGTAACTGTAATAGGTGGTGATTTTAATACTGATATTGCAGTAACAAGTTTAAGTAGTAAATCAAAAAATGTCATAGACTTCATTACAAAAAATAATTTATCTCCTGTTCCATTGATGTCCGGTCGTAAAGGCCCTGATTTTACATTTAGGTCTAAAGATATGACACGTAAAACTATGATTGATTATATTTTCATTCCAGAATTCTTTTGTAATGGCTTTACAAATTTAGAAGTCAGAAATGACTGTCCATTTAATGTTTCAGATCATTATCCTATTTTGATTTTCTTAGATATGAATTTGCTATGTAATACATCAAATAAATTTCATCTTTATCGTAAAGTTCTAATGTGGTCGAGATGTGATGAATGGGAGAAGAAATATTATCAAACAGAACTAGACAAATTACTAAATTTTGAAGTTTTACCTTTGAACTCGTGTGAAATAAACGAAAATTACATAGAACATATAAACTCAAATATTGTAAATGTTGTGCATATCGCTGCAAATTCTTGTATTCCCACTGGAAAATTTAGACACTATCTAAAACCGTACTGGAAAAGTAACAGCTTAGATTATTACCATAATAAGCAACGACAAGCTCGTAAAACGTGGCTGTCAATGGGACAAACACGAAACAACGACAATATTTTTTATAAACAGTATAAAGATCAGAAAAGAGAATTTCGAAAGCATAAACGTAATGCAGAGCGATTGTGGGAATCTGAAAAATTTGCTGATGTGCAAAAAGCAGCCGAAATGGACATAGGACAATTTTATCGTGTAGTGCGAAAACATAGACAACAAAAATCGCCAGCAACTTGTTTGAACTATGATGGAAATACAGCTACTAATAACGGGGATATTTGCAAGTTGTGGAGTACTTATTTTAGCGATTTGTATACTCCTAATGAACACGAAAATGACAACTTTGATCAATCTTTTTATATGGATGTCACAGAAAAAATTCGTGAATATAGCAGTCAAATTAGCAAACCGTTTAATGCTTTTTTCGATGTGCCCTACACTGAAGATGAAATATATGAGCAAATTAAAACTTTAAAATGTGGTAAGGCTCCAGGACCGGACTATGTATGCAACGAACATATAATATACGGTGGTAACACCTTGTTGAAATGGATTTGTTATATTTTTAATATTATACTTAAATGCGAATACATTCCATTACTATATCGACATGGCATAATTATTCCGTTATATAAAGGAAATAACAAAGACAAGAGTAATCCGAATAGTTACAGAGCTATTGTCCTTACATCCGTGTTTGGAAAATTACATGACAAAACAGTCCTTCATCGAATAAATAAAATGCTTACTGCACTTGATAAGACTTTTCCTGATCCTTTACAGTTTGGATTTGTTCCTGAACATGGTTCTATCCCCGCTTTATACACACTCAAAGAATGTATTAACGTGTTTATGAAAAGTAAATCTAAACTTTATGTTGGTTTTCTAGATAACGAGAAAGCGTTTGATAAGATCTGGCACGACGGACTTTTTCTGAAATTGAAAGAAATCGGTGTAACTGGTAAATTATGGAACATACTTTTTATGTCTTACAAATCTGCTAGTGCACATGTGCAATATAATGGACTCACTAGTGACAATTTCTCCATTTCGCAGGGAGTAGGGCAAGGGAGAGTACTCTCATCTTGGCTATTCTCCTTATATATAAATGACTTAATATTACAGCTGATTTCGACAAACTGTGGAATACGAATTGGTTATTTGAACATTCCTGCCATTCTTCTTGCGGACGACACAACCCTTCTTAGTGCTTCGCCAAAAGGTCTACAAGCTCTTCTTGACTGTGTACAAACCTATGCTTGTAAATGGAGACTTAAATATAACGGAACAAAAAGTTGTGTCTTGGCTTTTAATAATAATACAGATATTGACATTAAGCTTGGAAATACAAAAATAGCGTGTAAAACTGATACAATTTATGCTGGTACATTGATAACTAACAATAACAAAACGTTTGAAAGGACAAAAAATGCGACTAAGAAGTTAAAGAAAAATCTACACTCATTGTATAGTGCTGGAGTTAACCCGAAAGGCCTTACACCGATTACAAACACGTTAATATGGAAGCGTTTTGTTCTGCCTACAGCATTGTACTCTTGCGAAGTATGGGGACAACTCTCAAATTCTGAAATAGAACTTTTAGAAAGAACACAACGATATGCTGCGCGATATATACAGTGTATGGACAAATATTCACCAACGGACTCAACTATAAGCAACCTTGGTTTATGGTCATTGGAAGCTGCAATTGACAAATTCAAACTTTTATTCTTTGGGCGATTATGTAGGAGTAAATCTACCACAACTCATAAAAAATTATTCAACATGTGCATTAGTCAATTTATTCTGGATGAAAATGCCGAACACTCTATAACCTATAATCTTATTACAACCCTTGTTAAATACGATCTATTTTCTTTCCTTGAAACCTATGTAAATGAGGATTACATACCAGAAAAAGTGCTGTGGTCGAAAATTGTCCGTCAGTCTATTGAAATTTATGAAGAGAACATATGGAAAAGTAATTTAGAAAATAGAAACGAACTCAAAAGGTATTCCAAAATTCATCCTACCCTCTGTGAACATAGATTAATTCGGTTGACAGTTTTATATCCCGATGCAAAACTCGAACTGCTAGTACTTGTGGCTTTAGGATCGGCAGCCATTAAGAAAGCTACATGTACTCTATGTAACAAACAATCTTTCGATATCGTTAAACATTTAATAATGGAGTGTCATGTTCTATTGACAGAGAGAAATGTTATGTTTTATAAAATTGTAGATGAACTTCCCATTCAAAAATCTGTGGACATTTTCAATTTAGACGACGATGACCTTCTTGAAGTACTACTAGGATCTGTTAATGATATAGTATACGATCTCGATCCTATAGATTGGTCTAGAATGATGTATTACATAGCAAAACATGTTTACCCCATGTTTAAGAAATTCAGACATGTATTATTTGAAAACAGATTTAATTTTGAATTTTGAATAGACTTTGATTGAAAAACATTGTGTTTTTGTTGTGTATACAAGAATATGTCATTATATGAATTGTGTGTTTATCTAAATATGGATGTTGTTTTTTTTTTTTGTTTTTTTTTTTTTCATTGGGTATTTATCTCGAAATGTATGATATTTTGTTTATTGTGTAAATAATTATTAATTTCTGTTTGTATGCAAAATCTTCATATACATGGAGGAAATAAAGATTCATTCATTCATTCATTCATTATGGTGTAAATGCCAGTTTAGTCAATAAGTTACAGCGAGTACAGAATACGGCAGCCAGGCTCGTTACACGTACCAAGAAACATGATCATCATGTTAAAAAACACCAGTTCTTGTGTCTCTTCATTGGATTTCGGTGCAGTACCGAATACAATTTAAACTTCTTTTGTATACTTTCAAAATCCTGCATGGCCTAGCACCCGTCTATCTCATTAGTGCCTATCAACCATCAAGATCTATTAGATCGGAAAATGCCAAGCAGCTTATACAAATTCGTGTACGCACCAAAATCTATGGAGAAAGACGTTTCGACAAAGCTACTGCGAGCCTCTGGAACAATCTTCCTAGCCATCTAAGGCACGAACACTCAATCGAACTTTTTAAGAACAATTTGAAAACCCATTATTTTAGACTATTCAGTTTCTTTTAGGTTTTTTTAATATATGTGTTTCAAAATTTTATTTCATTCTTATTGCATTGATTGTTTTAATGTTTAAAACATCTTTTTGTCTGCATTGATTGTTTTCTGTAAAGGAGGCTCGCGTGTATAAGATTTTCAGAAAAAAATTAAACTTGAATTTTTCATAATAAATTTTATTTATTACCTTTAGTAGTTGTTACTTTATCATATGGTACAAAAATCATTCCAAAAAATCAATTCATATTGGCCCTAGGTGACATTTAAAATGTAGATATCATTGGAAAAGCTCCAAATTATCTCCCTTAGGAGCAAACATGCCATTTTTTGGCATTAAAATTGAAATATCTTTTTAACTCATCGGTGACCTATATTTTTTATTGTTGTTTTCGAATAAGCTGTACATAAAATAAATAATTGTAAAGTTTTAGCTATTTAGTTCTTTTTTTATTTCGATATTACCGCTATTTCTTCTATTAGTTCAACAGAAAAAAAGGACATTTACAAAAATGTATGCTTCTTTTGAAAGCAGATGGTGAGCGTAAATGAACGGTGACCCCATTTTTTTATTTCATTTTTCCATTTAGATAAAGTTCATTTATAGAAAAATATAGAAAAATTCTATATTAAATAAAAAAATGATTTTGACCCGCGAGCCCCCTTAAGCATGTTAAGCGCTTAGAATAATTTCAATTAGATAATGCGCTGTATAAATATTGTAAATAAATAAATAAAATAAAAATCATACTATCATAAAACATATGAGACGAACATAACCCGTGTCATGCCAACAACTGTTTTTTTTTTAATAAAAGTGTTTAGTTCCGATGCAAAGACCTTATAAGTGAATCAATATTAAAGCCAAAATATGTAATCTGTAATGACCTGACAACAATATCGTAACTATATCCCTTCTTCATAAATCTGTTTAAAGGTTTTGTAAGCTTTGAGGTAAATACTGACATTTTTGTGTTTTGTTCAATATACTTAATTAAATCCTCGAAAATATACGCATTATTTTCGGTAAACCCTTTTTTGTCAAAGCAATACGCATAAGCACTTGAGTCCACATCCGCTTGCGAACAGAAACAACTCATTGCTTATAATCATAATAATGATAGATACCAAATTTTCAGACCATACCAACATCAATTAAATTGTATAATAGAAACAGAGTTCTTGCTGTTAGACGGATAAAGCTTTAGTTTCAACCAAAGTCATCAAAATATGACAAGCGGTAATGTAAGTACTCCAGTGACACCTTTCGTCTCTTAAAGAATCAACTGTTGCGAAATAATCCACATATATGAGTTATATGCCATTATGAATTGGTATATGTTCCATGACAATATAGAAGCAATCCCGTCATTTTTGATCATTTATCTACGTTGATGACCTTTCAGGTAATTTCCCTTGCTATTTGCAACACAACGGTAACAGGAAATGCTGACTCATCAGATTAAATTAAGTTCACCCTTTTTTTAAAGAAGAGGTGATGTTTCTCAAATTTGACGTTTCTTGGAATGATTGTGCAAATTCTGTTGACTGTTTTGTTCACCCTTTTTTTTAAAGAAGAGGTGATGTTTCTCAAATTTGACGTTTCTTTGAATGATTGTGCAAACTGTTGTTTATGACTGTTTTGTTCGTTTTTCATGTTTTTTATTTCACAAATTGATTGAACGTCTTTTATTAAACATGTCGTTTAAAAAAATTGGTAACTATCTAATAACTCTCTTAGCAAATACACTTTTTGTACATATTGTAAAATATTGGTTTTATAATTGGTTCATATCATATAGTAAGGTTTGAAAACTAAACACCATTATTTATTATTGAGGTGAGGGTTTTCGCTACCAAGGAACCAAGTACTTCAACTAAAGTTGAAAATTGTTTTAAAGAAAGGCAGCAGTAGTATACCATTGTTCGAAACTCATAAATCGATTGTGAAAAAAAAACAAATCCGGGCTACAAACTAAAACTTAGGGAAACTCATCAAATATAAGAGGAGAATAACGACACAACAGAAACACAGCATTAAAATGTAACACACACAGAAACGAACTCTAATATAACTATGGCCATTTTCCTGACTTGGTAGAGGACATTTAAAGAAAATAAAAGTTTCGTAAAGATTCATTTTGGCTTTTATGTTCCAAAAAATGTTCATGCATTTGCTTTACAAGATACTTGATAACTAATATTGTTCATGCGATAAACACTAGTTAACTATTCTAGATATTCCGTCCTTTAATATTAGAAAAAAAATATCCAAATTTTAAATCTGCCAAAAACTTACTTACAATATTTCACTTTTTTCCTGTAATAAAAAAATCATGACAAAGTTAAAGCAAACCTAATTTGATATAATATACTCACTAATGAATCTAAGAACACTATATGAACGGGTACTTGTTCCAACAGCATTTGAAGCAGAACAGCCATATTTACCACTATCAGAAGATTGGAAGTTCAGTACTGTTAAAGAAGGGTTCTGAGTGTTACCGCCAGAATACTTCGCTGTATTGCCTGTGTATAATAATTGCCGTTGCTCAGAATTAGTTGGTGTAAAATACCATCTTATGTCTGAGGCTACTGGTTCCCCGGTAACGAAACATGAGATTAATTGAGATTGTCCCTGGAGAACATCAGCCTTAGCAGGAGACATAGTAATAGTTAAGAAACCTGAAAAGATAATGACACCAGAGATGGGTCAGATTACTTTCAATGTAATTGCTTAAATTACAATTACTTTGTCATTGTGTACGATTGAATTAAATTAATGATTACATTATTTCTGAAAGTGTCTGATTAAATTAATGATTACTTAGCAAAGTAATAATGATTACATCTGATTACAATGAATTTAAAAGAAACCCCATTTTGAATGATATTAATGAATTAACATTTAATACAACTTAAGTACTTTTTAGAAAAGATTTTGTTTTATATATTAGAAAATGAAAACTACAAACTTCATCTATTTAATAAACTACAAACTTAAAGTATAAAAATATAAAGAGTTTGCTGTTTGTCTTCTGACCTCTTCGAGACTATATATGTATTTCAAGGTACAGTTTATGGAAATTAAAATATGGATGAAATAAAGTTACCAGTCAAAAACTATGTAAAACTTTTATGGAATTGTAAACAAAATACAAGTCCTATGAATCATTGCATTTTACATGACAAGTTTAAGACATTTTCTTATCTTCAACAAGATATTTATCCAACTTTTAATTTAGTTTGTGCTAATTAGATAAATTTTCACATGTCTGATTAATCTTTTATTATATACATTGTCCTACAGCTATACTCAATTGGAAATTGCAATAAAAACAAACCTTAATTGGTTTCCTACCTGTCAATAAAAAGTTGACAAAAAAACCAATATTAACAAAAGATCATAATTCAGGATTAAAGAAACAGTTATTATCAAATATATATATGTACATCTTTAAATTGGGATATACATGTAAAATTTTATTTACTAAGGCCAGTACAATATATTTTACTCATTGTATTATATGTCTCTTCTTAGGCTATAAATGATGACTTTTCAATACTGTAACAGTTTATTTTTTACTGAAGTATACAAATCTATTGACATGTTTCATAAAGTAAACCAAACTATCTTAACATGTAAAATATTCTTTAAAAAAGAATAAAAAAATTGTTCATTTATTGACCATAAACACAGTTTAAGATTGTTTTCATTGTAATTAAAATGTAATCAAAAAGTAATCAGGATTACAGGGTATTTTGAAAAGTAATTGATTACAATGATTACTTGAAAAATTGTAATCAATTACAGCTGATTAACGATTACAATTACAATTAAAAAGTCAATTGCTCATGAACAATTGAAAGGTCTTCCCTTTTTTCTTTTATTAATTGCCTTCTTAGTTAAAAAAATATATGGTTTCTAAGGACTTTTATGTTCATAACACGTGGTTGCTAAGGACAAAAATCATTCCTAAGGATAAAATATTACTTCCAGTATTAAAAATGTCATATGTACTATTCATAGTATTTAAAGTTAAAAGAATAATTGATTGCTAAGGACTTATAAGTCGTTGCTAGGGACAAAAATGTCATTTCCAGTATCAAAATTTTTATATTTATATTATTCATAGCCTTCTAAGCTCAAAAATATATGATTGCTAAGATGTTTTATGTCGTTGCTAGGGACTTGACCTCTGACCTTGACCTAACTTTGTAGATCTTATTAGAATTCTGCTATTCAAAGTTTCTTTCTATCTCTAACCAATTTTGAGTTATATGCAAACAATCATCATTTCGGACCCAAAAAACATTTTTGATGCCCTAGTTCCATAACAGAAACCCACATAACAAATGAAGATCTTGACAAGACGCACATTTGCTCTGTTACATTTTATCAGCCATCTTTTATGGTTATTGAGTAAATCAGATAACAAGCTAAGGTCAAAATCTAGGTCATGACCTTGACCTTTGACTTTAGGTCAATTTTCTTGGTCACGTGAATTGATGAGCATTGGTGATGGTCCTAGGTGGTTACAACTTACAGTTTCTGAGTTTAAGTGACCAACCGGCATGGGTCAATTTTCAAAGGGGCATAAACCTACCAATGAGTCGTTGAAACTTTTCAATCCAAATGTAACGAAGAATCAGAGTCTACATTTTTTTCGGTGTTAGGGGGGATAACCGCTATACAGGAAATTTTACGGGGTCGTGCCCTCACCACAAGATAGCTTTTGGTCAACCGATACTAGATACCTAATATCATATCAACATGTCGCGTACTTTTTTTGGGAAATTTTGTTTTAGTTTGGCGGAAAGAATAATAATAATAGTAATAATCAAAATTCAATTCTTCTTGAATAATTGATAGGTCTTTCCTTCCATTTTGTTTTAATTATACCTGTCATAAATAAACTGTTATATATATTGATTGATTAATTGATTGATTTGTTGGTTGGTTGATTGTTTTATTAAACACTTGGGACTAGGGTCTTGTGAAACAAGCAGAAAAAATGAGATCTTGAACCCCGTATTAAACACATGAAACGGAAACATGCATTCATTCATTGATTGATTGATTGATTGATTGATTGCTTGATAAATCGATTAATTGATTGATTGATGGGTTGGTTGGTTAAACACGTTGGATAGGGTCTATTAAAACGAGAGAAAAAACAAAAACAAATGAGAACTTGGACCCCGTATTTAACACATGAAACGGAAACATGCATTGATTGATTGATTGATTGATTGATTGATTGGTTGGTTGGTTGGTTTGTTGGTTGGTTGGTTGGTTATTTAAACACGTTTGATAGGTTCTCTTGATTCAAGTGAAAAACACAAAAGAGATCTCGGACCCCATATTAAACACATGAGACGGAAACATCAATGCACTGATTGATTGATTGATTGATTGATTGGTTGGTTGGTTGGTTGGTTGGTTGTTTAGACACGTTGGATAGGATCTCTTGATACAAGCGAAAAAGAAAAAGATGAGACGGAAACATGCATACACTGATTGGTTGGTTGGTTGGTTGATTATTTGATTGGTTGGTTGGAATTCAAACACACATAAAACTCTTTAAATAGTGTCCAAACCACATAATTTGATGAACTTGACCTTTGACCTTATGACCTTCGTCATGGTCATTGCTCTTTAATGTCATTGCAAAAGACCTATGTCTCAAGGACCTTTGTTAAGAGTTTACTAATAATGGCATTTTATAAACCATCAATAGGGGTTATGTCCCTTATATAATGGAAAAACCAATACAGTCATCAAGTAAAAAAGTTGCCCCTTGAAGTATGAAGCATTTTTCACTGCTTAAATTTTCTGTATCTATAACCATTCAAGAATTATAGGGAAATCAAAGAAATATGAAAATCTTAAATATGACCTTGACCTTTGACCTTGACCTATATTTTCAAGTTTTAGTCCAATGAACTCAAATCTAAAGACCCGAGGTCTTTACAACTTACGGTTCATGAGATTTTTATGCACACAGAAAAGTAAAAAATTCAAGGGGAAATAACTCCTATAAGAAGTCACTGGATCGCTTCGGTTAAAATTTTTTGAAGTTGCCACATCTGGCAAGGAACATTTGAAACAAAAACATTTGCCGCTAAGTCTTATAATTTATGAGGAGTAGTGATAACAGTGTTTTTTTGTTATTGGGAAGATAACTCCTATAAGGTAAATAGTACACTTCGGTGCCCCTAATACCAGATAGCTTTTATTAACCCGATACTTGGTACCAAAGATCGTCTTGATATCTTGAGTACTTTTCTTGGCGATTGACTTTGAAAACGGCGGAAGAAAAAGAATAATAATAAACAAACGAAATACAGTAAGGTCTTTCCATTAAGAAAGGAAAGACATTAATAACCAGAAGAAATACAGTAAGGTCTTTCCTTATAGAAAAAGGAAAAACCTTAATTACCCCAAGTCTTAATGACACATGCACAATATCAGTCATGTTAAAAACGAAAGTAAAAACCAATACAGGCAAAAACTATTCTAAAATTCGTTACAAAAATCCACGTAAAGAAAAACAACAATTTAACAAAATTAAGTCTATTCAAGCGCGTCGGGCAAAAGTCATGAATTTGAATCCAGGCCAGGGAAGAACAGACAATTTGTTTCTGCAAATTTACAGATCTAACATTGTTAAGCTGATGTTTAGTCGAATTAAATGTACAGATTGTATGTTTAGGCAATACATCGCAGAGTCGTCACTTGTTCAGACGTACTTATAACATTATTATTTCTGTAAATGCATCCTTTCATGGATTTTGTCTTAAAATGCATCCATACACAACATAGAATTTTTTTTCAATAATTATAATTTGTACAAAATGATAACTTGTACACAACATATGTATCGCAAAGATATTTTTGTTTCAAGTACATTTTAGTTATAAGGTCAAAAGATATTCACTGGTGAATATATCTAATCTTCAATATAAAAGAATAATATATAAAGCTGGCAACAAATCTATTCACTGAAAGTCTCTAAATTAATGACCAAAACATAATCTTACATAATTCTAATTTAAGATAATTTTGAAGGTTTTTAAATGGTGGAATTAAAATATTTAATTTGCTGCTCATCGTCAAATCTTGTATTTAAAATAAACAACATAACATAAAATTTGAAATGAATCAGTCGGGGAAACGTGACCTATTAAATACTAATAAAAATATTGCATAATGCATAAAATGTTTTAGCCAATTTAGTTTTTTTTAAATATGCTTCTACATTTAATATATACACATGAAAGCACCCGAATGATACGTATTTTTGTAGAACGAAAGTCAAACTCTTTATCAAACATAACGACTTCCGTGTACGTGATGATTTCATTAGATATTTATCTATCATTGTACATGTACAACAAGGACTCCGAGCATTCTTCTTTTTTTGTAACTGATATTAGTATTTGTGACTGTGTATTTTGTAACCAAAATTTCATAATTGTGAATATTAGCAAAGTTCTTATGTAGTTTGTATTTTGATAAAGAGGCAACAGTAGTTTACCGTTGTTAAAAGGTCATAAATCGATTGAGAGGAAATAAATCCGGGAAACAAACTAAAATCGAGGGAAACTCATAAAATATAAGGCGAAAACAACGGAACAACAGAAACTCTGAAGTACAAAAATAAACAAAAAAAAACAAACGGCAACATATATATAAAACAAACACATCATTATTACAAGAATTAAGATTTTGTATGAGTGCCAATCGAATCAAAAAAGGTAAAACAAAGTAAAAGAGCATTGATAGCCAAAATTTCCTAAACGTTTTGAAAGAGGAAAACAACGAAACAACAGAAGCACTGAATTGCAACAAAAAACAAACGACAATGCAACAAACACAGAATCGAACTATAAGATAACAACTTCCATTTTCCTCATTTGGTACAGACATTTTAAGAAAAAAAGGTGGATTATACCTGGATTTGTGTGCAGCAAAACCTCGCGCTTTTATGGCAATGTTAAATATACCTCTAGAATGACAACACTGCATGCAAGTAAATGCAAAAACATTCAGGACAAGAAATATACAAATAACCAATACAATTGTACATTTCGACATGCTAACAACAGAATACAAATGAACACGTAAGGCAATCTAGGACAGCACACAAATATAGCACAACAGATCCACGAACTGTCCCTCACACGATTGTATCAACGCCACAAAAGTGACGTCACAGGTGCATTTAACAAATTGGATATAAATCACGATATTGCTGTCTTCGGATTTCAAACTGGAAATTCCCCATCACCAGCTCTATCACAAATCAGGACAAATACAGTAGAGTCCAGGTTCTATATGCGATATCTAACCTAGGAAAATACTGACTTAATATTTTGGTCATATACATTAATTTTGGTCATCAGAAAAGAAAACGTCGTTAAGGGACAGATAGGAAAGCCGTACAAAAAAACCTTTAAAAACATTTTTGCAGTAAACATCTAACCGTATACTAAAAGTATCTTCACGAAGTCTTGTAATGGATTTCAATATGAAATATATCTGTTCATGAATGATATGGTCAACTTCATAAGTAAAGCTTTTTGTACAATTATAGCTAAAGAGTTTATATATTGAATGATCAGATTTTACTACATCAACTTAATTAAAAAATATAGCACATTTACACCGTGAGCTACATCTGACTAGAACTGACCTCCATTGACAATAAGCCTTGATTTCGTCTGGAATTTTAACCCTGTACCAATATTTATTGTCGCTTGACAGAAATAGTCCTGCTCATCCTCCTCTACAATGTTATATATAGTTAAATCCGTAGCATTTGGATATATTACTATGCTATATTTGCTTCTACTAGATAGTACCGCTGTGTTACCACTAGTACTAGTGATTGAGCTCTTTGACCACGACCATGTTGTAGCCTGGGTTCCAGTTATTGTACACTCTATGGTGTAGGACACATCTCCGTAAACCGCAGTTCCATCTAAGGGTTTCACTTTTAATGATATCTGACCTATATAATAACAATACATGTAATGTAAAAATTATTCTCTATACCTTTTATGTTTTCTAAGCTTTTTTTATGAGTTAACTGTATCAGGAATGTGTACATACAAAAGTTTGAAAGCATACAAGATGTGTAAGCAACATAACAAGTGAAAAGCTTTATAACACAACGGGACTGAAAAACAACAGCCAACTAATGTAATTGGAATGCCATTACTATATTTGTACGAACTCTGAACATATAAATGAAAATATTGATCGATGGCTATTTACATTTCATTGAATCACTGCAAACTTCTTGGCATACATGCAAATATATTTATATTCTTTTATTTGTACTGGTTTAAGGGACAATATAAAAGAGAAAAATAAAAAATAGGGTCAATATGGGAAATAAAGACATGTTTATACATATACGAGGAGCGATTTTTTCTTTAACTTCTGCGTTTAACTATGTTCTCAGTATAACACCCGGGATGCCAATCAGAGGTTCCTTATCTTTCTACACATGTGGAAAACGGTCTATTATCTTGAAATAAACGCATAAAGTATGAAGCTGATCAATAAATCGAGCCACCAGATGTGCGACAATTTAAAAAAATATGTTAAAGACCAATGGCTTTCGACTAATGAGTTTTTAATATCTTAATGGTATCTAATAATCCCTCTGACTTGTTTTACTAACATATAAGAATTAACAAATCAACACAATATTCGTGTCTTACAGGCTCGAATTGTGTTAAATTTCAATGTATACAATACATCATACATCATGAGACCATGCACGTTGCATAACACACCATTACATCATTACAACAAGCCCTTTCACATTCCAATTTAAATCATACACGATTTGCATCATTCAAAATCACACAAAATCTGATGTGTATGACAAATATACAAAAAATGGATACATGTTATAAGATTGAAACTAATATATAAAGCAATACAACCTTTCTTATGCACCTGACTATTACACCAAAACCCAGACATCATTACACCATACGCATTATATATAATTAACTTCATAAATTTATAAGAGCTGTAAATAAAATAAAAATCGTAGAGCACTGTATGATCGTTAAAAGCAGCATATCTTAAATGTTGGTAAAGCACAGACAAATAATAACATATGGAGTTTTCAAAATAAAAACAAATATATCCTGTTGATAGAAAGGGGAATTCATAACCATAAAGTAAGCATACGTTAGCAATTGTAATATTAGTATAGCATGATGGTTATTCGTGAGTTAGGGAAAGAGCATTCATAAACTATGAATTAGCATTCATAAGAGATCTTACCTCCGTTTTCTGTTTCAACCTCCGAAATAACTGAAATATACGGGCATTTAAAATTAACTCAAAGTCACCAACAACAGATGACTATACATTTATAAAGAAGAAAAAATGTTAATGTCATCAAATTCGGAATTACGACTTCCCTTGTTGATAAAGATATATTGTAAATCATCTGCTCACCATTATAAGTTATATGGTTTGCTACTGACCCCATACGGATCCATAGAGGGTTAGTAGAATCCATAGGGGTTGATGTCGGGGGCCGAATCCCCTATGAATTTTATTTACCCTCTATGGATCCGTAGGGGGTCAGTAGTTAACCGTATAACGAATTTATCGGACGCTGGACTTTTTCTGCGGCGTTTTGTTGAAAAATAAACAATGAAACACAACAACTTTAATAGATGACGTCGCCATTATCGCGTCTTGAACCCCATATGAAACTTACTAACCCCATACGGTCTCATAGGGGGTCACCACGTGACGGCGTTTAACCAATCACAACGTGATAATTTATCTGTGGTCCGATAAAAAAGTTTCGTTTTGGTAATACCTAAATAAGACAACATTGACAAAATGCGTGATTGACATTTAGAACAATACAAGGTAAAGTTTTGAGCACTCTAACATTTTTATTTAAGACGAATTACCTTATAAGATGTTTAATAAGAAATTAACAATTCATATGAGTATTGCTTTTTAATCAAATCTATATTGCTGCTTTAGTTAAAACCACTGTATTTATAAAATTTGTTATGAAGATCGTCTGAATTAGTTTCATTTTTTTTTAAAGTCAATGCAGTGTTCCTATGTTTTTACAAAATACATTTTCAAAATTAATAACTTATAAAATAACTTATAAGTGAAGTCACAAAAATAAAAAAAAAAAACCGATAAGTGTAATGACCAAATAGCAACTTATCGTATGAAGATAGACCATGTTTGTGAAATTTAAAAGATAGAACGTAATAGATAAAGATCGTTTACTTTTATTAAATATGATTTTGAATTTCTGACAATTATTTAAACACTAAATGTGTTTTTCAAATTTGTTTTGTATATTATGAGATTTAAGGTAAAGTACTTCCCCCGATTAAAGTGCATAATGTTTTCTTATGTTACGTCAAATTAATTTAGTATGTGAATAGTTTTGTATTATCCTACCCCTCAATTCGACACACATAAATCGTTGGCCAGCTTGTAGATTGATCATGAATGAAATTGAGAATGGAAATTGAGAATATTTTAAAGAGACAACAACCCGACCAAAGAATAGATAATATCTGAAAACCACTAACGCAGCGAGAAAATCCCGTACGCGGAAGTGTGACGTAAACAGAACTTAAATTAAAATAAGAACTATCTTTAAAAAAGATATCCGACGTATTTAAATTTGAGTATATGTTTAAAACTATCATTTCGATAAACTTCAGAAGCACAATGACTTAATGATGCAGAACCTCTTTAATAAAATCTCCATCTGAATGTAACTACAAGAAATTCTTTACTAAGTCTGGTTATATTAAGGCAATAGTATATAAGAATATTGTGATGATACCTAAAAAAATGTTTGTAAAAAAATCCAGTGCAAAAAAAAAAAAAAACAAAAAAAAAAAAAAAAAAAACAAATATACATTTACTACTGTTTACATTACACTTAATTCATGGTTAACAAAGCTAGACACTATTGTTGGTAGTATAAGTTATATCTTTCTATTTACATTCACCCAAAACCCCGCGGAAATATCAAATGCGAAAGTTTACATTAAAAATTATATAATTGTCCAGAATAAACAGCTGTCATGAATGCAAAGAGGTATTAGAGAAACAATTATTTTAATAAAAATATAAATCTTTGTAAGATCTAGTTCAAATATTTAGTTTTTCACTTGCTTTCCATCACGATATAATTTTCGAGACGTTTTTTCAAACACAACCAAATCACCCATCGTGACAGCTTTTTGTCCAATCACAGAAAGGATTTTCGAGCATACATATTCTGTTGCCATAGCGAAGCGTCTTTAAGTTCAAAGGGCACAAAGCGAAACTTACCGACTACGTCGGGAAAACATACAAGACAAACAAAGCCAGAGCTCTTGACTTGAGATTTGCGTAAAAATGTACATCAAGCAAGAATTGAAGTTGTGTTTTGAAAAATAAATTATCAGTTGACATGCATATATATTTTCAGATATCGAAAAGTGTGCCAAACAAATGTAATAGTCTTGACTTGGTACATGAATTTATCGAAGAACAAATTAGCCATACTTACGATGTTACAAAACATACGTAAAGCATATATATTAATTTATCATGCATCTTACAATTAATAATGATGTCGAGTCTAGTCCTTGATTCGTCTTGTGAATACTAGAAGCAAAAAACCCAAATGCGAGGATTAAAGATAAAATTGAGAATGAGATTGGAAAGTGTGTCAAAATAACAACAACTCGACAAAAGATATTGGTCCAAAGAGCAGAAAACAGTTTAAGGATGTTATGTGTCTTCGACACAGCGAGAAAGTAATATATCTTTTGAGAACATCAAAATATGCAGTCAAATTATTGATTAATTCCATTAATTCACCCCAAACTGTCGACAAATGACTCGTGTCTATATTTAGAAAGATATAAATATTCTTCTATTTCTAAATGTTTGTTCATAGATTTAAATGATTCACTGGTAACAACAGTAAGTGCAAGTGTGTGATATTTCTATAGTTTCTTTAATATAACTTTCAAGGAGAATACAATTATTTAAAGTAAGGCTATCAAAAATCGAAACCCCACATAAAACAAAACGATTCTTACTCCAAAAAATAATAACACAAGAATAAACAACCTCTTAAAAATTTATTTGTCTTTATATAACTGCACTCAAACAAGCATTTTGTTTTGTTTTTCACATCTTTATAACTGTCATATTAATTTAAACATATTTATTTATAGTGGATTGGGAAACGAGTTATTGCAACTTATATTAATCCCTTTCCCCCCTTTGCGGGTGCGAATGCTGCCTTGTAGCAGCATTATCCTGCTCTCTTTGGAAATCTACGACGGTGTCTTTTACGTGCAAGAGATATGACTCTCCTAACACGGGTCAGCCATTTATCGTCCCCTTCCGATGGACTATCATCGTTTCCTTACAATCATACTTGCAAATGGTGTCAAGGGATTAATAAGTGTCCGTAAATTCATATTTATGAAGTAGATAATAATGAAATATTATTGTATGTAAGATTGTAGACTTACGATTTATTATCGTGTATGTGTTTGTGCTATGATTCTTAGTATTGTAGTGTTGTCATTTTAGCAATATTTTGTAATGTTGTCATATAAGCAGACAGGTTGTATAGCAAAAAAAGCAGGTTTTCTAAAAATGTCCTGGTCAGGAATATGTCAGTTGCAATAGTACGTAAATGTGTATGTTGGTGTTATTTTACTTGCACTTCAGTGTTATTGGTGTTCTGGTGTTCCTATTTTTCCCGTTATAGTTTTTATTTTCCATCGCTGGTAGTTTCAAACCCGGATTTGCTTTATCGCAATCGATTTATAACTTTTGTACATCGGTATACTACTGTTGCCGTTACTTAGTACATTAAAAATTAAGAAGTGGATAATTTTCAAAATTTCCCTCAATAATGTCTTCTTAGATTTTTAGACAGTGGTCAACACTACAAGATCATTTATTGCGATCTAGAAAATTTTGATTACAATTAATGTATTCAAAGTGCAAAATGTGAACTTTTTATTCGTGTAACGCCGATCCCTTAGATTACCTTAGCTGGATTTGGCAAAACTGTTAGGAATTTTGGTCCTCAATGCTCTGCAACTTCGTACTTTATTTGGCCTTTTTAACTTTTTTTGGATTCAAGCGTCACTGTTGAGTCTATTGTAGACGAAACGCGCGTCTGACGTATATACAAAATTTAGTCCACGTATCTATGATGAGTTTATTAAATAATTGTTACAATTTCTGAATTTGTAATATCTAATTTTTGTCGGTGTTGCTATACGATTAATATTATCGATAATCTTGGGTAGGAAGAGACAATTTAATATAAAAGAATATATTATTCTTATTATATTTGCAAAGAAATATTTTACGTCAATAATTATACTACAGGTTTTTTACGATTTGATTTGCATATGTTACAAGGACACATTCAGGACTATGGCTATTTAAAGAGTTCTACTTTGCAAATATTAACTAAGATTTAAAATTATAATTGGTATCAATGTCGATACGTTGAAAAACTAACAGTTTAAATTTTAGAACGTTAACTTATGATTTTAGGGGGAGACGCATATGAAACAGTGGGTAGCATTTATCTAATACTGAATTTGTCTAAAACTTTGTTACTTAAATTCTCTTGTATGTGTAAATAAGTACCTACCATATATAAGGATCAAGTGAAATACTGAAATATCCATATTTACTTCATGAGGAAGTATATTTCACAAATCACCGAAATTTTCATCGACGATGTGTATCAGGGTTAACAATTTCAATGAAAGATCATGTGTGAATAAGAACTTTAAATATCACTATTTCGAGACACAACATAATTATTGAAAGTAATTATACGACAAGTAGATCTTTTGGGACAATATTGCATTCATCTTATTAAATGTATTAAGGATGTTCACTACGCTGTTTCAAAACAACAAACTTTTTACAAGACTTTTATGAATTGTTTCCCAAAATGAAAGGCTGAATTTAAAAAGCAAACAAGAAAGGGATATGTCCTTGTTTTTTTATAGATATAATCAATTGCATAGTTTAGCTGGAAATTTTTTTCTGTAGATTTGTTTTGACATATTCAACATTTGCATCTCTTTTTCTTTCAAAAACAATGCAAATATAAAAAGAATTTCATTTTTTTTCAAAACATCTTATTTGATTTTGTATGTAATAGAAGTATAAAATAGAAACGAACGAATTAGCGGGTAAAATTTGTATTGTCAGAACGTGGATAAAACTAGAAGATTCCGTATATCTGTTACAGTAAAAAAAATAGTAGAAAAATAGCGAACGTTAAGGATGTACTTAGGTGAGGTTTTGAAATTTGTGACACATATTCGGACTCTTGGTGTTTTTCCATACAATACAATGTAAAATATTTTGCCCCATAACACCCATTTATTTTTTCACATTAGACTAAATGGCTCATGAAAGGTCATTTACCAAAATTTTAGAAAATTCTTAATTTTCTTTCTTTTGTTTTGAGACCTAATATAACCAATCCAAATATAAGGTAAAAGTCGGAGTCAGCCTTTTCCCGCCATATTTTAAATCTCAAATATCTCGAAAAGGAGTTCCATGACCTATCACTATTTCTAACTTATTTTTATCCTTACTTGATGCTCTACCAACTTATAGTATCAATTTTAACTTCTTAATTTATTAATTTTTACCTTACCTCACCTAAGTACATCCTTAATTCGACAATTAAATATTTCCGGTGCACTCAGAATTTTCATTTCTAGTATTTCAAAGAAGATTCGATGACCAGCAATTATTTATATATACACGAAGTCAAAATATCCCAGTCGGTAAAAACACATCTAGAATGTCTTTTTAGATCTTAACTTGAATAATTTGTCTAAAAAATGTGTTTTTCAGGTATTTTGATAGTAAGGTGTTCTTCAATTTCTAGGTGAATATAAAATTTCTGTTATTGAGTGTGAAAAAGTATATATTTTTGATTTGTTTCAAAATTTATGCAATATAAACGTGGAAGTTGGGTTTGTCAGATGATTCGGCTACATAAATTTCTGGTTTGTCAATGAAATTTGGATACAAGGGATACCTCAAATAATTCCCTTGTACGATTTTACTCCCCAAAATATCATCAACGGATAAGGAATATAGAAAAACAATCACTTTTCTGAACATGCTCAAAGTAGAGTAAAATTAATCGCCTGCCACTCGAGCTCTTGGTGGCTAAGCTTATTTCTGCCTACTTTTTTAAATTTGTTTTTATTCCACAAAATTAGAAAATTTTAAAAACTGACATTCAATATTTAATTGAACATAACAAGTTATGTTTTCTTTTGGGTTTTTGTCATGCTGTCAGCAAGTAGATATGGTAAGCTTATTGTGATAAATGCTTGTATTTTTTTATATTTCAAAGTAAAATCATATGTTAAAAACTTAAAAAGCGCTTTTTATATATACTTTTATCCGATCGTTGAAAAAATATATTTTAAATTATATTTTCACGGGCATTTTCAGCAATGTCTGTACATAAATGTAAATTGTAGTATTGCATTAACAACTTTAGTATGATAATTATCTGAATACTTTCTCAAAGAATACCTTGTCAATAACTGTTTTATTATTCATTGCATTACAAAGTCATAAATGTCTTACACCTGTTTCTCCTAATTGTTTAACTTTGTTACGTTAATAAGACAAATGCTCAAGAGTTGCAATATGTTTTTATTTTATAAAATCCCGAAAAATCAAAACGGAAAAGTTTTTCAAAAAGCAAAATTAATCAAACGAATTGAAAACAATTTCCGTTAGACAGATTCAAATTTATATGCATATATTTCCGTTGACATTACTTTTTATTTCTATTTTAACTTTTTGTATGCCTCCAACAGGTAAATCTTTTAAAAAATGTTTAACGAGCTCAAGATTTTAAAAGTGATCAAATATGAAACATTTGGTACATACCATGTATCAAGATTATATGAAATAGTTCCATAAAAAACAAGAATTCCATTTCTACTCAACAAAACTCTAATATTCAAATAGAAGATGATTATTTTGTTAACAAATTCAATGACAATGTAGATACTTTTTGAACGAAAACTTTAAATAAAGGTCAGAAACGTATACAGTCGCATCAGTAACGTTGACGTAGACGTATTTAAGAATACAGTAAATTGATATGATCATGTCGGATTCAGATAAAGATAAACAAAACAAAAAGGAAATACCAGATTTTGTAGCATGCTATTAGCCTTTGAATGATGATATGGAAAGTTTGTGTAGTTTATAGGTATGAAAGGGATAAATGTGAGAAAAAAAATGCTCTGTCATCTATTTACTATCGTTGGCGCCTGGAGATCTAAATTTCTATCTTACTTTTGTTTTATTATTAACAATGTATTTTGATGTTTTTGGAGGCGACTTTCCTGATATGGAACTTGCGCCCTTTTTAATTTTTTCTATCTTACGCTGATTTATTCTGTATTTATATTAGCTCATTTAGGACAAATATTGCATTTTATTTATTGAACGAAAGCTACACGAAAGACACCAGTCAAACATTACTGTAACAAAAAACAGAACGGAGTTTGTTATTAAACAAAGAAATAAATCAAATAAATTTAAAAATAAAAACTTGAACAAGAATTCCATTTTCGTTATATATATGTCACAGTAAAACGTTGAGATTAGGAATTACATGTAATTATTAAAAAATATGAATCACATGAAATTCCTCAAACTGCCCAGTAATTACAAATTTTCACCGGAACTTTTACACCTACATTTGTATTTACTAATGATTAAAAAAATGCTGTTTTGTGGTCTACTGATCATTCAGCCGAGTATTAACTCAAAGTCATCATCCTAAACTATACCTCTTCGTTATAAGTCATAAGCTACGAGATAAACCAAACAATCGAGATAATTTTTTTGTGGTTAAATCATCGATGATAATCAGATAGTGAAATGATTATTAAATTTTACCAGCAAATTTGGTTTAAAATTGTCAAAAAAGTTAAGAAATATTGCTGATTAGTTATTCAAATACAAGTATATCAATTACACTTGGACATTATCTGTTTATCATATGTTAATATTTGGTTACATGTATATGACTGTGTTCAAAGGTCATTTCGATGGTGAATAAAATGACGTTTAGACAATATAACACACATAATTTTGTTATATATTGTAACAGTTCATGCATTTTAATTGTTGTTTTAAGACTTTTAGTGATTTTGATATAAGTTTAAGTATATCATAAATCAAATATGAGAATATGAGTCAAATCGGTGAAAATGAATTAAACAACTAATGCCCCTTTATGCTAACTTTTTCATATTTGTTTAAAATGGGCAACAAGAAGAAAAAAACATATATTTCAGAGGAGATTTTCAAATTATACAAGGAAGAATGTGATAGAGTCTTAATTTCAAAGGATATGCTAAATAAAATTGAGGATTGAAATGGAGAATGTATCAAAGAGACAACAACCCGACCATAGAAAAACTACAGCAGATAGTCACCAACAGATCTTCAATGTAAAGAGAAATTCCCGCACCTGGAGGCGTCCTTCAGCTGGCCCCTAAACAAATATATACTAGTTCATTGATAATGAACGCCATACTAATTTCCAAATTGTACACAAGAAACTAAAATTAAAAACACTACAATCAGCAGATTATTCATTTTGTTTGGAAAGGAAGCAAGATTATGTAAAGAATATACATTATAAAGTACATTGTAAAATTCAAACCAGAAGGCACCAAACCTATACAGAAATAACAATGTATGTCTGTAGCTTGGTTTTTTAAAAATCAGGAACAGTTGTTTCGTAAGGATAGGTGCAACACTATCAAAATGTCAACATTCACTCACATGTACCATCTTATAAACATATACATGTACTTTAAATCTGAATAGATATAGGAAGATGTGGTGTGAGTGCCAATGAGACAACTCTCCATCCAAATAACAATTTCAAAAGTAAACCATTATAGGTTAAAGTACGGCCTTCAACACGGAGCCTTGGCTCACACCGAACAACAAGCTATAAAGGGCCCCAAAATTATTAGTGTAAAACCATTCAAACGGGACAACCAACGCTCTAATTTCCTGAATATTTTTTATTAGCTACAAAAAGGTATGGTAACTGCCAAATAACCATGTAAACATGTAAAATTTGCATTGAGAGGTCTTGGAAAACTTTATTGAATTTTAAATGTGCGTCAGTATGTGTTTACTTTTCTTCATTGGTTAGAGGTATAGGGGAAGGGTTGAGATCTCAAATGTATTTCTCATATTTGGATTTAAATTTTTGTCTTGCATGTTTGCAAATAATTTTTCGCAGGTTCATAATGATAAAAAAAAACATTTTCCCCGTTTCAATTGACAAACAAAACTAACGAATATGCAGTCTTTATGTACCTCTGATTCCTTAACACTTAAATAGGTCATACCCCTTTACTTTTTACTTAGTTTCTTGATTTATGACTTAAATTATAAAACACAAATATCAACTAAGAAAATAGCTGTAAAAATGACCCAAAAAAATCAGTAAATATCTATAATTACTGAGGCAATCAGTTAACACATATATTACTAAATTTATAAGTATTTACATGTATTTACTTAATGTTTTAATAATTACGTGTAATTCCTGATTTTCCCTAGTTACTGTAACATATTTAACACATGACCTGACGCATGTTGAAACTTTTTTTGTACTTTTTTGTGCTTATTGTACACACATAAACCAGTATGCTTTGGATGTCATTTTTTATGTGTAAGATATGATAATTTTATAGCATGAAATATTTAAATTCATTATCAAATATATAGCTCAATACAAACACCTGTGATTTAGACGATGACAAGCAGTTGTATAGTTATACATAGATTTGATTGTATAGGGTATCTATGACAATTGGTTAAACCTTGAATGATAATTTGGAAACAAGATATTCGTTCATCAGAGCGATTCGAAAAATAAAATAGTACTTGTATAAAGTTTGTTTCAGAATAGTAATGAATTAACATATCACAACCTTTACGATTCGCTCGTGTATGTAACAACGTATTAGATTTTAGCGCGAAAAATGTATGTATTACTGAAACATTTTAACACCAGGGTTTTCGATATCACAAACTAGTCAAAACATTTACTAAATTTTATCATCGGTATAAGGAAATAGTTCTTAAATATAACTCAACATGCAGGCATCTCATACGTTCAGGTATTTCATATCCAATCTTTTATGGTATTGTGGATTCATTAATATACGTTTAATACCAATTTTCGTGGATTTCGTGGGTATAGGTAAACCACGAAATTAAATGTTCAACGAAAGACAAATTTTCCATTGCTTGTATGCAGTCTTTGGCAATACCACGAAATCAAATATCCACGAACATGTAAGTTTTCCTCAATCTACGAAAATTGGTTCCCACGAAAATAAATGAATCCACAGTAATATTCTTTACAAAGCACACAAATGTCAGTATTCACCTAAAAAGCTTACAGAATCTTTAACCATACTTATTAAGAAGGGATACAGTTACGATACTGTTTTCGGGTCATTAAAGATTTTTGGCTTTAATATTGATTCACTTATAGGGTCTCTGCATCAAAACTGAACACATTTATTTAAAAAAAAACAGTTGTTGGCATGACACGGGTTATGTTCTTTTCATATATTTTATGATAGTATGATACTAAACACCTAACGGGAGGGATAGTGCCTGATATTTATATGATGAAGACATAATATTTCAATCAGTTGAATTGATGTCTGGAGCTGGTATGTCAGTTAACTGCTAGTAGTCTGTTGCTATTTATTATTGTCATTTTGTTTATTTTCTTTTGTTACATCTTTTGACAGCGGACTCTGACTTCTCTTGAACTGAATTTTAATGTGCGTATTGTTATGCTTTTACTTTTCTACACTGGTTAGAGGTATAGAGGGAGGGTTGAGATCTCATAAACATGTTAAACCCCGCCGCAATTTTGCACCTGTCCAAAGTCAGGAAACTCTGGACTTGGAAAATCTTGTATGATTTTTAATTTTAGTTTTTTGTGTATAATTCGGATTTTTTATGATGTCCATTATTACTGAACTAGTATACATATTTTTTAAGGGTCCAGCTGAAGGACGCCTCCGGGTGCGGGAATGTCTCGCTATAATGAAGACCAATTGGTGATCTTCTGGTGTTGTCTGCTCTATGGTCGGGTTGTTTTCGCTTTGACACATTCCACATTCCCTTTTTTTTTTATTTTGTTTTAAGTCTGTAATTTGATAAGATTTATTTGTCTTCATTTTTAATAAATTAAGGTGTCAGTAGGCTACCAATATGTACGTCTCGTAAATTGATCCAGAAAAGACAAATTCCGCATGCTACATCTTGTGTATTTCCGGAGGCAGACTTTTGCGATATTTTGTTTGTTTATTATGAAGCACCTTGCACATCATAAATAGTCTTTGTGAAATTTCAACATCCATTCAAGTCAAAAGGCATGATATACTTTGACTATTTGTATGCTCTCCATTGCTTTGTTTAAGACCGTAAGTTTGTCTTCATCTTAAGAAGTTAGTTCGGTATGGAACCGAACTTTTAGTCAATATGTTTTTGAAAGATACTGAATGTTGCAAGTGGGTGTAAAGACAGATATGAAAAAAAAACCCATTTCGAATAGGACAAAAGTGTAAAATTTAGGCAAGGTAAGTATTTAAGTCATATATCACTACAAACTGCTCAGAGTCTGAATTGACCAGTGTTTGTGCTCGACCAGAAAAATCTAGCACACATTTTACTCGACATTGTCTCAACTGTACTTAACTGTACTAAAGTGTACTCGACTAGGTCTCGACTTAACTTAATAAGTCTGAATCGGTACTGGATGATCTTTGTGTAGTCTGAAATGGTCTTGACCAAGGCTTGACCTGTTTCGACCTGTCTTGACAAGTCTCGACTCAGTCTTAACCAGTCTCAACCTGTCTCGATTAATTTAATTTTGACTGGTGTAAATCAGCCCATCTAACTAAATTAAATATTGATCTTACAAAATTCAAGCTTTTTATTTATTTCTGTGAAATTTAAATTTTTTATTATACAATAGGTAAAAATAAAAATTAATATATATAAATGCAGATATGCATCTTTAATTTTTTTATAACTTTTTCAAATCTACTTGAATTTTCATCAAATTATGCAGCTATCTTAGATATATATTAAGCTTACTGAATCCCATGTCATTCAGTTTTTTGTTGTATTGCTGTAAAATTTAAGAATTAAATTAATCTAGGTAAAAAAAAGCTAGAATTTGCAGTTCGAACAAAATAGAGATAGTACACTTTATTTTTTTAATAACTTTTTCAAATCAACTTGGATTTTCGTCAAGCTATGCAGCTATCTTAGATATATGCTAGAAACTAAGCAGGCACTTGGCGTTGCTAACGAAAATGACGTGAACTTGACAACGTCGTCATAGGTAAAATAGCGATGAATAGATTATCATTGATCATCTCAACTTGATTGCCTTTCTCGCTTTCGCTGTTCCGGCTCAAGCGATAAAAAAATCTCGTTGAGATGATCATCGATAATCTATTATAACCGATGAAAATATTCCACAATTGAGACAAGCACGCGACTATGTGGCCAAAATTTCTTACCTGCGTTTCATCATTATTCATATCAAATTGTATAAAAGAATAATCCACAATTCTCTCCAATATCAAAATTATAGCATACGATATAAATTCATTACTTAAGGATACCATAAGTCATATTTTGTTAATTGCGACAAAAAAATGCTACATCGAGGAACAAGTGTTTAGTATGCTAGAATTTCTTATTGACAACATATTTTAGAATTTGGAGTTAAAAATTCAACAAATTGTCGGCATGCCCATGTGAACGCATTGTGCACCTCTCTTTACTGACCTCTTTCTATTTCTCAAATGAGTCTGAGTTCCTGCATACACTTCTCAGAAAACAAAAATATCAAACAAGTCAGATCATCTAATTTATAATTCAGATCATCTAATTTATGATTCCGATAAATTTATGATTTTCTCTTCGTTAACAATCCAAACTTTTTTTGATTTGGTTCCATTAATAATATCCTCCAGACCTAAACAATAAAGAAACAACAGACACAGCTTCATCGGTCTCATTTTTTTAATTTAGTTTAAACATCATTTATTGTTCAAAAATGACAAACGGATTAGACACAAGTTTTTCAACTTATTTTACTTTATACTTATTTGTTGACGTACTTCCCAGGTTGTGTAACTTATGCCCGTCTTAAGAAAGTTTGCTCCTCTATTTTTTGAATTTTTGCCAGATTTTCGGAATCTTCTGGTTATATCCATGTATTGCCATTCAAAATTTTGCCCATTAACCCCTACTTGTCTATTCATAATTTTGTAACATAAAGTTCAAAAAGACATATTTCAAAATCTTATAAAATCGTTGTTATTCTTTCATAGTTTTTATGGCTTATATCTCGAGAAAAAGCACACAGACCCTCCACATTTTTCTTCTTTAATTTTTTCTTTATTTATATACTACCAATTGATAACAGTCTTTTTAAAAGCTTGTTATTTTTAAACAGAGTAGCAAACATCCTTAAGTTATGTTTTGGTACCCTTTTTTACTTAGATTCTAGTTATTTTTTCATTTTAGGGTGTTTGCTACTCATTTTCAAGACCGTTAAAAATTGCTAGTATATACGTATATACGTTACGATAATCAGGAAATCATCAATAACATGTTTAGACAAATTGAAACCATATTGTAGAAACCATATTGTAGAAACCATATTGAAGAAACCATATTGTAGAAACCATATTAAAGAAACCATATTGTAGAAACCATATCGAAGAAACCATATTGAAGAAACCATATTGAAGAAACCATATTGTAGAAAAGATATTCCTTAAAGCTTTCCAAAATAAAAGATTGATAAAATAGGATTCTTGAAAAGAGCTTTCAAGTTATTCCAATGCAATAACCCTAAAAAAAAATATTAGACTATATTGAATGTGAATCGCTGTATTCTTATTATTGGATGTTCCTATATTATATATTCAATGTATGGTGAATACGATGCAGAGTATTGTATTAGTAACTTCTATTCTATGTTCTATTGACACAAGAGTGCACACACTGAAATGTCTCGCCTTCTTAACTTATCATTGATATTATGTTGATAGTAGTACTAAGTATAAAGCTTTATTACAACTGTCACATAAACTTAACATTAGCCAAGATAACTCAATAAAGACCAATGAACCATGAGAATGCGGTCAAGGTCAGATTAACCATGCCAGCCAGACATTATACAGCTAACAATGTTTCTATACAACAATTATAGTTGACCTATTACTTATAGTTTAAGAAAAATAGACCAAAACACAAAAATTAACACTGATCAATGAACCATGAAAATGAGGTCAAGGTCAAATAAAACCTGCGCCACTAACATAGATCATTAAATATTTCTATACACCAAATATAGTTAACATATGGCTTATAGTATTAGATAAAGAGAACAAAACTCAAAAACTTAACTTTGACCACTGAACCATGAAAATGGGGTCAAGGTCAGATGACATCTGCCCGCTAGACATGTACACCTTACAATCATTCCATACAACAAATATAGTAGACCTATTGCTTATAGTATCTGAGATATGGACTTGACCACCAAAACTTAACCTTGTTCACTGATCCATGAAATGAGGTCGAGGTCAAGTGAAAACTGTCTGACGGGAATGAGTACCTTGCAAGGTACGCACATACCAAATATAATTATCCTATTACTTATAATAAGAGAGAATTCAACATTACAAAAAATCTGAACTTTTTTTTCAAGTGGTCACTGAACCATGGAAATGAGGTCAAGGACATTGGACATGTGACTGACGGAAAGTTCGTAACATGAGGCATCTATATACAAAGTATGAAGCATCCAGGTCTTCCACCTTCTAAAATATAAAGCTTTTAAGAAGTGAGCTAACACCGCCGCCGCCTCCGCCGGATCACTATCCCTATGTCGAGCTTTCTGCAACAAAAGTTGCAGGCTCGACAAAAACGAATGATTAGATTATAGAACAACCTTTCATGTTTATAATGCTTAAAGAGAAATGAACAAATAAACTAAGTAACTGCTTAATAGAAGTTGAATAGAAAATCAAATTTTACTGATTTTAAAAATGATACGCTTGCTACATATATTTTGCAATGGTAAAACAAAATAACGTAATTTGTCCGTATTTGATGTTTACACGAGAAAAACAAACATTGTTAAGGTCACATTTACTTGCTTTTTTGTTTTTTATCACACAGAAAATGACATTTATAAACATCTTTAATAGAACAGGTTCTTGATCGCTTTCCTATCATATGTGTTCTAAAATGTTGACCACGTAAACATACGCTTTTTACTATTTAAAGCATTACATAGATGCTCATCTTGAAAGAATGATTTAAGAAAATTCGACAACTCAATTCACAAAAAAGATATCATTGTATAAAAAAACTATAACAGCTTTTCAAGACAACACATATTACATATTCCTAATAGTTGTCTCAACATTTTTTTTAACCCAATTCAAAACGTTTGGAAAATCATTGAAGGTTATAATATACGTCATGTTTTTATACATTCTGAAAATTTCACAGGGGTGTATAAACGGTACCAACATAATCGCTTATAAAATGATAGGATTTAAAATATATTTAAGAATGTCACTCGTCCGATTTACGTTTTAATTTATCATTGTCTGCCCGGTGAAAGTGCTATGGCCAAATATCTAATGATATTATTTAATATTCAATTGTTAAATGGGATCAGGGTATATATTGATATGCTTTTGAGACAGATACAATGTCCTAATTGCATATTGCCGTTTATGATTTGATCCCTAGTTTAAGATTAAAGTTTAAATAACTGATATAAACAAAAAAACGAATGAAAATATCTCGGAATTCCCCCATTCATTAATATAGCCGAATCGATAGTTTTGACCTTAAGTAAATTTGCGTGGGTTAAAAAATAAAACTTGTTCTTTAAATTGTTCAACCTAGATTTATTTAATGTGCATGCACCATTACTAGGTTCAAGGTACATGTATTATTATTAATGATTGCGAATCATGTTTCTTTTGTGTACCTGAACTGATAGATAAATTTAAAAAAGGGGAAATTCATAAAAAATGACAAAACCAAACGGTCTATTAAACAAGTTGGAAAACCCAGGTCTCATTTGAGATTAGCATCTTTATTGACATTATAATTGTACTACTTTTTGATAACAACAGAATTCGTTGTTGAAAGAAATAGTCCTGTATATTCAAAAATGTTTCCGTGCATTTATGCTTCTGATTGACAAATTCATGATCAATTATTTCAATTTCAGAAATATTACATACAGAAAATGCTATCAAAATTTAAAATGTGAGTTTTTGTTTTCGTGAAACCTATCCCGTCGCACTTTCGTCGACGAAACGCGCGTCTGGCGTACTAAATTATAATCCTGGTACTTTTGATAACTTTTTTTCTCGAAATTATAAAAGTATCGAAAACATTTCTTAATTTACGGTAACGTTATCAAAGGGACGTAGTTATGTACTGTTTCTCCTATATAACTATACGATTAGCACAACTATTATGTAGAAAGTCAGTGGCCGGTTAAACAATTCAATGAAAATTAGTTTACTACTGTATCAATAACGTTTTGCCTGTTTGTATACAATTGAAATATTTTCTACGAGGTATTTTTTTCAGACCAAGCTGTGTTTTTTTTTATAGAACAGTATACAAATAAGAAACTAACTTTTATATATTAATTGATATCATTGTTAAAACGTCGAAAGAAAAAAGTGTATGTCTTAAATATATGACCTTAACAACATTTATCTTCTGAAAGATTTCTCCTAGTGGACAGACTTCAATTAACATTTTTGGAATGGACAGTGTTTATACTGTTCTTAAAGAAATTTGTCTTGCAGTTAGAGCAATTGTTATTTGTTACTAAGTACATACCATGGATCAAGATGATGTGACATATTTCAATCAAAAACAAGAATTCCATTTTATCTTTATCAAGAAGTACAATCACCAAAACACTGATGCAGTATGGTTAACCAAATGAATGACAGTCGTGATAACAATTGCAGAAGAAAAACATAAACAGATTCGGCTCAATGATAACGTATCCACGTGAATCTGTAACGTTAGCAAATACGTTTTTGATGACGTATTAAAAGAATATGATCGGATCAGATTCATATAATGAAATAGACTAAACAAAAAGAAAAAAACAGATTTTGTCATGCAGTGTGACTTTTAATGATAATAATTTGCACAGTTAAACGGCATGACGGGAATGAACACTGACATTTTATTGTGTTATTTACGTGCTCGGAAAAACTATATGATAGATATACATACATATGATGTTTTTAATTTTGTATTCGTATTTATTCAGTGTAGACAGTGTTTGAAATGTCCTCAAAAATTTTATTCATGATAACGATGAAAATGTATTTTATGCATACTGGTTTTTGTAGGCTAGCTGCTAGTATATACCATATTAAATGATTGGTCGATTGTTGGTTGCTTAAAGTTCAGTGGCAAATTTTTCATGCATGTTCAAGATGAGAACAAATAAACAATAGTGATTGCAATCATTGCATGTGTATTTCGCAATTCCTTAATTCTTCATACCACGACACAAGTCAAATATCATGGCGATTTGGATCCAAATAGAAAGGAAAAGGAGATGCATGTTTATACCACGACACAAGGTACACAAAAATGTAGATTGTCCATTGGAGTCTTTTTTACGGACAATTTGTGAATTGATAGAAACAACAAATGGAAGTTTGTAACGACCTTGACCGGCTATACAGCCCTTGCACGGCCGGATTGATTGAAATAAATACCATTAGTTTGTGATTTTATACTGCAATATCGTCGCACTCAAGAGAAATAACGAAGACTTACTATGAAGGGTGTGTTTATAAGTAACAAAAGCACCATTTGTGTTTACAATTGTTTACAAGATGGTACTCAGGATAGAATCCTATACGGCTTCTGATTGGATGTTACAGTACTGGAATTACATTTAATCGAAAACTTATCCAATTTGATTTGAAAAATGCAGAAAATCATATTCACATTTTACAAAGTAAAGAAAATATATCTCATTTCTACACGTCGGAGCCATTAAAAATATGCCTTTTCACTGAGCTTAAAAAAATGACGATCTTTTTCAACTGCAGTTAACGTCAATTTTTGCCGCATGACCATGTATATATTTTTTTTCATTGTAATGCAACACTGGCATTTCTAGTAACAGGAACTACTGACCGTTTTTCCCTAGTTTGTGTAGTCTTTGAGGGAAACAATACGAAACACCAGTGGTATCATATCTTCGGGAAAATGCATTGCGAATGATTGCGCTCTAGCTTGTAACGTTAATCGACTGTTTTGTTTATACGAAATATCGCAATTGACATAAGTTTCTTGGTAATACGGTTACTTAATGGACCATCAAGTTATGACTCCGCAATTGTGCTTAAAAACAATCAAAATAAATATGCTCAGAAAAACAATAGGCCGCAAAACACTACGGATAACAATTAAGATGGCCTATAATATTAAATACCAATTGTGTTGAGTTTCTTATGGAATGCAGGCCTTAGCTATAGGAAGATGTGGTGTAAGAGCCAATGAGATAACTATCCATCCGAATAACAATTTATAAAAGTAAACCATTATAGGTCATTGTACGGCCTTCAACACGGAGCCTTGACTCACACCGAACAACAAGCTATAAAGGGCCCCAATATCACTAGTGTAAAACTATTCCAACGGGTAAACTAACGGTCTAATCTACATGTATATGAAAAACGAGAAGCGAGAAACACGTATAAATTACACAAACAAACGACAACTACTGTACATTAGAATCCTGACTTAGGACAGGTGCAAACATTTGCAGAGGGATTAAATGTTTTAAAGGTACCAAACCTTCTACCTTTTTTCTTAAACAATAGTATAACATCACAACATAGAAAAACACACGATGAAATATCAATTGGAAGGCTTTCAACTATCTGTTTTCAATTACAAAAAAAATGTATAATAATGCTTTAAAAATATATCGTACAAAATAGATAAGCATCATCTTGTTGAATATTACCATTTTGCTGTGTGGAATATACGATAATATACATTATAAAAATGAAGAGTATGTCCGCCTGTTTATTCGTTCGTCCCCTATCTTGTTGGACGTCTTCGTATGTTAGGGAATCAACATGTAAGTTGTGGTCACATTCACTTGAAACTAAGAGCCCACGTTTGTTATGATGAGGATTTTTTTTCAAATTTGATATACTAGTACTGGTATGCCAAATTATGGGTTTGATCCAATTTCACTTATCATCGAAAAATAGAAACTGCGAGTTGGTCTTTGTGTCTTATGGACAAATATAATTTTGTTTCCGTTGTATGTAAACATTCGCTACATAAAAGACGATATCTGAGAGTTTGAATGGAGTTTTAAAGTATAGAAATTCAAAAATTCAAAATAAAGGAATACAAATGAAGAATAGAGAATGATGGGGTGTTAAACTATAAAGAGTAGTGAATAATTTACAAAATAGAGAAAGAATAAAGAAAAAGTGTCTAGAAAATTAAAGAAAAACGAAAGGAAGGGTCACCTATCCAGACCATCATATCGCATACCATGGATGTATTATATCCCAAGTTATGTCTATGCTTATACTCATTGTTGAAGGCCTTATTGTGAGGCTATAGTTGTTAAGTTTTGTGTTATGCGTCACTTGTGGGCGTTTTTTTCCTCTCTCTACACAATTCGGGAAAAATTCAGTATTAGATCTTAAACGTAAAAATTAATTTAAACAAGTATTATTTTATATATCAAAAATTATCCTCAAGGAAAAGAAACTTTATAGATTAATAAAATGTTGTTTGATATGTGTTTAAGATAATTAATTGAGTTTAGGTTAAAGTGTATTGATATATTTAGTGATCATTATTAAACTTAAACTTTTATTGTCGATAAAAGACCATACTTAGTTATGAATGTTGGAAATTAAATTAATGATTATTAATGACACGTGTGAGACATGTGCGAGTTAAAGTTAAAACCAGGAGTATTTTCTCCGTACGGGGATTAGGTTTTTGACAGACCTACTGGTAATAATAAATTGGGAATTGAGAGATGTTTACTTTCAGGATTCTTTAAGATAAAATTATCTGTATATTTTGAAGTATCTTAGAAATTTGGTATGCAACACATAAAAATAAGTTAATTAAAACATTGTGACATTTTTATTAAGTACAACTTGATATTCCTTTTACCTTCAATTGTATCTGTTAATTATTTTAATAGTTTTAATTTAGTATTACATGATAGTCCTTTTATCTTTACCTTGATATTCTATTTTATTTCACTGAGTTCAACTTGATATTTCTGTTTTTTTATAAAAAAAAATTCTGATCCCTAATTTGATGAATAAAATAGGTGGTCAAGTAGATGACAAACTATGTTTTCTGATTCCAGATTTCCCCCATACCTTATAGGGTTAAATTCTTCAGTTAAAAAGATAATTTGATTGAAAGCGTCGTAAAACTAAAAAAAAAATTCTGACTAGGACAAAAAAAAACATAATCCTTCATGTAACAACTATGTCAATACAAACAATGTCCTTTTTGGTTTCAACTGGTTAAGCTTTAAATATTTCTTTAAAAGCATATTTTCAAAATGACGTCTTTTCGTTAACGATCTCTGTTCTTCTGACTTGTAAGCCGTATTTTGCACAATTAGTTAGAATTTTAGGTCCTCAATGCTCTTCAACTTTGTATTTGTTTGGTTTAATAACTATTTTGATCTGAGCGTCACTGATAAGTCTTCGTTAGACGAAACGCGCGTCTGACGTATTAAATTATAATTCTGTTACCTTTGATAACTGTCTATTGTTGGTACTGACGGCTTTATATGTGTGTATGTACGTAGATTCTTCCGTTTTCGGAGCACATCTCGCGTGTTGCGAGGTACAGTAGAATCCGGGTATTCTCCCTATCAGCTTTTTGTAAACAGATCTCGAGGTATTGACTGGTATTAACCATGTTAAAATAACTGTTGCAAGGACAAGATTATTCGATCATTTCAAATCCCAATCTATAGATATAATAAACTTATAGACCTATATAATCTTTTATGATCTACATGCATCACTGTCCTTTGTTCTCTGAGGGAAATGTGTTGTAATCATATAATGTAAAGTTGTATGTATTAAAGTGTCGCATACCACACCTCTTTATCTTTGTTTATATCTTGATCTTGATTAGATTTAGATATACTTTTATTAATTTAAATCAATCATTTGAATGACACGCCTATGTACATGTAGTTTTCTTTATAAGGCGGGATACTTTTTTGATGACGGTATTTATAAATGTTGTCCAAAAAGTGTCTAACAAATCTATTATACTTTACATAGCTTAATTGCATTCTATTCCATTAGAATTTGGTCTGTTACCGTCACAATCAGAGGCTATATATATACATTTGTGTATATGTAAACATAAATAAATTAATAAAGTTGGTGCGATTATATATTTTTTTTTATTGACGCAAATTATACCTACAGTTTTTTTTAAATAAAGAGGCGCAGAAGAAGTATTGTCTAAAATGTGTTCATTCTTTGCGCAAAACAAATATCGACCCAGCCACTCGATATGAACATTCTGTACTCACGTAACATGAACTTCTACGAGTATTCTCACTCATACCACTGCATGAAAAAATATCTTCTGAGATATTCAAGAGATGACTAAAATGTCCAATGTTGACTACATTTTGATGACTTTTTAATACAGTTTTCAAAAATAAAACAGATCTAAAAGGTCATCTTTTTGTATACCTTTTTTTATTTCAAAAGTAAGTCGAAACGGCCAACTTTTTTTTTTACAAAAGGTGTTAAGTCGATCTTTAAATAGCTAAAATGTTTTTGAAAGGTGAAAGACAAAATATATCTTTGTTTAATAATTAGTTGGAGTTGTTCTCTGTGCGGACTTTCCAAGAATTGAATTTCGTTATGATGTTAAGGATATCGACTGAAACTTACGAAGCATACATTTCCAAGTGATAATGTTTAACAAGAACTTTTTGTTTGAGACCTTCCGACGAGTTGAAAGTTTTTAACGACCTTGACTGGCTTTACAGTCCTTACACGGTCGGTTGAGACCTCTCACGACCAACGCTAAATCGCAATACAAAAGATCAATTTGACTCGAACAGTATTCCTAGCTGTCTACTTAGTCTGCTGGTCATTTCAAGGAAAACAACAACTAAGCTGCCAGCACGACATGAGTAATTATTAATGCGATCAGATCCTATCATTGGACTGCTTAAAAAACATTGTATAAGAAAAGAAGGTATGGTATGATTGCTAATAGCTGTCTACAAGACCAAATGACTTAGATATTACATGTGTAACAATAATAAGTCACCGAACTGCCTTCAACAATTGACAAAATCGTTTACTTTCTAGTAAGCTATAAACGGCCACGAAATGACAAATGTAAAGCAATTTTCTCGTATTGACAGCTCTTCATTTTCCCCAATATTTTGCATTTTAGCATCTGAATTAGCCTTCCGTCTGTTGTATAAATCTCTATTTGGTATTTCTGGTTACCGGAAATGAACAACATAACTTACCGGTACTCGGTTCAATTTATATTTTTCGTGTGCTTGGCGGCCGTGAACAGTTTGTGTCGTCTGCCATAAATGTCAAGTGTTTTTAATGGCAGTGGATACAAATTGTAGTCTCAATCTTATTGAACTAGTCGTCCCATGAATAGAGTATCGAGGCCCACGACACAACTGTTTACATTCACCAAAGATGTTTCTTGTGTAGACAGAACACATCATTGTTATCATTACCACAAGCCCTGTGTCTTTGTAGACCTATTAATATTTTGGAAAAAAAATACCCGTTAGAAATTGCTGCATGATTATTCTATTCGGCAGTCCGGTGAAAAGTTCAAAATGTTTATCAATGACAAGTGTTAAGTACATTTTGTTTACTAAGACTGTATGACTTTTAACAGATTTAATGCTGACCTGGGGCTCCATTATTGACACTGACCATTCTGACACATAAAATTTTATGGTGAAAGTTTTAATTATTTATGTTTATTATTAACTGCACCCAACTGGGTTGTACTAAAGCATGCATAATTAAATTCGAATTATGAAAATGACAAAACTAAGGGCATGTTTACCAAGTGCAAAATGACCTCCATGCGCCGAAGAAACTAAGTCCTTTAAAATGTTTTTTTTTTACATTTGACCAGGATTTTTTTTATTAACCGTACATTGAATACATCAAACCATTAACATAAAATGTTTAGTATATTTTGATATAAGTAAACTTAAGTTTTATAGGTAGAGCTATATAAGATTGCCATCTCATATATAGTCTTTTTATCGCTCTTAAATTCGCCCGAGTTCCTCCGAGGTTTCCCGATTACTGCTACATAAATACACGATCCGTGCAAACATTTTCTTCATGAAGGAAGCTGACCACGGAATAAGAAAGGTAAGTTAATCAAGTTCGGCGTTGGGGTTCGGCAACAATAATGATAATAATAAAATAAAAAAAATGAAAATAATAATATTGATACTAATAATCATTGTAATAATAATAACAATAATAAAAATTATGATTATAATATACATCTGTAATTGAAAAATAGTAATTATACAAATAATAATGATTATACTAAATATTAATGTTGATAATAAAAATTATAATTAAAAGTGTGATTATATATATTTTCATAAATATATTTTGAAAAAATTTATAAGATAATAATGATAATTATTATTTTGGAATAAAAGGTTATTGTACTTACCAAATGATTGCCGATGAGACAAATCTCCAGAAGACACTGAAATTAACAGCTATATGTCATCGTACGGCCTTCAAAAATGTGCAAAGCAATGCGATGCAAAACACGTATTCAAATCACAAATGGTCAAAACATATTGGATTTTATTATTTTCATTGTCATTACATAAACCTATATACCCCTTAGTTTTGTTAAAAGGATTAATGCATTCCTAAGAATATTCATGCAGGATAAACCGTATTTTCTGCAAATTGTCAAATCAAAGCAAAAACAAAAACACAAACAAACAAACCGGAAATCGGTTGCAAAATTAACCTAAGGCGATTCAGTTTCTCGCCATGGAATAAAAATAACGTACACTTTTTTATTTAGTAAAATGCAGTATTTATTTCTTATTAATATTTTTTTTTAATCAAAGAAATAGTTTAAAAACTGCTAGAATCTAGAAAAACTTGGGTTTTTTGTGTGTTTTTTTTGTGTGTTTTTTTTTGGAAGTGGGGGGGGGGGGTCGTCAAAGAAGTAACGAAGACTTGAAAAAATTATACGATAGTATTTTAATACTCCTTCAGTTTTGTGTTAATCTGATGACTCAAGCCCTTTCCAATTGATTTTAACAGTCTGTCCTTATTTTGTGTTGTAACACAACAGTCTCAGATTATGTGTAGGGTTTAGAGCTGGCAAACATGGTTAACCCCTCAACATTATTTTTTGCCAGACTCTTACATTTTCAAATATTCTTACGTTGAACATTTCAAGTGCGGGAGGTCGTGGGACTGATCCCAGGGCGGCTTGAATTAAAGACTTGCTAATGTATAAGTGTTGCTTTCCGCTTAACACGCGGCATGCATGTAGGTGTAAAAGCAAAGTCTGGCTTGATCGGAGTCACATGTGTATCCTTGTAAACTTGCTAATGTTTATGAGTTGCTTTCCGCTTAACACGCGGCATGCATGTAGGTGTAAAAGCAAAGTCTGGCTTGATCGGAGTCACATGTGTATCCTTGTAAACTTGCTAATGTTTATGAGTTGCTTTCCGATTAACACGTTGAATTAAGGTGTAAAAGCGAAGACTGGTCTGGTCTTATCGGAGTCAGAAGGTGTATCCTTGTAGGGTGACGAATCTTCGTGTGCTCTGTTAGCTTAATGCTTAATAAGTATTCAATTTACAACTATGTTTAAAATTATACGAATATATATAAAACCAATGTACTGGTTAGTTTTCGCTGAACAAATCTATATTCCTTCCGGCATGACAATTAAATTGAATTTAGTATCTGATGAACTTGATTCCATCCAGTCTGAGGTCATCTTAAATACACAATAATAAACACACTCAATAATTACACAATTTAAAATCCTAATTTATCTATATAAACCATCAATTTCATCCTGATTGCTATCAATGCTGATTATTATAAGAACATATGAACTCAAATGATTCACTATATCTATATAAAAAAAGTTATGTAATTTATAATTACATATTTATCATCTTAAAAATTATCACACACGAAGACGAGGCAATACATCGAAAACAAACCTCATTGGTATCGGATCTTCTTCTGTAATAGTGCTGCATTGTCAATGTTAAGGTAAATGGTATTCACTTGTACATGCATATTCAGTATTTTATTATTTTGATAGTGTCGAATTATAATTTCTTTTTTTTCATTTCTTTTTTGTTATTGACATGATTGAAATGAAATTTACAGTAACTTCTCAAATAAATAACGTCCTAATGGACACTGCTAGATTCAGATTTAGAAACTACAGAAATTGATAAATCATTCCTATGAATTTATCACGTCTATAAAATATTTCAGTTTTGTAAAAACATAATTTTTATAACCATATTTATCAAGTCTATAAAATATTTCAGTTTTGTACTTCAAAATATAAAATGGTTTTTTTCTACGTTAAATATTGAAGCAGGTCTTGTCAAGATTCCAATAACAATCGTTTCTATTAAAAGATATATAAACTTATTATCATCAAATAAAATAATTAAAACAACGTCACTTCTTTAAACTTTGTAAAATAAACTTTATCGCAAATCTGCACATAAAGGACAATCTAATACAACATGCTCCTCATCCTCAATCTGATTAATATAGATAAAAAAAAATAATGAAAAAAACTCGTTCGTTTACAGTTTTGTTTGTATAGCGACCTGTTTCTATAAGACACATTTATTTGTCGTAACAGGCAAACATTTTCTTTTGCTGTTTGATCGCCTATATATGTGAGTCCTTCAAAAATAGGCAAAACCGATACCATAAGAAATCCATAAAAAATAACATAATGAATGAGCTGTGAAACAATTCAACAGAAAAAGAAAATGAAAACGTCGGCCTGATAAACGATTAAACAAAGAACGAAAAAAAAGGCATCTACTGAATTACAGTATCCTTTCTTGGCACAGACAAAATATCGAATGTACCCTTGTTAAACATGTTTTTTAGTTTTATGTTTGTGAGCGCTTAAACCTCCGTGCAACCTTGGACAATGTTGTACATCTTTATATAAAGCAATAAAACAAAATGCCAAATTTGGATAAAAAGGGGATAACCTAATCCGATACCCACAAGCACAAACAGAACTATCAAAACTGACAAGAGCCAGTCAGTACGGACCCGAGAGCACACGCAGTTGATGATATATAATATTCCTTCTGTGTATTTCGCCTGTCGTTTGCTATTCTTAGTCCTTTCTCAGCTAAAATATTGACTATAATTATGCATGTTTTCCAAGACCGAAATGACGATTTTTATTTCGGTAATTTAAGTTTTAATACTTGGTTAAATAAATATAAAATATTAATTTATAATGCTTTTTAATGATATATGCGTGTCTCATTCTTCATTCATATTCTCAGCTCTAAGAAAATGCAGTTGTCACTACGGTTTTCTTGTCTTTGGTTGTTTGTTGCTTTGGTAACGGTTGAGGTTCTAGCGGGAGACACTGATGGAGCAACATCTATTGTAATCAAGCTAAAAGAAGGAGGAACACAAGAGGATGTTAATACAATTTTGCAGCGACACCCTCAGTATGTCATTGACAAACAGGTATTACTTTTAGATTTTATTCCTTTTATTAAAAAAGAATAATAAAAACAAAAGAAAATAGAACAAATGTGCATTTTTGGGATTGCTTTAAATATAAAGATAAATGTGGACAAATGCTATCTTCGATATTTTTTACCATAAAATCTGTTTTGTATCATTCGAAGCATTTCTGTTCATTTTTTCTTTGAGCCGCAATAATAAATCCACGCCGAATAATTTACATTGGAAACTCTTTGTATTGCAATTTTATCTGATCTATTGATTTTTTTGCTTAAAGTCCAGTGGCAACTATCTTATGATGTCCATGACGAAAATAAATTTAAAGTGAAGATTAGGTCCAGTAGTAGATCTCGTTATGGATAAAAGTCTATAAAATTATAACCCAACAGAAAATGACGGTATAATGAATAAGAACAGAAATTATTTTGAATTTTATATTTTTGTAATATTCCAACTTATTAAACTAATTCTATAACAATTAATCTATTTCAGTTTGAAATTGCTGGACAGGTTTATTATCAACTAAAAATTGATAACTCGAAGAGTTTGAGTCCGCTCCCTATACTAAGACTTGGCACAGGAGGAAGTACTACTCCTACTGAGATTGGAGATGAGGAACAGGTGAATTAATAATCTGTCGTGCCGTGCACGTTAAGGAGCTACCATTTGATTTTTATGGAGAACTAGGATCAAAACTTTTGTCTTATATAAACTGTCATTGCGCATTGTTTTGGCCAAATTGTACATCCTACCTTTTTTTACTCAAAACTCCAGATCGTCTATTTTCAAAATTTCATCCTAACCCGCTCCCCCACTAAAAAATCAAATGGTAGGTCCCCTTACGACCATACGGATGCTATGATAGTTTTTAATGGAAAATTCTTTTTTATAATTTACTTGCGATTAAACTTTCGGTTTTCTGAGCTCCTAGAGGTTTGGTTGAATGTGGTATAAAATTCAATGAGCTGTGTAATGTAATTCTCTGTCAACTATGTTCTAAAAGTTTTGTGTATTTGTGCTTAAATATTTTTGACTATCTGTGCTAAAAATCATCTGGTTTTTTTTTGTGCTTCATTTCGGTGAACGTAATCTCAATAACATTGAGTTAAGCAATTCGCCTTTTCAGAATCTAAACTGAGGACTGTGGGCAATCTCCTATTTCGTACACCAAAATGAAAATGACGTAACGTCATTGGTTGAATTTCCATTTTTCAGAATGATTCAAATAAATTACAACGTTTTGATTTACGCTTTGAAGATATATTCCAGAATGCATTATATTTAGAAACGGCGAATTACTCGATATAAACAAATCTACAGAAAACGTGTAACTGTTGGTGTACGCTTTTGAAAATATATCCCAGAAGGCATTATAATCTAGAACAGAGAGTTACCGGACATAAAAACAAATCTGCAAACTTATATTTATCTATATTAAACGATTTCTTTATTTTATCCATAAAATGATTTTTCTATTTTATCCATGAAATGATTTCAGGTTGAATTCTCAGAAGTACAAACGAAGAAGACATTTCACCTCTTCAAGGCGAAACCAATCACAGATCCGGAATTGAGTGGACTTTGGCATCTGGTATGATTACTAACAGCAGCCATTATTCTAACCTAAACACTCTACCATTATTCCATCTAAATAATACTTTTCAACATTCAAAATTTCTCATTGTTACCGAATTCAATGTTGTTCCATAATTCAAAGGTAAAAAATTAAAGGTTGTCGTGTTAATTCATCCTTATGCAATAACAATACAAATAATTAAAGATACATTTAACAAAAAAGTTACCACATCTTCACATGCCCAGAATTTTTTCTTTCTGGTACATACGCTTTTTAAAATATTACCCAGAGTGCATCAGATTCTTAAACGGCGAATTAACCTTTTTACATCTTTGTTTTTTTTTACAGAACAATGACTTGAAGTATTCGATGAACATAGCGGCGGTTTGGGCTGATGGTTATACAGGAGCCGGTGTTACTGTAGCTATAGTGGACACGTTTATACAGACAAACCATACAGATCTCGGCAATATGGTAAGATATAGTTTTTCGTCTTTAGAAAATATTTTGCCTTACAAAACACAAATTAGAAAATGATAAAAATTACGAATACGTTTTAGCATTTATAAGTTGCTTAACTTGGAATTCATAAATAGAAAACTTTCATATCAAACTTTAGTTAATTATAATAAACTGAGCCTTTATGCCTCTTTCAATGCTTTCTGTGAAAATGCTGTTCATTATCACTGAACTAGTATATATTTGTTTAGGGGCCAGCTGAAGGACGCCTCCGGGTGCGGGAATTTCTCGCTACATTGAAGACCTGTTGGTCACCTTCTGCTGTTGTTTTTTTTTTATTTGGTCGGGTCTCTTTGACACATTCCCCATTTCCAGTCTCAATTTTATTGTTGTTGTTGTACACATTTGATCTATTAATGTAGTACTTTTTGGAAAAGGTAAAATGTTTAATTGAATAAGATTCCGATCCGCGACGATAGTTTGATATTTTATGATGCATAACAAAACCAAACAAATATGATGATGAAACACATGCACTTAAACGGTAGAACCAGTCACTAAAACTTACAACAATGAAAAAGAAATAAAAAAACAACCCTCAATTATTATGAAACAAACTAATTTCAAACATGAAGTGTTCATTAAATGTTTTACAGGATGTTGATAATTCTTATGACTTTTATGATGACGACAGTGACCCAAATCCTGATGACCCAACAATTAGGTAGGTACCATACAATGTAAAGGCAGATACCAGATCTTCTAAGAGTAGATACCAAATAATCGAAATTTAGGTACCTGGAATTCTAAATGAAGGTATAAGATACTATAAAGGACAAAGGTAGGTTCTAGATAATGTAAAGGCAGTTACCAAATACTCTACGGTTATGTACCATATAATTTAAATGTAGGTACCAGATTATCTGAAGGTTAGTTACATTTAATCTAAAGATATATATGTACTAGATAACGTAAAGACAGGTACCAGCTAACGTAAAGTTTGATAGATACCAGATAGTCTAAAGGTACTTGTACAAGCTAACGTAAAGATATTTGGCAATTCTGCGCATGTAAAGGACTTGCACCTTTACTCTGTATCGATAAAAAATGGTTATTTCATCTAATAAACTTCAAAACTTTTTCGAATGTTTTTGTATAACATTAAACTAGCAAGGGATAGTGGTTAAAGCTATTGCAAATTTCTTGTTTTCTTATGTTTTAGATAAAGACAACAGTAGCATACCTCTGTTCAATAGCAACAATTCGATTAAGCAAAAAGAAATCCTGGCAACAATCTATAACCCAGGGAAACACACATTCTAAATCTCGTAATATTTTTCTTTAAATTTTAGCCATGGTACAATGGTTGCAGGAATTGTAGGAGCAACGTATGGAAATGATTTTTGTACTGTTGGTGTGGCATACAATGCTACACTTGTAGGTAAGATAGATAGAACAGCTTCAACACTGTGCTGTGGGTGTGGCATATAATTCTACACTTGTAGGTAAGATAGACAGAACAGCGTCACCACTATACTGTTGGTGTGGCATACAATGCTACACTTGTAGGTAAGATAAATATAACAGCTTCAACACTGTGCTGTGGGTGTGGCATACAATGCTACACTTGTAGGTAAGATAGAAAAAACAGCTTCAACACTGTACTGTTGGTGTGGCATATAATGATACACTTGTAGGTAAGATAGACAGAACAGCGTCACCACTATACTGTTGGTGTGGCATACAATGCTACACTTGTATGTAAGAATATAGAACAGCTTCAACACTGTGCTGTTGGTGTGGCATACAATGCTACACTTGTAGGTAAGATAGATAGAACAGCTTCAACACTGTACTGTTGGTGTGGCATATAATGATACACTTGTAGGTAAGATAAATATAACAGCTTCAACACTGTGCTGTGGGTGTGGCATACAATGCTACACTTGTAGGTAAGATAGAAAAAACAGCTTCAACACTGTACTGTTGGTGTGGCATATAATGATACACTTGTAGGTAAGATAGATAGAACAGCTTCAACACTGTGCTGTGGGTGTTGCATATAATGCTAAACTTGTAGGTAAGATAGATAGAACAGCGTCACCACTTTACTGTTGGTGTGGCATACAATGCTACACTTGTAGGTAAGATAGATAGAACAGCTTCAACACTGTGCTGTGGGTGCGGCATACAATGCTACACTTGTAGGTAAGATAGATAGAACAGCTTCAACACTGTGCTGTTGGTGTGGCATACAATGCTACACTTGTAGGTAAGGTAGATAGAACAGCGTCACCACTTAACTGTTGGTGTGGCATACAATGCTACACTTGTAGGTAAGAAAGATAGAACAGCTTCAACACTGCGCTGTGGATGTTGCATATAATGCTACATTTGTATGTCAGATAGATAGAACAGCTTCAACACTGTACTGTTGGTGTGGCATATAATGCTACACTTGTAGGTAAGATAGATAGAACAGCTTCAACACTGTGCTGTGGGTGTTGCATATAATGCTAAACTTGTAGGTAAGATAGATAGAACAGCGTCACCACTTTACTGTTGGTGTGGCATACAATGCTACACTTGTATGTAAGATAGATAGAACAGCTTCAACACTGTGCTGTGGGTGCGGCATACAATGCTACACTTGTAGGTAAGATAGATAGAACAGCTTCAACACTGTGCTGTTGGTGTGGCATATAATGATACACTTGTAGGTAAGGTAGATAGAACAGCGTCACCACTTAACTGTTGGTGTGGCATACAATGCTACACTTGTAGGTAAGAAAGATAGTACAGCTTCAACACTGCGCTGTGGATGTTGCATATAATGCTACATTTGTATGTCAGATAGATAGAACAGCTTCAACACTGTGCTGTTGATGTTGCATACAATGCTACACTTGTAGGTAAGATAGATGTAACAGCTTCAACACTGTGCTGTAGGTGTTGCATATAATGCTACACTTGTAGGTAAGATAGAAAGAACAGCTTCAACACTGTGCTGTAGGTGTTGCATATAATGCTACACTTGTAGGTAAGATAGATAGAACAGCTTCAACACTGTGCTGTGGGTGTGGCATACAATGCTATACTTGTAGGTAAGATAGATAGAACAGCTCCAACACTGTGCTGTAGGTGTGGCATATAATGCTACACTTGTAGGTAAGATAGATGGAACAGCTTCAACACTGTGCTGTGGTTGTTGCATATAATGCTACACTTGTATGTCAGATAGATAAATACGAATTTTCACTTTACTTTTATTGAGGCTTACAATGCTACATTTGTATGTCAGATAGATAAATCAGCATTTTCACTTTACTGTTATTGAGGCATACAATGCTACATTTGTATGTCAGATTGATAAATCAGCATTTCACTTTACTGTTGTTGAGGCATACAATGCTACATTTGTATGTCAGATTGATAAATCAGCATTTTCACTTTACTGTTATTGAGGCATACAATGCTACATTTGTATGTCAGATTGATAAATCAGCATTTTCACTTTCTGTTATTGAGGCATACAGTGCTACATTTGTATGTCAGATTGATAAATCAGCATTTTCACTTTACTGTTATTGAGGCATACAATGCTACATTTGTATGTCAGATTGATAAATCAGCATTTTCACTTTACTGTTATTGAGGCATACAATGCTACATTTGTATGTCAGATAGATAAATCAGCATTTTCACTTTACTGTTGTTGTGGCATACAATGCTACACTTGTAGGTGATACGGGGCGCCGAATGGGACTCTTGTGGTTTTGTACAAAATTCAATTCTGTCATAACAAAATCATTTTTGTCTTACAAAACTATGTGCTACAGACTTGTTTTGTGAGAAGTTCAATTTTGTGATGACAAAATTCATTTGTGTAGACAAAATTCATTTTTGTCATGACCAAATTCATTTTTGTAGACAATATTCATATTTGTCATGACAAAAGTCAATTTTGTCTTAAAGGTATGCAAATATAAATATATTTGCATACAAAATTGACTTTTGTTACCTGATATGGAAATTAAATCACAAAAGTCAATTGTGTACGGTAAGATTCAATTTTGTGAGACAAAATTGACTTTTGTGAGACAAATTTGACTTTTGTGAGACAAAATTGACTTTTGTGAGACAAAATTGACTTTTGTGAGACAAAATTGACTTTTGTGAGACAAAATTGACTTTTGTGAGACAAAATTGACTTTTGTGAGACAAAATTCAATTTTGTCATTTTTGTTGAGACAAAATTCAATTTTGTCATTTTTGTTGAGACAAAATTCAATTTTGTCATTTTTGTTGAGACAAAAGTCAATTTTGTTAATTTTGTTGAGACAAAAGTCAATTTTGTAAATTTTGTTGAGACAAAAATCAATTTTGTTAATTTTGTTGAGACAAAAGTCAATTTTGTCAATTTTGTTGAGACAAAAGTCAATTTTGTCAATTTTGTTGAGACAAAAGTCAATTTTGTGGCGACAAAATTCATTTTTGTGATGACAAAATTCAATTTTGTAACAACAAAATTGACTTTTATGAGACAAAATTGACTTTCGTGAGACAAAATTGACTTTCGTGAGACAAAAATCAATTTTGTTGAGACAAAATTCAATTTTGTTAATTTTGTTGAGACAAAATTCAATTTTGTTAATTTTGTTGAGACAAAATTCAATGTTGTTAATTTTGTTGAGACAAAATTCAATTTTGTCAATTTTGTTGAGACAAAATTCAATTTTGTCAATTTTGTTGAGACAAAAGTCAATTTTGTCTCACAAAAGTCAATTTTGTCTCACAAAAGTCAATTTTGTGTAACAAAACTCAATTTTGCGTAACAAAAGTCAATTTTGTGTAACAAAAGTCGATTTTGTATGCAAATTAGTTCACAGAAACCAAACTAAACTAATTTAAATACAAAATTGACTTTTGTCGCTCAATTTTCAAATTAGGTAACAAAAGTCAAGTCTGTGTAACAAAAATGAATTTTGTCATGACAAAAGTGACTTTTGTCCGCTGATAGATAAATTTGTATGACAAAATTTCAAATTTGTAGTATGATACAAATTTTGTTAAACTGAACTCATTTTTGTTGAACAAAAGTCACTTTTGTCCGTACAAAATTGAATTTTGAGTACAAAACCACAAGAGTCCCATTCGGCGCCCCGTAGGTGAAATAGATAGAACTATTTTTTTTCAAAGATAGATCTGCTTTGCGATATTCAGGCTGGTATTGGTTTATATCAAGATAACAATGATAGTTCCAGATGTTTGGAGAAGATTAAGATATAGTTTCTATAACTGAACATATTTAAAACAGTAATTGACCTGCTTAGAATAACTTACTAGAGCATTTATAATTAAAAATAACTCAAAAATAAATATTTCAGCTATTGGTCTTCTTGGGGAAACTCAAGAAAGTATGGACTTGAGTGATGCACAAGTAGGAAGAGCTCTGGCACATTATTCTTCTGATGTGTCTATCTATGTGAACAGCTGGGGACCCGACACGACATCTGACTTCCATCCTGCTGGTTCATTGGCTAAAACTGCTCTAGTATCCTTGGCAACAAACGTAAGTAATCCTGCTCATTGGCTGAAACATCTCTAGTATCCTTGGAAACAAACGTAAGTAATCCTGCTAATTGGCTAAAACTGGTCTAGTATCCTTGGCAACAAACGTAAGTTTTCTTACCCATTGGCTAAAACTGCTCTAGTATTCTTGGCAACAAACATAAGTAATCCTGCTAATTGGCTAAAACTGCTCTTATATCATTGGCAACAGACATTAGTAATCCTGCTCATTGGCTGAAACTGCTCTAGTATCCTTGGAAACAAACGTAAGTAAACTGCTCAGTGGCTGAAACTGCTCTAGTATCCTTGACAACAATCGTAAGTTTTCTTGTCATTGGCTAAAACTGCCCTAATATCCTTGCCAACACACGTAAGAAATCCTGCTCATTGGCTAAAACTGCTTAAGTATCCTTGGCAACAAACGTAAGTAATCCTGCTCATGGGCTAAACTGCTCTAGTATCCTTGGCAACAAACGTAAGTAATCCTGCGCATTGGCTAAACTGCTCTTGTATCCTTGGCAACAAACGTAAGTTTTTGATGTTTTATTAATGATGTGAATGTACCACTAATTTTTGGTTGTAATATAAAACACGTTATTATTTTTAGCGTCGTACTTTCTTTGTAGTAATTTTATTATATGATTTTTACTGCAGAAAAAACGACCTTTTTGTATGTGTTGCAACGCTGCCGAAACCTGTTGTCTTAGTAAACGTCGTATATATAGACATATATAGTTAATGATTTAACATACTGTTCTTATGTACTGCTATAACACCAATATCCCAATTAAGTTGGAGGTTTAAATATCGAAAAACAAAATTGTTGTCAGTTACTGTCTGTTCTCCTTTTTGGGGTGTTAATTTTCTTGTTTTCTTGTTTTGCTTTTTGTCATGTCGGGGAATTTTATAGGTGACTTATATAGGGTGAGTGTTTTACTTTTGAATGCCGCACGATGACCTATACTAGCTTAAATCTACAGCATTTGATCTCTGGTGTATATTTATTTCAAACCAATCCTCCTTATTTTTTTTTAAATATTATAAGTAGGCAAGGCAATCTTTCTTTGGCAATTAAACAAAGTCTCTTTATTTTTATAATTTATAGGATATGCAACGCAATCTCTCATTTGCAATCTAATCCAATCTCTGTGTCTTTATATTTTCAAGGGTAGACAAGGCAATGGGAGCATCGTTGTATTCGCTGCTGGTCATTGTTAAGCATACCACATCACCTTATTTTTTTTTTTATATTTTCTAGGGCAGACAAGGCAATGGGAGCATCTTTGTATTCACTGCTGGTCATTGTAAAGCATACCACATCACCTTATTTTTCTATTTTTCTATTGGGAGCATCTTTGTATTCGCCAGGCTAGACAACTCTTTATTTTTATATTTCTTAGGGTAGACAAGGCAATGGGAGCATCTTTGTATTCGCTGCTGGTCATTGTTAAGCATACCACATCACCTTATTTTTTTATATTTTCTAGGGTAGACAAGGCAATGTGAGCATCTTTGTATTCACTGTTGGTCATTGTAAAGCATACCACATGACCTTATTTTTATATTTTTCTATTGGGAGCATCTTTGTATTCGCCAGGCTAGAAACTCTTTATTTTTTATATGTTCTAGGGTAGACAAGGCAATGGGAGCATCTTTGTATTCGCTGCTGGAAATGGAGGAAGTGATTCGAACGCAAATGCCTATCTACAAAGTAGTATATACGCCATCTCTGTTGCCAGCGTTGAATTCGACGCAGTGTCACCGTCTGCTGGATTTGGCGCCAACATAATGACGTCTGCTTACGGTGGTGGGGTTCACTATAAAGCTTTGGTAAGTAAATTGTTTGATTGGTTGTGGTTTGGGGTTGATGTCACATATCTGTGTTCATCTATAATACTAAAATTACGAGGTCCAATTTGTCAGCCGTCATCACGTAAAAACGATGAATCAAAGAATTCAACTGTATATATAACTAATATAGTACAATGGTGTTGATTAAAAATTACACCACTCAAGAACCCTTTGTTTTCCACGTGATTAATATTGCTAATAATTAAGAAGTTCCGGATCGAATCCGACACCGATACCAATAGTATATTCACCTGTTACCTATTACTTTATCTGTACGTTTCCGCGGCATCTGACAGGCGCACCACCAAACGTTGTATTTCGAATTTTGCTGTATATTGTTGAATACAAAATACTCCATTCCAGTCCCCTTTTGTTTTCCAAATTTAAATATTACCAATAACTGATAGGTTACAGGGCGACGGGTTCAAACAGAAAGATTTTAAAAGCAGAGAAAACTGTGCATCCTATAACCGGCAGGACTTTATCAGATGACAATACCAATACCAAAATAAGGCATACGCATAGTTATATACTTTAATTCTGTCACAGACCCGCGATATCACGGGTGTGTTCTAGTATATACTATGATGATTTAAATACTAAGGCAATGTAGAGTACACACCCCAAATATTGAAACTCGTACTGAGTTATTGACGAGAATGTGAACGAGGTTTACAAAATAAAGATATATGGAACAATTTTTAGGTCACATGTGAGCTTTTCCCATCACTTGGCGTCCGTCCTCCGTCGTCGTCGTCGTTAACTTTTACAAACATCTCCTCCTACTGGGCCAAATTTAACCAAAGTTGGCCGCAATCATCATTAATGTATCTAGTTAAAAAACGTGTCCGATGACCCGGCCAACCAACCAAGATGGCCTCAATTGCTAAAAATAGAATATAGGGTTAAAATATAAATGTTGGCTTATATCACTGAAACTAAACCATTTAGTAAAAATCTTACATATGATTAAATTGTTTATCAGGTTAAGATCTAACTGTCCTGAAATTTTCAGACTAATCGGACAACCCATTGTTGATTGCTGCCCATGTATTGATAGTTTTAAGCAAATTTTGCAATTTTTTTTTATTATCTTATATACTAGTATCATTAGGTTGTGATAAACTGTAAAACAGCAATAATGAACATAAATAAAATCTACAAATAAGTCAACATTACCAAAAACCCTTCAGGAGTTATTGTCCTTTACAGTAAATGTTTAACAACTTTTTGTAAGTTTTTTGTTATCTTACAAGAGGTCTCAGAAACTACTCAGACAAATTTGACGAAACTTGGTCACAATCATTATTAGGGTATCTTGTTTTAAAGAATGTTTCTGATGAACCCACTTACCAACCAACATGGATGATATAGCTTAAAATAGAACATAGGAGTTAACTGCAGGTTTTGGCTTATATCTTTGAAACTTAAGCATTTGGAGCAAATTTGACGCAGATGAAAATATTCATCAGGTTAATATATATTCGTCCTGCAATTTTCAGACGAACCAGACAAACTGTTGTTAGGTTGCTGTTCCTGTATAAGTAACCTTTAGGAAATTTGTTGTTTTTGGTTATAATTTTGAATGTTATTACAGATAGAGATAATTTGTAAACAGCAATAATGTTCAGCAAAGCAAAATTTATAAATAAGTGATCAATAGACCCAATAAGGAGTTATTGCCCTTTAAAGTGTAAATTTTTGTAATTTTTTACAAAAGTCTTCTCCTGAAACAACTGAGACAAATTTGACCAAATGTGGCTACAAATAAGCATTAGGGTATTTATTTTTTACAAATGTGTCCGATGGCCCTGCTTGCCAAGCAACATGGCAGACATGGCTAAAAATACCGTATAACGGTTTATTTTTGTGGGTGAAAAATTTCGCGATTTTCATTGAATAAGGTGTACGAAATATGTTGGCGATTATTATTTTGGCGGATTTAAAACTCTTATCAATATCTTTGCATGTCCACCTTTAATTTTGCATTTTGTTCAATGTGCGAAATTAAGCGAAATTTTACACCCCGCGAAAATAACCACCTATACGGTAGAACATAAAAAATGCAGTTTTAACTTGTATCTCTGAAACTAGAGCTAAAGTATAACGGTTGCAATAATGCATGCCTCAATTGTAAATAAAAATATCATGTGAGCGAAATAGCTCCTATGAGCCTCTAGTTTGAGCTTGTAGCTCTGAGTTCATCGATTAATTTGATTTCTTACATGTACACTTTTGGATGTCAATATTCGATTTGTTTTCCACACTTTTGAAGAGTGATTCATTTGGTTTCAATATTTATTGGAGGTCAATTCATTTGGTTACCCACACTGTTGAAGGTAATTTCTTTCATTTGATTTCCCACACTTTTGGAGGTAGATTCATTTATGTTCCCACACTTTCAGGGTTCGATTCAGTAGGTTTCCCACACTTTTGGAGGTCGACTTATTTTGTATCCTTTTTTTTACGAGGTCTATTCATTTGGTTTCGCAGTGGGTTTCCGCACTTTTGAAGCCTGGTTTACCACACTTTTGGAGCTTTATTCAGTATGTGTCCCACAATTTTAGACGTATTAGATGGAGTTTCTTTTATGGCGTTTAAACTTACTATGGGGCAAGTGGAATATTTATGTTTTCTTAAAAAAGTTATTTTTATGCCCCACCTACGATAGTAGAGGGGCATTATGTTTTCTGGTCTGTGCGTCCGTTCGTCCGTCCGTTCGTTCGTTCGTCCGTTCGTCCATCTGTCCCGCTTCAGGTTAAAGTTAAAAATGATAGTGCGAACTTCAGGTAAAAGTGTTTGGTTAAAGTTTTTGGTCAAGGTAGTTTTTTATGAAGTTGAAGTCCAACCAACTTGAAACTGAGTACTTATGTTCCCTATGTTATGATCTTTCTAATTTATCTCAATTTCACGGTCCACTGGACATGGAAAATGTTAATGCGAGTGGGGCATCCGTGTACTATGGACACGTTTTTGTTTTTCTTCCTCCAGAAGTCGACTGTTCCCTATGATGAATGTTCCGAAACAGCTGGAGTAGGTTCATCATTTGCAGCCCCAGTAGCAGCAGGTGTCATAGCTTTAATGCTAGAAGCTAAGTGAGTATACTTGTGAGAAACTCTTGTAAAATATCCTAGTAAGTTCGGCATTATTTGAAACTCTCGTAAAATATCGTAGTATTGAAGGGACGACATCAAAAGTTCAATGTAGGATAAAAAAAAAAAACCTTAATTCATATAGTTTTATCACTGACACCCATACCCCCTCCTAACTTAATTTGGGGAAAATTGATTGACCAATAAGGATATATATGAAATCGATGTTAATTAAACAAAACTTGCAGCAATTTTGACCCCCACCCCAAATTATTTAAATTAAGTTTTTTTATCCTTCATTGATGTTTTGATGTCGTCCCTAAGTTCGATATTCACAGATAGATTAGTTTGGGGTGTTCATAATTTGCATTATCTCGTTTAATAAGTTGATAATCGGGGGTTGTGGGAGGAAATGAACATTCTGGTCTTGAAGTAACCGCTAAAAATAACTTTAACCACCACATGATATATATAAATGAATATTCTGTCCTACAAAATGCAGGACATATAGTATCAATTATAGGTTACATAAATCATAATCTTTCAGTCAGTTTAATTGAAGTCTGGAGCTGGCATGTCAGTTAACTGCTAGTAGTCTGTTGTTATTTATGTATTATTATCATTTTGTTTATTTTCTTTGGTTACATCTTCTGACATCAGACTCGGACTTTTCTTGAACTGAATTTTAATGTGCGTATTGTTATGCGTTTATTTTTCTACATTGGTTAGAGGTATAGGGGGAGGGTTGAGATCTCACAAACATGTTTAACCCCGCCGCATTTTTGCGCCTGTCCCAAGTCAGGAGCCTCTGGGGTTTGTTAGTCTTGTATTATTTTTATATTAGTTTCTTGTGTACAATTTGGAAATTAGTATGGCGTTCATTATCACTGAACTAGTATATATTTGTTTAGGGGCCAGCTGAAGGACGCCTCCGGGTGCGGGAATTTCTCGCTACATTGAAGACCTGTTGGTGACCTTCTGCTGTTATTCTTTATTTGGTCGGGTTGTTGTCTCTTTGACACATTCCCCATTTCCATTCTCAATTTTATACAGTACGACCTTCGACAATGAACAAAACTCATTCAGCATAGCTCGTAACAAAAGGCCATGATATTAGTAATCTAAGGCTATTCAAAGGAGAACACTTACGGCATAGGTTGTGAAAAAAAACAATATTAATGAAATCAAATGTGATATATGAAAAGGTTAGACAGTTAAATTTATCCTTTATCAGATGATTGTTTATGGATGCAGTACTAGTCATACAAATTATTAGATATTGAAATAAAGCCGGGTAACCAGATGGTAAAGTACCGAATGAAGCATATATATGATGACTATTGAAGTATTACTTTTCTATTGAGAGGACAAAAACAAAACCATTAGCTTACTATGTCCATTTTCAGCAACGGTTTAACATGGCGTGATGTTCAACACATCATCATCCGGGGATCAAATGCACGTGGTTTTAAAGATGAGGAGACAAAATGGCGTCGCAATAAATATGGATTTATGTGTAAGTATACACTAAACTAATACACAATTTTATTTAGGGACCAGCGCTGCGTTGAAGACCCATTGGTGGCATTCGGTTGTTATCTGCACTTTGGTCTGGTTGTTGTTTCTTTGGCTTATGCCCCATTTCCATTCTTTTTTTTTTTTTACTTTAAGATCTCTACTATGTACTTTTTTTGAAGTTAGGGATGATGAATGGATACATTTCCTGCCATGTCTGGTCTGTGTGTTTGCTTGATGTTTAAACTTTTTCTGCTTTGTATCCATCTACTAAGTTTAGCCTTTTTCAACTGGTTTTTATAGTTTGTTCTTATGTTGAACTGTTACACCACTGTCCCAGGTTGGGGAGGCTTGTGAGCTCACAAACACGTTTTAATCCCACCATATTTTATATGTGCCTGTACTAAGTCAAATTTAGTGAAGTGGTTGTCGTAGATTCATGGCTGTCATATTTGTTTTTCGGGAATTGTTTTTTTTTATAAAGTAGGCCATTTATTACTTAATTGATTGTTTAATTGAAAAGTTTAATGTTGGAACCTTTGATAACCGACTATATAGTGTGTTTTTCTCGTTGTTGAAGGCCGTACGGTTGCCCATACCTGATTCATTTTGGTGGGTAGTTGTCTCGATGGCAATCATACCACATCTCATTACTTTTATGTCGGAAACTTGCTTGCACACAGCACACATGTACAGCCAATGTATATGACATGAAGGACATACAAAAACTAAAAATTGACCTTGAACTAATTTGTCAATTTTCGTCGCATTTATTTTTCCACGTGTAATGATCTCTGGAATTATAACACAGTTTTTCACCTGACGATTTTCTATGATATGAAATAAATGAAACTTCCGTCTGTCCCGCTTGAGGTAGAAGTTTTTGGTTAATTTATGTTTTGGTGAAGTTGAAGTCCAATCAACTTGAAACCTAAAACACATGTTTCCAATGATTTGGTCTTTCTAATTTTAACGCTAAATTAGAGTTTTGACCACAATTTCATGGTCCACTGAACATAGATAATGTTAGTGAATGTGGGGCATCTGTGTACTATGAACAATTTCTTGTTTTAAAATGTACTAGTTACCAATAAGCTTGATTTGTGAGTTTATTCTGATCAATATTGGAAATAAGATAATAAGTACTAAATACATATTAAACAAATATGTAGCTTATCTAGTATTCGCTCAATCTAATTAAAAACCATGTAAAAACCGATCTCTCATCACTCCCGTTTTCTGATATGTCACATATAAAAAAACGGGAGCGATGAGATATAGGTTTTAAATTAGATTGGTATTCGCTAAGAGTAAAAATGAATTGAAATTTTGCCGAAATTGGTTTTTGTACGTTTATTGTTTTATCCTGTAGTCGATTATTTCATTTATTAATATTTTGAAGTTAATCGTAAAATGGGATTCGGTCTATTGGATGCCAAAGAAGTGGTTGGTTTGGCTAAGAAATGGAAAACAGTTCCGGAACAAATATCCTGCACAGTTTTGGGGCCTATTGGTGTTAACGAGTGAGTACAAGTAACAGAGGTGTATTCTGTTCATTTTTCTATATCTAACGTTTGTAAAAAAAATACTGAACTCCAAGGTCTTTTAAAAAATTCATTGAAACCTGACAAAATCAAACCTGAAGTTTGACAAAACAAAACAACGAACCGATTGGACAACAACTGTCATACCGTTGACTTGGTGTATATATATATAAGTATTTTTTAAAGAAACTGGTGGATTCTACCTGGATTTACTCATCTACAGTAACTATGTGATATGGCAGCTGTTCAAAGTTCCGTTGTGTAACTGTTGATAAAATCGTGTGAGACACCCAAAACAGACATAATTGGTTACTATGACTTATGAGACTAACATAGATAAACAATTGTTAGGGTGCGGAAAAAAATTCCGGACAAAGAGCGGTCATTCCTATTTAATTTTTTGACACTATCAATCAAATTATTATTTAAAAAAATTTAACATAAAAAGAAAATCTGGATTCACCAAAAAAAGTCATATGCTTGGTAAAAACATTTTTTTTAACAAATCGGGGATCAGAATGTTTTTTAGGGAAAAACATAACCCCTCCCACTTGAAGTTAAATGGTCGTTCCCGAATTGTTAATAATTATTGTTCTATCCATTAACACATCGTATTTTTGATTTCATTGTTTTTATTATCCACTTTACTTTGCTTTTATAAAAGTCAAACCATTTTCTTGATTTTTGTAGGAATGTCACAAGTGAAGCATCGGGAAAATCTGCCATCAGGGTAGGTCTTAAGGATTGTGGTATGAGGTATCTGGAGCATGTTCTGGTCACCGTCAATGTACGTTATTCAGCATTCAGAGGAACAGTAGAGCTTGAGTTGATATCGCCAGGCGGAACCAGGATACAGGTCCAGAACGAAAGATATAATGACGCTGTGGCGTCCCCAGAGGAGGGTTCATTCGAGTACACCTACAAAGTTTTGCATCTTTGGGGAGAGTCTCCTCAAGGACTGTGGAAACTTATGTATAAATCTGTAAACCCGTTTGTTGAAGGTTAGTACTGGTATAAACACATAATGCAAAATCATAGCTGTAAAATATAAAAATACGTTATATAATTACCATGAGCAAAAGGAAAAACCGGACATACACTTTTAAGAGTGAACGAACCATAATAAATATGCAAGCTAAAGGGAAATAATTCTTGTGTATTCGTAACATACTATTTACAAAACGATTTACTGTTCGCTCCTGCAGATGACTACAAAAAGGGTTATTACCCTAGAAGTCCGAGTGCACTTTACATTAATCAGAAGTAGAAAAGCTTGCGTACGGCAGAAAGCTTTTAAAAAGCCATTTTTAATGACTTAAGTTTGTGGATGTTTGTGAACGTTTTTTTTAATCAACCATTTTGTTATGTACCAGTATTTTCCTCCGTTATTTATATGAGGACTCCCACTTGGGATATAGTCGTAATACTTTTACCCTATACCGTAATGACCATGCAGCAAACGGGGACATCGATCGGTGTTCTTTATGTTCTAATTCGTAACCTCAACCGAACATAAAGCATTTATCAATATAATACAAAACTCTCAATTGGGAGTAGGTACTTGCAAAAGTCAAGTGCATTTTATTCAGATAATTAATAAATTAATACACGTAATTCATTTTATATCAATGAGAATTGTGATAAATTAATTGTCTGTCTCTGACTAGCACATCAATATTTGCGAACCATCCTGGACTATCAACCTGTAAATAAATAATTATTTAATTTATTTGGAAAAAAGCCTCTAGGACACTTGACTGCAATGACTCGAATGACTTGAACTACTTTAAAATCACCCGTGCATGAAATTCTACCCGCATTCTTTATATATCCAATCAAACAGACCTATCTATAAATAGCATAAACACCTGTACCTTACCAAACGAAACAAACTTGCATCGATATATGAACAACTTTGATAAGTATAAGTAACGTGACGAGGGAGATCTGTATTACGACGCGGATGACTCGTGATGGCCATGGAAAGTGTCTGATAGATGTTTTGTTCGTTTTTATATGTTTTTTTATATTTTGGTTACTATATTTTTATTCTTTTTTAGTTGGACTAGATTCTTGGTCATTGGAGCTTTATGGAACCAAGAAAAGTCCTGGACCAAAATAGTCGTTGTGTAATGAAGACAGAGCCATTTTGATTTAATTTTGTAAGTTATGTTGGTGTAAAAACTTATCTAAGTAATGAATTCATTATGTATAGTATCTAATTTAACAAATACGAAGTATATATACAAGTAATTACGAAAATTGAATTAGAAACAAGGGCAGTGCTCTAGCTTATCTGAGTTATTTTCCAAAAGTTCAAACACTCATATTAAAAATTATATTAACCTTCAAATCAACAAACGAATATGTAATAACATACATGTAACTATAGAGGGGCGTCGGTGACCGAGTGGTCTAAGTAGTCGAACTACTGTATCACTAGCCAGTCAACACTGAGGTTGCGAGTTCGAAAGCCGCACCAGGCAGGTACAATCGACTCCCACCTTAATTGACTAGGATTGTCCGTTTTCCTTCCGAAGTTAGGTGGTTCTCTCCGGACACTGTCGCTAAGTTTGGCTTTCTCAAACAATAAAAAAAGACTGCCACGAAATAGAACGATAGTGTTGAAAGTTGCATTGAACACTTATCACTCAATAACTCTAGATCAATATGAGATAAAACAGTTACGTCAAGGAACGCCCACTTAAAATCAAATGTTCGGGTTCATAAATGAATGAAAAATGCTTCATATTTCAGTTTTGTTAACAAAACAGCTCTTTGCAAAAACTTTTATTATATCACTTTATGTATAAATTCGTATCATATGCATTTAACATTATTTTATAGGTACAAATATCGATATATCTACAAGAGAAAAACAAGTTCATTGCTGGAAAAGACGTCACAGTAAAGTCGAGTTGTCATTGTCATTTTTGTTGTAAATTTTTTTTATACTGATCTAAATAAAAAGAGTACATGTGTTGCATCAAATATAAAGTGCTGAGTTTTTTTTTTTTTTTTTTTATATGTTTTTTTACTTAGGCAGTGGAAGACAATAACAATCAAAACAAGGAGTAAACACAGACTCACAAGACCAAAGGACATTTACATCAACAATAATAATAATTAAGAAACAACACGAACTCCACTAAAACCGGGAGTAAAATCAGGTGCTCCGGAAGGGTAAGCACTTCCTGCACCGTATACGGCACCCGTCGTTTTATTTCTTTGTTCAGCCCAGTAATGATGGAAGGTTATTATGACTGTGGAAGAATATCAGATATGATTTCTGACATACTTTTGTCATAATGGTCAATCAGCTCATGATGGCGACCGTAAAATTTCTTGAGTGATGACCTTAATTTGATAGATTTATAGACCTGTCTTAGCAACTTTTGAGAAAGCAGTATTCCTCGTTCAACAAAATAAACGTACTTCTAGAGTAACGTATCAATTACGTATGCTGGTGCTGCAGGAATGTTGCTACACAGAAAAGGAAAGTTGACTATAGGAAAATTAAAATCATCGTGTTTGCCATATATGATTAAAAGACTGGGCTAATTTCTTTTCTCCTTGCTATACAGGCCCTTGTATCAATTCTGCTTCATAGGAATACAAAAACAAATCTGCAAGTTGAGGGCGCAATTGGTACCCAATAGTCTGTTGGAAGACCAAACCTCCAAATTCCACAAATATGTTGTATAGGGATATATATATTACAATTGATTTTGTTGATTAAATGCTACTTCTAGCAATTGCCACTTCTGATCCATTTTTATTTGTTATGCAAGGGTTAAAAAACATACAAAATATTTTTCTATATCAATCAAATATTTTAAAGCGCTTCTGAATCACGAAATTTAGAAACTAGTTCAGTTTTTAATTGGTTGCAGTTATTGTTTAAACAGATACACAGATATAGCAATCTTTGTTGACTCAGTCAGTTAGCATTGTACAACTTTCGAAAAATGAATAAAGGTCATGTAGTTATAACGTTCACATTCCCTCGAAGTATTCATGATGCAAAACAACAATTAGTCTCCTATATTGGTTACTGGTCACACGCCCAATGAAGCCATTCAACCTTGAGTTCAGAGTAGGGTTCGTGTTGCCTATTCTTTAGTTTTCAATGTTGTGTCGTGTGTACTATTGTTTGTTTTTGTATTTCTCATTTTTAGCCACGGCGTTGTCAGTTTATTTTCGATTTATGAGTTTGACTGTCCCTCTGGTATCTTTAGTCCCTCTTTTAAGTTGATATGTGTCGTCTTTAGTGTTACGGACGAGTAAAATAGGAACTGGTTGACCGTTATGGAATATACGTTTCACATATCTTCGTACTTTATTTGGCCTTTTTCACTTTTTTGGATTCGAGCGTCACTGGTGAGTTTTTTGTAGACGAAACGCGCGTCTGGCGTATATACAAAATTTAGGCCTGGTATCTATGATGAGTTTATATGACAACAGAATTGTTCCAAATCGATGAAAAGACAAATAATAGAAAGCGAAGTTAACAATACACAGTTAGGAGTGATGTTGCGCATTTTTACCCATGTGGATTTATCAAATAAGGGAGTTATTATGTAATCATGAATCAAATTATTTTTTAAACATCTGAGCACTAATTTAATATAATCTTTAAAGTTGGATTATAAGAACACCAAGAATATCTTTTACATGTTTTATGTGCTATTTTCTGTTTGAATGTCCGTATTTTCGTAGCTTTATAAAAAAAAGCAGCTGTGGTATAATTACATCTCAATAAGAGACCAAATGACACAGAAACTAACATCTTTAGGTCACCGTACGGCTTCAACAATAAGCAAAATCCATACCGAGTCCGGATAGAATTTAATGTAAGGTTTTCAAAGTTTTTGACACAATTTTACCAAAAACTGAGATGTAAGACATAATTTTTATTTTATTTGTTGATAGATATATGTAAACAGTTTCAGAAAAGGTATCATTTATTATATTGAAATCGTACTTCTAGCCATATTTTTGGAAAACATGTGACATCTTTTCCTATACACCCATCCCACTTTTGCATTCTTTTATAGCATATAAAATGCAGATTGTTGCCATTGATACACCTAAAGGAAATTATATAATTCACCATTTTAACTTCTGTCTATCAAATCTATTGATACTGATTTTAAACATATATGCACATAGATGGTCTCATAGGGGGTCACCACGTGACGGCGATAAACCAATCACAACGTAATAATTTACCCGCGGTGCGAAAAGCACTTATATGACACAAATAACAGTAAGGTTTATTTGTAAGAAATCCAGGGAACGGTTAAATTTATGAGAGTAATTTCTTACATTTTTTCAAAATTGTTTATTGCTACCAATGGACAGAAAACACCAACCCCACCAAAAACAAGCGCTGCCAAGGGAGTAAGCAGCTTCTGCTTCATATGTTGCACCAGTCGTACTATTTTCAAAATTATGTTAGGGAAAAACAGGCGGAAGTACAAAATGGAAATTTAAAAAAAGAGTCGAAATAGTGTTCTAGAGTATTAGTAATTAGTTAGTTCTATGACTTACCTCGGCTCATATAAAGTGATCATTTTTTTAATAGTTTTTGACATAGGCAGTGGGATTGAGAGTATATAGAGAGTGAAAAATCGTTACCAATCTACGGATTTTTTTCATCCCAGGCATATATTACCTTATTCGTATTTTGCATAGCTTTTTGGAATTTTGGGTCCTCAGTGCTCTTCAACTTTGTACTCGTTTGGCTTTCTATATCTATGTTGATCTGGGCGTCACTGATGAGTATTATGTAGACAAAACGCGCGTAGCGCTTCTTAAATTATAATCCTGGTACCTTTTATAATTAATGACGACAGTTTAAAAATACGCATATTCAACTGTAACACAGATATTCCATAGGTTCAATACAACCAATGTTGTGTCTGTTTTATAAATAGTGAATAGACGACTTAAACTTAACCATTTAGAACATTTGTTTAATAACTTCCTTATTAGCCATCGACTGTGTACTAAAACCAAATTATATTGCAACGTATTAAACAATTTAATAAATACTTGTCACAAATATCTATTTGAGTTATCTAAGTTGATAAATCTACAAAAAGCAATAATGTTTGATCCTAGAAGTTCCAACTTCCTGTTTATTAAATTCCCACACCGGTCCGATGCGAATTGAGTTATGGAGATTTATTGACACAAGGAAATTAATATTTTTGATACCATCGTCCAAGGGAAGTATGACTTTAAGAGGGTCAAAAATGTTTTAATCTCTAAGGGTGTGAATGTTTTGCCCCACGACTTTTTGTATTTTCTCTGATCTTTTTGATTTACTAATTACATCAAGTAATGTATCTTTTTTTTATTATTATTTATATAAGTGTTATAAACGTGGAATGAGGCCAATGAGGCAACTCTTTACAAGAGACCAGAATATAAAGTAAAAGTACGGTGAAGTTCCTCATGCAAAGTTAACCGTAGATTAAAGAAGCTTTTATGTTTACGTGTTATAGCACTTACAGTTGCAGTTTAATCGTGATTTCTTGCTTTCATGTAATTAGGTTTAATGTGTAATACCACCTATGATTTCTCCTAATAGTCTTTGTGAACTTACATGAAGATTTTGCATAAGTTATCCATGTTTCAAATAAAGTATATGATATGATTCATGTTGTATCCTGTCCAGAACTTCTATTATGGACAAAATTTCACATAAAATAGCATTGCATACAAGAAAATAACCATCACTCGAATCTTACCAATCAAATTTTCACCTTGATTTTACCTGTGTACTAGCTTTAGTGAACATGTAATCTTACGTTTCTAAAATATTCTATAGAAACACCAAATAACAAAATAATTGTGCTTTGAAATGCCCAAGATATATGTTAATGATCCAGAAATGTTTTACTGCTATGAAATGTAGGATTATTTTCCTAAAACTGTAAATTCAAGGGCATTTTTTCGAACCTTTTTTGTATGCATTCGAATGTGACGCAATTCTAGTTTGTTGGTATTACACCTAAAGTAAACATGACACCTTTGAAAATTGGAAAGAGCTCATGTAGTGCAGTACATAGTCCTTTGACATATTCATAATCGAAAAACAAAAGAAAAGTTTGCAATGGGAATCCGTGCTACATTGGTTGTTGCTCACAAGAAAGCTCTTAAACCAAGAGTTCTAAGTGGTGAAAATAAAATCATCCATTCTCTTATTGTACGGACGAGTTGTGGAATATCTGTTTCACAGACGACATCATATTATATGTTCCAAAACAACCAAATGATAAAACATAGAAAACTAAATACAGATCTTCAAGAACCACATCAAAACAAAGGTTGATCACAAGTGTTGCGGAGGGATAATCAGATCCTGCTTCAATTGTCGCAGCCGTCATACTACTGACTAACTTTATTAGGGAATGAAATTACAACATATTGAAAAGACGACTTAAATTGAACTATTTTTTATATAACCTTTACGTTTGATTAAATAGATTCCTTGCATTTCATTGATTGTGTTTTTGGACCAACTTATTCTGCCACATACCAAAAACTTTTAAGAATTACTTGTCACAAAATATCTATTTATGCCATCTAGGTTTATAAATCTTATCTATTTATGTCATCTAGGTTTATAAATCTACAAAAGAGATATAGTGTTCTCTCCGAGTGGTTTCAACTTCCTGTTTATTTACATCCAATTCCAAGCATATAAAACTTGACCTTTATATAGTTATTGTGACGGTCGTTCCATGGGAGATATACAGATTTATGGACCCAAGGAAATTCATATTTCGAAAGCATAGTCCTATCTATATGTAATGCTTTTGGACATGTAGAGGGTTAGCAAATATGCCTACCTCTCCAGACAGTAGACAAGAATGATTTGTTCCATAACTTTTTGATATGCAACATGACTTATATATATATGTATATACTTATTTATTTACATATGAAAGTCATGCATCTTATATGTTTTAGGAATTGTCCTTCAAATTGTTCAACTAGATTATGCGTAATAGACGTTTTGGTAAAGACATTTGTCATTATTTTTTTTATTCAGTAACTGTATATGACATTTTTTGGGGATAACTGTCAAATAATTTTTTTTATTATAGTTTGAAGCAGAACTAAACTGATTCTTTCGGTTTTTTTTGTATGAAAATTTTGAACAGTTTGATGAACTGTTGCCTTATTGATAAACACCTTTCGTTGTCTACACAGTAATTGTTTAAGACCAAACTTCCCTGTCCAATACATTACAGTCCTCTAATTTAGTATTATCACCTAATTGACCATGATAGAAAAAGCAAAATAACGAAAATACTGAGCTCTACGGAAAAATTAAAACGGAGGGTTCCTATAAGCAAATGGCGAAATCAAAAGCACAAACACATCAAACTAATGAATAACATTCGTCATATTCCTGAATTGGTACAGATATTTTCTTATGTAGAAAATGGTGGATTAAATCTAGCGTTATCGCTTGCTAATCCTCTCACTTGTATGACAGTTGCATCAAATTACATTATATTGACAACCATGTGTGAACAAAACAAACATACCAGACATTACAGGTAAAAATGTCAAAAATAAGTGTACAGCAGTCAAAATTGTGTTATTATCTTAATCACTATAAAAACAAGCATATATTTATCGTTACATCGCATAAGGATGTTCTATGATTATGCTATGAATTCTCCTATACTTTGTATTAATGCTTTGTTTATAGTGGTCGCAATAGGTTTTGTCGGAATCGTAAATCAAGACAACAACGCCATAAAAAAAGAAAAAAAGAAGATGTGGTATGATTGCCAATGAAACAACTCTCCACAAGAGCCCAAATTACACAGAAATTAACAAGTATAGGTCATCGTACGGCCTTCACCAGTGAACAAAGTCAATACTGTACAAAGGTGCATTAATGCAAACTATAATCAATTGTTTATTGCATACAAGCTTCAAGCAAAAAAGTTATAATATATATCATCCTCCTAAGGATCCGGATTGATACAGTTACGTGACAAATCAGTCACTTATTATACAGCTTTATTCATATACCTATTACATCCCCCGTTTATTCGGAACTCTGCGTTGTTAGTCTCCTTAATCGTTTTTAATGTAGCGTTACTTAAATACTTGATTCAATTTCCGACCGGAAAATCTCTTCATTCACTCGCTGGTCATGTTTTTCTCTTCCTTCTTGTTAAACGAACATGAATGGAATGTATATAACGTTTATCATATTTATAAATGGATTGTTATCACTGTTTATATGCAAATGCGATTCAGGTATGTCCATACTACAAATATCATTTAGATTTAGAAATTAGCATTTTTTTCTAAAAATATAAAATATATCAAGATAGAACTTGTGGTCATTGTATAGTCTGAATGATTTTGTTAATATAACTTTTAAACAAACGTTATTCCCTTTGAAATATTTATCATTGTTGAGGCATTATGTAGCTTACTTGACGTTCTATGTTTGTTTATTGTTGAAAGCCATATGGCTACTTATAGATTTAACTTCAATGCCATTTTGTCTCTGGTGTAGAGTTATCTCATTATCAATCATACCATGTCTCTTTATTTTTATCTACAATTACTCGTTTGCATCATGACAATTCTAGTATGTACATGTATGTAAAACCTATTTTCCTGGATAAATAGCAAATATTTTGATTTTATTTACCAAACATTAGAAAATCAAAGAAAAAGTACAAAACAATTAAGATGTCTTCTCGCTTTGTAGTGTTATAAGTAAACTTGATATATAGTACATGTAGTGTATAACTACACTGTAGATTCAGGTAAGTTTATATTTCCAGAAAAATACGGATGTTACCAAGATATTTCAAGAAAAAGGACAAAATCATTAAAATGTCTTCTCGCTTCTTAGTGTAATAACTGCTGTGTGATATTAACAATTGTATGTTAAATGAGTTACCTTCGTTAAATAAAGAATTTATTATTATTATTATTATTATTACACTAGCTTAAAGTACCTGACCATACTATAGATTTAGATAACGTATAACATGTGTTTTGAGGAGAAGCGGAATATATCAAAAGAGAGAGATAAAGGAGAAGGGAGATATCATAGGGATAGATAAAGGTGAGGGGAGATATCAAAAAGAATAGATAATAGAGGGAAGATACCAAAGATATAGATATAAGAGAGGGAGTATACCAAAGGGATAGATAAAAGAGAGGGGATATACCAAAGGGATAGATAAGAGAGGGGAGAAACCAAAAGGATAGATAAAAGAGAGGGAAGATACCAAAGGGATAGATAAGAGAGAGGGGATATACCAAAGGGATAGATAAGAGAGGGGAGAAACCAAAGATATAGATATAAGAGAGGGAGTATACCAAAGGGATAGATAAGAGAGAGGGGATATACCAAAGGGATAGATAAGAGAGGGGAGATACCAAAGGGATAGATAAAAGAGAGGATAGATACCAAAGGGATAGATAAGAGAGAGGATAGATACCAAAGGGATAGATAAAAGAGAGGATAGATACCAAAGGGATAGATAAAAGAGAGGGAAGATACCAAAAGGATAGATAAAAGAGAGGGAAGATACCAAAATGATAGATAAAAGAGAGGGAAGATACCAAAATGATAGATAAAAGAGAGGGAAGATACCAAAATGATAGATAAAAGAGAGGGAAGATACCAAAATGATAGATAAAAGAGAGGGAAGATACCAAAATGATAGATAAAAGAGAGGGAAGATACCAAAATGATAGATAAAAGAGAGGGAAGATACCAAAATGATAGATAAAAGAGACGGAAGATACCAAAATGATAGATAAAAGAGAGGGAAGATACCAAAAGGGATAGTTAAAAGAGAGGGAGGATACCAAAAGGGATAGATAAAAGAGAGGGAGGATACCAAAAGGGATAGATAAAAGAGAGGGAGGATACCAAAAGGGATAGACAAAAGAGAGGGAGGATACCAAAAGGGATAGTTAAAAGAGAGGGAAGATACCAAAATGATAGATAAAAGAGAGGGAAGATACCAAAAGGGATAGATAAAAGAGAGGGAAGATACCAAAAGGGATAGTTAAAAGAGAGGGAAGATACCAAAATGATAGATAAAAGAGAGGAAAGATACCAAAATGATAGATAAAAGAGAGGGAAGATACCAAAATGATAGATAAAAGAGAGGGAAGATACCAAAAGGGATAGTTAAAAGAGAGGGAAGATACCAAAAGGGATAGATAAAAGAGAGGGAAGATACCAAAAGGGATAGTTAAAAGAGAGGGAAGATACCAAAATGATAGATAAAAGAGAGGGAAGATACCAAAAGGGATAGTTAAAAGAGAGGGAAGATACCAAAAGGATAGATAAAAGAGAGGGAAGATACCAAAGATATATTAGATAGATAATCATACTCATTAGTCGAAAGAATTGACGTCACGGCAAAAAAAATCGACAAAACGAAAAAAAAAACGATCTACAAAACGCAACATAAAAACACTAAAGAAATCAATGTAAAAAAGAGTTCCTCTCCCTTGATAAAGTACAAAAAAATCCCCCACTCCACTAAACTAAACTCCTGAAATTATCGGAAATCTAAGATGACAGTGCGTAAAAAAATTATAATATTTTTTAAAAGTGTGAAACCATCATTTTTCAGTTTCAACAAGCTCCTAACAAAGATTTATTATGATTTAATTTAATTCTGAGTACATTATATTTCTTATTTTTATACAACAGTAAAAAGTGTATAGTTACTATGGTTATTAATTGATGATAGAAAATGTGAAGCATTATGACTCGACTTTGTCGGTATAAACGCTGGACCATAGAGTGACAACCCTTTGACCTTTTGTATCAATTGTTCATATTAACATTATTAGGTCTTTCCACTTTTCTGTGGAAAAACCTATTGTTTTTCTTCTGATTATTTTTTTTTTTTTTTTTTTTTTTTTCTTCCGCCTAATTTTGTTCTTGCGATAAACATTTGTTTCGCAATATGTCGCTTAGATATTTGGTATATGATATCGAACAGTTTATGCGCTTTTGAAATTTACCCTGCGTAAACGAATACTTTTCTTTGTAGGAGTTATCTCCCCAAACACTGTTTTCCTTGTTAGCGCAACTCCTTCGCAACCGTAAAATATTATGACAAATTTATTTTACAAAATTGCTCGTTATATCCTTCGCATGATTTGTCCTATTTTGACCGAAGCGATATGAACGCTCCATATGAGAGTTATTTCCCCTTATGCATTTGATATAAGTGATATGCATTTCTATCTTGTAAACCATCAGTGCTAGAGACCTAGGATCTTTTGATTTGAAGTCCTTGGTCCAAAAAAATGAAAATTAGGTCAAGGTCAAAGGTCAAGGTCATAGTCTAATTTTTGAATTTGGCTTATTATCTCTTATTTCCAGAAACTGTATAAGATAACGACAAATTATTTTACCTAAATTGTTTGTTGCGACATGTCATTACACGTAAATTTTGATTGCAAGGGTACGTTGAACGTTAAATGGAGTTGTCTCCCCTCTTGTATTAAAAAATACGCGTATGGTGATATAACTCATTAACCAACTATAAATAAGACCTATAGTCTTTTGATTTGAGTTCCTTGGTTTGTGACCTTGAAATTGAGGTCAAGGTCATGGGTTAATAGGACGTTCTAGATTTTGACCTTCGCTCTAAATTCATACAAATACATCAAAAAGCTATAGGAACTAACATTATTAACTGATTTTTTCTATATCAATATCAAAATAGATCTTTACTAGTGGGAAGACCTTCAATTGTTCTCTGAACAATTGGTTTTTAATTGTCATTTAGTTTTTCTTTTTAATGTGAGTTTATAACATATATAGGTCTTAACACTATTTCTCGTAATAAGGAAATATAAAATACCAAGTGTCTTAAAACAAGTAGTTCTTAACAATAAACTTAACCGTTATCCGGAAATTAAATAGAGAGGGCATACAATTATGAATGCACAGTAAGTTTATCATATTATACAAGCGGAAGTTTACAGAAAATGAATGTGTTAAGTACGTCAGGCCTTGTTGTAAATTGCCATAAAAGTGCGAGATTTGGCAAGCCACAATACCAGGTCAACCGACCATTGTTTTCTCTTAAAATGTCCTGTACTTAGTCAGGAAAATGGCAGTTGTTATCGTATAGTTCGTTTCTGTATGTGTTGCATTGTCATTTGTTTTTTTGTTCACCTCTGTTGTTTCGTTGTTTTCCTCTTATAGTTGATGTGTTCTCCTTGGTTTTAGTTTGCAACCCGGATTTGATTTCGACTCAATCGATTTATGACTTTTGAACAGCAATATACTACTGTTGCCTTTATTTACAATCTTTACGTCAAAAGAAGGCTGATATATCTAACAGATATTTTTTAACGACTTACTAGTATTAAACAGAAATTGCATTGATTACATTCGTAGACCATTTAAATCTTGTGAAAACTGAATGTATAAAAAAAACTAAATGATTTTAATTAAGTTTGGTGTTAACTGCAACGTTGATTTTTTGACGCTATATCTTGGTGGCAATTTATTATTGGCTGAGGAAGACGCAGTATCCAGTGTAAACCACTGGTTTTATAAGGAAAACAAAACGTGAATCCTAGTCAATTCGCCGTTTCAGAATCAAATGATTTTTTGGTAATATTTTCAAAAGTGTTCACCAAAACGTCGTGATTGGTTGAAAACGTCCAAGACAATCAAAATTCAACCAATGTCGTGACGTTATTTTCATTTTGGGTTACGAACAATGAAATAACCCATAGTCCTTAAAATTCGGAAACGGTAAATTAAGATAGGATTGGTTCACACCTGTTACGTGCAGTGTACGAACTCAGAACCTCATTGTTTTATGGAATAGCATGGTTTGATTTTACTGCCATTATGCGAAAAACAAACAAACAGATATTAATTCAATCTATTGAATGTACAGAATTTCTTTTCTTTTTAGTTTTGTCTTTTAAAAATATGAAGCCTTAAATGGGATATATATTTGAATTAAAGCGACATTAATCTACCGATGTTCATTTGGCGTAGAAGGGACACATCAATTAAACACAAATAAAAACTAGGTGAATTGCATGAATTTCAAAAGGTATGAGACTAGTTTATTTCTACAGAATATCAGCATCTATTATCCATGCTTCACCCACCATGGACACGTCAATAACGATAAAATATCACATTCTAGAATATAAAACAATCCATTTAATGACAGATCGGACTATTATACTGGTATTTTAAAAGATTTTATTCTACGAAAACACTTTGCTAGTGAATAAGGACAATAACACATCGTACCTGCCAACCGATCCATTATGGTGACTGTTAAATAAATTCATTAATTATTTGAAATATTCTTTTTATAACTCTTCTAGAATTTGTTTGTGTCAGTTACACATTCTTGTTAATGCATTCATGTATTTTTCACATTCAGGTGCGTATTGCCTGAACTAAGATAAGTAAAAGTAAAACAATAGGTAAGAGAGTATTTACTACTGTGAAATGGAAAGTTTACAATTTGAAAATTGAAAACATTCTGTTTGTCATTGATTTTAGTTTTTAAACGGACCGTCTAGTTTTGGTATTATACTCAATATCAATATCAAACATATAAAATAAAGTAAAAGAAGCATTCCGCTGCTTTAAGAAATAAATCGATTAAAAGAAAACCCCAAAACAAAAGGAAACCAGAGGATAAATGATATATATACGTTATTCTAATGCAAAATTGTTTTGATTGAGTAACGTCACAAAATTTCATGGCATCAAAATTGTTGCTATGAAAAACTTACGCGCAAGCGCAGACGACATATGACAGATTTTAAACGCATGATTTAACGTTGTTTTATGTCAGTTTCATTAGAATGGAGATAAAAATATTGTATTTTACGCTCCGACGGCACCAATTGGTGATGTGATGGTCGCAAATACCCTTTACTGTATCCGCCAACGCGTCGCCAGTCAACTTAGTTTGTGACCATTAAAGCACCAATTGATGCCGACAGAGCTTCAAATACAGTACAGTTATTTCTTAAATCTAAATGTGGAGTTACAAGTATTGAGTAAAAGTACATCATCACCATGTTTAAGGTTAAACTAATTACATGTAAGTTTGGATTCATTGGATATCTCAGATAAAAAAAAATCAAATCTACTTTTAAACTTACATCAAGAAAGGACCTTGTCAGCGACTCTGATTCCTCTCAACCGCCACCGCCACCCCCACCCCAACCCAAAAAATACCAACTTAAAGATTTGAAGTTAAACTGAAATGTGTATGACTAACGAGACAGTATTTTTATTCTTTATATTGTTTGTGAAAGGTGCGTCAGGACTGTATTTATCTAATTATTTGTTTATATACAACACCCACCATTGTAGTAACATTTCCTTGTTTAACAAGGACGCTTTTATTCCTACCGATTTTTATTACTACGCATTACGTATGAATACGTAAGTGAATTAAAGTAATGAAACACGTCATAGTTAAGCTTACAGTTTACAAAAAGTAATATGAATGCCCAATTTTTGAAAGAGTATAAACTATCTTCCAAGAGATATGCCAAAATTTCATTACTTTTATATTAGACTGACAAAAAGGTTGCATTATAAAGGCAACAAATGTCAGATCCATCTTTTCACCAGAAAGCGGTTCTGGATAAAATTAAAATAACAACAGTACCGAACTTCTAGGAAAATCATAAAGGAAAGTCCGTAATCAAATGGCAAAATCAAACACTCAAACACATCAAATGAATGGATAACAACTGTCATATGCCTGAAGTTGTAAAACATTTTTATTGTTTCTGTTTGTTGTAGAAACTGTCAACATTTACTTGTCAAAGCAGAATGTAACAGGTTCATCAGGTGACCTAACAGGGACTTGCAATGTTACTGGATTATCTAGAAATGAAGTTGTTTTGTCTGATACGTGTACCAGCTCATCTGTTTTGGCATGGGTAGGTGCATATGCAACCTATTCACCTTGGATAGAATTTAAAGGTATGATATAATATTTAGGCGAAGAAGACGCAAGCGAAATCGTTAACATGTGCACTGTATTATTAAGAATGAAAAACAAAGATGGGGAATATCCATCTATTACACCAAGTCATAACATGCACAGCAAAAAGGGAACTCACAAAAGGCAATGAAACAGCGCCAAGGTTGCTTTTAGTCATCGCACAGTCAAAGTGAGGTATTTCAATGGCAACATCAAAGCCGTTAGTCCCTTAACAAATGACAATTTAAAAAGCTCAAACAAATCAAACGTGTGAAATAGGATAAAAATATAACAATAAGTGGTAGGAACTTTAATATTGAATTGAAATTTTTTTTGTTTTCCTTCTCATTAACTGTTGGTATATTGTTGGTATATTGCAAACTGCAACATTGACGCAAGAAGCTATTTTGTATGTTTTTTTCAGTTTTACTACTAACTGGTTCTTTCACCTACCACCCTTATATGTTATTTAAAACTTACCATCATCCTGAGTTAAAAATCATTGGTCTTTTGTTTGTGTGTGTCTGGTTATATCAATTATCTTGGTTAGAAGATAAGTTAGAATGATAACAAATTACAGAGTTATCTCCCCTTATTCGTTAATTTCTAGTGCATTTCAACGAAATTATATCTTCTATTACCAGAACAGAAAATGGAAATGAGTGTTTTGTTTGTGCACAACTACATATTATGAACTGAAATCAATGTCAAATTTGGTGTTTTGTTTTTTTTGGTCATGTTTTCACCACTGCCTGATTCTTAGGCAGATAGACACTTAAATAAAACCCACCCCTTTGTTCGTACTAAAATAATATGACAGGAACAGATTTTTTAAACAACTGTGCATTACCCAATGGTTTATAAAATTGATAAAATAAGAATAACATTTAAGTGTGATGTGAAGCCAAGCAATTTATTTGTTTATTGTCTAACGCTATCTAAAGAAATTTTTTTTTCTTATTAGCCGGTTATTGAAATTCTCTCACAAACATGATTAAAACCGAAACAAATAAGGAATAATTAAAAAAATAAAATTGGAAGTCGTCAAAACGTTATAATTCCTCGACAATGATATTTTTTGAAAACAACGCTTTTTCACCACGAATGTTTTGTCAACAGCTTTGCAACTCTTCTAAAGATTATAAACTTTTACGTTGTATCCCACAAACACGGAAGTATAAATTCGATACTATACAAAGTTATAAGGACGGTGTCAATGTCCTCTTATAGGGTTATTGTTGACAGGTCACAGATACAATTGTTTGCCACTTTACATTCTACGAGGTATTTCCTGATCTTTTTGATATACTTCCTACTTATGGCTAACAAATGCTATATATATATATATATATTGCTCTTTTGTGCGGACGTGTTTTTAATATATCTATACATGTATACTCTTGATTCTGTTTTAACTTTTGTTCTTTTTTTTTTTAATTTTGACTAAAAAAATGTCTATTATTTTAAAACTTTTTTTGTCAGTAGCGTTGGTTTTTTTTTGTTGGTTTTATTCCCAATTAATCCACGCATTATTTCTAAGTCAATTTCTAGCACTGACTTCAATGTGAAACGACACTCTTTAACATCCATGTTATAATATTAAAACAGCAAGTTAACATGACTTCCATAGCGGAACATGACTTCCTACTACTTAAAATGTCAACCCAGGTTTACTTTTCACCTGGTTAATATTCCTGTCTTACTTGGAAGGAAGTCTTATTTTCCACTGAGGCCGTTTTTATACAGTTTTTACTTTTGTTAATAAATAAATGCTATACATTTATTCAAAAACCAGTTGTTCGCATGACACGGGTTATGTTCTTCTCATATATGTTATGATGGAATGATACTAAACCCCTAACGGGAAGGATTATGTCTGATATTCATATGATTACATCATAATCTTTCAATCAGTTTAATTGAAGTCTGGAGCTGGCATGTCAGTTAACTGCTAGTTGTCTGTTGTTATTTATGTATAATTGTCATTTTGTTTATTTTCTTTGGTTACATCTTTTGACATCAGACTCGGACTTCTCTTGAATTGAATTTTAAATGTACGTATTGGTATGCGTTTACTTTTCAAAATTGGCTAGAGGTATAGGGGGAGGGTTGAGATCTCATAAACATTTTTTACCCCGCCGCATTTTTCGCCTGTCAGAAGTCTCTGGTCTTTGTTAGTCTTGTTTTATTTTAATTTTAGTTTCTTGTGTACAATTTGGAAATTAGTATGGCGTTTATTATCACTGAACTAGTATATATTTGTATAGGGGCCAGCTGAAGGACGCCTCCGGGTGCGGGAATTTCTCGTTACATTGAAGACCTGTTGGTGACATTCTGCTGTTGTTTTTTCTATGGTCGGGTTGTTGTCCCTTTGATACATTCCCCATTTTTATTCTCAATTTTATTTTTATAATAGTAGTAACCGCTGTTTAATAGTCATGGTAGAAGTGGTACAGTTTTAGCCGCAAAATTGCAATGTCTTTATAAGCATAAGTGCAAAAGTGTAACATATACGGGTCCCTGTTCCTCAAAGACCATTTGATTCTGAATAAAAAAATTATTAATTACTTTTTACTTTGTATTTGTTTTTATTTTAGAATGTGGCATTTTGAAGGCCAACGTCCTACCTGTGCAAATAGATTTTACTCAAAAGAATTTCAGTGAAGAACCAGATATTTTAAAATGTTTCCAACATTGTGAAAATTCGTATGGCGTTAATTACACACATATTGGGTTTCAGCGATACAAATGTGTATGTTGTTTTATCAATGATATAGAAATAGTGCAATGTAACAGTACTGCTGTCACAGTATGCGGTGATAATCAGAACTTCATCTGTGGAGATAATGATAATGTTACTGTGATATATGAAATAAAAAGTAAGTTCTATAAAATTAGATTTCTGTATATAACTACACTAAGTCACATACCTACTATATATAAGATATTTTATTCTATTTTTCTTCATACAAATAAAGGCACTACAAGTTTGAGGATGTGGTATGATAACTAAAACATTAAGCACCCCAAGAGACCAAAAGGGCGTAGATATAATCAACTATGGGAATCACAAAATAGACAATTTATTTAAATTATTTTATTTACATTGTACCCCGATCAGCTATTTATGGAAATTAATTGAATACTATAATTGCATATACGCATTTGTATATTAGTATTGCTGTCCTAATGAAACCCGGGTCTCCTTCCATACACACAATGTATATACGCAGGTAAAATTCAAAAGAAATTTCACGGAATGTTAAAGTTAACTACCTTAAAGTTGTATATAATACACTGAAAGTGGCACTAGCTAGCTACGAGATACATGAAAATTAAATAATTTGATTTTCTTTTCAAACATTCATGAAAGTTAAATAGTGGAATGATAATTCGCTTTTAGCAGTCAGTATGGTCAACTTTTGTCAAAATAAGCTAAGAAACATTAATGATGAATTATTCACTTGCGAGTGAATACTTCGATCTCATTGAATCCGTATTCCTGTTAATTTTAATTAACCCCTTAGCTAGAGTTAAATAACACATGAATTTTGTGCGTGTTTGATTATTTAAAGAAATAGAATGTCAACATTGCACTAGTGTGGGAAATTTATAAACACACGTCCAGTCAGAATAAAAACGTTAAATCCGATCTGTCGCATATCAAAATATCCACCATACAGTTAACCTCATTCCCAGTTCAGTAAAAATATTTATCGTCTTTCCAGTCAATTCACTGTGCAGTCATATGAATATCAACTTATTTTAATTTTGACTTATTCCAAGAGAAAAGCAAACATTTATCATTCCAGTTGTCTTTTATCATGTATAACAAGCAACTGTATATCCGATTCCTTGCACTTCTAAGTTTATATTTGATCCCGTATTTTGTCATTCTTTTAAAAAAAAGGCATACTGTTAATTTGTTTTTGTAGCCAGTTTTAAAATACGAAAAACTCGTTGTCAATCCGCAAACGCCGGATATTGATTTTAATTGCATGTTTTCTTTTATTTGATCACTATAGAAGTGTTCATTGGAAAACAACAAATACAGATTTGTTGTTCCGTATATTGCATTTGGATCACAGTAGTGGTGTGTTAGTATGGCACTTAACTGTATTTAGTTTAAAGGGTTACACTATCACAAAATGAACATTTTCTGAATAATTCTATTGATTTTGTTTAGGTAAGGTTATCAATTCGTTGAATAAAACTGGTGAATGTGGAATAGTGAATATAGATGATAACCAGACAACATTTAGTAGTATGGAATGTTCAAACAAGGCAGCAATATTATGCTTTGGTGAGTGTACTTTGTTTTCTTGTTATACGAACAGCTTTTCCTGAAAAACTAAACAAATCGCATACATTTGATGCGTGACCGTATGTATCGACGACATCATTTATATATGCATCACCCACCATGCGAAAAGAATATTCTAACATAGCAGCAAAGTAAGAAAAGCTGATCGATTTTGTCACAAACAAGATTTGTTGGTCAGTTCTGTCGACTACATAATCGATATATGCATCACCCACCATGCGAAACCAGACTTATTCAGTTAAACATGTTTACGAAGAAATGTTAGATGTATGCTTGTTTTCTGTTTATTACAATTATTTTAATTTTATGAATTTTTTTCTTAAATCCAACGCCTTTTGGAGTTCTCTTACAGCTTTAACAATAAGACAGTAAAAATGAAATAAATGCTTTCCTCTAATCTAATAAATTTTACGTGTATTTTAAACATGCAAGTGTATGTAAGTAAAACATAAAAATATACTAGTCAACAAAAGAAACGATACACGACTTTGGAATAAAATTGAGAAAAAAGTATTAAATATAAAACAAAATGAGATACACTTTTTTAAAAAGCTCTCATTTGAAATGTATGCACACATGATAATGAAAATCAAAATCTGTCGGAAAGTAACTAAATTCCGTGTTAACGATCCTGCGGAAAGTTAGATAAAAAATCGGCGCACAATTTTCTGAGTACAAAATGAATTTTCACATGTGTTTAGAAATATTCAATATGCCGTTCAAGCTATGTTCAGGATGTAAATAATGAGTTGAAATAAAATAAAAATTTTGGTAGAAAAAGTGTTTTTTTGAAATATCAAAACATGCTACAAGAAATATGGTTTTACGTCTCAAATTTAGTTATGAATTAAGTTATGAAAACAACACACTGTAAATTTTGAACCTTTCAGATCAGTTTTAAGATTGTTACAGTATTTTTAATTTCGCTTTACACATACTGTCTATGGTAAATCAATTGGTAATTTTTACTTTTAAACGATTTCTTGTGGGGACGAACTTTGCTTTACAAATAAACAAAGAAACTGTATGAATTTTCAAAAAGAATTGATGGAAAACATTGTCTTTACCTTTGAATGAGAGGTTCCCATCATTAGTTGAAATTTCTGTTTTTTGAAATTGAAATTGTCTTTTTAGGTAAATTTTGTCCAATAAATTTAATTTCGCAAATGACGTCAAGAAAGCAAAAAAACAAATATTAACGGATTTATATTTCCCTAGTCATTAAGTATTACTACCTTCAAAATTGGTCCTATAAACGGAAAACTTTATCTTTATTTCGAAAAAGTCGTGTATCGTTTTATTTTGTTGACTAGTATATATCATTGTTCTTTTATTTCACTGAATTATTTTTGCTATCAATATATATAAGCGATATTTGGAACTCAATGTCACGATCAACCCAACTGGCGATTTAATCAGTATATCAACTACTAAATCCCTATGATTCGATAAAAAGTTCGACTATAAAGATATGTCAGCAATATTTCGTTCTCTAGAGCACAAAACTATAAGATATGGCATTATCGACATGAGTTAATCTTTTTCGTAAGCACAACCCCATCAAAATATTATCATCGACTTTATTTTCAAGTTTTACTATTGACAATTTTCACCATCATATGATATAATGTTTTATTTTATATTTGACAGACAATGGTAATAGTACATTACATGCATATCCTGATAGGACAGACAAGTGGGACAAGGCTGTCCAGTTTTGTCTAAAACATGACTCGTTGATCAGTTCTGTACAGAATGTAATGAATGGAAGCTTACCAAACGTAACAGATGGAACATACTGGGTGTCTGCAGTTCGTGGTATATCATTCAAATCTCTTAATGGTGAATATCAAATCAATTTTAGAAAAAATGCAAAATCATTTTTGAAACATCATTTTCTTGGTGATTTTGTCATATATAAATGTCCCTTATTTAACGCCAAAAATATGACAAATTCTGAAAAATGAGCATACGCACTTAATTGTCTCAAACAAATATGCATATACTTAAACCAACTAATTTTCGGAACTTTCGAGAGACGAAAAATAACGCGAATACAAACTGTTCCCAATATTTAAAACCTTGATCATTCCTTGTTTAATTACAACAAGTAAATTTGTGAAACACGAAATTAAATCGACATAAATTGGGAGAGAAAAGGATAAACACGAAATGAAGTTTCCGCGAAAATAATTGGTTTGCCATATACCATCTGTGAACTTAATGTTATTATTAGTATTAACTCAAATACCAAAGAGGGGCAAAAGATACCTGAGGGACAATCAAACTCATAGATCGACAATAAACTGACAAAGCAAGGGCTAAAATAGAAAAGACAAACAGACAAATAATGGTGCATAAGACACAACATAGAAAACTGAAGACTATGCAACACGAACCCAACCAAATACTGGGAGTGATCTCAGGTGCTCCGAAAGGGTAAGCAGATCCTGTTCCACATATGGCAACCGTTGTGTTGATCATGTTATTACAAACTTGGTAAATAGTCTAATTCGGTAGGTCACATTCGTGGAAAGGGAAGGGGATTGTAGTAACTTCATAAGGAACATATACTATACCATATGAGAACGGTTATTCCTGAACGGTCAACCAACTCATGATGGCGTCCGTAAAATTTACAAAGGGATAATTTACATTTTACCATTTGGAAGTCTTGGTTTAAAAGTGTCTGTGAAATTAACATCAAACATAACTTCTCCAACACGTTCTACAACCACAAATTGAAAACAGAGAAGAAATAGCATCACCCTAATTTTGTATTTTAGTCTTGATATTCACAATATGACAGCTACATTGTGTGCACTTTCAGATGCAAAGAATAGAGTACTTTTATCTTATCTAGATTTAACGCCTGGTAATAGTCTAAATTTGAAAATATAATAATAAAGTTTTCTGATGCAATTTTGTAGTATTTATAAGAAAATCTATTAAGGACATTAATATTTAAAAACACAGTTGTTTAGTGAATAAAGTTGTCTACAGAACTAAGGATACATATTAATTCAGTTTTGTTTTATATGTTGTTTTTTTTTATGTAAAACTATCAATATCAAATCGAACATTGTCGAAATCGACATAAAGGGCAATTTGGATTTAGGGAAATATTACTAATTAATGTTTCAAGTATAGTCGAATATACGTCAAATTAGAATGTATGTCAAAATTGAGGTAAATCTGATATTTTTTGTAAAGGGTAGTAGGTCATTTTAATTAAAAATGTCATTATCATTCGTCTGTTTGACTGCAGTTAAGTTCATCCATTGATTTTGTATATATAACCTTCTTTGTGTCATCTTATCAAATAATTGCAGTGTAATATATTTACTTATATGCAAAGTAGACGGGATGATGATGAATTCAATTAAATATGTATCATAATGTAATAGCGTAATCACACAAGCAAATATAACTACATTTATTATATCATTAGTTAAGTACATTGGGGATAATCAAAAATGAAAGTTCAAAATATAGTGACTTATTACATGTTCACTATCAGAGGTAGAAAAGGAATACCAACGCTTACAAACTTGTAAGTTCCTGCGAAGAACAGTTGAAACATGTTGCTCAGTGTTATTTTACGAATTCAAAGCAAAGACAGGTACGATACACAATGATACACAAGGAATTTATACATGAAATAAACAAATTTGTTAATTTTCTTTGTTTAGATGATAGTTATGAATGTAAAGTGGTCAACATAGCAAATAAGAAAACAACATTTAGAAGTATGGCATGTTCGAACAAGGAAAACGTATGTTTTGGTGAGTAAATATTATAATGTTAAATTAATCGCAAGACAGAGAGCAATTTCTTTTATCATTTTGCAATTGTCAACAAAAGAATACCGAACGATAGCTTTGCGTATGAAAATGAAGAAACAAACAACGTGGTAGCCGAAGAAGGACAAATTTTTGAATTTTATTTTTTATTTGGCACCATAGATCCCATTAGCAGTTTTTTAAGGGACAATATTTAAAACATATTTTAATCTTTAGGTAGGTTTTATAACGGAAAGATAATTTTATATATGTATGTGGAGCATTACGGTTGGTGGGCAAACGGTCGGCTAGTACCTGCTTTTTACGAGCAATAATTTAATAATTCCATGGAAATGATATGACAGTTATATTAACGATTTCTACGTCTGTCGTTCTGTAGTTATGGTCCTTGATTGTTTAGAAAAAAGGTACAGTATGTCGGTTTTGTTTAGAAAACTTTATAGAACTCTTGCTACGACGCGTTTTCATATAGTATTTAGTTGTTTGCCATGCAATCATGGTTGTCATGATTGGTATTGATAATTGTCAAATTAGTCTTTCATGAGTAATCGCTCTTGATTGATTGAACAATTAAACTGTTCAAAGGTTAGACAATCTCAGTGTGCTGTCATCTTGATCCCTTCTTGCCGATTTCGAAATTGGCCTTACTTAAAAATGTCTTAATACAAAAATTTAAGAAAAATTGTCATTTGAGAAAAAAAAACACAAAAGTGAGTGGAATCAAAGACGGCAATTAAACTCAGCAGTTGGAAAAGAGGGACAACAACATATCAAAATAATCGAAAAGCCAAAAAAAAAAAGAAAAGCATTAGGTATTAAGCTTAATGGGGGAGGGGGGGGGGAGATCTTGCTAGACATTGAACAGGCACATAAAAGTATATGTTGTAATAATTGTCGAACGCCGTCGGTGTTCTTAAAATGTTAATTTCATTGCGACATCTGCGTATTTTACGTCATATGGGGAATCATGATATTTATAACGTGCGGTTTTCATTTTTTTTCTACCATACATTAGTGAATACATTGAACACATTTATTTCTGGAAAAAAAAATAGAAGAAGACTTAATTGGTAATTTATCTCTATCTAAATAATTGATTGCATTCATGATTACATATTTTAACAAAAAACGAACAAGTCAATACTACGCTATTTAAGCCAAAATGGTAGAGTGCCTTTCACAAATCTCATTAAAAGATAAAATCAAGGAGAATATACTAAAACGTAACAAAATCCCTTTACGAAGGAGCTTTGGCTCACCATGTGTAGATCATTATAAAAGAGATGCGAGAGATACCAGAGGGACATTTAAACAAATAGGTCGAAAATAATCTAACAACGCCATTTCTTAAAAAGCAAAAAAACAAAAAGACAAAGACAAACAGTAGTATACGAATCAAAAATAACTCAAACAACTGAAAGACTAAACAAAAATAAACCCAACCAAAAACTGGGCGTTATCTCAGGTGGTCCGAAAGTATGGACAGATCTTGCTTGACATAAGGCACCTGTTGTGTTGCTTGTGTTAGTATAAACGTGATAATACGTGTAATTCGTTAGGTCACTACCATGAAAATGGGACGTGATTGTAGTTACGACATTAGAACATATTCATTATCATCTGTGAAACGGATATTCCAAAAAGGTAAAAGAAAAAATCGGTATGGCGTCCTTAAAACTTACGAAGGGATGATTCCGACTTCACTACTTGTATCAGTGTTATACGGAAAAACCTTAGTTTTATAATAATGGCAAAACAAATAATAAAAAATACGCGTAGTCGCAAATCCTATCAATTTGTGTCTGTGTATTTTAGATTTCGGTTTTAGTGTACAATTTAATTTGCTTGTTGTAGTCTTGTATAACTCTTAATTGATAAACGAGAAGGGAAATTCTTGCATAATTCAAATTCAAGAAAATGTGGGGTGAACGCTTAATAGAAAGCAGTAAAACAACAAAAAGAACCAAACAGTATCAGGAGGCCATCCTTCAGTCAAATAAATTTGTCAATACAAAATGTCAAAATATAAATCAACCAAAGTTCATTAAAAATGTGACTGAATTAGCTCGGAATAATAAACACAATCTTCACACACACACCCACCCCACAGTCTCGAAATTACATAACAAAAAACAAAGTAATGACACAACAATAACTGCTAACGAGGTTCCTTTGGACAGGCACATGGCAATGTTGAAAAGTATTTTTGCTTTTCCAAAGAATATAGTTCAGTGGTCATATAAATTGCATTTAAACTTACAGTTTAAATAAGTGAGCCTAGGACAATTTAGGAAATGTCTGTACCAAGTCAGGAATAAGACAGTTGTTTTCATTCTTTTGATGTGTTTGGGATTTTTATTTTGCCATTTGATAAGGTTCTTACCGTTTTAAATTTTCCTGGACGTTTGTTTTTTGTTGTTGTTTTTCTTTTTACTGTGTCAATCCCAATCTCGACAAAGAAAAGAAATCCATGTAACGAAAATACAATGAGGAAATCGTATGAACTCAATAATAAGCGAGACTGTGGGTGTCGACATGGTAAATTAAGGCGACAGCAGTTTGCCGATGTCTTAGATCTCGTTAATCGATCAGGAAAAGACAAATTGAAATAACAAACAAAACCTGAAAAAAACCTTTGAATATTTGAATGTGATGGCAAGGATTCACCATAGAACGTCTGTTATGAGAGTTCATAATTCGATTAATTAGGTTCTTGACCTTCTTAAATATAAGTATATATAAGTTATGAAAACGGTACATACGATGCTGAAATCTCTTAAATCGATATTGAAGAGACAAATCCAGGTAAGGATAAAACGTCAGGGTATCGCATTAACTCCAAAAAGGAACATGACCGACACGGTAAGCGTATCCTTCTTTGTATGCATCACTCGCCATGCAAATCCACACTCATTAACAACATTACAATCAATAACAGCACACAATCGATAAAACATCAACAATTATGGTATCTAAAGATTCATGACTGCTAGTGAGTTGAAAAAAAGTATTACAAAAAATCCAAACTCCAAGTGAAATTCAAAAAGAGGAAATTCATAAAAACTAATAAAACCAAACACTATAAACAGAACAAGTGAAACATAACTGTCATTTTCCTGACTTGGTAGTTATATTTTCCGACAGAGACACATACATATCGTATCGGTCAATCATTTTATGATGGTGACCATAAAACTGGTTAAGCGTTGATTATGCAAACGCAATGCATTAGGACATAGGGTATACAACTACTAAGAAATGCGAAATTGACAATTGAAAATAGTGTCAGTGTGGATTCATTTAAATTCGTTAGATATCATTTTTCGATGATTTCGTTATAACAGGAAAACCACGAATTTGAATGTTCAACGAATTGTAACTTTGCTGTATGATTAAAAATGCAGACTTTTGAAAAACAATGAAATCAAACATCCAAGAATTTATTTTCATAAATCCACGAAAATTGGTACCCACAAATTTAAATGAATTCACAGTATTATAATTCTTCCGATGTTTAAAAATTTCATTCCAATTAATAATAAAATCATTAAGATAAAGTTCGACAATTAAGTGAGCCTGTTTTTTGCTGTTGGGCACTCATTTGTGTCCATTTTCACCCAGAATACCTGAGATCGTTCCCAGTTTGTGGTGGCGTTTGTGTTAATCAGAAATTTTGCGCTTTAGTGTTTTATAGACTGTTTTTTGTTTTGTTCATGCAACTGTTTTTTTTTCCCTTTAATGTCTCTTTTTGACTGTTTTTGGTATCATCTTGATCGAATTTATGTTTAAACTATGCTGGATTGATTTTTTTTCTTTTTCACAGTAAATTTAAACATTATATTTGACAGACAATGGAACATTTACTACCTATACTACACAAAAACAAAATTGGAGTGAATCTGTGCAATTTTGTAAAACACAAGACGGGTTGATGATTTCTGCAGATAATGTTATTAATGGAAGCTTACTAAACGTACCAGATGGTACATACTGGGTGTTTAGTCGCATAACTGTACAAGGTAACTATGAAATCGATATGATATGAAATATGGCCAATTTCAAATAAACATGTATTACTGAGGACTATTTAAAAAAAATCTGTATTGGTTTATGTTAATATGACGATTCATAACACATATAATGGGTAGATGATAATTAATGTCTAAAATATTGTATGCCCTATAAAGAAAAACAGATATAGGCACACCTCATCTTCCTATATCTATCTAGGAGCTATACATTTGTTTATGTATCTATTTACATACTGAAACAGTTCGATTTAGTTTTTGGCTAAATATCTGCCATTCGATGCCAAATTATTATTTGTTTTTTAATTTTTAACATTGTATCGAAATTGTGTTCAACAGCAATATTGTAGCAGTAGACCATACTATAGAAACATTTCAAGTATATTACAAAAAGGAGGCGAACGATACCAAAGGGATATTCAAACTCCTAATTAAAAAAAAATGACAATGACATGGGAAAACATATAAAACAACTAAAACACCAACATAGGAGCTAAACATTTGTTTTTGTATCTATTTACTTACTGTAACAGTTCGATTTAGTTTTGGCTAAATATATGCCATTCGATACCAAATTAAACAAAATTCTTTAAAAATGTAAACACTGTATCGAAGTTGTCCTTAGCAGCAATATAGAAGCACAAGAACATTATTATAGAAAATCTTCAACTGCATTACAAAAAAGAGGCAAAAGATACCAAAGGGATATTCAATTGCAAAAGTGAAAACAAAATGACAATTACATGGCAAAACAAATAAAACAACCAAAATACAAGCGTAACATAGAAAAATAAATAATGAGCAACATCATACTGGGATGTTCTAAGGTGCTCTGGAAGCATAAGCTAAGTCTTGTCCAAATTTGGCCCCCGCCGTGTTGATCTTTCAGATATAACTGAGCGATGTCTAATTCAATGGGTCGTATTCACTGAAAGATTATGGAACCAATTCGTTATCATCTGTGACAGATATTCTATAAGTTAAAAATGTTTTCAACTGCATCACATGGAACTTTCGTTCTGGTGGCTTCTTTGATAGCAGCAACCTTCATCATGTTCATTACGAAAATAATGATAAGTAATGCAAGCTCTAAAATATGGTATCAATTGGGAGATACATACTCCATATACAGGCGTTGCTGAAATATTGTACATAAAAATTAAAACATTACAATTAGGGAACTGAAATCAAATCATATCTTTTGTTTATGAAGTGTTGTCCTCTAACGACCTGCGTTATCAATCTATATATGTAAGTAAAGATAGGAGGCAGACTTATCTGTATAACTGTTATAAAGAATTCTCATAGTCATGTTGATTTAAACAAATTGCTGATTTTTAAAACAGATTGAGTACGGCTTTCAGAAATAACACAAAAACAGACCAAAAGACGAAAACAAACGCAACACCGCCAGAAAGTCGTCGTCTGTAAAACGGAAAATTAGTTCATTTCTTCCCGATATAGATTAAAACAACACACATAAGCATACTTAAATACTGTAAGTGTGTTCTAGCATATACAAACTGAGCTTAAACTACTAACCATCTTTTAGCTTTTGTTGACAATTACTTCTGTGTAGCGTCCATCATTGAAAATGGCAAGAAAATGAAACCTTTAGTTGAATCATGTGATGTTAAACTTCCTGTTACATGTAGAGTTGGTAGCGCTGATCGTTTGGGTTACGGATTTTCAACTGAGAAATGTGACACCACAACAACTATTGAAAACATTTCAGGTAAATGATCAAATAAACAGAAGTAAATTTGTTCTTGAATACAACAAATGTGCAATACGAAAGTTAAACATTTCCTTGTTTTATGTTTTTAGAAGTATTGGAACCGTATACATGCATATGTTATAATTTGTGTTGATAATTAAGTTAAGTCGAACACATGAGACGAAAAGAAATCCTGAAATGCATTTGTGATTCTCTTTTAAAGATCCAATTATACAGTTTTATGTCATTAATACTATACGCTCACAGTTTTTTTTTTTTTTAATGGTAATTTTATCGAAAAATGCAAAATAATTAACACACCAAACAGATAAGTGAAACTTTACAAATGTTTTCACACGATATTCAGAAAATTGAGAGCCAGATTTTATTTATATGTTTTGAAAGGGAAAAGGGGCGGGTAATATGGATGAATACGGATCGCCTACAATTTCCAAATTATTGACTAAAAAACCCCACAGAATGTACAATAAAAAGGTTCTCAAAATCTTTTTCCCCGTTCGATTATCTCAATAATTACCGAAAGCACATATTATAGATATATGTAGGAAGATGTAGTATAAGTGACAATGAGACAATTCTCCATCCAAATAACAAATATGTATGAATTTGCTATATAAAAGTGAATTTTCAAATTGCATACCGACTTTGTTTTATACTTTTTCTTCTTTGATTATCTTAATAATTATAGGAATACATATATATGTGTGTAATTGTTAAATAAAAGCAATTTATCAAATTGCATGCGGACTTTGATTCCAATTTTGTACTTTATTTAAATTATTTCAGTCCTCTCTCAATCACTGACTCAACAAAATGTGATAATTATAATTGCCATTGGAAGTACTGGATTCATTTGTATGGTTTTAGTTGTTACGTAAGTATGTCTATCATTTTTCTGCGATACCACCCATCTACTGTCCCGTTTTCTCCACACACACAGACACACACACACACACGCACACCAATTATAGAAAATGATATTGAGTAATACATCTGAAATACTCAAGATCATCTTCAAATTTTTGTGTGTGTGTGTGTTGCGAAAAGGGGACAATGTGGTACCTTTTTAAGACCCATATTGGCATCAAACTTGACAGAATTTATTTTGTATCTGCATGACAACGAATGAAATTTTCCATCCATTTTTTCGTCTAAAAGATTTTTAAGTGACAACTGCAATAAGCATCCGTTTCTTCTCCTAATCGCCAGTTTAAATTAAATGAAACTTTCCCCCAATCTTGTAATGCAGTTGTACAACTTATATATATTGTTTTTTCCGTGAGCAAACCATTGACTTTGCCATTAACATGATTTGTTTATCTTGAGATAACCACTTTAAAGTCGCAAATCCCCCTAAACACTTTTCTTGAATAAATAAAAACTTTCTCAGAATTGTAACAATATAAATCAAAATATGTACCTCCTAAATTATGCATATTTAGTTTTTTATATTTAAATATGTTACGGTTTATCTTTAAGTTCCTACACTTAACATTGATTTAGGTAGAAGCGCGGAAATATTTTTTAGGGTTTGGTAAGGCGCATTGCGTTTGCGCGATTTAATAAAAGAATCCATTTGCGCCACAATTAAGGTTATACTTTATTTGCGCCATTTTACTTTAATTTGATTACCTTTTTACTTTTGATTACCTTTTTTCTTTTGAATACCTTTTTACTTTTGATCAACTTTTTTCTTTTGTTTACCTTTTTACTTTTGATTACCTTTTTTGTTTTTGAATACCTTTTTACTTTTGATCAGCTTTTTTCTTTTGTTTAACCTTTTTACTTTTGATTACCTTTTTTCTTTTGACTACACTTTTACTTTTAATTACCTTAACCGTATTTGGCACAACTTTTTGGAATTTTTGATCCTCAATGTTCTGCAACTTTTTCCTTGTTTGGCTTGATAATTATTTTGTTTTGAGCGTCACTGATGAATCTTATGTAGATGAAACTCGCGTCTGGCGTATCAAATTAAAATCATGGTACTTATAACGAAAAATTTAAATATCCTTTGCTCTTTAAAGGTTGTCTCTACAGTATTCCCTCTGGATAATTGAGTTAATTCATATTTTTTCTGATCCAAAAATTAGAGTCACTTAAAATTAGAATTATGGGTTATGTTTATATATTTGAGCTGTCAAGATAGACATATCTGTAATTTGTGACGACCACACATATAGGTTATCACATGTTCTGAAAAATGGAGACAAGTCATTTAGGTGTACAAAAAAAAGTTTGAAAAAGCAGATTATTTACTGATATAGACTGCAGTTCGGCGATGGGAGACTATCTTTGAATAAATATTTTATGCACATAAGAGGCAAAATTTCCAAACATGAATACATCAGGACCGCCGCTAAGACGTTTTGTGACAGAACAGACTGATATATACATATACGTTTCTTTTTTTGTTTATATAGATTAGACCGTTGGTTTCCCCGTTTGAATGGTTTTACACTAGTAATTTTTGGCCCTTTATAGCTTGTTGTTCGGTGTGAGACAAGGCACCGTGTTGAAGGCCGTACATTGACCTATAATGGTTTATTTTTATAAATTGTTATTTGGATGGAGAGTTGTCTCATTGGCACTCACAACACATCTTCCTATATATACTTTACTATAACGTTAAGTGCTGAGGACTTATATTTGGGTTTTATGATCACTTGAATTATAACAGAACACTGTTTAAACAACGTTTTAACAGAACTATTGTTGTTTTATGATGACTGATTTCTGAAGAATATGTTTGATTATTCAAACAAAAACTGCAAATGAAAGGTTTCAGTTTTGATTCAAATGAAATATTGTTATTAGCGCAAACAATATATTTTTTTTTATCGCAAAAGCAATGCACAGGTTTGGTGGAAGAACAAACATGTATTTCTAGTACAGTAAAACAATTCTGGATAACTTTATCTTCACGTTTTTTCACATTGCCCTTCCGACACATAAAGAAGTATACAATTAAAAAGAAAATATCTTTCTTTGGTCTTATCCGTTTAAATACATAACAAAGAAAGAAAGAAAAAAGAGTACTAAACACACAAGAACTTAAAAGAAAAAAATAATTCACAAAAGGACTTGAAAAGCATCGAAAGCAAAGAAACCCTGAAAATAATACAAAGTTTGGTCAACAGAATCCTCACACGAACCGATTGTGAATACTGTTGAAATATAAGGGTAACTGTTTTTTTCTCTCCTGCGTTACCCGTCGTGCTAAGTATTGTAACTTAAAATGTATTGCTATATTTAACTCGGTGAGATCATAATCGAAATAAGATCACTGGACTGTGACTACTCGATTTAAGGTAGCTGGCTTGTCATGTTATGGAATTTTGGTAAGATTTTCGGAATCCTCTGGTTTTATCCATTTGAATGCACTAACAAATTTTGCCCGGTGACCCCCATTTTTCTTTTTATGATTCTTTTACATGTATAATGATGAGCTGTCTGTTTAAGTCTTTTAAAATTTTAATTACTTTTTAATTGTTTTTGAGGATTTTTACTTGTCAATGATAAGGCCATGAAAAGTCAAGAGAGAACAATTTCCCACCAAAATTTCAATGGCTATCATATCGAAAACGATATATTTTTTTTTGTTCTTTGAATTCCTTTATTAATCCCCTATTAATATAAACTAGTGTTTCGAAAAGTTTATTACTTTGAAACTGAGAAGCGAACTACCTTAACATATGAATGGGGTGTACTAGTATATTGAATAATGGTTATCCAGAACATGACGGCATTACCTTTACGTTATAAAACATTTTTTTTCTTGTATTTTTGTAACATGCACAATAAATATTTGTTTAATTTATCTACCATGCATTTGTGTTTATATCATAGTAGCACACCCTCCAAAGCAGGAATACTAATCATTCATACACCCCCTCCACCCCATCCAAATAAATAGTCTTGATATATATAATAATAAGCGAAAAGAAATTAAAAACGTATATGATGAAACTAATACAGAAGTTTTAAAAAACAATTTTTCAATTGTAGATTTCTGATTTTTAAGCGCAGAAGTGTGAAGAATAAAAACTACTCAGGTGAGAGGTTAAATTCATGAATACAAACGGGTGTTGAAACATATACGAGCATGAGATACTATCAACGACAAGAATAACCAACAAACATTGGAAGGGCAATATATAGTCTACTAAAATATATATATGTCTGTATATAAAGTCAACCTATTTGGTTTATATTCTCTTTTGTTATATATAGCCGGTAAACTGTTTCGTTTCGTAAACATCATTGGCTTTTGAATATTCTGCTATGAGCTTTCCCGATTACGATAAATCAAAGTCAGCGCCTCAGAAGCATGAAAAGCATAATGTGTTGTTTTCATTTTTTTGAAAGTCTAGATTACCCGAGGAAAAAATATTTGTTATGCAAATCATAATGTTCATATGGGAGTAAAGTAACAAAATGAAAAAACGAACTCCAAGGAAAATTTAAAACGCATATGAGAAATCAAGATTACCACTATTTCTAAACAAAAATGGCAATTCAGGTATACAATTTTGTTTCAGGTAATCCTCAACATTCGAAACACGACAGGTAAGTTTTAATGTTTTAATGTTTTAAACTTGATTAGATCGAACGTGTCGGTATATGTTTAAAAGAGGCAAAAAGTAAAATAACAAAAATACTGAACTCCTAGAAAAATTAAAAACGGTAAGTCCCTACAAACACTCAAACGCATGCATGATAACAACTGGCATAGTCCTGACTTAGCACAGGCATTGTCTTATGTAGAGAATGGTGGGATCGCACCCGGTTTTATAGCTGGCTAAACGTCTCAATTGTATGACAGTTGTATCAAATAATACCAAACGCACAAATCGTTGATAATTATGCAACACCATGGCAAAAAGACAAAGAACGACGAGAAGGCAAATAACACCATTATACACACAACATAGAAAACTAAAAACTAAAGGAAGCCAACCCCTAAATAACCTGATCTCCGATACAGTGATGTAAATATACTTGAGATCAATATATCTCAGGATCAAAGTTATGAAGAGATACGCGCGTAAGAGAAGCGGTTCATGTTCATGATGTTGTTCAGTCTTTAGTGTTCTATTGTGTTTTGTGTACTTTAATTGTTCGTCTTTTGGTGTTTCTCTATTTTAGCCATGTCGTTGTCTGTTTATTTTCGACGTACAAGTTTGAGTTTGAATGTCCCTCTGGTATTTTTCGTTACTCTTAATTTCAATTTTTTATTTTTCGAAAGTTCCTGACCGAGCATGTCCATGATCAAGGTATGACTAATAACCTTTGTGTTCGTTTAACATACACATACCAATCAATAATGGAGCATAACACAGTCCAAACCATTATTCAAAAAGATTGTAGTACATGTACATCTTCTCACTTATTTGATTTTGTAGGAAAGATTCGAACACGCATGTTTATAACATGACACAAGGCAACGATGATGACGATTTGAATCCAACAAGAAAAGAGATACATGTGCATACCACGACCCAAGACAAAGATTATGACGATGTGGATCCAAATAGCATGGAGATGCGTGTTTATACCACGACCAAAGACAATGATTATGACGATGTGGATCCAAATAGAATGGAGATGCGTAAGCGTGTTTATACCACGACCCAAGCCAAAGATTATGACGATTTGGATCCAAATAGAAAGGAGATGCATGTTTATACCACGACACATGAAAAAGATTATGACGATCTGAATCCAAATAGAAAGGAGATGCATGTTTATACCATGACCCAGTCCAAAGATTATGACGATTTGGATCCAAATAGAAAGGAAATGCATGTGTATACCACGACACACGAAAAAGATTATGACGATCTGGATCCAAATAGAAAGGGGATGCATGTTTATACCACGACACAAGACAAAGATTATGACGATTTGGATCCAAATAGAAAGGAGATGCATGTGTATACCACAACCCAATCCAAAGATTATGACGATTTGGATCCAAATAGAAAGGAGATGCATGTGTATACCACGACACATGAAAAAGATTATGACGATCTGGATCCAAATAGAAAGGAGATGCATGTTTATACCACGACACAAGGCAAAGATTATGACGATTTGGATCCAAATAGGAAAGAGATGCACGTTTATACAACGACACAAGACAATACTTCTGGGTATTATACCACGATACATGCAGACAATAATTAATTTCAGCTTGTACTGTTGATTCGTCAATTTTCGTTGGTACCTATTCAAGGTGATCGAGGAAAGATTGTATTTTTTTTGTATAATGTATTTTATGTCTTGCCTAATTTGTATAAAAGACTATATGAAACTGTCTTTCGATGATCATATGTACCTATGGGTCACCTTTCCCCGCGATAATTGGTACTCCACAAGTAACAATGATTCGACAGTAATTGCAAATTTAATTGCTCTTTGTAAATACAGCTGTTTCTCAAACCACGCCTGGGGAGATATATAATATTCATAGATAACTTGATTTATTCACATACTGGTTCCCAGACATGATCTCTATGTTTCATTTCAAAGAGACATATCTTGAGACTGTTACCGGTATACAAATATACTTTTGTGGTGAAAAATTCATTATGAAGTAAGCAAAAAATGAGGTAGGGGTTGTACATAATTTTAGTATAAGTTTAAACTCTGACAAGTTCATGGCATATACATGTTAAAAATATGCCGCACAGCGTTATGTTTCAACCTTTGAATAAAATAGTAATGCATCTCAACTTTGCGTTCTGGGATATTATTTTTCACGAAAATTCATAGTAAAAGTGTCACAGTTTTAGCCGCAAAGGAAGTTCCTAAGGGAAATTGCATTGTCTATAGTTACAGAAATTCATACTTAAGTTCCAGTCTTTGTAAAAATCAGGCAATTTAGGTAAAATTCAAAACATGATCAGAAAAAAAACCATTGAGCTAATCATGCTATTTCATACTAACCATGATTCTGAGTCAAAAATTATTAGTCTTTCGTTTGTGTGTGTCTGGTAATATCAAATAACTCGATTAGAAAATTGGTTAGAAAGATAACAAATTACAGAGTTATCTCCCCTTATTTGTTAATTTCTAGTGCATTTAAACCAAATTGTATCTTCTATTACCAGAACAGAAAACGGAAATGGATGTTATTTGTGTGCATAACTACAAATTATGAACTGAAATCAATGTCAAATTGGGTGGGTTTTTTTGGTCATGTTTTCACCACTGCCTGATTCTTAGGCTGACTGGTACTTAATTCGTGTCTGATTCTATGTATGTTGGAGCATTGAAATTGAAAGTACTTACATTATGCTGTTCTGACTTAATTAATTTAGTCCTGTGTGATAATAAAGGTAGTGGGCTTAAAAATTCAGAGAAACAATTGCGACATTTGAAATGATGGTATTAAATTTATATTCATTCACATTGTTAAAGTATAGCTTAGATATCATATTGAAATACATGTATTTCTAACGTACGTTTTTTTTCTTTCTCCATCATACATGTACGCAACATAAGACAGCACGTTGTAAAAAGTGTTTATGAAAAATATGAGCACATGTACTAAAAAGGTTAAATAAAGAAAAACTTTATTCCACAAAACACTACACAAAACACTTGATCATATCGAACAATAGTTACAGCCGTGTGTTGCTAATGGGAAACAGTCCTCTCTGTTTTCATGTATGAAGAGTGTGTTTTCAGGTTGGATCATCAGTCCGTACGTCCGTTTATCCGTTCGTTCGTCTCATATCATGGAAGTTAAACTATGGTCACATGAACTTTAAACTTAATTCACATGTTCATTATTCACATGTTCATTATTCACATGTTCATTATGATATGAATCTTCTCTAGAATATACTGGTAAGCCAAATAAGGGTTTAGACCCAGATTTAAAAAACAATGACATTCAAAATGGAAATGTGAAACTGCGAGTGGATCATGGTGTCCTAGGGACAAACATTCTTCTGTTTTTATTTGTTTTTGTTGTTGGTAAATTCCGCGACTTATAAGACGTTACCATGTCTAGGAGGTTCACCGAATATCCAATAATGGATAAAAGTACAAAATAAAGAGCAATAATAAATCAAAAATAGAAAAATATAGGATGTTAACATATGAAGATATTTGAATAATTTGCAAAATGGATAAAAAATAGTAAACAAAATGGTATAAAAAATAAAAGAATTAAGAAAGGAAGACCACTTAACCAGACCATCAGAACTTATACTATGGGTTTAATATTTTTCATTTTATTTTGTTGCTTTTACTCATTGTTGAAGGCCTTACACTGATCTTTAGCTGTTAAGTTCTGTGATAGTGGCCTCTTGTGAGAGTTTCTTTTTATTCTCTCTACACAATTCGGGTAATAATGTCTGAATTACATTGTGTAGATCTTAAACGTAAATAAATTTAAACATGACCTCTTTTTGGGATGTCAAGAATTATCGTGCAGATCGCAGTAAGTAATGTTCAAAACAATCGTGGTGAGGTCGTGGCGAAATCGGGTCGTAGTAGAGACGTAGTTACAACGCAATAATGTCGTGGTAAGATAACAAAGATTGCTATACCATCGTAGCGACAGATTATCGAAGCCCCGATTACGATCTCACAGCGACTTAACTACGACCTCACTTCGACCATCACGCGACCCAAACATGCTTCCAAACTATACCACGTTTATACCACGTTGTTAAAGACCATAGTATGTTTTAACGACTTCCATGCCTTCCTCATGACGATGTTCATACTACGATCATGCTCATTCTCATTGTCATGTCAAGGTTTTGTTTGTCTATATATAATTTGAACCTCTTGTCCTTATCTCCAATGGCTCAATCATTCTTCACACATCTGTGTCATCCCTACTATCGTTCACTTAAGCATCGTCATTTGATCTTGATGGAGCAGTAAGAAGTTGTGATTGGGGTTGAATTGGTAAATCAGACATCTCTACTTGATAAGATTCGTTACTATTAGATCTCCCACTGACTTCACCTTTACCCTTATATAGATTTTGGTGGCATGACTGCTTTGTTTCCGAGAAAACAGTATTCACATGGAACACGATATTGACGTTATTGCTGGGAGCGTAGTAAGATCGCGTTATGATCGTAGTATGGTTGTGCTATAATCGCAGTATAAGTGTTGTAAGATCATGTTGAAATTGGAAACATCGTGTTATGGTCGTAGTGAGGACGTGATGACCGTAGAAAGATGGTGATAATCGTAGTGAGGTCGCAGTATAAGCGTTGTTAGAACGTGGTATAATCGTAGCGGGATCGTTGTTGAAGACAATGAAGCAGCGTGACTGAAACGAAAATGATCATGTAAATGGCGCTCATACTGCGAGCTTACAAGGATCGGAATTTATTTTAGATCGCGGTGAGTGTGATGCGATCGTCATGATCGTGGTCAAGTAGGACTGGATGCTCCTATCAACATGGTTTCAGTGCAATATAGTTCGCAAGGTTTCTGTAAATTCTGATTATGAAATTGCTTCGATCTCCGTATATTAGAACGACCATTTAATCCAAGGGAGAAAATGGTTTATGTTTGGTTTTAAAAAAAAATATTCTGATCCCCAATTTGATGAATGAAATATTGTGGTTAAGCAGATGACAAAACACGTAATCTGATTCAAATTATTTCCCTATACCTTATAATGTTAAGTTATGCAAAAATAAATTCAGATTGATAGCGTCAAAAATCTGAAAACAATACAATTCTGACTCCGACTTAAAACCATAACCCGTTATGTAACAACTATGTCAATAAAACAATGTCCTCTCTGGTTTCATATATTTAATATGACGTATTTTCTTATCTCTATTCCTTTGACATGTTAAATGTAGTAATAACGGCTTTATAGAAGGGTGCCAAATCAACAAATCTGATCAATTTTCCTTAACGGAATAACACTTGGCTATATTCTATATCATTGGAAAGAGGAGAGCAAGCCTCATCGAAATACTATTATCGACGTTGTCTGCCGTGGTCACGTTTTTTTTTAAATGAGGGTCAAAGGTCAAAGCAAAAATTCCAGAAACATGCATAGTCCCATTTATATAGCTTTTTTTTCTCCTACGTATATGCGTTGTGAGCAAAATAAAAACAACTAATTTATAGAAAATTTATCTTTTGTATCTACATTTAGAACTTTTTTATATGTTTATCTCCAAATGTGACTTTAGATTGACTTTTTTGCATATACTGTGCTAATTGGAAATTTTCGAACGGCTGACCTTGTCCGATTTCAAGTATTCAATTCATTACAAGTAAGAGTTAAAGAAGTTTTTTTTTATTATTGACCTTAATAATTTTTCGAAAACAAAATGAGTTTTTCACGTCTTTTGATTATAAGGTGTTCGTCAATTTCTAGGTAAAAATCAAATTTCTGTAATTGGGTGTGAAAGAGTATATATAAATGATTCGTTTCGAAATTTATGTTACATTAACGTTGAACTTGTTTGAAAATAAAGTTCTGTGTATAGCTTTACTTTACGGAAGTAAAAATTACTTCAAACAGAGAAACAAGGGGGGTTAAATATATGAAAACAACTTACTATTAAAATCAGGGAAAATCTTGCATATACAGATGACTAAATGAGCAACAATTGGCTACAATGTTTACAAGTATTCCAAAAATATACTAATAGTGGAGTGAGTTATGTACAGCACCGATGTATTTTATAAACAGTTGCTAACAAAAAAGGCGTGAGAAACCAAAACTTATAAATTGAAGACAAGCTGACAATAGCATGGCAAATATTCGAAAAAAAAAACAAATAGAAAATGATGATCTAATCTAGTATTACCTACTACGTTCTATGGTCTTCTGTAGTTTAAAGCAGCCAACCACGTCAAGGACACATACCATATGGCAGGATTTTTTTCTTCTTACATATCTTTCCCTACTAGATTTTTTTTTACTTTATTTCCCACGATTTCAAAATTGAGTTGATGTTTTATTTGTTGTTTAGAAAATATTATGGACAGCTTGATTTTCTTTCCTTTGCTTAAAATGATTAATAAGGTACTAACAGAACATGAAATCTTATATGTATCGTCATCTTCGTCGTCATCAATTTTTCTTACTGCAACCAAACGAGTTTTTACATTTTGACATATGTAATTTGTCTGACATGGGCATAAATCTTTACATAATAGATTTTTTTCGAAGCAAATGCAACCCTTTAAAAACACAGATTTGCCCTTACAAGAACAAGCTAAATCTTGCAAAAAGTAACATGACATCTGACCTTCGGGATAGACGGACACAAGTTTTTCTTCTTTTCCCTTCGGAACTAAAGAGGAGAATGTTAGGGTAGTGTTGCTATATGGGAAGACATCAAACATGTGTCTGGAGTGAAGCTCTTATTTCACGTACATTTTGTTTACAAGTAGATTAACAAAGAGCAAGTTTGACAAATGAGTCATTTTAATTGTAGCCAATTTTACCCATGATTTGATTAGGTCACTATGATCTGTTTTGAGTTTTGACTTGAGATCCTACAACTGAAAAAAGACATTAAGAGCTGCATCTAAAGATTCATCTAAATCAGTGACAAAACGAAAGTCCAATTGCAATAGTGGAAGGTCGTGGACATCGGACCATCGCTAATTTGAACCCATGTGTCACAATTCAATTCGAAAGGTCTGACAAATTAGTCCTTTAATACTTTAAAAGTAGTGCGTTTACCGATCCCAGACAGGGATGACAATGTATCGCATCCTGTAACGGCATTTGTAGCTGGTAGAATGTTACAGATGTCAGACTAGAGACTTTTACATATTTCGTGGACAGGTATACAGCAGCGCAAATCGTGTTAGCAAGTTATAGTGCCTGTTTGAAACCATAGCTCTTTCGTTTGCTGCATGGAAGGAAAGTAATGAACGCATAAGAACATCGGTATCTGATGTCTTTATCTTTATCCTTCTCTTCATTCCTTTCACATCAAACTCTTTGATTACATGAATAGCATGTAAAATCATACTAGTATCCACTTCATCGTGGGTACAAAATAATTCTTCAAATCTAAATACTACTCCTGAGCAGATTTAGGGTCAATGGAAGTGCAAGCTATACAAATGACTTCATCATGTGTAATAGTAGCTGTTTATCTACAACGATGCTGAACAATCAATCGCCTGTTTTTTTTCTCATCGACTGTAAGTAAACTTTTTCCAGTCAGGAATTTGACGACTTTCTATATATGAAACACTTTAACAGACGAACAATAACTTGATTCAGCTTTAAAAAAACTGCAGATGTGTCTGTTAGTGTAATATAGCAATAATGGTGGTACAATATATAGTAATCATCAGTACGAAGGTGTTATATGTCGGAAGCATAGGGCAATATGCTAAAGTGTACATGATATTTCCGTGCTCCCATAGCAACGATATAGGTTTTGTTTGTGCTCATTCCTTGTACAAGCAATTCAGTAGAAGAACCTGACATAGAACATTGTATTTCGTTCCTTCTTCGTTAAGGGTTAAATGATCACATTTTATCAGGAATGTGAATGTGTGCCATATTTCGGGTCTGAAACGTAACCCAAGAATTTCATTTATTATATATTACAATAATGACAAAACTATTAATTAAACAACAAACAATTAAAGTTATAAAACCCAACAAAAAATATTTCCTAAAAAAAATCAACGATCTTCAAACATACTGGACTATTCAAAACATACAAATCGACCATACAACAAGCAACAAATAGAAATGAAGTTAGTAGCAATTGTACTACTAATGACCTGACAGTGTAAGCTACAAAACGATTAACAGCACGAGATGAGGCGTGTTTGGATTAATTTGTGTTTTAAATGGCTATTTTCTTCACAACGATTAATATTACATGGAAGATATTTAGCACATATATGAACAATGTCTTATTGTTTAATCAGAGTAAACACCCCGTGAAAGTAACGCGTAATAAATTGTCTTTAGTTCAAAATGTGGTAAATTTCAGCTAAAAAATAGTATTATTGGACGAAAACCAACAAACGAGTTTGTTAAAATTGTGGTAAGTGGATCGAATTTAATTTCTTATTGTTTTCAAAATGGCTAACTAATTTATAAGAGATTATGGTTGTTATTGTTAGATGGTTTGGCTACATAAATTTCAGGTTTGTCAATGTTATTTGGATATAGGAGATAGCTCAAATGACTCCCCGGCACGATGGAACTCCCAAAAATATAATCAACGGATAAGGAATATAGATAAAAAGTCACTTGTGAGAAACTTTTCTGAATATGCTAAAGTAGAGTAAAATTCTTCGCCTGCCACGCGAGCAAGTTCGTAAGCTCATTTTTTCGTACATTAAAATCCGTTTTCTTTTCTCACAGAATAGGTAATATTTAAAACTTGCATTCAAATCTATTCAAAATAAAATTAAAAAAAAACCATCATGCTGTTAGACAATAGAAATGCTTGACTTATTTATATTTCGAATTAAAATCAATGTTCAAACTTTAAAACTGCTGAAGTCTTGTTCAAAATATACGTATTTAACCATTAAATTACAAAAGCCTCCTCTTTTTATTCTAGAGCAGTCAAACTTGGTATCTTTTCATGCATTTGTTCTTTAAAGAGTTTAATTGTGCTCTTCATGTATAATTTAATCCGAGCGTAGAAAAAGTAGTTTCAATTCGTTTTTCAAGGGCAATTTTAGCAAAGTCTGTACAGACTGACCATTCAATTTATTTAATCTAAATTGATTTTTTTGCAATTTTGTATTCTCCATTACATATATATTGTTTTATTGTATTAACAATTATAATATGATAGCTATCGAATAGTTAACTAAAAGAATATCTTTTCAATAACTGTCCTATCATTTATTAAGTATCAAAGTGGTAAATTTCAAACAACTGTTTCTTTCAATGGTTTATCTTTATTATGTTGTTACAATAAATGCTCAAGTGTTTTAATATTGTTTTAATTTTTATTTTACACTACTAAAAAAAAAAATTCAAACCAAAACAAATAGCAGATTGAAAAGCTCAAACACTCCAAAAAAATGGAAAACAACTTCTGTTTGAAAGATTCAATTGTTTCATGCATACCTTTCCGTTGACTTTTCTATTTATATCTATTTTGTAAATTTACTAGTATAAGGATCAATCGTGCTCTGGATCATTGAAAAGAATTTAGCATTATCCTTTTACGATACACTAAGTTTGTTAACTGTGTTGAACGCATCTATTCCGTCGAAATGATACAACAAATACATGTTAGTCTACTTCATATTATTTTTTTAGCATCTAAAAGTGACCTGTAGGTGTTGCGGTTAAGCTATTTCGGTACGGTCATAACTGACACGCACTATATGTATTAAGTCAAAAAAATAGCAGAGGAAAGATATAACGTTGTTAGTGTTTTAATAGAGAATTTTAGGTTTTTGACGTACGTAATACGTAACATACCTTAACATTTCAAAAATACTCATTGTTATCTCCTGTTGGCCATTTAGCTTGTAAATTAAACGAAAATCATATACTTTGACGTACGTCATACACCTTATCTTAGTCGTTGTAAAATTGTGTTTGTCTCCCTTTGTCCATTTAGTTTAAATCTATTTAAAATAGCGTACTATACGACCAAACGTTTACACTAGTATTATATCCGAAAGTAAGAAAATGCCAACTTTGTTCGCAGGGGCCACAGATATTTTTTGAATGATATGCAGTTAACAATGTTTCCTATTTTCGTACTAAAAGAGTTTCTTTTCAGCTAATTTGTGAATATCACGTGCCGCGTTCAGAGAGTATACGGAAAAATTAGTTTTTGAACATATTTATTCTAAAAAGGATAAAGTTGATCAAAGATGAAGGACATTTTACAAGTTCAGTAATTTAGGTAATTAAAATATATACATGTAGGGTGTACTGTTTTTTTGTAATATTTAGGCATATTGAAATACCCGGATTATTTTATCATTATTTCAGATAGTTTTGGGTGTTATTTTATTTGATTGCCATTAACATGAGTAAAGGCAAATTTTGATAATATTTGTAAGAATACCAAACATATTGTTTTTGTCTTATGGTTCAGTTTTTATCTATTTTTTAATGATTGATCTGTGTCGTGTGTGCCACAATCTATCAAGAAAATTATTACCTGGAAAATTCATTTTGGCAAGTGAAAAAAAAACCATCGCGGTGTGATAAAGGAGTAGGTCCGGTAAGGACCGATTTTGGCCTCAAATTTCAGTTCCATCTGACGAAAGATTTTGACCACTTTTTAATAACTTAAGTGTCTATTTCATTTGTTTCAATTATTTTTTGTTAAAGATTTTAACTCATTTAGTCTTAAAAAACGATCCGGTTCAAGCTAAAATATGCGAAAAATGTCACTTTTCAGATGGTTTTTGTCAAAAATGAAAGTGGCCGCATCCGTGTTCATCCTCAATCTTTATATATGTTATGTATTATTATCAAACACAACTTCCATTTTAATGTTTTGGATGAACACGAATGCCGCCACTTTCGTTTTACACAGAAACCGTAAATTTAACTAAAATGCTTGAAATTTGATGATTTCAGTAATTTAGCATGATTTAATGGTGCTAGTACTCACTGTATGTGCATTGTATTGCCAAAAACAGCCAATATTTATGTAGACGAACCATTCTACTGTCCAATAAATAACTAAAAGTTTACATTTTAGCAATTTTGTAAAACTGCTATCTTTTGGGGCCAAAAAAAGGCTCTTACCGGACCTACTCCTTTGCCATAATAAGAATCCTTTGAAGGATGCAGATTCGAGAGTGTCAACCGGTTTGTTACGAACGGATAGACCTACGGACCGACAGCACGATTGAAGGTAGCATTGTGTTACTATTACCCTTCGAAGCATCCCTGGTGAAAGGTAATTACTCTAGAAAAAAGAAAGCTGTCGCGGGAAAAGAAAAGGTCGGCGATTCGAATCAAAAATCCAAAAGCAAGATACGGTATCAAATGGTGGAGAACTAGTTATTATATCTCAACCATTTATGTCAACGAAGCGTGACTTGATGCTAAGATTATTGGACCTTTTTACGACAATCAGCGTATAAACTTCAGAAATTGACTGTCACAGGCAATGTTGTGCTGTCATAGCTGTCATTCAAAACAATACATTACCATAATAGGTGAACCATGCCGAGTAAGGTTTTCGGAAATAGTCATCTTTATATTTTTTCCCTGTTGCATTGCCTAAGCGACAACGTAAGCTGAATGGAGAAGCATATTTGATTCGTATAAAATTTCTGTTGTTTCAATTTTGACAGCTATCTGACCATATCTGCTTAATGATAAAACATGGCCGAAAGATACCAGATCAGCAAAACTTGGGTGATCTCATGTTCTCTGGAAGAGTTAGAGATCTGTTCCACATGTGGCACCCATCATGTTGCTTATGTTGTAAAAAAATCCGGTAAATAGTTTAATTCGGTAGTCCACATTCGTGAAACGATGACCCTGAGCTTTGCCTTTTTTAGTTGGCTTTTAGGTTGATTTTCTTTTCTGGGTCATTATTTTATTTTTTTATTACTAATATATAATTATTGTTCAGTATAACATGTTTATTTTAAATTAAATTTGATGGACACAAATGTTTTCGAAGTGACGACGTAAAACTTGCCACTAGATACCAATAATCAGACTGAAAAGTCTTAAACATGTTAACTGACTAAGAAAAAAAAAAAAAAAAATCAGTTTTTACAATCCAATTTTCAGATCAGAGCCCGTGCTGTAATGTATACCAGTTGAGTCTGTTTATATCTCACTCACCAACACGAGTTGGTATAAAATAAAATGAAAAGAAATCGTACTTTCTTAATTTACCGCAAGGACTGTAATTTGAATAATTGACTGACAAGGTTTTTAAATACTGACAATTTTATTTTGTAAGAACGAAATAAAAACAAATCTTTCATGACCTTATTCTGCAACCTTAGGAGCAGCTTGTTCTTCACCAAGATCATTTATAAATTTAGCCCTTCTCTTTGCAAGTCCAACACATCATTCAACAATACACGATGGTTAACCTTTACACTTGTCGACCTATGCATGTACCGATTTTCAACATGCCGAGCTATCAATCTGTTAACCTTGGGTCTTCACACTTGTCAACCTGTCGACCTATGGATTTATCGACTCTTCAACATGTCGACCTGTCAACCTTTTAACCTTTACACTTGTCAACCGGTCAACCTATCATACCTTAACAATTGTCAACCTTGTAGACCTTTCTAGGGTCAACTTGTCAACCTTTCTAGTGTAAACATGTCGACCTTTTACTCTGTCAACTTATGTACAAACATGACTACACCTATTTACTTCTTTATTAAACCGATGGAACTACAGTACCGTTTATCTTAATTGTCTCGACCTTCAATGATGAGGTATAGTCAAATAGTTGAACTCCTTTCCGTCAGTTCGATAGAATGCCAACCATGCAGACGTATTTGTATTCTGGTATAATGAAGTCGATAATTCGCTCAGTCTTGAGATGAAGGAAGACGGACAAAAAGAAATTATTGACATTCAAATACCATTTTTTTTTTTTTGTTTTGCGGCCATGTTTTGGTTCTGTAAATTCTTTTCCAAACTTGGTTTCATCATAAATTCGAGGGTCCTACATATTTATTTCAAATTTGATCTATCCCCCTACCAAATAGATATGATTGTATAAAAAGAACCTTATGTGTAACTCATAAATAAAGAACAACCATACATTGTCTCGAAATGTCAATGCTTAGAAACAGACTCGCTTTCTTCCTGTTTCTAAGTCTGTACCAATAACATTGATATTCCAAGACAATGTATGGTTATTCTGTATTTAATTTGTTATTATTAAGTCATCGATCATTTAGATGAAAAAAAATATGGGGAAGGGGGAGACCCTGTCTGACGTGGACATTTTGTTTTGAATTTTATCTTATGGGCAGAAATATCTTCATTTTAAATTCCCAGCAACCCCTTCCCCCTTCCCCACAGGCCCCATCCAAAAACAATCGAAGTGTCCGTGCCTGTTACATAAATGTAATTTAAGAATTAAAACAAAATTATACATATCCGACTGTTCAAAATCTGAAATACAGAACCGGCGAAGGGAGACAACCACAATTTATATTATGTCTTATAAGTCCGTATAATTGTTAGCCTAAGTTTTTTGCGTTAACGTACGTAAGTTTCGTTTGAAACGTAAAATTCTCTAATGCGGTGTAGTCCATATTTCAAATTCATTGACGCCATCTCGAGTTGGTTGATATTTGGGTCCATTAGATAACGACGGTTATGTCACTTCTACACTTCCGTCCTCTTTTTCTCGAATATGAAACATCAAATTAGACTGATCACATAATTTTTACTTAGTACATTATCCACACGAAGGAGCAGGGTCTGCCTTCCTTCTTAGGACCTGATATCACCCTGAATGTTTGGTAAGCTAGTGATGTGTAGTCTTGTTTTCTATAATGTATTTTTCATCTTATTTTTTGGTACTTTGGTTTTTTATTTCGTATTGTCTTTTTGGTATGTCATTCCTGGTTTGTTTTATAGTTTGAATGTTCCCTTGGTATCTTTCGCTTCTCATTTTCAGTATTGAGATACTTAACAGATGTTTCTTAAATTTGCTGTTGCAAAGTTTAATGAACAAAAAAAATCCACCGAGAAATATAGATTCTACCTCCTTCAGGTAAAAAATGTTAAAGGATATGGTTATTTGTTTCGGTCCATATTGATCATCCAATGCCATTTCATGAGTATTTAGGTTATTAAATCTTTTTGTGTAACTTTGATGGTAAGTTATATCGTTGGCAATCATACTGCATCTCCTTATTTTTATATTACATGTTTCTTTTTTTGTCGTTGAACAGTTAATGTTCTATAACATTTTGGATTCATCAAATCAAAATGGTTACCTTTCGAATGTGTAATATTGGTCTACTTCGGATTACTACAGTTGTTAATTTAAGAATTGAAATAAGTCTATAATGTCATGCTCTATGCTAATTCAAATATGGGTAGGCATTATATTTGTCAACATTCTATACCTGACTTACGCTTGGTGAAGAGATATTGACAAAATGCTTACCATGTAAGAATGAACATAGAGCATGACATGACATGAAAGAATTATATCTTATTTTCTTTTTTACTATTATAACGATTCATAACATATAATCGACAACACATTGCAATCAGTGACAACATTAACTGCTAATTAACTTTCGTGTTTTGTCCCCGAAATTTAACGGACGTCATCTTGATAAAAAAGAATCAACACAAAACCATCAAGCACGCTATAAGAAGACACACAATTAACATGTAATAGATGCGTGTATATTTGTAATAACAGTTTAAACATCATTTTGTGTAACGAAAATATATTTTTTTTAGAATCAATAAGCACAGTTTAACTTTCGTGTATGTTAGCCTTTTCTGTCATCACGGTTTATCTCTCGCACTTGCGCTGTGCCATTGCCGAACTCATGATGAGAGGTCTCTTCATTTACCTCACTTCAAACCTTCAAACGAATAACCTATCGGCGAATTCGCCGTTTCAGAATCTAATGCATTAAGGGTAATATTTTCAAAAACGTTCACCAAACTTTGTGCTTGGTTTAAAACCTTATTAACAATGGAAACCTTTCCAATGACGTAACGCTATTTTCATTTTGGTGTACGAACAATGAGATTATCCATACTCCTTGAGAATTAGAAAAGGAAAAAGGCAAATTGGATAACAAGAAGACAATTTTTCACTAACATTAGACATTAAGAATCATATGATTATAAAAATAAGGTACATGATATTTTACGCTAGTTAGCAAGTGATATGAACGTGCTTTTGTTTGTATATTGATTTAAAGAACCAGAGACGAACAATATCTATACTTTTGGTAAGTTTACTGATTTTTCTAAACTTGTTTAACTGTAAAAGAAAACGAAAGATCGTGTCAAACAATGAAGTTCTTTAATTTTGAACATACAATTATCAATTCTACAGTTTAATGGTAACTGTATTCAAGGTTATTTTATACATAGATTATCTACCATTCACCATTTATTCTGCGTAAGTATAAAAGCAACTAAAATAGAATACTGTCATGTATTTTTATTTCAGAAAAAATTACGTCTTGAAAAGAATAATCCGTTTGAGTATGCATTAAAAAACATTGCTTATAATTAAACTGTTCCTTGTATTACGTATTTCATATACAATATGTTCTGAATCCCTTGTTTTATTTTAGAACGTCAGAAAAACTACGGTATTGATCTTACAGAGTTTCCGCTTATTGAATTTAATTCAGTGTTATTTACAAATACCCATGTGTAATGGTCTTCTGAATTGTCATCGTCATGCATCCCTTGTCTGTCGTCATGCATCCCTTGTCTGTTGTCATCCATCCCTGGTCTGTTGTCATCCATCCCTTGTCTGTTGTCATGCATTCCTTGTCTGTTGTCATGCATCCCTTGTCTGTTGTCATGCATCCCTTGTCTGTTGTTATGCATCCCTTGTCTGTTGTCATCTAATTCCTCACCATATCTGAAGATGATAAATATCATAATCACAATCGAGATATATGTCTTTTTTTGTGAAAATGTAATCATGAAAGTAAATGAATCCATAGTATATTCGTAAATGTTTTATTATATTTGATTTTAATTAAACATTTCAAATTTGGAAGAGTACTAGTTAATTAACTTATGCTTTATCATTTATCGTTCTTCAATACATATTTCGTTTCATGTTTCCTACGTGTTAACATACTTTAATCATCTATAAAAGTCTTTTTATGCGCATGATCAAGTAAAGATCCTCTTGCCTCTTTTAGTTTTGTATACTTGTTAATTTTGGTTTCTTTTATATATTGTGGAGTTTAGTACGACATCCATTATCACTGAATTAGTACACAATTTTGTTAATGGGTCAGCTGAAACACGCTTCCGGGTGTGGATTGTGGCTTACGGCTGTTTTCTGCTTTTGGTTAGGTTGTTGTTTCTTTGAAAAATTTCTCATTCCCATTCTCAGTTTTATTAAAAAGCAAGATAAGTACAAAACAGTAAAATCAATAGTTATAGTTTGGAATTATTAATTCCAAATTGAATATGTACAATGATCATGTTTTTATATTTGTAAATCTAGCTAAACGTTAAACATGCAAAATGAACGGGGTATTATCAACGTGACAATATATTGTATACGGATATAAAGTTTGTTTGCCACAGATCACCTCCCAGTATTGATGAGTAGTTTTCACGTATTTATCACGTATTTATCAAAACAGTTCTCCAAACACGAAAATGTTCTATTAACCTTAATACAAATATTCTGCTATGTTCCTTATGTCGTCAAAACAATCCCGTTCCTTTTCCCCCTGAATGTGACCTACCGAATGAGACTATTTACCGGGTTTGTAATGACATGAGCAACACGACCGGTGCCACATGTGGAGAATGATCTGCGTACCCTTCAGGACCACATGATATCACTCCCAGTTTGTGTGCGGTTCGTATTGCTTAGTCTTTAGTTTTTCTATGTTGTGCCTTGTGTACTATTATTTGTATGTTTGTCTTTTTCTCTTTGAGCCATTGTGTTGTCATTTCATTTTCGATCTAAGATTTTTAACGTTCCTCTGGTATCTTTTGGATCTCTTGTCCTGCTACATAATTTTTCTTTGTATAATTTACTTACCTATCACAATTTCGATTTTGAGATCTTCCTGTAACAAAAACTTAATATGGATACAACTTTTTTTTTTACATAATTACCGATAACATTGTTTTAAAATATATCTTGTTACACACTTTCTATTAAAGGCGGACAAAATTATGTATGGCTAATGATATACCTACATAAAACAATGTGTATTTGTTACATATTATTTTTTTTTCGTTTTTCATATATACACATGGAAAAAAGTATTGCAACACCAAATTGAAATTCAAATTAAAAAAACACAATAATTTTTCGAAATAGAACTAGTTAAACATTATTTAAATATCACCTGAGTTTAATCAATACATATCGACTCAACAAGTTCTTATCTGCATATGCAGCTAATGTACTCAAAAACAATAAAACATATGTTTTTATCCTCATTGTTTTCAACACTATAAATAGCCAAGTTCATAAAGTTATGTGATTGGAACCTTGTAATTGGTCATCCACAACTCATAACTGCAGCAAGTTGGCAGATAATCTGCATGAGAGAAGCAGGTATTTCGTTGTGACAATTGCACGTATTGTATTCCATTATATGTCGTTTTGAGAATAAAAATAAATCAGGCAACACACAATGTTAAAGACCTTCTGAGTTCAAGAAGACCCTCTATCACATCTGCTAGGGAAAATCAAGAAGAATGAAGGTTGTTCAGAACAAAACCCATTGCAAACAATACAATCCTAAAAAGAGAGTGATGACCATACAGGAGCCTTAAAACAAGAACTGTTCGAGATCGGTTCATCGTTACTGATTATTGTCCGATAAGACCATTTCGGGGACCTTTGCATAAGAACAGACATATAGTTGCCAGTATTCAATACAGTGCAGAGCTCACCAAAGTTGAAAATTGGCATCGTGAAGGAAGATCCATTGTTTCAATGGAATTCGGTTTATCTTCATTGGCCCGATCGTAGCCCGAATTTGAACCATATTGAGAAAAAATGGGACACGTTTGGGCGTAAAGTGCTCGAAAGAACACCCAGTTTAAACACGTCATGAAATAAACAATACTCTTCGTCAGGAATGGTTGCTGCTAACTTAGCAACAAATAAGTCGACTTATGACAGGAATCATTAGACGTTAAGATGCGGTTATCCGTTAGAATGTAGGCTGCGCACAAAGTACTAATTCTTTGGTGAATAACGATCAACCATGATGTGAACACTCATCTATTGATTAATTTTGAAATGTCTGACATTGTAAAGTTCGACTACAGTAAAAGTTGTAAAATGCTTTTTTTGTACAGAAAACACTTCATTTTGTTATAAAAATTTTGGTTAGATAAAACTTTTTTTTTCATACACTTTTTGTTCATTTTAATGCCACTGATATCATTACATACGTTTCAATATTATAAACCTTTGATAACTTTTTTATTTTACAAATATTTTATCATATTCCATCCAAATTAGGAGGCTGATTTTTCAAGTTTTGAAAAAATCAAGGTGTTTCAATACTTTTTTTTACATTTGTATTCATTAGACCGTTGGTGTTACTGTTTGAAGATGATGCATTCCTGGTAAAATAAATAGGTCAAACACATCGTACGATTGGATAACAATGGTCCTGACTTGGCACAAAAATTTCCTATGTAGAAATGGTGGATCAAGCTTGATTTATAGTTAACTCAAACCCTCACACGTATGACAGTCGAAAAAAAAATCCATTATATGTGATAATAAGAATATGTCCATAGTACACGGATGCCCCACTTGCACTATCATTTTCCATGTTGATTGGACTGTGAAATTGGGGTAAAATTTTTAATTTGAAATTAGAAAGATCATATTATAGGGAACATATGTACTAAGTTTCAAGTTGATGTGACTTCAACTTCAACAAAAACTACCTTGACCAAAAACTTAAACTTTTACCTGAAATTAGCACCATCATTTTCTATGTTCAGTGGACCGTTAAATTTTGGTCAAATCTTTAATTTAGCATTACCATTTGAAAGATCATATCATGGGGAACATATGTACTAAGTTTCCAGTTGATTGAACTTCAACTTCATCAAAAGCTACCTTGACCAAAAGCTTTAACCTGAAGCGGCACGAACGGACGCACAAACGAACGAACGGAGGCACAGACCAGAAAACATAATGCCCCTCTACTATCGTAGGTGGGTCATAAAAACAAAATACATAATATGTATAAATATGAAAATTGAGGATTAAGGTTTGAATTGAATAAACCATACCATTTCTGTTGTTACAAAGTACTGCCATGATTATTATGAAGAGCAGCAAAATTGCAACCAACCCAATCACGACGTATATTATTAAGTTCTTATCTTCTTTATCTATAAATAAGCATTTAGTTTTAGTTCAATCACGACAGTAACTGTAGTTAAATAAAGGCAACAGTAGTATACCGCTGTTCAAAACTCATAAATCCATGGACAAAAAACAAAATCGGGGTAACAAACCAAAACCGAGCGAAACGCATTTAATATAAGAGGAGAACAACGACACAACACCGAAACGCAAAGTTATCAAACTACTAGGGTAAAAATTTGGAACGCACAATAAATGCTAGTTTTATCAAATCTTACAGTCAACTGGAAAGTCTGAATCTGAAAATTTTGATAAGAGCTAAATCTACTAGTATTTTGTAGATGTTTTCTTGTTATCGACAGAGGATTGTTTAGATAATTGTCTTGTGTTCAACCCATATACTATAATACTTTTTTTTATTTTACTGTTACAAATAACCTGACGAATATGCGGTTAGGGCTTTTCTCATTGTTGAAGGCCGTACGGTGACCTATAGTTATTGTTTCTGTGTCATTTGGTCTCTTGATGAGATTTTTCTCAATGGCAATCATATTACATCCTTTTTTTATATGAATAGCTCTTATTTGACAACAATATTAAGGTGTAAAAAGTAACTGACCGATTACACATGACCTTTGAAAACTTAAAAAATGCATTCATCATAAAAATGAAATCATTGACCTCAACGAACAGCACGTTATATAAGTGCTTGAATATATTAACCTTGCTTTACTTGCTGGTTTGAAAATGTGTACTTGTGTTGGCAGTCAAGTTGTGGTTGGTTTTTGTTTTGGAATTAAGATTAATGCTCATCTAATTGAAAGCAACTCAACGTGTGTATCATTTCGGGTCATTTTAGCCTTTCTTTGCAGAAGGATTTTGTACATCGGTGAAGGCTTTACGATGACATATAGTTGCCTTCTTCGATGTCATTAGGTCTTTAACGGCATATCACATCTTCCTATTTTCATATTCATCAGGAATGTCGGGAACTAAATATAAAATCAATTGAGTGTGTTCTATCACTCTATCACATATTAAAAAGAAGATGTGGTATGATTGTCAATGATCATTCATTGATATTCTCAAGACAAAATATGACACACTAACTACAGTATTAAACAAAACATACCTTCAATGGTCAACTGCAAGCAAACTGATTGAGGTTCTTTGTTATTTAACAGATGACTAACATCACAACATATATTTTGTCCACTTTTGTCAGATAATGGAACCACGTCTAATGTTCCAGATACTATATAACTTCTATCAATAACATCATAAGACTGTACAACAACAAACTCGTTTGTGTAATGTCGGTCCTGGATCCTAATTGAAATGGTTGGTGCAGGATATCCATGCAATGATGAACAAGTCCATTTTCCAGAGGAACCAGATATCAGGTTGGTAGGTCCGGTCAATATTGGGACCGTTGGCGTAACTTACAGGATACAAAAATACAGTGTTATATCATCTTTACATTTTAGATGTGAAGAAATAAATGATTATCAGTGCAAATGAATATAAAAAACTGATAGTACAACCCGAATCGTAGTAACAAGTTTCCAAAGTAGAAGAAAACCGTGTTTTTTTTTCTCATAAACCTTTTCACTTAACACCGTATGTACCGATAGTGTTAGTGTTATTGCTATGCATGTACTTGACGTCATTACATTTACAATTAATTAAAATGTTACAATCAGGAATTAAACACATCAAGTATTATAATGACATTTTTAGCGAATAGTATGGTATCTTAAAAATTTTAAAGGTTGTAGGTTGAGATACGGATAGGGATCCAGATCTAATAACTAATGGAGTATCGATTTCCTCTGTTGTTACTTACAACTCAACAGTTTATTTTGTGTAGGCAGCACCAAGTAGTTCGTAAATAATGTAAATGTAGGAGCCTAGCGTATCAATTGAGAATGTAAATGCCATATGATTAGACAGATGGTATGTAATAGACGAGAATGAATATCTCAATTGGAAAGTTGAAATCATCGCGTTTGTCATTTGTTCTCATTTTGACGCATCCATCTTTGTCAAGATCACAGAAATGCTCAAGATATCAGACAAACCTAGTTTCAATGGTATTTTAATTCAGAAGCAAACATACATTTAGTTCCAGGACATCATAAATATAACTGAAAGTGACATTCAAGATGACTTTTCTTATTGTTTTTGTCTTTACAGAAAAGTGCAAATTAAGTTTAAGGATTACAATATAACGGAACTTAAACAACTGGCATATAAGTATAAGGTTAAGCTAACTATAAAACCATGTTAAAAACACCATTTTTCGCAGAATTCCTGTACCATGTCAGAGTATGGCATTTGTTATGTCACTTGTCCGTTGCTTGGACTTTCTCCTATTTAACATGCCTTAGGTTTCGGTAATTTGGTTTTACCTTTTTTAATAGAAATGGTCTTGTCATTAATTAAAATGAATGAAAGTATCAAAGTAACAAGTACTTAAACTAAATGAAGTTCTTATCGCAAAAACCAAATGTTGTATGTAATAATTTTTGGAGATTCACAAAGCTCTGTTTCAGGGAACCAACAGCGTACTTTTAAACATCGCAATTTTTTTGGCCTTTTAAACATTTTTTTATTTTTTAAACTTTTAATACTGGTATGTATGCTGAGTTTCTTTGTAACGATATTCTTTAATTGTAGTACTTGAATATGATTGCACAATTTATTCACAATTTTTAGTGCGTTCGTTAATCATTCTTCTTTAAATATATTTGAAATTTTCGAAGCTTATACGTACAATATACTGCAACATATGTTGTCGTTGCAAGTGGTTTTTTCAATACGCCGTTATCCGCCTGACATTCAAACACTGAGAGGTGGTCTTCCAAACCAGCAGTAAATGTTAAAGTTGACGTTGTTATACTATTGTTTGAAGAACTGCTTATACCATTTGTAATGACATTGTCATTTCTCAGCCAATTTAATGTTGGTAAAGGATTTCCTCCCGTAGAACGGCATATCATTCTTACAGTATTTCCTAAGTGATATTGATGTGAACCTGTTATTTCTGGTTGACCTGGAGCGTTGATCGAAGCTATAAAAGAAAACAAAATAGTTGCAGAATTTATAAATGTTTGTAATACAGATTTACATTTGATAGGAAATCATAAATGTGAAATTTGATACGAAAACAATACTATAAAGCAAGTACAATATCAAAACATCCGAATTCGGAGGAAAATGCATTCAGAAAGTCCCTAAGCAAATGCCTAAATTAAGAGCCTAAACACACCAAATAAAATGAATAACAATTGTCATGTTCCTGACTTGGCACAGGCATTTTCTCATGACGAAAATTGTCGATTAAACTTGTTTTATAGCTAGCTAAACCTTTCACTTGTACCCATTGAGCTATCAGGTATTTTTATTTTTATTAGTTCATGTATAATTAATGATTTTTTTTCTTCTGGTAAAGCTGTTGTTATTTATTTTTTTACGTAATAACGTTTTTGAAGTAAGCAACAGTACATACGTTTAAGGGTGAGATATGTCGTCTTTACTAGTGGTCTCTTAAGGAATCCATTATCGACCTGACATTCATATACCTCATGATCATCATTGGCAGTTGTTGTAAAAGTCAATGTCGTTATTGTTATATTACCACTAGTAGATGTATTAGTACCAGACGTTATTACAATATCATCTTTCAACCATATTACTGATGGTGGGGGGTTTGCTCCGGTAGAACTGCATGAAAGTTTAACAGTCATTCCTATCTGAAATTCTACATGACTACTTGTTTCCGGTTCACCTGGGGCTGTCCTGATAGAAGCTAAAAAATCAATGAAACTTTTTATCAACAATGTAACAACATTATAGTAATTGAAATGCATGCCGTGTTCACTTTGAGCTGTATGTGTTTTAAGTGTACGCTATACTTCAACTAAGTCATACTCTATAACATCTCCACAATTAAATTACTACACGTGCCTAATCCAATCGAAGGAGTCATCAAGCACTTTTATAATGTCTTTGCTTTTTTGGAGGACATTTTGCAATTTTCTGATCATTATTATTTGTAATGACGGCTTACTGTTGACACTCGTAGTTTGTTCCCAAGTAGATTGGTGTCATATAATTATTTAAGTATTCTTTCTATTTTGTCACACTCGGACCAAGGCAGTTCGTCTCCATCAGGTGCTCTGGTCAATATTTAGATTATTAATTTGATCTATTAATATATAGGTATAGGTCGATGTGATATGAGTGCCAATGAGACAAATCTTCATCCAACATAACAATTTATAAAAGTAAACAATTATAGGTCAAGGTACGGCCTTCAATTTTACATCGGATGCGATTACCTTAAAGAGCACGACATCTGGATGATCTTTTATTATATGTATCATCTTTTCTTGTGTGTCTTTATTTTTACATTCAAATTATAGTTTTGATAATGTAATATATTCCTTTAGATTTTTATGTCGTGTATATGCAATTATAGGTGGTTTTGGGAAAAGTTGCTTTGCAGTTTAATTTTTCTCAATGATGTGCCAGTGTTTTTTATCAGTCTGCCAAGTTTTTTAAACAAAGGATTGTGTCTAGTTGCTAGCAGTTTTTTATTTCACGCATTCGATAAGCAATGTAAGCCTTTGATGGGTTAACTGTTCACAAAACTTGACAATAAAGAACGTATAAGCTATAGTTAATATTTAAGGAAGTTACATACATTTCAACAAAAAAAGAACTTACATATATTCGAGAAATCAATTATAGTAATAATATGACACAAACTCAAAACTTGTTCTTCTCAATCGGGATGAATTCAATTTAAATATCAGCATTTAAGTGGAAGGTCTTTTTTTTGGCTGATGGAGTTTTAACTCTCCTCAACGAATGCTAGACTGATTTTATAAGCGCGACACATATTTTCAATTATTGTACACGACTATTTCGGTTCAAATTTTCTTTTTGTCCCCCTAAGTGATGATAGCTAAGGGTTTGATAAATTAGATATGAAAGATAGATTTTATATCTGCTATAAGAAATGTGAAAATTCTAATTCTAATAAGAAGAACATATTTCTTATAAAGTCACTAATTTTGTTTTATGTATTGCGATAAGACCGTGTAAAACCCTGATTTGAAATATTATATCGAAAAAGGAGTCATATCCTATAAAATGGTGGTTTTATAGTCAGTTAAAGCTCTCACTTCTATGGCAGTTGCATTAAATAAAATTATATGGACAAAAATGTGTGAACAAATCAAACAGACATACTAGGTAAGATTGTCAAAATAAAGTTTCTACTTTTAGAGACATGTAACTATATAAATAAAGGCAACAGTAGTATACCGCTGTTCAAAATTCATTAATCAATATAGAAAATGTGAAATGAAAGTATAGCAGCTTACCTTCTAGAACTTTAAGATTGACAGGGTTACTTATAAAGTGCCGTCTTCCATTGTTCGCTCGGCAATTATAAATACCCTCATCCTTTTCTGTAATGCTGAATATATTTAAATTTGGGTTGGTTGCAGATGTCATTATTTGTCTTTTTGCATTATTTGTCCCCTGAGCTATTATTTCAGCGCTGCCTCTATCAACTTGCGTTTTTGTCCAGTCCCATCCAATTGCTGGTGGTTCGCCATTTATTGTACACGTCATAGTGACCTTGGAATCACCTACTATAGCTGAATATGGTGTCAACGATGCTGTTAAATTTAGGTCACCTGTAATTTAAAAGTTTGATTGCAAAAAGCATAATAAATGGTCATAGAATTGGGAAAGGAAATGGGGAATGTGTCAAAGCGACAGCAGACCGACCATAGAGCGGACAATAGCCGAAGGCCACCAATGTAGCGAGAAATTCCCGCACCCGGAGGCGTCCTTCAGCTGGCCCCTTAAAATATGTATACTAGTTCAGTGTAAATGGTGATTGATTAATCCTCTTCATGTTCTTGAACACATAAGGCATCAGCAAAGGACCTCCAACTCGTTCTATCTTTCGCGATTCTTTCTATTTGATTCCAGGTGTAACCATGTCTTTTTATCTCTGCTGCTATATCTCTTCTCCATGTGCCTTTCAGTCTTCCAGGCTTTCTTGTCCCTTGTGGTGTCCATGTCAATACCTTTTTCACATGCCGGTTGTTATCCATTCGCAGTATATGTCCAATATATTTCCACCGCCTTCTCATGATCTTATTCCCTACATTCTTCACACCTGTTCTTTCTGATAGTTCACTTTTTGAACTTACACTTGGCCATTTAATGTTTATTATTCGTCTCAAACAGCGTCCTTCGAATCCTCTAATTCGACTTTCTACTGTTTTGGTTGTTCTCCATGTTTCTGAACCGTACAACAGAACTGTTCTAACATTGCTAACATACAATCTGATCTTTGTCTTTCTGGATATTTTGTTGTTTTTCCGTATGTTATTCAGGTTTTTGAAATCAGAAGCTGCTTTGCCATTACGGATGTTAACTTCTTCTTCAATATTTTCTTCTGCATTTACTCTACTACCAAGATAATTAAATGAGTTTACTTGTTCCAGTTCTTTTCCATTCACTGTTTTTGCTTTATTGTTTTTTGTACCTATCTTCATCACCTTAGTTTTCTTTGCATTTATCTTCAGTCCTACTTTTCCTGCCTCTGATGTTACTTTATCTGTCTTTTTCTGCATGTGTTCATGTGTATGAGAAAAGAGGCTGATATCATCCGCAAAGTCCATGTCCTCTAAAAATATTGTTAGTCCCCACTGTATACCATGATTTTCAGTTGTTGTCTTCTTCATATCCCAGTCAACCACCAATATAAAGAGAAAAGGAGATATTATGCATCCCTGTCTTTAGTCTGATAGTTTTCCATCATGTCTAACTGCACATCTAAAACCATCATACATTTCCATAATGATGTGAATTATTTTCTGTGGAATTCCATACATACTCATGATGTACCAAAGTGACTCTCTATTGACGCTATCAAAGGCTTTTTCAAAATCCACATAATTTGTATATATGGGTGACCTCCATTCTAGTGCCTGTTCTATAATATGTCTCAGTATGAGGATGTTATCTATACATGCACGTTTTTTTCTAAATCCACTTTTTTCTTCCCGTAGAATGGAATCGATTTTGTGTTTGATTCGTTCTAGAATTATTCTACAAAGTATCTTACCAGGCACTGACATTAAAGTAATTCCACGCCAGTTGTTACAACCTGTAAGGTTACCTTTCTTTGGTATTTTTATGATGATACCATCTTTCCACTGGATAGGTAGTATTTCTTTTTCCCATATTTCATTTAGCAGATCACGTAGGATGTTCACGTTGAGATTTATGTCTGATTTTATTACTTCTGTTGGTATGCCATCTACCCCACGAGCTTTGTTGTTTTAAGTTTTTTAATGTCTGCTTTGATCTCATCATCTGTTATGGGTCCCATTTCTATTTCAATTTGTGGTGGAGCTTCCTCTGTCCTGTCAACTGAGATTTCTGGTTCAGGCCTATTCAACACCTCTTCAAAATGTTTTTTTCCATCTTTCCAGTTGTTTCTCAAATTTGCATATTGTCTGACCATCTTTATCTTTGATGTTAGTACTGTTGGTATTTACTCTGCCACTAAACTGTTTTGTAATGTTATATAGCTTTCTCATATCTCCAACTTTAGATGCATTTTCAGCCTCTTCTGCAATCTTATCTATGTATGCCTTTTTGTCTGCCTTTGCATTCTTTTTCACTTCTTTTTCCTTAATATTATATAGATCTTTTGTTCTCTCTTGTTATTCTCCTGTTGCTTGGTTGGTTTTTGATTTTAACAGTTTTCTTTCCATAATTAGAGCCCAGGTTTTTCACAGATAGCCATTCCTTTCTTTCTTTATGTTTGTAACCTAAGATGTCTTCACTTGTTTTTAGATAAATTTCACTCATATGTTGCCATTTAGAGTTTATGTCAATCTCCTTTTCTTCAAGTTGTAAGACCTCAAATCTGTTTTTCAGTTCTATATTGAAGTTTTGTTGTATTTCAGGTGTAAATTGACGTTATACTGAACTCCGAATTATACACAAGAAACTTAAATTAAAAATCATACAAGACTATCAAAGGCCAGAGGCTCCTGACTTGAGACAGCCTCAAAAATGCGGCGGGGTTAAACGTGTTTATGAGATCTCAACCCTACCTCTATACCTCTCGCCAATGTAAAAAAGTAAACGCATAACAATACGCACATTAAAATTCCGTTCAAGAGAAGTCAGAGTCTGATGTCAGAAGATGTAACAAAACATGCAAAAGAAAATAAACAAAATGACAATAATACATAAATAACAACAGACTACTAGCAGTTAACTGACATGCCAGCTCCGGAACCTCAATTAAAATGATTGAAAGATTGTGTCTTCATCATATGAATATCATGCAAAATCTCTCCCGTGAGTGGTTAAGTATCATCCAAACTTTCATCTAGACGATCTGACAGATAACGATGCACAGAAACGCTCGAGGAACATGGGCTCTCGCAACATGTCACCGGTAAAACACATGTACATGGCTATTCCCTCGATGTAGTCATCGATCAAAAACAGCTGCACAAACTTCCGAACAATCTCATAGAAAATAAAGCAGAAACTGTATTACCATACATCAGGACGAACATGCACTATCCAATAGATTTGGTGAATTCTTCGTTGGGAAAATAGACACAATTGGAAACAACCTGAGTAATTCGAACAAATCATCAACAGAAGTTGTCAATGCTCTTGAAGCCGATGTAAAATTCGACTGAAATCCGCTTACTTCGCTTTCACCAGCGTCAACTGAAGAAGTTCGAAGGATAATCAAGAGAGCTCCGGTAAAGTCATGCGAACTCGACCCAATTCCTACTTACATTACCTCTTAAAATCATGTCTCGGCAGCTTACTTCCTATTATAACCAAGATAGTAAACACTTCAATGGCAGAATCGCAAGTTCCTGCATTTTACAAGGAAGCGGTTCTAAGACCTTTGTTGAAAGGCACTGGCTACGGTTACATGGAAATGTAACAATAATAAAAATATTATTGTTACATGGGAGACTAATTGCCGGAATGCAAAGTTGGGCGAGAAACCAAAAAATTACCAATGTAACAATAATTACTGAGGCTACGGTTACATAACGTTATTGTTACATGAAAAACAGTACGCTAGATTTATTAAACTTAAATCTACTATAGTTGTGTTGCTTAATATTCTTTCATATGTACTAAACGATACTTGTAATACTGATAAATAGTAAATATTATTATTCAACAAATATTGTTAAGGTTGAAAAAAAGAAAACTTGGAATGCGTTTTAAACGAAACTGAAACAATATCAAGACATAAATTTCATACAACTATACAACTTGACGCAAATTGATACATCAAAAGCAAAGTTTGCTAACTGTAACTTAAATACTAAGAACTTCTATATGTACACGTATCCGTGGAGGACGTAATCAGTGTGTTCATCCAAAAAAAAAACCCACTTACTGGATTTGTAGAAATTGCCATTGTAAATAAAAAGTTACAGTAAATAAATTGTATTTAATAAATTTATGTATTGTAAATATAAAATAAATGTCTACAACTTTTATTTTTTAGTACATATTACTAGTCCCATCGTACATTGCTGTTTTTCATGTAACAATAACGCAATGTAACCGTAGCCTCAATAATTATTGTTACATTCGTAATTAAACAGGTCCTTGCCCAACCATGCATTCCGGCATTTAGTCTCCAATGTAACAATAATATTTTTATTATTGTTACATTTCCGTGTAACCGTAGCCAGTGCCTTGTTGAAAAAGCCTGATCTTGACGATGATGAGTTAAAAAACTATCGTCCCGTTTCGAACTTGCCTTTTACCTCAAAGATCTTGGAAAAGGTTAGTGAAACTCGGTTCGAACAGCATCTTGAAGCAAACGCACTTTTCGACAACATGCTTCAGCATATCTTGTCATTCAACAGAAACTGCTCTTCTACGGTTCACTATGATATAGCATTGATAATAACTGTTGTGCAGTACTTGTTATGTTCTATCTATCCGCTGCATTCGACAATATCGACCATCCCATCCTGATTATTCGGTTTGAATACTTTTACGGCATAACTGGCTCAGCGATGTCATGGATGAGATCCTATCTTGAAAGTCGAACTCAACGTGTAGCAATTGGCTCCGTTTTGTCAGATGTAATAAACATTGAATATGGCGTTCCACAAAGTTCAGTTTTGGGACCCCGATTGTATTGTATTTTTGCAAAACCGATCAGTTAAATATGTCGGCGACACAACTTTAGCGATCATGGGTATGCTGATGACACGCAAGTCTTCCTAGTTATCAAACCCCTCGCTAATTGGGACAACATATCTTTACGTCTAGAGACTTGTTTAGCTGACATTAGTAAATGGATGTGCTTAAACATGCTGAAACTGAACCAAGACAAAACGTAACTGATCTTATTTTTACCAAAAAATCGTGTAAAGGAATTTTCGAATTGTCATCTGTTATTTGATGGATCAATTGTAAGCAATGCATCTGTGGTAAAAAATCTTGGTGTTTATTTTGATAGAACATTAAGCATGGAAAAGCAGGTCAATATATCACCGATGATGCCTGTAAAACTTTGGTGTGCTCGCTCGTCTCGTCACGTTCAGACTACGGAAACGCTCTGCTATATGGTGTAAATGCCAGTTTAGTCAATAAGTTACAGCGAGTACAGAATACGGCAGCCAGGCTCGTTACACGTACCAAGAAACATGATCATCATGTTAAAAAACACCAGTTCTTGTGTCTCTTCATTGGATTTCGGTGCAGTACCGAATACAATTTAAACTTCTTTTGTATACTTTCAAAATCCTGCATGGCCTAGCACCCGTCTATCTCATTAGTGCCTATCAACCATCAAGATCTATTAGATCGGAAAATGCCAAGCAGCTTATACAAATTCGTGTACGCACCAAAATCTATGGAGAAAGACGTTTCGACAAAGCTACTGCGAGCCTCTGGAACAATCTTCCTAGCCATCTAAGGCACGAACACTCAATCGAACTTTTTAAGAACAATTTGAAAACCCATTATTTTAGACTATTCAGTTTCTTTTAGGTTTTTTTAATATATGTGTTTCAAAATTTTATTTCATTCTTATTGCATTGATTGTTTTAATGTTTAAAACCTCTTTTTGTCTGCATTGATTGTTTTCTGTAAAGGAGGCTCGCGTGTATAAGATTTTCAGAAAAAAATTAAACTTGAATTTTTCATAATAAATTTTATTTATTACCTTTAGTAGTTGTTACTTTATCATATGGTACAAAAATCATTCCAAAAAATCAATTCATATTGGCCCTAGGTGACATTTAAAATGTAGATATCATTGGAAAAGCTCCAAATTATCTCCCTTAGGAGCAAACATGCCATTTTTTGGCATTAAAATTGAAATATCTTTTTAACTCATCGGTGACCTATATTTTTTATTGTTGTTTTCGAATAAGCTGTACATAAAATAAATAATTGTAAAGTTTTAGCTATTTAGTTCTTTTTTTATTTCGATATTACCGCTATTTCTTCTATTAGTTCAACAGAAAAAAAGGACATTTACAAAAATGTATGCTTCTTTTGAAAGCAGATGGTGAGCGTAAATGAACGGTGACCCCATTTTTTTATTTCATTTTTCCATTTAGATAAAGTTCATTTATAGAAAAATATAGAAAAATTCTATATTAAATAAAAAATTGATTTTGACCCGCGAGCCCCCTTAAGCATGTTAAGCGCTTAGAATAATTTCAATTAGATAATGCGCTGTATAAATATTGTAAATAAATAAATAAAATAAAAATCATACTATCATAAAACATATGAGACGAACATAACCCGTGTCATGCCAACAACTGTTTTTTTTTTAATAAAAGTGTTTAGTTCCGATGCAAAGACCTTATAAGTGAATCAATATTAAAGCCAAAATATGTAATCTGTAATGACCTGACAACAATATCGTAACTATATCCCTTCTTCATAAATCTGTTTAAAGGTTTTGTAAGCTTTGAGGTAAATACTGACATTTTTGTGTTTTGTTCAATATACTTAATTAAATCCTCGAAAATATACGCATTATTTTCGGTAAACCCTTTTTTGTCAAAGCAATACGCATAAGCACTTGAGTCCACATCCGCTTGCGAACAGAAACAACTCATTGCTTATAATCATAATAATGATAGATACCAAATTTTCAGACCATACCAACATCAATTAAATTGTATAATAGAAACAGAGTTCTTGCTGTTAGACGGATAAAGCTTTAGTTTCAACCAAAGTCATCAAAATATGACAAGCGGTAATGTAAGTACTCCAGTGACACCTTTCGTCTCTTAAAGAATCAACTGTTGCGAAATAATCCACATATATGAGTTATATGCCATTATGAATTGGTATATGTTCCATGACAATATAGAAGCAATCCCGTCATTTTTGATCATTTATCTACGTTGATGACCTTTCAGGTAATTTCCCTTGCTATTTGCAACACAACGGTAACAGGAAATGCTGACTCATCAGATTAAATTAAGTTCACCCTTTTTTTAAAGAAGAGGTGATGTTTCTCAAATTTGACGTTTCTTGGAATGATTGTGCAAATTCTGTTGACTGTTTTGTTCACCCTTTTTTTTAAAGAAGAGGTGATGTTTCTCAAATTTGACGTTTCTTTGAATGATTGTGCAAACTGTTGTTTATGACTGTTTTGTTCGTTTTTCATGTTTTTTATTTCACAAATTGATTGAACGTCTTTTATTAAACATGTCGTTTAAAAAAATTGGTAACTATCTAATAACTCTCTTAGCAAATACACTTTTTGTACATATTGTAAAATATTGGTTTTATAATTGGTTCATATCATATAGTAAGGTTTGAAAACTAAACACCATTATTTATTATTGAGGTGAGGGTTTTCGCTACCAAGGAACCAAGTACTTCAACTAAAGTTGAAAATTGTTTTAAAGAAAGGCAGCAGTAGTATACCATTGTTCGAAACTCATAAATCGATTGTGAAAAAAAAAACAAATCCGGGCTACAAACTAAAACTTAGGGAAACTCATCAAATATAAGAGGAGAATAACGACACAACAGAAACACAGCATTAAAATGTAACACACACAGAAACGAACTCTAATATAACTATGGCCATTTTCCTGACTTGGTAGAGGACATTTAAAGAAAATAAAAGTTTCGTAAAGATTCATTTTGGCTTTTATGTTCCAAAAAATGTTCATGCATTTGCTTTACAAGATACTTGATAACTAATATTGTTCATGCGATAAACACTAGTTAACTATTCTAGATATTCCGTCCTTTAATATTAGAAAAAAAATATCCAAATTTTAAATCTGCCAAAAACTTACTTACAATATTTCACTTTTTTCCTGTAATAAAAAAATCATGACAAAGTTAAAGCAAACCTAATTTGATATAATATACTCACTAATGAATCTAAGAACACTATATGAACGGGTACTTGTTCCAACAGCATTTGAAGCAGAACAGCCATATTTACCACTATCAGAAGATTGGAAGTTCAGTACTGTTAAAGAAGGGTTCTGAGTGTTACCGCCAGAATACTTCGCTGTATTGCCTGTGTATAATAATTGCCGTTGCTCAGAATTAGTTGGTGTAAAATACCATCTTATGTCTGAGGCTACTGGTTCCCCGGTAACGAAACATGAGATTAATTGAGATTGTCCCTGGAGAACATCAGCCTTAGCAGGAGACATAGTAATAGTTAAGAAACCTGAAAAGATAATGACACCAGAGATGGGTCAGATTACTTTCAATGTAATTGCTTAAATTACAATTACTTTGTCATTGTGTACGATTGAATTAAATTAATGATTACATTATTTCTGAAAGTGTCTGATTAAATTAATGATTACTTAGCAAAGTAATAATGATTACATCTGATTACAATGAATTTAAAAGAAACCCCATTTTGAATGATATTAATGAATTAACATTTAATACAACTTAAGTACTTTTTAGAAAAGATTTTGTTTTATATATTAGAAAATGAAAACTACAAACTTCATCTATTTAATAAACTACAAACTTAAAGTATAAAAATATAAAGAGTTTGCTGTTTGTCTTCTGACCTCTTCGAGACTATATATGTATTTCAAGGTACAGTTTATGGAAATTAAAATATGGATGAAATAAAGTTACCAGTCAAAAACTATGTAAAACTTTTATGGAATTGTAAACAAAATACAAGTCCTATGAATCATTGCATTTTACATGACAAGTTTAAGACATTTTCTTATCTTCAACAAGATATTTGTCCAACTTTTAATTTAGTTTGTGCTAATTAGATAAATTTTCACATGTCTGATTAATCTTTTATTATATACATTGTCCTACAGCTATACTCAATTGGAAATTGCAATAAAAACAAACCTTAATTGGTTTCCTACCTGTCAATAAAAAGTTGACAAAAAAACCAATATTAACAAAAGATCATAATTCAGGATTAAAGAAACAGTTATTATCAAATATATATATGTACATCTTTAAATTGGGATATACATGTAAAATTTTATTTACTAAGGCCAGTACAATATATTTTACTCATTGTATTATATGTCTCTTCTTAGGCTATAAATGATGACTTTTCAATACTGTAACAGTTTATTTTTTACTGAAGTATACAAATCTATTGACATGTTTCATAAAGTAAACCAAACTATCTTAACATGTAAAATATTCTTTAAAAAAGAATAAAAAAATTGTTCATTTATTGACCATAAACACAGTTTAAGATTGTTTTCATTGTAATTAAAATGTAATCAAAAAGTAATCAGGATTACAGGGTATTTTGAAAAGTAATTGATTACAATGATTACTTGAAAAATTGTAATCAATTACAGCTGATTAACGATTACAATTACAATTAAAAAGTCAATTGCTCATGAACAATTGAAAGGTCTTCCCTTTTTTCTTTTATTAATTGCCTTCTTAGTTAAAAAAATATATGGTTTCTAAGGACTTTTATGTTCATAACACGTGGTTGCTAAGGACAAAAATCATTCCTAAGGATAAAATATTACTTCCAGTATTAAAAATGTCATATGTACTATTCATAGTATTTAAAGTTAAAAGAATAATTGATTGCTAAGGACTTATAAGTCGTTGCTAGGGACAAAAATGTCATTTCCAGTATCAAAATTTTTATATTTATATTATTCATAGCCTTCTAAGCTCAAAAATATATGATTGCTAAGATGTTTTATGTCGTTGCTAGGGACTTGACCTCTGACCTTGACCTAACTTTGTAGATCTTATTAGAATTCTGCTATTCAAAGTTTCTTTCTATCTCTAACCAATTTTGAGTTATATGCAAACAATCATCATTTCGGACCCAAAAAACATTTTTGATGCCCTAGTTCCATAACAGAAACCCACATAACAAATGAAGATCTTGACAAGACGCACATTTGCTCTGTTACATTTTATCAGCCATCTTTTATGGTTATTGAGTAAATCAGATAACAAGCTAAGGTCAAAATCTAGGTCATGACCTTGACCTTTGACTTTAGGTCAATTTTCTTGGTCACGTGAATTGATGAGCATTGGTGATGGTCCTAGGTGGTTACAACTTACAGTTTCTGAGTTTAAGTGACCAACCGGCATGGGTCAATTTTCAAAGGGGCATAAACCTACCAATGAGTCGTTGAAACTTTTCAATCCAAATGTAACGAAGAATCAGAGTCTACATTTTTTTCGGTGTTAGGGGGGATAACCGCTATACAGGAAATTTTACGGGGTCGTGCCCTCACCACAAGATAGCTTTTGGTCAACCGATACTAGATACCTAATATCATATCAACATGTCGCGTACTTTTTTTGGGAAATTTTGTTTTAGTTTGGCGGAAAGAATAATAATAATAGTAATAATCAAAATTCAATTCTTCTTGAATAATTGATAGGTCTTTCCTTCCATTTTGTTTTAATTATACTGTCATAAATAAACTGTTATATATATTGATTGATTAATTGATTGATTTGTTGGTTGGTTGATTGTTTTATTAAACACTTGGGACTAGGGTCTTGTGAAACAAGCAGAAAAAATGAGATCTTGAACCCCGTATTAAACACATGAAACGGAAACATGCATTCATTCATTGATTGATTGATTGATTGATTGATTGCTTGATAAATCGATTAATTGATTGATTGATGGGTTGGTTGGTTAAACACGTTGGATAGGGTCTATTAAAACGAGAGAAAAAACAAAAACAAATGAGAACTTGGACCCCGTATTTAACACATGAAACGGAAACATGCATTGATTGATTGATTGATTGATTGATTGGTTGGTTGGTTGGTTTGTTGGTTGGTTGGTTGGTTATTTAAACACGTTTGATAGGTTCTCTTGATTCAAGTGAAAAACACAAAAGAGATCTCGGACCCCATATTAAACACATGAGACGGAAACATCAATGCACTGATTGATTGATTGATTGATTGATTGGTTGGTTGGTTGGTTGGTTGGTTGTTTAGACACGTTGGATAGGATCTCTTGATACAAGCGAAAAAGAAAAAGATGAGACGGAAACATGCATACACTGATTGGTTGGTTGGTTGGTTGATTATTTGATTGGTTGGTTGGAATTCAAACACACATAAAACTCTTTAAATAGTGTCCAAACCACATAATTTGATGAACTTGACCTTTGACCTTATGACCTTCGTCATGGTCATTGCTCTTTAATGTCATTGCAAAAGACCTATGTCTCAAGGACCTTTGTTAAGAGTTTACTAATAATGGCATTTTATAAACCATCAATAGGGGTTATGTCCCTTATATAATGGAAAAACCAATACAGTCATCAAGTAAAAAAGTTGCCCCTTGAAGTATGAAGCATTTTTCACTGCTTAAATTTTCTGTATCTATAACCATTCAAGAATTATAGGGAAATCAAAGAAATATGAAAATCTTAAATATGACCTTGACCTTTGACCTTGACCTATATTTTCAAGTTTTAGTCCAATGAACTCAAATCTAAAGACCCGAGGTCTTTACAACTTACGGTTCATGAGATTTTTATGCACACAGAAAAGTAAAAAATTCAAGGGGAAATAACTCCTATAAGAAGTCACTGGATCGCTTCGGTTAAAATTTTTTGAAGTTACCACATCTGGCAAGGAACATTTGAAACAAAAACATTTGCCGCTAAGTCTTATAATTTATGAGGAGTAGTGATAACAGTGTTTTTTTGTTATTGGGAAGATAACTCCTATAAGGTAAATAGTACACTTCGGTGCCCCTAATACCAGATAGCTTTTATTAACCCGATACTTGGTACCAAAGATCGTCTTGATATCTTGAGTACTTTTCTTGGCGATTGACTTTGAAAACGGCGGAAGAAAAAGAATAATAATAAACAAACGAAATACAGTAAGGTCTTTCCATTAAGAAAGGAAAGACATTAATAACCAGAAGAAATACAGTAAGGTCTTTCCTTATAGAAAAAGGAAAAACCTTAATTACCCCAAGTCTTAATGACACATGCACAATATCAGTCATGTTAAAAACGAAAGTAAAAACCAATACAGGCAAAAACTATTCTAAAATTCGTTACAAAAATCCACGTAAAGAAAAACAACAATTTAACAAAATTAAGTCTATTCAAGCGCGTCGGGCAAAAGTCATGAATTTGAATCCAGGCCAGGGAAGAACAGACAATTTGTTTCTGCAAATTTACAGATCTAACATTGTTAAGCTGATGTTTAGTCGAATTAAATGTACAGATTGTATGTTTAGGCAATACATCGCAGAGTCGTCACTTGTTCAGACGTACTTATAACATTATTATTTCTGTAAATGCATCCTTTCATGGATTTTGTCTTAAAATGCATCCATACACAACATAGAATTTTTTTTCAATAATTATAATTTGTACAAAATGATAACTTGTACACAACATATGTATCGCAAAGATATTTTTGTTTCAAGTACATTTTAGTTATAAGGTCAAAAGATATTCACTGGTGAATATATCTAATCTTCAATATAAAAGAATAATATATAAAGCTGGCAACAAATCTATTCACTGAAAGTCTCTAAATTAATGACCAAAACATAATCTTACATAATTCTAATTTAAGATAATTTTGAAGGTTTTTAAATGGTGGAATTAAAATATTTAATTTGCTGCTCATCGTCAAATCTTGTATTTAAAATAAACAACATAACATAAAATTTGAAATGAATCAGTCGGGGAAACGTGACCTATTAAATACTAATAAAAATATTGCATAATGCATAAAATGTTTTAGCCAATTTAGTTTTTTTGAAATATGCTTCTACATTTAATATATACACATGAAAGCACCCGAATGATACGTATTTTTGTAGAACGAAAGTCAAACTCTTTATCAAACATAACGACTTCCGTGTACGTGATGATTTCATTAGATATTTATCTATCATTGTACATGTACAACAAGGACTCCGAGCATTCTTCTTTTTTTGTAACTGATATTAGTATTTGTGACTGTGTATTTTGTAACCAAAATTTCATAATTGTGAATATTAGCAAAGTTCTTATGTAGTTTGTATTTTGATAAAGAGGCAACAGTAGTTTACCGCTGTTAAAAGGTCATAAATCGATTGAGAGGAAATAAATCCGGGAAACAAACTAAAATCGAGGGAAACTCATAAAATATAAGGCGAAAACAACGGAACAACAGAAACTCTGAAGTACAAAAATAAACAAAAAAAAACAAACGGCAACATATATATAAAACAAACACATCATTATTACAAGGATTAAGATTTTGTATGAGTGCCAATCGAATCAAAAAAGGTAATTAAAGCCAATATAAGTACAAAGTAAAAGAGCATTGATAGCCAAAATTTCCTAAACGTTTTGAAAGAGGAAAACAACGAAACAACAGAAGCACTGAATTGCAACAAAAAACAAACGACAATGCAACAAACACAGAATCGAACTATAAGATAACAACTTCCATTTTCCTCATTTGGTACCGACATTTTAAGAAAAAAAGGTGGATTATACCTGGATTTGTGTGCAGCAAAACCTCGCGCTTTTATGGCAATGTTAAATATACCTCTAGAATGACAACACTGCATGCAAGTAAATGCAAAAACATTCAGGACAAGAAATATACAAATAACCAATACAATTGTACATTTCGACATGCTAACAACAGAATACAAATGAACACGTAAGGCAATCTAGGACAGCACACAAATATAGCACAACAGATCCACGAACTGTCCCTCACACGATTGTATCAACGCCACAAAAGTGACGTCACAGGTGCATTTAACAAATTGGATATAAATCACGATATTGCTGTCTTCGGATTTCAAACTGGAAATTCCCCATCACCAGCTCTATCACAAATCAGGACAAATACAGTAGAGTCCAGGTTCTATATGCGATATCTAACCTAGGAAAATACTGACTTAATATTTTGGTCATATACATTAATTTTGGTCATCAGAAAAGAAAACGTCGTTAAGGGACAGATAGGAAAGCCGTACAAAAAAACCTTTAAAAACATTTTTGCAGTAAACATCTAACCGTATACTAAAAGTATCTTCACGAAGTCTTGTAATGGATTTCAATATGAAATATATCTGTTCATGAATGATATGGTCAACTTCATAAGTAAAGCTTTTTGTACAATTATAGCTAAAGAGTTTATATATTGAATGATCAGATTTTACTACATCAACTTAATTAAAAAATATAGCACATTTACACCGTGAGCTACATCTGACTAGAACTGACCTCCATTGACAATAAGCCTTGATTTCGTCTGGAATTTTAACCCTGTACCAATATTTATTGTCGCTTGACAGAAATAGTCCTGCTCATCCTCCTCTACAATGTTATATATAGTTAAATCCGTAGCATTTGGATATATTACTATGCTATATTTGCTTCTACTAGATAGTACCGCTGTGTTACCACTAGTACTAGTGATTGAGCTCTTTGACCACGACCATGTTGTAGCCTGGGTTCCAGTTATTGTACACTCTATGGTGTAGGACACATCTCCGTAAACCGCAGTTCCATCTAAGGGTTTCACTTTTAATGATATCTGACCTATATAATAACAATACATGTAATGTAAAAATTATTCTCTATACCTTTTATGTTTTCTAAGCTTTTTTTATGAGTTAACTGTATCAGGAATGTGTACATACAAAAGTTTGAAAGCATACAAGATGTGTAAGCAACATAACAAGTGAAAAGCTTTATAACACAACGGGACTGAAAAACAACAGCCAACTAATGTAATTGGAATGCCATTACTATATTTGTACGAACTCTGAACATATAAATGAAAATATTGATCGATGGCTATTTACATTTCATTGAATCACTGCAAACTTCTTGGCATACATGCAAATATATTTATATTCTTTTATTTGTACTGGTTTAAGGGACAATATAAAAGAGAAAAATAAAAAATAGGGTCAATATGGGAAATAAAGACATGTTTATACATATACGAGGAGCGATTTTTTCTTTAACTTCTGCGTTTAACTATGTTCTCAGTATAACACCCGGGATGCCAATCAGAGGTTCCTTATCTTTCTACACATGTGGAAAACGGTCTATTATCTTGAAATAAACGCATAAAGTATGAAGCTGATCAATAAATCGAGCCACCAGATGTGCGACAATTTAAAAAAATATGTTAAAGACCAATGGCTTTCGACTAATGAGTTTTTAATATCTTAATGGTATCTAATAATCCCTCTGACTTGTTTTACTAACATATAAGAATTAACAAATCAACACAATATTCGTGTCTTACAGGCTCGAATTGTGTTAAATTTCAATGTATACAATACATCATACATCATGAGACCATGCACGTTGCATAACACACCATTACATCATTACAACAAGCCCTTTCACATTCCAATTTAAATCATACACGATTTGCATCATTCAAAATCACACAAAATCTGATGTGTATGACAAATATACAAAAAATGGATACATGTTATAAGATTGAAACTAATATATAAAGCAATACAACCTTTCTTATGCACCTGACTATTACACCAAAACCCAGACATCATTACACCATACGCATTATATATAATTAACTTCATAAATTTATAAGAGCTGTAAATAAAATAAAAATCGTAGAGCACTGTATGATCGTTAAAAGCAGCATATCTTAAATGTTGGTAAAGCACAGACAAATAATAACATATGGAGTTTTCAAAATAAAAAAAAATATATCCTGTTGATAGAAAGGGGAATTCATAACCATAAAGTAAGCATACGTTAGCAATTGTAATATTAGTATAGCATGATGGTTATTCGTGAGTTAGGGAAAGAGCATTCATAAACTATGAATTAGCATTCATAAGAGATCTTACCTCCGTTTTCTGTTTCAACCTCCGAAATAACTGAAATATACGGGCATTTAAAATTAACTCAAAGTCACCAACAACAGATGACTATACATTTATAAAGAAGAAAAAATGTTAATGTCATCAAATTCGGAATTACGACTTCCCTTGTTGATAAAGATATATTGTAAATCATCTGCTCACCATTATAAGTTATGTGGTTTGCTACTGACCCCATACGGATCCATAGAGGGTTAGTAGAATCCATAGGGGGTGATGTCGGGGGCCGAATCCCCTATGAATTTTATTTACCCTCTATGGATCCGTAGGGGGTCAGTAGTTAACCGTATAACGAATTTATCGGACGCTGGACTTTTTCTGCGGCGTTTTGTTGAAAAATAAACAATGAAACACAACAACTTTAATAGATGACGTCGCCATTATCGCGTCTTGAACCCCATATGAAACTTACTAACCCCATACGGTCTCATAGGGGGTCACCACGTGACGGCGTTTAACCAATCACAACGTGATAATTTATCTGTGGTCCGATAAAAAAGTTTCGTTTTGGTAATACCTAAATAAGACAACATTGACAAAATGCGTGATTGACATTTAGAACAATACAAGGTAAAGTTTTGAGCACTCTAACATTTTTATTTAAGACGAATTACCTTATAAGATGTTTAATAAGAAATTAACAATTCATATGAGTATTGCTTTTTAATCAAATCTATATTGCTGCTTTAGTTAAAACCACTGTATTTATAAAATTTGTTATGAAGATCGTCTGAATTAGTTTCATTTTTTTTTAAAGTCAATGCAGTGTTCCTATGTTTTTACAAAATACATTTTCAAAATTAATAACTTATAAAATAACTTATAAGTGAAGTCACAAAAATAAAAAAAAAAAAACCGATAAGTGTAATGACCAAATAGCAACTTATCGTATGAAGATAGACCATGTTTGTGAAATTTAAAAGATAGAACGTAATAGATAAAGATCGTTTACTTTTATTAAATATGATTTTGAATTTCTGACAATTATTTAAACACTAAATGTGTTTTTCAAATTTGTTTTGTATATTATGAGATTTAAGGTAAAGTACTTCCCCCGATTAAAGTGCATAATGTTTTCTTATGTTACGTCAAATTAATTTAGTATGTGAATAGTTTTGTATTATCCTACCCCTCAATTCGACACACATAAATCGTTGGCCAGCTTGTAGATTGATCATGAATGAAATTGAGAATGGAAATTGAGAATATTTTAAAGAGACAACAACCCGACCAAAGAATAGATAATATCTGAAAACCACTAACGCAGCGAGAAAATCCCGTACGCGGAAGTGTGACGTAAACAGAACTTAAATTAAAATAAGAACTATCTTTAAAAAAGATATCCGACGTATTTAAATTTGAGTATATGTTTAAAACTATCATTTCGATAAACTTCAGAAGCACAATGACTTAATGATGCAGAACCTCTTTAATAAAATCTCCATCTGAATGTAACTACAAGAAATTCTTTACTAAGTCTGGTTATATTAAGGCAATAGTATATAAGAATATTGTGATGATACCTAAAAAAATGTTTGTAAAAAAATCCAGTGCAAAAAAAAAAAAAAAAAAAAAAAAAAAAAAAAAAAAAAAGAAACAAATATACATTTACTACTGTTTACATTACACTTAATTCATGGTTAACAAAGCTAGACACTATTGTTGGTAGTATAAGTTATATCTTTCTATTTACATTCACCCAAAACCCCGCGGAAATATCAAATGCGAAAGTTTACATTAAAAATTATATAATTGTCCAGAATAAACAGCTGTCATGAATGCAAAGAGGTATTAGAGAAACAATTATTTTAATAAAAATATAAATCTTTGTAAGATCTAGTTCAAATATTTAGTTTTTCACTTGCTTTCCATCACGATATAATTTTCGAGACGTTTTTTCAAACACAACCAAATCACCCATCGTGACAGCTTTTTGTCCAATCACAGAAAGGATTTTCGAGCATACATATTCTGTTGCCATAGTGAAGCGTCTTTAAGTTCAAAGGGCACAAAGCGAAACTTACCGACTACGTCGGGAAAACATACAAGACAAACAAAGCCAGAGCTCTTGACTTGAGATTTGCGTAAAAATGTACATCAAGCAAGAATTGAAGTTGTGTTTTGAAAAATAAATTATCAGTTGACATGCATATATATTTTCAGATATCGAAAAGTGTGCCAAACAAATGTAATAGTCTTGACTTGGTACATGAATTTATCGAAGAACAAATTAGCCATACTTACGATGTTACAAAACATACGTAAAGCATATATATTAATTTATCATGCATCTTACAATTAATAATGATGTCGAGTCTAGTCCTTGATTCGTCTTGTGAATACTAGAAGCAAAAAACCCAAATGCGAGGATTAAAGATAAAATTGAGAATGAGATTGGAAAGTGTGTCAAAATAACAACAACTCGACAAAAGATATTGGTCCAAAGAGCAGAAAACAGTTTAAGGATGTTATGTGTCTTCGACACAGCGAGAAAGTAATATATCTTTTGAGAACATCAAAATATGCAGTCAAATTATTGATTAATTCCATTAATTCACCCCAAACTGTCGACAAATGACTCGTGTCTATATTTAGAAAGATATAAATATTCTTCTATTTCTAAATGTTTGTTCATAGATTTAAATGATTCACTGGTAACAACAGTAAGTGCAAGTGTGTGATATTTCTATAGTTTCTTTAATATAACTTTCAAGGAGAATACAATTATTTAAAGTAAGGCTATCAAAAATCGAAACCCCACATAAAACAAAACGATTCTTACTCCAAAAAATAATAACACAAGAATAAACAACCTCTTAAAAATTTATTTGTCTTTATATAACTGCACTCAAACAAGCATTTTGTTTTGTTTTTCACATCTTTATAACTGTCATATTAATTTAAACATATTTATTTATAGTGGATTGGGAAACGAGTTATTGCAACTTATATTAATCCCTTTCCCCCCTTTGCGGGTGCGAATGCTGCCTTGTAGCAGCATTATCCTGCTCTCTTTGGAAATCTACGACGGTGTCTTTTACGTGCAAGAGATATGACTCTCCTAACACGGGTCAGCCATTTATCGTCCCCTTCCGATGGACTATCATCGTTTCCTTACAATCATACTTGCAAATGGTGTCAAGGGATTAATAAGTGTCCGTAAATTCATATTTATGAAGTAGATAATAATGAAATATTATTGTATGTAAGATTGTAGACTTACGATTTATTATCGTGTATGTGTTTGTGCTATGATTCTTAGTATTGTAGTGTTGTCATTTTAGCAATATTTTGTAATGTTGTCATATAAGCAGACAGGTTGTATAGCAAAAAAAGCAGGTTTTCTAAAAATGTCCTGGTCAGGAATATGTCAGTTGCAATAGTACGTAAATGTGTATGTTGGTGTTATTTTACTTGCACTTCAGTGTTATTGGTGTTCTGGTGTTCCTATTTTTCCCGTTATAGTTTTTATTTTCCATCGCTGGTAGTTTCAAACCCGGATTTGCTTTATCGCAATCGATTTATAACTTTTGTACATCGGTATACTACTGTTGCCGTTACTTAGTACATTAAAAATTAAGAAGTGGATAATTTTCAAAATTTCCCTCAATAATGTCTTCTTAGATTTTTAGACAGTGGTCAACACTACAAGATCATTTATTGCGATCTAGAAAATTTTTATTACAATTAATGTATTCAAAGTGCAAAATGTGAACTTTTTATTCGTGTAACGCCGATCCCTTAGATTACCTTAGCTGGATTTGGCAAAACTGTTAGGAATTTTGGTCCTCAATGCTCTGCAACTTCGTACTTTATTTGGCCTTTTTAACTTTTTTTGGATTCAAGCGTCACTGTTGAGTCTATTGTAGACGAAACGCGCGTCTGACGTATATACAAAATTTAGTCCACGTATCTATGATGAGTTTATTAAATAATTGTTACAATTTCTGAATTTGTAATATCTAATTTTTGTCGGTGTTGCTATACGATTAATATTATCGATAATCTTGGGTAGGAAGAGACAATTTAATATAAAAGAATATATTATTCTTATTATATTTGCAAAGAAATATTTTACGTCAATAATTATACTACAGGTTTTTTACGATTTGATTTGCATATGTTACAAGGACACATTCAGGACTATGGCTATTTAAAGAGTTCTACTTTGCAAATATTAACTAAGATTTAAAATTATAATTGGTATCAATGTCGATACGTTGAAAAACTAACAGTTTAAATTTTAGAACGTTAACTTATGATTTTAGGGGGAGACGCATATGAAACAGTGGGTAGCATTTATCTAATACTGAATTTGTCTAAAACTTTGTTACTTAAATTCTCTTGTATGTGTAAATAAGTACCTACCATATATAAGGATCAAGTGAAATACTGAAATATCCATATTTACTTCATGAGGAAGTATATTTCACAAATCACCGAAATTTTCATCGACGATGTGTATCAGGGTTAACAATTTCAATGAAAGATCATGTGTGAATAAGATCTTTAAATATCACTATTTCGAGACACAACATAATTATTGAAAGTAATTATACGACAAGTAGATCTTTTGGGACAATATTGCATTCATCTTATTAAATGTATTAAGGATGTTCACTACGCTGTTTCAAAACAACAAACTTTTTACAAGACTTTTATGAATTGTTTCCCAAAATGAAAGGCTGAATTTAAAAAGCAAACAAGAAAGGGATATGTCCTTGTTTTTTTATAGATATAATCAATTGCATAGTTTAGCTGGAAATTTTTTTCTGTAGATTTGTTTTGACATATTCAACATTTGCATCTCTTTTTCTTTCAAAAACAATGCAAATATAAAAAGAATTTCATTTTTTTTCAAAACATCTTATTTGATTTTGTATGTAATAGAAGTATAAAATAGAAACGAACGAATTAGCGGGTAAAATTTGTATTGTCAGAACGTGGATAAAACTAGAAGATTCCGTATATCTGTTACAGTAAAAAAAATAGTAGAAAAATAGCGAACGTTAAGGATGTACTTAGGTGAGGTTTTGAAATTTGTGACACATATTCGGACTCTTGGTGTTTTTCCATACAATACAATGTAAAATATTTTGCCCCATAACACCCATTTATTTTTTCACATTAGACTAAATAGCTCATGAAAGGTCATTTACCAAAATTTTAGAAAATTCTTAATTTTCTTTCTTTTGTTTTGAGACCTAATATAACCAATCCAAATATAAGGTAAAAGTCGGAGTCAGCCTTTTCCCGCCATATTTTAAATCTCAAATATCTCGAAAAGGAGTTCCATGACCTATCACTATTTCTAACTTATTTTTATCCTTACTTGATGCTCTACCAACTTATAGTATCAATTTTAACTTCTTAATTTATTAATTTTTACCTTACCTCACCTAAGTACATCCTTAATTCGACAATTAAATATTTCCGGTGCACTCAGAATTTTCATTTCTAGTATTTCAAAGAAGATTCGATGACCAGCAATTATTTATATATACACGAAGTCAAAATATCCCAGTCGGTAAAAACACATCTAGAATGTCTTTTTAGATCTTAACTTGAATAATTTGTCTAAAAAATGTGTTTTTCAGGTATTTTGATAGTAAGGTGTTCTTCAATTTCTAGGTGAATATAAAATTTCTGTTATTGAGTGTGAAAAAGTATATATTTTTGATTTGTTTCAAAATTTATGCAATATAAACGTGGAAGTTGGGTTTGTCAGATGATTCGGCTACATAAATTTCTGGTTTGTCAATGAAATTTGGATACAAGGGATACCTCAAATAATTCCCTTGTACGATTTTACTCCCCAAAATATCATCAACGGATAAGGAATATAGAAAAACAATCACTTTTCTGAACATGCTCAAAGTAGAGTAAAATTAATCGCCTGCCACTCGAGCTCTTGGTGGCTAAGCTTATTTCTGCCTACTTTTTTAAATTTGTTTTTATTCCACAAAATTAGAAAATTTTAAAAACTGACATTCAATATTTAATTGAACATAACAAGTTATGTTTTCTTTTGGGTTTTTGTCATGCTGTCAGCAAGTAGATATGGTAAGCTTATTGTGATAAATGCTTGTATTTTTTTATATTTCAAAGTAAAATCATATGTTAAAAACTTAAAAAGCGCTTTTTATATATACTTTTATCCGATCGTTGAAAAAATATATTTTAAATTATATTTTCACGGGCATTTTCAGCAATGTCTGTACATAAATGTAAATTGTAGCATTGCATTAACAACTTTAGTATGATAATTATCTGAATACTTTCTCAAAGAATACCTTGTCAATAACTGTTTTATTATTCATTGCATTACAAAGTCATAAATGTCTTACACCTGTTTCTCCTAATTGTTTAACTTTGTTACGTTAATAAGACAAATGCTCAAGAGTTGCAATATGTTTTTATTTTATAAAATCCCGAAAAATCAAAACGGAAAAGTTTTTCAAAAAGCAAAATTAATCAAACGAATTGAAAACAATTTCCGTTAGACAGATTCAAATTTATATGCATATATTTCCGTTGACATTACTTTTTATTTCTATTTTAACTTTTTGTATGCCTCCAACAGGTAAATCTTTTAAAAAATGTTTAACGAGCTCAAGATTTTAAAAGTGATCAAATATGAAACATTTGGTACATACCATGTATCAAGATTATATGAAATAGTTCCATAAAAAACAAGAATTCCATTTCTACTCAACAAAACTCTAATATTCAAATAGAAGATGATTATTTTGTTAACAAATTCAATGACAATGTAGATACTTTTTGAACGAAAATTTTAAATAAAGGTCAGAAACGTATACAGTCGCATCAGTAACGTTGACGTAGACGTATTTAAGAATACAGTAAATTGATATGATCGGGTCGGATTCAGATAAAGATAAACAAAACAAAAAGGAAATACCAGATTTTGTAGCATGCCATTAGCCATTGAATGATGATATGGAAAGTTTGTGTAGTTTATAGGTATGAAAGGGATAAATGTGAGAAAAAAAATGCTCTGTCATCTATTTACTATCGTTGGCGCCTGGAGATCTAAATTTCTATCTTACTTTTGTTTTATTATTAACAATGTATTTTGATGTTTTTGGAGGCGACTTTCCTGATATGGAACTTGCGCCCTTTTTAATTTTTTCTATCTTACGCTGATTTATTCTGTATTTATATTAGCTCATTTAGGACAAATATTGCATTTTATTTATTGAACGAAAGCTACACGAAAGACACCAGTCAAACATTACTGTAGCAAAAAACAGAACGGAGTTTGTTATTAAACAAAGAAATAAATCAAATAAATTTAAAAATAAAAACTTGAACAAGAATTCCATTTTCGTTATATATATATGTCACAGTAAAACGGTGAAATTAGGAATTACATGTTATTACTAAAAAATAGGAATCACATGAAATTCTTCAAACTGCCCAGTGATTACCAGTAATTACAAATTTTCACATGAACTTTAACACCTGTTTACTAATGGTTAAAATAATGTTGTATTATGGTCTACTGATCATTCAGCGGAGTATTAACTCAAAGTCATCATTCTAAACTATACCTCTTTGTTATAAGTCATAAGCTACGAGATATACAAAAAAATCGAGATGATTTTTTGTGGTTAAATCATCGATGATAGTAAGATATTGAAATGATAATTAACTTTTACCAGCAAATTTGGTTCAATATTGTCAAAAAAAGTGACGAAACATTGCTGATTAGTTATTCACATGCAAGTATATCAATTGCACTTGATCATTATCTGTTTATCATATGTTAATATTTGGTTATATGACTGTCTTCAAAGGTCATTTCGATGGTAAATTAGATGACGTTTAGACAATATTACACACATAATTTTTATATATATATTGTATAGTCCATACATTTTAATTGTTCTTTTTAGACTTCAGAATTGGTGAGAATATAAGCCAAATCAGTGAATATGAATTTAACAACTAATGTCCCTTTACACTATCTTCCCAGGTTGTGTAACTGATGCCTGTCTTAAGGATGTTTGCTCCTCTACTTTATGATTTTTTGCCAGATTTTCGGAATCCTCTGGTTTTATCCATGTATTGCCATTCAAAATTTTGCCCATTAAACCCTACTTTTTTATTCATAATTTTGTTACATAAAGTTCAAAAAAACATATTTCAAAATCTTATAAAATCCTTGTTATTTTTTCATAGTTTTTAGGGCTTATATCTCGAAAACATGCACATGGACCCTCCATTTTTTCTGCTTTTTTTTTCTTTATTTTTATACTATCAATTCATAACAGTCTTTTTAAAAGCTTGTTATTTTTAAACAGATTAGCAAACATCCTTTAGTTATGTGGGGGTACCCTTTTTTACTTAGATAAGTTATTCTTTCATTATAGGGTGTTTGCTACTCTTTTTCAAGACTGTTACAAATTGCTAGTATATACGTACATTTGTATATACGTAACGAAAATCAGGAAATCATCAATAACATGTTAGGACAAATTGAAACAATATTGTAGAAAAGATATTCTCAAAGCTTTCCAGAAAAGAAAACTATTAGACTGTATTGAATGTGAATCGCTGTATTCTTATTATTAAATGTTCCTATATAACATTTTCAATGTATGGTGAATACGATGAAGAGTATTGCATTAATTAACTTAAAGTTCTGTTGACAAAACGAATGTTTACATTATACACAATCTTTCATGTTTAAAATGCTTAAAGAGAAATGGACAAATAGACTAAGTAACTGCTTAATCAAAGTTAAATAGAAAATCAAATTTAACTGATTTTTAAAATGATCCGCTTGCTACATATATTTTTCAATGGTAAACCAAATAACGTAATTTGTCCGTATTTGATGTTGACATGAGAAATACAAACATTGTTAAGGTCACATTTACTTACTTTTTTGTTTTCTACCACACCGAAAATGACATTTATAAACATTAATAGAACAGGATCTTGGTCGCTTTCCTATCATATGTGTTCTAAAATGTTGACCACGTAAACATACGCTTTTTACTATTTAGAGCATTACACAGATGCTTAATTTGAAGGAACTATTTAAGAAAATTCGACAACTCAATTCACAAAATATATACCATTGTATAAAAAATACTATAACAGCTTTTCAAGACTACACATGTTACATATTTCTAATAGTTGTCTCAACATTTTTTTTAATCCTAATATCCTAATTCAAAACGTTGAATGTTATAATATACGTCATGTTTTTTTATATTCTGAAAATTTCACAGAGGTGTATAAACGGTACCAACATAATCGCTTATATTATGATAGGATTTAAAATATATTTAAGATTGCCACTCGTCCGATTTACGTTCTAATTTATCATTGTCTGCTCGGTGAAAGTGCTATGGCCAAATATCTAATGAATTATCTAATATTCAATTGGTAAATGGGATCAGGGTATTTATTGATATGCTTTTGAGACAGATACAATGTCCTAATTACATATTGCCGTTTATGATTTGATCCCTAGTTTAAGATTAAAGTTTAAATAACTGATATAAACAAAAAAACGAATGAAAATATCTCGGATTTCCCCCATTCATTAGTATAGCCGAATCGATAGTTTTGACCTTAAGTAAATTTTCGTGGGTTAAAAAATAAAACTTGTTCTTTAAATTGTTCAACCTAGATTTATTTAATGTGCATGCACCATTACTAGGTTCAAGGTTCATGTATTATTATTCATGATTGCGAATCATGTTTCTTTTGTGTACCTGAGATGATTTAAGTAATAGATAAATTTAAAAAAGGGAAAATCCATAAAAAATGACAAAACCAAACGGTCTATTAAACAACTTGGAAAACCGCTGTCTCCTTTGATATTAGCATCTTTATTGACATTATTATTGTACTACTTTTTGATAACACCAGAATTCGTTGTTGAAATAAATAGTCCTGTATATTCAAAAATGTTTCCGTGCATTTATGCTTCTGATTGACAAATGCATGATCAATTATTTCAATTTCAGAAATACTACATAAAGAAAATGCTATCAAAGTTTAAAATGTGAGTTTTTGTTTTCGTGAAACCTATCCTGTCGCACTTTCGTCGATGAAACGCGCGTCTGGCGTACAAAATTATAATCCTGGTTCTTTTGATAACTTTTTTTCTCGAAATTATAAAAATATCGCAAACATTTCTTAATTTACAGTAACGTTATCAAAGAGACGTAGTTATGTACTGTTTCTCCTGTATAACTATGCGATTAGTACAACTATTATGTAGAAAGTCAGTGGCCGGTTAAACAATTCAATGAAAATTAGTTTACTACTGTATCAATAATGTTTTGCCTGTTTGTATGCAATTGAAATATTTTCTACGAGGTATTTTTTTCAGACCAAGCTGTGTTTTTTTAAAGAACAGTATACAAATAAGAAACTAACTTTTATATATTAATTGATATCATTGTTTAAACGGCGAAAGAAAAAAGTGTATATGTTGTAAATAGATGAACAACATCTTTATTTAATATTCTGAAAGACTTTTCCTTGTGGACAGACTTCTATTAACATTTTTGGAATGGCCAGTGTTTATACTGTTCTGACAGAAATTTGTCTTGCAGTTAGAGCAATTTTTATTTGTAACTAAGTGCATACCATGTATCAAGATGATGTGACATATTTCAATCAAAAACAAGAATTCCATTTTATCTTTATCAAGAAGTACAATCACCAAAACACTGATGCATTATGGTTAACCAAATGAATGACAGTCGTGATAACAATTGCAGAAGAAAAACAAAAACAGATTCGGCTCAATGATAACGTATCCACGTGAATCTGTAACGTTAACAAATACGTTTTTGATGACATATTAAAAGAATAGGATCGGATCAGATTCATATAAGGAAATAGACTAAACAAAAAGAAAAAACCAGATTTTGTCATGCAGTGTGACTTTTAATGATAATAATTTGCACAGTTAAACGGCATGACGGGAATGAACACGTGCTCGGAAAAACTATGTGATAGATATACATACATATGATGTTTTTAATTTTGTATTCGTATTTATTCAGTGTAGACAGTGTTTGAAATGTCCTCAAAAATTTTATTCATGATAACGATGAAAATGTATTTTATGCATACTGGTTTTTGTAGGCTAGCTGCTAGTATATACCATATTAAATGATTGGTCGATTGTTGGTTGCTTAAAGTTCAGTGGCAAATTTTTCATGCATGTTCAAGATGAGAACAAATAAACAATAGTGATTGCAATCATTGCATGTGTATTTCGCAATTCCTTAATTCTTCATACCACGACACAAGTCAAATATCATGGCGATTTGAATCCAAATAGAAAGGAAAAGGAGATGCATGTTTATACCACGACACAAGGTACACAAAAATGTAGATTGTCCATTGGAGTCTTTTTTACGGACAATTTGTGAATTGATAGAAACAACAAATGGAAATTTGTAACGACCTTGACCGGCTATACAGCCCTTGCACGGCCGGATTGATTGAAATAAATACCATTAGTTTGTGATTTTATACTGCAATATCGTCGCACTCAAGAGAAATAACGAAGACTTACTATGAAGGGTGTGTTTATAAGTAACAAAAGCACCATTTGTGTTTACAATTGTTTACAAGATGGTACTCAGGATAGAATCCTATACGGCTTCTGATTGGATGTTACAGTACTGGAATTACATTTAATCGAAAACTTATCCAATTTGATTTGAAAAATGCAGAAAATCATATTCACATTTTACAAAGTAAAGAAAATATATCCCATTTCTACACGTCGGAGCCATTAAAAATATGCCTTTTCACTGAGCTTAAAAAAATGACGATCTTTTTCAACTGCAGTTAACGTCAATTTTTGCCGCATGACCATGTATATATTTTTTTTCATTGTAATGCAACACTGGCATTTCTAGTAACAGGAACTACTGACCGTTTTTCCCTAGTTTGTGTAGTCTTTGAGGGAAACAATACGAAACACCAGTGGTATCATATCTTCGGGAAAATGCATTGCGAATGATTGCGCTCTAGCTTGTAACGATAATCGACTGTTTTGTTTATACGAAATATCGCAATTGACATAAGTTTCTTGGTAATACGGTTACTTAATGGACCATCAAGTTATGACTCCGCAATTGTGCTTAAAAACAATCAAAATAAATATGCTCAGAAAAACAATAGGCCGCAAAACACTACGGATAACAATTAAGATGGCCTATAATATTAAATACCAATTGTGTTGAGTTTCTTATGGAATGCAGGCCTTAGCTATAGGAAGATGTGGTGTAAGAGCCAATGAGATAACTATCCATCCGAATAACAATTTATAAAAGTAGAGGGATTAAATGTTTTAAAGGTACCAAACCTTCTACCTTTTTTCTTAAACAATAGTATAACATCACAACATAGAAAAACACACGATGAAATATCAATTGGAAGGCTTTCAACTATCTGTTTTCAATTACAAAAAAAATGTATAATAATGCTTTAAAAATATATCGTACAAAATAGATAAGCATCATCTTGTTGAATATTACCATTTTGCTGTGTGGAATATTCGATAATATACATTATAAAAATGAAGAGTATGTCCGCCTGTTTATTCGTTCGTCCCCTATCTTGTTGGACGTCTTCGTATGTTAGGGAATCAACATGTAAGTTGTGGTCACATTCACTTGAAACTAAGAGCCCACGTTTGTTATGATGAGGATTTTTTTTCAAATTTGATATACTAGTACTGGTATGCCAAATTATGGGTTTGATCCAATTTCACTTATCATCGAAAAATAGAAACTGCGAGTTGGTCTTTGTGTCTTATGGACAAATATAATTTTGTTTCCGTTGTATGTAAACATTCGCTACATAAAAGACGATATCTGAGAGTTTGAATGGAGTTTTAAAGTATAGAAATTCAAAAATTCAAAATAAAGGAATACAAATGAAGAATAGAGAATGATGGGGTGTTAAACTATAAAGAGTAGTGAATAATTTACAAAATAGAGAAAGAATAAAGAAAAAGTGTCTAGAAAATTAAAGAAAAACGAAAGGAAGGGTCACCTATCCAGACCATCATATCGCATACCATGGATGTATTATATCCCAAGTTATGTCTACGCTTATACTCATTGTTGAAGGCCTTATTGTGAGGCTATAGTTGTTAAGTTTTGTGTTATGCGTCACTTGTGGGCGTTTTTTTCCTCTCTCTACACAATTCGGGAAAAAATCAGTATTAGATCTTAAACGTAAAAATTAATTTAAACAAGTATTATTTTATATATCAAAAATTATCCTCAAGGAAAAGAAACTTTATAGATTAATAAAATGTTGTTTGATATGTGTTTAAGATAATTAATTGAGTTTAGGTTAAAGTGTATTGATATATTTAGTGATCATTATTAAACTTAAACTTTTATTGTCGATAAAAGACCATACTTAGTTATGAATGTTGGAAATGAAATTAATGATTATTAATGACACTTGTGAGACATGTGCGAGTTAAAGTTAAAACCAGGAGTATTTTCTCCGTACGGGGATTGGGTTTTTGACAGACCTACTGGTAATAATAAATTGGGAATTGAGAGATGTTTACTTTCAGGATTCTTTAAGATAAAATTATCTGTATATTTTGAAGTATCTTAGAAATTTGGTATGCAACACATAAAAATAAGTTAATTAAAACATTGTGACATTTTTATTAAGTACAACTTGATATTCCTTTTACCTTCAATTGTATCTGTTAATTATTTTAATAGTTTTAATTTAGTATTACATGATAGTCCTTTTATCTTTACCTTGATATTCTATTTTATTTCACTGAGTTCAACTTGATATTTCTGTTTTTTTATAAAAAAAAATTCTGATCCCTAATTTGATGAATAAAATAGGTGGTCAAGTAGATGACAAACTATGTTTTCTGATTCCAGATTTCCCCCATACCTTATAGGGTTAAATTCTTCAGTTAAAAAGATAATTTGATTGAAAGCGTCGTAAAACTAAAAAAAAAAATTCTGACTAGGACAAAAAAAAACATAATCCTTCATGTAACAACTATGTCAATACAAACAATGTCCTTTTTGGTTTCAACTGGTTAAGCTTTAAATATTTCTTTAAAAGCATATTTTCAAAATGACGTCTTTTCGTTAACGATCTCTGTTCTTCTGACTTGTAAGCCGTATTTTGCACAATTAGTTAGAATTTTAGGTCCTCAATGCTCTTCAACTTTGTATTTGTTTGGTTTAATAACTATTTTGATCTGAGCGTCACTGATAAGTCTTCGTTAGACGAAACGCGCGTCTGACGTATTAAATTATAATTCTGTTACCTTTGATAACTGTCTATTGTTGGTACTGACGGCTTTATATGTGTGTATGTACGTAGATTCTTCCGTTTTCGGAGCACATCTCGCGTGTTGCGAGGTACAGTAGAATCCGGGTATTCTCCCTATCAGCTTTTTGTAAACAGATCTCGAGGTATTGACTGGTATTAACCATGTTAAAATAACTGTTGCAAGGACAAGATTATTCGATCATTTCAAATCCCAATCTATAGATATAATAAACTTATAGACCTATATAATCTTTTATGATCTACATGCATCACTGTCCTTTGTTCTCTGAGGGAAATGTGTTGTAATCATATAAAGTAAATTTGTATGTGTTAAAGTGATGTATGTGAAGTTAGCAGCCGGTTCGTTATTCGATATTCGATATTCAATATTCAACCGGCTGCTAGCAGTCGGTTGGATATTCAAAATTTTGTTGAAAATCATAAAAAAAAGAAATACTTGATAACATTAAAAACATTATTTTCATAGTTAAGAAGACTGATAAGATACGTAGGAACATATCAAAATGACCTCTTCAAGCTGTTGTAAGTTCTCGTTGTCCTCGAATATAAACCCTTTTCTAAGTTGCAAATTTGTCTTTATATAATATAAATTGGTGTCAATAAAAAAACTGCAAAGATTTACTTTTATACATGATAATTCTTAAAACAATAAGAAGAACCGCTTACTCTAGAAAACATTAAGAACTATAAATAGAAATAGTTATGGAACGCCCAAAAAAGAAATATATAGTGAAAACCTACCTGAGATCGCTTAAATGAGGTTGAGACCCCCCTGGTCTTTCAATGACTATAAAAGTCAACCAAATCATTGACTCTGTATATATGAAGGTTGTATTTGATGGATTTTTGAGAATAACGTCATCTTCAATATCTACGGAGGGCTAAGATTGTCACTTTTCAGTCAAAAAATGTCAAATTTTTAGGACAAAGGGCACAGGGTTATGGTGAGAGCCCCCTGATCTCTTAATCTTTCTAATATTTTACAGACATTTAGTCAATAGGAAGATACAAACGTGACTAAAAGGAGTTTGGGTGCACTTCCTGTCTTCTATGTTTACGGTACGCCCAAAGTGCCAGTTGGATATTCAAATTTTATATCAAAAATCGACCCGAGACCGCTTAAATGAGGTTGAGACCCCCCTGGTCTTTCAATGACTATAAAAGTCAACCAAATCATTGACTCTGTATATATGAAGGTTGTATTAGATGGATTTTTGAGAATAACGTCATCTTCAATATCTACGGAGGGCTAAGATTGTCACTTTTCAGTCAAAAAATGTCAAATTTTTAGGACAAAGGGCACAGGGTTATGGTGAGAGCCCCCTGATCTCTTAATCTTTCTAATATTTTACAGACATTTAGTCAATAGGAAGATACAAACGTGACTAAAAGGAGTTTGGGTGCACTTCCTGTCTTCTATGTTTACGGTACGCCCAAAGTGCCAGTTGGATATTCAAATTTTATATCAAAAATCGACCCGAGACCGCTTAAATGAGGTTGAGACCCCCCTGGTCTTTCAATGACTATAAAAGTCAACCAAATCATTGACTCTGTATATATGAAGGTTGTATTTGATGGATTTTTGAGAATAACGTCATCTTCAATATCTACGGAGGGCTAAGATTGTCACTTTTCAGTCAAAAAATGTCAAATTTTTAGGACAAAGGGCACAGGGTTATGGTGAGAGCCCCCTGATCTCTTAATCTTTCTAATATTTTACAGACATTTAGTCAATAGGAAGATACAAACGTGACTAAAAGGAGTTTGGGTGCACTTCCTGTCTTCTATGTTTACGGTACGCCCAAAGTGCCAGTTGGATATTCAAATTTTATATCAAAAATCGACCCGAGACCGCTTAAATGAGGTTGAGACCCCCCTGGTCTTTCAATGACTATAAAAGTCAACCAAATCATTGACTCTGTATATATGAAGGTTGTATTAGATGGATTTTTGAGAATAACGTCATCTTCAATATCTACGGAGGGCTAAGATTGTCACTTTTCAGTCAAAAAATGTCAAATTTTTAGGACAAAGGGCACAGGGTTATGGTGAGAGCCCCCTGATCTCTTAATCTTTCTAATATTTTACAGACATTTAGTCAATAGGAAGATACAAACGTGACTAAAAGGAGTTTGGGTGCACTTCCTGTCTTCTATGTTTACGGTACGCCCAAAGTGCCAGTTGGATATTCAAATTTTATATCAAAAATCGACCCGAGACCGCTTAAATGAGGTTGAGACCCCCCTGGTCTTTCAATGACTATAAAAGTCAACCAAATCATTGACTCTGTATATATGAAGGTTGTATTTGATGGATTTTTGAGAATAACGTCATCTTCAATATCTACGGAGGGCTAAGATTGTCACTTTTCAGTCAAAAAATGTCAAATTTTTAGGACAAAGGGCACAGGGTTATGGTGAGAGCCCCCTGATCTCTTAATCTTTCTAATATTTTACAGACATTTAGTCAATAGGAAGATACAAACGTGACTAAAAGGAGTTTGGGTGCACTTCCTGTCTTCTATGTTTACGGTACGCCCAAAGTGCCAGTTGGATATTCAAATTTTATATCAAAAATCGACCCGAGACCGCTTAAATGAGGTTGAGACCCCCCTGGTCTTTCAATGACTATAAAAGTCAACCAAATCATTGACTCTGTATATATGAAGGTTGTATTAGATGGATTTTTGAGAATAACGTCATCTTCAATATCTACGGAGGGCTAAGATTGTCACTTTTCAGTCAAAAAATGTCAAATTTTTAGGACAAAGGGCACAGGGTTATGGTGAGAGCCCCCTGATCTCTTAATCTTTCTAATATTTTACAGACATTTAGTCAATAGGAAGATACAAACGTGACTAAAAGGAGTTTGGGTGCACTTCCTGTCTTCTATGTTTACGGTACGCCCAAAGTGCCAGTTGGATATTCAAATTTTATATCAAAAATCGACCCGAGACCGCTTAAATGAGGTTGAGACCCCCCTGGTCTTTCAATGACTATAAAAGTCAACCAAATCATTGACTCTGTATATATGAAGGTTGTATTTGATGGATTTTTGAGAATAACGTCATCTTCAATATCTACGGAGGGCTAAGATTGTCACTTTTCAGTCAAAAAATGTCAAATTTTTAGGACAAAGGGCACAGGGTTATGGTGAGAGCCCCCTGATCTCTTAATCTTTCTAATATTTTACAGACATTTAGTCAATAGGAAGATACAAACGTGACTAAAAGGAGTTTGGGTGCACTTCCTGTCTTCTATGTTTACGGTACGCCCAAAGTGCCAGTTGGATATTCAAATTTTATATCAAAAATCGACCCGAGACCGCTTAAATGAGGTTGAGACCCCCCTGGTCTTTCAATGACTATAAAAGTCAACCAAATCATTGACTCTGTATATATGAAGGTTGTATTAGATGGATTTTTGAGAATAACGTCATCTTCAATATCTACGGAGGGCTAAGATTGTCACTTTTCAGTCAAAAAATGTCAAATTTTTAGGACAAAGGGCACAGGGTTATGGTGAGAGCCCCCTGATCTCTTAATCTTTCTAATATTTTACAGACATTTAGTCAATAGGAAGATACAAACGTGACTAAAAGGAGTTTGGGTGCACTTCCTGTCTTCTATGTTTACGGTACGCCCAAAGTGCCAGTTGGATATTCAAATTTTATATCAAAAATCGACCCGAGACCGCTTAAATGAGGTTGAGACCCCCCTGGTCTTTCAATGACTATAAAAGTCAACCAAATCATTGACTCTGTATATATGAAGGTTGTATTTGATGGATTTTTGAGAATAACGTCATCTTCAATATCTACGGAGGGCTAAGATTGTCACTTTTCAGTCAAAAAATGTCAAATTTTTAGGACAAAGGGCACAGGGTTATGGTGAGAGCCCCCTGATCTCTTAATCTTTCTAATATTTTACAGACATTTAGTCAATAGGAAGATACAAACGTGACTAAAAGGAGTTTGGGTGCACTTCCTGTCTTCTATGTTTACGGTACGCCCAAAGTGCCAGTTGGATATTCAAATTTTATATCAAAAATCGACCCGAGACCGCTTAAATGAGGTTGAGACCCCCCTGGTCTTTCAATGACTATAAAAGTCAACCAAATCATTGACTCTGTATATATGAAGGTTGTATTAGATGGATTTTTGAGAATAACGTCATCTTCAATATCTACGGAGGGCTAAGATTGTCACTTTTCAGTCAAAAAATGTCAAATTTTTAGGACAAAGGGCACAGGGTTATGGTGAGAGCCCCCTGATCTCTTAATCTTTCTAATATTTTACAGACATTTAGTCAATAGGAAGATACAAACGTGACTAAAAGGAGTTTGGGTGCACTTCCTGTCTTCTATGTTTACGGTACGCCCAAAGTGCCAGTTGGATATTCAAATTTTATATCAAAAATCGACCCGAGACCGCTTAAATGAGGTTGAGACCCCCCTGGTCTTTCAATGACTATAAAAGTCAACCAAATCATTGACTCTGTATATATGAAGGTTGTATTAGATGGATTTTTGAGAATAACGTCATCTTCAATATCTACGGAGGGCTAAGATTGTCACTTTTCAGTCAAAAAATGTCAAATTTTTAGGACAAAGGGCACAGGGTTATGGTGAGAGCCCCCTGATCTCTTAATCTTTCTAATATTTTACAGACATTTAGTCAATAGGAAGATACAAACGTGACTAAAAGGAGTTTGGGTGCACTTCCTGTCTTCTATGTTTACGGTACGCCCAAAGTGCCAGTTGGATATTCAAATTTTATATCAAAAATCGACCCGAGACCGCTTAAATGAGGTTGAGACCCCCCTGGTCTTTCAATGACTATAAAAGTCAACCAAATCATTGACTCTGTATATATGAAGGTTGTATTAGATGGATTTTTGAGAATAACGTCATCTTCAATATCTACGGAGGGCTAAGATTGTCACTTTTCAGTCAAAAAATGTCAAATTTTTAGGACAAAGGGCACAGGGTTATGGTGAGAGCCCCCTGATCTCTTAATCTTTCTAATATTTTACAGACATTTAGTCAATAGGAAGATACAAACGTGACTAAAAGGAGTTTGGGTGCACTTCCTGTCTTCTATGTTTACGGTACGCCCAAAGTGCCAGTTGGATATTCAAATTTTATATCAAAAATCGACCCGAGACCGCTTAAATGAGGTTGAGACCCCCCTGGTCTTTCAATGACTATAAAAGTCAACCAAATCATTGACTCTGTATATATGAAGGTTGTATTAGATGGATTTTTGAGAATAACGTCATCTTCAATATCTACGGAGGGCTAAGATTGTCACTTTTCAGTCAAAAAATGTCAAATTTTTAGGACAAAGGGCACAGGGTTATGGTGAGAGCCCCCTGATCTCTTAATCTTTCTAATATTTTACAGACATTTAGTCAATAGGAAGATACAAACGTGACTAAAAGGAGTTTGGGTGCACTTCCTGTCTTCTATGTTTACGGTACGCCCAAAGTGCCAGTTGGATATTCAAATTTTATATCAAAAATCGACCCGAGACCGCTTAAATGAGGTTGAGACCCCCCTGGTCTTTCAATGACTATAAAAGTCAACCAAATCATTGACTCTGTATATATGAAGGTTGTATTAGATGGATTTTTGAGAATAACGTCATCTTCAATATCTACGGAGGGCTAAGATTGTCACTTTTCAGTCAAAAAATGTCAAATTTTTAGGACAAAGGGCACAGGGTTATGGTGAGAGCCCCCTGATCTCTTAATCTTTCTAATATTTTACAGACATTTAGTCAATAGGAAGATACAAACGTGACTAAAAGGAGTTTGGGTGCACTTCCTGTCTTCTATGTTTACGGTACGCCCAAAGTGCCAGTTGGATATTCAAATTTTATATCAAAAATCGACCCGAGACCGCTTAAATGAGGTTGAGACCCCCCTGGTCTTTCAATGACTATAAAAGTCAACCAAATCATTGACTCTGTATATATGAAGGTTGTATTAGATGGATTTTTGAGAATAACGTCATCTTCAATATCTACGGAGGGCTAAGATTGTCACTTTTCAGTCAAAAAATGTCAAATTTTTAGGACAAAGGGCACAGGGTTATGGTGAGAGCCCCCTGATCTCTTAATCTTTCTAATATTTTACAGACATTTAGTCAATAGGAAGATACAAACGTGACTAAAAGGAGTTTGGGTGCACTTCCTGTCTTCTATGTTTACGGTACGCCCAAAGTGCCAGTTGGATATTCAAATTTTATATCAAAAATCGACCCGAGACCGCTTAAATGAGGTTGAGACCCCCCTGGTCTTTCAATGACTATAAAAGTCAACCAAATCATTGACTCTGTATATATGAAGGTTGTATTAGATGGATTTTTGAGAATAACGTCATCTTCAATATCTACGGAGGGCTAAGATTGTCACTTTTCAGTCAAAAAATGTCAAATTTTTAGGACAAAGGGCACAGGGTTATGGTGAGAGCCCCCTGATCTCTTAATCTTTCTAATATTTTACAGACATTTAGTCAATAGGAAGATACAAACGTGACTAAAAGGAGTTTGGGTGCACTTCCTGTCTTCTATGTTTACGGTACGCCCAAAGTGCCAGTTGGATATTCAAATTTTATATCAAAAATCGACCCGAGACCGCTTAAATGAGGTTGAGACCCCCCTGGTCTTTCAATGACTATAAAAGTCAACCAAATCATTGACTCTGTATATATGAAGGTTGTATTAGATGGATTTTTGAGAATAACGTCATCTTCAATATCTACGGAGGGCTAAGATTGTCACTTTTCAGTCAAAAAATGTCAAATTTTTAGGACAAAGGGCACAGGGTTATGGTGAGAGCCCCCTGATCTCTTAATCTTTCTAATATTTTACAGACATTTAGTCAATAGGAAGATACAAACGTGACTAAAAGGAGTTTGGGTGCACTTCCTGTCTTCTATGTTTACGGTACGCCCAAAGTGCCAGTTGGATATTCAAATTTTATATCAAAAATCGACCCGAGACCGCTTAAATGAGGTTGAGACCCCCCTGGTCTTTCAATGACTATAAAAGTCAACCAAATCATTGACTCTGTATATATGAAGGTTGTATTAGATGGATTTTTGAGAATAACGTCATCTTCAATATCTACGGAGGGCTAAGATTGTCACTTTTCAGTCAAAAAATGTCAAATTTTTAGGACAAAGGGCACAGGGTTATGGTGAGAGCCCCCTGATCTCTTAATCTTTCTAATATTTTACAGACATTTAGTCAATAGGAAGATACAAACGTGACTAAAAGGAGTTTGGGTGCACTTCCTGTCTTCTATGTTTACGGTACGCCCAAAGTGCCAGTTGGATATTCAAATTTTATATCAAAAATCGACCCGAGACCGCTTAAATGAGGTTGAGACCCCCCTGGTCTTTCAATGACTATAAAAGTCAACCAAATCATTGACTCTGTATATATGAAGGTTGTATTAGATGGATTTTTGAGAATAACGTCATCTTCAATATCTACGGAGGGCTAAGATTGTCACTTTTCAGTCAAAAAATGTCAAATTTTTAGGACAAAGGGCACAGGGTTATGGTGAGAGCCCCCTGATCTCTTAATCTTTCTAATATTTTACAGACATTTAGTCAATAGGAAGATACAAACGTGACTAAAAGGAGTTTGGGTGCACTTCCTGTCTTCTATGTTTACGGTACGCCCAAAGTGCCAGTTGGATATTCAAATTTTATATCAAAAATCGACCCGAGACCGCTTAAATGAGGTTGAGACCCCCCTGGTCTTTCAATGACTATAAAAGTCAACCAAATCATTGACTCTGTATATATGAAGGTTGTATTAGATGGATTTTTGAGAATAACGTCATCTTCAATATCTACGGAGGGCTAAGATTGTCACTTTTCAGTCAAAAAATGTCAAATTTTTAGGACAAAGGGCACAGGGTTATGGTGAGAGCCCCCTGATCTCTTAATCTTTCTAATATTTTACAGACATTTAGTCAATAGGAAGATACAAACGTGACTAAAAGGAGTTTGGGTGCACTTCCTGTCTTCTATGTTTACGGTACGCCCAAAGTGCCAGTTGGATATTCAAATTTTATATCAAAAATCGACCCGAGACCGCTTAAATGAGGTTGAGACCCCCCTGGTCTTTCAATGACTATAAAAGTCAACCAAATCATTGACTCTGTATATATGAAGGTTGTATTAGATGGATTTTTGAGAATAACGTCATCTTCAATATCTACGGAGGGCTAAGATTGTCACTTTTCAGTCAAAAAATGTCAAATTTTTAGGACAAAGGGCACAGGGTTATGGTGAGAGCCCCCTGATCTCTTAATCTTTCTAATATTTTACAGACATTTAGTCAATAGGAAGATACAAACGTGACTAAAAGGAGTTTGGGTGCACTTCCTGTCTTCTATGTTTACGGTACGCCCAAAGTGCCAGTTGGATATTCAAATTTTATATCAAAAATCGACCCGAGACCGCTTAAATGAGGTTGAGACCCCCCTGGTCTTTCAATGACTATAAAAGTCAACCAAATCATTGACTCTGTATATATGAAGGTTGTATTAGATGGATTTTTGAGAATAACGTCATCTTCAATATCTACGGAGGGCTAAGATTGTCACTTTTCAGTCAAAAAATGTCAAATTTTTAGGACAAAGGGCACAGGGTTATGGTGAGAGCCCCCTGATCTCTTAATCTTTCTAATATTTTACAGACATTTAGTCAATAGGAAGATACAAACGTGACTAAAAGGAGTTTGGGTGCACTTCCTGTCTTCTATGTTTACGGTACGCCCAAAGTGCCAGTTGGATATTCAAATTTTATATCAAAAATCGACCCGAGACCGCTTAAATGAGGTTGAGACCCCCCTGGTCTTTCAATGTCCATACAATTTTTTTAAATCATAGAATCTGTGTATATAAAGGTTGTCTCAGAAGGATTGTCCAGAATATTGTCATATTCGATATCTATGGAGGGCTTATATTGTCACTTTTCAGCTAAAAATTATCAAAATTTTAAAACAAAGGGCACAGGGCAATGGTGATAGCTCCCTGATCTCTCATTCTGCCAAATATTAAGCAGACATTTAGTCAACAGGTAGATACAAACGTGACTGAAAGGAATTTTGGTACACTTCCTGTCTTTCATGTTTACAGAGCGCGTAAAGTGCCAGCTTGATATTCAAAATATACAGCGAAAACCTACCTGAGACCGCTTAAATGAGCGTGAGACCCCCTGGTCTATCAATGTCTATAAAATTTATTCAAATCATAGACGCTGTGTATATAAAGGTTGTACTAGAAAGAATTCTCAGAATGTTGTCAAATGCGATATTTATGGAGGCCTTTTCTTGTCACTTTTCAGCTACATATTGTCAAACTTTTACATGTAGGACAAAGGACACTTGGCAATGGTAAGAATCCCCCAATCTCTCAATCTTTCTTATATTATGCAGACATTTAGTTTATAGGTAGATAAAAACTAAAATCTTATTCTTGAAGGGGGCAACCATCCCCACTTGGGGTTTTGAGATATTAAACAAGCCGCTGACCACCAATTTGGCAAAGAGAGGGACCGAATGAGCTCTTCAAATTGTGAGCTATTGGATGAAAAAAAACCAGGCGTACCGGGTATGATTACCATGAATTTTATATTTTTTGACGATAGGACCGAAAGATCAAAAACAGGGTCTAAAAACATTGAATTGGGGATAGTGGTTTTGGGTGACATAAATTGATTTAATCTTGGATTGTTAGGATAAAGACATTGATCCAATAGCTAAAAAAAGATCGATCTTTTCAATTCAATTTTATTAAAAAACAAGCAGAAATGCATGTGATTTTTTTTTACCTTTTGAAAGATGTATGCCTATGGTTTCAGAAAACCAACGCTTAGGGGCGTTCAAACAAACGCTTAGATGTGTTCGAACCATCGCTTAGGGGGTCATGACAACACTATAAATAAATGAAGTTATAAAAATTACAGACACTAAACAGTGTGAGGCGCTGGCCAAGGAGTTGCAATAGATCAAGCGGAAGATTCAAGCAAGTAACATGCAGCATCGCCTCGAGAAGATTGTACTCAACCAGGACCTTTCAAAGGTGTCAATCCTGTGGTTGAGGCTCAGTGAGAGGCAGCTTCAGCAATACCAAAACGATTGTATACCTTCCTGCAGCAGTGGCAGTCCTCCCTCCTCCAACACCAAAGTTTGTCTATCCACTACCCATTGCACCACCTTCAGACACCATCCTCGGCCTTCGAGCACAGCAGTATTTGCAGCTCAGTAACAATCCTTCCACAGACCACACCTTTAGATCGCGATCTGAAAACGAAGGTATCGTCATCGGGAGCTAACCAGTTACTTCTGACGGTGATGATATTTCGGGAATGCTCTGAGGTACAAAGGAACCCTTGACCTCTTGGAACTCATGGTGAAAAAAGAAACCAGAATCGTTTGAGCCCGAAGTTTTCAAAACCTTGTCGACTATGCAGAGATCCTGAACAGTTTCGGTGCCATAAATCGACAAGGCAATTGACCCTCTCTATACCCGAAGGCGATACAAAGTTACAAGTGGACGAATATTGTGTCGCACATCTAAAGCAAGATAAGCATTGTAGCGGACTGCAAACCGGTTTTCTACACTCTGACTTTAATTAGCTCCTTCATATATCACCTGGATCTGTGTAACGCTGCCGACCGTGCATGAAATAATGGTGTGCGCAACGAGATTGTGGCGATCCTCGATGCCATGAAGGTGAACACATCAGCACCAAGGAATATAAGCAATTCCATCGTAGTATCCTGTAAATAAGTGTTTAAGGTTTTGCTCGAAAGTATGCCTTCGGCGGTAGTTTGTTTGACACTATCGCCGGTATCGCTGGTCGCATGTTCACATCCTCTGCTGCCAAGGCCTTGGAAAGTATGAGCGCTTACACCAATGCAGCCATGATAGGAGTTGAAAGGGGGTAGCCAAAGTCGTCGACCATGTCGTTGAAAAAGTTACCCGCCTTCGAAAACCCAGTGTCCAGCGCAGCAAGCCCAATCAACAGCTCAGTATTAAACGCAGTAAGCCCCACAACCAAACACAGTTAAACAATCTCATCTCCCGTGGCATCGCTACCGTCCATGAATTTGTCTAAAGCTATCCCTAAATCCATAATGTCTGACATCCTTACAATCACAGTAGGGTTAACCTACGATGGAATTCTTAAAAAAAATATAAATACCAGGTTCACGAATTCGTACCTTTAGCCGGAGCCCTACTTACCAACTCTAAAGCGGAGATCCAAATCAACATCGAAACGCAAGACATGTTCCTTCACCCAATCGAGCGTTATTTCTTAGTAGAAGGAAGACTTCAAAATCACGACGGCACTGCATATGCAGACGTTGATCTCATTCACAATGGTATCATGTATCTCTTCAAAACTATATGATATCGACTCTCCGGTCAGCAGATTGAACACATTAACGACCCCGGCATCGCCACCACTATGCTGGGAATGTAAATCTTCCTTGACGACTTCTTCAAAACGCAGGGTCTCAACCGACTGTGGTATAAGGATTCTTCTACCGATGCCGAGACTGACAACACTGGATTTACAGCCTGGCATGAATACATTATCACCAAGCCCACCAACAAAGGATCGTACTCGTTTGCCATTCCCCTGAAACATATTATGGGATTGTTACTATAAAATAGTGTACGGGTTCAGGCACGAACTTCCACTCGTTCGCTATTCAGATGCCAATGCCATTACGAGGGCTGCCGCCGTCAATAACGTGGCAAAAATAATCCTGTATAAGATTTCTTGGGTCCTCTCTCACAAAGTGTCCATGTCACCCTCAAAGCTGAACGCGACTCAGCCGTCGACTTTAATGCGTGATTTTTACAAAACAAGGTTGCCAGAGTGTTCAAGGAGGCTGTAGACTTCAGAAAGAAATTCTACAACATTGAAAACCTTCTCAGTAACGGTGGTGTCAACCCCTCTGATTTTATTTACCTATAGCCGCTGTTTGTGATCGAAGTAAGTCATTCGCCCGAGTGGACTTCCAGATTCGAGCGAAATTATAGCGTAATGTTCCCGCCAACACCGAAGCTTTTTTACTTCCAATCTCCGAAGGAGTCCTCCAGTTCGAATCGGACGGTCAGAAGATGAACGTCGTTATTTAATGAATACTAGTAAATGGACACCACACTGTTGCAGCAAATCGTCGACCACACAGACTAAAAGCAAGGGTTTTCCATCCTTGTCCCTGGAAACGATAGCCGTATTTTACCTGGTTCACCCCCTACAATTTAAGGAATCGAACACCGTATTGGGATTTAAGCGACAGCTCTACACATTTGATCAGGCAAAAAAAGGTTAAGAAGAGATTGAATACATTGTTAGCATCAGCAGTATCAACAGCATCTTGGTGAACAGTGGCATCATCAATGTAAGCTACGTAAACTCCACCCAACAGTCCAATATCTACAGCTTTTCAATCGCATGCAGACATACCGAACCGACCAAGACGGTGATCCTATCAATCTCCGCAGTAAAAATATCACCATCCGCTTTCAACTTCGAGAGGTATGAGTATATAGTCTAACAAAATACGGGTTGAATTTCATAAAAGGTCAAGCTAATAAATTATACAATTACACGGAGCAGCAAAAAAAGGTTGCCCGGTCACCATTCGTTTATCCCACACAAACCTGCATTGTAAACACAAGATGTGCTTTCCCCGCAACAGATTGAAAAGCTCACCAAGTTCCTACGAAGCGTTTCTAGTGGTACGACTATGGAAATAAGCACTACCCAATTCAACATTCAAAAAGAAAGTTGATTCCTACATTGTACCCATGTAAGCGGGAAGGGCAATGCAAGTCCTTCCTATGTTGGCGAACACAATTCTGCCAGCATGAGGTGTTGAAGCCCCTGGTTGAAATAGACGTCAGCAATGCATTTGGACCTGGAATTTACATCAAAAGGAGTGCTTGAGTGAGCTGTGTGAAGGTGCGTTGTAAAGGTCTGTAAATCTTCCACGTCACCTATGGTGCCTGTTTGTACTTGCAACCAGGTCCTCGATTCTACTAGGGTTCTGCTTTGGTCCTAGAAGCAAACAGTCCGTTCAACAACATTCCCCTTTTAATATAATATTTATATATATAGAATCTATGATTTGATTGAATTTAAAAGACGTTGAAAAACAAGGGGGCTCTCCTCATTACCCTGTGCTCTTTGTCCTAAAATTTTGACATTTTTTGACTGAAAAGTGACAATCTTAGCCCTCGTTAGATATTGAGGATGACGTTATTCTAAAAAATCCATCTACAATGTAACACAACCTTCATATATACAGAGTCAATGATTTGGTTGACTTTTATAGTCATTGAAAGACCCGGGGGTCTCAACCTCATTTAAGCGGTCTCGGGTCGATTTTTGATATAAAATTTGAATATCCAACTGGCACTTTGGGCGTACCATGAACCTAGAAGACAGGACGTGCACCCAAATTCCTTTTAGTCACGTTTGTATCTACCTATTGACTAAATGTCTGTAAAATATTAGAAAGATTGAGAGATCAGGGGTCTCTCACCATTACCCTGTGCCCTTTGTCCTAAGATTTTGACATTTTTCGACTGAAAAGTGACAATCTTAGCCCTCTGTAGATATAGAAGATGACGTTATTCTGGTAAATCCATCTAATACAATCTTTATATATACAGAGTCAATGATTTGGTTGAATTTTATGGACATTGAAAGACCCGGGGGTCTCAACCACATTTAAGCGGTCTCGGGTAGGTTTTCGTTATATATTTTGAATATCCAACTGGCACTTTGGTTGCTCCGTAAACATAGAAGACAGTAACTGTACCCAAATTCCTTTTAGTCACGTTTGTATCTACCTATTGACTAAATGTCTGTCAAATATAAGAAAGATTGAGAGATCAGGTGGCTCTCATCATTATCCTGTGCCCTTTGTCCTAAGATTTTGACATCTTTCGACTGAAAAGTGACAATCTTAGCCCTCTGTAGATATGGAAGATGACGTTATTCTGGTAAATCCATCTAATATAACCTTTATATATACAGAGTCAATGATTTGGTTGAATTTTATGGACATTGAAAGACCCGGGGGGTCTCAACCTCATTTAAGCGGTTTCGGGTAGGTTTTCGCTATATATTTTGAATATCCTACTGGCACTTTGGTTGCTCCGTAAACATAGAAGACAGGAAGTGTACCCAAATTCCTTTTAGTCACGTTTGTATCTACCTATTGACTAAATGTCTGTCAAATATTAGAAAGATTGAGAGATCAGGGGGCTCTCACCATTACCCTGTGCCCTTTGTCCTAAGATTTTGACATTTTTCGACTGAAAAGTGATAATCTTAGCCCTCCGTAGATATAGAAGATGACGTTATTCTGGTAAATCCATCTAATACAACCTTTATATATACAGAGTCAATGATTTGGTTGAATTTTATGGACATTGAAAGACCCGGGGGGTCTCAACCTCATTTAAGCGGTCTCGGGTAGGTTTCCGCTATATATTTTGAATATCCAACTGGCACTTTGGGCGCTCCGTAAACATAGAAGACAGGAAGTGTACCCAAATTCCTTTTAGTCACGTTTGTATCTACCTATTGACTAAATGTCTGTCAAATATTAGAAAGATTAAGAGATCAGGGGGCTCTCACCATTACCCTGTGCCCTTTGTCCTAAGATTTTGACATTTTTCGACTGAAAAGTGATAATCTTAGCCCTCCGTAGATATAGAAGATGACGTTATTCTGGTAAATCCATCTAATACAACCTTTATATATACAGAGTCAATGATTTGGTTGAATTTTATGGACATTGAAAGACCCGGGGGGTCTTAACCTCATTTAAGCGGTCTCGGGTAGGTTTCCGCTATATATTTTGAATATCCAACTGGCACTTTGGGCGCTCCGTAAACATAGAAGACAGGAAGTGTACCCAAATTCCTTTTAGTCACGTTTGTATCTACCTATTGACTAAATGTCTGTCAAATATTAGAAAGATTGAGAGATCAGGGGGCTCTCACCATTACCCTGTGCCTTTTGTCCTAAGATTTTGACCATTTTTCGACTGAAAAGTGATAATCTTAGCCCTCCGTAGATATAGAAGATGACGTTATTCTGGTAAATCCATCTAATACAACCTTTATATATACAGAGTCAATGATTTGGTTGAATTTTATGGACATTGAAAGACCCGGGGGGTCTCAACCTCATTTAAGCGGTCTCGGGTAGGTTTCCGCTATATATTTTGAATATCCAACTGGCACTTTGGGCGCTCCGTAAACATAGAAGACAGGAAGTGTACCCAAATTCCTTTTAGTCACGTTTGTATCTACCTATTGACTAAATGTCTGTCAAATATTAGAAAGATTGAGAGATCAGGGGGCTCTCACCATTACCCTGTGCCCTTTGTCCTAAGATTTTGACATTTTTCGACTGAAAAGTGATAATCTTAGCCCTCCGTAGATATAGAAGATGACGTTATTCTGGTAAATCCATCTAATACAACCTTTATATATACAGAGTCAATGATTTGGTTGAATTTTATGGACATTGAAAGACCCGGGGGGTCTCAACCTCATTTAAGCGGTCTCGGGTAGGTTTCCGCTATATATTTTGAATATCCAACTGGCACTTTGGGCGCTCCGTAAACATAGAAGACAGGAAGTGTACCCAAATTCCTTTTAGTCACGTTTGTATCTACCTATTGACTAAATGTCTGTCAAATATTAGAAAGATTAAGAGATCAGGGGGCTCTCACCATTACCCTGTGCCCTTTGTCCTAAGATTTTGACATTTTTCGACTGAAAAGTGATAATCTTAGCCCTCCGTAGATATAGAAGATGACGTTATTCTGGTAAATCCATCTAATACAACCTTTATATATACAGAGTCAATGATTTGGTTGAATTTTATGGACATTGAAAGACCCGGGGGGTCTTAACCTCATTTAAGCGGTCTCGGGTAGGTTTCCGCTATATATTTTGAATATCCAACTGGCACTTTGGGCGCTCCGTAAACATAGAAGACAGGAAGTGTACCCAAATTCCTTTTAGTCACGTTTGTATCTACCTATTGACTAAATGTCTGTCAAATATTAGAAAGATTAAGAGATCAGGGGGCTCTCACCATTACCCTGTGCCCTTTGTCCTAAGATTTTGACATTTTTCGACTGAAAAGTGATAATCTTAGCCCTCCGTAGATATAGAAGATGACGTTATTCTGGTAAATCCATCTAATACAACCTTTATATATACAGAGTCAATGATTTGGTTGAATTTTATGGACATTGAAAGACCCGGGGGGTCTTAACCTCATTTAAGCGGTCTCGGGTAGGTTTCCGCTATATATTTTGAATATCCAACTGGCACTTTGGGCGCTCCGTAAACATAGAAGACAGGAAGTGTACCCAAATTCCTTTTAGTCACGTTTGTATCTACCTATTGACTAAATGTCTGTCAAATATTAGAAAGATTGAGAGATCAGGGGGCTCTCACCATTACCCTGTGCCCTTTGTCCTAAGATTTTGACATTTTTCGACTGAAAAGTGATAATCTTAGCCCTCCGTAGATATAGAAGATGACGTTATTCTGGTAAATCCATCTAATACAACCCTTATATATACAGAGTCAATGATTTGGTTGAATTTTATGGACATTGAAAGACCCGGGGGGTCTCAACCTCATTTAAGCGGTCTCGGGTAGGTTTCCGCTATATATTTTGAATATCCAACTGGCACTTTGGGCGCTCCGTAAACATAGAAGACAGGAAGTGTACCCAAATTCCTTTTAGTCACGTTTGTATCTACCTATTGACTAAATGTCTGTCAAAAATTAGAAAGATTGAGAGATCAGGGGGCTCTCACCATTACCCTGTGCCCTTTGTCCTAAGATTTTGACATTTTTCGACTGAAAAGTGATAATCTTAGCCCTCCGTAGATATAGAAGATGACGTTATTCTGGTAAATCCATCTAATACAACCTTTATATATACAGAGTCAATGATTTGGTTGAATTTTATGGACATTGAAAGACCCGGGGGGTCTCAACCTCATTTAAGCGGTCTCGGGTAGGTTTCCGCTATATATTTTGAATATCCAACTGGCACTTTGGGCGCTCCGTAAACATAGAAGACAGGAAGTGTACCCAAATTCCTTTTAGTCACGTTTGTATCTACCTATTGACTAAATGTCTGTCAAATATTAGAAAGATTGAGAGATCAGGGGGCTCTCACCATTACCCTGTGCCCTTTATCCTAAGATTTTGACATTTTTCGAATGATTTGTTTTGTTTTTTGGCTTTCCATATATATTTGTATTTATAGTTATAAATATTTCTAGAGTTATGGGTTTTCTTTTTGTCTTAAGAAATATTATACACAAAAGTACATCTTTGAAGTCGTTTATTGACAAAACTCTATATTACATAAAGACAAATATGCAACATGGAAAAAGGGTTTATATTCGAGGACAACGAGAAATTACGACGAGAAATTACGACAGCTTGAAAAGGTCATTTAACGATTTCCCACGTACCTTATCAGTCTTTTTAAATATGAAAATCATGCTTTTTATGTTATCAAGTATTTAATTATCTTGTAATTTTTTCACTAAATTTTGAATATCAAACTGGCTGTTAGCAGCCGATTGGATATTGAATATCGAATAACGAATAACGAACCGGCTGCTAACTTCACATACATGTTAAAGTGTCGCATACCACACCTCTTTATCTTTGTTTATATCTTGATCTTGATTAGATTTAGATATACTTTTATTAATTTAAATCAATCATTTGAATGACACGCCTATGTACATGTAGTTTTCTTTATAAGGCGGGATACTTTTTTGATGACGGTATTTATAAATGTTGTCCAAAAAGTGTCTAACAAATCTATTATACTTTACATAGCTTAATTGCATTCTATTCCATTAGAATTTGGTCTGTTACCGTCACAATCAGAGGCTATATATATACATTTGTGTATATGTAAACATAAATAAATTAATAAAGTTGGTGCGATTATATATTTTTTTTTATTGACGCAAATTATACCTACAGTTTTTTTTAAATAAAGAGGCGCAGAAGAAGTATTGTCTAAAATGTGTTCATTCTTTGCGCAAAACAAATATCGACCCAGCCACTCGATATGAACATTCTGTACTCACGTAACATGAACTTCTACGAGTATTCTCACTCATACCACTGCATGAAAAAATATCTTCTGAGATATTCAAGAGATGACTAAAATGTCCAATGTTGACTACATTTTGATGACTTTTTAATACAGTTTTCAAAAATAAAACAGATCTAAAAGGTCATCTTTTTGTATACCTTTTTTTATTTCAAAAGTAAGTCGAAACGGCCAACTTTTTTTTTTACAAAAGGTGTTAAGTCGATCTTTAAATAGCTAAAATGTTTTTGAAAGGTGAAAGACAAAATATATCTTTGTTTAATAATTAGTTGGAGTTGTTCTCTGTGCGGACTTTCCAAGAATTGAATTTCGTTATGATGTTAAGGATATCGACTGAAACTTACGACTATACATTTCCAAGTGATAATGTTTAACAAGAACTTTTTGTTTGAGACCTTCCGACGAGTTGAAAGTTTTTAACGACCTTGACTGGCTTTACAGTCCTTACACGGTCGGTTGAGACCTCTCACGACCAACGCTAAATCGCAATACAAAAGATCAATTTGACTCGAACAGTATTCCTAGCTGTCTACTTAGTCTGCTGGTCATTTCAAGGAAAACAACAACTAAGCTGCCAGCACGACATGAGTAATTATTAATGCGATCAGATCCTATCATTGGACTGCTTAAAAAACATTGTATAAGAAAAGAAGGTATGGTATGATTGCTAATAGCTGTCTACAAGACCAAATGACTTAGATATTACATGTGTAACAATAATAAGTCACCGAACTGCCTTCAACAATTGACAAAATCGTTTACTTTCTAGTAAGCTATAAACGGCCACGAAATGACAAATGTAAAGCAATTTTCTCGTATTGACAGCTCTTCATTTTCCCCAATATTTTGCATTTTAGCATCTGAATTAGCCTTCCGTCTGTTGTATAAATCTCTATTTGGTATATCTGGTTACCGGAAATGTACAACATAACTTACCGGTACTCGGTTCAATTTATATTTTTCGTGTGCTTGGCGGCCGTGAACAGTTTGTGTCGTCTGCCATAAATGTCAAGTGTTTTTAATGGCAGTGGATACAAATTGTAGTCTCAATCTTATTGAACTAGTCGTCCCATGAATAGAGTATCGAGGCCCACGACACAACTGTTTACATTCACCAAAGATGTTTCTTGTGTAGACAGAACACATCATTGTTATCATTACCACAAGCCCTGTGTCTTTGTAGACCTATTAATATTTTGGAAAAAAAATACCCGTTAGAAATTGCTGCATTATTATTCTATTCGGCAGTCCGGTGAAAAGTTCAAAATGTTTATCAATGACAAGTGTTAAGTACATTTTGTTTACTAAGACTGTATGACTTTTAACAGATTTAATGCTGACCTGGGGCTCCATTATTGACACTGACCATTCTGACACATAAAATTTTATGGTGAAAGTTTTAATTATTTATGTTTATTATTAACTGCACCCAACTGGGTTGTACTAAAGCATGCATAATTAAATTCGAATTATGAAAATGACAAAACTAAGGGCATGTTTACCAAGTGCAAAATGACCTCCATGCGCCGAAGAAACTAAGTCCTTTAAAATGGTTTTTTTTTACATTTGACCAGGATTTTTTTTATTAACCGTACATTGAATACATCAAACCATTAACATAAAATGTTTAGTATATTTTGATATAAGTAAACTTAAGTTTTATAGGTAGAGCTATATAAGATTGCCATCTCATATATAGTCTTTTTATCGCTCTTAAATTCGCCCGAGTTCCTCCGAGGTTTCCCGATTACTGCTACATAAATACACGATCCGTGCAAACATTTTCTTCATGAAGGAAGCTGACCACGGAATAAGAAAGGTAAGTTAATCAAGTTCGGCGTTGGGGTTCGGCAACAATAATGATAATAATAAAATAAAAAAAATGAAAATAATAATATTGATACTAATAATCATTGTAATAATAATAACAATAATAAAAATTATGATTATAATATACATCTGTAATTGAAAAATAGTAATTATACAAATAATAATGATTATACTAGATATTAATGTTGATAATAAAAATTATAATTAAAAGTGTGATTATATATATTTTCATAAATATATTTTGAAAAAATTTATAAGATAATAATGATAATTATTATTTTGGAATAAAAGGTTATTGTACTTACCAAATGATTGCCGATGAGACAAATCTCCAGAAGACACTGAAATTAACAGCTATATGTCATCGTACGGCCTTCAAAAATGTGCAAAGCAATGCGATGCAAAACACGTATTCAAATCACAAATGGTCAAAACATATTGGATTTTATTATTTTCATTGTCATTACATAAACCTATATACCCCTTAGTTTTGTTAAAAGGATTAATGCATTCCTAAGAATATTCATGCAGGATAAACCGTATTTTCTGCAAATTGTCAAATCGAAGCAAAAACAAAAACACAAACAAACAAACCGGAAATCGGTTGCAAAATTAACCTAAGGCGATTCAGTTTCTCGCCATGGAATAAAAATAACGTACACTTTTTTATTTAGTAAAATGCAGTATTTATTTCTTATTAATATTTTTTTTTAATCAAAGAAATAGTTTAAAAACTGCTAGAATCTAGAAAAACTTGGGTTTTTTGTGGGTTTTTTTTGTGTGTTTTTTTTTGGAAGGGGGGGGGGGGTCGTCAAAGAAGTAACGAAGACTTGAAAAAATTATACGATAGTATTTTAATACTCCTTCAGTTTTGTGTTAATCTGATGACTCAAGCCCTTTCCAATTGATTTTAACAGTCTGTCCTTATTTTGTGTTGTAACACAACAGTCTCAGATTATGTGTAGGGTTTAGAGCTGGCAAACATGGTTAACCCCTCAACATTATTTTTTGCCAGACTCTTACATTTTCAAATATTCTTACGTTGAACATTTCAAGTGCGGGAGGTCGTGGGACTGATCCCAGGGCGGCTTGAATTAAAGACTTGCTAATGTATAAGTGTTGCTTTCCGCTTAACACGCGGCATGCATGTAGGTGTAAAAGCAAAGTCTGGCTTGATCGGAGTCACATGTGTATCCTTGTAAACTTGCTAATGTTTATGAGTTGCTTTCCGCTTAACACGCGGCATGCATGTAGGTGTAAAAGCAAAGTCTGGCTTGATCGGAGTCACATGTGTATCCTTGTAAACTTGCTAATGTTTATGAGTTGCTTTCCGATTAACACGTTGAATTAAGGTGTAAAAGCGAAGACTGGTCTGGTCTTATCGGAGTCAGAAGGTGTATCCTTGTAGGGTGACGAATCTTCGTGTGCTCTGTTAGCTTAATAAGTATTCAATTTACAACTATGTTTAAAATTATACGAATATATATAAAACCAATGTACTGGTTAGTTTTCGCTGAACAAATCTATATTCCTTCCGGCATGACAATTAAATTGAATTTAGTATCTGATGAACTTGATTCCATCCAGTCTGAGGTCATCTTAAATACACAATAATAAACACACTCAATAATTACACAATTTAAAATCCTAATTTATCTATATAAACCATCAATTTCATCCTGATTGCTATCAATACTGATTATTATAAGAACATATGAACTCAAATGATTCACTATAAAAAAAGTTATGTAATTTATAATTACATATTTATCATCTTAAAAATTATCACACACGAAGACGAGGCAATACATCGAAAACAAACCTCATTGGTATCGGATCTTCTTCTGTAATAGTGCTGCATTGTCAATGTTAAGGTAAATGGTATTCACTTGTACATGCATATTCAGTATTTTATTATTTTGATAGTGTCGAATTATAATTTCTTTTTTTTCATTTCTTTTTTGTTATTGACATGATTGAAATGAAATTTACAGTAACTTCTCAAATAAATAACGTCCTAATGGACACTGCTAGATTCAGATTTAGAAACTACAGAAATTGATAAATCATTCCTATGAATTTATCACGTCTATAAAATATTTCAGTTTTGTAAAAACATAATTTTTATAACCATATTTATCAAGTCTATAAAATATTTCAGTTTTGTACTTCAAAATATAAAATGTTTTTTTTTCTACGTTAAATATTGAAGCAGGTCTTGTCAAGATTCCAATAACAATCGTTTCTATTAAAAGATATATAAACTTATTATCATCAAATAAAATAATTAAAACAACGTCACTTCTTTAAACTTTGTAAAATAAACTTTATCGCAAATCTGCACATAAAGGACAATCTAATACAACATGCTCCTCATCCTCAATCTGATTAATATAGAAAAAAAAAATAATGAAAAAAACTCGTTCGTTTACAGTTTTGTTTGTATAGCGACCTGTTTCTATAAGACACATTTATTTGTCGTAACAGGCAAACATTTTCTTTTGCTGTTTGATCGCCTATATATGTGAGTCCTTCAAAAATAGGCAAAACCGATACCATAAGAAATCCATAAAAAATAACATAATGAATGAACTGTGAAACAATTCAACAGAAAAAGAAAATGAAAACATCGGCCTGATAAACGATGAAACAATGAACGAAAAACAAAAGGCAACTACTGAATTACAGTATCCTTTCTTTGCACAGACCCAGTATCGAATGTACCCTTGTTAAACATGTTTAGTTCTATGTTTGTGAGCGCTAAAACCTCCCTGCAACCTTGGACAATGTTGTACATGTAAATATAAATCAATACTAGTAAAACAAAATGCAAAAATTAGATAAAAAGGGGATAGCCTGATCCGATACCCACAAGCACAAACAGAACTATCAAAAATGACAAGAGCCACTCAGTACGGACCTTAGAGTACACACAGTTGCTAATATGTAATATTCCTTCGGTGTATTTCGCCTGTATTTTGCTATTCTTAGTCCTTTCTTAGCTAAAATATTGACTATAATTATGCATGTTTTCCAAGACCGAAATGACGATTTTTATTTAAGTAATTTAAGTTTTGATACTTGGTTTAATAAATATAAAATATTACTTTATATGCTTTTTAATGATATATGCGTGTCTCATTATTCATTCATATTCTCAGCTCTAAGAAAATGCAGTTGTCACTACGGTTTTCTTGTCTTTGGTTGTTTGTTGCTTTGGTAACAGTTGAGGTTCTAGCGGGAGACACTGATGGAGCAACATCTATTGTAATCAAGCTAAAAGAAGGAGGAACACAAGAGGATGTTAATACAATTATGCAGCGACACCCTCAGTATGTCATTGACAAACAGGTATTACTTTTAGATTTTATTCCTTTTATTAAAAAAGAATAATAAAAAAAAAAAATAGAACAAATGTGCATTTTTGGGATTGCTTTAAATATAAAGATAAATGTGGACAAATGCTATCTTCGATATCTTTTACCATAAAATCTGTTTTGTATCATTCGAAGCATTTCTGTTCATTTTTTCTTTGAGCCTCAATAATAAATCCACGCCGAATAATTTACATTGGAAACTCTTTGTATTGCAATTTTATCTGATCTTTTCATTTTTTTATTTTTAAGTCCAGTGGCAACTATCTTAGCATGATGTCCATGACGAAAACAAATTTAAAGTGAAGATAAGATCCAGTAATAGATCTCGTTAGGGATAAAAGTCTATAATTTTATAACCCAACAGAAAGTGACAGTATAATGAATAAGAACAGAAATTATTTTGAATTTTATATTTTTGTAATATTCCAACTTATTAAACTAATTCTATAACAATTAATTCTATTTCAGTTTGAAATTGCTGGACAGGTTTATTATCAATTAAAAATTGATAACTCAAAGATTTTGAGTCCGCTCCCTATACTAAGACTTGGCACAGGAGGAAGTACTACTCCTACTGAGATTGGAGATGAGGAACAGGTGAATTAATAATCTGTCGTGCCGTGCACGTTAAGGAGCTACCATTTGATTTTTATGGAGAACTAGGATCAAAACGTTTGTCTTATATAAACTGTCATTACGCATTGTTTTGGCCAAATTGTACATCCTGCCTTTTTTTACTCAAAACTCCAGATCGTCTATTTTCAAATTTCATCCTAGCCCGCTCCCCCACTAAAAAATCAAATGGTAGGTCCCTTACGACCATACGGATGCTATGATAGTTTTTAATGGAAAATTCTTTTTTATAATTTACTTGCGATTAAACTTTCGGTTTTCTGAGCTCCTAGAGGTTTGGTTGAATGTGGTATAAAATTCAATGAGCTGTGTAATGTAATTCTCTGTCAACTATGTTCTAAAAGTTTTGTGTATTTGTGCTTAAATATTTTTGACTATCTGTGCTAAAAATCATCTGGTTTTTTTTTGTGCTTCATTTCGGTGAACGTAATCTCAATAACATTGAGTTAAGCAATTCGCCTTTTCAGAATCTAAACTGAGGACTGTGGGCAATCTCCTATTTCGTACACCAAAATGAAAATGACGTAACGTCATTGGTTGAATTTCCATTTTTCAGAATGATTCAAATAAATTACAACGTTTTGATTTACGCTTTGAAGATATATTCCAGAATGCATTATATTTAGAAACGGCGAATTACTCGATATAAACAAATCTACAGAAAACGTGTAACTGTTGGTGTACGCTTTTGAAAATATATCCCAGAAGGCATTATAATCTAGAACAGAGAGTTACCGGACATAAAAACAAATCTGCAAACTTATATTTATCTATATTAAACGATTTCTTTATTTTGTCCATAAAATGATTTTTCTATTTTATCCATGAAATGATTTCAGGTTGAATTCTCAGAAGTACAAACGAAGACGACATTTCACCTCTTCAAGGCGAAACCAATCACAGATCCGGAATTGAGTGGACTTTGGCATCTGGTATGATTACTAACAGTAGCCATTATTTTACCCTAAACACTCTACCATGATTCTATCTAAATGATACTTTTCAACATTCAAAATTTCTCACTGTTACCGAATTCAATGTTGACCCATAATTCAAAGGTAAAAAGTTAAAGGTTGTCGTGTTTTTTCATCCTTATGTAATTACAATACAAATAATTAAAGATACATTTAATAAAAAAAGTTACCACATCTTCACATGCCCAGAATTTTTTTCTTTTTGGTACATACGCTTTTGAAAATATTACCCAGAGTGCATTAGATTCTTAAACGGCGAATTAACCTTATATCATCTTTTTTTCTACAGAACAATGACTTGAAGTATTCGATGAACATTGCGGCGGTTTGGGCTGATGGTTATACAGGAGCGGGTGTTACTGTAGCTATAGTGGACACATTTATACAAACAAACCATACAGATCTCGGAAATATGGTAAGATATAGTTTTTCGTCTTTAGGAAATATTTTGCCTTACAAAAACAAAAATTAGAAAATGCTAAATTTACGAATGCTAAATTTACGAATACGTTTTAGCATTGCTAAGTTGCTTAACTTGGAATTCATAAATGCAAAACTTTCATATCAAACTTAAGTTATTTATAATAAATTACTGCGCCTTTACGCTTCTTTTACATCCTTTCTATGAACTTCTTTTTTTATATACATTTGATCTACTAATGTTCTACTTTTGGGAAAAGGGTAATATGTTTAATTGAATAGTCTTCCGATCCGCGACGATAGTTTGATATTTTATGATGCATAACAAAACCAAACAAATATGATGATAAAACACATGCACTCAAACGGGAGAACCAGATACTAAAAATTACAAGAAAAGAGAAATAAAAAAAAAATCAATTATTATAACAAAAATAAACCAATTTCAAACGTGAAGTGTTTATTAAATGTTTTCCAGGATGTTGATAATTCTTATGACTTTTATAATGACGACAGTGATCCAAATCCTGATGACCCAACAATTAGGTAGGTACTAGATAATCTGATTTAAAGGGTAATGTAAAGGCAGATATCAGATCTTGTAAGAGTAGGTACTAGATAATGTAAAGGCAGATATCAGATCTTCTAAGAGTAGGTACCAGATAATGTAAAGGCAGATATCAGATCTTCTAAGAGTAGGTACCAGATAATGTAAAGGCAGATATCAGATCTTGTAAGAGTAGGTACCAGATAATGTAAAGGCAGATATCAGATCTTCTAAGAGTAGGTACCAGATAATGTAAAGGCAGATATCAGATCTTGTAAGAGTAGGTACCAGATAATGTAAAGGCAGATATCAGATCTTCTAAGAGTAGGTACCAGATAATGCAAAGGCAGATATCAGATCTTCTAAGAGTAGGTACCAGATAATGTAAAGGCAGATATCAGATCTTGTAAGAGTAGGTACCAGATAATGTAAAGGCAGATATCAGATCTTCTAAGAGTAGGTACCAGATAATGTAAAGGCAGATATCAGATATTCTAAGAGTAGGTACCAGATAATGTAAAGGCAGATATCAGATCTCCTAAGAGTAGGTACCAGATAATGTAAAGGCAGATATCAGATCTTCTAAGAGTAGGTACCAGATAATGTAAAGGCAGATATCAGATATTCTAAGAGTAGGTACCAGATAATGTAAAGGCAGATATCAGATCTTGTAAGAGTAGGTACCAGATAATGTAAAGGCAGATATTAGATATTCTAAGAGTGGTACCAGATAATGTAAAGGCAGTTATCAGATCTTCTAAGAGTAGGTACTAAATAATTTAAATGTAGGTATCTGATATTCTTAATGTTGGTACTGTACACTATAAATGTAGGTACCAGAAAAAGGTAAAAGCAGTTACCAGATAATCTAAGGGTAGGTACCAGATAATTTAAATGTCGGTACCAGATTATCTGAAGGTAAGTAACAGTTAATCTAAACATACTTACTATTTAACATACAGGTATGTGCCATCTAACGTAAAGGTTGCATGATAGGTATCAGATAGTCTAACGTTGGGTACCCGATATTCTAAAGGTAGGTACATGTTCAAGTTAACGTAAAGGTATTTGGCACTTCTGCACATGTAAAGGCCTTGTACCTTCGTTCTGCGTCGATAAAGATTGGCTTTTTCACTCTTAAGACAAATCTAATAAAAAAACTGTACTTCAAATCTTTTTCAAATGTTTTCGTATAATATAAAACTAGGGATAGTGGTAAATAGCAATTGCAAAGGAGTAGGTCCAGTAAGACCCCTTTTTGGCCCCAAAATATAGCAGTTTTACAAAATTGAAAAAATGTAAACTTTTAGTTATTTATTGGACAGTAGAATGCTTCTGCTACATAAATATGGGCTGTTTTTGACAATACAATGCACATATATCGGGTACTAGCACCATAAAGTCATGCTAAATTACTGAAATCTTCACAATTCTAGCATTTTAGTTAAATTTTAGACGGTTTTCGTGTAAAACGAAAGTGGCCGCATTCGTGTTCATCCTTAATATTGAAATGTCAGTTGTATTTTATGATAATACGTAACATATATAAAGGTTCGGGATGAACACGGATGCGGCCACTTTCATTTTTGACAAAAAAAACATCTGAAAAGTGACATTTTTCGGCATATTTGGTAGATTTTCGTATTTGAGCTTGAATCGGATCGTTTTTAATGACTAAATCAGTTAAAATCTTTCACATAAACTAATTGATTCAAATGAAATTATAGACACATAAGTGTTTAAAAAGTGGTCAAAATCTTTCGTCAGATGAACCTGGAATTTGAGGTCAAAATCGGTCCTTACCGGACCTTCTCCAAATTTCTCGTTTTCTTATATTTAGATAAAGGCAACAGTATTTACTTTGTTCAATAGCAATACTTCTATTAAGCAAAAACAAATCTGGGTAACAATCTAAAACCAAAGTAACACACATTCTAAATGTCGTTTTTTTTTCTTTCAATTTAAGCCATGGAACAATGGTAGCAGGAATCGTAGGAGCAACGTATGGAAATGATTTTTGTACTGTTGGTGTGGCATATAATGCTACACTTGTAGGTAAGATAGATAGAACAGCGTCGCCACTATACTGTTGGTGTTGCCTTTAATCTTCACTTGTAGGTAAGATAGATAGAACAGCGTCACCACTATACTGTTGGTGTTGCCTTTAATTTTCATTTGTAGGTAAGATAGATAGAATAGCGTCACTACTATACTGTTGGTGTTGCCTTTAATCTTCACTTGTAGGTAAGATAGATAGAACAGCGTCACCACTATACTGTTGGTTATCGACTCCTAAGAATTGAACGATGGACAGTTAGTGCGTGAATTTTTCTTGAATAATCAAAGTTTATTGATTGGTTAGGACAATCCAAACCTAGTAAATGTCCTTCAATCCCGTAGAGTATCGGATTTGTCCTCTCTATTTTAGCAATTAGATTTTGCCTGGTCATTAATCATGCATATTGATACACAGGTAACTTTTATCTATAAATAACCGAATCTTCTAAAGTTTCGTAAACAACAACGTTAAACGATATATATATATATATACTACTTCATAACGTGTGACCTCACGTGTGTGGTAAAATTTGTTGATTGATGCACGTGGCTCATATCCAACTATCTCGGTCATCACGTGACTTTTACACTTAAGATGTATATTATTAATGGCCGACAGATTATCCATGAAAGAGAACGGGTACATAAATAAAACGGTCATAACTTTTTTGTTATAATGTATATTTTTCCTTCTAACCCCTCAGTTTATATTTTTTTACAATGAAATATGTTTTAAGTTTCAGTTCAGAAATATGATTTCGTGCTTCGAAATAAGTTTGAAAATTGAGGTGACATAGCCACACAGCCTCCGTTGACATCTTCGTAAAAAAATGACAAAATTGCAATGGGACCTTTTTGTAAAATCAATTTTCTCAACTAATTTATTGTTGCTTATATCCTTCCAACCCCTAAAAAGATCGACAACATATTTATTTAAAGTAAATCCCAAACCATATCAGTTCAGGTATTAAACTTTTTGCTTCGAAGTTTGTTTGAAAAGTTCATATTTTGGCAGTCCTCAGCAATATTTTCAAAATGGCGGCCACTGTTGAAGGTTCACAACGACACGACATGCCGGTATTCATTTAGTTATACATCGGAAAGTAATATTTCAAATATTTATCAAAGTGTGTCTTTTTGTACTAAGAAATTTCCTTTTCACATGTTCCTCAATACATTTATAAGAAACAGTCTCTCACTAAAAATAATGATTTACATGCACCGACCATGCAGTTTACATGAACATTGATAGCGTGGGGCGACATGGGAATATATATTTTTGTAGATTTTTACGCTGAAAATCGAAAAATTGTTAGATGCATGTCTTTTCAATAATTGTCTTACCTTAATGCAGCATAGAATTTAACATTATTTCCCTCTGTGAAAGTGGAAACATGCTATTTGTTTTGATACAATTTCGAAGTTACATATAACAAAATGGCGACCAAATAATTTCAAACGTAGACGATGTTCGACACTTATTTTGCACATGCAAATAGTTCAACAAGATTTAACTGTTTTTATTGCAATTAAACATGACACGTTATTGTAACTCGTATGATAATTAATAAAGCTAGATTGTGGAGATATTAATTAAGTCATCAACGTGATCAAAGAAAACAAACATGGCAAAGTGGCCTAATCACGATGTAAGTTTTGACAAGACTTAATATAAGATTAGTATTATAGATCATTATACGATTGTTTATGAAATCATTTTATGATAATATTTTATATCAACGAAAGGAAACAACAGATGGATTGTAACAAAGATGCAATATCTAATATATATATATATATATATATTTTGAAATCATTACTTGGGTAACCAGTACATTTTACATAATCATAATTAAACCAGTCACATACAGAGTTATCGAACCTAATTATGACTGTAATAGTTGCATATGTATTCTAGTAAATGTATTAATCTACAAAGCGAGAGCACTTTCCATTTTCATCAGCTAAGAGTCGACTTAGTCAAGGCTATTGCTTGTGTTGCCTTTAATCTTAACTTGTAGGGAAATAAATTGAACAGCGTTTTCTGTTGGTGTTGCATTTACTGCTACATTTAAAAAAAAATTGAGAATGGAAATGGGAATGTGTCAAACACACACCAACCCGACCATAGAGCAGACAACAGCCAAATTTGTATGTTAGATAGATAGAACAGCGTTTTCATTGTGTTGTGGTTAGATTAAAAGACTTATTTGTAGATGATTGGGTGTTTTCACTCTGCTGTAGGTGTTGCATATAAAGCTACATTTCTGGGTAAGATAGATGGAACTACGTTTTCACTGTGCTGTTAGTGTTTCATATACGCTGCACGTGTAGCAAGGATAATTTCGAAACTAAGGTTCCAATTCTTTCAGACAAACTTGACCTTAAGATAAAATTGGCATCGATTTTTTAGTTCCTTTTAGACATTTGGATCCGAAAATTTCTTCGTATTTATATACCCCTGGTTGTCAAACGTTTAAATGTAGGTAAATCAAGGAAAAAGCCTCGGGTGTGCGAAATTTATAGCGATATCTTTAATTCTATTATTACCGTATTGTCATATACGTATTAAAAAAGATGTGGTAAGATTATCAATGAGACAACTCCTCCTGACAACTGACACAGAAATTAACTTAATCATACAAACCGTTGTATGTGATTGGTTTCTTTTTGCGATTTCCTTTCCACATAGGTATTGTCAATTGTTTCATAAACAAATGTTTTCCTTTCATTTTTTGTCTAGGATTCGTTTCTTCTCATATGAAAAACCTGTTTAATCAACCAATTAAATAATTGTGTGACTATTTTGTCATTTTCTGCATGTCTTTATTGGATGTTTCGAATACATTTTTTCCCCTATTCTAACATTTTATATCTTGTCCGTTTATGAAAATTTACGATAGCATTGCTATAGTTAAACATAACAATGCAGCTATTGATGTAGTAAAAGGAAAACTGAATGTTTTAAAGATAAGTCTGCTTTGCAATATTCAGGCTGACATTGGTTTATATCAAGACAACAATGATAGTTCCAGATGTTTGGAGAAGATTAAGATATAGTTGCTATAATTGAACATATTTAAAACAGTAATTGACCTGCTTAGAATAACTTACGAGAGCATTTATAATTAAACATAACTCAAAAATAAATGTTTCAGCTATTGGTCTTCTTGGGGAAACTCAAGAAAGTATCGACTTGAGTGATGCGCAAGTAGGAAGAGCTCTGGCACATTATTCTTCTGATGTGTCTATCTATGTTAACAGCTGGGGACCAGACACGACATCTGACTTCCATCCTGCTGGTTCATTGGCTAAAACTGCTCTAGTATCATTGGCAACTAACGTAAGTTTTTGATGTTTTATTAATCATGATAATGTACCACTAAGTTCTTGTTTTTATATACGTCGCACGTTTTCTGTTGTAATTTTATGATATAATTTTTACCGCAGAAACCACGACATTGTTTTTTAATGTATTGCAACGCTGCCGAAAACTGTTGTCTTAGTAATAAAACGTCGTTTATATAGACATATATAGTTAACGATTTAACATAGCGTTCTAAGGTACCGCTATCCCGCCAATATCCTAATTAAGCTGAAGGTATAAATATCGAAAAACAAAATTGGTGTTAGTTACTGTCTGTTCTCCTTTTTTTGGGGATGTTAATTTTTTGTTTTCTTGTTTTGCTTTTTGTAATGTCGGGGAATTTTATAGCCGTGACTTATATAGGGTATGTGTTTTGCTTTTGAATGCCGTACGATGACCTATATTAGCTTAAACCCACAGCATTTGATCTCTGGTGTATATTTATTTCAAACCACAATTCCTTATTTTTTTTTTATATATTATAATGTAGGCAAGGCAATCTTTCTTTGGCAATCAAACAGAGTCTCTTTATTTTTATATTTTATAGGATATGCTACGCAATCTATCATTTGCAATCTAATCCAATCTCTTTTTATTTTAATATTCTTTACGGAAGACAAGGCAATGGGAGCATCTTTGTATTCGCTGCTGGTCATTGTTAAGCATACCATATCACCTTATTTTTTTTATATTTCTAGGGTAGACAAGGCAATGGGAGCATCTTTGTATTCGCTGCTGGAAATGGAGGAAGTGATTCGAACGCAAATGCCTATCTACAAAGTAGTATATACGCCATCTCTGTTGCCAGCGTTGAATTCGACGCAGTGTCGCCGTCTGCTGGATTTGGCGCCAACATAATGACGTCTGCTTACGGTGGTGGGGTTCACTATAAAGCTTTGGTAAGCACATTGTTTGATTGGTTGTGGTTTGGGGTTGATGTCACATATCTGTGTTCATATATACTATTATAATGATTTAAATACTAAGGCAATGTAGAGTACAAACCCCAATAATTGAAACTCGTACTGAGTTATTGACGAGAATGTGAACGAGGTTTTCAAAATAAAGATATATGGAACAATTTTAAGCTCACATGTGAGCTTTTCCCATCACTTGGCGTCCGTCGTCCGTCGTCCGTCGTCGTCGTCGTTAACTTTTACAAAAATCTCCTCCTCTGAAATTACTGGGCCAAATTTGACCAAACTTGGCCACAATCATCATTGAGGTATCTAGTTAAAAAAATGTGTCCGATGACCCGGCCAACCAAACAAGATGGCCGCAATGGCTCAAAATAGAATATAGGGGTAAAATGTAAATATTGGCTTATATCACTGATGATTGCTGCCCATGAATTGGTAGTTTTAAGGAAATTTTGCATTTTTTTTTATTATCTTATATATTATTAGATTGAGATAAACTGTAAAACAGCAATAATGTTCATCAAATAAAACCTACTAATAAGTCAACATGACCAAAACCCCTTAAGGAGTTTTTGTCCTTTTCAGTAAATGTTTAACAACTTTTTGTAAGTTTTTGTTATCTTACAAAAAGTCTCTGAAACTACTCTGACAAATTTGACGAAACTTGGTCACAATCATTATTAGGGTATCTTGTTTTAAAGAATGTGTCCGATGAACCCACTTGCCAACCAACATGGCTGACATAGCTAAAAATAGAACATAGGAGTTAACTGCAGGTTTTGGCTTATATCTTTGAAACTTAAGCATTTAGAGCAAATTTGACGCAGATGAAAATATTCATCAGGTTAAGATATTTGTCCTGAAATTTTCAGACGAATCAGACAAACTGTTGTTAGGTTGCTGTTCCTGTATAAGTAACCTTTAGGAAATTTGTTGTTTTTGGTTATTATTTTGAATGTTATTACAGATAGAGATAATTTGTAAACAGCAATAATGTTCAGCAAAGCAATATTTATAAATAAGTGATCAATAGACCCCATAAGGAGTTATTGCCCTTTAAAGTTGAAATTTTTTTTGTAAATTTTTGTAATCTTTTACAAAAATCTTCTCCTGAAACAACTGAGACAAATTTGACCAAATGTGGCTACAAATAAGCATTAGGGTATTTATTTTTTACAAATGTGTCCGATGGCCCTGCTTGCCAAGCAACATGGCAGACATGGCTAAAAATACCGTATAACGGTTTATTTTTGTGGGTGAAAAATTTCGCGATTTTCATTGAATAAGGTGTACGAAATATGTTGGCGATTATTATTTTGGCGGATTTAAAACTCTTATCAATATCTTTGCATGTCCATCTTTAATTTTGCATTTTGTTCAATGTGCGAAATTAAGCGAAAATTTACACCCCGCGAAAATAACCACCTATACGGTAGAACATAAAAAATGCAGTTTTAACTTGTATCTCTGAAACTAGAGCTAAAGTATAACGGTTGCAATAATGCATGCCTCAATTGTAAATAAAAATATCATGTGAGCGAAATAGCTCCTATGAGCCTCTAGTTTGAGCTTGTAGCTCTGAGTTCATCGATTAATTTGATTTCTTACATGTACACTTTTGGATGTCAATATTCGATTTGTTTTCCACACTTTTGAAGAGTGATTCATTTGGTTTCAATATATATTGGAGGTCAATTCATTTGGTTACCCACACTGTTGAAGGTAATTTCTTTAATTTGATTTCCCACACTTTTGGAGGTAGATTCATTTATGTTCCCACACTTTCAGGGTTCGATTCAGTAGGTTTCCCACACTTTTGGAGGTCGACTTATTTTGTATCCTTTTTTTTTACGAGGTCTATTCATTTGGTTTCGCAGTGGGTTTCCGCACTTTTGAAGCCTGGTTTACCACACTTTTGGAGCTTTATTCAGTATGTGTCCCACAATTTTAGACGTATTAGATGGAGTTTCTTTTATGGCGTTTACACTTACTATGGGGCAAGTGGAATATTTATGTTTTCTTAAAAAAGTTATTTTTATGCCCCACCCACGATAGTAGAGGGGCATTATGTTTTCTGGTCTGTGCGTCCGTTCGTCCGTCCGTTCGTTCGTTCATCCGTTCGTCCATCTGTCCCGCTTCAGGTTAAAGTTAAAAATGATAGTGCGAACTTCAGGTAAAAGTGTTTGGTTAAAGTTTTTGGTCAAGGTAGTTTTTTATGAAGTTGAAGTCCAACCAACTTGAAACTTAGTACTTATGTTCCATATGTTATGATCTTTCTAATTTATCTCAATTTCACGGTCCACTGGACATGGAAAATGTTAGTGCGAGTGGGGCATCCGTGTACTATGGACACGTTTTTGTTTTTCTTCCTCCAGAAGTCGACTGTTCCCTATGATGAATGTTCCGAAACAGCTGGAGTAGGGTCATCATTTGCAGCCCCAGTAGCAGCAGGTGTCATAGCTTTAATGCTAGAAGCTAAGTGAGTATACTTGTGAGAAACTCTTGTAAAATATCCTAGTAAGTTCGGCATTATATGAAACTCTCGTAAAATATCGTAGTAAGGGACGACATCAAAAGTTCAATGTAGGATAAAAAAAAAACTTAATTCATATAGTTTTATCACTGACACCCATACCCCCTCCTAACTTAATTTGGGGAAAATTGATTGACCAATAAGGATATATATGAAATCGATGTTAATTAAACAAAACTTGCAGCAATTTTGACCCCCACCCCAAATTATTTAAATTAAGTTTTTTTTATCCTTCATTGATGTTTTGATGTCGTCCCTAAGTTCGATATTCACAGATAGATTAGTTTGGGGTGTTCATAATTTGCATAATCTCGTTTAATAAGTTGATAATCGGGGGTTGTGGGAGGAAATGAACATTCTGGCCTTGAAGTAACCGCTAAAAATAACTTTAACCACCACATGGTATATATAAATGAATATTCTGTCCTACAAAATGCAGGACATATAGTATCAATTATAGGTTACATAAATCATACTCTTTCAGTCAGTTTAATTGAAGTCTGGAGCTGGCATGTCAGTTAACTGCTAGTAGTCTGTTGTTATTTATGTATTATTGTCATTTTGGTTATTTTCTTTGGTTACATCTTCTGACATCAGACTCGGACTTTTCTTGAACTGAATTTTAATGTGCGTATTGTTATGCGTTTATTTTTCTACATTGGTTAGAGGTATAGGGGGAGGGTTGAGATCTCACAAACATGTTTAACCCCGCCGCATTTTTGCGCCTGTCACAAGTCAGGAGCCCCTTAGGTTTGTTAGTCTTGTATTATTTTTATATTAGTTTCTTGTGTACAATTTGGAAATTAGTATGGCGTTCATTATCACTGAACTAGTATATATTTGTTTAGGGGCCAGCTGAAGGACGCCTCCGGGTGCGGGAATTTCTCGCTACATTGAAGACCTGTTGGTGACCTTCTGCTGTTATTCTTTATTTGGTCGGGTTGTTGTCTCTTTGACACATTCCCCATTTCCATTCTCAATTTTATACAGTACGACCTTCGACAATGAACAAAACTCATTCAGCATAGCTCGTAACAAAATGCCATGATATTAGTAATCTAAGGCTATTCAAAGGAGAACACTTACGGCATAGGTTGTGTAAAACACTATTAATAAAATCAAATGTGATATATGAAAAGGTTAGACAGTTAAATTTATCCTTTATCAGATGATTGTTTATGGATGCCGTACTAGTCATACAAATTATTAGATATTGAAATAAAGCCGGGTAACCAGATGGTAAAGTACCGAATGAAGCATATATATGATGACTATTGAAGTATTACTTTTCTATTGAGAGGACAAAAACAAAACCATTAGCTTACTATGTCCATTTTCAGCAACGGTTTAACATGGCGTGATGTTCAACACATCATCATCCGGGGATCAAATGCACGTGGTTTTAAAGATGAGGAGACAAAATGGCGTCGCAATAAATATGGATTTATGTGTAAGTATACACTAAACTAATACACAATTTTATTTAGGGACCAGCTGAGGACTTCCTCCGCTGCGTTGAAGACCCATTGGTGGCATTCGGTTGTTATCTGCACTTTGGTCGGGTTGTTGTTTCTTTGGCTTATGCCCCATTTCCATTCTTTTTTTTTTTTACTTTAAGATCTCTACTATGTACTTTTTTTGAAGTTAGGGATGATGCATGGATACATTTCCTGCCATGTCTGGTCTGTGCGTTTGCTTGATGTTTAAACTTTTTCTGCTTTGTATCCATCTACTAAGTTTAGCCTTTTTCAACTGGTTTTTATAGTTTGTTCTTATGTTGAACTGTTACACCACTGTCCCAGGTTGGGGAGGGTTGTGCGCTCACAAACACGTTTTAATCCCACCATATTTTGTATGTGCTTATACTAAGTCAAATTTAGTGAAGTGGTTGTCGTAGATTCATGGCTGTCATATTTGTTTTTCGGGAATTGTTTTTTTTTATAAAGTAGGCCATTTATTACTTAATTGATTGTTTAATTGAAAAGTTTAATGTTAGAACCTTTGATAACCGACTATATAGTGTGTTTTTCTCGTTGTTGAAGGCCGTACGGTTGCCCATACCTGATTCATTTTGGTGGCTAGTTGTCTCGATGGCAATCATACCACATCTCATTACTTTTATGTCGGAAACTTGCTTGCACACAGCACACATGTACAGCCAATGTATATGACATGAAGGACATACAAAAACTAAAAATTGACCTTGAACTAATTTGTCAATTTTCGTCGCATTTATTTTTCCACGTGTAATGATCTCTGGAATTATAACACAGTTTTTCAGCTGACGATTTTCTATGATATGAAATAAATGAAACTTCCGTCTGTCCCGCTTGAGGTAGAAGTTTTTGGTTAATTTATGTTTTGGTGAAGTTGAAGTCCAATCAACTTGAAACCTAAAACACATGTTTCCAATGATATGGTCTTTCTAATTTTAACTCTAAATTAGAGTTTTGACCACAATTTCATGGTCCACTGAACATAGAAAATGTTAGTGAATGTGGGCATCTGTGTACTATGAACAATTTCTTGTTTTAAAATGTACTAGTTACCAATAAGCTTGATTTGTGAGTTTATTCTGATCAATATTGGAAATAAGATAATAAGTACTAAATACATATTAAACAAATATGTAGCTTATCTAGAATTCGCTCAATCTAATTAAAAACCGATCTCTCATCACTCCCGTTTTCTGATATGTCACATATAAAAAACGGGAGCGATGAGATATAGGTTTTAAATTAGATTGGTATTCGCTAAGAGTAAAAATGAATTGAAATTTTGCCGAAATTGGTTTTTGTACGTTTATTGTTTTATCCTGTAGTCGATTATTTCATTTATTAATATTTTGAAGTTAATCGTAAAATGGGATTCGGTCTATTGGATGCCAAAGAAGTGGTTGGTTTGGCTAAAAAATGGAAAACAGTTCCGGAACAAATATCCTGCACAGTTTTGGGGCCTATTGGTGTTAACGAGTGAGTACAAGTAACAGAGGTGTATTCTGTTCATTTTTCTATATCTAACGTTTGTAAAAAAAATACTGAACTCCAAGGACTATTAAAAAAATTTATTGAAACCTGACAAAATCAAACCTGAAGTTTGACTATACAAAACAACGAACCGATTGGACAACATCTGTCATACCGTTGACTTGGTGTATATATATAAGTATTTTTTAAAGAAAATGGTGGATTCTACCTGGATTTACTCATCTACAGTAACTATGTGATATGGCAGCTGTTCAAAGTTCCGTTGTGTAACTGTTGATAAAATCGTGTGATACACCCAAAACAGACATAATTGGTTACCATGACCTATGAGACTAAAATAGATAAACATTGTTAGGGTCAGGAAAACATTTCCGGACAAAGAGCGGTCAGTCCTATTTAATTTTTTGATACTATCAATCAAATTATTATTTTCAAAATTTAACATTTTAAAGTAAAAAGAAAATCTGGATTCACAAACAAAAAAATTGCCATCTGCTTGGTAAACATATTTTTTTAACAAATCGGGGATCAGAATGTTTTTTAGGAAAAAAAAACACCATAACCCCTCCCACTTGAATTTAAATGGTCGTTCCCGAATTGTTAATAAATATTGTTTTATCCACTATCACATCGCATTTTTGATTTCGTTGTTTTTATTATCAACTTTACTTTGCTTTTATAAAAGTCAAACCATTTTCTTGATTTTTGTAGGAATGTCACAAGTGAAGCATCAGGAAAATCTGCCATCAGGGTAGGTCTTAAGGATTGTGGTATGAGGTATCTGGAGCATGTCCTGGTCACCGTCAATGTACGTTATTCAGCATTCAGAGGAACAGTAGAGCTAGAGTTGATATCGCCCGGCGGAACCAGGATACAGGTCCAGAATGAAAGATATAATGACGCTGTGGCGTCTCCAGAGGAGGGTTCATTCGAGTACACCTACAAAGTTTTGCATCTTTGGGGAGAATCTCCTCAAGGACTGTGGAAACTTATGTATAAATCTGTAAACCCGTTTGTTGAAGGTTAGTACTGGTATAGACACATAATGCAAAATCATAGCTGTAAAATATAAAAATACGTTATATAATTACCATGAGCAAAAGGGAAAACAGGACATACACTATAAAGAGTGAACGAACCATACTAAATATGCAAGCTAAATGAGAGCCGTGGTGTAGTGGTAAGTGCATCGGACTGCTAACACGAAGGTTCCTGGTTCGATTCCCGTTCGAGATGAAAATTTCAGGAACTCAATTTTAGGCTCTCCCTTGACCCCATTAGCGAGTATGGTCTTGAGGAAACGATGATAGTCCGTCGGAAGGGGACGATAAATGGCTGACCCGTGTTAAACGAGAGCCATATCTCTTGCAAGTTAAAGACACCCTTGTAGATTTCAAAAAAGAGTAGGCTAATGCCGCTACAAGGCAACACTCGCACCCGCAAAGTGGAAAGGGATTAATATACTAGTAAGTTGCAAAACTTGTTTCACAATCCACTATAAAACAAATATGTTTAAACTAAGCTAAAGGGAAATAACACTTATTTATTCGTAACAAAGTATATACAAAACGATTTACTGTTCTCTCATGCAGATGACTACAAAAAGGGTTATTGCCCTAGAAGTCCGAGTGCACTTTACTTTAGTAAGAAGTAGAAAAACTTGCGTACGGCAGAAAGCTTTTAAAAAGCCATTTTTAATGACTTAAGTTTGTGGATGTTTGTGAACGTTTATTTAATCAACCATTCTGTTATGTACCAGTATTTTCCTCCGTTATTTATAGGAGGACTCCAACTTGGGATATAGTCGTAATACTTTAACCCTATACCGTAATGACCATGCAGCAAACGGGGACATCGATCGGTGTTCTCTTTCTTCTTTCTTTATGTTCTAATTCGTAACCTCAACCGAACATAAAGCATTTATCAATATAATACAAAACTCAATTGGGTGAAGTAACTTGCAAAAGTCAAGTGTTTTTATTCAGATAATAAATACACGCAATTCATTTTATATCAATGAAAATTGTGATAAATTAGTTGTCTGTTTCTGACTAGCACATCAATGTTTGCGAACTATCAACCTGTAAATTAATTGGAAAAAAGCCTCTAGAACACTTGACTGCAATGACTTAAACTACTTTAAACCCACCCGTGCATGAAATTCTACCCGCATTCCTTATATATCCAATTAAACAGACCTATCTATAAATATCATAAACAAGTGTACCTTACCAAACAAAACAAACTTGCATCGAAATATGTACAACTTAGATAAATATAAGTAACGTGACGAGGGAGATCTGTATTACCACGCGGATGACTCGTAATGGCCATGGAAAGTGTCTGATAAATATTTTGTTCGTTTTTATGTGTTTTTATATTTTGGTTACTATTTTTTTATTCTTTTATAGTTGGACTAGATTCGTGGTCATTGGAGCTTTATGGAACCAAAAAAAGTCCAGGACCAAAATAGTCGTTGTGTAATGAATATAGAGCCATTTTGATTTAATTTTGTAAGTTATATTGGTGTAAACTTATCTAAGTAATGAATTCATCATGTATAGTAGCTAATTTAACAAATGCGAAGTATATATACAAGTAATTACGAAAATTGAATAAGAAACAAGGGCAATGCTCAAGCTTATGTGAGTTAATTTCCAAAAGTTCAAACACTCAAATTAAAAATTATATTAACATTCAAATCAACAAACGAATATGTTATAACAAACATGTAACTATAGAGGGGCGTCGGTGGCCGAGTGGTCTAAGTAGTCGAACTACTGTATCACAAGTCAGTCAACACTGAGGGGGCGAGTTCGAAAACCGCACCAGGCAGGTGCACTAGACCCCCACCTTAATTGACTTGGATTGTCCGTTTTCCTTCCGAAGGTAGGCGGTTCTCTCCGGACACTGCCGATAAGTGTGGCTTTCTCAAACAATAAAAAATGACTGCCACGAAATAGAACGATAGTGTTGAAAGTTGCGTTGAACACTTATCAACCAATTAATCAATAACTCTAGATCAATTTGAGATAAACGGTTGTGTCAAGGAACGCCCACTTAAAATCAAATTTTCGGGTTCATAAATGAATGAAAAAGGCATCATATTTCAGTTTTGTTAACAAAACAGCTCTTTGCAAAACTTTTATTATATCACTTTATTTATAAGTTCGTATCATATGCATTTACTATTATTTTATAGGTACAACAGAAGAGAGAGAAAAACAAGTTCATTTCTAGAAAAGACGTCACAGTAAAGTTGAGTTGTCATTATCATTTTTGTTGTCTATTTTTTTTTTTTGAATCTAAATAAAAAGAGTACATGTGTTGCATCTAATATTAAGTGCTGAGGTGTTTTTTCTGTTGCTTTTTTTTGTTTTTGTTTTTTATAAAGTTTTTTACTTAGGCATTGGAAGACAATAAAAATCAAAACCAAGGAGTAAACAAAAGACTCACAAAAACCAAAGGACATTTACATCAACAGTAATAATAATAAGAAACAACACGAAGAGCCGTGGTGTAGTGGTTAGTGCATCGTACTACTAACACAAAGGTTCCTGGTTGGATTCCCGTTTGGGATGAAAATTTCAGGAACTCAATTTTCGGCTCTCCCTTGACACCATCTGCGAGTATGGTCTTGAGGAAACGATGATAGTCCGTCGGAAAGGGACGATAAATGGCTGACCCGTGTTAAGAGAGAGCCACATCTCTTGCACGTTAAAGACACCCTTGTAAATTTCGAAAAAGAGTAGGCTAATGCCGCTACAAGGCAGCACTCGCACCCGCAAAGTGGAAAGGGATTAATATAAGTTGCAAAACTTGTTTCCCAATCCACTATAAATAAATATGTTTAAACTAAATTAAACAACACGAACTCCACTAAAAACCGGGAGTGAAATCAGGTGCTCCGGAAGGGTAAGCACATCCTGTACCGTGTACGACACCCGTCATGTTATTTCTTTGTTCAGTTTGGTAATGCTGGAAGGTTATTATGACTGAGGAAGAATATCAGATATGATTTCTGACACACTTTTGTCATAATGGTAAATCATTATGGCGATCGTAAAATTTCTTGAGTGATGACCTTGATTTGATTGATTCATAGCCCTGTCTTAGCAACTTTTGAGAAATCAGTATTCCTCGTTCATCAAAATCAACTTACTTTGAGCTAGCTATAGAGTAACGTATCAATTGAGACATATATACTCCATATGCTGGTGCCGGTTGGGATGTTGCTACACAGAAATGGAAAGTTGACTTAAGAAAATTAAAATCTTCGCGTTTGTCATTAATTTTGGTATTAAACCTACTATCAGTAGTCATTTTGAGAAAAAGGTCTAAATATGAAGCAGTTTATCTGTGACGGTAGAATCTTTAATTTCAAGTTCACTTGGATATATTAAATGTAAGTAATCACTGAATCTATTATTATTAAGAGACCGTACATCATCAATATGCCAAAAGGTGAAATTAAAAGACTGTGCTTATTTCTTTTCACCTTTCTGTACAAGCCCTTGAATAAATTCTGCTTTCCTAGGCATATAAAAACAAATCTGCAAGTAGAGGAGCGCAATTGGTACCCATTTGGGATTCCAATAGTCTGTTGGAAGACAACCTCCAAATTTATAAATACGTTGTCAATTTAAAATTCCAGCAGGGCAGTGATGTCCTCGTCGGTATATTTTTTCCTTGACTCTGTATGATTTTTCACAAACTAAGCTGAATTCCAGCCGAAAAGTAGATTTGAGAGCATTGGACCCACATTGCACAACTTCGATTGTGCCCACAGTGTGATCAGCTGTCATTCTTGGTATCCAAAATGACACAATTACAGATATCTTTTCATGTCTATTGAATTCTACAATTAAATAGTCGTAGTTAATTATCAAATACTTGTTATAACTAACTATGACATTTGGGCATATCATTATGCTAAACAAATAAGCACATATAAAACCAGCAGCCCAACGACAACAAAAACAGCAAAGAAATCTTGAAATATAACTCTTTTATATAATGGGAATTTTACTGTTTTGGAATTTCTGATTGGTTCCTATGTCACAAACCGGACATTTAGACAAACTAACGTAATTTACAATAAATCAAAGTTAATAGCATAAACGATACCAGTTTTTCATTACAAGATGCGCATTTCGACAATTCATAACATTGATTACGAAAATGGGAAACATGTCTAAAGGTGCATTCACACGATACGATTTTCCGTTCGACTTTCCATTCGACTTGGCACCGTCGCACAGGTAAATCGTACAGCGTTCTGTTCACACGATACGATTTTCCATTCGATTTTCATCAGATTTGAACAAGTGCGTTTTTTATGTTTCTAAACGCAGCAACTTCCGAAATTATCTTTATACGCAAGTATTATTAAAGTTTTAACAAATATTATTGAGTTATTTATTGAATGGTGATTTGATAATGAATTTCCAAGGACTATTCCTAAATTCTCCAAAACATTTGTTTAGTCTAGCCAGTTTTTTTTTATGTATAACTGAACCTTTTATTACTTTATCAGATATTTTATATTTCTTTATTATTATTATCTTTAATACATATTGCACTGCCATAGGGATCATACTGGCCGTAATAAATGTTTCTTCGCAAACCTGTAATTTCCGTTAAGACTAATAAGACCCAAACTTGGCGAAATATTTATCACAATAAAGAGTGTAGTATGAGTTATAAGGTTACCTTGAAAAAATTTTGGCATGTAATCTCTGTTTTCTAAATAAACACAGTTTTGAAAATAGATTCTACACCCAACTTATTGATATCGGTGTAAAATTTAATTCTAATACAAGTTCTCTCTTTAGATACACGTATAATGTTGTATAAAAGTCAGGATACTTTGAAGTTTTGGTGAAGAGTGCTTTCTTTCACGTCCGCACTTCTATCAAGTATGGCATGCCAAAATAGCATTCAAAAATTTATTGCGGATCATGGCGAATATATAAATTACAGAACAATAACATACATTGTAATTCAGACGAGTCGACATATAGAGACACCATGTGACACTCTTAATTTTTCGATTATATTAGTGTAACAGAGTTGATTTCTTCTCAGATCTAGAAAAAAAGTAACGTTTATTTTTACATCAATAAAATATAAATAGGATGGAGGATCTGTGTATTCACATTATTTGTAAAACTCTCCTTATTCCTGTGAAGCGTGTGCTTTACATCGAGTCTTATTATGCTGATCATCGACGCCACAGTACTTCAACCAATCAGACAATGTTTATTTGGGGCATTCGATCTATTTTAACTCAGATTTTGGAATGTTTTAATCGAAATTATAGAAAAATGGAATGTTGTTAGTACATATAAAATAGAAAATGATGAATACTTTTAACTAAAGATAATTTGGATGGGGGTTCTGTGTATTCACATTATTTGCACAACTCTCCTTACTGATGCCATATTTTGGAATTTCCGTGACCTAAATGGTTCGCGAAAATTAATATTTTTATATATAGTATAGTAATTAATGCTAGTAGAAAATTTGAACCCGATTTCAATATTCAAATTATGAAACTTGTATTTAAAATATAGATTAAAAAGAGAACTCGATACAATTAAAGAATGGAGCTCTAAAACAGATAAGCGAGTTGCTTCGTGGGTTTTAATTTTATTACTACACGTACGTCATTGTTTAATAGGCACATGTTTTTGTGTAATTCACGTCTTTTTGGTAGAGTTAAGCCATATATTTAAATAATATTCTATAGTGTCTTTTCGTGTTGTAATGTCATACATATACGTACTACTTTTTAGGTAAGGGCGAAGGTTGACGCCTTTTAAAACATTCATATTTGCTCTATTATCATGATGCATCTGTCCAAAGGCCTGTTGTTAATGAATGTCGTTTGAGAGTTTCATGTTTTTATATATTTGTCGTATATTGGTATCAAGTCGTCGACATCGTCCGAAGATGGATGGTTTCCGGATAATAACTTTAGTTTTTAAGTAAATAGAAACCGATAAAATTTTAACGCAAGCTTAATTACCACTAAAAGGAGGTTTGGATTGAGTTTGGGGGTTTTGGTCCCAACGGTTTGTGAATAAGGGACAAAAAAGAGGCACAACTAAGCATTTTTCTTTGTTTTCGCACAATAACTTCAGTATAAGTAAGAAGAAATCTACGCAAGTTTTATGATCACAAAGGGAAGGTAAGCATTGATTATGGGAGTTTTGGTCCCAACAGTTTAGGAATAAGGGGCCAAAGGGTCCAAAATTAAACGATGTTTGTTTTCATCAAAAATTGGGCATTAATATGCTGAATCTAATCGTGTATTCAGATTCTAAATTTTTGGTCCCGTTTTCAAATAAGTCTACAGTAAGGTCCAAAGGGTCCAAATTTTATTTTAGTTTGATTTTAACAAAAAGAAATGAATTCTCGGGGTTCTTTGATATCCTGAATCTAAACATGTACTTGTATTTTCGATTACGGACCCAGTTTAAAGTTTGTCCAAAGCGGGGCCCAAAATTAAACTTTGTTTGATTTCAACAAAAGTAATTGAATATATGGGGTTCTTTGATATGCAGAATTTAACCATGTATTAATGTTTTTGGTGTTTGGGCCCTTTGTCAAATTGGTCAACATTGAGTTCTAAAGGGTTCAAAATTGAACTTCATTTAATTTCACCATAAAAGAATTCTTGGTGTTATCTAATTAGGAGATAACTGTATTGTATTTTAAGCTCCGACGGCATCAATTGGGGATTTGATGGTCGCAAATTAAGTTTACTGGCGACGCGTTAGCGGAGACAGTAAACGGGTATTTGCGACCATAAAATCCCCAATTGATGCCGTCGGAGCTTAAAATACAATATTGTTATCTCCATTCTAATGAAACTGACAGAAAACAACGTTAAAACATGTATTTAAAATCTGCCATATGCCGTCTGCGCTTGCGCGTAGGTCCCATAGCATCAATTGTCAATTGATGCCATGTAAGAAAGTGACGTTATCCAATCAAAATGAACGTTACAAACGTTGTTGCATTAGAATATGCTGAATCTACACGTACATGTAACCTTGTATTTAGATTTTGGATATTGGACCATAATAAGAAAATGTCCAATTTAATTTTTATTTTTTTTAGACCACATTTATTCTGTGTCAGAAACCTGTTGTGTATCACCTATTCAATCCCAATCCAAATCCAGAGCTGTATCAAGCTTGAATGTTGTGTCCATACTTGCCCAACTGTTCAGGGTTCGATCTCTGCGGTCGGATGAAGCTGCGCCCTGCCGCGGGTCATTAGGTTTGTTTCCCGTTTTGTAAATAGATTAGACCGTTGGTTTTACTGTTTGAAAATGTGTACACTGGTCATTTTGGAACCCTTTATATTTTGCTGTTACGGGTCAGGTAATCAAAAGAAGGCTCCGAGCTGAAGGTCGTACTTGGACCTGTATTTGTTAGCTTAAATTCGCTGAGACTTGGATACGGAGTTCTCTCAATGGCATTTATACCACATATTCTTATTTATAATGTTCTCTAGTATTTATAATTATTTGTTATTTTTTTTTAAAACTTATTTCGAAATATTCTAATTGGAAAATAAAGAACTTTATTCATGTGCGAACTAAAGTTGGGTTTAGGGGTGGCATGAATATAGGAAAATATTACCTTTTTATTAAATGATGCTAAAGGTCTTCGAACCTTTGATATAGTCCAGCTTGTGCAATACTATTAATTGGAAAACTTAGAAAAAAATAAAAGGATATGAGACCTTGCAACCCCTTAAAAATAATTGCCAAGATTCAAGGTCGCTGCACGTCATTACATTGTCGGACAAGGAATAGCTAGCATGATTTGATTTCCTCTGAAATGTCCATTCGAATTTTCAGTATTAGTATGATCCTAAAAGCTATACTCCCAGTTCATTCATTCCCAGATCAAACTGAATCTTACCTCGAGATCCAGAAGTTTATAATTTTTTAGATGACACGACTATTTCAAGAGCCAAGAAAGTTTGACCTATTTTTATAATTTGGATTATCGTCAATGGTTTCTGAGATACAACAGGGGTTGATTCCTGATGAAGCCAGAAGTACTGGAATTTCGCGGGCATCATCTAGTGTATGATTATATCAAAGAAAATACATCGGCTAGCGACGTTCTATCAATGTATTCTATAATCTTTATATTTGGAGAAATGGAACAAAACATCTGTTATTCAATCTTTAATAACTGGATTTAAGTATGGCCGTTGCAATAACTCCTCATTACGGAATCCTGGATCGTTTTGAGGTCTGTTCAGACCATTTTTTCTTTGATTCAATATGAATTCAAAATCGGCAAAGTTTTATTTATTGTCGATGCATAGTAAACAAAGTAACACAAGCTCTAGTGAGCTTTTAAAATCGACATTTTTTTTCAAAATTCAAAATTAAATTTGTGTAAACAATGATACCTCTACAAAAATAAACACAGAAAGGAAATTTTTGTCTAAATAATAAAAAAAACGTAGGTGATTTTTTTTTCAAAATAGGTGCAATTTATACTTTTGTAACTATGTATATTGTTTTTGGTGAATTATTTGTAAAAACAAAATAATGATAACACATTGTATTAATCAATTCATTATGAGCTCTTAGTCTTTAATTTGGGAATAACACATCCTCTTTTAAACGCTTTGTCGATTACCACTGTGTCTGAAGTGAAATATTTATAAATAGATACCAGAACGCGGACGTGATAGAAAGCCTAATTTAGAACAGTGTCTAGTCTAGTATAAGCCGGGAAGGAAATAAGTTGAGTTAAAAGTGAATTAATACTTAAGATTTGCATCATATACGGCTTGTACATTCAATTCACGGAACTGCTCACGACAAACAAATGCTGGCCCTTCGTCATCCTTTGGAGATATGTTGATAGTGGGTCTTCCCATGGATAGAAACATGCAATTAAGCGCCTCACTTCCATAATCTTCCTTTATTTTTTTTGTAATTCTTGAACATGCAAGTTCATCCAATGTCCCTCCTGACTTTGGAAGTGCTAAGGGGTGTATTGCATTTACTAGGACTTGTCGCCCTATTAACGCCATGTTAGTCCGCCAGTTCTTATCATTTATAGGAACCACATCCCCTTTTCGTAACTTGATCTAATGACACGTAGACTTCCGAAGGCTTTGTAAAACGGTGGCCAGGTTTATGAACAAAAGATGACTTTGTTTCCCGTACGACTTAAAAACGTTTAGAATGATGCGAAAATGTTAAATTTGTCGATTAAATTTATAAACTTGATTTTTTCAATCGACTGATAAATTAAGTCGATTTGACGTTCACACGGTCCGATTCAACCAAAAAAGTCGGATGGAAATAGCGTACGTTTCGATTTCAAAACGACGTTTCGACTTGACATTCGACTTCAGATTTTAGTGTTCACACGATACGATTTTAGTCGAAAGCAGGTGCACAGGTAAAAATCGAATGAAAATCGAATGGAAAATCGTATCGTGTGAATGCACCTTAAGAGACAACAACCAACCAAAGAGCAGAAAACAGATGAAAGCCACCAATGGGTCTCCAATACAACGAGAAACACCCGCACCACGAGGCGTGTGTCGACAGTCCCCTCAACAAACAAGTGTTCTTTTTTTTTTTTATTGATAATGGACATCAAACTTAACTACAAAACATATAAACGAACAAAAATTAAAAATCATATAATCTTACTAATACCACAGACTCCTGACTTGGGACAGGCGTAACAATTCGGCGGGGTTAAACATGTTTTTTCAGTGATGCTCGATTCGAACATAAATGAAAAACCAAAACTCAAAACAAACTTTGTTTAAATCACAAAAGGCATTATTTGTATCTAAATTCGGAGAAGAGATCAGAGCTAAATTCGGAGAAAGGATCAGAGCTGAATATATGCATGAATGAAGATAGTTGTTATGTAATTGATGGATGTTAAATTAATGTTTTTTTGTGTGTGTAGTTTTTGTTTGTATTTTTCATGATGAAACACGTGAAATTACATACAACAGCGTTAGAAACAAATAAATGATTAAGTAACACTTGCAAGATCGATCAAATTATGATTATATAATAAGATATAAGATATCAATTCAATATTTTAAAGTGCTTCTGAATCACGAAATTTTGGAAACTAGTTCAGTTTTCAGTTGGTTGCAGTTATTCTTTAAACAGTTACACAGATATAGCAATCTTTGTTGACTCAGTCAGTTAGCATTGTATTTACCTACAACTTTCGAAAAATTAAAAAAGGTCATGTAGTTGTAAAGATCACATTCCTTCGAAGTACTAGTATTCATGACATTATATTGGTTACTCAGTAGTCATACGAGCAATGAAACTATTAGACCTCAAGTTCACAGTAGGATTCGTGTTGTTTATTCTTTAGTTTTCTATGTTGTGTCTTGTGTACTATTATTTGTCTGTTTGTCTTTTTCAATTTTAGCCACACCGTTGTCAGTTTATTTTTGATTTATGAGTTTGACTGTTTCTCTGGTATATTTAGTCCCTCTTGTAAGTTGATATTTGTCGTCTTTTATTTTACAAAAATACTGAACTTAGAGGAAAATTAATTCGGAAAGTCCATAATCACATGGCAAAATCAAATAACAAAACGCATCAAAAACGAATGGACAAGAACTGTTATATTCCTGATTTGGTACAGGCATTTTCAAATGTAGAAAATGGTGGATTAAACCTGGTTTTATAGCGCTAACCCTCTCACTTTCATGACGGTCTTATCAAATTCCGTTATATTTACATTGATGCGTTAAATAAACAATAAATAGTCAAAATATGGGTACATCAGTCATCATCGTATTACAATTTAAAAAGGAACAATTTAACTAAACACAAAACATCGACTATCTACGAATACATTGATTGATTTGAGTGTCTGACGTCAGAATGGGCACTGGTTGGCCGTTATGGAATATCAGTTTCACATATGACAACAGAATTGTTCTAAATCGATGAAAATACAAATCATCGAAAGCGAAGTTAACAACAAACAGTTAGGAGTGTGGTTAAGCATTTTTGACCCTGTGGATTTTTCAGATATGGGAGTTATTATACAATACTGAATCAAATTATATTTTAAACATTTGAATACTAATTTAATATAAATGTACTTGTTTAGCTTTATAAATATTTTGAAATGAGCGTCACTGATGAGTCTTATGTAGACGAAACGCGCGTCTGGCGTACTAAATTATAATCCTGGTACATTTAATGACTGTTTAATATAACCTTTAAAGTTGGTTTATAAGAACACCAAGAATATCTTACATGTTTTATGGGCTATTTTCTGTTTGAATGTCAGTTTTTTTTCATAGCTTTATAAAAAAGCAGCTGTGGTATAATTGCATCTGCACAAGAGACCAAAATGACACAGCAATTAACAGTTTAAGAAAAATGTATCACTTATTATATTGAAACTGTACTATTAGCCATTTTTGGGAAAACATGTGACATCTTTACCAATTCACCCCACTCCTTTTGCGTTCTTTTATAGCATATAAATGCAGATTGTTGCCATAATTTACCATTTTAACTACTGGCTATCAAATCTATTGATATTGATTTTTAACACATATGTACATATGACACAAACAGTAAGGTTGACATGTAAGAAATCTAGGGAACGGTAAGATTTATGAGAGGAAATTCTTACATTTTTTTAAATTGTTTATTGCTACCGAAAGACAGAGGAACACGAACCCTACCAAAAGGAGATTTGATCTCAATCGCTCCCAAGGGATAAGCAGCTTCTGCTTCATATGTTGCGACCGTCGTACTATTTTCAAAATTATGTTAGTGAAAAACAGGCGCAAGTACATAAGGGAGATTTTAAAAAAAGAGTCGAAATAGTGGTCTGGAGTACTAGTAATTAGTTAGTTCTATGACTTACCTCGGCTCTAATAAAGTGTTCAGTTTTTTTAATAGTTTTTGACATAGGCAGTGGAATTGAGGGTATATAAAGAGAGAAAAATCGTTACCAAGCTAAGGCTTTTCTCATCCCAGGAATATATTACCTTATTCGTATTTTGCATAGCGTTTTTGGAATTTTAGGTCCTCTTTGCCCTTCAACTTTGTACTTGTTTGGCCTTCCAACTATGTTAATCTGAGCATCACTGATGAGTCTTATGTAGACTAAACGCGCGTAAAGCGTACTAAATTATAATCCTGGTACCTTTTATAACTAATGACGACAGTTTGAAAATATGCATATTCAACTGTTACACAGATATTCCATAGGGTCAACACAATCAAGGTTGTTGTCTGTTTTATACCTTTTGAATAGATGACTTTTAAAAAATTTAATAACCATTTAGAATATTTGTTTAATAACTTCCTTATTAGCCATCGTTTGTGTACTAAAACCAAATCATATGGCAACCTATCAAACAATTTAATAAATACTTGTCACATAGATCTATTTTAGTTATCTAAGTTGATAAATCTACAAAAAGCAATAATGTTTGATCCTAGAAGTTCCAACTTCCTGTTTATTAAATTCCCACACCGGTCCGATGCGAATTGAGTTATGGAGATTTATTGACACAAGGAAATAAATATTTTTGATACCATCGTCCAAGGGAAGTATGACTTTAAGAGGGTCAAAAAAAATTTAATCTCTAAGGGTGTGAATGTTTTGCCCCACGACTTTTTGTATTTTCTCTAATCTTTTTGATTTACTAATTACATCAAGTAATGTATCTTTTTATTATTATTATTTATATAAGTGTTATATACGTGGAATGAGGCCAATGAGGCAACTCTTTACAAGAGACCAAAATATAAAGTAAAAGTACGGTGAAGTTCCTCATGCAAAGTTAACCGTAGATTAAAGAAGCTTTTATGTTTATGTGTTATAGCACTTACAGTTGCAGTTTATTCGTGATATCTTGCTTTCATGTAATTAGGTTTAATGTGTAATACCACCTATGATTTCTCCTAATAGTCTTTGTGAACTTACATGAAGATTTTGCATAAGTTATCCATGTTTCAAATAAAGTATATGATATGATTCATATTGTATCCTGTCCAGAACTTCTATTATGGACAAAATTTCACATAAAATAGCATTGCATATAAGAAAATAACCATCACTCGAATCTTACCAATCAAATTTTCACCTTGATTTTACCTGTGTACTAGCTTTAGTGAACATGTAATCTTACGTTTCTAAAATATTCTATAGAAACACCAAATAACAAAATAATTGTGCTTTGAAATGCCCAAGATATATGTTTATGACCAAGAAATGTTTTACTGCTATGAAATGTAGGATTATTTTCCTAAAACTGTAAATTCAAGGGCATTTTTTCGAACCTTTTTTGTATGCATTCGAATGTGAGGCAGTATAGTTTGTTGGTATTACACCTAAAGTAAACATGAAACCTTTAAAAATTGGAAAAATCTCATGTAGTGTATTGTCCTTCGAAAAACAAAAGAAAAGTATGCAATGGGAATCCATGCTACATTGGTTGTTGCTCACAAGAAAGCTACTAAACCAAGAGTTCTTAGTGGTGAAAATAAAATCACTCATTCTCTTATTGTATGATAAAGCATAGAAAACTATATACAGAGCATCAAAAACCACATCAAAACAAGGGTTGATCTGAAGTGCTGCGGAGAGATAAGCAGATCATGCTCCAATTGTTGCACCCGTCAAATTACCCACTAACTTTATTAGGGAAACGAATTAAAAAATATTGAAGAGACGACTTCAATCAAATCATTTTTATATAATCTTTACGTTTGATTAAATAGCTGCCTTGTTTTTAATTGATGGTGTTCTTGATCCAAATTATTCTACCACATATCAAAACTTTTAATTAATACTTGTCGAAAAATATCTATTTATGTCATCTAGGTTTATATCTAAATCTTATCTATTTATGTCATCTTGGTTTATAAATCTTATTTATTTATGTCATCCAGGTTTATAAATCTACAAAGAGATATAATTTTCCATCCGAGTGGTTTCAACTTCCTGTTTATATACATCCCATTCCAAGCATATAAAACTTGACCTTTATATAGTTTTGTGACGGTCGTTCCATGGGAGATATACAGATTTATGGACCGAAGGAAATTCATATTTCGAAAGCATAGTCCTATCTATATGTAATGCTTTTGGACATGTAGAGGGTTAGCAAATATGCATACCTCTCAAGACAGTAGACAAGAATGATTTGTACCATGACACTCTTTGATATGCAACATCACTTGTATATGTTTATATATACTTATTTATTTACATGAAAGTCATGCATCTTATATGTTTTAGGAATGGTCCTTCAAATTGTTCAACTAGATTAGGCTTAATAGACGTTTTGGTAAAGACAGTTGTCATAATTTTGTTATTCAGTAACTGTATATGACATTTTTTTTTGATAACTGTCAAATGTCAAATACATTACAATCTTCAAATTGAGAATAATCGTAAAATTGAACGTGATAAATAATTTCGCTATGTTAAAATTCATCCTTTCATCGCATTCGTATGTTGTATGATTATGCTATGAATACCCCATACTCTGTATTAGTGTTCTGTTTATAGTGGTCTCAATAGGTTTCGTCGAAATCATAAATCAAGACAACAACGCCATAGAAATATAAAAAAAGAAGATGTGGTATGATTGTCAATGAGACAACTCTCCACAAGAGCCCAAATTACACAGAAATGAACCATTATAGGTCACCGTACGGCCTTCACCAATGAGCAACGTCCATACTGTACAAAAGTGCATTAATTTAAACAATAAGCAATTGTTTATTGCATACAAGCTCCAAGCAATTCAAAATAATATATAACATCCTCCTAAGGATCCGGATTGAAACAGTTACGTGACAAATCAGCCACTTATTATACAGCTTTATTCATATACCTATTACATCCCCCGTTTATTCGGAACTCTGCGTTGTTAGACTCTTTAATCGTTTATAATGTAGCGTTACTTAAATACTTGATTCAATTTCCGACCGGAAAATCGCCTCCTTCACTCGCTGGTCATGTTTTTCTCTTCCTTGTTGTTATACGAACATGAATGGAATGTATATAACGTTTATCATATTTATAAATGGATTGTTATCACTGTTTATATGCAAATGCGATTCAGGTATGTCCATACTACAAATATCATTTAGATTTAGAAATTAGCATTTTTTCTAAAAATATAAAATATATCAAGATAGAACTTGTGGTCATTGTATAGTCTGAATGATTTTGTAAATATAACTTTTAAACAAACGTTATTCCCTTTGAAATATTTATCATTGTTGAGGCATTATGTAGCTTACTTTACGTTCTATGTTTGTTTATTGTTTAAAGCCATATGGCTACTTATAGATTTAACGTCTATGCCATTTTGTCTCTGGTGTAGAGTTATCTCATTATCAATCATACCACGTCTCTTTATTTTTATATACAATTACTCGTTTGCATCATGACAATTCTAATATGTACATGTATGTAAAACCTATTTTCCTGGATTAATAGCAAATATTTTGATTTTATTTACCAAACATTAGAAAATCAAAGAAAAAGTACAAAACAATTAAGATGTCTTCTCGCTTTGTAGTGTCATACGTAAACTTGATATATAGTACATGTAGTGTATAACTACACTGTAGATTCAGGTAAGTGTATATTTCCAGAAAAATACGGATGTTACCAAGATATTTCAAGAAAAAGGCGAAAATCATTAAAATGTCTTCTCGCTTCTTAGTGTAATAACTGCTGTGTGATATTAACAATTGTATGTTAAATGAGTTACCTTCGTTAAATAAAGAATTTATTATTATTATTATTATTATTATTATTATTATTACACTCGCTTTAAAGTACCTTACCATACAATAGATTTAGATAACGTATAACATGTGTTTTGAGGAGAAGCGGAATATGCCAAAAGAGAGAGATAAAGGAGAAGGGAGATATCATAGGGATAGATAAAGGTGAGGGGAGATATCAAAAAGGATAGACAAGAGAGGGAAGATACCAAAGATATAGATATAAGAGAGGGAGTATACCAAAGGGATAGATAAGAGAGAGGGGAGAAACCAAAAGGATAGATAAAAGAGAGGGGAGATACCAAAAGGATAGATAAAAAAGAGGGGAGATACCAAAAGGGATAGTTAAAAGAGAGGGAAGATACCAAAAGGGATAGTTAAAAGAGAGGGAAGATACCAAAAGGATAGATAAAGGAGAGGGAAGATACCAAAAGGATAGATAAAAGAGAGGGAAGATACCAAAAGGATAGATAAAGGAGAGGGGAGATACCAAAAGGGATAGTTAAAAGAGAGGGAAGATACCAAAAGGATAGATAAAGGAGAGGGAAGATACCAAAAGGATAGATAAAGGAGAGGGAAGATACCAAACGGGATAGTTAAAAGAGAGGGAAGATACCAAAAGGATAGATAAAGGAGAGGGAAGATACCAAAAGGATAGATAAAGAAGAGGGGAGATACCAAAAGGATAGATAAAAGAGAGGGAAGATACCAAAAGGGATAGTTAAAAGAGAGGGAAGATACCAAAAGGGATAGTTAAAAGAGAGGGAGGATATCAAAGGGATAGATAAAAGAAAGGAAAGATACCAAAGATATATTAGATAGATAATCATACTCATTGGTCGACTGACGTCACGGCAAAAAAAATCGACAAAAAGGAAAAAAAACGATCTACAAAACGCAACATAAAAACACTAAAGAAATCAATGTAAAAAAGAGTTCCTCTTCCTTGATAAAGTACAAAAAATATCTCCATCTCCACTAAACTAAACTCCTGCAATTATCGAAAATCTAAGATGACAGTGCGTAAAAAAATTATAATATTTTTTAAAAGTTTGAAACCATCATTTTTCAGTTTCAACAAGCTCCCAACAAAGATTTATTATGATTTAATTTAATTCTGAGTACATTATATTTCTGATTTTTATACAACAGTAAAAAGTGTATAGTTACTATGGTTATTAATTGATGATAGAAAATGTGAAGCATTATGACTCGACTTTGTCGGTATAAACGCTGGACCATAGAGTGACAACCCTTTGACCTTCTGTATCAATTGTTCATATTAACATTATTGTCATTTAGATTTTCTTTTTAATGTGAGTTTATAACATGCATAGGTCTTAACACTATTTCTCGTAATAAGGAAGTATAAAATACCAAGTGTCTTAAAACAAGAAGTTCTTAACAATAAACTTAACCGTTATCCGGAAATTAAATTGAGAGGGCATACAATTATGAATGCACAGTAAGTTTATTGTATTATACAAGCGGAAATTTACAAAAATAATATGTTAAGTACGTCAGGCCTTCTTGTACATTGCCACAAAAGTGCGTAAAATGGCTAGCCACAATACAAGGTCAACCCACCATTGTTTTCTCTTAAAATAGCCTGTACCTAATGAGGAAAATGACAGTTGTTATCTTAAAGTTCGTTTCTGTATGTTTTGCATTATCATTTATCTTTTGTTCACTTCTGTTGTTTCGTTGTTTTCCTCTTATAGTTTATGTGTTCCCCTCGGTTTTAGTTTGTAATCCGGATTTGATTTTGTCTCAATCGATTTATGACTTTCGAAAAGCGATATACTACTGTTGCCTTTATTTACAATATTTACGTCAAAAGAAGGCTGATATATCTAACAGTATTTTTTTTAACGACTTACTAGTATTAAACAGAAATTGCATTTGATTACATTCGTAGACAATTTAAGTCTTGTGAAAACTGAATATATAAAAAAAACTAAATGATTTTAATTAAGTTTGGTGTTAACTGCAACGTTGATTTTTTGACGCTATATCTTAGTGGCAATTTATTATTGGTTGAGGAAGACGCAGTATCTAGTGTAAACCACTGGTTTTATAAGGAAAACAAAACGTGAATCCTAGTCAATTCGCCGTTTCAGAATCAAATGATTTTTTGGTAATATTTTCAAAAGTGTTTACCAAAACGTCGTGATTAGTTGAAAACGTCCAAGACAATCAAAATTCAACCAATGTCGTGACGTTATTTTCATTTTGGGGTACGAACAATGAAATAACCCATAGTACTTAATATTCGAAAACGGTCAATTAAGATAGGATTGGATCACACCTTCTACGTGCAGTGTACAAACTCAGAACCTCAGTGTTTTATGAAATAGCATAGTTTGATTTTACTCCCATTATGCGGAAAACAAACAAACAGATATTAATTCAATCTAATGAATGTACAGAATTTCTTTTCTTTTTAGTTTTGTCTTCCTTTCGAAAATATGCATATGAAGCCTTAAATATATATTTAAATTCAGGCGACATTTTGGCATAGAAAAGACACACCAATTAAACACAAGGACAACAATACATCGTACCTGCCACCCGATCCCTTATGGTGACTGTTGAAAAAATTCAATTATTATTTCAAATGTTCTTTTCATAACTCTTCTGAAATTTGTGTGTGTCAGTTACACATCCTTGTTAAGGCATTCTAGTATTTTTCACATGCAAGTGCGTATTGCCTGAACTAAGATAAGTAAAAGTAAAACAATAGGTCAGAGAGTATTTTACTAAGTGTGAAATGGTTAGTTTACCATTCGAAAATTGAAAACCTTCTGTTTGTCATGGATTTTAGTTTTTAAAACAGACCGTCTAGTTTTGGTAATATACTCAATATCAATATCAAACATATAAAATAAAGTAAAAGAAGCATTCTGCTGCTAAAAGAAATAAACCGATTAAGAGAAACCCCAAAACAAAAGGAAACCAGAGGATAAATGAGATGTATAAGTTATTCTAATGCAAAATTGTTTTGATTGGGTAACGTCACAAACTTTCATGGCATCAATTCAAAATTGTTGCTTTGAAAAACTTCCGCGCTAGCGCAGGCGACATATGACAGATTTTAAATGTATGATTTAACGTTGTTTTATGTCAGTTTCATTAGAATGGAGATAAAAATATTGTATCTTAAGTTCCAACGGCATCAATTGTTGATGTGATGGTCGCAAATACCCTTTACTGTATCCGCTAACGCGTCGCCAGTAAACTTAATTTGTGACCATTAAATCACCAATTGATGCCGTCGGAGTTTCAAATACAGTACAGTTTTTCTTAAATCTAAATGTTAGTTACAAGTATTGAGAACATAACATCATCGTTATGTTTAAAGGGAAATTAATTACAGGTAAGTTCGAATTCATTGGATATCTCAGATAAAACAAAAGCAAATGTACTTTTAAACTTACATCAAGAAAGGACCTTTTCAGCGACTCTGATTCCTCCCCCCTAACCCGACCCCCCAAAAAGCCAACTTTGAGATTTGAAGTTATACTGAAATGTGTATGACTAACGAGACAGTGTTTTGACTCTTAAGATTTGTTTGTGAAAGGTGCTTCAGGACTATATTTATCTGATTAAGTTTGATCTTCCTATAAGGTTTTTGTTTATGTACAACACCCACCATTTTAGTAACATTTCCTTGTTTAACAAGGACACTTTTATTCCTACTGATATTTATTACTACGCCTTACGTATGTATACGTAAGTGAATTAAAGTAATGAAACACGTCATAGTTAAGCTTAATGTTTACAAAAAGTAGTATGCTTGCCCAATTTGTTGAAAGAGTATAAACTATCTTACAAGACATATGCCAATATTTCATTACTTACGAATATTTGACTGAAAAAAAGGTTGCATTATAAAGGCAACAAATGTCAGATCCATCTTTTCACCAGAAAGCGGTTCTGGGGAAAAATTAAAATAACAACAGTACCGAACTCTTAGGAAATTCATGAAGGAAAGTCCGTTATCAAAGAGCAAAATCAAACGCTCGAAAACATCAAATTAATGAAAAACAACTGTCATATGCATGTATTGGTAAAAAAAAATTATTGTTTCTTTTTTTTGTAGATACTGTCAACATTTACTTGTCAGAGCAGGATGTAACAGGTTCAACAGATGACCTAACAGGGACTTGCAATGTTACTGGATTATCTAGAAATGAAGTTGTTTTGTCTGATATGTGTACCAGCTCACCTGTTTTGGCATGGGTAGGTGCATATGCAACCTATTCACCTTGGATAGAATATAAAGGTATGATATAATATTTACGCGAAGAAGACGCAAGCGAAATCATTATCATGTGCACTGTATTGTTAGAAAGAAAAACAAAGGTGGGGAATATCCATCTTTGACACCAAGTCACTTCGGTGTTGACATGGATATCAATTATATGGTCATTTTTATAAAAAAAAAAAATTCAAAATTTTGAATTTTTCGAAAAACTAAGGATTTTCTTACCCCCAGGAGTAGATTACCGTAGCTGTATTTGGCACAACTTTTTTGGAATTTGGGGTGCACAATGCTCTCCAACTTCGTATTTGTTAGTCTATTTAACTGTTGTTTTGATCTGAACGTCACTGATGAGTCTTATGTAGACGAAACGCGTGTCTGGGATATTAAATTATAATGCTGGTACCTTTGATAACTATTTACAGCACTGGGCCGATGCCACTGCTGGTGGACGTTTCGTCCCCGATGGTATCACCAGCCCAGTTGTCAGCACTTCGGTGTTGACATGAATATCAATTATTTGGTCATTTTTATAAATTTTCTGTTTACAAAACTTTGACTTTTTCGAAAAACTAAGGATTTTCTTACCCCCAGGAGTAAATTACCTTAGCCGTATTTGGCACAACTTATTGGAATTTTAGGTGCTCAATGCTCTTCAACTTCGTATTTGTTTGGCTTTTTAACTGTTTTGATCTGAGCGTCACTGATGAGTCTATAGTAGACGAAACGCGTGTCTGGCGTATTAAATTATAATGCTGGTACCTTTGATAACTATTGTAACAGAGTTCGGCAAAAGTACGACTTAAATCGACAATTTGCAATGTAATGGTCACAATCACAAATAGTTTAACCGATATGATAATGTTTGTGTCTACCTTCACTAGCGATATCTTTTTGCAGTCTTATTTAGATCTTTGATTTACGAATAGTCGTCTGACCTGTTATTTTACTGATTGTTCATATGTGATCTTATGACAAATGTAATATCAAATCTCATTCTAGATAAAACCCACATCTTTGTTTCATACTATAAAAAAATATGATAGGAACAGATTTTTTTAACAACTGTGCACTACCCAATGGTTTATAAAATTGATAAAAAAAAACGTTTAGTGTGATATGTAATTACCAAGCAATTTATTTGTTTATTTTCGAAAGCTATCTTATGAAAGTTTTTTTCTTGATAGCCGATTATTGAAATTCTCTCACAAACAGTATTGAAACCGAAAAAAATAAGGAATATTTAAAAAAAAAAAGAAGAAAGAAAAGAAAAAAGAAAATGAAAACAAATTGAAGTCGTCAAATCGTTATAATTCCTTGACAATAAATATATGAAAACAACGGTTTTTCATAACGAAGGTTTTGTCAACAGCTTTGCAACTCTTCTAAAGATGATAAACTTTTACTTTGTATCTCACAAACAAGGAAGTACAAATTCGATACTATATAAAATTATAAGGACGGTGTCAATGTCCTCTTATAGGGTTATTGTTGGTAGGTCACAGATACAATTGTTTTGCCACTTTAAATTCTACGAGGTATTTCCTGATCTTTTTGATATATTTCCTACTCATGGCTAACACATGTTCTATATACATATATATATATTGCTCTTTAAACTTTTTGTGCGGACGTGTTTTTAATATATGTATACATATATACTTTTGATTCTGATTTAACTTTTGTTCCCTTTTTTTTTTTCATTTTGACTAAAAAAATGTCTATTATTTTAAAACTTTTTTGTCAGTAGCGTTGTTTTTTTGTTGTTGTTTTATTCCCAATTAATCCACGCATTATTCCTAAGTCAATTTCTAGCACTGAATCAAATTTGAAACAAAAACCTTTTAGATTTATCTTATAAAGAATAAAACAGAAAGTTCACATGATTACTACCATTATGGCCGAAGATGACCATGTAGGATGTCAACCCGGTTTTGGTTTTGTTATTTATCATGTTAAAATTCCCGATTCAGTTGGAAGGACGGGCTTATCCTCTTTGAACTTTATTTTCTACAAGGCCCTTTTTTCAAATAGTTTATAATTTTATTAATAAACGAAGGCAATACTAGTTCAATGGTCATAACTCGATTTATCTGAAACAAATCTTGATCACAAATTAAAACTGAGGGAACCGCATTAACTATAAGAGGAAACTAACGCCAACATACATAGAAGCGGACTATGTGATAACAACTGCCTACACAAAAATTTGCACAATCTCATTCGAAATACGTATTTTGTGAATGCAACGGTATAATGAATCCTGTTTAGGCATTTGAAAAACTTACTAATACAAAAACTGTTATTATTATAAGTTATCGTTGCTCTGTAAGCAAGGATATAAAAAAGATATTCTTACAAAAAACAATCCTGATTGATGAAATCCAATAATCATCTATACTCGACTATTATATAGTCCTTCAATTACAATTATTTTTATGGTTAACATTTACATGTGAAAAAACTTTATTAAAAAGAATTTGGGAAATTTGTCTATACAACGAGTACGCCGAATATCCAATATTGATACATTTTAAAATATAAAAACTGTTGTAAAATGTTTTCATTGCTGGATATTTTACTCTTTAAATGTCAGGGAAGTGAATTGTGATTTTGAACTACAAACAATTGAAACATGTTACTAATACAATACAATTATAATTATTATTTATTTGAATCTGTACAAAAATAACTAACGGTCATAAGTCATCAAAAGTGATCTAACAAAGTTACTGAACTTCAAGGGAAATTCAAACAGAAAGTCCTTTATGAAATTGCAAAATCAAAAGCTCAATCACATCTTAACAAAAAGTCACATTACAAAGTAAAATAATGCATCTGTATATTTATCTCAGTTGTATTTATTTCTTTATGTATGAAAAAATATTGTAAAAGCTTGTAAAATCTTCACGTCCATACTTTTATTGAAATTTGAAATATTTTTATTGAGGAGCTTTTCCTGTAACCATAAGCTATAAAAGAAATTATAAAATATATCTTATTCAATTTTAAAAACCTAGGAGAAATAGTACCGTAAGTAGCATGAATTCAAAAGAATTTTTTGTGCTTCACCTCAGGTTGTACTTGTATACATGAGGATGTAAAATTACCCATGTCTACGGATATGAACGAAGTCATCAAATTTATCCCTTGCCTTGGTCTGAATCTGGTGAGTTTACGGAAAATTCCTGATGAAGTTTAACATGAAAGAATGTTTTTTTGGCTTATTGTTTTTTTGTCTTGACATTTGGAAATCTGACATATTATCTTCGGGGAAAATTTTACTACCTTTGACTAAAAGACGTTTAAATAAGCTTTGGATTTCAAATATTTTGGCTACGAACATCACTGAAGAGACATGTATTGTCGAAATGCGCATCTGGTGCAAGAAAATTGATACCGTTAATTTTATTAATTTCTAATCATGAGACAGGGAAACTGGAATTTTTCAAATTTGTCAGTCAATGTTTGCAGTGTTACATCGTAGATGACCTGACGTTGACGTGGGTCATTTACACAACTATGTAGTCCCGTTCATATGTGGTAGGAAAGTGATGCATTTACTAAAACAAATGCAAATACTCGGCATTAAAGAATAATACCGTTAGTGGAGTACTTATGTAATTACATACATATGGGTTATCTGCACAATTCAATGTATTACTGGGAACAACCTTGAAAAACAGGAAATTTGAGCGTGAAGTTCTCAGAGGGGTAATGGCTTGCAACGTCGGGGTATATCGTAAGCTACACCAGGGCTAAGGGTTTGTAACATGACTGTGAGTGTTTAACAACGTACGTTAGCCAATCAAAATCCTGGAAATATATCCGGAGATTAGATTTCCTATCTGATTATTTTTTTAGTTTGTAATTCGCCTTTCAATTTCACAGATAATAGTATTTAGCATACAAGGTGTTCGATTCGGTCCATATTCTTTGAGAGCATTTTATAATGTTAGTCTTTTATTGAATACTTTCCCTTTTAAGTTCTTTTAAATTTGAATTTTATTTATTTTAGGATGTGGAATTTTAAAGTCCAACGCCCTACTTCTTCAAATAGATTATACTCAAAAGAATTTCAGTATGGAACCAGACATTTTTAAATGTGTCGAACATTGCCAAATGAAAAAAGTTAACCACAATTATATTGGGTTTCAGCGATATAAATGTTTATGTTATTTTACTGGGGATATAGAAATAGTGCAATGTAACAACACTACTATCACAGAATGCGGTGATAATCAGAACTTCATCTGCGGAGATCAGGATAATGTTACTGTGATATATGAGATAAAAAGTAGGTGCATTATATTGAGGGTTTGTATATAATTACACTAAGTCAAATACCTTCTATATATATATTTGTATTTTACTTATTCCATGCTTGTTAGAGAATGTGGCATTATGGCCAACCAGATAAGTATCCAAAAGATACCGAAAGAGCGAAGATACGATCAACTGTAGGTATTACTAAATAGGGCAATTTATTAAAATTATTTTAATTACATTTTACCCCGATCAGCTATTTAAGGAAATTAATTGAATACTATAATAGCATATACGCATGTAAATATTTATATGGCTGTCCTAATGAAATCCGGGTCTCCTTCCATACACACAATGTATATAATTACGCAGGTAAAGTGCGAAAGAATTTCGAGGATCTCAAAAGGTAACTACCTAAAAGTTTTACATAATGTTCTTAACGTAACACATAAAGGTTTACATATCCGAACCAAACAAACGGAACCCCTTCCAAGCAAGAATGATCTGTGCACTAGTTTGGGATGTTTATAAACACACGTCCAGTCAGAACAAAAACGTTAAATTCGATCCGTAGCGTATGAAAATATCCATCGAACATTTTACCTTATCTATATTATTTGATTTATTTCACTTGACTGGATGAGGTTTAACCTATTCGCTTATTAGAGACCCGTCCATCTATAGACAGGAGTTTTGGGATAAACTCAATGAAGTGTCCAGTTATTTTTCCCATAATGTACATTCAATTCTTTTGTATATCCGTTCGGTGACACTGATAGGTGATTAGAAATCAATAATAATTATAACGGCAATCAACCTTATCGCAAACATCTTCAAATAGACTGTCCTTATGCAAAATAAAATCCGATCAGTTGAAATAACATTGGTAATAGTTCAGTAAAGGTACCAAATCGGATCTTCTTTTCAGTCAATCCACTGTGCAGTCATATGCATATCAAAATGTTAGTTTTGATTTTTTCCAGGAATGTAAGCAAACAATTATCAATCCAGTTGTCTAATATTATTGATGAATAAGCAAATTTTATATTAGAGTCCTTGCAATTCTAAGCAAGTATTTAACTCCTTATTTTATCATTCAGTAAACAAGCATGTTTATTGTTTTTCTAGCCTGTTTAAAGATACGAAAAACTCGTTGCTAATCCACAACCGTCGAATATTTCTTTTAATTGCATTTTTTTCTTTTATGCCCTCATATCTGCGGTGATGTTGTTGTCCTTACATTTAGTATAGCACTACAATGTATTTTGTTGAAAGGGTTACACAATGACAAAATGAACAATTTCTGAAAACAGTCTATTGATTTTGTTTAGATCAGGTTATTGATTCGTCAAATAACACCGGTGAGTGTGGAGTAGTGAAGATAGATCATAACCAGACAACATTTAGTAGTATGGAATGTTCGTCGAAGGCAGCATTATTATGCTTTGGTGAGTGAAAAATTGAATAAATCGCATGCATGATGCGAGATCGTATGAATCGACGACATAATCTATATATGCATCACTCACCATGAGAAAAGTATATTCTAACATAGCAGAAAAGTGGGATAAAGTTGTTAATTTTGTCACAAACAAGACTGGTTCATCAGTTCTGTAGACGACATAATCTATATATGCATCACAAACCATGCAAAACCAAACTTATTCAGTCAAAATTTATTACGAATAAATGCAAGAAGTATGTTTGTTTACTATTTATCATAATTTGTTTAATTTTATGAAGCTCTTTCTTAAATCCGTCGCTTTTCGGAGTTCTCTTACATCCATAACAATAAGAAAGAACAAAAGAAATAAATGATTCAGTCCAATCTAATTCATGGTGCATCTATTTAAATGCCCGTAAATGTAAGTAAGGCATTAGATATATTATTGTCCTATATTTTATTTCACTAAATTATATATCAATATAAACGATATTTGTATATACGTTCATGCAAATGAAACTCAAGGAAACGATAAACCAAACTGGCTATTTTATCAGTAAATCACACTTTAAATCGCTCAGAGTCTATGAAACTTTATACTCTAAAGATATATCAACAACATGTATTCCTCTAGAGCACAAAACATTAAGATGTCACCAGAACAACATGGAAAATGCATATGCAACAGGGTTTGATAATATAAGCACAACCCTACCACAATATTATCATCGACTTTATTTTCAAGTTATACTATTGACTATTTTCATCATAATTTGATAAAATGTTTTATTTAATATTTGACAGACAATGACACAAGTGCATTGCATGTAATTCCTAGTAAGACAGACAAGTGGGAACAAGCTGTTCTGTTTTGTCTAAAACATGACTGGTTGATTAGTTCTGTACAGAATATAATGAATGGAAGCTTACCAAACAAAACAGAGGGAACATATTGGGTTTCTGCAGTTCGTGGTACCTCATACACATCTCTACAAGGTGAATATTAATTCAATTTGAGAAAAACATCCACAGTTACAGACAACTACATGAGTGTTCTTTTTGTTGAAAAGAATATATTAACTCATTTCTTAACAAATAACTTACTTTTAAAGCATCGAGATGGATTAATACTGCAATCACATTGTTTTTGCAAATTTGCATTATTCCTAATAAGACATAAGGACAAACATTAAAACCAGACGACTTTTTGAAGACTTTCAAGTTCATGTTCATTTATTTTTCTTTCTTAAGTTCTTCAATGCAAAACAATTGGTTTTGTATCAAAACTTTCTTCTGGGTAATACCTATTTCGGGAAATATTACTAATGGTTTTAATACATATTTATGAACTTTTTTACATTGAAGTTCAAGCTAAATTAATATATATTTTGACCGTGCTACATTTATATAGTCAAAAGAGGCCTGGGTAATTGGATCTAACTTTTTAAAATATCCTTCGTCTGAAGTTGACATTTGTAAATAAATAATGTGTAACCTACATTGTTTAATTCTATCGATCACAAACAATGAGTTTCTAAAATTTATTTATTTTAGTATCTTCAAAGTAAAAACTGAAAGTTGACGTTAGCAATGTAATAGCGGAAATAAAGGCAACAATAGTATACAGGTGTTCACAAATCGATTAAGAGAAAACAAATCTGTTTTATAAACTAACACAGGCAGTTATAAATGCATAATTAATTATATAGTGTGCAGATAAACCAACACAAAGGTTGAAAAGATTGTCATCTATTTACAAAAACAAACAAGTTGCTTAGCGTCACTATACGGATGCAAGTCAAAGACAGATGCATAGTTAATATGCACCAATAATTGATACATGAAATAAACATGGTCGGTTTTGTTTGTTTAGATGATAGCTTTGAATGTGACATAGTTAAGATAAATGTTACCAAGCCAACATTTGGAAGAATGTCATGTTTGAACAACGCAACAATATTATGTTATAGTAAGTAAATTTTATTATGTTAAAAACAATCTTAAGACAGAGAGTATATTTTTAAATTACTTTTCGATAATCTGATAGAATATATTACTTTGAATAGCATATTAGATTTTTTTAAAAGTACACGAAATAGGACAACATTACTCAAAAAGAAGAGTAAACACTGTGAGACACACAAGAATTAAATAACTTTAATATTGCTTATTACAAACCACACAACATATATTTGTATCATAAAGACGAATAAGTAGTTTTATTTTTAAAACATAGTTCATTTTAAACTGGGTTTGCATACAGGAAACCCCTGCAATATAGGTATTTGCGGTATAACGGCGAGAGTGTAAACTTTCAGCTAGCTCTTATTTTTCTCAAGCAATAATTTGATAGCTGATTGTACAATTCTTTTGACATTCAAATATGGTATTGCTGATGACATACTGGAGATCAAGTTAGATTGATGATTTTTGCCTTGTTATTCTGGAGGTTTTTTTTTTGCATTTTGTGATGCATGCCGTGTAAAACCATAGGAACTTATTATGTACACCCCTTGTCAATGAAGTCCGTAATGTGTGAACATGCACGTGCATTACGTTAAAATTAGGATATATAAACACGAAACATTAGTTTTATTACTGATGAGAAAGGGAAGTAGACAACTGATTTTTGTTTAATCTTCACCTGAGTCATAGATTCTAGTTTGTAATTGTTTAAATATGTGTTGATATATCGAAGAAACGACTTAAATATGAAGCTTCACTTTTAACTTCGGAAGCATCCTAAATCTTATTTACGGTAAGCGGGATATATGAAATGCAAATACTCAATTGAATTTGGGACACTGAGTATATTACTTATATATATATATCTGAAAGTAGAAATAAAGATGTTTCTTCCTCTTGCCATTAAGAAGTTTTCTGTATGTATTCTGTTTCATATGAGTACATAAACTAAAAGGGAGTAGGGACGCACACTTGTATACATTGGTATACCGATTATCTGTAAACAAATATATGTGAACGTTTAAAAGATCCAACGTTTTGAGGATATCACCTTCGTTGTACTTGTGACCAAATTAAAAAATTGTAATTACGATTGTCATGTAGAAGTATCTCTGTTCGATCTTTTTAAGTTGAGAAAGGATAATACATGTATTGGGAAAAAGCGTAGAGAAATCATACATTATGATATTGCTGCAAATTTCAAAGATTGGGATTTTGTCGTATAACTTTTGAATTTTGAGATTCCAAAAGTGAATGTCACAGTAAGTTTACTTCGTAGGACTTTTTTTATAGCAGAAAAAACTCTTCAGAAGAGCGAATGTTAAAGAATACGATAACACAAAATGTTAATCTAAAACAAAGCGTAGGATTATTTTTTTATTCTCGTGGGATTTTGTCTGATGCTTGGTCCGTTTCTGTGTGTGTTACTTTTCAGTGTTGTGTCGTTTTTCTCCTCTTATACTTAATGCGTTTCCTTCGATTTTAGTTTGTTACCCCGATTTTGTTTTGTGTCCATGGATTTATGAGTTTTGAACAGCGGTATACTACTGTTGCCTTTATATAGAACACATAGAAATAGTTGAGCCAGGTTTGGAGCGGAAAATCTCTGTCTGGAAATTTCTCTACCTTTAAGAAAACTCTTATGCAACATTTTAAGTAGCCTTCATTTTGATTAAATAACGTCACCAATTCTCATGTCATCATTCACAATTGATTCTTTAAATAATACGCACAAGCACAAACGATATATTACAGATTTTAAATGTTGTTTTCTGTTAGTTTCATAAGAATGGAGATAGCAATATTAAAGTGTAAGCTCCAGAGGCATCAACAGGTGATTTGATGGTTGCAAATATCCGTTTACTGGCTCTGCTAACGCGTCGATCGTAAACTAAATTTTCGACGATCAATCACAAAAAGATGCTGTCAGAGCTTAAGATTAATACAGTTATATCATAATCATTACCGAATTCATAACGAATTTACAATTCTTGAAGCACCTGGTGGGGTTCACCAATTGATTGTTCTTCAGCACTCGTCTTTGCATATTTTGTTACGCTCGTTCACAGAATTTCTTACTAATACGTTCGTTCCTGGTTTTTGATAGCGTTCGTATTGATAATATTCAGGTTTTTTAACGTGTTGTCATTTTGCTCATAGTATAAGTTGTTGTATTTCTTTTTTTATTCTGTCATTGATTTATTTTGATTAATATTATATTCAGATTATACGAAGAATCGTTACTATGTTAACAGTGTTGAAACATATTTTATTGTTTGACAGAAAACGGAACTTTAACAGCATATCCTTCGCAGGTCAAAAATTGGAGTGATTCTGTACAATTTTGTCAAGAACAAGACAAGTTGATGAGTTCTGCAGATAGTGTAATTAATAGAAGCTTACTCAACGTAGCAGATGGTACATACTGGGTGTCTGAGATTCGTCGTTTATCTGTACAAGGTAAAAGTTACAATCTACACTTCTAACGGAAGATAACTATTGCATTGAGCCGCAACTTCTCTGAAACCAAACAAAGTCGGAAATATTTGAGATATGACGTATAGATGTAGTGTTTTATACTTCCCAAATTCGTCTTTCAAACAATATTTTACACAAAATACACCCTTTTTAATAGCGAATATCTGAACTCGGAGACCGTTATCATGGTAATCAATCCATGTCTTATTTAATAAACGTTTTCGTGCATGCTCAGTCGTCATACTGCCTGTGAAATTTAAAACTCTTTGTTTTAACATTTCACTCGTACCGCAAATGTATGGTCATCTTCTAGTAGCATATTAAAGGTAGAGCCAATTCCAACTGAACATATTGACATTAGTGCAATTTAAAAAAACAAAACATGCTTATAATATCATGAATATTGTCCCTTTCTCAAACTGACAGACGGGTTGGTGTAATTTTGGATTCCTAAGCCCCTATTTCTAAATATAAAGTTCAATGATAAATGCCTCAAAGATATTTTTATATAGAATATTTGATATCTCAGTAAATATAGTAACATTGAAAATCACAACATGCAATTCGATAAACAAAACGGGCATCAAATGACAATTAATTGGATTCATTTTGGTTCAGTTTAAAAATGTCAAATTAAACAAAATTCCTTTATAAAAAAATCGATAATGTACTAAATTTGTCATAATAAAGGGCCAAAGGTATATACTAATAAATTAAATTTGATAATAAACATGCAACAAAATTACCAAATCCACAAAACAAAATGACAAAAAAGGCAGTCTGTATAACACACCATAGTAAATATTAAACTAGCAACTTAAAGGTAAATCCAGATAAGCGCTTCGGAGGTATGAAATTATTAGACGTGTTGTTTTTAAATTTGTTTACATCACTGGGTCGATACCTCTACTGGTGGACTATCAGTACCCGAGGTTAACAGTTCAGTAGTTAGTACTTCGGTACTGACATGATTTAACAAACTTTTCTAAAATTACCCGTTTATAAATTTTAAAATTACTGTAAATCAACTTATTTTCGCAGGCGATTTGTTTTCGTCACTTTCGCGAGAAGAAGATTGACGCGAATATGAATCGTCACGAAAACATAAAACTTTGATCTTTCCTTGTCCAATTACACCAAGCATATGTTAAAAATCGCAAAATTAAATCGCTGCAAAAAGGGATAGAAAAAGGTTAAAAGCGAAATAAAGTATCCCCGAAAATAAGTTGGTTTACAGTATTAAGAAACTACGGTTTCAACGCCCTCAGGCAAAGTTGATTTCAGATGAACTCGGCTATTCATTTTAGGTATTTTTGACATAGAGCTCTTCCACGGTTTCGGTACTTACACAAACTCGGATTTCTAGTGTATGGCTTTGAGCTTTCCTGATGAAGGTAAATCCAGAAAAGCGCTTCGGACGCATGAAATTATTAAACGTGTTGTTTTCAATTTTGAACCTGTGGTTATTGGTGCTCCTCCGTATGGTTCAGTAGATTCTTTACCGAAGGTGTAAACCGTCGAGTTGTTAGTGAGTGAAATTTGTGAAAATGTATCATTCGATGATATTAAATGGGTGAATAACATAATAGGAGAAAATGCCATGAACTTCTGGAAAGATTCTTACAAACACTTTTTTAATTTTCTAATAATCTTTAAACTAATTTACTTAAATTTCTTATTTCTTATTCTATGAATGAAATTGATTTTGCGATTTAGAAATGTTAAAATCATAATAAAGTCAATCAATGATTAAGTACAATTTTTATAGGATAAAAAAGACTAAGTATAAAAAAAACTCATGAATCAACAGATAAAAATATATATCAATTACATCGAAGTTTTTTGTAAAACTACAGATTTTTTAATTCTCTTTCAATATTTATCAATTATAGACTTTTAACGTATTGACTGAGTGAAAGTCCTTAATGTAAACATTACATGTGTAAACAAATGGATTTTGCGATTGAGAAATGTTATAATTATAATAAAGTCAATCAATGATTATTATGTATTAGAAAAATAGGGTTCTTTCTGTATATTTTTAAATAGTATTTTGTAAAAATTTAAACATGATATTGGAAATATCCATATTCTTTTGACAACTTCATAGCTTGTTGCATCAGCTATATTTGATTCTTAGCATGACATTCAACATAAAGTTCTTGAAATCTCCTGATTTACTTGCAACATTTCCTTTCATTTGCTGTGGCGCGTCCTCCATGGTTGCAATTTGTTACGTCGTCAAAATCTAAAGATAGCAAGATTTTTTATATCGACCACCAATTTACATACAAATAGAAATATAGCGTCAATGTAGTTAAAATTAGAAAAAAAGGCTTCGAATACGTAGAATAACCTTTGAAATACGCAATCGTTATATCCTGTGAACACAGTAGAATGCTACATCATAAAATTTTGTAATATATATTTAAACACTCACATGATTTAATAACTAAATGTTTCTACAAACATACAAGTTTAAAAGCTATCACTGATTTTTTAGATTCTGACACTGACTTCTGTGTTGCGTCCCTTGTTGAAAATGGCAAGAAAATGATACCTATAGTAAAATCCTGTGATGTTAAACTGCCTGTCGCATGTCAAAGTGGTAGCTTTGAGCCATGGAACGGGACATCACGTGAGTGTGTAACGTCAGGAAATGAAATAACTTCAGCAAACACCTACATCACAACAAATATGGCAAACGTTGCAGGTAATGATCAAATTAAAAAAAAATTGCTGTCAAAAATACGTTTGCAAAGCAACACCAATATTGCACAGGTAAAATATTTCCTTGCTATATAACAATTGCCTAAAATCATTTAAGTATAATTTTGCACAAAAGAAACAAAATATTTAAATGAATTAACGTGCTCAAATCTGAATCATAAAACTTTATTAATGCTGCCACATGCGTTTTTTCACACGGATGTTTCATAATTGTTAACTAATTCCTGATGGGGTCCGTAAAATATACAGAGGGATGATTTCAACTCAAAAAACTTTGAACTCTTGGTTCAATAGCTACCTTGTGAGCAGCATCCCTCTATCAATGAAATTATGATTTACTTCTTACTTTGTTTCACTGTTTCTTGTAACTATTCAAACTTAAAATCAGCAAAGCTAACTACTCGAATCCATTTTGTTTTAGTCGTCATTTGTGAAAAGGTTCAGAAAATGAAGGGGAGGCTATTTTTTCAAAGTTTAGTTCAAAATACCTGAGAGGGCATTCATCTCTACTTTGTGGTTTTCAGAACACAACCCGGCATTTAATTTGGCTAAGATGAACGTTGTTCTGAAAAAAATTCTGGAGAAAATTGACTGCCTATAATAAGTCATCCGCGCACGCGCACGTTAATGACATCTTAATACGAAAAGGATTCTAGTTGCATGTATTAGATGTCGTGTTACGTAGGTGGTATAGTGAAAGAAAATTGAAAATTATGTGCTAACAATGAAACAAATCATGTACCAATGATCATCGGCATGATTGCAGAATATAATTATATCAAATTGTTTAAGCAGGACGTTTTTCAAGAATTTTGTTGAGGGTTCAATTAGGCTGAATACACTTCACCAGAGATCATTGATACATACAGAATGTTTGTATCAAAGCTTGATAAAAAAAAAGACTATAAAATTCGCATCTTATTTAGAATCTTTTGATGATTTTAAAATTAAATCTCATTTTCAGATTTATTTTATGATTTAAATAACTATCTCAAATATTTTTTATAAATATTTAAAACTGTATTCCAATTTTAGATTGTTTTTGAAATAAATTTCAGTCCAGTCCCAATTGCTAACTGAAAGAAATCTGATAATTATAATTGTCAGTGGAAGTATTGGCTTGGTTTTTTTAGTTACAGTAGTTATGTGAGTAAAATAATTATTTTATTATTTTTAACGCAGGTGGTATATAGTTATACGGAGTCCGTCCTACTTTTCTTCCATCTTAACAGTTGTATCAACAACTTCTCCCGAATGGCTTAACACAATTATTAATTGTTAACAATTTTTTTGGCGATTACCTATACGCAATTACGCCTTGCAGGTGCGTGGATATTATATTCAAGTTTTGCTCGTAGTACCTCCCGTTTTATAACAAAGTTTTGTGATCGATTTATTTTCGCACATTTCTTATGTCAAGTAAAACAAATTGAGGATTATTCGTCGTCCGGAATATTTCGAGCTTGTTTATTCTCTATTTAAATACAACAACATATCTATAATTAAATCCACAAAAATAAGCTGTTGCAAGGTTGTCTTAGAAGAACTACACTCAAACATGTATATATGCGTACAAGCCGAAGAAAACCCAATAACACAATTAGCGAATATAAGAAAAAAAACGTGCCAACAAAACATAATACAGAAAAATAAATATTTAGCACTTAGTTCCCACCAAAGAAAATTATGGAGTGAATTCGATTGTCTCTGAATGATAAGCAGTTTCTATTCCTCTAGCGGCAATCATAGTTACGCACACAAAAGGTACACATTAGAAGTAAATTTCAGTCGGTGATGTCATAGTCGAGGAAGGGAGCACGGTATTTTGACCAAGACGAATTGGAACACATATAAATCTGGTCTTAATTGATACATATTAATTTCCAGATCATGGTAGCGTTGCCTACACATTAGACAAAATGCTTATTTTTTTTAAATAAAATATAAAATCTCTTTTTCAATAAATCTACAATGTATATGTGTAGATATAGATTGTAGTTGATCATCTCAACGAGATTGATATTCTCGCTTGAGCCAGGAAGGCGAAAGCGAGAAAAGCAATCGAGTTGAGATGACCAGTGATAATCTGTTTATCGCTATTTTACCTATGCCGACGTTGTCAATTTTATTTCAATTTCGTAAGCAACGCCACGTGCCTCCTTAGTTTCTAGCGATAACTTGCCATCTCAAGCGAGTAGCATGATAAGACAATTACCACAAAAAAAGATCAAAGGAAAAATGCAAAAAATAATACAAACTAACATTCTTCCCAAGGTGGGATGCAGAATTATTCAAATCCCTCAAAAGTCTGTGTAGGATCAATGAAAAATGCAATCGAACAGATATGTATAATTTGATGGAAAATAAACAAGCTTTAACAGACTTTTTATAATTGTAGCATTCTGATTTGTAAGCGGAGAAAACGGACAATGAAAACTGAAAATGTCAAATCAAACTCTCAAGAAACAAAAGTAAAACAGGAGTTGTATGCCGAGGTACTACCAGACGTGGAGTATAAAAACAACTCAGGTGCGATATTTTATTAATGATATAAAGAGGATGTTAGATATATACCGTAACTGCGCTGCATTTAAACTAGCACTTCAATCTGACCTTTCTGATTTCAACCAAGTCTTGATGATTGTTTTTTTTTCTATAGCTACTCTATAGATTTTTAAATCTTTAACTCCTTTTCAATCTTAAGTATTATTCATTTTCAATCTATAGATAATTTGAATCTTAATATTACGTATTAAAAATATAGCTCACTAATAACCAAGTTAGTGCGCTTCAATTTTAAATGAAAATAGAAAATTAAGGTCAAATGGTAAATTAGTTTTCACCTCTTTAATTGACCATACACAAGCAACAATACCGTACCTCAGATTTGTTCCTATTTAGATATTCCTCCAATTAGCAGACATATTGATCAAACTGCATGGTGCCAAACCTAATTGCACCGTTCATCTTTTGAGACCTATGCATTCATTCAAAACCAATTTATCCACAAACTGGAACACAAAAAAGATAGCGGTGCCATTGTAAACATTCTTTATGTTGTTCATTAACCAGCTAGGTGATAGCAACCATTGGCTGAATCAACGCATAAACAGCTTTTTCCGCCGCTCAAGGTATCAAGAGTGTCATCAGTACGCGGTAAATGATAGGCGTCGTTTAATTACTGTTCTTTCGTTGAATTTTCTAAAATTCACACAAAGACGAAAAATATTGTCAATTTTCTTTACAAGGCACAACAGGACTGCCCCTGGACTACAACTGGATACAATTAAGTTTGCCAATCATATTTTCCATCCTTCCTCGAGAACATCTATTTGTTCCAAAGCATTTTGTCGTATGGATATCCTTATAGTTTTTTGAAGAACCTGTATCTAAATAGTGTTTTACCCTATCAGTTCGCTCCAGAGAACCGCCAGGATTAACAAATATATATGAATACTAATTTTTGAATGAAGACAGTGTTTGTTTCTCGTCATCTTTTTAATCTGGTGATACTTTATCAACATAGATCTTAAATATTCGGGCATGTCAATTTCTCTGTAAAGTTCCAACTTTTTCTCATTTATCATCAGATTTTTAATATTTTCCACTTGAAATAATCATCATTAAAAAAAATTCAAGGTGTGCAATCTATTCGTCTTGCTTTCGTTTAACACATTTTGAATTCAATCATGATAGCAAGGTAAATTGTGTTTATTATTTAAACATATATTTTTGCCACCACAAGACCTTTACTTTTCACCCAATCGTAAGGTTGCAAAATACCAATATATCTGCAAAATAATCTCTTTGGAAAGCATCAATGATCATTTGAATATTTAAAGAATTTGAAAAATGTCGAGCTATGTGAATTCTCGAGCACTGGAAACTATCATATTTGAATAAAAAAAACTCTGACCTTTGATACTTAATCATTAGCTTTTAATTTTACTTTCAACTTTATTTTGGTCAAAAAAATGCATTCCTTAGTTCCAAAAGGACCCTTTCATATCAGCTAGAATAACTTCTTATTTAACTAATAAGGGGTCTATTGCGTTATTCAAAATACATTTGTCTTTAACATTTAAAAAGTAAATAAGAAAAATACCGAACCCCGAGGAAAATTTGAAACGGAAAGACCCTAAGCAAATGGCAAAATCAATTACTCAAACACATCAAACGAATGAATAACAACTGTCATATTCCTGACTTGGAACAGGCATTTTCTTATGTCGACAATGGTGGACTTAACCTTGTTACAGCTAGCTCAATATCTCACTTGTAAGACAGTCGCATAAAATTTCATTACATTGACATTTAAGAGCAGAAAATTGTCCAGAAAACAGTCAAGGTAAACATCATGGATGTATTGGCTACCGGTAATTACCTTCTAGGAAAGTATGAATTCTGGACAATGCATTAATTGTTAGTTCAGTATAATTTCATTAATTATTTTATTTTGTCAGTCTATGAAACGGTTCTGAGGAAAACGTGGAACTTGAACTTTGTCTTTAACATTATTGATGTAAATTCAACTCAATGGTTTTCTAAATTATTGATTTTGATTATTCGCACTGAGCTATCGGATAAAGTATATTATTTCAATTGTATTAGCAAATCAAAATAGTGCATGGGAAGGTTCATAATATAAGGTTTATATTTTTCAGACACCATCAATATTTATGATCATACAGACACATCCCAGACAGCTTCTAAATTCGATACAAATCTTCCAAGTGAATATGACTCTATGGCGGGAATCAAACAGGAAGCGGAAGGTCTTTATGACGAGAGCGCCACCTGTCCGTCTGGTAATACTCAAACGAAGGAGTTAGAAGATGGATTGTATGATCATTGTTAAGTTAGAGAACAATTCACATAATTATTCTTACATTTGATTTTATGTAAAAATGTGCTTTTTTATTTTTCATATTTGTTAATTTTATTTTGAATTGTTTTTATGTTTATTATTAAGTTATGTTGACCTTTTTAAATATTAAATGATATTTGTTTTTCATTTTGATATTAAATGTAACTTCAATATATATCAAGAAGATAAAATATAACTTCCAGTGAAATGTTAATACATAAAAGTCATTAAAGACCTAACGGCTTAAGAGAAGCATGTAAACATCTACAGATTGAAATAAACAATTAATTTCCCCATAGGCGACAATGGTAGCCTTTTTCGAGATACAGACTTTAGAAAGTTGATTTTCTTAACGAAACCTTGCTAGAATCAAAGAAAAGTTATTAGGACAGTATTTTTTGGTCTAAAAAATATAGGGTCGCGTTGCTTTTCTTAGCGTATTTTGTACTTATCTCCCATGCCTATCAATTTTGCCCTTAAAAATACGAGTCTTGCCCTAGCGTTGAAAAGTCATCTCAGTACCTTTAGGGCTACGGAATAATTTTTATTTTGCCTTTTGTATAAAGCAGAGTGCACGAAGTCTCTAAAAATAAAAAATAACGGGAGCACATATCGACCAATCAGGATTCGCCATACTCTTAATTCTGAATACCATGTTATACTCATAAAATGGCTGCGCCCATAAAATCTAATGGTGTATTGTAACCTATACGGTATTTAATACTTTCTTGTATCGTGCAATTCATAGTGCGTTAGATGCACAAATATATATGCCACAAATAAATCATCTTCAAACCGTTCTGGCTTTACTCTCTGAATTTTCAGAATTTTTTATCGGAGGTGACCCCAGTCGAAAAATGTGAAGAAAAAAAATCAGTTTTTTTTAGTAAATGCGGTTCTGTTAAAAAGGGACTGAAGATAATGCCCACTTTCTCCAATGATTCTTTATATATCATCAAGTACTGATTATATTGATAACAAAACCAATCCAATATATAACTACTACGGTGAATTTTGAACAACAGTTTTAAATGAAACCGTTTTCGTAAAAAAATACATTTTTGAAACAGACTATAGCATTTCAAAATATGGAATATGTGTTAATATTTGTATTTTGACATCGATAACTGTTTGTTAACTACAAAATGGCATGCTTATTTTATTCTTTTAGTTTGATATTCGTGTGAACATTTCAATGTTCGAAGGATATCATTTCCGTACATTTTCGCTGAATTTGGTAATTTCGACAACAGCACTTGGGTCGATATTGTTACGTTTAAAAATCGATTTATATTCACAAACTCTAGACGTGTACTTGCTCTATTCAAACAAATCAGCAGAACTTCAGAAAATGACATATTCGTTCCACAGTAAGTCAAAAGTCGAGCCCACCCTTGTTTCTAAGGTAAAATGCAATACCAATATGAAACAGACTATAGCTTAAAAACTAGATAATCAATATTTCATTTGTCACCAAAAAATACCGTTTCACATCAAATGTCAAGTAAAATTACTGTTTTTGACACTTTTTGAGCACTATTATAAAGAAATGTCGATGCTGTATAGATTGAAATAAACAATTAATTTCCCCATAGGCGACAATGGTAGCCTTTTTCGAGATACAGACTTTAGAAAGTTGATTTTCTTAACGAAACCTTGCTAGAATCAAAGAAAAGTTATTAGGACAGTATTTTTTGGTCTAAAAAATATAGGGTCGCGTTGCTTTTCTTAGCGTATTTTGTACTTATCTCCCATGCCTATCAATTTTGCCCTTAAAAATACGAGTCTTGCCCTAGCGTTGAAAAGTCATCTCAGTACCTTTAGGGCTACGGAATAATTTTTATTTTGCCTTTTGTATAAAGCAGAGTGCACGAAGTCTCTAAAAATAAAAAAATAACGGGAGCACATATCGACCAATCAGGATTCGCCATACTCTTAATTCTGAATACCATGTTATACTCATAAAATGGCTGCGCCCATAAAATCTAATGGTGTATTGTAACCTACAGGTTATCGTATTGCATTCATCAATGAGAAAAAGACATCATGTATATCTGGAGATTGTTGTTAGTTTTCGTCTGCTTACTAAAAAAAAATCTTCCTGAAATAAGGAGCCAAAACTTGGCCACAAGCATCTTTGATTATTTAGTTTTTTTTTTTTAAAGAAACGTATATAATAACCCCAACCGCAAGCCAACATGGCCGACATCTCATGGATAAAAAATCACTATAGACTCACACTTACCTGAATAGCTAAAAATGTTCATAATGTTGAAAACTATCTACTGTTAGTTTATATCAAATTCAAACTGTCATATGAATGTCGGACCGTACTGGACTGATCATCGGAATTTTTGATACACCAAACCAGGCACTTCATATCCGAGAAACAGGCTATATATGCCCTCAATTTTAAAATTCATTCAGACCTTTATGTATTATTCCGAATTATAAGTGAATTGAGTGTTCTACAACTATCACCAGTCTTTCGCCTTTCATCTGATACATTAGTTACTAAAATGTATGCTTCCTGGTTTAGGGTTTTCACCTGTGCGTAGGAACTAATTTGTATTAAATATGTACCACTTTTCGGTATGCTCTTTTTTGACCGAGCCCGATAAAGTGGCGTTACATCTTACAAAGAATATCCAAACTATTTTTTCAAAGAATTCCGCTTCAAGCCGATGCTATTGGCCGTCTTAAACTTGCAGTGCGGTGAGGGTTTTTTTTTTTCTTTCTCCGTGTTAAAGGTCGCACTGATATGGAGCACAGAAATAACAACCCTGTGTCTTTGTTTTTTGTGTTTTTTTGTCGTTGTCGTTGTTGTTGTACATGTACTGATTTTGTGTCTTGGATACCTCATTACCTCATATCCTTTGATATTCTCTTATATGACATATTATAGGAGTTATTGTCCTTAAATGACGAATGTCCCCCTCCCCAAACTTACAATATTTTGTCCTGTAGTCGTGGGGTCTCAACAGATACTTGAAATAGAAAGAAGAAAAAAAACGTAAACTGAGAGTTTCAGAAAAAGTAAAATCACAAAAATACTGAACTCCGAGGGAAATTTAAAACGGAAAGTCCCTAATCAAATGATATAAATATAATGCTGAAACACATCAAACGAATGGATAACAACTGTCATAATCCTGACTTGATACAGGCATTTCATTATGTAGAAAATTGAGAGTAACTAAAAACATAATTAGCAATAATACATGATCAACAAAATATATATTTTCGTCATTTAAATAATGTTCTAGTCTACAATTGTGTCCACTGTTGCAGATGAACACAGACCTAGACAAGCGACGCATGTTCTGTAGTGCCTCTTGGTTTTTTTACGGTTGGTTTGTTATATGGTGATTATCTTGTAAAATATCTTTCTGTCTATGGTTTATTTTGGTATCATATGAAGTACATTTCCTTACAGACTGTACCTGTCCTTAAAAGTACAGAGAACGTTATACAATGTATATATACATGTGTATATATAATCTCGGAGTCCACTATTAGTAAGAGCTGTGTTAACTTTAACATATTTAGTTTAGAAAATTCATATATGGAGTAAATGAGGATAAGAAAAGGAAGAAGTATATTTCCATTAAATGGGCTCACAAGGAGCATAGCACAATACAAGACACAAATAAGACAATAACAAAAAGAAACAACAATAGTCCAATATACATATAGTTGAACATCATGAACTACACTCATATATAAATATATATATATTCCCTCTTACACAGGTACACTCGTCCGTCCGTCCGTCCGTCCGTCTGTCCCACTTCAGGTTAAAGTTTTTGGTCGAGGTAGTTTTTGATGAAGTTGAAGTCCAATCAACTTGAAACTTAGTACACATGATCCCTATGATATGATCTTTCTAATTTTCATGTCCAAATTAAATTTTAACCCATTTTCACGGTCCACTGAACATAGAAAATGATAGCTCGGATCGGCCATCTGTGTACTATGGACATATTCTTGTTTAATTTCTATTTCGGTTTTATAATTGGGTTATCTAAAAAACTTTTATTGTTATTGTTGTAATCAAGAAAAAACTAAACAAAGCATTGCAATTTCTTTATTTGACATACTAGAATTATATTATTTTTGCGAGATTCATTGAATTCAATCGTGCTCTGATAAGCAAATTATTTTTCGTTAATAAAAGAGGAGCAAAAGATACCAGAGGGACATTCAAACTCATAGATCATAACTTAAACTGACAGCGCCATGACTAAGAAATGAGACAAACAGAGAAACAATGGTACACAAGACACAACAGAAAACTAAAGTCTAAGCAAAAAATAAAAATCACAAAAATACTGAACTCCGAGGAAAATTCAAAACGGTAAGTCCCTAATCAAATGGCAAAATCAAATGGTAAAACACATCAAACGAATGTTAAACAACTGTCATTTTCCTTTTATTCTTCTTTCTGCTATATAGATGATGTTCTCTCACTAAATAATTCAAAATTTGGTGACTATGTTGAACGCATCTATCCCATCGAACTAGAGATAAAGGATACAACAGATACAGTTAAGTCGGCCTCATATATCTTGACTTACATCTAGATATTGAAAATGAGGGTCGGTTGAAAACACTAGAAAACTTTACGACAAAAGAGATGATTTCAGCTTTCTAATTGTGAACTTTCCATTTCTAAGTAGCAATATTCCAGCAGCACCTGCATACGGAGTATATATCTCCCAATTGATATCAACTTCACCATTTGGAACTCTTGGATTAATAGCTTCCTTGTGAGCAGCAATCCTTTATCAAGGAAATCATGATAGGAATTCCAAGCACAGGAATATCGTATCAATTAGGAGATAATGATATACTCTGTATGCAGGCGCTGCTGGAATGTTGCTACAAATAGAAAGTCAACAATAGCCTAGGGAAGCTGAAATCATCTATTGTCGTACAAAAGTTTTGTTTTCAAACGACAATAATTATGTCTCCGTTTACATTCAAAGAAGGACAACTCTTATCTATGAGTGAGACAACTCATAATTGTGAAATGATTGACTGATTTATTGATTGGCTGTTGGTTTCTCCTTAATACATATAGCATACTTGGCTATTATATTGCTGTCAGTTGTTTACTGATGAGGTTGACAGAAAACCCGGATATAACCATCGAACTTCGGTCAGAAAACTGGTAATCTTAGGCAATTTAAGATTCTGAGTCGAACGCACCTTGAATAATTCGCACCTTCAGGCTCAGTCCACAGGTATTTGGGGAATGGACCCCCCTTTTTTTTTGGACCTCACTAAAATAAAATTTTGGCGTTTTTTTTATTCATTTACAATTTTCTACAATGTATAAACATATATCAAGTCTCAACAATCCATTGCTAGTCGATTACAATATTTTTTTTACTATCCATACGAGCCCCAAGTGAAAAAAGAAGCTTCTTTTTTCACAACCATTGTCGAAGAAAAAGTGTACTGCTGAAGTTTGGATCAAGGAGGTGCAATTCACAATAAATGAAGCTTATACTAAAATGCATAGAACAAAATAGAAAAGAATAATTGTTTTTCTAAATTACAAGGTTCATATTATCCATGACACACAGGGGTTCGATACAATTGCCGGGTTTACTATCCATACGAACCCCTAATTAAATCAGAGACAAAAAAAAAATTATGAAGATATTTGCACAGGTATTTGGGGCATGGACCCCCCTTTTTTGGACCTTACTAAAAAAAAAATTGTTAGGTGTTTTTTTTTATTTATTTACAATTTTCATTGCCAGTCGATTGTTGAGACTTGATATATGTTTATACATTGTAGAAAATTGTAAATAAATAAAAAAAACACCAAACAATTTTTTTTTAGTTAGGTCCAAAAAAGGGGGGTCCATGCCCCAAATACAGTAACCTGTGGATATTTGTACTGCACTAAAGTTTGTATCAGGTCAAATTTTCATCACATTACAAAATTCATGATAGGTAACCAACAAACAATATATTTACAACTCTTATAGAAAAGTTATATACATGGTGAAATAATTGTATAAAATCCAGCTTAGCAGATGTGTGCCAAAATTAGCAGCGCAATTCAAACCTTTGTGGTCTTCAAATGGTCCTGGAGATAATGCATATGGTCCCCTTCTTTCTGCTTTCCATACTTTCAATTTATATATTTTGGAAGGTATCAATTTTTGTGGATCAAAATCTAGTGACAAAATACCTTACAGCGGCAGTGCTGGGTCCAAAGGGAGGGGGGATTGGTGGTGGTTCCAGAGGTTGGAACACCCCTTTATTTTGGACGATCAATGCATTTGAATCAGGACATGTGGTTGGAACCCCCCTTTGTTTTGGACGATCAATGCATTTGAATCGGGACATGTGGTTGGAACCCCCATTCTTAAAATAGCTGGATCCGCGGCTGAGGGGGTTAAAATTTCACGATTTTCAGTGAATAAGGCATACAAAATATTTTGGCATATTCAAAACTTCTATGAATACCTTTGCATGTACACTTTTAAATTGGTGGAATTTATTTTGCGATTTTGTACTAAAATAAGCGAAAATTAACACCCCGTGAAAATAATCCGCTATACGGTATTACCTACCCTGTAAACACTGGGAACTAGATCTTTTCAATGTTTGTCACATTGTAGCAAAGATGCTATCAATTATGGATTCACTGAAAAACACACTGGTCAGTAGTTAGAATAGAAATATAGTGGAAAAAACCAAAACTTCCACTCACTGTTATCATTTTTCTCCTTAAGTAGCCATCAACGAGTACATCAGGCTATAGAAGCTTGGTGTAAAATTGGTTTACAATATTGCTATGCCAATAAATTCCTGAATTACCTGAACTTCAACTAATTTTTTACTGTCTGAATACCTTTCTGGAACATGCTTATTTTACATCTTCATAACAGAAAGTCAGAATTAAATTTGCAAGGAATTGTTTGATATGCAGCACTTTTAAAAAATTTTACAAATTACTAAGCAAAATCAAACACAGCTTATCTTGATGTACACATTGAATGTGAATAGATTTGAGAAACCACAAATACTTATACAAAATTTGAGATGATCTTTTGTTAAACTCGTATTCAAAGTAGTAAAAAGATAAGCATAGTTTGGGAAAATGTAACATGCTAAAGTAAGGGATTTTTTTTGGAACACTCAGAAAAACGGTGACCTGAAAGAACTTTCGATTTTGTATGTAGATGATTTTTTCCATTTTTTCCTCAATATTGAGCAAAGATTTGCAGTTTTAAAATTTCAGTTTTTCAAGCTTTTAAAGCAATTATCTCTATAAATACTGATCATAAAACATTATATATTTGCATGTTTATTTCTTTAAACCAGGGCTTCCAAAATTTTTCTGAGCCAGCCGGACATTTGATATCTGATCCGAATTTTAATCCCCAAGACTAAGTCACAAAAGACAATTATGGTAATCAGATGGCCATCTAAACTGGACCCCTGCTGTTGTTTCAATCTTATCTACACAAACTTTAAAATTAGAAAGCACTGTAGTAGGGATTGTTTTGATAGTAATTAATCATCATGTCACTTTTATGACCGGAAATGTGTGGTTGTTAAATGCAAATGGTTTGGTCAAAAAGATCGTGAATTATATTAAAATGACCGAAAAAGCCTTGAAAACTAAAAAGTAGATGACCGTTTCATGCTTTGCCCAGCCGGTCTTTTACCGGACATTATACAAATGACCGGAATATATCACCGTTTTGGAAGCCCTGCTTTAAACTCTTTAAATATCTTTAAAATGTATAATTATCATTTAGTATCGTCACTGGTATTTTATTATTGACTTTCTCTTCTCTATTATAAGAAGAGTGAGTTTTCTTTTATTTTAGTTCACTGTTCAATAATTATGTATCCAAAGTAAAATAAAATAATTTTGAGTTATCTCCCATTATAAGGCAATTTTAATTTTGATGTAAATACATGTATAATGCCTTTTATTTCTATTGCAGTAAACAAACACCATATTAATCATGTTATAACTTAGATGTGACTGCATAAAGTTAAGTATGTTTAGAAAAAAAACCTTTGAAATCTACAGAATTTAGGAAAAAATAAAGCAATTTTATGGAGTGTATACAGACAACTGTAAAAATGTGCCATTTGATGATTTTAGTTCTCTGTTTTGTAACATAATAAAAACCCATGTTATCAAAAGAAAGTTTGATGCATATTTATGGCATTAATGTTAGAGAATAAATCATTAAAATTAAAAAAAAAAAAGGTTGACAAGACTTAACTAATTGGCTAATAGTGTAAAATTATTTGAAAAAAATAGATATTTGGTCTTAAAAAAATAGCATGCCGTACTTTTAACAGTAACACTATAAAATAAGGAGATTTGACATGATTGCCAATGAGAAGTATCCAAGACTAAAAAGATTGAAAAAGAAGTTTTATGTTTAATGGCAATACAAACTAACTGTGACCTGATTGAACTCTTTCAGTTCAAAGATACATTCAAGGAAATAAATTAGTCTAACACAGTGTATTGACCTCTTATAAGTTCATTGTGCACCCTGTTCAAAGAAATATTTTATTGGAATTATATTGACAGATTTATACATTTCTCTTTGAGTTTGAAGTAATTAATACATTATTTTACTAATGAAAATTCAGTGACCTTATAAGTCTAAAATTTTAAGACAAGTACAGTGGAGTAGACGGACTAAAAATATTTGTATCTAAAGGGAACTGACTCTATAATGACCTCCTTCATTTAAATTGTGCATGAAAGGGATTAAGGTCCTTCAAACGCATGTTCTTCATAAAGAGATATATTTTGAGGGTGCAATGAAATGATCATTTACTGATTTTTTTCTGCCAAAAGTGTGATAGATATTGTATATATATATATATATATATACATACATGCAGTGGTCTTAATTTCGTTAGCATGTTTTAATTTACTACAAAATTATGTATATAACAATTATGCAATTGTTAGTTACTTGTAAAGTGTCAAATGTAAAATGTAAATATTTTTGTCTAGTTTATCACAGCTTTCAATACATCAAATATTGACTTTTAAGGGGAAATAACTGTTTAATCATTTTTCCTTTCTCTTTTATCTTAAATTGCTAGCTAAGCTGAGAAAGTATCAAGTAGTTCATTATTTTTGCAATATTTTGATTTACTCCAAATGTATATAACAGTTAGGTAATTTTAACATACTTTTAGAATGTCCAGCCTTGATTTAAATTTATTTGTCTTTGATTGTGTTTCACAGCTTTTAATACATTAAATATTGACATTTAAGGGGGAATAACTCTAAAACCAATTCTATTCTTCTCTTTAATCTTAAATTGCTAGCTAAGCTGAAATAGTATCAAGTAGTTCATTATGTTTGAAAGTAAGATCAGCACATTAACAAGTCTACTTTTGTTTTATTATGTTCTTTGTTTAAATTCTGATCAAGTGAATTAACTTTCTATTCAAATATGTGTAGTGTTATAATAAGGTATTTTACCCTTCATTGGTCGTATTGTGCTGTCGGCAAACTATTATCAATAGTCATTTAATTTGGGATCATGTGAAAAATTAGCTCAATATCAGATCACCATAAGAATTATGGACTTACTGACTTACAAATTAATCATTGCGGAATGAGGATTTTTATTTACCGAAGTTAGGATTTATGATCGAAATTTGTTTACTTTAATATGCTTTACAAGAATTTCTGTCAAATAAATAGTGATAAATATTTCCAAGGATAAATATTTCGTCAAATGAATAGACAAAAGTGAATTGAATAGACTGCAGTAAATCTCATGTTGCCAGTTTTGTCTTTCAGATTTGTTATTTCTCAACACTTGTGTATACTTATATGTGATGGAGATTTTAAGAATTTTTATTTCAAATTAGGATTCAGGAAATGAAAAGATTAGAATGAATTCAGAAGAAGTTGAAAACAGATATGAAGAAGAGGAAGACCTTGATAGAGAAAGGTAATTAAATAAAATAAATTGATAATCGTTGAGGCCATAAATATTCAAACATTAAGATGTCTTCATTTCACAATTTGAAGTTGAATTATTAAATTATGGATATATGAGGGGGGAAAGGACCTTTATTGGGACTCCGGGATCGGGTGTATTTAAGCTTAGGATTTCAGGATTGAACCTTTCGGGATCTGGGAATTCTTTTTTTTCGAATTTCGGGACTCTCTGGATGTTGTGTTTTTAAGCCCGGGATTTCGGGATCAGGACCCCTCCTACCCTCTCTCATATGGGAAATGATTGTGAATGATATCCACCAGAGACCAAATGATGAAGGTTAGCAAATATAGGTCACACAGAATATATATATATATATGTCACAATATATCTAGCTAATAATGATGTGATTGAAACACAGTTCCGCTACCTCCAGTCACTGTACATGTACATCTATACAGCACACTTCATGTAGCTTAAAACAAACTGATTGCCTGCACAAGGCTCTGTTACTTTCAGTTCAGCCCTATAGTCCTAGTAACTTATGATTTGTTTTTAAAACTTTTTAATGGCATCCGTGTTAAGGAGGCTCGAGGGTGTAAAAATTTCAGAAAAAAATTAAACATTTGTTTTTCATTACAAATTTTATTTATTACCTTTTGTAGTTGTTACTTTATCATATGGTACAAAAATCATTCAAAGCAATCAATTTGTATTGGCCCCAGATGACTTTTAAAATGTATACATGATTGAAAAAGTTCCAAATTATCTCCCTTTGGTGGAAAAATGCCATTTTTTTGCTTTAAAATTGAAATATCTTTTTCAACTCATCGGTTGTCGCGAACCGCGATTTATATTCTTTTCATTTTCAATGTGCTCCATACTTATTATTATGTAATTTACAGATCCGTTCATTGTATTCATAACTCCGTTAATTGTCTATTATTTATGTAATTTATTCACGTGGCATATCTTCAACGGAGAAACGGAGTTGTATTTTGTTTAAAAGAAAAAGATTTGTAATTTGAAATTAGAGTAAAAATAAATGTTATACAGTGATTATGAGTTGTGTCTTAAATAAATTCCAATGATTGTGTTGACAAGGACTTACGCAACATTGTTTGGTGCCGGAACCCAGGAGTGAAAAACAAATTACAAAGTGAGTTAACAAAATATTGTGCAAAATGCCAGCTTCTAGTTATCTGAAAGGTGTTAGAACAAGATATCGTAATTGTCTTCAAGTGGAAATTAAATCAGGATTATCAATTCTACAGACAGAAGTGCCTCTACCTGAACATCAGCAATATGTGTTTAAGTCGTCAAAGTGTGTTGAAAAATTGAAACTTTATGTAAACAAATTGGAAGTTCAGAGCAGTAAAGTGGCCGATGCACTTGGAGAAGAAGAAACAGAAGAAATTGAAAAAGTAGTAGAAGAGGATTGTCAACTATGTTCTGCGGCTACAGATTGTTATCTAGAGTTGGAGCAATACAAAGAAAGGTTAGTTGAATTTATCAAACAGGAAAGTGGTGAAAAACATGAAAAAATCAATCCTATCCAAATAGTGGAACTTCAAAGAGAAATGAAAGATATAGTTGAAACTCAAATGAAACAGCAAAATGAAATATTAATTAGACAACAAATGAAAGAAAACGATGAGTCATCTGTGAAACTGCCAAAGATAGATATAATTTCATTTTATGGTGACAAAATTAAATGGATAGAATTCTGGGATTCTTTCGAAAGCACTATTGTCAAGAACAAAAAACTTTCGAAGGTTGAGAAATTCAATTATTTGAAAAGTAAACTTGGTGGTGAAGCAAAACAAGCAATATCAGGTTTAAACTTGTCAAATGATAATTACGAAGTTGCAGTTTCAATTTTGCAAGAAAGATTCGGAAACATTCAGGTTGTTATTGATTTACATTATAATGAGATGATTAATTTAGAATCGGCGTCAAACAAAACTTCGTCTCTGAGAAAGTTCATGGATACATTAAATCGTCATCTACGTAGTTTAGAGGTGCTAAAGCAAAATGTGAGCCAAGACATATTCGTATCTATGGTTAAAAGCAAGTTACCAGAGGAAGTTCTTCTTCAGTTAGAAATTCAAAAGGAATCACAAGAAAAATGGACAGTTATGAGTTTATGTGACAAATTACGTGATTATGTGGTTGCGAGAGAAAAGTCTGATAAAAAGGAGACACCCAAAGAACGATCCAACGGAGCGTCAAACGGATCGTCCAACAGAGCGTTCAACGGAGGACAGACATTCCGTCCTAAGAATAAACCTTGGCAGACAAAAAATTCCAGATATCAGAATGGTAATCGAAATGGTCAATTAGTGAATTCAGCTGAAGCTTTAGTGGCAACTACAGATAGTAAACCAAGTAACATATCTTATTTTGACAAATGTAGATATTGTTATCAACAACATTGGAGTGATGAATGCCCAAAGTATCAAAGTATTGAAGAACGCAAACGACAATTAAAAGGAAGTTGTTATAAATGTCTAAAATATGGACACCAATCAACTGATTGCAAAAGAAACAAAATATGCATCCATTGTAATGAAAAAGATTCTCACCATAGAAGTTTATGTCCTAAGAAATTCAAGTTAAAATTAACCAGTGTTCATTTGTCAGAAGAATACAATGGTAATGTCAACGAAGAATGTGTCAATGGTATAAATTTGGACTCTTATTCTGATGAAGGATGTGAAGTTGTTCATGAAAATGTGTTTATTTCATCTAGTGAAATGGTTTTGATGCAAACAGCTAAAACTAAAATTGGGAATCCTACTAATTCTATGCAACAGGAGACAAGAATTTTATTTGATTCTGGATCCCAGAGGACATATATTTCCCAGAAACTGGCCAACAAACTCAAACTGAAAGGTGAAAAAGAAGAGGAAATAAAACTTATAACATTCGGCAGTGATAAACCGAAAATTGTGAAGACATCTTCAACAAAATTGAACATCAAACTTAACAACGGGAAATTCTTCAGTATTGTCGCCAATATTGTGCCTGTCATTAGTGGAAGTATTCAAAGGAAAAGAATTGATATGTCATCTGTGGAACATTTAAAGCATTTCGTAAAAGATGTCGAACTAGCCGACGATATTCCATTACGAAGTGAGTCTTCTTCAGTAGAATTGTTAATTGGCAATGATTATTATTTGGATTTGATATTGTCTCAGAGAATAGAAATACAACCTGGATTATATTTGCTAGCTTCAAAATTAGGATGGATATTGACAGGAAGATCACAGGAAATGGATGATGAAAAAACTGAATCAGGATTGCTGATCCTTTCAAATACAGGTGATATGTTGATGACAAACCATAATGCAACTGATTCTTCGGTTTCTGTAATACCAGACATTACAGACCTTTGGAATTTAGATTCAATAGGAATTATGGAACAAATTGAAAATGTTGGTGATTCAAAGGCCATGGAAACGTTCAAAGAAACCTTGCAATATGAAAATATGAGATATTTTGTTAAATGGCCATGGAAAGAAGAAAAATATGAACTACCAGTGAATAGAGAACTTGCCATGGGTCGATTGAAGTCGTGTGTAGCGCGAATGCGAAATAAACCAGAGTTGATGACTCAATATAATTCAGTTATTCAAGATCAGTTAACGAAAGGTATAATTGAATTGGTAGACGAGAAAGGAGTTGATGGAAGAAAACATTTTATTCCACATCACGCAGTTATAACTCCACAGAAATCAACAACTAAGATGAGAATAGTGTATGATGCTTCTGCTAAGATGAACAAGGATGTCAACAGCTTAATTAAACGAGTGTCTATATCGTGGTCCAGTTATTCTTCGCAATCTGTGTGGTATATTAATAAGATTCAGGCTTTACAGAATAGCTCTAGTTGCAGCATATTGAGAAGGCATTTCTTCAAGTCGGGCTTCAAAACAGCGATCGAGATGTAACAAGATTTTTATGGTTAAAAGATATTGAGAATTTTTCATTGAATATATTTTTTAATATAATTTCCATATGACCTGTACTTATACTAAATTATTGTAAAATTTGAGCAATTTCTGTAATAAATGTCTTTTCTTATTTCGATATTAACTTTATTTCTCCTATTACTTCAACAGAAAAACCCACTTTTACAAAAAAGTATGCTTCTTTCCAAGGCAGATCGTGAGCGAAAAAATGAACGGTGACCCCACTTTTTTATTTTATTTTTCTGTTAACTATAAGATAAAGTTCATTTATAGAAAAATTTAGAGAAATCCTATATAAATGATTTAGACCCGTGAACCCCCTTAAATATTTATCTTGTGCACCTGATTAAGTTTTAAAAGAAAGGGAATACACTGGTGTCAAGTGAAAAGTGCTTCTTTTCTGTTTATGTAACTACATGTATATGCATGTATGAAAATAAGATATGTGGGCCATATGTACACAATATCAGAAATCTTGATTGTTCAATTTCTGCTCTGAGAATGCTTGAGATTTGCTCTCTAAGTTAAAAACACTATACATGTACTTGTCAATGAATGTTGGATTTAAAGAAATATGATTTAAAATTTTAAACCAGCCTTGCTTATTTTGATAAATGTGTGCCAATTTAAGTTTCAATATTAATTTTAATCACAAAAATAACATACATACATATATATATTTCTTTTTAATAGCTAGTTCACAAATGAATTTGTTTCTTTTTCCTGGACTTAAACATTTCATTTTACATTTGTTAGTCAGAAGCAGTTTAAATCGTTTGAATAGAAATCTATCAAACTGTGATTAACAAATTTTATTGATCACAGATTTTGATTTTCTATAATGAAAAATAATAAAAGGGTTAAGTTCTTACATGTGAAAAATAGATTTGTAGACATTTTTTTTGTGATGTCTTGATATTAAAAGTTATAAAAGGAACCGATAAAAACAGGAGTATAATCAATGTATAAATAAATAACAATATGAGTTGAAACTTTTATGTTATTAAATTTGTTTCTTAAAATAAATTGAAATTTTAAAATAAAATTGGAAATGGAAATACCTTGTGTTCTTTTAAAGTCAGTTATTACATTTGTTTTATTTAGTAAATTGCTCTTTTGTCCAGTTCTGGCAAAGTAGGAGGGGACTTTAAGTTTGAAGTCTGTCTGTCTGTTTGTCAGTCCAGTAAATCAGTTTTCAACACTTATTATTTACAATGTAATATGATCTTTTAAATTTTAATGTCAAATTAGAGTTTTGTGCCATAATTTTATGGTCCACTGAACAAAGAAAATAATAGAGTGAGTTCTTGACTGTGGGTCATCTGTGTACTATGGACATATTCTTGCTAGGTCATATGGTTCTAATATACTCCTCAGACTTATAAAATTCATGCTAGTAATTTTAATCTGATTTCTGCATTGGTTTTTGTTATGCTTGAAGATATTAGTTGGACATTTGTTATATAGTTTAATCATGACAAGTTGCAGCTCAAAATTTTGATTTGTTTCTGTTCGAATGATTTTTTTTGGCAGATATCCCCCCTAGAAATGACACTGTATGTTGATCTGTCTATATTATCTTTTTGATACAGAAAAACTTTTCATTTATATTAGCATAATTATTATGATTAAGTATTAAAAATTTACATGTGTCTGAGCTACTCAGGAACATTAACTCTAAATGATCTTTGTTCTTTAAAGAATTGGTGGGGGGGGGGGCCTTGTTGGCCAAGTGGTTTAAGTTGTTCTACTAATCAATCACTAGTCTACTTTTAAAGGAGGATTATAAGTATGCCTAACCTAATAATGACTTAATTATCACAGTTCAGCTAGCAAGCAAGCTAACCTAAGACAATAACCTTTACCTACACTATCAAGTCATTTTGCTGGAAGCAACAGAAAAGATTAAGATTTCTAGGACAATTTCTAAACTTGCTAGCTTTATAAATAGTATTATGATTAAAAGCTGGGTGTGCTATACTGTTATCAGTTTAGATAATTTAAATTAAAATATATAATAAAAAATGCTGTGAATATCCAATTTTTAGATCGCAGAATTTGATAATGTTTAAAAAGAAAAGGGTTAAGGTCTATTTTGTGAAAAAAAAATATGTAGATTCTTTGTGATATCATGAATTAAATGTCATAAAAAGAAATGATACCACTTGAACATATCTAAGTAAAAATTTAAACTGACAATAAAATGAGATTCAGAGTAATTAAATGGAAACTTTGGCCCTGTAGTGTCATGTTTAACACTTTCTGATTTAAAATATATACTTTCTCAGCAGTTCAAATGGATATACTGTTATTAAATTATGTATAGAAGATACTGGAATTTTCCAAGTTCTTTAAATTCGACTTGTGCTTCTCTTGCAATGATAGTAGAAATGGGAATATTTGCAATCTTAGACTGTTAAACATTTGGAACACCTAATGTCACTCTTAATATAAGGTCTAAAATACATAACCAGCGTAATTATTTTGGAACAACCACGAAATGATTTTCATGTTATTCTCAGGTTTTATGCTAAATACTGTGGATTCATTTATTTTCGTGGATACCAATTTTCGTGGTTTGAGGAAAACTTACATATTCGTGGATATTTAATTTCATTGTTTTAGCAAAGTCTACCATCATTCCTTTACAAAATTTGTTTTTCGTTGAACATTTGAATTCGTGGTTCTCTTGTACCCACGAAATCCACGAAAATTGGTATCCAACGAATATTAATGAATCCACAGTAGGTCAATAGGTCCGACCATTTTTTATTCCCCACCTACAATAGTAGAGGGGCATTATGTTTTCTGGTCTGTACGTCTGTCTGTGCATCCGTTCCCCAGGATTCAGGTTCAAGTTTTTGGTCAAGGTAGTTTTTGAAAAAGTTGAAGTCCAATCAACTTTAAACATAGTACACATGTCCCCCATGGTATGATCTTTTTAATTTTAATGCCAAATTAAAGTTTTGAGCCCCATTTTACGGTCCACTGAACATGGAAAATGATAGTGGGAGTGGGGCATCCGTGTACTATGGACACATTCTTGTTTCAATATAAACTATTGATGTTTGCTTGCTTAAAACAACCAGTGGCAAATGCTTCGATCATAATCCCATTTGTTTAAAAAAAAAATGGTTGCACTTGAAATGAAAATTATCTCTTGTAAATAAATTGATTTATTATTAGTTATATTTATGAACAAAAGAAATTGGGCCTAATTTATATTCGATCATATTACCAGGGTACATTGAGGATTTGAAATGGATAACAATATTATGTTATGGTAAAATGCCTTGTAGGCATTAAATTTGTTGAACAATAAAGTTAAATTCCTTTGACTAGGTGATAATTTATTGATATAAATATACTTTTAATTATCATGACAAACAGATTTTAATCTTCAGGTGATAAAAGTTAAAAAGTAAAATTAATATTAAAGTCATAAAAAACATCAAATTAAAAAAAAATATATGTATATGTTTTTTATAACTAAATGGATAGTTTTTAGTTTACAACTTATGTGCATATACTTTTTTCTGAGGATTTTTTTTTAGTTTGTCCACATTTAAAAGAAGTTTACTTATTTTTAATTGCTTGCTTCCAGGAAGCAATTCGCTGACATATTTTCCGTATGCATAGTGACCAGAGCGTAACCCTCCTAGTAAACATCTGGTGACCACAATACGCATGTATCTGTCATTGAAATAAAAAGATATCTGATTATACATGTTTAACACGTGCTCAATACCCATGCTTTTTGTGATTTGTTTACTATAAGTGACAATCGGTAAAACTCGGCTTCAAAACACGGCATTTAATGAGCAGTCATATTTGTTAAATCATAATGAACAGAGAGAAAAAAAATTGACGAATATGATATATTTGCGAAAATAATGATAAAATCGTGCACAGAGGACTAAGTTAATGGTGTATACATGCATTGGTTCAAGAATTGAACAAACATTATTTTTCACCACTCATTCGTTTCATATGACTTAAAGGCTAGTTTATACCACACTTTATAATCAACAATATAATGTTCATCTTAATTAAAAGTTAGAATATAAGTTGTTAGATATTTTTAAATAACACATAGCTCACTCAGAGAGAGTGAAAGAGTGAAAGAGCAGATTGTTACCTGAAGAAAACATTTTTAACTGAGGCAAAGTTTTTTGGGAGGGTAGAGACTAATTGTGTTAGATGAAATATCCTAAAACAGAATGCAGTAAGATTTCCAGGGTTGTTCCAACACTACTACCCAACAATTCATGGTTGGGCAAAAAATCTTCATTACTCTTTAGCAGCTCTAAGCAAAATTTGGTCAATAGCTACAAAAACAATTTTGAAATCTTTTGACACCTTCCAGTGTGCTAATTTTTAACCTTTTTCAACTGGACCAAATCACTACTTTCCTTTAAAATTCATGACCCAAATTATTTGACAGTGTCATTGCTATTTGAGGCATTAAAAACATGGAGAAATACATTTGGAAGTGGTATACAAAAACTTGACAATTAATAAGTAACAAACTGTTCACACTAGGGACTACATTCCTGAACAACGAAAAATCAAGGGACGACAATTGTGGTCTTGGACCATCTTATCTTGATCAATGTAGACTCGACAGACACTATTTGAATATTTTATATAGTCCATAGTCAATAATTTATTGAATTTCACTCGATGTCCAGTGACAAATATTTCATGCATATTCAGACCATGAACATGAATTCCAAGGTCAAAAGTCAGAGCATGCTCAAGTTCATGATCCCCATAGTGGTGACTCTTTATAGTATACAATTTGATTTAAATTCTCTTTAACATATCAATAGTAAGAAGTTAATTTACAATGACTTATATGAATGAAGGATATTCTCTGGCCAAAAAATAAGAGGAATGTCAAAAGTCAGGGCATGGTCCAGAGTATGACTGTCCTTATAGTGCTGACCCCATCATAGAACTTGATTTGAAGTCCATTTAACATATAAATAGTAAGAAGTTAATTTACAGTGACTTATATGAATGAAGGACGATCTCTAGTATTGTTAATTTTCAAAAAACTAAGTGGAATGTCAAAAGTCAGGGTATGATCCAGTGTGTCTTTATAGTGCTGACCCCATCATAGGACTTGATTTGAATTCCATTTAACATTTAAATGAGAACTTGATTTACAGTGACTTATATAAATGAAGTTCATTCCCTGAGTATTGCCAATACTCAATAAAATAAGTGGAATGTCAAAAGTCAGGGCATGGTCCAGAGTATGTCCTTATATAGCTGACCCCATCATAGAATTTGATTTTAAGTCCATTTAACATATAAATAGTAAGAACTTAATTTACAGTGACTTATATGAAGGAAGGACAATCTCTTGTACTCAATAAAGTAGTTCAGGTATGTTCATCAGATTCAAATCAATGGCAATAAATATTAAATGGCCAGGACTATTAGCCATAGGACTGGAAACTTATGTTTATTGGTAGATTAAATGGACTTTTATTATATGTACTTAATTTGAAAATATGGTGGAGAAATATAAAGTTAATTTTATGTTCTTAGTATAATTAGGGGAATGGTGTCATATTTAAGTTAAAAAGTCATAAATTGGAAGTTAAAATGATTTATGCTTTTAGTATAATTTTGAAATGTTGCTTTTATTTTGAATAAATTTCCATCAGAAATTTTACTGTGAGCAAGCACTTAACTTTGAGGTACATTGTTGTTGGGTCATATGAAACAATAACACACAAGCAATGAGATCTTATATGATTGCAAATGTATATAAAGCATATATAACTCATTATTTTAATCTTTTGAAGAAGAAATTAAGCACTTCTGATAAGATATATTATATAAATATATTTATAACAGAGTGGCCTCGTGGCAAAGTGCATGTGGTCTAAGTAATTCGACTACTGTAATCACTGAGGCAGTCAATACTGAGGTTGTGAGTTAGAGCCATGCTCATGCGGGTGCACTTAACTCCAATCTTAATTGACCTAAGATTTCTCATTTTTCCTCTTGAAGTTCACTCCAGATTCATCCACCCCAAAAAAAACTATCTGCCACGAAATAGCCAAAAATTAGTGCTTAAAAATGTGTTAAAACACCAACAATCAATATAAATACAATTCGTCCAAACATCAGCCCAACAATGTTATATTTTTATCAGATAGACATATTATAATGCAGATTTTGTCATAGAAAATAAAATATCGATGTGTCTTATAAGCTCGAGTGTCTGATTAATTTGCTAGATACATAGCAAAAACTTTCATTATGTAGCTTGGCTTAAAAACATTGTATTGAGGGGGAGGACAGGGGGGTATCCTTCTCCCTTCTCCCATCCTTCTTCTCCTTTCTCCTACCCCTCTTCTCCTTATTTTTTTTTTAATTTACCGTAAAAAAGAGATATTTTATTTTTTCATATTTTATTTTTTTCTCCAACTTTTTCTCCTTTCTCCCAGCCTTCCTCTCCTTTCTCCCACCCCCTTTCTCCTTTCTCTTACCCCCTTTCTCCCTGTCTCCCTTACCCCTGTCCTCCCCCTCTGTATTGGGCTAACTAGTATAATTACTTTCCACTTGAGACATGCTTCACAAGTCTCCCTGTCTATTCGGTCAGCTGGACATAGATAGGCAGTCTAAATATTTCAATTACTATGTACAGTGTAATTGAAGTCTTGATGACTTTTATCTTTTACTACTATCAAATTTTCTTAATCTATCCTTTATTCATTCTACAGGTAAACTCCAGCTGCTGGCAATAATTGAATTTTTAATGACTTTAAGATTGATCAAATGGACAATTTATCTTGTGAAATGACCAGTTATTTCTTTGTAGGTGTAAAATTGTCTTTCTTATTTTGATTGACAAATACCATAGGGGTCAGGTAAGCTAATTAAATATATTTCAAAAGTCATTCTAAACAGTAGTTGTAGAAAATGTTTAATGAATTGACCATTCTAATAACATTTTGAACAGCTTATTTTGGACCACCTCAGCCATAGTGGAGGTTTCAAGTACTCTAGGAGCTAAATTTTGCTACTGATTTACAGTTAATTTCCATGGAAAAATAAGGTATCAGATAGATAAATCTACAAACTAATTCATTTGTTGATTTTGTTTATTTCTCTCTATTGTGCAGTAAAAAATTGTTATTGGAAGAGATTTTAGAACTTTATAAGTGAACATTATATAAGACTATCAATCGCTTAGTCCTATTTATGGACTCATGGGAAAAGTTTCCCAATTTTTTTTATTCTACGCTCTTGTATAATTCAGTCTTTTAAGTGGTAAAAAGATATGATATTAATTTATGATTAATGAATAATTAAAAAGATTATTCATTCTAACACTTTTGAAAAAAATATTTGAACACATGTCTCCTAGTTCTAATACACTGGGCCAGGTTAAAGGTTGATGCCCTAGCAATGATATATATTTATATTTATGATAATCTTTTATTTAAATAAATTGTTCTTAAATCATTTAGGTAAGAATTCTTTCCATGTCATTAGAGTCTCTTTGTAAACTTTTGTAATCTTTGGTCTTTCATCTTTGTCATATTACAGAGTTTCAGTTTCTGAATGTTTGTATTGTTACTTAAGAATCTTTTTTGACAAATTGGATTAAACTTCAAATTAAACTTTCGGAGATACATTTCTAATTAAAAGTTATCTAGAATTTTAAAATGTTTGTTTAAAAATGTTTACTTTTAAGGTTGAAGTTAAAAGTTTTTGACCTGTTGATTCTTATTTTTTCAGGACTTCAAAGGATTCGTTTGAATTATAAACTTTTGTGTCCACATACACTGAAATATGGGTGGTTTATTAAAAGTCATTCAAATTTCAAAAAAAATATAAGACATTGAATTTCAAACATTTGATAGCATTCAAAATTTGTTTTAATGTTGAAGTCACAAAGTTTGAATTTTAACACTACTTTTTTTTTTTTTCGTTTTATAGCAAATATGTAAATTTTAGCAGTAAAAATACAGTATAAAAAAAGTAATGCATTCTGGGTATTTCCATGCAGCTTCTTCGTTTACATATTGAATAATTTATGATATTATAATTCAAAAAAAGTATTCACTATAGTCCAAATAACCACTGTTTGTCTCATATGTATGAATAATGCATTACATTATGACTGACAGATATACCATATCTGTTTAAAATGTTATAAAACAAGAGTTATGGCCCTTGCTCATCTGAAAAAAATGTACTGTGGATTCATTTATTTTCGTGGGTATCAATTTTAGTGTATGGTTGAAAACTTGCATATTCGTGGATATTTAATTTCGTGGTTTTGACCTTCTCTGTATACAAAGTCTATAAAAAATATGCATTTCTTTGAACATTAGATTTCGTGGTTCACCTGTACCCATGAAACCCACAAAAATTGGTATCCAACGAATAATAATGAATTCACAGTATTAATGTTGGAAGTGGGTTATTTGTCATGTTTGTGATTTTATGATGAATGATAAGATCACTTAATTTTTTAACTTCATTCATAGCATTAATCCCAGCCTCATTCTGTGTATTTTTTTTTTTTTGTATTTGAGGGTCCACTAGATTTTAAGCAAACAACAATCAATCAATCAATCCATTTGAGGGTATAATATTTCACTTAATATGGTCCATTTCATCAGGGCTAGTGAGTAATATTTTAAAGTAAAATGATCTAAGGTTAGGGTTAGGATTCTGCTAGAAGTCAGGAGATGTGAAATAAGAGATTAAATTAAGGCACTTATAATATATATCCATTCTATCAATGATGAGTGGTCAAATGATTTCATGGAAAGAAAATTTCAGTCCAAATTTAAAAAAAAGAAGTTTTGGTTGATGTACATGTATCATCTGTTTCATAAAGTATATATTTTTTTAGAAAACAATCAACCTTACATTGTTGTTTTAATTAATTCATTATGATGAATACCCCTACTACCTCGAAAATATAAGGGTTTTCCCTGATAATTAGGATTTACTTCACATATGTGATCATAATTTCACAGTAACTATTGGTGTCTAATGCATTTCTGATTAAATTTTTACTATACATGTCAAAAAACCTTCCATTCTCCAATGTCTGACAGACTGAATAACAAATATTATTTTTATCCTAATTGAAGAAAGATGAGCACTTTGACCTTTAGAGAGTACCTTTATTTTATTGTTTGGTTGATTCAGGTCCAAATCATAAATTCTAAAGATGTTTACAAGTTGAACTGTGAATAAAAACAGGTTAAATTGATTAAAGTACCCATCGAAATTTAACCCCAACTTAGATCAAAGTGGTTTTCACCTGTGTACAGGTATTTTGTAAAGATTGAACTCAGATTGTCTTGTGAAAAATGGCAAATTAGTGTTTTTGGAAATACCGATTCAATGTCAGAAAGTTCTGAAGGATCTTATATAATGTTTAAGAAAAGGTGAGGATGATTTCGATAAATATAAAAATGGAATTGTTTTTGATAAATTGAAATATATCATGTCATTTAATTGATATCATTCTGACGGTTATTATTAAATTCCTATACTTTTCAATTTGATGTAAGATATTTCTTCTGTAAAAAAATAAATATTGTAATATGTTTTAATTTTTAGAAAGTTGAAGGATAAATTAATTTAACTCGATGACCTGATTATTGTGGTTTATAAATGTTTCTATGATTTATAGGCAACTTTTGATATTGAATGTTTTATGCACGAACATACATATCTATTACATGACATATACATTTGTAATTTTGAATATGAATATCAATAGATAAGCAGATAGTTATGAATTTGCTGAATATGTTTATAATTTCCATTTTAAAATCAGAATGGTATAATACCTGTGTACTTTTATTTTGAAGATAAGTAAATAGACCATAAGATAAAGTAAATCTCATCAGAAAGATATAATCCTGTACCTGAAAATGCATGATATATTTGCCACTGGAAGTAAAAAAAACTTAAAATAAATCCAAAACATGGAATTATTACTTAAATATTAATAGATGTAGCTTACTATGGGAAAATAGAAGATATATTAACCTTTGCAACTTGAGACTTATCATCAGACTTCTGTGGGAAATGTCAGAATAAAAACAAAATTTATTCAAAATCTTGAAATTAGTTCCTTGCTTTGTAGAAACAACTAAACCAAAGTTTCCTACTTTTTATGTTTATTTTTACACTCAAACTTGGTGTGAAAATGCACCTAGTATATTTTTACAATGCACTTTATTTAAAAAGTCGTATATATTTTAAAGTTCTTATACATGTATGACACAATCGGTAACTTGTTGACTTGTTAATAGTTTTATTACTGTTTGTACAGTTGGCAACTTTCCACTCTATATTTTTTCTCAATGAACTTGATGATCTCTCCTTTAAAGTATTGCCAACATTGTTTTTGAAAGTGTTCTTAACATTCATTAGATAAGTTACATGGAGTCAAGAACTGGTTTATTATGGTAAGACATTTATTGCTCCTGTAAAACTGCATAGTCCTGAAGGGCTTAGTATTAATTCTGTCCTAGGCTAGTACTAAAGGCCTTTAGTAATACATGTACTGTTAACCACACACACAGTCTTTGGAGTCGTAGAAATCAGCCAATTCTTTCATTTAAAACTGCAATTTCATGATTTCAAATGCTTCCAACATTGTTTATGAAAGTTTTCTTACATCCACCAGATCTTACATGGAGTCAAGAAATGGTTCACTATAGTAAGATATTTATTGGTCCTGTAAAACTATGAAGCCAGGGAGAGGTTAGTTTAACTTCAGTCTTAGGCTAGCAAAACAGTCCTCCTTTAATAATGCTGTTGATAACTCATGTAAGAGCCACAAGTAGAAAATAGCAAATTATTTCATTTGAAACTTCATTAAGATCGACTCTTTATCTTATAGAAAGACTAAGATATTTAAGTTCTTAATTGGAAGTCAAGGGTCTGACGGCCTTACTCCAATGATAATTGTTAGATTGTGCTGCTCTGTTAAGGCTTATCATACAATTCAGAGAATTAGTTAAGAGAGACCTTCAACTAATCCAATGGTCTAGAGGGGTTATTGATAAATATACAGAAGCCAAAAGAAACCTGGCCTGGCCTGACTTGAGAGGGAGGGGACACGATTCTTACTTCCAGTACATTGCTCTAGTGGTAAAGGTCAAGGACACGATTCTTACTTCCAGTACATTGCTCTAGTGGTAAAGGTCAAGGACATGATTCTTACTTCCAGTACATTGCTCTAGTGGTAAAGGTCAAGGACACGATTCTTACTTCCAGTTCATTGCTCTAGTGGTAAAGGTCAAGGACATGATTCTTACTTCCAGTACATTGCTCTAGTGGTAAAGGTCAAGGACATGATTCTTACTTCCAGTACATTGCTCTAGTGGTAAAGGTCAAGGACACGATTCTTACTTCCAGTACATTGCTCTAGTGGTAAAGGTCAAGGACACGATTCTTACTTCCAGTACATTGCTCTAGTGGTAAAGGTCAAGGACATGATTCTTACTTCCAGTACATTGCTCTAGTGGTAAAGGTCAAGTAATCTGCAGTTTCACCAATATGAACATCTGATTTCAAAACTTGCATCATGATGAATATTAGAATTAAGATGTGGTTTTGCCAATGGGAAAGCTTTCCACCAAAGACTAAATGACATACCATTATAAGTTTTGTCATGCAATCATCTTGCATTTCATTACTTTGTTTTATATTCAGGTTATTATCTTGTGACCATTACCATCAAATTTGAATGAAGGTTACTACTCTTTTAAAAAATGAAGATCTATTATATTTGTAATGTGGGCTTGCTCAAATATAAAATTTTTCGATATATATTTGGTGTTCCTATAAGATTCCTTGTATACAAAAATTTAATGGAATGTTTTTATGTTGAAAGTTATTGTGTTTTAAGCTATTTGGGAAAAAGAACTTCCTTAATGATAAATTCTATTTTACTTTTCATTTGAAATTCATTTTTTTTGTCTAGGTTTTCACTCTCAACTCAGACTCCTTCCCCATTTAGAACATTATAAAATTAGAAGATGACTTGGTATGATTGCCAATAAGACAACTTTCCACCAGATACCAAATAACAATTGACATTTTGAAATACCTATATATATGTTTGTATGAGGGATTTATTGTCCGATAAGTTAAAAATACAGGAGTATACCTGTAATATCGGGAAATCTAATATCATGACAATATGTATTAAAGTTTGACAGTTTATATAACGTAAAATTTATGATATGTAAATTAGGACTGCTTATCTGTTCGGCTATTAGAAAGTTAATGTATAAATATATAGAAAAACTGGTTGTCGGGTTTGGTCGGTGGTGTATGCCGCCAAGAAAATCTCCCACTGATAAATAACTTTTGTTTGCATGTCTATTTATACACGGGCATGTAATGTAGGTCTTTGTTGAATTTAAGAATTTTAATTATTGGATGATAAATGTTGTTGTTGGAAGGCCATGTAAATACATGTGTAATTAAAATTCTCTTTGGATTTAAAGATTTTTAATTTGAATGGACAATGATATGTGAATTTTCACACGTTAAAGTTTCTTCTGTATATATATATGGACTATTATTTTGACAGAATAGATTTATTCATATGAAAATATATAAAGGTGCTGGAAAAATTCAGTAAAAAAACTAAACCGTTTTACAATACATGTGTGCGTCTCAGATTAGTAAAGAATAAATTGATAAATTAAAGGGAAATTACTGTTTGAAGCAACAAATCTGAAGATTTGGATAGAAATAGTGGATTTATTTTTAAATTTTCAATAACAGCTAGTGCAGTGTAAAATGTGAAATGAATTCATTAACTTATATGTGATAGTATTTGTAACTTTCTACAACTTAAAACAGATATCCGTCTGATAATTTACATTTAGATAGAAATGTTTAGAAAGAGGTAAGGCATAAATTTATATAATTAAATGGGTGTCTGCAAGTAGGCCAGGTTTTTGTCATTAAAACACATCCCTTCCTTTTAACTGAGGCCACAATTAAAAAAAATATTTTGGTTTGCCCAAACCCTACCCAAAGTTTGAGACAGTGGGTAGGTAGGTAGTAGGCATTTTCTTTTTTTTTCAAAAAGAGAAATTGAAGTATTGGGTGTTTATTAGTCTTCATGTCTATCTGATTAAAACAGTTACTTCTTCAAATCAGGACAATAAAAGAATTTGAGTAGGCAGCTTTTTTCTGGGTAGATAGCGTTTGGGCAAACAAACCTATTCTTTTTTATGGCCTGAGTTCCTTCTCTTGTTGACACTTGAGGATACACAAAGCAGCATAAAACATCGAGTTATCTCCCATTTTCAAGTTAGTATAATCTGTCTGTGAAAAAGATGAATATTGATATATTTAAAACACTGTTTTTGCGATCCTTTTAACTGAGTTCATCCCCCTTGCTGACACCTAGAGATACACAACACAACACATGAGATAGAGTTATCTCCCATTTTCAAGTTTGTGATCTGGTTGTGAAAAAGATAAATTCTGAAATATTTAAAACACTGTTTTCCTATCCTTTTAACTGAGTTCTTTCCCTTGCTGAAACCTGGGAATTCACAAGGCAGCATACAAGATAGAGTTATCTCCCATTTTGAAATTACTTTTCAACTGTGCTAATAATCAGGCCCGTAGCCAGGAATTTCCAAAGGGGGTTCGTTTGACTAACAAACTCGACTTTAACAGTCACAATTCGAACAGAGCATCGACTTTAACAGTGCTTATTAGTTTTCAAGGGGGGGTTCGTCTGAACCCCCCGAACCCCCCTGGCTACGGGTATGATAATTATATATATGAAAATAAGGCGATGATGTTTGATTGCTGATGAGACTTTTGAGGTTCTCATAAATCAGATGTAATCAAATTTGTTCCATTTGTGAAATAAACTATTTATGAAATTGAAATATATAAAAACAGATATTTTCTTATTTTTTAAGACGACCTGAAGGAAAGATTTCATTCAGTTCTGTTCATAGATATAGGAAGATGTGGTGTGAGTGCCAATGAGACAACTCTCCATCCAAATAACAATTTAAAAATTAAACCATTATAGGTTAAAGTACGGCCTTCAACACGGAGCCTTGGCTCACACCGAACAACAAGCTATAAAGGGCCCCAAAATTACTAGTGTAAAACCATTCAAACGGGAAAACCAACGGTCTAATCTATATAAACAAAACGAGAAACGAGAAACACGTATATATTACATAAACAAACGACAACTACTGTACATCAGATTCCTGACTTAGGACAGGTGCAAACATTTGCAGCGGGATTAAACATTTTAATGGGCCCAAACCTTCTCCCTTTTTCTGAAACAATAGCATAACATCACAACATATAAAAACATACGATAAAATATCAATTAGCAGACTTAACTCAATAAAAAAACGTATGATTACACAAAGAACGAATAAATTTGATCTGCGATATCTGAATACAAATGCACAGTTAATTAAATATTATAGACAAACAGTCATGACCAAAAGGCTATCAAACAAATTCAAACACACTGAGAAATATTTAACCAATCAATGTTCACTTTAGAAAAAAAACGGTTTTTTATAATCTTGAAGTTTATACAAATGTTGTAAGAATAAGTGAAAAATTGAAGATATTACAAATAATCAAAGCTGGTATACAGCCAAGATCCATATAAATAAAAAATGACAAAAAAGCATTATAAACAGTATCAACAGGTCGAATTAACAAGAAAATACGATTTGAGAGTACTCGCAGTTACTGACAGCTAGTTAAAAGCCAAAACCAATTAATAGTAAAAAATCATGCATCAGAGACTAAAATCGACTAAAACACATCACAGGGATTTAGTATTTTAACGTCATTAATAGTCAAAGAAGACATGACTTGTGCAATGCCAAAAAGAAATGTATCGACAGGTAGTAGTATAGTGAAGAGCGACTTCTATAGAAATAAAAGTTAATGTGGCTGTGTCCCCTATACATCTCGCCTCAAAAGATAATGAAATTTAGTTATGTTTTAATTTGCTAATGACAAAATCAATATTAGTGCCAATGTGAACTATATTCAGAGTTCTAATTACAATATTGGTACGATAACCCTTACTTATAAGTTTGTTTAAAGGTTCGATGAGTTTACAAGGATCACATAGTGATTTCCTCGCTTTAAGTACAATATTACCATAAAATTTAGGATGAGAAATACCATCTTTAATAAGCTTTCTACAGGTATAGCCAAATTTACTAATCAAATCTTTGTATCTATGAAAGAATTTAGTAAAAGTTTTAAGTAATTTATGGTATCGAAATCCCTGACACAACAATTTACCAGTGATGCATTGATTACGTTCGTTAAAATCTATGACATCAGAACACACACGGGCAAACCGAACGAGTTGCGATATATAAACACCGTATGATGGAGCCAAAGGCACATCGCCGTCTAAAAAAGGAAAATTAACAATAGGAAATGAAAAATCGTCTCTTTTGTCGTAAATTTTAGTGTGAAGTTTCCCGTTTGAAATTGAAATGTCTAAATCTAGAAAAGGACAACTGCTGCTGTTTATGTTAGATTTAGTTAAAGTAAGTTCGTTTGGGTAAATTTCTGAAGTATATTTAGAGAACTCTGGATTATTCAACGAAAAAATATCATCCAGATAACGGTAGGTATTTTTGAATGTATCAACCAAATGTAACAATGATGGGTCTTTACTGAGTTTGGTCATAAACTGAGATTCATAGCAATATAGAAATAAATCTGCTATTAAAGGGGCACAGTTGGTGCCCATAGGAATACCTACTACCTGACGATACACTTTATCGCCGAAACGTACATAAATGTTATCAAGCAGAAAGTTTAAAGCTTCAATCATATCCTCACATTTCCAGTAAGTGTATCTAGCATACTTTCCTTTTTCGTTACAGAAAAAGGCCTTAAACGAGTTACAGCAAATAAAATTACAATGAGATTTTTCGAAAGACCATTTTATCAAATACAAAAACTTTTTCTTTATAAGATTGTGTGGAAGTGTAGTGTACAGAGTAGAAAAATCATAACTGTCAACAGAATTGTAAGGACCATTGAAAGCATGTATTTTATCTAAAACCTCTAAAGAATTTTTAACACTCCAAAAATAATTAATACCATTATTTTCATAAGCTTTATTACAAAAGTTAATAACCAGTTCTTTGATAGTAGTAAGGGAGGTGGTTAGAAGCACTGATAGATTAGTAGTAGAACACTTACTCGAAGCGGAGATGAAACGGAATTTAAATGGTTTTTTGTGTAATTTCGGTAACCAGTACATGGTAGGGACTTTCAAATGTTCGGAAGATGCTTTAAGCTGGGCAGTGGCAGTGGTATGCTTGTTAACGATTTGACTCTCTGTGGTGCGCACTGACCTGAATGTAGAGGAATTTATTATTTCGTTTTGAAGAACTTTCGTGTAGTATATGCGTCACACCACCACTACATTATTTGCTGCCTTGTCTGCCGGTACGAACACAAACTGCTCTGCGAGTACCTTGAGTTTGTTTTTTATTCTAGAAATGGGTATATCATGGTTCCTATTATTAATTTCAGAATTGTTTTCTAAATGAGATATTCGAATATCAACAGTATTCATAATTTTATTCAAATAACTGTCTAAAGATTTTTTATCGGATTTTTCACGTTTGCACCAATTTTTACAATAGGCAGACAGAGCGTCTTTAATGACCTGACGACACTGTTTCCAATCTATTGTAGATGGAGGACGGTATTTCGGTCCTTTCTTTAGAAAAGTTATGACTTCACGGTCATCGACTATGTTGAGGTCTCCTGTGATAACATGACCATAGGGAACATATTTAAAACTAGATGTTTCGCAATCTCAAGTGGAAGGAACATTATTTTCTATATTGACGTCTGTTGTAATGTTTGCTTGCATAGATTTTATTCATTATTTCTTACAATTTATCCAAAATTGACAAATGATATAATATATTAGTTATATTACCTACTTTCCATATTCTAAAGGTAAAATACAAGATCAACTTAAAAATCATTATGGATTGTTGAATTTTAGCCCTATGAACTTGTTTCAGTAATTGTGGTTGCATTCTATGGTATCATAGATTTGTGACAAACCCCAATAATCTGGGGTCTACAGATTATGTTGTACTATCTATATAAATAGACTTATCATGTAGGTATAAAGACTGTACACTGATAATTGATTAGTACCTGGTGTTTAGGAAGTGTGAACAGAGTTCTCATCACCTCACCCAAGATATGTAGATAAAACAGGGACTGATTATTTACATGTAGATAGTCAATATCTGAGTTTCATCAAAATATGGGAAGTCAGGGAATTACTACTCGTCTTCTTCAACCAAGGATAACACTATATCCAGTCCCTTCCTCTCCATTCCAATTTACCCCTGGCTTACAGAAGAGGGGACTGGATTGTAATCCTTTGCTAGCAAAGATGTAACTAACTGCACAATACTAAGAAAGAGGGTGTCTCATTTTTTTTAATCTTTAATTTTTTTAAAAGACCACTTTTCTCAATTTACAATTTATTTATTGCGACTCATAATAAAAGATAATCTCCATGCCTGCATGAGATGGAGTTAAACAGAGTACTGGTATAATTTTAATGTACAATGTATGATCAGACCATATTATATACTGTAAACCAACTTATTTTCGTGAGAGATTTATTTTTTTGCGAATTTCACAATTATGTAAAACTTGAATATATATCCTTTATTAAACTACAACAAGCAAATTAGAAAATCGCTTAATTGAATAGTGGCAAAGTGGCCTAGAAAGGGTAGGACACAAAATAAAGTACAAATGTATCTTAGAAAGATAGTTTTCCTGCTAACAGCAAGATACCTGAGAACATTTTTCCATTTCATTATCATGCACCTCAAAGTCCTTAAAAAATAATTTGGAACCAATTTTTTCTTGCAATCACACAACATAAGTAAAAAGTATGTGGGTTTGGATAGTATCGATAAAAACAGGATTCATGGCTTAATTTAGGTGTTTTCTGTTCAATTTTAAATTTGAGAGATCCTTAAAAAATTATGTTTCTGTTTATTTTGTAGAGTGAAAATGAAGAAAACAGGTCGTACATTCAGTGTATATGATGGCAGAAGGTGGCCAGTGGTGAGTTATTAGTTATCAAGTCATATAATGAATCATTGAATAAATAAAATTGAGAATGGAAATGGGGAATGTGCCAAATGTGTCAAAGAGACAACAACCCAACCATAGAACAGACAACAGCAGAAGGTCACCAATAGGTCTGCAATGCAGCAAGACACTTCTGAACCAGAAGGTGTCCTTCAGCTGGTCCCTAAACAAATATCTATACTAGTTTTAAAAAAAGCAGAAAAAAAACACACTAAGAAAACCAATAAGGTCTCAGGTAGGGGAAAGACTTTTATAACCATGTACACCCAGGCCCCAATGGTAGCATATTTTTTTCTATTGAATCACACTGATAAATTTATGTTTTCCAATTAAAAAATTATAAAATAAATTATTAGACATATTAAAAATCTAAATATGGCTGACTTTATTTTGCAAAATATTGAGTTATCTCCCTTGCTGTGAATTCCTTATTTTAAAATCTTTGCCAAACTTAGTATTAAGACTCGATATATAGTTCCTGTAGGACAAATAAACATACTTTATTTTGACAGTATTTATATAAAAAGTAGATCAAAAGATGTCCAGGTAAAAAATATCAGGTGTTAAACAAATCTAATCTGATATTTTTCATAAAAAATGTCTTGTAATCACCTGAGTGATGAAGTTCTACTAGACTTTTTTCTCAGTTCAAATTTTATATAACAACCCTGCCCTTGTGTTGCTATTTTCTTTAATTCATTGTCACATATATAAGTATGAAGTTGTAAACAACCACAAAATTATCCAATAAACTTTCCTTTTTGTCGTGTTATTAGTCTTAATAGGTTACCGAATGTAAGTAAACTTAAAATTATTGGTCATTTAAATGGATTACGAATTCTCATTAAATTTTCATTGACGAAAGTAAAAATTTCTTGAATTATTGCCAGAACCTTGTGTTCAATTCATGAGATTTTATACTAAGACAGGCCCATTACAAAGAAAATGTTCTGGAAAATCAAATCACTCTTATAATACTCCCTTTGCACAGTTAGATTCTTTTTGATAAGATTTGACTGAATCTGTTTAAAAACAAATGAGTAGTTTTGATAGAAAAGGCTAAAAGCTGGGTTTCATTGGAATAAATTGGAATTTTTTATATAAAAGAGCATTTGTCTATAAATTAAGGTTTATATTGTTTGATTAAACACTAAACTAATGATGGAATTAAAGCCCTGTTTGTTGGAAAAAGCACACTGGTCTGATTATAGTTTTGTTGAAATAAGCACTGGTCATAATACAGGTTTTGTTTAAATAACAGCACTCCGGTCTTACAAAATACTTTATTGGAATATTAGCACTGGTCTGCATATAGAGTTGTTGAAATGAGATCTTGATTGAATAAGGAGTTGTTGAAATAAGAACTGGTCTGAATAAAGAGTTGTTGAAATAAGATTTGGTCTGAATAGAGTTGATAAATTGAGAACTGTTCTGAATAAAGACTTGTTGTAATGAGAACTGGTTTAAAAAAAGATTTGTTGAAATGAGAACTGGTCTGAATAAAGAATTGTTGAAATGAGAACTGGTCTGAATAAAGAGTTGTTGAAATGAGAACTGTTCTGAATAAAGAATTGTTAAATGAGAACTGGTCTGAATACAGAGTTGTTGAAATGAGAACTGGTCTGAATAAAGAGTTGTTGAAATGGGAACTGGTCTGAATAAAGAGTTGTTGAAATAAGATTTGGTCTGAATAGAGTTGATAAATTGAGAACTGTTCTGAATAAAGACTTGTTGTAATGAGAACTGGTTTAAAAAAAGATTTGTTGAAATGAGAACTGGTCTGAATAAAGAATTGTTGAAATGAGAACTGGTCTGAATAAAGAGTTGTTGAAATGAGAACTGTTCTGAATAAAGAATTGTTAAATGAGAACTGGTCTGAATACAGAGTTGTTGAAATGAGAACTGGTCTGAATAAAGAGTTGTTGAAATGAGAACTGGTCTGAATAAAGAATTGTTAAATGAGAACTGGTCTGAATACAGAGTTGTTGATTAGTAAGAACTGGTCTGAATAAAGATCTATTGATTAGTAAGAACTGGTCTGAATAAAGAGTTGTTGAAATGAGAACTGGTCTGAATAAAGAATTGTTAAATGAGAACTGGTCTGAATACAGAGTTGTTGATTAGTAAGAACTGGTCTGAATACAGAGTTGTTGATTAGTAAGAACTGGTTTGAATAAAGATCTATTGATTAGTAAGAACTGGTCTGAATAAAGAGTTGTTGAAATGAGAACTGGTCTAAAGAGAGAGTTGTTAAATGAGAACTGGTCTGAATAAAGAGTTGTTTGAACTTCACTTTGAAGGAGAAGTCAGGTCTGAATACAGAGTTGTTGATTAGTAAGAACTGGTCTGAATAAAGAGTTGTTGCAATGAGAACTCAGGTCTGAATAAAGAGTTGTTGAAATGAGAACTCAGGTCTGAATTAAGAGTTGTTGGAAGGAGAAGTCTGGTCTGAATAAAGATCTGTTGATTAGTAAGAATTGGTCTGCAATTGAATAAAGAGTTGTTGAAATGAGAACTCAGGTCTGAATAAATAGTTGTTGAAAGGAGAACCTAGTCTGAATAAAGAGTTGTTGAATTGAGAACTCAGGTCTGAATAAAGAGTTGTTGAAAGGAGAACCCAGTCTGAATAAAGAGTTGTTGAATTGAGATCTCAGGTCTGATTAAAGAGTTGTTGAAAGGAGAACTTAGTCTGAAAACAGAGTTGTTGAATTGAGAACAGGTCTGAATAAATAGTCGATAAATTGAGAACTCAGGTTCATTCTATTTTTTTAATCTTACCTTGTTACAATGTGAAACATGTATTTTGTTTCAAGACATCAATCTTTGACTGTTGTATTTATTTAGCAACCATGCAAGAACCTCCTGGGTTATGTCAAGGTCTTTAAACACCCCCTATTAGTGTATTCATTACAGGTTAATTTGCTCTATTGTAACGGAAAAAGTATAAACTTGATCTGTAAACATACTAAAGTGTATAAAAAATAATTCTTATAGGATCTTATTGCTGCGGTTAAAAAATGCATGAATGAAATGAAACGAACACACACTAACAAATTAGAAATGTTGATCAATAAATCACTTCTTATGAATGGAAGACTAACCAATCCTTTTAACAATGAAATTCCATGTGATCAGCTTCATTCATAAACTTGACATTACCATACAAAACTCATTTTGTTCAAGGCACATTAATGTACTTAACATAAAATCTATTATGTACAAACCACATGGGATTTCGTGTTTTATTTCCGACACTTCCTAAATAACAATACCCTATGTGTAACACTAATCTTCTTGTATAACTTTGTGTGGTTAATTGGCCACATCATTTGAGAATTTTTAACACCCCATAACAGGTCACCTTGGTTATAGAGATACTTGTAGAGTGAAACACTTAATTTTTATTGGAATAATTACTATTCGTAAATTTGGGATATTTTCCGAATGTTCATGTCATGAATTTAGTTACTTAAAATTATGGAATGATGTTATGCAAATTTATTTGATTTTATCAAGTCTCTGGAGCAGGACGGACATTACATAGGCAAGTTCAGTAATATTTTGTTTTTAAATTTTCTAATTTATCAAGTAATTTAGTAATTTTTTTTTAGTAGGGAAGTCAACATTGAGTTTTCCTATTTGGTTATAAAGTATAGCTCTTCAACCATGTCAACTATTACACTGATATTGTTGGCTTTTTTCAAAACTACCTGTACCCTTTTGTATTGTGAAAATATGCATCATTTTTATCGAATTTATAATTAAACATGAGTTTAACTGGAACTTCAATTTGCGGACCACTTTCAAGAGGTAAACCCTCATGTGAAATATGACCCCTTAGTGTTAGTGATGATACAAAAATAGACCTTCAAATATGCACATATAGTCATTTTAGGCATGAAAAATATTTAAATGAGTGTTTTTCAGTTGGTATTCATGTACAATTACTACCGAGACTGCACTGGTTGGGAAAAAAGTTGTCTTTTTGGGAATAATTTTGAGCCATTTTTTTTCAAATTGGGATTCTATTCCAGGGGAAAAAGCCTGAAGTTATTCTCCAGTAATTTAAGGCAAACAATATCACTGTATTAATAACTTAAAGGTTCTCATATACATTCTTCAACCAGGCTTTCAAATATAGGGCTTTGAGTGTTCCTGTTAAAGGTTATGATCCAGAAAAAAAGCTTCTGGTGAATGTAATGTATAATATGTTGTTTTCATATTTTGTTGACTGTCAAAGATTGATTTTGCTATTGTTTTAGATCACTTTTGGTCATTTACTTGTTGCTCTTAATGTGTTTCGGTATGTACCAATCATTGACTTTTCGATTGACTTGGGTCCCTTTGAGCTGAACAAAGTAATCCATCAAGAAAAGTGCTTTAGACCTTGAGACCCATAATATAGAGTATAATTTTCAATTTGTTGTATATATTACATAATTATGTAACTTAGTGTGACATTACACCATTATCTTTCTCTGTATGTGATTTGTCAGTGACTGCCTTGAAGCAAGGCAATTAGTTGGCTCCTCAACCTGTTTTAATTCTCACTTAAATACATGTTTTTTCACTGAAGGCATAAATAGTGTTACATAATATGTAATTGTCACCTTCAAGTTTTTGCTATATATTTCATATAAATTATGTGTTTTTAAAAATTGATTGTTACAAATTAAGGTACTTCCTGGTTAGACTTTTAATCATCTTGGAACCAATATATAAACAACAATTTGAAAGAAAGGTAATTTTCCAAATGCATTTTTGATGTACTCATTATGTTAATTATCTGATTTGTCTTGATCTGCCTTTAAGCGAGCTAATTTAGTTTACTTCAGCACCTTAAATGTTATAACTCTCACTTGTACTGGTACATGTAAGAAATGTCACTGACGTAGGCATGCAAACTGTTATGCAATTAGTATTTGTCACCAACAATTTTTATATTATTTTATGTAAAAAAATTTAAAAAAATCTCAAAATATTGTAAGTTCATTTCTGGTTGTGTTTTAATGAACTTGAAATCAAAACAAACAACAATTTTTCTAACATGTTTAAGAAGGGAAATTTTGCAAATGCAATTTGGATGTACTTATTATGTAATTATTTGACTGTTTGGTTATGCATGCCTTTATTAGCAAGCTTACTAATTTCATTCTTACTGAGAACCGGAACCTTTGTCTTAATTCTCGCACTTGTACATGTAAGAAATGTCAATGACGTAGGCATATATAGTGTTATGCAATAAGTAATTGTCATCTAATATTTTTTGCCTACTGTAAATCCAGAAATTATTGTGAAAAATGTGACAGGGTTTATAATCGCAATAATTTAAACTTGCATTTTGAAATATTTTATATGAATAAAAAAGGATTTTTCTCAATATCACAGAGATTTAAATAGCATTTGAGTTTTAAATGACAAAATCGCAATAAGTTCATGCAATAATTTCTGAATTTACAGTATATATATCATATAAATAATGTGGTTTATGATGATATAACAACAAGCAATTGTGAGGTAAATCTAGTTGGATTTTAATCAGAATGGTACCAATATAGAAACTCTCAATAGTTAAAGAATTGACAAAGGTTTGAGTATTGTTTGTTTAAGTCTTTTTGTTGTGAATTAATCTTCCTGATTTTTAAAATTCTTAAATGGGTTTGTTATAAACTTTTAAAGTTAAATTGATTATTATAGTTTGTAGTTAATTTGTTTAACATGATGACAGCAGATATTTTATGCACATTCAGGACAACTTACTCTTATAGATTAGCTTTTCAAGTTTCTGAAATAATAAAAATTGCAATGCCATAAAATATTTTAAAACTATATAACACACTGAAGGAGAAACATAAGCGGTATTATATTACAGCGCCTTAAAACAAAATGACAAACTATTATAGTGTTGCGTAAACAAGGGTATTAAAATAGATTATGTGATGTAAATAACATTAGCTGTTTGGCTAAATTCAGACTTTTGATTGTCAGTATTAAGTGGATCTTATCTGGAAATGTTAAGTCAGGTAAATTTCATGTGGTAAGGTACAAAAGTTCAACATGAAAATAACTATGCACTGAAATTTACCTGAGCACAAAAGAAGGAGTTGTGGTCCACATCATGTGGGAGTCTGTTCAACAGCCTCCTTGTATAGTAAGGGGAGATGTCTAGATGTCTAGATGTCTAGATGTCTGGATGCAAGCTCAAAATCATGTACCATTAACTTAATGGCCTGAAGATTTTTCAGAGTGGAAAAATTCAGCAACTTTATAAATATGTAATAATTAGTAGAAAAAGCTATAAAACATATATCTAGTATTTGGAGTTCAAGATGCATAGTTTTAACTTTTCGACAATCCGAGTAAATTATTAGCCTTTATCAATTTTCTTAGAGAAATAACTTTGGTCATTTTAGCAGTTGTAAATTGACATATTCTGCATTCTATTCTAAAACTTGATCTTATTTAAAAAGTGAGGGCCAAGTGAGCTTTTCCCATCACTTTGCGTCCGTCGTTGTTGTTAACCTTTACAAAAATCTTCTCCTCTGAAACTACTGGGCCAAATTTAACCAAACTTGGCCACAATCATAATTAAGGTATCTAGTTTTAAAAATGTTTCCAATGACTCTGCCAACTAACCAAGATGGCCGCCATGGCTAAAAATAGAACATTGGGGTAAAATGTAGATTTTGCATTTTATCTCTGAAACCAAAGCATTTAGAGCAAATCTGACAAAGGGTAAAATTGTTAATCAGGTCAAGATCTATCTGACAACCCATTTTTGGGTTGCTGCCCCTGAATTGATAATTTTAAGGAATTTTGCCGTTTTTGGTTATTATCTTGCATATTATAATAGATAGAGATAAACTGTAAACAGCAAATTTGTTCACTAAAGTAAGATCTACAAATAAGTCAACATAACCAAAATGGTCAGTTGACACCTTAAGGAGTTATTGCCCCTTTTAGTCAATTTTTAACAATTTTTCGTAAATTTTTGTTATGTTTTACAAAAATCTTCTCCTCTGAAACTATAAAGACAAATTTAACCAAACTTGTCCACAATCACCATAAGGGTATCATGATTAAAAAATGTGTCCGATGACCCTGCCCACAAACCAAGATGGCAGACATGGCTAAAAATAGTACATAGGGTAAAATGCAGTTTTTGGCTCATATTTCTGAAACCAAAGCATTTAGAGCAAATCTTACAGGATAACATTGTTCATTATGTAAAGATCTATCTGCCCTGAAATTTTCAGACCAATCAGGCAACCTGTTTTTGGGTTGCTGCCCATGAATTGGTAATTTTTAGAAAATTTGGCAGCTTTTGGTTATTATCTTGAATATTATTATAGATAGAGATAAACTTTAAACAGCAATTAAATGTACAACAAAGTAAGACCTACAAATAAGTTCACATGATCAAAATGGTCAATTGACCCCTTAAGGAGTCAATGCCCTTCATAGTCAATATTTAACAATTTTCATAAATTTTGTAAATTTTTGTAAATTTTTACGAAATATTTTCCACTGTAACTACTGGGCCGATTTTCATTATAGATAGAGATAATTATAAGCAGCAAGAATGTTCAGTAAAATAAGATCTAAAAACATATCACCATCACCAAAACACAATTTGGTCATTAATTCATCTGTGTCCTTTGTTTAATATGCACAATGACCAAGTTGAGCATAGTTTTCATAAAATAAAATTAAGAAAATATGGATTGATTGCAAATGAGACAACTCTCCATCAGAGATCAAATGACATATAAGAACTGACGGTCACTGTACAGCTTTCAACAATGAGCAAACCACATACCACAAAGTAAGCTATAAAAGGCCCTGCAAGAATAAATATAAAACAATAGACAACTTTTGAGTTCGATGCATTACCGTCAAAAACTCTGGTTTTAGTGAATGTCGTTTGTGCGTTTAGAGGCGTCATCACTTTCATTCAAATGTTGAGCAAGTGGTTGAAAAACTATGATTCTATATTGTACGAATTATTCGGCAAATTGAATTCTCAAAATTTACAATCAGCACTGCTGTCATTAGGGAATTGTCATTAAGTACCTACAGAACAACTCACTTTAGTGAATGTCGTTTGTGCGTTTAGAGGCGTCATCACTTCCATTCAAATGTTGAGCAAGTGGTTGAAAAACTATGATTCTATATTGTACGAATTATTCGGCAAATTGAATTCTCAAAATTTACAATCAGCACTGCTGTCATTAGGGAATTGTCATTAAGTACCTACAGAACAACAATTATTTCTTGATGAACGTTAATAGTGCAGGGATACAGGCGATCCCCTCTCTGGTAAATGATGTCATAAAGGTTGTATAATTGATCAGTTTTTTCCAGTGACAGATGAACTCGAAAGTGGTCTATTCAAATGAAAAAATAAAATTTACTAAAGAGATAAGGGGCTTGCTTCTCTGTGAGAAACATGCAAGAATTTAGGAGGACATTTTTCAGATATCACAACTGGTGAGTGTTTTTGTGGACATGAAAAATGTACAAAAACAATAATTTTTTCTATTAGAACCTGGTGAGTTGACGTCATCTGCTTATTCTTAAGAGTTTTGGACACACAGCAGGAATATCAGTTATCGTATCTGAATCATAGATTTACAATCAATCTCTTTGTCCATTTTGACATTTTAATCGTTTTAAATTGGTGAGATTTGAAATGATTTAAATTCTTTTTGCAACAATAGAGATTTAAACGATGTTATTTACGATTAGACATAGTTCAGGGATGAGGTGTGGTTTTTATGCATTTAAACATTTTCTGTTACTTCAAAAATACAAAGAAGGTTACTGCCCCTGTCTTTCAGTCTACTTTCAGGTTACTTCTGCATGGGAAACCTCAGAAGAAATTGTTTGATCATTATTTTGTTACTTGGTAAAAATTAAGTGAAAAAGAAATAATATTCAATAGTTATGCCCCTATTGTAGTGGAGGGGCATTAATGATTAGCCTTGTGGCTGAGAACATCTTTGTACTTATTGAAATTCGGGTTTATGTACTCTAACTTAATTTTACAGTAACCGAATGTTATTAAACTGTTTATATACACAAAACACCAATCAAGGAAAAATTTGGGTGGCATCACAGTTAAAATTATGCCTCTTTTCTGTTTTTGAACATTATTTTTTCATTGTTTTTAAAAGGGGGAATAGATAAAAAACACAGCAATTATCTGAAGCAAAATTTTTCAGAATTTGTTTCTTTTTAAAGAGCAGTAATGAAATATTTACCAAGAGCATCTAGCATCTAAGCATTCTTATATCTTGTTTGTATTTGATTAGGTTGTCTGGTTGCTGTCTCATTATTTGAAAATTAATATTATTACAAAGTAATAAAGCTCTTGCTGTTTTATTGATAATTTCATCCAAACGATTTTGTTAATTTAAAAGACATTTCAAATTAGAAATAGACTATATTTTATAAACTCCAGCTGTTTTAGTCAATATGTAAATTTAAATTAAATGGACTATAGTCTAGGGAACAGAGGGAATACCTGTGTGATTTCTGTTGGAGTATTGATAAGTCATAAACCTATAAGTTAACATACTTGTAAACATCACAATTTAATTGAGAGGAAAATCATAAAATATGAGTGTTTCTTGTCAACAAGGAAATTCTCTGATTTAAGGTAAGAAAGTTTTAATTTGATTTTTTCCACGTTTGGTAGAAATTTGTAGAAAATTATTAAGAAAAGCCATAGTTTTTACTAATAAACATGCTAGATATTTTTTTGAACAAGTTTAGTTGTGTTTCATGTTTTTTCAAAAGTTTATTTTTTTCAAGAAATGAATGGGAATCATCAAGCCAGAATTTTACTAGTTTTTTTATATATTGAAGCTGAGTCTAATTTTGTCTCAATTTAAACTTGTATTCATAACAAATTTAAATGTTTTACAACATCTTTTAAAACTTTATAAAACTTCTTTTAAAAAATTGTACCCATAAACTTATTCTAGTGTGAAATCCAATTATTTTTCAAGCCCATTCAGTCTGGCTATTTTAAGGAATGCTGGGGATAGAAAGAGTAAAAATTTGTATTTAAGATATACTGGTATATATTCAATAATAATAAGCCTCTAATAGGCGGATCCAGGGGGAGGGGGGCTGCCCCTCCTTTTATGGGAAAATTTGGTTGATTACATAGGGAATCACTGAAGCATGGCTGGAGCTGGCCCCCCTTTAGGTCAGTCAGCGGGCCCCCATTAGGAAAAGTTCTGGATCCGCCACTGGCCTCTTCTTATATGGTCAGTTAGATAAAGATATTTCTTTAAAAAAGCCTTAAGGGAAGGAATGTGTGCCTAGATGCCTGTTGGTATCTTTGTATTGTTAAGTCGGTTCCACTTGACCTTTAAAAGCCATCTGCTTTTAATTCACACTAAATATTTTGTGGATACAATGCTTTAATTCAACTTGTATTTGTATTTGTATTTAGAAGGGTTTTGATGCTTGACAGCAAAGGTCATTAAAACCAGACTTGAGATATGACAATAAAAAAATATATTCACACGATTGGTTGGGGGAAATGGTTGTGAACTGATTGAATTGTTATATTTTCTTTTCATTTCATTTTTGAATGTAGATTAAAAATACAATTGGTATAAAATTGTTCTGATTGCTAACAGGATAAAGATATTTTGAATGTTATTTGTCACAATGAACTTCTGAGAAGGGATAAGAGAACCTTGGGATGAGGGGGGGGGGGGGGGGGAGATATGGGAGTCTCAGGGAGGGAACAAGGAGAAGAGGGGCAGTAAAATATAGGTGTATGCCGGACAGAAGTTTAGATTATTTGAGTTGAGAATGGGAATTTGAAGAAAGAGTGGAGAAAAGTGAGTAAAGGGAGAGAAATAAGAGTTGGGGAGGGGACATAGAAGTTACTTTAGATGAGAAAACTCTGTCCATCCTTCCTTTATTACGCTCATTTGATCCATATGTTACATGAAATTTTAACAGCAGTTGTAGAAAAATGTAAGGGGCATGCAATCATGCAATTAAACTACCTGAAAAAAAGGTCTTTGTGGTGCAATGTCATTATAAACCAATAAAACCAGATGTAGATCAAATGTCAATGAGGCAGCCGCAATCAAATTACATAATTTAAAACTAGAAGACATCTAGAGGTCAACATCATTGTCTTCAACAATGAAGACATGTCTATACTATGTCAAGTTCTGAATGGCACGTGTCTCGAAAAAAAAAGAAGATTAAATTTAAACGGAGCACTCAAGCTTAGTACTAGTATTTAAAAAAAATTCCATGACTATTAAGTGACTGCCCTTCTTATAAGCCAAATTTTTACTCTCGTAAAACCCCCTTCAATATTAAAAACTCAGCATCTGTGACTGCCATTATATATGTTCAACTTATTTCACCCTATCCCCCTTTTTTAAATCCATTTTTCCATGATTATAAGTTGTTTATAATGTTTTGATAGGTTCTATAATACACAATAGTTCTACTCTTAGATTAAACTGAATTATTACTTCATACATTGAAAGATTACCCAAACATATATATGATCTTTTAATTGGATTAATCACTGTTTTTAAGAGGATTAAGATTTCATGAACTCCAGACTGAAATTTTCAAAGTATTGTTAATTTGGTTTCAAATAAACTCTATCAACAATAGATTTAACAGTATTAATTACATTTATGTGAGTCAGGTTTAATGTTTCTGTGTATTGTCAAACTTAATGAATATTTATTAAGTAACGACATGCGATGCATGGTATATGATAGATAGCAGGCCTGGATAGGCAGTATAGGTATGAATTAATTGGTTATGTAACCCCAAAGATAAAGAGTTCCGTAAAGGTCATCAGATTTTGGTGTGGTCTATTCTTGTGAGGAAGCTCATCAGGTTGTGGTATGTCATATATAGCTGAGCCTTTTTCTTTATTTAGCATGTTCTGGGAAATAGGATTCTTCATTGCGTAAACCCCTGAGGGTTTACGCAGTATATATTGGACGAGTGATGTAGTCTTTCGGAACACCGTTTGTTATTCGGAACACTTCTGTTCTTTCTATGCCCACCTTTCAAATACATGCGCAATAGCTATGACCACCTTTCAAATGCATGCGCAATAGCTTACTAATCTGTTGAATATGCATTAGCATCTGAAGTTGCTATAGAGATATTTTACGTATGATCTGAAATTTATTATGATATAATATTTTCTTGTACACGATTACAAGCTGCTAATATTAACCTACATGCGTAGTATTTTAATTAGTCAAACGAGGTAACCAGCTGTGTTTAGATATGAGATAAGATTTCATGTAAACAATGCGCTTTATATTCTGAACGAGAATAATTAAAAATTAAAAATTAAATCTTTAGAAAGAGTTTTAGTAGCATTATATTTTAAATTTTACGTTTAGTGAAGATGTACATGTTGTAAAAAGCAAGCTATTTATTTTTTTATACTGAAATTAAAGGGAAGTCTTTCTTGCATATGATTAATTTTTTTTTTTTGTGAAATATTGCAACTTAAAAGTCTTCAATAAAAAAAAATGGTTATTAAAGATAAAATTAAATAGATATCGAATATGAAAAAATAAAATATATTGAACGAGGACAATTAAAGATAAAATCTTTAAAAAAAAGTATTAGCACTTTTTGAAATTTTACGTCTATGATAGACCAAGGACATGGAAATATAATCATAAATACGTGCCTCAAATAGATGTAAAAACGATTATTTAAAAAAAAAATCTTTCATTCAGCTCCAGCGTTTGTCCAGCGCATTGCATACAAAAATACTCGTCGCCTTAAAGCTTTCATTCAGGAGAAGAAGTCCGATACGCGTGAAACTACATCAAAGGTGCATAGGATCGACCATGGTCCAGCACTAATAATACAAGTACCAACCAGAGTTACAATGACGTGATAGTAAGTCTTTAAAGGCCACCGAGCGGCCTCCAAAAATGAAAAAAACACTATTTTGTCTGCTATTAAATGCCCCGACCATTAAGATTTAAAAACAAAAATCAAAATCAAACAAAACTAAACAGCGTTATTGATAACAAAATAATTTACGAAAAAAACTTGACCGACATGAATTATGAACAACAACCACTGTACTACATGTTCCTGGCTTTTATAATGTACATTGGCACATAAAGAATGTGGTGGCCATAAACCCAACCCTCACAAATGAACCAAACCTTAAGGACATCACATCGCAAGAAAAAACTGTAAAATATTCGCGTCCCTAAAAATATGGGTACGGTGCACAATAATCACTTACATAAAAACAATAGACACAAATCACTGAAATAATCGCACTTACCGAAAGCTATTTCAAAGCTCGTGAACATGTAGACGAACCAGTGGACACAGACGGACTGGTAAACATGTAAACAGACGGGCGAATGTGACAGACTTATTGACAAACATTCACATATAGACAGACCTGCAGTTGGGAATGTACAAAGACTATGAGAAACGCTTAGGTACGCTTCACGCACACCCAATACACGCTGTAAGCTAGTTGTGCACACCATGCAGATATGATTGACAGGTTGAATGCATCAAAATTACTAGCGTATAATTGGTAGCGTGCATGATTTTTTTTACCTCGGCCGACGTACGTCGGATCTATACGTTGATGTGTGGTGCCGGTATTACATTAAGTAAACTGGCAATGTCAGTTTCTAATTCTTCTGCACAACAAAAGTAATATAAGACAATACATCTTTATTAAACAATTATCTAATATATATATAATGCCAAACAAGCATTTAGGTTTACGATTGCATTTCTTTTTTAAAGAAAGCAACTTGTTGTCTCTTTTTATTCACAACTTTTACATCATCTGAACAGATTAAAGGTTGGGGTATACAGACTGGATTGTAAGTTCATCCTAGGCAGCAATAATTTAATTTGGGATGTAACGCGTCTTCTGATTGGCTGAAGTTATTGTGTTATGTGCCCATAGATATAATTAAGAAATGTGACCGTGACGTCATATCTGGTTTTTCATGGTTTTCTTCGGTTTAAAATGGAATTTAGAATTAAATTATAAGAAATGACTGTAATATTTTTTCTGTCTATTCGAAATAACATAAAAAATGTGGTGCACTGTAGCACTGTTAAATAACCCGCTACGCGCTTTATTCAGTGTGTATCAATTTTTTTATGTTATTTCTGCATAGACAGAAAAAATATTACAGTCATTCAGAATTATTACCTTTCTAATCCTGCATTTCTTTTCACAAAAATCCTTTATGCTATAAGCACATTTCACAGGTAGGATCCAGCCATTTAAAAAAAGGGGGGGGGGTAGTTCCAACTATATGTCCCCATTCAAATGCATTGATCGTAAAAAAAAAAAGGGGGGGTTCCAATTCCCTTGGAACTCTCCCCCTGGACCTGCCACTGTTTTAAGTATAACTGATGATAATTTTTAATTGTTAGATATTTGGTGAAAAGAGTGACACAGTATTGTATCACATTTCATTTACAGTACTGCACAGCTTTAAAAAAAAATAAGTTAAAAGTGAAAATTTAAAAACTTGACCAATGAAGATATCTCTAATAACCTATGAATAGAATGAGTGAGTAATATGATAATTATGATATGGCCTAAGGGATGGTTAGTATTATCTTATAATCCATGAAATGTGATTCTCTTATCAGATAGGAACAATAAGACGACTTTGACTTAGTAAACATGAATTTCTAATATGGATATAAAATTCAATTTAAAAATTATTTATCACAAGAAATACTATCATTTAATTTTCTTTTAAATCCAAGAGGCAGCGTAAATTGTGGTTATAGTATATTACATATAGACATAAGTTATTTTAAATCTCTTTCCTTACTCTTAAAATTAAATGATGGTATTAACAAAAAATGTACTTGAGAATTAAAAATATTCACTTAAAAGGCTATGAGATGATGTTATTCAAGCAAATAGGATTTATATAAGCTTTGAACATTTATAATAGAAATCTTTGATGTTGAACATTCTAGATTTTTGTGTGAATTAAACCTTGAAGTGAAATTAAAAGGAATAAATAAAAAGTATTTTGGGGTTTTGGCTGGATAACAAAATGGTCCCTTTGTACTGTAAATGATAAAGGAGTTATGTGTACAAATAAAAAAATCCTAATGCCTGAAAGGTCAATGGATAAATACAATTATATTTTTCATTATTGTGTATTATATATATATGTGTCATAAGCCTCGTCAATTTTTGGTCTACATTTATGAGAGCTGGTTAAATATATTATTGCTCTTCATGCAGAAGAGCTGCCATGGATTATAAGGTTTATTTTCGTGTAACATATTTTCAATTCGTTATTTCACATGTTTCTTTGTTGAATCTTAAAAGTATCACATCACTGTACTTTGTAAATATAAGTCTTTTTTTAAATTTTTTGTACATACTGAAATTGATGTTTTATTTCCCCTTTTTCCAATACCATCCCCCGTTTACAACAATCAGAAGATATTGTTGTCATTTACATTTGTCTGAAGGCTGTATGGTGACTTATACCTGTTAATTTCTGTGTCATTTGGTTTCTCTGAGTTGTCTCATTGGCAATATGATACCACATTTTCTTTTTCATATATTATAAGCCCCTCCAAAAATAAATTGTTCGTGCCTAAGCACTCTGATCAATAGTGTCATAAAGTAACTGAACATGTGCACATTTACGAATATTTGATTATGCATTATGCAGTTGTATGCATAAAATAAGACCATAGTTGTGGCCTATGATCTTACTTTCTTCTATATATTTATATATAAAAATTGTATAATATATTGTTTGGATCAGTGTTGATGTTTTTCAATGGAAATTGAATTAAAGAATTTATTCAAGACTTAATGGAAAATGTATTATCAAATAAGGAAATTGATTTGATTTGTATGGATATAGAACGTTGTTGACAATATTTGTTCCTAGACAAAAGCCACATATAATAAAGTTTATATTGGGTAAATATCCAAGGCGTTTACATATTTGCTTTAAGTATCAAATATTAGAAGGATTTTATTTTGGTAAAGGTCTTTATGACATGTAGAGGTGAGGTATTTTTCTTTTAAAATGTGTGAAATATTTCACCTAGATTATTTAATTATTACTTTGATTTTAAAAGTATGTTAACATGTATTATATAAGTAATTTAGTCTGAAAGCTTTTCTGTGAAGATTTTTTGTGGTGTTTATTTTATTGAGAAAATTGGGACTGGATTATATAAGGTTTCGCATGAAAAAAAAGTGTTATAATGAATGATAAATTTTCTTCGTAAGCACCATTTTCTGAAATCGCTGTTAAATTTGCATTATTGTTTATTCTTAAAAATTCACAATGATAAAAATGCATGCAAAAATTAAAAAATCTTAAAAACAGACAAATTCAGTCACATTGGTAAATTAAATGTGCTAACGATAGAATATCAGAAAACACTTAGGTGCGTTGTCTCTTCCGTTCCAATGTTGAGCGAGTGGTGGGAAAACTAAAAAACTATATTGTACGAATTATACGCAAATGGAATTCTCATAATTGACACTTATAAGCACTGCTGTCATTAGGGAATTGTGATTAAGTACAGGTCTACAAAACACCTATTATTTCTAGTTTATCCTGCTAATGACGATCACTAAGAAGGCAGGAATACAGGTGACCCCCTCTATCTGGTAAATGAAGTCACAAAGGCGTGCATAATTGACTATTTTTTTCCGGGGATGGATGACCTCGAAAGTGGTCTTTTCACCAGACACACTGTATCATTATAGTACTATTGAAGACTAGTTATCCTGTTATTTGTATTGTTGGTCTGCTGTCTCATTGACATAATACTCAACACATTAGTTTTAAATCATAGGTCAACTTAAATTTTAAAAAAATGCTATTATAAATGAAAGAATAATGAAATAATTAACTAACTATGGCCTGTTTAAGATCTATGTTGACATGTATTGATTTTAGAATAACCATATATAAATATAATTTGATAATACAAGTTTAATTATGCATTATTCATGTAATGTTATCAAGGTACAATGTAAGATGACAGTCTATGTCAAATATTGATAATGTATGTATTCACACCTTATAGAATAATCTGATAAAGGGAATATTTAATTACTATATACTATATTTACAATTTGAAGCCATTATTTAATAAGATCATATTAAAATTTTGTAAAAGGGGTATGTCCATCCTCTTGTCCTTGTGTATTCAGTTAAAGATTTAGATAAATTTTCCCTTTGTTGCTAGTAGAATAGTATATAGTTATAAGCAGAAGCAAATCCAGAACTTTTAATATGGAAGGCTCTCTCGTAGTCATGCTTCAGTGATAAAATCAAGCAATTTTTTTTCACAAAAGGGGGCTCATGCCCTTTAAAAGGAAAATTGTTTTGTGAAAATTTGCAAGATGATGGATAATAATTGATCATGTGAAATTAATCAAATACAATGATTTTCTAGGAGATTTATGCACACATATGTGGCTATAATCTTAGTTTCTTCATTCAACTGCAACAAATTATACATTCATTGATTTGGGATTAAGATTCTCTTTTGATGATTTTTAGGACATTTACTGATACAAGCTTGTTTCACCTTCCAATTCCAACAAATTATACATTCATTGATTTGGGATTAAGATTCTCTTTTGATGATTTTTAGGACATTTACTGATACAAGCTTGTTTCACCTTCCAATTCCAACAAATTATACATTCATTGATTTACGATTAAGTTTCTCCTTCAAATCTTTTGCACCAATACATGTCAATTGCTCAGATTTATAACTCATGATAAGTGTCCCCGTGCTTATTGCACTTCAAATAGTACAAGAGAATATTACATTGATTCAATAATTTAGTCCACCATAAAACCGGTTTTACTTTTATCAAACGTAGTTATCGTAATCACCTACAAAATCATTAAATTGTTATTGTCAACACAGAGATGATTAGTGCGCTTTCATTTTTACCTGAGCTTGTTTATTTATTGCGGTAATTAACATGTATGGCAATCTATCAAATACTATAAGGGGAGATAACTCATTACATTTTTGTTTGGGAATTACATTCATACTGAGGTGAGGAATTTTCTTTTGTTATTTAATTTCTCATCAATGTTATTCAATGAAAATAAAAGAAAAATGAAGGATTTAAAGTATAATGAAACAGCTTCCTGCAATGAGCCACTTGAAGACAAAAAATATATGTGTAAAAAATTATTACAGTACTTGCTTAAAAAATGTATAATATGTTCACCTTGAAAGAGGATTTCTGAAGTTGCTTACGATCATATTATTGAAACAATGGCTGAGATAAGTTTTTTTGTAGATAAAGATGGATATTGAAGAAGATTAAGAACTAAATTAAACCAAGAATTAATGTCTTATTATACAAATGCTTTAAATATACCGTAGAACTTTTATAATAGTCTTGATCAATTGTTAATGTTGAAAGTAAACTTGCAAATTCTTATTCCTTTAATTTAATTAATGTTATTTTGAAACCCTGAAATGTTCACAAAATTTAATAGCAAAAGGAAGGGGGGGGGGGGGGGGCATCTAAGTTCTAACCCCAAGACCTCCCTCAAACTCCTCCACTTGGATCTGCCAATGCATGGTAAATAATATTAAACTAGTAATCAATTAATTCAGCATTTGATTGGTTTAAAATGTGGTCTGATAATCACTTATAATTGTGGTGTTACTTTAATTCTCATTATTTATACTGTTGCACATATATTATGTTTTTATCAACCTTTTTGATGTGGAAAAAGAACAAAAAATCACAACATAGTTGTTTGACAGTTTACAAGTTAAGTTTGATTGGATGGTCAAAATGTTATTTGACATACTATGTTAACTGTCAAAGTAGGAACAAAAAAGATGTCAAGGAAAAGATTGACAAATTACATACAAGATCTATAATGTTCTTATATTCGTCATATAACAGTATGAAAAGGTAATTTAAGATAGTTGAAGTTAAGTCATCTTTCAGTGGCAGATCCAGAAATTTTCATTAGAGGTGGCCCACTGACTGTCTAAGTCATGCTTCACAGTGATTCCCTATATAAGCAACCAAATTTTTCCCACAAAAGGGGGGGGGGGGCCTAGGCCCCTGAAAAACCCTCTAAATCTGATTCAAGATTTTGATGACGGTTAGTTTAGTATGATGTTATAAGTCACTCCAGCTTGATCATACTAAGAATAAATGTTTTTAAAAAAATCGAATAAGGGTTTTGACTTCACTGAAAAATGAAAATAGAAATTTGGGAGCAGGTCACATGGTAAATTCTGTGTCATTTGGTCTCTTTTGTGGAGTAATGTCTCTTTGGCAATAATTTTTTATTTTATTTTTTTACATAAATAAGGCCGTTAGTTTTCTCGTTTGAATTGTTTTACATTGTCTTATCAGAGACTTTTATAGCTGACTGTGCAGTATGGGCGTTTGCTCATTGTTGAAAGCCGTACAGTGACCTATAGTTGTTAATGCCTGTGTCATTTGGTCTTTTGTAGATAGTTGTCTCATTGGCAATCATACCACATCTTCTTTTTTTATACCACATATCTTCTTATTTATATTTAGAGCTTTAATATCATCATAATAGTATACCCAACCCTTTCTCTGCTGTATGTACTACGTACTGTGGTCTAATCATTATGACATTGTTTATAAACCTAATGATGAAACATGATGTTGTCTGGTCAAATCTGTTTCAATGTCATAACAGCTGGTCAACAAGATGATCTGACCAGGCTAAATAAACAGTATGATGTAGGTAAGGAAGTTTAATAAATGAAAAATTAAATGAATATTTTTAAGCAAAAACAACAAAAAAACTATTTATGATTAGAGAGAAAAGAAAATCCCAAAATTTTAAGTTTATGAAATTATAAAAAAAATAAAAAATGGCCATTAGTTTTGTAACATTTATATTTAGGTTTAACAATTATCATTTAGTTTTGTAACAATTTTTCATTTACAGAATGTAGTTTTGTTTACACAATTATCTCTGGTGATCTTTATATTTATCTTTGAAAGTTATACAATACTTATAATCAATAATGCTAGGTAACAGAAAATAGATTTTCTCAGTTCAAATTACATAATTTTTATTTTGGTCCTATTTTGATATTGGTTTTCTCATCTTGAAAGGACTCTGTCATATTTGAAATACCAATACAATTTATGTATAACCTAAATATTTGTTTTTGAATTTTGAAATATGTCATATCGATAATATACAACCTATTACAATCAAATTGGTTATTGTTTGAATGCCCTTTATAAACTGTGTGTTTGTGCTATAAATTCCTCTGAAAATACCTGAAAAAAGGGATATAACTCTTACTGAACTTGTGATTCAGTCTTTTGTCTAAATTGTTCAACACCACCAATCTAATTAAAAATTTGTCACGCGACATATCAGAACAGGAGCAATTAAAGGATTTAATTTTAATTAGATTGTCAACACCACATGTTTAATACTCATTTTGAATATTTCTGAAAAGGAGAAGTAACCCTTACTGAACTGGAGATTCAGTATTTGTATAATTGCTCAACGTCATATGAAAATTCCAGAAAAGGGGGAGTTACTCTTGCTGAACTTAGAGATTACGTTTTAGTACAAGTGTGCAACTTCATGAGAATTAAAGTCTGTAAAAAATATCCTAAGTGAAAGGCTACAACTGTAGTATAGAAAGTCCCAACTAAAAGGGAAGTAACTGTTTATATGACCTTATAAATTAGAAAAATATTTATATAAAAAAATTATAAAATTTATGACAGCTATATCACAGCCTTAAGTTACAAAGTTCACTGTCATGACAAATTTCCATTTTTTGTTTTGTCCCTGTTGTTGAAGCAGGTTGACAAAGGACATAATGTGTATTATCATTGACAAGAGGATCGAGTCACTTTGTTATGTTAGACATAAAATATGACTAGGTGTTGTGATTGGCCTCGTGCCCTGTTTTACCTGATGTATATACCTACCTGAAGGACAACACAGGTGTGTACAGATCCAAGATATAATCGGAGAAAAATGTGAACTAGCTGACATTTTTAATAATGAGTTTTGATAAAGACTGATAGTATCTTATCCCCAAGTATAATTGATCATGTAATTATACAAAAAAATGTTCTTTTGTCCTCATGCGGGACTCCTACTCCAAAACATGTATAATATATATAGTAATTAAGTTCTGTTGAGAAAGAGGTATGTGTTTAGATATACTGACAAAAAAGAATTATTCTTAGGTAGTGGATGCATTGTAAATTTGAATGTTATGATTGTTCAGTGATCTCTTGGTTAGGTGGAGATGGGGTTTTTGTTATGATATACTGACAAAAAAGAATTATTTTGTACCAATTATTCTTAGCTAGTGGATGCAACAATAATATGATCGGAACTGTTATGATTGTTCAGTGAACTCTTGTTAAGGTCAGTGGTGTGTTTAATGGTTCCCATCTGTTTGGGAAATACATGTATATTTAAAGAAACAAGATAACTCAAAATGATTTACTTTAAAACTTTTTTTACTATTTATAAACACATGAATTAAGAAAAAACAATTGTCATGTATATGTTTGAGTACATTATAAAAGATTATTCATTTGTTGTTCATGTAGATTAAAGATAAAGAAATCAAAGTTGCTTTGCAAAATCTGCCAAACACCCTCCCCCTTAAAAAAAGCACAGACTTTAATAGGCTCCATAAGGCCGTACATTGGCCTATAATGATTTACTTTTATAAATTGTTATTTGGATGGAGAGTTGTCTCATATTCTCCTATTTATATTTTAGTAACTTATTTTGCAATAAGTGGTGGTGATGGCACGCTGGAATATGTTACTATTCTAAGCTAGCACTCACACCACACCACATCTTCCTATATCTATTCAGATGTCTTTTGGTTTGTGCATTGCTGTCTCATTGATATTCCATATTTACCCTTTATCAATTTTTACAATTCATTAGCTTGCTGACTTTTTTGCTATAAATAATGATTATTAATAAGCATATACTCAAAAGATGAATATAAAAAACCTAAATAATCGTAAAGTTAGGAATGATAAACAAGGAGAAAAGTTATGATTGATTTAACAATATTGATGTTATGATTTGCACAGCTTGTCAGTTTCGCATTGTTGATTTCATTAGCTTATCAGTTATTATGCTTGAGGAGATATTGGACTGGGATTTTCCATAAATTTTGTAAACATTTATTCCATTGAACATAATTATTTTAAACAAAGGTTTAAATTGAGCTTGACTTGTTACTTTTTTATGATTTTTTTGTAAAAGTTATGAAATTGGTTGGTTATAATGTATGAGAGAATAAAGCTTCATCTGAGTGCATCTGGACCCATTCTCTGTATAATTGTTCATTCTTATTTAAGTGATTATTTTTACAGTTTCAAATATCAGTTATGTAACAGTTGTTAAAAGAAACCAAACATAGAATAAATCACATGCATAAATCATAAAATCTGCCCTTTTAAGAGCAGTAACATTGCAAAAGTCCATTAGAGTGTGGGTGAATTTATTAAGAAATGCAATGAATTGATTTTATTTTTTACAATACTTGAACTGCATAATATCAGATTACCAAGAAAATTGGATTTCCGGATAAACAGTTGTTTTCGAGGCAAAATCGTTTATAAAGTTTATAAGTTCTAAGCAGACTCCCCTAAAGTGTTATCGTCTCTGAAATCATTATTGAAGCTCTGTATTAACAAATGAATAAGTATTCCATATTAAATCATATTTTGATTTCATCTTTTTGTGTTAATTAGTTTTTAAACTTGAAAGGTTGAAAGCCTCTTTTCAACATATTCAATTACATCTCCAAAAATAATGGATATCTGCCCTGAGTAATCCCCAATACCTGCATTATTACATGTACAGATATAGAATAGTACATTGGTACCCAGCTAAACTTGACTAATGAGACACGTACTATATAATGCATTTTGTAAACTTAAAAAAAAATAATTGTGGAACCTCTTGTTGTAATTATCAAATTGCCACATAAAAGAGTAAGAATTTTAATAAAAGCAATCTACAATCTAATCTATTCAGAGTGTTACAAATCAAATTCACATTGTTATTCAATTATTTATCATTATTCAGTGATTGCCTAGGGGCAAAACAAAAGTTTGTTGTGAAGTAAATGTGTAAAAATCCTGATTTATTTATTTATTTATTTATTTTAGAAATTAACATTTTCTAATGGTCAATTGAGACATTAACACTCTTGACAACAGGCTTGACCAGATTAAATGTGTCATTTATAATCAAAAACTAAAGTTTGTAGTGGAGTAAATGTGTAAAAATCCTGAATTATTTATTTATTTTAGAAATTAACATTTTATAATGGTCAATGGTCATTTAACAATGGTCAATGGAGACATTAACACTCAGGACAACAGGCTTGACCAGATTAAAGAGATTATAATGTGTCATTTATAATTAAAAAGATGAAAAGAGTTTTATAATCTCTGATAATCTAAGTTTAGATAAAATTAATGTTATAACATCATAATAATGTTCCTTCATCCAAGCATATCTTGGATGTGCAGGATGAAGGTCATTCTTAGAATATGAGCCTGAGGCTCGAAAGTAATGAATTAGCTTAACTTCTCTATGAGGGATGAAGTTAACATGTAATATCTCTGTTTAAAGAAACGAACTATAGCCATCGGACTATAGATAGCCAGTGACCTTGACCCTAGTATATAAGCACCTGTTCCATAATAACTCGTCATAATTTAAAGCAAGTTTGTGTCGACCAAAAAACCCATAAGAAAAGGGTGGGTCTAACTCATAATCCCTAGGGTGGGAATTAATTACTTTCGAGCCTCAGGCTCATATTCTAAGAATGACCTTCATCCTGCACATCCAAGATATGCTTGGATGAAGGAACATTCTTATTCATATTTCGCCTTCGGTCTCAAGTAATGAATTAGCTTGTTTAAAGTGTAGACACAAACTAAAAACAAAAGCATACAAATGCAACATTTAATAAAGCTTAAACAAATACAAGATCAAGCATTAATAACTGCAGAAGCAAAGTCTGTATTGCCAATATCATTAAATTCTCTGTTATAAAACTTATAAAATGTATTAGCACATGTCCAATTAGCTGTTGCCATAATGTCTTTCACAGAACATCCAGAAGCTAACGCAGCTGAAGTAGAGGCACCTCTAAATGAATGTGCCTTGAAAATGTTAATATCTATGCCCGCTAAAAGTAACACGGTTTTTAACCATCTAGATAACGTAGAAGTAGAAACTTTACGAAAAGTTGCATAAGAAATGAATAAACTAGAAGTCTTCCTGACATCTCTTGTACGTAAAACATAATTAATCAATGTCTTCACCACGCAAAGTTCTGGTTTAACAAAACGCTTAAACACCACATTAGGCAGACTAAAACCAGGTCTAGTAGTTTTCAAAAGTTCCTGTATATGAAACACTATAATCCCTTGTCTTTGACTAAAAGACATAAAATTTAAATCTAGTGCTGATATAGATTGTGCTCTAGCAGCTGTGGTCAAAGCAACTAAAGCTACAAGTTTAAAAGTCAAATATTTCAATGTTAAATCCTCCAATGGATATAAAGAACTCAAGAACGAAAGTACTAAATTTACATCCCAAGTGAAAGAGTATCTTGCTCTTGGCGGATTCAGGTTAAAGCAACCTTTCAACATACGTTCAACAAAAACAAATTTAGTAACCTCTACTCCAAAAAAGGATAAAGTCTGTGTCAACATTGACCGAGTAGTATTTAACACTGAATATGAAAAGTTACTGTTTTTCAAAAAATTTAAATAATCTATTACATCCTTTTCAGATGGTCGAAAATAATTGGTTTTCCTTTGAACACACCAAATAACGAATTTTCTCCAAGAATATTGGTATTGCTTGATTGTAGAAGGTCTCCAAGATGCAATGATGACATCTGCAGATGATTCTGAAAATCCTCTATCAAGTAACGATTTCCGGATACAATACACACGGTTAAACTTAGTCTCTTCCTTAATGGATGGCATTCTCCTGTATGCGGCATCATTACTAAATCTTTGTGTTGAGGCAGTCTAACTGGCAAAGAAATTAACATTGGTATTAGTAAAGAAAACCAACTTTGTGCAGGCCAAAATGGAATAATCAAAATAGCCTTCTCAACCTTGTCACTTAAAATTTTCATTAAAATTTTCCCCAACAAAGTAAAAGGTGGGAAAATATATGGTCTAAAATTAGACCATGAAATAGTAAAAGCATCAACATAAGTAGCTTGTGGGTCAAATGACCATGATGCAAATCTAGGGACCTGAAAATTCAAACGTGAAGCAAACAAATCAACGTTTGGAACAAAGAAATGTTTACAAATTCTATCAAATATTTCTACTTTCAATTGCCACTCTGTGGAATCTGTAAAATTTCTAGACATATGATCAGCATCAAAATTTTCTATTCCAGGAATATACTGAGCTGTGATAAAAATATCTCTTTCTGAACACCAAGCCCAAATCTCTGCAGCAAGCCTGTCAAGTGACAATGAGGCCATGCCTCCCATTTCATTAATATAAGCTACTGCAGTAGTATTGTCTGATCGTATACCAATATGGCATGACTCTTTGTGACTAAAAAATGCTCTTAAAGAGAAAAATATAGCCAACAATTCTAAGAAGTTTATATGAAAAGAGCGTTCTGACAAGCTCCATCTACCACCAGCAAATTGTCCTTCAAAATTAGTTCTCCAACCTTCTAATGAAGCGTCTGTTTCAATCCAAAAGTTAATTTGTATGGGTCTTATCAGTTTTCCATTCTCAGATCTTAAATTGTTAACCCACCAAAAGATTTCAGTTCTTGACTCTTGTGTGATAAAAATTTTTGAGTCAAAATCACCATGACAACTATTCAGTGCTCCCACTTTATTTCTCTCCATGTTTCAGTAATGAAGTGGTCCCACAGATACTGCATTAAAAGCATGTACCACAAGACCAATAAATGATGCAAAGCATCTTACAGTAACACACTTCTGTTGAAGAATAGTTTTCCCAAGGGAGATAATTTTATTCAATTTCTCATCTGTCAGAAAAATCTTAAATAACTCAGTATCAATAATGAGACCAAAGAAAACAATGCGTTTTGAAGGAATAAGGACAGACTTCTTATAATTAATTCTGAAACCAAGTTCATCAAGCTTCTGCACCATTTTTTCTGTATTTACAATACAACTTTCTAAATTCTGATCCATAACAAGAGAATCATCAATGTAATAAATACATCTAATGCCATTTTTCCGAAAAAATGCATAAACAGGTTTTAAAACCTTAGTAAAAACTCTTGGTGCAGAAGCCAATCCAAAACAAAGAACCTGAAATTCATATAAATGTCCTTTCCACATGAAACGCAAATATCTCTTAAAATCATTATTTATACTTATACTAAAATAAGCATCTGTGAGATCTATGGATGTTAGATAATCATCCTTCTGAATTACATCTAAAACAAATGATAAATGTTCTTGTTTAAAATGATGATAAGCCACAAAATTGTTTAAATATTTTAAATTGATAACAGGCCTTGAAGACCCATCTTTCTTAGGAACTAAGAAAATATTGGAAATAAACTGGTTCTCCAATGATTCAACTTTTTTAATAGCTCCCTTAGCCAATAATTTTTGGACTTCTTCTGAAATAATTTCAATCTTATGAACAGGGAAATGTATTTCATGCATAAAAGATGAAGCTTGTGGCTCAACATCAAATTCAATTTTATAACCATTTCTAACTGTATCTAATATCCATAGATCACTTGTAATACTTTCCCATACGGGATAATTAAGTTCTCTCACCTTAACTAATGTCGATAATGGTTGTTCTGGTTGAACCCTCTCTGAGAGTTGTGACCTCTTTGGGACCCTCTGTTCCCTGTCTGGAAACCTCTCCCTCTGCCTCTTAGGGAGGGGAATTGTCGTCCGCCCTGTCGACCGACAGGGCCTCTGGAGTTTAAAGACTGATAATGGTCTCTACTAAAGTTGCTTGGAGCACTAAAGTTGTTGGACCTAGATCCTCTACCTAGGAACCTAGGACTAGCTATTGGAATCTTGGTGTAGTCACCAAGTTCCTTCATCTGCTTCATGCAGTCAGCCCCAAAGAGTGATGAATCCACCGGTACATCAGAATTACATATAGGTTTAAACTTGTCATTAAAATAAGGTCTAAGTGCTGAGCGTCTCCTCTGTGTCAGAGAGAGAAAACCATGGCCTAACAAACAAATAGAGTCAGACAAAAGCTTTCTAGTGTTGTCGACATCTAAAGGCTCATTCCTACAGCACTGATTGGCCAACTGAACAATAGGGGTCAACCCCTTAACAAAATATCTTTGAGTTTCTTGCATTTTGGAATCAACAGTGTGGGCCTGTCTAGGCAAAGCGGTCCAAATCTCCTTATTGACCCTAGGAACACAAAGGTTCTCACAATTTTCTGGCCGTAAATATCTCTCCTCGATCAATTTAATACTCTCGTAATTTGATTTAACCGACATTGCAGCATTAACAGCCTTTGAAAGCCCAGAAGATAATTTTGGCCCAGTCTTCTCTTCAGTATTCAACTGTGGGATTTCCCAATCAAAATCATATTGTTCACCCTGTTCAACAACAGGTTGAGAAAGTGGTACATTAACCTCACTAAGAGGAGCCCTAAAGGCATTAGAAAACCCTAGGGCTGGGTCAAAAGAAGTGTCAAAATCAACTGGTGCTGGACTGTCATCAGCCCTAGCAGAGACTCCAGAAGGAGGTAAATATACTGGATCCTCCAAGTAATCCATATCAAAATCCTGAACAGAATCTGTATTTAAATTAGCATCTAAAGGCAAAATTTGAGTGTTAGAGGATACAGCAGCAGGGTTCACAACCTCTGCTTGAATGGAAGACTGTGAAACTGTCTCACACCTAGGGGCCCTTACAGGCTCTTTCCCACAATTATTAATAAATCCTCTAAAAAGATGAGTCAAAGTGTCAATTGACTTGCCCATTGTAGATATGCCCATTTTATCCCTCAACACTGATAATTCCTCAGGAGATAAATCCTCAACTCTAGGAGATTTAGTGGCTTTACTAGTAGCACTAGTAGCCTTAGCTTTCCTTTTGACTGATTTAGGTGCCTTGTCACTCGAAATGGCAGTGCCTTTTATAATTCTATTAGGCTTTTAGGAGGTTTATTGACACTACCTCTAGTTTTCCTATTCAAATCATCATTATTTATTTCATTAGCAACATACAGATGCTGAAAATCATAGCCATCGGCTTCATTATCAATATCATTTTCATCATGCAAAAGCAAAACATCTTCATTTTCAGACTCAGTCATTTTAAAAGTTTGAATAATATAACGTGTACCTGTGCAGGTAAAACACGTGCTAAACCTGAAGAGTACAAGCGACCTTCAGTTAAAGAGAAATACACCTGTAATTATCTACCTGTTTAACAAACAGGAGTAAAATAACAAACTAACAACTTGCCGTACTACGTAGGCAAAAACTTTAATGAAAAAACTTGTCATACAACGTAGACAATATTTATTTATTTATTTACAACAACACTTGTCGTACAACGTAGACAAGAAATTCTTTATTTCTAATTAATATCAACACTTGTCGTACCTCGTAGACAAGAAATTCTTTATTTCTAATTAATATCAACACTTGTCGTACCTCGTAGACAAGAAATTCTTTAATTCTCAAGACAATGGGATTTAAGAAACTAGGAAAAAATAACTTACCAACCAAAAAAAAAAAACTATAACTATTAAGAAAAATAACTGTGAAGTAAGTGGTTACTTCACCCCTCTAGAAAAATAATGACGAGTTATTATGGAACAGGTGCTTATATACTAGGGTCAAGGTCACTGGCTATCTATAGTCCGATGGCTATAGTTCGTTTCTTTAAACAGAGATATTACATGTTAACTTCATCCCTCATAGAGAAGTTAAGCTAATTCATTACTTGAGACCGAAGGCGAAATATGAATAAGAATGGTATATTGACTTTTATACCTTCGCAAGCAGGTGAAATGGTAAACTTTAACAATAGGAAATTAGATTGGTTTAATTGATGTTCATTCATTAGGAAATTATTTACTGAAAGTTGTCTTAATGGTTTTTGGTAAAATGAACTAGCAACTTTATTCAGAGTTCATCATTATTTTCATGATATTGTAATAAAAGCTAAGAATTGGACGCTTACGGTGCTATTGTATTTGGATAGAATAGCAATTAGATATTTGCATTATTTGTGTTTCAAATTTGGACTGCTGTACTAAGTGTGCCGTATAAGGGGATATATAACAATTTAAGATATCTGATAAACAAGAGGCAATAAGAGAAATGTTTGCATAATTTTTGCTTCCAATTTGGACTCCTGTACTAAGTTTGCTGTTTAAGTGGATATATAAAAATTTAAGAGGTCTGATAACCAAGAGACCATTTAGAAATATTTGCATAATTTGTGTCTCCTTTTTGGACTCCTGTACTAAATGTGCCAATTAAGGGGATATAATTCCAATTAGATGTCTAATCAAGAGCAAAATATTTGCATAATATGTGCTTTGAATTTGGACTCCTGTTAACTTAAAGTGTGCCATTGTAATTCCAATTAGATGTCTGCAGACCCTGATAATTTTATAATCAAGAGAGATAATTGCTTCATAAATGGGATTTGTACCTTTTGTGGAAATTTTACCGTAATACAACAATAAAGGAACCATAAATATTTTATACATTTGCAATGCTACTGGTATAGTAGACATTTGTGGAGTTTTTTTTTTTATATTATATATAAAACATATATTGGCAATATATGCAACAATTGACGGACTTACATTATTGATATGTTTTAGTTTCTTGTGAAGAAAAAAATAACATCTGTTACCTAATCATATTAAAGATTTAACTTAGAGAAATTTGTTATTCTTATTCAAGTGAAAAAAGAGGTTTTAACAATATATGCGTATTTGTCAGTTACATGAAACGTGAAATTGTGGAATAATCTCCAAAAATGGTATTCCTGTAGACATAAGAAAATGTCATAGGGGATTGCTAATACATTGAGTTTTCGTAACTAAATATTGGAAAACAATTCGACAATTATCTTGCTATGGATGCAAAAACAAAACATATAAAGCAAAAGCAGTGATATTTTGTTGATTTTAAATTTAAGCTTATATGATGCATTTGACATTTGCTTCTACTTCAAAATTGAAGCAAGAATTATATATTCAAAATAAATTGGGATAATTAAAAGTTTAAATTCACATCCGGACTGTGCATGAAATATTTACGACTGGACATTATTTTACAATCCTAAGTACTAATAAATCAGTGGAGTTAATTGAGCTGACTGTATCCCTGTCTGCATCAGATTGTTTTCAATACAAAGACATCATAATTATCAGATTGAGTCTTTTGTGAATAATTAACATTTATTATTCATGAGCTATTACAAAAGAGATTATATTTCTTATAAATATTACATTATGTATAGTCTACAAAAATTGTATATAAGTGTTGTGTGATATTGTTATCTAGTGACAATTTTATTATCCCATGACATAAAAGTTTTCATATAGGATATACTGGAAATTTAAGATTTAAATAGAATACAAGAGAAAAAATCAACAGCTGAGTTATAAGACCTAGTTGGTAGTTTGTTAGAAGCCTTGTTTAGATAAAACAATTTAACATTGGTTCGTTCTTTTCTGTGATTGAAACAATACAAAGGAAATATTGAAAGGAACTAATTGACAAAAGGAGGAAATTTGTTAGTTGCCTTGTAGGATAAAAGTTTGTTCTTTTCTGTGATTGAAAGTTTGAAACAGAAATACCAGGAAAATATTGCTAGGAACTAATAGACAAAAGAAGGATATAAGTGTGTTAGCAAACTAATGTTTTAAAACAATTTTATATTGGTTTCGTTCATTTTTGCGATTTAAAACAATACAAGGAAAATATCGATTGGAACTAATTGACAAAGTTGCAATGATGTTTAAGTGTGTTAGATAACTTGTAAAGTTGAAACAATTTTATATTTGTTTGTTCTTTTCTGCAATGGAAAATATCAATAGAAACTAATTGATAGAGTTGTGATGATTTTGGTGTGTTAGTTAAACTTGTAAAGTTGAAACAATTCTATATTGATTTGTTCCTTGCATCCAGGAGATAATAGAATAGTCGATTTTAAACATAGTTAAATTGTGCATTCATCATGGTGTGGTTTGCTGCAGTTGCTCAAACTTGTAAAGGACCAGGAATTGTAGATCCAAATCAGGTCGGTAATTTCCTCATTTGTCTCGATATTGAATCCACTGTACATCTTTTATAATTGAAAATCCTACTGTTGGAAGTTTATTGGATGAGTACACTAACTATATTATTAAATCAGATAAAAAGGAAAAACAATCAGAGGCGGATTTAGGAGGGGGAACCCCCCCCCCCCTCCCCCCCCTTTTCTCGGAAAAAAAATGGTTAATTATATAGGGAATCACTGAAGCAGTCAGTGGACCCCCCACTTATGAAAATTTCTGGATCCACCACTGACAATTTTATTTTAAAAGGTATTTTATTTCACAGCTTTATCATTTCATATGTGATGATTGAGTGTAAAACATTTTATTTGTTTATTTGGAGACAGCCTTTTTGTGAAACTTTATCTGATAATATAATGTAAGTGCAAACTTTGAAGTCACTGTGTCTATGTCATGTATGTGTCTAAAAAAAATAATTGTGTATAGATAGAAACCTGCATCTGAAAACCTGAGTCTCCCAGCATAATTCTGGGGTCAGATCTTTTTTCTCCCTCTTTCATCAATATTTTGTCAGACATACATTTTTTTCTGACGTCCTGTCAAAATTTGGTTTGTTTGTACATATCATGCATAGTTCCTAAGCACTTCGATATTTTGTTAAAGCAAGTTTTGTATTTACTTTAATATAATACAATTTGACATTGTAGGAATATTTTAAAACACTGATGATTTAAGTGTAAAAATTAAGATAAAGTATTATGAAAAACTGTATAATTATCTGGTACTATATCACACCTTATAATGGTGAGAACTTAATATGATACTTTTGAGGTTAATAGAGGGTTAAAACCTTTGAAATACAATTTATCACAGTTTTATTCAATAACCAGGATAACTTACAGTATTTTTAAAATAGATACATAAAACTTTTAAGGTTATGTTCTATTCTTTGATTTTGATTCATTTTGTTTGACGTATATTCTTCCCACAATAATTTGTTAATATTTGTTAAAAAATATGAAAAAAACTTAAACAGATCATCTCACACAGGTGATAATTATATTCAGATGAAAATATCTGAACAAACCAACAATCCGAAAGTATTTGATAAAAAAAGAAGTGAAAAAAATCTAAGACATCTCACAGGTCATAATGATAATCAGATGAAAAGATCTGAAAAGATGAAACAGGCCACTGATTGTACTGACAAGACATACAAAAGATGAAAAGGTTAACTGACAGGTCTATGTATTGACAAAAGAATAGTCAATCATTTACCATCAACAGAAGTGTATCCCCTCCCTCTTACTAAACTAAATTAACCTTAATACTGGACAAGTGTATCCCTACAGATCTATTTGTCAATAATAAATCTTGAATTCCTTTCCAGTATGATATTGATTTGATTATAAATGCTTTAATCTATAAATATTTATGGAATTTGGAATATGGAAGTTATCAATTTTGACTCCTTTACATTGCAAAGTTGTTATTTCAACAGCTGTAGTTTTGTTTGAAATATAGTATTGATCATTTGTTGTTGATGTGAACATGGTCAATATACCTCATGATTAAAGTGAAGAGAAACTGAATTGAATTTATCAATTTTACTGATTTCTGAAAGGTTTTTATAATGACAGAAAGGGGGGATAACTTAATTTATACATAAGAATGTTGCTGAATTTGGAGAGGAGGGAAATGGTTAACATTGATTTTTGTTTGAACTCATGCTGGCAAAGTTGACCGTAGATCATGAGTTTGCTATTGTTGTAAGGTCACTTTTGGTAATGAATAGCTCTTAAAGTATTTTGTTCTTGAACATCCTTAGCTTTCAAATATTTAGTTGTGAATAATTGTTACTGATGATGGTATAAATTAAAAAAACAAAAGTACTTCATGCCAGAATAAAATTGAGATTGTGGCATCTATAAAACATTGGAATGGAATTGTAACTTCAGCCTTTCTCAGTTTACACTTAGAAACCATTGGTTCAAGCTTTCTTGTTAGCAGCAACAATTATTAACTACAATTAAAAAAGTGTTTATTTTCATAATTAAAATATATATATGTGTTAATAATGAATTTTTATTATTTTGTTTTTTAGATCCATTGTGGTAATGTGATTGTCTCCCCTGAAGAAAAAGTTTCTGATGTGAAGACCAGCATAGTCTCAGGGAATCTTACAAGAGATAAAAGGAAGAAAAGTTCAAAATATGCTCTGGCTGTAGCCTCTAGTTTTGGACATGGTAATTAATATATACATTTTAGATGCAATCACATGACATGGATTTCAATCTGCAATTTAAAGTGACACAAGGTGTCAAATTCGTGTTCACTTATTTGACTCAAATTTTCATTTTATTTATAACCATGTAAAATATCTATATAAATTAAAAAAAAAAAATTAAAAAAAACTATTAACAGGGCATGGGCTCAATAATATGTAGCCTCATTTCGTTTGTATTTTAGTCTTGACCCATTGAATTAACTATTGAGTTGACCTCTGAAGAACTTGATGGTCTGAATAATATATAAGCAATAAAAACTTAAATATAAATATGAATTAACAGCAAACATGTGCAATTTGATTTTTCTAAGTTTGTTTAATTTAATTTTATAGACTAATAAAACTATTATTATTTCACTCATTAATGATCGATTGAACAAAATAACATCATTCTCTAGGTTTTTTTTTTGTATATCTCATAGCTGGTCCCACATTAATCTTTGGATTATACATTGGACAAATTTTCATATGAAAAAAACAGTTTCTAGTTCTCTAGATTTCATTTGTGTTCCTGTTGTGAGATAGTGGAGAATTTTAAGAATCAGGTCCAGATGCACTAATAAGTCTGTAAATTTATTTTGTACTTTGTTACTGAAAAATTCCTACAATAATTTAATAAAAAAATTAGCTCATTTGAAACAAACCGTGTTCTGCCTTTGATTTAAGATAATTATGGTAAAAAAAAAAATGTTTGCAAAATGTATGGGAAATCCCAATTAAACCAGAGAAAGTTGGTTATATACTATTGATACACACTATATTCTCCAATACTGTAAAAAGTATTTCCCTTTAAACATGTATGCTTGATAGATGAAATAGAAAAGAAGAAAAAAATATAAAGTAATTAAATTTCTACTTTCCAAAAACTAGTCAATTGTAAAACAAATAAGGATGATTAAATTTTAGCTTTCATGAAACAAATTTAATTCTGCAAACATTCAGTTAAAATAAGAATAAAAGGAGGAAAATAATTACTGTTACATGCAGTGATACTTTGTGTATTTTGAAATCATTGGTAAAACCAAGAATTTCAGATTCTATGAAATGCATATTTTCCATGGATTCTTGCAATATCTATAAAACTTGACTCATAAAGTAACAATTTTAAAAATGCAGAACAAGAAAAATCTGATATTTAATACTAAATTCTTCTTTTTTTTCAGCTATTTTAATTTAATTTTAAAGTCCATCCTTATAACCTTAAAGGCCTCTTTTAATATCAGTGCCTGGCCCACTCATTTAATGTTTTTTGGGTCAGTCCTTAAATACAAAGGAACACGCGAATAAATTATGACAGATTTTTGTGTCTAATATCGCTGATAAATTTGATCTATCATTTAAACAAATGATCTTATATCAGTACATTTAATACTGAAAAAATATATGACATAAAGAAACAAGGATCACGAATTATATGTTTAGATGACAGCATTATATTGCCAAATTCTTAAATAATTGCCAATTTGTCGGTGCAAAATTACATTTTATACTATACTCGTCTTAAATATACTCGATTTGACAGAAAAAGACACCTTTCCCCCTCTAAAACAAATAGATACTTAATGCGTCTGATAGATGTCCTCCTTTTGTGAAGTTCTTGAGAGGGTCGGTGCATACGAAACAGTTTGAACGAGAAAAACTGTATTTACATAAATGACAAATTTTAAATTAGTTTGAAATCAAATAAACCCATTGTTTGTCTTTAAACGCGAAGAAACGTAGAATTTGTATTAGGTACTTAGAAGAATGATAATTTACTCACTTTCATGCACACAAAGTGTCAAGATAAAAATAAATAAAAGATTTAAATCTAGTTAATTATAAATCTCCTATCGGTGCCTCTCTAGGGGTCATCTATTGTCTCTTAGATACCCATTCTTTGGTCGGAATCTTGAGAGGCTTCAGTCAACGAAGTTTGGATAGATCTCTCAACAGTTTAGACAATAATATTTTACGTTGCAGAGTTTTTACTGACACTTCCATTGCATTGTTTTTTACGTCGTAAAATATTACAATCGGATTGAAAATTTGTGATATGGAATTGTCCGTGCAGTGTAATATTTTTGTGCATCATAAGATAATATACTAACAGAAGTTTTGTTTATAATATTGTTTGAAGCCTTACGATGCTTGTAGTGAAGTTGTTTGTAAACTGTTAAAGTTTACACATCATTATTGGAGATTTATTATTAAAATTCAAGCTTTGTATAGAATCACTTGAAAATATTTGTTTATCCTATTATGGAGTTTGAACTTTGGAAAAAACTTCTTGAGATGAAATTAAATACACTTCGTTTAGAGGAGGATATTTGTAAGTGGACGTTAATAACCTCATTGAATAAAATAAATATTCTAAAATTGAAGATAAGTATAATAATGGGAACATCTTGAAAAAATGTGATTTCATAAATGAGTTAAACAGCTACTGTACATGTGGATTCCATATTATTTTTGGGATACCAATTTTCGTTGATTAATAGTGGGAAAACAGGAACCACAAATTAAAATGTTCACTTTATAAACTTCTATGCAGACTTTATTAATACCATGAAATCATATATCAACAAAAAAGCAAATTTCCACCAAGTCATGAAAATTAGTTCCCACGAAAATATGTGATGGGGGATAGGACCTTTATTGGGACTCCGAATTGGGTGTTTTTAAGCTCGGGATTTCAGGATTTACCCTTTCTGGATCTGGGAATTCTTTATTTGAATTTCAGGACCAGGGGATTATGTTGTTTAAAGCCTGGGATTTAGGGATTTTGTGTTTTTAAGCCCGGGATTTCGGGGGCAGGACCCCTCCTTCCCTCCTTCATATGTGAATCCACAATTAAAGGAAACATGAGAAAACCAACGAAAGAAGGCTTTCCACATCAGGAATATTTATAAGGAGTCATATAAATACAGTGAAACCTGATTAAACCGAACCCTGAATAAACCAGAAACCTGTCTAATCCAAACTTGTTCTGAAGACCACTCATACCACATTTTATGCACTGTGAACCTGATGAAACCGAATACCTGCCAAATCCGAACAAAATCTCAAGTCCCGAAAGGGTTCGGTTTAGTCAGGTTTTACTGTAGTAAATAAAAAAAATAAAATGTTATCACAAATATTGTCATATCGTAGTATTTTATGTACATTATTATAATACTCTGTGATACTCTTTTTTTACAAACATCATTGAGATTTTTTGTTTATTTCAGTTCATGCATTTCTACAAGATGAAGACTTTGTTGTAGACAAGATAGATAGCACAACAGCTGAGGAGAAATGTTTGATGCTGATTAAGAAACCAAAATCTTCATCAAAGAAGGTATATTGTATACTTTGTTATGTTGTTAATAGGATGTTTGATTGCCATGTTTTGGACTTTTTGTCAGATTTTCGAAATCCTCTGCTTTTATCCATTTAACCTCATTTTTCTTTTTTTATATCTTTTACAATTGTATAATGATAAGCCATCTGTAAAAGTCTTATAAAATTTGAATTACTTTTTAACAGTTTTTGAGAACTTCAACTTGTCAATGATAAAGCTATGAAAAGTCAAGAGAGAATATTTTCCCACCAAAATTTCAATGGCTAATATCTAAAAAACAAGCACCGTGACCTATATATATTTTTTTGCTCTTTGGATTCTTTTATTAATCCCCTATCTATTTAAACTAGTGTTTTGAAAAGTTAATTACTATGAAACTGAGAAGCGAACTCCCTTAATAGGGGCCTGTATGGTTTTAATTTTGATATCCAGGTCTGAAGAGCACTGCTATTGTGTTTTGAAGAAATGTGTGATATGAGATTCATTCATTTGATAATTACATCTAAATAAACTTATCAAAGATACTAGGACTAAATTTTGTATATACGCCAGACGCCCATTTCGTCTACAAAAGACTCATCAGTGACGCTAGAATAAAAAAAAAAGAGTTAAAAATGCACACAAAAAAAAGTAAAAAGTTGAAGAGCATTGAGGACCAAAATTCCTAAAATTTTTGCCAAATACAGCTAAGGTAATCTATGCGTGAGGTAGAAAAGCCTTAGCATTCTAAAATAAATGCGTACGAAAAAATAAAGAGGTGGGATATTTGTCAATGAGTCAGCAATCCCCCCAAAAAACACAAGGAATTGCAGTTCATGTCTTTTTCTTTTCCACGATTTACAATAAAGACATGTGCATTGTCCCTTTAAAAAAAATCAGTAAAACACCCCTCCCTTAATGCCTATATATATAATACCTCCTTGTAAGGGGTATGTTTGTTTGAAGTTAGTGATCCGTATAGTAATAAATGTGATTCTATACAGGGGCGGATCCAGCCATTTTAAAAGGGGGGGGGGTTCCAACTATATGTCCACATTCAAATGCATTGATCGGCCCAAAAAAAGGGGGGTCCAACCCCTGGAACCGCCACTGCTCTAAGCATAATGTACCGTACCTCACATGGGTAGAACTAATTATACTGGTTTATGTGAGAAAAAATGCTACACAATAATAAATGTAAAATCATAGCTGTTTTAAAAAAAGATTGCAGACATGTTTTTTTTGTATTGAAAGTTTCATGTATATAGAAATAGGAAGATGTGGTGTGAGTGCCAATGTCTCTAATTTTGTTTATTTCAGATGTTTAAATCACAAAGTTGGGCCAATCTGAGTCTGTCTGACTCCCACTTATACAACCAACCAAACTACAACACGGAGGGACGAAAACATAAATACAGGGTAAGACAGCAATCCAACAAACATTTGTCAACCAAAAACACAAATTCAGGGGTCATTACATAGATCCACTGACATGTTTTCCATCTTTAGCCAATCATACAGTTTGGGATTTTCTCATTATTTAAGGAGATATTTGCTTACATCCACTTTTAATTATGTAATCTTTGATGGATGTTCATCTAAAAATAACACATGAAGAGTTCATGTATTTGTTTAGGGGCCAGCTGAAGGACGCCTCTGGGTGTGCGGGAATTTCTTGCTTCATTGAAGACCTGTTGGTGACCTTCTGTTGTTGTTTTTTCTATGGTCGGGTTGTTGTCTCTTTGACACATTCCCCATTTCCATTCTCAATTTTATGTATAGGACAGTGTGAAATTTTATTTTAGCATTATATTTGACAAAGTATTTGGTTTCACATTTCAATATTTCATTAAAGTTCATAGGAAAAAGCCATCATGCAGTCTTCCAAAACAGCCAGGTGTCCCATAAATATACAGTCAAGCTCTAAATTGTCACAAGTCTATGGAAATTGTGAATAGATTTAACAGGCTATAGTACTATAAGTTCACAGGAACCTAAATATTATTTTTTGGATCTACTCCAAATGACGTAATACTATGCTCATAATAAGTTGTTCTTTGAAAATAACATATATTATCAATACATGTACATTGTACTAGTATTTGTCACTGTTATTTTTTTTTCTGAGATTATTTCTTATCACAGATGTTAAATTACGTAAACATTCTTGGCAACTTTATGTAGGTAACTGTGCAAATAAGTGCAGCTAATATTATTTCCTGAACGATCAGTAGGATTTTGAAATTTGAGCTATTATCTCAATATAAAGGGCTCATTTTCTAAACAAGTTTTAAATGTTTGAGAACTGAAGAAATTGGTCAGCTTTAAGCTGATTCAATGTACATTTAAAACAAATAAAAATTAAAATGGATATACCTGAGACAATAATATAATGAAATATTACGTAAAGTTTCAAAATATAATGTGGATTTATTACTTTTCATGGGATATCAATCTTGCATATTCTGAATGAAGGCAAACAATATATTTTAATGATTAAAGTCAGAAGTACAAATTTTCTACAGGCTTGTATGCAGACAGATAAGTTATCATAAGGAAATCAAATACTTATGAAAATACAATTCTTCTTATACCCACGAAAATTAACACACAGGAAAATAAATGAATCCACAGAATAGCTTTTCATCCTAATATGCCATGTGTACCGAGATGGTTATTTAACTATAACATTTTAAAATAAGAACATGATTGGCTGCAGTACTTTTGTGAACACTTTGTCTGATTTGTCTTTTATTATATTTTATAGATGAGGAGAAAGCCTTCAGATCTACAGACAGTACCATCAGAGAGTATGATGAACTTAACTGATTATGGATTACGTGTAGACTCTTATATTCCACAACAGAGAGACATTAAAAATCGTGATTCTAGGAGTGGACATAACAGATTTACTGGAGTTGCTTCCCCTAATTCATGTCATAGTGATGATGTAACGTATAGAAACGGAAAGTCATCTCATAGCGATGATTTAACATATAGAAACAGGAAGTCATCTCATAGCGATGATTTAACATATAAAAATGGCAATGTGAAAGGGAATACTGAAATTAACAATAACAAGTTGGCTAGTCAGACAGGAAGTCGAATGTACAGTAGTCACATGGATATTTATAAAACGGCACCAAAATTGTCTTATATTAAAGAAAAAACAGAAAATTGTATTATTCGTAGTGATGAAATGTATACAGATACCTCTTCCAAAAATGGATCAGTTTATTCTAATGATCAAGATTCTGTATCGCGTGCTCATAGTGTCGGAGATTTGTCGACAGGTTTGACCTTTTCTGTTGTAGGTCAGCGGAAAGCTGACAGTGTACATTCTTTAGCAATTTCACAAAACTCAACATTTAAACCAGTGATAGAAGACAATGGGAAAGTAAGAAAATCAGAAGGAAAAAACTACTCGCACAGCGATGCAAAACGGAAAGAAAGTGCAAGGAGATGCATAGAAAATAAAAAAGATTTACAAAATACTCTACGTGATTTATTATCCAACATTTCTGAAAAGGAAAAGGCTTCTAAAGTTCAAAATATAAGCAATGATAAAAGGGACAGTAGTACACCTGTAAAACCAAAGAGAGCATTACCTTCTGTGCCTCAGGGTCAAGCAAATGACCGCAAAAAACATTATACTGAAATGGTCAAAATGAGAATGTCTCAGCACAGTAGATCAGGAGGTCAAAGCTCATCAAGTGGAACTAGTTCAAGTGTGCGGACAGTACAGGACACTCCGCTGGACAAAGAGGTGTCAGACTTACTCGGTTGTGAAAGAGAAAGCTGCCCAGGAATGTTAGAAAATTCTAAATATTCCGAAAAAAATGGCAATTCATCTTCGCATTTAAATACCACCTCTCATCAGGATACTCTTAATGTTTCAATACCTTCAAGCTTAAGGTCATGTGATTCAGGTCAAGCTACGATTACCTCCCTTAGTAGTACCGTTGATTCTGGCTACTTGACGAATGATGCAGATAATGATATGTACTCGTCTGTTTCTTACACAAAGAGCTTACAAAGGTCAGCACAAAATTTTTATTCAAAGAAGGCTCCAGTTGTTCATACCCAAAGCTTACACAATGAAACTGCCGCTTATAAAAAGCATCAGGGTTTACAAAAAGAGAGTGCAATAGAGAGAGGACCATTTGTTAAGGAACCTAAACCTGTCAATATTGTCAGCAGTGTTGAAGGTCAAAGAACGGGTACTTTCCCAAGGTCAAGTCAGTCAAGGGATTTAAGTGCAAGTGACATTACTCAGGAAAATCAAAAATTCAAACCTCAAATCTGTGATAAACTGGTCAAATACTCCTCAATGAAACATTTGCCAACAAATGACCTTATGGTTGAAGGTCAGTGGTCACAAAAAAACAATGTAATGGCTGGAAGTTCACAAAATCTAAACAAAATGCTTGAACCTAAACAAGTGATCAGGGTTCAGAGTGAAATTCCTGTAAAAGACAGTAAAACACTTAATACTGAAATATTGTCACCTCAGTTTGAAGGTGAAGGTGAAGTTCCTGTGATAGAATCTCATTATAATACACTGCCTGGAAACTGGAAATTTCAAAATAGCCAAAATAGTGATGGTGGATTTAAAAAATGTATTCCAAGCTTATACCAACTTTCCCAAAGTTATCGATTCATACCAGTAATTTTGACAATTGGACTAGAATATAATATTTTGGATCATATACATTTATGTGAAAGTTGTGTTGAATTACAAAATGTCAAAAAGACCCAAAAAAGAGAATCGACTGCCATGTCCCCACCACAGGGGAAATATGCTCAACTTGGCGGGCCAGGAAGTGCATTTAAACCAGTTAGAACATTGAGTGCTGATACAGCCATTTATTCTGTTATTTCTGTTCAGGAATTATCGACTGTGTTCCAAAATAAAGCTTCACTAAAAGGGGATATACTTATAGAGGTTTGTATATATAGAATTTAGGTCATTTATTTTACAATTATTATAATTTATTCATAATTTCTTTATTTAATCAGCAGCCAAAAACGCACATACTCGTCTTTATGAGAACATTACAACAATGTATTGAAATTTTAAAAACGAAACAAACAAAAATATTTAGCCACTATACATGCTATAAGGAACACTTAAATTAATTTCTGGATTTAGCGTTATCATGGTTATGGTACATTTAATGACATGAATTAAATGCTCCTTTATTTTTTTACATTTTGCAATTTAATTATACTTTGTTAATAAAAACTAAAAGAAGCTGCATTGAAATGCTCAAGGTCAAATATTGGAGAATCCAAACCTAATTAAAAAAAAATCAAAATGACAAAAAAATATTGTAAAAACTTGGCAATGAATTAGAGCTTCATATGAGGGAGATATTATATCTTTCTAATAGTAAAATGAAAATAAAAATAAATCAACAAATTTAGATAAGACAATTATACATATTTTCTTGGCAGTACTGAATTACTGGCTACTGGGCTTCCTGGTGATACCATCAGAGACCAACAGTCTACCAGTTCTAAAGCTTCATGTAGATAATAGTGTCTGAATTTATCTAGATTTCTCAATTTTCATTAATTTTGTCTTTTTATACTCATATTAATCTTACATTTACCTTGGGCTCATGAACACTGACATGATAAAAGATTTCTTATGTAATTTTTCGGTCACAATTGCTGTAGTTTCATTAATGTCTTTATAATGTTTAGTATTGCTTCTGTTCAATTGCATTTGCAAATTCTATTTATGTTTTTAAATTCATTGATTAGGTCAACCAACAGATAGTACTTGGAGAGCCACTAAATTCAGTAAGAGATTTGATATCAAGTGCCTCAGGAGAACTTATATTGACTGTAGCTAGAACTCCAGTTCATACTGCAATATCTACTCAAACAACCAATGAAATGGCAAAACAGAACATACCATCAACCAATGAACACTCAGCAATTAATCATGTTCAAAATGGCAGTCAACAGCCTAAAAATCTGGTAAGTTTAAAAAAGAAAGAAGATGATACAGGGCCAGTAAAATATCATAAATTCAATTGTAATAGTCAATACTTTGGCAAAAAATAAAAACAATAAAAAGACAAAACCAAAATATTATTACGTACGTACATGAAGAAAATAATATCACCAAAAACCAGGGTTGCTCTAAAAGGATCACCATTACCTGCTCTACGTGTGACTTCCATTTTGGTACTATTTTTAAAATAGTGTATAAACAGTCTACCCAGTAATAAGAATAAGGGAAATGTGGTTTTATTGCCAATGAGACAATTTTCACCAAAACTATATGATGAAGAAGTTAGCAACTGTAAGTGACCAATCAACAATGAGTAAAACCATTACTACATAGCAAGCTATAAAAGGACCTAACATGAAAAATGTAAAACAATTTGAAGGGGCAAACGTCTGACATCTACAAAATATACTTCTTAAAGGGACTATGGCATACCGCTGAACTGCATAAAATCTTTCTACCGTAGTCAGCATATATTCTAAAACAAAAATTCACCTTTTCAAAATGAAAAAAATTGTCCATATCTTAGATTTACTCAGAAATGAGCTGAATACTTGTTTGAGCTAATCAATCAACAGCTGTCATTCTTTTTGATTGAATTATTGCTACATGAACATATGAAAAAATAAGGAGCTGTGATGTCCCCAATGAGACAAATTAATATCCACCAGAGTTTGAATAGCATGGATATAAGTTAGATCATCTTACAATCTTCAACAATGACTTATTATGAGAAAAAATCAATGCCATATATTTTAAGCTATAAAATGCCCATGATGAAAAATGAGAATTAACTCTACATGAATGTTTTATTTATTACAGATGGATTCACAAGTGGAACATTTAAAGAGACAAGTTGCCAAGTTAAATGTAGAGCTGAAACGAAAAAACAAAGCCATTCGTGAACTGAACTGTTTGTTACCTTGGACACCAAATGATAACCAATCAGAAATTAATGGGAACAATGACATCACACTTAATGGACTAAGTGAAGATGAATTTATTGTTTAAAACATTTATTTTTATTGGACACCAAACATCACCGAATGCCAACTAAAAGTTGATGGAGATTGTTAAGCTGAATTTTTTGTTTAAAGCTTTTAAATTTGAATAACGGCTTTATTATTAACTGGAAACAAACAAAAATTAGAAATAAGCTGCGAATGTACATTATTTTGAAATTCCACATAATGAAAATACTGACATTTTTTGTAGAGAACAGAAAACAAAATGACAATGTAGTTACTGCAGATATTTTGTCCATGTGCAGGATTTCTTATATTTTATAATTTCCTTGGCAAAGCAAACTGCAATAGTTTACTTACTGATAGCTTAATGATCAGTTTCTTTGGAATACATATTGTCTAAACAGAGGAGATACAATTACTTACCTTGAGATACTGTGTCACAGCCTGTGCCTTCCCTTTACATTTATTGCTAGCAACAAAGGGGGAATAACTCTATTTATAATTTTTGAAATTCACTAATTTCAGATTGCCATACTTTTCAGCACAACTTTATTTGTTGCTTTCTTTAATTAAAGAGATATCACTGTGCAAATTGCAACTGATAAAAATGAAATGAGAAATGTTTAAATTCAATGATAATGAGTTTAAATCACTAACTAATAAATATTTTAGTGTGGATGGATATTAAGAGTTACCTCCCATGTACTGTTTACCCTCAATCGTAACTACTCGGCCATTCTCGCTACGCAGTACAATAGTTATTTCTTCGTGCAACCAGAAAGGCCGAGTTGTTCCGATTGTGTTTACCCTATTTCAATTTCAAAATAGAGAGATTTTTTTTATTAAAAAAGTATATTTTTTGTAATTGACAGTTGAAGTTTGTATTTAATTTCCTAAAAAGAAAAAGAATAATATGTATTTACTATTAAAAATGAAATAGCATTTGTTACATTAAATGTAAATGAAATTGATGTGTCTCTGTCAAAGTACATGTAGTAGTTAAAATCTTGATTAATTATATTTTTAAAACTTTCCTCCCCTCCAACAACAGCATAATCATAATAAGAAAAAATACAAAACTGTTTCAACCATTCACTCAACTGAGAAGAAAATAAACCTCAAAGATGAGAAAATGTTCGATTTATTTTTTATGTAGAAATTTCTAGTCAGATTAAACATTTGTTTCCTCCTTCTATTGTTTTATTGTAAAAAAGAAAATGATGAATGGGAAGGGGTTGAAAGTGGGTGTTTTTGTCAAATAGGAAGATTTTTTACCCTCTCTCTCGTGCTTGGGTCTATAGGGGAGATTATAATTTTAAATGAAAAAGAGGGAGTCCACCTCCTATAACTAGTGTGTTTGCAGGTATTGTATTAGGTGGAAAAAAGTAATGAACATGTTTTGTTATATCATGAATTTCTTTATTAATAAATTATTGTGAAACTATGCATAAATAATAGAGAGATAGTGTATGTTGAGAAAAAGGATATGATAACAAAACATATATGATTATTATTATATGTTTACATATTAAACTTCTAAAATAAATATATAAATATAATAACTTCTTGTTTATTAACCGGTTTAATTCAATCTTTAAACTTTCAATTTCACTCCATAACTTGTTTGTCAATATTTAATATGAAACCAACATTATGGAGAATTCATTAGTTTTCTGGATCAGGAAAACTGGTATTTTTGTGGATTTTTTTATTCCTGGATATGCTGAAGTCTGTATTTAAGCCTCAAGAAAACCTCTACTTAGTTCAACATTTAAAAGGTAAAATCACAAAAATATTGACTCTGACGAAAATTTGAAAGGGCAATTCCCTAATCTAATGACAAAATCAAAAGCTGAAACACATCAAACGAATATATTCCTGACTCAGAACAGGCATTTTCTGAAGTAGGAAATGGGGGATTAAACCTGGCTTAATAGCTAGCTAATCCTCTCACTCTTTGGCAGTTGCATAAAATTCCATTATATTCACAACGATGTGTGAACAAAACAAACAGACCTAATAGGTACAAATGACAAAATTAGTGAGTACAGCAGTCAAAAATGTGGTATTATCTTTAATCACTTTGAAAAAAAAAGCATAAAAGGCATATAGACAAAGCACAATAGCAAAAATGAAAGACAAGAATACAAGAATTACTAAAGCACATTAACACAATGACGGGATGTATAAGTACGGAGTCACATCATGACAAAAAAAAAACACAAGAGGCAATTACAGTCGACAAAGCACATTAACAAAAAAGAAATAAATGGTTTTAATACCTATACCTACAAAATGGACAAAACTTAGTACCCCTCTAATGGTAATGAATTAACAGTAAGTCTTATTTTGACCAGAATTGTTACCATCGAATTCTGCATACAATTTGATGAATAGCATCAGTTCATCGACATTGTTGTTTCCATGCAAACATATAATGGTCCTAAAACATATGTTAACCAATTGTGTGGAAAAGTAGATTTTCTAGGTACTAGTACCAGTTCAAATGTCAAAATCACTAGTATGACCAGCCTACAGTTTTGTAAACAATGAGGTTTATAGGGAGTATTCTCTAAATTACGATTCCCTTTTTAGCTCACCTGGCCCGAAGGGCCAAGTGAGCTTTTCTCACCACTTGGCGTCTGTCATCGTCGTCGTCGTCGATAACTTTTTACATTTTGAACTTCTTCTAGAGAACCACGGAATGGATTTAAACAAAACATGGCAAGAATGTTCCTTATGAGGTGCTGACCAAATGTTGTTACTTTGTAGCCGATCCATTATCCAAGTTGGCTGCCAGCGGGGAATTTAGTTTAACATAGGACTATACGGAAAAAGCATACAAATGACTTCTTTTAGAGAACCACTGAATGGAATGAAACAAAACATGGCATGAATGTTCTTTATGAGGTGCTGACCAAGTGTTGTTACTTTTTAGCTGATCCATCATCAAAGATGGCCGCCAGTGGGGGACTTAGTTTAACATAGGACCCTACGGGAAATGCATACAAATGACTTCTTTTAGAGAACCAATGAATGGAATAAAACCAAAAATGGCATGAATGTTCTTTATGAGGTGCTGACCAAGTGTTGTTACTTTGTAGCCGATCCATCATCCAAGATGGCCGCCAGCGGGGGACTTATTTTAACATAGGACCCTATGGGAAATGCATACAAATGACTTCTTTTAGCGAACAACTGAATGGAATGAAACCAAACATGGCACGAATGTTCCTTATGAGGTGCTGACCAAGTGTTGTTACTATGTAGCTGATCCGTCATCCAAGATGGCTGCTAGTGGGATGCTTAGTTTAACATAGGACCCTATGGGAAATGCATAAAAAAGTCTTCTTCTAGAGAACCACTAAATTGATTGAAATCAAACATAGCCTGAATGTTCCTTTCCTTATGAGGTTGTGTTGTTACTTTTAGCCAAATTTAGCCAAATTTTATATTTTTTATATGATTTCAAAAACCCAAGAAGAATCAGGTGAGCGATACAGGCTCTTGCGAGCCTCTAGTTATCACACTTCAATGATGGTGCTATATGGATATTCATGGATATCTTCCAATTGTTTCTTATTGGCAGGAGGTTTCCCCCATGAATGTTCACAAATTGAATGTGTGTAAGAGCAATTTTAACCCAAAAAATCAACTTTACCATGGCTATAGGTTTGTATAAGTATAAAGAAGCAAAAAAAACAAAAAACAAAAAAAAACAATTAAAACATTGAAGTAAATTTTAAGGCCCCTTTAAAGGTTTTGTAGGACTGTAAGATCCATCTTCCACATAAAACACCTATGGGCATTTTGAAATGCTAGCAGGTATGATTCAGACAAACATCGTTTGAATTTGAAAATAATAAGATTTGGTATATTATATATCTGTTAATGAGACAATAATACTCCAGAGTCCAAATGATTTTAATGTAAGGAACTATAGGTCGCTCACCAGCCTTCAAATTTGAGCAAAACATATATCATTTGTCTACAAAAAGCCCATTCATGACAAAAACATTTTGAATCAAAACTTCTTCAACATACATGAATGCATGAATACAACAGCTTGGAAGAGAAATATCAATAATAAGAATTGTGTAATTGCCACTAAGGTAGCTGCAATTACCCACTAATTCTCTAACCCATGTTTAAAAAAACCCAATTGAGATGTAAACTAATAAAGGCTAAAAAAGATACAATAACCCTACCAAAAAGCAGACAGCAGCCGAAGTTTGATTTTTGTTTGCCTAGTGTACAGTTCCATGATAGATAATGAAGGTTTATCCAGTAATGTCTATGTAACGTCCAGTGGCAAGTTAGATGAATATTTAGGACGAAAACATATTATAAAACTTATAATAACAATATCAACCCGCTTTGTGTTGGATCTACATACTGAGCTATATTTTAAATAAATGTGTGAGTTCACAAGGTAACAGTCCCCAGGATACACTGAATACTTAGACATTATTATTTTGACTCCGAACCTATATAAGTCTTTACTCTTAACCCTTAATGCCACGAATCCAGTAAAAGAGGGGCAGGCAAATAGGCAGCACCAACAAACTATTCAGAATCTTGTAGAAGTTTTTGCTGTTGATATATTGGTAATACTATCCAAAACCCATGCAAAATGAGACCTTTCCAGCTAGCTATTGTTAATTCAAATGCAAACATCCACCATATGCTCCTGAAACATTCAATAATGTACATGTTGACAGAAATTTCGATTTCCTTTGCAATCAATAAAATTGAGAATGGAAATGGGGAATGTGTCAAAGAGACAACAACCCGACCAAATAAAAAACAACAGCAGAAGGTCACCAACAGGTCTTCAATGTAGCGAGAAATTCCCGCACCCGGAGGCGTCCTTCAGCTGGCCCCTAAACAAATATATACTAGTTCAGTGATAATGAAAGCCATACTAATTTCCAAATTGTACACAAGAAACTAATATAAAAAAAAAAAAAAAAAAAAACAATGTTTTACGTTGGTCGAAATTTGCGCTCTACTAACAGAGCATACTCAAACTCTCCGAAGTCTGATTAACAATCAACTACTCAAACAGCTGCCATAAACAAAAAACAATCTCCAAAAAGAAAAGTGGACAGCAAATCAAATTCTCCTTCAAGCGACAACTGCCTCCATGAAATTCTCCAGTTCCAAAGAAACCGTGACACAGAAATACTTGAACTACTTGTAAAACAGAGAACAGATTAACAACATACAATATAGAAGGAATAAAACCTCCTTTCTGCATTCTCTTCTCAACAACTCTCACATAATCATTATCTGTCTTCAAGAACACTTCGTATGGGACTAGTACTGTCAGTCAAACATCTTACATAATCCAGAGACATATATACACATATAAATAAATTTTGTGTATTTACTGTCTTCTGATTGGTTAAAATTATTAGTTTATTTTCAATGTTGTCAATTTTGATGGCGACACGCCCATTCTGACGTTGTGTATTCATACGCTTACATGTGCGTACGTTGTTATTGTCAAGATAAATAATATAAAAAGTTCTTTGACTGCGGCATTATTTTTAATGGAAATTTATTTATAATGAATGGCAATAATTTATTTTGATTTTATTGAACCATAAAACTTTTTTTTGACTGTTCACATTTAACATAATCCGCTTCGCGGATTATTCAATGTGAAGAGTCAAAAATTAGTTTTATGGTTCAATAAAATCAAAATAAATAAAAGCCATTCATTAAGTATATATGTCTCTGCACAATCTATTACCTGATTGGGAGAACTGAACCAGATGCCATGACCTCCGAATGAACCACTATATGGCTTCAACCGTACTAGAGGGCAGGAATAGGAGTATCTATTCTCTTGTCAAAATTGTGAAACAATCAAATTCAAAAACATCAGATGGAAAAATGAAAGAAAACTCTCTACAATGATAACCTCAATCTGGAATATCTGATTAATAAATGTTTACATGTACATGCCAATTATGGACACTGACTAACAGTATGAATACGGAGTACATACGCGCGCAATTCAGACTGCATGAAAGCTAGTTAAAATCCCTTGACAGCTAACAAATAGTAGTGTAATTGTGATCCAAATTTATAATTAAAAATCAATCAGTAAACATGTATATCAAATGAATTTAATGAAAATTATGAAGTAGAAAAAACAATATAAAAAAACCATGACCTTGTGCAAGGCAAAAATATAAGTTTCGAACAGGGGCTTAAGTATTATCGACAGATCTACAATGACCATACGTTTATGGCAATACATATTTTCATATGCTCCAATATATCAAAAACAAAAACAAAATCAACCTCAGTATCTATATATCCTTTTAAATTATTTTTTTTTTTTTTTTTTTAAATCAAACTCTTTTAGAATACGTTTATTCAAACGGCCAATGATTTCACAATGGTTCTGTCTTACTTTATTGGTACTATAAACAACCGTGTGACCACCATATGCTTAATTTGTAATAATAATTCTACAGGAACTGCCTAACACCAAGTCCTAATCTCTATAACTAAAATGCAGGAATATAGACGAAATTCCTGACTTAGTATTTAGCAATTACAGGTATCATAGAAAGAGTATTCTAACAAAGGGCCGTAGCTGGTGCCTACATGTATACCTTTTTTATAGCAGGTAAAAGGCGAAGGCCACCAATGGGTCTAAAAAATATCGACCGTGCAAGTGCTGTATAGCCAGTCAAGGCTGTTAAAAACTTCCAGTTGTTGGGTCTTCAATGCAGCGAGAATTTCCCGCCCCCGGAGGCCGCTGCTTCAGCCGACCCGTAAACAAAAATGTTTCCTAGTTCCGAGTGATAATAGACGTGACACTAAATTCCTAAATATATAAAAGAAACTAAAATTAAAAATCATACAAGAACAAGAAAGGCAAGAGGCTCCTTACTTGGGACAGGCGCAAAATTATCATGCGGCTGGGTTAAACATGTTTTTTTTTAAAGATCTCAACCCTCCCCAGTCTGTACAAGTATGTAGTCGTTTTATCCAGATATGTCGCAAATGTTATACGTGAAACCTTGAAATTGTTTTTCAGTAGACATTTTTACATCACAGGTCTGCGAATATAAAAAAAAAAAAGCTGTGGTATGAGTGCCAATGAGACAACTCTCCGCAAGAGACGTAATGACACAGAAGTTAACAACTATAGGTCATCACACGGCCTTCAACAATGAGCAAAGTCCATACCGCATAGTCAGCGATCATGAAAAGGACCCGAAATGACAATGTAAACAATTCAAACGAGAAAACTAACGACCTAATTTATCATACAAAAAAAAAAGGAAACGAAAAACAAATCTGTAACACAAAAAGAAACGACAACAACTGAATTACAGATCCTGACCTTAGGACAGCAGTTATATTATATGATATTTTTAAAGTAAATTTTCTGTTTCTTTTCTCCTTTTCATTTATTCAAATTTGATGTTTTCTGGCTTTAATTTTTGCATACGATATTACAATAACTCTGCATGGAGACGATCATAGTCCTAACAGTCACAGGCCGAACGGGAGGGGGTGTCCCTATATAGTTACAGCGACCAACGTTTCGGGAAAAGAATATGCATTTATCCGGTGACTATGTGCACCACCAGGCCTGCTTCCCTTAAAATTCGCCTCTTGTGTATCACAGAATAGCCTTTTTTCTGCAGAGATATAAAACAGTACATAACGTATTATCAAGGAATTGTATATTTAAATCCTTGGTATTATATATATGTCTCAGTTTTCTGGCATCTGCCATAACAGAGAGGATCAGAGGGTCCTGATCCCAAAATCACGAGGTCCCGAATTCAAAGAAATATAAGTCCCAAAATCCCAAAATTCAAAAAAAGAATTACGGCATCCCGAAAGGAATAATCATGGGCCCGAAATCCAGAGCTTAAAACCACCCGATCCCGACGCCCCGACAAAGGTCCAGCTGCAAGTGCCCCCTCGGCATAAAAGATCATAAAAAGTGACAGAACACTATAGTTTTAGAAGTCTCAGAAATGAGAGGTGCAAAATATGTGAATTACATGTTTGTCATATCGTACAGTCATAGGACAAAAGTGAGTTTTCACTATAAAAAAATGTCTCATCATTTCAACTAAAATCGATATTTTAAAAAAAAATGTTATTGCGTAAGTCTATGAGCGATTTTTATAAAACAGATCATACTATAAGAAGAAAAAAAGATTTTAGTTGAAATGATAGGACATTTTTTGAGTGGGTACTCACTTTTGTACAACAACTTACAAATGCATTTAATATATAAATGAAACTAAGTTAAAACATTAGTTAGTTGAGGGTAAAAAATAATACGACCTGATGAGGAAATAAAGCTTTTTTGAAGTTCCCGCTAAAAAATACTTACTGATTTAGCAGAGTTATTGTTCTTGCAGGAAGTTGATGAAAAATATGGCGACATCATGAAAAGAAAAACAGACACTGAATATCCACTATTACAGAAGTTTGCCTTCATTTGAACTGGTAAAATTTGTGTTCAGGCAAAATTAAACACATCACTTATTATTTTAATTATAAATTTCCCTAGTATACTGCCTGACTCCTTTGTCGAAGTAGGCCGAACCTAGGGACGGTGGTTTCCCAGACCCTAAATCACAGACACAAAGTCCTCAAAGAATAACTACCTGTATGGGAAAGTGTCTCAATATCGGAACTTTAATATCATAAAAATTTCCTCAAAACATACATATATAATGGCAGTATGGTGACAGTGTATGACCTTCGAAAAAAATGTATGTGCCATTTATAACCTGTTATTATAATTTCCAGTACAAACAAATTAGGGTAGAAAATTATGCCCTTTACTGTCAGGCATCAAACAGTCATTTCCATCTACCGTTAGTGTCAAATTGATTAAAATTTTGACGTGATTGGCCAAAATATTCTTATTGTGATTTATCAGAGGTCTCAAATAATTATCGTAACCGTCATTTTTGGGACAAATAAAAGTGATTTATCAAAATCAATTATTTTTTTTACAGTGGGTCTCATTGGGGTCTAAGCATGAAGATTTTCTGTAAGCGTGACACATGAAAATCAAAATATTGTGCAGTGAAAACTGGAAAAGAAGTCTAGCGGGACACAGGAAATCACAAAAAAAATGAGAATTGCTTACGTATATAGTGTAAGCAGGATACAGGAATTTGACAAAACAACGAGCGGGATCCGGGATCAGAACTCCTCAATGAGACCCCCTTAACAATCTAGATGAAAGTGTACATTTCATCCTCATGTACCAAAAATTACCATTTACATCATTTGGCAAGAATTTTTACCGTTATTAAGATACCCCGATTTCCACCCTCTATTAACAAATGGGATACTGAAAACAAGGTTTAAGTTTTAAAGTTTAATTTCATGACTCTTGATTGATCGTATTGCTCATAAGGAGTCTATAACACTTTACTTGAAAAGTTTTGATCCTGATCCTATTGTTATGATTGACACCAACTTTTTAAAAGTTTTTCCATCCCCCAAGGGTGACTGGGGAAGAGAAATATGGTCACTTGGTCTTCTCCTGACCGACAGTAAACGCTTGCCGAAGTGGGGCGTCTGTTTGGCTGTGCGGGATGTATCAAGTTTGCAGTCACGTCTAGTCAGAATGGGGACATTAAATCCGATGTCTTGTGTAAAGAAAGTGCCACGCTCTTTGTACGTTATTTAAAGAACCCTTACAACAACTCTTTGGGGGCCCGTAGGTGGCCTGTTGTAAGGCAAAATTTCCCTATCCAATATAGTACCCTCATTTTTCAGTGGCAGTCGAAATTTCCCTGACCATCATTCCTTATGGCCTCTATTATGACAAGACCTATCTATTGTATTTATTGTAAACTTGTTCTTGTCCTGTATATGCATGAAATACTTGCCACTGGACGTTAAGCAACCAACAATCAATCAATCTAAGTTTTTCCTTTTACAAATGTATGGTACACTGTTGCTCATGGTAATTTATCAAGGTATCTAAATTTATATTTGTTTAAATGCATGATACAGGGCTTGCCAGTTCTTGAAATCACCTTCCTCTTGCAAGAATTGTTCTCTAAAAAAATGTTCAGAGTTCTCCCCAGGCAATGTCAGGATTTTTTCTCATTGCCCTCACTGCAGTTCAACATCAGAGCTTGCACATATTTTTTTCAATGACAATGATGCGGCACCAAGATCGTTTGTAATGGTTTTTTACTTTGCAAAAACTACTCATTGTTAAGTGTATTTGTGTAAATTAGCTGTAGGGTCCGAATCCTGAGCCCTAATCTTTTAAATAAAGTTAAATACATGTACTTGGCACTACTTGCATTATATTTGACAAGACATTTGTCTTCATCTACTTTATTAAGGCCAAAAAAAAATATATGTCTATTTCCCGACCGACTCTGACTCAAACCCCCCGGACACTAGATCTTTTTATTCAAATATGGAAAAAAAGCGTGTCCGATCCAGATCTTACTATGCCCAAACAATCAAAATGGCTGCTCCCAGCACAAATGTGCTACAATTAAGGTTTAAAAAATGTCGGCACTGGGAGGATTATTCAATGAAAGCTTCTTGAAAGGGATTTAATCATTTTGGGGTACAGGACCCTAACCAAACATGACATTTAACCGACTGCAAATCTGACAGGGAGTTCAAAAATTAAAAAAAAAAAAAAAAAATCCCGACCTACAGACCCTAATTTATTTGCCTTGGCAGCAGGAAACAGACATATATTTTTTTTGTTCTATTGACAATGCACATGTAAAAATGTACATGTACTTAAAATCATTTTAATAAAAGCGCACTGTTTTTCAAAAATTATCATAATACATGTATTAATCTGTATCATGTTTCTAAACTTATGACTCAATGACAATGTTTGTTTATTGTCATCATGGTCATATTGGGAAGATTCACATGTAGCTACTGTAAATAAGGAAGAAGATCACCATAAATCAGTACACAAATGATATGATTTTAGATACTGTCTATTTATTGTAAACACAATGCAAGAAGAAAGACATTTGATAATAAATGTCAGACTAACATTGGAAAATCCTTTTTTTTAATCCTGGAACTACCTGGTGTACATTTATTATACATACAATGAATATGTAAATAGGGTAAGGCTAATAGTATTAAATTTATACTCAATTACAGGAAGATGGGATATGAAGTAAACAGATTTCAGGGTGATGTTGACGAGGAGCTGATATGTCCTATTTGTAGCAGTGTTTTAGAAGAACCCCTACAGGTATATATGTGTCAAAATAAACAATATGTGATTCAGTTAGAAATGTATCTTTAAGATTTAAGAGAATGCTTCTAGTTTACTTTGAAATATCTTTTTGTATATTTGATGTGTATAAACATGTATTTATGTGTCCTTGTAGGTTCACCATGTTCACATGTCTGATGGCATGGTTAGATCTTCCTGATGAATTTAGAGGGCAGAGACATAGATGTACATTTGAATTTGTATTCATTGAAATTGAAGACAACTACATAGATATAGGAAGATGTGGTGTGAGTGCCAATGAGACAACTTTCCATCCAAAAAACAATTTAAAAAAAAAGTAAACGATTATAGGTCAATATACGGCCTTCAACATGGAGCCTTGGCTCACACCAAACAACAAGCTATAATGGGCCCAAAAATTACTAATGTAAAACATTCAAACGGGAAAACCAACATTCTAATGCATGCATGCATTGTAACATAGACAGTTCAAACATTAAAACATTGTAATGGACTCTTAACACCTGAAAATTATCAAACACTGTATTGATGGTATTGATTGCTCACTATACAATGTACATGCTATATAAACACACCATAAATTATTGCCATTGTACAATAATCTTGCATAAATCAACCAACTGAACACTATGAACTAATAACAATAAATAATATAAAAATGAAGATGTGGTATGATTGCCAATGAGACAACTATCCACAAAAGACCAAAATGACACAAACATTAACAGTTATAGATCACCATAACCAGTTTGTGTCAGTTTCACTGCATCAACAAAAATTTTTTTCATGGTTTTGCCAAAGTCTGTGTACAGTAAATTTGTTCTTCTTTGAACATTTAAGATTTTGGTTCATCTATAACATGTATAACCATGAAATCTACAATATATTGTTTCCTAAAAATGTAAATGTATCCATATTATGTTTTTTTTTTAATTTTTAGGCTCCAGCGTGTGAACATGCCTTTTGTGCAGCATGTATACAGGAATGGCTAACACGTCAACCTACCTGCCCTGTGGATAGAAACCCCATCACACCCAACCAACTTAAACCCGTCCCTCGCATCCTACGTAATCTACTGTCTCGTCTCCAAATCACATGTGACAATGTCGGTTACGGCTGTACAGCTGTGGTCAAACTCGACATGTTAGCAGCACACCTACAAGAATGTGAACATAACCCTAAGAAACCAGTCCATTGTGAACTTGGATGTGGTCTTGTTGTGCCAAAAGATGAACTTAAGGTATAGTCATGATATAAAGAGTAATATCACAAAAATACTTAACTCTGAGAAAAATTCAAAGCGGAAAGTTCCCTATCAAATGGCAATATTAAAAGCTCATGCACATCAAACAAATTTACAACTGTTTCAGTCCTGACTTGGTACAGGCATTTTGTAATGATGAAATTGGTGGATTAAGCCTGGTTTTATAGCTAGCTAAACCTCTCACTTGTATGACAGTCACATAAAATAAATGAGGCAACAGACAAGCAACACCAAGCCATCTGTAATAGGTTTCAGAAGGCTTATGATTTAAGGTAAAGGAACAGTAAATGGGCTATGTCGCAGATTTTGCTACAAAATTGCATACAACCTTGGCTCGTTGAACTACAACTGAAAATCGAAAAAATAATACATTTATCTCTTTTATTTGCTGAAAAGTTGCAGATTGATTTCTCTTAATATGGGTGAATATTTGTATAGAAAGCACATAAAATCAGCGAAAAACCTTCTAAAATTTATCTTAAAATCGCCAAATCTCTAATTCTACTCCATAGATTTTTCTTAAAAAACTATATATTGTTGACACATAAATTTCTGTTTTAATGATATAAAATAATCATAGGGTCACCGACTTCGTTTTTTATCTAATAATCAATTTGTTACCTTATTGGTAGTGAAAAACGTCAAAAATCAACGTTTTACGGCCTGCAACGCGATAACGCTACGATTATTTCGACGTTTTGATGGATTTTTTCACAAAGAACGCAACTTCGAATGATGTAAACTGTAAAAACGAAGTCGGTGACCCTATCTTTATTTTGCATTATTATAACGGAAATTTATGTATCAACAACATATAGTTTTTTAAGAAAAATCTATGGAGTAGAATTAGAGATTTGGCGATTTTAAGACAAATTTTAGAAGAGTTTTCGCCGATTTTATGTGCTTTCTATACAAATGTTCACCCATTTTGTAAGAATTCAATCAGTAATATTTCAAATGATAATTGAGATAAATGCATTATTATTTCGATTTTCAGTTGAAGTTCATCGAGCCAGAGCTGTATGCCAAATTTTACTGAAATCGAAGACATAGCCCATTTACTGTAACTTGACCTTAAGCTTTAAAAAGATAATGCTAAATTGTTAATTAAATGTACAATGTATCAGATCTTTTGATTATAACTCAGAATCATTAATATTTAAGCAGTATGTTATTTGCCAAGAATTGAATTGCTTTATTTTCTAGATGATTGGCTTTTGTAAATTTAAGAAAAAAAATATTGTATTTTTATTATTTTTATACGACCGCAAATTTTGAAAAAATTTTCGTCGTATATTGCTATCACGTTGGCGTCGTCGTCGTTGTCGTCGTCGTCGTCGTCGTCTGAATACTTTTAGTTTTCGCACTCTAACTTTAGTAAAAGTGAATAGAAATCTATGAAATTTTAACACAAGGTTTATGACCATAAAAGGAAGGCTGGTATTGATTTTGGGAGTTTTGGTCCCAACATTTTAGGAATTAGGGGCCAAAAAGGGCCCAAATAAGCATTTTCTTGGTTTTCGCACTATAACTTTAGTTTAAGTTAATAGAAATCTATGAAATTTTGACACAAGGTTTATGACCACAAAAGAAAGGTTGGGATTGATTTTGGGAGTTTTGGTTTCAACAGTTTAGGAATTAGGGGCCAAAAAAGGGCCCAAATAAGCATTATTCTTGGTTTTCGCACAATAACTTTAGTTAAAGTAAATAGAAACCAATGAAATTTAAAGACAATGTTTATGACCACAAAAGGAAGGTTGGTATTGATTTTGGGAGTTTCGGTCCCAACAGTTTAGGAATTAGGGGCCAAAAAGGGACCCAAATAAGCATTTTTCTTGGTTTTCGCACCGTAGCGTTAGTATAAGTAAATAGAAATCTATGAAATTTAAACACAAGGTTTATGACTATTAAAGGAAGGTTGGTATTGATTTTGGGAGTTTTGGTCCCAACAGTTATGGAAAAAGGGGCCCAAAGGGTCCAAAATTAAATTTTGTTTGATTTCATCAAAATTGAATAATTGGGGTTCTTTAATATGCCGAATCTAACTGTGTATGTAGATTCTTAATTTTTGGTCCCGTTTCCAAATTGGTCTACATTAAGGTCCAAAGGGTCCAAAATTAAACTTAGTTTGATTTTAACAAAAATTGAAACCTTTGGGTTCTTTGATATGCTGAATCTAAAAATGTACTTAGATTTTTGATTATTGGCCCAGTTTTCAAGTTGGCCCAAATCGGGGTCCAAAATTAAACATTGTTTGATTTCATCAAAAATTGAATAATTGGGGTTCTTTGATATGCCAAATCTAACTGTGTATGTAGATTCTTAATTTTTGGTCCAGTTTTAAAATTGGTCTAAATTAAAGTGCAAAGGGTCCAAAATTAAACTAAGTTTGATTTTAACAAAAATTAAATTCTTGGGCCTCTTTGATATGCTGAATCTAAACATGTACATAGATTTTTAATTATTGGCCCAGTTTTCAAGTTGGTCCAAATCAGGATCTAAAATTATTATATTAAGTATTGTGCAATAGCAAGTCTTTCAATTGCACAGTATTGTGCAATGGCAAGAAATATCTAATTTTACAATATTGTGAAATAGCAAATTTTTTTTTAATTAAGAGTTATCTTTCTTAGTCCAGTATAGTAAGCAAGAAATATCTGCAAGAATTTTTTTAATTGGAGTTATCTTTCTTTGTCCAGAATCAACTTAAATCTTTGTTGTATACAATATACAATGTATATTCACTTTTCACTACCAACTGATAAATTTAAATAATCTTTACCATTCAGTGATAACAAGCAGTTTTTTTACATCTTAATATTTTATGATGTATTTAAATGAGTAGTAATTGTTGCAAACTCCATTAGAATATTTTAATTGAAATTAGTTTTGGAATAAGGGAAAGGGGGATGTGATTAAAAAATTGGGTTCAATTTTTCTCATTTGAAATTTCATAAATAAAAAGAAAATTTCTTCAAACATTTTTTTGAGAGGATTAATATTCAACAGCATAGTGAATTGCTCTAAGAGAAAACAAAAATTTTAAGTTCATTTGAATACATTCATTCTGTGTCAGAAACCTATGCTGTGTCAACTATTTAATCACAATCCAAATTTAGAGCGGAATCCAGCTTGAATGTTGTGTCCATACTTGCCCCAACCGTTCAGGGTTCAACCTCTGCGGTCGTATAAAGCTATGCCCTGTGGAGCATCTGGTTTATGAATATTTTATTCAGGAACATAATTGTGTGAGAGAGTTACGGAACCTTGTACAGCAGCAGCAACACAAAATGGCAGAAATGCAAACAGAATTGACAGAACACAAATTACAAATAAATGAACAAAAACGAGAATTACAGCTTTTAAAGGTAACAGTAATAAATACTTAAATATGCATCATTATATATGTCATTGATTAACATGTGTTTATGAAAATAAGGAGATGCAACTTGATTAGCAATTAAACAACTACAGGTCTCAATGTTGCCTTCAGCAATGAGCAACACCCCTCAGTACAGTAAACTACAAAAGGGTCAGTTATGAAAATGTGTAAACAAAATAAAAAAGGAAAACATATATATGCCAAATACAGTTATGTCATCAATCACTAGATTACAAACTCTTGACTTAGGATAGACACATTTAAAAGAATGTGGGGATTATACTGTCAATTAAATTATCAACTTTGTATAAACTATACATGTGTTATAAGTGAAAGGAGTTGTTTGGTAAATTAACATCAAGAAAGCACCAACCCTTCAGCAAAAATGAACATATCTAGTTGTTACCATATGACCTTCACAACACTGGTTTATGAATATATTACAGGAGTACATGAGATCTATGCGAGTATCCAATCCAAGAATGAGAGAAATACAAACAGAAATGGAACATGCTGATGTTATCAGGTAATAAAGTCTTCACAAACCATAAGGCACAGGCTAACAAACTTCCTAATACGAAGCCTTACAAGCCATATCATGTTTAACAACATTTTTACTGATTGATTTTGAGCAGGTGGAGGTTGTATGGTACTTTTACATTTTACAATTCTTAATCATCTGAATAAAGGCCTGTGAGAACCATATTGTAAGAATATAGGTCTGTTTGGTTTTAAATTGTTCTGGCTTTCTTCTAAAAATTAACCAACACTGCTTAAATTTGAATAGAAATATTATACACCCAAATAAACTATTCTCAAACAGCCCCAATTAGCATACCAAAATCACATACTTGATGCATGGTGTGTGCATATTAACAATTATTTTTGTACGTAACAGATGGAGTAACAGTTTACAGGCTGCCAGAGTGACACGTTGGGGTGGAATGATATCTACCCCTGATGCTGTATTACAAGCTGTGATAAAACGGGCATTGATAGACAGCGGTTGTCCATCACATATTGTGAATGAGTTGATGGAGAATGCCCATGAACGACGATGGCCAACTGGACTAAGTACCTTAGAGACAAGACAGCTAAATAGACGACAGTATGAAAATTATGTGACTAAAAGGATTCCTGGTAAGCTTGATAGAACAAAGTTGTTGATGTTTTAAAAAAAAAATTACTTACATTAAAATCGTAAGACATCTGTTGGCATATGGTCCGAGTACACAGTTATTTCGTAGTGCATTTCTTTTAGACAATAAATGAAAATTAAAAAAATCCCACCTGCGCTTTCTCAATAATATTTTTACAGTGTGTTGTACTACTTTTGGGACAAATTATATCAAAATTATAGAAAACTTCATCAGCTCTAACTGAAAATATGGACAATTTTGTGTTAAGGGGGTCTTGCAATCTTTTGACAGCTTCCGAAGTGCTAATTTTTGACCTTTTTCAGCTGGACCTTATCACTACTTTACATTAATATTTATGACCCAATTTTTTTTACAGTGTCATTTGACCCCCCAACTTGCTATATGAGGCATAAAACATGGAGAAATAAATTTGGAAGGGGTATAACAAAAATTGACAAGTAACACACTGTCCACACTAAGGACTATATTCGTGGACAACGAAAATCAAAGGACGATAACTGTGTACTCGGACCTAATAGGATAGAAAAAGTTGACCAATCTTAATAAAACTTGGTATGACTAAAGCTTAATATATTCTAAGACTGCTTACAAAGTTTCATGGCAAAAGAATATATATTATAGACATTATGATTAAATCTATATTCAACTTTGCGTGTTAAATTTAGACGTTAAAATTGCGAAATTTCAACTATCAATATTTGGGGCTTTTAAAATTTAAATATTGCAAAAAAATACTTTTAAAATGCCTTTATATATAATATTTCATGTATTCAAAGCAATACAGTACTCATTTGATATATGAGACTTAGCATTATTATTCAAAAGTCAAATTTATATGAGCCTATGACTAAAATGGAGGTTTTCAAATGAAGGGGGGCCTTATATGAAGATGTAATATTTTTCAGCAATTTTAAATTTGTGAAGCTTTTTGATTATAAGTAATCCCTCCATATGTATTTAATGTACTTTAAATGGAAAGAAAACTTACAAATAACATATCATATTAGTTAAAAAGGGTCTTAGGCCAAGTAAGACTAAAAATATTTTAGTGTCAATTTAGGCTGTAGCACATATTTACATTTAAAAATGCATATTGAAGCTATAGGAAATAAAAATTTGTGTCTTTTCTATCATTTCTATACTCAGGTGACATGATACAATAAATCTGAGCACAAAAAGGCTCTTACATTCAACTTTTTTAGCAGACAGTATGGTCTGATACAAAGATTTTTCACTTTTTAGTGAAAAACTTGCATGCAATTTTATCACAACAAGCTTATATTTGAACCACATGCTATCCTACAGAAGTAAAGAAAGATATTATGTGAAATGAAACAGGTACAAAAGACATTGTTAAGTGCTTTTTATACAAATTTAGTGATATCTTCAATATGGACTTCAACTTTTATGTGCCATGCTCCTCACATTTAACTTGATCCAAACAGGGCGTTAGACGCAGGTCATTTATACAACACATTTTGCGCATATAGTCTGAGATAATCTTTTTTTCTGTAGATTCAGAGTTCACAAATGAGTAATACAACTGGATTAAAGCATAGAAATACAAAAATTGACACATAAAAACATGTCAGATAGAAAGTCAGAATGCCACTTATGCATCAAAATTGAAAAAGCTATGAAATGCTTATTTTGACCATTTGAACAAAGAAATTTTTAAATTTACATTTGAATATTTCTTATATGATTTACATATAAGGAAATACGTTAATATGATTGGTTGCCAGGAATTCTTGTAGTTGTTCTTGATGTTGTTCATTTTTTAATAGACAATGTTGATGGAATTTCTTTTCATAACCAATGTAAACAAGATAGCAGCAATTATAAACAACACAGATCGACGTTATTTTGACTTAGCGTTATCGCTTATTTTAATAATAAAGATAAAAAAACATTCGTTTCAAGGATAATAACAGTTTTTGTAGTTCATATTTTATCAGATAGCAAATTTCATGGAATACATACTTTTGGTTAACCAACAAATTGTTCATGCACAAGGTCTATTCAATGACACTTATCTACAATTTCATGTGATAGAAGTTATGAGTAGAGAAAAATAAATTCCTTATCCTTAATTTTAAAGAATTATAAGGATTAAAGGCAAAGTCACTCACAGACATATCATATAAGTCCTTCAGTCTTTTATTTTTTTGTGAGTGAGTTGGTCAAGTTTATACACCAATAAATTACTTTGAAAAGGGGCTTAATCTTATAATATCTAAATAAAATGATACTTGCTGTCTACCAACACCATTGAAATGTAATTTTCTATTTGTCCATGGAAAATACCTATTCAAATTTAAATATTCCTTTGTTTTATAGGTAAACAAGCAGTTGTGATGATATCTTGTGAAAATCAACATATGCCTGAAGATTTAATAATGGAACCTGGAATTGTCATGATATTTGCTCATGGAGTAGAATAATCATTGTTTAAAGTAAGTACATACTATACAATTGCTGTCTTTTGATGAGGTAAATAGTATACAGCTATTGACTGGGTGTGAGGGTAATAGCAAGTTTGTTGTCCCTGAGGTACCAACTATTGCTCGAGGCAAAGCCGAGAGCAATAGTTGGTTTGCGAAGGGACAACAAACTTGCTTTTACCAGCACAACTAGTCATTAGGTGTTTTATTATACTGAACAACACAACCAGATTTGACGTTGCAAAGCATACGTAACCAAGCAGAGTAGTCAATGACATCATTATCGTCCAATGAAAAATAAGCATGAAAAAGTACGGGAAAGATGATTATGAAACTATTAACCGGGGCAATAGTTTTTGAAACTATTGACTGGCAAATGCTTCTGTGGAATTAAATAGCATAACTATTTCATTTTTTTTTATATAGAAAAAACATACTGAGGTATAATAATATACACCTATTGACTTGTAAAGAGGGTATTAGCAAAAGGACAACAAACATGCTACTACTCTCATAACCAGTCAAGTGTTTTATTATACTAAACAAAACAACTTTCTAAAAAGTCGATCTGCATACACCACTTGGAAAAATAGTCCCATAAACATGCACAAGATGAACTATAAGGTTTGTCTGTGTGGTATTTGTCAATATTGTGATCACTGTATGACCAGGAATCCCTGTGTAAAAATTCCCGTGTATATAGTAAATGATAGCTATGCTACCGTACACCTAAGCAATCACAGATTATGAAGATTATGAAGACACCATGATGACAGACCCATTTGTTTATTATTGGATAAAATAAGTACATTTATAAAATAGTAGTCACTGAGATAAATGAACTGTACTTTGACCTATAATGGTCTACTTTTACAAATTGTCACAGTGACTTGGATTGAGAGTTGTCTAATTGGCACTTATACCACCTCTTCTTATATCTATGTCTTCATATTCCTGATCAGATAGAATACTCAATGGGTCAATAAAGTACAGTGCATGTTAGAAATTTTAAATCTGCATTTTGCTCTTTATAAAAAGAAAGATTTTGTAGGATTAGCAATGAGACAACTATCCACCAGAGTTCGAATGAAGGGGATGTAATATGTTGTCAACTATGTTGGCTTCACCATTTCAGCATTTCTTCATATTTTTATGGTGGTATCAAAATTTAATAATCTTCTATGTGCATGTAATACTTGCTGCTGAACATCACGCACTTGTCAATTATTTTGTTTCTATTTCAGATATTTTGTGATATCGACGATCTGATTAAACCATGACAGACAATATTTATAATGTAATTGTAGCTTTTTAGCTGCTTGATTTTCTTGCTGTTTACACATAAAATGTGAATTTAACCAATTTTATTGTTAATTTTGAGGGGGGAGTGTACATAATAATGTACATAAGATGCATATATTTGTGTGTATAAATAATCAATTGTATTTATTTTTTTATGTTTTCTCTATATCTCTCTCATATGTTAGTGTAAGTAAGCCAGGTTTGGGGAAAATTTTGAAAAATTAGTTTGTCAGCTTTAGGGGGTTTCAGTATTATAACTAGTTAAGTATCTTATCTTCTTAAAAAAAAATGAACATTTGTATAACATGAAATTCCACAATTTCCATATAGAGATGACTGCAGGGGCGGATCCAGTCGTTTTAAAAAGGGTGTTCCCAACCGAGTACAAAAGGGGGGGGGGTGTTCCAATTATATGTCCCCATTCAAATGCATTGATTGGCCTGGAGATGCTAATGGACTGCCTTGTTTTAGGATGATTGTTTTTAAAAGTACTATGTGCATTCATTGACATGAAGTATGTCAGACTCAGGAGCTCAAAATTAAATTAATTTTAGAGTAGGACCGCCTAGAATTTTATTTAATTTTAAAATCCGAGGTCTGATTTTCGATAAAGAAAAATTACATGTTTAAAATAACTTAAGAATGGAAGGTTCAGGACCACGCCCACCTGTAGAAATCAAGATCAACCCTGGTCATTAATTTGAACTTTTGAAAAGTTAGAAGGGATACATGTTCTTTGAAGGATATCATTATTTTGACAAATCTTATTAAAATTACACATGGATTCAGGACTATAGAGTCTGCTTCTTTCATCAAAGGTTGTCTGATTTGTATTCAAATAATTTGTATATATTTCTTAGACATGACAAAAAGTAAGTAGTGTAGATTGTTGTACCTCACACTAACTGTATACATGTATGAAAAATTTGAGAAATTGACTTTTTATTTATTCAAGTTGAGGAAAAACAAGCACATCCGAGGGAATAATTTATTTTTGATTTAAGAGGCTTCTTCTCAGTAGATTTCAAGTCAAAGCTTTTATTAAAAAGATTGCAGTCTGATGTCTGCAAAACCTTATTTAATTCTATGTAATTGAGATTCCCAGCATAAGTTCCATGTTCTTGGGAAAAAATTGTCATAAAAGGTGATCTTCTCGCCGCATAAAATTTTAGGTGTCTTGGGGAAATTTTGTGACAGCTTAAAATTATATTCACAATAAAGGAAGTTTGTTATTTTATTTTGATTAGGAGGCTAGAGTAAAGTTGCATAATAGGCATTTTTTTTATATTCCTGTTCTTATTATCTTTTTTATTTTTAAGTTGAAAAAAAATGAAAAACACTAATTTGATTTATTTCACAAACTCAGTCTTTAGTTTGTCTGATTTTTTTTAAAAATTGTTGGCAAATATCAAGTGGGATTTTACATAACATTGAACAGTTTTGTTTTTATATTTTATGTTGCATTTGTCTGTATTCCTTGAAAGAAGATGACCAATTGCAGAATACATGTAGTATAAATAAAAAAACTTGACCATGTAATATAATTAATATATATATGTACTCCATACAATGCAGTGATTTTTGTTTATATGTATTTTTTATTTATTTTATTATATATAATAAACACAAGTGTAAACTATAGACAGAATTATTAGAAAATCACAAACTGAATAGTAAGTATTATATCCTTTGATATTTGCAATCCAATTGAAATATAGATGCTGTTTACACTCTTTGCTTGCACTTATCTGCAACTCTTTTCACAAATATCTTACATTTAAAATTGATCATAAGTTAACTACAATGTGTATTTTTACTCGTAAGATTTTTTGTGTAAAAAAATGTACTGACAACGTTCCATTCTACTTTTTGTTTTAAAGACATTTCAGGATCTTCAGGTTGTATAGTAATGATACACACAACTGCCACTTCATTTGATGATGTAATAATCAACAAATAGAAAGTATAACAAAGTGTTGTCATATCATTGTTAGCAAAGTGTGGATACATTTTGTACATGGTGTGTATTTTATACAGATTGAAATATATGATAATGATAAGCATTTTAAAAACATATCTTAATGTCGTAGAGCTGCTATGTTGAAAGCATTTGTTTTTGTTTAACAACCACACTTCTGTCATTATCTGATTCTCATCTCCTTTTAATACTATAAATTCAGAAATTATTGCGTGCATTTATTATTGCAATTTTGTCATTTTAGACTAACATGCGATTTTAATTTTTGCAATATTCAGAAAAATCCTGTTGGATTCATACAAAACATTTCAAAATGTCAGTTTTATTTATTGTAATGATAACCCTGTCACTTCTTTGCAACAATAAATATATTGCAATAATAATTTCTGAATTTACAGTATATTGTAGAGCTGCTCTGTAGAATGCATTTGTTATGTATTATAACCACAATTCTGTCATAAACTAATTCTCATCTCTTCTTTTAGTAATTGATTTCTATTGTTTTATTTTTATGCTGATGATGATCCGTAGATAAAATTAATGCAATAAATAATGTATAATGGAAAGGTGGAAATAGTGTGTTGAATCTATTTATTTTATGCATGTGCAGCTCTTTCCATGTTTATACTATATTATAAGTTATCTACGTTCATATCCGTAGATATGGGTATTTTAAAACCCTGAATTACCCTGTACACCATGAGGCGTAACACCCTGAAGTACTCCAGAACACCATGAGGCATAGTCGAAGGGTGTACAGGGTACTGAAGGGTGTTAAAATAGTTTTGTTTTACCCATATCTACCAGTATAAATATAGATAACAAATTTATCCCCAGTCTGGGTCCGAATCGGGCGAGTTTTATGGAAATTCAGGTACAAAGTGTAACGTGAAAACAACGTTTTTTCCATTATCTAAAAAAGTTTTATTGAAATTAAAAAATGTGGCAGTCAAGTGATGCATTTAATGAAATGAGTGTAAATGAATAACATAATTGTTAATGAATTAAATATTGAGTTACAAACATGGATAATCTACAGAATTCAATATTTCACAAGGAGCAATCATGGAACTAAGGAAAACTAACGTGAAGTTCTCCGGGATAATGGTTAGCAACGTCTGGGGATATGGGTTAGCAACACCCAGGGGCTATGGGTTTTGTAACGACGTGAGTTGACCAATCAAAATCCTAGATATATACCTAGCCGGGGATAAAGATTTTTGTGCCTTCTGCAAATTCAACGACATAGGTTGGTGGTTAGTGCTTTTCTGTGGGCACTCTGGCTTCCTTCACCATTAAAAACTGACTGCCACAAAATAGCACAAAAGAACAGACAGTGGGGTATAACACCAACCAAGCTATAAGTCAACCAACACATGCAGAAGATAACCTGGTGGTGAGAACTGTGTTCTTTGCTAAGCATTATTAACAGAAGGCAAATGACAAATACTGTAAATTCAGAAATTATTGCGTGAACTTATTATTGCGATTTTGTCATTTTAAACTTGAATGTGATTTTAATTTTTACGATTATGAGAAAAGTCGTGCTTAATTCAGTTGAAATATTACAAAATGCGAGTTTTAATTATTGGGTTTACAACTCTGTTGCATTATTCGCAATAATTAAAACCTCACAATAATTTCTGAATTCACAGTTTACCTCACACTTTGTATAGATATGTTAAGAAGTTTCTGTCCATGAATTTCTGGCATATAAAAAACAGTAGAACTATATTTGGTATACTGTCTTTTCAATATTCTTATGTATGTTGAATAGGGCTTGGTGGTCATTTTTATATGACTGCACAACATTTTTTTGGTCATATATTGGTATCATGCTGTCGTTTTCTGCATTGTCCAAAGATAGATGGTTTGTTGATAATAACGTTAGTATAAGTAAATAGAAATCACTAAAATTTTAACCGCTAAAGGAAGGTTTGGATTGATTTTGGGGGTTATGGTCTTAACTGTTTAGGAACTAGGGGCCAATAAATGGGCCCAAATAAGCATTTATGTAGTCATTGACAATAACTTGAGTTAAAGTGTATGAATCTCTCTGAAATTATACCACAAGTTTCCATACTACAAAGCCTTTAAGGGATGGTAAGATTTGACTTTTACGGAATATGGTTGAAATCATTTGCGAATTAGAGGCAAAAAAAGGGAAAAACAATGGTTTTTCTGGTTTAAGGACAATTGAAACAATTTTAAAGCAGTGTAATGTTTGATTACCTCCCTTACACTGCTTGTCAATTATGTATTAAGAAATGATGATTGTCTTGAGATGATTAGCTATCAATTTATTTTTAGCAGTTACTATTATCTAATATTAATTTTAGCCATGACTATGTATGTCATTTTATGGATCAGTGAACAAAGTTAAGTTTTGGTGGTCAAGTCCATATCTCAGATACTATAAGCAATAGGTCTAGTATATTTGATGTATGGAAGGACTGTAAGGTGAACATGTCCAACTGGCAGGTGTCATCTGACCTTGACATTATTTTCATGATTCAGTAGTTATAATTAAGTTTTTGTGTTTTGGTCTATTTTTCTAATACTATATGCAATAGATCAACTACATTTGGTGTATGGAAATATTTTATGATTTTTATGTCAGTCGTGCAGGTTTAATTTGACCTTGACCTCATTTTCACAGTTCATTGCTCAGTGTTAAGTTTTTGTGTTTTGGTCTGTTTTTCTTACACTATAATCAACAGGTTTACTATATTTGTTGTATGGAAGACTTGTTAGCTGTACATACCTGCCTGGCATGGTTCATCTGACCTTAACCTCATTTTCCTAGTTCATTGGTCAATGTTTAGTTTTCTTGTTTAATATTAAGTTTATGTGACATTTGTAATAAAGCTTTATATTTAAGACTATCAACATAATATCAATGAATAGTAAAGAAGGCGAGACCTTTCAGCATGTGCACTCTTGTTTATATTTGGAATACGGGAAAGGACAATTTTTCTAGTTTCATATTTCATATGCAGAAATTAAAAGAAAATTTCTTACAATAATTTATTTGAGAGTTAATATTCAACAGCATAATGTATTGCACAAAAGCCAAAAATAAATATTTTTTTAGGCCCCAACATTTCAGGGTGCACATCTGCAGTGGTATCCAGCTGCCCTCAGCAAAGCAATTTGTTGTATCTCAGATGGTTTATGCAATAGGCTAATCATATTTGGCAATGGAACAATTGTTATGTATAGCTGTTTGTTTAACAGGATTCAGCTGACCTGTTTTATGGTTCATTGGTTAACGTAAGTTTTTATACGACCGCAATTTTTTTTGTCTTTTATTGGTATCTCGTCGTCGTCGTCAGGGTCGTCCGAAGACGGATGGTTTCCGGATAATAACTTTAGTATAAATAAAAAGATATCAATGAAATTTTAACACAATGTTTATAACTACTAAAGGAAGTTTGGGATTGATTTTGGGGGCTATGAACCCTAAGGTTTAGGAATAATGATTGCAAAAGAGCCCAAAACAAGCATGTATCTAGTGTCAAGACAATAAGGTGTGTACAAGTATTTCAATTGTTCTGAAATTGTACCACAATGTTTAATACCATAAGTAAAACCAATGCTTTATGAAACCTTCTTTGAAAATTGGAGTTATTTAGTTCTTTGTCCAGAATAATAGTTGAATTAACTTAAATCAATTCTATATTCAATATACATTGCAATATTCACTTTAACTACCAACTGATAAATTCAAGAAATCTTTACCATTCAGTGAATACAAGCACTTTGATTACCATCTGAGGGTTATGCCCCTTAACAAGTAAAAAAATTGAGATTGTTTTTGTTTTTGTTCTCAACTTTTTTTGCAGCTTCACTTTTACAGTTCTGGAGTTATGTCCCTTTATAACGTTATATGCTAGTGGGGGCATCATCTGTGTCCCTTTGGACACGTTCCCCATTTATTTTTATACGACCGCAAAATTTTTGCGGTCGTATATTGGTATGAAGTTGGCGTCGTCATCGTCGTCGTTGTCGTCATCAAAGACATTTGGTTTCACACTATAACTTTAGTATAAATTACTTGAAATCTATGAAATGTAAACACAAGGTTTATGACAACAAAAGGAAGGTTGGGATTGATTTAGGAAGTTTTGGTCCCAACAGTTAAAGAATAAGGGGCCAAAAAAGGGTCCAATAAGCATTTTTCTTGGTTTTCGCACAATTATCTCTAGTATAAGTTAACAGAAATATATGAAATTTTAACACAAGGTTATGACCACAAATGGAAGGTTGGGTTTGATTTTGGGAGTTTTGATACCAATAGTTTACCAATTAGGGACAAATAAAGAACCCAAATAAGCATTTTTTGGTTTTCGCACAATAATAGCTGTAGTATAAGTAAATAGAAATTTATGAAATTTAAACACAAGGTTTATGACCACAAACGAAAGATTGGGATTGATTTTGGGAGTTTTGGTTCCAACAGTTTAGGAATTAGGGGCCAAAAGGGTCCAAAATTAAACTTTGGTTGATTTCATCAAAAATTGAACTATTGATTTTTTTTGATATGCCGAATCTAACCATGTATTGAGATTCTTAGTTTTTGGTCCCGTTTTCAAATTGGTTTACATAAAGGTCCAAAATTTTTAGTTTGATTGAAATAAAAATTGAATTCTTAGGGTTCTTTGATATGCTGAATCTTAACATGTACTTAGATTTTGATTTTTAACGTAGTTTTCAAGTTAGTCCAAATCGGGGTAAAAATAAGCCTTTGTTTTATTCCAAAAATTGAATAAAAATGTTTTTTCTTCATATGCAAAATCCAACCATATGTATTAAGAATTTTGATATATGGGCCGAGTTGTCAAATTGGTCAGCATTGAGGTCTTAAGGGTTCAAAATTGAACTTTATTAGATTTTTTTCAAAAATTGAATTCTTGAGGTTCTTTGAAATGCTGAATCTAACAATGTATTTTGATTTTGGATATTGGACCATAATAGGTAAATGTCCAATTTAAAAGTTTTTAAGTTTAAGTTCTTAGACCACATTCATTCTGTGTCAGAAACCTATGCTGTGTCAACTATTTAATCACAATCCAAATTCACAGCTGTATCAAGCTCGAATGTTGTGTCCATACTTGCCCCAAATGTCAGGGTTCGATATTTGTGGTCATATAAAGCTGTGCCCTGCGGAGCACCTGGTTTTAGAAGTTACTATTAATTAATATCAATTTTAACCATGACTGTATGACATTTTATATTTTAATACTTTATGATGTATTTAAAAGAGCAATTTTTTTTAACCCATTAGACATTTGAATTGAGATAATTTTTGGTATTAGAAATTAAAAAGAAAATTTCTTCAAATATTGTTTTTTGAGAGTATTAATATTCATCAGCATAGTGAATTGCTCAAAAGCAAAGAAACAAATTAAGTTTATATTGTGTCAACTATTTAATCACAATCCAAATTCAGACCTGTATCCAGCTTGAATGTTGTGTCCCTACTTGCCCCAGCCGTTCATGGTTCTACCTCTGCGATTGTATAAAGCTGCACCATGCGGAGCATCTGGTTGTGGATTGGTGTGTTATATATCCGATACAATAAGCAATAGGTCAACTGTATTTGTTGTAAGGAATTATTATAAATTTTACATTTTAGCCTTGCAGAGTTAATTTGACCTATGCATCGTTTACACGGATCAATGATAATATAAAGTTTATGTTACTTGTATTAAATATTTACCATTAAATCTTAATTAGTCAAGCAGGTGAGACCTTCAGCTTAGTTATGTTCTTCAGTTGAATGTGCTTGCAACAAATGGTTAAGATAGGATAACACAGGCCTCGACACATACAACAACATATTTTAAGGTTCATCATAGCAAATGGACAAACATGGCTGTGTATACATCCCAAAAGCTGTTATGAATGCACAGTATCCTGTGCAGTCTAATCTTTTAATTACCGAACGTGACCCATTCCCGATTGTGACTGTTTTGCTGAGTGTGAATTCGCAAGACGTGTTACGGTACTTTTCTATCCCAAATTCATGTTTTTAGTTTGCTGTTATATTTGTAATTCTCATCGGATTGTGTTAAAATTTGCTGACGTCTTTTCTATTATATTCATGTGTTATGGTAAAGAAAATTAATCACCGCCTTCATTTATTAGATTTTGTTCAACGTAATCTGTACGATATTTTATGTTTGAAGTTAGATTCAAAACAAACCGGACATATATATGAAATAGTTAATGGCTATAAACAAGTATTGCAATGTGTTTTGTGTTTAAATGTAATGTATTTGTTCAATTGTAATCTTAAATCAATCCTAGTTCTATCTTATTTTTGACATATAATAAGTTTTTCAAATGTGACGTCATTTTTGTGCTGTTTTTCAGAAATTCAAATGTGATGTAATTTTTGTGCCTTTTCACCACTTCGTATGTTTTGTCATTTTTATGACTTTTTGAGTCTAGGCCTGGACTAAGTCGGATGTTTCTATTTTCTGTGCTGGTCTTTGTATTATGTATCCGGGTTTTGTTTTCTGTAATTGGTTAATACTTCCGATTTATTATGTATACCTTTAATATTCATTTGATAAAATTTACTGTTTGCAATAGCACAAATTGTTCTAAATAATAAGGATGTTCTTGTTCGAAGCCGTATTTGGCACAACTTTTTCAAGTTTTGATCCTCAGTGCTGTACAACTTTTATATCTGGGCGTCACTGATAAGTCTTGTGTGGACGAGGCGCGTTTTTGGCGTATTGAAATTTAACCTGATGCCTTTTGTTATCTATTATTCATGTGTTTCGTTGTCTAATACGTTCTCCTATTTATTTTCTTTTGTAGTCCTGTAATATTATGTTGTCATTTTAATGTTATATTTAACATTGCCATTTAAGTGCGAGGTTTGGCATGCCACAAAATCCGGTTAAACCCATCATTTTATTTCCTTTAAAAATGTCCTCTACCAAGTCGGGAAAATGGCCATTGTTATATCATAGTTCTTTTCTGTGTGTTTAACACTTTAACGTTGTGTTTCCGTTGTGTCGTTTGTTTTCTCTTATATTTGAGTGTGAATTCACATTACTATAAGACGTGTCACGGTACTTTTCTATCCCAAATTCATGTATTTGGTTTTGATGTTTTATTTGTTATTCCCATCGGATTTTGTTTTATGCTTAGTCCGTTTCTGTGTGTGTTACATTTTAATGTTGTGTCGTTGTTCTCTTATATTTAATGCGTTTCCCCCAGATTTTGTTTTTTTGTCCATAGATTTACGAGTTTTGAACAGCGGTATACTACTGTTGACTTTATTTAAGGCCCAGGACCAACTAGATTTAAAGAATTAAAGCTTATTTCGTGTTTCAGAAAGATTAAAAAAAATGATTGGCCCTTATTCCAGTCCTTCTTCAAAGGGTACCTGACTTGGTACATACATTTCCCTTATGTAGAAAATTGTGGATTAAACCTGGTTTTATAGCTAGCTATACCTCTCACTTGTATGACAGGGAATCCATGTCTGTACTAAGTCAGGAATATGACAGTTGATATCTATTCGTTTGACGTGTTTGAGCTTTTAATTTTGTCATTTGATTAGAGACTTTCCTTTTTGAGTTCAGTATTTCTGTAAGTTTGCTTTTTACGACCGCAAAAATTGATTAGGATCGTATAATGGTATGATGTTGTCGTCGTCTGCGTCGTCGTCGTCGTCGTTGTCCGAACAAAAACTTTAGTTTAAGTGAATAGATCTTAATTTTGTTTTTCAGAAGGTTCAATTCCACAAAAGGAAATTGGGATTTATTTGGTGGATGATGGTCCCAACCAATTTGGAATTAGGGGCCCAAAAAGGCTAAAAGCAAGATTTTTTCTAGTTTCAGGATAATAACTTGTGTGTAAATATTGCAATTGCTCTGAAATTGTACCACAATTTTTAAAAATAACAAATAGGAGGTTTGGATTTATTTTAGGGGTTATGGGGCCAAAGTTTAGGAATTAAGGGCCAACAAAGGGTAAAAAACAAGCACTTGTCTAGTTTCAAGGCATAAACGTGTGTGTAATTGTGGTAATGTATGGATCTCTCTGAAATTGTATCACAATGTTCCATATAACAAAAGGGAGGCTGGGATTGAGTTTTGGGTTAATTGCCCAAAATATGTGGAAATCAGGGATAAAAAAGGCCATGCGAAGAGAAGCATTGTTCTATTGTCCAGACAATTACTTGTGTTTAACTGTATGGATCTCTCTGAAATTGTACTACAAGGTTCCATATACTACAACGGAACGGCTGGGATCAAATTTGGGGTAATTTCTTAAAGGGGGGGGGTAAAAAAAGTTGGGGGGGGGGGTAAAAAAAGTGGGGGGGGGGGGGGTTCCAATTTATTTTAGGGTTTCAATTTATTTTTTCAAAATTTCTCAAATTTAAATTATTTGAAAAGTTTCAGAAAGAATCTTCAATTGCACAGTATTGCGTAATAGATTTGTTAGATCTTTACATTTATTTAGTGTCAGAAACTTATATTATGTCAAAAATGTTATCACAATCCAAATTCAGAGCTGTATCAAGCTTAAATGTTGTGTCCATACTTGCCCCAACTATTCAAGGTTCAACCTCTGCGGTCGTATAAAGCTGCGCCCTGTGGAGCACCTGGACCCATATACAAGATCATACTTTTAGGGATCATTTCTATAGTATGTATCGCCGGGACGTCAGATAACTCTGATTGGACTTACATCGGGCGGAATCAGTTGTTCCATAAGAGATAACAGTATGTTTTCTTCTAGTAATTAACATAGAGAATTATAATTGAACAACATAACGTATAGATACAGTTATTATGAGTTATTGCATACTATATTCCTTACACATGTCTCATTCTATGTTGTGTCTTATGTGCCATTGTTTTTCTGTTTGTCTTTTTATTTTCTAGCCATGGCATTGTCAGTTAGTTTTCTGTCTGAGAGTTTGACTCTCCCTCTGGTATCTTTCATCCCTCTTTTAAAAAAATTAATATTTAAAGTGAGTTACACTTTATTCAGTTGAAAATCTAAAATTTGAATAGAAGTCCATGATAAACGAAAATTGTTTGAAAACAGTTGCATGATATGCTATGAAGTACGACACTGATTTAAATATACTATTACAAGTAAATGGCCACATACGAGTGCTTTAACCTGTCAAACACATGAACGAACTAAAGGCCACTACTCGACATAACACCATTATTGCATAAAATACCTTCGATAAATGTCTGCATCAGGAAAATACAAACGGGAAAAGAATTACTGACCCACCGACTGTCCTTTTAAACTCCAATTAAAGAGAGAAAAAAAAAAATCAACAGGAAAGTAATAGGTTATATTAATCTTTAAGGAAAATATTTAAAAAAAAAATAATTTCCGCATACACCAACCTACTGCCATATTTCGGGGACTCTTTCTTCACAGATTTTATCAATAGAGCAATTTACGATCACGTGTTACATTCTTGAATATCATGAATATTGAATAGGTTTTACGATGGGAAATATTATTTGGCAGTCATTCTGTATTGATTCTTGAAGTTAAATGTTGTCAGTGGGATTTATATCAGTCCGCTCAGGCAAACAGATGTCCCCTGTAGAATCTTTTAAAATAACACTTTCATGAGTTGACTCCTTTTGCATATTCTGATAAATGCATCGTATTTAATGTCCCCAATGAAAAAATTGAATATTGTTAACTTTGTCAAAAGTAATCCCCTTTATCATTTTAGCGCATGGACTTAAATACTGTAAACTGACTTATTTTCGCGAGCGATTTATTTTCGCGACTTTCGCGAGTAGAAAAATAACGCGAATATAATTCGTCGCGAATATGTCAATGTTTGATCTTTCCTTAATAAACTTCATCAAGTAAATCAGAAAATCGCGAAATTAAATAGCTGTGAAGTGGTCAAGAAAGGGTAAAACGCGAAATAGAGTACACGCGAAAATAAGTTGGTTTACAGTAATTAGTAGCAAAAGCACACACCAAACAAATATACTGTCTACTTCCGAATTTGTTATTTTTTCCATGTTAGCTTGTATTCTATGTTTTAAATAGACGTGTTCTTTATTTCAAGATGAATCCTATATTACAAGATGTTCTTTTTTATTACAATCATTATAGTTCTAGATATCAAAATGTATTCCATACTATGAGCTGTCAGTGATAACCACTATCAGATGGAATTGATTCCGATGAACTATACGTTAGTGTAATATTTCGTCCAATACACTCTGAAGAATCAGTTGACATGCCACTTACATTTGCTAAATCATCTTCAAGTATTTCAAACATTTGTGACTTATTCGCCTCAGTAATTTCCATTCCTATCGAAGATCTGTCAAAGGGTGAACAAACTTTTTGTGGAAAGTCACAACCACTGCAGCTTGGCATTTTAATATTGTCCTGTACCATTACAGATTTAGTTTTTTGTGTTTTAGGTTTTCTGAAGTTTACCTGGCCCATACGTTCTTTTAATTTGTCTTGATACAAATCACAATCGTGTAAATTAACACCACAGATGATGACGTTGAGAATAATATCGGTACTAAGTATTGTCATAATGATTAGCGAAAACATCGTAATTTTCCACGTCGATAATTAAAACAAGGATAACAAGTAAAATGAGAAAATCATTAATTATGTCAAACAGTTTGAAACACATTATAAAAGACAACTTAAACGCATCACTCCAAAACGTTCGTTTATCCAAAAAGCGACTCAACGATCTTAGGCATAGCAACAACAGAACAGACGAACAGAACGTGAACAGTGTTGCTATGAAGACCAGTTCTGGTGATGTCGTATTGTTATTAACTGTATCTAAGTAGATAACAAGTATAGCTACAAATCCAAGAATGTTTAAGGTGAATCCAACAGCTATTCTGAAAATCAGAATTCGATTGATAGTTTTTTCTATTGTATATTTTCTCTCCAAACACATTTTCAACATCTATACTCCTAGTAACAACATTTTATTTTATAATCCCTTTCATGTTAGATGTTAATGGATAATTTTGTAATCATGCATTTATTAAATATGCATTTTACTAGTGGGAGAATCTCAACTGTATAAAAACAACGTCGGTGTATTTTCTGTTTTCTTTTTAAAACAGAAATATTATAAATTAATTTCATTTTTTACCCGTTTACATTCACTGAGACGATTAAATCACAAAGAAATATTAAGATTTTGTGGTTAATTTGGGTGGTTGCGTAGGAGTTGATATTACCATTACATAATTATATTTTTGCTGACTTTAAAGATCCGTGTACTTTAAACTTTGTTCACAATAAACTCATTATAGAAACCAGGACTAAAATTTGTATATACACCAGACGCGTGTTTCGTCTACAAAAGACTTATTAGTGACGCTCGAATAAAAAAAAGTTAAAAAGGCCAAATAAAGTACGAAGTTGAAGAGCACTGAGGACCAAAATTCCTAAACGTGGTGCCGAATACAGCTAAGGTTATCTATGCCTGAGGTAGAAAAGCCTCAGTATTTAAAAAAATCAAAATTTTGTGATCACAATTGATCGATCTTTTTTGCTGGTAGTTTGATATATGCCCCCTAGATTGACTCTGGTAGAAACTGTGATACTATGAGATTTTCTATTGTTGTTCGCTTTCTGATGTTTTACTTTGGCCATGCTATTGTCTGTTGTCATGGACTTTTGACTGCCCCAGCCGCAATTGTTTTATCTTTTTTCTAATAACTTACACAATTAAGGGGACAGTAGTTCACCGATGTTCAATTCTCGTAAATCGATTAGGAAGAAACAAATCAAGGCAACAATTTTTTTCAAACAAACCCTGACGGAATCGCATGAACACCAGATACGTAGCGAGACTAGGTGCATTGACAGGGCATGCATCACCCGTCTTTTGAAATCACACCCAGAAAAAATATCACACTAAGGAATAGGACGCCTTCAAAAAAAAATCACAGATAACTACAATGGTATCAAAAGATCTAAAACCGCGAAAACCTGTCCCAAGTATTGGAGACATCGAAACATTCATCGATGAATTGATTCTTGATGGTGACCATAAAACTGATGTAATTTTGATTCCAGTCGTTCTTCCTCATAATTCTGTAAGAACAATTTCTGTGTAAGGAACTTACCTCTCCTATTAAAGCCCGTATAGTGTATAGTAACGTAACATCTGGAATATGTAATCGTTAAACCATAGAGCATACGGTTGGTTTCTGTTGAGAAAGGGGAAGAAGACAATTGGAATGTTTGAAAGGTCGCGTGTTAATATCGAGAAAAAGATGAAGTACTTCTACTTTAGTTAGAATCCGTAACTTGAGGTTCACAAGGATGTATAATATTGACTTATTGAAATGTGACAGTTCAGCTTATAAAAATAAGAGTTTAGAATGATATATTTATTAGAGAACTTATTTAGAAATTATTTGGCACTGACTTTGTTTAACATCTTAATAACGTGTTATTGTATACTACTTTTACTGTTTTTGGCTATATTCATTTGACGTGACTCTGTACTTGTACATCCCTTCATTGTGTTAAAGTGTTATGAAATTCGGTCTTTCCACTTTTCTGTGGAAAGACCTATAGATTTTGTTTTGATTTTTATTATGTTTTTCTTCTGCCGGTGTTTGGTCGTTTCATAAGATGTCACTTAGATTTTTTGCATGGGATATCGAACAGTTATTGCGACTTTGAAACTGACCCTATTTAACCAAACACTTTTTATTGTCAGAGTTATCTCCCCAAACACTCTTGTGTGCGCATCTCCTTTGCAACAGTAAAAGATTACGACAAAATTATTTTACCAATTTGCTCTTTATATCATTAGAATCTTAAGAATAATTTCAATCGAATCGATCTGGAGCCTCCATATAAGAGTTATTTCCCCTTTTGTTTTTAAAATAGGTGAAATGTAACTGTATCTGGTAAACTATAAGTGATAGAGACTTCTTTTTTTGGTCTTTGGTCCAATCAAAAGAAATTAAGGCTAAGGTCAAAGGTCAACGTCATGTTCTGAATTTTGATTTTGGCTTATTTTTACTTCTTTTCAAAAATCCTACAAGATATCAACAACATATTTTGCTAAATTGTTAGTTGCTACATGTCGTATTAATACATCAATTTTGGTTGAAAGGGCACGTTGCATTTGGTTTTGTAGACATTTGACCTTTAAAAAGGTTAACCGGAAGTGACATTATTTTAACCGGAAGTTCCCTAGTTCGATGAAAAAATGCCTAGAATCTTATTTTTTTCCAAATCAGTTTGAAGTAACAAATAACACCAAAAGTGATAACTTGTAACATCGTTTTTTAAATTTCAGTCGTTATCATCGAAGTTCAGGATTTTGTCTAATACGTAGTCCGTTTCTTTGTGTGTTTCATTTTAATGTTCAGTCGTTGCTCTCCTCTTATATTTAATGCGTTTCCCTCAGTTTTAGTTTGTTATCCCGATTTTGTTTTTTGTCCATGGCTTTATGAGTTTTGAACAGCGGTATACTTCTATTGCCTTTATTTACCAAACCAGATTTATCATCGGGCTTGTATCGTGATGAACAACACATGTGTTACATATGGAGCAGGATCTGTTTACACTTCCACACCACTTGATATCACCTTAAAGTATGTTGGTGTTTGTGTTGCTTGTTCTTTATCTTTTAGGTTGTTTTGTGTACTATTGTATATAAAAAAGAAGAGGTGGTATGATTGTCAATTCGACAACTGTCTACAAGAGACCAAAATAACACAGACATTAACCGTACGGACTTCAACAATGAACAAAGCCTATACCGCGTAGTCAGCTATAAAAGGTCCCGATAAGACAATGTAAAACAATACAAACGAGATAACAAACGGGCTTATTTATATAAAACAAGAATGTGTCCACAGTACACGGATGCCCCACTCGCACCATCATTTTCTATGTTTAGTGGACCGTGAAATTGGAATAAATTCTTTAATTTGACATTAAAATTAGAATGATCTTATCAAAGGGAACATGCATAGTAAGTTTCAAATTGATTGGACTTCAACTTCATCAAAAACTACCTTGACCAAAAACTTTAACCTGAACCGGGACAGACGGACGCACATACCAGAAAACATAATGCCCCTCTACTATCGTAGGTGGGGCATTAAAATGAATGAACACCAAATATGTAACACATAAACAAACGGCAACCACAGAATTACAGGTTCCTGATAGTGGAGCGGCGGAGAGGACAATTTTAGAAATTTGAGTTACCTAAATACCTCATAGGATTTTAATAGCTCATTGGAAAGCTGAAATCCTATTCTTTTTGAAAATATGTGTCGTAAATATCAAATCTGGTACAATAATATCGAAAATCAAGGTCAAAGGTCATCACTTAAAAAAATCCTACTTTCATCTAGAGAAACAATACCATTGATATTTTTCAAAATTAATAATCTATTCAATAAATTATACGAGTAGTATTATGTAGAAAAACGTTAGTTCATACAATATCTTTTTCATATTTGCACATGACGTCAGAACAACGTTTTATTTAACTTTTTTGAAGGTAGTCCATGGTATACAAATATTAATGCCTAATGGAAAACAGGAACATATTAACATTGCTAATTGACATCGACAAATACTTGAATACTTTTATAGTTATTTTTTTTTCAAAGAGTATCTAAAATGCATAGTTAATAAATCAAACCAAATATGCAGCCAGTTTTCCAGGATTCGACGTGTCACCGAGTTTTCTTAAAATGAATTCAAACTATCTCAATACAAGATACCTTTTTATATAATATAGACTGTTATTGGAGTTTGATATATCACTCAATTAATGCAAGCGTGTTGTAGAACAAATTCCTAAAATTGAGACATGACCGTTGTGGTATCTATGATGAGTTTATTTTCATACCAAATGAAACGTCGAAAATATTATAGCAAAATAAAGTTACCAAATATTACAAAAACTATTTTCATGATATTTCATTACAACTACCTACATTTTGACAAAAAAATAAATCAGTGCAAGGAAGACCCTGCTCCTTGCAAACACGTGCTCCCTAGCATGGTTTCCCCCTTACATGAACTAATTAGATCTTGTAGAAAGTTCGATGCTATTTGTCCCTCAAAGAAAATTGGCTCTAATTTGTCATGTTGCGCAGTTTTCCAACAAAGGTACATGGGGAGCCATTATTTTGGTTGGCTTGATTTGCCGACAACCATTGCTTTGCCACATTGTACGTAGTACGTAATGCTTAAATACGAATTCACATGCCGAAAGCTTTTCGTTTGAATTGTTTTACATTGTCCTATCGGGGCCTTTTATAGCTGACTGCGGTATGGCCATTTAGGCTTTGTTCCTTGTTGAAGGCCGTAAGGTGACCTATAGTTGTTAATGTCTGTGTCATTTTGGTCTTTTGTGGACAGTTGTCTCATTTACAATTATACCACAGGTCTCCACAAATTTAAATCGTTGTGATAATTCTTAAATTTGTATTTTGAGTCGTATAAAGCAGCTTCAAGCACTCTAGCAGCAACTACAGCACTATCAACATCATGCGTTAAGGCTACAAGATTACCGAAACGGCTTGGTTTTGTCCTAAAGAGGTTGTCTAATGAATACCGACTTTTAACAGATCCAAAAGAACTTGAAGTGACACACCCACCCAGAGCATGAACGACCGGCATAAGACTTTAAATGGAGTAATTATGTTATAACAATTTGACACCAGACACCCTGCGAGAGTAGCACATTTTCTCCGAATGTCATGCGAAATATTCATTGATACTGAAGATGTTTCAAAAGACTTTGTCAAGAGACAAGTAACAAAACTTATCAAACAGGTTGACAGCATTGCTTCTGATATTTCCAACAATATACATATGTACTTGGTTATTTGCACGATAATAATCCCTAGGTATATAAACATTTTCCATTTTTTTGTCATAAAATTGAGGCTACTTCATAAAGTACATGCATACCGATTTGTTCGTTGGTTTTAGTGGAGCTACATGTGTACATGTACTTAAGTCGGATTTTATCTCAAGCGTTTCTAATTCTGCTTAGATGTTATTCGCTGTCTTAACAGCGTCTCCAATGAAAATATCGCTAGCAAATATAATGCTAGATTTATATTGTCCTTGTTGAGCAAAAAAGGCAATGGCATCCCTATAGTACCTCTCAAGTTTAGCCTTATGTTTAGAAGAATTACAGTATGTCTTACTTATTTTATCAGGTAAAAAAGACTGATACCTTGTCAAAAGTGATGATAAAACAAGAGTAAGGTATCTAGATATAGGAAGATGTGGTGTGAGTGCCAATGAGACAACTCTCCATCCAAATAACAATTTAAAAATTAAACCATTATAGGTTAAAGTACGGCCTTCAACACGGAGCCTTGGCTCACACCGAACAACAAGCTATAAAGGGCCCCAAAATTACTAGTGTAAAACCATTCAAACGGGAAAACCAACGGTCTAATCTATATAAACAAAACGAGAAACGAGAAACACGTATATATTACATAAACAAACGACAACTAATGTACATCAGATTCCTGACTTAGGACAGGTGCAAACATTTGCAGCGGTATTAAACGTTTTAATGGGCCCAAACCTTCTCCCTTTTTCTGAAACAATAGCATAACATCACAACATATAAAAACATACGATAAAATATCAATTAGCAGACTTAACTCAATCAAAAAACGTATGATTACACAAAGAACGAATAAATTTGATCTGCGATATCTGAGTACAAATGCACAGTTAATTAAATATTAGAGACAAACAGTCATGACCAAAAGGCTATCAAACAAATTCAAACACACTGAGAAATATTTAACCAATCAATGTTCACTTTAGAAAAAAAAACGGTTTTTTATAATCTTGAAGTTTATACAAATGTTGTAAGAATAAGTGAAAAATTGAAGATATTACAAATAATCAAAGCTGGTATACAGCCAAGATCCATATAAATAAAAAATGACAAAAAAGCATTATAAACAGTATCAGCAGGTCGAATTAACAAGAAAATACGATTTGAGAGTACTCGCAGTTACTGACAGCTAGTTAAAAGCCAAAACCAATTAATAGTAAAAAATCATGCATCAGAGACTAAAATACATCACAGGGATTTAGTATTTTAACGTCATTAATAGTCAAAGAAGACATGACTAGTGCAATGCCAAAAATAAATGTATCGACAGGTAGTAGTATAACTATAACTGCCTATAACTTAAACTCCTGGTAAATGCCAAATCATACGCAGATTGATCAGTGGATTTTGGTTTATATGCCAAGTTTGTGGTCAGACATGCTGTGTGATACACTGCATTATTGAGCAAATTATCTTGCTCTGTTCGATTAATCATTTCACCGTTGCATGCTCTAAAAGCAGCATCTATAAGATTGACGTACCTTTCAGCAGATGAAATTGTATGTAATGTTTTCACCCTTTTATGAGATTTTTTTGCAAATAATACACTTTTATGTATTGTGATAATTTTTTCAGGCACCAAACAATTAGATAAATCGGAATCTATATCTGGTGATTACTTTTCAGTTGTTACTGATTTTAAATTCTGCTTACTTGAAAGTTGTGTAGATTATATAACATAACCTATGATACCTAAATACGGGTAATTCACTTGCTGTTTCATTGCAGATTTCGTTCAAATAACTGAAGAAATCATCATCACGTCTCTTTGCTGCAGCAGTAATCAGACTTTTTCTTCCAGATTCTGTTGATGTTATTAATATTTCATCAACAACAGAATCGGAGATAATGCATTTGTCAACACAAACTTCCACTTTCTTTCTTTTTTGCATCTAGCGGGACCAGTTTTAACGAGATTGTTAAATTGTCCATGTATTTGAATAAAAAAGCAAATCAAACACACCTGAAAACTAAACGAGCCCTAAGTTAATGAAATCCCTTTCCCAGTTCAATTCAACAAAAACGAGTATACAACAATACCAAACAACATAAATTAATCACAAGGCTTTGGAAATTATAATTTGAACAAGAAATATGCTTGAAAATGACTACAAATGACCTTCGCTAAATCGCTGAATGTGGGACTATAACTAGAAACCACAACAATGTCGGTAAATCTGTGACAAATATTCGGACTTAATATCTGGATAAAAAGCAGTGTTTAGCCAAATATTTATATTATTAGGAATTAACTTCAAAAAGTAAATCGGGTCAATTGAATCGGCTTCACTGTTGTGCCTTTAAAATACACTTAAACTGCACGTGCAAATAATTCTAGATGAAAAACGATGACTTTTACAGTGTTATTTTCAACCATTTTTAGATGCATTAAGCATTAAATTTAGGACTATTTGGAAGTACCCTTGCATTGTATGAAGTTCACGAATAACAGTATTTACCAATTTCATTCAAAAATTATTTTAGAACGGGTTTGTTGTGAAATTTGACTACTGAATCAGCAGTGGGGTATTCGATGCAGGTTGGGTAACGTCAGTAAAGGCTATTTTTAACGTCATTTGTACCACATTTGATATTGATGACACATATTTTTCTAAAGCTGAATAATCGATAAACAATTTAAGACCTTAAAATTCCATGAGGTATTTAGGTAATTTAAAATCGTTAACTAAGCGACTTTTTCAACATTTGCCGCTCCACTATGACTTGTGACAGGCACATACATAAATAATGTGGCTGGGTTACACATGTTAGCGGGATCCCAACTCTCGGACAGTGGTATAACATTACAACATAAGAACGAAAAAAAATTATAGCAGAAATATGTCGTCATATTAAGTATTTGTGCAGTTCACACTTTTAACATAGCACTTACAATTTTCAAGATAACACACAAAAAACTGCGAATAGAAATAAATATTTAAGGAGGATAATTCCAAAACGAGTTTGTCAAGGTAGATACCAATTGTTGTGCTAATACAACCGTAAAACGAATCAATATACCAGGGCTAATTACCTCAAAATATGTAGCAAAGATTTTTCGACAATTTTAAGTATGGATAGAATTAGGAATGAAAACAGGCAATAATGGAAACATGCTGATCATATTTTGCACCCATGTTAAGGGAAAACGAAAAGAAGCTATAAAAGCCCCATTTAACAATGTTTAAGGGACTATATCTCCAAAAAGGAAAAAAAGCTCTCAAGACCCTGTATCGCTTACCTAGGTCTATGAGGACAACTTCTGACAAAAAGAATATTAGTAAATCCTGCCTAGATGACAATATTTTGGAATATAAACTTTATCTTTGACTATCATAGTTTTTCAGATAGTAGACAATCATAAAACGTCTGTAAATTTCGTCATTTAAGGCCAATAACTCATATAAGAAATCGTCTGACAGTCTTGAAGTAAATGGACAATATGTAGTTCTCATCAATTTATTTATTACCCGACATTCATCCGTTCATTTGTTTTTCAAGATAAAATATCAAACTTGCATTTTATCCCTTATGCTTTTCCTATAGCAATGACAGCCATTTTGGTTGTCAAACGGGATCATAGAAAGTATTCTTTTCAACTAGATACCCTGTACTCATGATTGTGAACCAATTTGGTTAAAACTGGGTACAGCAGTTTGTGAGTTTTTTTTTGGTCAACACAGCAATTATAGCTAATGTTTTTAAGGCAATGTTGCCATGTTGTTTAATCTGGACATTAACAAACTTTGATATTCACGCCCAATGAATATATCATACACACTTTGATTTCAATCTGCTGCATAGTTTCAAAAAAGAAGATTTTGAAAGAAAAGTTTAAAGATGTTAAGGACATAAGCAAAGTGAAGGCAAACGATCACACTGTCCTACAAGACAGGTGAGCTAAAATGTTTTCAAGAGTTTTGCTGTCTGTTATCTAAGACAGTATTTGGACCTATAAATGTTTTTATTAATTCTACTTTTTGATTTGCTGCCAAATTTACATATAACCACATCATAATGTATCCTGAACAAACTATTCCAAACAGGCACTTAATATTCAGCTAATAAATACTTTGAAAAATAAACAGCAATAATATAAAACTTTTTACAAAAAAGTATAAGAATAATTACTTTACAACTAATTTTATAAGTATAACAACTAATAAATGTAATCTGAAAAACAAACAATATTATAAAGTTACAACTCGTAAATCTAAAAAACAACAATATTATAAATTTTTTAAAAACAATGTGTATAAATTGCTTTTTACAATGAATTGACATGCAAGAGTAAGGAAATCCTTGTAAATTCTTATGTTCGGCAAATAAAATGATAGATACAAAGCAAGCTCCATAGGTCGTCAATTTCCAAAAATTTCAAACTCAGCAATAAAATCAGGAAGTGTTCTCGATTTCAGGTTGCACTTCTGTAAACATTTACAATGCAATTTTCCATATGAGCTCCTTTTAAGCTAAAACTGTGCAACACATACTACGAAATTTCATTTCAAATCATATCATGGAATGACAAGTTTATATGCACTACTTATTTTTTTAAAATTTGAGCCTTAATAACATTTATCAATGTTAACATGCCTTGCAGTTTATTGCATTTTTTTTTTTAGAAAAGTAACTTTTCAACCCCACTCTGAAATGAGGGAACAGTTTGTAATGCATATTAATTAAGCCTTTTAATACTGCAATTGGGTGTTCTACTATACAGATACAGCCCTACAGATATCTCTATGCTCTATCTGTATACTATACAGATATCGCTTGAACGCTCCGCCAACTGCCGGACTGAGTATTGTATGAACCTGCGTGACCTCAAAATGTGTATTGCAGTTGCATTCCAATGACGTATTAAATGCGAATTAACGATTACTTTTATACGTTCTGTTTGTTTTCAAACTTTTCTTTAGAGCAAAAAGAATCACACCAATTGTCTGATAAAATACACAAATAAACAGTAGTCTTTTCTACGAAGACAACAATCGATTTCAAAACTTGAATGTGTATGATTGTGTGACAGTAACACCAATGTCAATTTTAGCATGCATGCTTAGTGAATGTTGAGACTGACGAGTAGGACAACTCGATCACTCCTGTTTCAAATTGGACAATGTTTTGCTATTTATTTTTACTGTTGAAATTAGTTGTTATGTTAAATAGTTAATTATTCACCTTGAGCCATGTATTATAGTTGACCATTGGAGATTCTTTTTGTTTGCGAACCCATCTTCAGCCGTGTGATTAATGTACCACAACACTACACGTGCCTCATGGGATTTCAGATCGAAAATAAATGCAAAACACGTGTGTTTGTGTCTTTCAAAACACAAATAATATACAGAATTATTGCAGGATAAAGGCAATAACTGTTTAGTGTCTTTGAATATCAGCTGTATTTGTACTCGGAATAGGTGTAATAGCTCACTAAAAGTGCATACACCAAGTTTCCCAGCCTCGTACAAATACAGCTAATATTTAAAGACACTAAACAGTTATTGCCTTTATCCTGCAATAATCTTGGTTCTCGGACACATTTCATAAACTAGAAACCCGAATGATGATTGTTGACAAAATTTGTCTCAGTAGTTTTAGAGTAGAAGATTTTTGTAAAAAGTTTACAAAAAAATCTATAAACATGGCTATAAGTGGCAATATTTCATTAAGGGGTCATTTGACCATTACTGTTGTTTACAGTTTATTTCTATCTATTATAATATTCAAGATAAAAACTAAAACGACAAAATTTCCTAAAAATTACAAACTCAGGGCCAGCAACCCAAAAATTGGTTGTCTGATTCATTTGAAAATTCAGGGCAGATAGACGTTGATGTGATCAACAATTCTGCCCCTGTTAGATTTGCTCTAAATGCTTTGGTTTCAGAGATATAAGCCAAAACATACATTTCCCCCCTATGTTCTACTTTTAGCCATGGCGGTCATCTTGGTTGACTGGCCGGGTCACGGGACACATTTTTGAAACTAGATACCCGAATGATGATTGTGGCTAAGTTCCTTCAAATATGGTCCATTCGTTTCATAGTAGATTTTTGTAAAAGTTAACAATGTACAACGGACGACAGACGATGGACGACAAGTGATGAGAAAAGCTCACTTGGCCCTTTTGGCTAGGTGAGCTGAAAAGTGAAAATATCATTTTTGAACCAAAAGTGCTGTACACCATTTAGTTCCTTTAAAATTTCATTTAAATACAAATGAATCTAGGTAGTTGTTATTCCTAAAAACGATAGTGGTTGTAATGAAAGCCAATTGTGTGACCTTTATGTTAACATCAACAGCTAAGGTGCTGAAGGTTAAAGTTAGAGCCTGACTCCATTAAAGGGACTCGCGGGTCTAAATAAAAACAATTTCTAATATAAGATTTTGGTATATTTTTCTATAAACGAACTTTTTCTTAAACTTAATAGAAAATGAAATAAAAAAATGGGGTCACCGTTCATTTAAGCGCACAATCTGCCTCCGAAAGAAGCATACATTTGTGTTAATGTCCTTTTTTCTGTTGTACTTAAAGGAGAAATAGAGGTTATATCGATATAAAAAAATAACCTAATAACAGAAATCGCTTAAATTGTACAATTGTTTAGTTTATGTACATCTAATTTGAAAACATTAATAAAAAATATAGGTCACCGATGAGTTAAAAAATATATTTAAATTTTAATGCTAAAAAATGGCTTTTTTGCACCAAAGGGAGATAATTTTGCGCCTTGTCGATGATATAATTAAACACTTAAGTCATTTGGGGCCAAACCGAATCGATTTTTTGTTTGAGTTTTGTTCCAATATCATTAAGTAATAACTAATAGTGTAAGATATAAAATTTGTAATGAAAAGCTAAAATTTTTGTACCCGTGAGCCTCCCTAAACAGATGGTTCTTCATCTCATCTGTTCCAATTGGATATATTAATAGTTTTAAAACAATTATGATTTACAATTACATTGACTAGAATAATCCTACAAATCAGTAAATAAAACTTAGCTATAAAATTTACTTTCTTTCCTTTTTTGGCACAAAGTGTTAAACATAAGATATATCAGATTAAAAATTTGTGTTGCTCTTTACATCATATGGCAACGTATGTATACAAGTTATATATATATATTAGTTAGTGACAGATCTCAATTAATCCTTATAGTGAATACAGATTTCACTGTACCCCTTCAGCCCCAAAAAGGGAGGGGGCACAATTATTGGAAAGATTAACATTCCACCATACAATATACAATCAGTGTATTTGAATTTCGCCATTAAATTACATTATCGCTATTTTGTGCATTTTTCCCTTGATATATTAAAATAGCGATAAACAGATTATCAATGGTCATCTCATCTCAATCAAATTGAGATGATCAACGTTAATCTTTAAATATCAACAAGATCGATTGCTATTCTTTAGGTAAGCCCCAAATGCCCTGTATAAATGAGAAGATTAAATGGTCTGTCATCATGAGTCATTGTGGTATTATAGTAAAGATATGGTAAATCGCAATTTTTCAAATAATAAACCATATGTCTCACATTTAAACATTTGTAAACTAAGACACTTTCAAGGTCAATAGACCTTGACTGAGAAGGTAGGGTCAAATAATCTCCATAGAGACGAGCTGTGCCAATGCTAATACAACTGCATACCAAATATCATTGACCCTCCTAGACCTAATCACGAACACAATACATTTGTAACGACAACTCCACCGCAACCGGAAACAGCCTATATGTCTATAGACAAAAATGGTCAATAAAAATAAGGTAAAATATGGTCAACTACATATGATCACAAAAAATCCTACCACGGAGGATCAAAATGTCTCAAAGAAGATGTATTTATAAAATCTTATTATCACAATACTCCGATACTGTCCTTTTAATCAGTCTAAACAAAATGTCTATTCAAAACAGTCATCTACACATGATTGCAAAAACAATTCTACAAAGCATGATGCTTTTCTGCCAGTCAACTTTAGAGGAGTTGTAAACAAGATGTTTTGTCACAATACTAAAACAAAACAGTCAAAGTCCTATAGCTCCCAAATAAAATTATCCTATCAAAATGGCATTACAGTATGGTCAACTACACATGTACATAACAGCAAACAATCTAACCAAGTATGAGATTTTTCTGTAAAACTGACTGATTGAGTTCATGACAAAAGAAAAATTTACAATGTAATCAATACACACACTCGTGGTTTTAAGTACAATACATCTGTTGATTATTTATCTGAAATGAAATACACATTAAAACATTTCACTTGTTTATCCTTCTGGAATAAAAAATGAGCATAAAATTTACAACACATATGGTTCAGTCTAGTACCTTTTCTGATCAAGGCTTCCATTAAATATCACGCTTACAGTATAAAATGATACCTCACTGAAAAACTTTATAGGCTCAATTTGATCAAAATCATAAAGGCATTTTAGGAGAGCATATATATTATAAAGCTTGCTCAGAACTCATTTTCAGAATTACATAAATCTCTCTGCGTACCTTGCAATAAGAATATATGCATAATACAGCAACACATATCACAAAAATAATAATAACATCAATGATAACTACAGTTAGAAATGAAACTTTTTTGCTGCCTGATTCATCTGTATATATATTATTAGCTTGGTTGCAAGTTCTTTCTGAAACATAAAATTGCATATGTGTAGTTACTATAGTGATATCAATACGTTAACATATATTTGTGTTACCTAATAGCAATACCTATGAAAATTTTGTTTTAAACAAAGCCCTTATATCTTATCCACATTTGTATGCCTGTCCTAAGTCCGGATCCTTTAGCTGGCTAGGTTGAAGTTTTTTAATCTTGGATATTATATAGTTTTAGTTTATTTATAAGTTTTGGAGAAAATTACACATTTTTTAAGGGCCTGCATATAAGTGCATGATTTTCTCATTATGATGATACCCATACATATAATAATAATTGGTACCCTTCTGTTGTTTTCTGCTTATGTTGGATGGTTGTCTCATTGACACATTCCCCATTTCCAATCTCAAATTTATCATTACTGAAGAGACTCGAGCTCTCCATCAGTAATAAATTGATACAGGACATGACGGTCTATACTACCATGATGTCAATGGGATGTTTCGGCAATACTTTGAAAATTGAACACACACAAACATATTACGTTAAAAAGGGACATAACTCAAGAATGGTTAAACAGTGAGATTACCCAAATTTTTACTTGATGTCATTGTTGTAATAATAAGAATTGTGTATAATCTGATAACATAAGCTTGAGGCCAATGTAATAAGAAAAGAAACTAAAACTTCAGCAATTTCTTCTATTTGTAAAGGGGCATAGCCCTAGAAGGGTAAATATGAGTCACCAAAATGAAACCTGATCTGTGTTTGATGTTTATAAGCAAGGTGTATCAATTTTCTAGCATCGGGCTGAAGCAATCTAAAGTTAGAAAACGGAAACAAAGAATTCAGCAATTTGTCAAGTTGTAAATGGGTACAACTCTTGAAATGTAAAAATTAAAGCCACTAAAATTCAACCTTGATCTGCATTCTGCGGTCATAATCATTGTGTACATTATAAGGTTCATAACATGTGGTTCATGCAAAGTAAAGTTACAGAACAGAACAGAAAACAATTTCAGGATAGATGGAAATATGTACAGAAGAACAAGGGTGAAACGCTACAATGGGGGCATAAAAATCAAACTTTAACTGCGCTTTTTGTATTTATAAATTGTATTTATAAACTAGAGGCTCTAAAGAGAATGTGTTGCTCACCTTGGTCTATGTGAAAATTCAACAAAGAACACGGATGGATTCATGACAAAATTGTGTTTTGGTGATGGTGATGTGTTTGTAGATCTTACTTTAATGAACATTCTTGCTGCTTACAATTATCTCTATCTATAATGATTGGCCCAGTAGTTACAGTGGAAAATGTAAGTCAAAATTTACAAATTTTATGACAATTGTTAAAAAATTACTATAAAGGGCAATAACTCCTTAGGTTGACTTATTTTTAAGTCTTACTTTGCTGTTAATTATTGCTGTTTACAGTTTACCTCTATCTATAATAATATTCAAGATAATAACCAAAGCAAGAGGCTCTCAAGAGCCTGAATCGCTCACCTTAATTTTTTTGGTTAAATGTCTCATCAATGATTATTTTGGCTTTTCAATTTATTTAAATATTCTTTGAATCGTCCTATTTTCTTCAAAAGCAAAACAAATCATTTTCTCCTTTGTTTTATTTTAGCCATAGGAGCTATGTTTCTTGACATACAAGGATATAAAATTTATACTAGATACTTTGAAACTCATTTAGCCTAAGTTTGGCTGAAATTGATACAGCAGTTTCAAAGGAGAAGATTTTTAAAAGTAAATCAACATGATGAACAAATTGTGAAAAAAGTCTTTAAAGGGCAATAACTCCTTAAGGGGTCAATTGACAATTTTGGTCACATTGACTTATTTGTAGATCTGACTTTGCTTAACATTTTTGCTATTAACAGTTTATCTGTTTCTATAATAATATTCAAGATAATAACAAAAAACTGCAAAATTTCTTTAATATCATCAATTCAGGGGCATTATACCTGAAAAACCAGTTACCCAATTCGGCTGAAAATTTCAGGACAGGTAAACCTTGACCTTATAAATACTTAAACTTCTTGTCTTATTTGCTCCAAATGCTGGAGTTTTTGAGATATAAGCCAAAAACTGCATTTTACCCTGTGTTCTATTTTTAGCCATTACTGCCATGTTTTTTGACGAAATAGAAAATAAAACACATATTTTATTTTATACACCCCACTGATCATTCAGTTGAAGTTTGGTTGAATTTGGTTGAGTAGTTTTAGAGGAGAAGATTTATTAAAGTTGCTGATCAGTTTTGCTGTTAACAGTTTATCTTTATCTATAATAATATTTAAGATAATGACCAAAAACTACAAAATTTCTTTAAAACTAATAATTAAGTGGCAGCAATCCAATAATGGGTTGTTTGATTCATCTGAAAATTTCAGGGCTGATAGATCTTGACCTAATGAACATTTTTTATCCATGCCAGATTTGCTCTAAATGCTTTCGTTTTTTAGATATAAGCCAAAAACTGCATGTACTATTGTTAGTCATGGCGGCCATGTTTTTTCACAAAATGGAAAATAAAACACTATCTTTATTCTAGATACCCTAAGGATCATTCAGCTAAAGTTTGGTTGTAATTGGTGCAATAGTTTCAGGGGAGAAGATCTTTGAAATAGTTTACGACGACGACGAAGACGGACGACGACGACGGACGCCAAGTGATGGCAAAAGCTCACATTTCCTTTAAGGAAAGGTGAGCTAAAAAGGCAAAATTTCCCTAAAATTATTAATTCAGGGGCTGCAACCTAAAAACCAGTTGTCCAATTCATCTGAAAATTTTAGTGCATATAGATCTTGACCTGATAAACAATTTCACCTCCCTGTCAGATTTGCTCTAAATGCTTTGGTTTCTAAGTTATAAGCCAAAACAATTCATTTTACCCCTATGTTCTATGCTTAGCCATGGCAGCCATCTTGGTTGGTTGGCAGGTCTACGGACACATTTGTTAAACTCGATACCCCAATGATGATTGTGGTCAAGTTTAGTTCAATTTATCCTAGTAGTTTCAGAGGAGAAGATTTTTGTAAAAGATAACTAATAGTTATCAAAAGTACCAGGATTATAATTTTATACGCCAGACGCGCGTTTCGTCTACATAAGACTCATCAGTGACGCTCAGATCAAAATAGTTAAAAAGCCAAATAATTACAAAGTTGAAGAGCATTGAGGATCCAAAATTCAAAAAAGTTGTGCCAAATACGGCTAAGGTAATCTACTCCTGAGGAAAGAAAATCCTTAGTTTTTCGAAAAATTCAAAGTTTTATAAACAGAAAATTTACAAAAATTACCATATAATTGATATTCATGTCAACACCGAAGTGCTGACTACTGGGCTGGTGATACCCTCGGGGACGAAACGTCCACCAGCAGTGGCATCGACCCAGTGGTGTAAATAGTTATCAAAAGTACCAGGATTATAATTTTATACGCCAGACGCGCGTTTCGTCTACATAAGACTCATCAGTGACGCTCAGATCAAAATAGTTAAAAAGCCAAATAATTACAAAGTTGAAGAGCATTGAGGATCCAAAATTCCAAAATGTTGTGCCAAATACGGCTAAGGTAATCTACTCCTGAGGAAAGAAAATCCTTAGTTTTTCGAAAAATTCAAAGTTTTATAAACAGAAAATTTACAAAAATTACCATATAATTGATATTCATGTCAACACCGAAGTGCTGACTACTGGGCTGGTGATACCCTCGGGGACGAAACGTCCACCAGCAGTGGCATCGACCCAGTGGTGTAAATAGTTATCAAAAGTACCAGGATTATAATTTTATACGCCAGACGCGCGTTTCGTCTACATACGACTCATCAGTGACGCTCAGATCAAAATAGTTAAAAAGCCAAATAATTACAAAATTGAAGAGCATTGAGGATCCAAAATTCCAAAAAGTTGTGCCAAATACGGCTAAGGTAATCTACTCCTGGGGTAAGAAAATCCTTAGTTTTTCGAAAAATTCAAAGTTTTATAAACAGAAAATTTACAAAAATTACCATATAATTGATATTCATGTCAACACCGAAGTGCTGACTACTGGGCTGGTGATATCCTCGGGGACGCAACGTCCACCAGCAGTGGCATCGACCCAGTGGTGTAAATAGTTATCAAAAGTATACGAAAAATGGTTAAAAATTGACTATAAAGGGCAATAACTTCTAAAGAGGTCCACTGACCATTTTGGTCCTGTCGACTTTTTTATAAATCTTACTTTGCTGAACATTTTTGCTGTTTACAGTTTATCTCTATCTATAATAATATTCATGATAATAACAAAAAACAGCAAAATTTCCTTAAAATAACCAATTCAGGGGCAGCAACCCAACAACCAGTTGTCCAATTCATCTGAAAATTTCAGGGCAGATAGATCTTGACCTGATAAACAATTAACCAGCAGTCAGATTTGCTCTAAATGCTTTGGATTTTGAGTTATAAGTCAAAAACTGCATTTTACCCCTATGTTCTATTTTTAGCCATGGTGGCCATCTTGGTTGGTTGGCCGGATCAGCGGACAGAAATATTAAACTAGATACCCTAATAATAATTTTACCCATGTTTGGTTAAATTTGGCTCAGTAGTTTCGGAGGAGATTTTTTTTGTAAAAGTTAACGACGACGGACGCCAAGTGAAGAGAAAAGCTCACCTGGCCCTGTGAGCCAGGTTACCTAAAATAATATGTGGTTCTATGTTATCAGAATAGGGAGGTATTAAAGTTTTGAATGGTAGAGTCATTTAACTCAATGGATAAATTGATTAAAATAATACCTCTTTTTATCATGTTATTTTATTTTATTTTCAGAAAATGCCTTTATAAATTTCAGGTTAATTGATACATGTAAACAATGAACAGCTTGTGATGACAAAAAAAAGAGCTGTACATATATACATACATTCGAAAAATGAACTGGTAATTTTGTAAATCCTGATATTTCAAGTGTTCCAGGAAGTCCCACGAAGTCTTGAAATCTGCTGTCCTAATATTTCAGGAATTTCCAAGACTTCAGGAATTTCGGGGATATTTCAGGACTAGCAATATTTGATGAACACCAGTTTATCCTGATGTTTGAAGAACTCTTAGGACTTTAGATTATTAACAGGAATTACTGGGATATTTCAAGACTTCAAATGTTTGGGTTTCTTTTCAAAACTTAGTCTTTTTTTGCAATTTGAATTCCACTAAAGTATATTTACAATTCCATTTAAGTTCCAAGAATAGTTTGTGCACAGTTAAACTTGTATATGATCATACTGATGAAAAATGTAAGAACACAATTTTGGAAAATGCAAAACTCACATATCACAAATCATGTCACATGCCCCAAGCCAAAATATGAGTAACAACACAACATGATTTTTTAAAATTAAACATTAATATTTTCAAAGCCCAATTAAAGAGTATGATCGTGACAACCATAGATGTAATACCTAATATAATAGATTAACTGTAAATAGGTTTAATTTATATAATTGCAAGTACCTAAATGAACAAACAAACAATTTTCATGCTTTAATTCTTTATCTTTGACATGTGACCCAGAGTGAATGAAATGTATAAATGTGTCATACGGATTATATTTTTTTAGTGTAGACACTGGACAGGAAGTGTGAAACCAAATGAAGGGGATCACATATGGCTAAAATATTCATTTTCTGCAACGATTATTATAACTTTAAACATTAAGATGGTAAATAAAGAATAAATGTATATTTTCTTTTATTGTAATACATATATATATATCATGTATATCTAGTATTCAAGATAAATGTAATTTATTAAACCAGGGAACCTTTCAAAGAAAATGGAAATTTAACTCCCTTTAATAACCCCTTAAACAATTAGAGTTTGAACTTGGACAAGAAGCAAAGATATTTTATATCCAAAACACAAAATGAATGCAGATAAATGAAATTAACTAAGTTCCAACATTTCTATATTTTAACATTATAGTAATAGTGCAAACGTACCAATAAATTAAATTCCACCATTTTGAATATGTGCATATGACATTTAAAAGAGTACAGAAAACAGCTATATAATGATTACATAATATTTACTTTCATCAACATCATAAGGAATTAGCAATATATTGTTATTACACATAATGAAAACATATTCAAATAGTATTGTATGCTTTTAATAATAATATAAACAACTTAAACATGAACTGTGAGAAAACTCACATTGCGATATACCACAAACAGTTTGCTGCAATATTTCTGAAATAAGTTGGTTAATTCATTAAGATACATTCTTCTGGAATACTAGTTCATGTTTAATTTTAAAACTTTAAAATATATGATTGCATGAGTAGGAAAAAAAAAGCTTAAAATAAGATATTCTAGTCTATGATATAGGAACAAATTAAATGTCTTGGTCCTTAATGGCAGGGTTCATATATACATGTAAGTACTCATTTAAATAAAGAAAAAAAGCATGTTGACTTAAACAAATCTGACTTACTAATGCATCAGATTTGGTATTTATTATTTTTTTTATTATTAAACTTTAAATCCAGAACTTTTGTTTCAGGTTTACTGTTAAAGACCAGCAGCTCTGATTTATAAGAAAACTATAGTGAGGGCCAATATACATTTATGAGACCAGCTTAAACTAGTCAAGACAAGAGGGCTTTTGGGAAAATTGGAGAGAATTGAAGATGATAACAATAAACAAAACAGTCACTGTACTATAGAAAATAAATTTGTTGTCAAGTAATTTGATTTTAGAAATACCATAAATTTTGCTGTGAAGAAAAAAAGTCAGAAGGATGAATACTGTCGTTTTCATAGATTTTGTAAAGGATAAGAGTTTATGTTATCCCATGGGCTATTTTTGGATTTTTTATTATGTCCTGAAACTTCCCAGGACATCCAAGTTCTCAGGACAATATTCAAATAATTTACAGGTTAACAAGTCTTGAAAGTTTTTAAAACCTAGGACTTCTCAGGACATTCCTAGGATATTTCAGGTTTACTAGTCCTGTTAAGTCCTGAAACCCTGGGACCTCTCATGACAACCCTGGAATATTTCAGGTTTACTAGTCCTGAAAAGTCCTGAAATGTCCCAATTGGTCCTATGCTTTTTGGATCAGGATTTCCTGGGATATCACAGGAAAACTTGTTCCAATACTCTCCATAAAATTCCTGAAAAGTCTTGAAATTTCATTTCAGGAAGTCCTGGGATATCCCAAGAAAATATCTCAGGAAAATTCCAGGAAGGTCTTGGGATATCCCAAATTCTTGCAAGGGTTATATTAGTTTTACAAAGTACTAACTTTTGATCATAAACAAGCTTTTAAAAATCTAACCACAGAGTGAAGTCATATTGACTGACAAAAAAACCCAAAGTCTATGGATAAAGAAAAAAAAATGAAGAAAAAGTGTTTATTTTTTTACAAAATTTAATTCTAGATAATTGAAACATTTTACCTTATGTTTAAGTTTGGAAGAAATCCAGGATACCAGCTAAAGAAAGTTATTAATGTTATTAAAAATTCTTCTAAAGAGTGAATGTTATGTTGACTGGCAGAAAAAAAAACTTAGTCCACTTATATATATGCCACTGCTGGTGGATGTTTCGTCCCCGAGGGTATCATCCGCCCGGTAGTCAACATTTCGGTGTTGACAAGAATATCAATAATGTGGTCATTTTTATAGATTTCCTGTTTACAAAACTTTGAATTTTTCGAAAAAACTAAGGATCTTCTTTTTCCAGGTATAGATTACCTTAGTCGTATTTGGTACAACTTTTTGGAATTTTGGATCCTCAATGCTCTTCAACTCTTTACTTGTTTGGCTTTATAAATATTATGATATGAGCGTCACTGATGAGTCGAATGTAGACGAAACGTGCGTCTGGCATATTAAATTATAATCCTGGTACCTTTGATAACTATTATAAGTAAAATAAGGTGAACTTCCAACAAAAAAAATAACTTTAGTTCTAAATTATTATTAACAAGCTTCTGTCCAAGTTTGGTAGAAATCAGAAATAGTTTTAGAAAGTTATTAAAATTTGTTTTTTTACAAAATATAATTCTAGATACTATTTTCTGATCATAAACAAGCTTCTTTCCAGAGTAGAAATCTAGGAAAGTTTAAGAAAGTAATTACAATTTCAAAAACTTTAACCACTGAGTCAGTATTTAAGGACACCAAGACCGCTGAAGACAACAGAATGTAGAAACACTATGTCTGGCTTTTTCAGTCGAAGCTTGACAAAAATGAAATGTTATCACATTCCTAGAAAATATCACGAAATCTACTAATTGCAGGTATTTGACCAAGTTTACATAATAATTGATAGCTATCCTTATTTTTAAATAAAGAAAGGTAATCATATTCAGAATGTGTCAATGATAATTCTGTACATTCAAATCAATGCAATCTATATATATAAAGAAGGTAAAGAAAGCAATAATTCAAGAAAGGCTATACACATTTAGAAATACATTTTCTTTAAAGTGTTTATTTTATTTGAGGTTTAGAAGAATGGCTACTTTCGGTTTGAACATTGAGCACCACATTCAGTTTTTGGCTGCAATGAACTTCAAAAGATTTGAGTTACACAGAAAGTTTTCTTTAAATAGGCCTTTTCTATAGTCTTGTATACAGACCTTGACGAAACCACATAATAAAGATATACACGAATGTACAACTGACACTGAATTTTCAGAGGGAGGAAGTTTTGAACAGGCAGCATGCACAGTTGTCGTATCTTGGTCAAATATGTCAATTTCGGAATGCAACACATTACAGTCACAATCATAAATTTAGGAACAACATTTGCATCATTGAAGAATTTGGACGTGTTTTAAGTTAATGAAATATATTAAATGCATGCCAATTTGATAAAATTAATTATTCTGCAGTAGTCAATATACGCATGTGCCAAAAAAATATTGGATTCAGAGCCTGGGTTTATTCATCAAGCGAAATAAGCACGTCATATTAGAATACAATATAAACATAAACTGTACATGTTTTAATAAAGTCTGACTATGATGCTTCTTGCATTGGTGATTGCTAAATTTCAAACTAACAAAACTGTTTTTTTTATCTCTTGAAATGTTTGCATGGATACAGTGATATTGTTGAGAATTATTTAATAGAAATTTTAACTGAATTTATGTTCAAATTAGAGTTCAAGTAATGGTAGGTAATAAATCCATTCCAATCCTAAAACAATGTTTGTGATTATCCCACTTTTAAATTATTTGATATATGTAATTTGAGGCCTTTTCTAGACATTTTAGTTAATTTAAGGGCCATATGAGTGGTGACTAATTTTAGGTCATCAATGGGAATAATGAGGATGTTGCAAAAAAAAACAATGAACCAGATTTTTATACCTCAGTATGTTTTTTTCTCAATCAAAAATAAGGAAATAGTATTACCTTATTCATAATATGGGTTTTGCAGTCGTATATTCTAAAAGTGAATTTGAGTTTGATGTATCTTAGCTTAAATTTATCATATGCACGGAAAATTTAACACAAGTATTTCTAGTCTTGATTGCAATTAATATAATATTTACAAATACAAGAAGAACCATAAAAAAAACCACATTTAGTTCATCTTATACGTTTCAAGTTAAGTAACATTTTATTCTTTTCTTTCAAATGATATTTGTACACTTTTAGAAAATTAGTTAATTTGGTATATAAAAACACTTAATGACTGACTGTGTTGTTCAGTATTATAAAACATTTAATGACTGGTTGTACGGGTAATAGCAAGTTTGTTGTCCCTTCGCATACCAACTATTTCTCTCAGCTTTGCCTCAAGCAATAGTTGGTATCTCAGGGACAACAAACTTGCTACTTCCTTCACACCCAGTCAATAGGTGTATACTATTGCACTGCTACAGTGGCAACAAGATTGCAATTATAATATGTCTCATATAGTATGTATAAGACTGGTTAAAATTTAATTTAACAAGAAGTCAATGCATGTGGTGTCATATTAAGCATATTCAAGGTATCTGTAAATATTAATGGTAGCAGCTGAACACATATACTGTTATTATGATAAATTACGATTTTTTGGAAAAGTGTTTAAAATTTAAAATTGATTCTTAACAGTTAAAAGTATCTGCTAACATATTAATGAAGTGAATATTTGACAGATATAAAAATCATGTGACTTACTATGAAGTCATTTTATTTAGAAGATTGTGAATATATAAATGTGTGACAAAAAAATTTGCTATAATAATTGTGATATACGGCAACTACTTCTAGTGTGGGGGGATAACATTAACTTCATTACTTACTTGTTTTATTCAGGTAAGAATTAAGCTTTATGGTGTTAGAACAGGCATTTCCACGTACACATCTGTATTCATCCAAATATTTCTCATTTAACATTTTGAACGTGACAGAAAAACGGTTATTTGTGAAATTAACCATTATATCATCAGGATTGTATTTAAAATCTACAGCCTTATCCGCAATAAGTACATCTTTCTTCCGCCCTTTAAGTAGGTACCAGGAGTCAGTTGAGTGATATCCATCACAAATTAACATGAAAGAACAATTGAAGACAATATCTTTTTGCAATCTGATATTCAAACTTTCTGAAAAAGAAATAATTGAACATTGAAAACCACATCTAATCAGAGGCTCTAAAGAGCCGGTGTCGCTCACCCTGGTCTATACGCATATCATTAACTAAAAACACAGATGGATTTATGACAAAATTGTGTTTTGGTGATGGGGATCTTACCTTACTGAACATACTTGCTGCTTACAATTACCTCTATCTAATCAACCCATGAATCTATCCCAGTAGTTAAAATCTTTTGTAAATTTACAAAATTTATGAAAATACCTCAATAACTCCTGAAGAGGTCAATTGACCATTTTGATTATGTTGATTTATTTTTAGATTTTACTTTGCTCTACATTATTGCTGTTTACTGTTTATCTCTATCTATAATAAAATTCACACAAGATGATAACTAAAAGTTGCAATTTTTCTTCTTAAAGTTACAGAATCAGGGGCAGCAACCCAACAACAAGTTGCCTGATTGGTCTGAAAATGTCAGGGATGATAGACATTGACATAACAAACACATTTTTCTTGTCAGATTTGCTCAAAATGCTTTGGTTTCTTAGATTGTAGCCAAAAACTGCATTTTACCCTATGTACTATTTTTAGCCATGTCAGCCATTTTGGTTCACACACGGGGTCATCAGACACAATTTTTAAACTTGATACCCTAATGATGATTGAGGACAAGTTTGTTTAAATTTGTCTCAGTTGTTTCTAAGGGGAATATTTTTGTAAAAGATTACAAAAATTTAGGAAAAATTGACAAAAGTTTGCTATAAAAGGCAATAACTTGTAAAGGGGTCAATTGGCCATTTTGGTCCTGTTGACTTTTTGTAGATCTTACTTTGCTGAACATAATTGCAATATACAGTTTATCCCTATCTATAATAGTATTCAAGATAACAACCAAAAATGGCAAATTTTCTTAAAATTACCAATTCAGGGCCAACAACCAAACAACTGATTGTCCAATTTATCTGAAAATTTCAAGGCAGATATATCTTGATCTGATAAACAGTTTTAAACCATTTCAGATTTGCTCTAAATGCCTTTGTTTCAGAGATATCAGCCAAAATCTACATTTTAACCCTCTGTTTTGTTTTTTGCCATGGCGGCCATCTTGGTTGGTTGACCGGGTCACCAGACACATTTTTTCAAACTAAATACCCCAATGATGATTATGGCCAAGTATGGTAAAATTTGGAGCAGACGTTTCAGAGGAGAAGATTTTTGTAAAAGTTAACGACAAAGGACGACGGATACCAATTGATGAAAGAAGCTCACTTGGCCCATTGGTCAAGATGAGTTAAAAAGGAACATTAAAAACATATTTTGTGTAATGGGGCTTCAAGCTTAAGGTTGACAAAATACCGTCTTTGTCTTATTAGAATCAAAATAGTTCAACCAGAGATTTATTTTCATTTAACCATCGTCCAGTTGGGTATCTATATTCTACTATTTTATACCAAGTGATAACAAGTGGTCAAATACAAATATAAATATATTACCAACTCATAATTGAATCTAAACAGGAGTGCAAAGGCTGACATGTCCTGCCTTATTTACTGAAAATTAATTTTATGATGCTAGTTCTAAATATAACGCTTTACTTACTGGAGGCTTTTAAGAGCCTGTGTCGCTCACCTTGGTCTATGTGAATATTAAACAAAGGACACAGATGGATTCAAGACAACATTGTGTTTTGGTGATGGTAATGTGTTTGGAAATCTTACTTTACTGAACATTCTTGCTGCTTACAATGATCTCTATTTATAATGAACTTGGCCTAGAAGTTACAGTGGAAAATGATAATAACAATTTACAAATAATATGAAAATTGTTAAAAATTGACTTTAAAGGTCAATAACTCCTTAGGGGGTCAATTGACAATTTTGGTCATGTTGATTTATTTTTAGGTCTTACTTTGCCGTACATTATTGCACTTAACAGTTTATCTCTATCTATCATAATATTCAAGATAATAACTAAAAAAGTCAAAATTTCCTTAAAATTACTAATTCAGGGGTAGCAACCTAACAACTGTTGCCCGATTGGTCTAAAATATGCAGAGCAGATAGATATTCACCTGATAAACAATTTAACTCAGTCAGATTTGCTCTAAATGCTTGGTTGGTTGAAATATAAGCCAAAAACAGCATTTTAAACCTATGTTATATTTTAAGCCATACCAGCAATCTTCGATGGTTGGCCAGGTCATCAGACACAATTTTTAAACAAGATACCCATAAAATGATTGTGGCCAAGTTTGGTTGAATTTGGCCAGGCAGTTTCAGAGGAGAAGATTTTTGTAAAACAAAATTACTAAGATTTACGAAAAATGGTCAAAAATTGACTATAAAGGTCGATAACTCCTTAAGGGGTTAACTGACAATTTTGGTATTGTTGACTAATTTGTTAATCTTACTTTGCTGAACTTTATTGCGTTTTTACAGTTTATCTCTCTCTATAACAATATTCAAGATAATAACCAAAAACAGCCAAATTTCCTTAAAGTTACCAATTCAGGGACAGCAACCCAACACTGGGTTGTCGGATTCATCTGGATATTTTAGAGCAGATCGATCTTGACCTGATAAACAATTTCACAACATGAAAAATTGCTTTAAACGCTTTTGTTTTTGAGATATAAGCCAAAAACTGCATTTTACCCCTATGCTCTATTTTAAGACATGGCAGCCATCTTTGGATGGTTGGCCGGTCACATTTTTTAATAATTTTTAAAGATACCCCAATGATGATTGTGGCCAAGTAATTTGTTCCAGTAGTTTCAGAGGAGAAGATTTTTGTAAAATTTAACAACGCCGGACGCCAAGTGATGAGAAAACCTCACTTGGCCCTTCGGGGCAGGTGAGCTTAAAATAAGGTCAAGGTAAAAAAAGAGTGCACAAGCTAAATTGTCTCGCCTTCTTTAATATATACACATGGAAAAAAAGTATTGCAACACCTTGATTTTTAAAAACTTAAAAAATCAGCCTTTTATTTTGGATGGAACATTTTAAAATATTTGTAAAAAAATAATAAAACATAGTTTATAATTACATTGGCATTTTAACGAACAAAAAATGTTTGAAAAAAAATTATTGAACTAACCAAATTTTAATGAACTAGAGGCTCTAAAAAGCCTGTGTTGCTCACCTTGGTCTGTGTGAATATTAAACAAAGAAAGCAGATGGATTCATGACAAAATTGTATTTTGGTGATGGTGATGTGTTTGTACATCTTACTTTACTGAACTTTCTTGCTGCTTAGAATTATCTCTATCTATAATGAACTTGGCCCAGAAGTTTCAGTGGAAAATGTTAGTAAAAATTTACAAAATTTTATGAAAATTGTTGAAAATTTACTATAAAGGACAATAACTCCTTAGGGGGTCAATTGACCATTTTGGTGATGTTGGCTTATTTGTAAATCCTAATTTGCTGAACGTTATTGCTGTTTACAGTTATCTCTATGTAACATGCCAAAAACTATATTAGAAATTTTTGAGTTACCTCTCTTTGTATATATAGAGATCAGCTATTGAAGTTTTGTAACATGTCAAATACATTGTATTACATGAGAAATGTTTGAGTTATCTTTCTTTGTATAGAGTTAAGCAAATGAAGTGAAATTTGGAAATTAGATAAAATTGGAAAAAAGAGAAAAGATAATTTTATATTAGCTTTTATATATTTTATCAAGTCATATTTATGATACAGTTTGATTATTTTGTCCAAATATTATTTGAAGGTATTGCAAAATATTATTTACTACATTCTAGTAATTAGTGTACACTTCAAGTAAAAACAGTTCACTACATTGTATATTTTTACCATTGATAAATAGCTGATCGACAGGTGTAGTTGTGTCTCAGTTTTGCGAACAAGAATATTTGAAGATTTAAGGTTGGTGTATTTTGTAAATATTTATAATGATTGTGAATATGACTGTTTGATATAAAAGAGTTTTATAAAATACAAAAAGAGCAAAAATATGATATGTAAATGTTAAAAACATTCTATATTTTATCTGAAGTTTGCAAATGCAAATATGATTTTGAAATTTTGTTTAATCATTTGAATTTGAAATATAGTTTTATTGAACTAATTGATAGGCATTGTTGAGAAATATTTATACTATGAAAGATGTGTTTTACATTTTAAATATAAAAGGTTCTGATAAAGTAAATATTGTTCACAGGTAGATCTTTGTGATTTTCATACTCATGATACTAGAGGATGATATAATTGAAGTAAAATTGTCTGCCATTTCCTTATTTAGGGTATGTATATTGAATTGTTATTATGTGCCCTTGATTGATATTATGATTATGTTTAGTTAATTTTTGATATTTCTAATTGAAACATTATTGATTATTCATAAACAAATGTTGTTTTCTTTGAAGACTTTCTCTTGTGTTCATATTTTGATTTGAGAAATGTTATGAATTGTAATATTCAGAAAGGGAGATAATCGTGTTCTTATAGCTTTTATATAGCTTTGTATAAATTAATGTTTCTATTGTATTTAATTGATATTTGAAAAAGCAATCTTGATTTTAAGTTGTATTTAATTGAATTTATATCTGCATTTCATTAGACTTATGATGTTTGGTGTTTTTCTATTTTTCCACAAATATTGAACTATTCAGCGTTGCCAATAATTAATGTTATTTTCAATATATGTATGATGTGAATAGAATATATGAATCCAGTATAATAAATTCATGAACCTTACATTTGTGCTTTCGTAAGCCAGTTTTATCGTTTTCGGAGGTTACAAAAATGGCGTCGTCGACAGGATAACTATACATATATTTAAATTGGTAACGTTGTTTAGACAATATTTTCTAGGGGTTAAAGTACTAGATATTTCAAGCAAGATGGAAACTAAAGAAAAAAAGTTACAGAAAGAAGTAGACGAGTTGAGTAAGAAACTATACCATATGCCCAAAGAAAAAGGTGAAAACGTACAATTAAAGCAACAACTAGAACATAATAACAAAATCATTGAACAATTACAAAAATCAACAAAAACTGTATATGTTGCAAAAGAGAGACCGTTTACAAAATTATCCGGTAGACCCGAAAAAGACAAACATCCGATAATAAGTGATTGGTTGGAAGATGCCCGAGAACATCTCGTTACAATACCAGACGAAAAAGCCAAAATTTACTTTCTTAGAGATAAGACTTAGACCGTTAAGAGAAAGAGATTCTGCTGATAAAATTTTGCTTTTGATTCATAGTATTTATGATGGTGATGATTCAGTAAGTCAATTACAACAGCTATTTTTTTCAAAGAAATCAAAAAGAGAATGAAACTTTGCAAGACTATTCTTTGAATCTGATGAAATTTTTCGACCAAATAAACAAGCGAGATAACACAGTTTTAGGTGACAAAGATAAAGTTCTTAAAGATCGCTTTATCGAAGGTATTAGAGAACCACACTTGAAAAGAGAAGTAAAACGATTCAGTTATAAGCACAAAACAATGAAATTTCTCGATTTTAGACAAGAATTGTTACTTTGGGTAAATGAAAATACACAAAGTTGGAAAGTAAAACTACAAATGCAAGATGCCGAAGTTGTTAGCAATCAAGCAATAAAATCCGAACACACATCGAAAGACAACTCCGAGAAATTAAAACTTCTCACTAAACAACAGGAAATGTTAGGAAAGCAACAACAGCAAATTGATAGGTTGTCTAACAGGTCTAATGTTAAAACATATAGTGAGTCAACAAACAATGATGTATATAATAGCCATAAACCAATTGTTTGTTATAATTGTGGTGGTAAGGGTCATAAACGTCCGGAATGTCCATCAGCTTTTCAAGCACAAAGAAGTGACGAAGATACACAGAAAACACATACTCGAGGACAATTTAGAGGTAGAGGAAGAGGTTATCGAGGTAGATATAACCAAAGAAGTAACAGATATCAAGGTCGAGGTGGTGTTGTTCCTAGTGAATCAGAAGATGTAAAAGAGTAGCTTCTACTGCGATGAGTCGATCAGTAGAAGATACTACAGTACAAGTAGACTCCAATTCATTTCAGAGTAATATTTTTAAAAACATTGCTGGTAAAAGTCCAGAGACACAGAGATTATTGTTGAAAATCAATCAGCTATAGCACTTATAGATACTGGTTCCCAGGTTTCAACAGTTTTAAAACATTATTACAAAAGAAACCAATACTACATGATATAACAAAATGGATGAAAGTCACTGGAGCCAATGATTTACCAATTCCATATTTAGGTTATATTGAACTCAATATTTCAGTAGCTAAAACAATGCTTCCAAATGTTGGTTTTCTTGTTGTGAAAGACACTGATAACATTAGTAAATTACCATTTTTACTAGGAAGTATTTTTTTCATGGAGATGAAAGAAACTTTGGAAGTTTATAATGAAATCGAAATAAACACTTTTATTGGGAAGCAATTGTCAGGTATATTAACTGTATACAATAATTCTTTTGAATGTGAAATAGATTCTCCAAAGATATCTTTTGTTAAGATAGCAGGTAGCAATCCAGTACATATACCGGGAAATTCAATGATAACAGTAATGTGTACAACCAGACAAAAAGACAATAGTGAAAAGTTTTGTGCAATTGTTCAGTCATTACAAGGTAACCAAGGCTCTTTACCAAGAAACATTATGGTAGTTGATAGTTATGCTGAGATAAGTCAAGGAACAGTACCGGTACGTATGATTAATATAGGATTAGAAGATGTATGGATTAATCAGAAAACAAGAGTTGGTACATTACATTCAGCTTCACTGTTACACGAGGTTTCACAAGACAATATTGACATTGATATAGATCAGACTCAAATTAATGTTCAAATAAAGAAAATAGATATTGCTGTTTGTAAGCAAGCTACAACAAATACAGAGAATAAGAAAATGCAGTTAAATGACCTCGACATAGAAAAGGAAAACCTTACCGATGAACAAATAGAAAAAGTTAAAAATTTGTTAAACAAGAATACCGATATATTTTGTAAGAACGATTTAGATTTAGGATATACAGACATTGTTAAGCATAGAATTCTTACAACAGACGAGAAACCAATTGCAATTCCACATAGACGCATTCCACCTAATCAAATGGAAGTAAGAGCACATATCAAACAATTGTTAAATCAAAATATTATTCGTAAGAGTAGTAGTCCTTATGCTGCGCCCGTAGTAATAGTTCGTAAGCATGACAAGTCTATTAGACTGTGCGTAGATTACAGATTACTGAATAAAAAGACAATACGTGACGCTTATCCACTTCCAAGAATCGAGGAGGCATTAGACACTTTGCACGGAACAAAGTTTTATACCACTTTAGACTTATCCCAAGGTTATTATCAGGTAGCGACCGATGAAAGAGATATACATACGACTGCATTTCGTGTTGGAACGGGAGGTCTTTATGAGGACCTAAGAATGCCGATGGGACTTTCGAATAGTGCGGCTACATTCTAAAAAATAATGGAAGCATGTTTTAATGACAAAAATTTTGAAATATTACTAATTTATTTAAATGATATTCTTATCTTTTCAAAGACAGTTGAAGAACAGTTAGAACGCCTAGAGTTTGTATTTCAACGACTAAGACAGCATGGTTTTGAAATTAAAATTGTCAAAATGTCATTTCTTCAAGAAGGAGGTAAGATACTTAGGACACGTTATTTCACAAGATGGCATTAAAACAAACCCAGACAAAACAAAATCAATACAAGATTGGAAAGTACCTAATACCGAAAAAGAACTCCGTTCATTCCTAGGACTATGTATATACTATAGGAAGTTTGTTCCAAAGTTCAGTAAGATAGCTGCTCCGTTACATGCACTCATTACAAAAACAAATGGAAAGAAGTGAAAAACAAAACAGTTTAAATTACTAAGTGCGAAAGAATTTCTAGAAAAATAGGATGCGAAATGTTTAGAGTCGTTTGAAGAGCTAAAACAGGAGTTAGTAAGTTCACCAATTTTGGGCTTTCCTGATTTTAAAAAGCCGTTTCGTTTAGAAACCGATGCCTGTATAGAAGGTTTAGGCGCTGTTCTATCGCAAGAACAAGAACAAGGAACTGTTGTAATAGCGTACGTTTCACACAGCGTACATCCGAATGAAAAGAACATGGAAAACTACAGTTCTATGAAACTTGAAATGTTGGCTCTAAAATGGGCTGTGACCGAAAAATTTAGAGACTATTTGATAGGAAGTAAATTTACAGTTTATACCGATAACAATCCTTTATGTTACCTGCAAACTGCAAAACTGGGTGCGACTGAAATAAGATGGGTTTCTCAACTTGCAAAATTTTACTATGAAGTTAAATATAGATAAGGACGATCTAATGTCAATGCAGATGTATTAAGCAGGAATGTATTAGATGTTGAGACAAATATTGGACAAATCGTACAAAGTTCTTCTTTAAGCAAATTGCGAGAGTATAAAAACAACAATGTACAACACATGCTTATAAACCAAATAAATTTGACTGATCAAATAGAGACAATGTCAACATTTCCAGAGAATACTGCAGAAGAAATAAAACACTTGCAAAGTAGTGATAATGTTCTCTCTGTTGTTTTAAATTTTGTAGAGCAGGGTAAACTGACAACACAGATGTTGACGAGACAAACGAAACCAGTGAAGAAGTTACTGAGGAAATTCGAATCATTGATGACAGACAATGGTATTCTATACAGAAAAATAAATGATATAGAATGTGGTGAGTGTAGACAGTTAGTTATACCAGAAACTATGAAACACTATGTTCTTGAAACACTACACAATCTATCAGGACACCAAGGCACAGAACGAACATTAGCACTATTGCATAAACGATGTTACTGGTCAGATATGGTAAACGATGTAAAACATTGGATCAAAACATGTGAACGTTGTTTAGTTGCTAAAAATCCGTTACCAAAAGTTCGCCCATCAATGGGTTCGTTAATAGCATGTAAACCATTAGATATTTTAGCTATGGATTTTACAGTTTTGGAGAAATCTTCAGATGGTAGAAAAAACGTTTTAGTGCTCACTGATGTGTTTACTAAATTTACACAAGCATTTCCGACTAGAGACCAGAAAGCAACAACTGTCGCTAAAGTATTGGTAAAAGATTGGTTTTTGAAACTAGGGATACCAAAACGGTTACACAGTGATCAGGGTAGGAATTTCGAGGGTGTAGTGATACGTGAACTCTGTAGGATATACGACATCAAGAAATCACGCACAACACCGTACAAACCAGAAGGAAACGCTCAAACTGAGAGATTCAATAGGACCATGCATGACAGATTAAGAACATTAATACCTGAAAAGAAAGCTAAATGGCCCGAGTATTTGCCAGAACTTACTTTTATGTACAATGCAACACCGCATTCTTCAACTGGATATACTCCATATTTTCTTATGTTTGGTCATGAGCCGAGACTACCTATTGACAATCTTTTCCATAATGATATGACGGAAATAGACACCGATATAGACATTTATTTAGCTAATCATCAACAGCGAATGACCGAAGCCTTGAAGACAGCTAATGAGAACATTCACAAGAAAGCGAGTGAAAGACAAGACATTATGAACAGAGGAACAGATGACAAGTCGATAGAAATTGGTTCCAACATCTTATTGAAGAAACATGTACAAGGACGAAACAAAATGCAGCATAATTGGCATCCAACACCGTACAGAGTTGTTCACCGTTTTAAAGACAATGTGTATGGGATTCAGTTAGCCGATGGAAGTGGTCCCGTTAGGAATGTCACTAGAAGAGAAATATGTGACACAGGAAAAGTAGACATGATGCAAAACTCAAGTTCAGATATTACTGTGGACAGTAATTCGAGTTTTGGAGGATGGAATGTGACTATTGTTGACCCGAATTCGATACCAATTCAAGTTGACCATCAGGAATCTGGCGGAGATGAACAAGATGTAACTACAGCTAGCGTAGATGATGACAATTCAATAAGGAGATCAAAACAAAAAAACGCAGAAAAACATTCAAATCCTTTTAACTTGCCAAAGTCTGTCTTGTTAAAAGAAACATCTGTTCATGGAATCATTGAACCAGTGAAATTCAAGCAATTGGGCGAAGCAATTGCTGCATTAGGAACTAGTCTTGGACAGAGTTTAGGACAAACACTTCAAGAAGGATGGTTAAAGCATAATATGTCAAACAATTAGATGTTTGATGAAAAATGTTAATTTTGAGAGGAAGTATATTTTATTTGTATAGTCAAACGATTAGAATATTTTTATGCTAGATCATTATAATAATCATGGTTATGATATTGAATATGTAGTTGTGTATTTTTATATTGATTGTTGAGGGCAACAAAAAGGAAACTAGGCAGATTTGTAACATGTCAAAAATTATATTGGAATTTTTTGAGTTACCTCTCTTTGTATATATAGAGATCAGCAATTGAAGTTTTGTAACATGTCAAATACATTGAGAAATGTTTGAGTTATCTTTCTTTGTATAGAGTTAAGCAAATGAAGTGAAATTTGGAAATTAGGTAAAATTGGAAAAAAGAGAAAAGATAATTTTACAGTAGCTTTTATATATCTTATCAATTCATATTTATGATACAGTTTGATTATTTTGTCCAAATATTATTTAAAGTTATTTCAAAATATTATTTACTTCATTCTAGTAATTAGTGTACAGGTACAAACAGTTCACTACATTGTATATTTTTACCATTGATAAATAACTGATCGACAGGTGTAGTTGTGTCTCAGTTTTGTGAACAAGTATATTTGAAGATTTAAGGTTGGTGTATTTTGTAAATATCTATAATGATTGTGAATATGACTGTTTGATATAAGAGAGTTTTATAAAATACAAAAAGAACAAAAATATGATATGTAAATGTAAATAACATTCCATATTTTTATCTGAAGTTTGCAAATGCAAATATGATTTGGAAATTTTGAGTAATCATTTGAATTTGAAATATAGTTTTATTGAACTAATTGATAGGCATTGTTGAGAAATATTTATACTATGAAAGCTGTGTTTTACATTTTAAATATAAAAGGTTCTGATAAAGTAAATATTGTTCACAGGTAGATCTTTGTGATTTTCATACTCATGATACGAGAGGATGATATAATAAGTACAATTGTCTGCCATTTCCTTATTTAGGGTATGTATATTGAATTGTTATTATGTGCCCTTGATTGATATTATGATTATGTTTAGTTAATTTTGATATTTCTAATTGAAACATTATTGATTATTCATAAACAAATGTTGTTTACTTTGAAGACTTTCTCTTGTGTTCATATTTTGATTTGAGAAATGTTATGAATTGTAATATTCAGAAAGGGAGATAATCGTGTTCTTATAGCTTTTATATAGCTTGTATAAATTAATGTTTCTATTGTATTTAATTGATATTGGAAAAAGCAATCTTGATTTCAAGTTGTATTTAATTGAATTTATATCTGCATTTCATTAGACTTATGATGTTTTGTGTTTTTCTATTTTTCCACAAATATTGAACTATTCAGCGTTGCCAATAATTAATGTTATTTTCAATATATGTATGATGTGAATAGAATATATGAATCCAGTATAATAAATTCATGAACCTTACATTTGTGCTTTCGTAAGCCAGTTTTATCGTTTTCGGAGGTTACATCTATCTATAATAATATTTCAAGACAATAACCAAAAACAGCAAAATTTCCTTAAGATTACCAATTCAGGGGCAGCAACCCAACAAGGGGTAGATATATCTTGACCTGATACACAATTTTACTTCATGTCAGATTTGCTTTAAGGTAACACGATACCAAATGACGTTACGCCACGAGTTATTGTTCCTGACGTTATCGAATAACGTTCATACATTCAACCTAGTGCATCAGGTTTTGCAATCACAAAGTGACTTATGGCCTGACCGATGAAGAAAATGTTAATAACTTTTTTTATTATTGCTCATTGTAAATCTTTAAAAATGTATCACTTTACTTTTAAATATTCTGTTTCTTTAAAATTTAAGCATCTGAACGATAAATCTACATATAATAGACTGAGTTTTATCAAAAGTTTTTATTCTTGGTATATATTTGCAATAAATACTTTTTCATGAAGAACGCCGTATTCCAATGAAATTTTGTTTTGAAAGAACAAATCTAATCTATAGAGATTTAGGATGATGTGGAAAAAACACGGGGAATTGTTGGTCACATCTATTAATTCGTGTTAAAATGGTCATCAAAAACACCGCTCGGGCAAAATGGAAAAAGGAAATTTATCTGGATGAGAATACGGATAGAATTAGGCAATAATGCACAATACAAGCAGACTTTGCAACTCATACAATAATAGTTTGTTTGTATGGAATGTTAAGAAAGTGGTTTACTTGGTTATTTTGCCGAATATCTTTCACTATGTTCCAGTATAAAAAGTCTCTGAAATTCATTGTTCTGTACAGAGTAAATCCGATAAAGTTTCGGAAATATTTTGAAAATAAAGTGCTAGATTTGTAATCCTATAGACCAAGTCTACACGGGATAGACAGCAACATCGGAATGAAGTCTGAAAAAGTTAACGTAGGCTGAAAAACACATGGGAACTTGATTCGGCAAAAATAAAATGAAAAAAGCAGGTCCCGTTACAATCTGATTAAAGCCATCCCCAAGTTGCCACTTGCGCCTATAAACGCAAGTTGATAGTCGGAACTGGCTATAGTCATACTGGTTTCGTTACAATTTTTTTCTCTCCAAATCTACAATCAAACGACTGACTAATTATTATTCAAACGAAAAAAAAGAGACTGAAATAGCTAGATCTTGAAATCCATTAGATTTTGTTTTCGTGTTAATTACACTTGAATGGGTATCTGGTGGTAGTGTGGTTTTTTTTTTGTGTAATTTGAGGTGGAAAGAATGTACATGTACAAGTTCGGAGACAACACGACTGAAAGAGAATTAACATTTTAGGCCCTGAGAGACATATTGCTCACATACTTAGGCAGCAACCATTTGATTTTCGGGGGGGCTATGGAAATTATTTCTGGGCAAACTTCTTTTTCGCCTTTGGCGAAAGACAATCTATTTTTTTGGGCGACAAGTCGAAATTTTTTTTCAATTCTTTTACTTTTAGCATTACATATAGTTGCAGCTGAGGGTGAAACAAACAGTTTTTTCTCAGGTTCAAAAACAAATTATTTTCTCTCCAAAAACTGGAAACAAACTTTTTTTTTCAAAAAAAATCCATAGCCAACCCGCCCTCTCCCCCCCCCCCCCCCCCCCCCGAAAATCAAATGGCTGTTGCCTTATCGTCGGGAAACTCCCGATGAATTTCATAGTATTAAAAGGAGTTTTTAGAACAAGCAAGCAACTTCCATGTAGATCTATATACATGTAAAAAAGAACTGTGGATAAATAAACTATATAAAAAAATCATATACATTTATATATATTGTAATACTAGTATAAAATAGCATGAGCTTAAGAAACACGATGAAACGCGAGACTCGCCGAGCTTTCCACTTGTTTCGTAGCGAGTGCAAAAACCTTTTATAATTCTGACAATGTATATTGCACATAATTTTACATTTTGTTTATATCCTACAATTTAGGCCTAGGGTGAATAGGGATAAAAATACTTGGTCTTCCTCCGACCGGCAGTAAAATACTTCCAAAGTGATGCATAAAATATTTGCCACTGGACGTAAAGTTATTAGCAATCAATCCTACAATTCAAAATCGCCACTTGAAACTTATAGAGCACGCAACATCATATTGTTTCACTCGTGTAAATTCGACCGTGAATCCCACACTTGATAGTCTCTTTGCTTCAGGTTTAAATTGTGTACCTGTTTTTTTAAAGGTGCGCATATCGTCTGGATTTTCTTATTTTTTTTTGTTCATGACAGGTTGCTTGATAAGGCATTTTGATAAATTATAAAGGCCCGCAGAGTACAGACTACGAGTAACATCTCCTACATGTGGAATTTCAAGCTTGAGCTTTTATGTTTCGCAGTTTGTTTTACTTATAAAGTGTGGATATATGATCTCAAGATTTCTTTTATAAAATAATTTCCCACAAATGACAGACTGTTGAACTAATAGTGAAATTTTGCATACAGTTTGCAATGTTTGTCCGACTTGCTGAGCAAGCAACTCGCACATTTACACCACGCAAAGTACACTATACTAATGTACAAATGTACGTAGCAAGTCAAGAATATAAGTTTTGAATTTTTCTTTGAGTTTTGTTATTTTATTTATCATGCATGAACTATTTGCCACTGAACGTTAAACAACCATCAAAAACAGAGCAATTATATCACTGTTAACTGAATCAAATTTTTAAAGTACTATTTTTCTGCATGGATGAAGCAATGACACCACCATTGTCATAAAAGATGGAGTTAAAAACTCAGTAATTGAAATGAATCGTAAAAAAAATCATGTTATGTTCACTCGAATTTTACAAAAATATGAAGCGAGATTAATGTTAAATTCATGATAGTGAAATTTCTATGTGCAGGACTAAATAAATTATATCAGTAGAATCTCATATCATTAGGAAATTTACGGAAACCTGACAGGGGAAACGAAAATAAAATTAACACCCTTCAGATCCCGACACATTTTGTGTTTTCCATTTCTCATATCTCTGAGGAGAATAACGTTACATTCTGTATTCAATAACGTCACACGTTTTCGGTCAAATTCTACGGGTATCAATCAATTTTGAAGCCATTTATCTCAAAAACAAGAATGGTGACATAAGAACGCTTATGCCAAAAAGTTTGGAAATCGGGAGATATGCCATTCGGTATCGTGTTACCTTAAATGCTTTGGTTTTTGAGTTATAAGCCAAAACTTAATTTTACCTCTATGTTCTATTTTTAGCCGTGGCGGCCATCTTGGTTAGTTGGCCGGGTCACGCCACACATTTTTTGAACTAGATACCCCAATAATGATTGTGGCCAAGTTTGGTTTAATTTGGCCCAGAAGTTTTAGAGGAGAAGATTTTTGTACAAGATTACTAAGATTTACGAAAAATAGTTAAACTAGAGGCTCTAAAGAGCCTGTGTCGCTCACCTTGGTCTGTGTGAATATTAAACAAAGGATGCAGATGGATTCATGACAACTTTGTGTTTTGGTGATGGTAATATGTTTGTACATCTTACTTTACTGAACATTATCGCAGCTAACAATATCTCTATCTATAATGAACTTGGCCCAGTAGTTTTAGTGGAAAATGTTAGTAAAAATTTACAAATTTTATGAAAATTGTTTAAAGTTGACTATAAAGGACAATAACTCCTAAGGGGGTCAGTTGACCATTTTGGTCATGTTGACTAATTTTTAGGTATCACTTTGCAGTACATTATTGCTGTTTACAGTTTATCTCTATTTAATCCAGATTTGCTCTAAATGCTAAAAACTGCATTTTACACCTTGTTCTATTTTTAGCCGTGGTGGCCATTTGGTTGGAGTGCTGGGTCATCGGACACATTTTACAAACTGGTTACCCCAAAAATGATTGTGGCCAAGTTTGGATTTATTTGGCCCAGTAGTTTCAGAGAAGAAGATTTTTGTAAAAGATTACAAAGATTTACGAAAAATGGTTAAAAATTTACTATAAAGGGCATTAACTCCTAAAGGGGTCAACTGACCATTTTGATCATGTTGACTTATTTGTAAATCTTACTTTGCTGAACATAATTACTATTTACAGTTTATCTCAATCTATTATAATATTCAAGATAATAACCATAAACAACAAAATTTCCTTAAAATTACGAAATCAGGGGCAGCAACCAAACAACGGGTTGTCCAAAACATCTGAAAATTTCAGGGCAGATAGATCTTGACCTGATAAACAATTTTACCCCATGTCAGATTTGCTGTAAATGCTTTTGTTTTTGAGTTATAAGCCAAAAACTGCATTTTACCCCTATGTTCTATTTTAAGCCATGGCGGCCATCTTGGATAGTTGGCCGGGTCATCGGACACATTTTAAAACTAGATACCCCAATGATGATTGCGGCCAAGTTTGGTGTAATTTGACCCAGTAGTTTCAGAGGAGAAGATTTTTGTAAAAGCTAACGACGGACGACGACGACGGACGCCAAGTGATGAGAAAAGCTCACTTGGCCACCTGGCCCAAAGGGGCCAGGTGAGCTAAAAATGACTATAAAGAGCAATTATTTCTAAAGGGGTCAACTGACCATTTTAGTCATGTTGTTTATTTGTAAATCTTACTTTGCTTAACATTATTGCTGTTTACAGTTTATCTCTATCTATAATAATATTCAAGATAATAACCAAATACAGCAAAATTTCCTTAAAATTACTAATTCAGGGGCAGCAACCCAACAACAGGTTGTCCAATTCATCTGAAAATTTCAGGGCAGATAGATCTTGACCTGATACTCAATTCTTACTTACTGTCAGATTTGCTCTAAATGCTTTGGTTTTTGAGTTATAAGCCCAAAACTGCATTTTACCCCTATGATCTATTTTTAGCTGTGACAGCCATCTTGGTTGGTTGGCCGGGTCAGGCCACACATTTTATAAAGTTGATACTTTTTTCATAAACTAGATACCCCAATGATGATTGTGGCCAAATTTGGTTTAATTTTGCCCAGTAGTTTCAGAGGAGGAGATTTTTGTAAAAGATTATTAAGATTTACGAAAAATGGTTCAAAATTGACTATAAAGGGCAATAACTCCTAAAGAGATCAACTGACCATTTTGGTCATGCTGACTTATTTGTAGATCTTACTTTGATGAACATTATTGCAGTTTACAGTTTATCTCTATCTATAATAATATTCAAGATCATAACCAAAAACAACAAAATTTCCTTAAAATTACCAATTCAGGAGCAGCAACCCAACAACAGGTTGTCCGATTCATCTGATTTTACCTCTATGTTCTATTTTAAGCCGTGGCGGCCATCTTTGTAAGTTGGCAGGGTCACTCAACACATTTTATTAAACTAGATACCCCAATGATGATATTGGCCAAGTTTGGTTTAATTTGGCCCAGTAGTTTCAGAGGAGAAGATTTTTGTAAAAGATTACTAAGATTTACGATAAATAGTTAAAAACTGACTATAAAGAGCAATAATTTCTAAAGGGGTCAACTGACCATTTTAGTCATGTTGACTTATTTGTAAATCTTACTTTGCTGAACATTATTGCTGTTAACAGTTTATCTCTATCTATAATAATATTCAAGATCATAAACAAAAACAACAAAATTTCCTTAAATTTACCAATTTAGGAGCAGCCACCCAACAACGGGTTGTCTGATTCATCTGAAAATTTCAGGGCAGATAGATTTTGACCTGATACACAATTTAACTTCATGTCAGATTTGCTCTAAATGCTTTGGTTTTTGAGGTATATGCCAAAAGCTGCATTTTACCCTCATGTACTATTTTTAGCAATGACAGCCATCTTGGTTAATTGGCCGGGTCACTGGACACGTTTTTTAAAATAGATACTCCAATAATGATTTTGGCGAAGTTTGGTTAAATTTGGCACAGTAGTTTCAGAGGAGAAGATTTTTGTTAAAGTTAACGCAGGACGGCGACAGACGCCGGACGCCAAGTGGTGAGAAAGGCTTACTTTGCCCTGTGGGCCAGGTGAGCTAAAAATAAATAAATAAAAAAACATGGTTAGATTCAGCATATCAATGAACCTAAAAATTCAAGACTTTGAACAATTCAACCTCATTGAAATGGGTTTAGAAATAAACAATTTATAAAAAGTATCAGAAAAGAATTGTTTGTGGTCCTCGCATCCTAAACGGTAAGGGCCATGCACAACTCCTAATTATCTTCTTTTTTTATTATGGAAGATTGTGGTAAAATTTCATAGAGATCCATAGACTACTACTCAATTTATTATCAGGAAACCAGAAAATCCTTTGTTTTTTAGCACCTCTTTATTCTTTAATTCTATCATGGTTTTTGACCATATTTTGACCCCTAAACATAATCCATTACTTCATTTTGAGATCAAAGAGATCCAAACAAATTGTAAACAATAAATTATCCTGTTAAACCCCTATCTGGACCCTTATTCCTAAAATGTAAGGACAATAACGCCTGAAATCAATCCCAGCCTTCTTACTTAAAGTACTGGCAATACTTTTAAAAGTACCCAAGAGAAAACGAAAACGGGATCCATCGGGATCCCAATGCAATCCCGGTGAAATTGCCGGGATAAGCATCTGGAGTCGGGTTCCAATTCAGGATAACTGTCTGAAGCCGGGATTCCAGTCTAGATGAAACGGGATAAATATCAGACACTGAAATCCCAATCTGGGTACCTGTCTGAAGCTGGGATCCCAATCGGAACTGTTTTAAGCCGGGATCCCAATCGGGATAACTGTCTAAAGCTGGGATCCCAGTTTAGTTAAAACGGGAAATTGTTTGAACCATAGTTATGTTGTTGAAAATATGTAAGTGTTTTGTTTGTGTATACATATGTCTCTGATGACATCAAGTACAGGATATTGGTGTTAATTAACAATGTGTATGAAACCAAAGCTGTCAGGTGAAGCCAATCACTTTTAAGTGTCACTTAATATTCAGTTTGACAGATATTTATAAGTCAGAAAAATGCCAAGATTTTCACGATAAAAATGGTAGTGCGTCCGAGAAATGTCAACGGGTGTTTTGCTAGACAAGCTTGGGCGTTTCTGATGTTCCCCAAGTTCCCATAAGTGCGTTTCTATTAGTTGTCGTCCAAAATCAATGATAAGATAATGATCGACATCGTAAAACGTTGGTTTCTCAACTTATGTGAAATGTAAAAAAAATCATGACCGCGTGCTTTGTTTTCAATTGTACTGAACAGTCCGACCCTAGAAAATAGTGTACTAAATAATGCCGTCACTAACTTATCCGCATGCAACATGTGTCGATTAATAAAGTATTCTTTTCTTATATTAAGTAAAATCTGGCCAGTAATTAATACTTTTATGCGATACCCTTAATTTATTTATAAAACCGTTACGGAGACTTTTGGCCGATATAATTTAGGGCGCGATTGTCACTTCGACAATAGTGTACTGGTAAAAACGTCATCAAAATCTGATTACGCTGATTTATGGAGGACAAAATAAAATCCGATGCAGATGTTTTCAGATAAGTGCATTAATAATTTAATTTAACATGTGTAAACATATGTGTATATAATGATTATAATTTTTTTTAATGAGGAACAATGATTTTTATGGTTTTTATTTGAGCAAATCAACATCAGACAATCTGAAAGCATAAACTGAAAATATATTTATTTTTAACATATACAATGAATAAACTTTTTGTCACATAACAGGCATAAGTAGTAGGTATGTACAACTTTAATTCAGTTGTGTGTATGTTTATTTGGTGAAAATAATAAGTCGCTAGTTATTTATCTTCAGGGGATAAAAAAGGGGGAGGGTAATTTATTTGCCAAAATATTAAAATAGCCTTCCAAGACTTCATAAATATTTGGAATAGCTTCCAATATACTGTATAAACATGCAATAATATTTCTATTTAGTTTGTTGCTTCAAAATGTATTGAACAAATGATTTTTTTGTGGATTTTTTTGGATACTTTTAGGGGATTTAATTATATTTTTAAATCGAGCTGCCTACATATTGCATGCAGATATTCCAGTTACCATCATTTACTCAGCAATACTACATGGAAGTACAGAGACAGCAAATTAATTTACAGAAAGGAGAACATGACATGTATCCTTTTGCATAAATAACACAGGAATCCCAGTGGCAGTCCAATTTGAATTGGTGCATGTATATCTTGCTGGGATTTATTTTTGGGATCCCGCTTTTTTTAAATTTAATCCCAGTGCATTTACATCGGGATCCCACTTCTTTTGCGGTAATCCCGAAATTTTATCCCAGTGGGATACCAATTGAAATCCCACAATATCAAAGTGGGATCCCAATATATTTCAACCGATATTAACATCGGGTATGCCGTTTTTTTTACGGGATTCCCGAAATTTAGGAGGGTCTAAAACGCGGAAGTAGAAAAACGGAAGTAAACATTTGGTGTATTATAACAAATATCTCTATAACCGCTAAAGTTAATAAATATAACTGATTTTGAAAGCTAATATAATTGTTTATAATATAAAATTTAAAAAAATATATATTTGAATATGCTTTTTTACCGAACAGGTGACCGGAAGTCTTTCTTAGTGCGACTCTGGCAACACATTTTTGAACATTAAAACTTAAATTCACGAAAAAGCATATAACCCGGTCAAAATCTGTCAATTGATTCTTAAAGACAATTTAATGACAAATAGTATTATATAAAGAAAAATATAAATACATTACGTCAACAGGGTAAAAAGTTTACCGGAAGTCACCCTTTTACAGAAATGGTGAAGTCAAATTTTCAACTTTGAACTAAATTTCACAAAAAAATAAAAAGCCCGGTCAAATTCAAGAACATGATTCTGGAAGACAATTTAATGGCAAATAATATTATATAAAGAGAAATATAAATACATTACGTAAAAAGGGTATAAAGCTGACCGGGAGTCCCCCTTGTATATTAATGATGAATTTAAATTTTCCACTTTGAACTAAAATTCACAAAAAAATCTTGAGAATTATTTTGAAAGACAATTGAATTACAAACAATATGATATAAGAAAAATATGAATAAGCTAATCAAAATTGAAAAATTCTTGCCCGGAAGCCTATCTTGTGTATAAATGAAGAAGTCGAAATATCAACTTCAAACTCAAATTCATGTTAAAATACATATATCGAACTGAATCTATGATAGAATATCGAAAAAACTAGTAAGAACTATGTATATTACATTTAATAAAATTAATGAGCAAAACATTAGAATAAGATACAAATGTAGCAAAGTCTTGACCGACAGTATTTTTAATTGGTATGTATAAACGCAGCTAATGACTCCTTAGTGCTCTAAGGACTATACAATGCCACTAGAATGAGTGTTGTTATATGTACAATTTTTACATATTATCTTAGAGATTGATATTTAACGCATACAGTTATTTCAAATTTTACAGAAAAATAATCATAAATAAACAAGATATTCAACCATATTTAGGCACGTGTCCGTTTTTCTTTGCTATGCCGAAAATCAATAACCGATTGACACGTGCCAAATAAAATAACAACTGATTAAACAATCATAATCTTTTTTATTTCAAGTCATTAACAATTGCATTGAAAAGATTTATGCTTTATATTTATAATTTGTAGAATATATAAGGATATTGTGTCTAATTAGAATTACAATGTTATTTACATTTCATGTAATAGCTCGTAAGTGCATAACGAAAGTTCGCCTGTCCTCGTACTATCTATGCATTGAAACTGGACGTTTTTATGGAATAAGTAAAAATAGTAGAATGTGTATTAAGTGAGATATGACGGTTGTTGAGGATGAATTTCATTTTATTTTACAATGAACAAATTATGGTGATATACGTAAGAAGTTTATCTAGAAATGTTATTGGACTAGACCGTCAACTTATAAATTAGTACATTTACTTTCTGTTGAAAACACGAAGGAACACTGGAGTCGACGTACCCGTAGTTAAAGAAAATTTCGATAGATATATAACTCCGGCAATTCAAAATCACTCTGGTAAATAGTTAACTGAAAAATATTCCGGCATGTTTTTCCTTATTCTAGAATAACAAACTAGAGTTCTGAAAGTATGTATGCCGTTTTAAAAAGAGAAAATGATTGGAAAGAGCTACCAGTAGATTTTGGCTGGCTTTGGTTTTTTGTTACATAATTTTTCTGAGAATTATGAAATATACGTGGACGTTCTATAAGTCCTAAAGAAGAAATTGAATACTTAAAAAACGATAAGCCACTTTTTCAGTCTAATTCTTTCCAATCTGATACTGATCCTTAAGGCAATCTGTATTCTCGGGAAATTATAAAACAAACACACTCTGATGAGAACACTAATCAGGCCTAATTAGATAATAATGAGGTAGTAGATAATCAACAACCTGTCATAAATTACCCGATTAATACTGATTGCAGTCAACAAAGTTTGGCACGGTTTATTGTTGACAATACCTCTAGAATTTATTAAAGAAAAATGTTATAATGAATTAAATGTACTTTTATTGTTATTTTTGCTGATAATTATGATGAAATGCAAAATCGCATGAAAATGCTTTCAAAGTTTTTGTAAACTATTGTAAAATGTGGAAACTTAGTGTAAATATTGGTAAAACTAAAGTGATGTTTTTTTGTACCTTATGTACATGTAATGAATCATGTATTGGTGATGAATATCATTATTTATATTTATGTTATAATAGTACTATTACTGAATTTCGGAAGAAATATATATACCGAAATATTATACAGCATACCCATCTATACTGAAAATGCAAAATATGCTGTCATTGTGTCACTGCCAGCTATTGTATAATCTAGCTATATTTATCAAGAAGCTATCTTCCTTCATAAAAATTAAGAAAAGATGCATGTATCTTACAAGTTTTATTATCTTTAGAAATTACTCTTTTGTTAATAGTTACCTGTCTATTCTGTCATTTATTGTATTCGATTTGTAATCCTTGGTTTATCGTAAATGGCAGGAAAGGAAAATACTTTGTTGCTCTTTTCCCAAAAGGAAACATGAGTATATATGTTTATTAGCCTCCCTTAGCAGAGATAGTGATGCGAATACAATATCAATGCATACCACAGTATACACAAATTTCAACACCTAAACACACACAAAAAAAAAGAAAAGAAACGGAAGTACTGCAAACTTAATTCACATCGTTAATAAGAAAGGAGAAACTTTTTAAAATTAATTCCCATTGTCAATTAGGAATGAGAAAATGTTTTGCAAAATTTTTAAACATATGTGACGCATAAAAAAGAAAACTTTTCTGTCGGCTCGCAGTCTAGGTCGAATTCGGTTTCGCATGACAGTAAAATATAACAGAATTCTCCACCATCTAATGAACCAAGAAAGGCACTAAAAGTTATTGGGTTTATGCAAAGTAACTCGCACTAGAATTCATCCCGAATATCGGATAAATAGTTACACGACGAAATTGCTTGAATACAAGGGTCGGTGAAAAGTTTACCACATTTATCACATAAATAATATCACTCTTCGTATTATAAAGAGAAAATATATCAGCAAAATATATATTATAGATGAGAAATAAAAAAATCTACCGAAATTAATAAATCACTCCCTAAGAATAAAAGAATCAAAGCGCTGTAAGCATTGTAGGCAGTTAACCAAAAACCAAGGCAAACATAATTATGAAAACTGTGGCAATGTTGCGTCAGCTTTTTTTTAAAGATTTAAAAGAACAAACATTAAACATTCATATGTAATTGTACATTTATGTTCAATTAATCTATTAATCATTAAGGCAAATAATTCATATTTTATCAAGGTTTTCAATAGCAACGCACAAATAGGAGGGGTGGGGTAACCCCCAGGGACTGCCCCTACATATTTCATTTGATTTGTAATATTGTCCAAAACATGAAGTTTTATGGTTTAGGGGTAGGGATCTCAACCATAACCAAGTTCTTAAACAGGAGGGTGGGGTGACGCCAAGGGACTTCCTCATATTTCAATTTATTATAGATATTGTTCCATACATGAATAAATATGGTTAAGGGGGCGGGATCTTGACTGTTTCTAAGTTCTAAAACATGAGGGGTGGGGTGACCCTAGGGACCTCCCCTTTATTTCATTTGATTAATTATTAAGTCTCATACATGAATTTATATGGTTGAGGGGTGGGGATCTCATACGTTTCAAAGTTATCAAACAGAAGGGGTTATAGTGGCCCAATGGACTCCATCTATATATCATATGATTTGCTTAAATTGAGGTATCATATAATATAGTTGCACTAGTTGTGCCTGTCCCAAGTCTGAAGCCTGAAATTCAGTGCTTGTCGTTTGTTTATGTGTTTTTAGTTATTTTTTGTATATAAATAAGGCCGCAAAGTTTTCTTGTTTGAATTGTTTTACATTGTTTTATCAGGGCATTTTATAGCTGACTGTGCGTAAAGGGCTTTGCTCATTATTGAAGGCGGTACGATGACCTGTAGTTGTTAATGTCTGTGTCATTTTGGTCTCTTGATGACAGTTGTCTCATTGGCAATCATACAAACATCTTCTTTTTTATATAAGAAACTTCCAGCTATTTTAACTGACCCATCAAAATTGAGAAGAAAAAAATACCTCTTGAAATTGCAGTAATATGTTTAACGTTAAAAGCATCTAACATGCATTACCAACATTTATCACTGATAAAGAAAATTTATACTGTCACCAGGAACATATATATATATTGTAAGGAATACTGTTCCCAGCTGTCACATTGTATTGGATTTTGACATTAAAATTTGTCAAAAAGTATAATTTTGATTGTCTGTATAAAATATTTTCTGCTGTTTCTTTCTTTAACATATATCTTTTGCTTTTCAATTCTAGTGTTTATATTCATTTACTATGCATAGATGTATTTTGTCACATGTCTGGATTTTTTGTAGTTGACCGCCAAACCCGGAATTTCCCTTATCCGCTTCCGGAATCGGATCCGATATTGTTAAAATTTTCCTTCATGGCAGCCATTTTTTGTGTTTACAATGTCGTTTTTGTCAATCAGATACGATTTTAGTCGTATTTTAACACTATTTGTCGGCGATTTTCTGTCTAAAGCTAGCGGTTGAACAAAATGAACATCTCTGTCATGAAAAATAATAATGAAAATAAGTTGAGATCGATCTATTAGGAGACTTTGGTAAAAATGTTTGCAAATTTATTTTTTTATTTTCTTTCAAGGTCCGTCGGGCATGTCGGGCGTAGCTTGTAACCAAGTAGAAAGTCCGACTGTAAAAGCGGGAGGTCGCAGATCTCGGACAACCTCTAATTTGAACCCCTGCGTCCAAATTGAAAAGATACGATTTCATCTTCTAATTCAAATTGCCGGCAACAGCGTGAACAGTTGAACTTATTTAAATAGACTACTGACGTAGTTGACTACGTATTGACGACAAACAATATTCCTTCGGCTTCTGTCATTGGTTAAAAATGGCTAGTCATTTTGTTTAATTTGTTCGGGGCGTACTCCATGTTTAAGATTCACCAATATAGCTCTTTCTTAAAAGAGATACGTTTAGCACATCAATTATCGATCCAATTTGGAAACCACGTTTTTATGTCCCAAAGGATTTGTAGCTTTTGTGGGATCAAAGTTGTTGATCATAGAGGACCAACGGGGATCAGATGTCCAAAGAACATATCTTATGACTTTTCTTTTGATACACGTAATCAGGGACAGGGTGCTAATGCTATGTCTTTAGAAAATCTTTCTTCCATCCCGATAAAAGTGAAATGGCGCGCTGGAAACCATGGCGGGTAATGTACCCAAAACCCCGAATCAAAGCCTTGACGAGACTTTGTCAGCTCTAGAGCAAGAGAATGAAAATTTTTTAGAAGAAATTAAATTGCGTGAACTTGTCGAAAAGAAAAAAACTCTGAAAAAGAAACTTAAGCAAACGGACTTTAACGTAAAACAAAAACAGGACCAAACTAACAAAATTGATTTAAAATCCTTGAGAAAAGACGAAGACTTGAAACAGAAAATAACAGAAAAACAGAAAGGATTAGTGAGCAAATTATTCATATCTGATGATTCCGATAGTGATACAGAATCAGAAGGTTCGATTCATTTCACACAAACATTCAAAACACTTAACTATCCTAAATTCAAACTCAAAAATAATAAAAAAACTTTCAAATCTGGTTCGTCTAGAAAATCTAGTGATAAGGCAATTTTTCATATCGCATGGCCTCATGAGTTTGCCGGGAGTGACGATATCGAATTCATGTCCTTAAGTATGCCTGCTCTTGTCAGAGGAGAAAATTACATTATACATAATATTGAACCCGCAGAATATAGAGACAAACGTGCTGAACATCTGACACAGCTTATGTTTAATAGTGAACAATTTATATGGTCTGATGTGCTTGCATTTCACAAAGATGTACTACGAGAAATAGAAACTGGTCGTGCTTCATGGAATGACAATTTTGAATTTTGCAAAGCACGTCGCTTGCATCCTAGGTTTTATTGTTCAGCTTACAACAAAGGTTCATGCAACAAAAAAGAATTACACAAAAATACTATGGGTTTATTGGAGGAACATTTCTGTAGTTCATGCTGGATTAAACGAAAAACTATAATGAATTAGTCATTTGGGAAATCTAAACTACTTGTCTTTAGAGATTTTCGGCGATTAAATATTTCATACATTTGTTCTTTGACATCTTAGCAAAAAGCTCAGGGGATAATAAACTACATATAGTTTCTTAATGTGCTCTACTTCCTATGTGCAACTTCAAAACTTTTGGGAAAATCGACGATCATTTAAGGTTTTTCTGGTCATATATTTTGTAAACCAGAACTAAAAGTCTGAAAAAACTGTCCAATAAGTTATAAATAACATAATATCCAGCTAGATAATAACAATGGCACATATTTCAGCATTTTTAGGATAGAACACAAAGCCAGGGTGCTCGCATAAGGCAGCTTAACTGCCTTAAAATCGATGAAATCAACTAAGATGAAATGGAAACTAAAAACAACCAAAAACCTTATCAGATCAGATATTTAAATTGAATTAACGAAATATCAGTACATTTGTAATCATGGTAATGTTAAGTATGTTGATACTATTGAAATTTAATAAAATAAGATAAAATAGCAAGTTCTTTGTTTTGCACGAAGATTAAGATTCTTTTTATATTTAGTATTAGTCATTATTGTTTTCCATTAAAGAGGGTCAAGAATTCAATATTTTCTATTCAATTCATTTTTTAAACAAGACTATTATATTTGTTTATTTATCCAAATATGGCAATCATTTTTCTGTGTTAGGATTTTGACTGAGCTTTATTTAAAATTTCGTAAATTTAAGTGAAAAGTCGAAATTTTTACTTCTTATCATTTAAACACAAGATAGGCTCCAGGTCAAGATTTTTGCAATTTTCGTTTGATATATATATATATTTTTTGATATCATATTATTTGCCATTAAATTGACTTTCAGAATCTTGTTCTTGATTTTGACCGTGCTTTTTATGATTTTAATGAATTTTAGTTCACAGTGGAAAACTTTACTATATCATTTATATACAAGGGTGACTTCCGGTCAACTCTTTACTCTTTTTACTTAATGTACTTATATATTTCTTTATACCATATTATTTGTCAATAAATTGTCTTTTAGAATCGTGTTCTTGATTTTGACCGGGCTTTTTATATTTTTGTGAAATTTAGTTCAAAGTTGAAAATTTGACTTCATCATTTCTGTAAAAGGGTGACTTCCGGTCAACCTTTTACCCTGTTGACGTAATGTATTTATATTTTTCTTTATATCATATTATTTGCCATCAAATTGACTTTCAGAATCTTGTTCTTGATTTTGACCTTGCTTTTTATGTTTTTAATGAATTTAAGTTCACAGTGGAAAACTTTACTATATCATTTATATACAAGGGTGACTTCCGGTCAACTCTTTACTCTTTTTACTTAATGTATTTATTTATTTCTTTATGCCATATTATTTGTCATTAGATTGTCTTCCAGAATCATGTTCTTGAATTTGACCGGGCTTTTTATTTTTTGTGAATTTTAGTTCAAAGTTGAAAATTTGACTTTATCATTTCTGTAAAAGGGTGACTTCCGGTCACCGGGTTATATGCTTTTTTGTGAATTTAAGTTTTAATGTTCAAAAATGTGTTGCCAGAGTCACACTAAGAAAGACTTCCGGTCACCTTTTCGGAAAAAAGCATATTCAAATATATATTTTTTAAATTGTATCTAAAAGACTATTATATTAGCTTTCAAAATCAGTTTTATTTATTAATTTAGCTTTAAAGGTTCCAGAGATATTAGTTATATGACACCCATTTTTTACTTCCGCGTTTTAGACCTTCCCCCGAAAGGGAGGGTCTAATACGCCAGCCGGGATTTCAGTGGAATTCCAGATGTAATTTCTATTGGATAGTCAATTGACCATGTTGACGAGTTCTAAATTTCATGTGTTTGAGGCTCTTTTCTTGAATATAAACTTCAACAGGAAAGTTGATTAACAAGGATGTATAACAATTGGAGAGTTATGGAACAAAAATATAGGCTATCTGGTAGTTTAATACCTCCTCCGCAGATTTGTTCTTACTTTTTTAGTAACAATTGACTAGGTAGTTGTTTGGACTGACAGACAATGAAAGAGGACCCAAGGTTATGGCAAAAGCCGCAATCGCATTTTAGTCAAGATGAACTAAAAAAAAATCAATTAAGTGCAATATCTTCTTATAGAAGTCATCTAATAGTTATGTTGTGCTCAACTACTTACCTTTACATCCAGGAGATCTTCTTATTCTTTTTACTGTGAATAGATATAAATTGTTTACAAGCCTTCAACAAGAATTCATTATGTGCCAGTTAGGATTCAGATGGCAAATTACAAAATAAAGATGGCACAAAAATGTTTTGTTTACAGTAAATTGTCTGACTCAAGTGCATGTCATACATATACATTAAAAGTTTTATTAGTCTTGAGATACATATGATCTTTTTGTTAGTTGTTATGGGCTTTCACTCACAGATCTTTTACTTTATATAATTCGTGCTGTTTGTTAGTTTCTCAGATCAGAAGGACCTGTTGTTTTAAGATGCCAAACAAGTGCACTCTAATATATATACATATATCTAATTAAAGGTAAGTTGATTTTTTTCAGCACAAGACAGGATAAGGTATAGTTTTGAAATTGACCGTCAATTTAATTTGTCAATATAATCTACAAAATTTCATGAAAACCTGTTGTGTAGTTTCAGAAACGTTATACATGTAGAGATAAACTGTTCAATTAGTATATTGAGGACAATAACTTCAAAGGGGCATAACTACTAGAAAAAAAATTGAATCATAATTTGCTGTTGATATGCACATGATGACATTTACGTAGTATGTCCTTATTATGTACAAAGTTTCATAAAATTCTGTAGTATGATTTCAGAGTTTAGTTGAGATGACAAGAACAGAACTGGAGGACAGACAGACAGACAGATCAAAAATATTATCCGATATAAATTGAGTGTGATTTAATAAGAAAAGCAGATGCTGTCAAATAAGAAATGAAAAGTCTGTTGATTTTAGATCACAACTCTTTCGTTATGCCTGGGTCAGCAGTTGCATTTTTAGACTTTAATGAGTGTAATCTGTGTTAATTTATGGTTAAATTATTAAGTTTTATAAGTTTTACTGGTATGAAACTCATAAGCCAAATGACAATTATACATAAATTCACAAAGTACTACTAGCAGTTCATTTTGCAGTTACTGATATGCCAGCTCCAGACCTCAATTAAATTTTAAGATTATGTTGTCATCATATAAAAATCAAGCACAATCAATCCTGTTAGGGGTTTAGTATCACCTCATAAAATATATGAAAATAACCTGTATTTAAATTCCAACAACTGGTTATAGAATAAGTGTTTATTTCAGATGCAAAGACCTTTTGAGCCAATCAATATTAATTCTAAAATATGCAATCTTTCATGACCTGACAACAGTATCCTAAGCATATCTCGTGAATAAGTCTGTTTAACGGTTTGATAAGATTTTCATAAGAGTGCTGTCATTTTCAAGATTTGAACTGAATATTAACAAAAATGATTTGATGTGAAATATCTCAATTTGAACAAATAAGATATCTGCATGTTGATTTATATTTTCAAATGATTTCCTTGTACCTATGATACAATTTAGTAAAATTTCAAAACCCTCAGTCTTATAATTTTTCAGTAATACAGAGATTTCTTTCCTTAAAATCAAATATGTTGTAATCATGGTTTTACATACACAATAGAATCAAACAAGTTGAGATAAATAAACACAGATGTATAATCATCTCTTTTGTCATAAATTTTGGTATTAAGTTTCCATTTAAAGATACAAATATCAAGATCCAGGAAAGTTTATTGTACATTGTTAAACTATTAGCTTTATTTAAAGTCCGTTCAGCAGGACAAATATCTTAGGTGCACCTGTACTGAAAAAATCAGCCTCCAACAAACATTTGCTGCAAGTCTGTTGTGAACTTGCTGCAGACTTGCAGCCAACACAGAGTCCGTGTTGGAGGCATGTTTGCTCCAAATACGCTGCAGTTCTGATGCAAACAATTTACCATGCAAATGATTGTTTGCTGCAGACCTTCTGCAATTATTTATATGCAAATGAATGTTTATCGTAAACCTGCTGAAAACATATTTATGCAAATAAATCTTTCTCCTGTCTGTTTGCTGCAGACCTGTGACATTTTTTTTTATTTGAATCAATCTGTTATACAATTAACCAATGTCATGTTGTGTACACACCATTTTATCTATATTACACAGCAAATTCTAAACTTGAGGCTCTAAAGAGCCTATGTCGCTCACCTTAGTCTATGTGAAAATTAAGTGAAAATTAAACAAAGGACGCAGATGGATTTATCACAAAATTGTGTTTTGATGATGGTGATGTGTTTGAACTACATCTTACTTTACTACACATTCTTGTAGCTTTCAATTATCTCTATCTATAATGAACTTAGCCCAGTAGTTTCAGTGGAAAATTGTTAAAAATTGACTGTAAAGGACAATAACTCCTTAGGAGGTCAATTGACCATTTCGGTCATGTTGACTTATTTGTAAATCTTACTTTACTGAACATAATTGCTGTTTACAGTTTATCCCTATCTATAATAATATTCTAGATAATAACCAAAAACAGCAAAATTTCCTTAAAATTACCAATTCAGGTGCAGCAACCCAACATCAGGTTGTCCGATATACCTGAAAATTTCAGGGCAGATAGATCATGACTTGATAATCAACTTTACTTCCTGTCAATTTGCTCTAAATGCTTTGGTTTTTGAGTTATAAGCCAAAAACTGCATTTTACTCCTATGTTCTATTTTTAGCCATGGCGGCCATCTTGATTAGATGGCCCTTTCACCTGTCACATTTGTTAAACTAGAAACCCCAAAGATGATTGTGGCCAAGTTTGGATTAATTTGGCCCAGTTGTTTCAGAGGAGAAGATTTTTGTAAAAGATTACTAAGATTTACGAAAAATGGTTAAAAATTTATAAAAAGGGCAATAACTCCTTAAGGGGTCAACTGACCATTTTGGTCATGTTAACTTATTTGTAAATCTAACTTTGCTGAACATTATTGCAGTTTACAGTTTATCTTTATCTATAATAATATTCAAGATAATAACCAAAAACAGTAAAATTCCTTAAAATTACCAACTCAGGTGCAGCAACCCAACATAGGATTGTCCGATATACCTGAAAATTTCAGGGCAGATAGATCTTGACCTTATTAACAATTTTACCCCATGTCAGATTTGCTCTAAATGCTTTGGTTTTTTAATTATAAGCCAAAAACTGCATTTTACCCCTATGTTCTATTTTTAGCCATGGCGGCCATGGTTTGCCGGGTCACTGGAGACATTTTATTAACTAGATACCCTAATGATGATTGTGGCCAAGTTTGGTTTAATTTGGCCAAGTAGTTTCAAAGGAGTAGATTTTTGTAAAAGTTAATGTTGACGGACGACGACAGACGACGCCGGACGACAACGGACGCCAAGTGATGGGAAAAGCTCACTTGGCCCTTTGGGCCAGGTGAGCTAAAATTTTGTTACATTCTCAATTTTATCCATTCATAAAATAATTCAATTACTTTTATCATTTAAAAAATTATGATAGCATAAGTTTATACCTTTTAACATGTTTAATAAGTTATATTTACTTCAATAATACGTTCTCAAATGAATTACATGCATGAATCTAAAGTTAAAAAAATATTTATTTGAAATTTACTTTGCGCATATATGTATATATACAGCTAGTTAAATGTATTTTTCACCTTCATGCAGATATGTGCGAACATCCCTTATATTCTGGTTTTTCCTGCAATCTTACTGCAAACATATTTGTTTCTGCAAACTTGCCGAAAACTTGCAGTAAAAAGCTGCAAACATCTGCAAACATTATTCAAAGGGTTCCTGCAAGCTTTTTGTTTGCAGCAGATCTGCTGCAAACTTTCATTTCTGTAAGGCTGTACATTATAATTGAAGTATCCAAATATCTAAAAGTGTTATTAAAGTTTTGTATTTGATGTTGTTTCAATGGATCTTTTGTTAATTTTGTGATTTGATGGATAGATGTCTTATTGGCAATCATACCACATCTCCTTATTTGTATATTACATATACCAATAAAAATGTTCTGCATATATTTCAAGGGCTATATTTGATTTACTTATTAAATTAAAATTATAATTTTCATTCTATGTAATAATTACCATTTACGACTAATTGTGTTTCTTCTTTAACTTCTTCATACTTGTTTCGAATCTTGATTGTGTATACTCCTTGATGCTCAGATTTAAGCTTGGGAAAGAATAAAGTTGTATTTGATTTTGTGGTAACTATAACAGATTCTAAGCGTTCTGTGTACAGCAATCTTAGGTCATCTGAATGGTTTGCTGATTTATACCATGATACACTAGAAATTGGATATCCCTGAAATTGAGCGGATAACCTAAAAATAGGAAAATTAAAAGTTATGTGATGTATATGTTAATATTATAGGAAAGTAAACAAGAGGCTCTCAAGAGCCTGAATCGCTCACCTGATTTTTTTTGGTTTAATCTCTTATCAATGATTATTTTGACTTTTCAATTTATTTAAATGTTCTTTAAATTGTCCTATTTTCTTCAAAAGCAAAAAAAAAATCATTTTCTCCTATGTTCTATTTTATCCATAGGAGCTATGTTTCTTGACATACAAGGAAATGAAATATAAAATTTATACTAGATACTCTGAAACTCATTTAGCCTAAGTTTGGCTGAAATTGATACAGCAGTTTCAAAGGAGAAGATTTTTTAAAGTAAGTCAACATGATGAACAAATTGTGAAAAAAGTCTTTAAAGGGCAATAACTCCTTAAGAGGTCAATTGACAATTTTGGTCATGTTGACTTATTTGTAGATCTTACTTTGCTTAACATTTTTGCTATTTACAGTTTATCTGTATCTATAATAATATTCAAGATAATGACCAAAAACTGCAAAATTTTTTTAAAATTACCAATTAAGTGGCAGCAACCCAACAATGGGTTGTTTCATTCATCTGAAAATTTTAGGGCTGATAGATATTGACCTAATGAACATTTTTACTCCATGTCAGATTTGCTCTAAATGCTTCCGTTTTTGAGATATAAGCCAAAAACTGCATTTGACCCTATGTTCTATTTTAATTTACAGCGGCCATGTTTTTTGACGGATCAAAAATCTAAGCACACACTTTGTGCAGGATAATCTAAGGAACAATCATGCTAAGTTTCATCCAAATCCATTCAGTAGTTTTCAGAGGAGAAGATTTTTTAAAGTTAGCAAATATGATGAACAAATTGTGAAAAAATAGTCATTAAAGGATTTTTGCTGTTTACAGTTTATCTTTCTCTATAATAATATTCAAGATAATGACCAAAAACTGCAAAATTTCCTTAAAATTACCAATTAAGTTGCAGCAACCCAACAATTGGTTGTTTGATTCATCTGAAAATTTCAGGGCTGATAGATATTGACCTAATAAACATTTTTACCCCATGTCAGATTTGCTCTAAATGCTTTCGTTTTTGAGATATATGCCAAAAACTGCATTTGACCCCTATGTTCTATTTTAAGTAACAGCGGCCATGTTTTTTTACGGATCAAAAAATCTAAGCACACACTTTGTGCAGGATAATCTAAGGAACAATCATGCTAAGTTTTAACCAAATCCATTCAGTAGTTTCAGAGGAGAAGATTTTTTAAAGTTAGCAAATATGATGAACAAATTGTGAAAAATTGTCATTAAAGGACAATAATCGCTTAAGGGGTCAATTGACAATTTTGGTCATATTAACTTATTTGTAGATCTTACTTTGCTGATCACTTTTGCTGTTTACAGTTTATCTTTATCTATAATAATATTCAAGATAATGACCAAAAACTGCAAAATTTCCTTAAAATTACTATTTAAGTGGCAGCAACCCAACAGTGGTTTGTTTGATTCATCTGAAAATTTCAGGGCTGATAGATCTTGACCTAATGAACATTTTTTCCCCGTGTCAGATTTGCTCTAAATGCTTTCGTTTTTGAGATATAAGCCAAAAACTGCATTTGACCCCTATGTTCTATTTTAAGTAACGGCGGCCATGTTTTATGACGGATCAAAAATCGAAGCGCACATTTTGTGCAGGATATACTAAGGAACAATCATGCTAAGTTTCATTTAAATCCATTCAGTAGTTTCAGAGGAGAAGATGTTTGAAAAATTGTTAACGACGACAGATGACGACGACGACGGACGCCAAGTGATGAGAAAAGCTCACATGGCCTTTTAGGCCAGGTGAGCTAAAAAGCAGTACACCTTGCATAAAATTTCTTACAGGCACAAAACTATTGGTATGGCATAAAAAAAAATATCCATAATGCTTTGTTTAAAAGATCATGGGATTTTTTTTTTTAAATTTAGCTCTTTGGTTTTGGTTTGCAAGAGTTGGACTAAAAGGATAGTAATTATCTTGTTTTGTGCTTTTTGAAAGAATTTGAAATTGGAAATACTGAATCAAATTCATTAATGAAAATAAAAGGAAAGTAGTATACATGGTTATATAATGATAATGATGTGAGTGTAATTTAGTAGTTAAGTTTTATGTTCTATCAGAATTTTAAAATCCAAAAACCTTTATCCTAGGATAATAACATTAAAATCTTTTAAATTTAAAAGTTAAATTGCAGTATTATCATTTATATTTTACTTCAAAAGACAATAATTTTCAAATACAACTTAGTTAAAATGCTACTTTTATTTCAAGAAAAACTAATTGTCTTAAATCTTATCTAAACTTAAACTTATTTTAGCCCAGTGTCTGTCTAAAATGTATTTATTTATATTTTCTTCTTCCAATGGTTAATAGTTCCAAGTTTTTTGTCAAACAATGAGAAATAAAAGCAGCAGTACAGAATTTTGTATGAAATACACAAAAGTCCACAGCTAGGGTAAAACAGCGATCTAAAATAAATGAATACTATATATGAAGGATATTAGGCCTGGTTTAATTATTGACCAGGCATACTCATTTGCATATTACGCCTGGTTTTTTGTGAACGAGGCGTACTCATTTAAATATTACACCCAATTTTACGCCTGGCTTCCCCCTCAGTAAGGCTTGGTTTATGCCTGGTTGACGCCTGGTTGATGCCTAGCCATGCATTGTGTAAACACTGCAATGCCGCCAGGATATAGTCAATTTCTACACCTGGTTTCCGTGTCACATACGGGCGTCACAGTTCGTACAAGTTGAGATGACTTTGAGAATAGCATTTGTGTATAAACATCTATTGCTGGAATTAACTAATTTTTTTTAAATCTGGCTTATATGAAATATTGTGTATGTTTAATAAACAGTTATAATTATATAATGATAATGGAGCACCTTTATAAATATGTGAGTTAGATATAGTGAACCAAGGCAGAACCCCCCCCCCCCCCCACCCCAGGTCATAGCTTCTTAATAATGGTAGAAAACACCATAAATTTACAGCGAATGACCTCAAGACAATTAACACATGTACAACATTTCTTTATACACAATTTAAAAGCAGTGTAAGGGAGGTAGTCCAAACACAATTACTTAAGTAATTTGTTCATTAACCAGGAAACCCTTCTTTTCCCCTTTTATGCCCCTAATTCCTAAAATTTGAGCAATATATATATATATAACCCCTAGAAGCCAATCCTAATTACCATCCCTTTGTGGTATTGAAACTTGTGGTATAACTGCAAAGAGATTCATACAACTTTCTACAAGTTATTGTCTTGAAACTAGAAATAATGCTTATTTGGGCCCCTTTTTTACCCATAATTCCTAAACCATTGGGACCAATAAACCCAAAATCACTCCCAACCCTCCTTTTGTGGTTTCAAACCTCGTTTAAAATTTCAAAGATTTATTTAAACTTATTCTAAAGTTATTGTACAAAAAAAAACAAATGTATGCGACTACGACAACATGATAGCAATATACTACTGCAAAAATTTTGCTGTCGTAAAAAAACTGCAAGATTTCCATAAAATTACCTATTTAGTGCCATTAATCAGTTCTTAAATGCATTGGAAAATTTCAAGGCTTATAAGAACTGCACCTAATGAACACTTTTACACCATTTCAGATTTTCTCTAAATACTTTGGTTTTTGAGCCAAAACTGCATATTACCTCTATGTTCTATTTGAGCCATGGCAGCCATGTTTTTTTACAAAACAGGAAATAAAACACAAACTTTATTCTACATATCCCTAAGGATCATTCAGCAAACGTTTAGTTGGAATAAGTTCTAGGGGGTTTAAGAGGAGAAGATGTTTGAAATATTTTACATCAGATGGATGATGATAGACACAAGGAGATGGCTTAAGATTCTGAATGGTGAGCTAAAGCATGGATACAATTTTAAATTTCTCAAAATTTGACATTTTTCTTATTCCTATGACATGATTAATCAAAGCCTGAAAGGCTGTAAAAGCAATTGCTGCCATGTTTATGTTTTGGGGACTTTTTTTTCATCCACATATATTTAAGAATTAAACATGACAGGAGTGTTGTCTAGTGAGAATTAAGAAGGTTTTAACTTTATATCAATTAAAGACTTTAGCAGAAAGTCATTTTTAATATGTTTTATGTTTCACAAGGAGACAACACGTTTACCAGGCTAAAGTTGGGGTCAAATATACATGTGCTGAAACATATAACTCCAAGAGAAATTATTATGGATTATCCCCTAGTAGTGTTTGTAACAGGGCAATAATTTCCTTTATTGATTTAATTTTCATTATTAATTTAAATTTTACCATTCAGTTAAAACATTTCAACTTTCCAGGCGCAAATGTTGAAAAACGGGAAATAAACAAAATATTTTACAAGACATAAACATGTAAAAAATAAAAAAGAGAAACATGACATTAAATCGTCATTATACGAACAAGAACAAACAGCTCTAAGTTGTTTTGATATTTATCCAATTTTCAGGAAACATTGTGAAAATGATCTTCAATATTTCGAAAACATGTGAAATAAAATTGCAAACACGGTGGACCGTCGAGGGTCAACAAACGTAGTAGACTCGTCCATTGGAAAGACGAGGATAATGGTTTCATCATTTGTCATGCATACCCAGTATATGATATCCAAAAAGGATGTACTTTTTTTTTAGTCTATGAAACTAGAAAATTCCAAATTGTAAATATCTCTTCATCTGGACTTGGCATCTATCACGTTTGGACGGGTCCATTTCATTAGTAAGGTGATCGATAAATCTTACGGAGTTATGACAAAAAAGGAAAACAAACTTATTGTTATGTTACCGACCGTGCAAGGGCTGTATAGCCAGTCAAGGTCGTTAAAAACTTCCATTTGTTGTATTGTTATGTGTTTTTAACAAGGGTTTCGTTCCTTATATTATTTGCGCAAACAAATCAACAAAATAGGCCAGTTAACTTTGTCTATTTTTAGATTACAGGTAATCATTTGACACTACGTATAACCTGATAACCTGTGTAGTGATTTTGAGTTTACGATAAATTTATGAATGAACGACAATTTTATGAATGAACAAGAGCACCTGACCTCTTTCTTAAAAAAACACCAATTAAACATATAAAACTGTATATTATAAAAGATAATTCAGTCAAATTTTCAATACTAAATCAACAACTGAAATGATTCCATATTTTGTTGAAACATCGTACGAACGGAAAACGGAATCGCAGGTATAAAATTGCATTTTTTTCACTCGGACGTCTATGTTTTTTGATAGTCAAACGGTTGTCCCCCTAAATACAAAAATACATCTACAAGAACGTATGCTGAAACTTCTTAAATCCACTAACGTTTTTCAAAAGTTTCAAGCTATGTATTGCATTAGAAAACATACATAGGTGTTTAAGAATGACAGACCAGGAGCCTGGTTAACAAAATACTATGGCTTGATCTGGGCGGAGTCTCTGATCTGGGTCACAAAGATGGCCATACGCGACGGCATGAAAGCAATTGCTTTAAAAACAATGGGAATTAACCTACTCAATTATAAGATCACTTACATAACTGGATTTCCTTCATCCCTTGTAGTGATATTTCCTAATGGTCTTATTATTGAAATAGATTGTAGGCTCAAATGTTTGATATCTTTTGAAAGATGCTGTGTATTTTCATCAGAGTTTTTCAGCAATGGAAGCTCTCCTGTTGAAGTTCTATTTTCAATTAATCTGGATCTTGATTGTAAAATAATATTTTCTGATTCCATCAAATTTGACTGTTCCCGTTTCAAATGATGTAAACATGGCAAAGCATCTTCAATTAAAAACGTTTTAAGCATAATAAGCAAACACAAAAAAATATAATGATAAAAATTGTCATTTATGGCCACTAACTCATTGACAATCATTTTTAGCAATATTGACATTTTTGTATATCTTTGTCTTAATTTGTGGAAATTTTTTTACTTTGTAATCTTCTGTTCTATAAATTTAACATGTAGTATCAACTGTAAATAAGGCAATTAAAGTCTAAAAACTTAAAAGTCAAATTGGTAAAGATTTCAAGGGCTATATATAACTTCAATAATAATATAACTGCAATAATGAGAAAGCTGACAACTTCTGTCATGTTTACTAAATTGTGGATTTTTTTTAATTAATTAATTTGCTTTATTATAAGTATAACAAATAGGCTATCACACCATGTATGATCCGAGATATACAAAAAGACATATATTAATTCAATAAAAGGAATTTTAAGTCAAAACAACAATTGAATATATAATGGTATATGTGCATCTTCAACAATTGACTCTCTTCAATATTTTGCATTAGTATAGAATTCATCACAAAAACATGTTTTTTTTAGTGGAGTATTTGCTGATAATTTTTCCAGTGTCATGTCCCAAAAGGGACATATTCATTAAAGTGTTGTATGTCCTTCTTTTTTGTTTAACTAATAGGAGAAATAGAGATATAATCAAAATAAAAAAAGAACTAAATTACAGAAATCGCTTAAAGTTTACAATTATTTAGTTTATGTACAGCTAGCTTATTTGAAAACAATAATAAACTAGAGGCTCTAAAGAGCCTGTGTCGCTCACCTAGGTCTATGTGAATATTAAACAAAGGAAGCAGATGGATTCATGGCAAAATTGTGTTTTGGTGATGGTGATGTGTTTGTACATCTTATTTTACTGAACATTCTTTCTGCTTAAAATTATCTCTATCTATAATGAACTTGGCCCAGTAGTTTCAGTGGAAAATGTTAGTGAAAATTTACAAATTTTATGAAAATTGTTAAAAATTGACTATAAAGGACAATAACTCCTTAGGGGGTCAATTGACCATTTCGGTAATGTTGACTTGTTTGTAAATCATACTTGGCTGAACATTATTGCTGTCTACAGTTTATCTCTATCTATAAAAATATTCAAGATAATAACCAACAAGAGGCTCTCAAGAGCAGGAATCGCTCACCTGAATTTGTTTTGTTTAATCTCTCATCAATGATTATTTTGGCTTTTCAATTTATTTAAATGTTCTTTGAATGGTCCTATTTACTTCAAAAGCAAAAAAAAAATCATTTTCTCCTATGTTCTATTTTAGCCAGGAGCTATGTTTCTTGACATACAAGGAAATGAAATATAAAATTTATACTAGATACTCTGAAACTCTGAAACTCATTTAGCCTAAGTTTGGCTGAAATTGATGCAGCAGTTTCAAAGGAGAAGATTTTTTAAAGTAAGTCAACATGATGAACAAATTGTGAAAAAAGTTTTTAAAGGGCAATAACTCCTTAAGAGGTCAATGGACAATTTTGGTCAAATTGACTTATTTGTAGATCTTACTTTGCTTAATATTTTTGCTATTAACAGTTTATCTGTATCTATAATAATATTCAAGATAATGACCAAAAACTGCAAAATTTTCTTAAAATTACCAATTAAGTAGCAGCAACCCAACAATGGGTTGTTTAATTCATCTGAAAATTTCAGGGCTGATAGATATTGACCTAATGAACATCTTCACCCAATGTTAGATTTGCTCTAAATGCTTTCGTTTTTGAGATATAAGCCAAAAACTGCATTTGACCCCTATGTTCTATTTTAAGTAACGGCGGCCATGTTTTTTGACGGATCAAAATTCGAAGCACACACTTTGTGCAGGATAATCTAAGGAACAATCATGCTAAGTTTCATCCAAATCCATTCAGTAGTTTCAGAGGAGAAGATTTTTTAAAGTTAGCAAATATGATGAACAAATTGTGAAAAATTGTCATTAAAGGACAATAATCGCTTAAGGGGTCAATTGACAATTTTGGTCATATTAACTTATTTGTAGATCTTACTTTGCTGATCATTTTTGCTGTTTACAGTTTATCTTTATCTATAATAATATTCAAGATAATGATCAAAAACTGCAAAATTTCCTTAAAATTACCAATTAAGTTGCAGCAACCCAACAATGGTTTGTTTGATTCATCTGAAAATTTCAGGGCTGATAGATCTTGACCTAATGAACATCTTTTCCCCATGTCAGATTTGCTCTAAATGCTTTCGTTTTTGAGATATAAGCCAAAAACTGCATTTGACCCCTATGTTCTATTTTAAGTAACGGCGGCCATGTTTTATGACGGATCAAAAAACGAAGCACACACTTTGTTCAGGATACTCTAAGGAACAATCATGCTAAGTTTCATTCAAATCCATTCAGTAGTTTCAGAGGAGAAGATGTTTGAAAAATTGTTAACGACAACAGACGACGACGACGACGATGACGACGGACGCCAAGTGATGAGAAAAGCTCACATGGCCTTTTAGGCCAGGTGAGCTAAAAACAGCAAAATTTCCTTAAAATTACCAATTCAGGGGCAGCAAGCCAACAACGGGTTGTCCGATTCATCTAAAAATTTCAGGGCAGATAGATCGGGACCTGATAAACAATTTACCTCAAATCAGATTTGCTTTAAATGCTTTGGTTTTTGAGTTATAAGCCAAAAACTGCATTTTACCCCTATGATCTATTTTTAGCTGTGGTGGCCATCTTGGTTGGATGGTCAGGTCAATGGACACATTTTTTAAACTAGCTGCGGAACCGTAGCTCATAGGTCCTTATGTTATTTTTTGACTATTTGCGGACCATAGAGCTACGGATTTTTCCTATTTCAAAACTTGCGGAATTGCGACCCAGGTTCAGGTCGCACTTATTAGTCATATCCTTGAAAAATATCTAACGAAACGAACTAGATATATTGACAAGCTTGGCAAACATTATAAGGAATATTTTTTGAAGAATCTGTATGTTATCTTCACCTCCTTTATAGGAGATCAGTGATTTCTCACAATATAGCCATCCACCACAGTGTTAAAAATAGTCCATCACCAGTTATATTACATCATGTACAATTGGCTAAAACACATTTTCTATATACAGTCAATAAAAGTGTCTCTCTATTTACTAATATTACGTTGTTATTTTAAAACTCATATTTGTGAAATTTATAAAAACTGTAATAAAAGCTAAAATTCTAAATTTATTTATATATAGCCTATTTAAAATTATTCAGATCTATTTCACTTGGATAATATTAAAATAATCTTCAATATTAAAATTTAAAATAGGGTATAGTTAAATCTTAGCTTTATTAAGTATTCAAATAGATGAGTACTAAATTTATATATATGTATATACATATATTTTTAATGGATTATGCATACTTGAGATGTCCCTATTGTTTCCTGTTTTTTTTTTATATCAGACAGCATATCCTATATCTTGCTCTATGAATGTTAAAAACATATCTGCGACACTGAAATTCCAATGCAGATAACATTTTGATGTTTATATTTTTGTTGCTAAGTCCAACTTTTTCAATAGGAGATAAGAGCAGTCCAGTATAATTTTGATTTTATCAGTTTCAGTAAGGTATTCCATTTCTCTATCTGTCAGATTATGATATTCCTTCTGAAGATCTTCTAAAGACGCTTTTCTGGTTGTTTCTAATAATGTACATTTCAATGAAAAGTGTGGTAAATCTTCAGTTTCTTGTCCACACAGAAGGCAGGTGGCTTCAACATTATTCTGATTAAATCTAGATCTGTTTTCTTGAAGAATGTATGTACCAGAAACCAGTTTTAACTTAATAGGCAGACGGTATATGTCTCTTGGAGATGATGTTTTGATATAGATTAGTGGGTGTTGTTTTCCAAGGTGGTATTCATCAACATTTAAATAGCTTATATTTCTGTATAGCTTGGAGATATCTGTATAGTACTCTTTCCAATATTTATTTATATAATTATACATTAAATTTTCCATTGAAATTTTGATATAAGTGCGACCTGAACCTGGGTCGCAATTCCGCAAGTTTTGAAATAGGAAAAATCCGTAGCTCTATGGTCGGCAAATAGTAAAAAAATAACATAAGGACCTATGAGCTACGGTTCCGCAGCTGTTTTTAAACAAGATACCCCAAAGATGATTGTGGCTAAGTTTGGATTAATTTTGCACAGTAGTTTTAGAGGAGAAGATTTTTGTAAAAGTAAACGACGAATGCAAAGTGGCCCTTTGGACCAGGTGAGCTAAAAACATGGGTCACCGATGAGTTAAAAAAGATATTTAAATCTTGCCAAACAACTGCATTTTTGCACCAAAGGCAGATAATTTGAAGCTTTTTCAATGAGATTAACATTTTAAAAGTCATGTGGGGTAAATCCAAATCAAATTTGGGGTTTTTTTTGGTACCATATCATAAAGTAATAACTTATAGTGTACTACATAAAAATTGTAATGAAAATTCAAATGTTTAATTTTTTGCTGAAATTGTTGTACCCGTGAGCCACCTTAAGAACATATATTGTGAGAGTTTTGATGGGGTCTTTCATTTTTGTAGGTCATTATTCTCTATCCTTTATTATTTGCCTATTATTCTTTATTCTTTATGTTTCATTGCATTATTCTCTTCATTTTGTTGTATTATTTTATTCTATTCTATATTTCAATATAAATAAGGACTTACCATGTGACTGTGATAGGAGAGAAATTACAAAAAGCAGGTAATAATTCCCTTCCATTATTTTCTTTTAAATAAAAACACTTCTTTTATTCCAAAATGGCACATTTGCCTATGATTTATATACAAAATGTATTAAATCAATATGTGTGTTTTTTATCGTAAGTACATTCTCAGGTTACTACATTATACTGGTATGTATTGAAAACAGGCCATAATTATATATCATAACTGCATTCTCATCTAGGTAACATATGAATTTAAACTGGGTATCACTTTTTAATACATACGGGATATTAGATGATAATTATAGATTATCGTTGATCATCTCAACGAGATTGATTTTCTCGCTTGAGCTGGTACAGCGAAAGTGAGAAAAGCAATCGAGTTGAGATGACCAATGATAATCTATTTATCGCTATTTTACCTATGACGACGTTGTCAATTTCATGTCAATTTCGTTAGCAACGCCACGTGCATGCTTAGTTTCTAGTGATAATTTTTCCATCTCAAGCGAGAAGCATGATATGAAAATTATCACAAGAAAAATGCAGAAAATAGCGATAACAGTCCATTCCGTAAAATATTGGACAGGTCTGAGGCCGCAGGCCGAAGACATATGTACAATATTTTACAGAATGGACTACTAGAGGCTTATATCACGATATATCTTACTTAAAACATTGTTACAAGTTGAAAAAGGTAAAACAAAAGGAAAAGCGAGCAAAGAATTAATTTCATCAAGTATGAAAATTGTTTTGTGAATAAACTTCTCTACATTAAAAAATATTCTACATGTTGGCCACTTTAAGCAGTAGTCAACTTAAAACAAATAGACAAAAAGAAAGTACAGCTAAATGTAAATAACATGTTTTGCTGTTCCGGACCATATGAGTATTTGGACCATACGCGTATGGTCATGACCATTTGGGTATATACTCATATGGTCGGGGTAATTAAAACTCTGTTACAGTTTACTTTTAATACTTCTAAACTCTTCATATGGTATGACCGTTGTTTAAAAAAGACACTATCATATAGTGATTTTATTATTGTATTATAATAAAAGATAAGCTATATATAAACAAAAATTAGAATTTTAACATAGTTAATTTTACTTACTTGCTAAAACTATAATAAACACATTTTATTCCGATGGTTATTACCTATGGTTATTATACCGATTTGTTATTACGCGTGAAGAGCAATATGTCGACTCAAAAAAAAAATCAAAAAAATTCTTAATGAACTGTTACACAAGTGAAGCGAAGTCATTGGAAAGTAACATAGTTTATTTAAGTTGTCTTGTGAATATGGTGTATTGCAGTCATGTTACGATATTTTAGACCTAGATCTTCTTAAAAACACCGTAGACATATCGGAATGACCAAAGACCTCGGTATCACTGTACACAGCTACATAAAGGCTAGCTTTTCACTCTCATAAAAGGTGTAAATGAAAAGGATCGTGCACAACCAAGACTTCCATGCAAAAAAAGCTACGATGCCGTGTGGAAGTAAATGTCACCCCAAGCCTTCATGCAAGAATGTAATTAGCGATGATAATTAACGATGGCATCAATATTTAAATTGTACGTAGTATTTGAATTATAAAATAATAGATTGTCATGTAACCATCATTGTTTTTTAGTTAAAGTTATTGTATTATTGAAACTTTTATAATGTAATTCAAAAAAATATACCTCCATGGTCCAAATACTCATATTGTCCGGCCCGTTGGTAACCAAATGAGTATTATACTCATATGGTCCGACAATACGTGTACGGTCGGACCATACGCGTACTGTCGGACCATATGAGTATACGCATATGGTCATGACCATACGCGTATGGTCCAAATACTCATATGGTCCGGAACATTGCTACATAAAGAATAAGACACAGGGTATGCATATCATTATTTTTGTGTGCGCAATGACTCCTTATAGTTTCCACTCATAGTTTCTGTGAATACCTGTACATGCTTTTTGTGTTTCAAAATGGATAAAGTTATTAAAGTATATTCTTAATGCAAAAACGTTATCAGTGATTGTGTTGTGTCAAACTTTGGATTAAAATCAAATGTGTATTCAGAATCTATCCAAAGCAGCTAATAATGGCAAGTTATATATATATATTATATTTCAACATGTAGTACGTACTCTCCTATTTAAGTTTTTTGTTTCTTCGTGTCTTTTATTTTTTACAGGGTTAATGAGAACAAAAAAAAGAATAGCACATGAAGACCGGTTCTTGTTGAAGCATATCAAGTGCACAGCAGTCGATTCTATTTTAAATATAATTAATGTGAACAAACAAAGAGATCACAACATGCAATCAGTTAAATTCTTTTGTTGAAATTTTCAAGAGACGTACTGTTATAGTTTTACCCAAAACGGTACAATCCAAATACTCCAACAGCCCTTTTTTTGTTTAAATTTTCTTTCTGCAAGGTCTATTGCTCTTTTTTTGTTTATTTGTGTATTGAGTCCCTTGTGATGTTACCAAAACATAATTTTGTCTCGATTTTCTTTTGAAAAAAACTTTTATAAAACGAATCAGACACATGGTTGGTTTGTTGTTTGACAGATGAAATACGGTAATGTCTTCCTCTATTTAGCTTCTTCATTCATGTGGGGGGGGGGGGGGGCATTTTAAAAAGGGTGTGTTGCTAAACCAGAACAAAAAGGGGGGTCCAGCTACATATCCCTATTCAAATGATCAGAACCACCCCATAACCACATAAAAGGAGACAGACACATTGATAACCAGTGAACTAATTTTGATGTTGCAAATGTCATTTCTCATTATTAAAAATTTATCATAAAATTAAGTACAAAATGTATAAATAACTGATAATGTAACTGGTCATGAATAGATAAAAATTGGCAAAGTTTTATCTTTTTAGAGGTAATAAATTTATTATAAAACACCTAAAGATAATTAAAAACCAATTCTTCAGAGAACAATTGAAGGTCTTTCCACCTCGATCGTAAGAATGAAATTTAAACTAGAGGCTCCAAAGAGCCTGTGTCGCTCACCTTGGTCTATGTGAATATTAAACAAAGGATGCATTTGAATTCATGACAAAATTGTGTTTTGCTGATGGTGATGTGTTTGTACATCTTACTTTACTGAACATTCTTGCTGCTTACAATTATTTCTATCTATATTGAACTTGGCCTAAAAGTTTTATTCGAAAATGTTAGTTAAAATTTACAAATTTTATGAAAATTGTTAAAAATGCACTATATTAAAAGGACAATAACTCCTTAAGGGGTCAATTGACCATTTTGGTCATGTTAACTTATTTTTGGGTCTTACTTTGCTGTACATTGTTGCTGTTTAAAGTTTATCTCTATCTATAATAATTTTCAAGATGATAACAAAAAACGGCAAAATTTCCTTAAAATTACTAATTCAGGGGCAGCAACCTAACAGCAGGTTGTCCGATCCATCTGCAAATTTCATGGCAGATTGATCTTGACCTGATAAACAATTTTACTCCCTGTCAGATTTGCTCTAAATGCTTTGGTTTTTGAGTTTTAGCCAAAAACTGCATTTTACCCCTATGTTCTATTTTTAGCCATGGCGGCCATGTTGGTTGGTTGGCCAGGTCATGCCACACATTTTTTAAACTAGATACCCCAATAATGATTGCGGCCAAGTTTGTTTTAATTTATCCTGGTAGTTTTAGAGGAGAAGATTTTTGTAAAAGATTACTAAGATTTACGTAAAATGGTTAAAAATTGACTGTAAAGAGCAATAACTCATAAAGGGGTCAACTGACCATTTTGATCATGTTGACTTATTTGTAGATCTTACTTTGATGAACATTATTTCTGTTTACAGTTTATCTCTATCTATAAAAATATTAAAGTTAATAACCAAAAACAGCAAAATTTCCTTAAAATTACCAATTCAGGGGCAGCAACCCAACAACGGGTTGACCGATTCATCTGAAAATTTCAGGGCAGATAGATCTTGACCTGATAAACATTTTTATCCCATGTCAGATTTCCTCAAAATGCTTTGGTTTTTGAGTTATAAGCCAAAAACTGCATTTTACCCCTATGTTCTATTTTTAGCGGTGGCGGCCATCTTGGTTGGTTGACAAGGTCACGCCACACATTTTTTAAACTAGATACCCCAAAGATGATTGTGGCCAAGTTTGGATTAATTTGGCCCAGTAGTTTCAGAGGAGAAGATTTTTGTAAAAGATTACTTTAATTTACGAAAAATGGTTAAAAATTGACTATAAAGGGCAATAACTCCTAAACGGGTCAACTGACCATTTTTGTCATGTTGACTTATTTGTAGATCTTACTTTGCTGAACATTATTGCTGTTTATAGTTTATCTCTATCTATAATAATATTCAAGATAATAACCAAAAACAGCAAAATTTCCTCAAAATTACCAATTCAGGGGCAGCAACCCAACAACCGATTGACCGATTCATCTGAAAATTTTAGGGCAGATAGATCTTGACCTGATAAACATTTTTATCTCATGTCAGATTTCCTCAAAATGCTTTGGTTTTTGAGTTATAAGCCAAAAACTGCATTTTACCCCTTTGTTCTATTTTTAGCCGTGGCGGCCATCTTGGTTGGTTGACAAGGTCACGCCACACATTTTTTAAACTAGATACCCCAAAGATGATTGTGGCCAAGTTTGGATTAATTTGGCCCAGTAGTTTCAGAGGAGAAGATTTTTGTAAAAGATTACTTTAATTAACGAAAAATGGTTAAAAATTGACTATAAAGGGCAATAACTCCTAAACGGGTCAACTGACCATTTTGGTCATGTTGACTTATTTGTAGATCTTACTTTGCTGAACATTATTGCTGTTTACAGTTTATCTCTAACTATAATAATATTCAAGATAATAACCAAAAACAGCAAAATTTCTTCAAAATTACCAATTCAGGGGCAGCAACCCAACAACCGATTGACCGATTCATCTGAAAATTTCAGGGCAGATAGATCTTGACCTGATAAACAATATTACCCATGTCAGATTTGCTCTAAATGCTTTGGTTTTTGAGTTATAAGCCAAAAACTGCATTTTACCCCTATGTTCTATTTTTAGCCGTGGCGGCCATCTTGGTTGGTTGACCGGGTCACGCCACACATTTTTTAAACTAGATACCCCAATGATGATTGTGGCCAAGTTTGGTTTTATTTGGCCCAGTAGTTTCAGAGGAGAAGATTTTTGTAAAAGCTAACGCCGGACGACGCCGGACGACAGACGACGGACGACGGACGACAGACGCCGGACGCAAAGTGATGAGAAAAGCTCACTTGGCCCTTTGGGCCAGGTGAGCTAAAAAGGGAGAAAAACTCCTATAAGGGTTGACCAAAACACTTCGACCTTAATGGGTTGAAGTTGCCCCTTATTGTAAACAGTAATTTTGCAAACACATCATATCATTATATGTAACAATTACTTTTGAATATAGATTACAAGCAAATTCCAAAATTTAAAATATGACCTCGACCTTCAACCTTGACCTCAAATTCAAGGCCATAGGTCAGTGAATTCAAATAGGAAGGCCTGAGGTCAATCACTTGTATGGTTGTGGAGAAATAATGATTTCAAGTACATAAGGGGAGAAAACTCCTGTAAGGGTTAACCAAAACTCTTCGACTGAAATAGGTTGAAGTTGTGCAATATTGTAAACAGTAATTTGGCAAACATTTCATACCATTTACTGTAACAGTTTCTTTTGAATAATGATAACAAGCAAAATTAAAAAAAATATAACATGACCTTGACCTTTGACCTCAATTTCAAGGCCATGGGTCAGTGAACTCAAAATAAAAGGTCCGAGGTATGGTTGTGGAGAAATAATGATTTCAAATACATAAGGGGAGAAAACTCCTATTAGGGTTAACCAAAACCCTTCCACTGAATATGATGAAGTTTCGCCTTATTATAAACAGTAATTTTGCAAACATATCATATCATTAACTGTAACAGTTTCTTTTGAATAACGATAACAAGCAAAATTCAAAATTTATAACATGACCTTGACCTCAATTTCCTTTAAATGGAACAAGGACTTCATATTAAAAGACTGTAGGCCTCTACGACTTATACCTTATGAATTTATCCATCATAATGTATATCTTAAATTTTCAAAGGGAAATCACTCCCATAAGATGTCTTCCAATCAATTCAGTCAAAATAAAACAAATCATTCTCAGGAGTAGACGAACAATTTGGTGAAAACAGTTTGTTAAAATCTTTTACGGTTTTAGAGATATAGCTAAAACAAGAAAAAGGGGACGCAGGGAGATAACTCCTATTAGAATAAATGTTCGGTTACACAGGGTGAGTTTTGAAACCCCCATTACTGTACAACATCATTGGCCGAACATCCATTCGATATGTTGTAAAACAAAAAAGCATCTCAGACAGCAGAAAAAAAAAATAATAATCAGAAGAAAAACCAAAGGTCTTTCCACGAAAAGTGGAAAGACCTAATAAGGCATAGATCTGACAGTTTTCAGGTGTCTTAATTGCCAGTTAACTAAGAAAATCTCAATATTCAAACTTCTGGTTTGAATAAATATAATTTGCGGGAAAATATGAATAGTTACTCCTATCCAAACTTTTAGAAAAATCTATTTTTTACAGAAAAGTGTCCGCCATACACTTGCATTACACTATCATAAGTAGAATAGTAGAATAGAATGATATACAAATGGATGGAAATCATACATGTAACTGTTATTTTAATATAATATATAACAACAAATCAGTGTACACTGATATCACTACAGCATATAGTTATTACCGTGGAGTTGAATTTCCTGTCATGTATTTGTCATACACGAACTTGTCTCAGAAAAAATAATTCTCTGTACATTAATCTCAGTTTCAGGTAAAGAGATATGTGATTTTTTTTCCGAGACAAGTGCTTTTGAACATCCACAAGAACTTGTGGTCATCCGATATTCAGTAGTCCAGTACTTTGATTTCTTTGTAAACAGGGATAACTCTAGAATAGTTAAAGTGACGTAGTACACCACCAAAATTCAAACCTGATCTGTATTTTGAGGTTAAAAGCTTTGTGTACATAGGTTTCATAATATCTGATTGATGCAAAACTAAAGTTAAAGAACAGAAACGATAAATTTTGCAATTTTCTCATTTATAAAAGGGCATGACTCAAAAATTGTAAAGATGTCACCACCCAATTTCAAATTTAATATGTTGAAATAAGCATTTTGTATAAGTGTCATACCATTAGGTTGAGGCAAACTAAAGTTAGGAAACGAAAAAACAAAAATTCTTCAATTTTTGCAATGATAAAGGGGCATTACCTTAAAGAACCGTGAAAGTGACCCCACCCAATTTTGAACTTGATTTCTATTATATGATAATAAGCAATATAGTGTATAAGTTTCATATATTTGGTTGAGGTTAACTAAAGTTAGAGAACAGATTTTTTTTTAGCAAATTTTTAGTTTAGTGGAAATAATAATTGTGTAGAAGTTTAATTACATTTGGAATTTTAAAATGCAGAAAAAAACATTTGATTAAAGAATACAATTTTTACTTAGTTTGGCATGTAATAATTAATAGATATATATGATATATCATGTTAACTATATTTACCTTGACAAGTTCCAATGGAAAGAATCAACAACAAAATGATACATCTAAGGTCTGTTACATCAGTTCCTTGTTTAATACTGGTTGTCTGCATGTTTGGCAATTACTGAAAAAAAAGTTTTTCTCTATATTGTTAACTACATATTATCTGATTAAGATAGAATTCAACCATAAACATCAGGCCCGTAGCCAGGACTTTCCAAGGGCGTGTGTGTGTTTATTTGGACTCATGAACTAGACTTTAACAGTCACAATTTGAACTGAACGTTGAGTTTAACAGTGTTTATTTGGGGTTTTTTTTTTTGGGGGGGGGGGGGGAAACCCCGAACCCCCCTGGATATGGGTATGAACATGATAATATAAGTAAATAAATACAAGAACATATGTATGCTCAAAAAATTTGATAGAAAAATTTACATGCAAATCAATGCTCGAAATGTTTTTTTATGAATATTTTGTTGGAGTCTTAAAATTCAGACTTAAACACTGCATGTATTTGGCTTATAACTAAATGTCGGAATTTTATTTACCATGCAATCTATCAAAGTGTAATGCATTTATCATGCGTTTACCTGAAACAGTTCTTGTAAAGGTTGCTTTGACCTAGTTTACTGGAAGTCAATAATCCAATAGCAGTAAATTAATGAAGGTCAAATGATACTATAAAAGATTTTCTCTTACAAGAAAGTTCATGTCCATGTTGAGAGGCTGTTTTATATTAAAACTTAGCCATTATTATAAGTATATAAAACAAACATATGTTCCACCTGAGGAGTTCAGCCTTTTTCAACTAATTTTCATAGTTCTTTCTTTTGTTGTACTTTTATACCACTGTCCCAGGGTAGGGAATGGTTGGGATCCCGCTAACATGTTTAACCCTGCCACATTATTTATGTATGTGCCTGTGTTAGCCAAAACAGTGTCAAGTGAAATTGTGTCTTCTTGAACTATATTTCACAGTTCATCTGTGAAATTTCGTTCATGAGACAGAATATCATACTTGTAAGCTATAAAATAGTGTCTCCCTTAGTGAAAAATTGTCCCTAGTACTTTCACATAATTTCATGGATGTTTTATAAAAATATATCACAAGGGACAATTTTTCATAGTGTAGCTATTTTTTTTCTGTCCCAAGTCTGGAGTCTGTAAAACAGTGGTTGTCATTTGTTTATGTGTAACATACATACATCATACATGAATTTGTTTATCGTTAATTTTTTCACATAAATAAGGCCGTTAGTTTTCTTGTTTGAATTGTATTACATTGTCATATCTGGGTCTTTTATAGCTGACTATGCGGTATGGGCTTTGCTCATCGTTGAAGGCAGTAGGGTGACCTATAGTTGTTTATGACTGTGGACAGCTGTCTCATTGGCAATCATACCACATTTCTTTTTTATATATATATGTATTCATTTCTGTTTAACATTTGAATTTTCATTTGACTATAAACATGATAAACTTAAATTTTCAAAAGAATTAGAAAAAGCGGGGATTTTTCACTACCCTTCGTTCTTTTTTGTCGTTTAAAAACCATTTTCACTAATAATGTAAGAAAAGTATAAAAATAAAGCAGATATGTGAATGAACTACACAAAATTGGCTTGTTTGCATAGAGTCATAAACATGATAAAAAGATCAAATAGATATAGGAAGATGTGGTGTGAGTGCCAATGAGACAACTCTCCATCCAAATAACAATTTTAAAAAAGTAAACCATTATAGGTTAATGTACAGCCATCAAAACGGAGCCTTGGCTCTCACCCAACATGCTATAAAAGGCCCCAAAATTACTAGTGTAAACCATTCAAACAGGAAAACCAACGGTCTAATCTATATAAAAAAAACGAGAAACAAACGACAACTTCTGTATATCAGATTCCTGACTTAGGACAGTTGGAAAATTTTTGCAGCGGGATTAAACGTTTTAATGGATCCAAACCTTCTTCCTTTTTCTGTAACAATAGCATAACATTACAACATAGAAAACCACACGATAAAATATCAATTGGCAGGCTAAACTCAATCAAAAAATGTAAATTAATACACTATGAACAGAATAAATTTGATCGTAAGCATTTTTAGGATCGAATTTCAGAAGGAAGGATGTATACCTGGGATTCTTTGATATATATACAATTGTGCTAGGAGTTGTCTAATTGACACACATACCACCATTTTTTATTTATATTATAACATATTTGCATATATACTGGTACTGACCTTAACTGCAGAATGGTCTTTTAGTACAATGAAAAGACTTGTGCAATACAATGGAAACTACTTCGTTTATCTGGGCTTCAGGTCTATTTAACAGCAACAGAAAAACAAATTTCAGCAGGCACGTTTTTGGACATCTTTAGAAATGGTCGTTGATTTTCAGAATTAACTTTGAGAATTAATAATTTAGCTGAAATAAAAACTGCTTGTTCATTTACTAAATCATACAAAGATAAATATTATTCTATTTATTTATGTATTTTCTCAATTTATAATTATCCTTTAAGTTGCATGTTGTTGGCTTAGACATGTTCGAAATTTGGATTTTCTAATGTGTTTTTGGTTGAGACTGATTAAGTAACAATTAAAATATATGGTGGTGGCACTATATATCTTAATTGTAATTTTATGTCAAATCAAGCTCAACTCACTTCACATTAAAAAGTTTTTCTCTTAATAATATATACATATATATTTTTGCAATAATATTATTTCTACCAAATATAAATGTTGTGGAACCAACCATTAACTTGTCTGTAACTAATCATAGTAAACTATCATACTAAACAAGAATGTGTCCATATAAGCACACAGATGCCCTACTTCCCCTATCATTTTCTATGTTTAGTAGGGTCAAAACTCTAATTTGGCACTAAAATTAGAAAGGTCATATCTGATAGGGAACATGTGTACTAAGTTTTAAGTTTTAAGTTAATTGGACTTCAACTGCATCAAAAACTACCTTGGTCAAAAACCTGAACTTGAAGTGGGACAGATCGATGTACAGAAGGATGAATGAATTTGATACAAAGAATATATATGTCATCAATGTCATCTCACCATGCTCACTAGACTTGCAATGTATGAAATAGGGTAAAAATTCCATTGAAAATATATAGGTCTGACAACTGACCCCACTTATGAAAACGTTTTAAAATGCTGCTGAATTAAAGTCTGTCATAAAGAACAAGCTTAAGAGTGTGCTGATTTTTTAAAAGTCGAGCATTTTGTCATGGGGTGATTTGCCAGTGGGGCAAGTTGTCTTACTTCCTAATTTATAAGTTATGACGTGACTAGGAACACATGACTTTTATCTAATTCTTCATAATTTTTTTATTGATATCTGAGTTCAGGCAATCACCAAGCCAAACATAAAATATATCAATAAAATGAAACACTTTAATGATTTTATTGTCTGAAGTATTTATTTGTCAAATAACTTAGCTCCCTTTCGTCAGATTGGGAACAACCTCTCGAATGAGGGATAACTCCTAAATGTAATGACTATCCCTTTTAAGAGGGGCACATTTCAAGTGATAAATAGTTGGTTTTTTTTGTAAAAAAAACTTACTGTAGTTCAAAAGTGCACATATCTAAATTATTTGAAGAAACTTTTCCAAAAGAACTAAAATTACTTCTTTCAGAAGAGTACCTGCTATAATCATGATAATACAGTCAAAACATGTCCAAGAACTTTGGTAATCTTCATGGACTTATGTGTTACATATTTGTTTTTTGCTCAGTTAAATTCTTGTACATAAATAAGGTCATTAATTTTCTCGTATGAATTGTTTTACATTGTCATCTCAGTGCCTTATATATTGCTGAATATGGGGTATAATAATTGCTTTGCTAATTAATGATGAATGCCGTATGGAGACCTAGCTTTAGTTGTTAATTTCTGTGTCATTTTGGTCTCATTAAGAGAGCTGTTTCATTGGCAATCATACCACATCTTCTTTTTTTAAGTACTGTGGATTTATTATTAACGTACGTTAGATACCAATTTTCATGGATTTCCTGGAAACATATTTCAACCATGAAATAAAGCGTTCAACAAATCACAAATATTTAATAAGGTTATATATATTTGCTTTGGCAAAACCAAGAAATCAAATATCCACCAAAAGTCAAGTTCTGTTCAATGCACGAAAATTGGCACCCATGAAAAATAAATTAATCCACAGTAATTTGAATTTCACCCTTTTATTACGTTAAAACAGCTTTTTTTCTTTTTTATTTTATACAACAGCAAATGACCCCTTGTCTAAGGGACAGTCCCGCATTTTGGGGGTTGTTCCAAACCTGTTCATCTCCCATACGAAAAACATGACACGTACTCCAGCCGGACAGTAGCCGTACTAAGAACCGTACTTATAATAATCATTTGGACTTTTCTTTGAATGTCTTATAATGGATAACCCAGCGAAATTAGCCGTAAACCGGCTCGAAATATTTAAATTAGCAGGAGTCCGGTTCAGAAAGTCCAGCTGGACTTTCATAAAAGTATGTCTCAAAAAATCCAGCCGGCATTTCTGGCAAAAATTTGGCCTCTATAAAGTTCAACCGGACTTCTGTAAAGTCAGGCTGAACTTTAAAAGTCCAGCTGAACTCTCAAAAGTCCAGCTGGAGTTCAAAAACTTCTTATTTGACCTTTAAAGATGATCTCAGCAGGGGCTGATCCACAAAAATGAGGGGGGGGGGCACCCCGCAGAACCCTCCCTCTTGATCCACTACTGCTTAGTTTTTCTTCAAATGGTGGATTCTAGTAGCTGATTTGATATGCATCCCTTGTTACAATCTGAAAATAAAAAAATAAAAAAAAGATGTCATTATGCATATATACTGCTTATTCCTTTTTATTTTTTCTACTGTCTTACTGGCAAAATCAAAAAATGGGGAATTGTGTAGCTAAATGCTTACTCCTAAAAAGGTGTGGTTATAATTATCAAAAGTACCAGGATTATAATTTTATACGCCAGACGCGCGTTTCTTCTACATAAGACTCATCAGTGACGCTCAAATCAAAATAGTTAAAAAGCCAAATAAATACAAAGTTGAAGAGCATTGAGGATCCAAAATTCCAAAAAGTTGTGCCAGAAAATCCTTAGTTTTTCGAAAAATTCAAAGTTTTGTAAACAGAAAATTTATAAAAATTACCATATAATTGATATAACCATCATGATTATATATTAAGACTAAATAAATTCAAAGTGAATAAAATAAAGTAAAGCTTTGAAAATCACTCAAACTGATTTTTTTTGCATATATATAGTTAAGTAATTTACAGTCAGAGATATAACTCTATAGGGTTATTACAGAAAATAACTTGTGTGTGTTATTACAGATACTTTTCCTTAAATTTTCTAAATCTGTAATAACATATGTTTGTTATTTGTAAAATAAGTTAATCTATAGTGGACTCTAGGGAACAATTGAGACTTTGCACAGAAACTAAATGCATAGCCTTGATAATTTATTTTTAAATTGAATTAATACATTTTTGATTATCCATGGTTAATCAATGAGACAAGGCTAATGAGGAATTATCTTAGCTGTGATAACAAGGCTTAGTTATTAAAGGAATGTAACTTATCATATAAGACACTTGGGAATTACTGAGAAACTTGCGCAGAACCTCATTACATGCTCTGGTCATTATTTCTTACAATAAACCTAAATACATTGTTAAGCATGATTTATGTCTGAGCAAATGCTTTGAAGTGATATAGAGAAGCTGTGATAACACCCTTTAGTTATTACAGGCATATTTTTTCTGTAATAACATATAGGTGTACTATTGAAAATTGGAATACTATGAACTGCTACATCTTTCAATAGTTAAGTATACATAAAGACAATAGTAATATTAATAGAACTTGTATACATTTTAACTAAACTTATAATGTATATTGTCCCTTTGAAACATTTAACATACATATGTTATCACAGTTCTTTGATTTTTTAGTCCACAATAACAAATGTATGTTAACCCTATAGAGTTATATCCCTGACTGATTTAATGTAGTTTTTTCTTTATTCTTTTTACTCTTCAAAAATAAAAATTAAGCTATTCATAATGTTGTAATTATTCCATCAATATGTTCAAGGACTTTAAATAAAGGATTGGAATCTCATAATTTTTGGAAAATATGTAGAGAATCGTTGGATTTGAACATATCTTCTATACATTTTTAAATTGCTTATATTTAATCTTATACCTTATTGATAACCATGAAAATTCTTCTGTACATGTAAAAAAACATTAAGACTTCAGACAAAATAAATTTCATCAAAATCAATCAAGAACTTTTTAAGTTTTTAGCTGAACAGTTGAACTACGTTTTATTGTGTTTTTCACCCAAAATGTAGAATAATGCCCCAAAAATAATTACCCTCCTTTCTTAAATAATTCAAATTACATGAAGGACATGAACATTATCAACCTAATTAACTCTATCAATGTAGGAATCATTTAAGTTTAAGAAAATCTTTATTTCATTAAAATCCATCAACAACTTTTAAAGTTTTAAGGCGTATATACAGTGTGGTTTCTACAATGATTCTGTACATATTTTTTTATCGCAACAAGGATTGTTAAGAAGTTACCTATCCCTCTATAGATAAAGATAAGATAAGATAAGATAAATAATAGTTTATTAGAGTGTCACATATTGATCTACATTGAAATACATAAAAAACGTTAACATCATTAAAAAAAGGATCAATACCCAGCCTATAAAGACTTACGAGACACTGTATATACAAATAAAAGCTATAACAGTTATACTGAAGGAAAATGTTTTTTTTTTATAAAAAGGCATATTCATGCATTACATGATTTAAAACATCTATATACATCCCTGATATGTTGAAGAAAAAAGAGCATATCAGATAATATCACCAAAATGACTGAATTCAATTACATTGTACTTACCAGATATGCAATCCAAAATATATGCAAACAGCAATCTTCCTAAATTTTCCTTGATGCCAGCAGAAGGATCCATCTTCTCTAATTCTCTAATTTACACAAGAAGCTGTTCTTCTCTGGACATTTTCAAAGATGCGGACAATAAACCATTATAAATAAATCCTGAAATACTGTCTTGAAGCTGTGACTATAATACTAACAGAATAGGAAACCGTTACACCATGCAATCAGTGAAATACACCAACCAGTGTATATAATACAGTTTTACTCAACATCTCGGTCATTAGAATGAGACTTTAACTGCACACATTTGCCTTGATCTTATAATTTCTATTATAATTAAATTGCTGGTATACATTTGTAGTTATTCAACATGATAATCCTTATTAATGTAAACAAAATTACTATCAGGATGATAAACATAATAAAAGATATCTCTGCTTTTGACAGTTGTCATCAATCACCAAATCCTGCCTTCATTGTAAATAAAATGCTTTGCTGAGCTCAGCCTGATACAACCACAGTGGTCAAACCCTGAACAGTTGGTTCAACTTGCAAGTTTGGACACAATATTCAAGGACAGATGAACCACGCCAGGCTGACATGTACAGCTAACAATGCATCCAGAAAACAAATAAAGTTGAGCTATGACTTATAGTTTAATAAAAATAGACCAAAACACAAAATCTTAACACTGCATGAGCAATGAACTGAAAATGAGGTCAAGGTCAAATAAAATCTGCACGACTAATATATAGATTGTAAAATATTTCCATACACTTAATATAGTTGACCTATGGCGTATAGTATTTGATTAACAGACCAAAACACAAAAACTTAACTATAACCACTGAACCATGAAAATGAGGTCAAGGTCAGATGACACCTGCCAGTTGGACATTTACACCTTCCAGTCCTTCCATACACCGAATATACTAGCCCTATTGCTTATAGTATCTGAGATATGGACTTGACCACCAAAACCTTGTTCACTGAGCCATGAAATGAGGTCGCGGTCAAGTGAAAACTGTCTGACCTTGCAAGGTACGCACATACCAAATAGAGTTATCCTATCACTTAAAATAAGAGAGAATTCAACATAACAAAAATTCTTAACATTTTTTTCAAGTGGGCACTGAACCATGAAAATGAGGTTAAGGACATTGGACATGTGACTGACGGAAACTTCGTAACATGAGGCATCTATATATATACAAAGTATGAAGCATCCAGGTCTTCCACCTTTTAAAATATAAAGCTTTTAAGAAGTGAACTAACACCGCCGCCGGATCACTATCCCTATGTCGAGCTTTCTGCAACAAAAGTTGCAGGCTCGACAAAAATTACCCTCCCCAACCCCCATTTTTTTTACCCTCCATAAAGTAATTTCCAACAAACTAATCCCAGCTTTCCTTTGTAGTGTGGTACCTTTTTGTACAATTTGAGAAGGATCCATACACAACACATGACCTTAAGTAATTGTCTGGAATTTAGGACTAGAGACTCTCTAAAGAGCCGGTGTCACTCACCTTGGTCTACATGTGCATATCAAACAAAGGACACAGATGGGTTCATGACAAAATTGTGTTTTGGTGATGGTAATGTGTTTGTAGATCTTATTTTCCTGAACATTCTTGCTGCTTAAAATAAACTCTATCTAAAATGAACTTGGCCCAGTCATAACAGTGGAAAACATTTTGTAAAAATTTACAAAAATTTGTAAAAAATTGACTATAAAAGGCATTTGGTCATGTTGACCTTTTTGCTGAACATTATTGCTGCATACAGTTTATCTATATCTATAATAATATTCAAGACAATAACCAACAAGAGGCTCTCAAGAGCCTGAATCGCTCACCTTAATTCTTTTGGTTAAATCTCTCATCAATGATTATTTTGGCTTTTCAGTTTATTTAAATGTTCTTTGGATCGTCCTATTTTCTTCAAAAGCCAAAAAAAATAATATGTTCTATTTTAGCCATAGGAGCTATGTTTCTTGACATACAAGGAAATAAAATATAAAATTTATACTAGATACTCTGAAACTCATTTAGCCTAAGTTTGGCTGAAATTGATACAGCAGTTTCAAAGGAGAAGATTTTTTAAAGTAAGTCAACATGATGAACAAATTGTGAAAAAAGTATTTAAAGGGCAATAACTCCTGAAGGGGTCAATTGACAATTTTGGTCAGATTGACTTATTTGTAGATCTTACTTTGCTGAACATTATTGCTGTTTACAGTTTATCTCTATCTATAATAATATTCAAGATTATAAACAAAAAACAGCAAAATTTCCTTAAAATTATCAATTTAGGGGCAGCAACCCAACAACAGGTTGTCTGATTCATCTGAAAATTTCAAGGCAGATAGATCTTGACCTGATAAACAATATTACACCATGTCATATTTGCTCTAAATGCTTTGGTTTTTGAGTTATAAGCCAAATACTGCGTTTGACTCGACCCCTGTGTTCTATTTTTAGCAATGGCGACCATGTTTGTTGATAGATCAAAACTTCGGATACAATTTACAAACTAGATACCCTAAGGAACATTCAGTAAAAGTTTGGAAGTATTTGGCCCAGTAGTTTAAGAGGAGAAGATTTTTGTAAAAGATTACTAAGATTTACGAAAAATGGTTAAAAATTGACTATAATGGGCAATAACTCCTAAAGGGTCAATTGACCATTTCCGTCATGTTGACTTATTTGTAAATCTTACTTTGCTGAACATTATTGCTGTTTACAGCTTATCTCTATCTATAATAATATTCAAGATAATAACCAAAAACAGCAAAATTTCCTTGAAATTACCAATTCAGGGGCAGCAACCCAACAACGGGTTATCTGATTCATCTGAAAATTTCAGGGCAGATAGATCTTGACCTGATAAACAATATTACCCATGTCAGATTAGCTCTAAATGCTTTGGTTTTTGAGTTATAAGCCAAAAACTGCATTTGACCCCTATGTTCTATTTTTAGCAATGGCGACCATGTTTGTTGATAGATCAAAACTTCGGATACAATTTATAAACTAAATACCCTAAGGAACATTCAGTTAAAGTTTGGAAGTATTTGGCCCAGTAGTTTCAGAGGAGAAGATTCTTGAAATAGTTTACGACGACAGACGACGACGGACGACGACGGACGCCAAGTGATGGTGGCATAAGCTCACTTGGCCCTTCGGGCCAGGTGAGCTAAAAACAGCAAAATTTCCTTAAAATTACCAATTCAGGGGTAGCATACTATAACAACTGAACAATTGGGGCAATTACCCAAAACTCAATCCCAGCCGTCCCTTCATGGTATAGTACCTTGCTGTACAATTTTAGAGAGATACATACACTTAAACACAATTTATTTTCTGGGAACCAGAAAATTGCTTGTTTTTTGGCCCATTTTTTTTAACCCTATAATTCCTGAACCTTTGGGGTAATTACAACCAAACTCAATCCCAGCATTCCCTTTGTTATATGGAACCTTATGGTACAATTTAAGAAAGATCCATACACTAACAAACAAGTTATTGTCTGGAAACTAGAATAATATGCTCCACAGGGCGCAGATTGATATGACCGCAGAGGTCAAACTCTGAACAATTGGGGCCAGTATGTACACATCATTCAAGCTTCATACAGCTCTGAATATGGATTGTGTTTAAATATTTGACACAGCATAAGTTTATGACACAGAATGAATGTGGTCTACGTATACTAACATTTTGAACTTAAAAAAATCAATTTAAATACCTACATGAATTATGGTTCAATATCTAAAATCTAAAATACATACAAATATGGATTGATTCAACATATGAAAGAATCCCAACTATTAAATTTTTGATGAAATAAAAAAAAAAAATTTTGACCCTCATTTGACCTCAGCGTGGACATGTTTGATAAAAGGACCTAAATATAAAAAATCTAAATACATGTTTAGATTCAGCATATCACAGAACCCCAAGAATTCATTTTTTGTTATGTTAAAATCAAAGAAGTTAATTTTAGACCCTTTGGACCTTAATCATGTTAATGTAGACCAATTTGATAACAGGACCCAAATTTAAAAATGTGAATACATGGTTGGATTCGGCATATCAAAGAACCTCACTAATTCAATTTGTGATGAAATCAAACAAAGTTTAATTTTGGACCCTTTGTGCACTAATTTAAAAATGGGTTCCAAAATCCAAAAACTTAAATCACAGTAAGATTCAGCATATTAAAGAACCCCAAAAATTCAAGAATAAAACCCCATTGAAATTGGTCAAAGAATAAGCAATTTATATACCACCCAAAAGAAAACGAAATCAATCGGGATCCCAATGCAATCCTGGTGAAATTGTGAATTGTGGATAAGCATCTGGAGGCAGGATCCCATTCAGGATAAATATCTGAAAGCGGATCCCATTCGGGATAAATATCTGAAACTGGGATCCTATTTGGGATAACTGTCTGAAGACGGGATTACAGTCTAGATGAAACGGGATTAATATTGGACACTGGGATCCCAATCGGAACTGTTTAAAGACGGGAAACCAATCGGGATAACTGTCTGAACCTGGCCTGAGAACACAGTTATTTTGTAGTGCATTTCTTTTAGACAATAAATTAAAATTAAAAAATTGCACCTGCTCTTTCTCAAAAATATTTTCACAGTGTAGTGTACTACCAGTGAGACAAATAATATCAAAATTATAGAAACTTCTACCAGCTCTAACTCAAAATATTGACAATTCTGTGTTAAGGGGGTGTAAAATTCAGTTTGACAGCTTCAGACGTGATAAAATTTGACCTTTTAGAACTGGACCAATTCACTACTTAACATAAAGTTTCAGCACCCAAATTTTTTTGACATGTAATTACATCCCCCTTCTTAATATTTCATGCATTTAATATAAAGAAACAAATTGGGAAAGTGTATTAAATAAAACATGCAAACTGTTTACACAAGGGACTTAGTATTCGTAGACAACGAAAACCAAAGGACGATAACTATGTCCTTGGACCTAAAAGGACAGAATGACTTGACCAATCTTTATAAAACTTTGCATAACCTAAGCTTGGGCATTAATGAGATAGTTTGCCAGGTTTCATGGCCATATGTCATATATAACAGAAACTATGGTAATTTTAGTATTGACATTTGGCTGTTTATTTTTGACGTATAAATTAAATATCTTCAACTGTCAAGATTTTGGCCTAAAAACTTGAAATTTTGCAAAAATTTGCTTTTTAAATGCTCTTGAATATTAGATATTAAGTATTAAAAGCATCTGCACACTTATTTTATTTATCAGATGTATTGTATTTATTCCAAAGTCAAATTTATATGCGCGTATGCCTTTAAATAGAGATTTTCCAATTCAGGGAAGCCTTATATAAATATGCATTTTTCTCAGCCACTTTGAAATTTTTGAAGTTTTTTAAGCCTTAATTATTCTTTCATATATATTAAATGTACTTTAAATGTATAGAAAAGTTACAAAAAGTATACCACATGAGTATAAAATGGTCTTGGAACATGTAGTACTGAGAATTATTTAGAGTCAATTTAGGCGGTAGTCCATATTGACATATAAAAATGCACACAGAAGCTATCAGAAGTGAAAATGTGTTACTTTTTGTTCATTTCTATGCTACGGTGTTATGATACAAGAAGTCTAAATGCAAAAGGACTCTTGCATTTAAATTTTTTGAGAACAATATGGTCTGACGGCCAGTTTTTTTCACTTTTCGATGGAAAACTTGCATTTAGTTTTAGTCTCAATAGGTATAAATTTTGACCACTTACTATCATACAGGAAAAAAAATTCTGGTAGCCTTCAAAGGAGTAAAGTGTACTGAATATAGTTATATGCTTTTTTTACAGATTTAGTGAAATATTTGTCAGGGACTACAAATTTGATGTACAAAGCGCTTCACATTTTACATACATCAATTGGGCTGTTTAACCAGGGCCATGAATACAAAATATGCTGCACTTTTTTTCTGTGATAATCTTCTTTTCTCTTTATTCAGAGTTCACAAAGGTTAATTGAATTTGATTTAAGCATAGAAACACAAATATCAGGAACAAAAAAGCTGTCAGATAAAGTCAGCATGCATGCCTCTTAGGCATAAAATGTAAACTGCTTTAAAATGCTCATTATAGCCGTAGAATGCCAAAATGGCACTTTTTAACAGAATTTCTGTAAACCAAAGATGTAAATCCTTTACTTTTATTGAGTTTGAAAAAATGAAACCAGCAAATCATTCCGGAAAGTTCCCAAAGTACAGAATCTAGATTTCAGGAATCCATCTCTTAGGACAGAAAGACTTGACCTATCTTTATAAAACCTTGCATAACCTAAGCTTGGGCATTGATGAGATAGTTTGCTAAGTTTCATGGCCATATGTCATATATAACAGAAACTATGGTCATTTTAGTATTGACATTTGGCTGTTTATTTTTGACGTATAAATTAAATGTCTTCAACTGTCAAGATTTTGGCCTAAAAACTTGAAATTTTGCAAAAATTTGCTTTTTAAATGCTCTTGAATATTAGATATTAAGTATTAAAAGCATCTGCACACTTATTTTTTTTATCAGATGTATTGTATTTATTCCAAAGTCTAATTTATTTGCGCGTATGCCTTAAAATAGAGATTTTCCAATTCAGGGAAGCCTTATATAAATATGCATTTTTCTCAGCCACTTTGAAATTTTTGAAGTTTTTTAAGCCTTAATTATTCTTTCATATATATTAAATGTACTTTAAATGTATAGAAAAGTTACAAAAAGTATACCACATGAGTATAAAATGGTCTTGGAACATGTAGTACTGAGAATTATTTAGAGTCAATTTAGGCGGTAGTCCATATTGACATATAAAAATGCACACAGAAGCTATCAGAAGTGAAAATGTGTTACTTTTTGTTCATTTCTATGCTACGGTGTTATGATACAAGAAGTCTAAATGCAAAAGGACTCTTGCATTTAAATTTTTTGAGAACAATATGGTCTGACGGCCAGTTTTTTTTCACTTTTCGATGGAAAACTTGCATTTAGTTTTAGTCTCAATAGGTATAAATTTTGACCACTTACTATATTCCAGTTACCATAATTTACTCAGCAATACTAGTTGGGAGTACAGAGACAGCAAATTAATTAACAGAAAGAAGAACATGACATGTATTCTTTTGCATAAATAACCCAGGAATCCCAGTGGCAGTGCAAATTGAATTGGTGCATGTATATCCTGCTGGGATTTATTTTTGGGATCCTGCTTTTTTTTCCCGGGAATCTCAGTATATTTCCGAGTACATTTACATCGGGATCCTGCTTCTTTTGCGGGAATCCGGAAATTTTATCCCGGTTGGATCCCAATTGAAATCCCACAATATCTCAGTGGGATTCCAGTATATGTCAACCAGGATTGACATCGGAATTCCTGGATTTTTGGCGGATTCCCACTTGGAATCCCATCAAAATTCCAGCCGGGATTTCAGTGGAATTCCAGATTTATTTTCTCTTGGGAAAGTATTACATTTATTAGAAAAGTATTAATTGTTTTTGGCCCCTTTTTGGCACCTTGTTCCTAAACAGTTTGGACCATAATCCCCAAAATCAATCTAAACCTTCCATTTTGTATGGAACCTTGTGGTATAATTTCAGAAAGATCCATACACTAACACACAAGTTATTGTCTAGAAACTAGAAAAATGCTTATGTTGACCCCTTTTGGACCCCTTTTTCCTAAACTGTTGGGACCATAACCTCCAGAATCAATCTCAACCTTCCTTAAGTGGTTTCCAACCTTGTTTAAATTTCATGGGGATCCATACACTTAACTAAAGTTATTGTCTGGAAACTAAGTATCTTTGGACGACTTGAAGGACTCCACAAAAAGATACCAGTTATATATATATTTATACACTGACTCAGACGTACTTGTGAATATAATTATTTTCTGTGACTGTATCTTATTTTAATTTGTAGGATCCTTTACTATAGATAATTTAGCTGATCTGTAACAATAACATCTTCATGCCTTATATATCATGAACTGTAGTATGCCGCTAGATTAAAACTGACGTGGAAAGGTAACACATGGCCAGCGAAAGCTCTTTTAATGAGAGCCCAGGTGGTCGTGTGGTCTAGCGGGACAGCTGCAGTGCAAGCGATTTGGTGTCAGGATATCACAGTAGCATGGGTTCGAATCCCGGTGAGGGAAGAACCAAAAATTTGCGAAAGCCAATTTACAGATCTAACATTGTTGGGTTGATATTTAGACCAGTTGTATATACATTATGTACACAGCCATGTATCACCATCATTGATGGCGATCCAATGGATACATCTGTTGTAGGGTTGTCACTGACTCAGACGTACTTTATAATGAATATAAATATTTTCTGTGACTGTATCTTACATTAATTTGTAGGATCCTTTACTATAGATAATTTAGCTGATCTGTAACAATAACATCTTCATGCCTTATATATCATGTACTGTAGTACGCCGCTAGATTAAACTAGATGCTCCGCAGGGCGTAGCTTTATACGACTGCAGAGGTTGAACCCTGAACGGTTGGGGCAGGTATGGACACAACATTCAAGCTGGATTCAGCTCTAAATTTGGATTGTGATTAAATAGTTGACACAGCATAGGTTTCTGACACAGAATGAATGTGTTCTAATGAACTTAAAATTTTTGTTTTCTCTTAGAGCAATTCACTATGCTGTTGAATATTAATCCTCTCAAAAAAATGTTTGAAGAAATTTTCTTTTTATTTATAAAATTTCAAATGAGAAAAATTGAACCCAATTTTTTAATCACATCCCCCTTTCCCTTATTCCAAAACTAATCTCAATTAAAATATTCTAATGGAGTTTGCAACAATAACTACTCATTTAAATACATCATAAAATATTAAGATGTAAAAAAACTGCTTGTTATCACTGAATGGTAAAGATCATTTAAATTTATCAGTTGGCAGTAAAAAGTGAATATACATTGTATATTGTATATAACAAAGATTTAAGTTGATTCTGGACAAAGAAAGATAACTCCAATTAAAAAAAATTCTTCCAATAAGATATTTCTTGCTTACTATTCTGGACAAAGAAAGATAACTCTAATTAAAAAAAAAAAATGCTATTTCACAATATTGTGAAATTAGATATTTCTTGCCATTGCACAATACTGTGCAATAAAAAAGACTTGCTATTGCACAATACTTAATATAATAATTTTAGATCCTGATTTGGACCAACTTGAAAACTGGGCCCATAATAAAAAATCTAAGTACATGTTTAGATTCAGCATATCAAAGAGGCCCAAGAATTTAATTTTTGTTAAAATCAAACTTAGTTTAATTATGGACCCTTTGGACCTTAATGTAGGCCAATTTGAAAACGGGACCAAAAATGAAGAATATACATACACAGTTAGATTTGGCATATCAACGAACCCCATTTATTCAATTTTTGATGAAATCAAATAAAGTTTAATTTTGACCCAGATTTGGACCAACTTGAAAACTGGGCCAATAATCAAGAAGCTAAGTACATTTTTAGATTCAACATATCAAAGAACCCAACCAATTCATTTTTTGTCAAAATCAAACTAAGTTTAATTTTGGACCCTTTGGACCTTAATGTAGACCAATTTGAAAACATGACTAAAAGTTAAGAATCTACATACACAGTTAGATTCGGTATATCAAAGAACCCCAATTATTCAATTTTGATGAAATCAAACAAAGTTTAATTTTGGACCCTTCGGGCCCCTTTTTCCTAAACTGTTGGGACCAAAACTCCCAAAATCGATACCAACCTTCCTTTTATGGTCATAAACCTTGTGTTTAAATTTCATAGATTTCTATTTACTTATACTAACGTTATGGTGCGAAAACCAAGAAAAATGCTTATTTGGGTCCCTTTTTGGCCCCTAATTCCTAAACTGTTTGGACCTAAACTCCCAAAATCAATACCAACCTTCCTTTTGTGGTCATACACATTGTGTTTAAATTTCATTGATTTCTATTTACTTAAACTAAAGTTATAGTGCGAAAACCAAGAAAATGCTTATTTGGGCCCTTTTTGGCCCCTAATTCCTAAAATGTTGGGACCAAAACTCCCAAAATCAATACTAACCTTGCTTTTATGGTCATATACCTTGTCTTAAAATTTCATAGATTTCTATTCCCTTTTACTAAAGTAAGAGTGCAAAAACTAAAAATATTCGGACGCCGATGACGACTACGACGACAATGACGATGACGCAGACGACGACGCCAACGTAATAGCAATATACGACGAAATTTTTTTCAAAATTTGCGGTCGTATAAAAACTGACGTGGAAAGGTAACACATGGCCAGCGAAAGCTCTTTGTTTGAGAGCCCAGGTGGTCGTGTGGTCTAGCGGGACGGCTGCAGTGCAGGCGATTTGGTGTCATGATATCACAGTAGCATGGGTTCGAATCCCGGTGAGGAAAGAACCAAAAATTTGCGAAAGCAAATTTACAGATCTAACATTGTTGGGTTGATGTTTAGACGAGTTGTATATATATATACATGATATATATGAACATGATGAAAGCAAAAGTTTATGCAGTCATATAAAATTGCTTATTTTTATTCTTTTTCTGCCCCTAATTTCTAAACTGTTGTGAATATAAACTCCAAAATCAATCCCAACCTTCCTTTTGTGGTTTCAAACCTTGTGTTTAAATTTTATAGAGTTCCATTCACTTAAAATAAAGTTATTGTCTTGAAACTAAGTGTGGTTGGACAACGCAGACAACATGACAACATGATACCAATATGCAAACACACAATTTGTGTTGCGGTCGTATAAAAATGATATACATGACATGTAAAGGTTGAATTATCAGGATGATGACAAAAATTTGCAAGAGATGAGTTGAAGGTCCAGTATTGATGCATTATAAATGTGTTAATGCGTTAAGGAACATGAATAGGATAAATTATAAGTTTCATTCCTACCTATACTTGTTAACGCTCCGTAATTATAGTTTTCCTATATACATGATGTAATTCACTAATTGTCTACTCCTTCTTCTGTGTGCTATATTTTTATTTAATAAGTAATGGTCTTCATGTGGCATTTAACATAAGTGACTACATGAAAATATGTACAATAGGTTCCAAAATCAGCATGATCAGAATTACAAAAGTTTGCTGTTCACAGCGTTTTTCAAAACCAAATCTGAACTATTGAAATTTAGGTGTAAACAGGAAGTTTAGAAAAGTTTAAAACAATATGGCTATATTATATGACACCAAGGTAACTTTTGTGATAGGAATTAATTATGAACTGAAATTGCCAACAAACCTATTGTTGGAAAAACCTTTTGCTTCTGCTTTTGTTCTATCTTTTATCTTTTATTTACTTTTTTTTTTCTTCTGTCGTCTGAGTTGCTTTTTGTTTTACAACATATTGAAAGGATTTTTGGACAATGATGTTGTACAGTGATAGGGATTTCAAAACTCCCCCTGTGTAACCAAAAACTTATTCTTATAGGAGTTATCTCCCTGCATCCTCTTTTTCTTGTTATCTTTATTTCTCTGAAACCGTTAAAGATTTTAACAAACTGTTTTCGTCAAATTGTTTGTCTACTCTTAAGAATGTTTTAATGAATTTTAACTGATGTGATCAGGTGACATCTTATGGAAGTTATTTCCCTTTGCAAATTTAACATAAGTATTATGTTGAATACATTCATACAATATAAGTCATAGAGGCCTTGGTCCTTTTGGAGAAAATTGAAGTCAATGTCAAAGGTCAAGATCATGTTTGAAAGTTTGAATTTTGCTTGTTATCTTTATTCAAAAGAAATTGTAACTGTTAATGATATGATTTGTTTGCTAAATAATTGTTTACAACATAGGGCATAACTCCAACCCATTTAAGTTGAAATGTTTTGGTAAATCATTATATAAGTGAAAGTACTTTTATTCATGGGGTACCAATTTTTGGTTTTCTTGGATGACTTATCCACGAAGTTAAGAGTCTAACGAAATAAAACAATTCAAATCAAGACATAGAAAGATCTACATGTAGATTTGACTACTGATAAGATCTATTAGTCCAGTCAAACTAAGATTTAACCTCAAACTAATGCAACAGAAAATGTTTTAGTTCTAATCTATAGCATTATGTCCTTTATATACACAGAAAAAAGTCCCATAAAATCTAACTTGAGGAAAACTTAAAATCAGCATAATTTTTTATTTATTTTCCTATGGAAATTAACATTGGAAGGGAGATAACTCTTGCAAAAATGAGTCTTTTTTGGTCAGTTTTTGGTTGTTTTTCTTGAAATTTATGTAATGTATGATACTTTGATGGGGTTATAAGTTTATATTTTACTAAATTATATAATCTTCTACTCATAAAATGTACAAAATGGAAGTGTTATGGGTAGTTTTTTTTTCGTTCATTTTTCGTTAAAGAAATTCCAAATTTGAAGCTTTGTAACCAATTTGAAAAAATAATGTGAAAATTTGGTATTGTTTATATCTGTATATTATATTTTTTCAGCAACTTACTTATCTAAAGACACTTTAAACCACAAAATGAAGGAAAAATGCTTAATTATTTTTATTAAATAATAGATTTTTTACCTTCTTGACATGTTGAAAAATTGAATAAATGGTCAACTAATGTCAATATGAATTACGAAATCTAGATTATAGCTCGATAAAATATACGAAAACACCTTTAGAGTTGTTTGTTATACTCTTAAGACCACCAAAAAGATCAAGAATCAAAACACTCTGATGAATAGAAGCGGTAAAGTTATAATTTTGTATCAATTCTTATTGATATTTCTGCTTTTTTGCTACAGTTATCTCCCATTGTAATGCAAATCTCCATAAGAATTTTAAATGGTGATTTTTTTAGTCTTTCTCAAGTTAGATTTTATGGGACTTTTATGAGTGTATATTTGGGGTATAATGCTAAAGATTAAAACTTTGAAAATCTTTTATTGCAATTACTTTCGGGTTAGGGTCAAATGTATGCTAGATTGACTGGACTAAATAGAATATTGAATAACGCCAAATCTGAGCATACTTTAATAGCAGTCACAGAACTTCAACTGCATGCAGGATTATACCCATTTAATCTTTAACAATCTAAACTGTACAACTTTTGATCTTTTAATTCTCATAATTATTTTTTTTTATCGATGAAAGTCCGATTTCTTGTATTGATATATGCTAGTATGATAAAGTGTTCATTTTATATCCATATATAGTTCTGGTACATATGGGAAATATTAATTTCATGTTGGGCTTGATTTTGATAAGAATTATTTGACAATTCAATATAGTTAATAGCATTTATTTATGTTACTGTTTTTTTAGGTGACAGCTGGTTTATAAATGGCCTAATTAACACCTTTGATGGTCTTTAATCTGTTGATCACTTTATCTTGGGTTAATTACTGTTGTCACTATTTAGACAAGATAAGATAATTTTTATTAACCAATCATGGTGCCCAAAATTTGAGCTATACAATCAAATGAATGAATTACAAAATAAAGCACAAAAAATGATTAGAATGATTAAAGTACATTTAAACAACAAAACAAAACCACATGAATACACATTTACATTAATTAACCTGATATAAACCAAATTATTGACAAAACATAGTTGTTATGGGTGCCACTGTGACCTGGAGAAGTTACATAATTCTTTATGTTTCTAGGTCTATGGGAGACAATTCCTGGTCAATTTTATTTCCTATATATATATAGTTTTCTTCTATTATTTTTTTCAAACAGCAATATTTTCTATAATTTTCTTTCGTCCTTCAAAAAAGGAGTGCAATAAGTTAGATAATTTTGAAGTAACAAACAAATCTTCAGATGAAAGAATCCAAACAAATTTCATTTCATCAGATAATCTTGAAATTTTAAAATTTAGAATTTAAATTTGATAGATGTTGAGATCAAGTATCTTTTAGAACAGGACATTTTAAAAGAAAATGTAGTTCATCTTCAACTGTGTTCTTACATAGCTTTCACTTTCTGTCTTCAGCTTTAATTCCAATATACCTCCCTCTTTCGATTTCAAGATCATGACAGCTAGTTCTAAATCTTGTGATTATTTGTATGTCTTTTTTTGAGTTCATTTTTAAATATGGTTCAAACATAAAAATATTTTTAAATTTTCTGTAAGTTCTTAATTTATTGCCAGATTGTAATTAGTACACTTCCCAGAATTGCTTTCTAAACTAGCCAACCAGCTTCTTTAAATTTAATAGTTAAAGATGTTTTTACCTTTTTTAGAATATGGTTTTGTTTAAAGTTTGACTGGTTAACAAATAGATATTCTAAGTCTAGAAATTTAAATATATGTTTAATGCTTCCTATCCAAGATTCCTGGTTATGTTTGTCCATAGAATGAGAAAGATTTGATGGCTTCGATTTAAACGGTTCAATGTTTACTTTGCCATTTCCTTCAATCCAGACTATTTGTAACCTCGGTTTCTAAAGGCTTTAATTTTTTTTTTAGAAAACTAAAATCCAAGAATTTAAAAATCCACGAAACATGAATACTGCTCAAACCACGAAAATTGATACCCATGAATTAAAGTACTTTCAAATTTTGTATGACTCAAAATGTAACACTCTTCTGGCGTCGTATGAAAAAAAGAAAAAGGTGCTGAGCTAATTTCTGTTGTTAAATGAAAAGGAAATATTTTTTCATGGACATAATTTTGCTTTAACAAAGCTTGCAGTTATTTTGATTTTTTGATTTTTAAATTTATGTGGTCACTCACACTTAACATAAATATACATAGCACTATTTATAATGCCATATAGCTAACTTATTTGCCACCCTTTAACAAGCTTAATTTACAATGTATATTAGATTAATTCATATTATTGCTTTTTGTTCAAGTCCATATACATATAAAAAGTAACAATTTAATTTATTTAAGTTATAATTATTACACAAAGTGCCCTGAATGGGTATTTTTTTTACAGAATAATAGTAATAATAGGTCTTCTTGCACGACTTGATTCAGTTTGCTATCAGTTTGTTACTACCAGAAACATTTGAATTTATAACCAGAATGATTTAATGATTTTAGTTGCAGTTATTTTGTGGAAATTCCACTAGAAAAATAAAATTATGATCATGCAGAAATTAACTTGTTCTTCCATTGGAATTTCATTGTTTCGGAATTTCAGTGGAATTCTGTTGAGATTCCAGAAGATGCATATTTTTTTACAGTGGAATTCCATTGTAATTCATGATTCCAATGAATGCCAGTGGAATTCCACTGAATTTCTCTGAAATCTCAATGGTATCCCAATTAAATTTTCAGTAGGGTACGTAACATAGTAAAGACATCTGCAAAGGGCAGATAATTCAAAGTTCTATGAGAGCAAAGAAATCATAAGAAGTCAATAAAAGAAGATAGGATGACTTTTTTACTTCTGCAAGTAAAAAACTCTGAATGTCTAAGGGACATAACTCAGCGGATTTCCTACCGACCTAGCTGCGAAAACATAGCTCTTAAGGTCCTTTTGATGAGTTTTGATATTTGCGGACCATCTATGGCAAAAAAAAAATCAAAGGACAATAGAGCTACTTTTTCGCAGCAACTACCGACCCTATTTTTCAAAATGATGTTACTGGAATTCACTTGTATATTAGTATCCTACAAATTTACTTATATAAGTATATTAATATGCAGGTTGCAGTCTTGTAATTGACTGCTCCATAGGCTTACATGCAAAACAGCTGATCTTTGAAAATAAAAAAATAAAAATTGCTACATAGAAATAAAAATTCATGTTCATATCATGTGTGTACTAATGTGAAATTGTGATTTAATCGAACAAAAAGTAACGCAATCCTGAAGTCAAAACATTTTTTTTCTACTTTCTGTTTGCTATTTTTACTAGGCTGCACCACTTCCAGTAAACATGAAATCCTTCCACTTTCCTGGATTGATATCCCCAAAAGATGCAAGATTTTTTTTAAAGTCTATATATATATATGTTTCAATTCAGCATAAACCTATAATCAAGCAGAAAAAATTGGGTTCAGAAAAAAATGCACTTTTTTGTTTCCCTCCATGTTTTGATAACAAATTGCACCGGAAACTGGAGTTGTAAATTACAAGACTGGTACCTTATAATAACAATAATGACATGTCTTAAAAAATAATTTATTTACTTAGTTTCATTATTTAGAAGCCATATTTGAACATAAAAAATGCCATAAGAACTGTTTGGCTGTATTATTAAAATAACCCCACAATTAAAGCAGTACCCCTTTCTGAAACCAGGCAAAATTTGGAAATCAGTCATGTCTACTAAATGATCTGTAAATCTCATTTTTATAAGTCTATCTTTCATTGGCACTCATACCACATCTTCCTATATCTATCTTTATGAATGTTTTCCTATTATTTGGATACTGTAGAGCTAGAAGAATATTCTTATCTATTATTTTTTTCCCCTCCTGTTTAAATGAACCACATTCAATAGTTTACCCCTCCCCCTTTTTCAATGAAATCTACCCAAGTGGGCCTCTTGTTTAAGCCAAAATTGAAAAACTACACAAAACTTTTTCATATTGAAGAATTTGCTACAATACAGTTCTATCTGGACACAAGAAAGACCATACCTTTCTCTTTTTTTACTATACTGGTCTTTATACATGCCTACTATATCATGGTTTTTACACTGTACTTGACCCACCAATGCATATGAAATTTGAAATAAAATTCAAGAAAAAGCAAAATGAATACTCAAGTTGGTGTTTTTGGTAAGAGTATTGATTACTTGTCACACCTTATCACAAAAAATCATTGTCATGATGGATAGTTTTAGAAAAATTCTACTTTTTAAATCAATTTTTAACCCAAATATGGAAATTTCAATTAACCATGCAGTATGTGCCTCAGACAGGAAAAGAAGTATATATATATATAATATAGACTCATGAAAAATGAATATTTTGTAAAAATCTTTTCACCAACAGTACATTTTATACATATTCTAACTAAATGTCAACAATTGAGCCATGAAAATATTACAACCCTAAAGAAAAACATTACTTTTGTATGTAGCTGTCTCTTCAACTTTGCTCTAATTTTCAATAAAACTGTGCAACTAGAATTTTCATCATAAGAAGAAGATTTCATTGAAAAAAAATCTTTCTATGTTCTTTTCAATTGAAAATCATGTATGTAACACAATCAAAATCTCAATTTGCCTCAAACTGTTGTGCTTTATATCTTTTAATACTTTTGAATGGTATCTAGTATAAAAATGCATAATTATTATATAATTTCAGTTTTTCAGTGTAACTTGATACCCCATGATTTTTTTCTCTTCAAAAGTTCTTAATTCATGACGTTTTATCATTCTGGGGACACAAAAGTCCACATGAGCTACTTCCATGCAGTGAACATATGAAAATATTACCCTATGCAGGTTGCAGTCTTGTAATTGACTGCTCCATATGCTAACATGCAAAACAGCTGATCTTTGAAAATAAAAAAATAAAAATGCTACATGGAAAAAAAATTTCATGTTCATATCATGTATGTACTAATGTGAAATTGTAATCTAATCGAAAAAAAAGAGGGTCTTGCCACGAAGAATAAAGTGTTACGCAATCCTGAAGTCAAAACATTTTTTTTCTACTTTCTGTTTGCTATTTTTACTAGGCCGCACCACTTCCAGTAAACATGAAATCCTTCCACTTTCCTGGATTGATATTCCCAAAATATGCATTTTTTTTTTTAAAGTCTATATATATATGTTTCAATTCAGCATAAACCTAAAATTAAACAGAAAAAATTGAGTTCAGAAAAAAATGCACTATTTTGTTTCCCTCCATGTTTTCACATGCACCGGAAACTGAAGTTGTAATACAAGACTGGTAACTATTACTTCTTCAAGTTATTAAAAATAACTGGTAGAAGTTGTAACCCTGACTGGCCTATGACCATGAAACTGAGGTCAAACTCAAAGGTCAATTTGATGTTCTAGATTTTGACCTTTGCGAAAAATTCATACAGGTTCATTGTAAAACTATTATGTTTTCTTCTGGGAGAACACTGTACAAGTACAAGTACCCTGTCCTTTGACTAAGTCCCCTACTCACCAACCAGAAGGTGGAAGGAAATTCAAGCAGGATCCGATAAATTAAGTCTGTTTTATTTTTATTTTTTTTATCATATTTTCATTCCCCAATTTGTTTAAGAAAAAACAAACTCCATGATTGTGTCTTATCTATAAATTAAGTCAAATTTTTACAAGCTTATAAAAGCAATCTCTACTTGTTAGAACACTAGTCACTCAGATATTCACATGAATTTAAGTTACATACATGTCTTAAGCTTTAACGGGTCGGGATTTATCTTGATTACTTTATACATGTTATATATATTGTTTTAGAATTCAACAATTATATTTAATTTAAGAAAAATAAATAATTTGAATTTATGACATATATATATATATATGTTACATTTATTTTTATCTGAGTTTTCCTGTAAAATAAATGCATGCAAATGTCATGAACGTAGTCAAAAGTTGTGAGCAAACTTTATAATTGTTAATATCCAAATGCACACAAATGTATAAGTAATGAGCCCAGGCATTTCCATTACATACATTTAATTTTCAACACTTAACATGACTAACATGACTAATGTATCCTACTGTAGTCTATTTTCAGTCATCTTGTTGGTTTGTTGGAACTTTGTTGGGAATTTGTTTTTGTACTTATCACATGGGAAAACTCTGCATTGACATCACTATGCCAAGGATTTGTATCTTACTATACAAATCCTTGACTACGCTAATACCTTGGCATTATAGCTTATCCCCCTGTAAAAATATTTATTTCAAGTAACTGTATATCATTTGTTTAATAGTTTTATAATTGGGCCATTCCAGTTAATTTCTTACAGATGGGGATTGGATGGGGAGAATTTTGTTTATAGTATCAGAAAACAAAAACATTGTGAAAAACTACCTATCAGATCTAAGAATTAAGACCTATCATGGCAGATGTAGAGTTTCTGTTCATATTGGGTGGATGGGCTTTCATGGAAAAATGACCTATCAGAATTTTTTACTGCAAGGATTGTACCCGTCAGAATTTTAAATACAATACCAAATATAATGCATGATACGTATCTGTCTACATTCAAAAGCACCCTTAAGATCTGACATAGGCATTTTTTTAACCCCTAATATGTAATTATTTTAAATTATTTACTGCTGCAAGACCCGAAGAAGTTTTTTGCATATAAATAAGTGTAGGTGTCAGATGAAAACCCCCAAATTTTCACCCCTAAGATGTATAAATTTTACACCCCTCATAAAGGACCATCCAACAACCAACCCCCTTTAGTAGATATTATGGCCCATTTCAGGACATGTCTTTTAGTTTTTTTCATTTTTTTTTAAATTTCAAATCTATGATTTTAAAAGTTCTATAATTATGCTTACTTGTTAATCACCAGCACATGGTTCATGTACCCTGTAATAAAAATTAACCACCTTACATGACAACGGATGACCACAAGATGTCAATCAAAACAAAAAGTCGATAATTCTATATCGGCAGTTTCCAATTCCGTTAATATGTATATATATATTTATAATATAATAATAGTCCTACCTTGAAGACAATATAAAATTTCTTTTTCATAGGCGGATCCGAGGGCCTTTCATCCGAAAAATTTGGTTAATTATATAGGGAATCACTTAAGCATGACTGGAGGGGGCACCCCCTAAGTTAAGTCAGTCAGCGGGCCCCCCTTAGAAACAGTTTTGGATCCGCCACTGATTATAGCACAATATCTTGTTTTAAATGTCGACGTTACCAAAAATATTTCTTCCATGACATAAAAATTGCAATATTAAAACTATATCGATACTCACAATGGTAGATTTGTCCGATTTGGGACTACTTGGTTGTGTTTAGCATTAATATATTTTTACAAAACATTTGTAAACTTTTAGGGAATCAACATCTTACTAGTACGCCACTGTTCATAATCCTTAGTATAAATGTCCTGTTTTTCCGAATCGAGCCAGCAAAGGGGTATATATAACTAAGGGAGAAGAAACGCATGGATAATGTGCTGGGAAGAATTCATTCGAATGCCTCCGTGTTTAACTCGTACCGTTGTTTTAAATGCATAGGTCCCGTGATTCTCAGCGTGTATGGATATTTATACAACGAAAATAAAAACTGTATACTTGTAGTTAAATATGTATAGACAATACATTCAATGAAATAAGGAAAGATAAATTAATATGAAATGAACATTATGTACATAATTATGTGCAGAGACATATAATACAATCATGTGTATCTATATATATGTGATAATAATGATAATAATATATATGTGTAATATGATATTCTTATATGACGTCCTTATTACGCTTTGTAAACAAAGCCGTGTTCTAATGAGCACAACATGTTTGAGACATGAGCACGAACTTACTGTGTATATTAACGTTATTCTTTAAAATATATACATTTAAGCAGCTTCGACCTATAAAAATACTGTATTTGTTCTATTAGAATCAAAAAATAATTCCTTCATGTCATGCTCTATGCTCTATGCTAACGCTCAGTGTGAAATTTCGACAAATATAATGCCTACCCATGTTAAAATGAGCATAGAGGATGACATGAAGGAATTATTTCGTAAATAATATATGTGTATAGATAGAGGCAAGGGTGTCCTGCTTAATTTCCATTGTATAAAGTACCCTATATTTTTAGATTTTAGTTGTACGTCCTTGCAATTGGTTAATTTTTGTGTTCAGTAAATCTTATAATTAAATATTGATAGGGGCTAGATATTTTTACCTTTTAATTGCGTAAATTATTTGATCAGTCCTTAAATATTTTAGATTAACAGACCTACCGAAAGGTCGGTGGGTCTCTCCGAGCGCTTTGGCTCCCTCCACCAGTAAAAACCAGATTTATTTTTGTGGCCGGGTTTTGCATGTCTGACCGGAATGTCTGTTTCGCCGAACTAATATATAGATATATTGAACACTCTTTTCAAGACCAGACTTGCATGCTGGGTGTTGCCTTTATGTCTCCATTTGTCGACCGTCATTCAGAAACTCGTTTTCTTTTCAGACTCATTCCTAGCATTTGGTTGATTTGGAACCAGATGTGGATTAAGAGGGGGTTTACAGCCCCTCCCCTTTTGTGAGAAAAATGCGGTTGTTTAAAGAGGGAATCACTGAAGATTCAGACTGGAGCGGGCCCCCCTAAGGCTGTAAGGAGTACAACTTTTCTGAAAATTTCTAGATCCCCACGCCAGGAACCATTTAAAAAGTGCCTTACTATATTACACTTATTTAATGTTTTTTTAGCCCCAAAAGGTCCTACAAAATGTTTGCTTTGCTTCGCTCGGCATTCTTTAAAAACTTCACCCCCTTTCCAAAATCCTGACCCGCCCCTGAAAACTAATATATATCACACACCTGCAAAGCTATATAATGTTCATTTTGTTTTAATAATCATGTCATGTCCTTAATCACTAATAGTGTTGAACACTCTTTTCCGAATGAGGGAATATATGATCTAGAGTTGGTAATGAATACATGTTCATTTCATTACTGGGTTGGAAACAATCCTACCTTACCTCTGTATCTTTAACCAGTGTCTTCATAGGCACCAGTATGTCTAACAGTAATATCCTCCACCTTCGTGCTTTATATGTAGTGCAGTAAAAGTCCAAATTGGGCAATACCATTGAGTTTTTGTTTTATATAAAAGTTATTTACACATTGTTCATTTTCCACATCACAGTTGTTGGGTAATTACACCTTTGCGTTATTCTTGTCCTTTTTCCATCCTTTTGACAGGAAACTATATCTGGTGGTGTGTAACAAAAAGAGAAGTCGGCGGCTACAGTATTCGTTTTTGGGCATTCATTTTGTGTCTAGTTTCAGATGTGAAAAAAATTAGTTGTGTCTAGTGTTTACAAATTTCGTGATGCAGGAAAGGAAAATATGTGATAAAAAGTAAAATCACAAAAATTCTGAACTCCGAGTATTTGCACGAGAAACATAACCAGGCACTTCAATTAGTTTATTTTAAGAACTTTAAAACTGTCACCAAATATCGCCCTACGTTTAGGGGATAACTACTTGTTGCACAGTCAGCACGTGCCGATTGTTTATTTACATTTTCTACATTTACACCTGATCATTTCAAAGGTGCTTTTTTGGATGTAGTCATCTTACAACGTCACCGACATTCTATCTTACACCGCCAAGGATGGAGAGAAGGGGACTGGATCGTAACCCTTGGCTAGCGAAGGTGACTATTAGCATAGCAATACAATAATAACATGCAACTTGTGCAATTGAAAACTCATTATTTAGTTTATCGATATTTGTTTTATCTTCATAAATATCAAATAACAATTTTAAATTCTATTAAAGCTAATAAGATGGAAATATATCGTTTTAATCCTGGTATCTGTTATGAGTTTATTATACACTCCAATTATTGAAAAAGTTGAAATTCCATTTTAATAATAAAAAAATTATGGCAAAACTTTTTACAGTTAAATTTAATCATTTTTTTACCACAAGATCATTTTATTAATATGGATAGGTTCAAAGCTCAAAATCTTAAATAATATTGCAATCTCGAGATTGAAATTAAGGTAAAACATGCTATCTATATTGATATAATTACATTAGATGTATGTTTCATTATAATACATTTTTCTGATTGGCTGACTGCACACCACGTGTTATTCCTTCAGCAATTGCATCACTTAATAAAACTTATCATCCATGATAACACGTGGTCCCACAATAAAGTGCACAGGTGAATTAAATAAAAAACAATATAAATCTCGTGTTTTCATGACCATAGCTAAAAAATGTAATTATAAGTATTGGATGCTTCTTTTTGTAACTTTATAGGGTTGTAAAAGCGTTGACCGTGCGTACATTTTTAGAATGAAGCGCTTCCGCGCTTCATTCAAAATGTTCTTCGGTCAACGCTGTTACACCCCAATAAATTTACAAAAAGAAGCGTTCAATTCTTAAATAACCTGAAAGGCTAGCCTTTATGGAAATTAAAAATGATTTTTTTTTGTTTATCCGCCACGTTTTGCAAACTAGTAAAGGATCAATGTTCCCTCTTACTGCACCGACTGCACGTTGGGACACGCATACGATCCGATCCGTTACATTACTTAAAACTATTTTATTAAATGCACAACTACCTTTTATTAGTAATATAATGGTTCTTAAAATAACTTAATGGGCACAATTCTACTTCCTATTTACACAGGTCGAGACTCAAGATTTTCTGACGTCAGAATATATTTGCATAGTAATTTCCAAAACACAAGGCAGATATGGCCTTGAAAATCTGACCAATCGACTCAATGAACTACAATGCATTGTGGGCTACTACGAATAAACTACTACTAAAAACACGTGGAATAAGTGGGAAACAGTCAACTAATATATTGTCTGGGACTCTCATTACCAATGTTTTTATTCTGCAATTATATTTAATGTAAAATATATAACGTAATCTTCAATTTGCATGCTCAGATTAAAAATATTGTTTACTGGCTTCACAATTCGACTTTCTTTTTCGCCTTGCAAAAGTAGTTGAACCGGTTTTGTGCATTGTTATGAATTGAACCTGAATTAATTTCACGACATTAAACAGTGAAATATCCAATGAACTGACCACTGTCAAGTAAGAAAATCATTTGAGCTCTTTTAAATCGGTATAATGTCATTCCAAAATCATTTCTGCCTAGAAAAACGCGAAAACTTTCATTGAAACACTTTTTTTTGTACTGATTGTGTATTTTTTTTTATCAGGACCTGAACTAAAAGTAATAAGAACATCATAATATTCAGTATGCTAAAAATAAGTGTTATGAAAGCGGGAGGGGCGGATCCAGCCGTTTTAAAGGGGGGTCCTAACCCTGGACAAAAGGGGAGGGGATTCAAACTACATGTCCCCATCAAATGCACTGATCGTCCAAAAAAGGGGGGTCCATCCCCCGGAACCCCTGCCCTCCTGGAGCGGGTACGGTATATAGCTCAATACTTTTTTTTATAGTTTCATCCATCGATAATATCCGTTTGTTGCTAATTTTATCACAAAATATACCTCAGAGGTTTTTTTATCGTTCGGCTGCTGTCCTGTTGACATATGTAAAATATCTCCAATATTAAAAGTCTCCGGATCATAGTGGGTGCCATATTACCTATAATTTTTTCTTCTTCTTAAATGTGCTTTGTATATAGAAATAAAAAGATGACGTATGAGTGCCAAATGAGACATCTTTCCAACAAAGACATAATTCAATAAAGTAAGCAGTCATAGGTTCAATGCTGAAAAGAAAGCCATAAATGACCCAAAAATTACTTGTGTAAAACAATCCAAACGAAAAAGAAAAAAAAAAAACCCGGCCCAATTAAATATATGTAAGTAGAAAAAAATCTATCCCATAAAAAAATTTGTATAGATGCCTGTATTTCAGTGGTTGTCGTTTGTTAATGTGTTACACATTTATTTCCGTTCATTTTTTTTTTTTATATAATTAAGGCCGTTATCTTTCTCGTTTGAATTGTTTTACATTGTCATATCGGGGCCTTTTATAGCTGACTACGCGGTATGGGCTTTGCTAATCGTTGAAAGCCGTACGGTGATATATAAATGGTAATTTCTGTGTCATTTTGGTCTCTAGTGGACAGCTGTCTCATTTGGTAATCATACCACATCTTCATTTTTATTATAGATCGAACGCTGCAATTTTCACAAAACATATCAAATTTTCCACCTTGTCGCACATACATACATGTATAGATAACATCATTACAGCTTATTTCCTAATGCATGTAGAGCAAAACTTTGGTTAGCTTGCATGCTTTGTTTTTATATTGTACAAAATATAAAATATACAAGTTAAACTATGCCTATATATATATTGTTTAAAGATATCAGTCTTATTTTCAAAGCTTGTATAAACAACTATACAAACAAAGCAAGCAAGCCAACCAAAGTTCTACTTTGCAGGTATAAGAAATCAGCTGTAATGATTTATTCATTTTGGCAAAAGTCCGAACCTGTCAAAAAACGAACAAACTGAACTACAGTTGCTGACTTCACTACCTTCAAAACAAAGAAAACAGTTGGAATTCCCGTATACTGAAATGTGACAAAAATAAATACTTATAGATTTTGTTAACACTGCCATGTCACAGGCGCTTGGGTATATGATACAATTTTTTTTTTTTTTTTTTTTTTATTAAAATATTCAATTTTTTATATTTATAATGCATATCCATCACTTCTGTGCATGTCTCACCTAGTTTCGAGTGTTTTAAACGACTTAGTGAAAATACGAAATTTACGGTGTTGACATGAATATCAATTATATTGTCATTTTTATAAATTTTCTGTTTACAAAACTTTGAATTTTTCGAAAAACTAAGGATTTTCTTACCTCAGGAGTAGATTACCTTAGCCGTATTTGGCACAACTTTTTTGGAATTTTGGGTCCTCAATGCTCTTCAACTTTGTATTTATTTGGCTTTTTAAATATTTTGATCTGAGCGTCACTGATGAGTCTTATGTAGACGAAACGCGCGTCTGTTGATAAAATTATAATCCTGGTACTTTTGATAACTATTTACACCACTGGGTGGATGCCACTGCTGGTGAACGTTTCGTCCCCGAGGGTATCACCAGCCCAGTAGTCAGCACTTCGGTGTTGACATGAATATCAATTATATTGTCATTTTTATAAATTTTCTGTTTACAAAACTTTGAATTTTTCGAAAAACTAAGGATTTTCTTACCCCAGGAGTAGATTACCTTAGCCGTATTTGGCACAACTTTTTTGGAATTTTGGGTCCTCAATGCTCTTCAACTTTGTATTTATTTGGCTTTTTAACTATTTTGATCTGAGCGTCACTGATGAGTCTTATGTAGACGAAACGCGCGTCTGGCGTATAAAATTATAATCCTGGTACTTTTGATAACTATTTACACCACTGGGTGGATGCCACTGCTGGTGAACGTTTCGTCCCCGAGGGTATCACCAGCCCAGTAGTCAGCACTTCGGTGTTGACATGAATATCAATTATATTGTCATTTTATAAATTTTCTGTTTACAAAACTTTGAATTTTTCGAAAAACTAAGGATTTTCTTACCCCAGGAGTAGATTACCTTAGCCGTATTTGGCACAACTTTTTTGGAATTTTGGGTCCTCTCTTCAACTTTGTATTTATTTGGCTTTTTAACTATTTTGATCTGAGCGTCACTGATGAGTCTTATGTAGACGAAACGCGCGTCTGGCGTATAAAATTATAATCCTGGTACTTTTGATAACTATTTACACCACTGGGTGGATGCCACTGCTGGTGAACGTTTCGTCCGCGAGGGTATCACCAGCCCAGTAGTCAGCACTTCGGTGTTGACATGAATATCAATTATATTGTCATTTTTATAAATTTTCTGTTTACAAAACTTTGAATTTTTCGAAAAACTAAGGATTTTCTTACCCCAGGAGTAGATTACCTTAGCCGTATTTGGCACAACTTTTTTGGAATTTTGGGTCCTCAATGCTCTTCAACTTTGTATTTATTTGGCTTTTTAACTATTTTGATCTGAGCGTCACTGATGAGTCTTATGTAGACGAAACGCGCGTCTGGCGTATAAAATTATAATCCTGGTACTTTTGATAACTATTTACTATCCATATGGATAAGTGATAGATATGCATTATAAATATTAATAAAAAAATTAAAAATTAATATTTAAATAAAAAAAAAAATTAAAAAAATTGTATCATATACCCAAGTGCCCGTGTGCCATGTATGTAAATATTTCTTCTCCTTTTTTACGAACATAAAATTCAAGGATCACACGTGCACATTTGCCTTTAACTATCTATACGAAAATTGATGTACTTGTGAATATCAGCACCGGCTGTTATCGACGGCTTACTTTACACCAGTAAGTTTGTCTCATGGGTAAAAGTTTTTTTTTTCGCTGTTGTTTCGTTGCTGTCTGGTTGACAAATACATGAAATCTCCGTGCCATCATCAAACATGTTTTAAAATGGCTATATATCGGGTAATACAAACCCTTTTTTCTTCGCATAGAAACAACTCTTCGTTAATCTGAGCATGGAAGTAATACTTTATATCACGAACTATAAATGAGGATACACAAAATAAAAAACTAAGCGAAATTGTGAATCCCGCTTTGCACGAAAAAAAATGAACAATTACATGTGCGAGAACATAAGTATGCTAATTTATGCATTTCCATATAAGGTAGTGGTCCCGACCTGTTACACCGAAGATAACATGTAACTGTGTGTACAGTATAGGGAACGACACATTTATATGTAGTGGAGCAATTCACTGATTTTTTCAACAATTACACAAACTTTTCTTGAATGTGTCTTTTATAATACGATTTTGTTGGTTACTGTTGTTCTCTATTTTCTCTATTCAGGAAGAGACAGTCTGCCTGTTTAGATTATAAGATAGGTGAATTACTTTTAACGCAATCCAATATACTGCTTTGAACATTCTACTGCTCAAAACGAGAGGGAGAAAATGTACGGAAGCCGATAAGGGCCATTCAAAAAAAAAAATTATGTCGAAATTACGACATAGCGATGTCGTTATAACGACATGTTATGTCGAAATTACGACATGCTATGTCGTAATTACGATATAAAATATTTGTTTTGAATGGCCCTTATCGGCTTCCGTAAAAATGTATTACATTTTTCCTTTATTTTGTCACAAAACCTCAAGGGGGGGGGGAGGGCACTTCATACTTGTTTTTGTAGGAATGAGCTGCTAAGACATCAAGTACCCCACCCTTTTCATATAGTTTGATCATCAAAAATATGTACCTTGTCATATATTAATTAACAAAAAACAGATCGATAGATATATATTGGAATATTGTATATCTTCTGGTACATATATACAGATGTTTTTGACCCGCTTTCAATGAATTTAACATGTTTAATATTGATTTAAAAAAAAACCTGATAAAAATTTTCTTTGTCGCTCCCTTTTAAAGGACGATGACACAATGGAATTTCTTTGAATAATTGGTATCATATTTTATGTATACAAACCCTTGAATGTTAATTAGGTGCAAATGTCAAAATGATCGGATTTATTGCATCTATCACAGGCATCAGTCATTGTCATTAGAAATACCACATCAGAATAAATAGAGTTTAATTGGTTTGACACATAACTGATGCATTTACGGCTGTTGTTTGACCATGTTAACCTCAAAAACAATTCCTTTGTGTAAGATATACAATTTACGAGTATAAAATGAAACAAGGAATATATGATTTTTTTTTATTATCTGAGGGCAAATTTTGTAAAGTATAAGTTCTTATGTAATTTGGGTTGTCAGTGGTCGAGTGGCATAAGTACCCTAATTACTGTATCTCTAGCACTGTCACGTACATCGTCAAGACAGGCATCTAATATATCAACAATATGGATCGATTACTGCTTACGTGTATATGATATTAGCAAAGTAGATCCTTTCAGGCAGATATGTTGATTACAGCAACGTTAAAGTTTACATGTACCCTTGACGATATTTTACGGGAAATTTGATACATACATATATCAGATGGTTACACATCAAATCATAGCTTCCTGAAATGTCCACATAAATACTTGATTATGGTATATATTTGATGCAAATTCAGAATTTGATTTCGAATTTATCATTTCCGACGGAGGCAAAAAGGGACATAGCTAGAATATTACTAGGTGATGCCAAAGACGAAAAATTGCAAAGTTGCTCGTTATCAACATATTTAAACAACAAGTTATGAATGAAATACTAAGCAAACGTTTTGTGCCAAACGAGATGCCATAATTCCGGCTTTATATGGTGGCACGGAAGTATTTCATGGCTCATCGAAATAATGGTATTTTTTTTGAATTTTCACCTTTTTTCACGTTGTCCAAAATTCTTCATACCCAGTTAATTGAAGAACTTCGATTATATTATCCAGAAATAATTTGAATATGTATCATGACCGTGTTTCTTGTTGCTATCTATAAAAAAAAATATAAACATAAGGTCACTAGTGCTTTAAGGTTTTTTATCATGCAGTGAATATAAATTTAAAAAACAAATTCTCAATAAAATCATTTTCACTGTATGTAAAATTATTTCATAATTTTCTACAGCTGATTCATTCCTCAGTTCAGGAAAGTATGTTCAGTTGATACTGTATATTTTGTCCAATCACACTGTTCAAATACATAGATTTAAGCAGGGTACGCACAAGAGCAACCTTCATTCTGGAATGCAAATACTACAGTGCTACTTCAAGTTGAAAATTAAATATCGTGTATGTAGGTGGGAATATCCTTTATGTCAGCCAAAGTTTTCTTTTAAACTGATGACGTAAGGAGGAAATACGTCAAGGATTCGAGTTCATTTGCAGACTATGGAAGAAGCGTATCGATAAAAAACTTTTGTTATATCACATAGCGATATTGTCTAATATCAATTGTAAATATGCAGACATTTCATGCGGAAGATGCTGTTTTCGGCAACAAAAAGTTAAGAAAAGATCAACTTTAAAACTTATTGTCCAAATATAAACAACAATTGAGTCTAAATATACATTCAGAAGTTAGTTAGAAACTAAAGTTTATGTCCGTGTAAAATTTGAAGTGGTGTGTTTTTCTTATATACATAAATAAACAATGCGATACTTTTGAAGCATCAATGTGATACTTTTAAAATATCATAGCGGTTTTTTTGTTATATATCAATATTGTAATGTATTGATTGTCGATGGTCGTCAAACTACTGGATTTAACCAAATTAATAACACCAGTAAAGTATCACATTTATTGTTCACATCAGACAAGCTAACAACATCTGGTTACACAAGTATAGCTATATAATAACCAAAAGGTTAATATGGTTAAATACCAAAATGAATAGCAAAGTACCAAATGAATATTACAGATATTACATTTCTCCCCTTTTACTAAAAAAATATCTTTATTTCCTTGTTCCTTTAAATTTCCAAAATCTAGCTTTTTAAGAATAATTTAACAAAACTTAACCTGCAAAAATTTACTGAAAATGTAAAGTTGGTCTTTTTTAAAAATTATCAATTAACATGATTAATCTGAGTATCAAGTAAATTAAAAAACTTTAAAGTTCATAATAATAAATTCTTGACTAGAATTTGATTTAACAAAACAATCAAAAATTGTCATCTCAATTAACTGTCTATAAACCCAAGTACACAATTGTCTCAATTGCTTAAATCAAAATCTTTGTATCTGGATGGTAGTTTCCGGTTAAGAGTTGGTCTAGACGGTTTGGACGGCTCTCGACTTGGAACGGATTTCCTCAATTTGTTAGACTGAGCTTTATCATTAATTCCACCATTTTGATTTCCTTTTAACACATTTTGATTTTCACTTTCAACATTTTGATTTTCACTTTCAACATTTTGATTCTCACTAGATATATTTTGATTTTGATTTTCTGTATTGACATTTTCACTATAGACATTTTTATTTTCTATTGACGAACTCAATTTTCGGCTCTCCCTTGACACCATTTGCGAGTATGGTCTTAAGGAAACGATGATAGTCCGTCGGACGGGGACGATACATGGCTGACCCGTGTTAAGAGAGAGCCAAATCTCTTGCACGTTAAAGACACCCTTGTAGATTTCGAAAAAGAGTAGGCTAATGCCGCTACAATGCAGCACTCGCACCCGCAAAGTGGAAAGGGATTAATATAAGTTGTAAAACTTGTTTCCGAATCCACTATAAACAAATATGTTTAAAACTAAAACTATTGACATTTTGATTTTCACTAGATTTCCTTTCAATGAATCTTTAAATATGTGTGACATTTCTCTTATATGTATCACCATCATCATTTTGAACAACAACACTATTTCCATGCTTTTCCAGCAGTGTGAATGGTTTCGGATTAAAGGTTGAAGACAATTTATTTCCTCTTCAGTGTCGTCATGTGAACGGATCTGAATATCAGGTAGTTTTGTGCGAAGCGTTCTATTAAATAACAATTCAGCTGGGCTTACACCTGTAGTACAATGAGGTGTTGACCTGTACATCTTCAAATACGTTTGTATTTCAGTACTCAAGTTCTTTATCTCAGCATTTGCAATACGCATGCGTTTCAGCAATGAACGGTTCTGACGCTCTATTTCCCCGTTGGCAGCTGGCCATAAGGGTGTAATTCTTCTGTGCACAATACCATTTTGATCCAAGTATTTTTTAAAAGTGTCACTAATAAATTGAGGTCCATTGTCAGTTGAGATTGAAATAGGTAAACCATGTATACTAAACATTTTGTCAAGAGCATCAATTACACGATCTGCGCTTGTACTTTTACTCATAATTGTCACTTCCAACCATCTTGAATAGTAATCAACAACGGAAAATAGATATTCTCCACACGGTAACGGTCCCAAAAGGTGGGGCACTAACTGGAGCATTGGTAATACGAGTGTTTTCCCCGGTCACTCAACATGGTAGGTGGTGGTGTAACCGTGTTTAACTACCAGGGGTTTTATGACACTATGTCAACATAGGTCAGCTGATAGCCATTGTGTATAGGTACAGTGCGTGAACCGGTGACAAAATATTACCTCCCCTGTAAACAGTGCGCTCTTCTGACTAGAGGTAATCGGTAAAGAACGGCGGGAAATGGTGTACATTGTTTACGAGCTTGAAATGAGCTAACACAGACGAACTAAGACGTGTCAACGTAATGTGAATATGATAATGCATCAGGTAAATTATTAATTGTTAAGTTTATCACATCATCGTATCTTCATATGATAGGTAAATAAGCGAATTTTCGATTTTAAGTGTCTTCAGGGTTCAAACCTGTAATCATGCCATCCTTTCATATTTTTTTTTAATGCTAACCTATAGTCGGAACATTTGATTTTCTCCCAATTTGTAAAGTTAATTATGCTGCTTGACATATATTTGTTTTAGGGAAAAAAATTGATATGCAGTCAAATCTGGCAGTTTTTAATATTTGTTGCTTTGTGAAATAAAGGGACGTAAATTAAAGTAAAAGAAGGCGCGCTTTTTTAAATAGTAAACAATTTAATTCAGATGCATAGTATTTTGTCAAATGATAAAGAATATCGTAGAAACTTGCTAGAAATTCATCTAATTTATAAAAGATATACAACATGACATACTGAAATCTGATTTTATTTATTTGTTGTCGACAGCCAAAAGATGATTTGACATGCAACTAACTACTTTCTCAATTTCATTGTAAAGTAAAATTGTGGCTTTTTTTTGGGTTTCTATGACACGCGGGAACCACATTAATGAGATAATCACAGATTATCGGCGACAATTATAGATTATCGGTCGACCATTATAGATGTACGGCGTAAAGTATACTTTACGGTTGTAAATGCATTTACGAAATTATCGTCGACAATCTATCATTATCTATCATAAATGCATTAACGATCGACAATCTATGATAGATGAAAGCGAGAACCACATTATTGGATAAGAACAGTTTAACGGCGATTCGTAAATACATTAACGCCTTGTTTGCAGTAGCAATTCATATGTACCCATTCACAATGCGTTATCCTCCATGCCAATTATGTCCGACCAATCATATCCATTGATACAAATGACAACACAATTCGGCCGCTATTTACAAACAAACTGCGGGTACCAACAAACTGCAGAATGGATCGTCTAGCTCGTTCTCATCAACCATCAATTGACAGTGTGTTAGAGCGCGTCTCAACAGTCCTTCTTTAAACACAAAGAAAAGCTCAATGTGGGACACTAGATGCTGCCAGCACAGATAAAGAGATTTCAGAATTAATAACAAATCTATCACGAATAGAAGGTACGTACATTTGTTTATCTGTACAGTCTTTATTTACATCATAATGATAAATCTGCAGTCAGCACCGGGGGAAATTTTAAAGATCGTTTTGATCTGAATATATACAAGAGTACTTACATTGTTACATTGTAATACATTTTTTTTTTGAAAATTAATAGATCTACGAAATAAAACTACAAAATACAGCATCCAGGTTTAAATTAGTCCAAATAATTATGACGTCTTGAAAGGCTATTAACATTAATTAGACCATCTATTATGGTCGACCGTAAAGTATACTTTACGCCGTACATCTATAATGGTCGACCGATAATCTATCATTGTCGCCGATAAACTGTGATTATCTATTAATGTGCTTTATGCGTTCCATAGGTCTCTGTTAATTGTGGTCTGATATTTTCAGGTTCTCTTTGGATTGCCAAATAATATAATAATCATCTAATTGAATGTTCAAATTATTTTGCAGCGATGGTCTGTATGGAAGGAAGACTGTCATAAAACCCAACAGTTCCGGATGGCCCTTTAAATAATTGCTCAACATCAATAGTGATGTAAGATTCAAGTGTTTGATTTAGCACAAGTTTAGCCAGGTTTTCCTTGTAATTGTGGCATAAAAAACACTAGACACTGTCATGCATTGAAAGGATATCAAACGGATATTTTATGGAATGATTCTCGTACATATGACAATCATATGCATAGGAATGTGGAGCTAGTGTCTTTCATGCAGCAAATTTTAATTTCCAATATAAACTCCGAAAAGACAAGAGCATAGCAATGTATACCAATGAGTAACATTCTTTGTGAATAAAATCATTCCCGAACTTAAATGTGTCATTAGTGTTGCATTATTTATCAGTAGAGATAATCAGATTCCAGTAAGATTGCCTAACTGATGGTTTTTGTTTGTAATGTTTTGTAAATCTTAGTTGTTTTGACAAGCTGGGCTGTGCAGGTTGCCCGACTGCCCCTTTCAGTGTGAGGCAATATTTTGTTGATGATAAACAAAATCACTGATTCAAGACTGGAGCGGACCCCTTTTAGGCAGTTAGTGCGAATCCTTTAGGTTTAAACCATTCATGCAATACGGGGGAGGGGGAAGATTTTTTTTACCGAGTCAAACATTTTTCCTCATAATAATACGTTGAGATTTAATATATACTTTGCTATATGTAGTGTTTATATTAAAGTATTGCCAACAAAATTCATTAAATTTGGGATCATAATATTGTTTAAGAAAAACCCTTACCCCCTGTACATAATAAAAGTTCATAATCTTCTGTAACACACGTGCATGGTTAATTCGGATCACATATTTTCTATTCCGATATTACAAGAATTCGAAGGTTCATATCATTTACAATATCATTCAAAAATTTTCTGGGATTTTTTTTTACTATCAACGTTGAACCTCGAAGCATAAAATAAATAACTTAAATGAAAATAATAAAATATATCTATATAAATTTCTTTAAATCTAATATAAATAACCAAACAAAATAGTATCTATCACACCCAAGTAAATAGACAAATCAACAGTTTATCAACAAAAAAAGAACAAACACATTTAAATTTACTTTTAGAATGTTTTTATTTAATTTCCTGGCGAGCAATAACATAAAAAGTGTCAATTTTGATCTCTGGCGTTGTTCAAAATTTATCTGACGTTGCAATTTCAATTGTGACGTCAATCACGTGCAGCCCATGTTCTATTCCAATTAGAACATGGCTTTGTACCCAAAGCTAAAGAAGCACGTCATATTAGAATAAGTGATCATTGTCTCTTCATAGAAACTAGACGATATACCAAAATACCACGAAATGAAAGAAAATGTAAGATATGTAATATCTTAGACGATGAATTTCATTTTTTCTTCAACTGTAAAATAAATAAAAATAAAAGAGAAATCTTTCTAAAATATTATATACAAAAATATGTAAATTTTAATACACTTAATTTTACTGATAAACTCGTGATAATACTTAATCCATCAACACCAAATGATGTAAAAGCAGTTGTTTCTTTTATTAAAGAGTCATTAGAACTGAGGAAAGGAGAACAGTAACTGTTTTATCATATTTCTTATAATATTTTCGAGTTTTTATTATGTTTCATTATGTTTGTTTGTCAATGAATTTGCCACAACCAAAATTGGTTTTTGTATGTTTTGCAAATAAAGATATAATAAAATAAGGGTTAAATAAACAATGCCGTAATCAAATATAAAGTATAAAAATGATTGTTCACATATATAACATTTGGCAAATGTCATAATTAACGCACTGAAATAATATATATCCGATATGCTCGCAACGCACGCATGGAAGACTTTCATTGGATAATAATGAAACTAACATGTGACAAAGATGAACTATACTGTCCTCATTCGTCATATTCCTGACTTGTTACAGGCATTTTCAAAGTGTAAAAGAATGATGGATTGAACCTGATTTAAAGAGCTGAACCTCTCACTTGTATGACAGTCTTGTCAGATTCCATGATATTGATAACGATGCTTTAACAAAAAAGACACAATAGGCAACAATGTAAAAAAAAATCAGGTATACAACAGCAACACCCAACCAACTAAAAACTTAAGATGATTTTAGATGATTCGGAAGGGTATGCACATCCTGTTCCACGTGTGGCGTCCATCGCGTTGCTCATTATATTACAAAGTCGGTAAATAAAAGGTCAACCCAACCAACTCATGATGGCTTCCGTAAAATTTAAGAAGTAATGATTTAAACTTCACCATTTGGAACTCTTGGTATAAAATTGAAGAAGGTCACAAATTTCTCCTTGCTTTATATTTCACTTCTCTCAACAAGCCAAAATTGTAATGATTTACAAAAAAGAGAAACTACCATCCTCCACATACATGGCCAAGAAAACACTGATATATAATTTCATATTCAGATGAATTAATAAATAGAAGAAAAAAGTTCTAAGGTTGAAGTATTAACTTTTTTAAACAATTGTTCTAATATTAACAAGTGAATGTACAGCTAAGAGTAGTCGGGACCACTCTTACAAAAAATGTCAAGTGAAGCCTGTGCGAATTGTTCTGGGTACACCTCTAAGTTGCTAAGTTTGTTTTAAGAACACTTAATAACTGACCAAAATTTAAGAATGATTTTGTGTTACCGGAATTAGTAAGAATGCTTTAAGGTAGAATTGTTCTTAAATCATGCACTTTTTCAAAACATTAAGGGCTGTCAATCATTATAAGATAGGTCTGAGGTAGGGTCTTGTTACATTCTTAAAATCTTAAGATGCCCTTTAGGCGTTTGCAAGACATACGAATGCTTCTTGTAACCGACCCCAGATTATTAACACTGTCAACTATCAATAGGGTCAAGAGACATTTTTGAAATGATAAGTTCATGTAAGCGTTAATTTTGTTACAGTTACGAATTTTTAGTGATATTGATCCTTAAACATTAAACCGGTCATGACCTAAGTTTGTGAATTATGTTTGCAGTTTTCTTGACATGCATTGTGACGTGTCATCGTATTCTTTTTATATTAGAAAACTATAGCAGTTATATAAGAAAAGTATCGCATACATAATTTTTTTATATAAAAAAATCATCGCTATGATATTTGACAAATATCGCATTGATATTATAAAATATAGCAGTATCTTGGACTTATCAGTGATTTTGGCTTAACAAACAATTGAATTTATCTCAATTGCATTCCACTGAATTTGCTAGATGATATTTAAAGAATGTGTACATCTACAAATGATCAATCGTGTATTTATGTTTCATTTATTCAACAATTCAATTTTCTCGTTTTAATACACCTTGCTTGTTATTTCATAAAATAATTCATGGAAATTATAAACCAGATGTATGTTGTGTTAAATGTCACCCTGTTTTAAGAAAAGAGTCATTACTTTATGCCGAGAAATCTGCTTTTCTTCGTACAAATGCTAACATTCGTCTGAAATTTCCCACAATGCAACTCGTTGATATAAGACAAACTCGCTCGTTGATATACTAGTAAGACAATATCGCTCGTTGATATAAGAAAAGTTTTTATCGAATCGCTTCTTCCATAGACTGGCCATAGACAAAATATCTAACACAAAGTTTGCGATAAAGGTCATTTATTCAGAAACCATAAAAACATAACACAACTGAATGTTATGAACAATTATGTAATAAACCAAAACTGAATAAATGACAATAATTTGCAAAGGTGGGGAATAAATACCGCCACAATACCCAAAACACAGAGTTGGGAACAAGTTGCAGTACACTGATGGATCGACATAATTTACGTATGTTAAACCGCCTTTGATTCCAACAGTTGTCAATTATCTTTATCGTCACTGAAGTTTGGAGAAAGGATAACTAAGTCTATAAAGTTATCAGAACACATGTCTTTTCTTGTTTTTAATTCAAATTCAAGCCCACGGGCAAAATCTTGGTTTAGAAGTACGTAACTGTCTGGCCTAATACAGAATTGTCAATACCTAAAGTTCGATCTTCTTTCATTTTGGGTTGCTGTGAGCGTAAAATGTGCTGAAACATATCGGTCTGATGTCACAGAATTCAATGGAACAGTGTACAGCGTTTGCTAAACTTGAAGGCAACATTTCTGTCTCTGTTTTTTTTAAAATCCAGGCTGTGTTAAACGAATGTTGAAGCTACACATGATGTACAATCTGTAATCTGCCAATGATTTTTACACACTATCGGTTATACGAAAATAAAAACCAACACTTGTCCATTCAACTGAGCAATCATCGTCACTGCCATTGCTTTAGCTGCTAGCTGTGTTATAAATGAGGAAAGTGAATTGGTACATCTTACAATAGTATCGTATGAGCTGTTGATCTAAGTAGACCATTATTATTTCGGGTCTGTTTTCGTCCTTTTCATTGAACCATACAACCAGCTGCAACTCTAAAACTCTCTGTCACATCTGTAATAGCAGTAATTCCTCTGCACCAGCTCTCTGATATAACATCTATAAAGGAAACGAAATAGTGGCCAAATAAACAGTATCAATGGCAAATACAAAATAACCATACTTGAAAAAAACTAATATCATAGACTTCATGATTAACTTAAACAATAAACAATAAAACTGTATGTATAGTTATGGAAACATGTATATTTCTATATTATACATCAGTGTAATTATTCATAAAAAAGGAGATGTGGTATGATATTGGAAATTCAGACGACAACTACCGAATAATGTCCAAATGAATAGAATAAGAGCAACCTTACACCACCGTTCGACCGTCAACAACGAGAGGAAAAACCATATATGTAAAAAGATACAAATATAACCACAGAAAACCATATGTATATAATGATACATATAGAAATTATAACCTATATGTATAGAGATGTGATACATATATAACCATATAAAACCATATGTATAGAGATGTGATACTTATATAACCATATAAAACGTATATCGATACATCCTATAACCATAATAAAACCAATATGTATAATGATACATAATGTAATCATATAAAACCAATATGTATAATGATACATATATAACCATATAAAATCCATGTGTACATGTATATAATGATACAAAAATAACCATATAAAACTATATGTATAGAGATGTGATACATATATAACCATATAAAACCATATGTATAGAGATGTTATACGTATATAACCATATAAAACCATATGTATAATGATACATAATATAAACATATAAAACCAATATGTAAAAGGATACACATATAACAATATAAAACCATATGTATAATGATACATCATATATCCATATAAAACCAATCTGTATATAATGATACATATATAACCATATGTATATAATGGTACATCATGTAACCATATACAACCAATATGTATAGTGATACATATATAACCATATAAAACTGTATGTATATTGATACCTACATAACCATATAAAACCATATGTATATTATGATACATATATAACCATATAAAACCATATGTATAAGGATACATATGAAACCATATGTATATAATGATACATATATAACCATATTGAAACCCATATGTATACTGATATATATAAAACCAATATGTATACTGATACATATAAAACCATATGTATATTATGATACATATATAACCATATAAAACCATATGTATAAGGATACATATGAAACCATATGTATATAATGATACATATATAACCATATTGAAACCCATATGTATACTGATACATATAAAACCATATAAAACCATATGTATAATGCTACATTTATAACCATATAATACCATATGTACATAATGATACATCAATAACCACAGATAACCATTTGTATAATGATACATATAACCATGTGTATACATGTATAATGATAAATATATAACCGTTAGTGTAAATGATACATATATAATCATATAAAACCAAACGCATTAAAGATACAAATTCAAACACAGACTGTAAACTGAAAAATGATTTGTCTATTGACATGAAATACATAACTAATGATTAAACAAACGAATAATGTTTTTGGCAAACTTGTACTTAATCAAATTTTTTATTAATTGCTTGTGTGTATATTCCGATCTATTATAGAAATCAAACAGAAAATCTTTCCATTTCTAAAACACCAAAAAAATGTTTTTTTACACCATTTCAGAGTTGAAGATCCTAAAACCGACTTTCGGAATACCTCGACACTTGTTACATTCATTTTTCACGTAATTACATCATACATAATATGTACATATATATGTTATATGATGCGAATATGTCGCGCCAATTTCTCTGATGCATTCCCGCTTGCTAGATACCACCAATTTTAATAAATATCGATATGGCTATGAATTTAAGTGTACCTCCTCATAATATAACCTTGCCAATTCAACTTGAATTTTGGATCGGCTAAACTAAAATTTTATCGGCCTTTGTCACTTTCACAATATGTAAAACAAGATCATAACTCGTGCACAATTGATGAAAACTTTATAAATACTCAATGAACCAAACATTATAAATACTCGATGAACCAAAAATTATAATGACAAGGCTATAAAATGATTACGTTATAAATTAATTAAAAATATATTAAACTGTGCCTATAAATTTATTTCAGATGGCTTTTACTTTTTTGTTATCTTGTATATTTAATGCGTCTGTACATTCCAACATATATATAGTCATCTGACCAAAACTGCTTTCTGTGTCATTTCAGCATACAACATCGTTGTTAAAATAAAAAATCTTCACTTTTCTCGAGAAAACTTAAATGGCGTCCGCTAGCATTCACTGCAATTGCGAGAATGCTGGCTAATATAAACACATGCGAAGAGATAACATGCCCCTAATCCTCATTGGTCAATTAAATATCATTAAATAATCATTTAGTAATTAATCTTGACCCTGATCGTGAGATGACCCCACTGATCTTTGCCTGTGATCAAAAACTTAGACAACCCCATGCAAATTTACAGTTTCATATTACTCTTGATAAGAATAATTTTTTGACAAAAATGTTTTTACGTACCATAAAATAATTTTCTGATTATGTCTCAATAAGAAGCCTTGTAAGACCATGACAAAGTTTAAAACATAAAAATTAGTCTATTGATCAATTCATAATAAGTCTTGAAATTTTTGGCCTAAAAAGTGAGCACAGTTTTGACATCCTTCAACATTAAATAGTGATAATGCAATATCAACTGAATATAAAACATTTGTAGTGTCAACCAATGTAATAGAGCAATGAAAAAATGAATAAAAGCTTATTTGGAGGTAAATTAAGATTAGTTAAGATTTAACAAATCAGACATGCATTGTTTCCAAAAAAATAAATAAAAAAAATGACGCACTAAGTAAATAAATCCCTGATAAATGTAAAGGGTGCTTACGATTTAGCCAGAACAGTACATAATGTATTTGAACATTACTTTGAATTCAAATTTGGTTACCTATCAGGAAATTAAGGCTCAAACTTATTGAATACATCTGATGTTCAATTAAACATTTCAAAAACATTACTTATTATTTCTAATAAAATTGCCATAAAAGTAAAACAAAACAAGAAAAGAAAAAAACAACAACAATTGTCCTCTTATTAAGATAAGAAAAGAGTAATATAATTAACAAATTCAGAGCCGGTGTGTTAGTTTAAAGCCATACGAGGGAAGAGAATTTGTCTGGAATCTAATACATATCTAGTTAAGTAAGGAATTTTAATATTTTTAAACTGCTTTAGTTTTACAATTTATGACGAAAATCAGCAAAGACCCATCGAAACAACATCTAATAAACAAATTTAATAATATTTCTAGATATTTGGATGACATTTTGGCTCTCAATAATGATGACTCCAGTATGTATACTAAAGAAATTTATCCTGTTGAACTTAATTTAAATAAGGCTAATACTAACAATGACCACTGCCCTTTCCTCGATCTTGATATCTATATCACTAACGGAAAGCTTAATACTAAAATTTATGATAAAAGAGATGATCTTTCATTTCCTATCGTTAATTATCCATTTTTAGATGGTGACGTTCCCTTGTTATCATCTTACGGTGTTTATATATCTCAACTTGTACGATTCGCTCGTGTATGTAACAATGTTTTAGATTTTAACGAGAGAAATGTATGTATTACTGAAAAATTATAACACTAGGGTTGTCGATATCACAAACTAGTCAAAACATTTACTAAATTTTATCATCGGTATAAGGACACATTCGTAAATATAGCTCAACATGCAGACTTTTTATACGTTTAGGTGTTTCACATCCAATTTTTATGGAAATATTCTTCATAAAGCAAAAAAATGTCATTATTCACCGCAGAAACTAACAAAACATTTAAATACTAAAATAGACTTAATAAGAATGGATATAGTTACGATACCGTTGACATGTCATTAAAGATTGCATATTTTGGCGTTAATATTGATTTACTTATAGGGTTTTTGCATCGGAACTTAACACATTTATTCAAAAACCAGTGGTTGGCATGACACGAGTTATGTTCTTCTCATATATGTTATGATGGTATGATACTAAACCCCTAACGGGAAGGATTGTGCCTGATATTCATATCATGAAATCATAATATTTCAATCAGTTTAATTGAAGTCTGGAGCTGGCATGTCAGTTAACTGCTAGTAGTCTGTTGTTATTTACGTATAATTATCATTTTGTTTATTTTCTTTGGTTACATCTTCTGACATCAGACTCGGACTTCTCTTGAATTGAATTTTAAATATATGTATTGTTATGCGTTTACTTTTCTGCATTGTCTAGAGTTATAGGGGAGGGTTGAGATATCATAAACATATTTAACCCCGCCGCATTTTTGAGCCTGTCCCAAGTCGGGAGCCTCTGGCCTTTGTTAGTCTTGTATTATTTTAATTGTAGTTTCTTGTGTACAATTTTGAAATTAGTATGGCGTTCATTATCACTGAACTAGTATATATTTGTTTAGGGGCCAGCTGAAGGACGCCTCCGGGTGCGGGAATTTCTCGTTACATTGAAGACCTGTTGGTGACCTTCTGCTGTTGTTTTTCTATGGTCGGGTTGTTGTCTCTTTAATACATTCCCCATTTCCATTCTCAATTTTATTTAGTAAATGCTAAAGATAATATTCTTTTTTATTTTTTTATTTCTGCCCGTAATTGTATAGAAAGTAGAACACTGAGGTGACTATAAGTAGTAGGAAATATCCAATATGTCAGTAAAATTTCATCTTGACTATTCAGATACCTGAATTCTTAAAATGTCTGCTTGTGAAATTTACACACAAACAGAAAGAGGAAATAAAGAGGCTGATTTTCAAATTTGAAGATATATTTTGGGACCTGAGGGGAAATTAGGTCGTACTGACATTGTTAGACAAACACGTGGTACTGGTTGTTCCAGACCCATAAAATTACTTTGACACAGAAAAAAACTATTTAACAAAGACATTGGATTCCAGCTATTTGCAATATTTATTTGACCATGTTGCATTGACGAAAACAGAGAAAATAAAATCGAGAATGGAATACTTGGATGATATTTTGGCTCTAAATAATGACGACTTCAGTATGTGTATTAATGAAATTTATCCTGCTGAACTTACTTTAAATAAAGCTAATACTAACAATGACCACTGCCCTATTCGATCTTGATATTTATATCACTAACGGAAAGCTGAATACTAAAATTTATGATAAAAGGGATGATTTTTCATTTCCTATCGTTATTTATCTGTTTTTAGATGGTGACGTTCCCTTGTCACCATCTTACGGTGTTTATATATCTCAACTTGTACGATTTTCTCGTGTATGTAACAATGTTTTAGATTTTAACGAGAGAAATTTATGTATTACTAAAAAATTATTACACCAGGGTTTTCGATATCACAAACTAGTCAAAACATTTACTAAATTTTATCATCGGTATAAAGACCACATTCGCAAATATAGCTCAACATGCAGACTTCTTATACGTTCAGGTATTTCACATCCAATTTTTTATGGAAATATTCTTTATAAAGCACAAAGGTGTCAGTATTCACCTCAAACCAAACGAGGTCAAATCGATAGACAAATCTGTGATATTTCACCTTTTGTTTGTACCAAATTTGTTACAACTGTTCCAGGAATGACTACGCAATATTGTTTTGAAAAACTAGTTTTAAACAGAGTAAAAACAATAACATAACATTGCAAAAATATCATACAACATGTTGTTCGAAAGATATTGACATGTTCTTTTTAATTATTTCAACACAAAAGCTAATTTCTAGGTATACGAATGCTATTTAAAGTTTTAGAAAATATTTGATATATGCTTAAGTGGCAATTAAACAGTAGTTCAACATGATCAAAGTTGTTAACGAAGTCGTCAAAAAGAACCATCAGAATGGGTAAAACAATATAACTTATGAGCTTATAATTGAGCCCGAAAATAAACCCCATCGCACCACTTATATCAGAATAATTACAAAACTATGTACACAACATCAGCATTCAATTTTAATATTTGAAAGAACAGAAATTGAAATGTGTCTTCTATTCCATCCACATTTGTTTTAAAAAGTAGAATCATTATTTGATCTGTAACTACACGGTAAGTCATGTATAATAAATTTAATAAAAAACCTGATATCTAGTTATCATCATTGAGTTATTTTGTTCTTTTAAAAAACAACATTTTCTTTTAATTTTCATAAATTATTCCAGTATTTTCCTCTTTATTAAAAATTAACAGCAACAATTTGCTATTATATATAGATACATGTTAAACGAAATTCGTTTCATTATATGCACAATTTATATAGAACTGCGAAAACAATCTCCTTATACTATGCACATGTACAAAATCACTAGGAATTATCGTTTGCCGTAGGTTAAACATAAAGTATTCTATTAGTTAGGTCTTGTAGGTCTTTGTTTTCGTCTTTGAAATGCGTAAAATATGTGCCACTGGAAGTTGAACTTTAAAAGTCTGTTCTTGATTGTGAAAATCTGTATGAAGGTACTTCATTTGCCATTATTACAGCAACACATAATATCAAAACTGTACGCAGTTTTTCAAACGTGCATGTGGATACTAAGCAAATAGTGCCTCAGGAAATACTAGTAGTTTAGTTTTTAACGGCATCTCCTTCCAACGAGCAAACATCATATCGTGTATGTCATTAGCTAAAGATAAGAGCAAGTGATCGAGATAGGAACTTTTGTGAAAAGAAATTGCTCAGTTGTGTCCACCGGTGTCGTGTCATACATATGTATACAGTAGAAAATATGGATTTAGATAAGGACTACATTGCAATCAATATCTAAAATGTGTTGTATCGGAAATGATGAGATAAAAAAGAAAGAGAAAATGATGCATAATTTAGTGAATTAATAAGTACCTTAATATTTGATTCATTAAAATCAGGGCAATATAAACATTAAAGGTGGTATGGGAGTCTAAAATAAAAATGATAGAATTTGTTCATACTTTGCCAAAACGTAGTATCTATGTATACATGTTGAAAAATATAATAAAAATGATAGGTCACCGCGCTTATTCTCAAGCTACAAGACGGGGCAAAATGACACATTTTGTATGCATTATACAGGAAAAAACACCATTTTGTGATTAGAAACTAAACAAAATGATAGAATTGTTAAATACTTCAGGAAAAGATAGCTTTCAGACACTGCTTTGAGAATATCAAAAGAAAAGATAGGGTCACCGTACGTTTTTTCCGGATTAAATACAAAAAAGGAAAATTCCATGATGTATCCTTCAGAAAATGCACTGTTTTAAAGTTACCTCCCCTTAAAATGCTAATTTAATTTTTTTAAACAACCATAAATAATAAACATTTGCAAAAATATTAATATTTATAAGTTATATTCCTATAAATTGGTTCTTATAAATGAAAATTCACATTAAATATCTGTATTCCTGCATCAAATTTTGCTCACTTGATGGAAAGTTTGGAACTTTGGTTCCCTTTTTTCACAATCCAAGATGGAGGAAGACACCCATACTACCTTAATATGCATATTGATAGCACAAAATAGATGCGGACAGCTGTTTTGTTTGAAAAACTGGAAGTACAATGATGATTGAAATAAGATATTGAAAGCCAATTGTAGCTTTTTTCATCACTTGCAGTGCTTTTAATATGTTAATTTGCATTTTATTTGCGACAAAATGTAATTAAAAATTAGCCAGCTTATTTTCTTTTCGATTGAATAGTAAACTATTTTGATAGGCCTCTTCCGTTTGTAATGAAACAGGTCAATGCGGCTGTTATTGTAAGCACGCGCAAACCCCTTATCTATGTCCAATTACTTATAACCTTGTCTGGTCAAAATATCGGGAAGTTCCTGTAACCGTTTTGTGACAGCCTCGTCAGAGGAGCAAATCCGCTTTACTCTGATAGTTTGATTGTACGGCACACTTTTTGTACAGTGTTTGGGGTGACAGCTTTGGGGAGAAAGGTACTGATGTTTATCTGTAGGTTTACAGTAGAGGTCTGTTGATATGACACCGTCCTTTATAGATGTAGTTGTGTCTAAGAAAGATATTCTAGAGTCGGAAATTTCATATTTAAATTTAATTGACTGCACTACAAAAGTCAAAAAGTCTGAAAAGACATGTTTTTGTCTGAATTTGCATGAATTTTTACTCGATTATTTGTCTGAATAACTTTAAAAAATCTTAACATTGTACGAATTCGTGTAATAAGGTTTTTGATTTTTTCTTGACAAGCGTTTTGACAATATGAACATTGTCTTAAAATATCTCGACACTTCCTGTATCATCTGATAAGAGTTTTGATTAGTCTTGACCAATTCTTGACTGTCTTTCATTTATTTCGATCAGTCCTGACATATTCTTGGCATTCTTAATAATGTCTGACTATGTCTTGACTATTCTTGACATTCATTATTATGTCTGACTATGTCTTGACATATTCTTGACATTCTAAAAAAATGTCTGACTATGTCTTGACATATTCTTGATTTTCTAAAAAATGTCTGAATATGTCTTGACACATTCTTGACAGTCTTAAACATGTCTTAACACTATCTCAAAAGTATACATTTTGCCGGAAATGTGTACAGACTCATTCAGCACGGTTTATGACCTCCTCTTGCTGTTATATACTCCTTTTTATTATGACTAAACTACAAATTGAACAGCCGGATTAATTTCGTATAGTAAGATACCCTTTGGGTGAAACTAGGTTGGAATACCCCTAATAACTCCTCATGAGTTTATTTTTTTTAAACGTTTTATTGATTGTTTTCACTTTGAATATATGTCACAGTTACCGACAAACAGCATTTCGATTTTTGCAGTTCGTAAAACTGCCAGTCAAATTTGCTTTACTAAAATAGGTGACATAAGGCAATTTTGAAATGTGACCATGTGGCTTTTTTCACCACAATTTATCTTTTGCGTTTCGGTGGCTAAAACATTTTTTTTCTCGTTTAGGTCAAAGATTTTTCCCCCATCTTAATTCAAAAACCTTATTCATTTTTTAAAACAAACAAAAACATATTTTATTTAAAATTAAGTGTTGAAAAGAAAAAAATGCTTAGATCTATAGTATGCATGTCTGTTTGTGATCCATTTCAAAAGACCCATTATAAATAGTTTTTTATACGCCCGTCTAAGACGAACACGCTTCCATCAACTTTAATGAAACTTCGGTGAATTGTATCTATCTATTGATGTATGCTCCCTTTCGATTTTTATAATTTTTAGATTTTACGTTTCCGTGTTATGAATTTTATGCATAAAAAAGGGGGGATTTTCCAGTTTTCCGACAATCGCCCATAAACACTTTCACAGAATTTTATGAAACTTCGGTGAATTGTTTATATTTGTTGACTTAAGATACCTTTCAAAAATTAAAAGAAAATAAACAACTATAGGTCACCGTAAGGCCTTCAACGTTGAACAAAGCCCGCACAGTCAGCTATATAAAGACTCTAAAATTTCAAATGTAAAACAATTCAAATGAGATAAATAACAGCCTAATTAACATAACAAAAAAAAAGTCATTTAAAACATGATGACAAGCTAAAAGGGGAACGGGAGTATCAGGCGCTCATAGCGCAGCTCTTTCTTTTATTTTTCCCGGAGTAGATAATAATTTTCTTTCAATCTTTGGGAAATTATTCAATTTGTTTTTATATTAAAATAATTAACTTTTAATCATAATTTTGATAAAGACAATCCATTTTTTTTTAAATTAATTGATGATTTTCATTTTCATCTTTCAACAAACTTTTAAAATCGTAGTGGTATGGTCGGTCAACTAATAAGTTGTATGGCTGATTATAGGTAAAGCAGTAATTTCCCATATGACAGTTGCGTGTACCCTAGCTGGGTGTGGAATATCTTAATTTCATGGGGAATATCCTGTCTACGTGTAATACTTCATATAAATTCCAACAGATGACATTACACACATTTACTTTTGTTAAATCAAGGACTTGTAAAGTAGGACTATGCAAATCCTTTTAAGAATTAGGATACTCTCATCATAATCATACTTTGCTATATATCAAAATACATTTTGGTACTATAATTATATACCATATTAAAATTAAATATTATGAATGAAGATTGGAATATATTTTAATAATCATTACTAAAAGTTATATCATGAATATTGGTCATGATTTGTAAAACTCAGAATTGTCAAGTAAATTTAAGACACAATTCAAAATGTTCAGAATATGTCAAACCATACCGAGGAAAATAAGAATGTCGAGAATATGTCGAGAAATTTCAAGACAGTTCTCAAATGTCAAGAAATTTTAAGACCAAACTCACAATGTCGAGAATATGTCGAGTGAATTTGTCATAAAAATTAAGACACAAGTCATACTTTTGGAGATTGTCGAGTAAAAATTCATGCAAATTCAGAAAAAAAACCCTGGTCTTTTCAGACTATTTGACTTTTGTAGTGCTGGTGGGCGTTGTTTGCATGTCTGATAAAATTATCCAACTTTTATTGGGATTCTATACATTTCATGTCAACATCATCAATGAAACGGAACAAAGACAGAGGTTTGGATAAAGATGTTGAAATAATTTGTTTTTTTTAATTTGCCCATGACAATATTGGAGTAAGACGGTGCCATTTTCGTCCCCATCGCGGTCCCGTTTATCTGAAGGTATGATCACCATTATAGGTGAAATTGTTGCATTTCAGGACCAGGGTAACAGATGGACTAAACATTCAGTAGGTGGTTCTGAAGTGTTGCGCAAGTCTCATATTTCCTACATGATTTTATTCCGTGATCATGAGGTATGGCGATATGAAATGAGTTCCGGTCTCTAATCGGCGTCCATTCCTCAAATATACGTCCAAATCTGACATCAAGTTCTCAAATTGACGTCCAATATTTTGATGCTATAATCGACGTCCAATATGACGCCATGTATTGCCAAACAGGCGTGCTATTGATTTTAGTCTTTTACAATCGATATTCATAATAAATCAATTATAAACTACAGGCCTAACTAATACATAATATTTATCAAATTTACCACGATTATAGTCTAATACATCAGACGCGCGTTTCGTGTACATCAGACTCTTCAGTGACGCTCAGGTCAAAATGGTTATAAAGCCGACCTAGTACATAGTTGGAGAGTATTACATCTTGCTTTGCTTAGTCTGAGAATTTCTTTATTTTATTGTTCTCAGCTAAAAACATCGCCGTGAAAAAAAAATTATTTTCTCACTAAAGAGTATAAATTTTCTATCTCACAACTACATTTTCAAACATTTATACATACTAAAATCCATTTAGATTTTTTTTTCAAATCAATTTAGGTAACATCCATACTAAGTCTTAGAATTATCTTGATAAAAAAGTTAATCCAATCGATCTCCATTGTAGTGTGTTATTCCATTTCATATATATATATACTGAGGTTGAATGGGCGAAGGACATTTGATCGAAAAAAATAAACATAATAGGGGACATTTGAGCGCCAACATAAGAGCCCATTTAGGCGCCGGATTAATCCGCTCATCTGTATTTTTGGTAGCCCATTTGAGCGAATTTACCTGGTTGAATAATGCTCACCTAACTATATTAACCAGCAAATTTTCCTAGATACTATTATAAAATTACAAATAACAACATACACATAAAGATACGAAGTATAGAGGAATGTGCAACACAATCGAGAAAAGAAAAAGAGAAAGAGCAGTTCCTAATGCAATTCTATAAACAGTATTGTTCATGGGGTATATCTAAAGTCCAATACACACATGTACGTTCTCTATGTTATAAATTCCAGGCTAGAACAGACTTTTAACATTTGATTTAACCTTTTTTACTTTTAGTGCTGTATTTGAATTGGAAAGTTTTATATTTTTCTATGTTGTGCTGTCGTGAGTTTATTAGTGCTGTATTTTAATGAACATGTTTAATATTGTTTTATATTGTGCTGTCTTGAATCTATTAAACATTTTTAATTTATTATATATTATTTATTTACAAAAAGTTAACAAATATTTTGCTAAAATGGGCTTTGACAATTTAAATTTTCGCTAAAATGGGTAAAAATTCTGGCGCTCAAATGGGTTCTACTTTGGCGCTCAAACGTCCTTTTTTTTCTCGCTCAAATGTCCTCCGCCGGGGGGAATAGGACCTTTCCCGGAACTCTGGAATGGCATGTTTTGAATTTCTGGATTTCGGGTATGACCTATTCGGATCCGGGAATTATTTTTTTTCGAATTTCGGGATGTCCGCGTTTAAATCTATTTGAATTCGGGACTTCGGGATTTCGTATTTTTAAGCCTGGTATTTCGGGTTCAGGGCCCCTCCTACAAACCTTCACCCAACTCTACACTAATAAATGAAAGTGGGAAGAAAGCGGGAATGCATGTATGTGTAAGTCAATTAGAAAACAACACAAAGACAAAGAAATCCAAACCACATCTAGAGGGCAGTATTTAGTCGTTAACAGAAGACAAAATAAAGAAGGAAGAACGCCATTTTATAATCATAATTTTGGACTCGGAGTATGAGTTGTACACCTGGAGTGAATCATCTACGCAATAAATTGACATTCTGTTATGCTGGTACACCATTTGTCCACGTTTTGAGAGTGTCAAGTGCACACACACACATACACACACATGTTTCACCCTGTAACATTCTATATGCTTGTAGTCTAATGAGTGTCGTTGGTTTTTGTCTGTTATATTTGTTTTTTGGAATTGGTTTGTTATACATGACACGGTATTAGTTTTGTTTAATTCAAATTGTTTACATTTTTCATGTCGTGTCTTTTATAGCCGACTTTACGTTATATCCCCTCATAGTTAAAAGCCACACGGTTGTGGATAATAGATCACAATCAATTTATTTGATACAACATAAAAATGAAACATACATTTTCAAATATAAAAAAGAAGATGTGGTATGATTGCCAATGAGACAAATATCCACAAAAGACCAAAATGACACACACATTAATAATTATAGGTCACCGTACGGCCTTCAACAATGAGCAAAGCCCGTACCGCATATAGTCAGCTATAAAAGGCCCCGATAAGACAATGTAAAACAATTCAAGCGAGAAAACTAACGGCCTTATTTATGTAAAAAAATGAACGAAAAACAAATATGTAACACATAAACAAACGACAACCACTGAATTACAGGCTCTTTACTTGGGACAGACAAATACATAAATATTGTGGCGGGGTTAAACATTTTAGCGGGATCCCAATCCTCCCCCTAACCTGGGACAGTGGTACAACAGTACAACATAAGAACGAACTATAAAAATCCTTGTTCTCAACCAACACTGCTTGAATCATTAGTATGACGTACTTAATGCTAACCTTGGTATTAATCATGAGTTTTGAAAATGATTTTATAACAGATAGCAATTTACTACACATATGACTGCATCATGCGCTTTCAAGATATTCAGGAAATGAATGTAGGATATTTTATTGAAATTCATGTTTCATATTTCCGCATGTAGTTAAATTTAAAAAAGTTTGTAATGCAAAAACATGTAAGTTTGTTTTGTTTGACTTTATGTTTTGTAATTGTAAAAAAATCTGTTTTTGTTTCTGTATTAATATTTTTTTTTCTTGTTTTATTTTAAGTATCTTTCTATATTTATTCCATTAATGTTTCGTTTTTGGTTTGGTATTTCCTCAATTTCATAATTTATATTTCCGCATGTAGCTAACACCGACATGTTTGTAATGAATGAAAATGTGAGTTGGTTTAAAATTTGTTCTTGATAAATTTTGTAGTGTTAGAATTTAGGTTTTTGTTTTATTATGTAATCATTTTGCGTTATTTGTTTTGTTTTGATAATTTTTCCTTATCCATTCCATCAATGTTTATATTACATGATGATTGAAAGGATGGCGTACATCTTTGTTTTCAAACAAGAATAGTTTGTCCATAGGACGGTACTCCTATATAATTTGATATGTATATATTCCCAAAAAAGTAATTTTCCTTAAAACACTATCAAAGTGCATTACTGTATTCATATCATAGAGCCCGCAAGTCCTTGACGACGACGTCGTCATTGAAAACGTTTCACGACGAGCTGTTTATAGAGTCAAGAGAAGTAATCACGTATTTTTGAATCTATATACTTAAAGTACTTGCAGAAACAGATGAGCTTCTGCAATTTTTTTTTGTACTCGTTTGGCTCATTCATTTTGCAAAATGGTAAAATGTTGTCGTATTGTTAAATCCTTTTACAGTGTGTCATTGATAAATATATAGGTGTAGGCATTTACTGACAATTTTATTATGCATATATTCAGATCTAAAGACATCTTTAAGTATGTACATTATTATTTACATAGTGTGCTAGTGACCTTATACGATATATATGGGGTCCGTAAATTCCATACGGTGTGTGAGTGAATGTAAACTAATATCCCAATATATATCGTTTGGGTCACTAGCACACCGTGTAATTAATTTATCTTACCGATTATCGTACCATGTGGTATTCAGACATGTGACCTATCGAGATGAACTAGTCTTCAATACTTAGTATCGAGAACCTAGTAGACATTTTTTCGTACCTCTATTGCTTTATACAAAAGCATTGAATGTGTTTAATGAATATATTTCAATCGTCCATCGTCAATTTCGTTGTTTCGTTGTCCAGCAAATGAACGTAATAGCTGATTATGCGGTATGGGCTGTGCTCCTTGTTGAAGGCCGAACGGTGACCTATAGTTGTTAATGTCTGTGTCATTTTGGTCTTTTGTGGATACTTGTCTCATTGGCAATCATACCACATCTTCTTTTTATAGTAACACCACTAATAACCGTATACTGAAGTAAACCCGCTACCAAATCCATATAAAATGTACACGTGGTTGATTTTAATCAATCATTTTCTTAGAAATATATAGGAGGTAATGTCTAGCGGGACGGCTTCAGTGCAGGCGATTTGGTGTCACTATATCACAGAAGCATGGGTTCGAATCCCGGCGAGGGAAGAACCAAAAATTTGCGAAAGCAAATTTACAGATCTAACATTGTTCGGTTGATGTTTAGACGAGTTGATATACATACGCCTTAATATTCGACAACAGTTCAAACACAATCCCTATTGGATTGCTCAGGCTCAACAGGGTAAGCATGATAACTTAAATACATTTCGTCGTCATGTTTCACCGCAATATTAAAGCAAATTTTTGTTCTTCTCTCACTGGATTTCGATCTCTTCTTCTGTGACATCGTTGTAGCACTGTCTGCTCTGTGTCTAGCGCCATGGACCTCTTAACCGATTTGCTACCTTAAAATGCAGCTGTTGATGGCCAAGTTATTAATTTTCCTCCTCTGTTTTTATCTAAAGTGAAAACACAATACATGTTTTTCAGAAGGAACACTACTTTTTGTCAGTTACATAAGAAATCTTCTCCGGTGTTGTCGAGCCTTCGACTTTAGTCGAACAAGCGAAATAGCGATCCTACATTCCGTCAACGTCGTCGTCGGCGGTGTCCACAAATATTCACTCTGTGGTTACAGTTTTTGAAAATGTAATAATTTTCTTTAACTATACTGGATTTTCAGCAAACTTGGACAGCAACTTGTTTATGATCATACGATAGTATCCAGCAGTAAATTTTGTAAACATAAAATTTCATTTTCCCCGTTTTTTTACTTCTGAGAAAACTCATCATATATACCAGGATAAGAAATTGATATTGACGCCAGACGCGCGTTTCGTCTACAAAAGACTCATCGATGATTCTCGAATCGACAAATGTTTAAGAGGTCAATAATATAAATGAACTAAGTTTTTCTGCAGAGAAACATTACATTAACTTTATGTTAAAGTTTTTAAAATTTTAATTATCCTGGGTTTGTACCAAACTTTGACAGAATCTTGTTTATGAGTCATTTGTAGACGAAACGCGTGTCTGTCGTATTAAACTATAATCCTGGTACCTTTGATAACTATTTACACCACTGGGTCGATCCCACTGCTGGTGGACGTTTCGTCCCCGAGGGTATCACCAGCCAAGTAGTTAGCACTTCGGTGTTGACATGAATATCAATTATATGGTCATTTTTATAAATTTCCTGTTACAAATTTTTTAATTATTAAAAAACTAAGAATTGTCTTAACCCAGAATTAGAATACCTTGGCCGCATTTTGCACAACTTGGTTCCTCGATGCTCTTCAACTTTTGACCTTTTTGGCTCTTTAACTATTTTGATCTGAGCGTCACTGATAAGTCCTATGTAGACGAAACGCGCGACTGGCGTATTAACTAATAATCCTGGTATCTTTGATAACTTTTATGATCATAAGATAGTATTCAGAAGTAAATTTTGTAAAAATATAAATCCATTTTTTTCTGTATTTACTTTTGAATGGAATTTTCTGCCAGGAAATAACGTATTCCGTCTGTAATTCATGTTTTTCAAATTTAAATAATTTTCTTATACAATTTTTGAATTGTACCAAACTTGGACAGAAGCTTGTTTATGATCAAAAGCTAGTATCTAAATGAAAATTTTGTTAACATTGTGTAACTGTGTATCTGTATTTTACTTATAAATGGAGTTTTTCTTCCATGATCGGTGTTTCAATGTCAGTGTCATACTCACTTCAACTATTAACCCATTATGTTTGTTCTTAGTGAACACAGGATTGTTTTCTCGTGTATCAATCCCTGCTACGTTCAACACATTAACATTTTGGACAAATTTTCCTTCTAACCAACAATGCCGGCCATGTGCACACTATAAACAGTAAATTAACTTAGTAAACGACTGAAAAAAAGTGTAAAAAGTTTAAAAGTGTTAATGACAAAACAAATTGAACTCATACCACATCTTCTTATATCTTTAAATAATAATACATGGGATATATTGCTTTGGAAACTTCTAAAAAAAGTGATCAAAAAGTAATTAGCCGTTGCAAAATCATAAGATAACATTGTCATTGAGACACCTATCAACAAGAAACCAATTCCTCTTACATAACGAGAAATACAAAACTGATGATCAATTCACTAGCTTGACTGATAAATAATTAAAGTCACTAGGTAGTTGTCCACTCGTTGAAATGTCACATTATTTTACAATTTTTTTTGGGGTTCATATTTTATTTCGTTTAAATTTTTAAAATTTCGAATTGTTTGAAAAGATTCAAGAAGAAATGTTCAATTGCACTGTAACGCACAACCGTACTGATTTACACAATAGCACGGTATTGTGCAGTAACAAGAAATCTTCGATCGCACAGTATTGCGCAATATCACAGTATTTCCAATATAACAGTACAATTGCGCAATAACCAGAAATCTCTAATTACACAGTATTGCACCATGGCTCAGTATTCTGCAATAGTTTAGTATTTCGCAATAAATCAGTTTTGCGCAATAGCATAGTATTGCAAATTAGTACAGCATTGCACAATAGCACATTATTGGGCAATAGCATGAAATCGTCAATTAAAAATGAATACACATCTTTTAATCCAATTTCAATGAGATTTTTTAAAGTCATTAATTGATGGGGGTTTAACCAAGTATAACTATTTTGGATGACCCCATTTTTAACTTTGTCTACGTTGAGGTCAAAATGGTCCAATATTGACTTTGTTTGATTTCATTTAAATGAATTTTTGCAACTGTATGATATGCTGAATCTTATTGTGCATTTAGATTTGTTTTTATCTAGAGCCCTGTTTTTTTTCCAAATTAGTCCATATTTAGGTTTAGAGGGTCCAAAGTAAACTTTGGTTGATTCCTGATAAACATTTTTATAAGCTGAATCTAACCACGCATGTTGTTAGATTTGGATATAAGACCATCCTAGGTAAATTTAATTGACCATTTCAAATTTTTCAGATTTTTGACCATATTTAATGTTTGTCAGAAACCTATATTATGTCAAATATTTTATCACAATCCAAATTCAGACACTATTAAGCTTGATTATTGTGTCTAAACTTGCCCCAACTGGTCAGGGTTCGACCTTTGCAATCATATCAGGCTGCGCTCAGCGAAACATTTCAGTATATTCTCTCGTAGTGTCTTTTCATGATCATGTACATACAAAAGAAAGGGTTAATTGTATTGCTGGAAAATGGGACTTCTTGCGTCTTTTTCACATTGCAGGAAGGAATTTCAGAATTTTGAAAGTAAATAAAACAGAATAAAATATGGGTATTTTACATTTTAGAAATGTACCTTTTTGTGTGTACACAAATAGTCTGTTATCAGTTTGATAAAATGTGTCCTGTAGGTGAGGTTCGAATTTTTGAAACATCTGAATTCCCACCCTTTACAAGAATGTATTCATTAAAAAAATGAAAACAAGACGTTTAATAATTTCTTGCGTCCGTAGCGCTTTTCTGGATTTACTTTGATCATGAACGCTCAAAGCCAAAGATTTGAAATCCGAAGATGTAAGTGATGTGCTGTATGAAACTCAGAATGTGGATACCGGAACAAGAATTTTGCTAATATGTGCACGTGATGAAGTGGTTTAATTCAATAAACACTCGATGACATTTATGATTTGCAACAAAACTGCCGACAAATAGAACGCGTAAATCTCATTTTACCTATATTGGTAGCATGCCACAATTAAATGGATATACAAATATTTAAATCTTTAACGCTTGGTTAAAAAAGGAACACACATTTGTTTTAGAACATCCTGAACATAGATATATACGTATTAACCTGACTTTGTACAAAACGTGACTTTGTATTTTTGCATTAGGACATTTTCGTAATACGGAATATTGCTCAATTATTAAAGAAGAATAATTTTAGAACTATTTCTTTGCTTTATCGATACGAATAAAAAGAAATGGAGTTATAATGTGGACGAAAGCAATAATATAAATAATTAAAATGCATCTAAAATTCAATATACATTCTTCCATTATATAATTGACTGGTGTCTTTATTCTTTAGCAAGCTATAACATTCTAGAATGTAACAATCATTTTTATTACACAGCAGATACATCTTTTAAGTTTTGCTATCAGCACTTACTAACCAACACCAAACTTTAAACATTAACCTGCGTGATAATTAATTGTGTTTGTTTTGTGAAAAATTGTCGTATTTCATAGATGCAAAAGAGTTGAGAATCAGGCAATTCGTTATAGCAGTAATTGCTTCGGATTTACCCGAATTGTACTGAATACAATTAGTTACCGTTTACATTTTTTCGGTTTCTGATTCTTGCTGTTGAAAGTTGAAATGTATTGGCCTAAAATGGAAATAAAAGTATACTTGACCATTTTATGCGACTGAAGGGTTAATATTTTAGATTCGCATTCACCAGAAACGCTCAAAACTGAACACTTGAAACCAAAGGGGTGTATAACTACAGACACACGTGAAAAGCTACATGTCTTAAATACTTCTACAAAAATAGACATATCGATTTATGTAATTTTTACCCGAGGATGTTCTTTCATCAACACTTCGATGTATTTCTGCTAAACATGAAAATTTGATGTAACACTATAATTGACATAAGAAAAAAAACCCACGATATTTATATGTACCAGTGAGTATAACTCGTAAACTAAGCAAAAAAGTCATCGATGACATATAGACTTAATTCGTTTCTAACATACATGTATGCAATTATTCGAGTACACTTCATTATTTTGTTTTAACCTTATTCAAATAAAATTCAGATGAAGAAAAATTCAATTTAAGTTGTTTTATTTCAGAAAGAGATATATTTCTTCTATGCTTCATTGGTACTTTCATGTATTGGTAAGTGTTAATGGCTTATGTATATGTTAGTATAAAACTTTGAAAGAAAACATGTTACTCCGTCATTAGTTTTCTAATTTTGTTTAATGGTGTTCTTCTTTTTTTGCGATGAGATTGCTATTAATGCTATTTTTTTTCAAGAAATACAAACAACTGAAATGCTCATTTGAAGATTGAACTACGTTAATGAAAAACTGAATAAAAAGACTAATCAGTATGCTTTCCACAGCTGTGAAAGTCTAAATAATTGGTTGTGCTGTCAGCTATACAAAAGTAAAACATGTTGAAGTGTATTTACTACGACATACATCATGGTTAAGTGTTATGAAAACAGAAAGTCTGTTCTTTAAAGGACAAGTTATTTCTGTAATTTCCAGAAACATAATGTGACCCAGCAAAAGTGGATCATCCTGACGTATCCAAATACACTTAATTTTTCATTAATTTTTAAAGTTATTCGTTGTATATACTTAAGATAAAGATAAGCAAATATTGTTATTTGTGTAAGGGCTTGATTTTAAGTGTTTAATATGGTTATATTGCTACTTCTCATATGAGTATATGATTGCAAATTCGGAAAAAATAAGGCTACTCAGTTGCAGATTTAGAAATTTGCAAAAGTGGGGTCCCACTGACCGCCTAATAGGGACCCGCTCCGGTCATGCTTCAGTGATTCCCTATATAAGCAACCAAATGTTTCCCCCAAAAGGGGAGGGGCAGGTTCCCCTGGCCCGCTTCTATATCCGCTTCTACGAATTGAAAATGTGATTCGATACTTTTGACTGTTGATGTTTCCATACGTATATGATCATTACATGATGATTTATTGATATATAGAAAAAACTTTGTTGACAATTAAAACCGTAACTAGTTCATGTCTACCTGTTATATATATATATATATATATAAACGAGTCTAAATTGAAAACTACGTTCAAACCTATGCTTGCGTTGGATAAAAACCGCAATTTTTATACGTGTGCATGTTAAACAAATTTCGTTGTAGAAGGGTCTAAAAACAGCACAAACAACATTTTCCAAAAGACCAATATATATATATATATTTATGAAATTAATAGTTAAATAAGTAACAAGTTAACAGTTCCATTTCAATCGATTTCATCCTTCCGTTGGGACTCTTCAGGATAACTGATTTAGCGTCGTTATGGGCGACGTCGTTAAGGATGTTTGAGATGCTCCGGCATTGTGATTATAAGTTTTTGGAATTTGATTTTGATCAGAACGTTGTAATGAAATAATGTTCCATCTTCTTTTGATAGGCTTCATTTGTAAAAAGGCATTGTTTGAAAATATTTTAACCACAAATGTCAAGAAAGGCACTAATTGGCAGTTTCTGTATTGTGGGTGTTTTATGAACTCGCACTCGTTCACAGAGGCTAATCCCGGTCTGTCCAATATAATTTTCGTGACACCTAGTACACGTGACGCAGTAAATAAGGTTTGTTGTTTTAAAAGTCATAGTGGCGTTCACAAGAAATTTTATGCTATCTTAGCTTTAGATGTTTTTATTTTGCCCGTTTCCAAGTACTTTATATAGAGCCCACAAACACCGCATCTTGAATTTCCGCAAGACTTTATTTCAAAGTCATTAACCTTCGGTTCGAATCGAGTTTTGGTTTAGTGTTTCTTTAAGTTTTTAGGTTGTCTTTGGCTGTAGATCAAGTTTCCTGTGGTATCAGACGTGAAAACTAAGAATAAAAGAATTTTTACCATGTAATTTATATAGGAAAACGATGATGATTAAAAATATCACAATTCCAGGTCTTTTTGTTTACAAATTATTAAAAATACTGATACGTAACAAGTTCCGAGTAAAACCCGATACTGAAACCAATTTTTCTTTCTGTGCAGTAAATATTCCCTTACTATCTAGAGCATCACAGTACATCTGTGTAACAGGGAAACGACCGGGTTTCAAAATGTGCGTGTTACAAAACTTCTTCTCCATGTGAGGGCCCACGTTTGCCATTTCACAGTAAAATTCAATTTAGATACACAGTTATACACACATTTAATAACTACATATAAGAGAACGAAATATACAGCATCCCTAATATATATAGAATAATCCATGGCAAAATCCGTATCGCATGCTGTATCATCACGAGAAACCAATATCAGTCCCGAGGGCTGATATTAGTCGAGTGGTGATACAGCATGAGATAGGATTTTGCCATGTATTATTCTGTTAATCATATATTTTAACAGAATCAGATTCATGCAATATTCGTTTTTTTTTTAATCGTCTGAAAATGTAAGCAAGGAAAGAATATTATGATTTTCCTGTATTTTTTCAGCTGTCTTTTTTTGGTACAGTTTTTTAGAGCCATTTCTCCATCTTCTGGTATTTGTTTTGTATGAGTAAAGTTACTGGATAATATTTTTTTTGGAAATATCGATTTTTATTGAAAAGTTGAAATGATAGGACATTTGTTTAGTAGGAACAGCAACTGGACGTCATATGTCAAACGTTGACGTCATTCAAATTGTGACACCATGCCAGGTAAGCGATACGGGATTTGCTATGCGATACGGGGTATGCGATACGGGTTTAGCCATGCGATACGGGGTATGCGATACAGGGTAGGTGATACAGACTGGAAAAAAGAACCTTTATTAGATGTACAAAATTGCTGTATTTTGTACTAAACATATGATAAAAAAGTATACTATTGATTTCAAAATAGTGTATATTACAAGTTGTTTCCGTTTGTAAATTTGTAATAGGAACACTAGGATGGGCTCAAACAGGCAACATGAAATCATAGGAAACTGTACACTTTATAATCATAATGCCAATACGAATGCTAACAATCCAGTAGTCACGTTCGGCGGTATGACGTAAATACGATAAGTCAAATAATCCAAATTTATATATAACTAATAAAGGATAATAGTATTGATTAAACATGTTAAAGATTACACCATTACATGCACTTTTGTTTTTCACATAGTGAATTTTACCAATAGTTGACAAATTCCGGGTCAAGAGGTTCTAACCGAAAGATTTTTGAAAGCAAAGAAAACTGTGCACCTGATAATCAGCATGCCTTTATCATACAACACAAATACTAAAAATACAGGCTATAAACAAGGCGTAGGTGCATTTATTAAGTCATGAACCCTAGGTGTTATATTAATTAGAATATAATTGCAAATATTTACAATACTGTCATTTAAGATATACCGCCATTTTGCATTGTAAACTAGTTTTTTGCCTAAATCTGCAAACTTTAAGCCAGACTTGCAAATTATGTATAAGAATGTCATCTTTATTAGAAATACATATTAAGAGATCTATTGTATTATCACAAATATTTAAACAAATTCAAATTATTTTGCTTTTTAGAACTTATTTTTCGACTAAGCCTTTTAATGGAAGATAACTCTTAAAGTAAACCATTTTAATTGGTTTTAAAGGGAAACTTTTAAATTTTAACTTGCAGCAAGAAAACAAATTTCTATTTGTAATCTTATCGCATAATTCAAAACATTTCTTCAAATATTTTTTCTTTAAATTCTCTTTTAAAGATTCTTTTTTTTCTCCAAAATGTGTTTCTGTTATGAGCAATCTATGCAAATTTAGGCACTTTTGCATGACTTGTAGCTTCAAAATAGCACGGTGACCCATACTTTTATTATATTTTTGAAAAAAAAAACATGGCAAAATTTTCATTTGTCGAAGGATAAGAACACTTTATCTGCAGAACATTAACCGACGATCCACCTTAAGGAAAATTATTTCTTAAAGTCATATGATAATTTTATGGTATGGAGAAAGTGAAAGATCCTTAGGCGTTACTGTTTTAACAATTAATCAGCTGTCGATCAGTCACCGCGATCAGTCAAGTTCGAGTCAAACTCACGTCAACAATCCGTCAGACTTATAGTAAATGTCATTGACTGATCGGACGGATCGGACTGATAGGACCGATCGACCTTTCTGACGAACTGAAATCTACTAAGTTAAATGATCAACAAATCCAAATTACAGAATCGGTGTTTCGTTTTATTGAATCGAAACGTTCAAGTACAACTGATCAACAACATCTGTCTTATTAATATTAATCAAAATTCTTTTGACTTCAATTTAATAAAGGTTACTAAAGAGGTTTAAATGTATATATATATTTCAGGATGCAGTCTTGGGAAAGAGTAACATATATATAGAATTGCGATAGACATGATCATGATGATTTGATTGTTTGAAAAAACAAATAATTCAAGATTATTGCATTTTACATGTCCATATATCGACTCAGAACTCACATAAGCGAAAAAGTTAATAGGGCCATCTTTATTCTTGCTGTTCACAGAAGAACTTTTGAATACTTGGGTACTGAGACATTCGTATACCTTTATAAAACCATGGTCAGAACTCCTTTGGACTTTTCTTGTTCAGTATGGTCTCCATACATGAAAAACAAAATTGATAAAATAGTCCAAAGAAGGGTAACAAAAAACTACCAGCTCTCAAAAACATGAGTTATACAGAGATACTAAAAACTTCAAATATATCAATGGCTTATACGACAAGGAAGTAAGCTCATTTTTAAAATGGCAGATGAGTCAGACAATACTTAGAATTCACCTTGACCTCGTTAGGATTTGGACAGAAAATCAATAATCAGCTGATTGCATTTTATAGCTATCGACAACAAAGGACTAATTAATAAAGGTGTTGATTAATTGTTTGAAAAAATGATATGGTTAAATGGCTTCTGCTAAATGTCACATAGAGAATTTACTTACCACTTTGCGACGCACGTGTTTGAAGCAAACTTTTGACGTCTCTTCTCCTTTTAAAGATAGTTTAGAAAGCTGTTGTTGTGACGAAAAATGTTCAAAAGCCAAAAAATCTCTGATTTAAAACTTTAATTATTCTTTGACTTTAATATAGGTAATTGATTAGGGAGACTACTTTTCAGTCGATTGAGTGACAAACGTGTTTCAAGCATAGTTTTACGTCTCAACTTTTTCAATTAGGATGGTCAAGAAAAAAAAACTATTGTAATGAAGAAATCTATCCAAACGGTTGGGAACAGCCCCACGAATGAGAGTAGCCCTTCAATGTAATGACTTTTCATGAAATGAGGGATCAATTTCATGTGATTAAAGCTTTTGTTTAGTTGTAAAAACCACTTCGTAGTACAATGTAGACTAAAAATAAGTTTTAGAGAAAAACATAGACACAATGGGGCAAAATCGTCTTATTTAAGGGAAGGGGGAGGGGTAAACAAATGGTAAATTTTAAACGAAAAATATATTTATGTTACTTGTACTTGGCGAAAAAAAATATAAAGTGACGAAAAATATTATGTTTTTGCGAAAGAGGTGGCGAAAAAAATAATTGACCGAGGGGAAACCCTGCAGATGACTCACTACATAGAACCAGTAGTAGGACAAAACGCAACAAAGTCATTCATCAACGACTCCAATCTAAAATCCGAAAACACTAATTCCCTGCTGTTAAGGTATTAAGTAATTATAAATACTATTTTTATGGTCATTAACTGTATCAAAAAGGAATCAAACTATTAAACAACAAAAAATGATGAAAATATTATTAAGATTAATTTAATCATAGAAACATATTTTGTACAAGTTAAAACCATTTTAAAGCAATACTTTGTACATGTTATAACATGTATGAGGTACCTTTGTACATGTTATAACCTGTACAAAATCGCAACTTGTACACGACATATATACCAATTCAACATTACATGTAGTTTATTAGTAAGTAGAGTTTTAAACAACATATTTGTAACAATTTTTTTTGTGCTGATTAGATAATTTTTCACTTATTAGATTTATCTTTAATCATATAGATTGCCCCAAAGTTGGACACATTTGAGAATTGCAATAAAAAAGACCTTAAATTGTGAATTATACATATACAATGGTGTCATCCTGGTTTGCCCACTTTTTATTACATGCATATGCAAACATGGGATGAAGTTATGTTTAAATAATTACAGTTTATTTCTGGATAATAGTCATATGTTTTACCTTTTATTTTACCTGTAAAATAATAAAAAAAAAAATCATATTCTGGTAATAAATGATGAAAAATGTGTAAAGATATTTTATACTTATATATTATTTTGGCAGGAAAATGTTTTAAATTTGACACAGAAAAAACGAAATAGGATAAAATGTGTACAATGTTTATAACTTTTACGATTTATAAGTTTTAATTATTGGTCCAAAAAGAAGTAAAAAGTAAAATAATGACTATTGGTGAATTAGTATAAATATCATTTGATTTCGTATTATTTATCAAACGTATTATGTTTTTGAATTTTAATAAATACACTGTTTTGGAATTTAATATATATATAAAATGTCCAATTAATTCTTACAAAGAGAATATAAATGCAACTGTTCAATAGCCAAGCTTTCAACATGACACAATTTGAACAGTAATCTGCATCCAAGCTAGCATTTTCGTCCTAGAAAAACAACGATAGAACCTATTACTCGCAGAATGACCTGGAAGGAGGGTAAACACACGTAAGAAGAAACACAAACACGCCCTTCTTAACATCTATGAGATCATGGAGTTACTGAAGAAGACCAAGACACTAACATAATATAATAATATCCAGTATGTAGAAGGACGACGATACAGAGTAATAGACATCACAATACAACTACTGATAGACAGAAACCAACAAGGACTCATCAAAGTGAACTCTTTGCAGCATCCCATTTTCTCCATTTACACTGAACAATTTAGTGAAATGATTTTTGGTGACTATTGATGTATATATAGCAGATTGTATTTTTGTCATTTTACATAAAGTGCCCCATATTAATTATTTGACCATAATGCTTCATTTATTTAAAATTGATTCATATATTAAAAAAAGGATGTTTGCAATGAAAGAGACCTTGTATTGGTGTATTTATCATTTTTATATCATGAAAATCATTCAGAAACTAATGAATCTAAGCACTTTTGTTTTGTCATGGTACATGTATGTTAAATGAATTGATTGAATTGATATTAATTTATTGAGAAAACAAATTTGATTTATTTATTATTTACAAGTTTTATCGTTTATATCAATATACAATGTTATCTCCATTGTTTAATGCAATGTAGGTCTACATATAATATTAATGCTGCAGCTGATTTTATAAGTTTATGTAAATACAATCGAAAAAAACTTCGGTTTCTTAATAGTATAATCTGAATAAAATTCGGATCTATCATAATTTTCATTTGTATAGTTCTGGACAAATTATTAAATTTCATGATGTTTGATGTATAATGTATCTCCCCCAGTTCCACATAGTGCTGTCCAATGGTAAGGTTTCGAATGGTAAATCCCAGTCACAAATGTTTAAATTAACCGTGTACCACATTCTTAAACATGCACATGTGATGGTATAGTTACGTATTATTTCTATACCGTTTTCATTTATTGACCTTACTCCACGGATTGATTCTCAGTAAACGTCATTTTTTTAAAATAAATCTACTCAAACCCTTGCTCAAAACCATCTTAAACTTGCAGTGGTGTGAGAGTTTTTTGATTTAAGCTAAAGGCCTTGTTTTTATTTTGAAATGAAGAACAATAATAACTGGTAGATATCTATCGTTAATTGAACACTAACATAAAAACAGAACATGCATTATTATTGATACCCCTCAGCATAATATTTAAAACTACACATTGACACAACTACGGCGATAATGAGTGTACGGTGACTAGATTATTCGGGTTATGCTATAAAACCGTGCATTTATAATAAGGGCCCGTTCAGAAGGAACATACCTGAAAGTAGTACATATTTGTTTTTTAAAATGGTTCCTATGCATAGCTGTATCTATATAAATAGGTACAATATTTTGTTAATGCATATATTAAATGAAGGCTTACGAAATATGGGATCACTTGAGACCTTGTTGAAAGTTTATTATTGATAACAAAAATCTATGAAATTTAAATAAGAGGGCATATTTTGCCTGCTTCTCAGATAAGTCAATATATCCCTAATGGGCCTTGAGATGAGGAACTCAGATGACGTAATTTAAACAAAAATTAGTCCGCCATACAATTGTGCATGCAATGATTTTATAAATGGACACAATTGAACAATAAGAACTGTTTTATAGAGCTGATGTGATGAGAAAGCAACATATAAATTTGACCTAGACTAAATTATTATTCATTGTTCTTAAAAATACTCGGATACATCGGGACTTTTCAATCTCGAAATACTGAAAATCAAGTGAAGGCTGCTTGGTGGAACAACGTAAAAGTAGCATGTTCTGAGAGAATATTAGACTTGAGTGAAATGTTTTTGACATCTCTTTTGAAAAATGTCAAAATGGCTGCCGTTGATATGGACACAGCAAAATTTGAAAAGTGAAGCATTTACGGCCTTCAACAATGAGAAAAACCAAATGCATAATATTAAATTATAATTTGTTTAAAAAATATGAAAAATGAAGCATTTACGGCCTTCAACAATGAGCGAAACAAATTGCATTATATTTAGAAGTTGCTTTAAAAAATATGTAAAATGAAGCATTTTCGACCTTCATCAATGAGCAAATAGCAAATGTCGCTTAAAGAGTGTTTCTATGGAATTCGCGAATTTCTGTATTCTTTCCATTATCATGTCATTGGTCTATATCCTTTATTTTGTTAAATTATTCTTTTTAAATTTCTTTATACTTTACCACCCTATTAGCCTCTATTTTTTATATTGGGGTATGACAGCGTATAGTATGCATTTACAGTTTAAGATGCCATAAATAAATTAATATAACATCTGACACTACAAATTCTGTTAGTAAGATATTTATTTTGCTCCATATAAATAACATGATAAGAACCAATCAAGTTCATATGGAAAGGTTACTCTGACATGTTTCTATAAATAGAGAATCAGGTGAAAGCTGCATGGGTTCTTATTATAAGGACATTAATCACGGCCAGGTCAAAAATGTTGCATAATTAGTAAAGGTTGAATCAAGTGCATTTGGTTACTATGCAATTATTCTAAAAATAGTAAAATCACGTGAAGGCCGCGTGGAGTCTGCATGCACAAAGCGTGATAGATATTATTCGGAACCAAATTGCGTTCGGAAATTTCCTTGACTTTTTATTGCTTTAACGTATTCCCAATCATTTATTTATTTAGTATATTGATATATAATTTATGAAAATGGAATTACAAAAAGAAAACCTTATTATATAGAAAACACTCACAAACCATATAACTAAGTTTGAACAGACAAACCATTGTATGCTCATTAAACCTTTTGCCTTTTTTGTTTGCTTTACTAAAGATAGTAGGTAGAATTAAAAGTGGGCAAACCAGGGATAAACCATTTAGAATATACCTTTTACTTAGGCTTATAATGACTTTCCATACTGCATCAGTTTATTTTGTACTGAAGTGAATAAATTAATCTACATGCTTAAAGTAAACAAAGCTATCCAAACAAGTTTAGTATATATTGATATAAACAAAAAAGGTTCATTCATTATAAATTGAGCAATTTTAGATTTCTTTTCATTGTAATCAAAATGTAATCAGAATTACAAGGTATTTTGAAAAGTAATAGATTAAATCAAATTACAGATTGTTGGCTAATTAATAATTTAAGAAACATTATTAATTAAAAAGCTGATTAATGGTTACAATAATGATAAACCAAAACTTGTCTCCACACATTATTAGTATGCATTGCCTATAAAAGAGGCAAAAGATAAAATTTCAATGGTTCGCGTAACAGAAAACTGTCAACTCTAGCGTTTTCATTTGTATGACGTCATGTTTTGAAATGATTTAAATGCCCCAAAATAGGTTTCTATACATGTGGATTTACGTGAGAAGTATATTGTAACAGTCATTTTTATGTACATCTCGGAGTCTGCGCTAAGAATAGATATATCGAGAATTTTATCACAGTGTTGATTACAAAGCGAAAGAATCTCGTCATATTATAATTTAAGTTTTCAACGTTAGGCTGACATATTAACGTTTTAAGAGATTGTTTTGTTCTGAGGATCATTATTACATTACATGTACCAGGGATTATTCATTTTTTCAATATGTCTTTGTTGCGTTTCAAAGACATATTCCAGTTCACATAGAGTACACAATATTCACAGCAGTACACCTAATGTCCTCATGACTACTTGTATTGTCAAATGCTGTGGTCATGTTACTTGAATTCTGGTAACAGTTATGCGTAAAGGATAAGGTTTTCAGTTTTTATATATGTTTTTACGATAACATATGGAAATGCACTATTTTATCTTCCAACGAGTACTTTAACTTCAAATAGTTATAGGAACACTGAATAAGAGCATCATTTCTATTACTTCAATGACATGAATAACACGTAAAATTCTAGAATTATACACCGTTTTATTTCTAGTTCTTAGCCTTTTTATCCTTTTACTGATATATTGGTTAATTCTTATTCAACGTAAATTTTAAGTTCAATTAAATTATGACGTCAAACTGTTTTCCCTTCCTTTGAGACTGACACCACAAAAAAGTTGACCTTACATGTAAACAACTGAACAATGTCAGCAGTAAGGATGACTTAGACTGGTATCAACCCAATTCCAACAAAGGCGCGGTCAAAAATTTAATTGGTCGATAAAAAAGTAAAGATTTTTTTTATTGTTTTGTTGTCTCCTTCCCCTTTACATTTATTAGACAATGTCTGGGAGTCGAAACACTTATAACACGATTTTATTTTTTATAACTGTTAACATGAGACACCACTTCAAAATTTTATCGTGTGGTATTTCATATTTTAACACCAAATAGTATGCTTTCCATGTTATCATTAAACCCTTTCCACTTAAATTGTTGTGAACGAACATAAATCATGTTATGTCTTTTTATGTTTTAGTTAATGCACAACAGTATGTATATGTACGAACAGGCAACACTGTTGAATTACAATGTCAAAATAAGTCCACTACCAATAACATTACCTGGTTTGGACCCCAAGTTGTGTCTCCTATTTCTAAGGGGAGTACAATTTATTGGAATTCGGAAAATGATCGTATCAGTATCACTAAACAATATAATCTACGAATATCTGGATTGAAAAAATCTGACATTGGAAAGTATAAATGCATTGTAACCACAGGGATAATTTCCTACCAACATGAAATTCATCTGATTTTAGAAAGTATGTATATACCAAGGAGAATATATATGTTTTACATGTACTTCATACATGTCATATTCATTACATTGTCTTTGAATAACACAAGAAACGTATAAGAAAAATTCCGGTTAGAATTGCAACATTATGCTCGAGTCTTGATACTACACTTAAATCATCATATTGCTAGCTTATGAATTTAACAGATTAGATGTTGTCATTAGATGGTCACTTTATTACCACTATTTGGCCAATGATAATCGGTATTGTCCACATATTGCCGTTGACGTCAAAACAATTAAAAGACTGTTATCAATATTGTGTTGATTTTAGTCGATGTACAAATCTTGTATCAATATTAAAAAATGCAATTCAAGGTAAGCAAAACACAAAAAATAATTCACATGTGTTTACCTTTGCTTTATTTTAAGCAAAAATTTAACGGCACTCTGCTACACTGTAAGACGCCAATGCTTCCGTAGAGTCATAATTTTTTCAGATATATTTTCAATCGACTGTTCAGAAAATGACTTAGTTATACCGAGATTATCAAATAATGATTAAACCAGGCATACAACACAATTAATTATACATTGATAGTACTGCATTGATAAATGAGAAGTATAATAGAAATGGTGCGTCAAGATCATGTTAAACGTGATGAAAAAAAACAGCTACACGAACATGACATAAGTTACAAAAGTAATGTAATATTAATGAAGATCTTCTGAAGGACTTTTTTTTGAAAACAGTAACTTTTCCAATCCAATCATCGCCTATCTTATACTTAACTCCACAAATCATTGAAGAAAATAGTATAATAAAACCTATACTCATGAAATGATCCCGCATACAAATTTTGGTAATCTGTTATTAGTATTTCGCATTTTTTACTCGATTAAGTTGACAGGCATATTTAAACTGTGCAAATGAAAATCATTTTTTGTATACCTTTTTAGGACCCCCAAAAGACCTTAGGATCACAAATGCAAATGCCGATAATATTATTACCGGTACCGAGGGAATAGAGCTTACACTTCAGTGCAAAGTAGAAAGTGGCACACCTAGAGGATCGTTAGTGTGGATACATAATGGAACAAATCTACTGAAAAACAAAAGCGGACGTTTAAGTTATACTTTTGTACCAAAGAAATCGGATCACCTTAGTCAATACACATGTACATTATTTAGTTCTACAATAGATTTACCTTTGTCTCAAACTGTTACAGTAAGAGTTTCATGTGAGCAAATTTAAGACCTTGATGGCTATTGAAGTCTTATACAGTATTGTCATTGCATGTTTATATAGTTGTGTTCAGGATGTTATACTTTTCAAATGGAAATAATTACAGAAAATACTGCAACGCATGGTATATTATCATTGAATGAAAAGGCTTTTAATACTAATTTTCTTTCATTATATTTTATGTTTATAAACAAATCATTCCGTAGTTAAGAAACAGAAAAAATGACAATCCAAACATTTTTGACAATGTAGTTTTAATGAGTGTTCTTGTCAAACATTTGTATTTCAAAAATATTTCTTTCTTGAAGATTGATCAAAGAACATAATACAAATCTTGAAAAACATGGTATGGGCCATATGCCCCGTTGAAAGTGACACTATTCGAGTTAGTCTATAGAAGATTGACAATTTCGACAACCAAGATGATTTAACTGTCAATTTCCAAGCTCTTAGCAAAAGCATAGCCTAGACTTCATCATATTTTGCTTACATACATTAACTACTACGTAACACTCCTTCCTCAAACTGTAAGCTCTTCTTTTAGAGGGGAATGCTTCTTATTCCAAATTACCAAAATTTAGTATGCGAAAGAACGACTGATATCGCAACCTGTGTTAAACTGTCGACTGTTGTTTTAGCTACGCTGTCATATTACTGTCCATTATCCCATGTTCATGTGTTGTTCCAAAGATATCAATATGCAATAAACGATAGGAAAATCTAATCATAGATACCGGGCCTTTTTTCCACATCACACGCATTTTAGGTTTATAGAAAATGCATTAGTCACGTTCAAATAACGAAAAATTGAAATGCCGATAATAACAACTGGTTGTAAGAAAACTTCCAAAGTTAAATCAAAGCATCTGGTACAGTTTCAAACGAAATTCGAACTTGTGAGACAAAGTGTGTTCTCATTTTACCTTCCAATATCTTTTTCTCGAATTTCTGTTGTTCATTTGATAAGAGAATGGAAACAAGTAATGTTTAAAAAAAGACAACAAGCAGACAACATAACAGAAACCAGCACAACACCAATTGGTCTTCAACGCAGCGGAAAATACTGCAACCAGATGTGGGCTTCGATTGGTTCCTAAATATTAATTAGGTCAGTGAAATGGACACCACACTTTTTTCAGAAACATACAAATACTTTTGAAAAAACACACAAGACAAACAAATGCTAGAGGGTCTAGCCTTTGGACAGGTGCAAAAATGCGTTGGTGTTAAACATGTTTTTTTATGAGACCTCAAATCTCCCCTTATACATGAAGCTAAAGTGTTATAAGCAAATACTTAACAAAACAGACGTAAAACTCAGTTAAGATTAAAAGGACAAAAGTAACTGACATTAAAATCAATGAAACATCATATGAAAATCAACAAAAATATTTAACAAACAGGAAACATGAACTAAATTAGTTGCTGTATTTCTAAAAGTAAAGGACAATATTTCCCTGGTGATCATATCCTGTTGCAATTATATCAATTATATCAAATATTTTAAATTTGATTTCCTGTAAAAGTTTATTTGTTATTAATGTAGAATTTGGAAAGCTATAATTTTTTTTCAAACAAGTAATCGCTGAATTGTGACAATTAAGTGATTGAACACCATTATTATATATTACAGTTAAATTTTAGAACATTGCACAATGATTTTCTTTCATACTGTCTTTCTAAAAAGTTTTGTTTGAATTGCTTAAATTAAATACACCATGTTGACAAATTGATAAATTAATAATATCATCATAAAAAAAACTGTGTCGATCAAAAAGGAAAGCATTTTAAAATAAAAAGGAAAATGATGATTCGATAATATCTGATCTAGGTCATTTAAAAGAGGGACGAAAGACACCAAAGGGACAGTCAAACTCGTAAATCTAAAACAAACTGTTTACGGCTGCCGAAAATTGTTCAGATAACCTTACAATTTTTACATCTTAACTTCTTAGTTTTGGGTTTCAACATCACAAAACAGTATTTGTTTTTTAATACAAAAAATGTTTTTCACCCATTAGTATCTTATAAAATAACAGGAAAAAATTTGCATTGTTTCAACGGAAATCGATTTATTCTTTTTTCCATCTAACATCTTTTTAATATGTTTTCTAATCTGTTCGTTTCTCCTCATAACATCTTATGTGTATATTATAGATGCCCCACGTGTCTATCTGAAAACAAATGAGTCTCAAATAAAGATTACTGAGGGACAAACACTGACAATAAAATGTTATGCTGAGGGAATTCCGGAACCCAAAAATTTTACGTGGACAAAACAATTGCAATTGATCTCAGCCTTATCTACCTTATACATTGATGCTGTCACAAGAAAGGATGCAGGTATATACACTTGTACAGCAAGAAACTTCATTGGATTAGGGAATATTGATGCAGATGTTGTTGTTTTATGTAAGTTTTGACACTTATCATTCATTAAGACCTATGTGTCTTTTATTTACCATTTAAATATATTTCCTATATCACAATGTAACTAGTGATCGTTTCTTTCTTTGAACATAAGTTATTTGTATGCAAGTTGTTGTCCTTCCACCAAACTTAATAGTACTAGCTTTAATTTTTAAGCACGGAATTTATCATGTTTAAATGTGATTTGAATTAATTTATAGAAAGTGAATCAATTGGATGCGATTATTTGAAGTTTGTTTGAAGATATGTCAAAAACTTAACAAAACTTTATGTAAAACTTTTTTGATGAGTATTTTATTACCCTGATCATTTTTCTACCATGATTTGTAAATTTATATATTTTTGTGACATGATATCTATAGAAAATTGAATTTTTTGTAAAGACGATTTAAATAAACTCATAATAGATACCAGGATTGAAATAAATATTTATCCGAGACGCGCGTTTCGTGAACAAAAGACTCACCAATGACGCTCGAATAAAAAAAATGCTAAAAAGGCCAAATCAAGTACGAATATCTTATTCCGTTATTGTAAGAACCATTAAGGACCTAACACTCGAAATGTGTTGTTAAATACAACTAGAGTAATCTATTCTTTGTGTGGAAAATCTTTTGTAAAGCATTGGGTATGTTGTGTTAATACAGATGGTTTAATATTGGAATAATAAATGTTTTCAATTGGAGTATTTTTTTAATTTGTTTTTAATTTATACCAATTATTCATTATTTTCTAATGTTTATTTCTTTGATATCAATTCAAACAGTACAACTTCTTACAAGGTGACCGAACAGTTTATACTTATAAGTGTAAACCTACCATATTTGCATTCAAATATCCATTATGCACACATTATGTCTTGACTAAATATTTATTTACCTCAACCCTTATCCAAATTCATATGGAAACCAGATATAATGGCATATTTATCATGTTTATTCGGGTAAAGCGGTAACAGGCATCAATAGATTCTGGTGTACCGTGAAGTCATATTCTATTCTTTCTTTCATTTTTGCTCCTCTGGTTTGTCTATAGACTTCTATATGCAATTAAGTTTTCTTTGGTGAATTAGTTGTTTGTTTCTATAGTGATAGACAAATAACGCAATGTTGCACCTAAATGTGTTAAATTTTAAACTATTATGTCTTTTTTTTTTATCTCACTTTGTTGTCAATATAATGGAATTATCACACAAGTTTTAGAAATAGGTTTAGTCCACCATTTTCCATAAAAAAATGCATGTAGGAATATGACAGTTATTTTCCATTAGTTTGATGTGTTTTGCGTTTTGATTGTGTCATTTGTTAAGGTACTTTCCGTTATGAACTTTCTTAGAGTTCGGTATTTTTGTTATTTGACTTTTTTCCAAGTGTTTCGTAAAGGGAGTGAATTGAAAAGTCTAATATGTGTCCATTCAAGTTTGCACGAACCTGCACCAACAGCTTTTACAGAATCGACGAAAAGGAGGAGTAAGGAAATCGTTTAGTTTTATTCAGAATTATAAATATTATTAATATGAATAGTCCAAATCACTACTTTGTTTTAAATTTCACAACCCAATTATTTAAAAGTGTAGTTTTGTCCCCTTCTTGTTATTTGAGGCATAAAACATAAAGAAATAATGTTCCGGACATCACAGAAGACAATCACTAATCAAATTGTTTAGAATACAAAGTTTTGTTTATATTTCAATCCTTCTCTTAGTTGATATTATCTTTTATGCAATATAGAATTTTCAAAGATATTAAATATTAATCAATATATCATCCGAGACACTAATTTAATCTCAAGAGCTGATCTGTTAGAGGGATTATATTTGTTGAGGGTTGATATAGTGTGTGATTAGAAAAGTCATATGATATACACTTAATTAATTCTCAAGTTGATGTTTTTTTCATGTGAAGTTACGTCATGCAGATCAGGGATTTGCCGACGCATATGCAACATTCACTGCTATCGATATTATCACGAATGGCTGATGCGTAAACGTTTGTCGTTGAGCGTAATACACATACACTTTACATGTTTTTACTACAACGTATGCAATAAAGACAACATTATAATCCTGCCATCAAGAAATATTGACGGTCCTCACTCGTATATCAGTGTTTATACTCAAGGCTAAGACTAATTCCTCAAACTTATAATTTGCTACTTAGATCACAATCTGTTGATATCTCTTGACCAAACAAAACGATTGTTTAAGCATAACTACATAATAGATGAAATATGCAGTGTGATCTCTCATCTCAGTACCAAACATATGATGCCAACTTGACGGAGGCTTCCATTATCGAAATTGAATATCAATACAATGAACACAACTGGGGACTTTTGCTTAATTTTGATTGATATGTATTCAATTAAAAAATAAAGAATAATAAATTCAATCTGATATTAACCAATTTAATGCAGACATGTCAAACCGAAAAATACAGCATTATTATAACACACGCCGAATTAACAATAGTATCACTTTGTGTTTACAGATCCACCGACTGTAGAAATCAAGTATATAAATTTACCATTTAAAATATTGAAATGTATTGCAAATGGAATGCCTGAAACATACACATTTTATGATTGGGAACATAAATCTGATTATGGTGAGCATATCCGATTTTTAACTGGAAATACAAATGGCAGTCTATTTATACCAAACAACAGTTTCAATGAAACTGAGTATGAAAATAATGGTTTCTACAGATGTACTGTGAGTAATGGGATTCCTGATATCAATGGTCTTACTGAACAATATTCAGATATACTGGTTAATTTTAAAGGTAGGCATTTTAGTAAAGAATAATATTGAAAATTTTAGAAAAAAACAAATTAATAATTTATCTCTCGATCAGATACCAAATGATATAGATTTTAACTGTTTTTGGATTTTTTTTAGAAATTAACCTGTGACATCACTTTTGTGCGTCCATCCAGTCGGGGGATAAAAAAAATACGTGGTTCTGTTGTGCTGTTTTTATGTGCCGAAGTAGGTTGTTTAACGTGTTCGTTTTTATTCTGTGGTTAGTCACCAATTCGACTTTTATATCAATTGTATGTCAATTTTTTATAAATTAACTGTTTACAAAAGTATGATGCATTATATTTAATAAGGATTTTCTTATCCCAGGTAGATAACCTGAGCCGTATTTGCCACAATTTTTGGGAATTTTTGGTCATCAATGCACTTCATTTTTGTTTGACTTTTTTAATATTTTGACCTGATCTCCATTGATGAGTGTATAGTAGACGAAACACGCGTCTGGCATATTACATTATAAGCATATAAAGAGCACCAAAATGATCAATTTATAAATAAATAGACGAACGGCTTTGTCTTTGTCCAAAGGAACAATCGTTAATCAAATAAGATGCCTGAATGCACAAACTTTCATACCACATTTAGTCAAAATGTCTATTACCAACTTTCTACAACTGGTTGTTTTAACTAGCTTTAAAACCATGTTTAACCCACCAAACATTTTTCTCTCAAAATGCCTTTTCCATATCAGAAATGTGGCAGTAGTTTTTCTGATGGATTGTTAATTGATAACATTTGATATTGTTATTTTTCTTTAATACCCTCTTTTGAATTTGCCTTGAAGTTTGGTTTTTGTTGTCATTTTTTTCAGCACTTCGGTGTTGACATGAATATCAATTATGTGGTCATTTTTATAAATTTCCTGTTTACAAAACTTTGAATTTTTCGAAAAACTAATGATTTCTTATCCCAGGCATAGATTACCTTAGCCGTATTTGGCACAACTTTTTGGAGTTTTGGATCCTCAATGCTCTTCAACTTTGTATTTGTTTGGTTTATAACTATTTCGATATGAGCGTCACTGATGAGTCTTATGTAGACGAAACGCGCGTCTGGCGTACTAAATTATAATCCTGGTACCTTTGATAACTATTTACACCACTGGGTCGATGCCTCTGCTGGTGGACGTTTCGTCCCCGAGGGTATCACCAGCCCAGTAGTCAGCACTTCAGTGTTGACATGACTATCAATTATGTGGTCATTTTTATAAATTTCCTGTTTACAAAACTTTGAATTTTTCGAAAAACTAAGGATTTCTTATCCCAGGCATAGATTACCTTAGCTGTATTTGGCACAACTTTTTGGAGTTTTGGATCCTCAATGGTCTTCAATTTTGTATTTGTTTGGTTTTTAACTATTTCGATATACAATTATTTCGAAACGCGCGTCTGGCGTACTAAATTATAATCCTGGTACCTTTGATAACTATTTTCACAATCGGTGATACAATGTAGCACCAATTGGTAGAATTACAGATTACACAGCTATCATGTCCTATTAAGATCCAACACCCCGAACAAAAGAGAGTCACACATTAGTTTAGATAGAGAGACATTGTATATGTCACTCTTTTTTTGATGGTCTGTAATAGTGATTCACAAATAATGAAAATACATCAGTTTTATCCAGATAAAAATGCATGATTAAGGTTTTACATTTATTACTCTGGAAAATTTATGTGCGTTATAGAAAGATTATATGTCGTCAAACTAACCGATATCATATTGGTACCAACAGCGCACTAATAACTTTTTAGACGTTACATTATTACGTGATATGAGAAAATTAGCCCTTATACGGATAAATCAACATGCGTAAAACTGATGACATTGCCTTGTCGATTTAAAACAAGAGTTAATATTAGTTTTCGGACACAGCCAAAACGGAATAAAGCCGTATTGGTTCATCGGCTAAAGGATGTCCACTTCCGGTTTCAATTTTCTAACGCCTATCTTAACTTTGGACGTATCATTATGCATAAAAAAACATTTGTTTTATATTTCTTAACTTCAAATTATAAAATGGAAGGTTTAAATGATATTCAGTAGTTTGTAACGTCTTCAGATTTGAAACGGAAATAATACACAAATTCTTTTAGTACGACTTACGATTATTTCCGTTGGTCAATCGTCAGAACGCAGTCACAACAAATTCCATTATATGTGATGAATGTATCAGTCTATTATTTATACAAATGATAAAAAATAATCTGAAATATACGACAAAAGAGACGATTTTCCAGTTTTCCATTTTCCAATTTCTTTTTCTATATAGATATGTCCGACCTATATGTACATTGTGTACACCTATCTACTTGTCTGTTTTGCTAGAATATGTTTAAACGTATATACTTTTACAATAATTTAATGGAACACATTTTATGCACAGCAAAGGCATTTACACAATAAATTTCTCTCTCAGTGATGCTCGATACCAAAATATTTGAAAATCGAAAACTATATATAAAAAATGAGGGCCTTATAAAACCAAAAACGCCACACAATAAAACCAAAGACAGGCAAGGAATCAGAGTTCTACTCGAGGGAGAAAAATTCCTAAATTTAAATTGGGTAACGAATTTTTAGGACAGCAAATTATCATAACACAATATCCGTATGCTCATGATAGAAACGAAGAATAAGGTACTGAATGATGATATTCTTGGGGAAATACAATCCATCAGCAGAGGTTACAATGTACAACCCAGTGGTAGTAAAGTATTAATGGTACCAATTTGTGAGTTTCTACAATAAAACGAAAAATTACATTATTACCGAACTCCGAGGAAAATTCCAAACGGAAAGTGCGTAATCAAGTGGCAAAATCAAAAGCTCAAATGCATCAATCAAATAGATGACAACTGTCATATTCCTGACTTGGTTCATAGTTTTTTGTTATGTAGAATTTTACCAAAATGTTTGGCCAAGCATTTCACTGTTAGCACCAATACACAGAAAATGAATAGTAAGTGATGCCAGAGGCTTACAATATATGAATTTCCAACAAAAAGAAGTAGAAGTTTTAAACATGGTTAAAAAAATCACAAACGTTTGTTTACTTAAAAATTATATGTTTGTTGGTGTTATCGGCATCTTGTCTGTAAATTTTGGTATCCCCTAAAACATTTGTAAATGAAAAATAATTACTAGTCGTGCACCCCTGCATGATGTATTGTAAAGAAAAATAAAACACGTGTGCTGGAAATAATTGTAGACTTTTCATCTTTGATGAGTTTTTAAATGTAAAGTTTTATATTGTTAATGTCAAATGAATTTATAATGAGGCTTCATAAAACAAACTCTTGTTTGAGTTGTTTCTAAAAAGTGACATTCATTATGTTGTTCTAGTAGATATGATGATAGTCGTAGTCTTTGGTTTTAAGTGATTTAAAACCTTGAGTATAAGATGATTTAAACACCAATCATGCACCTGTCCTTAGTCAGGAATCTGATGTACATTAGTTGTCGTCTGTTTATGTAGTTCATACGTGTTTCTCGTTTATGACTTTTATATAGATTAGTCCGTTGGTTTTTCCCGTTTGAAATGTTTTACATTAGTAATTTTGGGGGCCCTTGATAGTTTGCTGTTCGGTGTGAGCCCAAGGCTCCGTGTTAAAGGCCATACCTTGACCTATAACGGTTTACTTTTATAAATTGTTATTTGGATGGAGAGTTGACTCATTGGCAATCATACCATATCTTATAACCTATATCTATTTGAATCATTTACTGTAAATTCAGAAAATGTGGCGTGCATTTGTATTGCTAATTTGTCATTTCAGACTAAAAGGCGTTTTCATTTTTTTGCTATATTGAGAAAAATCCCTTTTAATTCATATACAAAATTTCTAAATACGATTTTGAATAATTGCGATTAAAACCTTGTCACATTTTTTGCAATAATAAAACTATCACAACAATTTCTTAATTTACAGTAACTTTAAAAAAAAAAATTTCGGATGATTTACCATAAACATGTAAAATTTTGGTAACATTTTTTTTTATTGCAGGCAAACCAGTTTTTAGTTATGACACCGTTGACACAATTTACGGTGAATATCGTATGCCAGCGTCGATAGTAGTGAACATTTATAGTCATCCAAAGTACTCTGCTTTAGAAATAATTGATAAATATGGCAACCGTGTAACGTCGGGAAAGAACGTAAAGTTAATAGAGGAATACAGATCAGTTTTAGCATCCTTTTATGGATCCATCGTCCATGCAAAGGGATACCGATTAACGTTAAAAATAGAGATACTGACACAAGAATATTTTACAGAATATAGGTTTAGAGCGATCAATAACTTCGGCTATAGTGACCACACGACATCAGTTATTCTTGCAAGTAAGTTCTTCAGGTGTTTGTTATAAAATGAAAACTTGAAAATACGTACAATGTATTATTGTTTTCTGCCATTTGTTTCGTATCAAACTAGGAAATATTTTAGAATAATGTTCGATCTACCGTATGCATTGTTCTTGTTCAACTGCCTTGTTTAATAATATAAATGGCGCTTTTCCAGTTTTCCATTTTCCATATTCTTATTCTAGATAGATATGCCCGACCTATATGAACATCTCTCAAAATGTCTTCTTTGCTTTACTTGAATATGTTCAAACGTACAATGTATATAAATATAATACAAATCCAAAATTAAACTGTGATTGGAAGGTTTAGATAACACTTTTCAATTGAGTCAGTACACGGTACATATTTTTACATCCATATTTTAACGTCAAATGAGTGTCAAATAATAAAAGCACATGCATAATGATTGTTCTCTGACGCTGACAACATTTCAAAAATAGTACTTCAATCATCATGATCATTGTATTTTATAGATACACATTCTGACTTATTTTCCAAAAGGAAATGATTAATAATTCAACTACAAATACCAGCAAATGATATATCGCTGTTAAACAATTTCAACATGTTTATGCAGATATTTTTAATAGTTTTGATACACACAAATAACAGAAAAAGAATAGACACATTTGAAAATGAAAATATTGTGCATATTACAATTGTATGGTAGTTTTCTTGGAAATAAATGCACACTGTTTAAGTTTTGTTTGTTTTGATGTACATGTATGAACATCACTTCTTCAAAAGAATTCAGGTATTGCCCTACGGTGTATAAAACAATACTTTCTGGTACACATGTATATTTTACGTATAGAAGATTCTAAGACTTTGCCATATTTAAATTTATATCATGTTCTTTCAAATTTTGATAAAAAGTATGGATTGAGGAGTTTTTTTCAAGCTATAGATTGAGCAAGATTGCCATTATTGTATAGTTTTGAACAAGTACAACATTTTGTTTTAGAATAAAAGTACAACTTAAAAAAGTTACATTAATTTTTGAATTAAGATTTTAATGAGAGCTTTTATGTAGCGGTCTTCGAAAATGAAAATTAAATTCAGTTATATTGCTACAAATATACCATTCGTAAAGTATAAACTGAGTTTTGGGCAATAACCTTCACAATGAATAAGTTCATATATATCGCCTTTTGTAGATTGTAGCTTTACCTAATCAATTGCATCTACAAATTTTGTTTACAATAACGGCGGAGGTTATTGAGAATTTGTTTTTGAAAAAGACCGACCCAATCAAATATTTCTAGAATTATCAACAATAGGAATTAAATGCAAGGCCCGAGAAATTTCAATTTTGCCAGTTATACTGTATTGCAATATTTAGAAGTTCTTAACCTTCCAAGTTTTAGTTGGTTAGTATTGCCAAGTGTTTTTATTTTGTATAGTTTTGGTCGTATTTTCGTTAAAGCCATATTGAAGTCATTACATCTTTAAATTCTGGATTTGAATTCCTATATTTTTGTTATATTCTGCTTCTCCTCAAATGTTATCAATTAGGAGCAACAATAGTGTCTCTTTTTTCTTGTGCGACTGATGTATATAGTATATAAAACTGATGAAAGCATGCAATTAAGTGACGAAATTCAACAAAAAAAAACTGCGACAGCAAAAGAAGACATTGACCACTAAAGCAATATTCTGCTAACAATGTTTTTGACGAGCGTGTACTATTGTAATCAATATTATAACAAACTGTTTATATTTCATTACTCATTCAATAATCTTCGATCGCCTTTATTTGACGAAAACTACTAAAAATTACAAAATCGTGCCTAAAATCATTCGATTCAAATTGTTCTTCAGAGGTACATCTTCTGAACACATATAATGGTACGATGTTTTTTCTCATTATAAGTCTAATCATTTTACTATTGTATGCATAAATCGGTTTATTTAATGCATTATATACGCCTTTTTTTTTTAGGTCCACCCTCTTTACCTCTCAATGTTACCATACTTCCAACTTCAAATGCTGCCTGGATTAGATGGACTCGAAATTTCAACGGAGGGTTCAATCAGACCTTTTACATAGATTATCGCCGTGAATACCATAACACATGGAAGACTGTCCAGGCAATCAACTTCACAAATGTCGATAGGATTTCGTGGACTGTTACCAATCTTCATCCAGGTAGTTCGTATGTTTTCAGAATGTTTTCTCAAAATGTAGTAGGAAAAAGTAACAAAACCGACGAAATAAATGTAACAATACCTGGTAAGTTATTTATCTCGTCAAAACTCTGTAGATTATGTTTCGGATTTTACAATATTTTCTCTTAATCATTAACATAATTAGATTATTCCTTAATGTTGTTCAGATACTTCATGTTGCTGAAAGGCTGTCAAAGCTATGTCATAATTGAACAAAATGTGATTCTTTAGACGGAAAAAGCGATGACTGGTCTAAGCATTTTGTTTGACAAGGTCATTCTAGTAATCATAACACATACACTTTAAAACAATACATCATGTACGTTGAATCGATATTTAACGTTGACAATTTAACATTAAATGAGGGGTTTAAAGTTTAAATTCCACAAAAAATTGCTATATCGTGGCAATCCATGGTTTATACCAGCAAGAATTACAATCTCAGAATTTAAACAAAATGAGTATTTTACGTTTTAATTTCGGTTTAGTGGCAAATTGATTATGATATATATTTAAGATTTATCATTCATAATATTCAATGGTTGTATTGCCGCAAAAAATGATGTTTATGGCACGGTACTTTTTTACTCATCATTTTATTATTATCTTTTATTGCCATGTTTAAAATTGCAACTTACCACGAAGTTTTTACTGTTTGTTTTTATCAACATTGGGTGTGTAATCGGTATAGTAGGGATGATGTTATTTGTTTCTCTATTTTGCAGTGATTATGAAATATATGTTTTTTTCTTCTTCGATTGCTTTTTTATTAAGGCCATATTTGTATTATTATATTACTTGTCTGTTCATTATAGATATTGTCGAGATAGAGTAGCTTTGCAAATCATTTATTAAAATGATTAAACATGTAACATGTAGTTGAAAAAAAGTGTATCAACACTTAAGTGAGAGTTATCGTATTGACACTTATACCACATCTACTTTAATTTTATTAGTTTGATTATTCATGTATTTTGAAGAAAAAAAATCAACACATACATAACAGAATTAAAAAAGATAGATAAAAAAAATGGTTTCATGTGTTTTTCCTTAATGTTTTGAAATCAATCAACATGTCAACTTTTGATAATAAAATAATATATAGGGGATCTACCCTCAGAAATAAAAATCCTTAAGGATTAGGTTCAGTAAGACCCCTTTTTGGCCCCAAAATATAGCAGTTTTACAAAATTGATTAAATGTAAAATTTTAGTTATATTTTGGAAGGTATAATGCCTCTGCTACATATATATGGGCTGTTTCTGGCATTACAATGCACATATATCGGTTACTTGCATCATTAAGTCATGCTAAACTACTAAAATCCTCATAATTTCAGCATTTTTGTTAAATTTAGACGGTTTCTGTCTTAAATGAAATAGGCCGCATTCGTGTTCATCCATAATATTGCAATGTAAGTTGTGTTTAATGATAATACATAACATATATAAGGTCGAGGATGAACACGGATGCGGCCACTTTCATTTTTGACAAAAATCATATGAAAAGTGACAGTTTTTGGCATGTTTGATAGATTTTTCATATTTAAGCTAGAATCGGAGCGATTTTAATGAGTGAATCAGTTCAAATCTTTCACAAAAAATAATTTAATCAATTGAAACAGACATTTAAGTTTTTTCAAAAGTATCCAAAATCTTTCGTCAGATGAACTTGAAATTTGAGGCCAAAACCGGCCATTTCCGGACCTACTCCTTTTAAAAAATAAGAATTTTTCCAATAAGTTAAATTAACGTTGCATACAGGGAGACACACAAATTTACCTTTGCGTACATTCTATTAACAACAAAAACAAACACGAGAAGGTACTAACAGAAAACATGTCAGCAAATAAAAACGCACAATGCAGACACACAACATTGTGACAGTGAATAGCAGATAAGACGCTCATAAGATATACATACTGACAACTTTATAGCTTTGAATTTCGATCATTCATGTAAAACTGGGATAAATGACATACGCTCGATTTTCGATTTTTCCCCTTCAAAACAAGATCAAAGACTGTTAAGGTCCGTTATCTATTATAGTCTTAAAAAAAGCATGTTATTCGTAAACAGAGGAGTAAATCTTCTTTAATACACATGCTATTTATTCATCAACCATTCTATAGAAATCAATTAAAACATAAATGCAACCATCGACCAAAGTTTTTTGGTGTGTTTATGTATATCCTTTTCTGATAATAAGTTCTGATATGTAAACTTTTGGATTTCGGTGTAAAATCAATATTAAATATTTTCTGAAAAGGCTCCCGTTGTGTTTTTTTCGAAAGGTTGATATTTTCCCAAATATATTATTGCATGTAAAACAAGTTAAACTTACGGTTGTTTTTACTTTTACAGTTAAAACTAAAGATGATAGAATTCATAGTTTGCTTCTTACCGCGTTGATCGGTTCATCTTCACTATGTCTTATATTTCTGATTGCCACAGTAAGTTATCTTATTAAAAGATCGAATTGCATACAACGTAAAACTGACGTTCAACATGGTTCTCGTCAAACATACGAAATCGATTGTGGTCCATATGACGAAATAGACGAAGAGCAGATGGAAGATAATCTTGAAAATAACAACGAAGTCGAAACAGCCATTGACAGTGAGTACGAAATACCATGCAACCTGTTACCACAAAACGTTAATAGTGACGATAAACAGAAACGTATATCTTCATCAAGCAGTGTCAAAAGTGAGGAAAGTGATGGAAACGAAACATTTGCAAAAGATATCTGTATCAATTCTTATGAAGATTTAACGGAAAATCGAGATCAACCTTTACCATACGATTGTACTGCGTAGTGAAATATGGTGTTAAGAACTTGTTTATGTAATTACCAAAATAAAATGCAATCTTTTAAATATTTTGTATGAAAGGAGGAAACCATTTTTTTCATTTCATCATGCACAGACCTCGACATAACTTGTCTATCGCCCTCTTGACCCCCCTCACCCGTCTGCATCATCCGTTGCACGTCAAATTTACCAATTGAAATATGATCCAAAAACACTAGCTATAGACCAATCAGAAACAAATTTTGCCACATTATTCTTTAATAGTGTTTGTTCCAATAACATATCATTTTTTTTTATCCCGCTTTCTATTAAGAATATATAGACAAAAGCAAGTAATGTATTAAATCTTGTACACTGCTATAAATAGAGAACATTAATCAGAACACAAATGTAAGGATCCACCTACTATCAATTTGTACTACATTTGAACTCACTGTAGCCATTTTCGAAAAAAATCTTTTAATATTCATGATATTTTTTTTATCAAAACTCCTACTCAAACTTAGAATCATTTACTTTCGATTAATGGGCTTGTTATCATGATTATATGAACATGGTTATACACAATACATTCACCTACTTGTGTAATTTGATTTGTTCTACCGTTATGGAATATCTGTGTCGCAATTGACAACGGATATGTAGACAATAACAATTGAGTGTTTTGAAATATCAGCTGTATTTGTAATAGGCTAAGAAACAGGTGTTATGCCAGTTTAGCGAGTTATTACTCCTGTTTCGAGCCGAGTACAAAAACAACTGATATTTAAAGACACCAAACAGTTATTGTCTTTGTCCTGCAATTAATTATAATTCTGTATATTGCTTGTGATTTGAAAGACACAAAAACTCAATTTTTTTGCATGCATTTTCGATTTTAAATCCCATGAGGCCCGCGTATTAATATTAAAATCACACATTCACATAAAGACGGATTCGCAAGAAAAGAATCTCGACTTGTCAACGATAATACATCGCCAGAGGTGAAAACTTATCTTTTTTAAAATAACAACTAATTTCAGCAGTAAAAAACAAATAACAAAACATTGTCGAATTTGAAACAAAAGTGCACGAGTTGTTCTACACTTTAGAATTTCTTTTAAAGATCGCCGGACAAGCCATTTACGTTCCTGATACCTTAACATGCATACTGAAACTAAGATGGTTGATTTTGTTACACATTTTCACATTCAAGTTTTAAAATCGATGATGTCTTCGTAGAAACTACTGCTGTTCATGTTTGTCTGTTATTAGAAAATTGATTTAATTCTTATTGCTCTGAAGAAATGTTTGAAAACAAACATAACGTATAAAAGTAATCGTTTAACTAAGTTCGCATATGGTCAAACATTACGTCATTGGAATGCGACTGCATTACACATTCTAAGGTCACGCAAGTTTATACAACACCGGTCAACAACAATACACAAACGTAGTCCGGCAGCGGGTGGAGCTTTCAAGCGATATCTGTATAGTATACAGATACAGCATAGCTATATCTGTAGGGTTGTATCTGTATAGTAAGACACTCAGTTGCAGGATAAATAAAAGTTCTGTCCTGTTTAATCAATTTGCATATCAAGGATTCTTACATGCACGAGCAACATGAAGGGTATCCCATGTGGAACAGAACCTACTTACACTAAGATAGCACCTGTTATAATTTCAATATTTTAGTGCTCCCAAAGTGTCTATCTTGTCTGAACTAATTGTGAACTTGTTCAACGGTTTCATGTTTACGGCGTTGTCAGAGTCAAACAACTTATGAGTTTTGAACGTTCCCTGCATATCTTTCATCTCTTAAATGTTTTATTTAGAATGAGCAAACTTCGATTTAGAATTTAGTCAGCTCGGAAGTTTGCCAATGCTAGTGTGGCAGATATTCCATACCCTTCTGTAGTTACACTTACGAAAAAAAGATTCAGTTTAGAACTATATGTGTGGTTTTTTCATAGTGTTTTTGTCTTTTCAACTTTCCACTTTTTGTTGTGGTGTTTAATCCGTGTGAATATTATACATATTTCAACATCACGTAATAAACTTAGCTGACTTTTTTTTTTAAACGGTTATATTATATTGTTGAATATAAAAACTATGCTTTCAACGTTTCATATTACACTAAGTATATTATTTTGCGAAAGAATAATCATTTGGGTTACATTTATGTTATAGTGTTTGGCGTTTTATTACCTCTCTCTATTATTGAAGAAATTAAAATCAAGTAACTGAGCCGTAAAAGTTCACTTTACAAATGGTCTGACTGCATTGTGACTAGGCCTATTGTTATCACCATAATGCCGCTTTATTTATATGTGTTCATTTCTTGCAATCACCTTTTACTTCATTACAAACGCTCTAACCAAATCATTCCACAGTCAAATATGCTACAAAGGAGAGTATATTATAAACAAATGCAGGATAACCTTACAGTCAATTCATGTAAGACCAACATGTTGGAGTTAAACTTTTAGTTTCTGAATAATTCCTTTATGTAAGTATGGTTGAAAAAAACCAAACATCAGCGGTACAAGTAGAATAGGTTTACACTTGTATTTACAGTCTTAAGGGCAATTATTTTGTTTATGTTACAGTAAACATGATAAATAGCTGAAACTAGGAATTACATGTAATAACTAAAATTTAAGAATACCATGTTATCTCCAATGCAATAAGAAAATACAAGAAATTCCTGCAACGGACCAGTTATTTCCAGTAATTACTAATTTTAAAATGAATTTTTACACCTTTTTACTAACTTCTAAAACAATGCTGTAATATGGTCAGCTGATCAAAAGTTAAGGATATACTAACTATAGAAGATCAGTGAGCACTCTTAAAAAGTGATCAGCCTGAAATGTATTATTTTATGAAAGGAGCATTAACTACGAGATATAAAACAAAAATGATTTTTGTTTGTTAAGTCATTTATGAATATGATACAGTGAAACTATAATCCACTTTTAACAGTCAATCTGGATCTATTGTACTAAAAAAAGCTGAGAAACCTGGTTGGCGAGTTGTGCACTTGCAAGTGAATAATTGGAGTTCATTGAATACGTATCCATGTGACCTTCAATTCAACCCATATCTGTAGATTGGTTACCGATGTATTTAGATTTAAAATTGATTAAATCTTGAATTAATTTTGTTGTTAGTCGCAGTCTCAACAAACAGTAAAAAGCTTCTGTTCCAATTTCGTTAAAATCCAGGATGGTTTACGAAATTAAATAAATGTTTAAAAAAAAACATTAACCTCAGGGTGAATGTGATGTTAACAGGAGAACAAAAATAGTCCATTTATAAGGAATATACAAAAAAGGATAGCTTTTTACAAATTCTACTCCTGGATATTATCAAATGATCATTAACAAGCCCTTGTCCAAGTTTGGTAAAAATCCACGATATTTTGAGAATTTAAGTAAATTTATTATTAAAAAACTTTAACCAAAGTGTGAATGTAATGTAAACTGGCAAAAAACTAAGTCTATTTATCAGTAAAAGACGTAAAAAAAATGATTTTATTTTTACAGATTTAATTCTTGAAAATTATCTGATGAACATAAACAAGCTTCTGTTCACATTTCGTAGAAATCCAGGATAATGTATGAAAGTCATCACTGAAACAACTAGTAAATACATGTAACTACTAAATTCGCTAGTAATTACAGGTACAAATGTAGTTACTGAAATGTTTAGTTAATACGTGTTATTCATAATTTCATCGATTTACTGTAACATATACAAGAAAAGCCAACGCATATTTAAAATGTGAAGACACCTGTACTTGTTTGTTTCCTGATAGTGTAATGTAAGATAATAGCTGGTCATACATATTGTTAAAAATGATGCAATTAAATTAAAAGGCGGTATACATTATCAAAATTTTGATATAAGTCTTCCAATTAAATAACGAATATTTAAGATGCTTGGTAGCATACAGATAACCTTTCTTGTGTATGATAATTTTGATCAGATCAGCGACGATAGTTTACATTATATGTGCACAAACATCTATATATTTGCTTAATTGGAACATATCTAGCAGCAGTAAAGTTTCTTTTCGGGTTAACAGCTACATTTGTTTGAATGATTTAGTAAAACAGAAATAAGTTATGCAAATTTTGCAATTTGTTGCTTGATATTTATGTATATATCACATGTATATTTAAAATGTGGAAATGGAAACATACTGTTGTTTCATATAATTTTCAAACTACATTACAATCATAACAGTACTGTGAATGCTATATTTTTTAATAAACTAATAAAGGAGACACATTAGAAGATGTGGAATTGCTAAACGCAATATGTGTTTGTTGTATTGACTAATAGTTATAACCAATGTAAGGTTCTGTAAACACAAGTATGACCACCTTCTGTTTCAATCATTTAATAATAGACGTTATCAATGTGTTGTTGTAACTTAAAATGATTTGTGAAATTTTGTAATAGAAAGTTAAGATAACACAATTATATATTTTATCCATGCCAGGCACCAAGTACCGCGCATTGCTTAGGAAGGGTCGTCATCGGTTTAATGTTAGCTAACATCACCCAAGTTTTCGTTTATTTACAGTAAGGTTATAGTTGATAAGAAAATGGCGTTTCAAAAGTTCCTGCTTCATTCAATTTGTATTGTTGTTTCCTCATAGTTCAAATTGTTTTAAGCCTGACCATCACTTTTTGGCGTTGTAAGAACTCGAATATTGCTGAATATTTGAAATTTCAACCAAAGATGAAAAACTGGATCTTCCATCACTGTATTGGATACCTAAACTACATAAGTGTCCTTACAAACAACGGTATATTGCTTGGTATACCAAGTACTCCCTGAAACCTCTCAGCAATCAAAGACGGGCTTCACAGTTAGTGTGAAACTGCCTATTCTAGAGGTGGCGTGAATCAGATGTGGGTAGTTAAAAATTCCAAAGATCTTTTTTAGAGTACATACACAAGTAATTCACACTCCAAACTAAAAGACAAATTGAAAGAGTTGGTATTACTTTGCTTCATAAAAAAGAATGGCCAACGTAGGTACAAGTATCTTGTCTTCGGGAGGGATAAATCCTACTTTGTAAAGAATCACTCTGATTCAAACAAAAAATTATCTGAAACTGATATTATCAAGTTGCTTGATTTCTTGATTGACAACATATTTGGTACGTTCGGAGGACGTGTTTTTTCAATAGACTGTCGGCAATCCAATGGGAACAGACTGTGCCCCTCTACTTATCGACTTGTTTTTGTATTGTTATGAGGCTGACTTCATGCAGGAACTTCTTAGGAAGAAAGATTAGAAGTTAGCAATATCCTTTAACTCTACTTTCCGCTATATAGATGATGTTCTTTCACTAAACAATTCAAAATTTGGTGACTATGTGGAACGCACCTATTACATCGAACTAGAAATAAAGGATACTACATATACAGTTGAGTCGGCTTCATATCTTGACTTACATCTAGAAATTGACAATGAGGGTCGGTTGAAAACAAAACTTTACGACAGACAAAAGAGATGATTTCAGCTTTCCAATTGTGAACTTTCCATTTCTAAGTAGCAACATTCCAGCAGCACCTGCATACGGGGTATATATCTCCTAATTGATACGATATTCCCGTGCTTGCATTTCCTATCATGATTTTCTTGATAAAGGGTTGCTGCTCACAAGGAAGCTATTAAACCAAGAGTTCCAAATGGTGAAGTTGAAATCATCCCTTCGTAAATTTTACGGACGCCATCACAAGTTGGTTGACCGTTATGGAATAACAATTTCACAAATGATATCGGATATGTTCCTTTCGTCGTAACTACAATCCCCTTCCCTTTCATAAACGTGACCTACCGAATTAGACTATTTACCGGATTTGTAATCACATAAGCAACACGACGGGTGCCACATGTGGAGCAGGATCTGCTTACCCTTCCGGAGCACCTGAGATCACCCCTGGTTTTTGGTGGGGTTGGTGTTGTTTATTCTATAGTTTTCTATGTTGTGTCATGTGTACTTCTATTTTTTCTGTTTGCCTTTTTCATTTTTAGCCATGGCGTTGTCAGTTTGTTTTAGATTTATGAGTGTTACTGTCCCTTTGGTATCTTTCGTCCCTCTTTTACTGTTTTATATAAAACCAGTGTGATACTTCTGATAAAATATCGCACCTGATACCACAAGTATTTTGTGGCATTTTCAGATCTTGAATGACATAAACTGGATTTAATTTAAGAGTGTGCGTTATGAACCCATCCTTTTAAATCAATTGAGTTTACTTGTTGAAGAAAGTAGAACATTTACAAATAGACACGATTCTGGAGGTATGCTTCTCTTAAAGTTATTACTTTTTAACATTTCTCTAGGAGTTTACTTGATATTGCATACCGACTCGAAACGTTTATTTTGTGCTTTATTATATAAAGCCATAAGAACATATTCTAAATGAAGTAGACTGTCTATTCACAGACGTTACTTGGTTTATAAATACATGATTGAGGATTAGTTTCTCTACTGCAGATTTAATAGAAGTGATGATGATTGATAAGGTAAAAGAACCGTTGAACAATTAAGTTCGGGTAAAAACAAAGAGATTCATGTTATTATATAAAGTGGGAGTGAAATCGCCCTTTCTAGCATCATGAGTTATAGACTTACATTTCGTACTGTCATGTAGAAATTCTCTGTAAACCATACATAAGTCATGTATACTTTCGTTGAATGCTGATTAAGAAACGATTTTTCTTAATTTATATGCTTTGCAATTTTTAATTTTGTTGTGTTCAATCCTGAAAAAATGTTAAAACATATAAAACGCAAGTATATCTGATTAATAAAAAACACATACCAAGAAAACATGGAATATGTACAGCCCTTAACTTATGCCATCAATAGTTTGTGAAGATAAAGCAAACACAAAAGAAAAGACCCGCCTATGTTGACAGATGAGGGGCATTTGTTTTCAATCTCAATGAGTGGTTCGGGTTAAATTATATATGCAGATGTAGACACATGCAGTTAGAACAATAAATCGTTAACAGTAAAAAAAAGGGCAAATTAATCTAATAAAAAGTAAATTTCTATGGAACGCCGGAACTGTCTTATAGTGTTATTATTTAATGTGTTTTGTCGATTTGCCTTTACGTCCTGTCATTTCTTCTTTATGTTATGTGCAGATGCCTTTATAACCTGACACGGTATATCTGTGTTATATCAAATTAGTAATTTGTTTGGTCAAACAATTGTATGATTTGTCATTGATAAACTTTGTTGTGTAAAATATGCATAACATTATGCTGTAATTACTATATATTCAATCTGTGAATACTTCGGAACTTTATGATCAACCACCTTTACATTCTTGCGCCTGTCCCAAGTCAGGAGCCTCTGGCCTTTGTTAGTCTTGTATGATTTTAAATTTTAGTTTCTTGTGTATAATTCGGAGTTTAGTATGACGTCCATTATCACTGTACTATTATGCATATTTTAGGGGCCAGCTGAAGGACACCTACGGGTGCGGGAATTCTCGCTACATTGAAGACCCATTGGTTGCCTTCTGCTGTGGCTTGCTCTATGGTCGGGTGGTTGTCGCTTTGACATATTCACCATTTCCTTTCTCAATTTTATCTCATATTTTATCTATGTTGTGTCTACTCTTCTTTCACGTTAGTCAGTTACTAATTGCGTCCTGTCTCAAGTGTTTTTGTTATTTCAAATGTTGTAAGCGTTTTGTTATGATACACCTTTGTTCTATGTAAATCTCATGCTATTATAGTCTTTTGGCGTTATGTTGTGTTTATACATATGTATCTCCAGTGAAAAACATAATACATCATGATATAATTTATATGTGTTTTGCCGTACAGTTGATGCTCTCGGTGAGCATTCATTACGTCATGTGAAAATGCCTTTTACATTATGTGCAAACAACTAATACGTTTTGTGCAAATCTCGTTTACCTAATGTGCAAATCTCGTTTACCTTATGTGCAAACATCGTTCACCCTATGTGCAAACATCGTTCACCCTATGTGCAAACATCGCTACCTTATTTGCAAACACCTATTACGTTATGTGCAAATACCTTTTAAGTTATATGTTAAAACTACATTATTATGTGCAAACATTATAACGTTATGTGCAAATACCGCTTACATTATGTGCAAACATCGATTACGCTATGTGCATGATGTGCAAATGCCTATTACATTATGTCCAAACATCTATTACATTAGGTGCAAACACCTATTACGTTATGTTCAAACACCAATTACGTTATATGCAAACACCTATTACGTTTTGTAAACGCTTTTTTGACACAGATTAAAACAAAACGCATCAGCGATATACATTTTGAAAAGTAAGAAAATTAAAAGTTTCAGCTTTCTATAAAGCTGAATTACTTCGCTGTATTCATTTTCAAGGTACATTTTTTTGTAATACCCATTGGATGCTGATGTGTACTGAAGGTAATATGTGTGCATCGGGTTGTTGATTTAGTATTAGAAATGTAGTATTTTTATATATTGATTGATATAAAAATGTTATATAAATATTTAGTTTTTTGTTCTACTTAAAGAGTGTGCGTTATACATCCATTCTGTTTATATTTAGTTCTCTTTACTTGTTGAAAATTAAAATATTTACAAATATATAGACACGATTATCGAGATGTGTCTCTCTGGAGTTGTGCCTTAATTGACAAAAATCATAAATACATAATGCATTTTTGAAAACATTGTACAGGAACATTTTTAGCAAACAAATCGTATATATTGCAGATTAGCAATGCAAGTAAAGACGTTTTAATGATTGATATTTCAATTTTCAATTTCAGTGTGTAATATATGCATAATAAAACGACCATAAATTAATACCACTTGATCTGAAATGTAATACACACAGTTAATTTTCCGGCATTTGATGGCTTAATATCATCAGAGGAGAACAATCTGTTAATATGTATCTCATTCAAGCCAATAAATGTTGCTGAATTTCAGCCACATCATGAAGCAACCAAACATAATCTATATGTGACAAGTACTTATTTCAAGACGGCATGTATGTCGACTGAAACTTAAAGGTCTGCCCTGTTTTTCGAAGCAACATAAAAAGCTCCATGTAAATAACAACATGCAACCTCATTTCTTTACGGAAAATGTGAACGGAAAATGAGTTGATATAAAAGAAAAGAAGACGTGATATGATTGTCAATGAGACAACGCTCCACAAGAGACCAGAATGACACAGAAATGCACAACTTTAGGTCACCGTACGGACTTCACAATGCGCAAAGCCCATACCGTATAGTCAACAATAAAAGGCCCCAAAAAGAATATGTAAAACAATTCAAACGAGAGCACTAACGGCCTTCTTTATGTAATGTTCTTTTCCATCTGCACCAAGCGGGTCATTTCATAGGTCGCCATACCTTGCATACATAATGATAACATATGGTTTTGGAAGGCGCCAAATACATTTATGATTCATAGACTTTTGACAAGGTCAACACATTATATATGCGTCTATTCAGATTATTTTGACTGAGGACGAAGATATTTTTTCGCCATCTCTTATCTTTAGTTTTTTTAATAGCAGGGAGTTTTGGCAAAACTGAGTCCCGAGCCCCCTCTTAATCAAACTGCATATAACACCTCGGGTTCCGCCACTAGTTATTAAATGAGAAATCAAAAAGAGAAAAAAATAGTTTTTTCTTAACATAAATTATTAATATTAAAATTTCGTTAAACTCGTTAGAAACATAAATAAAGTTAAAATTTCTTTAATATTTAAACACACGTACAAAAAAGTGTGTTACTGCATAATAGAGGTTTCTCAACATCTTACGAACGAACGAAAATCGCCCTAACTTGACATAACTTGCCGTAACGAGAAAAGATATCTTTTAATTTAGGATTATCGGCTATGCTCTTTTTCCCTTTGAAATGTCTTTTACGCGTAAAATATGCATGCTTGATTTTTTAAAACCATTTTGAATCAAACACATATTATATTTATTTGATATTATATAATATATAATATACTTTTTACTGTTCAATCAACACGGTTGAAAGTCTTTTTGATCTATAAATTTAAGTGAAGAATATTTAATCAAAGAACAGTAATCGCACAAGAAATTTTAATAAACATGATGACAAAATCACTATTTAGTATATGTGAAAAGGTAAATATAGATTCATGAATATGGATCGAAAGGGATAGGATTTTTTTTTATTTCTAGCTAAAAGCTGATTAACGGTAGAAATTCTATCGTGGACACGAGGTAAAATAAATCTAGGAGTGAACGCCTTTCGATTTAAATTTGAAAAGAAAACATCTCAATAAGTTCCGGGATAACTTCTTTGCCCCCACCACTAAAATCCAAATGGTCTCTTCTTATTGATATATTGTTATAAATTGGTAGATTGGTAGAAAAATAAAGGAAAATATTGAAAGACATATTTTAACTTATATATTGTGTTTTTTTTTGTTATCATGGCCTTTCTTATTCTATGTGTGTATGTTTCCTCTATAGTATAGTTATGAATATAAAATATAAAATTGCGAATGGAAATGGGGAATGTGTCAAAGAGACAACAACCCGACCAAATAAAAAGACAACAGCAGAAGGTCACCAACAGGTCTTCAATGTAGCGAGAAATTCCCGCACCCGGAGGCGTCCTTCAGCTGGCCCCTAAACAAATATATACTAGTTCAGTGATAATGAACGCCATACTAATTTCCAAATTGTACACAAGAAACTAAAATTAAATACAAGACTAACAAAGGCCAGAGGCTCCTGACTTGGGACGGGCGCAAAAATGCGGCGGGGTTAAACATGTTTGGGAGATATCAACCCTCCCCCTATACCTCTAACCAATGTAGAAAAGTAAACGCATAACAGTACGCACATTACAATTCAGTATAAGAGAAGTCCGAGTCTGATGTCAGAAGATGTAACCAAAGAAAATAAACAAAATTACAATAATACATAAATAACAACAGACTACTAGCAGTTAACTGACATGCCAGCTCCAGACTTCAATTAAACTGACTGAAAGATTATGATTTCATCATATGAACATTATAAACATTTTTTTTCTTGTTTATTGTTTCCGTTAAGCTTTTATGGCATACTGTGCATATTTCCTCTATTTTTGATATTTCTAATTTTTCTTTGAGCTAGGGGTGTAATATATAAAAATATATATTTTGATAACTATGTAACTACCAGTTGTGTTAGGGGTGTAACCAGTATACTTTCAACAAGAACACACAAAACTCTATTTCTAACGATGGATCGAGTGCACCTTTGAATTTCTTTAACAGATTCCCAATAAATGTAAAATAAAAAAAGCTATGTTACGACTTATCTATTCAAGATACTCTCCGATACGAAATAATGAAACTCATAGTAACTCAACGAGACCGATTGGACCCATAGAAGGGACTTGTGGATATTTGGAATATATTTAAGTTGTGTTAGGGACGACATCAAAAGTTCAATGAAGGATAAAAAAACTTAATTTACATAGTTTTTTCACTGACCCCCCTACCCCCCTCTTAACTTAATTTGGGAAATATTGATTTACCAATAGGGATATATGTAAAAATCGATTTCAGATATACAAAACTTGCAGAATTTTAACCCCACCCCCTTACTATTTGATTTAAGTTTGTTATCCTGCATCGATCTTTTGATGTCGTCCCTTATCTCGATCACTTATCAATCCTTTACCAAACGCTAATTTCGCAATGAATAGTCTAATTCGGTAGGTCAAATTCATCAAAGGGAAGGGGATTGTAGTTACGACGTAAGGAACATATCCGGTATTCCATAACGGGCAACCAACTCGTGATGGCGTACGTAAAATTTACGAAGGGATGATTTCATCTTCACCAGTTGGAACTCTTGGTTTATTAGCTTCTTTGTGAGCAGTATCCCTCTATCAAGAAAATCATGATAGGAAATGCAAGCATGGGAATATCGTATCAATTGGGAGATATATACCCCGTATGCATACCCATAACTTAATAGTTATTTTCACATAACGTAATAGGTGTTTGCACATAAGGTAAACGATGTTTGTACACAGGGTAAACGAGGTTGGCACAAAACGTATTAGTACATCATATTAATAAAAGGCATTTGCACATGACGTAATGGCTGCTCACAGAGAGTATCAACTGTACGACAAAACGCATATGAATTATACCATGATTTATTATGTTTTTCACTGGAGATAAATATGTATAAACACACCATAACACAAAAAGACTATACTATCATGAGATTTAAATAAAACAAAGGTGTATCAAAACAAAACGTTTAGAACATTTGACATGAGAGAATGTAAATGTGGTTGATCATAAAGTTCCGAAGTATTCACAGAATATATAGTAGTTACAGCATAATGTTAAGCATGTTTTACACAACAAAGTTTAGCAATGGCATATCATACAATTGTTTGACCAAACAAATTACAAATTTGGCATAACACAGAGATGCCGTGTCAGGATATAAAGGCATCGGCACATAACATGAAGAAGAAATGACAGGACATAAAGGCCAAGCGACCAAACACATTAAATATTTACACTATAAGACAGTTCCGGCTTTCCATAAATTTCCAATGATGTATTCATCTGTGGGTCATTTACAAAAATGTTACTTGGGAATTAGAAGTGATAGTTTTACGGCATTTCTTCGTATTATGAATGATTTGATTTTACTAGGATTGCTACTGGTATGGACTTATTTCGTCAAAATAATAATAGGGATAAAGACATAATTTAGATTTACAAAATATAGAAGATGAAAGTAAAAGTATAGAAAAATAATTACCATTGGTTATACAGTTTAATTTGATTAATCATGTTTACTTACTGAGGACAGCATGCCCTTTTGTTTTATTGGTGTATTAATACATTTCACATTACATTATATTAAAAGAAACCTTTTCAATCATAATAATAAGAACTTGTGAATATCAAAAGGACATTTTACTATTTGTACACAAATAACAGGACAATTTATTTTGAAGGATAGAGCGGAAGTACTTGTCGGTCATTGAAGATTTCCGCAATATATTGTCACTTCATTGTGTACGCAAATTGGAGGTTTCCGTTTACAAATTGAATACATTTTGAACATAAGCATGGTTAACTATGTGTACATCAACATGTCGTATGGATGCCTATATACATGTATTGTTGTGTTCACCTTATTGATGCGAGAATCTAAAGGTAAAGGTAAAGTTATCATCTTACTTTATTATCTATGATAGAACCAGGACTTATTAAGGGATATTGGAATTGTATACGATTTTAATTGTAATTACTAAAATTGAGATCAGAAAGGGAAAATATGTTAAAGAGACAACAACTCAACTAAAGAGCAAAATCCAACCGACGCCTACAAATGGGCCTTCAACACAGCGACAAATCCCACACACGAAAAATCATATGACTAGAGGCTGCTGACTTTGGACAGACACACCAATGCAGGGTGGTTGTACATGTTCTTATGAAATCTCAAAACCCTCATATCTAATGTAAATAGGAAAATGAAAGTACTACATAAATAAACAAAGGCCTACAAGTAGTTACTGACATTCAAGTTCTAGACCTCAATTTAACTGATTGAAAGCTTATGTCTTCATCATATGAAAATCAAAAACACTCCCTTCTGTTATTTAATTAGGGGTTTATTGTAATACTATCATTTAATATATGAAACACCACCCGCATGATGCCAAAATCTAGTTTTGAAATATATGTTTTTATTTCCAATTCGAAGACCATATAAGTTAATCAATATTGATACCAAAATATGCCATATTTTATGACCTGACAACAGAAACGTAACTTTATCTCTTTTTAAGTCTGTTTAAAGAGTATTTTCGCTTTAAAGGTGAACACCGACATTCTTGTTTTTTGTAATTAATATTACCATCACAAATTAAATATGAAATACTTGAACGTAAAAGATGTCTGCATGGTCATTTATATTTACAAATTATGTCATTGTACCGATGATAACATTTAATATATGTTTTGATTGGTTTAATTGTGATATGAAAAAACCTCGTGTAATAATTTGTCAGTTATTTATAGATTCATTTCTTAAAAATTAAATGCGATGGCACAAAAATCGAACAAGTTGAGATATATTAACAAATTTTTTGTCGGAAAATTGATTCACATGTTGTATAGTTAGCTCATTTAGAGCTCTCTTATCGTTTTAGCAAAGAGCATTCGACATAGATTTAAATTTCATTTTTATTATTCGTTAACGTGTCTTATACTGATATTATATACTCACATAACACATCTGCGTATAGGAAATTCGAGTATAATTGTATGTCCCTAATGATTAGAAAGCTCGTCAGGTGTTTTGATTGTGTATCATTCATTCAAATATGTCTGTCATTTTTACGTATATAATATAGTCAATAATAATCGCTATTCAGTAAATCAACAGTACGACATGCATGCGATAGAACATAAATAATTCAAATCACGACTCAAACTATTTTTCTTTTAGGAAACTCCATTGTTGTTACCAATACATCTGGCATAATTACTTCGCCTAATTATCCTGGTGAATACAACAATGATTTTGATTGTGAATACATCATTCAAAGTCCGACCAAGCAGCCAATAACTCTAGTATTTGACGATTTTGATATAGAGGACGATGATGACTGCACCAAAGATTATGTAACGGTACGTCAATTACATACTAACATAACATGTATATTTCATTGTAATACGTTACTAGTATTTAGATTGGCTAACAGCCTTCTCGCGTCATTCTGATATCATCCTTCATTTCCAAATGAAATGAAACATTCATGTTGACACGAGCTTCCATTACATAGTGCACAGGTAAATAACATTTACCAAAAGAAGCAATCAATTCTTAAAACAAATATGTAACAATCATGTTAAATGAGACATCGTGTGTGAAAACCATTTTGATATAATTAAGACATAACAAACCCTTAGTTTGCAATAAACAGATTCAGAACAGCGTCACCTTTACATAAGATGAACACTAATAAAAATAAGAATATAAGGTATGAGTGCAGAGAATTGGTGCAATGGCTCCCAACAGAGGATAAATAAAGGCAACAGTAGTTTACCGCTATTCAAAACGCATAAATCCTTGGACAAAAAACAAAATCGGGGTAACAAACTAAAACCGAGGGATACGCATTTGAAATAAAAGGAGAACAACGACACAACACTGAAATGAAACACACAGACAAAAACGAACCAAGCATCAGACAAAATCCCACGAGAATAACAAATATAACATCAAACCAAATACATGAATTTAGGAAAGACAAGTACCTTCACACGTCTTCTCGCAATGTGAATTTACACTAAAAAATAAGAGAAAACAAACCACGCAACGTCAAAATGTAACACATACAAAAACGAACAATAATATAACAATGGCCATCTTCCTGACTTGGTACAGGAAATTTTTGAAGGGGGAAAATGGTTGGTTGAACCTGGTTTTGTGGCATGCCAAACCCCGCATTTTAATAGCCATGTTAAATATAACATTGCAATGACAACATAATATTACAGGACTACAATACAAATAAAAAGGGGAGAACATTTTAGACAAAGAAACACATGATTAATAGATAACAAAAAGCAGCTGGTTTAAAATTCAATACGCCAAAAAAAACCGCGCCTCGTCCACACAAGACTAACCAGTGACGTCCAGATATAAAAAAAGCGAATGTGAAAAAAGTGCAAAGTTGTACAGCACTGAAGATCAAAAGTTGAAAAAGGTTGTGTCAAATACGGCTATGTTTTAAGGCTTGGGATAAACACATCCATATTATTTAGAACAATTAATGCTGCTGCAAACAGTAAATTTTATCAATATGAAAGAGATATACATAATGAAACTGTAGTATTAACTTATTACAGAAAACTAAACCCGAATACATAATGCTAAGACCAACACAAAATAGACTAGAATAGATAACACACATCAAACGAATGGACCATAACTGGTAAAAAACATATGCAGTGGGTTTAAACGTTTTAACAGGCGCCGACCTTCATCATAATATGAAACAGTAATGCAACATTACAACTAACAGAACAACACACTATACTATATCAATTGAGATTGCTTACTTCGACCAAACTGATATATTAACAAAAACTAGTAAACATACACTGAATAAATTTGATCTATGAAACAACAGAAATACAATTTAAAAAAAAAAGGATATAAACCTATGTCAAAAAGACAATTTTAACCTGGACAAAACGGTGTTAAATACAAAAAACTCGTTTAGTTAGGTACACAGGTAAACCTTAAGGATGTCTGCTGGTCATGTTTTTGAATTCTTGTCATATTTTCGATTTTCTCAGGTTTTATCCATCCAAATGTATTAAAAAAAATTTTTACACGACACCCCACTTTTGGCTTCATAAATCTGTTCAATAGATCATTTCAGATTTAGTGATCCGGCGGCATGAAATCCTTGTTATTTTTTCTTGGTTTAAAGGGTAAAAAACAATTCCAATGTTAACAAATAGTAAAGTCTGAAGAAAACCCTTTTCCCGCCATTTTCTAAATGTCTCGTATTTTGAAAACTACACACGAGACTAATGATTTTATTACTTTATTTTGTTTAAATATCAAAGTTGTTTTCATTTTAAGCAACCACATGAAATCCTTGTTATTGTAAATTAGAGCAGCAGACATCCTTAAGATAATGCTACTGTCGTTAGGAGTACGGAATATGTTCATAGTACGAGTACTGAATTGAAAGTTAATCTTAATGCTTAATAAATTTCAACGTAGTATTAATTCTAAAAGTGAGACAAAACACAACATAAAATTACTGAAAATGAAAAAAAGAACAAAAATGCCGCAAAAAATGTGTCAATGGGTTAATATAACAAGCAAGTACGATTTGACAGTACTCGCAGTTACTGAAATATTGTTTAAAGCCCAAATACAAACAAAAAACAATTTATAACAAAATATCAAGCATCAGAGACAACAATCATTTAAACCAAATCCCAGGGATGCTTGTGACAGTTAGAACAAGAAGGCAAGACTGGTGCAATGCCAACACACACGTATCGTCAGACAGAAGATAAGTTAGGATTTAACCTCTTACTTAATCATGTTACATACATATACCATAAAATCATAATTGCAAACATGTAAAGTGTTTTCAAAAGAATTAATTGTCAAAGATTTAAAAAACCTATGATCCATTCATTTCTACATTTCCTTCCATCGCAGGTAAAAGACGGTGCTAACATATTACTTGGAAAATTCTGTGGAGATGATATTCCTTATCCACTGCTTGCTTTATCAGGTGTTATTATTCTGAATTTTCATAGTAATAATAAAGATACTGAGAGAGGATTTCGAGCAGTATTTAATGACAGTCAAGGTAAAACGATGTTAGAATAACTTTAAAAGATGTAAATATTAAAATGAAAAATTAACACCCGTAATTTAAGAAAAAGAACAAATCCAACAAAATGAACTAGCTAAGAATGTATTTTCGGTTTTGTTTAGGGCTAGATGCCGTATGTTGACCTAAGATATACAAGTGTATGTCATTTGGTCTCTGGTGAAAAGTTGTAGTTGTTTAATTGGCAATAGTATCACATCTTTTATCAGAAATTTATTTAAGAAGAATCTTTCGTATAGCCCTTAAACAGACTTAATACAGCAAGGAATAAACTTTTAGTTTGTAAATTGAAAATTTTGTTTTTGTCAATGAAAGCAATCGAGCTCGACCATGAACACGGCCATCAGGTCTGATTCATAGAACGTGATAACGAAACAAACATCCAGGCTTCGTCACTGCATGTTCGAGAAAAACAGTAGCTTTGTGTTTAAAATTTGTTAATGTCAACTATTTAAAAAATACCACGACTACTAAACACTAACCAAATTCAAGAGTTTAAAGAAGGATCTTGTTTAATTAAATAATTAGTATTAACTAGTAATAAGGTAGACAAAATACCATGTTATATCAACACGTATGTGATCTTGAAAACATAAAAATAAAAAAATAAACTATTTGATATTCAATCATCCTGAACATAAATTGAAAGATATATCAGTCATTTATTCAATAGTAAAGCGTTCAATATACTGTCATCGATTCATTGGACTCCAATTCGATTATATTTGTTATTCGAATTGAAGCACAGTAGGAAAAAGTTATCATAAGTACCAGGATTATGATTAAGTACGCCAGACGCGCGTTTCGTCTACATAAGACTCATCAGTGACGCTCAAATCGAAATATTTATCAAGCCAAACAAGTACAAAGTTGAAAAGCATTTATGATCCAAAATTCTAAAAAGATGTGCCAAATATGGCTTAGGTATTTATTTTTCTTTTATTATTTATAAAACACATATGCGTTAGTTGGTTGTCTCATAGGTTATCATCCCATACCTTTTTAATGTTATATTGAAATGTTTTCTGAGCGGTAAATTTTAATAATCATAAATATAAGTCAATTATGTTGACATGAGTTAATTGAATATTTATTTATACATGCTTGCCTTTTTGTCATTCTAGATTGTGTTAATGTAACAAAAGATTCCAATGGCACTATTCAGTCTCCAAATTATCCTAAATATTATCCAACAAATATCATTTGTCTGTACTATATCGAACACAGACAGCTAAATACGTGCAATTGTATTCTGCTTAGGGTTTGATTTCTGGTCATAGATTACAAATGTATAGCATCGTTTAACTTGTCTATGAATGATTATTCTACCTTTCACTGTTGGCATTCTATTCCTTTAAATGACTTTGATAACTTAACACTCTCTACAACTCATGCATTGCAAATCTCTAGCAGAGACTAGATTGAAGATTATAATTTAGAAAGGAAATGGGGAATGTGTCAAAATCACAACAACCAAACCATAAGGTAGACAACAGCCGAAGGCCACGAATGTATTAATACGGATTCTTATGTGGTTGAATTAATGTCTTCCAAGAAAATAATGCGTTCACGATGTTTTATAGTATAAATTAATCATTGTACCTTATTTCAATTTTGTATCAATGGTAATTAGAGACACAATACTTAAATTAAAGTATTCTATCAATATTTCATGTAAATCTGTTTTATGAAGAGGATCGCCCGGGTTATTTCATGGTAATTACTGAGTTTGCTGAATGTTTACCATATAACTTCAATTATCAAGTCCACATTCAAATGACGAAATCAGAAGCTCAAGCACATCAAACGAATGGATAACAACTGTCATATTCCTGACTTGGTACAGGCATTTTCTTATGTAGAAAATGATGTATAAATCCTAATTTGTACTTATCTAAACTTCCCCCTTGTATGATAGTCGCCTGAAATTTCATTATATTGAGAACGATGAGTGAAAGAGCCTTCAGACATGGTAGGTAAAAATATCAAAGATGGGGTGCAGTCAACATTGTGTTGTTATCTTAATCACAATTCTTTGTTTTCAAATTAAGAATCAAATAATTTTTTCTGAATGGTTTGCTTCCAACCAATATTTGCTGACTTGTTTTCCGTATGCATTTGTTTGTAAAAGTCTGATGATCTCCATTACGCAAATGCGAAGGGGAAAACCAAATTGGCAAACAAACGAAAACATCGATTTTTCATCGCAATAATCTGTATGTTATTATTGTACATGTTATACACTTGCTTACCTGAATATCTATGCTCCGTATTTAATTGTTTGCCAAGTTGACAAATTGATAAACTTCGGCTTAAAAACCCGATCATAAATTAGCTGCCCGATTTTCACAACAACACTGACTAAATATTTTTTTAAGAATAAACAAAATTGATGTGTAAAAAATAAAAAATCGTTCACAGAAGATTAATAATATATGCATACGTTGGTTTAAGACATTACTTTTCAACAGTTACTTGTTTCATATGACTTTAAGGGTACCATTGTTTTGGCACCAAATGCACCTTTCAACAATAAATGTCTCTTAAGTGATAACCGAGTCCCAAAATAGATTTTGAAAATCTAAAATTCTTTACAAAAACGAAGAGCTTAATCATAGATTAAATAGGATAAACAATAGACCAATCCGGGAGGGAATCGTAGCTTTGCATGCGATTTATTTATTCTTTCTGTTTAACAATGTCCAAAATATGTAACAACACATTTTAAGTTCATATTTCATTTTGCAAATGCATTACCAATGTTTAAATTTATAAACAGTGAGTAAATGGAAATTGGTTTTATGACAGGTACAAGATGGAATATCACAATCCTCAAAAAAACTAGGGAAATTCTGTGGAAGAAGGATTCCTAGTATTCCAGTCATACTTTCAGGAACTGTTTTTGTAATATTTAGGTCAAACAACGTTGCACCTTGGTCAGGGTTCAAAGCAGAATATAAGGAATATAAAGAAGAACCATTCTTAGGTAAATATAATATGAAAATTGTAAATAATTGGAAAGAAATTTAATTTCTTAAAAGTTGTTAATCGTTTCTGTGTGTATTACATTGAAATGGTGTGTTATTGATCTCCTCTTATATTTATGCGTTACACTCAGTTTTAGTTTGTAAAGCGAATTAGTTATTTTTTTTATCGATTCATGAGTTGCGAAAAGAGATATATGCTACTGTTGCCTTTATTTCTTAACAGAGATGTGCAAGCTGAGCAAGACATTAGTTTCATATAATATATATAGTAACATTTTTAATTGCTGAGACGTATGTCTTTACAGTCAGATGACGTTAATTAATATTCTATTTTTTTTGGTTAAACTTTATGTGAATTGTTGTTGATTGTTTGCTGGTTCAAAGTAACAATTTCTGTTTAGATTGTAGCGGTTTTCTGAACGTCTCTATGGGTCGTATTCAATCCCCAAATCATCCGGAGAAGTACAATTCTAACACAGACTGTGTGTATACGCTAGCCAGTAAATATAATGGTCTGATCAACTTGACATTTACCTTTTTTGAGATGGAAGACCCACTTTTAGGAAATTGTACCTACGATTTTGTTGAAGTAAGATAAATTCATGAACAAAAGCTTATGCTTTAATATGGCACCTTCCAAATGACACTGGAATTAATAAAACAAAACATGTGTATAGATAGACATAGTCTGCAGGTTTTGCCCTAAACTTTCATTTTGTTATCAAAACTAAAGCATCTACTAAATTCCGTCAGTATCAGCGTATATGACAACTAAACGTTTAGAATTTAAACAAACTAATTGAAAAAGATACTATCAAGTTGCAGCTTGTAATAAAACGACGATTTGTAAGGAAAATAACCTGATCTATATAGCGGGAATGGAGCATTGAGTGTTTTTACAAAACAAAATTGGACCAATTCTTTAATTTTCCTTTAAATTTAAAATGATAATTAATATTCTAATGAGCAGTGAAATCCAATCTTTGTGATAGTTTAAACGATATACATGTAGATATCGATCGTACAAAAAATTAAGTATTAATATATATATATATTAAACCAACGTTATGCACAACTGGAGTTTTACTATGTTATTCTGTGTGTTTTTTTTTATCTCCAAAACATGTCGATATCAGGAATATAGACAAACATTTAAATTATCATATATAATTAAGTAAAACAATTGGTGAGACATATATGTGTTGTGTAAGAGTTCATCATAAGCAACGTTGGATTCATAACAGAGACAAAATACTGAAGTAAATTGATTTGTTATTTTGGTCCGTTATAGTTTATCTTTTTCTTGTTGTTTCACGCTTACGTGTATAATGCTGATCTATTGCGTGGTGAATAAGCGGGATGAGTTGCATCTTATTGTTGAAGGGCGTACAGGTGCTGTAATATGGTACATTTACTTCATTTAAACGCTGGTAAATAGTGGTTGGATTTGTAATTATACTTCATTTGTTTATTTTCATTTGAGAAAATATTTTGGAAAGATTCATAGTATACACGAACAATTAGAAGACAAAATACAAAATTATCATCAAAACAAGTAGAAGATTACTACAACATCGAGTTTTTAATCAAAATATAATAACATAAAAATTTCCAAACGAACAAAATCTTTCAGTTTTATATATAAGAAATATCCTATATAAATTGATATGTGTAATACTTACTTATGTATTTTTAACAATTTAATAATTGTAGATTAACGACTCGAATACTAGTATTGGAAAGTTTTGTGGACTTAAAAACCCTGTTTTAAATTTGACATTTACACTATCAAGGAGTGTTCGTGTAGTTTTCCATTCTGACAGCTCAAGAAATTATAAAGGATTCAGTGCCAACTTTGCAGAAATAACAGGTTTAACATTTTATTATTCGATATTTTGCTGATTAAAAAACCTTAATAGGACTCATGTTAGTAATAGTTTAGGCATGAGAGAAATCGACAAAAAGTAAAAAGATAAAAATGATAAGATAAGAGCAATAAAAGACTATTGAAAACATTTACGTGTGTTTCAAAAGGAGAGCGATACACAACGAAGTCTACAACTAACAAACTTTGAAAACAAACATGAATCGAAATATGTGATGAGATATAACAATTCTACTTTCTAAACGGTAATCATTCAACTACTAGTATGAAAAAGTTTTGAGGAATGTCAAACGGCGTTTTTAATCTAAGTTTGACGATTGCGTAGTAGACACCAAAAAAAGAATGTGAATAACTGAATTGTTTACTACATTGTCCCAATTGGAGTATTTTCAATCTTAATTACCAGTATTCATTTTAATATCTTGTTGGTTTATTCGAATTATTTGCCACTTTTTTGCTAGAAACGACAATCTTTAAAACATGTCTATTTTCCGTCCAGTTGCAAATATATCAGGAAAATTCCGGACAAAACAAAACAAGAATTAAAGTTAATATTTAAACCAACTTACATGCATGAAAATGTAGTGTACAATGATACCCGTTTGCATATAAATAAACAAAATAAACAATTATATAGCAAATCTATGAAAGATATCGCTTCAATCCTGACTGTGACGCTTGGGTGAAGTCGATACTGGTTGTACTGTAAAGAGTCAAATTAGTATAAAACAAATGTTCAATCTTAGTTGAAGACTCTCTAATGAAATAAATGTTAGTTTTTGAAATAATAATATTAAAAGTATTGCGAGCTTTCGGTTTATTTCATAATACTAACCTTTTTATTTCATCTGACCCGAAGGGCCAAGTAAGCTGTTATCTTCACTTGCTGTCCGTCGTCCGTCGTAGTTGTTAACGTTTTACAGTTTGAACTTCTCTTAGTGTACCTCTGAATGAAATTGAACCAAAGATGACATGTATGTTCTTTATGAGGTGCTGACCAAGTGTTATTGCTTTGTAGCCGATCAATCATCTAAGATGGCCGCCAGCGGATGATTAAGTTTCACATAGGATCCTATGGGAAATACATACACATTTCTTCTTTTAGACTACCATTAAATGGAATTAAACCAAACAATGCATGAATGTTTAATATGAGGTGATTACCAAATGCTGTTACTTTGAAACTAATCCATCATTGAAGATGGCCACCAGGTGGATTTAGTTTTACTAGGGCAATATGGAAAATACATACAAATGTCTTCTTTTAGAGAACCACTGAATGGAATGTCACCAAACATAACATGAATGTGTCTTATGAGGTTCTGACCAAGTGTTGTTACATTGTATCTGATCCATCATCCAAGATAGCCACCAGCAGGGAACTTTGTTTAACATAGGTCCCTATAGAAAATACAAACAAATGTCTTCTTTTAGAAAACCACTGAATGGAATGAAACTAAACATGTCATAAATGTTCCTTATGAGGTGCTGATGAAGTGTTTGCATTTTTTTTATATGATTTCAAAAACCTTAGTAGAGTCAAGTGAGCGATACAGTCTCTCAATAGCCTCTAGTTTAACTGGTATTAAAGAAAAACACAGTTGGCAAGTTGTGGTGAGTCTGATTATTATTAGTTTATATTTTGGTCCTAGCATGCATGAATCTGGTCGTTAACCTTGATTGATATTAGCCATTTTAGGGCCTGTATGTCTTACTTTGCAGTACGGGTTTATTCGTTGCTAAAATCTCCATGGTCACCTTTAGTTGCTAACTACGTCAATTGGTCTGCGGTTGAGTGTTGTATTATTGTTAATTATACCACATCTTCTTTTAATATATATTGGTATTCATACAAAAAAATCAGATCTACTTTTTATAACCTATCAGTCGCCCAAACCACTGACGAAGTGCTGACAACAGTATCGTTGTTCACAACATCTGGAAATATGTGGAACAACAAAATTACACCATTTACGAACACATCATCAGTAAACCCAGGTAAATTTAAAAATAAATAAAATAGTTATCAAAGGTACCAGGCTAAAAATTAGTACGCCAGACGCGCGTTTTATCTACATAAGAATCATCATTGGCGCTCATATCAAAGCCATTTCAGTTTTGTAACAATGTTGCTTCACTGTTGTATGTAAAAAAAAATATTCATTGATGAGAACTATACAAATTAATAAAGATTTACCCAAGATGAAATCTTTAGCAACAAACACAAGAATATTCACCATAATCTTGAAAGATATATCTGGATAATATTGATCAATCTGACTGTATAGTCCACAAGTCCTTATAGAGGAAGTCACCTTAATTATGATGTCTCTGCCAACTCCCCTACAATACATTATCCTAGTACATAAACTTCAAACGAGCAAATTCAGGCAGATTTTATCCGGAAAAAACCCAACTCGAAACTTGTAATGATGATAGATTTTTAAACAAGTTTTGTTGTCTATTTTATTGCATAGAACCAGGTTAACAAATGCGACATACTTTATTTTATTTTAGCGATTTTGCAATTATACGGAATTTATATCTCTGACAATTTATAGTTTGTTTGTTGATCAGTCCTCTCCGACCCATACCCCCTCCCCCAAACATCAACCAGCCAAACAAGTGAAAGTAAACTATAGTTTCGATGATTTGGTATAGAACATGATATTCTATAGAAAAACTTTCGTTTTATCGAAATCTGCTGATATTGTTTAAATTTTTGAAATCAAATGAAAAAAAATTAATAAAAAAAATCCCAATCCCAATTATTTGTCATAGGCTGACAGATTAAGAAAGAAATGTCAAATAACTGTTATTTCCATCAAAGAAGATAATTACTTTTACACAACAGATGCATACCATCTATTTTTTTTTCAATATGAATGCATAAACTATTTAATTTGCAAAAACATTATATATATATATATATATACATTTCAGTGGTTATTAGTGCTGCTAGTGGTGGACTATTTGGAGTGATAGCTGTGGTTACTATTATATGTGTCATAGTAGGTCGTCACAGGAGAACAGAGACAAATAGAATAAAAAGGTGGAGTATTAAACATATTCAAAAAAAGACTTTTGAGTACAACTATCTAGTAAAGTCGTGTTAGTTGACATACTCGATAGGAAAATAATTAACAACCTATACAAAAATTAAAAAAGGTTCGGAATACAAGTGATAATGGAAATAGGGAATGTTAAAAAGAGACAACAACACGAACAAAAAAGCATTAAGTACTCCTATTTTTAAATCCGGGTAATTTGACATACAAATACAATCTACACAACAACATTAATAAAAGTTCGAAATGTATGATCGAATAGTCTAGATTTGCTTCGTTTTCAAAAAAAAAAAACCAAACAAGATGTGGTATGAATGCTAATGAGGCAACTCTCAATCCAAGTCACAATACAAATAAGATTAACAATTATAGATCAAAGAACTGTCTTCAACATGGATCATTGGCCCACACCACCAGCAAACTATTAAGGACCCAAAAATGACAAGTATAGGCCCGGGGTTTGTACATGTAATCTGAATTCAGTATGATCCCAGTTCATACTTTATAGAAGATTAACTCACGTTGTTATTTTTTCTCTCATAAAACAAAACGTATGCATCAAATTTGTAACCAGAATATGTTCATTGTACATGTTAACCTTCTTTGCATTACAGGTGCATTATTTCATAATATAAAGTTCTTGTTCGCACTCCTTACCGCATCATAGGATCTCTGCATCAAACCTTTTCCTTTTCATGCAAATAACGTATATTTCCCACATTTCACCCAGTTTAGAAAAAAGCACACGACGAGTGTCCCCATAACAAAATTATCACATAAACTCCATATAAGGTTCAGACAGAGAATTCAATGTAATTAATCCAGGTTTGCCCAAAATTAACCCCACCTTAACTGAGTGATAATACTTTACCGGGTGATTTCTGTCTACGACGTTCACAGTAACCCAAATTAATCCAATAAAACGGCATGGCACGTACAGCTAGGGTATATAAATTATAATACCAACTGTACATCATATAAGAAAACAATTCTAATAAGACCACTGTAATTTAGAAACAAAACGTCTTCATTCCGATAAAAATTGTACTGATACGTGTGATAACTTTATGAAATAAAATCGTCATATTACAACTTTATGATTATGATAACATGAATAAGAAATGATTCTTAGACTGTAACAGTAATAATTAAGAAATAACAGATACTTATGAATGTCACATCAAAAGACCGTTCAAAATTAGTGCATGCAAAACAATTTACAAAAATTTTTAATGTTTTATAACATTTCCCCAAACTATGTGTGCAAAGTCTTTCAGTAAAATGTAAGAATTAAATATTCAAAAAGTATGTGTCCCTCCTCTGTGCATAAGATCAATTTGAATAATTTCTAAGACGTATTGTAAATACTCGGTAACTGACGTTCAATATCAAGTTGCTTATTTAAGGCTAAGAATACGTAATTTCACGTAGTCTTAGCCTTAAATAAGCAACTTGATATTGAACGAAAATAGATTGCAATGTTTAATCTTGAACTCTTTTCTACAGAAAACATCCCAAAGAAATAGATAATGAGTATTCATATTCCAACCTATTAACCGACGATACATCGAATAACAATCAAAATGCTGACAGTTCTTATTATGATTTATCGGACAGTTACAACGGAGAACATGAAATTCAAACAGTCATCAAAACGCCCACAAAAGTTAAAACAAATGACAGCGAGTATATAGAACAAGGAGAAGCCTATAATGTTTTGAACATCCAACCACCGAAAATCAACGATACAGAAAACTTTGATCGAACTATAGACGAAGTGTATGATAAAACGACACATATTACGAATACCAGTTACTCTGAATTAGGTCTATATGATCATTCCGCAAAAATTTAATTACAAAATTAATGTTCAAAATGGTTTATATTATTTGTTTTCCTGTTTTGTACCTTTCACTGTTTTCATAGCACATTCGCAATGCAAAATATAATGCGTTTATCAGACTGTGTATGATGTCTTTTTGATAAATAGTTTCAAGATGAACTGGGTTGAACAATATCGTAGCTGTTACGTAGTGCTAAGTAGATTTTGACTATTGAACATGTAGCTACGTACTAGCTGCTACATATATATTGAACCCAACCCTGATTAGTATACTCGTATTAGTCAAGGAAGAACATAATTTATTAACTGTAAATGGACGTATAATACATTCTGTTCGTTTTGATTTGTTTTAGCATGTCTAATACTGTACATGGTGTAGTTTTTTTGCTTAGACTCTACCCATGTATGCGGACACAGTCGTCAACCGAAATTCACTTTATATTTTTATAGTGGGGGTTGTGTTGACCAGTTGTTGGTTTTCTATGTTGTGTTTTTAAAACTGTTGTTTGTCCTTTGGATGTTTTACATTTTTGCCATGACATTGTCCACTTATGAGTTTAAATGTCCCATTGGTATGTTTCTCCTGAAAAAAAATATAATATATACTTTTAAAGATCAATCGAAATTTATCTCATGTAGATATCAGTTTTATCGTTTTACTTATTTGAAATTACTAAATATCTATATAATAAATTTATACATGATATTCCAATCGGAACTTTTTTTTCATACACCACAAACGTTTTCCTAAAAGAGATAAAAAAAAACCCAAGGCTTTGGTATGCGAGATAGGACAGCCTTCTTTGCATTTTGTTTTAATTTACATGTAAAGCAATATAAAATTGAGAATGGAAATGGGGAATGTGACAAAGAGACAACAACCCGACCAAATAGAAAACAACAGCAGAAGGTCACCAACATATCTTCAATGTAGCGAGAAATTCCCGCACCCGGAGGCATCCTTCAGCTGGCCCCCTAAACAAATATATACTAGTCCAGTGAAAATGAACGCCATACTAATTTACCAATTGTACACAAGAAACTAAAATTGAAATAATACAAGACTTACAAAGGCCAGAGGCTCGTGACTTGGAACAGGCGCAAAAATGCGGCGGGGTTAAACATGTTTGTGAGATCTCAACCCTCCCCCTATACCTCTAACCAATGAAGAAAAGTAAACGCATAACAATACGCACATGAAAATTCAGTTCAAGAGAAGTCCGAGTCTGATGTCAGAAGATGTAACCAAAGAAAATAAACAAAATAACAATAATACATCAATAACAACAGACTACTAGCAGTTAACTGACATGCCAGCTCCAGACTTCAATTAAACTGACTGAAATATTATGATTTTATCATATGAACATCGGGCACAATCCTTTCCGTTAGGGGTTTAGTATCATACCATCATAACATATATGAGAAGAACATAACCCGTGTCATGCCAACAACTGTTTTTAGAATAAATGTGTTTAGTTCCGATGCAAAGACCTTATCAGTGACTCAATATTAACGCCAAAACAGTATCGTAATTATATCCCTTCTTAATAAGTCTATTCAAAGGTTTTGTAAGTTTCTGAGGTGAATACTGACACCTTTGTGCTTTATAAAGAATATTTCCATAAAAAAATGGATGTGAAATACCTGAACGTATTATAAGTCTACATCTTGAGCTATAATTACGAATGATGTCTTTATACCGATGATAAAATTTAGTAAATGTTTTGACTAGTTTGTGATATCGAAAACCCTGGTGTAATAATTTTTCAGTAATACATAAATTACTCTCGTTAAAATCTAAAACATTGTTACATACACGACAGAATCGTACAAGTTGAGATATATAAACACCATAAGATGGTGACAGGGGAACGTCACCATCTAAAAACGGATAATTAACAATAGGAAATGGAAATCATCCCTTTTATCATAAATTTCAGTATTCATCTTTCCGTTAGTGATATAGATATCAAGATCGAGAAAAGGGCAGAGGTTATTGTTAGTATTAGCTTTATTTAAAGTAATTTCAACAGGATAAATTTCATTAATATACATACTGAAGTCGCCATTATTGAGAGCCAAAATATCATCCAAATATCTTAAAGTATTATTAAATTTGTTTATCAGATGTTGTTTCGATGGGTCTTTGCTTATTTTTGTCATAAATTGTTACTCATAACAAAACAAAAATAGGTCCGCAATAAGTGGTGCACATTTAGTCCCCATTGGAATTCCGATAATCTGACAATATACGGAATCCCCAAAGCGAACAAAAATGTTATCTAGTAAAAATTCAAGGGCATATATAGTATCAAAGCATGTCCAATTAACAGTTTTTTTGTTTATTGCTTCAATCTATAAAATGACCTAAAAGAGTTTGAACATATATATTCACATTCTGATTTTTTGAATGCCCATTTAATTAGGTGTGCGAATTTTTTCTTGAATGTGAGGCAATTGGTATACGGGGTAGAAAAATCAAAACTTTAAACAGATTAAAAATCACCAATATAAGCATGCAATTTAAATAGTACTTCCAACGAGTTCTTGACACTCCAAAAGTAATTTATTCTACTATTTTCGAAGGCCTTATTTGAACAATTTATTATCAAGTTTTTAATTGTACCAAGTGTGCTGGTAAGAAGAATAGACAATTTAGTAGTGGAACAATGGCTTGAAGACGAAATAAATCTATATTTGTAAGGGGTTTTGTGTAGCTTCGGAAGCCAATACATAGTTTGGACTATATGCATGATTAGAGACAATAAAGCAATCCATTATTGAGTAAAACCCTTTAAACATGCGTATGATTTTTAAAGTTATCTTTTGCATACAATTTTTCTTAACGAATACACATAACTTCCATTGTTTCCATTGAAGCAGAAACTGACTAGAACTATGTTGTCTACGGTAAGTTTGCTTTCTATATAACATTGACGCAACGTTCGTCAAACAAAGTGTTTACTAGTAAAAACAACACTAAAAAAAACGAACAAAAATGAAATTACTCGCGGCTAATAAAAACAAGTGAATTAGGTTTATCCTCCCTTGACGATTTATCGCTCCTTTAAACAAGATTTCTATATCTACGGTGGTCTTTTTTTTTTACAAATAAAAAACGATGGCTTACAGTTGGGATCATAGGCACGGACGTTGTTTACTTCCTAACGGCTCTGTACTCCCCGTCAATGTGTTATAATTCTATGATGGTTGTCGAATTCTTGTCGTTCATTTTTGCTATAATTATGTTTTGTCAATATGGCTTTTCTTTTTTTTTCTTACATATGACGTCCGACGATCATTATTCCGACATTCCTTTACTCTGACAGCCCATTATTCCGACAGCCCATTATTGCGACAACCCATTATTCCGATAGAAAGTATTCCGACAATGCATCTGCCTTAGGGTTCATCATAAGGAATTGAATATAATGGCCGTTTTTACACCTAAAAAAATACTATGAGTACAGACAAACTGGGACATCTAGGACAATGTTAAGGCATGGCAGGAACAAGATATATAATAGTTACATGTATTATACGTTTCAGAAAATTAAAAACGTACCTGGATTTTGTTTGATATCCATTTTTTCCAGTTTGCAGAAGATAACAAAATTAACAAACATCGGAGTTTCATTTAATGCAGTACACTCAGTTACGCAGTTTAAATCTCCTATTATAATATGATGTGCTTCATTTGCTTTATGAATAAATACAGAGTTTTATGAAATTAGCATGCATTTAATATATTTGATTATCTTTAAACATTCCCAACCTCTTCAAAGATGCACTTGTTGGTACTAATTCATTTATTATAACTGTAACTTGTTGCACTTAAAATTTGACATATTTTCTCTCCCTCGGGCAAAAATAATCACGAATATAATGCGTACCCATGTTAAAACTGAAAAAGTAGCTTGCATCAATTATTTTTTAAGATTTTAGTTGTTGTCGTATTATTAATGTTTGTCCAGTTCGTATTGCAAGACAACTGAACAATATAAACTAGAAATTCTTAAGAGCATGCGGGTCACCTGGATCAATGTTCATCTTTAACAAACGTCTCTCTCCAATATCGTAGATTAGAATATAAATTATAACTCTCTTAGCGTCTTTTTTGTTGATCGTGTTACGTCGATCATTTTCACTCCTTTTTTTTTGGTTTAATTTTGCACAAAATGAGAAAAAAAGTGTTTACACCCCCTTTTATAGTTTTTTTCGAGTCTTCAACTTTAGTTGCAGAAAACTTGACATAGGAATAGTGATCCGGCGGTGGCGGCAGTGTAATCTAAATTCGCAAAAGCTTTATATTTTAGAAAGAGGAAGACAGGGATGTTTCATACTTTGTTTATAGATGCCTCATGTTACGAAGTTTCAGTCGGTCACATGTCCAATGTCCCTGACCTCCTTTTAATGGTTCAGTGACTACTAGAAAAACAAGTTCAGACTTTTGTAATGTTCAATTCTCTCTTATTATAAGTAATAGGATTATTATAAGGCGTATGTGTCTACCGTACAAGGTCCTCATGTCCGTCAGACAGTTTTCACTTGACCTCGACCTCAATTCATGAAGTGACCAAGGTTAAGTTTTGGTGGTCAATTACCATATTTCCGATTTTTTAAGAAACAGGTCTTGTATATTCAGAGTATTGAATGACTGAACGGTGTACATGTCCAACTGGCAGGTGTCATATGACATTGACTCATTTTTATGGTTCAGTGATTTTGGATAAGTTTTTTTGTGTTTCGGTCTGTTTTTCTCATACTGTATGCAATAGGCCTATATATATTTGATGTATGGTATGATTGTAAGGTGTACATGTCTAGCTGGCAGGTGTCATCTGACCGTAACCTCATTTTCATGGTTCAGTGGTAAAAGTTGTTTTGGTATTTTTTTCTTATACTATATGCAATAGGTCAACTATATTTGATGTATGGAAATAAGTTATGATCTATATGTCAGCACCGCATGTTTTATTTGACCTTGACCTCCTTTTTCATTGCTCAATGTTAACCTTTTGTGTTTTGGTCTGTTTTTTTAAACTTCAAACACTTGGTCAACTACATTTGATGTATGGAAGAATTGTGCATGTCTGTCTGGCATCATTCATCTTACCTTGACCTCATTTTCATATGGTTCATTGTTCAATGTTTAGTTTTCTTGATTAATGTAAGTTTATGTGACAGTTGTAATAAAACTTTATATTAGGCCTATCAACATAAAATAAATGATTAGTAAAAGGAGGCGAGACATTTCAAGGGAATAGTTCTTTTTAAATGCAGATCTACGATTTTGAAATATCTACTTTTTGTAAATCTTGTCTTGCTTTATTCTTTTCGGATATTTAATCTATCTGTCATAGTTTTCAAGATAAAAGAAAAATAAGCCAGAACACATCGCCATCAAAGGGAAATAACTCCAATAAGTGGACGATTGACGATTTTGATTATGTTGACTCATAAAAAACACTTACCAGGTCAATTCTTTTTACTATTTACGTTTTTTTTTAATTATAATTGCCAAGATCAGATGCTGAGAACAGCTCACTTAGCCTTTTGGGGCTAGGGGGGCTAACTTTACATTGGATTTAGTGAGATCTATTCAACTAGCGTAACCCCGCAAGATATGGAGGTCCTTGACAGTAACCTCGTCTGGTAGCATTTTGAATTGGAGAACATCGTGTTAATGCAAAATATTTTAAAGCTTCTGTTTAGTTTTACCAAACTCTTTGACGATTGAGACGTTTGCCGATTTTACAGACCTTCATATGTAATTTAGAAGTTATTGTAATTGAGTTACAATTTCATTAACGTATATACCACATCGACCGATATGGACTGCACAGTGGAGTTTCCAAATATGCAAAAATACCGAAATATGACTTGCAATTTATGAAAAAAACGAATTATGTCACTGAAACCAATCGCTATTCAAAACACGTTTTTTGTTAGTAAATCATTTATTTAAATAAAAAAATATAAACATATAAACCACGAAATGTTAGGAATTAATTATTTACAAAGACAAAACTGTACTATAAAGTGAAAATTAATTTGTAACATGGAATAACTGAGGAAAAACAACATTACAATAACCTAAGTAAAAATATATACATTTGTGAAAAACCAATTAAAAGAAAATATTCGATACACTGTAGTACATTGTACCTTACACCTTTCCAAATAGAATAATTAAGCATTTCCATATCCTGACCAGCAGGGTTTCAGAATGCCTAAAAGTTAACAAGACGTAATTGCCTCACACTTATGATGTACTTAGTACATACCAATATAGAAATACCAATGTATAGCATTGTGGATTGTAATTTGAACAATCATATATTATGTTTCCAACCACTTAACTACGACACTCATAAAGGGAAATACATGAACAGTTGAAACTGTTTAATTGTTTATAATATCAATCATTTATATTATGGTCTCGAAATAAGCTTTTTAAGTCAACATTTAGAGCCTTGTTTTACTTTTCGATGCTAAATTCTAAATCAAAATGACGTGAAGTTCCAACTTATTATTTCAATAATTCATTTTATCATATTGTACTTGGATGTGCAGTGAGTCATTATGATTATTTGTTTCCAATTTCTCACAATGGGCCATTCCAGTTAATTTCTGACGGGTGGGGATAGATGGGGAGAATTTTGTTTGTAGGTATCAGAAAAAAACATTATGAAAAACTACCTATCAGATCTAAAGATTAAGACCTATCAGATGTACAGTATCTGTTCGTTTTGGGTGGATGGGCTTTCATTAAAAAAAATGACATATCATAATTTGTTACTGCAAGGATTGTACCCATCAGAATTTTAAATACAATACCAGATAATGCATGATATGTAACTGTCTACATTCCAAAGCACCCCTAAGATCTGACATAGTCATGTTTGCAACCCCTAAGATGTAATTATTTTAAATTATTTACTGCTGCAAGACCCACAGAAGTTTTTTGCTTATAAGTGTACGTGTCAGATGAAAAAAAACAAAATGTTCACCCCTAAGATGTATAAATTTTACACCCCTCAGAAAGGACCATCCAACCCCCATTATCAGATATTAACTGCAATGGCGGAATACATGTCACAATGTTTGAATGTTATTAATACATGTATATAAAACAGTTGTTTAATCAAAATTCATCAAAGGAAGTTTACTACCTCCTAACTTCTTTGATATATTCAATTACAACTACAAAATAAAACGTAATCTTGAAATGTACATACATGCTATAATTAAAAAAAAAAATAAGTAGATCTATATGTAAAAAAATATATACATTTGTGAAATACTAACTGATTTTTTTTTAAATAGATTACACTGTAGTACATTGTACCATACACCTTTCCATATTAAACAATTAATCATTTTCATTTCCCAACCAGCAGGGTTTCAAAATGTCTAAAAGTTTACCAGACGTAATTGCCTCACACGTATTACATATAAAAAAGACAAAAAATGTATAACATTGTGCACCGTTTTATTTCAAAACATAAAAGTGTGGAAATGCACATTAATAGAAATTGAGCAAAACTTTATGAAAAAGAACATTTGATTCCATGTTCCGACCAACAGGGTTTCAAAATCCTGACCAGCAGGGTCTCAAAATTTAAGTCATAAAAACAGAACGAAAATGCATTTTTTTCTTAAATTAATTTGTCTTCAATATAAGTAATTAATATTATGCAAGCTTTACCCCAAGATTTCAAATACATGCAGTCAATTTTTTTACTTTCTTTGAGCTAATACAAGATTGTCCTTTGTTAACATACATAGTATAAATTGTGTAAATAAACAATAGGAAAATTCAGTTATTTGTCTACAAATTACATGTAACCAAACGTAATAGTTTTACACTCATAATGTTATACTGTGAAAGTACTTTATTTCGAAGGTATCAATTTTCGTGGTTTGATCAATATTAACATGTTCGTGGGTTTTTAAATTCGTGGATTTTAGTTTTCTAATAAAAAAAATAATTGAAAAATTAAAGCCTTTGCAAACGAAGGTAATAAATAGTCTTGATTATAGAAATTGCAAAGTAAACATTGACCCGTGTAAATCGTAGTGATAACAGGGCTGCTTCATTTGTTCTAGGTCGGGCTATGCCCGGTTTGCCCTATCACGTGACCGGGTTAAATATAGCTGAAAATAAACGAGTGGAACCGGCTGATTTAAAAATGGCAGAAGTTCAAAGTTATACTTTTTTGCTTTCTAAGCTAGGGAATATAAAAGATGAACCTGTCAACAATAAATATATTTTTTTAACATGCAGTCTTTTTTTCTGAGGCTCTATTCATCATAAAAACGTTTCTCCGAGATAATTTTATAAAATATAGCATGGCAATTTATTATCGTCATAGTGGACCAATACAGTATCATGTAATATACTAGTCTGATTGACAAAAATCAATTTTCCCCTTTTAAATTCCGATAATTTATCTAAAATTGCACTTTCCGCCATTTTTTTTTATGACCGGCTGATTGCTTGCCCGTGAGTGAAGACCGGCGAGGGCGGCGTATGCCTATTTGCACCGGCGGCTGATTTTATAGCAAATGAAGCGACTGTGCCTATACCGGAATCGTCAATCGGGCTAAGCCGGGCTAAGCCGAGCTAAGCCGCTTTGGCTAATAAAGTACTACCAACACTAATTAATCCATGATAAAGTGATCAACAGATTAAAGACCACCAAAGGTGTTAATTAGGCCATAAACATGTCACCTAAAGAAAACAGTAACATAAACAAATGCTTTAAACGTATCTTGAATTGTCAAATAATTCTTATCAAAATCAAGCCCAGCATGACCGTATCATATCCCATATGTACGAGAACTATGAGGATATAAAATGAACACTTTATCATACTGGCATATCATTACCGGAAATCTGACTTTCGTCGATCAAAAATATTTTTTATGAGAATAAAAAGATCAAAAGTTTTACAGTTTAGGTTATTAAAGATTAAATGGGTATAATCCTGCACGCGGTTGTAGTCCTGCGACTGCTACTTAAAAGTATTCTCAGATTTGGCGTTATTGAATTTTTCTCTAGATCATATCAATAGTTAAACCTACCGATGGGGATCTTTCTATGACTTGATTTGGACTATGGTTGTTTTATTTCGTTGAACACTTAATTTCGTGGATAAAGTCATCCACGAAAACCACGAAAATTGGTACCCCACGAATAAAAGTATTTTCACAGTATATGCATAACAAAGTATACCATAATGCATTGTTATTTGAAAAATCATCAATTTATTTGGATTCAAACCACTAAATGAATGAAACAAATAAAGGGAATAAAATAAAATGATGAAACTGTCAAATTATTTATGACATCTTCAAATGAGCAAATTTATTTGAATAATCAATTCGTCAGCTGCATTTAGTAAATGCTTAATCAAAAACATCTGATCTTAACGAATTATTTCAATGGACCTTCATTTTATCATATTGTATTGTGCAGTAAGTCATTATGATTATTGTTTCCCCAGTTCTTACAATATATGTCACAAAGTTTAAACGTCATACCAGTAGTTTGATCAACATTCATCAAGTGTATTTTCCATATTTTTGTTTTCAATCACAACTCCGAAATAAAATTCAATCTTTAACTGTATATACATGATATAATTTATAAGGAATGCAAATAACAATATCTGGCAAGCAAGCAATATATACATTTGTAAAATACTTCGTAAAAGAAATTGATCAATACACTGACGTACATTGTACCGTAAACCTTTCCAATTTTAAAGCAATTAAATGGAAATTAATGAAAAGTTTGAAACTTTTGAATTATGGATGACATCCTCAATAATTGGAAGTTTTACAAGTTGTAAAATTTGTTCGAGTTCCCAGTTAGTGAATTGCTTTTTTCATCAAAGCTTAGTGATAAATCAAAATGGCTATTCATTTAAGTTAATGATTTACATTTACTTTTCTTTAATGAAAATTTGATATCATTTCAACAAGAACTTTATTTTAGATATCCCTTTTTTCAAATTAGAAATTTGTTAACCAAAATTAAATCAGTGACCATGATTAACTTATAAAAAAGCCAGATATCTGAAAATACCTCGAGTTCGAAAAACATGTCTTACTAAAAATATAGAAGATGAAAACCAATTTCTTCTCTACTGTCAAATAAATGATAAATTACGTATAAAACCTTTTTAATGGTATCCCAACAGATAATCCTATGTTTGCTACTTTTTTTAAAGTGAAAAACTAAAAGTTTTATTGTTGTTGCTATTATTTGTATTGTCAAGTTTCATGTTTTACTAAGTTGACAAGCGGAATGATATTTAATACTTTCTTAAGAAAAAACAAAAGCGAAACAAAACTCAAAGCTGTATAATTATTAATAAATTTACAAACCTAATTATATTTTTAGTGATATTTCGCAATTCCTTACCTAAAGTTATGTTTCAAAGCTTTAAAGGAAGAAAATGAGTTAACCAAATATATCTTTTTTCAGTGAATACAATGTAAATCTTGATAGGTCTATTATAAATTATGCTCTGGAAGAAAATCGGAATTGTTTAAGCGAAAACAGTTTGAGTCGAATACTGCTAAATTAAAAATAAAATATCATAATTTGGACATAATTTGGACATAATTACTTTTTCATTTTATTATTTTTCATTTCCATGGGTACAAAATTAATTTTTCATAAACTATCTAATCAATATATCACGTTTTACACATAGTGTATTAATAACTTAACACACATATCTTTTTTTGTTTTTGTTTAGCCAAAATCTTTTAAATGTCTGAGTTCACAATGGAACATCTTGTTTCGGTACTTATACATTTTCGGCTTTCATATATTCGACTATGAGCATTCCTGATGAAGGTAAATCCAGAAAAGCGCTTCGGACGCATGCAATTATCAAACTTGTTGTTTTCATTGTTTTCTTCACTTCAATTCTTAAGTAACATCACTACTACAATGGACTAGAATCTAAATAATTGCTAACTTATTTTGAACATATTTATCTGATTAGTTATAAAATAACCAGAATATGTCTGGTAAATGTAAGTTATTTTATAACTATTCATTTACCAGACATATTCTGCTAAGATTAATGTGTATTTGAATCATATTGATTTTAAAGCAGTCAGGGAGAGGTAATATACAAATTAGTGTAAAACATGTTAATATGTTTTTGGAAAACTAAACATAAATCTACAACCTTATTCTATCCAATGGTTTCATAAAAACAAATTCAAGCTATTATAAAACCTATTGTTTTTATAACTAAAATATGGGTGAACAGAAAAATAGAATACTGTTTCTGAGCAATTATCTAAACTTCTAAGCTTATAAACAAAGGCTCAATGGTAGATCCTCTCGCTTTAGGCTTGTTAGTTTGTACTGAAAAAAGGTAAAAATAGAAGAAATTATGATCATTGTGATATATTAAATTGATATAACTGTACATAAAGAGCACGATGTTATAACTATTTGGTTCATTAAGTTTATTTTTCAAATACTTACTAGGGAAAATTTTTGTTGTTGTCTATGATTAGTACTTTAGAGTAAACTACGTTAGTAATGTACTCACTTAGTACTGCGGATGTGTTTTTTTTATGATGAAGAGAGAAGAACTTGTTCTCAAAATAAGATTTACAAATATTTCAAAGAAAATCTATACTGAAAGTGAAACATGGAACAGAGAAAAATATGAAAATATTTTGATCGACTGAGTATTGTCTGTCATACGAACATTAGCAAATGTATAATTTCTAATCCGGACGAGATCAATTGAAATTTAATCCAAAATGTAATTTAATGATGAATAACAAGAATTTTAAGTGTCGCGTGGAATGAGAATATGTTGGTGAAGGACAAACATGTTTAAAAAAAAATGCTGCATGTGGATGCAATAAGAACACATTAGTTAAAAACTTCAAATTGTTTGAATACATACTTGATGCTGGTTGTCTTCTGATCATATATGTGAACACTACTGCACAGAAACATAAAGCCATGGTAACATATAAAAATGTGAAAGTCTGTACAAGTTCAGCAGATGACTTTTCATCTTTTCTGTTCCGAAAATCTAAAAAAAATACGTATGGATATTTTCTACACATTGATTACGTTAAATATCAACCACGTGCTATAATGTGAGCTTTCTTTACCAGTGGAGTGCATTAGCTAGGATACCTTCAGGGGCAATAATTACAATCAGAATCCAGTAAAAGAAGACATAATTGAGACCACGAAAAGAAGAAGTTTTCCATTGTTCAATTGCAACACAGATATTCGGTAACGTTTTACCTAATCATGCAGGCATGAGTTCAACCTATTTTAAATGGGTTCGTCGATAGCAGAAATGATAGCACTGGAACAGCATGCAGGCAGAGCTGGAATGTTGATGCATATAAATTAAAAGTTTACATTAGTAAAATAAAAAGTATTTGAATTGTTGCAAAGCTTAGTGACCAATTATTCATATCTGGATGTAAGTCCATATTTATCGTACGCTTACATATACTCCTTCTTGTATATATGTCAACACGTAATATCTGTTATTGTCGTTAGGCATTCGTATATTGAACAAAGAGGAAAAATTCTTTTAACTTTGTCTTTAAGTTTAGTATAAGAAATGGCTGATGGAGACACATTTAGAGTTGTATAGTCAAATATGTTAATGCTATTGCACAACGATGTCCATTCAATATGTCAATGAGTCTAGATAAAGGCGACATTAGTTTTCCGAAGATTTATCAAGATAGCAAGAAAAAACCCCTTAAAAAACTAAAAAAAAAAACTGAGGGATTCTCATAAAATAAAAAAAGCGAGATCTGACGCGTTATGAAGATTTGCGTCACCTGATTTTCATAAACCACCGTCATGCAAATTCAAAGATAGCCAGAACTTCACAACTAGTAAATTAAGATGATATTCTGGTGTCTTAAGATATCGAACTTCGAAATCATATCGATAGTTAATTGAAACACATATATGTTAAACGCGATATGAGTTATGTAAAGACTAACCGAGATACCAAGCATATAACTAGTTCGCCAGACGTGCGTTTCGTCAACATAAGACTCACAATTTCAGCAAAGCAATTGTAAAAACCCTTAAAAGCACATGACTGTATTAAAATGGTATGACAGATTACTAAATTGCACCAAAAAGCATAATGTAGACAACATTTTTATCATTTTCACAAGCAGTGTCTCTATAAGACTGAAGCTATGTTTGAGGTTTGTCTCCCAAGTCAATAGGCATTTCATTATGTATTATGCATATGAAACTCGTTGCCATCAAATTGCCTAAATATTGTTATTTCAATATTTCTAATTTATTATTCAAATAAAAGATTTTGCTCTAGCAAATTTTACACTTTTTAAAATCACATCACTTAAATCTTCACTTAAATAAATTTGTGAACGACATTAAATAATTTGCAAGTAATGTGAATTTTAATTACACTAACATACCAACCGCCATGTTAGGATATGAAACATATATTTGAGACGAAAATATCAACGAGTCATATTGTAAATCGAAATTGTCATAATAATGAAAAGACCAAGATACAACTTGTAGAAATCAAATACCATGAGTCGAATTACTATTTTTAAGACATAAAGTACTAGCAACATCATGAGCAACATTTAATATAAAATAAGACGATATGAAATATGTTGGATTAATACAATTTATAAATATTACCTGAACATATTTTTGAAACATTTTTTCCTAAAACGATCCCACTTATATTACAGATAAAAAGGAATTGAGTCCCAGGATTTTTGCAGAAGAATGAAGTATTAAACACGGTTGTCTGGAAAGTGACATCAAATCTTCCTTCTTTGTGTATTGATTTCAATATATGCACAGGAAAACTGATGTTCTGTCAAAAAAATGTTACAATAACTTAAAAAAACATGCTCATTTTCTGTTATACATTATGAATATATGATTGTATATTTAAGAGGAATATAATGACAGAAGGCTTGGATATATCATTGTACTGACTAAAACGTTAGAAGTCAATTAAACACACTATTAATTTTGAAGTAAAAGAAATGGAATTTGAAGTCGTACATTTATGGATTTCAGCACGTCTACATGGTGGCTCACTCCTTAATTATATCATATCAATTGTTGGTTTGTTGGAAAATAAAATTTAGGAGGGGTGATATTGAACACAAACAGACACGACATCCTTAAATTCTGTTTCAAGTTATTCAATTTGTCCTATGAAAACTATAGATTTGATATCATTTTCACATAGCCTAAGTTTTTAAATTCGTGAATTTCATTCCTCAACGACGCTCTTAATGAAATTCGATTGTAACGGCAATATCCAGAAAATTATGTCATTCCTGAATTATTTCTCTTGAAAAACATTTGATATTTTAAAAGTTTTTAAACACATATAATTATAGTTCATAAAAATACAATAACAAAGTTATATTTAAAGGTGGTACATAACACGTCATGGAAATATTAGTGTAAAAATCACCTGCACGTTTTAATCACGTTCCAATGTTACGGAGATATTAGGCTTCTCAATGATCAAAATTTGGGTTTTTCAAACTGATATATATCCAATGAAAAATTTCCCATAAAATGTTTGGTTAAATTGTTTCGAAATTTTTATGTTTTTTGTCATACGGACAACGTCAATATTTTGTCTATTTTAAAGAAAATTAGATGAGCCAAATTAATTTTAGTCCAGGTGTTTAGTACGACCTTTAACATTTGTGTCTATAGTGAATAGTTTACCTCAACCTCTAACTGACATACTGGTGTCGGAGATACATTCGATACACCTGTAGATAAACCTATACCAAATTTTTGCTTTTCTTGTCTGACTTTAGTTTCTGTTGCCTTTTCACAATCTAAATTCAACATACCCAATAAATACATATAAATTAAACTGATTGTCTTCGTGCTGTTAGAACGATGAAATGTCTATACCAATACTTCGATATTATCATCAAAATACAGAGATTGTCTGGGTTTGGCTATGCTTTAGGTCATTTTTAGCTTGATTCTATTTTAATTTAACGTTGTTGCTAGATTTTGAATAATTGGTTTCGGGCATCACTGAAAATACACTAATGGTCGAAATACGCATCTGGTGCATTTATTTTTTGTCTCTTTGTCTCTTTGTCTTTTTTTGTTGCCATGGCGTGGTCGGTAATTTTTTATCTTATGAGTCCGAAAGTCCATTTTTTTACTTTCCTTGTCAACACATCGTTTGTTTTTTTCCCATACATACACCAAAGCGTATATTGAGATAACAGGTCTTCAAGTGAACTTTCCTAAAAACTATATCAAACACATAATGTGTCAGATTTAAATATTGTAATACTTAGTAAACGAAATGGTGACTCTCGAAAGTGGTATCGATGGCTTAACTACACTGACGTCTACACTTACATCATAATGGATATGCTCCATTTGTGGTAACCACAATCCCGTTCTTTTCTTTGCGAATGGGACATCTTCGAATAAGCTCATCACCGAATTTGTAAATAAATAAACAACGACGCTGCCACAATTGAATAAGGATACTCTGACCCTTCTAGAAAACTTGAGATTAACCTTTTTATGAGGTTTGTATTGCTTTGTATACTATTTTCTATGTTGGATTATTTAGAATGTGATTTGTCTTTTCTTTTTAATCAGATCCCTTTGGTATCACCCACCCATCCTTGATTAATATCTATATTAATATCGCAAATTATATTTTGTATATCGACAAGGATTAATAGACATCCTTTGAAATTGCTACTGATATTACTTTTCGCTTACATATGAAGTTTTTAGATTTCTGAGATAAATCAATAGAATCTTCAAAAATTCCATTGGAACAGTAATATTGACCGATATCAACAAATTCAAAATCGTGAATGATGAGTTGTCTATGGTAGTCATCAATTTTTTCCTCAGTGTACTTATTAACATCAATATCACGAGATGGTCGGTTGTTTCTGTATAACAGTGCCTTGTCTTTAAACCAGTGCCAATCTCTATGAAACTGTCCTGATGAACACACCAACTTCAGAACCTCTCCATATCGCACAGGATATGACCGAAGAGAAACTTTAACCTTGGCTAAAATACAAAAACATGATATAAATACCATACAGCATGTAATAAAAAATTTCAAGTTAACAAAACTGTACAGTATATGAATTTGATTTTTTTTTTTTACAGTATAATGAATTAAAGTAAATGTGCAGGAAACTTGAAATTGCGATTAAAAAGCATTCTGATGAAAGTGTCCTTCCTTTCTTAATGACTCTTATTCATCTCCAGAAACCACAGAAATTAGCAATTTTACATTGTGCAATAATTGGATTGAATAAAATCTAAATTTAAATGTTATGTAGGTTAATAAGTTTAAAAATTCCCTGACATATTTCTTCCACATTTTTTGGGATTAAAGAAAGGACATTCTTCACGATTGAATGATGAGTATATGTGATTATGAATTGAGTAAAAGAACAAAAAATGTATAGATACCTGAACACAAGAAACATTTCATTATAAACAGCAAAAGCGTCAATCTATTCATTTGATTAGAATAGGAGTTTTCTCATATCACTCTAAAAAAAGTAAAATAAGACTAACAGAATTAATTGATATCACTATACATCAGTAACACAATGTTGAGTACAGTTTTCACATTGTTACATTTAATCGATATTAGTATCATTTAGATTTCACATAGTTATATGAAAGTCGATCAATTTTTTGTGATCTTCCTGTAATTACTTGAAGGCATAAATTCAAGCGTAGGCAACATCATATCAGTGGTAACCAATTTCAATAAGTGCTTATTGTCACTTAGGAGTAACAGTAGACAGCAATTTGATAAGACTGAAAGGAAAAACACAAGACCGATTAAGAGAAATTCTTTTTAAATCAGAACTATAGTAATTCAACATAATTTGAACATGTAACAAAGTGATCGCCAAGAAAGTATTGAGGTCATGATCAATAAGCAAGATATATAGTTGTTATTTCAAACTGACACTCACCCAGAAATAATGGTAAGATAATTGAAGCGCATGACATGTGAAAAACGGCTCATATCGTATTCATTCTGCAACTGCATATCATAAATAAGCATTAGTTATAACTCATAAACAGAAGTTCTACGACGATTGTTACAATTTTTAGTAAAGTTATGTTACCGGAGAAGTCTTACCCTTCATTGCGCTCTTGATTATATGATGACAATGTTTATACCGGCAGTTTAGATTGCTTCCGAAGGTGAAGGTATAAAATACAAGATTCCAGTGGTAGTAGTTTTATTCTTTTTTATTCTTGAGATTTTTGCAAACTATATACATTTTGCATTCCTTCTCAGGAAAATTCACTTTTAGACAGGATAATTTCATTAATGGCTTGCAGGGTCTGTATATTGTAATTTTTGATTATCAACAGAAGATTCATTGTGACATATGAAGGTAGATTTGAAAAAAATAAATATACTTACATATTGTATTCAGAATCTCTTATAGTGCTGACACAAGATAATTTTCTTTCTGAAATAAAAAAAAAACAGTTTTGTTTAAAAAGTCATACCGAAAAGATCTTACAATTATGTTTGAAAAAATCAAACTATGCATTTCAATATCGGTCGACCCAAGAGTAGTACATAAGCAACAAATCTTTGTGCAGAGATATTTGACATGTGAGGAGTGATGATTAAAGAAATGTTTAGTATCCTATAATACTTGAAGTTACCAATAGATCCTATATTTATATATGTACATCTAGTAACGATACTGTTGTGATATCATTAACGATAACATATTGTGTTATTAAAATTGATTCACTCAAAGTGTCTTTGCATCGAAAAAAAACCATGTGCTCTGAATTCTTCACAGATATTGTACATGTATGTTGGTATGATACTTAACCCTTAATGAGATGGATTGAGCTTGATTTTCAAATGATGAAGACATAAACTTTCAATCAGGTTAAGCAAAGCCTGAAGCTGGCTTGTCAATAACTACTTGTTCATGTTGTAGTGCCTTGTTATTTTCTTTAATCGTATCATTTTGCCTTAATTAGTCTTGTATGTTTTTTTAATTCTAGTTTCTTTATAAGGTCATGAGTTTGGTGTGACTTCCAGTTTCCACGTGGATGATTTTCTTGCGGTGTTGACGACCCATATTGCGGGTCTTCGGTTGTTATCTGCTCTTAAGTCTGTTTTCTTATGGAAACGTCCACGTTTCCATTTTCAATCTTATTTCCTTCAAATTATATAAACCTCTTACAACAAAATGAAAATGGATGTTTCATGTCCTAATTAACTAAAACTGCTGGTAGTCAATTGCTATTTTTTTGTAATGATAGTTTTTTCGCATGACTCCCCTATTGATATCAAATCGAATACATTGTATGTTGGTCAAAATTTCCCTTTATTTTTGAATTTCGTCTGGATATCTACGGTTTACCTGAACTGATAGTTTGATTGATAAACAATTAATTGAAACTTGTGGTTAAGGCTTATATGTCTATGACTGCTTTAGAAAACATTAGTGATGTTTAACCATTTGTAAATTTTATCTTGTATCTAATTCAAGCTATTCATGGTTTCTTTTTATCACAAAAATTGTTACACATGCTAACCAAAGAACAATAACACAGGTAAGGAATATATCATTTTTTTTTGTCATTATTTAAAGCTTTTTTTATTTTAATCAATTAGCAAAAAGTGAGAGAAGCATGAAGGACAAAAACTGCCATAAGGACTCGATTATCAACTTAGTTATGTTAACCTATTATTCACCTTTTTGGGACTTTCTGTTGAAAATTTATTATATAGATTAGACTGTTGGTTTTCCCGTTTGAATGGTTTTACACTAGTATTTTTTGGGACCCTTTATAGCTTGTTGTTCGGTGTGAACCAAGGCTCTGTGTTGAAGGCCGTACATTGACCTATAATAGTTTACTTTTTTAAAATTGTTATTTAGACGGAGAGTTGTCTCATTGGCACTCACACCACATCTTCCTATATCTCTTTACTTTAACGTCATGGTCATCGTCGTTTACACACTTGACAACAATTACATTCGCCTAATTATTATATGTCGAATTGAGTAATTAGTTTTATAATCACAATTAAAGAATTGATGTTTTACTTCAATTCAATTCCAAATATTTGGTGATCAAGTGAACAACAGAGCACATGCTTTTCATGACTTAGTTTTAAAGCTAAATAATAATTTGATTAATTCCTTAACCTGATTTTTACAAATAATTGCCAAAAAAAACGACAACGATGTTCTGTTTTTATTTAATAATCCTTTTTGAAAGTACCTATAGTAAATATTTAACAAAAAAGTATACGTAAAACCTTGTCCAATCTATATAAAAAAATCGAGAAGCGAGAAACACTTATAAATTACATAAACAAACGACAACTACTGTACATTAGATTCCTGACTTAGGACAGGTGATGAGGAATGAATAATATTTTTTCTTACAAATACAGTGTAACACAGAGTAAATTGATACTTAACATTCTTAAGTTTGGTTCAAAAAATAATTATGAAATAAGATTTTTTACTAGTTAGTCTTTTGAATTCTTTTGTTAACATGCGTGATAACGACCACGTGATAACATTAAAAATAGACATGGACTAGCTTAAATGTTGAACTAGAAAAATTTCTACAGGTGACCTAATTAGAAAAAGTTTAAACACGGACATAAGGTATAACGTTAATAACACGGAAGATTTAACTTTCGCTTTAAACAAAAACAAGATTACATAAAACTATATAACTCTATAACTTTATAAAACATTTTTTAAGGTGAACATTTACAAAGAATTCCAATATTTTTTGTATACTAAATTTATCAGTTCAGATCAGTTTATAGAAAATATTTGTGTGACATTCTATGCACTTATTCATAATAATAAAATAAGCATCATTGGATTTTATCAATGACTAATTTAGAAAAGCAAGGATTTATAAAGTAAATAACTCAATATCCTTGAGAAAACTAATAGTCTGAATTATATTATTTCCTTGCTTTATAATAAAAAAGACTTACCAAAATTACATTCACAAATCCAAGATCCAAATAAGACGAGAACGCATGCGTATACCCCATCAGTGTATCAATGACTTGGAGAGATCGAGTATACGAGATGAAATAAAAAGCTTTTATATACGAGATTGTATTTTGCAAATAGTTATAAGTCCTTTTCATTCAAGTTTTAAAGTGATAAGTTTCTATAATCAAACTCATTCAAACCTTTCAATTGAAATTCAAATTACCTGTCAAAAACAGAAACACTCCTATAAAATAATGATTCTTCAGTTAAATATCTTGTGTGTGCATATCCGGGTAGGTTTGCACAATAATGTTAGAGCTGGTCTCACGATTAAAACAAGTGCTTTACTGCCAAAATTGCATTTGTACAAAGTATTATAAAACTTTAATTCTTTTAAAACAAAGGCTTTTCGACCTCAAGAATATATTACCTTAGCTGTATATGGCAAAACGTTAAGGAATTTTTGGTTCTCAATGCTTTTTAACTTCTTACTTTATTTGTCCTTTTACACATATTTTCGTATTCGAGCGTCACTGATGAGTCTTTGGTAGACGAAAAGCGCGTCTGGCGTAATTATATAAAATGTAAATCCTTGTAATTATGATGAGTTGGTATATAAGAGTTATTTTGTATAAACTTTGCTTAGTAGTTTCAGATGAAAGGTGTTATTTAATTCTCTCAAACTATAACGTAGTATTGCACATTAACAGAAACAGTCTTGATTTTCAATCAAATTTTTAAAAAGGAGAGTAAGGTTGTTAGGGCAGGGTTGGGATCCTGCTTACATGTTGAATCCCGCCCCAATATGTTTGTATGTGCCTGTTTAAAGTTAGGAGCCTGTTATTCAGTGGTTGTAGTTGATGCTGTGTTTTACATATGTTTTTCGTTCATTTTTATTATACATAAATTAGGCCGTTGGTTTTCACATTTGATTTGTTTTACATTGGTGATTGCAGGGTCTTTTATATTGATTATGCGATATGGGCTTTGCACCTGTTAAAGGACGTATTGTAACCGATAGTTGTGGATTTCTGTGTCATTTTGTTTCATTGGGAGAGTTGTTTCAATAGTAATTATATCAAATCTTCTTTTTTTTTTATATTGAGCATCTGAATATTTCTAAAACAAAATATTTAACAGGAACGAGATAAATGCTGATGGTATAGCACATTTCAGTTTCTCACATCTTCTGCATGTGCAAAACATGTGTGAAAACTATTTGCAGATGACTGGATGTCAAACGTTTTTACTCGTTAAAATGGATACGCATATGTCGTCGTCACTGTTATGCTAACAAAGGTAACAGAAATTACTAAAGATAAAAGACAGTATACCAAATCATATACAGCATCAATCGCATCAACCTAAAAAAATCGACTCCTCTGCGAAGAAAATAGTTCGTTTCTAGGAATGTGAGGGTTTGCACTGCAGTTTTCTTGTGTTCCTTTGTTTTTCTTGATAGTTGATGTGTTTCCCTCTGTTTTGGTTTGTAACCCAAATTTGTATTCTCTTTATACAATGTAATATCAACGCTTACATAACCAATGCCTACGTGACAACTCGTTTATAGTTCATGCATTTTGTTGGTCACTTCGATACATGTCTCTTTTGATCATAGAGTTATAGAATAAACATTAATTGCACATTTATATACCGCACTTACATCGATCACAAGTGAATACCACGGAACAGATATAATAAGGAAGTAAACAGACAAAAAAGTACATGATTGAATATATACATATATATATCATGTATATATACTTTACAAACTGCACATATGGATACTGTAAATGATTTGGAAACACGTAAACATATAAGAAAATGTCTGTTTGCGGGAACCATTCTGGAAACCAACACACAACTTCAAGATGTTTATTTATGTATTTATTGTAAGTAATAAACATTTAATAATAACGTTGACTATTTGAATCATGAATGGATTTAGATTTGTAGGTTATCATAGCGCTTATTTGGTTTACCTCTTTTACTATACGCTAGACAAGGCAGAGAAATATCATGAATAATAATAATAAATTAATCAAGTAAAAAAACATTTAAGACTGATATATTGAAAAGGCATTCCATTAGTGAACAGTATGTGTCATTTTGGTCATGACAGTATTCAGATATAATCATGATGATATATTTTCGCTTAGTATTACAAAACACTTTATGCTTTAGAGGAAATAGAACAAGTTAGTTTTTTTATCTGTTCGAGCCAATGCTTTATCAAAATTCAAAAACGTAAAACTTACCAAGCATTTTACATGTTGACTTTCCAGATAAGTATTTGAATCTTGTTTGCTAACGATGTTTATATAATAATTAGAGGGCATGTTGGTCATACACCAATGACACAGCATACAAACTTCAAAGAAAGAAAAACATCAACAGATAAAAAAAGAGGGACGAGAGATACCAGAGGGACTGTCAAACTTAAAGATTAAAATTAACTGACAACACCATGGCTAAAAATAAAAAGACAAATAGACAAATAATAGTATAGAAGACATAACAAAGAAACATAAAGACTATGCAACACGAACCCCACCAAAACTGGGATTGATCTCAGGTGCTCTGGATGGGTGAGCAGATCCTGCTCCACATGTGACACCCGTCGTTTATTATATTATTACAAATCAGGTTAAAAGTATAATTAGGTAGGTCACATTCATGAAAAAAAGGGTATTGATGTTATGACATAAGGAACATTCTGTCTTAACCTATCTTCATATATATATACCCATACGATATATCAAGCTCTTATTCGCCCCAAAATTTGATAAACACGTGAATACAAGATTTTAGTACTCGGTAGTATTAGTTTAGTCAAAAGACATAAGGTTTATTATAGCAGATGGTATTTTCACAATTGTCCTTTTTTGTCAAATGCAATTTTTACATTGCAGCTGGTTTTGTTGTCTTTGATTTCGAACTTCATGAACCAGTAGTCGCAACGTTAACCATGAATTATGTATTAACGTGTGTCTCTCCCCACACACCGGTGATTGGGATTATAAATATGGTCACTACAGGTCTTGTTACGACTTGCAGTAACACTTTGGACGAAGTGAGGCGTCCGTTTGGCTGTGTTTGATGAACAAGTACGCATGCTTGTCCGGTCAGAATAGGAACGTTAACAACTCTTGTAACAACCCTTTGAGAGGTCCGTAAATGGCATGTTGCAACATTGTACAAGGCATAAGTTTTGTCCCTATCTATTTGACCCTCATTTGACAGTGGCATTCTAAACTTCCCCGATCTGAATCGTCAGTTGACACCTAAAGGATTGCCATCATTAAACGATAATTTTCAACCATTAGTTTCTAAAAAAATATATAGTCTTAGAACTTTAACTATGATAACTGATTGACTGAAACAATGAAAAGCAAAAATGATAACCAACAAAAAACTAACTAATGAAATCGACAATCGACATCGTAGTATATACGCTCGTGGATCAGCAAGTGTATAATGCAGTGGGGACAATTTCACGGTGTTCGGATTGTTTTAAGTCTTGTTTTCTTGATGACCATTTCGTTTGCATAAAAAGGCACAATTGCACCAACATATGTTTAAAGTTTGAAAAGGCCATTCCGACTTTGATGAAAAATTTATCATGGCTTATATATTCTTTTCTTTTGTCAGGCAGTGTGTCTTGTTGCTGTATTTTTCATTCCCGACGGTGAATATGAGAGAAGGTAATTAAATTTAAGAACCATTATGCAGTATGATAAATTGTACAAACCCATTAAAGGTAAACATTTTATACTTTGACAATTAAATCATTCATACAAGGTTGCATATTTTGAACAGAACCATTTATATATGACTCTCCTATTTGCATATTAGATCAAAGAATAAAAACCAATATTTACAATGAAATGCAGCTCAGTAAAATAAATAATATTGGTCTCTTATAACTGTTCAGGAGCGCTTCAGCAGACAAAATGACTTCCATACTGTACAAGTCTTGTAAAAGTATCTTTGAAAGTGTGTTACCGACTGAAGTTATATTTATGTTGAATTCATATAAAAGTATATAATACTATATAAAAGTTAGATGACAGTTACAAAAAAGCAAACACAAGATATATTTCTATATTTACGAGGTTATAGAAGTAATACTTTTCCAATTTTAACCTCTCTGAAGGTGTAACACCACTAATTAAGGCCAGGTCAGAAAGCACATACCAGAAAGTAGTACATATTTAACACTAAATAGTTCCTACGCATGAGTGTAACTTTCAAAATATGTAGAATATTTAGGTATTTTTGATATGAAATGAAAGCTGAAGGACTGGTCGTCATTGTAGAACACTTTTGGACTTTTAATCATGTTTAATTATGAATATTAAAAAAAACTGCATTAAATTTAAAAAGAGAGTTCATTTTGTTTGTTTGTCAGATTTGAAGTACCTGTTTTGGTACATCCGAAGTTCCGGGAACCAGTTTTTTCTTATATGCCATTAAAACATGTTGATTTTTTCAGTAGAAGACACCATAAAGTGTTGCTTTGAAATGCAATGATTGCCACGTTATTTGAACTTAAAACAAAAGAGGTGTGCCTTTTTGAAACGGAGGATTTTAACATTGAAAGCAATGGGACCATGAATAAGTGGTGTACTTCCTGAACACTTTATACGACAACGTCTTGCACAATACAAAATACAAGATACGGAGTTGCCCGTAGTAAATAAAAAAAAATCATTGTAAAGACTTGATCTGTAAAATTAATAGTTTTCACAGAACTACATGCAAGTTTAACGATTTATTGTTAACATACTTTGTATGACCAATCTCATAATCTTATCTTTAAGTTGCAGTAAGGTCTAATGTGTATACTAAGCTCGGTAGTTCAGCTGAAATGAAATGTCCACAGCATACAACAAGTTCGGAAACAGCCTGGTTTCGATCAGATCATATTTCGCAAATCTCTATTGGAAATGAATTGAATGAAAAAATTGATCATAACCGTTTCAAGATTATAGGCAATAGCAGCTCTAAAATATACAACCTGAAGATTTTGAATGTCATACAGTCAGATTTCGGAGAGTACTCATGTTCAATAACGGACAGAAATGTTTCGCAATTATTCACTTTGTATCTCATACAACTAAGTAAGTATGTCTCAGTTATAACTTTGTGTTTTATTTTACGATGCTTGAAACATAAATTTTAGTGAGCTAAAAAGGATAATGGCATAATGTACATGTTTTAAATATCATCGTGCTTTTTGATGGAGTGTATCATTCTAAGAAGTTAGTTGAAACAAGTTATGGATGCGGTACGGCATTTAGAGAAACAATGCAACACTTGAATCATTCAAAAAAAGAAGCAATCTTAGTAAATTTAGCATATCCTTTAATTCTAGCTGTTTGAAAACAAAAACTTGATGTCAATAAGTTTAATATCTTTGTGAGTGTAACAAATTATGAAAGATATGTATTTTCAGGACCTCCGATAGGCATGCAAATATATTCGTTTCATCAAAATGAGGTCAAATTCCACAGCAACATAGAAGGAAGCGATAAAATTACTGCAAATGAAAATGAAACTATTCATCTTGTGTGTAATATTACTAGTGGTATACCTGAGGAAAATTTAATGTGGTTTTACAGAGGAAAAATACTTAATTTCGGAGGGCCTGGATCATTAATTTTAAAACTCACCTTATTGCCGAAGGATAGTGGACGATATGTCTGCAAAGCAAATAGTTCTGCACTTGAAGAAGCTATGTTAAAAACAGTCAACATTGACGTCCTCTGTAAGTTATCACACTTACTTTTATCATTGATATTTCTAATGCAATTGAAAGGACGTAGAATATATATCAGCGTTTGTTATTCATGTCGGAGTTTTTGTATCCGATTAAACAGTATATTCTAAAATGACGTCCTTCAAACGCTTTGAGTACACACCCGTGGTAAAATATGCATATTGCATTGGCTGTTCCGATCGTACTCCCACGTCATAGGTTTTTTTATGAATGAAGTACCCGACGTCATAGAATGATGACGTTATAATTTAAGCATGTTACGGGGAAATACACGCTTCTGATACCGAAAATCATCACAACAAGGAAACGTAAACAAACGATGTTCAAATGTGGTATAAGCCTATTTTTTTAATTCATAAAAGACATATAAGTAAATTATCATTAAAATTAATCTTAATACGTTATTGTAAATAGTTTGAGAATGTGACTTATTCTGTTTGCTCCGTTGTTTACTGCCAATCTAAAGGTGCGTTAATTTATGGGAACGGCAAATATTTGCCTCCACATAGAGCGCTTCGATCCAAAATAATTGCCGTATTTGTCCTATTAGAATCAAAATAATTCATGGGGGCTTGAATATATCTAGATTTAACACGGATTGTCCCTTTATGCCGATATTTTACCCCTCGCTATCGCCCAGGGTAAACTATTTTTCATAAAGGGTCAACCCGTGGTAAAATCACGATATATTCAAGCCCCCATGAATTATTTCATAATTTTCTCTCATTGTTTAAAGGTATACGGGAGCGTATGGTAGAGAATAACTACTATCATCAACTTTATTCTTTGGTGCATTGTTGTCTCAATGACCATCACACCTCCCCTACTTATCTTTAGACAATTCTGCGTCTTTTTACGCCTTGCTTTTGAAAATCCAACAATATTTTGTTGAAAGAATGATTTTAATATGAAATGTATAGAAAAGTTGCAAGTGACGAATACCTTTGGTTATTTGCTTTACACTTATGTTTTTGAGTACTCAAGCTACCTTGAGTCGTTGAAACGCGCATCTGGCGTATGTATACAATTTAAATCCTAGTATCAATGATGAGTGTACTTATCGAATAACGTTTATAACGTAAATCATTGTTAATAATTGATGTCAGGTTTTTAATGAATAACTTCCTTTTTATTGTTATGATGTACCCACAGTACACATTATACGATGGTTAAACGGAAGTTTAAACTAAAACAATTCAAAACTACATATTCTCTGCGAAGATTTGTTTCCGCATTGCTCATTTTATTTAATTGAACTACAAAAGTATAAAATAACACATTACAAAGTTTAGAAATAAACTTTTTATTATCACTAACCATTTACAGCTTAACGACAGATAATGTCAAAGTTAATCTTCGGCTTCGTACTTTATCTAGAATTTTTGTTTGTTTTTTTAATCGAGCGTCACAGATGAGTCTCATGAAGACAAAACGCGCATCTAGAGCAAATACAAAATTTTAATCCTGGTATTTATGATAAAGTTATTTACAAAAAGACAAACTGATAGTGAAATTAAAAATAAAACGCCAATATAACATTGAGAAAAAACTAGCTGAATTATGTTATACCAAATCAAATGTATTTAAAAATGAAAAAAAAAGATAATAAAGATTTTGAACTGCTTACATTTGAATGATCAATAAGCTAGGACGATATATTTTGAATTTCTATGAAAATGATTATACATCTTTTATGTTTGCTCCTACCACATTTAGAACAAGCACCAGTGTTTTTGATAACAAACTCGAACGGACGAACAGGCTGAAATTTTGTTTTTGTTTATTCAAATATTAACATAAAATCAACTCTTAGATATATTATACCTTTGTAATATGTTTCAAAAACAATTTTTAGGAGAACTATTTGCTACATGTATAGAGAAATACAGATTAATTTTAAATTATTTATTGACAGAAATTATAAGATGCCTTCGTAAATAACTGTAATAAAAATAAAAAAAAACGACACTGAAATCAAAATCAATGCTAGTGATGTTGGTCGCTCATCTGAAAATGGACCAAAACAAATATAAAAATCATGTAGTCGTTTACGAACACGTCATTTGATCTCTGCTTTGTTTTTGTCTTTTTGGAAATAGTACCAAATTTCCTTATTTATTTTATGAAACTTACAAAAATCTGCGTTCTTAATCTAAAAACAAAAATCATAATTCTAATACGAATCTTATGCATGCAGATAACCCATAACATTTTTGAGTGCTTTTGGTGTGGTTGTGTACTTTGGCTCTTCATTATCTACTGTTTTACTAGCCTATCAACACTGAGGTTCGGGGTAGATGTGCTCGACTCCAATCTCAATTGACTATTTTATAAGTGATAAAATTTGACAACTCAGGTATACTATATTTTCCATCAAATAAGAAATCTGCAATCTGACTGCTTAGGTCAAAACATTACACGATGACTTACAGAAAAGTCACAAACGTTCTTAGTGACACATTACTGAAATATTAATCTGATCATCGTATTATTGTACTGCATACTGCAATACTGACTACGATTATTACAAACTTATGACTGAAAGATGATTTGGTGTATTTATAGACATATTGAAAACGTTAGTAATTTTCTTACCTTTTAACCAAATATGACTCAAGATTGAATTATATCGACATAGTGAAGTGTAATTTTCAAATGTATCAATTGTATAGAAAAGTTATTTAAGAAATAATTGATGCAAGCTATAGTTTATTGTAGTTTTAACAATGGGTAGGCATTATATTCGTGATTATTTTTTCCCAAGCGATAATGAGGGCTAAAATAACACGAATATAATGCCTACCCATGTAACAACTACAATAAAGTATAGCTTGCATCAATTATTTCGATTCTGAATAGGACAATTAAGGTAATTTCTATGTCCAATAAGTATAAGCATAAAAGCGTTTGTGTAGGCTCTTCCATGATTCTCCCTTTTTTGTTTGTAAAGAAGCAAACGGCTGGCACTGTGATTTTTCAGAGGGAGAAGTTTGAACAGCCAGCATGAACGGTTGTCGTATCTAGCTCAAATATGTCAATTTCGGAATGCAACACATTACAGTCATAATAAATGAATAAGTAACATCATGTGCACAATTTAAGAGTTTGAAAGAGTTTTTAAGTTATAAGTGCATGATAATTTGATAAAATTCATTATTCTATAGAAATATGCAAATATTTTTTTTTGGATTTAGAACATGGTTTTTTTCACAAAGTTAAAGAAGCACGTCATATCAAAATCACTACTATATCATTTTTGTTTATATGAAGTATTTTCAGATTTATAACAGTTTACTTTTTTTCATTTTCCTTGCATTTGATTTGTTTCATGTTTGTTTCACATGATATTTTATCGTATTAATTAATTTCTGCATCATATGTATAGTGCTGTCATTTTTCTCTTTGTTAGACAAGCCACAAGTATCACTGAGTGTAAACAGCACTTTACATATTGTGGAAGGCAGTTCCCTGACTGTTTATTGCAATGTGAAGAGCAACCCGGAAATAATAAACGTAACCTGGTGGCGTAACTTCAATAATGAAAATAAAACAATCAGTTCTGGAAAAATACTGCATGTGAATCTAGCCACACGACGGGATTCTGCGAAGTATGTTTGTGAAGCAAACAATATAAAAGGACGCGGTATGGCTTATACAGAAATCATGGTTATGTGTAAGTTTGAAAAAAAAAAAACTGTTTTTTTTTCTCTTTTTCTAGTACATTTCCACTACATATGATTTTTTTTTGATGTGATCACATTTTATTCTGATGAATCTTTATCATAATATGTACATTTCTATAAAAACTGAATGACCCATCAATATTACAGGATACAGCTTTATATATGCTACGACTGCATTATATGCCAGGCTTCCTCATCAACCTAATAAGAATCAAATGGTACGGTTATAGATTTATATACATTGGCTGTTTAGAATTTTGAAATCATTTTAAAGAGATAAGAATGTATCTCTTTCAAAAGTAACCTCTCGTCCGAATTCGTCTTCCGTATACTCTTCTTTGGACTTTCATCTCTTAAATATTTTATTATGTAGCAAGTGTTGAAAATGCGTTGGTATTTAAAGAGATAAATAGTCATAATTTGGCAAATCGTACAATAAAACTGATCTCGTTAAACTTGAAAATTCGATATGACAATCGACGATACCACGAATGAATGTATGCAAATGTTAACAGTGATAATTTTCTTTTTCATTTTGACTTAAGTGGGTAAAATGTTGTAGAACAGTTATAATCTAAGATCCTATTTCAGATGCTCCTGATATCAGCATCCAATATGAAAATTACACACAAGTTTCAAAAGATAGAAAGCTGAAGTGTGTACCAAAAGGCTTTCCCGATGTGTACACTTTTTATAGTTGGGAGCACACATCCGATTATGGAGACCACATTCGTTTGTTATCCGGTACGGCAGACGGTATTCTACTATTGCCGAAAATAGCTGAATCGTCGACGCAATACCAGGATAACGGATTTTATATGCGTACTGCAACTAATGGAATAGCTGACAGTAAAGGCGAAACAAATAGAACAGCTTCTGTGTATCTTAGTATCACAGGTATGATATAATTATCAAGTTTTAAGAGTTTCGTTGACATAGTATTGCACAATTTAGAAGAAAGTTCAAGAAGTGATAATTATATTGCATATAGGTGTGGGTCCAGTAAGACCCCTTTTTGGCCCCAAAATATTGCAGTTTTAAAAAATTGTTAAAATGTAAATTTTTAGTTATTTATTGGACAGTAAAATGCTTCTGCTACATAGATATGGGCTGTTTTTGTCAAAACAATATAAAATTGAAAATGGAAACGGGGAATGTGTCAAAGAGACAACAACCCGAATGCACATATATCGGGTACCAGCACCATTAAGTCATGCTAAATTACTGAAATCTTCACAATTCTATCATTTTAGTTAAATTTTAGACGGTTTTCGTGTAAAATGTAATTGGCCGCATTCGTGTTCATCCTTAATATTGAAATGTAAATTGTATTTTATAATAATACATAACATATATAAAGGTTGAGGATGAGCACGGATGCGGCTACTTTCATTTTTGACATAAACCATCTGAAAAGTGACATTTTTTGACATATTTGATAGATTTTTCATATTTAAGCTTGAATCGGTGAGTTTTTTTTATGACTGAATCAGTTAAAATCTTTCACATTAACTAATTGATTTAAATGAAATAGACACTTAAGTGATTGAAAAGTGGTCGAAAGCATTCGTTAGATGAACCTGAAATTTGAGGCAAAAATCGGTCCTTACCGGACATCCTACTTTGAATAAATAAAGGCATCAGTTGTATTCCGCTGTTTGAAATTCATAAATCAATAGGGAAAAAAAATTCCGAGTTACAAACTAAAACTGAGGGAAACGCATCAAATATAAAAGAACTACGACACAACAGAAAAACAACATTAAAATTTAATACACACACAGAAACGAACTATAATATAACAATGGATAACAAATTCCGTAAACGAATATACACATGTATGAGTCATATTATTGATCGATCTAATCTTGACATCATACGTACATGTACTGAGCATTGTTTATTGAAACGTTATTTTTTGCAATTTATAAATATATTCAAAAGTGGTATTTTTAACAATATATTTATATATCTTATTTGGTCAATTTAAAATTGTTTATCTTAGTTAATGGTATAAGCAAACTATGAAAACAATAAAACAAATTTAAATTTTAGGCATTCCCGTATTTGTTGCTGAAAACACAAATGTGTTTTACGGCGTTGTAAACGAACCTGCAGAAATAACTGTCAGCATTTTTAGTAATCCAAAATATTCAGATCTCATCATAAAGAATAAAGATGGAAATAGGCTTTTAAGCAATGGTATTAGTATGAAATTGCGCGAACAACACATGTTTGTCACAGACGTTATCCATACATCAAGAGTACGAGTAAAATGTTATAGAATAACCTTTATAATAACCACATTGAGATCCTTTATGGCTCAAAACTACACTGTTTTCGTGCAGAATGATTATGGGAATAACAGGTTTCAAACAAGTGTCTTATTTGCAAGTAAGTCTCTTAAATTAGTGTATATGATGTTTTTTTTATCCGCTTGTATAGCAAATTTCTCCACGTCTATCACTTGGTAGTTTATATCTCTTTAGATGGATCACTTTATAATCTAGGAAGCATTGCATGTTTCAGAAATCAGATAAAAAGATAATATATAGGAATATCTTTTAGTTTTGATTTGGGGTATGGTAATACGGATCTTTTCTCAGTCAATCAATCACTGACTGCCTTTGTTAAAATGTTTATCATGTGTTGATATTGTAGCATGAAAAACATATACTAAACATTCCTCAAATACCTGCGCTGAGTCTTGAACATGCATTGAGGTACGATAATTGGTCCAATAGTAAATCATTGTATCGCCTCTCAATTGTTTCGTCTAGTGTATCAAATTATAAGCCTGATAAATATTTCAGGTTATCCCGATATCCCTCTAAATGTCACCGTTCTACTAGTTGCAAAATACGCAATAATTGATTGGACACCAAACTTCAATGGTGGATTGAAACAGAACTTTTTCATAGAATATCGAAAACAAGACAGTAGTTTGTGGAAAACAGTGAAGACATTGAACAATACACACAATGCTAGAGTATCATGGACTATTCAACATATTCAAGCTGGGTTTTTATATGGCTTTAGAATGTTTGCCAGAAATAGAATTGGAGAAAGTAACCGAACTAACGAAATATTTGTAGAAATTCAAAGTATGTTGAAGTTTTAGTGGACATGTGTATACTTAATCACAAAGGTTTTCGATGCCATGGCTGGAGTAGTTTTATTTCCCCAAGGGTATCACCAGTCCAGTTGTCAACACTTATGTGCGGACATGAATTATTATTGATTTTTTTTAATTTTTGAAATACTAAGGCTTTTTTTTTTTTATCTTAGTAATAGATTACCTGAGCTGTATTTAGCAAACATTTTAGGAATTTTGGTCCCCAATGCTCTTCAATTTCGTGCTTTAATTGTTTTTCTATATAACTTTTCTGGATCCGAGCGTCACTAATGAGTCTTTTGTAGACGAAACGAACGTCTGACGTTAATACAAAGTTTATCCTGGTATCTATGATGAGTTTATTTATGATAATCGGATATTTCGACATTCGTAAATATGTTTAAAAAAGCTTATAACATAAAACAGTGGCAAAACATTTTTATTTGAACCGTTATTTTTAGAAATAAGAGGTAAATGCAGAAAAGCGCCTTTAGTAACATATATGTCAAAGCAGCTATACGGTATTTATACTTAAAGCAGATAAAATTTGTCAATGTTAAAGAAACACTTATGTCTTTTTGTTATTCATCATTTAAATTTATGACTTTTTTTAAATAATAAGACTTGTTTTTTTCAGATGAAAACGCAGGATTTTCTTCCTATATCATATGGTCTGGATCTGCCTCTATTTTATTGGCATTAATTATCGTCTTCACTGTTTATGGTATAAGAAGATGTCTGCGAAAAAAGATCCAGATTAATCACAATTCTACTCAAACTTACAAAGTTGAAGCGAGTCAATACGATGAAATCGACGAGAATCAAATAATACATGTGCATAATGTAGAAACCGCTGCTAGCGATGAAATACGTGTCATAGATATTGATAGCGATTATGAACAACCCGAAAATTCAGTTATTAGACAAAGAAGCAACAGTGACCAGGTAAATTTGCCGTCAGCAAGCAGCAGCAGTGAAAGTAGCGAAAACGACATTGATGAAAATGACACGTTTACAAAAGATTTGATCTTAATTTCATATAAACAGTTAACTGGAGATCGATCAATTCCATTACCATATGACACACTGGAAACTGTTGTGAATTAGTCAGTTTGTACAATTCTGCAAACATGGAAGTCCACTAAGTTTAATTTTTGATTTATAAATGCTTCAGTTTTAAATGCTCGGATTTATCAACCAAAGCAGAAATTCTCAATTAAACATTAGTTTTTAACTGAATCTAACTAAGACAAAAATTACTTCTACCCTTGTTTCAGCAAAGGTTCTTTTTTCTAAACTATGTAATGAATAGCTAGTACATTTAATTAAACCTTTAATCTGTCACGCTCAAGCCTTCAAATGCTTTGATAAACTGCAATAATCTGATAGCTTTCAACACAGGTTTTATGAAATAATGTTACTGCAATTTCAATTACGTTTAGCTAACTAACCTCGAGATTCGAAAAGTCGACGGTCAATACAGCTAATCAAAAATATATACTTGGACTTCTACAGAAAATGCATTATATCTTCATCAAATGATTGTGAGTCGTCGAGTAAATAAAGACACTTACCAGGAAGAAAAAATACTTGATGATCTCCGTATCATGCTGCATATTTGTCAAAAGTTTAGGAATTCTTTTTTTTTATACATGCAATCATTTATCCTGAGATACGCAATACATTTATTTAGTAAATAGGAAATTATTAATGAACAATCAGACATTTAGTTTTGAACAATCGTATTTGTCTTATACGCTGACGTCAGTAGAAATTTTGATTTACGACAATTTTGTTTATGCTAAAAGGCAAAACGGAACTTCATTTCAACTTTTAAAGGTAAAACAAGATAAAAACATATTTTATTGAACAAATGTAACCACAGATTGGTAGGTGAATCACCATTGCTTTCTCAATTGAAGACTTTAAATTAACCAATTTACCTATATTTGTTCAACCAGTTTGATTATCAATGATTATGATGTATCATTGAAACACTAGACTAACATGTCCTTGGAATCGTTTAAATAACTACCTGCCATTCTTTGACTTTTGGCTAGCATTTTAAGATGCAAAAACAAACTATGACAACTTCACAATGTTTTACGAGATGTAAGCACTCATTGTAATGTGCAAATAAAACCATTGCATAAAGTTAATGGCCTTTTATTAAAAAACTGGTGTATAAGAAAAGAGGGACGAAAGATACCAAAGGGACAGTCAAACTCGTAAATCTAAAACAAACTGACAACGCCATGGCTAAAAATGAAAAAGACAAACAGAAAAACAATAGTACACATGACACAACATAGAAAACTAAAGAATAAACAACACGAACCCCACCAAAAACTAGGGGTGATTTCAGGTGCTCCGGAAGGGTAAGCAGATCCTGCTCCACATGCGGCACCCGTATAGGGAATGCCATTACTAACTTCTTTGACCACAGTAGGTCGTTTTGTTTTTCTTCATGCTGTATTTCTTTTAATTTTGCATTGGCCAATTCAAAATAAAGACTGCGGTACAACAATATAATCAGCATTTGACTTTGATGTTGATGGGTTCCGTTTGGATTCATAAGATTCACTAATTCGGTCACGCCCACCGGCTTTATCGTAAGGGGATATGGTTTATCCATGACCTAGTGTACGGGGAGTGCACCGCTCTGTGGATACAAAAGAACCACATAAAAACTTTCCAAAAGATTAGTCGTTTGCCTTTCGCAAGGGAATAGGTTAGCCCGTAAACATCATACCCTTTTTTCCAGTTCCTGTCTTTTTACCGGCCTTTCAAAAAATCAGATCCTACCTGTTGCACGGGTTTTAAAATTTTCTCATTCTAAATCTCATTAAATTACTAAAACTAATTTACAGTTAAGCAAGCAGTAACCAATATGCAATGCTTCACCGTTCTAAGGTTTTGCTATACATTTATATACCTTTTAACGAAAATAATTCATAAGTTGCAGCACATGTTCTATGCTTATGCCTTCATTTATAACTGAAGGATGTTCGCTTGACAAGTTTTGGAATTTTTTGTCGGATTTTCGGAATCCTCTGGTTTTATCACATTGACCCATATATTTTTTTGATTCCTTTATTTATCCTCAATCAATATAAACTAGTGTTTTGAGAAGCTAATTATTTTTCATCTGAGATGCGAACTCCCTTAACACTAAATATCCATGATGTTTTGTCATAATTAATGCAATGAAGCAAGTACAACTAGAACACAAAGGAGAATGCTAGATTTTAGTGATGTTGTACTAGTAGTTGCTCAGTCTGGATATTATTTCTGTAAGTTATTAGTTTTCATCACAAGAAGTTTTTTTTTAAGTAGTGATGTATAGTTCAAGCAAAGTTGTTTCTTACAAACGTTTAGTAGAATTCTTTGTAGGTCTATCGATAAGTAATTGCGCATTAAAATGACTAGCGAATTGATTCTTCCAAATGTCTCATATCGCAAAATATTGAACATGAAGCATGATTTAATCTTTATTTATTCAAAACATATTTGACATGAAAAATTACGTAAAATACATACAAGCACAATAACCAAAACCCACATAGACTATCAGAAATACATATAATAGTTTCAGATTGGTTTTAAAAATGCTGTTTCAAACATTTTTTTATCTGAAGTTTAAAAAGGAGACACTGTGGTATTTCTTAAAGGAAAAATAAAATTTACATTATTCAAACTTACGTTTACTACGTATAAATGCTGAACTAACTTTTTGACATTCAAAGGGTTCTCATCTTGAAAATATTACAATACTATTTAGATATGATCTATGCCTATACCCAAGTAAAGATATAAAATGCCTTTTGCTAGGATGGTATAGTATGAACAAGATCCGTTTAATTGTTTAATATGGTAAATTCCAAAATAATTTGTAAATGTTTGAAATGGCATCATGGAGGCACACAGCCTGTTTTATTAAATTTCATTTTCAATCTTCAACCATCGTTTAATATTTTCACAGTGCGAACATGCTATTTTTTAAAGGACTCACTTTTGAAAATATATTACCCTGAAGCTTACCTTAACAATTCAATATCGAAAATGACACGTTTTGTTCTTGGATAAGCAGTTAAAAATATGTAAAATTCAAATATGTGAATGCTCAGTTAAAAAATACTTTATATTAGAACATGACAGAGACCAAATCAGCACAGTGTAAAAATGTTGTCAGAACATAATTTGTTTTGTTCATTTTTGGACATAAAAGCTTCAGAAAAAAAAATTGGCCGAAAACTAAGATCCAAAATAATGCAATGAACTGTTCAGATGTATATATTAAATTCCTAATCTCAGATATTTTCTAGATCAGGATGAAAAATTAAATCAACACATTTTTGTTGAAATAAAAAAATGACTATTTCAAGGGTAATCGATTAATAGTTTTAACGGGATGGGACAATGGTAATATTTTAACTCTTCGTTCACCTACTCATTGTCAGACATGTACCGGAAGTAATTAAAATATACGCCTACTTTCTACATGGTCAAGGGTTTCAGGGTATAAAAGTATGTGGAGAAAATGTGGATTTGTTTTTAATCTCAGCTGGACAATCTGAATTATGACAATTAAGCGCCCTATATTAAAAAACCCAATAACAGTCATCAATCAAAATAAATCATTATCTTCTAATCCGTCGTCGGTTTAGAGAATGAATACATAACTACAAATATTTCATCATTAATAAATACATATAATAATGTAAAGTAATATCATTCATAACATGAAATGATAAAGTATAAACAATGTAAAAATTAACATTGATATATATGGTATTATTATTATAACAATCCCTTGTTGCAGTCATGTGATTGTTGTAGCCAGAATGTACGACCATTCACAAAACACTCACTGTATAATGATACATTGTATTTAAAAAAAAAACCACGACAGCAAAATCTATATAGAGGAGCAAGATCAGTGTGTCAAAATGAAAAAGGCTTTTTATCAAAATTTGTTATAACTACTATAAGGAAACGACAAAATCGGTTTATAATAGATTTATATATAAATATATATATATATATATATATATAACTCGTGTAAACATCAACCCAACAATGTTAGATCTGTAAATTTGCTTTCGCAAATTTTTGGTTCTTCCCTCGCCATGATTCGAACCCATGCTACTGTGATATCGTGACACCAAATCGCCTGCACTGCAGCCGTCCCGCTAGACCACACGACCACCTGGGCTCTCAATAAAAGAGCTTTCGGTGGGCATGTGTTACCTTTCCACGATATATATATAATAGATATGCATCCTTACTGATATTCCTAAAGCTTCTTTTTATCTTGCCGAATTATATGTATTTAGTTTTACGAACACGTTGGGAAAGGCTTCAAATAGTTGTTTATTGTTGCGGAAAAACGGTAAACAAGAGAATAAGTATGGGAAGAAAAAGTCTTGATAAATTCAATCACTTCAGGATAACAGTTTTTTTATGTTTCATTTTAGATAGTGTCATCTTTCATCGCATGAAGTTTTATGTAACAAAATATTATTTGACGTTCCTGATAAAATTATGTTTTATTACAGGTGCATTTGACCAATCTAACTGAACACGAAGGGATGGTGTTTCTAAAATCACGTGATAAAAAAATACAAAAGAGCTGTTCAGTTCACGTTGTTATACGATGTTTCAAAATTTAAAGAATAATGTTAACCTTAACCTGAGATGACAATAAATATTCTCAAGGAGGTTAATGGAACGGTTTGAAGACCTATTTAAAGATTATTATTCAACATCAGAAACCATCATCACGTTACGGAGTTTAATACTGTCATTTTCTAATGTGAAGTAGGATATAACTTTCTATTTATAAAAATCGAAATATTAAGAGTTATGAAAGAATAAGACTTAACTGCGCGTTTTTCAAGTCAAGTAAAACTAAGATTCAGTGCTATTTGGTGACTGGATGATTTCTAGCAATGGTTCTGTATTTGCATTAGCATCAGCAACATATACTGCAATGGAAATAAGTAAATATACTTTACATGATATTACTAGACAACTTATAGAATAAATTACAACAAATTATATGAACTGCTTTTTTCATGATGATTACATAAACAGAATTTTGACTTTTCTAACAACCAAACAAGAAAATGTTAATGTCTTTCCTCGTTCATGATTTCGAACCTAGCCTGGTTTGCAAAATAAGCATACAAAAGTTTTGTTTAGTCAGACAAGAACGAGAACTTTTCTAGTGTTTCTACATTAAAACAAGTATTTTTGGAACAATAGTGTGTTTTGACAGAGTGTTTGTTTTTCTTCTTTGTTCAATTTGATAAACGCAGAATTCAACGTCGTAAAAAATAACCTGTTTGTTTAACTGGTAGCACATATTACATATGAGATCATGTAAACAGTCTTTATATATCCATTTATTTTAACACTAAATTTATTTTGATTTTACTAAATGATTTTATTGTTTTTCTTAGATAACCAGTGGCAATACAAAAATAAAAGCCGTATGACGACAGATCGATATATTGCGACGTTTTTCAGCGGACAGAGTTCCTACTATATGCCTATGAAACCTTTTTGTAATTTTCCATTGTTATACTATGTCCTTTTTTTAAATTAAATTTGCTAATTGAATTCAACATTTCAAATCACAAAACAATTTCACATAACATTTTAATTTTCAAATATAGACACAGTCTAATACTAGTAAAGCATGTTATCCTTTTACGACTTATGATTGCCAACCTTTACAGGTAACCATTATGTTAAATGTAGTGACATTTGTTTATTCTTGACAAGACATGGTACCCACTGTATTTTTTTACATTCTTTTAAATAGTATAAAAGTTAAAAAAAACCAGCAAAAAGTGATAATGTGAAAGACCATAAATAAATTTACAAACAATTTCTGGCAGGTATCTTTTATATGAAACTATTCTGAAGAAGTAAAAGTACCAGAGAAAAACTGGGTTTTCAAATGTACGACCCAACTAATAAATTGAAACCATTATTAACCACTCCTGGAGTGGAAAACAATATTACCCGGACTTAGATAGTTGTTTCAAAGTCTTCATATAGTTCACTATAAATTCTAAACTTTAACAGTAGTTCTTGATTCCATTTCATGACGAAATCATATTTAATTACCTTTCTCTATAACTCGGGGTACAAGTTGTTTTCGTTTCCGTTGCACTATAACCATGATAACTATCGTTACAATACCAACTGCTATCAATAAGACGAATGTGGTAACTGCAATTACCAATGTCTGTGGATTTGTCTTGTATTCTAGGAGAAATAATTAGATAAAACATCATACAGTAACACAAAAATCATAACTTTAAAATTTGTTTAAACAATGGAGAAAGGAAAAACAATAGATTGTCATTCATTGTGTTGTCATATGTGCTTTTTTTTTTTTTTTTTTTTTAAATCACATGAAAAGTAAAGCAGCACCTGCAGTAAAAACAGTATTTCAACACCTACAATGAAAACATGTAAAATGAAATGATTGAAGAATGGATATTATGTGGGTTTTACCAAATACTTTTGATCCGTTTGGTTTAAAATTGATTTTGTGTTAACTTGCATTCAAGAAATTCTGAATGAGTTCAATGCATAAAATTCTATATTCATTGCAGAACCAATGTTTTGAAAAAAATAGTACTACGAAATATGTAATCTGGTCGTGAAAAGCGCGACAAACTATTTCAGTGCAGCTGTTATATCATAACCATGTAGCATTAATATTCGATGAAAAGTAAGTTAATACCATGATTTCATTTTTAAGCCATAGATGAATCAAAAGTATTGGGTAGAACCTAAATTATACACATTCTACAATCATGTCATTTTACATTGTTTTCAATGGAAGTGTTGCAATACTTTTTTCCAGATGTATGTATGTATGTCGATTCAAACAATACTCTTATATATTCAATTGTTTTTAGTGGTGTAGTAGTTAGTGCATCAGTCTACTAAAACAAAGGTGAATTTCCGGATTTCCCTTGGCACTGTTTGCAAGTATGGTCTTGAGGATACGACGATTTTCCGTCGGAAGGGGGCGATAAATAGCTAAGGAGAGCTATATATCTTGCATGTATATGACACGCTTGTAGATTTCGAAAAAGATAAGACAGCACTCGCAGCCTCAAAGTGGAATGGGAAAAATATAAGTTGAAATAACTTGTTTCCCAATTCCACTATAAATAAATATGTTTAAACTAATTGTATTCAAAACTTTAAAAAATTTTACCTGACAAAGGACATTTGATGTTTACAGTTTTATTCAAGTTTAATCCACCAACATCACATTTGACGTTTGTGATTATATCTTCATTGTCACACTGAGCATTTAGTTGGAATGAAACATTATAAAGGTAGACATCTTTAGATACATTCAGTTCTTTCATTATAATGTAGCTATTCTACAAAATAAAATTAGATAAGGTAACAATTATTTTCTCTCTTAATGATAATAACTTCAAATGAAAAAGTGAGACAAAAGCTTCATTAATTGCCACTTTTGAATATTCATCATGTTCATAGTCTATACGACCAAAATAAGTTGTTATATTTTGAGCCAAAAACCTAAACGACAAACAATCTACTGGAAATTCACATTGGAATTGTGAAACAAAACATTAAAATACAAATTCAAGTTCAAAAATAAAGATTTGAACTTGTATCCTGCCGTTATAATTGATGTAAAAGACTGGTACTGAGCAAACCCAATACCGGACTGGCTTCTTGAAAAATATACACATATCATACTTGAATCAATACAGCTGTATATCGTAGCCCCTGATGATGAACAATCGGTCTTCGAAGGTACATGGTATTAAGTGCATGATTGAAAAGTCCATTTTGTATACAAGTTTTCAAATTTTAAGTATTTCTAACATTTCAGATTAACAATTATTGTTATTTCCCTTTGGCTATTTGACCTGACAAAATGTATTGGCCATTGTCTCCCTTTCTCCATTTAGTTCAAATCTATTAATTAGTTTCGTTTTCCACGATCGAGAGCGTTTTCTTAAATTTGAACATACGATAAGCTAAAGATTGTTGCATGTGACACACATGTAAATGATATACAGATAACAGTTTCCCTATCTTTGTAGAAAAAGAGTTCTTTTCAACTTTTTGTAAATAAAGCGTATCAGTTTTAAAGGGTTTCCGGGTACATGAGTTTTCTTAATTTGTTTCCTCTATAAGTTGTCTATATATATATACTTTTAGTAATAATCTTTTTTTTCTGTAAAACTATCTGTTATTTGTTCCCCCATCCCCAATGAAGGTGTGCCTGAACACATTGATACAGAAAAATCTTTAAAAAATATTCCAAAAGAAATGGACCACAATTGACATAAGCGCCTACATTTGTCTTACTTCTTCTTTCTCCTATGCGATATTGAATTCTATGATTTCTAAACAGAATTGAGTTGGCAAAAATACAAAAAGATCGACTGAATAAATGCCAACCAATTAATACTATATAACTTCTATTAAGGAGACGACAATTTAGCTGAAAAAAGGGGAAACAGGCATAGTACAATGAATGATTTTATTCCTGAACAAATATTATTATTTTGTGAAATATCATTATCAAGTAGATGACCAGGGAGGTGTAGATAAAAGACATCTGAGATAGGAAAAGACGTATGAAAGTTAAAAACATAAGTTAAAATTATATGAAAAAAATCTAGTAAACATCATTCTTTCCCAAAAAAAACCAAATCCCCTTCAAAATGTGCGTCTTGCGTAAATATCAAATTCAATCCAGATACATATGATGAGTTTACTTCAAGTTATATGGTCGGTTCCTTCCGGATATAAATCGAAGGCGCCTAGAGCACGCATATAAGAATACCTCCTTTGAGGCGGAATTATGGTGTCTGTTGGTTTTTCTCACACATTATTGTCAGTATAATGGAACTTTGTGCGACTGCCATACTAGTGAAAGGATCAGCTAGTTACAACACCTGGTTTAATCAACATTTTTTTTTACAAAAACAAAATTCTTGTACCTGGTCAGGAATGTGAAAATTGATATGTTTGAGGTTTTGATTAACAAATATGTTATAACTTCCGTTCTGAATTTTTCTTTTAGTTTCTCGGTGCGTTTGATATTGTACTTTTTCCTGTTACTGTGAGTACTCTTAGAAGATGTCATAAGATGTGGTATGGGTGCCAATGAGACAACTCTCGATCCGAGTCACATTAAGACAAAAAATCGATGTTTTTCTTTGCATGGATCTAAAGAATTAAGTACTTTTGAACTGATTTTTAAGGTTTTGTTCTTATATTGCGCTGTTATACCACAGTCCAAGGTTTATGGGAAAGTTAAGAGCATGGTAACCCTGTATATACTACATAAATTTAATAGGGGTAGTTATTTTCGATATACGGTAAGAAGTGGTGTTAAATCTCTTTATAAAAACAACAGGTTTTGAAGAAAAACTGATAGGTTTCAAAAGATGAAATTATGTATCATGAACGATTACAATGAATTCATAAAACCTATTTGTATTGATTAGACCAATGGAAGTAGACTTTTAATACAAACGTATTGAAGACTTGATCACTCTGAGGGGCCAGCAGTCTAAATTGTATCATCGTATTAGATCACTAGCACTATATGTAACTATATTATCCTTATCGATAAATAGATTAAATCAACTGACGTAGGTTTGGGATGGAAGGATGGACATATATCTATAGCATATTCAATTCAATTCATCGAGTGATATTGCATTTGAAAACAGGTGGGATTTATTAACTTCATTACCTTTATGATGATACTGCATGTTGGTACCGGTGAAACTTCGAACACATTGACAATAATCCAATTATCCTGCAGCATGGTTTCCAATACAGTTCGGTTACTGAGATCTTAAAAAAATGAATATACCAATTAAAACCAATTGTATAGAATACAATGTTCCACCCGATACAATACATTTTGATGTTAAAATAAAATAAAAACTCGGTACGAAATGGTATTTTCAGTGCCAAATGATTACTTACTGCACGTTGAATTGAACAATGTATGTGTTCTACACATTTTTGTTTGAAATGAGGAAGATTAGTTGTTTCTAAAACATGGTTACTTCCGGTTTACAAAAGGTCATTTCCAGTTGATTTCCTCAAGGTCATATGACTTACAACTTAGTTCACATAGTCCCATATTTAGGTATATAATGCATAAATTAAAAGTTTAAGCAAAGGTCAAAATCTAGTACGTCAAATCAAGCTTTGACCTTGACCCCATTTCGAATGTCATGAAACAAGGGTCTCAAATCAAAAGACTCCAGGCCTCTGATATATATTGATATTGAGTTATATTAACCTACGACTATATTAGACTTAAAAAGGGGGAAACTCACAATAAATGTCTACGTAATTTTCATCTAACAGTTTATGTGAACACATTTGGAGATATCTTATACGAGTACTTAAAATAAGTGATAACAAGCCAGAATCAAAATTTTTAACATGACCTTGACCTTTAATCTATATCTCTTGTCATTTATTTGTACCAAGGACCTCAAATCAAAAGACCCTGGGCCGCTAATGCTTGTGGTTTTCCAGTTACAAATACATTTCGCTTACTGTGAAAGTACTTTTGTTTGTGGGGTACCAATTTTCGTGGTTTTCGTGGATGACTTTATCTACGAATTTAAATATTTCCAACGTAATAAAAACAACCATGTTTCAAATCAAGACATGGAAAGATCCCCATCGGTAGGTTTGAATACTTACGTGATTAAGAGAATATATTGAATAACGCCAAATCTGAGAATACTTTGATAGCAGTCACAGAACGATAACCGCATGCATGATTATACCAATTTAATCTGTAATAATCTAAACTGTACAACTTTTGATCTTTTAATTCTCATAAAAAAGATTTCTGGTCGCAGAAAGTCAGATTTCCGGTCATGATTTTGATAAGAATTATTTGACATTTCAAGATACGTTAATAGCAGGCTTTTTTATGTTACTGGTTTCTTTAGTTGGGAAGTTTATGGCCTAATTTACACCTTTGTTGGTCTTTAATATGTTGATCCCTTTATCATGAGTTAATTAGTGTTATCACTACGATTTACACGCGTCAATATTTACTTTGCAATTTCCTTCAATCCAGACTATTTGTAACCTTCGTTTCTAAAGGCTTTAATTTTTCATTTTTTTTAGATAACTAAAATCCACGAATTTAAAAACACACGAACATGTAAATATTGCTCAAACAACAAAAATTGATACCCACGAATTAAAGTACTTTTACAGTATAATAAATACAAAAGAGGAAATAACTCGCATATAGAATTTCTATACGGCTTCGGTCGAAATTGAACCTTACATCCTGAGGATATAACGGGCAATTTGGAAATTATTTTTTTTGGCTCTTCACCCATACGAAGTTTTAGAAATAACAAGAAACCAGTGTTCTGCGAAATTTCTCTTACATGGATAAGTATTCGGTAACACAATTTCAGTTACAAAAAGCGAACAAACTGTACAACATGATATTCCAAATATCTAAGCGACATTTTGCAAGACATGAAAACAGTGAAGGAAAATAATCAGGCGGAAGAAAAAAAAAATAATCAGAAGAAAAGCAATAGGTCTGTTCACGGAAAGTTGGAAAGACCTAATGAGTTCAAAGATAAACTGTATAACTACGGATATTAATTTTCAAAATTAAGTAAGGCTTGGTTATTCTCCGTCCTTTGGATTTGACAACGATGAAGAAAAGGGAACAAAAAAGACTTAGTGTAATGCAGAAGATCCAACAATGCTTAAAAGAGTATGACATTTGTACACTAACTGATTACAATTGTAATAATTTCAATACTGTAGGTCGTTAATATGTCAATACAAAATAAAGACAAACATGTTTCTAATGATGTACTGTTATACCACAGTCCCAAGTTAGAGGAGGCTTGGGATCCCGCTAACATGTTTAACCCCGCCACATTATTTATGTATGTGCCTGTCCCAAGTCAGGAGCCTGTAATTCAGTGGTTGTCGTTTTTTTTTACGTGTTACATATTTGTTTTTCGTTATTTTTTTTATATAAATAAGGCCATAAGTTTTCTCGTTTGAATTGTTTCAAACTATCATATTGGGGCCTTTTATAGATGACTTTGTGGTATGGCCTTTGCTCATTGTTGTAGGCCATACGGTGACCTATAGTTGTTAATGTCTCTATCATGTTGGTCTCTTGTGAACAATGGTCTCATTTGCAATCACACCGCATCTTCTTTTTAATATTGACAAGTTTTAAAACTAACAATTAATTTCTTAATTCTTAAGTTGTTATACATTTTAATAATTTTTATAGATTGCATTGAATAGAAACAAACTTTTCAATTTAAAACATAAACTTATCATTGTGCTACGCGACTTTCATCATTAAACAAAATAATAAAATCTTAGCTCACAGTCAAACTGTAATCATCTCTAATATGAACTTTTGAGGCAATACATGTACTGTTTATGTATTACTATCAATATGAGTGTATCAACAAAAGTGTATACTTACACACAAAATGATATGCTTCAATATCCAAATCAAGACTAGTTTCATTGAACGCATGAGCACATTTGTAATTCTGAATATCTGAGAATTCGAAATCTTTAATTGTAAGCTTTCTTATGTTTTCAGTGACTTTGTTTTCTTCAAACTTGTCAATATCTACATCGCTACGAGGTGAACCGCCATAAAATAAGATACGGTCGTTCTGAAACCAATACCATGCATTCGCTGATGTTTTATCTTGGACATCAGATGAACAAATCAAACTCAAGTCTTGACCATAAATCACAGGTTTTGTTTGAATATGTAAGTGTAACTCTACCAGCTCTGAAACATTTAGATTTTCAATAAACAATCGTATACTATTCCATTTGATTTGCATATTATTCATAAAAACGCAAAGTACTTCAGAGATTCACACTTATAATGACAAATGATCACTATTCTGTTTAACCTGTAGAAGCATTACCTCCATATTCTATAACTGGTTGTTTTTCTTCACGGCAACTCATACCGTGTATTATACATGTTTTATGGAAATGCTTTTCTTTTTTATTATTTTAAGGTCACTCTTACTTCAACCAACCAGACTATTATCAATTAAAATATAAAAAAATGATTGATACACGATCTTGGTTTCAAGCTACAGGGTGAAAAAGTGTATCTCATTTAGTATGGGGTATACAAAGAAAAAGCATAAAAATATATGTGAACAAAAGATAAACTAAGTGAGCGAATTTTTTAATGAATTTGGAGAAGATGGCTTTGTACAACTAAAAAAAAATCCAGCAATAAATAACATCATAAACATTAAATAGAGAAAAATTCTGTCAAATTGTAATAGAAACAATTATAAAATATACTAACTTTAGTATTGTCTATGAGTGGAAAACTTATTTAATTTCAGTTATTTCATTTGCTTCTGTGAAATATTTTGAGAGTCGTTACAATGACAATAAATGCCAGGCATTGTTAGAATATATACGTATCGAAAGTACATGTTTATTACAATTTTCATGCAATAGACTATTTAATGCATATTAATTGAGCATTTGTCAAAAAATAATTAATCGATATTTATAAACATGATAAAGAAAACGAATGCATATATTGATATATAAAACGCATTTAAAACACTCATAATGTTAGAAATGACCTTATTCGTGGTACTGTCAAAGGTTTGTTTATTTCTTACTATCAATATACTAGGTATTAAACCCTGATTATTTTAACTTGTAACTTGTAAAACACTAAGATATCATTTAATGTAATTGAATATCCAATTTTTATCATGACTTACTATACAAGTAGATAAAATTGTTAAATGACGCTTTCCTAAATTACAAAAAAATACGACATTTGCAAAACCCTTTAAATCGTGATGTAAAATTGAATATTTGTCTAAATACTAAAGAATGTCTCGGGGAATTTTATTTTATTATCGGTGTAATCAGTAACTGTATGATTTATTCAAATAGTGATATCAAGGGTATTAGTACTTCTATGGTTTTATCAACTGTCACCTGTTGAGAGTGTACAAGGTGACACTTAAGGATGTACTTAGGTGAGGTTAGGTATAATTTAAGAAATAAAGAAATTAAAATTGATACTATACGCTGGTAGAACATCAGTTAAGGACAAAAATAAGCTTAAAAAATATTGATGGGTCATGGACCTCCTTTTCGAGATATTTGAGATTCAAAATATGGCAGGAAAAGGCTGACCCTGACTTTTACCTTATAATTGCATTTGTATTATTTGCATTTGGGTCTCTAAACAAAAGGTAGAAAATCAAGAATCTTCTAAAATTTTGATAAATGACCTTTCATGACATATTAAATCTTATATGAAAAAATAAATGGGTGTTATGGGGTAAAATATATTACATTGCATTGTATGGAAAAATACCAAGGAGTCCGAACGTTTGACACAAATTCCAAAACTTCACTTAAGTACATCCTTAAGGAATCAACATGACAAATATAAGGTTATAATTGACTTCTAATTTTATGACCTAATATATGGATACGAAGTGATCGCTGTATGTTTGTAATGTATTCTTCCCGCTTAGTGCAACATCATCGCAAATGTAGCATTACTCACAAATGTCCATGCGAAGAAGAAACCAGTAAGGCTGAATAATAACTCGACAACCAACAACGTAACACCATTCTGTGTTCAAATTTGTTAAAGTGTTGTTGTAAACAAAGTTGTTTCGTCGATTCATATATTATTTGAGTCGTCAAGGATTCCTCGTATTACAATTTGCTTTGTCATGTAATACATTTTCGAGGTTGGCATGGTCACAAATTGTAGTCCTGGTCACGTGGTTTCATTTGGATATAAGCCATTGGTACTTTACAAAATAAAGATTTGAGCGTCACTTGATCTAAGTGTCACTGACGATGTAGATGAAACGCGCATCTGCCGTATTACATTATAATCCTGGTATTATCAGCTACAAGTGAAATGTTGGTAAAAAGTCTACTTGGAAAGGAAAATTAATTGTCGGATTATATCGATTTTCCAAAATAAAAATTCGACAATAAGCCCAAAACATAGTTTGAATTGCAATGACGTAAATGAAACAACATTTGTTAGTGATAAACCTATCGCAAACTCCGTTAATTAAAAAAAGTAACACTTTAGTTCACTTCAATATGACATACGAAAGCTACCGACAAGTTTCCAGTTTTTTTTACCAGGACAATGAAATGTGTCAACAGCAAAGTATTTTTTTTAGTTTAGTTTAAATCTTTGATTTGGTTACCTGTCATCTGCATTTGCGTTGTAATCCACACTATGAAGGTAATAATAATCATACTTGTTTCTGGAAAGAAAGAAAATATACAACTTCTGTGTTAACTTTATTTCATTGATTTATTCATCATCGAATCGATTTTTGGATAATGTTAAAAAAAATATCTAAAAATTACAAGGAGTCAAGGTAAATTCTATTAATATAAGCATGATGACACCCGAAGATCAAATTTCCAAGGACGTGTTAATGCTATCGCTTTTATCTATAACTTGTGTACAAATTGTTTTTTGTTCAATTGAACAAGGCGAGTGCCGATTGATATATCATATACCACTCCTGGAAGTAGCTGATGTTATTGTAATGTAAGTATTTCTAATAGACAATAAAGAAACAAACATCTTCAGAATAACACGAAAATGCCATTTAGTGGATTTTTATCAATAGTGTACCCACAGCTCCAATCTAAAATGGTCAAATCGTTGGTTTTTGTATTATTTCAAAATTTTTAAAAGTTAACTGAAGATTTTAAAGTAGATCTACATTCTACATAAACATCCATAACTGATTGACACCCTTTTATACTTGATGAATAAACATCAACACAATATTTGTAAAGAAAATGTTTTATTTTGGAAAGAATGGTAGTAAAAACAGAAGCCAATGAAAAATGTTGGTACCCAATCAGAAATACAGCACTGAGTTCTTCATCTTTGACGGACAATGGAAAATATTATAAATGTAGTGAACGTCTATAGATAATAGTAAACAATCTATAGACGTTCTGCTTTTATTATCCATTTGGTTGTGTTTTTTGGGTTAAAGATATCAATCTTTTTAAAATATAGAACATTCTCAAATGGATTGAAAAGGGGCGAAGTCAATAGATCACGCCTCAAATATCTTTATTTTGTTAAGGGCTAGACAACACATCAATATTAAACATCTCTTATATAATGAAAAGGAAAAACGAGATCATTTATACATGTTATACCGTTACATACATCTTAACATATCATACAAGTAAATTTGTTAAAGTGTTTAGATGATTCAACCTTCGAAAAAAATTTCGACTGAGGATTAATCTGTCAAACATGTAATGTTTTCTGATATTTAAAACTCGAAAATATATAGCTAATATGTTGCGATCGAAACACATTTTCAAAAAAAAAAAAACATACTTAAAAATTAAAATGTGAAAACTATGATTTATAATAGCTCAGTCTCCAAAAGTTGTATAAAAAGTAACTAAAACATTGAATAAATTGAAATTTAGACTTTTGACATAAATATTAAGTGTATTGTTTCATACAAAAGGAAAAACAAAAGAGATCAAATTCCACAGTGTGCGACTTTATCAAGGAAACATTGCAATAAAAATATCTTTTCAAATTGAAAAAAGAAATGATTTCAATGATGTTAAAAGTGAATTAGTTTTTATGTGAAAATATATTTCAGTTTATATTTGAATATTAATCAGCAGGAACTGCATGCAGTAATGATTTTAGCATTGCTATTATGTGTGTTACAACTTGGGCAAACAATGGTAATGTAAACGTTTCTTGATATGCTGTTCTTATATATTTGAAATTAAGACGAAACTGTAGTATTTTACAATAAGATACAATTTTTATGCAAATTTTCTTTCTGTTCTTTTCAGGTGTTTGCAGATCAACAACTTTATATTAGTCTAGGGTCAACAGTTGAAATTAAATGTCCAAATCGTTCCATAACATCACAAACATCATGGTTTGGACGAAAGGGAATTTCACAGATATCAGATGGCCGACATCTGAACGAAAAAGTCAATGACAGTCGTTTCAGTATAACAGGACATTTCAAGTTAGGAGAATACAATTTAAAAATTAGAGATGTTAGGATAGAGGACATCGGGATTTATGTTTGCACCAAGGTGCTGCGGGACACAACATTTGAGTTTAGGGTAAATCTGGCTTTGATTAGTAAGTATCAACACGTTAGACACCAAGATATTTGTGACTGATACCTGCACATAATGATGTAACTAATAATGCATTTATCTCATTGACCTCTATATTGATAAATACATACAATTTATTATGATTAATATTATGATAATATTATAACTTGGTATTATTAATAGCCTTTATATATTTAAGTCATGATGCAACATCAGGGGTATTACATAAGGTACAATATAACTAAGAGGGGTTCAGTTTGGGTACCAATCAAAGCATACGTCTATAAGGAAAGGATTAATTCAAGTTTGAAAACTATGCGTTAGAATTTACATGAATTTCTTGTTACAAGCATAACTGGAATTTTACCGATTGTGTGCTATCCCCGATTTATTTTATTTGTTTTCTAATATTAGAAAGGTATAACGAGTGATGTACCTAAAGTATACCTGGCTTAGTATTGTCGAACTTTAACGTGATTTATTCATGACTAGCTATTTAACCTTGATTTTTATCTCTTTTTAAATGAATTCATTTTATCCAAATATCGACTTCAAACTGTTGCGTCTAACGTAAAAGTGAGAAAAAAAATTAAAGACATATTTTTATCTGTACAGAAGTAATGTTTTCCAGAATTAAAAGTGTTGTCAGTTTTGGCACATCGCATACGATTATTTCTTTTCAAAACCTTGTCATAATTATTTCTTAATATACCTTTCAATTGTATGGCGCAGGCTGGTTAATGATTATTCTTATGCATTCATACGTAGGTAAACAAAAAGCCAAGGATAGCAAAGGAACATTGAATTTAAGCCCTTTATCTGCTTTTATATTTTACTAATTAATTCAGTAACTTTTTTAATCCGGCGGCACAGTTGATAGGCGTTCAGATTCCACTGCACTCTGATTCACAAGAAGAGGTATCTATACTCCTTTATCCCATGTTTAAGAAACCGAGTTCATAATTCGTTTTAACTAGACGCATGTTGCGCCTGCATAAGACTCAGCATAGCCGACCGGTGCAAAAACGTTTAAATGCAGAAAAACAACTTCAAAGTTGAAAAGCAAGGACATCAATTATTCGGAAAATATCGCTCATGCAAATATACAAGTATTTCACAAATTGAGAGCTTAGTTTTGTTGCTAATTATTTAAGAAATGTAAACAATCTGCACACTTACCTTCAGATGAAAGGCATGTAATACTAACCGCCTACCTTTTATATTAAAAGAATATTTATGAAGATGAGGTATATTTATCTTAGATTTTGATAAATAAAAGGCAAAGTCGAAGATTTTATTATTGAACTAAAAAGATCTGGCAAGAAACACATTTAGATATGAGTATTGATCAGGTAGATATAGGTAAATAGTTTCCTCACGATGCACAAGGTTAAAATCATTATTTAGTCTGGCGTACTAAATTATAATCCTGGTACCTTTGATAAATGTTTTGGCTCACAGTGGCCCGACGTGCCCCTTGTGGGCTTATGTCATCATTTTGCGTCCGTCGTCGTCCGTCGAAGTCCGTCGTCGTCTGTCGTCGTAAACTATTTCAAAAATCTTCTTTCCTGAATCTACTGGGTACAATACATTCAAACTTTAACTAAATGATTCGTAGGGAATCAAATTTATAAATTGTGTCCGAAGTTTTGATCCATCGACAAACATGGCCGAACATAAAATAGAACATAGTGGTCAAACGCAGTTCTTGGCTTATATCTCAAAAACTAAAGCTTTTATATCATATCAATTACATATATTTTACATGAGGTTAGTTTGTTCAATTTGGTCAAGATTTATCAGCCCTTAAATTTTCAGACTAATCGAACAACCCATTGTTGGGTTGGTGCCATTCAATTGGTAGTTTTAAGGAAATTTTGCGAAAACTATTTCAAAAATCTTCTGCTCTGAAACTACTTGGCCAAATACCTTCAAACTTTAAAGCAATGTTTCTAATGGTATTTATTTTATAAATTGTATCCGAAGTTTTGATCCATTCACAATTATGACTGCCATGGCTAAAAATAGAACATGGGGGTCAAATGTAGTTGTTGGCTTACTTCTCCAAAACGAAGCTTTTAGAGAAAATCTGACATGGGGTAAAATGTTCAATTGGTCAAGCTATATCTGCCCTGAAATGTTTTGACGAATCGAACCACCCATTGTGGGGTTGCTGCCACTAAATATGTAGTTTTAAGGAAATTTTGCAGTTTTTGGTTATTATCTTGAATAAAATGAATGAAAAAGATTAATTGTAAACAGCAAAAATGTTCAGCAAAGTAAGATCTTCAAAAACATGAAAAAGGTTTATGATGACCACAATTGTCAATTGACTCCTTATGAAGTAATGGATCTTTAAAGAAATTATTTCACAAGTTGTTTATATTTTTCAACTTGAAAAATCTTCTCAAATGAATCTAGTATAAATTTTGTATTTTATTGCCTTGTACGTCAAGAAACATAGGCACTTTGCCGAAATAGAACAAATGGGTAAAATGCATTTATTTGCTTTTGGAAAAAATGACAGATACAACGAGAATTCAAACGGCAATTTTAAGCCACTCGTTAATGTATATATATTGAAAAGCAAAAATAATCTTTGATGAAAGATTTAAGCAAAAAAAAAATGAGGTGAGCGATTCAGGCTCTTGAGAGCTTTTCGTTTTCTTTAACTAACCTTGTTATTGCTTTGCATTCATGACATTAATTGAAAGCGCTTATAATTGTATAACCAGCGGCCAGATATGGAGTCTACAATATGTAACCTTTGTCACACCAATAGGAAGTTCATAGAAGCCTGGGATTGCAAAATCCGTATCAGCCCTCTTTCTGTTTGGGGTGTTATACGTAATTTGTTTTAGATTTTGTCGATTTTAAAATATTACTACATTTTAAGTTTGAATATCGCAATTTAGAGGAATATAATTTCAAAATACAATTGTATGAAACCTCCGTCTTTAAATGTTGTTAATAGTTTATGAAAAGAAGGATTTTTAAAATGATATCCGGCCGATATCCTTTTTCTCCAAACAATTACTTTGCTATTCATGTACGTTAAACTTACACATAATCGACAATTATTAAAATAACCATTAATCTACCATTCTGAGACAAGTGCCTGTGATTTTACCTCATAATTTTGTATATCCCTCTTGATATTGAAAATTAAAGATATTTATGTATGAAGGAAAAAAAAAAAGTCCGTGTGTGCGTTTAGTTGTTCGTCTGTTTGATAGTCGTGAAGGCGTTTGTCCTATTTGTCATACTTTTGTATCCACAACTGCTCATGCGCCGCTTAAACTAAATTAATAAAACATTATCAATATATTAACCTTATAATGCCATTGTGATGATCATTGGTCATCAAATAATTGGGTACTACCTTCGAAGGTATGGACTTTGCTTTATTTCGGGATAACCATTTAGTATCCACCACTCCTTATAATATGAGGAAGGCGCTACCTTAAATGCCAGCTTTATATACTAAGACAATGTCCTATGTATTGATGGTTGTTTGTTGTTTAACGTCCAGTGGCAAATATTTGATGCATGTTCAGAACGAATGTCGAAGGCTACATTAACGTATTGTTTATGTCTAAAAGAAAGTTCAGATGGAAAATGTTTAGGGAACAAACATAGAACTTGAAAAGGCATGAGGGGTTATGCTAATTTTCCTGAAAAAATATTCTGATTCCAAAATTGATGAATAAAAAATCTGTTCAAGCATAGGACAAAAAAAATATTTTGAATCCAGATCTTTACCAAAAATGATTTTATCTATCAGGTATGCAAAATAAATTTAACTTTTATATATCTAAAAACATAAAAACTTCCCAAACCGCACATATGTCAGTTTGTACACAGTATTTTTTTAGGTGATAATTATTATTAAGGTCATATTTGCCAATTTGACTGTTATGATAAACCTTAATATTAGTGTTAAATTTTGACTAAATAATTTTAATTGATATCCCTGAAGGGTTTCGGTAATAAAAATCTGACTCTAATAAAAACCATTTGTATTTCTGATCATCTCAAGTTTGTGAGTTCTACATAAATATCATGTACTATTAAATTCTGAGTCGGTTTTAGGCCCTAGTTATTATATTTTTAGTTTTACAAAATTTTTTGACAAAACCAATGGGTAGGAAGACGAAAAAAAAAAAAAAAAAAAAAAGATTTTCTACTAGTGTAACAACTATTTTTTCTTTTCTTGACAAAGTTTGAATTGAAAATCATTGTGCAACAGCTTACTAAATCACCAAGAGCATAAATTTAGAATCTTTCATGCAGTTATGAACTTTTTTTGCATGAAAAACACTGGGTCGGAGGAGAAAAAAAAATAAAAATCAATATTTTTAATTTTATTTTTTTCCCTATTTGGCAAAAATTAGGGTAGTAGGGTTCGTAAAACTAAAAATAAAAAAACTACGGCCCAATATGGTTTTATGTTCTTTCTTGCATATATTTGTTTTTGTTTATACATGTACATGATGTAGCTTACTTTTCAAGTTCTTATATGACAGCAAAATAAAATTGAGAATGGAAATGGGAAATACAAGCATGTCAAAAATTTGCTTTCCAGTAATGCTTAATCATGTCATAGTTGTTTTCAAGAAGACACATTTGGTTTTAGACAATAACTTGAGTATAAGATAATGGATCTCCATGAAATTTCACTAGGAGGTTCAATACACAAAAGGAAGATTAGAATTGATTTTGGGGTTATGGTACATTATTATTGGGGGTATTTTATTTTTTTATTTTGGGATTTTCTTCCAAAAATTACCTTATTTACATTGACTATACTTATCTATAGATATAGGAAGATGTGGTGTGAGTGCCAATGAGACAACTCTCCATCCAAATAACAATTTAAAAATTAAACCATTATAGGTTAAAGTACGGCCTTCAACACGGAGCCTTGGCTCACACCGAACAACAAGCTATAAAGGGCCCCAAAATTACTAGTGTAAAACCATTCAAACGGGAAAACCAACGGTCTAATATATAAACAAAACGAGAAACGAGAAACACGTATATATTACATAAACAAACGACAACTACTGTACATCAGATTCCTGACTTAGGACAGGTGCAAACATTTGCAGCGGGATTAAACGTTTTAATGGGCCCAAACCTTCTCCCTTTTTCTGAAACAATAGCATAACATCACAACATATAAAAACATACGATAAAATATCAATTAGCAGACTTAACTCAATCAAAAAACGTCTGATTATATATAGATACAACAAATACTGATTTGGCAGGATATGCACTTAAAATAGGGTGTTTTTAATATTTTATCTGTAATTTGTTTTTTTTTCCTATGATATGTACTTCTTGATAATGTCTCTGTGAGTATCAAGATAAAGAAAATATATTTGGTAAGTATATATTCACAATTGACATGCGCCAGTGCGAGGCAAAAAGAATCTTCTTTCCCTTTAATTCCAAATATTGCACAAGATTTTTTTCTCTCACAAAAACACATGAGTGGTAAATAAAACACTTGTCATTGTTTGACACTTTCAGCAATAAAAATTTATTTTAGCCTGTTTAAATGTTTCACTGATTGTATGAAAATTATAACAGAAAATGTACAAAACTTGCTAAAATTGCATTATCTGCAGATTTATTGATAACTTTCCTCAAGATATATTCACAAGGACATAGAACTAACATATTGTATTGAAATTGAAAGGGGGGGGGGGGGGTTCCAGGGGTCAGAACCCCCCTTTTTTAGCCAATCAATGCATTTGAATGGGCCCCCCTCCCCCCTTTGTCCTGTGTCGGGAACCCCCCTTTTTAAAATTTGCTGTATCCGCCCCTGTATTGTCCATGCTATTCTGATCTGAGTTTTTATTCATACATACATGTATACTGGCATGGCTGGTGCTGTTTCAAGTTGTCTTCTTTTTCGGTTTCTTCAGAAGTATTTGTTTAACCTGTTCGGTCACTATGAAGTGTTACAATTCTTATTTAGACGCAACACATAAATAGTGACCAAAAAGGTACTGCTTTCACATGAGAGAAGCTACAAAAAAAAATGTACACATTTTCAATATTTTTGTAGGACTTATCATATGAAATTAACGAGATATGTAGTTAGAGACTTCTGCTGAATAGAAATATTTGGGTCTACCTGCTACCTGTTTTCAAATTAGTCCATATTGAAGTTTAAAGGATCCAAAATTAAAATATGTTTGATTTCAACTGACAAAAAAAATTGTGTTATTTAGGGACAACATCAAAAGTTTAATGTAGGATAAAAAACTTAATTCAGATAGTTTTATTTACTGACCCCCCATCCCCCCTCTTAACTTAATTTGGTAAAAAATGATTGACCCATATGGATATATGTAAAATCAATGAAGGTTAAACAATACTTGCAGCAAGTTTAACCCCCCACCCCCAAACTATTTGAATTCAGTTTTTTATCCTTCATTGATCTTTTGATGTCGACTCCCTTATATGCTCAATATACATCTGCGGTCGTATCAGGCTGTGCATGGCAAAGCATTTTATTGCCTTTAAGTTTGTACTTTTTTGTTTGTTTTGGTCATGAAAATAAATTTGCAGTTCTGTTGTGAAGTTGCTAACATGAAAGTACACAAATTGCATCTATATTGTGAGTTTTTTTCATCAACTTTTTCTATGAACCAGACACAAGTTTATTTTGTTCTTATTTTTTAGAATATCCTTGTTTACAATATAGTTACATGGTCACCAATTTAATTTTGAGTTCATCCAGAGTCATAGAAAAATGGGTTTCAACTGACCTCCAAACATTCCATGATTCTGTAATGAGGTCAGTACCCAAATTTCATACATCATTACATTTTATTTCAAATCCTTAAAACTGGAATTAAACAAATATTTTGTTTTATTAATTTATTTCTTCAAATATTTCAATAAATTTGACATTATACCATGCTTAAACTTTATGTTTTGAAGAAGGGATGCTGGTAACAAATTTAATTTACTCATTTTAAGAAGATGATAATTAGATAACTTCACATGGTGAAAGAAAACTTGTAAGATTTCCAGTTTTTTTTGTTGAATAGGTGCAATTTTAGTTACTGAGACAGAGTACAGTTTTGGTACTGTAATGTTATATAACCATAAGTGTGTATTGCTAAATAGGTTCAAATGTGAACCTGATAGTGATATAGTGATAAAGTACTTGGTAGAGTGAAAATGTTTTTTGATCAGGTTTAAACTGATGCAAAAAATATACAGGTGACTGTTGCAGCTTGAATGTTTAAGGATGTAGCCCACAAATATGATAATCTCCAAAGTAATATATGCCCTGTACATGTATATACCTATCAAAGTCATGGTATTATCATGGGTTATATTATGAAATTAACTCCCTTCTTCCCATAAATCCAATTTTGGACAATATGAGAGCATACAATATATAGTTTGTACTTAAATGTACTACTCAGACTCAAGTCTCCAAGTCTCCTTTTATGATTGAACTTAGAAAGAGAAAACAAAACAGTTTCCATCTCATGGGACTGTATCTATTAGAGGGATCTATGTGACATAATCAGTGAAAAGATTTGTTGAGAGTTTGCCAAAGGAAGTTATGAAAATAAATTTGTAGCTGTGAAGTTGCTAACATGAGAGTACCAAAATTGCACATTTATTGTTAGTTTTTTAACCAACTTAAAAAAAAACCAGACAGATTGTGAATTATGGGGGTGGGGGGTGGTAATCATTAATTTTGAATTAGTCTGTGGGTTTCATGACTTACCGTGATCAACAGTATAACCAACGTCATTATCACTGTTCTTTGGTATGGGGAATTATGTGGCAGGTAAACATAAGTAGTCATGGTCAACCACAACCGGTGCACTGGAGTCTACCCCGCATGCCGCATGGCCATTATAAAAAAAAATCCGAAATGTATTACCTGCAGATTTTCTTACTGTGTTCCCATGACTGGACGGAACTTTTACACTAAATATGTTATCGTTTACTATGATTTTGTGACTTTTAAATGCAGTACCTGTTATTATTTAGGTGATTTGTTTTGACCTCACTGATAGCAGACGAAACATGGCGTCAGATGTTGTTGTCCTAACTTCGGTCATTTCCGTGGTACGATAAAATTTAAATAAACTACAAAAGTTACCAAAATTTCTGAATTCTTGTTTTTGCAAACAAATAAAAATTCATGACGTAATTAACATCGAAATTATTCCGATATGTCCCGTTTTTTCAAGATCGCGTTGAAACAAGAATTTTGGCAGCCATTAAAAAAAAATAATCGTACGAGATTTAACGAGAGTGACGAAAGTTTTCAGATGGGTCGTCTAGCAAGAGTTATCGTTCTTTGTCCCAAAACGATGCTTCTACCATAAGTGCCAGCATAGCTGGCATATTACCTTATCTAAGTATTCTAAATAATGTTTATATACAATATTTAGTTTTAATGCCACTCCTTTTTGTTTTTTTTTGGCTCGAATTGTTTTTTTGAGTTTTGATTTTCATAAGAGTTTCCATTGTATTATTTAGAGAAAGAATGTACTAATCGTGTATCTAAAACTACTCCGCCTGTACTCCAAATCCACTCTTAACAATTTATGGAATTGTTGAAATCCTTTTTATTAGTATTGTGAACTTTGTGATTTTATTATAAAATGAATTGACCTTGCAAAACTTTGATCAAATTTTAGTTTATAGAAGTCTGTATAGATGTCGTTAACATGCCAGGCAAAGTCTTTGGAATTTACATCTTTTATTGAATTATTAGAAATGGGGACCTTACGATCCTTATACATTTTGTTTCTTTTAAATTTTATCGATCTTTTAATAGTTTAGGAAGTATATTTGAGTAACTATTCTCTTGTTGCTTAATGCCACAATTGGGCCTTGAACAATTAACTCGAAGTTGTGCCTTATCACATCAATGGTAGTCTGTAGCTTTGCAAGTTTTTTGTACTTTCTGTTAGTTTCATAGGGTTGCAAGTAGAGGAAATTTAGTAGTTTATCATACATAATTTGTAAGTACATATGCATCCAACTGATCAAGATTGTAAGTTTAAGGATGACTGATTGTACCTTACGACTAATAACGACTATAGCTCAGGACTGGTGCAACATGACTGTTGTTTGTCTACTAACCGTTTTTCGTTTGTTTGCATGGCTTTGTCAGTTTGTCTTCGTAATTTGTGTCTTGTTATGTATTTCTTAGCTTTTATTTGTTGTTTCAAAATGATTGTAGTTTTGGTGATTTTTCAAAAACATATGACCTTGAAATAGTTTAAATTATGCAGATATTGATCTTGAGGATATTTAACATTTTAAAACATTTCTTTGTAATTTATCCGTTTCTGTTTTATTATTTTGAAGAATTTCAGGGTCAAACGGGATTTTAAATCTAATAGACCATTCACATTATTTACGGTAACCCTCTGCGGTTGTCGAAATTCAAGAAGTTATTATGCATCGAAAATATATTGACGAAAATGTTTTTCAAACACATTCAACTAATTAGATATAATACATAAGACATAAGACATAAAGCTAAAATCTAAAGTCAGTTTATGCAATACAAGTACTTACATATGTATGCAAATGTTCTTATATGTGGTAGGTCAGTTGTATACTGGTATCTAAAAGAGTTAGTGTTTTCCTTTAAGTGTATTTAATCATAGAGATAAACAGGACAAACTTTATTAATTATTTTAAACTAAAAATTGTCAATGATCGCATTTAAAACTGCAATTGCCAATGATCGCAGTCTGCTTATGTTTAAAGATTGTATTTTGATTTGCAGAGTAGATATTCATAGCTTGCTGAAAAGACTTAATAGATAATTCGACGTGCTCTCTTTCTTGGATTTTTTCTATATATTTTGTAATCTCTAAACAAAAGTTCCAATCTAGTAGGCAGTAAATGAAGTTGGACATTATGAAAGAATAATAAATTGTTAATTTTCCAAATTTTGTCAGGTATTTTGCTATTTTTTTAATAGCTAAATAAATGCTGTTTGAATTATTTTTGTACATGTTATAGAGAAATATTCATTGGAATTAGTTTAAACTATATTGGTACACCTAGACGTTTAACGTTATCTTTACATGCTAAATTTTGTATTTCATTACCTTCTAATTTAAATTTAAGGTTTTTGTCTCTAGTGTTTTTACCTACAGCTATCGCTTGCACTTTTTCTAGATTAGGATTCATTTTTATTTATTTGAGAACCAATTAATCAAAGTTTTGCTTTCATCTTCTATAGTATTATAAAAAAGAAGAAGTCGTATGATTGCCAATGAGACAACTATCCACTAAAGACCAAAATGACACAAACATTAACAACTATAGGTCACCGTACGGCATTCAACAATGAACAAAGATTAATTGTATTCCTTGCTTATAATAGAATACAGAAGATTTCTGACTAGCATTTTGTCAAATAATGACACACAACAAATAACAATAAGGTAGTGCTAATCTCCCACTGTAATTAAACACATATTAATCATACGATGTTTTGTAGAGCTTCCATCGGACCTAAAAATTTATTCGTTAGTTGGAAAATCTAGTAGGAACATCAGTAATGATTTTCAAGAGACACCAACAGTACATGGAAAAGAAAATGAGACAATCATTTTGCGTTGCAACCTCTCAAGTGGTGTTCCAAAGGAAGATCTGACTTGGTCATATAGAGACCATACATTAGAATATGGTTGTTTTGATTCGATAGACCTTATTGTAAAGTTAAAACCATCTGACTCTGGAATATATACATGTAGTGCCAATAGCTCTGTTTTAGAGGTACCGTTAGTAAGAACAATTGCTCTAACTATTCTTTGTAAGTATGTATAAATTTTAAGTGTTCAGTGACGTATATATTTCCCTATCTTATATTTAATTGATGTCTTTTGTTTTTCCATAATATTCCTCAAGTTTAAACAAATAAGTAAAATGTACCCTACATATTCATAACGGTCTTTACAACAGTCAAATACATTACTACGAAAGAGGAACGAAAGATAAAAGAGGGACATGCAGACTCATACATCGAAAATAAACTGACAACGATTGGCTAAAAAAAGACAAACAGAAAAATAAAAAAAACCACAACACACCATAGAAAACTAAAAACTAAGCAACATGCACAACATCAAATACTTTGGGTGAACGCAGGTGTCCCAGAAGGGTAAACAAATCCTGCAACAAATTCTTAGGGCAAAAACAAATATCAAAAAGAAATGGGGATAAATGTAGGTGCTCATGAAAATGGACTAATCCTGCTTCAAATGTGACACCCGTTGAAATTATGCTGACGTTGAAATTTGCAATTCCCAACAGTGCTAATGTATGCAAACTATGTTTTAGGCTGCCCATCTTAGAGCAATGAGAGTAACATATCAAATGAAATCTTCATGTATCGACACTTAACAAAAAACATATAATTCAGAAATAAGGATAGATGGTATGATTGTCACTGAGAAAACTATTCATCATAGTCCGATTTAGGCGGATGTAGGCTAGTATAGGCAACTGTGCGGCCTTCAGCAATACCAAACCCCATACCGTATTGGTGACTTTTAAAGGCATAAAAGATATCAAACATTTCAATTGAGAAAACTAACGGCCTAATTTATAACAAAACAATTTACCAGAATAAAAAAAGACAGACATGAACCAATGGCAATAACTGAATTAAAGTACTCTGACTTTGGACGGGCTGATAAAGCAGGCGGTGGGGTTAAAAATGTTAAAATAGTTTTTAAATTTATTCATCAATGTTGGTCAATATACCGTTTACGAACCATTGCTTATTTTCTGTAGCATTATGAAACTAAGACGTCGATCAGACACGTTTTCAATGAGACGTCAAAAATATATATAGAGGGACGAAAGATAAAAGATGGATAGTTTAACTAAATAGATTGTTAATACACTGACTATATATCAAACAATATCTTTCATATATTAAAAACGTATTTGCACCAGGGTCCTTTTCGAAATATTAAAAATAAAATGAATGAATTTGTCCATAATTTTGACACCGAACGAGTTCAATGATCTCTATCAGATCAAATAACAGGATGTAGAATGAAAGCCTACTCGACCTAATTGATTACAGTGTTTACAAGAGTACAAAGTAGCTCCTTATGGATAACATGTAAATATGCTTAAAATGAAAACAGTATATTTCCAATCGACCAGGCTTATTTTCAAGAGTTGTTCCTTACCAAGATGTCCTCTTTCGAATTGATGAGAAATGACCGGACTTTTATTTAACATTATATAATGTATGACTCTATTGTCGTAGCCATTATCCCGCCATACGCTAACAATTAAGACGTTACAGAATACGGCTGTTCATTATAAAAGTACCTGTTATCAGCAACATGACGGAAAATTAATACATGTATGGAGCACCTGAAATTTTAAGCGTATTTATGTCCTGTCATTTATAGTGTTGTTTTGATCCTTGCTTGCCTTTTTTATTAAACAAAATAATGCCAATAAAAAAATCCCTTCTTTTTATAAGCAGTATTTCAAATGGCTTCATACAGAACCAGTTTTTAATGTCTGTATTTTTCTTATATTAGACTGACCTTATTTTGCAATAATCCAGCATTAACCTTCGTGATCAGTCTACATAAAGCCAGTCCAAATTATACAGCTGCGTTCCTACCTACAAATGAAAGTGATTAGTTGAGCTTGCTTTAGTCTATTGAATTATACATTTGTGTCCCCCTTACATTTGCAGATAGACCAAGAGTATCGATCAAGATAGAAGGAAGTTCTAATGTTATAGAAGGAAACGGCATTGCATTATACTGCAACATTGAAAGTAACCCAAAAGAAGTAAATGTATCATGGCATAAAAGGGAATCACAGGGGAATATACAGGTGGGAACTGGTGTAAAGCTACAACTAAATGTGATAACAAGAAGGGACTCGGGTTTCTATGTTTGCATTGCTGCAAATACCATTGGCAAAGGTGCATCCACAACCAGCATAACGGTTATGTGTAAGTATTAATGCAGTTCATTAAATCACTTCTAAACTATTTTAAGCGTTACACATTTAAAGCATACTTAGTGTCTTACATAGACGTCATTTGGTTGCTGTTGCATATCATATGATATCGTGTTTATTTTGATAGTGTTTCTCACTTAAAATAGTTTAAGTCACAAATCCTTCTGAATTTTTTTTTCTCACTCCTTTCAGTTATGAATCTGATTTAACACCCCAATCCTTTTTGTGCATCTGCCACAGAGCCCAAACAGCTTGAACTAAACAGAAGTGTGTCTTAAGATAAAGTAAATGCACATGAAACATTGTACGCGAACGTTTGTTTGTGTATTTTTGTGATGTTTTGTTTGTGTATATGTGTGATAAACAGAGATGAAAATCAAACACCTTTCTCGTTTTAGATGCTCCTGATGTTATTGTACAATATATAAACATCACAGAGAATAATAGTGTTCGTAAACTACAGTGTAAACCCTCCGGCGTCCCAAATATGTATACGTTCTACGATTGGGAGCACAGATCAGACTACGGAGACCACATTCGTTTTATGACTGGATTCAAAGATGGCATACTTCAATTTCCTGCTAGCAAATATCCTTATCAAGATAATGGGTTCTATACATGTACTGCCAGCAATGGTATACCACATCAAAATGGAATGATCAGACAGAGTGGTTCAGTTTATTTGAATGTGAAAGGTAATTGACCATTAAATTAACCATAGTTTGTACTTAATATGATACAATTTCTATTTAACACTCGAGGAACTGATTGAAAACCTTACAGCACTTAGCTTTTAGAACATGCAAGTCGAAAAAAATGTGATTTCTAACAAACAGTATAAAGAGATTTGTTATATTTCCACCCGAAGACAATTTAGTAAAGCAAAACGATTTATCTTAAGTACTACTAGGTTATACACAGACATGAACATTAAAACTAGGCATGATTTTACAAATTTTAAAAACACAACGAATTCCACTTCAAATATTGGTACATGATGGCCAAATATACTTAAAAAAACGTATAAAAAAGTAAATAAAAAGCCAACTGACCATTGAAATAAGGCGCAAGGTGCATGTGACATAATTTTATTTATTATTTAAAACTATATCACAATATTATCTATAAAGCGGAAAACAAGCAAAACATTCAAGTAATTTGATTGTCGTTATTGTGATTATATCGTTCTGCGCCCTCATACCTGATTACAAATTGTATATCAATCTAGCATAGTGTCAGCACAAAATATCCTTTTTTTCACATAACATACTCTTTATTTCTTGATTGAAATATTTTATATTTGTCATGTCGGGGCCTTTTATAGCAGAACATGCAGTATTGGGTTTGCTCATTGTTTACGACCGAACAGTCACCTATTGTTGTTGATGTATGTGTCATGTAACTCGATATAAGAATGTAGTGTGAATATTTTTGTCTTTCCTGCTGATATGTTACACATGTTATTCTTATTTAATTTAGAAATTTCATAATGGCCAGCAAGCTAATCTAAAAGTTCTCCTTACTTTGAATTTAATATCGATTTCATTTTTAATATGTTTAGGGATGCCAGTATTCACAGCAGACAATAAACACGAGTTCTACGGAATACTTAACTCATCAATTGATATAACAGTCAACGTTTTTAGTAATCCGAAATACTCAGAAATGCTTATACAGAATCAAAATGGTATCAAAGTTTCAGCTGATGGCACAAATATTAAAATACACGAAGAGCATACATTCATCGATGACATTGTCTACAATATGAAAATTAAAGTAAAAGGATACAAAATTACAATGAAAATAGCCTATTTGAAAGTGAATCAGATACAGGAATACACGTTTTTGATAAAGAATGAATTTGGACAAAGGCAGTATAACATCTCAGTGTACTCAGGAAGTAAGTACCATGGTTCAAATTTCAGCTGTTACTAGGTCGCACATTTTATCAAATTTTATATTACAATTTATAATAAGGTTAAAGTACATTGTCGTCAGATATTGATTTCCTTAGATATAATAAGAAGCATTGTGTTATTAATATCAAAGAAAAACTTGCACTCGTGTCTTGGTTAATAAGTTTTCATGATGATGTAGCACTAAAAGCACAATAGTAAATCAACATAAAAAGGGTAGCGTTTTTAATTGTGATTCTCCTTTTATGAGTATCCATCGCTTTGCAAGCAAGCACAATACGTATTCATACATGTTTTCAAATTCTAGAACTACATGTGCATCTCTGATTTAGTTTTAATGGCAATTAATTTTATTTAGGAGATTTATATGATGTTACAGACGAACTGCAGAATATCAATTCTATATAAATATATTAAAACTTGTCATCGAAAATATTATCAAAAATGTGTTCAAACAGTACAAATTAAGAGGCGCAATAACTAAATGTTAGGAAGATGCACAAATATTTGATAACAGCATGTAATAATCTTTTTTAGGTGTTCCAAACAGTCCATTAAATGTATCTGTAAGTACTATAGACGATTATATTATTGTCCTATGGGTTTGCAACTTTGATGGAGGTTTCCCACAAACATTTGTCATCGAAGTCAGAGAGAAAACCTCTGATGTTTGGACGACAATACATGTACCAACCATGAACCTTTCTACGAATAAGACATTATTATGGACATTATACAACCAGAAACAACACACCACTTACATGTTCCGAGTGTACTCTCAGAATATAATCGGAAAAAGCAACAGATCTGAGGAGAAATCTGTTTTTCTTGGTAATATTTTTATTCTAAATTAACATGTTTAAGAGTTTTATAAGTATTAGTTGTATTTTTTTAAAATCAGGACTGAAAATGATCCGCTATCTATAAACTTTAAGACAAAATATTTATGTCAAGAGGTTTGCCTATAGTGCATTATGTCGAAACCTATGTTAATCTTTACCTGATATTTTGTGAAATAGGGTTGCTATCTAATTGATGTATCCTATCAGTTAAATCTGAAACATGTTAAACCTGTACACTAGTTATTTGTTATCAATTCAGTTGTTTAAAGGAATTCACACAATTTATTAGCTTACTTTAATCAATTATCGATTTATGAAACAGTTATGTTGTTTTAAGTACATATGTGTGTCAACCCAACTTGATAATAACTTTTTTCCTTAAATTTCACTAATGAAATAACTCATAAAATCGTACAAGCAACTTCTATCTTGTATTTCAGGAGGTATGAAACAGAATTCTGTTCCAGTTAAAACTGTGGTTTTCTCGGTAGTTTTAACCATCTGTTTGGCTTTGCTGGTTGCAATAATTTTAAAATGTTGGAAAATGAAAAACAGAGAAATAGATATGCACGTATCGCAAGATCACATTGAAGATGAAAGTCCTTATGACGAAATAGAGGTGTATGAAATGGAAGAAGTCAGCGCGGACGTACAGAGTTCTTCGTTTTTCAACGTTATCAATATTCCGGTTATCGGCTCGACGTATAAAGAAAGTAGTAGTACTCATTCTTCTGACTCATTGGAAGTTGTGAGTAGCAGTTCTGAAACTGGTACACATACCACAGATCCAAAAGACATTTATAACGGTTCATATCAAAAGTTAGTTGGTAACACGTCACAACCAATGGAAGTTTCTCGATCATATGAGAGCTTGGAAAGAGAAACAAGACTTGATCTGGACGACAGTGTCATTTAAACTAATCAAGTCTTGTCCCAGGTTAGGGGAGGATTGGGATCCCCCTAACATGTTTAACCACGCCACATTCTGTATATACGTGTCTGTCCAAACTCAGGCGCCTGTAATTCAGTGGTAGTCGTTTGTTGATGTGTTACATATTTGTCTTTCGTTCATTTTTTGTACATACATTAGGCATCAGTTTTCTAGTTTAATTTGTTTCACATTTGTCTTTTCCGGGACTTTTATAGCTGTTTAGGTGGCATGGGGTTTGCTCATTGTTGAAGATCGTAAGGTGGTATATGATTGTTTATGTCTGTGTCATGTAGTCTCTTGTGGAGAGTTGTCACATTGGCAATCATACCACATCTTCTTTTTTATAGTTTCATATAGTTAAGCAAACTCAACTAAGTACTATAAAGCCTGTACATATATTTCTGTCTCATATTCTTTACTTAAGTTGTCTTTCATGATCTAGGTTATTAAGAAACAATTAAACTGGTATCAAGTGTTATTGACCACACACTTTCACTTTAAAGGTGTTTAAAAGATTATTAGTTGTATGACATGCACGTATTTTCTATAATCCTTGTCGAAATTATGTTATTTACTTTGCATTTGTCAGTTGGTGTAAAAACTTTTTTTTCTTTACTGATATTTTTTGTTTATACTAGTCCGATGGCTACAAGCATATTTCAGACGAATTGTGCTAATCTTGCTACAAGCATGAAATTTGGCATAGACCTTCCTCAACTATTACTCTTTTATTTCAGATGTGGAGGCATTTGAGAATATGCCTTACTTTCGGTAAAATTAAAAATGGTGGTCTTCATACTTAAATCAGCCTAATATCGAAGGCTAATATTTGAAAAGGTGTTATTATCATGCTTATATCATAATGTTTGGTACAAATCTTTATTATGTTCTGCTTTTGGATATATTATATAGATTAGATGTCCGGTAAAATCCAACATATACTGACTAACATACCATTGAAAATAAATTACATATTAAAAAAATGACATAACTCTACACATCATTGAACTGCTAATACAATTAGTAAATCATTTGTAAATAGAAATAGGCAACAATGGGTTAACTTTTATATATTTTCTATTAATTGTACCTTACAAGGTTTAATCCACCATTTTCTGCATTAAAAACCAAGTCAGGAATACGACAGTTGTTATCAATTTGTTTGAAGTGTTTGAGCTTTTTATTTTGCTATTTGAGTAAGAACTTTTTTGGTTTTGAATTTTCCTCGGCGTTCGGTATTTTTGTGATAAAACCTTTAAAACTACTGTTTCGTCTATTGGTACTATGAAATCTTGAGATATACTGTTCTAGTCCTTTTTTATTTTGGCATTACAATTCTTACAACAATTTTAACAAACACTTAAACATATAACTATGAACGAGCAAAAACATGATTAATGATTCAAACATTGGAAAAAATAAGTTTGATAAAATATATACAGTACACAACTGGATTAATTGTTAAACATAAAAAAGGAATATGTTGAAGACAAAACATATAGAAAATAACACGAATATAAAACTACAACGTGTGCAGAACATATAGAAACGACATTGACATATGAGAGAGGGTTAACATAACCATAGTTAAACATAGAACAAAAACTGAAAACATGTACAAAAAGAAAATAACAACTAACTCCGTAAAATAAAACACCAAAAAGGTGTAAAAAATCATTTGGTACCAACTTGCAATACATACCAAGGGTCAGTTTGCACACTGAACACCGAATATTAAGCTGCCAAATCGTTAGTGAATGTAGAAAACTTCAGGAAAAAAAATATTAAAAATACAGCTTAATCAAATGACTTCAACCTCGAAGTATTGTTTTTTTTCTGCGGTTGCATATTGGTATTTATATGACAAATATTTTATGATCGCTTGATTTATGATAATTCAATGCAACGCAGAACAATTTGTAAACAGTAATATAATAAACTTTGATCGTGAATCGTCTTCTGAAGCCATATCTTTCAACCTATGTGAATATACTTTAATAATCATTTTCGAGGGTCCACAAACTAGGCCACTACATTTGTGTTCGAAACCATATATCATAAACATTACACAAGGAAACTATAATCAAAAGGTTCATTAAATTATGGGCTCATTGTAGGGATTAACATTTTTTTTAAACAGTATTATAAAGAGTTCGTTGTTTATGGAGACAATCTTAAGAAATTACATACACTCGTTATGGGCACTCAGCTGGGATTATTCTTTTCTTTTAGTCTATAACCAGTTTTTAACTTAACAAAGCTAATAAAAACACAAATGCAGAAGCAAGCTTTACAAGAGGCTACAAGAGAAGATCATCACGCCACACTCTAAGCATTCATTTTAATAATTATACTCATCATACATACCAGGATTCAATTTGTAATTATGCCAGCCACGCGTTCCATCTACAAAAAACTCATCAGTGACGCTCGAATCCAAAACAAACCGTGGAAAAGCGATTTCTTTTACAAATTCAAAAGTTTTGTAATAATTTTATTCATAAATATGGCCATATCAATGACAATTTATGTCAGCACACATATGTGCAGGAGCCTAGGCTGGTGATACCCTCGGGGAATTAAAAATTCGCCAGCACTGCATGTTCAGCTTATTTGTTGACATTTTATTCTGGTAAAGCAGTATTTTGCTGTTCTATATTATATATTAGACTAAAGATTCTTATATATAGCATGTTTAACATAAGATGTGGTGTATGGCAATGAGACAGCATGACCCCAACACAGACATAAACTGCTTTGTCCTAATTTTGAAATTCAATACCTATTTTTGTAATACATCTAGAATTTGATTTCAAGATAACAGCATGTGGTATAATTGTCAATAAATTTTTGATTAACAATTAAGTAATTTTACTTTTTGTCATGCTTGTATTTGGATCAGGTAAAGATTAACCACTGATTGTACCCTTGTCAATGATATTTGGTAGGCATGGTAGACAATGTACATGTACATGATATATTCTTCGAGAGGGAAGAACAAAAAAAATGCTATATACATGTACTGGTACATAGAATTTCTTTTATTCTGACAGAAAAGAAGTACCATTCAGTTTCCTCCAGTATATCTCAGCAGGTAATGGGGAAATAAGTTTTCTGATTTTATTATGTTTATTATGAACCTTAAAATATAATGGCACTTGATAATGAAAAACAAAATATTTATTGTGCTGAATGGCACGTTAGCACTTTTGGTTATTTCTTGGCTGCCCGTTTGTATTGGTTGACACTGGTAGGCAGGAATTTAATATGAAATCAGCGGCAGATAAAAATGGTTCACTGTTTCCAACTTCATGGTACAAATATATACTACAATGTATAAGGTTGAAAAATTGTGGATAATGTGTACATGTAAATGTATGTGTCAAGGTTGCTGATTGAATCATAGGTACATATACATCTATCTAAAACTAATCGGATGTGGATTTTTTTCACAGATGCGATTAAAATTTAGTAATATATGCATACATGTAAACCATAAGAGCTCAAGGAACATTTTTTGTTAAGTATCAGATACTCAAAGCTACAGCTTCTAATCTTTTAATACCCCCAAAAAGGTAGTTTGCAGCACATGTTAAAACTTACTCATTCGAGGAAAACAGAATTGTTAATGCTTTTGTGTGCTTTTGAATAATCCAACCAGAATTACATTAATATAATTGGAGGTTGGAAATTTTTTGAACAAATAACTGTAAGACTGTTAGAATTAGTAACATAATGCTTTTTAAGATGGAATGAAAAGGAAACATTCTGTCCAAGAAAATGCAGAAATTCAATAGGGACATCATTAAAAAAAGCAAGCCAAACAAAATACTGCCCTGGCGACCGGTGAAAATTCATATTTAGTCGTGCAAAAAAATCACCTGTCCCTATAGACATGACAGAATAAATTCAAAAAGACCTCCCTATCATGTTTTACAAATTGATACCAGGCGCACTTGAGTAACAGGAGATATTCAACTAGTAAATCTGAATATTTATATGCAGGTAGGAGTTTATGTTTATAAATTAAATATTATCAATGACAAGAAGCAAAAAATAAATCATGAATTTTGGTATAAAGTTTGTGAAAAAAACACTATTTTCATTAAAACAATATAATTCCACTTGCAAAATAAGATCATCTCTAGGACCCGAGATGTGGATTCTCGATTTAAACAAAAAAAGTGTGAATGCATGTCTCAACAATAATGGAAGTTATGGATTGCGACATATAAAAGAGTACACACTAACCATAAATTTGTGCACACACAAGGGGTCAGAGCCCACCTAAATCCCACCTCTGCCATTTGCACTAGAGATGGAATGCAAGAAGATGTAAATATTCTATTTTATGAAAGTCCTGCCTGTCACAATTTTAATTCTCTGAAATCATGGAAAGAGAAACTTCAATGAATTAAGCGAGCAATTACAGAATATGTGTTTGTTTGCCCCAACAAGACGTAATAATTATGAAATGCTTGAAGGCGAGTACAAAAAATGCACTTAGTATTTCCGTCAACGGATCCGACTTTCGCAGCGTCATTCAAACGTTTTTCTCGCGCCTTTCAAGACAATAATGCTACTACATGTTAAATTAATTGAAAGGTGCAGGTGCAAGAGCTATACCAACCCAAATTTCAACACCTGAAATGCTGAAGTGCCAAAAAGTCAATCCCCGCCACATTATTTATGAATGTGCCTATTCCAATTCAAGAGCCAGTAAATGCAGTGGTTGTCGTTTGTTTATGTGTTACATATTTGTTTTTCATTAATTTTTTTACACAAATGAGGCCGTTATTTTTCTCGTTTGAATCGCTTTACATTGTCTTCTCGGGGCCTTTTATAGCTGACTATACGTTATGGGCTTTGCTCATTGTTGAAGGCCGTATGGTGACCTATAGTTGTTAATGTCTGTGTCATTTTGGTCTTTTGTGGATTGTTGTCTCATTGGCAATCATACCACATCTTCTTTACTATAACTTTGAGTTCAATATGGTTTTTCATGTGTATAAAAATGGTATTTTTTCCAAACGCCCGTAATCTTGTTGTTATGAAGTATAATCTCAATCTAAAACAAAAAGCAGATCATAGTTACCTAACAAATTGAGGATAAAATTGGGTACAACTTACAAATTTCTCCCTTGTCAAAATTCCTATTTGTCAATCTATCTTCTAACAACATGTAAGAAAAGCTTCACATATATTTGGATGTTTTCCAGAAATTTAATATTGATAAAAAAAATTGAAGAACACCATACTAACAAAAGACGTAAAAAAACACATTTTGTTTTCGACAAACAAATTTTGATATTAAAAAGGGTCAAGGTCACTGTTATTTTACAGATGTTTGAAAATGTTCTCCTCTTTCCAATGATATAAAATAGCCGTGTGTTATTCCGTTTACCCAAATCGATCAGATTCATGGGTTGGGCACCCTACTATAATCTTCATCAGCTATTTAAAAATAATGGCGGTATTTAAAGTATTGCTTTATTTTAATAAAGATAACACTTAAATGAGCATCGGGATGTTCCGACATAATAATTCTGTTCTCTATTCATTAATTTTAAAGGATATTTCACTTTTGTTCTATATTTTTTTCCATTTTTCTCCCATTTTATTGTCTGTTATTTTCGATTCCTCATATTCAATTTCCTGATCATTCTCTTTTCTTTTCTTTTTTTTAACTATTGTTCAAAAATCTAATTATTAAATTACTTACAACAGTTTCTTCCTCACTGAACCCGACAACCATTAGCAGTCAAACATTTAAATGTCATAAATAATTCTTTCATAACTAGATTGTAAAAAATATATGATATGTAAGTATTCATTTTGTCGGGTGAGATCATACTTACCAAGTGAACATTTATAATGCTTTTGTTATCCTACTTGACTACATGTGTGTTATGTGTGTAATTCACCTAAACACTTATCCTCTTCATTATGTCAAATCTTTATTTAAGAAATAATTCATCGAAGCCATAGCATTGTTGGAAATTAAAACTTGGCCTGGGCCGTGATATTTGAATTTCATCCTGAGCGTTAACGAATATCACGGCCAAGGCCATGTGTAAATTTACAACAAATCTATGACTTCATGCATTATTTCGATTCTAATAGGACAAATAATTTCATTAAAAAATTGAAGTGAGGGTGAACATGCTGTGTCTGTGGCTGTTCTTTTTTACTCCCTGATATATAAAGCTCAAAACACTTAATTCATATGTAGCTTGCATGGATCTTTTCGTGAATAACTGCTTGAAAAATATCTGTTTCATCTTTTTACTTCTCAAACCAATTGACATTTTTAATTAACATACTTTTCTTGCAAGCTTCTGTAGAAATCCAAAGTTGACATTTCGTAACTCAGGAGCCGCCATGTTGACTTGCTGAAATCCGTAACTATGCGAATAATGCAATAAAATAGAAAACAACATAAAACCTACCTCAAAAATCCGTTTTAATACAATATTTTACGAACTTCGATTATTCACGTAACGGAAAACCGTCATCCTAGCGTTTTCATTTGTGTGAAGTCATATTTTGAAATGATTTGAATGCGCAAAAATCATTAATAGACTTTCGCGGATTTTATTTTATTTAGAATTTGTTGAATTCTTCGAGGTCTTGTGCATTATTTTTTTCTAATTGCATCAAGAATAAAAGATATTTTGTCTTTTTTATTGCAGTTTTTAAATTATTAAAATTGGCAAAGCGATTGCAAATATATAGCTCCAAGTTAAAAAGAGAAGCTTTTGAAATAGCTATGTTATTTTGTCTTGACTTCTATCTATATAATTTCTTTCTGCCAATCAAAATGAAATCAAATATGATAGGATTGCGTATGAGACCGCAATCCATCAGGGCACTTTCAACACCAGCTAAATATTTTCGTATCAGTCGTTTGCTTCAAAAGAGGGGCTAAATATACTAAAGGAACACTCAAATTCATAAATCGTTAATAAACTGGTAACGCCATGATTAAAAAAAGCCTAACGGACGAAATCAGTGCAAAAACGCAACAAGAATAAAGACTGAGCAACACGAACCCTAACCAAAACCAGGACTGATCTCCGGTACTCTAAAACGGTTAGCAGATTCTCCATGTTCCACATGTTCAAGGTTTTGAATCATTTCTAATACCGTGTTCTTCTTCTGTTGGAATATTCAACGGTTGTTTCCAAATAAGAAATTCTAAACTAGATTTTGAATGAGCTGCTTTTTAAAGAAGCAGACCCTACCATGATATATTTTATGTTTGTCTTAGGACGACCGTTAATGATTTTACTCCTTAGTTTTCCGAGCTTTACGGAGTAGTAATCAAGATGTTCAAGTGGGATTGGTTTGATATAGCCATAAAGCAAGCCCATGATTCTCGTTCGAGACGAGCACGCTACATCATAAAGAAGCAAGGAATCTAACGACTGACCCGTCGTACGAGACGAGCAGGCTTCCACATGACAAAGCAAGAAATTGAAGTTTGAGACGATTATGTTAACATTACAATGGATGTTTTGTAGTGTACAAGTCGCAATTGTGTACATGTTATTACATGTACAAAAGTACCTCGTTTATGTTATAGCATGTTCAAAATATTGCTTAAAACTGGGTTTAACTTGTACAAATTTGAAAATATAATTATGTTGCTATTATGCAAGTGGATTACTAGGATATATTCTACAATGAAACTCTTGATATTTCGAGTTTGGCATATTGACAGCTGGAACCCTAGAAAAAAAAGCCAAAAGAAAAACATCATTTATTGAGTGCTATGTTGATACAGGGTGTTAACAGTACCGTTTAGATATTCCGGATTCTAACGAAAAGAGAAATTTCTCTCCCAATTGCAGACTATTTATATTCACAGTTTGATCAATTTCACAGTCGCCTCGCTGTAGTACATCAACATGACATTCGACTCATTAATACGTGACCTCACGGTTATCGCCGCCATTTTGGATAGGGGGCAAGTTGCGTAGTAACTGCGATTGTTTTCTTCCGGAAATTTCGTAGCGGGAATTTTGACAACATTAAATACAAAGCAACAGGAGAAGGATTTACCGTTGATGCTGACACGGGAAAATCCTATATGAGTTGTAAATGGTAATATATGATAACTTCTGCCCTTTATTTACTGTTTATTTAACGCATCATGTAAATGTAACGGAATTTGATGAGACTGTTATTAAAGTGAGAGGGTTAGCGCTATAGAACCAGGTTTAATCCACCATTTTCTACATTTGAAAATGCCTGTACCAAGTCAGGAATATGACAGTTCTTGTCCATTCGTTTTTGATGCGTTTTGTTTTTTGATTTTGCCATGTGATTATGGACTTTCCAAATTGATTTTCCTCTGAGTTCAGTATTTTTGTGATTTTACTTTTCATTAATTAATAAATCAATCAGAAAACCCATAAAAACAAGGGGGCATGGCACATACTTTGTTTTCATAACAGTGCGAAGAAAAAAAAAACAGTTTATGGAAAATCCATAATCTTTTAATTCATAAAGTTAAAAAAAAAAAGACACCCTTATTTTTACAATACAATCACTTACCTGAGTCACTTGTGTAAGAGTGTTTTCATGTTGTTGAATGCAATAACTGGAATAATTGAGGTAAGTCTTAGCAGAAGAAAAAATATCTATATCATTTTAGAACAAGTGAGATTTCTTTAGGATAAGAGAAAACCAGTCCAAACTTGTTCTTTTCTTTATTCTTGGGGTGGTATTTTCATGGTCCTTATAAAAAAAATCTAAAGAAATGTTAAAATACCAGGTTAACTTTCCTATTATATAAATTAAAGTGAAGCTCTTATGAAATATATATTAAAAAAACACCAAGTGTAGTCCATATAAAAAAAATAATTAAAGAATTTTTCAAATATCATGGAGCAAAATATTATATATAAATATAATGAAGCCTTTATAAATACTTCAATTCAATCAATATTAAAAAAAAACCCAACAGTGATATGATGTAACATTTCAAAATTATGTCATGGATGTTTAATTTTTTATTTATGAAAATAAGAACATAAGATATGATTGACAAAGAAATAACTATCCACCAGAGACCAAATGACCAGAATATATTCTGTAAGCAACTGAATATGTTACCATATATATCAATCAGCAAGCTGTTATATTCATGTACACTAGGAGTTAACAAGATGTATTCATTTAACTTTATGAGTATCAATTAAACTTTAGTATGTTACACTGGTCTTTAAGTTTCTTAGTCGGCTTAGAAGATTTCAAGGTGATCCCTAATTTTTTTATTATGACCGCCAAAAAGTAACTGCTGATAAAAAATAAGATGTGCTAACAAGTCAGTTCTTTTAGGTTGTCAATGAGCCTCCAGGAGGATATTGAAATTAAATAATTGAAAAGAAAAAAACAATTCTAACTTTAAGAATTTGTATTCATAGTTTTTAATTTATTTTACAGGTAAATTTAAAATGGATAATACAGATAATGCCTTTGAGGAATTTTCTTCTAACACTATAGGCAAATTAAATAATTTCTTGTCTGCAAGAGGACTTTCATGTATGGGAAACACGCAACAGCTAGTATCAAGATGTTTTGTTGCATGGGAGTCGAACATTCCATTAAGGTATTCCGAACAGGAGCAACAAAGCAAACTAAAGACAGAATATGCTAACAGATTAAAAGAGGCAAATATAGATGATCCCAGGTCTTTAAAAGATGATGACTGGTCTTCAGATATGAAAGAGTGGCCCAAAATAGATCTTGGCAAGATATCTTCTTTTATTTTATCTAAGAAAGAACAAGATATGGACTTCATTGGACATTACAAAACTCAGAAGGCCTACTCATATTACCAGTCTAGTTTTGTTGATACTGTGTTCTGTGCAACATTAAATGGATATTAAATAATAAAGTCCCATGTGACTCCATCACAATCCATGTCGTCTATCTGATTTGATTCTACACCGAGACAACCGTAGTAAAATATCAGGTACTTGTAATAATAATTTTAATGAACACCTTTGTGAAACAATTATTTAACCTGGTCAATGTTTCTCTTTTTTTCTTCAAATTGAAGACTTTTGAAAACAATTTACCATCAAGAAAAAGCAACTGTTTCCAGACAAAAACAAGAATATAAAAGTCAACGAAGGATGCATGTTATAAGTTTTTGTATTAGTTTCTTTTTGTACTGTCTTTATATAATTGTGTAATATTATACATTAGTGGATAACAGTATATGGGAGATAACTCTAACTTATTTAGAAAGATTTTATAAAACCTGAAAATTAAATAAACAAACAATTTTAATACAACATTATAACAAGGTATGACCTTAATAATTAAAGAAACTAAACATACCATACATTAACAATATACTATGCAAAATTCTAAACACACATGACAAAACATTGATATTGATACAGCTTTTTTTATATGTGGTATGTTAAATCTGTCACAATAATAAAAATCTTTGAACCTGAATTTATATTTTACATCATAATTGCATTGTGATATTCTATTTATTGAAAACTGTTTTTTTTTCAGGATCTACAATGGACAATGCCGGAGTAAACTTACAGTTTAAGTTTAAGTATGACCCAAGACGAGAACATCACAAGTACATAGTCAGATGGTCAAGTTGAGGGGTTATATTCATCACTTCACAGAGCAGTACTTTTTACTGGTTTTCCAAATACACAGACTGAAACCAATTGTCCAAAATCAATGCTTGACGCAGGAGTAATTTTTGCCAAAAACAGTACAGATACAAGCAGTTTCATAAACAGCTTAACTTCAACTCCTGATCAGTCTATCTTAATTGAAAAAAACCCAACGGCAGAGCAGTAACAATTTTTGGTTGGAAAGGAGAAAAGGCAGATTAACAGCATCAATCCTTCATGAAGTCTAAAAAAAATGAATGAGATTGTTAAAAACAAAATAACAAAAACCACTTCTTTAGTAGCAAAAGTTTTGGGTAAAACATCTAACATTGACCATGTTCCAGCAATTAAATATGGCCGTGCTCGTGAAAACACACCCAGGAACTTGTTCCTAGCTTTAATCAGCTAAACACCGTAATTTTAAGGTTGAACACTGTGGATTATTTGTAATAGCAGACCGTCCTTACATTGAAGCCAGTCCAGATGTAATTGTATCATGTCTTTGCTGTACAAAACAGGTGATTGAGATAAAATGTCCATTTTCCTTGGCAAATAAATCTGTTGTTGATGGTTGGAAAAACTTAGACTACTTGCAAACGAAAGAGAGCACTAAAAAATTAGAACTTAACCAGTCTCACGGATACTACACCCAAATGCAAGCTCAAATGGCAGTGACTGGTTTGAAAATGGGACTTTTTTTGTATGGTCTTCTTAGGGATTATTCCAAACCAAAGTTCAGTTTGATCCTAAATACTGTGTAAATTTACAGGAACAAATAACAATATTTTTCACAGCTTATGTCGTGCCATACTTGTTATGTAACAAGCAACTTTGTGTATGTCCTAAGTGTGACAAGGTCTGTTGTGAAATACAGGAAATATCTAATCAGTTGGAAAGTAGTGTTTTGTGTGAATGTTGTGATTTGTGGTACCACTGGAAGTGTGTTGGCATTAAGAATAATCCAACTACTGAGACATGGGTTTGTTCCAGCTGTCTTTTGAATGTTCTTGAAGATTTCATTGTACATTGTTTCATATTCATACATTTAAATGTGTTTTAGAAGCATGATGCAGCATACACTTTGTAGTTAACTAAATAATTTTACATTAATGTTCAAGCTACTTAATAAGAATTTCTGTTAGATATTTCTAGAATTCTTTTAACTTTAAATTGGTATATGATGCTTGCAATATGTATATGAATACAGAACTTCCACCAAAAAATGTATGTTGCCTTGACAGTAACATTAGATTATAAGATCTGTTATTATAAAAAGTCTGATATTTCAGAAATTAAGTTTTTTTAATATTGCGAGTTAATTACATTAACAAACCCATGTTTCACTTGGTTAAATGTACAAATATATGTAAACATCACACAGTTTTTCATAGTTCTTTCATTAATCATCCATATAGAAATTGCAATAAATTAAAAAAACAATTATTTCTAAATATTATAGTATATAACAGAATTAGTAAGTCTATTCTAGCACTACAGTATTATATATATATTAGTAAGTCTATTCTAGCACTACACTAGCATGCATTTATAATTTTTCACAATAAGTGCATGCACGTTTTATTAACACCCTATATTAATATTTTTGGATATTATCATTTTAAAATCAAATTTTCTGTCAATATAGTTGTTTATCTTTATTTAATGATTTTCATTTTAAGATTAAATATGAATTACAGATATATCTTTATAAAGTACTTGTTTTTTAACATGATTTTTTCTTTCTTCTGAATACACTGTTTTTCAATTAAAAAAAGACAGTCCAATTATTTTGAGGAAGTGACAACAGATAAGCATGCATACATAGTATATTATTGTTAAAAGTAAGCTTTATAACATAATCTACCTATTGGACAAAATAAACAACAAAATACTGTAGTCGAGAATTGGAAGCAATCTGTTATATGTTAACAAAAATTTCAATTCATTTGCATTATTGGAAACTTGAAAAAAAAGATAAAAGTTATAACTACTACTTTGTTCTTTGTTGATCATTCAGGGAGAGCATGGTGCTAAATTATTTCACAAACAATATATCATGTTTCAATTAATTATACATGCAAATCTCACTGTTGAAGGAAATAGTTTAATAATATTTTTAACAGTATTTTTCAATCAAACTTTCAGCATTTATCATATCATGTATTTTTTATCTTCAAAAAATTATTAATACTAATGCATACAAAATGTGAGATATTTGATTTGATGAAACAATTTAACAGAAGGGATCAAGCAGATTGCAAGCAGCACAACAAACAACAACAATATCATCACACACAGGAACAACCATTCAGTCTTCTTTTATCTTAAAACACCTGTCTGCCATAACTTGGTCATTTGGTTCCAAGTTAAAAATAAAGGCACAGTTTTTTAAGATAAATTTGTCGGACGCTCTGCCACCGTAGCATGGAGAAACATAGGAAAACATTTCATTTGGAGTAATGGCAACTAAGAATTTAATTGTGCAGTGGTGTTTATAGTCAGACCAACACTGAGCCTGTGTATCAATGCTTGAAGGAGTTTCAATAAATATCTCAGTACAATCAATGATGCATCGGACATTAGGGTAAACAGTTTTAAAGCATGCTGGGAGATTGTCTTAAATAACATTTTTTGAAGGCCAAACTATATAAAATGGCAGAACTCCAACCTCATTAGTTTAAACCATGTTATAAATATGGAGCTGACAAGTGCCTCTGAAATTTGGAAACGAAATGCCAAATCATGTACCAACAATCCTAACCCCTAACGCATCATCCCCAACAATAACTCAATCTCTAATTTCAGTTTTCTACAAGGACCTGGTTTTACAAATAAATCTGGATCATCATCCATAGCATACCTCATTGGTGCATCTTGTAAAGTTTGTTTTGATCCCTTCCAGTAGTGCATAACCGTGGCTTTCAAACTAAAATGATCAAATACAGTTTTGAAAACAGTGGTATTCAGTAGACCAGTATAACACTGCACATCTGCATCTCTGGATAACTGTACGGATGCAATAGACAGTATAAATGATTGATTTAAAACACTCAATTCTGATGAAGATTCTTTTTGTTTCTTTTTTTTCATTTTTGGTTCAGGTGTTCTTAAAGTCAGTGAGCGTTTAACCGGAGGCTTTTTGGGTTTTGTAGTCACTGTTTGTGAGAAAAAGTGTTGGATATGAACATCTGAATGTGCGTTCACCATCCTCAAAATGATTGGAACAAACTTTAGCATTTTTATTTTCAGTATAATCTTTTCTTCCCTGATGAATCTTGGAATGCCAGATTTGACGTAGATTTTCGTCTTTCGGTAAGCCATGCAATTGAAAATTTGTAACATGTGATTTTATGACAATTTTATCAGGATAGCGTCGGTCATTATTCATATTTCAATGCTACACCTGTCACCTTAACCCATTGTTAGTAAATTACATATAAATGTTAAGGAATACAAGCAACAAGCATGCAGAGAAATGCGGTACATTTTCTGGAGTAGCTAATAAGCATGATTAATTAAGGAAGAAGCATGAAGTCAGGCAGGTATTGTTCAAAGCTGTGAAAGGCAGGCAAAACTGTTCTACCTGAAAGTAGAAAAATGGTCTTTTACTACTCGGTATTTTTGAACAGTTTTTTATAATGTTTATGGGGATGACAAAAAAATTATGTAGGATTTTTTCATTCTGACACATTTTGATAACCTTTGTAAGCCAGGGGGATCTTTATTGCAGATCCATGAATGTCAGATATCCCCTTTTTCCAGGTTATTTATTCACTGTTTCTCTCAAAATACTACTTTAATTTTGAATACATATGTATATGGTTTGATTCTTAGCAAAAATAATTCAAATTGGCAAGCTAAAAATGATTTGAAACGATATGAAACTGTTTTTCAGTTTGTTTTATAGAAATACCACGCCCCCTTTTTTCATCAAGGAATTTTGTCTATTTATACTTTCCTTCTGTTAAATCATATCAGCGGAACATAATGGTCCTTTCTGTCAAAAAAACAAAATACAATGTGTTGAAATATTACCTAGAAAGTCATTATCAGTTTTATAAATGGTTGTCGTCAAATATTGCCGCCTCAAAAATTCGGAAGCAAACAAACGCGGTCACCGTGCCCCCTATCCAAGATGGCGGTGATAACCATGAAGTCATGTATTATAAAACAAAGTCCTATATAAGATGTGTATACTCATCATTTATGCTTAAGGTAAACATTGTTCAGCAGATTCAATAATTTCAAAGTTATTAAGTTGGTCACATGAAAACCATTTTCATTCTCTGGATTTTTTTTTATAGAGTATGCATAGGAGAGACCTTTTTCAGTTACAAAAAGAGGAGGAAGTGTATGAATGAAAATTTGAAAGCATTGTTGTTGACAATTTCAGTGAATCTTATTATCTACTTTGTGGCTTTTTTTTTGGAAATGTATGCTATTATGAATCAGAATATCACTGCTGTAGGCCAAGGCGGACTGCATTAAACATACACTAACATGAAAACACACTATGTCAACATTAGCCGCGAAGAAATACAAATATTTCTTAAACTCTGTAATCAATGTGCTCTAAAGAAAAAAACACGTTTGCAGCGTTTTTTTTCATTATGGAAGTTAAAAGCATGTGTTGGAAAAATTGAAATATATTTTTAATTTAAAATTTTGTACAAGTTAATACCCCAGTCCCATTGGCCACGATCGCACTACGATTTGTGATTTTTTTTTGATGATCGTAGTGCAATCGTGTAGATCGCAGTAAGGTCGTATCACGGTCGTGGCGAGGTCTTCAAGATCGTGAAGAGCATGGCCGACTTTGAACATGTTCAAAACAATTGTGGTGCGGTCGTGTCGAAATCAGGTCGTAGTAGAAGCGTAGTGAGAGCGCACTAAGATCGTAGTAAGATCGCAAATGTCGCTGTACAATCGTAGCGAGAGCGTAGCGAAAGCGTGATCCTATTCGGAGAGACTGCGCTACGATCGCACAGCGACGTTATCACGACCTCACTACGACCATCACGTTCTCACTGCGACCCAACTACGCTTCCACTACGACTATACCACGCTGTTCAGGACCATTATACGATTCTCGCACGCCCTTACCGTTCTCATCACGCTCTTCTTATGACCTGACTACGTTCACACTACGACCATCATTCTCATTGTCATTTTCACATAAAATATTCAAAAAAGCTCCCTAGATTTTGTTTGTTTGAATGTAATTATCCATTTGCTCTCACGGCTCAACCATGCTTCTCGTTTTTATATAGATAAGACTGTTGGTTTTCCCGTTTGAATGGTTTAACACTAGTAATATTTTGGGTTCTTTATAGCGTGCTGATTGATGTGAGCCAAGGCTCCGAGTTGAAGGCTGTACCTTAACCTATAATGGTGTACTTTTATAAATTGTTACTTTGATGGAGAGTTGTCTCATTGGCACTCATACCACATCTTCCTATATATATTGATACATCTGTGTCATCTCTGCTATCGTTCACTAAAATATCGTCATTGAGCTTTATGGACCAGCAATAGGTTGTAATTTAGGTTGGATTGGTCGGTCCGACATCTCTGCATGATCAGGATTCGTTACTTTGCTCCCTCTGCCTCTACACCAACTTCAACCACCATGCCCATGTGTTCTGATAAATTTTGGTGGCATGACTGTATTGTTTCCGAGAAATCTACGATTTAATCAGAAATAGAAGGAATTGAACTGTATTTATATGAAACACGATGTTGACATTATTGCTGAGAACGCAGTAAGATCGCGCTATGAACGTAGTATAATCGTGGTAAGAACGTGTTATAATCGCAGAAAGATCGTGTTGCAATCGGATAACTCGTGGTATGGTCGTAGTGAGAACGTGAAGAGCGTAGAAAGATCTTGATAAGCGCAGTGAGGTCGCAGAATAAGCGAGGTCAGAACGTGGTATAATTGTAGCGGGATCTTTGGAGAAGCGTAGAGAGGACGTAGTAGCATCGTGAAAGCAACGAAAATTTACATTTTCATGCCGCTCATACCGCGACCTTTCCACGATCTAAATTTAATTTAGATCGCGGTGAGCGTGGTGCGATCGTGGTCTAGTGGGACTGGGGCTTAAACCATTTTTTAAGCATTATTATGTACATTGATACTATGTAGTTTTGCACTGAACAAACTATAACATGTACAAAATATTTGTTCGTGATATAACCTGTACTAAATCGCAACTTGTGCACTACATATACACAGCTTTCATGAGATTTGCAACAATAAATATTTATTTCAGCTCGGTACTTGATAAATCAAAATACAACTCTTTGAGTAAAACATTCATAAACCACGCTCACGAATTTGAATTCTTAAATATATTTTTCCTATTGGAAAACCCCCACACCATATGGGTTTAACTATATGATAGGAGCTTCACAAAAACATTATCAGATAAATGTTTTAACTACTGTCTCTTGGATCTGTTTCGGATACAAAAGGACGAAAAATTAATTAAACCCAATTATGTTCAAATCTTACAAGTGAAAAGAAAATATATATAAGTCTGTGACGATGAATAAATCCCGACAAACTTTGATGAGTAAGGAACACACAGGGATCAGTAATAACATTTGGTTTGATTTAGATGTAAGTTCATGTTAATTTGTTCATAGATATTTATCTAATGATATTATTAAGAACAAATTAACTTTACTGTTATATAAGTATGCATTTCGAAAAGTACTGGCGATGGGACATGTTTCCCCAAATCTATATTCACAATATTCCTTATAAGGAAAGGTATATTGCAGGTTCTCCCAAGTGTTCCACTAAACCCCTTTCTAAATTTCTTACTGCCATACTCCCTGCGGTCAAAGAGGGACTTTAGAAATATTCCGAAAGAAATGGTGTTACTCAGATGTGGATACTGAAAAATTCAAAAGAGTTATTGGTGAATTTACAATTCAATTATTAAAACATTGTACCAACATTAAAACCTTTGATGTTGCAACTCTGTATACCACTATTCCACATACTTAACTTAAAGCTTACCTGAAAGAACTCGTCAGCTTATGTTTCTTTAACAAAAAGGGCACTAGACGTTTTAAATATCTAGTTTTGGGCTGGAATTCAGCTTACTTTGTGAAAAATCATACAGAATCAAGGAAAAAATATACGGACGATGATATCACTGCCATGCTGGAGTTCATATTTGTTGAATTTGGAGGTTTGGTCTTCCAACAAACTATTTGAATCAATAGGTACCAATTGTGGTCCTCTACTTGCAGAATTGTTTTTAAATTTCTATGAAGCAGAATTTATCCAAGGGCTTGTACAGAAAGGAGAAAAGAAATTAGCCCAGTCTTTTAATTTCACCTTTCGGTATATTGATGATGAACTGTCTCTTAATAATAATAGATTCAGTGACCACTTACATTTAATATATTCAAGTGAACTTGAAATTAGAGATACAACCGACACACATAAATCTGCATCATATTTAGACATATTTCTCGAAATGACAATAGATGGTAGGTTGAGTACAAAAATTATGACAAACGCAATGATGTTAATTTTCCTATAGTCAACTTCCCAATTCTGTGTTAGAATATCCCAGCGGCACCAGCATATGGAATATATGTATCTCAATTGTTAAGTTACTCTAGAGCTAGCTCAGAGTAAGTTGATTTTGTTGAACAAGGAATACTGCTTTCTCAAAAGTTGCTACTACAGGGCGATGAATCAATCAATTTTAGGTCATCACTCAAGAAATGTAACAGTTGCCATCATGAGCTGATTGGCAAGTATGACAAAAGTTTGTTAGAAATCATATCTGATATTCTTCCTCAGTCATAATAACCTCCATCATTACCGAACTGAACAAAGAAAAAACACGATGGTTGCCGTATACGGTGCAGAAAATGCTTACCCTTCCGGTTTTTAGTCTAATTTGTGTTGTTTCTTAATTATTTTTTATAACTGTTGATGAAAGTGTTCTTTGGTTTTGTGAGTCTATGTTTACTCCTTGGTTTTGATAGTTATTGTCTATAACAATATGTTATCAAGCCTATACTATGCTACCATAGAAAAAATATGTATTCATAAAAACAGTTGGTTTTACAGTGATTGCGTTTATAACACAATGTTGACTGCTGTTCGCCAATTTTAGACATTTTTACCTATTTTGTTTGTTTGCTCAGACGTTCTTGTCAATGTAATGAAATTTTTTTCGACTGTCATACAAGTGAGAATTTTGGCTAGCTTTAAAACCTGATTTAAACCACCTTTTTTTACATAAGAAAATCGTACCGAGTCAGTAAAATGACAATTCCTTTGATGTATTTGAGCTTTTGATTTTGTCAATTGTTAGTTGACTTTCTGTTTTGAGTTTTCATTGCAGTTTTTTTGTACCTTTTGATACATTAAATAGCACCTGTCGGAAAGAAAATGATAATATATTGAACATGTACTATTCTATATACATAATAACATAACGTCTCTTAGAAATGCATCAAAATTCTACATGTTCTGATACAGGTATCATTTCGTCAACACCAAATTCTCTACTCTCATACATGTTGGAATAACCTGAAAAAATGAAAAAAAAATATTAAAAGAGTATGATTATTGATATAGAATCAACTAGATATATCGACGAAATGCACTAGGAAATTACGAATCACGTTGAAAGGGAAAATTATATGACTATTAAGAGTACATTTACACTTTGTATTTGTGTATTATGACATCATGCAAATATTCATGAAGTCATTAACGAAGTATTTGTTTTGTTTATGACCTTATGAATATGTATGACAGTATAAAATACCGTGTATACAGGTAACAAAACGAGAGAAGTATCTAATACAAGGTAAACAAAATATTTGTCATGAATTATGAGGGTATGAATCAATAAAGGCTGACTTAGGAATATATAGGAACATTAATATATGTGGTCACATGAAATCAACAACACTAGAATAATTTCAGAGATATAGCGACGTAATGTACTTATAAGTCTTTGTTAGTCTTGTCTTAGTTTCTTGTGTACAATTTGGAAATAAGTATGGCGTTCATTATCACTGAACTAGTATATATTAGCTTAGGGGGAGCTGAAGGACACGTCCGGGTGCTGGAATTTCTCGCTACATTGAAGACCTTTTGGTGACCTTCTGCTGTTGTTTTTTCTATGGTCGGATTGTTGTCTCTTTGACACATTCCCCATTTCTATTCTCAATTTTATTATAAAAACATAGTAAGGTGTTTCATGAATAAAATATCGTCAATATTTATAATTTTCATCCATTCAGTTTTAAAAAAAAAAGGTCAAACGTCAAAATATTAAAAGAGTGTGTCGTATAATGATTTCCTTAACAAAATATGTATTTTATAATTGTAAACTGGTAAAAATACATACATGGCCAGAGTGATTTTTTTATCATAGTATATAAAACCGCTCCACAACTACAAACAAACAGTAGGCAACCAACGCCAATCAATGTCCATATTAATAATGTAGAAGATGGCTTTTTATCTTTTCTCATTAGAAAATCTGAAAAAAGATACTCAATAAAGTAAAAGTTCACATATTTAAATGAGCGAAATAATAGACGAACTTTATGTATTTGCATATTCACCATGTTCATGGCATAGCCGGAACGGGTAGGGGTGGGTAGAATTGGGGTAACTAGCCATCTATCTAGGTTCAATCCATCACTTGTTCTTAAATGTCCTGTTTCAAATCAGGAATATGGCAGTTGTTATCAAATAGTTCGTTACTATATATGTTGATATCTTTTTTGTGTTTTTCCTTTGTTTTGTGTTATCGTTGGTGTGTTCCGCTCGGTTTTAGTTTGTAACCTCGATTGGTTTTTCTTTCAATTGAGAGACTTTTGAACACCGGTATATTACTGTTGCCTTTATTTAGATATAAAACTGAGATAGCGCATGGCAACATGGCTTAAAAGAGTTATCGCATACCAAGTAAGACATGTGAGTGGTAGAGTGTGAGTCAATGAGACAAAAACAACAAATTGTGGTCAAAATGAGATCTATACAAAGTTTTTTCTTGCTAACACTTAGCATTGAAGCGAATTGTTTAAGACACTACTATGGAATCTAATTAACATAAATTTCTCTGGATATCAAAATGGAGAGGACATATCGAGGCTTCTGGCATTCTCCAGGAACATAAAAAAAAGTGCATAATTAAACAATAAAATTCGTAACAAGATAATTAGAAACGTATACATGTATATACATGATATGATAAATTCACTAGTAGGGACATACTTTGAATCAGCGTTTTTAGACTTTTGTAATTAAATTAAAACACACATTTTTACTTCAGGACCATTGTAAAAATGGGGTAAAAGCTTTAATTTTGTATCAAAATTAGAATAATCATGTCATAGGGAATATGTGTACTTAGTATCAAATTGATTGAACTTCAACATGATCAAAAACTACTTTGACCAAAAACTTTAACCTGAAGCGGGACAGACGGACGAACGAACACAAAACTAATCAACCGACGTCTTTTTGTATTTTCTCTTACAGAAAAATGAAATAAAAGAAAATAAAAGAAAATCTAAATTTTCTTAAATCTCTTTTATACTTTTTTTTCAACCTTAAATAACTGTACATTGATGTAAGTAAAAGACGAAAACCTAAAATGTAGATTAGATTATCGATTTACTATGCATATCTATCAGGATTGTGAGTAAGCCTTTAACCAAGCTAAGCAAGAACAGTGTCTTTTGTTCTACCAAGCTATAGGGTTTCGTTTGAGTCGAGCTACGGTTAGCTACAAATATTTTTTTCGGTCTGGCTGACATCAAAATAGCTAAGGTCGACTGTATTCTATAAAAAAATATTTGAGTGTAAAATATAAAGTAAAAAACTATCTTAAAATACAATGATGACTTCTGTACCCCAATTTATAACTATTATGCTTGCTTGCCTTGCTCACACATACTCATTATAAAGGAATTATATATGACTTTCATTCCAGTGAGAGGTTAAGCTATAAAACTCAGTTTAAACAACCATTTTCTACATAAGGAAATGCCTGTTACAACTCAGGAATATCGATATCGATATCTATTCGTTTAAGATTTTGATTTTGCCTATTGTGAAAGGATTATCCTTTTTGATTTTTCCTTGGAGTTTGTTCTGTTATTTATCTTTTTAGTAAGACGTTATTGAGTATGAATGTTTTGGGGTAGAGCTGTTAATCATATAAATGTTAATTAATTCATTTGTGAAAATGGTAATTTTAGGTTAAATATGTCAATTATGACCTGTCAATGACGTCACGTCATCACAAATAAACTTTCTTTACTAAAAAATAAAATTTAAAAAAAAATGAACTCCGAGGAAAAGACCCTCATCAAATGACAAAATCAAAAACTCAAACACATCAAAGAAATTGATAACTAATGTTACATGTATATTCATGACTTGGTACATATATTTTCTTTTGTAGACATGGCGGATTTAATTAATTTAATAACTAACTAAACAATGTTAAAACGATTATAACAATAACTATGACGTATAATCACGCGTTTGACGTACATCAGTTGAGCAGATAGGTAGAGCTGAAAATCATTAAAAATATTCAGACTTATTAATTTTTCATTAACCATATCTCATTTTTTTTAGGCAAATATATGTGTTAATATATTAAAAATTATAAGATAATATACCTGAACAACATTTCATAAAATTCCTTTCTATAGCAATTCCGCCTATGTCACAGACAAACATAAATGGTTTGCCAGGTTGTCTGCAGAAAAACGCAATATCAATCACTATTGTCTGAAAAACAACACTGGTTATCGCTTTTTGGGGAAATGTTCTTGATATATTCACAGGAAATATCTTATTCTGCAATAAACATTTATCATGTTCAATGCATTCCATTTTATGTCATACACTTCGAATATAAACAAAGCAATGGTGATTTTGTGGTCAGATGATTAGTTAAAGTAAATAACATACTTGAGTAAGACAATTGTCGTACGCGATTGAGCGTCTTAAATCGAAAAGAAAACTGTTTATTTTTTAAAAGAACGTCATTATTTCACAATAAAAATTTGACCAGTTTTTTTTGTATTGTCTCTATGTAAAATTGAAAATAACGATTATGAGAATATCTTATGAATTTTTGGTGATTTGTCTGACGTATAAACTTACAATATACTATTGAAAATGTGGCACCCAATTTATACTTAATGTTAAAAGTTTGACTTGTGTAGCTATTTTAATAATACACAAATTGTTACCTCGACCTCTAAATGACACACTGGCATCGGAGAAACATTTGATACATCTGCTGTTATATTTATTCCATATTTCGTTTCCTGTTGTTGAACTGTAGATTTCGTTGAATTGTCAAGATCTAAATATCAACATACAACAATAACAAAAAAGGATAAACACATGTAGTTAACGAAAAAAAATCGTATTAATAAGAACTATCCATACACCAGTAATACACTAAAATTGCGATTTTTATGGTATTATTGTTGTACATATCTCGTCACACTGTATTTGTCTAATAAATACGTTAAGATTTCACGCAAAATATTTCGTTCGAATCGTATTGCTTAAACAGACTGGTTTTTATCTTTACAAGTAATGTTGACAAAACTGATCGAGAACATATCATTGATGAGACTGCATTTGACTGGTCTTGGTATAACAGGATTTTAAATACAAAACTTAAAACAGAATTATCAAATTATCTTATTCCACTAGGTTGAAATTGAGGTTTTACTTAATTGTCCGAGCTTATTATTATAAACGGCATGGATGTTGAGCTGATAATCATATCGAAATGTTTAACAAATTGTATTCTGAATATCTATATTAGACATTAAATTAACTATACAATAACGTACACGAATAATGTAAAATCAGAAAACACTATGATAATTCTATAACGGGATGTGCGATATGTTTTTGCGACTGGTGACACGCAGTATCTATTTAAAAAGTATTGTGAATATTTTGTTCACAAGTAGTAGTGGAATACCAAAACATTTCACACAGCCTTTTAATTCAAGTTGCAGTTTGGAATTATTAAAAAATCTGCGTTAAACAAGAAGTATTGCGCCTATAAATCGATTAGAAATAATTTAGACAAAGTGTGGGCATACAACTCGTATTTAATTGAATCAAAACAACGCCTGTGTTTAACGATTTTGATTTGGAACTATGACTTGTCAATAAATATGATACAAGTTTTAACTTTACAATGATTAAGATTGCACGTTATAAGACCGGAATGCTAAAGTGAAAGATACCGATTCAATGTACTTTAAGAGAAGAACATGATGTATGTATGCCATTTAGCATGTACTGGATTATAAGCCAAAAAGAGGACGATGGTGAAAGGTCTTATTCGACATTCAAAAACTATGCTTAAAATCAATTTGCTAAAATGGTACACAGGGCTGTATTAGTCACAATGGCCTAGAAATATGGTTTATAATTGGCAAGCAGAAAAATAGAAGTAGTTTGCTGTTTAACTTATTGGTTTAAGTAGACAAAGTTTACACATAAATATAAATTTACAGATCTAACATTGTTGGGTTGATGTTTAGACGAGTTGTATATATATATACATATATAAGTACAGTGTAACCTGCCTAATCCAACACCTTAGTATTCCAACATCATGTTTAAACCGACATATTTTCATGGTCCTAAAATAAGCATATCTTTGCAGAAACTCCTGAAAATTCCGACAACCTACTGATTCCGATATTTTTGTCTGGTCTTCCAGTGTGTCGGATTAGCCAATTCCACTGTATATATATCCACGCAGGATAACATGCCATTATGTGCCTTTTCGATGATACATATATCAATATAAATACTTACAAATGAAGTTTCTAGATTCCTGTGATAAATCGATGAAATCGTCAAAAATTCCGTTTGTGCATAAATAGCGATCGATGTCAACAATTTCAAAGCTGTGAATGATAAGTAGTCTGTGAATATCATCAATTTTCTTCTCTTCGTACTTGTAAAGATTTAAATCAGTAGTCGGTAGGTTGTTTCTAAACAGAAGTACATCGTTCTTAAACCAGTGCCAATCTTCATGATACTGCAATGACGAGCATTCCAAATTCAGATCATCTCCATATCTAACAGGTTTAGTTTGAAGAAATACGTTTACCTGTGCTTAAATAAACAAGTCATAATACAATTAAAAACCAATTTTTCAGAGAACAATTGAAGGTCTTTCCACAAAAAACTAGTATTTTGTATGAAAATAGTAAAAAATTGTTTAAAATGTCATAAACAGCTTCAAATGATACGCTGATTCCAATGATTCTATGAAATATTTTTTTTAAAAAGGTAGATAATCAAATACTTCCGGTTTAAAAAATGTTACTTCCGGTATCGTTTAATTGACACTGTTTCCAAAAATATATATTGTTTTATATACTTTTACACTCAAAAAGTACAAAAAATAGCTACTCCCGGTTTACATCCGGTCGCTATCGATTCCTTTTTTAAAGGTCGCATGACTTTCAACTTATTGCAAACAATCCCATGGCTTTATTATACATACATATGAGGTAAAAGCTAAGGTCTAAACCTGGAACTTCAAATTACCAATTGACCTTGGGCCTAATTTCAAGGTCATAAAACAAGGACCTAACACTTAAAGATCCTAAGTCTAACTTATATTTGGTTGATGAGTTATATCACCATACGCATATTTTTAAATAAAAGAGGGGAGAAAACTCTAATTTAATTAGCGTACCCGTTAAACCAATATGTATGTTTTGCGACATGTCGCAACTATCAATTAAGTAAAATAATGCTGACGATATCGTATATCTTGTTCGAAAAGAGGTAAAAATAGGCCAAAATTAAAATTAAGAAACCTTTGACCTTAATCCTGTTTTCTTTTGTTTGGGCCAATGACCTCAAATCAAAATACCCTATGTTTCTATCAATTATGGTTTACCAATTACATTTACATTTTACTTATTTTAAATAGGGGAAATAACTCTCATATGGAGTGTCCCAAACGATTCGCTCAAAATTATTTTTAAGATCCTTGGGATATAACGAGTAATTAGTGAAATAATGTTGTCGTAATCCTTAACGGATGCGAAGGAGATTTATACAAAAGAAAAACAGTCTTTGGGGGAGATAACACTTACAATGAAAAATGTTTGGGGAGATAACTCTTACAATAAAAAGTGTTCAGCTTATCAGTTTCAGTTTTAAAATCGTAATAACTGTTCAATATCATACGCCAAAAATCTAATTGACATCTTGCGAACCAAAAGAAAAAAAACGATTAAACAAAAATTGTTCAGAGAACAATTGAAGGTCTTTTCACCAGGAAAGAACCATTTTGATATAAACAAAATTTGAAAAATCAGTTTAAAATGTCATTTCCTATGGGTTTATGATGTATAAATATGAATTTAAAACAAAGGTAAGAATCTAGAACATTAAATTTGCGTATGACCTAGACGTCATTTCAAGGTCATAAAAAAACGGATCAATAAAATATCAAATCAAATGAATCTAGACCTGCAATAGTGTGCTTAATGAGTTATATCACTTTATTCTAAATATATAAGGGGAGAAAACTCTCATTTCAGTCAACGTACTATCACAATCAAAATGTATCTGTTACGACATTTCGCAACTTACAATTTAGTAAAAATAATTTGTCCATAACTTCAACGGTGTTTGAAAATCTGAGCAAATAAGCCAAAATCAAAATTTAGAATATGACCTTGACCTTTGACCTTGACATTTTTTTTATTTTTTTGGGGGACCAATGACCTCAATCTATAGATCCTAGGTCTATATTGCCTTTGGTTTACCAGTTAGAAAGGCATATCGCTTTTATCAAAAACATAAGGGGGAACTACTCTCATATGGAGTCTACGGATGGCTTCGGTCCAAATGAATTTCCTAATCCAGAAGATGTAACGAGCAATTTGGTAAAATAAATTTGTCGTAATCTTTTATGGTTGGGAAGAAGTAGTGGCCACAATAAAACTGTGTTTGGGAAGATAACTCTTACAACGTATAGAATTTTGTTAAACAGTTGTCAATTTCTAAAGCGTATAAACTATACGATATCATATTCAAAATATATAAGCGATAGCTTGATACAACAATACTACGCAAGAAAAAATTTATGCTGAACAAAATAAAAAATTATTAAAAACCAATTGTTCAAAGAACAATTGAAGGTCTGTCCACATATAAAGATCTATTTTAATAAATTAAAATTAGAAATAAGTGTAAAATGTTAGTTTCTATCGCTTTATGATGTATTAATATAAATTTAAAGGAAAGGTCAATATCTAGAACGTCCTTTCAACCTATAACTTTGACCTCAATTTCGAGGTTACAAACTAAGGACCTTAAATCAAAAGACCCTATAAGGTTTTTATTATATTTGGTTAATGAGTAATATCACTTTACATGTAATTCTAAATGTAAGATGGGCAAAAACTCCCATTTATTGTCTGCGCACCCTTTCAACCAAAATTTACAAGTAACGAAATGTAGCAACTAACAATTTATTAAAAATTATTTGTCGATATGTCATACGGTATTTGAAAATAAGTCAAAATAAACCGTAATCAAAATTTAGAATATGACCTTGAGGTTTGATTTTTTTTAACCAGGGACCTTAAATCAAAGATCATACATGTAGGTCTCTATCACTTATGGTTTACCAGTTAAAATTAAATAAATATCACTTAAATCAAATAAAAAAGAGGGAATAACTCTAATTTGGAGTCTCCGTATAGATTCGGTTCAAATGAGTATCCTTATCCTAAAGAAGCAACAAGCAATTTGTTTGCGAAGGAGCAGTGGCCACAAAAAAAACAGTGTTTGGGGAGATAACTCTTACAACGCAAATCATTTGGTTACGCAGTTTTCACTTTTTAAGGTGTATAAACTATACGATATCATATTCCAAATATCTAAGCGACATCTTTTGAAACCTCAATACTACGCAAGAAAAAAAATTAGGCAGAAGAAAAAAACATAAAAAAAAGTAATCAGAACAAAATCAAAAGGTCCGTCCACGGAAAGGTGGAAATACCTAATTAAAAACCATTTTAAAACAATTTATTAACAATAATTTGTCGATATCTTTTACAGTTTTTGAAAATAAGTCAAAACAAGTCAAAACCAAAATTTAGAACATGACCTTGACCTTTGATCTTGACCTAATTTTCATCTTTTTTTTTATCAAGGACCTCAAATCCAAAGGGCCTAGGCCAATATCTCTTATGATTTAACAGTTAGAAATGCTCATCATTGGGATCAAATGAAAAAGGGAGAATAACTTTTATACGGAGTCTCCGTATAGCTTCGGTCAAAGAAGTCAACCTTATCCTAAAGATGTAACAAACAATTTGGTAAAATAAATTTGTCATATTCTTTTACGGTTGCAAAGGAGTAGTGGCCACAAGATTGGGGAGATAACTCTTACAACGTAAAGTATTTGGCTAAGAGGTTGTCAGTTTTTAAAGCGTATAAATTATACGATATTGTCTTTCAAAAATCTAAGCGACAACTTATGAAACAACTATACTACGCAAGAAAAACAGGAGTAGGTTTAGTAAGACCCCTTTTTGGCCCCAAAATATAGCAGTTTTACAAAATTATGAAAATTTAATCTTTTAGCTATTTATAGAAAGGTAGAATGGTTCTGCTCCATAAATATGAGGTTTTTTTTTTTAACAAAACATGCACATGTATCGGGTACAAGCATCATTAAGTCATGCTAAATTACTAAAATCTTCTCAATATCAGCATTTAAGTTAAATTTTAGGCGGTTTTCGTCCAAAATGAAAGTGGCTGCATTCGTGTTTATTCATAATATTGAAATGTAAATTGTATTTGATGATATAACATAATATATATATATATATATATATATATATATATAAACGAGTCTAAATTGAAAACTACGTTCAAACTATGACTGCGTTGGATAAAAACCGCAATTTTTATACGTGTGCATGTCAAACAAATTTCGTTGTAGAAGGGTCTAAAAACAGCACAAACAACATTTTCCAAAAGACCAAAAGCGTGAAAAAGTATATTTAAACAAAACGCATTTGACTAACAGGTCGAACAACTGATGTTCTTTAACCCTGCTGAATGCCATTGACGATTGCCAAATAAAATTGATCACAAGATGTTAATATAAATTTAATACGTCACAGAAAAAAAAAATTGTTAACTTGTGGACAGGATGTTGTGCCACAAACATTCGGTGTCAATATTTCTTTAGTACACCATATCCGGATTTCGACAATAAATGTCTCTTCAGTGATGTTAGGGATCGAAACGGTATTTGGAAGGCCATATAAAAAGTACCCTCATTTTTTAGAGAAAGTGCCCTCATTTTTAGATTAACTCTTGAATTTTAAGAGTCAATATATAGGATGAACGGATCATATAAACCGGAGGGAAAATATGATACATGCCCAAACAAAAAATATAAACGAGTCTAAATTGAAAACTACGTTCAAACCTATGACTGCGTTGGATAAAAACCGCAATTTTTATACGTGTGCATGTCAAACAAATTTCGTTGTAGAAGGGTCTAAAAACAGCACAAACAACATTTTCCAAAAGACCAAAAGCGTGAAAAAGTATATTTAAACAAAACGCATTTGACTAACAGGTCGAACAACTGATGTTCTTTAACCCTGCTGAATGCCATTGACGATTGCCAAATAAAATTGATCACAAGATGTTAATATAAATTTAATACGTCACAGAAAAAAAAAATTGTTAACTTGTGGACAGGATGTTGTGCCACAAACATTCGGTGTCAATATTTCTTTAGTACACCATATCCGGATTTCGACAATAAATGTCTCTTCAGTGATGTTAGCGATCGAAACGGTGTTTGGAAGGCCATATAAAAAGTACCCTCATTTTTTAGAGAAAGTACCCTCATTTTTAGATTAACTCTTGAATTTTAAGAGTCAATATATAGGATGAACGGATCATATAAACCGGAGGGAAAATATGATACATGCCCAAACAAAAAAATATAAACGAGTCTAAATTGAAAACTACGTTCAAACCTATGACTGCGTTGGATAAAAACCGCAATTTTTATACGTGTGCATGTCAAACAAATTTCGTTGTAGAAGGGTCTAAAAACAATTTTATATATATATATGTTAGCGGCAATAAGTGAAATTAGGCATTGAGCTTAAATCCGAGGCAATAGGCTTACGCCTAGGCATTAAGACTAATGCCTTAATAATGTTAGGCATTAGTCTTAAATCCTAGGATTTAAGCTTAAATCCTGAAAAATAAGTTCAGGCATTAAGCTTAATGTCTAAAGTATAAATGCAAGTAAATAAAAGACATTCATTCAATTGAATAAAAGTTTGTTAACATTTGTTACATAATAACATTACTTGAACTGAAGTTTAAAATGTCATCTACTTGAAATAAAATCACAGATAAAATATGTTTTTATATTAAAACTCATCAACTATTACTTATGAAACATTGAAACATGATACAGTTTTGTGTTAAAATCATTTGTTATCACAAGTTGTCGAACTGTGGCACCGACTATTGCACTTTCTCCCGTTTTTCTTGCATTTACACCGGTTACTTAAACATTTAGCTTTACAAGAACATTTGAAAAATCCTTGACCTTCGCCGCGGTTGACAATGTTTTCTCGGGGTACCAATCTGCTCTATCACCCTCTCAGCTATTTGTTATTTATATACTGTCACCCTTCCCTCTATCAAACATAGGTATTGGTACGGCAATTGTTTGTCTAACTTCTGTCGTCCCTAGTTCCTTTTTGCTCCTGTCTATCATAGTGTTTACCTGCTTCAGTTCACTGTCCATGGCTCCAGAACGATGTCGAATTCTGTTGGTATCAATTTTACAATTTGGACATACCACCTTTGAACCGTATTTCTCTTCACTTACAGTAGTACCACATATAACATGAATGTGTTTGTCACATTTACCACACATATGAGCTCTAGATGTATCCTTTTCACATACATAGCACTTTAAGACATCCTGAAAAAAAGTTTCCATAAATAATAAGATAAAAAGAAATCATTTGGTGTGGTCATACATCAGTTTTTAAAATTTATTTACAGTTTTGTGGTAATAATTTTCTTTTGTTCAAAATGATCGTTTGACTTAACACTCAATTTAAAAATACGAAGATGTGGTATACTTATCAATATGACAACTGACCGGCAGAGACAGAATATTATATTAGATAAGAACTATAGGTAACCATACGGCCTTCAACAAAATCTCTTAGTAAGCAGACTCTTTTTTTTCTTAAACTCCGAATATCATTCCTGTGGTTTATCTGTTATATATTACATGGAAGAACTTTAGTTCAAGCTCCCGCCAGGATTAAAGAGTCGTTTCATTTTATTTTTTAATATTTCTGAGTACTATTTTCAACTTATACCTTTTGCGTTTCATCAATGATTAGAGTAGAAGGTTCGACATTTGGTTTTGCAATAGATTCTGGTATATCAGAGGCATCGACAATGTTTTCTGTTTCATTTTCAGTTACAGGTTGATCATTTACAGACTCTGTCTGGAGCTTAAGTAAGTCCTCTTCCTTTTCTAAGGTCATCAATATTTCTTTCGGAATTTTGGTTCCTGATGTTAATCCAATTATTGCACATTTACCAAATGAGGATTCCTAGGGGGACCGTCTTATGCCTTTGTTAAGAGCTGAATTATTTTGCATCTGGACGAACTTGATACCAATTGACCACTTTGTTGATTCATTGTCCCTCAGCCATGCAGTTAGCATGTCATGAATATCTCCATTTGATCGCTCAATGCTACCCTATGATTGGGGATGTCTCGGTTTTCCATGAACGATAACAAGTTCTGATCACATTAATTTTAACTCGGATATAACCAAAGCTGTGAATTCCCAACCATTGTCACTGTGCAGTATATGGGGCGCACCAAAAATTGTAAAAATATCAATTAGATTAAAAGCCACCTCTGATGCACATTTTGAGGTTAGGGCTTTAATGTTACAAATTTTTTTAAGGTGGTCTTGAAATACCATGATAATAAATTTATAGTTTCCATCTGGATTTGATTGAAAATTCATCAAATCAACTTGTCCTCTACTGTTAAAGTCTTCAGGTAAAATGGGTTTCACTACTACTCCTTTCCCTATATGTTTTTTTTCATTTTGCAATTTTCACAAAGTGACAGAAATAATTCAATTGAATCACGTGAAATGTTAGCATATCCATTATTTAGTTATTTTATCATGCGATCTCTGCCGCCATGACCTGTTTCTTTATGTGCCTTTTCCAAAATACCAAAGAGTTCCTCTAGGAAGACATAAATTTAGAAATTTCCCTCGTCATTCTCGCTGACTCTAGTTATCAATCTCTTAAAACCACCAATGTTAAAAATGTCATACCTTCTTAAATTGTAGTAATCTTTTGACAATTTCTTTTCTGATGATTCCAAAAGTTTAATCTTTGCCAAAAGATCATGGTACTTTACTCTAGGGTATATGCACCTTGTTTTCCCTGATTCGAATTAAAACCTCGAAGATTTAAGAAACTTTTAGTAGACATGAAGTCACTTAATGCAAATAATCCAGATAAAGAATTGAAAAAGACAAGATGGCCTGAGGACATTTAACAAATATTTTAACAAAGAAAATTTACCATCCAATAGAATGGTATGGGCAAAACATCATATCTTAATTATGTCTACTTTTGACCAGTTCAAACCAGCTTGACAAGTGAAGTGTAAACATTTTCAAATACTTATTACAAGGATTATATATAATCTCCCCTTTTTGATGGGATACAATCGTTTTTTTTAAATCTTTTTTATTTTTTAGACTTCCACAAAAAAAGAATGAGTTAATTTTGTTTTGAATAAGAAAAGTACTAAAATTTGAAGATTTGTCAGATAAACGTATATTAATATTAGGAATATAATTAAGAAAATACTTTATTTCAAGAAAAATCACTAAAAACACCTAAATTCAAAAATTTCACTTATTGTCTAAAATCATGTTCGGCAATAGGATGAATAATCATCACCAAATTTCAGGTAATAAGCTTAATGCTTGAAAATTTCAGGCAATAACTTAATGCCTAGGCGTTAGCTTATTGCCTAGAATTTAAGCTTAATGCCTAATTTCACTTATTGCCGATAACATATATAAAGGTTGAGGACGAACACGAATGCGGCCACTTTTATTTTTTACAAAATCCATCTGAAACGTTTTTTGGCTCAATTGATAGATTTTTCACATTGAAGCTTGAATCAGAGCGTTTTTAATGACTCAATCAATTATAATCTTTTATATTAATTAATCGTATCTATAGAAATAGGCACTAAAGTGTTAAAAAAGTGTTCAAAATCTTTCGTAAGATGAACCTGAAATATGAGGCCTAGTACGGCTCTTACCGGACCTACTCTTTTGACGGAAGAAAAAAAAAAAAAAATATCAGAACAAATTCAAAAGGTCTTTCCACGGAAAGGTGGAAAGTTCTAATTATCAGAAGAAAAACATGAGGTTTTTCCACAGAAAAGTGAAAAGACCTAATTACAAACATTTTGTAAAAGTATCATATTCCCTAACTGAAATATATAATTCAAGAGTAGAAAAGGACAGCATTCTTTTTGATACATGTTATATAAGTATTATAAAAGGAAAGTGATATGAGGAAATATATGGACAGGAAGGGTAAAACATTAAAAAGTTGTCGATGCATGCCGATCAATCTATAATATAATATATTTTTTGGTAATATAACTGTTCGGCTATGCAGGTTCTTATACATCCTTGGCTTTCCAAATGTTTGGCTTTGATTGATCATATTCTAGGTAAACATGGTTAATTCATTTAAAAAAGCGTTTCGGACACATGACATTTATAACGTGTTGTTTTCCTTGTTTACAGCACTGGTCGAAACCTAAGTTGGTGGACTAGCAATTCTCAAAGTATCAACAGCTCAGTAATCATTGATTTGGTACCGACATGATTTATAACAAATATTTCAAAAATTGTCTTTTAAAAAGATTCTGACATTGTTATCTAAGGGATCAACTCCCCTAGGCAAAGTTAACCTCACATGCTAAGTTGGATTTTGTTATTTTATAAGCCCTGTTTGGGTATATATATCTTTAACATATTATGTTCTTATACATCTTTGGCTTTTAATTATTGGGCTTTGAGTGTTTCCGACGAGTATAAATACAGAAAAGCATGTTGGACGCATGCTATTTCAAGTCCTACTGTCATTTTTTACATATTCGAGTAATAGTGAATATATATATATTTGTATCGAAAATAATAAAGCGAAATAAAGCAGTAAAGTATTAGTACCTGTACAAATACACAACTCCATCAGAAACAACGTCCATATCAATATTTCTTTCATTTCAAAACAATGGAGAACCCATAACATTCTGAAATATTTAGAATTGGATAACCGTTATCAGTTGCAAGTTGTATCAATTTTTAAATGTTGAATTAATTTTCCAATTCTTAAAAATTTCAAAAGTGTTAACTAAATATTATTAATGCGAGGAATGTTTTGTTTAATCAAATGCCTGTCCGATAAAAACATTGAAAATAAAGTCTCAGGGTAAAAGATATACAATAAAGCGAGGGAAAATATTTACTTGACCAACCCCACAACTAACATACATTCGTAAAAGACTAAATGGAAAATCTTCCAAAGAAGACTAGTACTGAACTATATACCATACACAATGAGGCGTAAATGTTCAAAAAATCTAAATAATCTCATCAGCATATACTGTTAATCAATTAAAGAAAACAGTAACCTGTCTCATCCTTTCCTTAGATACATTCATTAATCAGAAAAAGGGTACATACATCTATTGTCAATGGTAAAAGATATAATATACGAAATTGTAAAACAAAGTCGTTTAAGTGACTTATATTTTCGAAAGTTTAAATCTTTTTATAGATTTTGATTAACATGCAATATTTCTTGCCACAGATAGTGTAAACGTAATGTTAATATGATAAAATCTTTGAGATTGTCCCTTTCAGGTAAACAGTGTATCATATCTTCACAACAAAAGGTGATTTAAATAGACGAACTCAATGAACTGTATCAAACAAAACAAGGTATATTTGATTTAACTACCGTATGTGGAAAAAATAAGGATGTGGTAAAAAGTAAGCACAAGGATGTTTCTCTCAACTGTGATATTTGAAAAGTTTTCAAGCCATGTTGCTCCTACATGTCTACACGTCGTTACATCTATTTAATGTTATAGAAAGTTTAATTTTTATATAGATTGTGATGAACTTACTTTTTTTCTTGCCAAAGATAGTGTAAACATAATATAAATCTGGTATAATCTTTGAGATGGTCCCGTCCAGGTAAATATTGTATCATTTCGACACAACAGTAAACTATATCAAACAAAATAAGGTGTATTTGCTTTAACTATATACTGTATTCGGAAAAAAGGATGTGCTCAAAAGAGTTATATCTTTCTAAAAAAAAAATGGGTTTAACTTTCTATAGGCATTTGCTCTCGAGCATTATATTTTAACCGGAACCAATAGTTGTCTGTGTTCTCTGAGAAAATTTGGTGGTGTACACCATAGAGCAATGCCAAAGAATACATGTCTCTGATAAGTAGTAATAAATTATTGTATTTTGTCAGTCGCTTCTCATAGTTAAATATTAATAAGTAGTTAGTTATATTTTATGGTTGATCCACTAAATATCAAAACTGAAATTTGAATTATATCATGTTTGTCATTTATCCACATCTCTGTAATTAATGAATAATATGGTACTTACTGTATTTATCAACGAAATTGTATCTCCATACCAATTATGAGTGTGACTGCATTCGGTTAAAAGTATAGATAAGAGTAAATGTGAAACAGGTATTTCACGTTATTATTAGCACATGCAAATAACATGAATCATTCCGCAGACCATTCATGCAAAAATAGGTATTTTGTTACTTTGTACAGAGTTAAAATTGAAGTTAAAGTTAAAGTGCCATTGATTGTAATTCAAATAATATTGTTCGTCGTTAGAAATTGAATACAAATATTATTTATCGCGACACGTGTTTCTTTTCTTCCTGAGAACTATTTTTTTAAGGAAAATTAATACTCTTTCACTAGTTTATACTGGTTCTACCATATAAGGAATTTATCTACTAGATAGCACGCACCAGGAAGAATATGTGTCTGAGGTCATACTATTTCAATACTACACAGTGTGGGAACGAAACTGTACGGTTTTCTAATAATTTGGTCATTCGGGAGACTGTCAAGCGGTGCTCCGACATTCGAAAAATAACAAGTTGCTTGATGGAAACTTTGACAAACTCTTATGTTACTATTTAACGTTTCTGCTTCAAAATTTAATAGCTCAAACATTCTTTATGTAAATATGAACCAATAAAATAATTAGAAAGATATATGCATCAAAACGTTTTCCTTAGAATGGTGGAGCTCCGTGTAAAACGATCAAAATTGTCACACAACAGCGATCAAAAATGTCAAATAAACATCGAAAAATCCATGTTTGCTACCTGAATTTTCACATGTACCTTTTCTGATATATAGTCTTACCTGTCTGAAAGTTTCAAAGCCATTGTCTCAGTAGAAATCTTAATTTATTCATTTTCTCCATGTCGGATATTTTTATTGACTGTACAATCACTCGCAAGTTTACTGTAATATCACTCGGAGCCTTCCTGTACACTCACTCGGAGCTTTCCTGTAGAATTGCTTGGCCAAATTTATTAAATTCATTGTATATGCATTGCATTGGTTGTTTATTGCTGTCCTATTATATTCATATATGGTATTTGAAGTGAAAATAAGCGTATAACCAGTTATTTTGACAATTAAGATTTTATCAAGGAGCCTTCCTGTACAATCGCTTGGAGCTATTCTTTTCATCGTCTGGCCAATTAGGCGACTCCGAAAGGAGAGTAACATACTTTACCTTGTTATGACTTTACGGTCCAGCTAGCAAGCAAGCTAGTCTAAGGTATTAGGGGGGCTATGGATTTGTCTGGCAAACTTATTTTTCGAATGCGTCGTAAAATAATCTATTATTTTCTCGACAAGTCGAAAATTATTCCTTCTTTCAATTTTAGTATTAAAAAGAGTGGCAGCTCAGAATCAAAAACAAATTATTTTTTTCTCCCAAAAACTGGAAACAAACTGTTTTCTCCAAAAAAATATTCACTCTGTGGTTAAAGTTTTTGAAATTTTAATAACTTTCTTAAACTGTACTGGATTTCTTCCAAACTTGGACAGAAGCTTGTTTATGATCATTAGATAGTATCATCAGAGACATATAATACATTGTATTATATGTCTCTGGTATCATGAAGTAAATTTTGTAAAAATAAAATTCTATATTTTCCGTAAGTTACCTATGAATGGTCTTAGTTTTTCTGTCGGGGAAACATTACATTCACTCTGTGATTAAAGTTTTTCAAATTTTAATAACTTTCTTAAACTATCCTGGGTTTGTACCAAACTTGGACAGAAGCTTGTTTTTGATCATAAGATAGTATCCAGAAGTAAATCTTGAAAAAAAAATCCATTTTTTTAGTGTTTCACTTTTGAATGGACTTAGATTTTCTGCCAGGAAACAACCCATTCACATTCACTCTGTGGTTAAAGTTTTTAAAATTTTAATAACTTTCTTATACTATTTTTGATTTGTACCAAACTTAGACAGAAGCTTGTTTATGATCAAAAACTAGTATCTAGAAGAACATTTTGTTAAAACTTTGTACCTGTGTATCTACATTTTACTTATAAATGGACTTAGTTTTTCTTCCAGTTAACATTACATATACAATCTGCAGTTAAATTTTTTTTTACCTTTATTAGATTCATTAACTATCCTGGACGGAAGCTTCTTATTTACAATCAAAAGATAGTATCAAGAGCAATATTTTCATTGATTTGTTTCCTCTTTTTTGTTGAGCCTGCAATTAACAGCCAAAGTAGGCGAGACACTAGGTTCCGCGGAACCCTTACAAATTTTTTTAAACCTAAATTACACTCAAAAGTGTTAATGATGCTTGACGCTTAGTTTTATTTGAATGGATGCAGCCTGCATTAGCGGATCTGGTATGCGGGTAGAGGGAGTTTTGGTGGTTGAAACCCCATTTTTCCGATTTTTTTATATTGTGGACGTTTCATGGTGTTCCGTGGTTTGGTTCCCCTTTTTGCAGAAAGGCGGGATCCGCATTTGGTCTGATATCGTCAATGATAGTATGATGATCCGATCATTCATCTGATTTTTGTCGAGCCTGCAACTTTTGTTGCAGAAAGCTCGACATAGGGATAGTGATCCGGCGGCGGTGTTATTCTCTCTTATTATAAGTAATTTGATAACTATATTTGGTATGTGCATACCTTGCAAGGTCCTCATGCCTGTCAGACCGTTTTCACTTGACCTCGACCTCATTTCATGGATCAGTGAACAAGGTTAAGTTTTCGTGGTCAAGTCCATATCTCAGATACTATAAGCAATAGGTCTAGTATATTCGGTGTATGGAAGGACTGTAAGGTGTACATGTCCAACTGGCAGGTGTCATCTGACCTTGACCTCATTTTCATGGTTCAGTGGTTATAGTTAAGTTTTTGTGTTTTGGTCTGTTTTTCTTATACTATATGCAAAAGGTCTACTATAATTGGTGTATGGAATGATTGTAAGGTGTACATGATTAGTTGACATGTGTCATCTGACCTTGACCTCATTTTCATGGTTCAGTGGTCAAAGTTAAGTTTTTTACTTTTGGTCTATTTTTCTAATACTTTATGCATTAGGTCAACTATATTTGGTGTATGGAAATATTTTATGATCTATATGTCGGTTATGCAGGTTTTATTTGACCTTGACCTCATTTTTACGGTCCATTGCTAAGTTTTAAGTGTTTGTGTTTTGGTCTGTTTTTCTTTATTTAAAAGCAATAAGTCAACAATATTTGTTGTATTGAAGAATTGTTAGCTGTACATGTCTGCCTGGCATGGTTCATCTGACCTTGACCTCATTTTCGTGGTTCACTGATCAATGTTTCATTTTCTTGGTTAATGTTGAGTTTATGTGACAGTTGTTATCAAGCTTTATATTTAGGTCTATCAAGATAGTATCAAGGATTAGTAAAGAAGGCGAGACATTTCAGTGTGTGCACTCTTGTTTATAGTTTGGTCTTATGCTGTGCTAGTTTTGGAGAGAAATGAGAGCACACAGACATTTTTAACCCTGCCAAATTCTTTATGTACCTGTTTCAAGTCAAGAGTCGTTGGTTCATGTCTGTCATATAATTATGTTTTTGGTAAAATGTTTCATTATGAATGAGGCCGTCAGTTAAGTTCGAAATGTATTGATTCTTATGTTTCATGTTGGGACCTTTTATAGCCGACTATAATTGCTTAAATCCATTTATTTTTTGAACTTTGACAATCATATCACATCTCCTTATTTAATATTGAAGATATAAATGTGGTTTGATAAACCAACTGTTTCGTTCATTTGTCGGATGCTATAGTTTGGAATATTGAAAAGTTCCTTAATCGTGACATTGATATAACACAAATATGTTGAAGGATTTTGTGTTTACTCTGTCTTTCAGATATCAAGTCCTCTCTCGTCCTTGATAAAATTTAATTTTACTGGAGCTTTTTCTACCAGTAGCTATAACTTGTAATAAACAGACATCTCATTTGAAATTATACCACATCTTCTTATTCTAATATCATGTTTATTGACATATACGTGTCTTTTCTGGGATCAGTGATAGGCTACCACCCTTCTACATTCGAATTCCTTGTTACAATATCCCGATCCTGTGATGAAAAATTCTTTGTTGTATTATTTAAACATGTATTTATAAAAAAAAAAATGCTGGTAAATAATATATTAAGTAAAATTCAAAATATGATAATTACCCTTCCAGAGAATCTAGTCACCTTTTCGGAATACATAAATATTTATTTTGTACGAGGATTATTTTCATTTTCATTTTAAATTAGATTCTTAACATATTTTGTACTGTCCTTTTATTTTTGTCTTGTATACTTATTCAGTGGTTTTTTGTTTATGTGTTACATATTTGTTTTTCGTTCATTTTTTGTACGTAAAAAGCCGTTAGTTTTCTAGTTTTACATTGTTATTTCGGGACATTTTATAGCTGACTATGCGGTATGGGCTTTGATCATTTTTAACGACCGTACGGTGACCTATAGTTGGTAATTTCTGTGTCATTTTGGTCTCTTGTAGAGAGTTGTCTCTTTGGCAATCATACCACACCTTCTTTTTTTATATCTATTGTACACATTTTGTGTTTGTCTCTGATATAGTCACCAATAAAGGGGTTCCTTGATAGAATCTTAATTGTCAAAATAACTGGTTATATAGATATAGGAAGATGTGGTGTGAGTGCCAATGAGACAACTCTACATCCAAATGCTTATTTTCACTTCAAATACCATATATGAATATAATAGGACAGCAATAAACAACCAATGCAATGCATATACAATGAATTTAATAAATTTGGCCAAGCAATTCTACAGGAAAGCTCCGAGTGAGTGAACAGGAAGGCTCCGAGTGATATTACAGTAAACTTGCGAGCGATTGTACAGTCAATAAAAATATCCGACATGGAGAAAATGAATAAATTAAGATTTCTACTGAGACAATGGCTTTGAAACTTTCAGACAGGTAAGACTATATATCAGAAAAGGTACATGTGAAAGTTCAGGTAGCAAACATTGATTTTTCGATGTTTATTTGACATTTTTGATCGCTGTTGTGTTACAATTTTGATCGTTTTACACGGAGCTCCACCATTCTAAGGAAAACGTTTTGATGCATATATCTTTCTAATTATTTTATTGGTTCATATTTACATAAAGAATGTTTGAGCTATTAAATTTTGAAGCAGAAACGTTAAATAGTAACATAAGAGTTCGTCAAAGTTTCCATCAAGCAACTTGTTATTTTTCGAATGTCGGAGCACCGCTTGACAGTCTCCCGAATGACCAAATTCTTAGAAAACCGTACAGTTCCGTTCCCACACTGTGTACTAGCAAAGCTCAACCTTTGGACTCAAAGCTTCTGAAAACCGAAACAAACAAAAGCAGGATTAAACAAATCTTCGTGGCACAAACAGATGAAAATATGCAACTAACAACCAGGGTCCTTGTTCTAACATTCATCCAAGATACAGACTAACTAGAGGTTATTGTCATCGAACCTGACTTCCTTCTGTAGGAAAAAGCCAATGCTGAGTTGTCCAGCGTGAGAAGAAATTTAAAAACAAAGTTAGAATAAACCTTGCACAGACAATAACACCCTGCAATTACTGAGCTTTGTTCTAACACTTACATTTATTGAATATCAAAATATAAAGAAAATATACATACTTTTTTTCTGATTTTCACAAACTGAAATATAGTCATTATATTAGAAAATAAGAAAAACAAACACACACAATCAATAAACTCATATATTTTTTTTTAGAATAGAAGTATGTGCTTAATCTTTTCATATGACAGCGAATTGAAAAAAAAAATAAATTTGTGCTCAATAAACTCATCATATATACAAGGATTAAATTTGGTGTTGACGCCAGAAGCGCGTTTTGTCTACAAATGACTCATCAGTGACGCTTGAATCCCAAAAAAGGTAAAAAGCCGAATAAAGTACGAAGCTGAAAAGCATTGAGGACCAAATTTCCTAACAGGATCGCTGAATACAGCAAAGGTAATCTATTGCTGAGGTAGTACAAACACACACATAATATTTTAAATACAGATGCACATTCTTGTACTATTGTTTCACTAGCAATCTCTGTACTTACATTAAATTCAAAGTATTGACATGATTTAATCAAACATGTCAAATATGGTATTAACTGTTTTTCTATTTTTCTATTTTCTCTTCTTTTAAATATGTTATGTATTTATATATCTAAATAGGCGGTTAAGAGTGTAGGTAGGGGTGATTTCTCATTCTATGATAAAAGGGTGTTTTCTAGTCAAAGAAGGAGGAATCAGTAAATACCGGTATGTTTTGGGAATAGACACAGCCGTAATAAAAAAACTACAAAATATTGATCCTTACTTAAGGATTATGTATTTGTTACGTCAATCATGGGAGACGTCCTAACAATGGACGTATTTTATTAGCACATTGTTATATGTTTCTTAACACATGTTATATAGTTTAGAATATATCACAGACGACACAAAGGTAAACAACCAGATGAAATTTCTAAACAATTTTATGATACCTATCAAATAAAAATGTTCATATCATTATGAACTATAATTTGTTTTTGATTTAATTTTCCTACTACCATTTGTTTTTTGTGTTTTTCTCTCCATATACATACTTTTTTTGTAAATAGTTTATTGTTACACAGGCAACCATGTTTGTCACAGTAGTTACTCTCCAAAATGTAATACTTAAAAATTAATTAAGGACTGAACGTATATAACATTTTTTTTATTTGAATTTAAGATGCAATTACTTTATAAGTAAGCTGCCTAGCAAAACAAATAACAACAACACTATGATTGAACATATCATACATGTACGTTGTGGTTGATACATTCGAAACTGATTAATCAAAACTGTCGCATATTTGTCGAAAGTTGAGCCTAACAAACATGATTCTAAATTCTAAAGGGCCCCACAAATGAGTGGCGTAAAACCATTCAAATTGGAAAACCAACGATAAAATCTATAAAGATATAAACCACCTCAACAAATGACAACTACTGAACATTAGATTCCTATCTTAGGACATGTGCAAACAAAGGCAGTGAGTTTACACGTTTAAATAGGTACATTGTAGCAACCTTCACCCTTATCTGCAACAATAGTGTAACATCACAGCATATAATTAATTACTATAAAATATCAATTACAATAGTACCAAACTCAATCAAAGTACATATTAAAACTAGTGAACATACACTGAACGAATACATGTCGATTACATGTAATGTTATAATATGGCTGTCAATCTATTTTGTTTAAATTAATTTTTTTCTTTTTTTCTCAGACCTGCAGTTGCCGAAATGAATATCATATGACTTTCCATTGGCAAATTTTACCACATCTTCTCATTGATACATGTATACTATAAACAGTATGAAGAACACCTTAAAATGTCCATGCATTATTTGTCATGCACCATATGTAGATATAGAGTTGTCTCTCCTCCACTAAGAAGAGATATGGTGTATATTTGTTTTACGTATATATTACATGATATAAACACTAAACATTGTGAAATTGACCAGAAGTTAAGAATAAAAATACAGCAAAACAAATGAACACATGTTTTTTTTTTATTTTGAAATGTATATTTTCTACTTGGTTATCGAAACGTCCATATCGTCCAATTCAAATCCTTGGATTTGTTTTCTACAGAAATTTACGCTTGCTTCATGAGAATAAACTATTTTATGTAGGAAAGTAGCTGACGTCGACTATATAACAAGCCTTCATAAACCTCAATCATTCTAGATAGATACAGTGGTTTTTCTGAGACAAGTTCATGTGTGGATGATGAAAAAATTACAAGGAAGCGACCTAACCGTAATAATGATACAACTAGTAAAAAAAGTAATAATACACAAGTTTAAACTCCCATTATAACTCCAACTTATCATAACATGCAGAGCAAATGCATATGTTTAAAATAACCTGACCAAATTGGAAAGTTAGAAAATACCGTATTATAGAACACTGGGGTCAAATTTATTTTACGGAAAGCGATAACAAAAGTCAGTAATTATTTTCAAAGAGAAGTAAGTTTTAAAAATAACTGCAAAAGGCATTAAAAGTTTTAAGACCACCCAGTTTAAGCTTAAAATGTTAAGTACCTATATCATTTTTTTTATTTGAAGGTGAAAAAATGACTTTTGAAATAACAAATTTTTCAACATAAAACGAATAAGTGTATTTGCCTTAAGCTAGGGTCACACCGCCGAGCAGATCAACTCGATCAAGCCTGATGAAGCCAAATTACGTAAATGGGAGACTGGTCTGACTCAATCGACAAGAATGTTCGGGATAGTTTGCCTTGCTCGTCATCGATCTGACTCTCTACCCGAGAGTTTTTGGCATGTCAAAAACATTTGAGTAATGATTGAGAAGCACGTCACTCGACAAGAGATCAGGAATTCGTCGAGTAGCGGTCGAATGGATAGGGAAAGGATCGTGAAGAGATCGAGTTCGGTTGGAATACAAAATTTTTACCGATCAGTTCTCGATCATTTCGATCTTTGCCCGACTATGGTCCGATAATTTCCAGCTTAACTCAACCAATGGCCGATCGCTTCCAGATCACTGCCACTCGTATATTTATTTTATTACAGACCAAATCGAACAATACCCGATCCATTCGGGACCACTCTTGGATCTCTACTCGGCCATACACGCGAATACACGACTGCTGTACGATTTTCTTAAAGTGTGTGCAGATCGGATAAACTCTCATAACTCTGCTTCCGCATAAATATGTTGGCAACATTATTTTTTAATGTACACAAATTCTTCCAATAACAGTACTTTTGCAAGGAGAGGTAACATTATAAAAGAGGGGCAAAAGAGGGGCAAAAGACACGAAAGGAATAATCAAACTCAAAGTTTGTAAACAAACTGACAGAGCCATTGCGAAAAACAGTAACCGCAGAGAGGACAAACAGCAGTCCATATAACATAGAAAACTAAAAACACGTAACCCAACAAAACCTGGGACGATCTCAGATGTTCCGGAAGGGAGGACAATTTTGCAATTTTGGCATCGGCGGATTTTTCAAATATTAAAGTGACTGTGCAATAATATTTATTGTAAAACTGCTGATGACTAAGTTATGTTGCAAAGTTGGTTTATAAGAATATCAAGATTATATTTTACCTGTTTGATTGGTTATCATCTGTTTTGTCTGTCCGTATTTTCCGTTCGTTTAGAAATGTTTGTAGCATAAAAAAAAGAAATGTGGTACAATTGCCAATGAGACAGCTCTTCACAGAATATCAAATGCACACAAAAATTATCAACAACAACTACAAGTCATCTTACAGTAATTTTCTTTCATTCGAACTTTTTGACGTAATTTCATAAAAAAATAAGACGAAAGACAAACATTTTTTTATAGGTGCGAATATCTGTCTAACAGTTACGATACAAACTGTTCAGCGGGCACACGTTTTTGATTATTTGTTTCTTACATACTTTGGCGAGTTTGCATAATTTTTGACTATTTAAATAGTCGCTGCAAAAGAGGGACGAAAAATATCAAAGGGACAGTCAAACTCATAAATCTAAACCAAACTGACAACGCTGATGCCGGCAAATGCGTCTACAGTTTGCTGTTCGTCGTTTGTTAGTTCAAACGATGCATTTCTTTCTAACTTTAACATTAACATTAAATCAATTATCTAACCTTTTCTTGCTTGTCATAACTCAAAACATTGTCTAAAATTGCTCAAAATTTGAATCCTCTCTAACCAAACGATGCATTTGTTTCTACCTCTGTAACGTTCAACAAACATAGCGGCACACAACGTTTACCAAACTCTGATTAGAAGGAAAAGCACTCTTAATCTCTTGATATAGATGTATGTAAAGTTGTAAACTGTTTCAGAAAAAAATATAAATCTAGAGGATTGAAATTCAACCTTGGGTCAAATTTGGGGGAAATATGTGACATTTTTGCCATCTTTTTCGGCAAATACATACAGGTTGTTGCCATACAGCAAAAAGAAAATAAATAATTTTAACCATTCATCTACTGGATACCAAATCTATGAAAAATACTGATAACATACGTATGCACATATTTGACAAACAGTACGCTTTATATGTAAGAAAGCAAGCAAATGGGGATGGTAAAGTTTATGTATATAACTATCTAAATTAACTTCTTTTCTAGTGACAAATCTCATTTTGTGGTGTCATTTCCATAGAATAGCAATAAATCTACCATAACATATCGGTGTCCACTATGAGGAAGTTTTTATAAACATTTGGTACCTCTTTGTTGATTTATTGCAAGTCTCTCATACTGCCTACACAGTGGTCGTCGAGTCAGCCACTGCCTAACCTAGATTTCTCGATGCCCGTTGCTGTCTTCACCATCTTGTTCGTTTTCTATGCACTCTACAAGCTTCATAACAACTATTAACCTGTCTCTCTGAGCTCCTACCATATGGTAGCCTTTGGCCAGCGAAGATACACTTTGCCCACAAATCCCATTGTTTTTTTTCTATACAAATATATTAAATGTATGATTTCACTCGGACCTTTTCCTGAATATAAGCAAATAAACGGAGAATGTGTCGATGGACACTGATAATGCCCCAGCTAGCATATTATATGTTATGCAGGTCTCGGACAGGGTATATACTGTGACATTCTCGGCTTAGAGTTTATATCCCCTGAACCGAAGGCGAAGGGGATATAAGCCCTAAGCCGGGAATGTCACAGTATATACCCTTTCTGAGACCTAAATTACACATATATTACGGATTACCCCTTACTTAATGTTATCTTCCAGTGCAGGTATTTGTTGACAACACATATATAAGTTGAAAAACCCAACCTGATTTATTCGGCATACGTGAAGGATTTTCTAATTTGCTGTGAACATAATTCTATCGTGTATGTTATAATTTATAATAACACTTTTTATATTAAATTTAAGTATTAAAAGTGTTAATTGCGTGATTTTGTATCAAAAATGTATTATTGACTGAAGAACGTCATTATTTTCCCTCTGTGAGCCTCTGACAGTCTAATAGCTTTTGACAACGTCACATAGTAACCAATGTTACGATGACGTTTTGAGATTCCAATTGGGGATAAAAACGTCGTATATACCCCGGCAGTTTCCTGAATATATACTGACATCTCTGTGTTGCTATCCAATCACAAACCTCGACACATTTGTAATCCGTAATATATAACATTATAAAGGGTCATGTTTGGACGTACGTGCGTACGGATGAACAAGAGTAACACTTTTTTTTAACCCTTTCGCTGCCACGGCAAAATTTCTATATTCTACGTTCAGTGCCAAGGCTTGTTTTGGACGTCGTTGTGAAGGTAAAAGAGGCTCTATGACGTCAACAATAGAAGAAAGTTCTATTGAGAAATGAATGATGGTTTACAGCATGTGATATGGGATTTTTCCGGAATAATACAATATTGTTACTTGTTAAAATTGATATTTATATAACATATATAAATAAATGTTTCTCCAATAACTATCAGAAACATAAATCAAAATTAATAACAGGATATAATTTATTATAAATCTACAGTCAATAAAAAAACAACCAAGTCTAGCCGCTATATTTGAAATTGTGATGCAATGCAAATTATGCAGAACATGTAGAAGGATGTAAACGAGGGGAAAACTATAATACCTTTTAAAAAATGTATTCAATTTGATATATAAAATGCAAACATCAGATATTTTGAAAATATACGGCACGGCCACCATACACAATTACAAAACCCTTTTGTCCGGCACCCGTCTTACGCTATGTTAAATATTATCAAGCAAATAAAACTTTGCTCACCCGGTACAAAATATTGTTGTACCAGAAATACTTAAGACTATAAAACGCCGAGGTCTAAGAAAATAGAGTTTCTTGATATTTCATAATATATTTACAACAAAAAGTTCAGCTTGTCTCTATACATGTGTAGCATAGCCAGTGCTAAGAGTCTGAGTCTCATCGTGGTTCTCAAGTAGCCAAGGTTTTAATATTCTGTTCGTTGTTCTAAAAGATCAAAGTCTCAAATAGGTGATGCTTACATTTCATCATGTAAAAAAATATTTTCTTTAAATATTTCATTTAATTTCATTAAGCGTTTATGAAGCAATCATTCAATTTTCAAGATCGGTGTGCGACAAATGGGGTTGACTTTTATATTTAAAATACTTTCTCCTTAAGTTAATTATGCGCGAGGGTGTTGAAATGTTAATAGTTTTCTAATGTGTTAATAGGAAATTCTGAGAAGGTGTGCATTTTTACTCAATTAAGACTTAATATATTCTGACATTATTACTTGTTCTATACTGTGATTTGTTGGGTCGCCTTCATTGGATGTGCATTTAGAATCAGCCAAGGAGTGTAATGCTTGTACAGAGAAAGGTTACGGTCACTTCAATGATATTCTTGGTATAAATAGCAAACATCATTTACTGTAGTACGCCGCTAGATTAAAACTGATGTGGAAAGGTAACACATGCCCACCGAAGCTCTTTTATGAGAGCCCAGGTGGTCGTGTGGTCTAGCGGGACGACTGCAGTGCAGGCGATTTGGTGTCACGATATCACAGTAGCATGGGTTCGAATCCCGGCGAGGGAAGAACCAAAAATTTGCGAAAGCAAATTTACAGATCTAACATTTTTGGGTTGATGTTTAGACGAGTTGTATATAATATATATATATAGATTGGAGATTAGAATACTGTACATTAACTCATATTGCGGACGGAAATAGACAAACAACTAGATAATGGTATATTGAGTTCCCAATAGTATCATAGGATGTTGTGAATTATTTTAATACATGTGAATATATAGATGATACTTTTCAAAAACTATTCATGAAATAGACACAATGCTGATAAGTTCACAGATTCGTTTATTGTAAGTGATTTTTACCCTTTACTGAATGATCTAAAAACAATTATTAACATTTGAATAACATATTTATTAAGAGCTTGTCGATAATATGCTTTATTTATTCACATTTTGATATACAATTGTATTTAAAAAGTTCAATGGGCTTGCTTAACTTGAACATTTCAATAATTAATGCGAAGTGAAATTTAAAGCTGTTCAACATTTGTATTGAACCATATTTGATAATCTTTTTCACTTTTATATAATCATGGAACGTCTAAAAGGCAACATATTGTAAATCATCATACAAGTAAATTTAACGATTTGACATTTTCGAAATCAATGTTATCCAATCTCAAGTGCCGTACATGTATATTTCAAACGGGGCGTTTACAAGATGTATTTTCTTTACATTGAATCAACTAACACCTACACACATGAATTTGAATGTTCCAAATTATTAATATAATTATACACTTGATATTTATACCTTACAAGATATTAACAGACATACCGAGTATTGATATAACTGACATAGGATTTTCTATTTCAATTGAATTTCGAATACAAAAGCATATTCACCTGCTGAAAAAGTATATTCATCGCAAAAAAAATTCGCGTGCTTTTATGTGTATAATTTTAGTAAACCCGTTAAATGTACATTTCCTTTAGGTAAATATTTTCCATATCATACATTTCTCTCTGAATATATGAAATAAAACAAAAACTGTCTTTGGTTTCGGAAAATATGCGGTTTAATTGACTAAGGTGAGTATTAGTTTTTCAAAAGTCAATGAAACCACACATTCACCTCATCAAAAGACATTACTTGTATAACATTCACATGAAACGTATAGGAATTTTTATTTAAATTTAGAAATGGAAAAACAAAACATAATTTAAATGGATTACCCCCAAATATACTAGAATAAATGACAACCAAATGGGTTATACAGGATAAAAAAATACACAGTGCATCAAGGTTTCTCAAACTCTATTAACTGCTTATCAAATGACGTTTCCTTTTATAAAATTGAGAATGGACATTGGGAATGTAGATCATTGTCACTAAACTGCACAGCGGTAAAGAAAAACTATACAGTTTCAGAGAACGTCAATGTTATTTTCGCGACTTCATGTTGTGTGACATATCGGAAAAAAGATGCATTTTCGACAGTTTTTTTAAATGGACCCCTCTTTTTTTTAAATTTCATTATGTTTGATAACGTATGCACATTTTTTGAACCAATTTAAAGAAAAAAATCACCGATATTTTTTTCTTTTGATACAATAAATATACTGCAAAAAGGATGTTTTTCCTAAAATCTAGTAAATTAAAAAAAAAGAAGATATTATTTCAGAAGAATTGTTGTACATATTAAGAGCATATTTATGTGAAGAAGATTTTTCATAAAAATCTACAATACAATTTGTTTATCTGTTGAAGTGAAAAAAAAGTTAGGTGTGTCTATCCAAATAGAAATGTAAAACAATTTTTTTTGAGTGAATGTCTGAATTGTCATCCCCTTTTATCTCTTAAATTAGCACAAGAAGGAATTCTTTTATTACACATTTTAATTGCTTAGGTTAAAAACATCTTGTATGCAAATTTTCGTAAAAAAATCATAGTGTGACCGAAACTGTATCGTATATATCAATGCCATTTTTTTACATTCTTTCGCGACAAAAGAGAAACGTATATGTGTATAAAAATTCATAAGGTTCACAAATTCATTTCATAGTTGTTTATATCTGAAACATTATGTTTTTGACAGACAAAGTATTGGTTTGTTGCATATTCTATCCCTGCTGGTCAATGTGAGAGGAAAAGGTATTATATCAATTAAGCATCATACCACTACTACATTATAATATAATGAAATGAACACAACAACTAATATATATGTATAGATGAATACATGTATTAAGAAATTTTACATCAACTGAGTTTAAAACAAAATTAGGCACACTACTTTCTCTTTTTCCAATATAAGTGTAAGTGAAATTTGCTCATTGTTGAAGACCGTTCGGTGACCTATAGTTGTTAGTTTCTGTGTCATTATTGAGAGTTGTCTCATTGGCAATCATACCACATCTTCTTTATTATATATAACAACAAGCAGCATACATAATCAATAGAATTAGAACAGGAAATAAATCATATGAGTCTGCTGTTCCGGTCTTTGCATCTCATTGTTGAATATAATTCAAGCTAACTTGGGGCTGACCACCTACATAAACCCCATTATGCATATTTAATCATTGACGAATTAGTCATAATAGTAGAGGGGATAACTATTTGTTTTAGTCACATGAAGGGTATCAGTAATGAGAATATTGATGAATATTATTATTACAGTCTTAATGATAAATAAAATAGAAACAATACCCAGAATATTTTGATATTCTTAGGGCTTTTCACCCCAAGACAAAATATATTAGCTTTGGCAAATAATTGTGGTTCAACAATGCTCTTTAACTCTGTACTGTGTTTGGCTTTTTTATTTTACATAATGTCAATTCTGGTATTCACGAAAATAGTGTATGTATAACAGAAGATTGAAGGTTGACATATAGAAGAACGCTCAAAGTTTCTGGAAGCAAAAATTGTGCAATATATTTGTCGTGAACATTAAATATATATTCTATAACCTTAAACTTTATTGTTGTCTGTTGATATCAAATTGTATAGCTCCATGATAAAGTCATACAGAGTTTAATACAAAGCTTAAAATATTGGTATTGCAACGTCGAAAAGATTATATGAACGTGTTCCGTTAAAGCGATCGACGAATTAATATCATCGTTAAAGCACAATGTAAGTTGTCAGATTTAAATGTATATAGATATAAGAAGATGCGAATGAGTGCCATTGAAGCAACTCTCCATCCAAGTCACATTTTGTTTTAAATAAACCATAATAAGCCAACGTGCTGCTTTCAACGCGGAGCCTTGTCTCACAACAAACGGTAAGATATGAAGGGCCCCAAAATTCAAATAGGAAAACACAACGGTCCAATCTATACAATAAACGAAAAACGAAAAATACTTATAAAAACAAATCAGCAAACGAAGACCACTGAACATCAGGTTCCTGACTTATACCAGGAGCAAACAAATGGAGCGGGTTTAAACGCCGTCCTTCACCCTAACTTAAAACAAAAGCGGAGAATCACAACATAGAACGACATACTATCAAATACCGAAATCAAAAGAATCATTTTTATCAAAAACAAGTGAGCATACACTGATCATGAACGAATACATTTGATTTAAGACACAATGTAAAAAAATACTCATGTCTAGCTGCTTAATTATATAATTTAAATTTTTATTCGCAGTAAGGTCTTATGTGTATACTACGGTTAGTGGTACAGTTGAGATGAAATGTCCAAAGCATACAGCAAGTTCGAAAACCGCTTGGTTTCGATCAGATCAAGTTTCACAAATATCTGTAGGACATAAATTAAATGCAAAAGTAGACAAAAAACGATTCAAAGTTATTGGGGACAGAAGCATTGGGATATACAATCTTCAGATTTCGAATGTCCTACAGTCAGATTTCGGCGAGTATTCATGCACAATAACGAATGGAAATGTTTCGCAATTATTCCATTTGAATCTGCTACAACTTAGTAAGTTTTATGTTTTCTTTTTTCTTTTTTTCTTTTTATTCTAGTTTTATGTTTTCAGAAGTTGTGCTATTGTGTTTCTCCGTACGGCATTCTAAAATCAATAGCAGAGAACTACTATTATCAATTACAAAATCTGATTTGTTGTGACTAGCTGCTAAATGTGGTTGTCCCATCTAGTATTTTCCTGGATACCATATTTGTTAACTCAATAAATAAAATATTCTACAATGATGCCAACAAGTAAGGCCAATTCAAATAATACATTTTCATACTAGAATTGGATTAAGATAGCGAATAGCAAGTCATGTAATTTATTAATACGGTGCATTTGCAGAGTCACTTAAAAAATACAGTTAGTGAATACAAATTATATAATTTAATAATATTATGATATACCCTTCTGTCTGTATGTATATCTTAGTGAAATGGTGAATTGGGATAACTCAAATTTCATATTTAGATATATTTTGTTTCGATTTAACACATCAGTGATAAGTAATAGAAATGGGGCCAGTTTTTAGCACACCGACGTAAGTATTGAAAGCATTATTTTCAGACGCAATCAATATTTTGTTTTAATTAAAGAATGAAAGCATTTTTGACTGCTACGAGAATATAAACATATATTTTAATTCGAGTTTGAATAAAACTGTGATGCAATGTCTCTTATCAAACATTGAACGACATTTATTTTCAGGACCTCCGAAGAACATGCAAATATATTCCTTCCATCAAAATATTGAGGGAAGTGATAAAATTACTGCAAATGAAGAAGAAACTATTAATTTATTGTGTAATGTTACCAGTGGTTTACCTAAGGAATATCTAATGTGGCTTTACAAAGGAAAAATTCTTACTTTTGGAGGGCCTGGATCACTAAGTTTGACCTTCACTGTTTTGCCGAAGGATATTGGACGATATGTCTGCAGAGCAAATAGTTCTGCACTTGAGGAACCTATGATCAAAACACTCCACATTGACGTCCTTTGTAAGTTATAGAACTTTTTTCTTTTAAGGATATTTCTAATGTAATGAACGTCATTTAGGAACCATTTTGTAATTAGCAGAAATAATATAAAGATATGGACAAACCATTAACAATCTAGTGTTCTTGATCTCGTTTATATATATTTTATTTAAACGATGTGACAAGTCGACGAAAAATAGCCGTTGTGAAAGAAACAATGCAAATTCTCATTGAAACCAAATGTTCACCAATTCTTACTGACTTGTTCCTTCATTCGCTATATGCTAAATTCATACAGGAACTTTCAGCGAAGAAATAGAAGAAGTTAGCCTTTGACCTCACTAACCGCTATATAGATGATGTCATCTCACTAAATAAGTCTTGTATGAAGACTGTAACTGTTTGATTTACGTGTGTCTTATCCCTTTTGCATATTTAAGGCAATGAGATATTTTGAAACTCAACTAAATCATTCAAATATTGGTGATTGTTTTGAAAACATGTATGCAATCGATCTTGAGTTTAGGGATATAACAGATACAATAAAGTATGTTTCACATAGTGACTCACATCTAGAAATTGACAATGACGGTAATTTGAAAATACAACTTTGACAAAAGAGATAGCTTCAGCTTCCCAAGTTAAAACTTCACATTTCTATTTAGCAGCACTTACATATTAAGTTTTATACATCTTCCTGTTGATGAGATATACCAGGACTTGAATTTTCTATTATGATTTTTTTACTAGGGGACCAATGACCACAAACATATATTAAATCAAGAGTTGCTAGTGGTCAAGTTTAATATTACGCACAACATCACGAGTTTGTTGACTGTTATAACTATCTCTTCCACCTTTCTCTACATAATAAAATGCCTCTTCAAAGTCAGGAATATGGTACTTATTATACATTTTTTTGGTATGTTTGAACATTTGATTTTGCAATTTGGTTTTTGGAAAATTTTCCTCTGCGTTCGGCATTTATGTAATTATTTTTCACAGCTGACAATGAAAATGTTCCAATTGTCGTCATTTCAATCCTGTTCCCTTTTCCCCGAATATGACGTACCGCACTAGACTGGTCATCGGCTTGTATTAACACGAGCCACCTGTGGGGCAGAATCTGCATATTCTAATCTTCCAGAACACCTGCGGGCACTTTTAGTGTATTGTGGGTTCGTGTTGTTTATTCATAAGTTTTGTTTCTAGCGTTCTGTGAACTGTTGTTTTTCTTTTTTGTCTAGCCATGGTGCTGTCAGTGAATTATCGATTTAGTGTTTTAATGTCTCTTTGGTATATTTTGACTCTTTTGATATTTACATATTAGCCACACTCACCTTTATTACCACTGAATAATTAGTGATTCATTTTTTTTAGATATAATTAATATTTGTTCCTATAATAGGGCTAGATTGAACTCCGGTTAGCTTTTAATTTGTCTGAAAAACTATAATCATTACATGAACAGTTGTTTAAGATTGGTGACATGTTTTTAATGGAAACACTTCCTTTTCATATGATCATGAACAAACATTCACCATTGTACGATGATTAAAAGGAAGTTCAAATTAGTACAATTTGAAATTCACACGGTCTGTTTGTATGTATTTCCGCATTTATCACTTCATTTTGAACTACTTAAGTCTAAAAACACTTGTTACAAAGTTTATAAATAAACCTATTATCAACTCAAAGTATTTACAGCTAACCGATATAATGTTGATTTTAAATTAAGTGCCTGTATAAAACTTGGAAAGAACTACAAGATGAATCCTGGAATACAAATTCATATGTGTAATCCAGTTGTATTCTTTTTAGTATTCTTCATTATATCGTAGAAAACTAAAAAGTCAAAAAGGTGCGTAGGTCTGAATGATAAGAATTTGCTTTGTAGCATGAACTTTAGGTTTTAAATTTCTTTGAAAATGATTATACAGCTTTAAACTTACTCTCATTCAAAACATGGACACGTTTAAAATACTAAAGCTTTTCTACCTCAGAAATAGATTAACTTAGCTGTATTTGGCAAAACTTTTAGGAATTTTGGTCCTCAATGCTCTTCAGCTTCGCACTTTATCTGTCTTTTTTCATATTTGTTTATTTGGGCGTCACTGATGAGTTCATTTAAACATGTTCATCGCGTAGTCAATAAGTCGTTGATATTAATCACTTTTTGTCAATCTTACCAAATTTCTTGATTTTATATCACTAACGACATTTTTTAATTCTAATCAGAATATCACGTAGAGGACAAATTGGGTTTTTGAGTGTGCTCTTGTGTTTTGCCTCTCTGCTACCTTCTAATTTCCTCTCTTGAGGGGTAGTTTTGTCTTCTATGTATTTACTTTAAAAATATCTATCTACGTTAGTGCTTATTCAAGACTGAAAAATAAAGGCAACAGTAGTATACCTCTGTTCAAAACTCATAAATCCATTGACAAAAAACAAAATCGGGGTAACAAACTAAAACCGAGGGAACTGCATTAATTATAAGAGGAGAACAACGACACGAGACTAAAATGTAACACACACAGAAACGGACCAAGCATCATACAAAATCTCACGAGAATAACAAATATAACAATGTTTTTTTCTTCTTTTTTTTCGTTATTGTTTAACAAAAATGAATAGTGTTTTTTTTTTAAATTGAGCACATATGATATGCAAATTTGAGTGAAAGCAGCGATAACGAATGTGTTTAAGGTGGTATGAGTGTCTTCCTCCATCTTGAATTGTAAAAAAATTGAGAACCAAAGGTCCAGATTTTCCATCAAGTTAGCAAAATTTGATGCAGGAATGCAGATAGTTAATGTGAATTTTCATTTATAAGAGCCAATTTATAAGGATATAACTTATAATTATTATTATTTTTGCAAATGTGAATTATTTTTGCTTGTTTTTATTTCATTTTTAAATTAGCATTTTGAGGGGAGGTAACTCTAAAACAGTGCATTTTCTGAAGGATTCTTCATGGAATTTTCCTATTCTTTTTATTTTAGCTGGAAAAAAACGTATGTGGTGACCCTATATTTTCTTTTAATATTCTCAAAGCAGTGTCTGAAAGCTATCGTATCCTGAAGTATTTTACAATTCTATCATTTTGGTTAGATTGTAATCACAAAATGGTGTTTTTTTTCCTGTATAATTCATACAAAATGTGTCATTTTGTCCCGTCCTGTAGCTGGAGAAATTGCGCGGTGACCTATCATTTTATTATATTTTTCAACATGTATCAATATATACTACGTTTTGGCAAAGTATGAACAAATTCTATCATCTTTATTTTAGACTCTTATACCACTTTAAGACGCCCTATTAGTTCCAAAACATCCATACACGATTCATAATTATACATTTTTTTATCTATCAGTTTTACACGTCTACCACCCTCTATCAAGGAAATCATTAAGGATTTTCATCTCAAAATACCGACGTTCAACAGCTATCTTTAATGTTGGATTATAGTTTTTAAAATTAATTGTTACAAGCAAGCATGTCAGTAACTGCTAGTGTCTGTTGTTATTTATGGATAATTGTTGTTTTGTACATGTATATTGTACATGTATATTGTCTTCAATGGCGTAGTGGAATTAACAATTTTTGGATTCTCATAAATTCTATGTATAACTTTTGGACTAGTTTGAATCTCGGTCTATTTCTGTAATTTATTCTTACATACTTTTGATTTTTTACCCTGTATGCGTACATTGCCTATGTAAGTTTTAAAATTGTTTGTATGCACATTGAACGACAAATTTATGTGACGTATATAATTTTTCTGACGTCAGACACTCAAATCAATCCATGTGTTCGTAGATAGTAGATGTTTTTGTGTCCTGTTAAATTGTTCCTTTTAAAAGTTTTGGATTCTCATAAATTCTATGTATAACTTTTGGAGTAGTTTGAATCTCGGTCTATTTCTGTAATTTATTCTCACATACTTTTGATTTTTTAACCCTGTATGCGTACATTGCCTATGTAGATTTTAAAATTGTTTGTATGCACATTGAACGACAAATTTATGTGACGTATATACGTTTTCTGACGTCAGACACTCAAATCAATCCATGTGTTCGTAGATAGTAGATGTTTTTGTGTCCTGTTAAATTGTTCCTTTTAAAAGTTTTGGATTCTCATTAATTCTATGTATAACTTTTGGACTAGTTTGAATCTCGGTCTTTTTCTGTGATTTATTCTTACATACTTTTGATTTTTTAACCCTGTATGCGTACATTGCCTATGTAAATTTTAAAATTGTTTGTATGCACATTGAACGACAAATTTATGTGACGTATATAATTTTTCTGACGTCAGACACTCAAATCAATCCATGTGTTCGTAGATAGTAGATGTTTTTTGTGTCCTGTTAAATTGTTCCTTTTAAAATTGTTATACGATGATGACTGATGTACCCATATTTTGACTATTTTATTAATTGTGACTGTTTATTTAACGCATCATGTACATATAGCGGAATTTGACGAGACTGTTATTACAGCGAGAGGGTTAGCGCTATAGAACCAGGTTTAATCCACAATTTCTACATTTGAAAATGCCTGTACCAAGTCAGGAATATGACAGTTCTTGTCCATTCGTTTTTGATGCGTTTTGTTTTTTGATTTTGCCATGTGATTATGGACTTTCCAAATTGATTTTCCTCTGAGTTCAGTATTTTTGTGATTTTACTTTTTGTTACCTCTTCTAACATTTCTCGGACTTCTCCGGAACTGAATTTTACTGTCCCTATTATTGTGCGTTTACTTTTCTACATTGGCGAAGGGGTTAGAGGTATAGAGGGAGAGTTGAGATCTCCAAAAAACATGTTCAACCTCGCTGCATCTTTTGCGCCTGTCCCAAGTCAAGAACCTCTGACCTTTGTACGTTTTGTACATTTTTTTTATTTTAGTTTATTGTGTATGATTCGGAGTTCAGTATGATGTGAGAGTTTCCCCCTGCATTGAAGACCTATTGGTGACCTTCCGCTGTTGTCTGTGCTATGGTCGGGTTGTCGTCTCTATGACACATTCCTCATTTCCATTCTCAATTTTAGCTACTCAATTAAAAATGGGACCGTGAAAGCTCAGTAGTCTAAGAAGAGGAACTACTGTATCAATCACTAACCTGTAATCACTGAGGTTCATGGTATATGCGTTCGACTCCAATGTTTATTGAGATGATTTTTTAGTGTTCCTTTGAAGGTCGGTGATTTTCACCGGGCACTACGGTTGTATTTCATTCATTCTTTACTATGACTGTCTGCTGATAAATGAGATCTATGAAAGTCCAGAAATTACAGGAGCAGATCTAGATTTATTTATCGACGACAACTCCAATATAATATACTGTCCATTAAAAAAAAATATTGTAACGTTTCATGTAGCAATCACAATCTATATTTATTCTCATGTTATAAAAAACCCATAATGAAATGTTTTAACTGACTTCTTTGGTCAAAACATGCCGCAATGACCTACAGATAGGCCAAGGGAGGTCGTTACACCGACTGTCACGTTCTTATTGACACAATACTATCATAATTATTTATTTGATATTTCTACTATAATTGTTATGTTTACTACAATACAGACCATGATCATTACTAAGTTGTCGAAAAAGCCGGAAAGGTGTTACATGTATTTCTACAAATACGAATATTGCAAATGATAGTGATTCTATTACTAAATATTAAAATTCACGACCAATTTATAATGTATCAACATATTGAATTGTAATTCTAAATTTGTTTATTGTATAGCATGTATATATAACTACTATATACATTCTTTTGTTATGAAGTATATTCAAAATAAGAACAATGTCTTTTTTTCTTTTCTTTTTCTTTGCAAGTGATATGTTTGATGTTTGATTGTATGTTTATTTATCGTTTGACTCTAGTTCTACCTCATATGATTAGGACTGTCAAATTTTCTCGTTATTAGACAAGCCACGAGTATCACTAAGTGTAAACAGCTCTTTACATATTGTGGAAGGGAGTTCCTTGACCGTTTATTGCATTGTGAAGAGTAATCCAGAAATATTTAATGTAACCTGGTGGCGAACCTACGAAAATGATAATAGAGCAATCAGTTCTGGAAAAATACTGCATGTAAATTTAGCAACACGACGGGATTCTTCGAAGTATGTTTGTAAAGCAGAAAATATAAAAGGACACGGTATGGCATATACAGAAATCATGGTTATGTGTAAGTTATCAGTTTTGTTTATTTATTTTTTCTTTTGAATTTAGATAATCCCTTACATATGATCATAATTTTGTTCCAACGACACTGAATTCTAATTAATCGTTATTATAATATATGCATTTGCATAATGACTGAACAAACAAAAAACATGGCACGATACAGCTACATATATACTATGTCTTCATTTAATACCAGGCTTCCCTCATAAACCTTATTGGTTAGTATCGATTAATACGGTTATAGTTTCATACACATTTGATGTTTTTAGTATTTCGAAATCATTAAGAAATAAGAATGTATCTCTCTCAAAAGTAACTCCTCGTCCATATTTGTTTTCCATGTACAGATTTGTGCCAAAAATAAGGATACTTCTAAAATGGCTGTCAAAAACAGTTGTCAAGTATCTGTCACTGTTCAACCTTTGTAATTATATTAATAAAATGATCTGAACTCACCTAATACTTTGTAATGTTTCCTTTTGCCCTTATCACTAGCTTCAAACGTCTTGGAATTGAATTATATAGTTTTCTTATGAATTCAAAGGATATATTTGTCACTACGTTCCGAATTGCTGTCTTCATTTGAGCCTTTGTGGTGATGGTATGTCCTTGTTTTCGCAGTTCAGGTTTAATTTTAAGTCACATATTCTTAACAATATTAGGGTCTGGACTTTGTGCTGGCCATTCCATGCCATGACGTTGATTTTGTTCCATGTATTCTTTCACAATTTTGGCTCTATGAACCAGGCATTATCATCTTGGTATATGCAACTTTCACTGGGGAAATGACGAGCAATAACAGGCCAAACAAAATTGTACACAATCTCAATATACGTTAAAGCATTAATATTGCCAGTTACGACAGTAATAGTACCAACACCTTCATAGAAATTGCAGACCCAGATCATCAAACACGGGTGACTCACGGCCAGTATTTAAGCAAGTAGTCCACTACTCAACAGGCCGTCTTGAGACTAAGACACGATTATCCATTCCAATTTCAACCTTACATTCATCACTATACATAACCCTTCTCCAATAATCCTCCAATGCCTGACCAATTTGCACCTTGCCAGATTTTTTTTGACATTTGCAGCACGAATTCTGATGTATTTTCTTACAACATGCTTTATAACCCTTCCTCATACAATATTCGCAGAACAGTACATTTAGACACAGGTTTCTCCCTATATTCATTAAAAACAGCAGTTATTTCATCCAGTGGACGTTTTCTGTCCGACTTGAGGATTTTCTTACCCCAGGAGTAGATTACCTTAGCCGTATTTGGCACAACATTTTGGAATTTTGGGTCCTCAATGCTCTTCAACTTTGTATTTGTTTGGCTTTTCAACTATTTTGATCTGAGCGTCACTGATGAGTCTTATGTAGACGAAACGCGCGTCTGGCGTATAAAATTATAATCCTGGTACTTTTGATAACTATTGACAGTGATGCAAAATGTTTGCGAGAATTCCGCGGTGTTAGAAGATTAGGCCTTCCCGTTCACTCCTTGTTTACAAACTCCCTCGACCTTTGAAGCGGATGTTTGATTTGTCGTGCAATGTCAGGTCCGTTCATACCAGCCTTATTTAATTGAGCAATGGCATTTATTTTCCGGCAATGACAGTTCCTTTCATTTTGGGGTCATTCTGAAAACTATATGAACATGTAAACATAGCAGACGATTTCAAACTTCTTGGGACGTATCAGGTCAATAACCGACCATATAACTTTCATAGTGTGCAATAAGAGAGATAACTCCAACTTATTTAAAGAGAAAACGTCTTACTTAGTTGTCACTTCCAACACGCATTTGACATAACGTCGTTGAATTATCTTCACTGTGAGCACGGTAGTGTAATCTCATTCGGATTTTCATCTCTTATATGTTTTCTTATGTAGTAAGTGTTCTTCTTTCAAATATGTAAGTCTCGAGCATAAGTCTGTAGAGAGAGTATTATATCAATAGAATCAATGGGCATATCGGACAATAAAACTGATCTCGTTAAATTATACAACAAACATCGGATTGATATCAGTATGTCAATATATGCTATTCAATGTTATATTCACAAAATATTTAATTTGTTTCCCTATTTTACTGTTGTTTATAAACGATTTAATATCATGAATTTAGGCAAATTTTAAGTATGAAATTAACGTGTCCCCTTTATTTGTGACCTAAGTGCGAAAAGTTTTGTAGTACAGCTATGATATTTTTTTCAGATGCTCCAGATATACACATTCAATACGAAAATTACACACAAATTTCAAAACATAGAAAGCTAAAGTGTTTACCAAAAGGCTTTCCCGATGTGTACACTTTTTATAGATGGGAACACACATCCGACTATGGAGATCACATTCGTTATTTATCCGGTACAGCAGATGGTAGTTTACTATTGCCGGAAATTACAGATTCGTCGAAGCAGTACCAGGATAACGGATTGTATATGTGTACTGCAACTAATGGAATAGCTGACAGTAAAGGCCAAACAAATAGAACAGCATCTATTTATCTGAGTATAACAGGTATGGAATACTTATCGTGACTTTCACATATGATTGCACAATTAATTAGAAAGTTTTACAAATGAAAATTAAAAATTCATGAATTTGAAGAACAAAAAAATCCGCAAATTAATATTCGAGTCTTATTATTGATCGATATAATGTTGAACATCAAACATATATGTACGAAGCATCGTTTCCTGAAACGTTTAAGTAATTGAAAAGTAATTTCATAAATAGTATTTTATATATCTAAGTTATGCATTTAAAACGATTTATCTTAGTTAATCATGTTAATAGTATCTACAAACTATGGAAAAAATAAAACAAATTTATATTTAAGGCATTCCTGTATTTGTTGCTGAAAACACAAATGTGTTATACGGCGTTGTAAACGAACCTGCAGAAATAACTGTCAGTTTCTTTAGTAATCCAAAATATTCAGATTTCATCATAAAGAATAAAGATGGAAATAGGCTTTTAAGCAATGGTATTGGTATGCAAATGCGAGAACAGCATATGTTTGTCACAGATGTTATCCATTTATCAAGAGTACGAGTAAAATGTTATAGAATTACCTTTATTATAACCACATTGGGATCCGTTATGGCTCAAAACTACACTGTTTTCGTGCAGAATGATTATGGGAATAACCAGTTTCAAACAAGTGTCTTATTTGCAAGTAAGTTTCTTCAATTAGTATGTATGATGATTTCGTGTTCGCTGTTATAGCAAATGTCTCCACTTGTACCACTTGGTAGGATATCCCTATGAATGTATTACTTTATGATCTTGTAAGCATTGCATGTTTCAAAAATCAGATAAAAAGATAATATATTAATAGCTTTTGGTTTTGATTTGGGGTATGGCAATTTGCATCCTTAACCTGTCAGTCAATCACTGACTGCATTTGTTTAAAGGTCTATAAGATGTTCATTTTATAGCTTGGTCGACATATGCTTAGTATTCACCAAAAGTCTGCGCTGGGTCTATCTTGACCATGAATTGAGGTATGAGAGTTTGTTCAATAGTGACATTCTTGTATCGCTTTTCAAAATACCGAAATCGTTTAGTAGTTGAGAATTTTCTATCAATTCGACCAACCAATGTTTTCTTTGGTAACGGCCATTGAGAAATTTTGCAAAGCTAAATAAAACAAGCAAGTAAACACTGTAAAGATCTGACAACAAATACAATTTAAACATCAGAATGATCACTAAGTACTTAAAAATACAGATCCAAACAATGACATATTTTGTAATATGCTATTAAAGCTAGCAATAGTTATATTCCGCTTATTACATACATTTGTGATGCATTATAAAGTATGTTATATGGGTCCCCAATGTGCTTCATCTTTATATTTATTTGATCTTCCTACTATTTAAATCAGAGTGTGTCACTGATGATTCTAATATAGACGAAACGCGCGTATGGTGCATGAAATTAAAAGCCTGATACCTTTACGAACTATTTCAGGTTATCCTGATACACCTCTAAATATCACAGTACGGTCAGTTGCAAAGTATGCAAGAATTGATTGGACACCAAACTTCAATGGTGGATTGAAACAGAACTTTTTCATAGAATATCGAAAACTAGACAGTAGTGTGTGGAAAACAATGAAGGCATTGAACAACACACAAAATGTTAGAGTATCCTGGACTATTCAAAATCTACAAGCTGGGTTTTTATATGGCTTTAGAATGTTTGCCAGAAATAGAATTGGTGATAGTAACAGAACTTACGAAATATTTGTAGAAATTCAAAGTATGTTAAATTTTTAAGTAGACATATGTATACTTAATCTCGTTATATGATTATCAGATATTTCGATAAAAGTTAATACGTTTGAAAAGCTTATAACATGCATACAACAGTTGCAATACATTTTCATTTGAACCAATACTTTTAGAAATGCAGAAAAGCGAATTGTGAAAGATGTCTGTCAAATTAGCAATTCGGATAGATGCATTTTTTATATCTAAAGCAGGCAAAATTATCATCAATACATGAATGTAAAAACCTTAAAACTGTAAATACATAAGGGTTTCAACCCTTGAGTGATAAAATATGTCCATGTGAAATAAACACGTACATTTTTGTATATCTTTTTGCTATTCATCATTTGAGTTTATGTAATCTGTTTTTTTAAACAATTATCATTTTTTTCAGACGAAAACGCAGGATTTTCTTCCTATATCATTTTGTCTGGGTCTGCTTCTTTGACATTGGCATTCATTATCGTCTTCACTGCGTATGGTATAAGAAGATGTCTGCGAAGAAAGATCCAGATTAATCACATTTCTACTCAGACTTACAAAATTGAAGCGAGTCAATATGATGAAATCGACGAAAATCAAATAGTACATGTGCATGATGTAGACACCGCTGCTAGCGATGAAATACATGTCACAGATATTGACAGCGATTATGAACAACCCGAAAATTCCGCAACTAGACAAGGAAGCAACGGTGACCAGATGAATTTAAGGTCGGCAAGCAGCAGCAGTGAAAGTAGCGAAAACGACATTGATGAAAATGACACGTTTACAAAAGATTTGATCTTAATTTCATATAAACAGTTAATTGGAGATCGATCACTTCCATTACCATATGACACACTTGAGACTGTTGTTAATTAGTCGGTTTGTAAAATTCTGTAAACGGCAAAGTCCAATATATTTCAATTTTGATCATAGTTCAACATTTTTAAAAGCTCATATTTGTCTATAGGTGCCTCATTTCACAATTGAACTAAATATTACTTATGAAAAGTGACAGTTATCCTTATTCTATTTCTAAAACTATGTGTTGCATAGCTAAAAAGTTATTCGAGGTTTAATTGTGCCTTCACTCCGTCACACTTTAGGTTTCATTTGGTTTGGTGAACGATGTCACGATGCTAGCTTCCATCACATATTTTATGAAATTATGTTATTGCATTATTAACTGACGTTTGTTGTGTTAGTTTTGCAAATAGAGGTAAGCTTACCAGCCCAAAAGTCGAAGGTCAATACAGCTGATCGATACTCTATATGAAGAATTCCACATAAGCAGCGAGTACATACCACACTTATCAAATGATTGTAAAAGAGGGACGAACGATACCAGAGAGACAGTGAAACTCATAAATCAAAAATAAACTGACAACGCCATGGCTAAAAATGAAAAAGACAAAAAAACAAACAGACAAACAATAGTACACATGACACAACATAGCAAACTAAAGAATAAACAAGACGAATCCCACCAAAATTAAAAGGTGATCTCAGGTGCTCCAAAAGGGTAAGCAGATCCTTCTGTGATTACAAATCCGATAAATAGCCTAATTCGGTAGGTCACATTAATGAAAGGGAAGGAAATTGTAGGCTTTCGGGTAAATAAGGACACCATTATGTGGGAAGAGAAAATAATATATGAATTCGTCTATTTCCCTTATGCTGCATACTTGTCAAAATTGCAAGAATTATATTTTTGAATCCAATCATTTAAGCTAAGATAAACAATTCATTTGATTTCGCAAATACCTGTATCAAGAAACACACAGATATTCAAACAATCTTATTTTTCTTATAAATCTGCCTCCTTGAAGTTTTTTGATATTAGGAAGAGATGTTAATTGGTTATGTAAAATAGAATGGCTGTGATTTGTTAATTGTTCACGATGCAAGGAAACACACGGAACTGCATTTTAATCTAAAAGGTAAAAACAAAATATCAATATATCTGATGCAGCAAATGCAACTACACAGACTAATTACCGTTGCATTATGATGTGAATATGCTATAAGCTAACCTACCTATATGTATTCGACACGCAAAGTTTAAGAATGATTAAGCAAGTACACGCTGGAATAAACATGTCAGTAAAATCGTTTTGACTCCTACCTGCCATTCTTTGTATTTCGCTTAGCATGTTAAGACCTAAATACAACATACGCCACGACGCTGCTAATGATTGGAAGTATTAAAATGAAATAAAAAGCAGTAAATGCTCGCCGCTCTTCCCTATCTCAATCTTTATAATTTTGTGAAAATATCTCTATTGTCGTTTGTCTTTCAGCGTTTTAGTTTTTTGCATGGTATTGTCTGTTCTTATATTAATTTTTGTCTGCCCCATCGATGCCTTCTTACTTTTTTTCAATGATTTAACAACTGATATAATTTACCGTTGTGCTAATGTAGTAAATCGATAAAATAAGAGGCAAATCAAAGCAACAATCACAAACAGAAGAGTATTGCATTAACTTCAAAAGGAGCAAGACTGTTTACCGACAAGGTAAGTGTCCCTTGCTATGCATTTATCGGTAGTTTGTACATTTTTCCTTTGTGTATACTCGCTGATACTGTCAGTATCAGTGGACTTGCCGTGATATAAATTTTTTTGGGTTTGTACGCAAATGACATGCGCGAATGCAACGCGTAAGGGTCTACTTTCCCCTTTCATTCACAAAATTGCGCGTGATTTCTTTCGCAGAAACGCACGAGATTTTTGGCGAATGAAACACTTGACATTGTTTGAAACTTTAACAAAGTCAGTTTAGCCTTTTTGAACAATTGTTGTGAAAATGTGAACAGAAAATGCATGAAAAACCCGATAGTCTTAATGACCACTGCCCTTTCCTCGATCTTGATATCTATATCACTAACGGAAAGCTGAATACTAAAATTTATGATAAAAGGGATGATTTTTCATTTCCTATCGTTAATTATCCGTTTTTAGATGGTGACGTTCCCTTGTCACCATCTTACGGTGTTTATATTATATCTCAACTTGTACGATTCGCTCGTGTTTGTAACAATGTTTTAGATTTTAACGAGAGAAATTTATGTATTACTGAAAAATTATTACACCAGGGTTTTCGATATCATAAACTAGTCAAAACTTTTACTAAATTTTATCATCGGTATAAAGACATCATTCGTAAATATAGCTCAACATGCAGACTTTTTATACGTTCAGGTATTTCACATCCAATTTTTTATGGAAATATTCTTAATAAAGCACAAAGGTGTCAGTATTCACCTCAGAAACTTACAAAACCTTTAAATAGACTGATTAAGAAGGGATATAATTACGATACTGTTGTCAAGTCATTAAAGATTGCATATTTTGGCGTTTATATTGAGTCACTGATAAGGTCTTTGCGTCGGAACTAAAGACATTTATTCTAAAAACAGTTGTTGGCATGACACGGGTTATGTTCTTCTCATATATGTTATAATGGTATGATACTAAACCCCTAACGGGAAGGATTGTGCCTGATGTTCATATGATGAAATCATAATCTTTCAGTCAGTTTAATTGAAGTCTGGAGCTGGCATGTCAGTTAACTGCTAGTAGTCTGTTGTTATTTATGTATTATTGTCATTTTGTTTATTTTCTTTGGTTACATCTTCTGACATCAGACTCGGACTTCTCTTGAACTGAATTTTAATGTGCGTATTGTTATGCGTTTATTTTTCTACATTGGTTAGAGGTATAGGGGGAGGGTTGAGATCTCACAAACATGTTTAACCCCGTCGCATTTTTGCGCCTGTCCCAAGTCAGGAGCCTCTGGCCTTTGTTAGTCTTGTACTATTTTTATATTAGTTTCTTGTGTACAATTTGGAAATTAGTATGGCGTTCATTATCACTGAACTAGTATATATTTGTTTAGGGGCCAGCCGAAGGACGCCTCCGGGTGCGAGAATTTCTCGCTACATTGAAGACCTGTTGGTGACCTTCTGCTGTTGTCTTTTATTTGGTCGGGTTGTTGTCTCTTTGACACATTCCCCATTTCCATTCTCAATTTTATTTTAAAAAAAAAATGAAGTACAACTTACATATGTATCTTACATGCTGAGTTTTTATTCATACAATACCAATACCTGATACATAGCCTGGTGCTGTTCCATGTAGTTTTCTTTTTCTGTTTCTTGAGAAGTATTTGTTTTACCTGTTCAGTCACTATAAAGTGTAACAATTCATATTTAAACGCAACACATAAATAGTTACCAAAAAGGTACCGCTGTCGCATGAGAGAAGCTAGAAGAAAAAAATGAAATTTACGCATTTTCGACATTTTTGTGGGACCATCATATACAATTTTAAAAGATGTGGTTTCATTGTCAATATGACAGATATTCATAGAACAAAAAACAAAAAAGTGAACCGTGATATTCATATGCGGATCTAGGATATATTTTAAAAATGGGGGTAACCGGGGGCCCCAAACTTTAAAAGTCTGCTTTGACCAGAATTGTAGCCTTTAAAAGGGGTGACTGTGACCCGGGTCGCCGGTAACCTGGTCGCCTACCCCTAGATTCGCTTTTGAAATTAAAGGTAACCACAGGGCCTTTCCAAGTTTGAAATTTCTGGTCCGTGTTGAAAATAAATGAACATGACTTTGAAAAAGCAAGAATTATAAGCTTAAAGTTAATTGACGTCTATTAAAATGTTTGAAATAATTATGAAGTCGACAGGAAAAGAGCTTGTTCGGATAATTTACAGTCAGCTTACATTCGGCCATTGCATCCTGTATAAATGTCTCCTCACAGTGCTTTCTTAAAATTATTTGAAATCAATGTGATCGTTTTCAGTGGCGGATCCAGGGTTTCCGGGTGTTGGAACCCCCCCTTTATTTGGACGATCAATGCATGAGAATGGGGACCTGTAGTTGGAACCCCCCTTTTGTCCTGGGTTGGGACCCCCTCCATTTTTTAAATGGCTGGATCAGCCCCTGGTTTTCATGATGAACACTGAGCGAATAATGACAAAATAAATGTAATTTTATCCACTAAACTAAGTAAAACATAATTATAACTTGTCGTTGAACTCGGAATGATGATCGATGAAAAATCTGGTGATTCATATCGTATCATTCTTGTTTAAATATTTCTGACTATCACTATGCTGATGCTTTGTGAAAAATAAAGAAATTTGACTTACCGGTATGCTACCATTATATTTGCCATTGTTAGTGTCATGTCCAAAGCAGAATATTAATGAAACTCATGCAATAATCCTTTTCAATACTTTGTGCAAGACAACGCCATGTTTACTGCACTGTGACAAAATTTCAAATGACGTAATGCCGCCTATGACGTCAAGTGTGATTCGCCGTGATTCGACGCAAAAAAGAAGTTCGTTTGTTATTTTCTCTATTATTGTAGTTCTTTTTTTTTTTAAATTACCGATAAACAGAATAAAGGACTTTTTGTTTTTGATACTGACTTTATCACAGAAAATATCAGGCTCACCCTTCGGGCTCACCTGATATTTTACTGTGATAAAGTCAGTATCAAAAACAAAAAGTCCTTTATTCTATATATATCAGTCGTTATACGAGTTCAGGTGAAACCTCACTAATTCGGGCCCTGCCAGAAAGCACATATCAGAAAGTAGTTCATATTAAACACAAAATAGTTCCGACGCATGAGTATAACTGTACTTTCATTATATAAAAAGAAGATGCGGTAAGACTGCCAATAAGACGACTCTCCACAAAAGACCAAAATAACACAGAAATAAACAATATAGGTCAACGTCCGATCATTAACAATGAGCAAAGCCCATACTGCATAGGCAGCTATAAAAGGCCATGCAATGGCAAATTATAAAACAATTCATACGAGAAAACTTACGGCATAATATAGGTACAAAAACATAAACGAAAAACAAATATGTAATGCATCAACAAACGACAACCAATGAATTTCAGGCTTATGACTAAAGACATGCACATGACTTGGGACAGGCTAATACATACATAATGAACCCTCCCCTAACCTAGGACAGTGGTGGTAACAGTACAAAATCAGAACGAAATATAAAAATGAGTTGAAATAGGCTTAATTGAGCTGGTGGATGCAAACAGAAATGCATCTAACAAAAACATAGATTGGTCGTGGCCGATAATTTGCATATCCCCCCCCCCAAAAAAAAAAAACCAAACCCAATTAAATACAGACCTGAGAGTTCTCGCTGTTACTGATAGATAGTTCAACGCAACTATCAACTTATGAAAAAAATCAATGCAAATTAGACTAAATTATTAATCCGTACACATCCAACATCCAATGGGTATAGTGTAAAGACGTCATAAACAGTCTGAGAAAAACATGATCATGAACAATTCCAAGGTATAAGTACCGACTAATTGTAGATCCATGAATGTATATATATTTATATACTGTAAACCAACTTATTTTCGCGGTTATTTAATTTCGCGATTTTCTAATCTTGGATAAAGTTTAATAAGGAACGATCTAAGTTTTAGATATTCGCGACGATTTATATTCGCGTTATTTTTCTACTCGAGAAAGTCGCGAAAATAAATCGCTCGCGAAAATAAATCGCTCGCGAAAATAAGTTGGTTTACAGTATATTATAACAATACTATTTAGTTTGCTTTTAATTAACTGCTTACAGAATAAATATAAATACATACCAATAAAACAATATTCAATGAGCAAGTTACAGCGTAGAATTGGTAACCTTTTAGAATAAGTATATTTTTAAAAAGGATCGATAAGTTTAACAGGATCGTTTTTAAGTTCCGGTCACGGTAAACAATATTTGTGATAACGTAATCACTGGTTTATTAATTTATTAGTACTACATAGATTACATTCGGTAAAATCAAAACTGCTACAACAAACACGGGTATAGCGAACTAGTTATGAGTGAAGAATGTTCAAGTATTTTGGTTATCAAATGAAATCTGAGAGACTTGATGACTTGTGATTTAAATCATGTTTGTCAGATCTGAAGTACCTGTTGTGGTACATCCGAAGTTTCTGAAACTATCTCTTTCTTATTGGCCATTAAACATGTGTTGATTTTTCAGTACACGACACCATAAAGTGTTGCTTTGACATGCAATGATTGTCACTTTACTTGAATTGAAAATAAAAATCCTAATCGACGAATTTAGTATAGAAAGCAATGGATACATGCATTAGTGTTGTACTTCCTTATTAATTAACACTCAATACAAATGTCACAGTTGGGAATAATACACAATCTGCAAAATCAAAACTCGTACTATTACACAAGTATCCTGTATCTGAGGCCGAAAAACATGTCGCTAGAAAGTTTAGCCACCGACTCATAGTATCATTCATCTAAATTTGTGAAAATGACTAAAAAGCTAATGTGTTGTCGATTTCAAATCTGTTGGATCAGTGTTAGTGTAAAGAGCATGCCTCTTTTTAAGATATCCGGAAAATGTGAACAGACACGAGAGTATCATATTAACTGATGAATGTAAACGCCAAACGATAATGGCACTCTGCATGCAAAAGAACAATTTAAAAACTCTCCCTCCAAAATGTTAGTCTTTGGCCTTTTGTAAAGCAATCTTACCGGTAATATCTTTATTTTCCAGTGTTTGTTATTTATGTCTCACCCTATCGGCCGTCCAAGCTAAAAAAATTGCAACCAAATTAGGATTAAGCAAGCAAAAACCTTCAAGAAATGCTCCATAGATCTAAGGGTTTGGTATGTTTTTCATGCGTGTGTTGTTATAGGGATAACAACTCATCCAGTTTATTTATTGTAATCATGTCGTGTAATGTTGTCATTTTAAGTTTAAAATAAACACTGCCATTAAAGCGGGAGGTTTGGTATGCCACAAAACCAGGCTCAACCCACCATGTTTTTATAAAATGCCCTATACCAAGTTAGGAAAATGGCCATTGTTAGAGTATACTGTAGTTAGTTTCTGTGTGTGTTACATTTCGGTGTTGTGTCGTAGTTCTCTTCTATTTGATACGTTTCCCTCAGTTTTAGTTTGTAACCCGGATTTATTTTTTCTCTATCGATTAATGAATTTTGAACAGCGGTATACTACTGTTGACTTTATTCATCATCTTTTTGCATTTTTATGAAGAATATAAATGATTATTACTAAGTGTACAGACACCATCAAGGTTTTGCTGAGAGATAACGAAAATGGTTCAATGGTTACAGCAAAAATTATGTGCAAATCTAATGTCATAAGTAACACTATGAAACACGTACAACTCAAACAAGAACAAAAAGTAAAATGCAATTTTATTGTGATGTTGAAGTTGTTCAGTCGGTATACTTTTTGTAAGTTTTTTTTATCAACTGTTATTTTTTCTATTTCTAGAGTATTTATACTTATTACCATAGTTAATGCATGTCATTACAAATGATGAGAAGAATTCTGCTTTGTGAATTACATAGTTCGTTGAGCCTTCAATTTAGATGACAAAATATTAAACGAACTTGTAGGGTGAAAAAATCTGTATTTAATCAGTACATATTTGACATGCAAAATTAGTTACAATACATACAAACAAGTGCACAATTACACAAACACATATAGACAATCACAATCACAAATACATATATCAGTATCATATTGGTTTACAAATGCTGTTTTAAACTTTTGCTCTGTCTAAAGTTCTAAACGGAGCAGACACTAAGGTTTTTCTTGAGAGGAAAATAACGTGGTCATAAATTGGATCTATTTTTATTATGTATAAATGCTAAACAGACTTAAAAAGACAGCCAAAATAATCTCATCTTGAAATAGTCTATTAAATGATTTTGCTATGATGGTCTTGTGTGCAAAATGTCTTTTTATGGTTTAGACTATTAAATTCCAAACCTATCTGTAAAATAGTTGAAGTTTAGATTTGACAAGGTGTATATGGCATTATAGATGCATCATAACTGTTCATTACATTTAATTTTCAATCATCAAACATCCTCTTATATAATCACAGTGCGAAAATGCTATTTTGTAAATGACTCACCTTTTCAAATATAGTACCCTGAAACTCTCCTTGACAATGCAATATAGAAAATAACAATTGCTAGCATGGATGAGCAGTTTTGAATTCATAAATGCTAAGTGAAACTATATAATATAAGTACATGATAGGCACAGAATCAGAACAGTATAAAACAGATGTAGAAATATAACATTGTTTTGTGCAGTTTTGGACATAAAAGGTTAAAAGAAAACAAAAACAGTAGACCAAACACTTATATCCAAATGCTTTGTAACGAACTGTTAAATTGTATATATTGAGTTCCTAATCTGAGATATTTTTCGTGATTAGGATTTGAGACAAATTTTTGCTGTGCTTAAAAAACAGTATTACACTATGAAAAAAAGAGTCAAAACATTTTGGTTGAAATAAAAAATGCTTATTTCAAGAGTCATCACTTAATAGCTATAACGGGATGTGACAATGGTAATTGTTTTAAATCTTCGTTCACCTACACATTAAACATTAAAAAAAAAATGCCTACTTTCTACATATTGAAGGGTTTCAGGGTGTAAAAGTATGTGGAGAAACTGTGGATTTGTTTTTAATCTCATCTGGAAATTATGAATTATGGCAATTAGGCGACTTATATTAAAAAAAATCATACATCAACTAATTCCATTCGTACACTTATCATTCATTTAAGAGAATGAATACACAAAATAAATATAACTTCAATTATCAAAACCGTAATGAACGTCACGATATCCAAATTGCTCTTAGTACCCAAATTGCACCTATTAAGGAAAAATAGCAATAAATCTTACAAGCGACTAAGCAATTTGTATTTTTAGGATTTGATACCATGAACGTCTTTCAACAAAGGTAAATATATTTAGATATACCCAAACCGTTACAGAATTTATCAACAGATGAAGTGTCTACTGGAAAAGCATAATGTACGGAAACGTCGCCATGCGACATCGTCAAAACGTCATCTTTTTAAAATTAGCAAATACAATATGTTACAAGTACATGTTTCCATTTCTTACAAAATGAAGAACAAGCATAGACTTATATCCAATTGTTCAAAATATTTGAAGTAATTCAACCAATGGTCTGGTATTCGTCTTTTGACTATGCGAATTTAAACATGGATGGTTTGGAGGTCAGTTCAGACCAATTTTGCTATGATTCAATATGGTTCAAAATTAGATCGGTGAAACCATATCGTAAATTATGATACATCTACAAAATAAACACACAATTAAAACTTGTGTCTGAAGCATTAATAAATGTAGGTTACAAAACTGTTAAAATAGGTGCAATTTTAGGTACCCCCACGTTAGATACAAAATTTTATTTAAGGTTATTTCATGAAGGAAAAAACAATTTTGCCCATCGTAAGTCGTCCTTCCATATATGATAGAGCATCTCCTGTGTGTAAAACCACACTGATACAAATAGTATTATGATTATACCAATCTTTTGTTGTAGCCATGTCATAGCTATCATAAACATTACGACCATATACAATAACTGACTGTATAATGATTCATTTCATCTTTTAAAAAAATAATGATTTACAACTCGGGAATTTTTTTTTCATACAATAAGGGGCAATATCAGTGTGTCAAACTGTAAACGACTTTTTTTTTTATCAAAATTTGAAACAACTACTATAATAGATAATAGATATTATGTGTATTATTACTGATTGAAATAAAATCATTATTCATTAAAAAATGAGATCCTGAATATTTTGTCAGATAATAAAAACAAACCAAAAACTAAAGATGCCTTCCTTTAAAAAATTGATTGCTACAGTTCTGTTAGAGGAATAATTTCGTTATTTTCTTATCAACTAATTTTTATAATTTAGAACTTTGCTGGAACACAAACTGACATTACACATCTTCCGTGTGTGTTGATAATCCCTGATCTTCTTTTTATCTTCTTAAACAAATTATATGTAATTGATATTTAATTTGAGGAATACTTATGTAGTGCCTTGATAAATTCCTTCAAACAGTTTTTAATTGTTGCTAAAAAACGGCACAGATAAATAATATGTAAACAATAAGTCAAAAGTATGGAAAAATTTCCTGATTACAAATTTTTATGTTAATATTTTGATTGGGTCCCTTTTTATTTCATGTAATTTCATATAACAAAATATTATTTTATGTTCCCTTTTTAGATTTTGTTTTACACATATACACTGACCATTTAAACCGAACACGATCGGATGAGTTTTCTAAAATAACGTGATGAAAAGTACAAAAGAGCTGTTTATTTCATGTTCGTTTAACTTTGTCTAAGTGTGACAATTTAATAAGAATCAAGTTTGACATTATATCATTATTGACATTTCAATCAACATTACTAGTATTTAGAAAAACATATTTTTGATATTTGGAAATATGATAGCTTTACCGTTTTATATGTTAAACAGGTTAAAAAAAGTTGATTATTGATTTACATTTGTTTCGTCGATAGGATAAGCTATGCAGCTTGTTTAACAATTTATACACATAAAACAAACTGTGTTAGAATTGATCAATCCTATTTAAGTGTTAGGAATATCTTATAAAAGGATAAATTTCCGGAATACTAATGAAATATCTTTTTGGAATATTAAGTTAAAAAAAAAGTTAAACAATTACAAAAATGTTATAACCAACGGTCCTGATATTGAACAGTTATCTAATAAAATATGATAATACATAGAAATTATAACTGTAACATAAAAACGGTTACTTCCCGTTATTAAAAAATAAAATAAATGCAAGGGAAACTCACTGTTATTGTTCTTATTTTATAGTAGAATTAGCAAACGTTTTACATACAAAAAGACATAATAATAGAAAAGAGTATTTAACGAATTAAAAGATGAAAAATTAATTAAACAGACGAAATCAATAAAAAAAAATAAAAAATGTCAAGCACAATAAATTTACCGAAGAGCTTAAATAGAAAAAAGGAAACAATTCCGAAAAAAAAACAGAAAAAAAAACAAACAAAAAACGAATTATATAAACAGGTGTCGTTTACCCATAAGAGAAATACAATTGGACATTAAAAGAAAGGAAACATATAGGCTAGGGATACCTGACGAAGAAAGGCCAAGGTATAAAAGACCATAAACGTTTTTGTAAGTACACACACAATAACTATACTACAAACATACAAGTGTGAAATTCTAGAAAAATATGACAATAAATGCAGACGAATGTATTCCATAACCAGAAATATTTATCATTCACTTAGTTTACCAGCTTTAAATTATTCTAAATGTATGCACATAGAAAATGAAATTAATAACGAAGGATTATAATAAGATATATTGGATTGGTCTTTGACCCGATTGATTTTAATGTTTTTTCTTATTGTGTAGTAGAACATTTTTTTATCATAAAAATTGAAGTATCAGGAATCGTGGAGAAAATATACCTAACTGAATGATTTTCAGAAATATTTTTTTTTAAACACAGGACAAACTAACACTCTATGTTGATCGATGATTCGTTTTTAACTAGTAATGGGTCTGCGTTGGTAGAATAATCAGCATCAGAATCTAAAATGAAAATAATTAAACATATCAGACATCCTATTACTGGGTAATTGATCTAATGAACAACAACATATTATTTGAATTGCTTTCTTTCATGAAGATTACCGACCTGAAAATCACAGCCTTAAATTTGTCATTATACAATTATGGCCCGTTGAAAAAGGGGAATAAACAAAATTGTATTTATTTGGCTTTTTAACTATTTTGATCTGAGCGTCACTGATGAGTCTTATGTAGACGAAACGCGCGTCTGGCGTATAAAATTATAATCCTGGTACTTTTGATAACAATTTACACCACTGGGTCGATGCCACTGCTGGTGGACGTTTCGTCCCCGAGGGTATCACCAGCCCAGTAGTCAGCACTTTGGTGTTGACATGAATATCAATTATATGGTCATTTTTATAAATTTTCTGTTTACAAAACTTTGAATTTTTCGAAAAACTAAGGATTTTCTTACCCCAGGAGTAGATTACCTTAGCCATATTTGGCACAACTTTTTGGAATTTTGGATCCTCAATGCTCTTCAACTTTGTATTTATTTGGCTTTTTAACTATTTTGATCTGAGCGTCACTGATGAGTCTTATGTAGACGAAACGCGCGTCTGTCGTATAAAATTATAATCCTGGTACTTTTGATAACAATTTACACCACTGGGTCGATGCCACTGCTGGTGGACGTTTCGTCCCCGAGGGTATCACCAGCCCAGTAGTCAGCACTTTGGTGTTGACATGAATATCAATTATATGGTCATTTTTATAAATTTTCTGTTTACAAAACTTTGAATTTCCGAAAAACTAAGGATTTTCTTACTCCAGGAGTAGATTACCTTAGCCATATTTGGCACAACTTTTTGGAATTTTGGATCCTCAATGCTCTTCAACTTTGTATTTATTTGGCTTTTTAACTATTTTGATCTGAGCGTCACTGATGAGTCTTATGTAGACGAAACGCGCGTCTGGCGTATAAAATTATAATCCTGGTACTTTTGATAACAATTTACACCACTGGGTCGATGCCACTGCTGGTGGACGTTTCGTCCCCGAGGGTATCACCAGCCCAGTAGTCAGCACTTTGGTGTTGACATGAATATCAATTATATGGTCATTTTTATAAATTTTCTGTTTACAAAACTTTGAATTTTTCGAAAAACTAAGGATTTTCTTACCCCAGGAGTAGATTACCTTAGCCATATTTGGCAAAACTTTTTGGAATTTTGGATCCTCAATGCTCTTCAACTTTGTATTTATTTGGCTTTTTAACTATTTTGATCTGCGCGTCACTGATGAGTCTTATGTAGACGAAACGCGCGTCTGGCGTATAAAATTATAATCCTGGTACTTTTGATAACAGTTATCTTTTAAAGACAAATAGTTTTAAACATTCACAGGTAACCAACATGTTTATTGTAGTGACATTTGTGTTAGCATACCCTTTCAACCAAAATTCATTTACGACATGTCGTAACGTACAATTTAGTAAAAAAATGTTGTTTATATCTTATGCTGTTTTTGGTTACAATAGAAAATGAGCAAAAATCAAAATTTAAAGTATGACCTTGACCTCTGACCTTAACGTAACTTTATTATTTTTGAATCCAGAACCTCAAATCAAAACATCCCAGGTATCTATCACTTATGGTTTACAAGATATTAATGCATATCACTTATATCAAATGCATAAAGGGAAATAACTCTCATATGGAGCGTTCATATTGCTTTGGTCAAAATAGGACATATCATGCAAAGGATATAACGAGCAATTTTATAGAATACATTTGTCGCCATTTTACGGTTACGGAGGAGATGTAGTTACAAGTATCGGGGAGATAATTCTTACTGAGAACATTGTTCGTCTTCGCAGAATGAAACTAAAAGCGAATGAACTATACGATACAACAAGAGAAATATTTAAGCGACATATTGCGAAACAAAGTTTTATCGTAAGAACAAAACTAGGCGGAAGTAAAAAATCAAAAAACAAAAATCAGAAAAAATACAGCAGGTTTTTCCACAGAAAAGTGGAAAGACCTAATAATCAAAACAAATACAAAAGGTCTTTCCCCTCAAAAGTGAAAAGACATAATATCAGAAACAAATAAAATAGGTCTTTCATAAAAAAAAGTGGAAAGCGAAAAACGTTAAATAATGTTAAAACAATAATTTAACACTCATAAAGTGGAATACAATATTTCCCGGACTAAGATAATTATTTCAAAGTATTTGTATTATATATATCATTTTAATAACTCAATAGTTATCAAAATGTACCAGGCTTTTACTTTGATACACCAGACGTGCGTTCCGTCTACATAAGATTCATCAGTGACGCTCAGAGCAAAATAGTTATAAAATTGTTTAGCATTGGGGACCCTAAATTCCAGAAACTGGTGCCAAATACCAAGCTAATCGATGCCTGGGACGTGGACACCAGTCTTTTGTTAGCGAAAAAACTGTTAAACACAATATGATTATATAACTCTACCATGTATACGCAGATACGTAATTTTCATTTTTTGACATACATATGTCGGTTTCATGCGAAAAAATAAACATGAACTGTTTTGCATAGTTTATTTACGTATACATATCTTAACATCGCTCAGCATTTGCCCAGATTAGGTTATGAAAAGATATCGAAATTAGAAGGCAAATAAGATTTAACGAGTGTATTTTACAAATTAAAAAAAGAAAAATATGTAAAAGTTCGATTTTTTTTCACGTACCAACAAGAAGAGCCTCATCAATACAAAAAGGGGCCAGTAGGAGAAAGAGTTTTTTAATCATTCTTCAAGATAAATTCTGATTTAAATGATATGTGCGTTCCATTTCTGTCCTTTATTGTTTGTTTTTAGTTTGAAAAACAAATATCATTATATGACAAAATCATCCTTACTTACCAATTCCGTCCACATTAAGCATTTTGGTAACAGTGTCTTTCTTGTTCTTTGCATTAAAACGCACTATAATTAGCGTAAGTGATATTGCAATAACAACTGCTACAAATACAGCAACAGTGGTAACTGCAATGATCAATGTCTCTTGATTTGTCTGTCCATCTAGGAGAAAAAATATAGATGTAAAAACATCCAGTTACACAAAAAAAATATAATTTAACTCATCGGAAAAATGGAAAATATAGATTGTAATGCATTGCACTTTTATATACGCTGCTTTCAATATCATATGAAAATTGTAAAAGCACCTGCAATATATATGTATGTCGGATGATAAAAAAAACTCTGGAACTGGTCACTTTTGACCTGATTGGTTTTACATTTATATTTTGAATTGTATATTAAACTTTAAAAAATCTCACCTGACGGAGGACAGTGAATGTTTACACTTGTATTGAGGTTTAATCCACCAACATCACATTGAACGTATGCGAATATATCGCCATTGCTACACTCGATATTTAGTTTGAAAGACACATTGTAAAGGTACGCATCGTTGTATATACTATGTACTGTCATAGGTGTGTAGCTATTCTGGAAAGTGAAAACAACGAAGAGCTAATATTATTTGTTTTTAAGTAATAACTTTACAAATACATAAACGGGTCATAATTGTTTTACATTGTCATATCCGGTCCTTTTATAGCTGACTAAATGCGGTATGGGCTTTGCTCATTGTTGATTGCCGTACGGTTATCTATAGTTGTCAATGTCTGTGTCTTTGGTCTTTTGTAGATAGTTGTCTCATTGGCAATCATACCACATCTTCGTTTTTTGTTTTGTTTTTTTATATCATGACAATCAACATTTGATTATTAATCTTCGACATGTTCAGATTTACAATCGGACATTTCATTAAAGGTAGCAATTAAAAACATGATTATGGCTTTAGTGAAATGTATTTTTCCTGTAATGTGCATTACGACCGAATTTTCAAGAATATACCTATTTTAAAAGAAAAGTCCCAATTAACATATCGCATAACAAATACATGCAGAAACATGAGTATTGTCGTAATGCTATTAACCTTCTGATTATCATTGTACACGTTTAATTTTTTTTTATTACACACTGCACACACGATCAACAAGTGTTCGTGTGAACAATCCGGCAAGTACTTGAAATGATTTAAATAATACTTTTGATTTCTTATTTATTACTAGTATATTGTTTCACTTGTGTATTAAGATATTGCAGATTACTAGTATCTTACCTCCTATATTTTTTTAGGAACGTGATTGGCTAAAAGAGTCCGCGTGAAAACCGTGTATATTTGATATTGGGTTCGTAGGGAGGCGGGGGGGGGGGGGGGGGTGGGGGGGGGGGGGGGGTGATGGGTTATTTCATATACGGTAAGAAGTGGAGTTACGTCCTATTATGTTCCATATTAGGCAGTAGAGAGGCGGGGCATATTTCATACACTGTTAGTAGTGGTGTTACGTTTCTTTATAAAAACAAAACGGAACGGATGTATAAGATTAAAATAGGTTCATTAAACCCATGTAAACCTAACAAGTTGTTATCGTTGGCTATTCTTGAAGGATCAATGGAAGTAGTTTCGTAATGCTAACAGTATTGAAGTCTGGCTTGCTCATTTTGATAGATCACAAGTCTAAATTTCACACGTTAAGAAATATTTATTATGAGATGTGACATGATTTTAAATAGAGATACAGAAGACAATATTGATGTGCTATCTCATCAGTCAAATACAAACTGACAACAGCTATATGGCTACAAAACACAAGATATATATAGATTGAGCAACCGAAAATGTAAAATACATATATAGTGTGCTAGGAAACATAACATACAAACGCAAATTTATCATATACGAAGGTAACATTAATTGATATGATATTAACGTTTACATAATATCTTTACAAATGAGACACCGAGCAACAATGTCACCGTATGTATTCAAACATTGTTATCTATCTATGCACAATGCATACATATATACTAACAACACATACAACTCGTGATGGTGCTTCATGTTCATGCTTACCTTAACGACAATACTGCATGTAGGTACTGGTGAGACATTGAAAAGATCAACCATAGTCAGATTGCCCTGAAGTCTAGTTTTAATACTGGTCGAGTTATCTAAGACTTAAGAAAACAATAAACATGGTATCATTTGATTGGCTAAATAAGAAATAGTTAACATGTTTGTGGATAATAAAACAACGTTTAATGATATTTCAAAGTGAATTAAAATAAAGAAAAGTGGAGTTAAAAACGATTAAATAATGAGCTCGATCCTTAAATTTCTCCATCCTAGCTTGACCGAAAAAATTCCTATAATTAAAGTCAATCTGATTTCAACAGAAAAAATTACTCAAATAAAATTTGACAGTTTTTTTACAAACACAAAAATATTTTACATTGTTTTTCTGTATTATTCAATGTGAAACTTATAATGAATGCATTAAATGATATCGAGAAGCTCATTCATCGAATGCTAGCAATAAGACTTTCATTTATTAAAATCATCACAAAAATTAAAAGAACACTACGGGATAACTGTAAAAACATGTATTCACGAAGAGTGTTTAAATTTGTTTACATTATAAAACAGTACGATATAATGTCATAAACATACTTACAAACAAAAGTGTATGCTTCACTGGTGAGATCCAGTAAGGCACTTTCTAATGCATGCACACATGTGTAATTTTGAATATCAGAGAAATCGAAATCTGAAATCGTAAGATTTCTAATATTTTCTGTGACTCTTTTTTCTTTATACTTATTTATATCAACATCGTTGCCAGGAACACCACTGCTAAACAAAATATTGTTGTTCATAAACCAAAACCACGAAGATGAGTCTGTGATATTAGACGAACAAGCAAAACTCAATTCCTGGCCGTAAATTACTGGCTTTGTGACTATATGTAATTCCGTCAGCTCTAAAATATTAAGATTAAAAATATGACGTTATTTCAATGGGTTTACAAATCGACACTTACACTAGTTTGACTGGAAATATATCCCACTTCTGTAACTCCTCAAATAAAAGAAGATGTTGATAAGACTTCAGATGACAATAACAAAAATTCACAGAACCCATCAACCAGGTGAAAGGAATCATACTTACAATTAAAGATCTCCCCAAAATAAATAATCCCCCCTCGCAAAACAATTATACGGCCAACCAACTTATCTTCGCGAATACTTCATTTCCCCTTATGCCTTACAAGCCCATTTGACGCCGATTTTATTTCACGATTTTTAAATATATTTGATGTATTTACCTAAAGACATATCTGAGTTTTATATATTCGCACCGATTTATTCGCGCTATTTTTTTATTCGTTAAAGTCGCGAAAATGAGTTGGTTTGCAGTATGTAAAACGTTACAATATTTGAACAGGTAACGGACTGTTAATGTCAAATACCAAACACTGAAGAAAAAAAGGATGTCTATATTATATTGGCTTTTACAATTCGAAATCGGAACTAAGCCTGCATTTTTATCCTGCTCTTTTTCCCTTTATTACATTTAGTAGATGACAAAGGATATATTTTTGATTTCAAGGATAGTACGTATATGTCATGTCATCTTTTATCTTTTGTCTATCAAATTGACAATTTCATTGATAATATAGGTTCATCATAGTATTAAACTGATATTAACAGTATTTAATCTACAAATATACAGTATCATATTGAATAACACTAAAGAGGCATATTCATATTACAAAAGATATATGGGGCTATCCGTATCACAAAAGAGAACATGCACATAAATAGCTCACAAAAAGCAAAGGGAAAAAAGTGAAATCACAAGGAAAATTCAAAAAAGGAAAGTCACTAGAAAAACGCTGTTGTTGCTGTTCTTCATCTCCAAGTCACAATGAGGCCTTCGACACAAAGCATCCTTCCTGCCATTTGTATTATAGTATTACTAAATGAAGCTACATTTTCCAACTTTAACGTATGATATATTTACAACCAAAGCATAATATATAATATAAATGGATATAGAAACTTGTTTCAAATTAAACATTTTTTTTTAGATTTTAACCTATCCCCGTTTTCTATACAAAATAAGTTGTACCTGTCACAGTCAGAACTGCAATCCACACCAGGAACGTTCCAATATTGAACAGACTCATACTTGTTTCTGGAAAGATTAAAAATACAATTAGTCTCTTATAGTCTAATTTCACGGGAGGACAGCTTTGTTTTTTGATAGACAAGAGTTACCAACGGAAATAACTAATTGATCAGGAGACTTCTCTGACTTATAGCTGACTATTACCTGTAATTCGAACTTAACGTTAGACAGATCTGCTTATTATAAAACATATATACTCCATGTCTTGCATCTTTAATATTTTTTCTTCTTTGAAATACTGTGGATTCTTTATTATCCGTTGATTATCAACTTTCGTGGATTTCGTGGTTAAAGGTTTACCACGAAATTAAATGTTCAACGAATGAAAAATTGTCTATAGGTTTGTATTCTAAAACCACGAATTCAAATATTCACGGAAATGCAATTGTCCTTAATCCACGAAAATTGATACCCACGAAAATAAATGATTCCACAGTATTCTTACGAGGCATGCAAATCATGAATACCAGTCTATTTGTTATTTGGTTCAAAGGGAACAATGATTTAATTTCCGTTTGAACTGGATCAAGAATATAAATCCAAACGGAGCAGATATGTTACAGTTGGCGTGGTTGATATCTTGGTGTACTCTTGAATGTCTATTTCTTATCAATGCTGTGTTCCGAAATTCTGTTCTTGATTGACATTTATTAGAAAGTCACCATGGATTTTTTTTAATTCTTAATCAAATCTTTTCATTTTTGGATAATGTAACAAGTTAGCATTGAATAAATCCTTGACTCTTGAGAAAATGCTATTTATAACATTATCTAAAATATAACTGACATAGTGCGTACATCCAATTCAATTTATTTCTTAAAAAAACCTGTAAAAACGTAATCATAAAATTCACGTTTTAACAATTAAAATTTTAATGAGGATTCGGACAGTAAACTAGAAGCGATAGTTCAGTATCTTATTACTGATGAACGATTGGATTCATGTTAATAGACTTTAAAAGCTGACTTTTGTTATAGTTTTGCAAAATTGTTGAAGGTCTTATTGTGAACTTTTTTTGCTTTACTTCAAGCCATATGAACTCTGTTGGATATTTATCAAACCAGAACATAGTTTTGTCATGTCAAAGTTTGTTTGACTTCGACGTATGCGTTTGAATTTCCCTTTAATATATTCTTGTTTTTATGTAACCAAGAATAGTGTTCTAAATCGGCATAAATAGTGAAACCCGTATACAAATATTTTGTGTAACACATATCATTTTTAATTTTACATTAAGGACTATTTTCTGATTAAATACGATGCAACCGGATTTTAAGCTTTTAACAGTGGTTTTAAGATTGGAATTGGTTAAAACACCTTTAAAGTTTAGTAACATCTGACGTTTTACATTTTCTATGTCACATGGTTTGATACCACGCGTCAACACGATATTAGCATTAGGCTGCCAAGCCCGGTTATTGGACTTAAGACTCTAGCTTTGAATATTGATGTATAACGTGCATTGTTTGACGATTTATTAAAATGGAATGAAAGGAAAGAGATCAAACTTTGAAACATAACAGGACTTCGGACAATCAATGCAGGAAACATTCAACATTATAAATTTTATTCTATTCATATGTTAAATAACGTTTTCGATCATGAGTTTCAACTAAATATCCCAATGATAAATGACATTCCAGATGTATACACGAACATTTATTAAAAGAATATCAGTTTTATTGATATGTCTATTTGGATGGTTTCAACCTGGTCAAGGAATGGTAATGTATAAGCAACATTTTAATATACGATTCTATAATTAAAAAAAAAAACAAATGACTAAATGTTTATCTCTTTTTACACTCCTGATACTTATTGTGTTTAAAGGATGGCTGCAATAATATTTGAAACAATTATTGTTAAAAATGTGAATTTCTTGTATTTTTAGGATTTTGTAGGAAAACAAGTCTATGCTAGACTGGGGTCGTCAATAGAAATAAAATGTCCAAATCGATCACTTATATCAACAACAGCATGGTTTAGAGAAAAGGGAATTTTACAGATATCAGATGGCCAAAATCTAAACGAAAACATCGACAAAAATCGTTTTAGGATAACAGGCAATTTCAAACTAGGAGAGTATAATTTAGAGTTAAGAAATATTCAGAAAGAGGACTTTGGAATTTATGTTTGTACAAGAGCGTTAAAGGACATTACATTCGAGTTCAAGTTGAATTTAAATTTGACAAGTAAGTGCAATATCTTGACAGATAAATGTGTACCATGACCGATGCGTCAATAAACTGTGTTTATTACAATTTGTTTATCTATTGACATACTGACTAGCATAAATGATGGACATAACATGATACTTTGTTTCATTTATATGAGATAAAGCAGCATGTATACATTCGCTGTGCAATGAATTGGCCTCAGTTATGGTAGTATAAAATATAAGGTTTATGGTCCCGGGACGGAAGGCCCTTTAAAAGATGAAACAAATAGAACAATTGTTAGTGATAATCTGTTTTTACATCATGTTTAGTTTAAACATATTTATCTAAAGTGGATTAGGAAACAAGTTTTGCAACTTATATTAATCCCTTTCCACATTATCCGGCTCTTTTTCGAAATATACAAGGATGTCTTTAACGTGCTAAAGATATGGCTCTCTCTTAACACGGGTCAGCCATTTACTTCCGACGCACTATCATCGTTTTCTCAAGACAATACCCGCAAATGGTTTCAAAGGAGAGCCGAAAATTCAGTTCGAACCATACCGTGTTTACATGCTACATCTACATCTATATTATAACATAACAAGTGTTAGTGAGCTAACATGCGTTATGTAGACTATCAGCCTATTAAAGCGATTAAGTATTCAATACTTTAAATAGTATTAACATGTTTAAGAACCTACTTCCATTTGTATATACCAAAAAACAAAAGCCAACAAAAACAACGTGTTAGTTTTAAATGTGTTTTATGAATGAATTTCAATCGTTCAGCTTTAGTTTCTTCGTCTGCTTAAAACTTAGAGATTTCTTTTTAGTTTTGAAAGGGTAGTAACTCCGTACTAACCCTCCGTTGTAGAAGAGTCTTAATACAGCACAAACAACATTTTCCAAAAGACCAAAAAAGTGAAAAAGTAAATTTGAACAAAACGCATTTTACTTACAGGTCGAACATCTGATGTTCTTTATACAACTCGTCTAAACACCAACCCAACAGTGGTAGGTCTGTAAATTTGCTTTCGCAAATGTTTTGTTCTTCCCTCGCCGGGATTCGAACCCATGCTACTAACATGACTAAATAAGATATCGTGACACCAAATTTGCTGCACTGTAACCGGCGCGCTAGACCACTCGACCACCTGGGCTTCCTTTAATGAAGCTGTCGTTTGCCGGGTGTTACCTTTTCACGTCAGTTTTAAACTAGCGTCGTACTACAGTACATGATACATAAGGCATGCAGACTTTTGTTTTACAGATCAGCTAAAATATACACACGGCTAGTATAAATACACATCCACGTTAGTGTTCTTTATAGAGGCTATCTCCTAACTATCCTACTACCTGTCGATACTTTTATATCGAGTATTGCATAAGTTATGTCTTCTTTGACTGTCTATGCCGTTAGAATACTGGTAGAATAACATTTCAAAGGGTGGTTGCTCTAAGAAATTAAGAATTTTCTTACATTGTTAGGGCCATATCCATCTTGGCTTACCATAAGCCAGGTTGGCCCGGCTATTGCAATCCCATGAAGTTCATCATCTGTTAATTTTCCAAAATTGATTTTCAGATGATGAACTTGAAACAAAGTCAAACCAAACGCAATTATCTTTTCAAGTATCTACTCGTAAGCACCATTTAAAAAAATCAATATATCCCCCTTTCCAAAACCCCGAACCCCAATGCTACATTATATATAACATTTATTGAACAATCTGAAGATAAATACCCAGACGAGACTGTGAGTGAAGCAAAGAATGATTTCATATTCAAATTTGTAAATAAACACCCTCTATTTATGTATTTTTTTACATAATTTTCTATTTATGCAGTTTTTGAGTAGACGTTGCTATGGATAATATGTGTTTCCGTGGAAACAATTAAAGTCAACAACACTTGATGATAGTAATTTAAAGTTTGCGTTAGCTTTTATGTATTTTCTTATCAGTAATGAAACAATTCAGGACATTTGAGCTCTTAAACTACAATATTCTGCAAATAAAAAATCCGTTTCCAAGGAAAAATCGGTTGCTATGGTGATAAAACGAAAGAAAATCCTACGCATTATTCTATTTAATTTGGTAAAGTAGTATCCAAACTTCCTAACTACAGTGCTAACAATTTTTTACACATTTGGACTTTTCTGAAAAACACCAGAGAATATTTGATAATTTCTCAAAAATCCCAATTTCTGAAAAGTTGACAATATGCATTTTTTAGCAAAAAACTTACAAATTTGGTTTACATGCAATCTTCACTAAAATGAAGCTTAAGCCAAATTGTATCAATGTTATATATGAACATTAATGAAAAATGCATGATTTTATCTATATTCTGGCTCTGAATTGTGGGGATTTAGCTGATTTTTAAAAGAATTGACCACGCTTTACAACCAAAAAATAGTGTGTCCGTTACCATGCATGGCAACCACTCATATTTTCCTACTCAAAACTATTTTTTGAGCGGTATTCCTTTTTTGCCTCTACTTGTCCAATTATAGATAATCTATCACCTTTGAACAACAACTTTTTTGTAGTTTTTAAAAAATATTTCTGTTTTCCATATACACTGTATTTCTTACAAAGTTATTTTCATTTACCTGTGTACACTATTCTATTTGGCGGTATTTTTGTTCAATGTAGTGTTTCTGAAGTTGTTTTTACATAAAACCCTTTGTTTTAAATTTATTTTGTATTTACATTGTCAAAGATCAAATTTTTCGTTCAGTGTTTTTACTTATGTTAATATGTCTTTGAATTGATACTTTATAGTATTTATTTTCATGTTGTAATTTTACACTATTGTTTTAGATAGGTGACGGTTGGTACCTATTGAAACTTTTAAACCCGCTTTTTGCATTTGTTTGCATCTATCCTTAGTCAGGAGTCCGTTTAGTAAAAGTCATTTGTTGGTGTGGTTAATCAGTACTTCTCGTTTCTGGTTTTTTGAATAGATTAGACCATAGGTTTTTCCGTTGAGTGATTCTTCATATGTCATTTTTAATGCCATTTATAGTTTGTTGTTCGGTCTGAGTAAAAGCTCTGTTTTGAAGACCGTACTTTAACCTATAATATTTATTTTTTACAAATTATGACTCGGATGAGACAGTTGTGTCATTGGCACTCATTCCACATCAGTGACGCTTAGATCACCCCTTTTTTCTTTTTAATATTAGAAGTGTACGATCCAACTATATGTTTTAATACTAAGAGAATACGATCCATTTACAAACAATTGTAAACAATAAGAAACAATCAATACAGAGTTTAACTCGTCATATAGGAGGCTATCTAAGTTAAATTGCATATTTAAACAAACTTTAAATGCCTATCATAACAATTAAGAAGGGAGGATAATTATGTAAAAACCTACCTTTTTATTCAAGAAACAATCAAGAAAGATATTATACATGCAATGTATGCTGCTGATAAAATATAAGATTTGATATATGATGATTTTAATTTGATTTCCAAAAAAACGTTTATTTTTGTCTTGATGTAATAGTTAACTATTCAACTGATTAGTGGAGAGATAAAAGGACTAAAGTTGTGAAATTGTTACAAAGTATTGTTTACACGAACTTAAAATTGATCAGTTATAACATGTTTTGTATCACGAGAATACAAAGTGATATGATCTGAAAATAATTGGAAAACCTTGTGGATACCCAACGTTTCTAAAGTCGTTATACATTTACAACTGTCTTATTAGAGTAGTGCCATTGACGATTGGTATAAAAAAAAGACAGAGCCTGTTTATTGCGTTCTTCATGTAAGAAGAGTTGAAGGATATACGTAAGAAAAAAACAAGCTTTAATGCATATGAATACATGATCAAATAATGTTAAAATTTGAATGCGAATTGGCCAGGAATCGTCTATGATATTTTGACTTGTTTGCCCCAAGTTCAAGAAATTACTCTAAAACAAAAAAAAATAAAGAAGAAACGTTTTAATCCAAATACCTCGAATTTTGAAAACATTACGAATAAGCTATGATTAACCATCTCCAGGAATATAAAGTATCCTTAGTGTTTTAAAAAAATCAACAAACATCATACACATAGTTTGAAAGTGACAAAGATTAAACAACATACTATTTGCTTCAATAACTACTATTTTTTTTTAAAGCATCGTAACTTCTATTGTTATATACAAGTCAAAATTGAAACATTCTTTTTGACAAGACGCGATAGCGTCTTTTCCTGAACTCAATATTTCCCTGGATATCCTCTTTGACAAACAAAATAACGGAATTTATCAGTTGAAGATAGATATGCGGTGAATTCTGAAATGTTTTGGTTATCCCATCCCCCGTTTAAACCAACGACTTTGTGCATTTTCAAATTCAAGCATACAAGGCGATTTTGGGTTGATATTTGTAAAATAGACCCATAACTTCGAGGAGGTGCACACATAATGCAGGGTAATTTTTTATTTGAAAAAGAAATGAATATGCTTTATTTTTAGAAAAAGTCGTGTGTTCTTCCGAAACGTGTAATTTTCCTCTAATTTGTCACGTATTTGTTCTATTGAAGGAATATATTACATAGATCCAGAAGAAGAGTTATACATTATTCTAGTACTGATATTCTATAAATTGTATATTAATACGAATCAATTGATTTTTCAGAGCTTCCATCTGACCTACACATTTATTCATTTGTTAGAAACACTAGTCAGATCACCAGTTATTCTGATCAAGACGCTACAACGATTATTGGAAAAGAAAATGAAACATTGACTTTACAATGCAACTTGTCAAGTGGTGTTCCGAAGGAAGATATGATGTGGTCCCATAGAGACCACACAATAAAGAAGGGTGGACCTGGGTCACTTGAACTAATGATTAAGCTTAAACCATCAGATTCTGGAATATACGCGTGCCGCGCAAATAGTTCTGTTCTAGAGACACCGTTAGTCAGAATCATAGCTTTAACGGTTTTGTGTGAGTATAATAAAAATAAGTTGTGTTTACATTTACATTACCTGTGATCGAAGCGGTAAATTGTCATTATAAAGAATAGTGTTGCAATCATATACGATATCAGTTAATGTTTTCAAAGTATGTTAAGAGTCATTTTTACCATAGCCTTTCATAACGGTAAAACAAATAATTTTACAAAATGGATTAGGAAGCGGTTCGTTTAGAATACTAAGACTTGGAGACTTATAAGGAATTTACTCAAACTAAGAGTTTAATTCCATGAAATGTACCCTTACATTCTCCTATCAATTATCGTTTTCCTATATGAAAACCTTAACAGTATCTAAATATGTTTTATAGTGGCAAAATTGTAGAAAATAACCAAGCATGTTTTTCTCATCGAGACATCAGTGGCTGGAATCTACCCTCCAACTGACCGTTTTAAAACAATTGAAACAACCATTCATAATTAACAATTCAACAGTTATTTTTACATATTTTTACAACAAATAACAACAAATTATCGTTCACATATAAACTAGAGTGTGCTGTAAATCATACAATGATATAACTATTGTTTACTTGTTATTATATTATGAATACTGATACAATGGACAAACAAAACACAAAACTTGGAAAAAGCGTAGTAGGCCGATTTGATATTAAAAACTAAACATCTATGTTTTTGTCTCTGAACTAGAACAATGATATTAATCGTGTTGATAAATATGCAATCAGGTAGTAAAAGCTTTATCTAATTCACCTTAGTGATCATTAACTTTGATAGTGTATACGATAACATGTAAATAATACATAGCTGAGAGAGTGTTAGATAAATGACTAGGTATTTTAAGTCATTTTATATAATGCATGTCAAGGTTAGGCATTTTACAAATTGCCTAAAAATTCAGTCATTTTACAAAATGCCTAAATTAAGCAAATGCCTGTAACACATATATATATATAGACGGAACACCAAATGGAGTTATATAATAATTTTTTTTCTGTTTGATTTCATAAAAAAGATTTACAAAAATATGTAAATCATCGTTTTACCTGTTTATATATGTTTTATTGTAAGCCGAATCAGTCAATTTATTGTTTTTATATTATGGCTCCATTGTGTTGACATTCTTTTCTTTTTTAAAAACTGAACAAGCCTAGGCCTTGCGTATTTCATATTTGGCAAAGGTTAAAGTTAGGGTTTAGCTAATGCGGATTAAACTGAGGTCAACTGTAGAATTGCAAGCAAATATACAATTGCGATGGTTTCGATTTATTTTTATAAAATTGAACCAAAATAATTTCAAACATCGAAAAATAAATGTATGAAACAAAAAAGTCGTGTTATTATTTGTCTTTTTTATACCCATACTAGTATAGTATTGTATAGTTGTATTCCTTGTTTTTATGTTGTTTTTTTATATTTGTTGAGTTGGAATTGTATCTCGTTTATGGATGTATTACAAATTAAACATGCATTTATTCTTCTCTGGCTACTTTATGTTTGCTTTTCTACCTCAGACATAGATTACCTTAGCTGTATTTGGCAACACTTTTAGCAATTTTGGATCTCATTACTCTTCAACTTCGTATTTTATTTGGCTTTTCTCAACCTTTTTTTGGGATCCGAGCGTCACTAATGAGTCTTTTGTAGACGAAACGCGCGTCTGGCGTATATATAAAATTTAGTCCTGGTATCTATGATGAGTGTATTGACTGTTTGCAGTACAACTGATAAAATATCTAGAAAAAGAACCGGAAACAGTGAAAACTACAATCACAAAAATATCGAACTCCGAGGAAAATTCAAAACGGAAAGTCCCTAACCAAATGGCATAATCAAATGACAAAAACCTCAAACGAATAGACAACTACCGTCACATTCCCGAATTGGTCAACTACCTTGTTGATATGTTCTGGATATTACTCAAGTAAAAGCGGCTTACTCTTAGAGTTTATATTTTGCTTTACATGACTTTTGTTTTGTCCTAAATATATGTCCTGAAATTAAACATAAGCAATATTATCGATTTTCCTTTAGAAACTTAATTAGGGTGTATTTCACGAGATTTTTATATTTCTTACAAGACAGTTGTTGAACCAAGAGTTCCTGATTACCGATTTGATATAATTCATTCGAAGGTTTGACCAACACAGCAGTTCTGGTTAATCGTTTTTTTACCACTTGTGGAATCCATAACCCTGTCATCAATTTGGAAATAGCTGAATGTAGCTGATCACTTCATTTTAACGTGTCATGAACAATATTATGTGTGCGTTGAAAAGGGACTGAAATACCTTTAACAACACATGAGATCATCTTAGGTTAAGTTTCAGTCCTCGTTGTTCAATCGTGAAGTTTATTTTTGGTGTCCAATTTGTACTTTTTTTGTACTTATATGTTTAATATGTCTGGACGCCTTTCAACAAAGTGTTCTTCTACAAACATAAAACCCTCTCCCCGAAACAAGTTTGGTTGTCAATGAAAAAAGCTTTATCTGAGACCAGTTACAAATGTCTTGTTCTCAAAAAGAATGTTGAATAATATTTTACTATTGCACTTGCTCTTTCCTTTTTTACACTTCAAGATAGACCACGAGTATCAATAAATATAGAGGGAAGATCCAACGTAATAGAAGGAGACACAATAGTTTTATACTGCAATATTGATAGTAACCCGAAAGAGGTAAACATCTCATGGTTTAGAATAGAAAGACATGGAGGTGTTGAACTCGGAACTGGAACAAAGCTACAATTAAATGTTATTACAAGAAGAGACTCTGGTATATATGTGTGCATAGCTGTTAATGACATAGGCAAAGGTTTATCCAAAACCAGCCTTACGGTAATGTGTAAGTATTTCTGCATTTTTGATGCATTTACACAATTGCAATATCACACCGATTGTTTTATAAGACAGTATAAATTATCCGATTTCCGATTATATCCGATTTCAAATAACTCACAGCTGCAGCGAGTTTTGTTTCGTTAGTTGTGACATCTGTTTACAGTTCAAGGACAGATTTACATATAACAACATTGAAATTAGAATAGGGACTCCTGAAAAAATCTTTAATCGTGAAATTTGGTACTAAGCTTCCTGTGATACATATAGATAAAATAGGTACAATAATGGCGAGGTTCATTATAAAAATATGAGTGTTAATATTAGCTTTATTCAAAACAAGTTATAAGATATATTTCTTTAGTTTTCAAACTGATGTCATAATTGAGAGCCAATATATCATCCAAATATCTAATAGTTATTTAATTTGTATCAGATGTTATCTCGAATGGTATTTGCTGATTTAAGTAAAATAAAAAAAAAATGTAGCTCGGAACACTACAAACATAATTCTGCCATAAGCGGTGATCGATGGGTCCCCATAACAAATCCAATGGTCTTTCCTCAGTTTCTATAGATCGCAATTTTAATGTGTTTAATAACACCAATGTTTTAATCCTAAATCTATATTATTGATTTTTTTAATTTGAGCTCGTAGGACTGTATGCGTGTGTTTTGTTTGTTTGGTACAGAGAGAAAGATACATAAAGAGGGAACATTTTTTTGTCGTTATATAGATGCACCGGATGTAACAATCCAATATCAAAATATTACTCAGGACAGAGGTGTCCGAAAACTACAATGTAACCCCTCTGGCTACCCTCTGCAGTATACATTTTACGACTGGGAGCACAGATCAGATTACGGAGACCATATCCGCTTTTTGACCGGTTCGAAGAATGGCATACTTCAGTTTCCTGCTAGCAATCATCCTTATCAAGATAATGGGTTCTACACATGCATTGTCAGCAATGGAATACCACATAAAAATGGAATGACAAGGCAGAGTGGTTCAGTTTACCTGAATGTGAAAAGTAATAAATGTTATTCTGAAGTAAAGATATTGATTGGTTTGTACGAAACATTCATTTCACGTTGTTGATAAAGACAAATAGTTCTTTGACTCTAGTATAAAACAATAAGAGAGCATCTCGAAAACATAGCTATAAAAAGCTAGGTCAGCGAACAGATTTAAGAAATGACAAAATAGAGTAATACTTCAATCAAGTGTGTAAACATTTAAAAGTTTTACAGAGACTACAAAAGTATGAGTAACTGTAACTACCAATAAGGTCTACCTCCCACAAACCTTAAAATCACAATAAAATTGAACAAAGTACCACCATCAGTAAGGTACTGTTAGGATGGAACACGTTTCGAAAAACACAATGAATCCCTCTTTAGATTTCTATAAATAATAGCAAAAGACACACACAAGACCTCACAATAAACGGCAGTTTTTCTACCTTTATAGTAGATCTAGAGAAACGCATGTACAGGAAAAACATATACACAATATGATATAATATTATATATATAAAATGGTTTCAAAAACTGAAAGTATTTCAGAGTGGTGTTGATATGTAACGTTAGAAAAACTATTTCTGACATTTGTTCCTACATCTATTATATCTGTATTGTCCACAAATTGTTTTCAATATAATGGAACTTTATACAAATGTCATACAAGTTAAAGGCTAAGCTAAATATTAAACCTGGTTTCTACATTAGAACATATCTATTCCAAGTCAAGAATATATCAGTTGTTGTACATTCGTCTGATATTTTTTAGCTTTTGATTTTGCCATTTGATATGAAAACATGTTAAGTGCTTATCGAATCTCAGTTCGATAAATTGTGTTTGATATGATTTTATATATAAATAACTGAAACAAATTACTCTTATAAAGTTAATTTTTATATTATTTATAGGCTCGCCAGTATTTACAGCCGGCAATGACCCTGTCTTCTTTGGAAAACTTGACGAACCCATTGCCATATCAGTGAACGTATTTAGCCGCCCAAAGTATTCGGAACTCCTCATACAGAATCAAAATGGCAAAAGAGTTCCAGCTGATGTTACAAATGTCAAAATACTTGAGGAACATACCTACATCAATGATATTATCTATAACTCGAAAGTTAAAGTGAAAGGATATAAAATTACAATGAAAATAGCCAATTTAAGACCTGATCAGATTCAGAAATATACGTTTACTATAAAAAATGAATTTGGAGAAAGACAGTATAACATCTCAGTAGAAACTGAAAGTAAGTATCAAGTTTCAACATTAACATGATTAATTCGTATACGCAGTTTGATCGATACATTTTAAGATATACTAAGTATTAGTAATTAACGGTGCCAGTGTCCGAACTTCTGTGGCTCTACAACTTTTTTGATATTTGTAAGCATCACTGACGAGTCTTGTGTAGACGAGGCGCGTCTGACGTACTAAATTATAATCACTATTAGAGTATTCCTGCATTTATTTATCTGATTATCTAATTTGTAGAATTAAGGCGTATTGCTAAACAATCACTTTTTATTTGTTGTAGCAGTGATCAATATATGTGAAAGTCAGTATCTCTTAGACAAGTTTTGTATTTAGGTAATTCAACGGTATACTGACTCTTGAATTGTACAATCACAGTACATAGTCGGCCTAATTCTTTAGCGAAATCTGGAAATTTAGAGACAGATTTGACATCTATTGATTACATTATTTATTTATATAAAAAAAAGTTAGTGATTCATTGCATTATCGAAAATTTATTAACAATACCAAAAATGTGTGCTTTTAGAATATATTTGTTTTGAAAAAGGCCATTTAAGGGGATATATAACTTTTCAAGTACAAAAAATATACTGGACACATATGGAAATTTAAATGTTTTATTTGTAGCAAGAAAATAAATTCAGTGACACCATTTTTTCTTTTGCTTTCTAGAAATATATTTTAAAATCTATCTTCTCATACTTATTTCAAAATTCTGTCTTATAAATTTCTTTTTATGCACGAAAATGTGTTTTGTAAATGAACATCTCCCTTGTAAAATAGCGCGGTGTCTCATACTTTTTTTTTGTTTTTTGAAAAAGCATAGTAAAATCTTCATTTTGGCAAAGTATAAGAAAGTTCTGTCATTTTATTTCTATACCCCTGAACTACCTTGAAAGCTTGACAAATGTTTTATGTTAGTTTACAAAGCATGCAGATTTGAGAGAATTATCTTGCTAATTGTAGTTTTTGTTTTCATGTTTTTATAAACGGAGCTCTTCTTCTACTTTTTTTTTATTAATCGTGTATAAAAAACACCACTATTGACCGTATATTCAAAATAAAACACTGACATTAAATAACATATGTATTGTTCCAATACTGAGGCTCTTCTTATACCTAAGCTGTATTTGGGAAAACTTTTAGAAAATTTTGTTCCTCAGTGCTATACAACTTCGTACTTCAATAAGCTTTTTTTGAACATTTTATATTCTAGTGTCACACTGATGAATCTGTAATTTGAACAACGCGCGTCTGGCACAAGTATAAAAATTTAGTCCTGGTATCTATGATGAGTTTATTTTTATCTATTGACTGTTTAATCGTCTTTGTCAAACATAGATGTATATAGTTATATGTAAAACTTAGTATGACCAACTGGTGGCATAGTGAAGTTACTACGGTTGTTTACTTAAACTTCAAACACTATGCTTATAGTTACTGTTTTGAGATAATAAAAAATGGTGTGGAAAAAAATATTACGAGAACATATTTTCATTTTATTTTAGGCATCATACAACACAATTCTGTTGAGATTACAACTACGAAGGTTTCCGTAGTTTCCGTCATTTGTTTGGCCGTTCTGATTGGAGTATTTTTGTCGTGTTGGCTAAAGAAAAAGAAAAGAATTGATATAAATGTATCAAGACAACACATGGAAGATGAAAGTCCTTACGATGAAATAGAAGTGCATGAAATAAGTGAAGCAAACGCGAACTTACCAGTACAGTCTTCATCTTCAAAAGTTATCAATATTCAGGCTATCAGTTCGGTGTATAGTGAAAACACTGACAATCGTTCTGCTGAATTATCGGAAGACGGAAGTAGCAGTTCAGACGCTAGCAGACATACTACGGATCCAAAAGATATTTATAGCGAATCATATCAAGCATTAGTTGGTAGCACGTCACAACAAATGCAAGTATCTAGATCTTATGAGAGTTTGGAATGAGAAACCAGGCTTGAAGATAGTATCAATTAAAATTTGAAAAAAATATAAAAACATACATAACTTTAATTAAGTATAAAACCTGCCATAAGATGGATTGGACTCAATTATTTGCAGTTCATGATATTAGACAAATTCACTTCGTAACACGTTATGCAATTTGTTTACCGTAGAATGTAATGAGGACAGGTTAGGCATTTTTTTCAGAAGTTCGGACTGCTTTGTTATTTTTTTTGGTTACATACTTTTGTTTTTATTGAAGACTTCAATAGTTTGTAAAAGGTCAATGCCAAAAATTAAGTAGCTTGTAGATTTTGTTTCTTATGATTTGAGACCTTAAAATGCCAATGTTGAATAAGGTAAAAGTCCGGATAATCTTTTTGCTACATTTCGTAAGATATCTTTTAAAAGGAGGAGTTCTATCGCCTTTCATGTGAAGCATGTTTTGTTTCTTAATTAATGCTCATCTGACTTTTTAGATATTTTTTTTAATTTCACCTAGCTACATCATTTAGAAGTTGAATCCCATATATCAGATAACTATTTGGTTTCATGTTTGTCAAGTTTAAGACACACGTTAATTGTTTTCAGTTTTATAAATTACTAGCCATTTTTTATAATGTAACTTGATCGTGCATGTTCTCCATGTAAATCCTTGTTGATGGAGTATAATTTTTTTTGTACATACGTTGATCTACAAAATAGATTAGCTGTAGAGAAATGGTATACAATGATTGGAATAACTATTGAACACTTATTGTCGAATAAAAGATGACATTATTATTTAGGTAGTACTTATTAAACAACAAACTTCTAAAAGAGGGACGAAAGACATCAGAGGGACAGTCAAACTCATAAATCGAAAATAAAGTGACAACGCCATGGCTAAAAATGAAAAAGACAATTAGAAAATCAATAGAACACATGACACAACATAGCGAACTAAAGAATAGGCAACACAAACCCCACCAAAAACTAGGGGTGATATATAGTGTCAAATTAAAGTAATACAATTACTTAAAAAGCAGGAGAGGACATTTTGTTTCTTATTTTTCTGAATGATATATTTGTTTCCTTACAAATTAGGATGACTAGCTTTCAGTGCATACAATATTTGATCAACAATAGAACAGTTGTGGCATAAACGCTGACTCATGTTGTCATTTAAGAAATTGCAGAATTTAAAAGTCATTTTTAAAAGAAAAAAAATTATAATTTCATATCGCTATGTGTTCCTTTCTGTTCCCTAACTTTTCGTGACTTCTTTCCTGATAAATTCTGATGAAAAGGTCATGAGTTCATTTGGAACGTATAGCAATTAAAAATAAATCAAATCGTGCCTTTTGTCATTAAAAGATGTTAAAAAAAATCTTTTGTTACTGTTCGTTTTTTTTAAAAATCATATTGTATAAGACAAGGAAGAAAAGAGAACAATACAAAAGAGGCAATAAAAAATCGGGACGAAAGAAAAGCAGCAACATAATCAAAACAACAAATGACGAATTAAAATTGTACCACTGATAGAACACCATGAACCTAATTGAAACTTTACGTGAACCTTGAAGGGTCGGTAGGGCCAGAGAGTGAAATATGCGAGAAGCGTATACTTGTCATACTATTTTTGTGCTCCCTGCGTTATAATTTCGAATGGTTGTTCCGTATCTTGGTAAGATACAATCTTGATACGTATTACTTACTGTGTGGTGCGTTCGAAATTAGAATATTTTAATTATTTCCTCTGTCATAAAGATAACTTGAACATATATTAACCAAGTCATACCTTGGCGTTCAATAAGTTTGAATGAAAATAAGTTTTCAGATTTAAAGAATAATAATGCAATGGTGAACGTCAATGACAGGTAGATGATTAAGACCAAATATATTAGTACTGTCATTACAACACGTATATATGTCTTACTAAAATAATCAAAGAAAAATAAACGGCACAGAAAGAAAAAAAGTAAAAGTAAAATAACAAAATTACCAAACAAGAAAATTTCGAACCGTAAATTCCTTAACAAATGGCAATGTCAACGACTTCAACAATATAAAACATAGTTTTATAGTTTAACTTATCTCTCACTTTTATAAAAGTCGCAAAGATTTCATTATATTGAAACAGTGGGTGACCTATACTAAACAAAGTCTTAATAAATAAAAAAAAATATCAAAAATTGGAGTATAGCAGTACAAATGATTGACCATTTATAGCACAATAACACAAATGCGGATGTAAAAATCAGATAAATGTCAAGCCTTGCCATTAAGGTATTACCAATAGCGGAATTAACAGTCATAGTTGAGTATATGAAAAATCATATACTAAAAAAAAAAGCACGATTACGTAATTAAGACGTTTTGTGAAGTTAATTACAAAAATATTTTCAAAAAGTTCTAAGTATCTTTCGATCAACTTTTATTTTTTAGAACAAATAGAGACATTCTGTGGCATAGCCCTACTTCATAAGTTTTCTGCTCAGACACTGGTGATGTTCTATAAAGTATGAGAGGCAGCCACAAGCTTTTGAAAACAGAATGATTTGGTAAAAGTTTGTGATAGATTCCAATATGACCGTTAATTTCAAATTTGAGCTATTCGTATAAAAATGAGGCAGGGGAAGCCGTGTCTGTTGTTTATTCAATATTTAGTTCTGAAGGATATACATATATAAATTAAACCCGACTACTTAATGGATTCTTATCATTGTTGAAGGTCGTAACGTTATCCATCACTAAATGCATATATTTTATTTGGAATTTGGTTGACAATTGTCTCATTGGCAATCATAAAATTTTACTTTTTTTCTTTCTAAGTCTGATAACAAAGCCACTAAAGCTACAGCTACTAAAGTACACACAAGTTTCATATCGTAAGGATTCAACAGGCTACAGTTTGTTTTAACTTGTGTAAAAAAAAGAATTATTCTTGTTTTAGTTATTATTTAGGTCACACTATTTGCTAATCATATTACCGGTGTAAAGAATTAAATACTATTACTAATGTTAATAGTATGTTATGTCATAACTATCACTGGTATTAAAGAGATAATCGTAACTGCAATTACGATTATCCCAATATGGTGACGGCAGATATAGGTAAAATCTTTACAGTAATTTTTCTCTAATGAAGCATGTTTTTGTCACTAGTTACTCAGCTGCAAGGTTGTTCTGTACCATTACATCATATTTGAATCGTAACGGTGCACTGGAATTGTCTAAGCGCTTTGAAAATTGTCGTTGAAAAAATTCGGGATGATAATCGTAACTCGGAACACAAGATTATCGTAATTATGGTATTAAAAAATGAGAAGATAATCGTAACTGGATAGTGTTTTATTGATAATGACACTAAAAAGATATATGTGATAGCACATGATAAAATTATGGTGATGAATTAATCACGTTTCAACATCTTATGACATATCTTTTTGTGCATATATAATTATTAATGGTTCTAATAAAAACAGCTACATACTCTTATAACATAAAATTTGAAGGGTGAACAAGCTTCAAGAAATTTGGATATGGGAAAAACACGAACTATTTTAAAATACAGAAAACTCCCAAGAACTAGGAATGTCACAAAATATTGGAATAAGCGAAGAGGCAATTTTAAAAGAAGTTACGATATATGGCAATACTTGTCAGGGAAACGCATGTGTCACCCTACATCAGATTTGTGATTAATAAAATTGAGAATGGAAATGGGGATTGTATCAAAGAGACAACAACCCGACCATAGAAAAAACAACAGCAGAAGGTCACCAATAGGTCTTCAATGTCGCGAGAAATTCCCGCACCCGGCAGCGTCCTTCAGCTGGCCCTGAGACTGTTAAAGAACATTGATTTATCCTGAAAAAAACCGTAGTAAATACAGTTAATATTGTTTTAAATCATTTAATGCAGGTGGCTATATGTGATATTTCTTCCCCCGGGAAGCGCCTGCTGGTTCAATTATAGCCCATACCCTTTATGCCATAATGAAGTAGGAAAGACGTTAAGTATTCGCCAGAGACAGTTTGACGAGAAATTAAGAACAACAGTTTTCTACTTTTGGAATCTGGAATATTTCCAATCCCCCTCCATTTTCTCCCAAAACAAACCCACCTTAAACGCGCACATATCATTGAAACTTTGAAAACAATTAGAATATCTACTTACCACAATACCTGAACCGACAGCTGCTTCATTGTCAATATCTTGAACATGAACATGTATATATTAAAAGGTTATGCTTAACGAAATTTTTATTTCAAGAGTTATTTTGAATACCTCTATTGTAGACCTGAACAAGCCAATATTTGAAATACTATTTATTTATGTTGTTAAAAAAAAACACATACTGAAAATCACATTTATTATTTTGTTATTTGTTTTGCACGAATAAAATTGAAAAAAATAAAAATCTCTAATACTTGTTTCGTAGGTGACCGTTTTGTAGTAGCCATATTTACATGTTTTTTTTTCTCAACAATCTCTATATTGCAATTGTAACAAGAAATAAAATTGAGAATGGAAATGGGGAATGTGTCAAAGAGACAACAATCCGATCATACAAAAAACAACAGCAGAAGGTCACCAACAGGTCTTCCATGTAGCGAGAAATTCCCGCATCCTTCAGCTGGCCCCTAAACAAATATAATTATACTAGTTCAGTGATAATGAACGCCATACTAAATTCCAAATTGTACACAAGAAACTAAAATTTAAAAAATACAAGACTAACAAAGGCCAGAGGCTCCTGACTTGGGCAAAAATTCAAAGAAAGATTATATTCATCAAAACACGTACTAAGGTGTACACTGATTTTGTTTTATAATTTTAAAACCAGATACTGAAGGAGTTGAACCGTTTAGAAATGGACATTAACAAAAATACGGTATCACTCTGGTCCATTTGATGTGCTCTTTTTGTCAGCAGTTAAACTGCCGTTATTAAAACATCATTTCTTTTGTAAGACCCTTATGTTTATACCTCTTGCAAACATTGAGCATGGATGTTGAATAGGTCGTCTAGGGAAATGCCATTTTGGTTGTTTCGAATCATCCAGGAATCAATAGCTTATTAGTCCCTCTAAAAATAGTATGTTTCCTTACTTAAAAAAATGTTAAATCTAATTCCATGTACTGGCTGCACAAAAAATTACTTGTAAAGATCAAACACATTTTTTTTAAAAAGAACTAGGACAAGAAATCACGTTTTTTTTTAAAAACGCCAATAAATCGAGATATATATATGACGCCCGACAAGCAAAAACGACCCTTATGGCAAAAATTATGAATTATCAGATTTTTAATTAATTAAACAGAAAATACTTATGCCAACACAATGTAAAAAATTTGAAAACGATCGGTGAAAAATTAGTTTAGAAATTTCAATTTTGGTAACACATAAAATGTGTTCTAACGTAAAATTCAACATAACGTTGAAATCATACACTTTGACGTCGATTTAAGTTTGCTGCATTTTACTACTTTACTCTTCTCCTGGTGCTTGACAAAATGTAACATGATATCCCTTCCTAGCATATGGACGATTTTTTTTTTATACATGTATAGATGTTCCTACCTAACACGTGCAGTTCTGGCTGCATGAATATCTACAGGACGAGCCAACTTATTGAACTATTATCAAGGACGATGCAGAGTATCTATTTCTTTTATTTTGTGCATATTTTTTTTGCAAAATCAATTTCTGATTTATCATGAGCAACGATGAAATAATGGTACTTTCTGATACCATAGAATAAGTTTAATCTAAACAGATAAAATTGGTTTCTAATCTATCCATTTTCTAAGTAGTTTCATCGTTCTCTTGCTTACAATGTTAACCGACTTAACTTATTGATGATGATTTTTGGAAGAATTCTCTCACATGCGATACAGTACCACAGTTTGATCGTCAATATTTTTGTGAGTTTTGTTTCGTTAGTTGTGACATCTGTTTACAGTTCAAGGACAGATTTACATATAACAACATTGAAATTAGAATAGGGACTCCTGAAAAAATCTTTAATCGTGAAATTTGGTACTAAGCTTCCTGTGATACATATAGATAAAATAGGTACAATAATGGCGAGGTTCATTATAAAAATATGAGTGTTAATATTAGCTTTATTCAAAACAAGTTATAAGATATATTTCTTTAGTTTTCAAACTGATGTCATAATTGAGAGCCAATATATCATCCAAATATCTAATAGTTATTTAATTTGTATCAGATGTTATCTCGAATGGTATTTGCTGATTTAAGTAAAATAAAAAAAAAATGTAGCTCGGAACACTACAAACATAATTCTGCCATAAGCGGTGATCGATGGGTCCCCATAACAAATCCAATGGTCTTTCCTCAGTTTCTATAGATCGCAATTTTAATGTGTTTAATAACACCAATGTTTTAATCCTAAATCTATATTATTGATTTTTTTAATTTGAGCTCGTAGGACTGTATGCGTGTGTTTTGTTTGTTTGGTACAGAGAGAAAGATACATAAAGAGGGAACATTTTTTTGTCGTTATATAGATGCACCGGATGTAACAATCCAATATCAAAATATTACTCAGGACAGAGGTGTCCGAAAACTACATATATCAGTTGTTGTACATTCGTCTGATATTTTTTAGCTTTTGATTTTGCCATTTGATATGAAAACATGTTAAGTGCTTATCGAATCTCAGTTCGATAAATTGTGTTTGATATGATTTTATATATAAATAACTGAAACAAATTACTCTTATAAAGTTAATTTTTATATTATTTATAGGCTCGCCAGTATTTACAGCCGGCAATGACCCTGTCTTCTTTGGAAAACTTGACGAACCCATTGCCATATCAGTGAACGTATTTAGCCGCCCAAAGTATTCGGAACTCCTCATACAGAATCAAAATGGCAAAAAAGTTCCAGCTGATGTTACAAATGTCAAAATACTTGAGGAACATACCTACATCAATGATATTATCTATAACTCGAAAGTTAAAGTGAAAGGATATAAAATTACAATGAAAATAGCCAATTTAAGACCTGATCAGATTCAGAAATATACGTTTACTATAAAAAATGAATTTGGAGAAAGACAGTATAACATCTCAGTAGAAACTGAAAGTAAGTATCAAGTTTCAACATTAACATGATTAATTCGTATACGCAGTTTGATCGATACATTTTAAGATATACTAAGTATTAGTAATTAACGGTGCCAGTGTCCGAACTTCTGTGGCTCTACAACTTTTTTGATATTTGTAAGCATCACTGACGAGTCTTGTGTAGACGAGGCGCGTCTGACGTACTAAATTATAATCACTATTAGAGTATTCCTGCATTTATTTATCTGATTATCTAATTTGTAGAATTAAGGCGTATTGCTAAACAATCACTTTTTATTTGTTGTAGCAGTGATCAATATATGTGAAAGTCAGTATCTCTTAGACAAGTTTTGTATTTAGGTAATTCAACGGTATACTGACTCTTGAATTGTACAATCACAGTACATAGTCGGCCTAATTCTTTAGCGAAATCTGGAAATTTAGAGACAGATTTGACATCTATTGATTACATTATTTATTTATATAAAAAAAAGTTAGTGATTCATTGCATTATCGAAAATTTATTAACAATACCAAAAATGTGTGCTTTTAGAATATATTTGTTTTGAAAAAGGCCATTTAAGGGGATATATAACTTTTCAAGTACAAAAAATATACTGGACACATATGGAAATTTAAATGTTTTATTTGTAGCAAGAAAATAAATTCAGTGACACCATTTTTTCTTTTGCTTTCTTGAAATATATTTTAAAATCTATCTTCTCATACTTATTTCAAAATTCTGTCTTATAAATTTCTTTTTATGCACGAAAATGTGTTTTGTAAATGAACATCTCCCTTGTAAAATAGCGCGGTGTCTCATACTTTTTTTTTGTTTTTTGAAAAAGCATAGTAAAATCTTCATTTTGGCAAAGTATAAGAAAGTTCTGTCATTTTATTTCTATACCCCTGAACTACCTTGAAAGCTTGACAAATGTTTTATGTTAGTTTACAAAGCATGCAGATTTGAGAGAATTATCTTGCTAATTGTAGTTTTTGTTTTCATGTTTTTATAAACGGAGCTCTTCTTCTACTTTTTTTTTATTAATCGTGTATAAAAAACACCACTATTGACCGTATATTCAAAATAAAACACTGACATTAAATAACATATGTATTGTTCCAATACTGAGGCTCTTCTTATACCTAAGCTGTATTTGGGAAAACTTTTAGAAAATTTTGTTCCTCAGTGCTATACAACTTCGTACTTCAATTAGCTTTTTTTGAACATTTTATATTCTAGTGTCACACTGATGAATCTGTAATTTGAACAACGCGCGTCTGGCACAAGTATAAAAATTTAGTCCTGGTATCTATGATGAGTTTATTTTTATCTATTGACTGTTTAATCGTCTTTGTCAAACATAGATGTATATAGTTATATGTAAAACTTAGTATGACCAACTGGTGGCATAGTGAAGTTACTACGGTTGTTTACTTAAACTTCAAACACTATGCTTATAGTTACTGTTTTGAGATAATAAAAAATGGTGTGGAAAAAAATATTACGAGAACATATTTTCATTTTATTTTAGGCATCATACAACACAATTCTGTTGAGATTACAACTACGAAGGTTTCCGTAGTTTCCGTCATTTGTTTGGCCGTTCTGATTGGAGTATTTTTGTCGTGTTGGCTAAAGAAAAAGAAAAGAATTGATATAAATGTATCAAGACAACACATGGAAGATGAAAGTCCTTACGATGAAATAGAAGTGCATGAAATAAGTGAAGCAAACGCGAACTTACCAGTACAGTCTTCATCTTCAAAAGTTATCAATATTCAGGCTATCAGTTCGGTGTATAGTGAAAACACTGACAATCGTTCTGCTGAATTATCGGAAGACGGAAGTAGCAGTTCAGACGCTAGCAGACATACTACGGATCCAACAGATATTTATAGCGAATCATATCAAGCATTAGTTGGTAGCACGTCACAACAAATGCAAGTATCTAGATCTTATGAGAGTTTGGAAGGAGAAACCAGGCTTGAAGATAGTATCAATTAAAATTTGAAAAAAATATAAAAACATAAATAACTTTAATTTAGTATAAAACCTGCCATAAGATGGATTGGACTCAATTATTTGCAGTTCATGATATTAGACAAATTCACTTCGTAACACGTTATGCAATTTGTTTACCGTAGAATGTAATGAGGACAGGTTAGGCATTTTTGTCAGAAGTTCGGACTGCTTTGTTATTTTTTTTGGTTACATACTTTTGTTTTTATTGAAGACTTCAATAGTTTGTAAAAGGTCAATACCAAAAATTAAGTAGCTTGTAGATTTTGTTTCTTATGATTTGAGACCTTAAAATGCCAATGTTGAATAAGGTAAAAGTCCGGATAATCTTTTTGCTACATTTCGTAAGATATCTTTTAAAAGGAGGAGTTATATCGCCTTTCATGTGAAGCATGTTTTGTTTCTTAATTAATGCTCATCTGACTTTTTAGATATTTTTTTTAATTTCACCTAGCTACATCATTTAGAAGTTGAATCCCATATATCAGATAACTATTTGGTTTCATGTTTGTCAAGTTTAAGACACACTTTAATTGTTTTCAGTTTTATAAATTACTAGCCATTTTTTATAATGTAACTTGATCGTGCATGTTCTCCATGTAAATCCTTGTTGATGGAGTATAATTTTTTTTGTACATACGTTGATCTACAAAATAGATTAGCTGTAGAGAAATGGTATACAATGATTGGAATAACTATTGAACACTTATTGTCGAATAAAAGATGACATCATTATTTAGGTAGTACTTATTAAACAACAAACTTCTAAAAGAGGGACGAAAGACATCAGAGGGACAGTCAAACTCATAAATCGAAAATAAAGTGACAACGCCATGGCTAAAAATGAAAAAGATAATTAGAAAATCAATAGAACACATGACACAACATAGCGAACTAAAGAATAGGCAACACAAACCCCACCAAAAACTAGGGGTGATATATAGTGTCAAATTAAAGTAATACAATTACTTAAAAAGCAGGAGAGGACATTTTGTTTCTTATTTTTCTGAATGATATATTTGTTTCCTTACAAATTAGGATGACTAGCTTTCAGTGCATACAATATTTGATCAACAATAGAACAGTTGTGGCATATACGCTGACTCATGTTGTCATTTAAGAAATTGCAGAATTTAAAAGTCATTTTTAAAAGAAAAAACTTTATAATTTCATATCTTTATGTGTTCCTTTCTGTTCCCTAACTTTTCGTGACTTCTTTCCTGATAAATTCTGATGAAAAGGTCATGAGTTCATTTGGAACGTATAGCAATAAAAAATAAATCAAATCGTGCCTTTTGTCATTAAAAGATGTTGTTCGTCTTTTTTAAAAATCATATTGTATAAGACAAGGAAAAAAAGAGAACAATACAAAAGAGGCAATAAAAAATCGGGACGAAAGAAAAGCAGCAACATAATCAAAACAACAAATGACGAATTAAAATTGTACCACTGATAGAACACCATGAACCTAATTGAAACTTTACGTGAACCTTGAAGGGTCGGTAGGGCCAGAGAGTGAAATATGCGAGAAGCGGATACTTGTCATACTATTTTTGTGCTCCCTGCGTTATAATTTCGAATGGTTGTTCCGTATCTTGGTAAGATTCAATCTTGATACGTACTACTTACTGTGTGGGGCGTTCGAAATTAGGATATTTTAATTATTTCCTCTGTCATAAAGATAACTTGAACATATATTAACCAAGTCATACCTTGGCGTTCAATACGTTAAATGTTTGAATGAAAATAAGTTTTCAGATTTAAAGAATAATAATGCAAAGGTGAACGTCAATGACAAGTAGATGATTAAGACCAAATATATTAGTACTGTCATTACAACACGTATATATGTCTTACTAAAATAATCAAAGAAAAATAAACGGCACAGAAAGAAAAAAAGTAATAGTAAAATAACAAAATTACCAAACAAGGAAATTTCGAACCGTAAATTCCTTAACAAATGGCAATGTCAACGACTTCAACAATATAAAACACTCACTTTTATAAAAGTCGCAAAGATTTCATTATATTGACAACAGTGGGTGACCTATACTAAACAAAGTCTTAATAAATAAAAAAAATTATCAAAAATTGGAGTATAGCAGTACAAATGATTGACCATTTATAGCACAATAACACAAATGCGGATGTAAAAATCAGATAAATATCAAGCCTTGCCATTAAGGTATTACCAATAGCGGAATTAACAGTCATAGTTGAGTATATGAAAAATCATATAATAAAAAAAAAGCACGATTACGTAATTAAGACGATACAACGTCAATGCCTATAATTTATTCTTCAATGATATGACTAGTAAATCTTTTTTGTGAAGTTAATTACAAAAATATTTTCAAAAAGTTCAAAGTATCTTTCGATCAACTTTTATTTTTTAGAACAAATAGAGACATTCTGTGGCATAGCCCTACTTCATAAATTTTCTGCTCAGACACTGGTGATGTTCTATAAAGTATGAGTAGCAGCCACAAGCTTTTGAAAACAGAATGATTTGGGAAAAGTTTGTGATAGATTCCAATATGACCGTTAATTTCAAATTCGAGCTATTCGTACAAAAATGAGACAGAGGAAGCCGTGTCTGTTGTTTATTCAATATTTAGTTCTGAAGGATATACATATATAAATTAAACCCGACTACTTAATGGATTCTTATCATTGTTGTAGGTCGTAACGTTATCCATCACTAAATGCATCCATTTTATTTGGAATTTGGTTGACAATTGTCTCATTGGCAATCATAAAATTTTACTTTTTTTCTTTCTAAGTCTGATAACAAAGCCACTAAAGCTACAGCTACTAAAGTACACACTAGTTTCATATCGTAAGGATTCAACAGGCCACAGTTTGTTTTAACTTGTGTAAAAAAAAGAAGTATTCTTGTTTTAGTTATTATTTAGGTCACACTATTTGCTAATCATATTACCGTTGTAAAGAATTAAATACTATTACTAATGTTAATAGTATGTTATGTCATAACTATCACTGGTATTAAAGAGATAATCGTAACTGCAATTACGATTATCCCAATATGGTGACGGCAGATATAGGTAAAAATCTTTACAGTAATTTTTCTCTAATGAAGCATGTTTTTTGTCACTAGTTACTCAGCTGCAAGGTTGTTCTGTACCATTACATCATATTTGAATCGTAACGGTGCACTGGAATTGTCTAAGCGCTTTGAAAATTGCCGTTGAAAAAATTCGGGATTATAATCGTAACTCGGAACACAAGATAATCGTAATTATGGTATTAAAAAATGAGAAGATAATCGTAACTGGATAGTGTTTTATTGATAATGACACTAAAAAGATATATGTGCACATGATAAAATTATGGTGATGAATTAATCACGTTTCAACATCTTATGACATATCTTTTTGTGCATATATAATTATTAATGGTTCTAATAAAAACAGCTACATACTCTTATAACATAAAATTTGAAGGGTGAACAAGCTTCAAGAAATTTGGATATGGGAAAAACACGAACTATTTTAAAATACAGAAAACTCCCAAGAACTAGGAATGTCACAAAATATTGGAATAAGCGAAGAGGCAATTTTAAAAGAAGTTACGATATATGGCAATACTTGTCAGGGAAACGCATGTGTCACCCTACATCAGATTTGTGATTAATAAAATTGAGAATGGAAATGGGGATTGTATCAAAGAGACAACAACCCGACCATAGAAAAAACAACAGCAGAAGGTCACCAATAGGTCGTCAATGTCGCGAGAAATTCCCGCACCCGGCAGCGTCCTTCAGCTGGCCCTGAGACTGTTAAAGAACATTGATTTATCCTGAAAAAAACCGTAGTAAATACAGTTTATATTGTTTTAAATCATTTAATGCAGGTGGCTTTATGTGATATTTCTTCCCCCGGGAAGCGCCTGCTGGTTCAATTATAGCCCATATCCTTTATGCCATAATGAAGTAGGAAAGACGTTAAGTATTCGCCAGAGACAGTTTGACGAGAAATTAAGAACAACAGTTTTCTACTTTGGAATCTGGAATATTTGCAATCCCCCTCCATTTTCTCCCAAAACAAACCCACCTTAAACGCGCACATATCATTGAAACTTTGAAAACAATTAGAATATCTACTTACCACAATACCTGAACCGACAGCTGCTTCATTGTCAATATCTTGAACATGAACATGTATATATTAAAAGGTTATGCACAATGTTGTCTGTTATAAGGGCATTTTTCAATAAAAGTGTGAATTTCAGACCAAAAAAAATGAAAAATCAACTTAACGAAATTTTTATTTCAAGAGTTATTTTGAATACCTCTATTGTAGACCTGTTATAAATAGTGCAATCTTAAATACTCTGTGAAATGATATAATTTTCATAATGTCTAAACTGTTTCGTAGGGGACATTTGTCCACTACGAAATTGCTTTTAAATGCACATCTGATTGCATTTTAATATCTCCTAAACACATTCCAGTTTGTTTTACTTTATAAACTAGAAAGATCTCATTTTCTTCTGAATGTGATAAGCATTTTTTATCGATAAATATTATTAGACAGTACTTCACATACATGACATATGAACGTACAACTTATGTTACGTAGTGGACATTTTGATGAGTGTCGTAGTGGACAAAATCGTTTCGATCGTAGTGGACAAAAAGTTTCGTAGTTGACATCAACCATATTCTATGTTGATAACATACTGAACAAGCCAATATTTGAAATACTATTTATTTATGTTGTTAAAAAAAAACACATACTGAAAATCACATTTATTATTTTGTTATTTGTTTTGCACGAATAAAATTGAAAAAATAAAAATCTCCAATACTTGTTTCGTAGGTGACCGTTTTGTAGTGGCCATATTTACATGTTTTTTTCTCTCAACAATCTCTATATTCACTGGTATTAAAGAGATAATGGTAACTGCAATTACGATTATCCCAATATGGCGACGGTAGATATAGGTAAAATCTTTACACTCATTTTTCTTACATGTAGCATGCTTTTGTCAATAGTTACTCAGCTGCAAGGTTTATCTATACCATTACATCATATTTGAATCGTAACGGTGCACTGGAATTGTCTAAGCGCTGTGAAAATAGCCGTTGAAAAATTCGGGATGATAATCGTAACTCTATGGTATTTTTCTTCTTTGATAATCGTAATTTTCTTAATCGGATAATAGTAACTGAAACATAATAAATGTGTCTTTCAGCATTTCAATGGTATTTTGTGTGTTAAAAATGTAATTTAATAGAAAAGTACGAATTATATGGCAAGCATGCAAATACAAAAATGTTCCTTGTTTAGTACCTTCAATATTTTTCTCTACAATATCTTCCATGCATATGTATGCAGCATATTTTTCATATACCGAGTATTTATGATTTTTTTTAATAAGTTTGTTTCTTATTTTGCGGAGTATGGGTTATTCAATTATTCTCCATTTTTCAGTCATTCTTTGAATAAGTATTTCTTGTAAGAAAATTTAAAGCCACATCAATTTCATTTCTTGATTTTCGGGCTTTTGGCCAAACTATAAAAGAACACAAATCCATGTTTGTCAATGACCTCCACGTTACTTAATTTCATAATACACAAAGAATCCCATGTAGGTCCAATCTTTCTCTAATCTTATTTAAGAATTGAATGCTTCTTTTTGTAAATTTATTGGGGTGTAAAAGCGTTGACCGAAGTACATTTTGTATGAAGCGCGGAAGCGCTTCATTCTAAAAATGTACGCACGGTCAACGCTTTCACAACCCTATAAAGTTACAAAAAGAAGCATTCAATACTTATAATTACATTTTTTAGCTAGGATTATAAAAACACAATTTTCATGAAGTTAAATTTTTAAATTCACCTGTTCACTTTATTATGGGACCTCGTGTCATCATGAATGAAATGTTATTGTCTCATGCAAATGCTTACGGAATAACATGTGATGTGCAATTAGCCAATCAGAATAACGTATTAAAATGAAACATACATCTAATGTAATTATATAGCATTAAATGTTTTAAGGATGTCATATTATCATAATTCAAAATTAAATTTGATTTTTTTATAGTTTATACCTGAGATACTGAAATTCAAGTTAAGTGACAGTCATGAAGTAGCCAATATAAATAAGAAGATGTGGTATGTTTGCCAATGAGACAACTTTCCAGAAGAGACCGACAGGACTCATCATTAACAAATATAGGTATCGTACGGTCTTCAACAATGAACAAAGCCCATACCGCATAGTCAGCTATAAGAGACTCCGAAATGACACTGTAAAACACAGTTTTCAAAGTTTTCCCTTGTTCATCATAGCTTTTAAGTTATGATATCATCCATGAAAAATGATCGAAGTGACATGAAAACTGTAGCCACTAATTTCTCGTCAAACGGTTTTTGACGAATACTAAATGTCTTTCCTACTTCGTTATGGCATAAAAGGGTATGTTCTGAATTAAATCACCGGGGGCAGAAATAGCACATATAATCACCTGCAATAAATGATTTTAAACAATATTAACTATATTTACTATTTACCTCAGAAATTAATTTTTGTTACTGTCTTAATCAGCAATCTGATATAAGGTGACACATGCGTGTCGCCTGACAATTATTATCATGTATCATAATTTCCATCGCTCATTCACATATTTTGTGGCTTACCTAGTGTTTGGAAATTTCTGTAAATTAACAAAGTTCGTGTTTTCCCATTTCCGAATTTCTTGAAGCTTGTTCACCCTTCCAATTGTATGATATACTAGTATGTAGCTGTTTTCATAAGAACTATTAATTATATATGCATAAAAAGAAATGTCATAAGATGTTGGTACGTTTCGTAAATAATTCATCGCCATAATTTCATAATATGCTATCAGATTTACGTTTTTAGTGTAAATATTAATAAAACAGTTTCCAGTTACGATTATCTTTTTTTATTTTTAGATACATAATTACGATTATCTTTTTTCCGAGTTACGATTATCATCCCGAATTTTTCAACGGCTATTTTCACAGCGATTAGACAATTCCAGTGCACCGTTACGATTCAAATATGATGAAATGGTATAGATAAACCTTGCAGCTGAGTAACTATTGACAAATACATGCTACATTTAAGAAAAACGAGTGTAAAGATTTTACCTATATCTACCGTCGCCATATTGGGATAATCGTAATTGCAGTTACTATTATCTCTTTAATACCAGTGTATATTGCAATTGTAACAAGAAATAAAATTGAGAATGGAAATGGGGAATGTGTCAAAGAGACAACAATCCGATCATACAAAAAACAACAGCAGAAGGTCACCAACAGGTCTTCAATGTAGCGAGAAATTCCTGCATCCTTCAGCTGGCCCCTAAACAAATATAATTATACTAGTTCAGTGATAATGAACGCCATACAAAATTCCAAATTGTACACAAGAAACTAAAATTTAAAAAATACAAGACTAACAAAGGCCAGAGGCTCCTGACTTGGGCAAAAATGCAAAGAAAGATTATATTCACCAAAACACGTACTAAGGTGTACACTGATTTTGTTTTATAATTTTAAAACCAGATACTGAAGGAGTTGAACCGTTTAGAAATGGACATTAACAAAAATACAGTATCACTCTGGTCCATTTGATGTGCTCTTTTTGTCAGCAGTTAAACTGCCGTTATTAAAACATCATTTCTTTTGTAAGACCCTTATGTTTATACCTCTTACAAACATTGAGCATGGATGTTGAATAGGTCGTCTAGGGAAATGCCATTTTGGTTGTTTCGAATCATCCAGGAATCAATAGCTTATTAGTCCCTCTAAAAATAGTATGTTTCCTTACTTAAAAAAATGTTAAATCTAATTCCATGTACTGGCTGCACAAAAAATTACTTGTAAAGATCAAACACATTTTTTCCAAAGAACTAGGACAAGAAATCACGTTTTTTTTTAAAAACGCCAATAAATCGATATATATATATATATATATATAAGTAAAGGAGAAGGGTCATTAAGGGCCAGTTTTGGCACAATCTCAAAACTAGTGCTGTGAAGGATTTCCTGGTGGAACTAACATGACTTTGCCATAAAATGTTATTTTCTAACACTTTGGTGCATTTTTTAACAATTTTGGGGCAAAAAAGTAAAAAAATCAAGAAAAAGTGAGAATTTCTGGATTTAAGTATTAACAAATTTATTAAACACAAGTTAAATGTATCCAATAATGCATATGTTATATAACAACACCAACAACTATATCAGAGTTTTTAATTGACATTAAACTGCAATTAAATGTCATTTTTGGGGCAAAAACCATTAAAAATATGCATAAAATGAGGATTTCTGGAATAATTTAATAACAATCACTCCACAAATAGTTCAAATAACAAGTATGGTGAATATGTTTTGAATAGATACAGTTTACAATATCAAAGCTTGTAAAATACATAAGAACGCATTTCAAAGTCATTTTGGCAAAATACTGTAAAAATATTCATCAAGTGAGGATTTGTGGGATTATTTAATAACAATCACTCCACAAATAGTTCAAATAACAAGTATGGTGCATATGTTTTGAATAGATACAGTTAACAATATCAAAGCTTTAAAAATACATATGAACGCATTTCAAAGTCATTTTTTGGCAAAATACTGTAAAAATCTTCATAAAGTTAGGATTTCTGGGATTATTTAATAACAATCACTCCACAAATAGTTCAAATAACAAGTATGGTGCATATGTTTTGAATTGATATAGTTTACAATATCAAAGTATTAAAAATACATAAGAACGCATTTCAAAGTCATTTTTTGGCAAAATACTGTAAAAATCTTCATAAAGTGAGAATTTCTGGGAATATTTAATAACAATCACTCCATAAATAGTTCAAATAACAAGTATGGTGCATATGTTTTGAATTGATACAGTTTACAATATCAAAGTTTTAAAAATACATAAGAACGCATTTCAAAGTAATTTTTTGGCACAGTACTGTAAAAATCTTCATAAAGTGAGGATTTCTGGGATTATTTAACAACAATCACTCCATAAATAGTTCAAATAACAAGGATGGTGCATATGTTTTGAATTGATACAGTTTACAATATCAAAGCTTTAAAAATACATAAGAACGCATTTCAAAGTCATTTTTTGGCACAATACTGTAAAAATCTTTATATAGTGAGGATTTCTGGGATTATTTAATAACAATCACTCCACAAATAGTTCAACTAACAAGTATGGTGCATATGTTTTGAATTGATACAGTTTACAATATCAAAGTATTTAAAATACATCAGAACCCATTTCAAAGTAATTTTTTGGCAAAATACTGTAAACATCTTCATAAAGTGAGGATTTCTGGGATTATTTAATAACAATCACTCCATAAATAGTTGAAATAACAAGTATGGTGCATATGTTTTGAATTGATACAGTTTACAATATCAAAGCTTTAAAAATACATAAGAACGCATTTCAAAGTAAATTTTTGGCAAAATACTGTAAAAATCTTCATAAAGTGAGGATTTCTGGGATTATTTAATAACAATCACTCCATAAATGGTTCAAATAACAAGAATGGTGCATATGTTTTGAATTGTTACAGTTTACAATATCAAAGCTTGTAAAATACATAAGAACACATTTCAAAGTCATTTTTTGGCAAAATACGGTAAAAATCTTCATAAAGTGAGGATTTCTGGGATTATTTAATAACAATCACTCCACAAATAGTTCAAATAACAAGAATGGTGCATATGTTTTGAATTGTTACAGTTTACAATATCAAAGCTTGTAAAATACATAAAAACACATTTCAAAGTCATTTTTTGGCAAAATACTGTAAAAATCTTCATATAGTGAGGATTTCTGGGATTATTTAATAACAATCACTCCATAAATAGTTCAAATAACAAGTATGGTGCATATGTTTTGAATTGATACAGTTTACAATATCAAAGCTTTAAAAATACATAAGAACACATTTCAAAGTCATTTTTTGGCAAAATACTGTAAAAATCTTCATAAAGTTAGGATTTCTGGGAATATTTAATAACAATTACTCCACAAATAGTTCAAATAACAATTATGGTGCATATGTTTTGAATTGATACAGTTTACAATATCAAAGTTGTAAAATTACATAAAAATGCATTTGAAAGTCATTTTTGGCCAAATACTGTAAAAATCTTTACAACATGAGAATTTCAGGAATCATTTAATAACAAACACTTAACCTGATTCTAAAACAACATCAATTTATAGTTATTAAAAGACATCAAATAATTTTTGGGCAAAAACTATTAAAATTCTACAGCAATGAGAATATAAGGGAATTCTTCATCATACTTTCTATTGTCTTTGAGATTATCATTTTACTCATGAAAAATTGTCAAATCAAATACATAAGAGCATGCAAATATTATCTGTATAAAATATTTCCTGACTTAAACGAACTATAATTATGAAATTCAAATGTGATCCTTATCAAATAAGACTTAAATTGAGTTCAACTTGAAATGTATACCAGCATACATTTTGGTTGATTTACTACCTACTAGATACTGAAATGGACATTATAATTACACAGAAATGTACAAGACAGTGTCACACTTTCTATTGATCAATGACCTACTACTTAAGATGCAATAGATATGGAACAGAAGATTGATAATCACAGACAGCAACAACAAATAAATGCTGATAGATGCAAAACAATGACAAAAGCTCATCATACTTTCATTGATGCAATTTATGCAAAATAATTCTGAATATATAATTAAATATAGAGAAAAGATCATTGTATATACATGTACATAAAAAGTGAAGCAGTTACTCTTCTGGACCACTTGCTTCACTATCTGAGTCCCCAATCACTTCTGGTACATTGGATGCATCCTCTAAATACATTGACCAGTTCTTGATATTGCGCACGGAATCAGCATACCTAGCATATCCTAAGTACCACAGTACTGATGAAACATGAGCACAAGCCCTAACAACACGAGCACCAGCCTTGCATTGGCAATACCACCCTTTAATTACTGCAGGCCCATACTAAATCCACAGCAAGTATAATTTTGATGAGGTATGACGACTTTGGATTTTTACACGCAGTATATCGGCTATTTCATCATTTAACATAATAATGTAGTCGCCATCTTCATCCAAATGTTCACACGTGTAGCTTCTAGCTAGTTTGAGCTGATATACCCCAACAGTTAATTCTTCCTCAGACAGAGTGGGAAATCCTTCAACAGCATTCTCTGTATCCATGTTTTTCCAAGCTGCAATCCTTCTATCTAATTTCTCTTCCACCACTCTTTCAAACAAGGCATTCCCTTTGGATGCTAACATCTTCAAATAAAAATTATACCACATAAGCAATAAAGAATAGTAATTAATTTAATTCTAGTTGTTGAATGGTATCTTGTACTATTTGATTCCTAATATCATTATGATACCATTTAATATTTCATAGTATAATAATATACAAAGAATTGACAAGTCTTAGAAACAGGTAGAAATGAAAGGTTTGCCGAACATTTCCTACTTGTTTCACGGCAAGCACTATTAAAATAAAAAAATCCTGACAATGTGTGTATAATGTTTTAATTGTACTACAAATACAAATTAAGACAAATAAAAGATTCTCAGAATAGATGTGGGCAACCTGTGTTTCTGATTGTGAATTAAAATGTGTGAAGCTCTGGAGTACTACATGTATTTAGGTACAATATGACAACAAAATCAATTACCGGAGTTAACTAACCATAACACTATGCAAAATATCATTGAATGTCTATGGAATAGATTTAATACCAGAATAATCACTTCCGTCCCTGGTGTGGCTTAAAAGTGACATTTGTATACTTAACTAATATTACTGTAGTGTATTCCTACCCTGAATTTGTATAGTAGACATGCTCACGGCAGAATAATACTATCTTTATGGGCTTTTACAATATAAAATGTCCTGAGTGAGCCCTAAATGGTTGCATGCAAACTGTGTCATCAAATTCAGTTTGAAAATTATTGCCAGATGTGTGAAACACCAGCGTAGTAATTATAAATAATATTAATTATTCTAATGCAATTATTTTGTAACATTTGTTCTGATTGGATGACAGCAAGCGTAAAATTCTCTATCTCCTTGTCTGTAACTAAGGAAGCCGACATTTTGATTTTCGGAATGTATTGACATGTTATTTCTACAATAATAAACAAAAGACTCACTTGTTGCGCCTAAAAATCTTCTTTTTATCAAATTTTATTACATTTTGAAGCGGCACAGAAGCTAGAAAACGCCCGGTGTTTATGTTTGACGCCGGAAGCATACCTTTGACGTCACCTAGTGTAGGGACCAAAGCAGATAACATCTTTTCGCGGAATTTTCTTCAATGAAGATTTTACACTTAAATAATGATTGAAATTTAATTATGAACTTGTTTTGCATTAGAATAGAGATAACTGTATTGTATTTGAAGCTTTGCGGACGTCCATCAGTAGTTTTACTGTCGCAAATACCCGTTTACCTGTCTCCGCTCCGCGTCGCCAGGTAAACTAAATTTGCGACAGTAAAACTACCGATGGACGTCCGCAAAGCTTTAAATACAATACAGTTATCTCTTAAATCTAGAATAATATTGCTTCCTTGTCTTAGCTTAGTGCTTTAATTGCCTTCATTTTAGCAGCAAGAAGTTGATCTTCTTCTTGATTTCCAGAATTTAAAGGAGGTTTGTATTTATTACAAATGGCAGCGACTAATTTAATATCATCTCCTATGTGTGGTATCTGTGTGTTTGGCACAATATTTGCCAGGTACCGCCACAGCTTGAGTCTGCCATTTACAGACTCGACCACCCATCTTATTTTGGTTATCAGCCTTGATGAATTTGCCTGAAATGTAAAATTGCAATTTACAATCCTAGCATTTTTTAGTTAGCTCAAAATGACATTAGGAAACTAGAAAATTTTGGTATCCATTTAGAATACTTTTAATGAGACTTGGTAATCTGTACAGCTACATATTGTGTCAGTTACCAATCAATGTCCACTAAAATGGGTTCAATACTAAGTTTCAAAGAAGTTGTGTAGACACTAAAGCTGCATCAGTAAAATATTTTTTGAATTTTAAGTTCAAAGGGGCATTACTCCCACATAATTTGGGTAACAAAAAATTCCTTGTTGTGGACATGATCAAATTGATAGGTTTAGCTGCCTGCAAATGGGTCACTGGTGCATCATTGAAGATCATCTGGTAAGCACTTATCTTTTTTTGTAATTCATTTAGTGAGTTGGTGATGTCTTCGTGACATTGACCCATAACTGTACTTTTTCATGTTGCTGCTTAAAAAGTTCATAAGATTAGGCTAAGTATTGTAATACTGTACGTAATATTGGGGGATAGATAACAATAAGTAGTTAGCCTATGTGATTAACTAAAACATGAATTAAATATTAAATTGCTCATCAAGAAATCATTGTATGTATGATGTAAAACTAAGTATGTCTGCTAGTAAATATTGCCCTCTTTCACATTGATCATATACAGTACATAAAAATTGAGACAATAAATAATAGTGACGATCAAAATTAATGTTCAAAATTAATGAATATCTGTTTTTTTTACAATGAGATGATACTGAACAGACACTATTTTTTTAGGACAGTTTTATAGCTTACAATAATTTATACCTCTTCTACTGTGTGCTGCTTCTGTCCCTTTTTAAGGAAAGAAGGCATCTTGGAATGGACCCCCATCTCCTCCAGAAAGTCGACAGCATCCCGAAATCCTCTGTCAACTATAAGAATGTCCCCTTCTGCTATCCAATCAGTCATTTGTTCCATGTTTAATTTAAAATTATGTTTGATAATGTTGGCATCATTGTTCTTGTAATCAGCATGATATGGCCCTAACACTGAAACAAAATATCCTGTGGTTGATACAATAATCATCGGCTTTACTAAAGGTCGATTTTTATGAAGACTATATGACCGTCTTTGAAATTTAAAGTTGTAGCTCTTTTGAATATAAATGTATGTACCATCTGCAACTAAAATGACAGGATTTTCAATTTCATTTCCAAATAATTCTTTCGCTAGGGGTCTTGTATGATTATCTTTGATGTCCTGTCTGGAAATGTGCTGAAAGCCAAGATATTTTGGAGTGAAGTTAATGGAGAGTTCTTTTCTAGCTGTTGCAATTGCTCTTCTTATTCCAGTTTTGCCAATGTTGAAAAGTGTTGAAAGCATCGGATATGACATTCCAGTTCCTAATCTTACAAGAAAAAGGGCTATGCATGTTCTTATGCTTCTGTTTTTTGTCTGTCTGATGGAATTTACATGTGAGATTAGGTCTTCAAAATTTTCTTTCGTAATGCCAGTAAAGTTAAGGAAATCAGAATCTTTGAGAGTGTTTTTGTTGTCGAAATCAATTTTTAAAATTTTTTCATTTTTTAAAACAATTGATCGGATATCAGTAATTAAAGCCAGCAGTTCTGTTTTTTTGAAAAATGAGGTTGATGATGATGATAAACTTTTAAAATGCAGGATGGCTTGTTCATTGAGGCTTCCATCTGAATCAATGTGTGTTGGACAGCAGCGTGCTCCTGACAATAGCAAATGGCCAGTTGATAAAAATGCTTTATGTCTATTTTCTGTTGATAATGTCTGAAATTTGGATTTTCTGTCTTTGCAAACGCAACATGAAGAATGGCTTTTCCCAGCTGATGCTATTGGCAGCTGTATTATTTTGGGACTTGTAATTGGTGCAGTTTTCTGATGTTTCTTTGCAGGTGGTTCATAGTCATCTTCTGATTCAGACAGTTGGTTTTCAGATTCCTCTTGGTTATCTTCCTATCTTTTTGCCTGGCATTGACTTTTCCGGTAAAATTGAGAGTAACATTTAATGCAGGTTACAACACTGTCTTTGCATGAAAATACCTTGAAAAGGTTTTCTATAGTTAGCATATGCAGGACCAGCAATAAATCTCCTTCTGTCTGGTTTTGTTCTTTTTCCACATGCGATACAAAGGAAGTCTTTAGGCCCTGTTCCAGGCATTATATAAGGAAAAAAAACCAGATGTTGCTTAATAGATGTTAAGAATGAAAAACAAGAAAGTGTCCTTAGTACACAGATACCCCTTTCGCACCCTTTCATTTTCTATGTTCAGTGAAACATGAAATAGGGGTAAAAACTCTAATTTGGCAATAAAATCAAAGAGATTATATCATATGAAACAAGTGTACTTATTACTTTGCAAGTTGATTGTACATTGACCAAAATTTTAACCTGAAGCAGACAGACAGATGTAGAAATGTACTTTTGTTTTTTTGATTTATGGTACCAAATAAAGGTTAAAAAGTCTTTGTCTTTTTGTTGTTAGGATGTACAAGTACCCGGCCACGTCCACTTGTATTTTTGTTCATCTGATGAGTTAAGCCTTTTTCAACTGATTTTTATAGTTCTTTTTTATGTTGTATTGTTATACCACTGTCCCAGGTGAGGGGGAGGAGGGGCGTGATCTGCTAACCTGTTAAACCCCGCCACACTATGAATGTTTTGCCTGTCCCAAGTCAGGAGCCTGCAATTCAGTGGTTATGGTTTGTTTCTGCGTTTCATATTTGTTTTTCGTTATTTTTTTAAATAAATAAGGGAGTTAGTTTTCTCGTTTGAAATCTTTTCAGGGTCTGTTATAGTTGACTATGTGGTATGGGATATGCTCATTGTTGAAGGCCGTACGGTTACCTATAGATGTTAATTTCTGTGTCATTTTGGTCTCTTGAGGAGATTTGTCTCATTGGCAATCATACCACATCTTCCTTTTTATATATAAAGAGGCTCGAAGGTACAAAAAAAAATCAGCAAATATTCAAATATATTTTTTTTTCATTACAAATTTTATTTATTACACTGTAAGTTATAATACTATAATATGGTACAAAAATCAGCCCAAAAAAATCAATTCATTTAGGTCCAGATGACTTTTTAAATGTTAATTTCATTGAAAAAGCTCAGAATTATCTCACTTTTGTGAAAAAAAATGCATTTAAATTGAAATATCTTTTTTTACTCATCAGTTACCTACATTTTTCTTATTTTTTTTCAAATAAGCAGTACTGAAACTAAACTGATGTAAAATTTAAGCAATTTCTGTAATTTCTTTCTTTTTTATTTCGATATTACCTTTTTTCTCCAATTAGTTCAACAGAAAAAAGTACCTTAACAAAATTGCAGGTTTCTTTTGAAGGCAGATTGTGAACAGCGACCCCATATTTTTATTTCATTTTTCTATTTGTTATAGGGTAAAGTTTATCTTCAGATAAAAATAGAAAAATCCTATTCCAGAAAAAAGTATTTATACCAGCGAGCTAGCCCCCTAAAACAGGAAAAGTGCTATTTCTTTTTTATTCCCTGAGAGAAACATGTCTTTTTTACTTATATGCCACTTTAAGTGTTCATGCAAGTGTAAATGATGTATTCCTCTGCAGTTGTATATAAAATAATGCTTAGCTTTTTAACAAATATAATGCTGTTATGTTGTGTACACACAACTTTTGTAAATAGAAAAGGATTAAGGCTTCATTTTCAAATTATCTCCTCATGTAACACTAACTACATTTTCCAATAGTGATCGACATGGACAAATTAATATGGAGATGTTATACATACCTTATATCTCATAGCACAATCCAACATATGCATACAATCTTTGACATAGGTAATCTTCCATTGGGCTTGCTCTGCTATATTCCTGTAAAAGTAGGATATATGTTTTTATAAATCAACTATTTGTCATTTGCCCTTTTTTTTTTAATGTTGATTGTTTATTCTAAAGCAATATGTATGAAACACACATTTTCAACGGTTAAAACCTAACTGTCAAATACTCTATTCCTCGTCCAGGGAAGGGGACCATTTTTTACCGATATTTGGCAGCCATTTTTAAATTGCGCATTATTAGGAATTCTGTTTTGCACCATTGAGAATGAATCAAACTGACACACAACCATTGCTTCTTAAATATCCTTTAATGTTATTGAATTAATATTTTTAGGGAACAGCAATTTAAGCCAAATTAAGTAATAATTGTAAGTGATGCCATATTGTTACACTGATTGAAAAGAAACCACACATACACCCCCGACTCCCCCCTCTCCATTTTTTATTCATGTGACTGGAATCACACATGTTATTTTATTTGACCCCCCACTCCCCTTTTTTTTACATATGACTGGAACCTCATATATTATTTATTTGCGCCTCCTCTCGATTTTATTCTAAATGTTAAATGTATTATTTTATCTAACCTGAGTATAAATATTATATTCCATATTTTTAAGAATGGTACGTACCTTGTGAAATTTGACATGTTCTATCAAAAACCAAATTCTCTTTTCTTTTATTCTTCACATTAGCAACCTGAAACAAACATATTTATAAAACATCACAAGATCAATATTAAAACAACAATGCTCCATACAGTTCATTGTTTAATACATTGTAAAATAAAGATTTCTTTTATTTGAAATTTGAATTCACATTATGACATAATGTGTGCTTGCATGTAATTTTTCATGGTTTACATGCAATAATAAAGTCAAGTAGTTTCAAAGTCTCAAATACCATGCATATAACCTTAGTCTAGAAAATGCCATGGTGGACACATAGCACTCAAAATTCGAGACTATATTATTCATTTAACTGTTACTAGTTTGAACTTTATTTCAAAGCAAACTTTGAGTTATTGTATTTCACTTGAGTGTTCTTACCATGATCAAGACTTGCAACTACAATAATTGTACTGTTTGTGTTTTGGGTTGCTGTTCAGGGGTGGATTCAGCCATTTTAAAAAGGAGGCGGGTTCCCCACCCAGGACAAAGGGAGGGTTCCAACTATGTGTCCCCATTCAAATGCAATGATTGTATAAATGAGGTTTATGAGAAAAGTTGAATTCAATATATAGCTGTATATAAAATTGGGTTAATTATATGACCACACACTTTTACTTGTGAAAATATAAACTTATGCATGTCGACAATCCTCTTCATTGATGGTCATATTTATAAACAGTGTAACAACTACATGTATCAATCACATATAAGTACATGTACAATCAGGGCATCTGTATAATTGAACTGAAATAAACAAAAATTGCATAAGTTTTATGTAACACCATTTTATTTGTGTTGGATCCCTCAACTGAGTCAAACCCAACATACACATTTAGAAAGGTCAAGATATATAAAAAAAAACCTAGCAGAACTGATAAATGAATACATGTACCTTCATACTTAACAGTGTTCTAGCCAGGATTTGAAAAGGGGAATATAACACAGAAATGTCATTGAAACAAGAATGTGTCCAAAGTACAGAGATGCCCCACTCACACTATCATTTTCAATGTTCAATGGACCGTGAAATTGGGGTCAAAAGTTTTATTTGGCCTTAAATTAGAAAGATCATGTGTACTAAGTTTTAAGTTGATTGGACTTCAACTTCATCAAAAACTACCTTGACCAAAAATTTTAACCTGAAGCGGGACAGACGAACGAACAGACGGACGGACAGACTAACGAACAGACCAGAAAACATAAAATAAAAAGGACAATTTAATGTGTTGAAGTCATTGATAAAAGGGCAATTGTTTAAGCCTAATAACTATATTCAATAAAAGAAGATGTGGTGTGATTGCCAATGATACAAATCTTTACATAAGACCAAACCCCACAGAAATTAACAACTATAGGTCGCCGTTATGCCTTAAAAAATAAGCAAAGCTCATACTGCATAGTCAGCTACACATATAAGAGTCACAACAAATATAGAACAATTAAAATGAGAAAAGTGAAGGCCTTATACATTTTTTTTAAAATGAAAACCAAATATAAATATGTATGGCAACAACAAACAACAACCAGCTCCTGACTTGGGACAGGCATATACATGTACATGTACATACATAGTGTGACCAGAATACATGTCATGATAGTTGGATCCAAACCCTCAATCCCCCTTTCCAATAGGAGTCCATTGGTGTGACAATAACAACATAAAACAAGTTATAAAAATCAGTTGAAAAGGACTTACTCGTCAGATGGATTAAAATACTCAAACAAAAAATGGGCACTGACACTGTCACATATGTATATCCAACAAGAAAAAGAACACGTATATATATACAGATACATGTATGTCTTTGTTGTTGTTTATTCTAGAAGAGGTTAGTCTTAAAACAGTTATTAGTATTTGGCTAACCTCTACAAATACTGATGTTAAATAAGTATTTTATTGAAAGAAACGTGTGCATGAGTTAACAATGTTTACATACATGTATGTTTATTTCCAAATCATACTTTTTTTTATGTAGCCTCATAATATAGGTAATTTCCTCTCTCATTTGTTTTCTTTTGTTCTATAAATTCAAACTTTTCCAAGGCTTAATGATCTAAATACTTGAATTCTTATTTCCAGAATGATTAGGCATTTTTTTCTCCGAAATACAGTTATGATCACCGCAATTGTGTTCCTTGAGGGAATAATTTTCAGCAATAATATCGATCCGATTCGAGGTTATGATTTAAGTTGATGTATTTTACCAAAATTGCATTTTCTCCAGTTACTGAAGTAGTCAAAAGGACGTTGTCAACATAACATAATCATGTGTTTTGCATCCCATTATTTCTCAACTAAGTTCGAGTTATCTCGCTTGGTACGAGTTTGCATATCACGATTAACGTAATTTTTGACGAGACGGATATACAATCTAAAACTTTGTTACAGTGTTTTAACTCATAACGCTTATTATTTTTGAAGGAATAATTGGGCCTACAGAGCCCTCTAATGGCACAGTCAAACTCATAAATCGAAAGAAACTGACAACACCGTGGCTAAGAATGAAAAAGACGAAAAAGACAAAAAATGAAAAAGATGATACTTGTTCTGTTCAATATATTGTTGTTTAATAATCCCGCTCGCTCAAATGTGCAAGCACATGTATGGATATGTTCATTTGATGATAGTCCAAGTCTGCATTTTATTTACATTAAACAAATTTCTTACTTCCTGACTTTATTTGAGATCATATTTTGTTAAAATTGAGAATGGAAATGGGGAATGTGTCAAAGCGACAACAACCTGACCATAGAGCAGACAACAGCCGAAGGCACCCAATGGGTCTTCAATGTAGCGAGAAACTCATAAACCCGTAGGTGTCCTTAAGCTGGTCCCTTACAAAATATGTATAATAGTATAGTGATAATGGACGTCATACTAAACTCCGAATTATACACAAGAAACTAAAATAAAAAATCATACAAGACTTACAAAGACCAGAGGCTCTTGACTTGGGACAGGTGCAAAATTGCGGCACTATTAAACATGTTTATGAGATCTCAACCCTCCTCCTGTAACTCTAGCGAATGTAAAAAAGTAAACGCACAACAATACGCACATTAAAATTCAGTTCAAGAGAAGTCCGAGTGCGATGTCAGAAGATGTAACAAAAGGAAATAAATAAAATGACAATACTACATAAATAACAACAGAACACTAGCAGTTAACTGACATGCCAGCTCTAGACCTCAATTAAACTGATTGTCTTCATCATGTGAATATCAGGCACAATCCCTCCCGCTAGGGGTTTAGTATCATACTATCATAAAATATATGAGAAGAATATAACCCGTTTCGTGCGAACAACTATTTTTAAATAAATGTGTTTAGTTCCGATGAAAAGACCCTATAAGTGAATCAATATTAAAGCCACAATATGCAATATGTAATGACCTGACAACCGTATCGTAACTATATCCCTTCTTGATAAGTCTGTTTAAAGGTTTTGTAAGCTTTTGAAGTGCATAATGACTTTTTTGAGCTTTATAAAGAATATTATCTAAAAGAAGATTGGAAGTGAAATACCTGAACGTATAAGGTGTCTGCATGTTAAGTTATATTTACGAATTATTTTCTTTAAACCGATAATAAAATTTAGAAAATGTTTTGACTAGTTTGTGATATCGAAAACCCTGGTGTCATAATTTTTCAGTAATCATAAATTTCTCTCTCTAAAATCTAATTCGTTGTATACACGGGCGAATAGTACAAGTTGAGATATATAAACACCATAAGATGATAAAAAGGGAACGTCACCATCTAAAAATGGATAATTAACGTTAGAATATGAAAAATCATCTCTTTTATATTTTTTGTAATAAGCTTCCCGTTAATGATATAGATATCAAGATCAAGGAAAGGAGAGTGGTCATTGATAGTATTAGCTTTATTTAATGTAAGTTCAACAGGATAATTTTCTTTAGTATACATACTGAAGTCGTCATTATTGAAATAAAATTGAGAATGGAAATGGGGAATGTGTCAAAGAGACAACAACCCGACCATAGAAAAAACAACAGCAGAAGGTCACCAACTGGTCTTCAATTTAGCGAGAAAGTCCCGCACCCGGAGGCGTCCTCACCTGGCCCCTAAACAAATATATACTAGTTCAGTGATAATGAACGTCATACTAATTTCCAAATTGTACACAAGAAACTAAAATTAAAATAATACAAGGTCAAATGCTCCTGACTTGGGACAGGCACAAAAATGCGGCGAGGTTCAACATGTTAATGAGATCTCAACCCTCCCCCTACACCTCTAGCCAAAGTAGAAAAGTAAACGCATAACAATACGCACATTTCAAATTCAGTTCAAGAGAAGTCCGAGTCTGATGTCAAAAGATGTAACCAAAGAAAATAAACAAAATGACAATAATACAGAAATAACAACAGACTACTAGCAGTTAACGGACATGCCAGCTCCAGACTTCAATTAAAGTGATTGAAAGATCATGATTTCATCATATGAATATCAGACACAGTCCTTCCCGTTAGGGGTTTAATCTCATACCATCATAACCATGTCATAAATTATGAGAAGAACATATATAACCCGTGTCATGCCAATATGAGAGCCAATATATCATCCAAATATCTAAAAGTATTGTTGAAATTTTGTATCAAATGTTGTTTCGATGGGTCTTTGCTAATTTTAGTCATAACTTGGAACTAATAACAATACAAAAAACAGGTCCGCAATAAGTGGTGCACAGTTAGTCCCCATTAGAATGTTCAATAACTTGTCGATATACAGAATCTCTAAAGCGAACAAAGATGTTATCAAGTAAAAATTCAAGCACATATATAGTATCAAAGCATGTCCAATTGACATAGTTCTTTTGTTTATTGCTACTAAGTAATGACCTAAAATAGTTTGAACATATGTACTCGAACCCGTATTCAGGTATTCATAAATTCATAGGTTTCTAAATTTTGTATTTAACATCTGTAGTGGATTAACATCCAGAAAGGTGCCCTTAATGTACGTTAACATGTTTTTTTTTATAAAATGTTTCTTTCATCTGATTGTGAAATCATATCAGTTTCTATATATCATTGGATCACAATTCACGTTTTGTAAAACAATTGTGGGTATTTATTCTTTGTTTGTTTGTATTTCGAAACATGTTACATGTACAGGAAATACTTAAATGAGGATAAGTTCTTATGATGTATGCTGTCACTTAGAAAACACTTAAAGTTTCCGCTTACAAATTTCATACAATTTAAACTATCCTTAAACGTATATTACACATGAGACCACTTAGTAAACATAGTTGTCAAATTTTAGTGGAGATATGTTTGATGGATATAGTTTTGTAGTCATGCTCACATTGTTGATAGGACTATCGACAGGTAAGACACTTACATTAGATATTCAACAAATATATCAGAGAAACATTTGAAATACTTTCATTCCCATTACGTTGTTCTTCCATCTCCAGATGTTCAATACATGAACTAGAAAAACTTGATATTCGTATGTTAAAAGATGAGTAGAAAATTGGATTAAACATAAAAAAAAATATAAAGCACTGAACTGAACAAAGATAAAACAGACAGATTCACGGTCTTCAATGACAAAGTCAATAATGAATGAGTTTCATTGCTTAGATATTTGTTTTACACGCCATGGTGTTTATGAAATAACCATCGTGCTGATGGAGCAACCATAAATAGGAACGTATTAGGTGAGTAGGGTTCCATTTAAGGTTAGTATGCGGTACTTATTTCAATACACGGGTACTTATGATGTTGCGCCCCTTTATAAAAACCACACGGGGCTGAGGAAAACTGTAAAGGTTTCAACAGACGAAGAAATCGATGATGAATGATTAATATAATTCACAAAACACATTTTTAGCTAAGTAGTTCTTAATGTTGGCACTTGTTTTTGGAAAGACCTGTACAAAGGAAGTATGTTCTTAATTCTAACAGCATTTGAAACTTGATCACTTTATATTGCCACAAGTCTAATAATAAGATAGTCGATACGATTAGAACGTTACATCGTGTGCTAATGAACTAATATATATGGGGTCAGTAAATTCCAAAGTGGATTCGTGCTTCGCTATTACGCGAGACTTTTCTTTGTACATACATATATTGGCATATGAGTTTGAATGTTCTTCTTTTTTATTTTGCCCCTCTTCTGTAAATAGTTGATACAATCATAAAGTAACGAAATACCAAGTAAAATATAAAATGAAAATTTCTATCCAAATTATTGCTTTTGAAGGCTGTTCTGTCAATGTAACCAATTCATCGGGAAACCTTACGTCGCCAAATTACCCAGGAAAATACAACAGAAATATGGATTGTGAATACGTCATAAGGAGTCCGACCAAACAGCCAATAACTCTAATATTTAAAGATTTTGATGTAGAATACGATGCTGGTTGCAAGGATGATTATGTATCGGTATGTATATATGTAACAACAAGTATTTTATCATATTGATTAAAAAAAGTCCCCATATTAAATTGTGCATAAGATATGCAGCAAAGGCGAAAGATATCTGAGAGACAATAAGACTCGTATATATATAAAATAAACTGACAACGCCATGGCTAAAAAATAAAAAAATTAACAGACAAATAGTGAGATACAGAAGACACTACATAGAAAATTAAACACTAGGCATCACGAACCTCACAAAAAGACTAGGGATGATCGCAGATACTCCGGAAGGGTAAGCAGATATTAATCAAGATGTTGCTACCGTCTTGTTGCTCATATTATTACAAACTTAGAAAATAGTCGTATTTGATAGGTCATATTCAATGCAAAGATGGAAGTGGATTGCAGTTAAAAATATCCAATATTACCTGTGAAACGGTTATTCTATATCGGTCAACCAATTCGTGATGTCAAATTAACGGAGGGGTGATTTTAACTTCAGCATTTGGAACTCTTGGTTTAATAGCTTCTTAGTAAGCATCAACCCTTTATCAAGGAAATCAGGATAAGAAATACAAACCATGGAATAACGTTTCAATTGGCAGATATATAATTCGTATTCAGACGCTGTTGGATGTTGCTACATAGCAATTGAAAGTTCACAATTTGGGTGCTGAAATCATATCTTTTGTCGTTAAGGTTTGTTTTCAATCGACCCTCATTGTCAATTTCTAGATTTAAGTCAAGATATGAGACATACTGAACTGTATGCTGACATGAAACGTTACAAGCTTATATAGTTGAATTAATTACTTATAAACAGATAAAGTGAAATCATGTTCTACTGATTATGATAGTAATTGGTGTTCGAAGAAACTGTCTTATATCAACGTTTTCATTTTTCATTTTTAATTATTATGTTTATTCCGTCTTTCAGTCATTTCACTAATTTTATTTTTCTAACTCTTATTCTCCAACATAAATTTTAATTGTTGTTGTTATACATTTGTGTCACCGGGATCCAATGGTATCAGTTCAATTTTAATTAACAAATGTTTTGTAAAAAGCTAGTTTTGAGTCTATATGAGTCTATATAAGAAAATCGTATTGCGGGGAACACATGTTTTGTCTATAAACTTACTTCTTCAAAACTTGGAAATATCCTCGCTACCTCTCTCCCGCCGTAGGTCTACTGTTAATTCGCGATTTCGTACTAATATTTATAAATGGTCTGTCATAGTCTTGTAAACGAGTTCAAATCAAATATAAGCGTTATTTATCTACTTGAACATCGGGGAAAAAAGAAACATAAACTGCTGCCATGATTTGCCAGTTAACAGTGACTTCAAATATTTTGAGGGGATGCATACATTGAAATTTTCCCCTTAGTATCAATGTGTTCCAGATGAAAGTTCCTTAGAGAACTCGCCCAGGTGAAACTCTGTCAAGCGTGTAATTTTATTATCTATCAAGGTTTTTATCATTTATATCATATAATCATGTTTTTATCTTGAAATGCATATAAGTGAAAAGAATTTCAGATAGAAGACGGAAACAACACATTACTGAGAAAGTTCTGTGGCTACAAGAATCCACCTCCATTACTTGCACTGTCCGGTGTGGTTATTATCAAATTTCATAGTGATAGCTATGCTACCTATAAGGGATTTCTAGCAGTTTTTAGTGATAGTCAAGGTAACATATTTGTGTAATACATATAGCTATAAGAGAAGTCATTATTTTGCAACGGGTGTTCTTCTACTAATGTAGAACGACTAACAAAAACTATATTTCTTAGAATTTGTTAAACGAGGGACGAAAGGTACCAAGGGAACAGTCAAACTCATAAATCTAAAACAAACTGACAACGCCATGGCTAAAAATGAAAAAGACAAACAGACAAACAATAGTACATGTACACATGACACAACATAGAAAACTAAAGAATACACAACACGAACACCACCAAAAACTAGGGGTGATCTCAGGTGCTCCGGAAGGGTAAGCAGATCCTGCTCCACATGTCCGTCGTGTTGCTTATGTGATAACAAATCCGGTAAATAGTCTAATTTGATGGGTCACATACGTGAAAAGAAAGGGGATTGTAGTTACAACTTAAGGTACATATCCGATATTACTTGTGAAACGATTATTCAATAACAGTCAACCAAAACGTGATGGCGTCCGTAAAATTTACGAAGGGATGATTATAACTTCACCATTTGGAACTCTTGGTTTTATAGCTTCCTTGTGAGCAGCAAACCTCTATTAAGGGAAAAGCAAGCACGGGAATATCGTTTCAATTAAGAGATATACACCCCGTATGCAGGTGCTGCTGGAATGTTGCTACTTAGAAATGGTAAATTTTTGTTTTCAACCGACCCTCTTTGTCAATTTCTAGATATAAGTCAAGATATGAAGCTGACTCAACTGTATCTGTAGTACTCTTTATCTCTAGTTCCATAGGATAGATGCGTTCCACATTGTCACCAAATTTTGAATTATTTAGTGGAAGAACATCGTCTATATAGCGGAAAGTAGAGTTAAAGAATATTGCTAACTTCTTATCTTTCTTCCTGAGAAGTTCCTGCATAAAGTCAGCCTCATAATAATAAAAAACAAGTCGTCAACTAGAGGGGCACAGTTTGTTTCCATTGGAATGCCGACAGTCTGTTTAAAACACGTCCTCCGAACGTAACAAATATGTTGTCAATCAAGAAATCAAGAATCTTAATAATAATATCAATTTCAGAGAATTGATTGTTTGAATCAGAGTGTTCCTTTACAACGTAGAATTTATCCCTCCATTAGACAAGGTACTTGTATCTACGTTGGCCATTCTTTTTTATGAAGCAAAGCAATAACCAACTCTTTCAATTTGTCTTTTAGTTTGGAATGTGGAATACTAATGTAAAGAGTTGAAAAGTCAAATGTTTTAGTACTGTTACAAGATGAAAGAGAGTTAGATTGTTTGTACTCTAAAAAGATCTTTGGAATTTTTAAGTATCCACATCTGATTCATGCCTTCTCTAGAATAGGCAGTTTCACAATAACTTTGAAGCCCGTATTTGATTGCTGATAAAATAGATGTTAATAATGTAGAAATATGTTTCGTGGAGCACTTGGAAGACCCAGCACACTTATGAAGTTTATGTATCCAATACAGTGATGAAAGATCCAGTTCTTCATCTTTGGTTCAAATTCCAAAGAAACATAGAACAGACCTATGATTATCCAAGATTTGTTCTTTGGTAGGTGTCGTGAGGATATATGTTGAGTTTTCAAGTGAATTGTCAATACCTAATTCGTTTATCAAGCAGTTAATGTAATGACTTTTACACACAAAAACGATGTTAAAAATGTATATGGGGCTTTATCTGCGAGGACAACAACATATTTGTCATGGAAGTCGGATAGGGGTTTTGGGTCTCTAAGGATTGACGTATCATGGGCATTGATGGACCCATTCAGTTTTTTAATTCTGATTTGTATCAAGGACTTCACTGACATAATTAATTCGGAAATAGTGTCTACGTCTTCGTTTTCCTTCTCGGACTTAGTCCCCGACTGAATCCATAAAAAAATTAAAGTTGTACTAGTATTTCCAATTGTTGGATTTAAGCTCACGATATTTCGGACCTTTCGATAACACATTTCGTAGAGAAGTGTTATTAACAATGTTGAGGTCACCGGAAACAACGTGGCCAGCAGGATTATATGTTAATTGGAAACTAGCACAAGTGCAATCAGAAGGTTTAGACATGAAGTCGTCAATATCGAGATCCTGCAAAACGTGTTTGAAATTGAAAATTTTAGATGCAATAGGTTTGGTAAAGGTATAAGAAATGATTGATACAGACTGGTCTTTGAAATATTGAGGTATTTTCGATTGAACTATTTAATGATGAAGACTATTGCCTAAGTTGACGACATCGAGACCTTTGGTGGCATAGGAAAGATTAAGGAAGGATCTTTTCTCTTGTTCATTTTTTTCCAATGCGGAATGGCTTGAACAGTCTGTGACTTGCAATATCCGAAATTATAGCTTTATGTTTGTATTGGTTTGAATGAGGGTTTGTAACAGTGGATCCAAAGCATAAATTGAACAGAGAATGAAGTTTTGAAAGTGGTAATGCATAAAGTTTCATGCGAATGTGATGAATACCTAAGACTTTTGTAATCATTTATAGAGACATCATGCAATGAAGGTGATGTATAATGACGATGACCATGACTGCGTCTACATCGAGAAGTCGAGTTTAAAAAAAATCATCCATTCACCGAGTTACACAAAGGACTAGATATAATACCTTTACCATCAATGTTGTCATTGCAACCATAAGTTGCCGCAGTTCCCAATTGTCTTATCTAGTAGTCTTCTTCTTGTCCGCGGAGAGTCGTTGACAGAATAGGATTGTTAGAGCTATGGTATATCTTTTCGATAATGCGAACTGTCATTGAAACGATGGAACGATCAGGCTGATTGAAATGCTGGTATAGAATATCGTTAGCATTGAGTTTATGTCTGATCAATGACCGCACATACGTTTGTTTAGCCTTCCTTTCGTTTCACCAATCCGCAAAGGTTGCACTCTAAAACCTTTCTGTTAGATTGAAGCAAGGCTGACAGTTTAAAATCCATGTCTTTCAATTTATAGATATAGGAAGATGTGGTGTGAGTGCCAATGAGACAACTCTCCGTCCAAGTAACAATTTATAAAGTAAACCATTATAGGTTAAAGTACGGCCTTCAACACGGAGCCTTGGCTCAAACCGAACAAGAAGCTATAAAGGGCCCCAAAATTACCATCAATTTTATTCCTTTTTAATTTCAGGAAAAAATGTGATACGCATATCTAATTAACTTTTATATAAAGAAAACCTTAGCCTAATAAAATAAACGGTACCAATTTTCTAGCACCAGATGCGCATTTCGACAATTAATGTCTCTCCAGTGATGCTCGTGGTCAAATTATTTGAAATCCAAAGCTTATATAGAAGAAATATAGCCAATTTGTGCATGGGATCAGAGCTTTGCACGAGGGAGATACATTCCTTAATTTATAATAATAATTTCTAATATTTTGTAACAGCCAATTTTAATAACACAAAAAAAATCCGTGTTTTCATACCAGTACCGAAGTACTAGCTACTGGGCTGGTGATACCCTCGGGGACAAAAAGTTCACCAGCAGAGACATTTAAAATAAAATTAACGGTACCAATTTTCTTGCACCAGATGAGAATTGCGACAATACATGTCTCTACAGTGATTCTCGTGGCCAAAATTTTTGAAATCAAAAGCTTATATAAAAAGTGAAGAGCTATATTCCAAAAGGTCCAAAAAAGGTCTAATGCATGTCAAGACAAGCTTCTATCTGACATTTTGCACCAACATGTAAAGCATAGTATAACTAACAAAATAACTAAACTGCAATCTAAATTAAACACCTAAAAATCATTCTACAAAGGCTGTCATATACAGCGATTGAAACCTTGTATCTTTTTGGGTTCAACTTTGTGTTTAACCAGTTGACATTTTCAGAATTGTTAAACAAAAATTACAAACAATACGATTATGTTGTATTATGAATAAATTATGAGCACTTGTTTGAAATACATTTTCATAATAGAACTGACCAATGTATATGTTCCGGACCATATGAGTATTTGGACTATACGCGTATGGTCATGACCATATGGGTATATACTCATATGGTCCGACCATACGCGTATGGTCGGACCGTACGCGTATGGTCGTGGTAATTAGCAGGTACATTTATGCTTACCTCTTTATATAACCCATCTAGGTGTCACGTCATTAAAAAAAAACTACCAAAGGTAACTTTTTCATTAAAAATTAGTAATAACAAGACTAACAAAATAAAATAAGCAGTTTCACACAATAAATTTCACCACCACATCAACACATTTTTTTCATTACCGTTTCGTATTACGAGTGAATGGCAAAATTTCGACCTGAAAAGACAACTTCCAAAATAGCTTAATGAACTGTGACACAAAGATCAACTGTTTTACTATATACTGTCGTAAAAGAGGACAGGATAAAGAGTCTAATAAATTTCTTACTTTTGAAACTTAATATAATTAGCATTAGCAGTGCAATATTCATATTTTTTTTTATATTTTTACGTGTTTTGTTTAAAAAAAAAAAAATGACGTCACCGGCAAGGACATAAGTTTATTTTTTTAAGTTGTCTGGTAATATGATGTTCTTCAGTCATGTTACACAGGCACTTGTCTCCAATTTTTTACCCCTGTATACCTTAATATAACACAAGGTACTTAACTAATTTTTTGAAAAATGACACCCAGTCCCGAAATCCCGTTATTTTTTTATTTTCTCGGTTGTCAAACCTACTTAAACTTAATATGCCGTAAATCTAAATCGATTGATCTACACAATGGTATATAACACGACTATCATTGTTGTCAGGATCTTTAGAAGCAGGCCTCAGAAGTCGGTCAACGGGATGTTTTTTTTTAAAGGTATACAGGATTTTTTTTTGAGACAAGTGCCTGTGTCATGTTACGATATTGGAGGTCTAGAGGTTTTTCGCCGTAGACACATTGGAATGACCCAGGACCAAAGAAAAGCTCAGGTACCGTGTGGACGTTAATGTCACCATACGCATCCATGCAAGAATACAATAAGCGATGAAAACTTACTTTGACATCAATATTTAATGTTATTTGAAATGTAAATAATACAATTACATGAAGCAATCATTGTTATTTTATAAAGTTTTCAAATGCATATTATTGAAAAATATGGTCCAAATACTTAAATGGTCCTGCCCGTTTATAACCAAACGAGTGTATACTCATATGGTCCAACCATACGCGTACGGTCGGACCCTACGAGTATGGTCGGACCATATGAGTATACGCATATTGTCATGACAATACGCGTATATATGGTCCTAATACTCATAAGGTCCGCAACATATATATTATTTTATTACACATAACAAAAACTGTCGATTCAAAATATATGTCAAATTTTTATTATAAAATTATTCTGTTTTCTGTGATGTAAATATACCCTACCTCTTTGTCCGTATCATCATTACGTCATACACATTATGCACACACTTGTTTAAAACCACACAAAGTAAAGGGAAAGCCTTCTATTTCCGTCGTGTATGTTTTTATGTCTTAATATAGAAAATGAACATAGTTTCAAATAATATTGATTGAATAACCATTGCGTCGTACATTAATTTCGAAAAACAATTTCTTTGTGGGTCTACTGTCCTATATATTTAACATGTTTCAAATGTACAAATGTTTATGCACATTTTAATAATCCGTACTTTTGTTAATTAATTTATTGGCTTATTTAATGTGAATTTCTATTCTAGAGTGTGTGTATATAAACAAAGATGTTAGTGGCTCAATCCAGTCACCAAATTTTCCTGCAATGTATCCAACAAACAGTATTTGCCTATACTATATTCAAAGTTTAAATCAAATGCCTATAAATTTAACATTTACTCATTTTGATTTGGAAAAGACTATCAGTGGAACATGTGATACTGACTACATCATAGTAAGTATACAATATTTAAAGTATATACTTTCCATTCTCATTTCTAATATTTATAATACTAGCTTTATTATAGTGAGTTTGAAATAATAGTTGTAATTAATAGTTCAGGAAAGTTTAAATACTACCTTGCATTCATGTACAGAAAAAGATAGTGAATTAATTCATAACATAAAATCTCTAAATTAAATAGAAGCCCACAGGAAAAAAGAATTGAAATGATCACAATTTTCCACAGACATAATCCTCCCTTATCACACATATCTGATATGAAATGTCGAATGTTTACCAAAGCAAGATAAATTATTTCATAATGTAAACGTTACAACATTCCAAAGCCATTTGAATTTTTTATCATGCAAGAAGGATAAACGAACGTTTGCATATTTTAAATCGAAAATAAATGCAATCAATGTGAGTTTTTCTGTCTTTCAAAGAACAACAAATATACATAGTTAGTAGCAAGAAAAGGACATTTTTTTTTAAATATTAGCATAATTTGTACTTTTCCTGAAACCGGAGTAATAGCTCACTGAAGCTTTCGATGCACCTGTTTCTAAGACTCATACAAAAACAGCTGATATATAAATAACCTTCACAGTAATTGTCTATATCCATGTATGTACATTTACAATTGCTGTTAGAATGACAGCATATAACAACATCTTTTTTTCTCACAAAATTCAAGGCATATGTCCTATCAAAAAGAGTACCTTACTGGATCGATGCTGTCCTTTGATTAAATAATACTTAGGGATATTAAAAACATTTTTTATTATTGATCTACAAAAAGCGTTAAAGTTTTTTGAAACAAGGTGTTCTGTTGCAAATATTAGTAAAGGCGATATAACAGTATTTTCAAGGCCACATTCGTATTTTGATCCTTACTAAAAAGACTGTCAACTATCAAAAGACATACATGATACATATTGTTCATAACGTACAACGTACAAAAAAAGATCTGGCGTCAACATCGCCTTTCTCAATTAATCTTTATCAGGAACGATCAAATTTATTTATTTGAAACACTTACGATAAAGGCGATAAATACACGAGAAAAGCTGTATGACCTAAAGTGAAATGAAATAAAGCCAAATTAAATAGTCGGACGGGTATAACACTACTTTCGCAGTTATTTGACGATTTATCATCGGAGGGTTTAATGAAAGTTTGTTTGAAATTATGTAAGTACGGAAGAACTGAATACTTAGTTGAGGTCATCCACAATTGGTATCGAACACATTCATCTAAGAAACCAGACGGCAGTTTCGTCTACAAAATACTCGCCAGTGAAAGTTTAACAGACAAAAAAGGTACAATGAACGAAATTGAAAAGCTTTGACAACTTGCCGAAAGGTTTGGTTAAATACTGCTGTAGAAATTGAACAAGTATGGGTGTATAAAAAGACCCTACATTTTATGAAAATTTGTGCATCTGCAGAACCTTTTTGTAAATGCTTTCCTTAGCAATTTTCTATAAATGCAATTTTGAAAGAAACTAATGTCCTAGTGTTACTTGAAAAATATTACTTAACAGTGTTTCCTAAGTTTCTTTAGTTTATATTTAACAGAAAACATGATTTATTTCTATTGTAATTCATTAATTTTGTGGTAGATACAAGACGGTATTTCAGAGTCTGCTAGACGTCTAGGAAGATTTTGTGGCAACCAGATATCGTTGATTCCTGTAGTATTTTCTGGAACAATTTTTGTAATATTCAAGTCAAATAATTCGACCTCTATGTCAGGATTCAAAGCGGACTATAAGGAAGAGGCAATTTTAGGTAATGTAAAAGAATATACGTAGGTAGTATTAGTAATTCAAATAACACTTGTATTACTCAAAGCGTTGTCTGGATTTCAAACGTTCAAACCAAAAAAAAACATTTTGAAGAAAAGCTAGAAGCTATATGACCATAAAGGACATTAAGCAAACAGTAAACTTTTTCTAAAGAGTTAGCATCTATAAAAATATAAAGAAGTAGTTAGATACAATTATGAACCTAGATGTTATGCTGAAGCACATATACCGATTAGATGCGATAGTTAGTCAAAGATTCCAACACGCGAAGCTGAATGATTATATATATATTATACAAATATAGCCTTTGTATGAGGTCGATACAAGGATATATTGACCTGAAAGAAGTATATTGACTGAGGACGAAGTCCGAGGTCGATATACTTCTTTGGGTCGATATATCCTGTATTGACCTCATACAAAGGCTATATTTGTTATATTATTAATTTCCGACCATATTTGTATCAAAAATCGTCATTTAGGTTTGTTGGAATTTTATAAATATTACATCAATTTGTCTCCTTGACAATAACAACATATTAGTTGTTATTTAATTAACTTTTTTTTTGACATCTTATGTATTTGAAGATTTTTTCCGTCAAATTATTGATCGCAGATATCATGTGTTTCAAAACGTTAAACAATATCCTGAAATTCCTTACATGACGTCACAAAGTATATTGGTTTTTAGATATTCTAAAAATAACCGTGCGATATGCATTTTACCGGTCAATATGCTTTTTGCTCTACGCCGTTTTCTCTCTACCTTCGAAAATATAGTTTAACATGTGACTATGCCTAAACGAATCAAATTTGTTAAATAATACGAATTGTGAAGGTGGTCGTGTGGTCTAGCGGGACGGCTGCAGTGCAGGCGATTTGGTGTCACGATATCACAGTAGCATGGGTTCGAATCCCGGCGAGGGAAGAACCAAAAATTTGCGAAAGCAAATTTACAGATCTAACATTGTTAGGTTGATGTTTAGACGAGTTATATATATATATATATATATATATATATCAGGATAGTCGTCTTCAATAGACACGTTACGCTTATAAAAATACATATTTTCATTTATCAGACTTTTGTTTAATTTATAACACAAAGTGTTCATGTTGCTTTCATAAAGATGTTTATTTTGTCTTTAATTTTACAAATATCAATTAACTAATCAAATACACAATGTTTTTCATAAACTCTTACCGTAAAATTTCATAAATTTTTTGACCATTTCCAATTCATACACAGGACATGGTGTACATGTATGCTTTTAAGATTTAAAAATCTAATGAGCGATATCATTGGAGTGTCGGATACAGAAACTTAAAAATAAAAATAAAATTAATTAATGATTAACTCAAAGACAATTCAATCATAACACGATTGTATAGACTTACTTAAGGTAAGTGAGAAGAAGTGTAGATTATTGTTTGATTTAATGAATTTTCAAAAGCTCGAGATATCCTTGGGTCAATCATCTCAGACATTTTTTTTGTATTTAGCATGTTATATAATAGTTTACCTCACCCTTGGTTTAAAAAATGTAAAAGCCTATCAAATACAATAATTCAATTTATCTGAAGAATTTCATGTCAAAAAATTTAGATCAATTTTAAAAATAATCTTTTGTCTCATAAATTAAACATGTTAAATGAAGTTTAAAAAAATCCTTCAGGATTTATTGCAGCTGCGGTCCTTGCATTGTACAATGTAGCATATCTAATTTGTCGAGGACAAATATATTTAAGTTATAGTTTACAAACTTTCATATACTCACCTATATATTTTCGATTTTTTATTCTACACAAATTAAGCCGTGCATGTTGATACAAATTTATACTTTAAAATTAACAAAAGATTACAAGATTGAAGTCACTACGATCATCTGTCGTCGTCCGGCATACTTTAGCATTTACAAACATCTTCTACCTTTTAACGTCAAATTCAAAACAATCATCATTGGTTTATCTCTTTCAAACAAATGTGTGCCCGGTTTTCTCTTTTGTCAATTGACATTTACGACATAGCTACTTATATAATATATCAGTGAAATGCAAGTTATTTTTATGATCTCTAAACATGCTAAACGTATATTAATAGAGATAATCTGACAGGAGCGAAATACTTACAGAAATTCCAGACCACTTTATAAAAGATGGTGTTTCAATATGACGTTTTTTTCTTCATTTGTTTATTTTGTTGCATATTAACTTAAAAAATATTCAATATGATCTACAGATATGTAAAAATTTTCGAAATCAACTGCTGACATAAAATCATATCTTTGAAAGTTAACCAAATATAAAAGTTGATAATAATTTGTCGAGGCAGATGTCCGATGTAACAATAAAACTTTATATTTGTTATCAGTTATTTGTGTTGTATATGAACATATGAATCTGGCTTTAGATATTCTCGTTTTCATTGTTTTTATCTCTCATTGATCAAATATTTGTCATAAAGAGTAAAATCACGAAAATACCGAGGAAAATTTAATTGGAAATTCCCTAATCACATGGCAAACTCAAATGACAAAACACAGCAAAATCGAATGGACAACAAGTGTCAGATTCCTGACTTTGTACATGCATTTTCAAATGTAGAAAATGGTGGATTGAACCTAATTTAATAGCGCTAAACCTCTCACTTGCACGACAGTCTCGTAAAATTCCGTTATATTTACCTCGACAATAAATGTCTCTTAATCTGCTGGTATATATGTTTACTTAGAATGCAGCGGATACCTGAATGTCTCAGCTGGTCGAATTCAATCACCAAATTATCCAGAACATTATAGTATAAACACAGATTGCGAGTATAGGATAGCCATTCCGTACAACGGATTGATCAACCTTACATTTATCGAGTTTGAGTTAGAAAAGAAAAGTGACTGTAATTACGATTTTGTGGAGGCAAGTATCCGTTACTTTTATATTATTTTTATTTGGAGGGGAAGTTTTTATACTGACACTAACCAATAGATTCTGGCAATAGGAAAAACCCGGTAAAAAATTATGCACTTTTAAAAGAAGCATCGAACAATTAATATTCGATGTTTTTGACTTCATTCCTTATCTAAGCGCTAATGAGTCTTTGAGAGCGAAATATGCGTCTTTTGTACATTATTTGAATTTTGTTTTTCCAGGGTTTCATGACTATACCCAAACTGAACATTTTTTGCAATGACTTTGTTATATTGATTTTTCACTAAGCTGTTTAACTGATGCCTAATTTTGTACATGTGCGAAATGCATTTGTTCCGATTTCAAAGGACGCAATGCTGAAATATACATATGTACACTTGCATGCAAATTTGTCCACTATTATGTAAATACTACAAAGGTTGCCGTAAAATGTTACATCACATTTTAAACATTTTGACATTCCAATTAAAAACTTATAATAGTTTGGGTTACTATGGTGATTTGATTCTATTCATCATTCATCATTCATCAGTCTGGATAATATTCCAAAGTTTTAAAAAATGGGACAAAAGAGACCAGAGAGACAGTCAAACTCATTAATCGAAAATAAACTAACAACGCCATGGCTAAAAATGAAAAAGACAAATAGACAAACAATAGTACACATGACATAACACAGAAAACTAAAGATTAAGCAACATGAACCCCACCAAAAACTGGGGGTGATTTCAGGTGCTCGGGAAAGGTAAGCATATCCTGCTCAACATGTGGCATCCGTCGTGTTGCTTATGTGATAACAAATCCGATAAATAAGCTAATTTGGTGGGTCACATTCAAGAAAGGGAAGGGGATTGTAGTTATGACGTAAGTAACAAATCCGATATCATTTGTGAAACGGTTATTCCATAACAGTCAATCAACTTGTGATAGCGTCCGTAAAATTTACGAAGGAATGCTTTCAAATTCACTATTTGGAACTCTTGGTTTAATAGCTTCCTTGTGAGCAGCAACCCTCTATCAGGATAATCATGATAGGAAATGCCTTAAAAGTTCGGTAATATAACATGTACAGTAACTGATTACAAATACACTGTTTTATAATGATATTTATATTCTTGTTCTTCATTTATGCCAATATGATTTGTCATGTCAAAGATAAGGTGTATAACGATCATATATTAATACAAGCACACATCTTATCGGTCAAATTATTATTGATGAAGACAACATACGCCGTGTTAATTTCATACGTTTTTCTTCATTACTCTATTGACAGATATTTTGTGTAAGTTGCAAACTCAAATGAACGCTAGTTTTGTGTAAAAATACACGAATGCATACTATTGAGCTACATATACATAATTTATCGGGCAGTCTTTTTGGTAGTATTCTAAACGCCAAATTCACTCCGAGATAATTAAGTAATACATGTGAAAGGACATCATAATAGTATATCTAAATATGAAATTAAGCAAATTTTCAAACAAAAGTATGGAATATGTGGTTAATAAAAAAAAACCTATTGAAAACAAATACAGATCTTTACAAAAAGAAAAGATTTTTCATTAATAATGGAATGAGTTTGTATTCAACGCATAATTTTCAATAGGCTATATTACAGTGTTTAAAAAATATAATTGATACAAGTATTTGCTCTGTTTCTCAATTTGATTTTCGCAACAGAAAGGATGACAATTAGACTATAAGTTATATGGTTCGCTACTAACCCCTTACGGATCCATAGAGGGTTAGTAAAATCCAAAGGGGATGAGGCCGGAGGCCGAGTCCCCTATGCATTTTATTCACCCTCTATGGATCCGAAAGGGGTCAGTAATTAACCGTTTAACTAATTTATCGGACGCTGGACTTTTTCTGCGGCGTTTTGTTGAAAAATAAACAATGAAACACAACAACATTAATAGATGATGTCGCCATTAACGCGTCATGAACCCCATATGAAACTTACTAACCCCATACGGTCTCATAGGGGGTCACCACGTGACGGCGTTTAACCAATCACAACGTGATAATTCATCTGTGGTCCGATAAAATTTAATAGATGTTTCCTCAGATGTTTTACTACATCATGAACATGGCTTATTTTCGTTCTCATTCAGGAGTTGTACAAAGTCTAAGTGAGAAGGTGACGCCATTACGAGATTCATAAGTGATGTTATGATAATTTATATTTTATAATTGCAGATCTACGATTTAAATACTTCTATCGGGAAATTTTGTGGACTTGAAATTCCTGTTTCGCCATTAACATTATCCAGCAGTATTCGAATTGTGTTTCATTCTGACCATTCGAATACGTTCAAGGGATTTTGTGCCATCTTTTCACAAATGACTTGTAAGTTGTCTTGTAATTTTTTTATACTCTTTATTCTTTATTTTAAGTGTTGGTGATAAAAAAAACAAAAAAAACTAAAACATGCAATTATAAATGAACGAAATTCAAAATTAACAACTACTTTTTACATTTGAAAACGACAATGTAAAATTAAGAGCGTTTAATATAATGGTACGTGGTTTGATGTAAACCGATTGAAATCTTAATTGTACTATTAAAATTCAATAATAAACGTTTCTTATTCTTTTTTAAGCCTTACTGTTGGTTTATGAATTCGTAATTAATAACAACAGTTGCTAAGTTATGCCATTTTTGGAAAAGGTCATATGCTTTTGTCTCAAAAAGAAAAATATTATATTTATGTTTCTGAAAGAGAAACCTAATAACACAACGAACGTAACTCAGAGTTAAATTATGGCTTCCATGTCAGGCTTTTCATTTACCTATTTTATTTTATTTACGATTTTTAAATCAACGCTTTCTTTATATGATGTTAAATTGTGTTCTATGTTGTGCGTAATTTCAAAAAGTTTAAATTCGTGTATATGATGATTTCTGTTTAATAACATGATCAAGTATGAAATGTACATTTTACCTTTGATATTTTGCTTTGAAGTCATTTGAACCCATACACAGTGTTTTTTAGCACACATTTACAAGTTTTCGTCATATCAAATTGCTTAATTTTGTCTTCTAACTTTCATAGTTCATACTTTTTCGTGTACTAAGTAACTACGCATGGATGATCACAAGGGTAAGAGTTCATTGTATAGTAATCAAGATATTGAAATACAAATTGCTACTGGCTATTTTCAAAAAAATCAAACTAAAAAGTGTGTTATTAGTTTTCAAATTAATTTTTAAACATCCCACTATTTAATCTTTGGATCAAAAATGTTTTTGACAATTAAATGTTTCTTTCAATTTATATTATCTTCCATGCAATAACTTTGTACACAAAATAGAGTGAACCATGACACCTTGGAAAGGGAAATACAAGCTATTTGATATATTTCGTCATGGATGGATTGATTATGGGTTGCTTAATGTCCAGTTACAGATATTTCATGCATATAAACTATTCACTAGACTGCCTTTGAGATTATACCAGGGGCAGAACCATCCATTTTTAAAAGGGTTCCAATAATCTTATTCATAGCATTGATCAGCCCCCAAATAAGCGTTTTCCACCACCCTCTTTTGGAATCTGCCACTGCAAACTAATTTATCAGGGATAGTAAAAACTTTATACAAATATACCAATAAACATACGTACACCAGCAACTACATTCTTTTCATTCTGAAGTCAGTATCTTTCAATGATAATAGTGAGTAGATTTACAAAACTATGTAAATGAGCTACAGCTAGTCAGCCAAAACATATCAATAGACTAATTACAGGATTACTCAAGTTGTAAATATGTGCTAAATTGGATAGTGTATAGAAATGTATATACTATGAAAATACGAGCTTGGGGCAAAGCCCCGCGCTCTCATTTTCATAGTATATACCTTTATATACACTAACCGACACTTATGTATGACATATATGAAACACATGGTCAGACAATTTCTGCTAGAATTCAGTTGCAATTATGATGTCTATTTTATTCATTACAACCAATAGAAAGATCGTTGATGCTTTTGATGCTTGAAATTTTTAAATAAAACCCATACTTAGTGTTTATTATGTTTGACTTATATGTAACACATGGTCAGACCATCTCTGCTAGAACTCAGTTGCAATTATGATGTCTATTTTGTTTATTACAACCAATAGATAAAACTTTGATGCTTTCGTAGCTCGAAATTATTAAATAAAACACATTTTCCTTGAAAGTTTTAAACTACTAGTGTTTAAAAACTATCTCAATGTTATCTGTTGCGAGACATTATCTTTTTAGGTCGATTCATTGGTAATATTTTACACTTTGTGTGACATCTGGTGTCTCTTTGGTAATTTCCACAGTCAAGATATTTGGAAGTCTAAATCTACTTTTGCTTTCAAATGTTCGGCTTTGAACGTTCCAAATTAAGACAAAAGATCTGCACATGTATGCAATTTGTAAAATCCAACTTGTTATGTTTTAAAGAGCTATACAAACAAAATCGTCGTAAATTCTTTAAATCCGCACATAGAATCTGCGTTCTGCACTCTTGATCCAAAAGGTTAGAAAATATGTTACAGACAATGGTTTCATTTGCAAAAGAAAATAAATGATGAAAGGCATAAAGGACAATGAATAAACCTCAAACCTTAATTGGCCATACCTTTAGCGACCCGGTCGTATGGTGCTTTTTTTTTCATAAATACTCAGTTACCCAGTTTTTCAGTTATACAACAGAAAAACAGAATCTTGAAAAAAATTGGCCTCAACTAAACACACAGAGTTCACATAAATATGCATTTCCATATATTTCAAATTCTAATATTTACCGCAGTATGCTGTTAAATAAGACATAATATCAATTGACATATTTGAATTTCAGACGTTTTCTTTAATCACTAGGGTCTAATCTAGAACTCTATTTTCTTCTTCATTTAGACTATCAAACCACTGAGGAATTGCCGTCAACAGTTATTGCATCGTCTTCATCGATGTCGAATACGACATTTACACCCCCCTCTATGAAATCAACATCAGTCGACTCAGGTAAAATAGTGTGGGTTGTTCATTGATTATTGGTTTTAAAAAGTGCCATTACAATGTAACTTGAGACTCAATTGCAGTTCAAGACGTATTAAACATAACATGTGTATGAATGTATCTATTAAATTTGAAAATATACTCTAAATTATTTTACTCATGTGCTTGTTTGTCTATTCCGAAGGATTTTTATTTCAAGCGATTGAATGAGTCGACGCTGTTTGCGCATTGATACTTACCTTTCACATTGCCACCATATAACATTGGTTAGCTCTTTTAATGATATGAAATTCCGGATGCATATTCATTTTCGAAGTCATGCATAATGCATATTTCTAGAATTAGAAATAAGACATACCAAAACATTCAAACCCATTCGGTAAAATGTAAGAATATAAAAAAGTTTTATCCAGATTTAATCTTAGATACATGATTTTTTACCTAGTTGTTTGTGGTAACTGATAGTACTCTCAGATCTTAACTTCGTATATTTTTGTTGTTGAATATACAAGTACCCGGTCACGTTCACGTGAACTCTGTGTAGTATTTGTAGTTGTATACATCTGATAAGTTAAGCCTTTTTCAACTGATTTGTATAGTTCGTTCTTATGTTGTACTGCTACATCACTGTCCCAGGTAAGAGGGAGAGTTGGGATTTCGCTAACATTTTTAACCCCGTCACATTATGTATGCATGTGCCTGTCCCATAGTCAGGAGTCTGTAATTCAGTGGTTGTCGTTTGCTTATTTGTTACACATTTGTTTTTTCGTTCATTTTGTGTATATAAATTAGGCCGTTAGGTTCTCGCTTGAATTGTTATACATTGTCATTTATAGGCCCTCAAAACTATGCTGTAAGGGCTTTTCTCATTGTTGAAAACCGTATAGTGACCTATAGTGACCTATAGTTGTTAATTATTGTGTCATTTTGTCTCTTCGGAAGATTTTGCCTATTGCCTTACGTATTTTAATTACAAAATTAGATATTCAAATAGATTAAGTTGAGTTTATTCTGTCTTGTATCCTATCTAGTAGGAATGGCTGTCTAGCAGCTCTCAGAGCTAAGGACGATAATGTTAATTTTTCTTTACCTCAAGAATTATTTTTCTATATATAGTTTAATCCAGCAGAAGAAAAAGTAAACATACCTTTTTTTGACTATTGTTAAATTTTTATGAACAAACGGTGTATTCATTTGGAAAATATACCAAACAAAAATACAAAAAAGTTGAAAACTTCACATTTTTTTTTCTTAATTAGTTCTTTCATTTAATTTTTTTCCGAGCCTCAATTTGTATAAATATTTTATATTTTATCATTGACATAGGGTACATATCTGGCCAATGACTGTAATATACTTTTAAATTTATAAGAGAAACAATAAGTAATACTCAATGTCTGCCAGTTTTAACTTTTAAAGAATATTGATATTAACTTTATATCACTAAAACAAACAGTTTGAAATTCTTATGATTGTGCACAAATTATAAGATAAACATGCAACATATGTTTGTAAACATTCCGAATACAAGTACTTGCATTCTTATGTTTGTAAATTCAACCGTTTCCAACCAAACTATATTTTGTGTTACATTTCAGCAGTTATTGGTGTTGCTACTGGCGTTATAATTGGACTTGTATTGGTAGTTGTTTTCATTATTGTATGCGTCATGTTAGATCGACGAAGGAGAATAGAGAAACATCAGCAAGAAAGGTACGGTTTATATCAATATTCATTTGAAAATTCGAGAAAAAAATGAACAAAAATTATGGTTCGTCTTGGGTTTACTGATAAGGATTGGAAAAGTAATCGTGCTTAAATATAAAGACATAAGAATAATTGACCAACAGAGAAAAGAGAAATATTGTAAAGAGAAAAACATCAGAGAAGATAGGACCCTCATGAATTTTAAGAATTTTACCACTGAAATTTAAAATAATAAAATGTTCATAAAATTACAAAACAAAATAATGAGCATATTCTTATCTTATTTTGCATCTGAAAAGCTTAAAGTTAGTAAGAACTTGAATAACAAACCTGGTCCAATGTAATGTTATGTGAAATCCATTTGAAGAATAATCATCAGAATACATGCAAAAAATAATAAAAATAGCCATAAATTGAAAATATTGTGAAAAATTGTTTATGTAGATGAGTACAGTCATATACTATCTACATATTCAACGATTTCTGTGTCAATGTTTTATTGGATTGATCTGATATACAATAAGTCCAAACTAAAATTATAAAAGTACTCCGAGGAACATTTAAAACGGAAAGTCAAAATAATCAAAAGGGAAAAAAATTAAAAGCTCAAACGTGTCAAATTAATTATTAACAACTGTCATGTTTCTGACTTGGTACATTCATTTGCTTATGTAAACCTGGCTTTATAGCTAGCTTAACCTTTCACTTGATGATCGGATACAAGTTCATTATATTGACATCGCTATGCGAACAAAACACAGAGAAATAATTGGTAAAAATGTCAAAAATAGGGCTACAGCGGTCAACATTGTGTCATTATCTTATTAAAGATGAAAACAAACATATATGTAATCTAACAATAGCAAAATAACACAATGACGGGATGCATGAGTACAGATTCACGCCATGTTTGGCAAAGATATCTAAAAGGGCATGTAGACAAAGTATATTAGCAAAACTGAACTATAACAATACAAAAATTATAATTTAAGAACAACAATACAGTGACAGCATGTGACCATAAAAATTACGTATTCTTGCGCTTTGTGGAAGATCATAAGAAATTACTTTGTTTAAATTCTTTTTATTCTTTTCAGAAAAAGTTCCGAAAAGCAACCATTTGATAGTTTGGATCATGATCACTCCAGCATGGAAAAAATTGATCACAACAGTACTTCACACTCTGATCGGCACATAATTTCGAATGGCAAATCTTATTTTGGAACAGAAATAAATGTATATGCCAATGACACTGAAATTACTAAAGAGGTCATTGTAAATGACGATGTTAACAATGTATATTCATATTCCAACCTTCTAACCGCTGATACATCGAATAACAGACAGCTTGTTGATAATTCGTATTATGATCTATCGGAAAACTACAACGAAGTTAATAAAAGTCTCAAAACATGTGAAAGGGGACAATTTAAAGAAGAAACGAATAACAGCGAGTACATTGATAATGAAGAGGCTTTTTACATTTTAAATGGAAAACCACAGAAAACCAACGATACAGAAAACTTTGATCGAACTATACAAGATGTGTACGACAAAACAACACATATAACGAATACAAGTTACTCTGATTTAGGTCTATATGATCATTCAACAAATATTTAATTACAAATTAATTGTTTAAGTTTCAAAATAGTTTAAATATTATATCGATTTTGTTTTAATCTTATTGTTGATATTTTTTTTTTCATATTTTTAGTTTGTTATCCATATTTTAATCTCTTAATCGTATTATGACTTTTGAACAGCGGTATATACTACTGTTGATTTTATTTTTAACCTTTTGAGTTTGTATGGGCATGTATGGGTTTGAAGCAGCATTTTGTTATTCAACTAATATTTCTGAGTCTTGTTAGAGTTCATGTATATCATTTTTTGTGTGTGAAGAAACTCTAGCTTTATATGAGTATTGTTGACAATATATGAACATTTGGTGTATGTATGTCGAAAATGTACCTGCGGTTCTTTTTGGATTGTTGAAATCTACGATGTGGTTTTACTGTTAGCTGATCGACAAGTAACTTACATTCCTTTAATTTACCCTTTAAAGATTTAATGTTACAATTTGACAATGGAAATAACACTTTCCAAAAGTTGTTGAGATTGAAACACGTGTCTTGATGTAACCTCTCCAGGAACATAGAAACACAAATATTTGACAGTCGATTGCATTTAGCATGTTTAAGTACACAAAGAACTTTTGATATAAAAGGAAACGAAATAAAAGCCAATTACAAGAAATAATCAACTCTTGCAAAGTTGTGGAACCTTGTTGTATGCATATTGTGTAGAACCCGATAAGTTTTTTCAATAAAGTCTCTTGATTTGGTAACAATATTGACCATGTGGCAGAAATATTGAAGAAAGTGAGACTGCAATGTACTTGAGGATGTACTAGGGTGAAAAAGAACAAAATATCTAGAACTCGTAATTGATACTTAAAATCGGAAAAGCATTAGTTAAGGAACAATAAAACATAAAGCTATCTGCTAACAAATTTCTAAACCTGACCTGTAATCCGTAAGTTTTTAAATACTTTACCGGTTTTATAGTGTTCCTTTTTATATATTTCATGGACGTATAATCTATTCTTTCAATTTGTTTTTTCTACTGTACATGTTATATATTTTTTTGCTGCGACTCGACCCATGTACACTGACAGGGTCGTCACCCAAAACTAAATGTATTGTTTTGGAAGGGTTTGTGGAGACCATTCATTGGTTTTCTTCCTGGTGTTTTGTATACTAATATTTGCCCTTTGGAAGTTTCTGTTTTTGTTTTTCGAGGAGATGTTTAATTTATGTTCCACTTATGGGTTTGAAAGTCTTATTGGTATCTTTTACACCCATACGTCCAATGTGACGAGAACAAGAGTTAACCAAACAGTTTAGTGTAAACAACATAACGACTAGTACAATTTAGCAATTGATATATGTTTCTGATGAAGTATTTTAACGATATGAAAATATAATAAATATACAAAGATACGTAAGGGTCAATTAAAACATGACAAGAAGTATAAAACAAAATATCACAAACAGAAAAAGAAAAAAAAAAAACAATTGTCTCATTGTATTTACTTACAACGTTTACAATAAACCTATTAACTCGTTGGCACGCAACAAATCGTGTCTGATTTTTGTTTATTTGGCGAACATAGGTTTCTTTTTATAACTGACTTATTAGAAAGATTTTAGAACCGATATTTCGGCAGGTATTCTGATAACAATCATAACATGTTCTTCGTACATTAAAAGGAATAAATGTATTTAGATATCTATCGAAATTTATCTCATGATTATATTATATACTCATTTTATTGTTTTACTCAATCAAAAATCTATAAAATAATTGCGCATTGTGGTTTTTTGTTTTCTTGTGTTCGAATATTCGTGGATTGAATGAAACTTCGATGATTAAATAAAGTCTGAATATATTCCGTTTGGAAATTAATGTGATCCGAGGTTCATTTAAATTCGTGGTTGTTCTATACTTACGATAACTTACGAATATTAATGAATCAACGGTATGTGAAAATCCGTCAAAACTTGTTTTCATACACAACACACGTTTATTTAAAAGAGATAACTACTCACATGTACACCAGGCTTTGATATCTGAGATAGGACAACCTTTTTCGATTTGTGTTTTGATTTATCGGTTTATAGCAAAAAATCGAGACAATCTGGCAGTCCATTATGATAATTGTCGATAGTGAACTCCTTGAGGCATGAGTATGACCATTTACGTGCACATATTTTAAAGCCTACACAGAACAACAGTAAAGTGCAAATAGAGTTTCTGTTAAGTTTTTTATGTCGTTTTATTGTAAAATTTAGTATGAAATCTGTATTTGTTTGTCCATAGTATTAGTAACTAAGCTCCAAGTATTTCAAACATTTTTTTCTTAGAGCAAAATAAACAAGCTAACTGATTATACATTGTTGTATTCCATATAAACTAAAACAATACAGTCCTTGGATGGTGTAAACTTCCCACTAACACCATACACCATAACACCATACACCATACACCATTACACCATACACCTTGTACCATTACACCATACACGTTACACCTTTGCACCATACACCTTACACATTACACCATACACCATTACCCATTCTATCTACACGATCCGAAATTACCCATATTGCAATTAAATTTCCAATATTAAGATTATTATTATTGTTTATGTTTACAATTTGAAAAAACAAAATAAAAAAAAACTTTGTTTTCAACTAATGAAATGTCGTACACCATCATTCACACCATTCCCGATCACACGTTCCACAATCACACCATTCCCCATACACCATTACACCATTCCCCTTACACCATACACCATAGCACCATACACCTTACACCATTGCACCATACACCATACACCATTACACCATACACGTTTTTTGGGGAAGTTTACACCATCCAAGGGCTGTACACATGGTAAAGTTAATACCATTAATATTTCGTTGTTTACCAAAAATTTATATATAGATATTTTCAAAATTGTTAAATTCAGACTTTATCATAAACATGTTTAAATCATGATTAACAGGACAGCAAATAAAATGGACGATAAACTTGCATCCACAAATTGTGTATGAATATGTACAATTAGTTTGCATACTTATATAGATATAGGAAGATGTGGTGTGAGTGCCAATGAGACAACTCTCCATCCAAATAACAGTTTAAAAAGTAAATCATTATAGGTTAAAGTACGGCCTTCAACATGGAGCCTTGGCTCACACCGAACAACAAGCTATAAAAGCTACAAAATTACTAGTGTAAAACCATTCAAACGGGAAAACCAACGGTCTAATACTTATGTTCTTTTATACTGTTTGTTTTTAAATCATTTTACTTGAACTGTGAATACTCGCACACTTTTACATCTAATTGTCTTGAATTTTGTTTTTGTTGAAGGCCGTACGATTACGCCTAGTTTATATCATCTATGTTATTCAAAATCTTGAGGAGAGTTGTTTCATAGTCAAATATGGAATGATGTACGGTGTCCTATAATATTAATTTATGTATAGTCTGGCCAATTCATGGAGAGCCGTCTTATTGGCAATAATACCACATCTTTTTATTTTAAAGTTTATTCAAACGATCGATACGATTACATAAATAGTATCAATGTGGACATTTGGCTGTAGTATCAGCTGAATTTTAGAATTAATGTCTATATCAATGATACAGGTATAGGTTTAAAATAATTTATGATAACGAAAGGCACACTAAAATACTTTCCAGAGAAACATACATTATGTTTGTGAAATTTATAACGTCATTACGGAGAAGGGCATATTTAACTAGATAAGTTATTTAAATATCGTAAAAATAAACCAAGCGAACATTATTATACAAAAACAGAAAATTAAGGAAAAGGAAATAATTTGTCATTTTGTTATCATTTCGAATTGTTCTTTGACAAATCATTTATGACTGCTTCATTTAATTCGAAATTGTGTGAATGACTATATTTCATGTTTAGTTATAAAAACATAAATGTTGTTACTTTAGCCTTGGTCACACCTTACCAGATAGCTCGAACGGACGCCTAATTGATAACTTTTGTCAATCCGTTCATGTCCGTTAGACGTTCGTTTTTATCCGTTAGGCGTCCGTCCATATCCGTTGCATGGCTGTTAAGCGTACGTTTTATCCGTCGACGTCCGTTCTGTCCGATGGAAATTTTTTAGCATGTTCAAAACTTTAAACGGACGTCTAACGGATGAAATGTCCATTGGACATCGGTTAGGCGTCCGTTAGGCCTCCGTTAGGCGTCCGTTTTGTATGGTATTCATCCGTATCGTTTCCGTTTTGTATCGGTTACATGTCCGTTATATATCCGTTGGAGGTCTGGCAGATAAATTTACCAACGGACGTCTAACGGATAAAACGGATGATGAACGAAAGTGAAACGGACTTTTATCGGACGTATAACGAATACAACGGATGATGAAAGATCTGAAACGGAAAAATGCTAATTGAAAACTTCTTAGCAGAAATGTCAATTAGATTTCTTAAGGTTAGTGAATTCTTTTTTTTTTAACAAGATAAATAAATATTTATTTCAAATATTGGCTTGCTACAATATCATTCCAGAATTCAAGCTCCTCCTGATTTTCCCTGTTAAAATAGAAGTAAAATACATATTACATTTTTTACATCATATATATATATATATATATATTTTACATCATATATATATCGAAATTCGGATTTGGTGTATTAAAAAATATTGACACCGTGGCATAACATCGTGGCCACAAGTTAAAATTTGTTTTCTGTTTAGTATTAAATTTATATTAAGATCAATTTTGTAACATCTTGTGATCAATTTTATTTGGCAATCGCCAATGGCAGTCAGCAGGATTAAAGAACATCAGTTGTTCGACCTGTTAGTCAAATGCGTTTTGTTTAAATATACTTTTTCACTTTTTTGGTCTTTTGGAAAATGTTGTTTGTGCTGTTATAGACCCTTCTACAACGAAATTTGTTTTACATGCACACGTATAAAAATTGCGGTTTTTTATCCAACGCAATCATAGGTTTGAACGTAGTTTTCAATTAAGACTCGTTTATATATATATATCGGTGTTGTCGTAGAAGTTAACAATAAAGTACAGGTTCCAGCCCCGGCGCCGGGGAGGAAGTTACGAATCAAATCTACTCTAACATCGTTAGGTTGATTTTCTAGGCACTTTATACATATTCTAAGGCCTGGTATTTCTTAATCATCGATGGACAAAGTATAATTTGCAGTTGTCACTACACACAGACAGACATATACACATATATATATACAGTGATTGTATGCTTCTATTAATAGATTAGCATCCTGCAATTATACTGAAGAGATGAGTAGATGATCATTTCTGTACACTAAAAATAAATACTTCGTGTATTGTATCAGAGATCCTTGTTTAATTCCTACGAGCAGGTAACACCTCCCGAAATATATATATTAGATAATATCACTTAATCACTTAATATGACTATTCATTTGTTTTCTAATAGTTGCTAAAACATTACTTTTAATTGTCAAACACATTCTTCCATTGAACTCATTGAGAAAAATTGAGAAAACTTTAACATTTTTTGTCCTTTGATCAGATATGCAGAAGGCTGTGTAAATTGAAAAGTCAAAATATTCTTCTTCAGAAGTTTTATATCCAAATACTTAGTGTCTTAGTTTTATCTAAACAGTGATTTTACTGTTCTTTAAAATTTCATTTATTTTATTCCAAAAAAGTTTTAAATACGGACAAAGTATAACGAATGGATCATACTCTTTTTCTTCGATACAAAACAAAGGAACTATTGTATACAATTTTTATATCAAAATTATAAAAACCTTCTTTGTCTCTAACTCAAAATATAGACAATTTTGTGTTTAGGGTGTCTTAAAATACCAACGGACGTCTAACGGATGTTGTCCTGTACCAAGTCAGGAAGATGGCCATTGTTATATTATTGTTCGTTTCTGTGTGTGTTGCATTTTAACGTTGTGTCGTTTGTTTTCTCTAATTTTTGAGATATTAAGATAAGACGTGGCACGGTACTTGTGTATCCCAAATTCATGTATTTGGTTTTGATGTTATATTTGTTATTCTCGTTGTTTTTTGTTTGATGCTTGGTCCGTTTCTGTGTGTGTTGCGTTTCGGTGTTGTGTCGTTGTTCTCCTGGTTTATTTAATGCGTTTCCCTCGGTTTTAGTTTATTACCCCGATTTTGTTTTTTGTCCATGGATGTATGAGTTTTGAATAGCGGTATACTACTGTTGCCTTTATTTAAAATCTTTTGACAGCTTCCGAAGTGCTAATTTTTAACCTTTTTTCAGCTGGACCAAATCACTACTTTCCTGTAAAATTCTGGACCCAAGTTTGTTTACAGTGTAATTTCAACCCCCCTACTTACAATTTGAGGCATTAAACCTAAACATGGAGAAATAAATTTGAAAGGGGTATAAAAATTAATGGCAAGTAACCCACTGTTAACACTAGGGAATATATTCGTGAACAACAAAAATCAAGAGACGATAATTGTGGTATCGGACCAGCTTTTAAAGAGCCATTTAATTATGAATTTAGAATAACAAACGCGAACACAGGTTTATTATTGTACTCTAATACAAAGCTGCTTATATTGAAAAGAATGAACACAATGATTTGTGTAAATTCCATTCAAATGAAAAATATATTGCACTGAGTTTATAAACGAGAAATCGATAACAGTTTTTGCAGAAGTATAAAAATTTGATAAACTTTAATATCTACTGTTATCAGCATGAACATATTATTGTATAACGAGAAAATGGAAATTTAGACAAATATAGAACAAAATTAATGTTCGCCATCGTACTATGTTTTAACAGTTAAATTGGGAATGGAAATGGGGAATGTGTCAAAGAGACACCAACCCGACCATATAACATACAACTTCAGAAAGTCACTAATAGGTCTTCAATGCAGCGAGAAATTCCTGCACCCGGAGACGTCCTTCAGCTAGAAGGTAGTATTAATGTAATCAAATGTAATCGATATGTGCATGTGTATAACGTGACGTTTTGATTTGATTAAACTTTAATCATTTATAAATGGTTAATTCTTTGTTAGTGGTTTCTCCATCACAAAATACTAAAAAAAAGTATTCCAAAATTATCTGGGTTTGAAGTTAGAGAATTATATGACAACAACAAAGAGAAAACATCTAAGCGCTTACGCTATGCATGTACAAAAAGCCAAGGCTGACTATGTTCTTTTGGAATTAGTATTGACCTCTTTTTATAAATGACAACATAACTAAACAAGTGATGTCTTGCATTTATAAAATCGTATGGTCCTATATTCTGTCCGTATTAAGTTTTTTTATATTGTTGGTATTGCACATGGTCTTGTTTTTCTCATAGTGTTTATGAGATCTGTATACTCAACGTATTGGTTGCATAGTAATTGTTACGTAGTGTATACGAACATGATTGATAAATTACTTTATGTGGCTGTTCATTACTTTCAGTAACTGATTCTTATTTAATCTTGGTAAGGTGTGTCATTGCCTTGACAAACGCTCTGGTTTCGTTTTTGTTTTTGTCGGTATGCTGAGTCTAGCACTTGCATCTGAATTTTATGTATAAATATAAAATATATGCGGTTTGGAAATGCCTAAACAAACAATTGACCAAGTCACGATCTTCGACAGTTGTTTCCATTTGTTTGAAATGCAAGAGTTTTTTTTATTTGTTGAGGGTCTATCTGTTTGAATTTTCCCTAGAATTCGATGAATTTTTCTCCCGTTCTTTTCTACAGTTGTCACAGGAAAGGGCGAGGGAAGGATTTTTGAGGCTATTCCCTCAACTCGGTCTAGTGTTTTTGGCATGTAAATCATACACTATACTTAGGTAGGTGTTGAGGGAGACGAGCATAGGATTGGCTCTTATGCTACTCACTCCAGACTGGGACAAAGAGGATAACTTTTAAAAAAACTCTTTTTGAGGCCTGATCATTTTGTCAGAGGCTTTTACATTGTGGATGGAAGAAAGGATGCCACGGTCATTTTTAATGTGGACAAATGGGTATCCCGTGGTGAACTGCGATGTGTGAATGTCGTGGTGATCGTTATTTTTGGCCGAAAATTGTAGTAATTTTAAATATGTTTTAGTACTATATAATAGTGATTTTATTTTGTTTTAATCAATCTATCCAAAACTACATCGAAGAAATGAATTGAGGACTCATCTTTGAAATTTACGTCCTATTTTGACCGGAAGTGTCAACTTTAAATTTAAACATTTACAACATGATAGAATAAGTGGTTTTGGGGATGACTTAAAGCCAAAAGTTAATGACCAGTACAAAAAAAAAATCATTTTCTCTACATTTTAAAAAAAGTTGAATATTTGAAAAATAAATTGATATTTCTATTTCCACCATTTTGGATATTTCCGGAAGTAAGGGTTTTTAAGACATATGTCTTATACATTGTATCCATCAGAAGCACCAAAGACAGGTTCCTGCACCATGTAATGATAGTAGCAATACGTTAAAACACATTTCAATTAACCTCCCTAAAAATAAGCTTATTTAAGTACAATGTCCGCCATGTTGGATTTCAACTGAAAGTAGGGTTTTTGAAGACATCTAATCTATAAAATATATCAAAAAGTAATATATAACAAAGGTTTGTTCCAAATTGTAGGCTAGTAGCATGATAATAACACCTTTTTCAAATACTAGTCTTCGATTTTAGGCTGATTCAAGTATGACGTCCGCCATTTTGAATTTTACCGGAAATGAGACATTTTTTTTCAAATGCCTCCCTATCTGAAATACAATACATCACAAACATGTTTATTATAGTGACATTGTGTATAACAAATTATGTACAATATTGAAATATTTCAATTAAATTACACCCGGCCCAATGGACCTATAAGTCACTTCAAACAGATACTATAGTATTAATTCAGATTGTCATCAGAAATTTTATATAGATGTTAATTATTTGAATATGAGTTTTGTCTGCGTTTTGTAAATGAATGTTCTAAGTATCGAGCTGTTTTTCGAGGATATTCTGACAATACTTTTCACTGTTATTCAAATTTAATACGGTTTCACAAAGTCCAGAGAATATTTGATTACGTAGTTCATTGTAAAATTGGCATTCAATCAGAAAGTGCAGTTCATTTTCAACATGTCCGGAGTCGCACATTCTACATATCCGTTGGTATTCTGGCTCACCAACAAAACGTCCTGATTCTAATCTTAGCGGAAGAATGCCACATCTAAACTGGGCCAGTACCGATCTTTCTCTACTTTTCAAATTTTGTGTAACATATGTTTCTGTTGAATATGTAGATTTAAAAGTTCTATATGTACGAAGTTTCGGAAAGTTAGATAAGTTTGTATGCCATTCCGTTGCACATATATCCATAAGATTATTTCTGACGCTGTTAACATCACATTTGTTGAAAGTTATGATCCATACCAACTAACGACATAATTGTTCTTACATTAGATGATCAATTGTTCGTAGATAATTCGTAGTCCCATAGGAACACCCTTTTACAAAGTCTACTATTGTCCATATCCAACAATCGGTTCCAAAATCTAACCATATTACACCAGCGACGTTCTTTTGAAGGTAACCATCCAACATCTCCGTTGATAGCCAGACTCCCAAAAAGTATCTTATAACCTTGTTTTGAACGTGTCGACACAATTTAAGTCTTTAAAACCCCACACTGCAGAACAGTAGTCGAGTATAGGTACAATACAAGAGACATACAGTTTTTCATAAGTCTTTATACCAAATTCTTTTAAACTGTGTATCTTCGATATAATAGTTCCGATTGCTCTTCCACTAGCTGCAGAAAGATTTTCAGCATTCGATGTATAATCTTTGTTCTTGCTAAAAATAACTCCAAGGTATTTATATTTGTCTATAATTTGCAAGATGTTCCCTCCGATTCTAAACTGAAATTCGCTCCGTTTTTTGCGAGATGCTCTGAAGTGAACAACTTTTGACTTGTCTGTATTAAATAAGACTCTCCATTTTTTACACCAACCATGCAATTTATCTAGCATCTTTTGCATTTTGAAATAAAAGAGTAATAGTTGAGGATGGTTTCTGCCAAATTTCATGCTTGTAGCAGGATATGCCCAATTCGTCTGAAATAGGCTTGTAGCCACCGGACTAGTTCACCAAAACCAAAAACTGGTTTTTTTTCGCATTTATTCTGTTTCATGGGAACGGTTACCATCTTGAAAATGCCAACCCTAAAAAGCAATTCTTCACACATGGTGGTTCACAATATGGTATAGCTCCATCAACTTGGGTTCATTCAATTACGAGATCCAGAGTGGACAAAAAGTGTGGAGGAAAAATTAAAATAAAAACAAAAAGAAACGTAGAATAACAATACGTCACCCCAACTCCGTTGAGGGTGCCATAATAAAAAAAAAGAATGGAACAATAACAATATGTCACCCGACCTCCGTCAGGTTGACATAACAAAAACAACGTGGAATGTGCTTTTCATAGGAAGGGGCTTTGAACAGCCGACATGAACGTTATCGTATCTAGATCAATTGCGAATTGTAACACAATGTTGTCATTGTATATGTATCAGTAAGAACATGTACATCATTTAAAAGAATGAAGTATTTAAGTTGAGGAAATGTATTAAATGCATGCAAAATTCTGCTGTTTTAATTTTGCAATTTGCAAACAAATTTTATTGGATTTTGAGCATGGATTTGTTTAAAAAGCAAATGAAGCACGTCATATTAGAGTAAAGGTATAATATTTTTCATTTTAATTATACGTCCATTTTTACTTATACGTCATTTATCATATCAATGTCATCAGGATACCTTTTGTTCAAGAGTTTCAAATTCCATATATAAAGGCAACAGTAATATACCGCTTTTCAAAGTCATTAATCAACCGAGAGAAAACAAATCCGGGTTACAAACTAAAATGAAGTAAACACATCAACTATAAGAGGAAAACAACGAAACAACCAAAACACTGAAGTGGAACTAAAACAACAAAACAACAATGCAACACACAGGGAACGATCTATAATATAACAACTGTCATTTTCCTGACTTTGTTTAGGAAATTTTAAGACAAAATGGTGCGTTGAACCTGGTTTTGCGGCAAGCCAAATCTCGTGCTTTAATGGCAATGTTATCACACTTAAAAAGAATATATTATCAAATAATTTCAATTATATTGCTACGCTATTTAGTCTTTTATGCATGTTCATATAAAAAAAAGATTTAAATAATGTATTTTCAGAATGTTTAACAGTACAGATTGCCAATGGCGTTAAAAATAGCATTGCCCGAAGGACGGACAACCCTGTTGTCCAATGTGTAGGTACGTTGTTTGTGCCCTTTCGTTTTGATAAGTATAGAACAAATAAAACTGTTTTACATATTGCCATTGATGATTTTAATATAGACGGAACATGCATTTGACGCAAAGATTATCAATCTGGAATTTGTCCATCTTTTTTTTGTCAACAGGAACCATATATTTCGAAACCCCATCATATTCAACTCTAAGAAAGTTCAGCAGTTAAATATATCAAAATCATCAAATGTTAAGACATTCTAACCTTTTTTGAATATTTCTGCATTTTATAATAATATGTATATGGTTTGGATAAAGAGGACAAAATTTACTTTTTTAAGTACATTTTATGGCGAAACATTTGAAACAAACATCTGCTAATTCGTCAATAATTTACAAACATGCCATTACATGATAGTGTTATGATTCTGAGTTCTTTAGATATTATATATCTTAATAATGCATGACCTTTTTGTAGGTGGAGTAGTAGGTGGGACAGTTGGCCTTGCTGCGGATATCGTTAACGCTCCTTGGAGGGTTTTAGGTACAAATTATTATTTTGAATTGATTATTGCTTTAAAATAATAGCATATCTTCTTTTTAATAATGATATTGATACATATACCCAAATTAAACAAAAACTTAAAAACTGACTCTACAAGATTCTTTTGCAGAAGATATTGGTATTTTTTAACAATAAGATTGTGTGAAAAGTAAATGTCTTGTGGTGGCAAAAATATATGTTGATATTGAAAAACAATCTACATGTACCTTGCTATCATGATTGTTTTTTCAACAAGGTAATTTAAAAAAATAATTGTTCATATTTTAGAATCATATGACAGAAATCAAAGATTTAGATATGACTGCACATTTTTCATCAAACCTAATAGAGGTATAATTCGAAACAATGAGAGGAAAAACTTGTCACTACAGCTTAGCAATTGTAAAACTGTAGATTTTTTTTTAAATTCTTGTGACTGGGAACCAAAAATGACACATTTGGTTTAAAGCAAGATGTCATACCGAAACTGAAATAGAAATCACCTACAAAGTTGATGTTTACATAAATATCTCATTATTTGGATTAGTGTTTTAAGAAGTTTTGTCAGTCAGAAAGCAACACACATTAAATGTAGAACATTTTGGTCAAAGTCACAACATTTTCTAGCTCCGGTTTGATTAATGGGAAACAAAATATCAAAGGCTCATAAACATCTCGAAATGAACTGTTAACCACATCTTATTTATATCTGTGGTAAGATCAGTCTTGTCTGAGGTAAATGGAGAGACAAAACAAATATAAATGAATATACAACATATGGATCAAACAGGCCTAGGAAAGGTAGAATTGTTCAAAGTTCTTTCGTAAATTGTACGGATACCATAACTAGCATATCTCCTTTTTAATAATGGTATTGATACATATACCCAAATTTAACGAAAAAGGACTTAGAAAGGATTGACTTACCAATTGAGTAGACATTTCAAGATTTCAGGACTATATTAGAGGAAAAACAAATAAATTATATCTTTATCCGGTAGATTGCACAAATTATTACCATATAGATGAGAATATGGAAGGTATGGTGTCACTACAATATGGCAATATAGTATACAGTCGACATAGGGAATAATGAAGGAATTTTTTTTCCATCAGTAATTACCTTATCAGGCATTAATTTAAAATCCCCATTACATTCAAGGGTGACTTTGTACGCTTAGAAACAAATATACTAGTATGCGACAATGGTATCGGGTAACGCCATGATCATATCAAACGTCGCGTAAAATAATCCGGTTTACATTTAGTTACATGTACTATATTTGTTTTACATTTAGTCATCGGTACCTTGGTTTAAATTAACTATGAATAAGAACTGTAACATAACTTGAATGTCAATTACATATTACATTTGTTTCTAGACTTAATTGTCTTTTTTGTTGTGTTAGCAGTTCAGTTCCTATTCGAATTTTGCTTTGAATGGCATCTTCAGTGTGGTATCTTCCGCATTTCTAGCTATTATGAAAATGTAAAGTAATATATATTAATATAATATGTTTTAGATCCACCGTGTGATTTAAAGGTAAATAGAAAGATTTGGAAATAAATAACAATGCTCCAGTTATATTGATAAATGAATTTTTTTTATACAAGGTAGACAAGAAATATGTTAGCCTAACAGCCAATAAATCGTTATATTCTGTCAGATTAACATCAAAATAGGATGCTTACAAAAAGTTACAAACAAAATTTAAATGTTTATCAATGTAAAGACGATGATTTTAAAAGTAAAATTTCCTTTATAAAATATAATATTCCAGACAGTGTTTTCTTTTTAATGTTATTTAAACAGGGTTATTGCAAAACCTTTAAGTCAAAATTTATATATTTTGTTACCGCAATTGTTTTAAAATATATTGTTAAAGTTATTTTATTTCAGGCGCGATTGTTAACAAGTTTTAATGTTGAACTGGAGAGAGAGAAGAGGACAGAAAAAAATATGTTATATGCCTGTTTCGTGTGTTTTTCTACTGCTTGTTTTCATATTTACAAGTACTGTCTTTTAGAGTTTACAAAGGATCTTTTACATCACACTGCCTTTTTAAAATGATGTAAGCCATACGGTGACATGTTATTCCTTACATCTACGTTATTTGGTATCTTGTGGACAGCTGTTCGTTTTTTATTATTCTATATTTTTATATTTATCTATGTAACGGTAATGTAGGCAAAACAAAGATTATTTATAATTTGATGTATGCATGCAAAAAAGAAAATAATGTACTACATTATGAAATTACCGAATGTGATGTTTTAGTTAAAGTCTAAACTTATTTGTGTATTTTCATATACTTTATCTGCCTACCAATGCCCCAAATGTATTTTAGTTATTGCTTTCGTTAATGCTGCTCGGTTTTAAGTTGTTCAATGTAATGCTTCATGTGTCTGGACTTTCCTATCCTTCCGTATATTTTTTTTAATTTTGCCAGCACAGTGAGAGACATTGGTGAAGACTATCCTTATTCACTATTTAATATTTTTATTACAAAACTTTCGGAAATTGGACACTGCCTTTACATTAAAAGAAACTCTTGACATATTCCCTATTTCCATTCTTAATTTTATGAATATAAAGAAACAAAAATATTCAAACTTATCATGAACTTTTTATGTATGCTATTTTTACAATACATTTCATAAAATGTGTAACTAAAAACTATTAACATATATATGGCAACTTAAAAACTGAACCTACAAAATGTAGCTTTAGATTCAAACTTTGAATGTTTTTTCAACAAATAATTTTTTTTAAAATAATTGCTCTTCTATTAGAATCATATGACAGAATTCCAAGATTAACAAATGACTTTGCAAATTTTACATCAAAACAATAGAGGTATATTTGTAACCAATGAGGTGAAATTCTGGGTACAACAGCTAAGTTATAGTTTTTTTTAGATACTTGAAACTGGGAACCAAAAATGACATATTTTTTTACAAATCAAAATGTCATTCCGAAACGGAAATATAGAAATCACCTACAAAGTTGATGTCTACATGAATATCTTTTTATTAAAGTCAGTGTTTAAAGAAAAGAGTAATTGTGGAATATTTGTGTCAGCCACTTTATTTGCTAGCTGCTTCTCGAGTTTGATAAGCATAAAAACAAAAAAATCAAACGCCAATAAACGTCCCGATATAAACTGTAAACCACACATTAATTAGATATGTTGTAAGATCAGACATGTCTGAGTTAAATGAGGAGTTATGTGTTGGCCCAACATATGATTATTAATTAGTACTCATAATGAAATTGAGAATGGATATAGGGAATGTGTCAAAGAGACAACAACACGACCAAAGAACAAACAACAGCATAATGTCACCAATAGGTATTCAGTGCAGCGATACAATCCCGCACCCGGAGGCGTCCTTCAGCTGGCCCCATAACAAATGTATACAGTTGTTGAATGATAATGGACATCATACTTAATCCAAAGTATGCACAAGACACTAAAATTAAAAATCATACAATAATAACAAGGGACAGAGGCTTCTGACTTTGGAGCGGGGTTAAACATGTTTTTGCTATCTCAACCCTCCCCCTTTACCTCTAGTTAATGTAGAAAAGTAAACGCATAACAATACGCACAAAAACTATCAGTTCAAGAGAAGTCAAAGTCCAATATCAGCAGAGTTAACAAAAGAAAATAAACTAAATGACAACAATTCATAAATTTCAATACCTACTAGCAGTTACTGACATACGAGCTCCAAGTTCACATGTAATGACGAATTAATGACAAATATTTGCACGGGATAATACAAATTACATTTTTTACACATTAGTTTATCACAAATTATTATTCATTCAAAGAAATAAAACAGTGAAATGAAAAAAGTTTTATTTTCTATACATTCAAATATTTTCAAACAGGTAGATCATAATATATAATAATTAAATTTAAGATTATTCATTTAATTGATTTTTTTCATTATTTTTTCATTAAACGAAACTTTACTGTTTTTGCTAGCTGTTCAATCTTTGATTCCTTTTTTATGTGCATTCGCATTATATTATTGTGAAATATTCAACGTTTAATATAATATCTTGTCTCGTTACTTGTAAATTTTAATGACATTACGACTACTAACAAGCTTTAACGTTTCATAATGATACATCTCTTTTGTTTTAGATGGTAAAAAATAATCGTTGAATTAAGCATTAAAGTAATTATTTTGTTTTGAAATAAATCTGGTAAAATACAAAACTTTCATGAGGAAAAACATTGTGTAAGATATAAGTGGAAGCTTTGAAGTTTATATTGATAGAATAATAAAAATTCTCATAATGAAAATTTTATATAAATGTACAATTATATCGGTGTTCAAAACGAACTTTATTTATCGTTATTTGTAGAACTACTGTTATGAAGACGATGGTATTGTCTATTCAAAGGCCTTTCGTTAATTATACGGACGCTATCACTAGTTTTTTCAAAACGGAAAGTCCCTAATCAAATGGCAAAATCAAAAGCTCAAACACATACAATCAATGGATAACAACTGTAATATTTCTGACTCGGTACAGGCATTTTCTATTGAATAAAATGATGGTTTGAACCTGGTTTTAAAGCGAATTAAACCTATCACTTGTTAATGTTTTATGAACGTCGTACCTCATTCCATTACATTGACAATTATGCTCGAACAAAACAAAGAGACATACTAGGTAAAAAATTTACAAATAGGGGTACAGCAGTCAACATTGTGTTATCATCTAATTAAACAGATTTAAAAAAAGAAGCACCCACAAATTTAACAACCCCATTCATTGCTTTCTTATTTTTGTATTATTTCATGTATTTTAAATCCACCAATAAAGGTTTAAAGGATTTGAGGTACTTGGACCGAAGGATTGGAATAACATTAACGCTAACGTAGAATCTCGCGCTTGATGGCAGAATGTAAACGTCACACTGATAGAAATTGAAGATAATTGTGTCGTTCAAGTATGAAAATAATATAGTTTATAGTTTGTGTAATGCGTATCCACGTCATTGTGTATCAAAGAAACACAAAAAGACAAAGCATTAGCAAATATGAAAGACAAGTCTTAGAACACATAAATTATAATAGAACAATAACACAATGGCGGGATGTTTAAGTAAAGAGCCACTTCACATGTTTAAAAAAAATACTAAAAAGTAATATTGACAAATCCCCAAAACGTTGTGCATCCCTTAAAACAGACCAAACAGTCAAAGTATTATTAATAACGACATATAAAAGATCACTATAACACGTTATTAAGATGATAAAAAAACGTCTGTACGGAGAATCTATACTTCAAGACCATCGTGCATTATGATATGACAATCGCATTACATTACATTATATTGACAACGATGTTTTAACAACACATACAGACATAATAGGTACAAAATTTAATGCAAACAAAAAGTGGTACAGCAGTCAACGTTGTATCTTTATTTTAATCACGTTAAAAACAAACAGATTTGTACACAAACATCGGCACAATAGCCCCAAGACGGTATGTACAGTAGGACGTTATGTGTTTTATAGAAATATATTTAATGCTTAAACGTTATTTCAATTATATAAACCATGGTTACATGTTTTCCATACAATTCGGTATGCTGTGGATGTATACCGGTAAATAATTGTTGTTTTAACCTATTATGTATGTCTGTTTTATACACACATGGGGGTCAATGTAATGGAATATTATGTAACTGTCTTACAAGTGAAAGGTTGAGGTAGCTATATAACCAGGTTTAATATACCAATTCTCCATTTTTTACATATGAAAATGCCTGTTAAAAGTCAGAAATATGACAGTTGTTATCCATTCGATCCGTTTGATGTGTTTGGGTTTTTGATTTTGCAATTTGAATTGGAATTTCCGGTTTGAATTTTCCTCGGAGTTTTTTGTTGTTGTTGCTATTTTACTTTTTTTAAACATAGACTTATAAGATTGTAATTAACTACAAGCGGATAATATGTACTGAATAAATCGTAGTGGACACGTTTTAAAATGTATAAAATACTGAAAGAGACGTTCTGTCTTTTGAGAGCTTTTCAGATAAAAAAAAAAAACTAATTTATTGGATCTTATTTCAATAAATTCTATTCTTGTTATTAAATATTGATTACTGAGGCAAAACGATTAATCTATATTTGTAGCAAATTAAAACACAAATATCTAGTTTACTTTGGTATTATGAAGTATTTACAGCTGTCAATAAACAATGGAATACTTAACGCATCAATTGATCATCAACGTTTTAAGTAATCCGAAATACTAAGAAATGTTTATACAGAATCAAAATGGTATCAGGGTTACAGCTGATGGGATAAATATTAAAGTTCCCGAAGAGCATAATTCTATCAATGATAATTTCAACACATCGAACGTTAAAATTAAAAGGTACAATATTACAATAAAAATAGCCCATTTAAAAGTGAATCAAATACAGAAATACACGTTTTTCATAAAGAACGAATTTGGACAAATGCAGTACAACATCTCAGTGCGCTCAGGAAGTAAGTATAATGGTTCAAAAGTCAGCTGTTAGTCGATCGTACATTTAATTAAATAGACACTTTAATAATTTACAATTTTTATTCAGTGTAAAGTGAATGAGAAGTAAAATTGTCATCAGATATTGATTGCCGTTAATATCATTAAAGGATTATTCTATTTATACCAAAGACATGCTGACACTCATGACTTGGTTGATACATGTATCATGATTATGTAGCACTAATAGCACAATAGTAAAACAACATAAAAAGGATAGCATTTTAAACCTGATTAACCTTTTATAAGTACCCATCGTTATGCAAGCAAGCACGATAAGTATTCAATACATGTTTTGCAAATCCTAGAACTACATGTGCATCTTTGATTTAGTTTCAACGGCTTTAAATAATTTAAGACTCATAAAACCATCCATGGAAATGAATTCTTATTAGGAGTCTTCGATGATATTACAGACGGACTGCGAAATTGCAATTCGATAAAATATGTGAAAACGTGTCATTAAAAATAATGTTCAAAATGTGTGCAAATAGTACAAAATTAAGAGGTGCAAAAACTAAATTTTAGGAAGAGGCACACATATTTGATAACACCATGTAAAAAGAATTGTACAAATTATGACGCGTCATAAATAAACGGGAATATTCGAAATATTGCACACATATTTGACAAAACTATGTATCATCTTTTCCTAGGTGTTCCAAAAAGACCATTGAATATATCGGTGTTTTCTTAAAAGGATAATACATATATCATCTGGGTTTCCAACTTTAATGGTGCTTTTTCACAAACATTTGAAGCCAGCGACAAAAACTCTGAAGTTTGGACAACGATACATGTACCAATTGCAACCATGAACCTTTCTACGAACAGGACATTATTATGGACATTATACAACCAGAAACAACACACCTCTTACATGTTCCGAGTGTACTCTCAGAATATAATCGGAAAAAGCAACAGATCTGAGGAAAAATATGTTTTTCTTGGTAATATTCTTATTCTAAATGAACATGTTTTATCATGAGAACGAGTTTTTGAGTATTAGTTGTAATTTTTATAAATCAGGACTATATCTATAACGATAAATGTTCTAAATATATATGTCAAGAGGTATGTCTATAGTGCATTATGTCGAAACCTATGTTAATCTTTACCTGACCTTCACTTGTATTTTTGTCCATCTGATGAGTTAAGGCTTTTTCAAATGATTTTTATAGTTCGTTTTTATGTTGTACTTTTATAGTACTGTCCGTGATTAGGGGAGGGTTGGTATCCCGCTTACATGTTTAACCCCGCCACACATTATCTATGTATGTACCTGTCCCTAGTCAGGAGCCTGTGATTTAGTGGTTGTCGTTTGTTTATGTGTTACATATTTGTTTTTCGTTATTTTTTTTATCTAGATAAGGCCGTTAGTTTTCTCGTTTGAATTGTTTTACATTGTCATTTCGGGGCCTTTTATAGCTGACTATATTGTTTGGACTTTGCTCAATGATGAAGGCCGTACGATGACCTTATAGTTGTTAATGTCTGTGTCATTTTGGTCTCTAGTGGGCAGTTGTCTCATTGGCAATCATACCACATCTTCTTTTTTATGTGTCTCCTTTCACGAGCATTTTTTTTTGTGAAACTTGTAAAATCTGTTGATTAATTTAGTAGTTTAATAGTTTCGCATAACTTACAGACTAAATATGCCCATTATCGAATTATAAAAAAAAGTTATTTTATTTCAAGTACATATTTATGTCAACTAAACTTTTATGTTGTATTTCCGGAGGTATGAAACCGAATTTTGTTAAAGTTGCAACTGTGCTTTTTTCGGTAGTATTAACCATCTGTTTGGCTTTGCTGATTGCAATGATTTTGAAATGTTGGAAAATGAAAAAGAGAGAAATTGATGTGACTGTATCGAGGGATAACAATGAAGATGAATGTCCGTATGAAGAAATAGAAGTGCATGAAATGGAAGAAGTTAGCGCGGACTTGCAAAGTTCTTCATCTTCCAACGTTATCAATATTCCAGTTATCGACACGACGTATAGTGAAAGTAGTAGTACACATTCTTCGGATTCGTCGGAGGTTGTGAGTAACTTTTCTTGTTTGTTTTGATTAATATTTTTCATTTCCGAGTCTTTTATAGCTGTCCGTGCAGCATGAGCTTTGTTTATTGTTGAAAGTCATACGTTGACATATGGTTGTTCATTTCTGTGTCATTTGGTCGCTCGTGGAGAGTTGTTTCATTTGACATCATACCAGATCTTCTTTTTTATAGCTTCGTATAGTTTAGCAAGCTAAACTGATACTATAGAACCTGTACAAATATTTTTGTGCCGAATGTTTTACCAAAATTTGTCTTTCATGATTTAAAAAACATTTCTTTATTTTTACTACTTTTAACATGTACTTGGTTATCAAGAAACAATTATGCTTGAAACTGATCTAATTGACATCTCACTTTCTTTTTTAGGTGTTTAAAAGGTTAGTTGTTTTCATGATTTTGACATGCACGTGTTTTTTTTCTATAATTCTTGTCGAAGTACGGTAATTTATTTTCATTTGTCAGTTGGTATAAAAAAAAAGTTTTTTTTCTATAATCATATTACTTGTTTATACCGCTTAAAATACGATTGGAAATAATCTATATGTTAAAAGATTGACATAACTCTATATATCGTTGATCTGCTAAATTCAGAAGGTAAATAGAAATAGGCCAAAAAAAAGGATAACTTTTATGTACTTTTGAGTTTCTGTTTATCATATCTTACCAGGTTTGATCCATCGTCTTCTACATAATAAAATGTTTGTTACGACAGTTGATATCCATTTGTTTGATGTTTTTGGGCTTTTGATTTGTCTATTTGATTAGGAACTTTGCACTTTGAATTTTCCTCGGCGTTCTGTATTTTTCACTATTGTTTCGTCTATTGATATTATAAAATCTTGATATCAACTTTTCAAGTTCTTTTTTAATTGGGCATGCTTGCATCAATTTTAACGGAAACTCGAACGAAGCAAAATTGTGAAGTTGAGTGTTTCAGTAATGATTCAAATATTTAAGAAAAAAATAAGAACAATTAAGACTAAAACAGTACACATCTAGATCAATTGTTTATCGTAAAAAGGAAGTTGCTGAAGTCCAAACATATAGAACATAACACGAATACACAACTACAAATTGTGCACAACATATAGAAACGGCATTGACATATGAGAGAGGTTAACAAAAAGTAAAATCACCAAAATACTGAACGTAGTGGAAAATCAATTCGGGAAGTCCATAATCACATTGCAAAATCAAATATCAAAACGCATCAAAAACGAATACACAAGAACAGTCATATTCCTTACTTGATACAGCCATTAAAACCACAGTTAAACTTAGAACAAAAAATGAAACATGTACAAAGAAAAATAACAATAAACTCCTTTCAAAAAAAGACAAGTAAGAGGTGTAAAGAACCAAATGGTACCAACTTGCAAACGTACCAAAGGTCAGTATGCACACTGAACACCGACTATTAAGCTGCTAAATCGTAAGTGACAGCAGGACACATCATATCAGCAAACAATTAAAATAAATAAAACTAACTTAAATGACTTCAACCTTGAAGTAATGTTTTTTTCTTATTTCTGCGGATGCATATTGGTGTTTCTATGAAACATGTCTCAAATCTCAGTTTTTTATCGCTTGATTTATGATATTTCAATGCAACGAAGAACAATTTGTAAACAATAATAGAATATACTGTGATCGCCCGGGAATCGTCTTATGAAGACCTATCGTTTAATCTATGTGAATATACTTTAATAATTATTTTCGAGGGTCCATAATCTAGGTCACGACATTTGTTTTCGAAACCATTTATTATAAATATTACACAAGTAAACTATAATCAAGAGGTTCATCAAATTATGGGCTCATTGTAGGGATTAACAGTTTTTTTTTAAACAGTATTAAAAAGAGTTCGTTGTTAATGGAGACAATCTTAAGAAATTAAATACACGCGTTGTGGGCACTCAACTAGGAATCACATATTTCTTTTCTTGAAGTCTATAACCAGTTTATTACATACAAAAGCTAATGAAAACCCCAAAAGTAGCAAACTTTACAAGAGGCTACAAGAGAAGAAAATGAAGCCACACTCTAAGCATTGACTTGATAAATAAACACAGCATATATATCAGGATTAAAGTTTGTAATTACACCAGCCGCGCGTTCCATCTACAAAAGACTCATCAGTGACGCTGGAATCCAAAAAAATTCAAAAGGCAAAATAATTACGAAATTGAAGAACACTGAGAACCAAAATTCCCTAAATGTTTTGCCTAATGCAGCTAAGGTAATCTAATCCTGAGGTGGAAGACCCTCAGTATATCACAAATGCAAAAGTTTTGTAATCATTTTATTCATAAATATGTCCATATCAATGATAATTCATGTCATCACACATATGTATGCCTAGACTGGTGATAATCTCGGGGAAATTAAAATCCCACAGCACTGCATGTTCAGCTTATTTGTTGACATTTCATTCTGGTAAAGTAGTATTTTGTTGTTCTATATATGTACTAGCACTGTGAGTATATACAAAATTTAGTCCTGGTATCTATGAAGAGGTTTTTTTGCTTATATAGAAGACATCCAGTCTGTATAACTGAGTTTTTAACATTGCCACCTCTGACAATTCTGAATTTTAAATATCCCCACAGGCAATATCGTTCTGTAAAATCATACATGATTAGAAATTATCTAGCAATCTAGCATAGTGTAAGCACACACTGTCCTTTTTTTACATAACATACTATTTAATGCTCGTTTGAATCGTTTTACATTTGCCATTTCGAGGCCTTTTATAGCTGACTATGCAGTATAGGCTTTGCTCATTGTTGAATACGTCTTTTCCTGCTGATGTCTTACACATGTTTCCAAAAGTGCTCATTTAATTCATTTTTATTATGTGAAGGCAAGGATTTGTATAGTAAGAATGATTGGCATCTCGTGGACTTTTGCATTGACTGTAATATAATGTCTTTTGGAGCGCGAGATATTGAATGATTACCCGTGATGCATCTAGAAAATGCTCAATTTGCCTTGATTATTTGTGAACATTTGCATCACCTAAACAAATTGACACCCGATATGCAAGTATTACAATCCATATCTATCAAATTTTGTGTATGAAATAAGAAGTTTAAAATGGTTCTGGTGTAATTAATAACTTTTAAGATCGCAGTAAAAATACACGGCTCCATAGAATGATTTTGCATATTGACCGAAGTGATCTCACCCTATCCCACCTTTTGGGCTGTCCTAACATCATTTTCTATTTTTTTACTCCTTCCTTAAAAAACTGAGATAAGTGATAAAAAAAAATCTGATAAATATATGATTTCTTCGTGTATTTAGTAAATTTTGAAGTGATTGATGCATCAGTTTTCCTAATCTTCCCGTTTCTTTGAGTTGATTTCAACAAAAATGGCGTTCTGAAGCGAAAATGGGGATGGCATAGGAAAAATTATACATTAAAAAAGGCAATTGCAACGGTATCAATGCCAGAATCAATAGAGCCTTGCAAGATTTTTCCTGCAACATCATTAAAGAAAAAAATAATTAGCAAGACGCCAAGACGTAAAGCAAAATATTACAGTAGCGAGACGCCAAAAAGGTCTTTGAAAAAACAAACCTGAACGTGCATTACATATGTACATGAGCTTTTCTCGGCCCAATTTTGCTATTAACTACAATGCAGTCAAGTCCAGTAAGAGTTGATATATCTAATATATGAAGAATATCTGTTATCCGAAATATGTAACATTTATTCCCTTTATTGTTAATTTTGGTGCTGTTATACCCTTTTAGACTGGTTATATTTTATATTTTGTAGATTACTGTATCATATTTTATGATCCATCGACCCGTAAGATTAATCGTTGGCTACTATTCAGTCATTTTATATATATATATATTGTGGTCTAGCGGGACGGCTGCAGTGCAGGCGATTTGGTGTCACGATATCACAGTAGCATGGGTTCGAATCCCGGCGAGGGAAGAACCAAAAATTTGCGAAAGCAAATTTACAGATCTAACATTGTTGGGTTGATGTTTATACGAGTTGTATATCCATTATGTACACAGCCATGTATCACCATCATTGATGGCGATCCGATGGATACATCTGTTGTAGGGTTGTCACTGACTCAGATGTACTTATGAATATAATTATTTTCTGTGACTGTATCTTACATTAATTTGTAGGATCCTTTACTATAGATAATTTAGCTGATCTGTAACAATAACATCTTCATGCCTTATATATCATGTACTGTAGTACGCCGCTAGATTAAAACTGACGTGGAAAGGTAACATATGGCCACCAAAAGCTCTTTTTTTTGAGAGCCCAGGTGGTCGTGTAGTCTAGCGGGACGGCTGCAGTGCAGGCGATTTGGTGTCACGATATCACAGTAGCATGGGTTCGAATCCCGGCGAGGGAAGAACCAAAAATTTGCGAAAGCAAATTTACAGATCTAACATTGTTGGGTTGATGTTTAGACGAGTTGTATATATATATATATATTTATTTAGATAGACCCAAATAGTTCCATGATTTTTTCTAGATCACTCAATATCAAATTGTCCCACATTGTTTTATTTTTTTTCAATACTATGAATACATGAAAATATCAATTTGTCGTTTGAACACCCACATTCATGGTATGACAATGAGCCACATAATTAATGATTCATTATAGGTCATGCATTTAGGAGATAACTGTATTGTATTTTAAGCTCCGACGGCATCAATTGGGGATTTGATGGTCGCAAATTAAGTTTACTGGCGACGCGTTAGCGGAGACAGTAAACGGGTATTTGCGACCATCAAATCCCCAATTGATGCCGTCGGAGCTTAAAATACAATATTGTTATCTCCATTCTAATGAAACTAACAGAAAACAACGTTAAAACATGTATTCAAAATCTGTTATATGCCGTCTGCGCTTGCGCATACGTCCCATAGCATCAATTGTCAATTGATGCCATGTAAGAAAGTGACGTTATCCAATCAAAATGAACGTTACAAACGTTGTTGCATTAGAATACCTATTATGATAGGTAAATGTATATATAAATGTTTGTAATTAAGCAAGCATCATTAAATTAAAATATGATTGTGCTATCAAATGATCCTACAATATTGAAAATATAAAAAAAGCATAGTGTCAGCAAAACTTGTTCTTTTTTTTACATAACATACTCTCAATTTCTTGTTTGAATTATTTTACATAAAGTTTGTCATTTCTGGGCCTTTTATAGCTGACTAAGCAGTATAGAGTTTGCTTTACTAAGTTTTTACTTTAGGTTTTAAGAAAAAAAGACCTTTTGGCGTCTTGCTACTGTAACTTTTTGCTTTACGTATTGGCGTCTTGCTACTTTTTTTTTATTTGACGCCTTTGCAGGAGGACACCTTGCAAGGCTTTTTTTATTTTTTGCTTTGACACCGTTACAGGAAAACGTCTTGCAAGGCTATTTTTCTTTTTTTTTTTCTTTAATGACGTTGCAGGAAAAAATACAATAGTATGATAAGGAGCCTCATGTGAAGTTCTGCACCTGACTTTCAAATGGTGCAAGTGGCCATGAAACAGGGAAAATGTTAAAAAAAAAACCCAACAAAACAAAAAAACAAACAACATCCTGGTACGAATTGAAGTGAGATCAACGTAAAGAATTAAATCAAGCGTTCATTCGGTACAATTTTGATAGAAAATAATTGATTTATATATTCTATAGACGGGAAAACCACCGACAAACAATTAAATTCCCCTCAGATTTCACGCGTTATACGGTTGATTTTACTTATTTTGGTAGCTCTTACTTGGCAGAGAACCAAATTGTCGGAGGTAACCTATCGAAAACTAAAAATCCAAAGTCGACAGTTGGTAATATGAAAAAAATGAACAAAGGGTTCCATCCGATATCTTTTTTTTGTTAATTGAAATCATTTCATCGATTATGTCCCTTTTCTGTATGCTCAAAACGAGGAAGATAATGTAGCTCAACCACTTTTTATAAATGGGATAGGGAAAATGTGTATAGCAAGTGTACATACGTAGCAGGCGATGCGTAACAGTTTTAGTTTTAAATTTGTTTCAATCCTCCATTTTATATAATTTTTATACATTACCAAATGTTGCAGTGCTTATTTAGGTGAATATAGTTGATGGTTTATTTATAAGAAAGGTACTTTAAATTTATTGTTAGGATCCAGGACAAAATCTATTTTGAACGTTTATTTGTAAACTTCCTTATCTTTTATATCAAATTATGTTGGTAATGAAATGAATTGATCAAACCTAATTATACATCATATCGCATTTGTTCATTTATATTTAAATTCATATAGTCACCCTTACTTATATCTATAACTTTTTCAACTCAATTCGAATTTTCATAAAGTTTTATAACTATCTCAAAATAAACATTGAGCTTAGTGAATACCAGCTTGTCTGGTAGTTAGATGTATTGCTGTCAAACTTAAGGTTTCAATTAAATTAAAAAAAAGATAGAAATAATCTTGAACTTTATAAGATCAATATATAATTAATAATGTGGATGGGCTGATACAGAAAGTTAAAACTAAATCTCCTGGTCAAGACTGGTCTAGACAGGTCGAGTCTGTGTCAAGTCTGGTCGAGACAGGTCAAGACGTATTTAAAACTGGTCGATCATTTGTCGAGACAATTTAAGAATTACCAAGATTATTATATACTGAATCAGACTTATTGAGTAAAGTTGAGACCAATATTGAGTACAGTGAAATACATGAATATGTCCAGTCTTATCATTGAAATCTGTGCGCTGAGCAATTTGTACTGATAATCTCATTATAAAACTTTTTTTCCCATATTGTCATGTAAGACGAAGAGGACCAATTACATGCTATTTCCTGACCCTGTTAAATTTTCGTGGGCAAAGTTTCTGTGCTTAAGGTACTGCACAAAAAACCAAATTAAGCAAAAATATTTAGAAATAATAAAATGTATATAAAAAAAAAGTCCTATGTTTAATGATTAATTAATTTACTATAAACTATTATTTATTGATTATATAGAACCATGCATACTATAGTATCTCAATTTGAGCCGTTTAGTACATCATTATATTTTTTCTGATAAAATGTATTAAGCAAGGCCTTGGGCAGATATAAAGATCTTACATTCAAATTGTATATTAAATATTATGAACACGAAAGCGAAATGTTTCCTTGAGCAAATAACAAAGCAGTAAATTATTGATCATGTTGATGTATTAAGTATTTTTAAAATTCATTCACACACGCATGCGTATAGAAATTTAATGTACGTGAGACGCATTAAATCTTGACAGAAAGTTAGCCATTTTTCATTAAAAAAGACCCATACGAAAACGATGCTGTCAAAGGTAAGATTTTGAAAGAAACGCTATTTTAATTGGAACTGTGTTTGAATCTGCTTCTAATATACACATTTTGAATAATATGATCTAGATAGCTTTCTCAAGGTTTTAACCTTGATATCATTTCTTGCATTGCAAAATACATAGGTATATAACAAAATTTAGAATTTCGAATAACAGGTAACATTATCAAACCACTGCAAAAAACGCAAAGGCTCAGGCCGAACAGACATATTTATGGAACGCCATGACTGCCTAATGTTGATGATCAGCATTATATGCAGTGTTCACATTATTATATGCAGTGCTCATACTTTTATATGCAGTGCTCACAACATTATATGCAGTGCTCACAACATTGTATGCAGTGCTCAAACCATTATATGCAGTGCTCACAACATTATATCAAGTGATCACAACATTATATGCAGTGGTCCCAACATTATATGCAGTTGTCGGGACATTATATGCAGTGGTCACAACATTATATGCAGTATATATTGGTCACAACATTATATGCAGTATATAGTGGTCACAACATTATATGTAGTATATATTGGTCACAACATTATATGCAGTATATAGTGGTCACAACATTATATGCAGTGGTCACAACATCATGTGGTCACAACATCATACGTTTTTTGATGATGAAGGTGATGATCGGGGATGGTGATGATGATGTTTGATGAAATTAATGTTTGATGAGATGAAACTTTTTTTTAGCGGAAATTACCGAATCCATAATTGGAAATGCCCAGCAAACAAATTTGAACTGTTATTAAAGTCATGTTATCATTAAGGCAGTATACAATATTTAAAACCGATTAAAATAAGGAAATTAAAAAGTATGATTAACTCACCATATCAGGGCAATTTAAACTTATTTTTATTATTATTTTCATCATATTCACACCTTAATATGTATATACTTTAAATGTTTAATGGATTTCTTCGCCGAACGCCGCTGGATACGACCGCAAAGGTCCAAACCTGAAATGTTATCAAAGGTACCAGGATAATAATTAAGTACGCCAGACGCGCGTTTCGTCTACATAAGACTAATCAATGACGCTCATATCAAAATAGTTATATAGCCAAACAAATTCAAGGATGATGAGCATTGAGGATTCCAAAATTCCAAAAAGTTTGCCAAATACGACTAAGGTAATCTATGCATGTGATAAAATAATCCTTAGTTTTTCGAAAAGTGTAAATTTTGATAAACAGGAAATTTATAAAAGTGACCGCATTATTGATATTTATGTCAACACCGAAGTGTTGACTAATGGGCTGATGATACCCTCGTGGACAAAACTTCCAGTATCAGTGGCACCGACCCAGTGGTGTAAATTGTTATCAAAGGTACTAGTATTATAACTTAGTACGCCAGATGCGCGTTTCGTTTACATAAGACTCACCAGTGACGCTCATATCAAAATAATTATAAAGCCAAACAAATACAAAGTTGATGAGCATTGAGGAATCAAATTCTAAAAACTGGTGCCAAATACGGCTAAGGTAATTTATGCCTGTGATACAAAAAAAAAAAAATTTCTCGAAAAATTCAGTTTGGTAATCAGGAAATTTATAAAAATAACTGGGCTGGTTATACCCTCGGGGACAAAACTTCCAGTAGCAGTGGCACCGATCCAGTGGTGTAAACTTTTATAAAAGGTACCAGGATTATAATTTAGTACGTCAGACGCGCGTTTCTTCTACATAGGATTCATCAGTGACGTTCATATCAAAATATTTATAAAGCCAAACAAATACAAAATTGATAAGCATTGAGGATTAGAAAATTCAAAAATGTTGTGTGAACATATATATATATATTCAACTCGTCTAAACATCAACCCAACAATGTTAGATCTTATATATTTATTTAGATAGACCCAAATAGTTCCATGATTTTTTCTAAATCACTCAATATCAAATTGTCCCACATTGTTTTATTTTTTTTCAATACTATGAATACATGAAAATATCAATTTGTCGTTTGAACACCCACATTCATGGTATGACAATGAGCCACATAATTAATGATTCATTATAGGTCATGCATTACCTATTATGATAGGTAAATGTATATATAAATGTTTGTAATTAAGCAAGCATCATTAAATTAAAATATGATTGTGCTATCAAATGATCCTACAATATTGAAAATATAAAAAAAGCATAGTGTCAGCACAACTTGTTCTTTTTTTTACATAACATACTCTTAATTTCTTGTTTGAATTATTTTACATAAAGTTTGTCATTTCTGGGCCTTTTATAGCTGACTAAGCAGTATAGAGTTTGCTTTACTTAGTTTTTACTTTAGGTTTTAAGAAAAAAAGACCTTTTGGCGTCTTGCTACTGTAACTTTTTGCTTTACGTATTGGCGTCTTGCTACTTTTTTTTTATTTGACGCCTTTGCAGGAGGACACCTTGCAAGGCTTTTTTTATTTTTTGCTTTGACACCGTTACAGGAAAACGTCTTGCAAGGCTATTTTTCTTTTTTTTTCTTTAATGACGTTGCAGGAAAAAATCTTGCAAGGCTCTTTTGATTTTGGATTGACACCGTTGCAGGAAAAAATCTTGCAAGGCCTTTTTTAATGTATAATTTGATGTCGTTGCAGGAAAAAAATAATGTAGTCTTGATTAATTAAGCAATGTACAATAGTATGATAAGGAGCCTCATGTGAAGTTCTGCACCTGACTTTCAAATGGTGCAAGTGTCCATGAAACAGGGAAAATGTTAAAAAAAAACAAAAAAAAAAAACAAAAAAACAAACAACATCCTGGTACGAATTGAAGTGAGATCAACATAAAGAATTATATCAAGCGTTCATTCGGTACAATTTTGATAGAAAATAATTGATTTATATATTCTATAGACGGGAAAACCACCGACAAACAATTAAATTCCCCTCAGATTTCACGCGTTATACGGTTGATTTTACTTATTTTGGTAGCTCTTACTTGGCAGAGAACCAAATTGTCGGAGGTAACCTATCGAAAACTAAAAATCCAAAGTCGACAGTTGGTAATATGAAAAAAATGAACAAAGGGTTCCATCCGATATCTTTTTTTTGTTAATTGAAATCATTTCATCGATTATGTCCCTTTTCTGTATGCTCAAAACGAGGAAGATAATGTAGCTCAACCACTTTTTATAAATGGGATAGGGAAAATGTGTATAGCAAGTGTACATACGTAGCAGGCGATGCGTAACAGTTTTAGTTTTAAATTTGTTTCAATCCTCCATTTTATATAATTTTTATACATTACCAAATGTTGCAGTGCTTATTTAGGTGAATATAGTTGATGGTTTATTTATAAGAAAGGTACTTTAAATTTATTGTTAGGATCCAGGACAAAATCTATTTTTGAACGTTTATTTGTAAACTTCCTTATCTTTTATATCAAATTATGTTGGTAATGAAATGAATTGATCAAACCTAATTATACATCATATCGCATTTGTTCATTTATATTTAAATTCATATAGTCACCCTTACTTATATCTATAACTTTTTCAACTCAATTCGAATTTTCATAAAGTTTTATAACTATCTCAAAATAAACATTGAGCTTAGTGAATACCAGCTTGTCTGGTAGTTAGATATATTGCTGTCAAACTTAAGGTTTCAATTAAATTAAAAAAAAGATAGAAATAATCTTGAATTTTATAAGATCAATATATAATTAATAATGTGGATGGGCTGATACAGAAAGTTAAAACTAAATCTCCTGGTCAAGACTGGTCTAGACAGGTCGAGTCTGTGTCAAGTCTGGTCGAGACAGGTCAGGACGTATTTAAAACTGGTCGATCATTTGTCGAGACAATTTAAGAATTACCAAGATTATTATATACTGAATCAGACTTATTGAGTAAAGTTGAGACCAATATTGAGTACAGTTAAATACATGAATATGTCCAGTCTTATCATTGAAATCTGTGCGCTGAGCAATTTGTACTGATAATCTCATTATAAAACTTTTTTTCCCATATTGTCATGTAAGACGAGGAGGACCAATTACATGCTATTTCCTGACCCTGTCAAATTTTCGTGGGCAAAGTTTCTGTGCTTAAAGTACTGCACAAAAAACCAAATTAAGCAAAAATATTTAGAAATAATAAAATGTATATAAAAAAAAGTCCTATGTTTAATGATTAATTAATTTACTATAAACTATTATTTATTGATTATATAGAACCATGCATACTATAGTATCTCAATTTGAGCCGTTTAGTACATCATTATATTTTTTCTGATAAAATGTATTAAGCAAGGCCTTGGACAGATATAAAGATCTTACATTCAAATTGTATATTGAATATTATGAACACGAAAGCGAAATGTTTCCTTGAGCAAATAACAAAGCAGTAAATTATTGATCATGTTGATGTATTAAGTATTTTTAAAATTCATTCACACACGCATGCGTATAGAAATTTAATGTACGTGAGACGCATTAAATCTTGACAGAAAGTTAGCCATTTTTCATTAAAAAAGACCCATACGAAAACGATGCTGTCAAAGGTAAGATTTTGAAAGAAACGCTATTTTAATTGGAACTGTGTTTGAATCTGCTTCTAATATACACATTTTGATTAATATGATCTAGATAGCTTTCTCAAGGTTTTTAGCTTGATATCATTTCTTGCATTGCAAAATACATAGGTATATAACAAAATTTAGAATTTCGAATAACAGGTAACATTATCAAACCACTGCAAAAAACGCAAAGGCTCAGACCGAACAGACATATTTATGGAACGCCATGACTGCCTAATGTTGATGATCAGCATTATATGCAGTGTTCACATTATTATATGCAGTGCTCATACTTTTATATGCAGTGCTCACAACATTATATGCAGTGCTCACAACATTGTATGCAGTGCTCAAACCATTAAATGCAGTGCTCACAACATTATATCAAGTGATCACAACATTATATGCAGTGGTCCCAACATTATATGCAGTTGTCGGGACATTATATACAGTGGTCACAACATTATATGCAGTATATATTGGTCACAACATTATATGCAGTATATAGTGGTCACAACATTATATGCAGTATATATTGGTCACAACATTATATGCAGTATATAGTGGTCACAACATTATATGCAGTGGTCACAACATCATGTGGTCACAACATCATACGTTTTTTGATGATGAAGGTGATGATCGGGGATGGTGATGATGATGTTTGATGAAATTAATGTTTGATGAGATGAAACTTTTTTTTAGCAAACAAATTTGAACTGTTATTAAAGTCATGTTATCATTAAGGCAGTATACAATATTTAAAACCGATTAAAATAAGGAAATTAAAAAGTATGATTAACTCACCATATCAGGGCAATTTAAACTTATTTTGATTATTATTTTCATCATATTCACACCTTAATATGTATATACTTTAAATGTTTAATGGATTGTTTCGCCGAACGCCGCTGGATACGACCGCAAAGGTCCAAACCTAAATTGTTACCAGGATAATAATTAAGTACGCCAGACGCGCGTTTCGTCTACATAAGACTAATCAATGACGCTCATATCAAAATAGTTATATAGCCATTCAAATTCAAGGATGATGAGCATTGAGGATTCCAAAATTCCAAAAAGGTTGCCAAATACGACTAAGGTAATCTATGCATGTGATAAAATAATCCTTAGTTTTTCGAAAAGTGTAAATTTTGATAAACAGGAAATTTATAAAAGTGACCGCATTATTGATATTTATGTCAACACCGAAGTGTTGACTAATGGGCTGATGATACCCTCGTGGACAAAACTTCCAGTATCAGTGGCACCGACCCAGTGGTGTAAATTGTTATCAAAGGTACTAGTATTATAACTTAGTACGCCAGATGCGCGTTTCGTTTACATAAGACTCACCAGTGACGCTCATATCAAAATAATTATAAAGCCAAACAAATACAAAGTTGATGAGCATTGAGGAATCAAATTCTAAAAACTGGTGCCAAATACGGCTAAGGTAATTTATGCCTGTGATACAAAAAAAAAAATTTCTCGAAAAATTCAGTTTGGTAATCAGGAAATTTATAAAAATAACTGGGCTGGTTATACCCTCGGGGACAAAACTTCCAGTAGCAGTGGCAGCGATCCAGTGGTGTAAACTTTTATCAAAGGTACCAGGATTATAATTTAGTACGTCAGACGCGCGTTTCTTCTACATAGGATTCATCAGTGACGTTCATATCAAAATATTTATAAAGCCAAACAAATACAAAATTGATAAGCATTGAGGATTAGAAAATTCAAAAATGTTGTGTGAACATTTGGGACAAAAATGGACACACTATTCACGCTTGATACAGGTCTGAATTTTGAATTCTATTGAATATTTGACACATAATAGGTTTCTGACAAAAAATAACTTAAAGTTAATAATATAATTTGAATTTATAATTATGTTTTTGGCCCCAACCCGAAAAAGAAAAGATAAATGAATCCCCCACTTGTTTTCATTTAAATTTCTGAAATCTGATATGAGCAAAATTTTTCTTTACACATAATTTTAAAGCAGTGTAAGGGAGGTAATCAAACATGCTTGGATTACCCCTATATACTTGGATAACCTTCCTTATAGTGGTTTCAAGTTTTAATTGGCCATTAACCAAGAAACCCTTGTTCCCCCTCTTGTTTGCCTCTAATTCCTAAACGTTTAGAGCCATAACACCCACCTTTTCCATCAACCATTCCAAGCAATCATAACCATCCCTTTGTGGTATGGAAACTTGTTGTATAACTTCAAAGAGATTTATACACTTAAGGACTGGAAACAATAAAAAAGTTACTCTGGACTCCCTTTTTGGCCCCTAATTCATAAACAGTTGAGACCATAACCCCCAAATCAATCCCAAACTTTCTTGTGTTAAAGTTTAATTGATTTCTATTTACTTATACAAAAGTTATAATCCGGAAACCATCTGTTTTCGACGACGCTGCCGACGACGACGTGATAGCAAGAGAAGACCTTTTTATTTTAAATGTTTGCAGTCGTACTTAAACAAATAGATTTGTACACATATATAAATGTGCATTTATGATCATTTTTTTTTTAAACTTTAAATGCATATCATCAGATTTCTCGGAACTGCAATTAAGATATGTTATGACCCAGTATTTTTTCAAGGAAAACCAAATATCTATCAGAAGTATTTTGTTCATTCAATTTTGTTTTATTAATGTTGGTTAGCGATGTTATTCGAAATAGAATTTACTTAAACATTTACGATTTCATTCTTATTTTAAAAAGGCATGGCACAGCAATGTTGAGAGCAAAAAAACTGGTTGGTGAATTTTAATTCTTTTAGAATCATATTCAAAACAGTGTGGTTGTGGCCATTGATTGACTACCTAAATTATCCCATTGACAAGGACAGATTATGTGAACGTTTTTTCTGTAACAACCACTGCTCACTTCTTACATATTATAGAATTTAAACTGTGGGGTCACCAAAGGTTTTTATCGCCTTTAATAAAAACTTAATTCGAAAAATTAATCAGGAATAACCTTTATGTTTTGATTTATATTATTGATATAAATCAAAACATCGTATTATTCCTGATTCGTTTTTCGAATTACTTTATTTAGGTGTTGAAAACCTTTGGTGACCCCACAGTTTCAGTTTCTTTAAAAAGTACACAGTGAGCAGTGGTCGGTACAGACAAACGTTCACATAATCTTACCCAGTCAATAGGATAATTTATGTCGTCAAGCAATGGCCACAGCCACACTGTTTTGAATATGATTCTAAGTAAACTATGTAATTTGGACCATGCTTTACATAAAAGTCAAATTAGTTTCGACAGTTTTCCAATTTTAACCCGTGAGTAACCCATATACAGGAGAAAGAAGCCCCACAGAAGCAATTAAGATACATCGTCAAAAGTAACTTTCCAGTAAAGAAACATATTCAGATATGAAATTATCAACCTCTTACATTGATCCTATCATGGGATATGGAAAAAAACTTGTTAGCAAAAATAACAGAAATCCCCAAGGATTTATTACCTCAAACATAGATAACCTTAGCTGTATTTGGCAAAACTTCTTGGGAGTTTGGTCCTCAATGCTCTTCAACTTCATACTTTATTTGGCTTTTGAAACTTTTTTGGATTCGAAATTCACTGGTGAGTCTTTTGTAGACGAAACGCGCATTGGCGTATATACACAATTTAGTCCTGGTATCTATGATGTGTTTATTTACTAATCGTTTAATCAGTTAAGTTGAGGTCCGACATGTAAGTAACTGCTAGTAGTCATTTCTTAATTTATGTTTTATTGTCATTTTGTTTATATTTTCGTTTGTTACTTGTTCTGACATTGGACATGGACTTCTCTTAATCTGCGATTTAATGAACGTAGTATTGTGTGTTTGTTTTATCTACATTAGCTAGAGGTATAGGGGAAGGTCTGATATATCGAAAAACAAGTTTAATCCCACCGCCTTTGTTTTAAGCCTGTCCCATGTAAGGACCCTCTGGCCTTTGTTAGCCTTATATGATTTAAATTTTAGTTTCTTGTGTATGAATCGGAGTTGAGTATGACGTCCATTTCACTAAACTAGGCTGCATATTTGATAATAGGTCAGCTGAAGGACGCCTCCGTGTGCGGGAGTTTCTCGCTGCAATAAAGACCAATTGGTGGCCTTCGGCTGTTGTCTGCTCTAAAGTAGGGTTGTTGTCTTGATAACAAAATTCCCATTGTATTCTCAATTTTATTTACTGTAAAAAAAAAGCTCTTATCTGAAACTGACTTCATTTTGCAAAACATTTATAAAAGAAAACATTTCACTCGTAATATAGTTCGTACGTAAAAAATGAACATTAAACCGACATGGCCGTATAATAGTTTACAAAAGGATGTTGTATAAGTGTAATATTATGGTTTGATAGAAATGAATTAGAGAAGAAAGAGTGAAAAAGAAATTAACTCCTAGTTCTTAAAGGGGCACTAGCTGTCTAATGTATGGTCACCGATTTGACTCAAATTCTCATATTTGATTTATAACAATGTAAAACATTTATCCAAACTATCAAAAGTCTTAAATAAACAGTTTACAGAGCATGGGGTAGATAATATATAGTTTCGTTTCGTGTGTGTTTTAGTCAAGACATCCAGTATCTAATTAACTATCGATTTGACCTCAGATGACCATATAAGCGATGTAAATATAAATAATGATATGAATAGATTAAACCAACACGTGCATTTGGATTTTTATAGGTCTGTTTGATTTTATTTCATAGATTAAAAATAAATGTTTCTCATAGTTTTTAACCGTATAAGAATGATTTTATGTGCATCGAATTAGTAGTCAAATGATTTACAGTAGTTTCACTTTCATTGTTGATATTCCTTTTCTTTAAATAACCAGTAAAAGAACAATGCATGCGTTGTCAATCTCTAGCTAGGAGTTAAATTGAAGTTCACATGAACCTTCGTCTGCTCTAAGTTCTGATTGTGGTCGCTCTGACACATTTCCCCTTTTCCATTCTCAATTTTACCATAAAGCGCGGAGGTTTGGCTAGCCACACACACGATTCAACCCGCCATTGTTTCATAAAATGTCCTGTTCCAAGTCCTGAATATGGCAGTTGTTATGTAATAATTCGTTTATATGTATGTTGCATCGTTGTTTTTATTTTTATTGCACTTCTGTGTTCTGTTATTTTGTGGTTTCCCTCAATTGATTTATGACTTTTGAAGAGATGTATACCATATTCCATCACTGCTTTGGATAACTCAACTAATTAAGTGTCATTACAAAGTACGGTATGTTACTTGGCCTTCCAAGTAGCCAAACAAACCTCTTTCTAAATTAACTACTAATTTATCAGCAATCAAGGCAAACTCCAAAGTAATTGTGGAACTACTTATTCTAGAGGTTGCATAATTCAGAAAGAGATACTAAACAATTGAAAAGAGTACTTGCAATCTAAGGCCTTTCCATCTTTCAATAGTATGAACACATTTAACTTTTCTACACTTTACACAATTATTCCCTATGCCAAACATAAAGACAAATCAAAAGAATTGATCCGGCTTTGTTTCATAACAGAAATGGCTTAGGTAGATTCAAGTATCATGTCTCAGAGAGGGATAAATCGCACTTTGTAAAAAAACATTAAAACAAAAATCCAGTTGATACGATATGACAATGATTGGATTCTATCATTATTTAAAAAAAATAGAGGGTTGTTGTTTACAAGAAAGCAACCAACGTAGGACAAGCAAGTGGTGAAGCGGAAATCATCTTTGAAAGATTACGAATTGGTTGACCGTTGTTGAATATGCGTTACACAAATAACAGCTGATATTTTCATACATGTACTTCCAAGTTTGATTTCTTACCTGGATGATACTTACATGAGCAACACGACGGTACTTCATGTTAGCCATGATCTGTTTTATCTTCTGCAACACATGCTATCCCCACCAGGTTTGGTGTTGTTCGTGTTGCTCAGTATTTACAGAAAACAACATTTAAATATCATTTCATCTCGGCCTTAAGTAAGTGGTCTTAAGCTTATCTTGCAGTGTTTTAACATTTTAACTAGTAATGTAACTGCTTTTAAAGATCTTGTTATAAACTTTTGTAATCAAATATATAAATTAACTATTTTTGGAGTATGAACAATTCTTTGGAATGGTATACATCAATAACGTGCTTTAAATGGTCTTTTCGATTCTGTTAAGGGTTTTGACTTTTCAACGCACTTTCACATATCCTATTAAACGAACATTTTCCTTTTTGGATAATATAGTCTGATTTAAAGCCTTCCTCTATTATGAGAAAGGTAAATATGCTAGTTATACTAGCTGGAGTTGAAAGATGAGTGAAGCTATTTTATTTAAAATGTTTAAGTCATGTAATTCGGTACCGCAACCTACATAAAACCTTTGTTAAAATCTTTATTAAATAAAAAGATTTGGTTTTGAAATTTTATTGAACTGTGGAAAACGTATTTAAAACGGGAGAGTGAATCCTTACTTTTAAAGAGATGTTATTTACCGAAACAGAAAATAAAGAAACGATACGTGTAAACTTATCGGTTCTTAAATCGATAAGGTCACAGTATTATGACGCCGTGTGAAAGTAATAAATCGATTGAGACAAAAACAAATCCAGGTTACACACTAAAACCGAGTGAAACACTGTATTTATATTTTTGAATATTGTTTTATTGGTATATATATTGATTTGGTTATCAGTAACTTAAAACCAAATTAATAACTAGTATGATATACATACATATGCACATGCATAGGTCTTCAATTTGTCGATGCCTATATCTTGACATTGTAAAAGATAACGTTTTCTCTCTGATTGTTTATAAGGTCCTTTCTTTAAATCCGTCATATGTTGGATGTGTAAACATTGATAATTTAGTCTTAGATGCATTATTTCATGTTTAGTTATTATTGGCTTTGAACTTGCTGTCAGTAACTGCGAGTACTCGTATTCCTGAACAAAGTGTCATTTTGTTCTTGGAAGGTACAAGATCCCCATCTGTGTATTTGTTAGATGTATATTCATTTGATCCATTTGCTGAGTTAGATCTTTTCATTATTGTTTTTATACTTTGTTATGTGCCTGCATATGTAGTTTTCATTTAACAGTTGATACGCTATTCCAGGGCTTCTATTTCCTTTTCCTAAATTCCACGATAGAGAATTGCTGCTGACAAGGAAGCTATTTAACCAACAATTTCAACTACAGGTAGTGACGGTGAACATGAAATCATCCTGTTATAAATTTCAAGCACGCTATAACGAGTTATTTTCCGTTAGGAAGCATCAGCTTAACAGATGACAATAGATAGGTCAAATGGTCATATCAACAATGCCGTCTTCTTTCCCGCGAATGAATATCACCAGTTTCGTTGTTTACACGAGCAATATCATGTTGCCACATATATAACAGGATATGCTTACCCTTCCAGGTCACATGATATCATCCGTATATTTTTTTCGGGATTTGTGTTGCTCAGTCTGTGCCACTGCTTTTCTATATCATGTTGGTATGTTTGTGAAAAGTGAGGTGTCGTTTTGTGTATTTATTTTTTAGCCCTGGCGGTTTCAGTTTAGTTACGACTTATGAGTTTTAAAGTCTGTCTGCTTTTTTGTCAGTTTGTGTTTCATAAACTAAGACGAAAACGAACATCAACAAAATATATTCAAATAATGATGAAGCTAAACAAGTTAAACTGTCCAGTTGACGTTTCAACGTTAATGTATCTTTCTTGATGCTCGGGTTCAAAATATTGATACATATCACAGACCTTGTATAATCAATATCAAAAGAAGCTTTAGTGTGTGATAACATTGTGTGAGGGAATTCGGCGTTTGCTGTACCACTGTTCACTCCAGCGCAATTTATGACAATACCACTGCATCAATCAGAATGTTTTTTGTAGTGTTTTTAGATATGATTTTACCTTGTTGTCGCGTATTATTTGTGAAACATTCAATGTATTAAAAGGGCAAATTTTCTGTATAAAGTCAATGGTTATGTTGACTTTTGAAGGTCAAACTTTCTACAGCCTTAAATACGCATAAAAGATTCAAAAACTAAAACAATACATAACGACATGTTTATGAAATTATAGCAAATCTATTGGTTAACAAATTATTATTCGTTATTGCAAAATAATGAACTTAAGGTAAAGGAACAGTAAATGGGCTATGTTGCAGATTTTGCTACAAAATTGCATACAACCTTGGCTCGTTAAACTACAACTGAAAATCGAAAAAATAATACATTTATCTCTTTTATTTGCTGAAAATTTGCAGATTGATTTCTCTTAATATGGGTGAACATTTGTATAGAAAGCACATAAAATCGGCGAAAAACCTTCTAAAATTTGTCTTAAAATCGCCAAATCTCTAATTCTACTCCATAGATTTTTCTTAAAAAACTATATATTGATGACACATAAATTTCTGTTTTAATGATATAAAATATTCATAGGGTCACCGACTTCATTATTATTTCGATTTTCAGTTGGAGTTCATCGAGCACGAGCTGTATGCCAAATTTTACTGAAATCGAAGACATAGCCCATTTACTGTAACTTGACCTTAAATTTACCCTTATACCTTTTTATGATGTGGACTGATCATTGTTATTGAACCGTTGGCAATTTGATTGGATTAGGTTGTTATTAGTTTACCTTCAAACTTGTTTATACTTTTCATACATGACTGTTGATTAATTAGAACGTGCATGAATGTGTACTGTAACTAAAATGAACTTCAAACTGGACACTGGACGAGTCAATATTATATTTATGAATGAAAGTTAAGGTATGAAAGGTAGGAATTGCCGCTTCTTCTTTTTCCACGAATTATTCGGAATGAACAGTTGACGGCAGGTAAAATTTTATTTATCATAACTAAAAAAAGCATTTTTCAGTCTCATTGGAATATGTAAATTACAATTAATCCGAAATTTATCAACATATGTCCGATCTGTCTATTTCGGGACATCAAGTTAAAGTCAATACATTCGTTTTAAAGGAAATTTTATTGACCTCACAAAATCTTGTTAGGCACTATAATAACAACAATTCTCATTTCAGACATTGCACAAATTCTTGTTTTTTAATTGTCTGAATACCTGATAATTAGGATACATGACGTATTTAACCTCTATATTTTCTAATATTTTAGTACTCAATATTCAAAATCGATTAACGGAATCATTATCGATAAAGCATTAACAATGCTAATTTCTTCAATAGCTGGAAATTACAGATTTAATTAAAGAGAGATTAAGTACAAGTTATAGTGAAATATAATCAATTTCTAGTTCGGGTACGAGTAATAAGAAGATTTTTTTTTTGGGAAATAATTAATCATTTTTTTTTTTATCAAAATAGCAGTATTTCATATCAACTGTATACATAAATAGAGAGAATAAGTGCAGTTTTATATAAACGTTCCTTAATTGAATACTAATATTCGATATTTTTAGCCACAGATAAATGACCGAACTCGGTTTGCCAAGTGTTTCATAATCATTGTTGAAGAATGCAAATCATGGCTGGCGGATTTTGTCGAAAACAGACTGAAAACAATTTCAGACAAACCTTCTCTTGAACAATTCATTAGAGCTAAAAAATTGTCAAATGATCCGATAATTAGACGCTCTTTGAATACAATGAAGACGTCAACAGATCTTGATGTAACAGCTCTTCAGTCTATCATTATTGTTGGCAAACTTCTTCTTCCTGGAGAGAAGATTGGTTATTATGTCGACCGTATTCGCGAAATACGAAACACTTTCATGCATACTAAAAGTGCAAATCTTGAGGAACAGGACTACAGCGATTACTTTGCAGAATTCTGTACTATTGCTGTGAGATTTGAAAGAGAGAATAACGTGCAAGCTGGATGGTATGTAGACAATCTAAAGATGATTAATAAAAAGCCATTGGACAACGAAGCAGTCGAGCGAATACTTGTGCGTTTCAAAGAGGATTTCAAAAACGTCATTAAAAATGAATCACAGATGTCAGAACAACAAGAACCGAGAGCAACATCAAATACAGGTTTCTTTTGAATTATAATGACTTTTGAGGTCTATTTTCAGTTATACTCATTGATTGATTGAATATCTTAAATCTGCTTGTATATGTTAATCACACATCCACTGTCAGTCAACTAAAACATACTCAGTCCTCTTAGTAATTAAACCATTCATATCTTAAAAATTGTATTTCGTGATTTCAGGCCATAAAATATCGTATTTAAAAAGAATCTTTCAAGTTATATCATCAACGCAAATGAGTTGCTTGTTTACTGTAAGACATCGATATTTTGCTATCTGAAAGGAAAAAAAAAAAAGAGAAACACAGATTGAAAAAAAACGAGTCCATTTCTGGAATATTGTTGATCAGTGTTAGCGTCATTTTGATAGAGTACTTTTAAAGTTACATCACAATCGTTCTGATACCAACGCTGGTGTTGAAATAGGCGGGAAAAAACTAAATAGATGCGGAGACTAACAAAATCAATTCAACGACCCTCCCCCTCCGATTAAAATAGAAAAAACAAAAAAAAACAAAAAAACAAAAAAACAAAAAAACAGGTACAAAAATGTTTTTTGTTGTTCTTACAATAACAAGATTCGTCATTAATTTATTGAAGAAAATCGCGAATCTACTTTACATTTCACCAACAATGTTTTGATTGATTCTTTTATATCCAGTTCATTAAAACATATTCATTAGTACTCAGGACAGGAAACGTTTTTCTTTTCATAAAATGGAATCGATGCTTTCTCTAGTTTTATTAAAAGTCAAGAACTTAACATAGGCCAAACAAATGTAGCAAAATTTGACTGCTAAAACGATAGAAGTCAATGTGATCATTGCGTTTCCCTGATGATCCATATTAATAAAACAAATACTGGACATCAATGCATTAGTTCTTCAAATCTATACTAAGAAAATCTTCAACTATGAACAAAAATGGTTTGTTTTTCAAAAGGATTATTGGGGAGCGAATAGACTAGTAAAGAACAGTTTTCTGGTTTCTGTAATGCGTTTTGTCCTCTTGTAAATGAACTTAATTGCGAATTGTTGTGATGCACATATAGGTAAGTAGTACATGCACATCTTACTTGGGCTTAATGATTAAGTTAAACTAAAAAATATACCACTATGAAAAATAGAACTAGAAAAACAATATGAAATGAGCATGCATAAAATTGTTTTTGGAATTGTCAGAACTAAGTTTGTTTTGACTGATGGCAATTCGTTGAACGCTTCAATATCATTTGGAAGAAATGTGTCTGAACGCTGAGGTATTATGCTGTTTTACCTCATTTTGGTTTAAGTTGAAACTATATAATAAGTAATTTCAAATCACCATTGTAACTATAATGTTTGTTATTAATTATAAAAATATAATTACTAATTTTTTTTCGAATACCATATAATATAGCATACAAAGCTAAATAGAAAAATCCCCTCTTTCGTATTCTTATCTAAATTATACGTATTTATTGTTCTAAACGGCAAATACCACAACTGTAACTTCACAAAAAAAACCTGCTGATATAGATATACATAATGAGTCGTACAGGGTGACAATGTTTTTCAAGGATTGATACATGTATCTTACTGTATCAGGTTCTGTTCTTCTATGCTTTCCAGTTTATAAAACATTTTAAAGTACGTACAATGTAATAGGTCTTAACATGTTTTTGCAGATTTTTATACCATACAGTTTGCTACAGGCTGTTACAGGAACGTTGTGAATAGGACGGACAACGTTATACTTCAGATTATAGGTATCTTGTTTTGTACCCTTGGTTTTAGACAAGTAAAGGACAATTGGAACGGTTTTACATAAAGTGTAACTGGTAATGCTTACACCAACGGTTCATGCATGTAGCGTACCAAATTATCATCCTAAAATTTAAAAACAACTGTTCAATCATCATAAAATGTTAAGCCAACTTGACCCATTTTCGAATATTTTTGTACATTGAATTAACATGTGTAAGATTTGTAGAAAATGTTTACAAAGCTTAACTTTTAATCGATACTACACTAGCATTTAAGTCTTACTCTTTTGTATTAAAAAAAACACCCACTGCAGTATATAAAAAAGAGATGCAAAAAATACTGTTAGTAGCATAACACATTTGGGAACTGCTTAATTTCACAGTATTCCGAACATGTTTAACTCTACTAAAAAAACATAAGCACCATCATGTATACGGTTAGTTTACAAAATAGTATAGTACTATTAGAATAATGGATGAACTCTTTTGTAGGTGGAACAGCACTTGCAGTAGTAGGTGGGGCAGTTGGCCTTGTTGCAGATGTCGTTTCAGTTTCTAAGAAGGTTTTAGGTATACAATATATTTGTGCTTAAAGTATTAGATATTGTTTTATTTATTGTTTTGTAAAAAATGCCTACACGATCAACGACTTAAAAAGAAGTGACTAACCGATTGATTTTGTTTTTGGTCATACTATATATTTTATTCATATTAAAGCAGAAAAAAATAGACAATATTTGTATCCGATATATTTCACAAGTTATCGCGATTCAGAAAAGATGGCCACTACCAATTTGTAATTACTAGTTAAGAAGAGGCAATAAAATTTGACCTTAATACCGACGAAATTGGAAATAATTCAGAATCAAGTTTTTTATTGTTAAGAAGGCTCGCGGATACAAATATTTTAGCAAAAAATTAAAAAAAAAAATTTTCATTACACATTTTATTTATAACACTATTAGTTATCACTTTATGATTTTGTACAAAAATCAAACAAAACAATCGATTCAGTTTGGCCCCAGATGACTTTTAAAATGTTTATATCATTGAAAAAGCGCCAAATTATCTCTCTTTGGTAAACAAATGCATTTTTTTGCCATTTAAATTGAAATGTCTTTTTTTTAACACATTGTTGACCTATATTTTTTATTATTATTTTCACATAAGCTGTACATAAACTAAATAAAAGTAAAATTTAAGCGAATTCTGTAATTTAGTTTGTTTTTCGATTATACCTCTGCTACTTCTATTAGTCCAACAGAAGAAAAGGACAAAACCAAAAAATGTATGCTTCTTTCGGAGGCTGATTGTGATCACAATTGGACGTTGACCCCATATTTTTTTTTATTTTTTTATTCGGTATAAACCCATAATATAAATAGTTTATTTGAAGAAAAAAATAGCGATATACTATATTAGGAAAAACATGATTTAGACCAGCGATCCTCCTAAATTCCTGCTTTATAAGGCACTGACTAAAAATGCTCAATACATTGGTATGCCTAAAAATGAATTTATATGCCAAACTGGGTACATGATAAGGCCGTGTTCACACCAAACGTCCAGGAAAGTAAACCAGTTTACAGATAAATCCATAGATTTGTTCATCGGTACATTGGTAGTGAGTACCTATCCATAGAACTTGTCCACGTAAGTTGACAAACAATTTACATTACATATTATCGAATTGCGTTTACTGTAAACTTTACTATCAGTTTGTCGCAGACAAATTCATGTTTATTCATATTCTTTTTTTATTTTTAAGGGGTCATTTTCACAGGAATAGGTAAGTAACTAAATTCATAATATTAGGATACTCATTTCTATTCAGCTTGTGTAACTTCGTTATATATTTATGATACTATTCACATTCTTAGTATTTAGCTCTATGTCTACTTAACACATGCCTACTTTAACTATCGACTGCATGTAAGTCAAACCTAATACATGTATTAAAACTGTATGTAAACATATCTTTATTCAATACAAACGTAGAAGGGGTTCGTTTGAGTGTTGATGTAAAAAGATAAGATGTGGTATGATTACCAATGAAACAATGCTATACATGAGACCATATTACACATCAATTAACAACTACAGGTCACCGTTCGGCCTACAACAATGATCAAAGCTCATACCTCACAGTCAGCTATATAAAATGACCCGAAATGACAAATGTAAAATAATTTATACGAAAAAACTTACGGCCTAATTTATATACAAAACATGATCAAAACACAAAAATGTGACACATCAACATACGACAACCACAGAATAGCAGGTTCCTGTCTTAGGATACGCACATAACTATATTGAATAAACTAACACCACATTGAGTTAAGCTTAATATGAACAGTTTTATATGATTTATTATTTTTAAATATTAGTACGCATAAAAATTAATTCATATGCCCGACTGGGTACATAATTAGGCCGTGTTCACACCCATCATCCAGGGAAAAAATCAATCAGTTAATAAACAGTTCCATGTATTTGTTCATCGGTACATTGGTTGTGATTGACAATCCATGAAACTTATTCACGTAAGTTAACAAACAATTTACATTACATATTATCGAATTGCGTTTACTGTAAACTTTACTATCAGTTAGTCGCAGTCAAATTCCTTTTTATTCATATTATTTTTTTATTTCTAAGTGGATATTGTCACAGGAATAAGTAAGTAACTTAATTCATAATATTAGGATAATCATTTTTATTCAACTTGTGTAACTTTGTTATATATTTATGATACTATTCACATTCTTAGTATTTAGTTCTATGTCTACTTAACACATGTCTACATTAACTCTCGACTGCATGTAAGTCAAACCTAATACATGCATGACAACTGTATGTAATATAAAAATGAAAATGTGGTATTATTGCCAATGAGACAACTATACACAAAAGACCAAAATGACACAGACATTTACAACTATAGGTCACAGTACAGCCTTCAACAATGAACAAAGCCCATACCGCATAGTCAGCTATAAAAGGTCCCAATAAGACAATGGAAAACAATTCAAACGAGAAAACTAACGGCCTTATTTATGTAAAAAATGAACGAAATACAAATATGTATCACATAAAAAAACGACAACCACGGAATTTACAGGCTCCTGACTTGAGACAGGCACATACATGGATAATGTGGCGGGATTAAACTTGTTAACGGGATCCCAACCCTCCCTCTAACCTAGGACAGTGGTATAACAGTACAACATAAGAATGAACTATAAAAATCAGTTGAAAAAGGCTTAACTCATCGGATGGACAAAAATACAAGTGGACGTGGCCGGGTACTTATACATCCCGACACAAAAAGACACAATAAACAGATCTGAGAGTACTCGCAGGTATCTGACATCAAGTTCAGAGCCACTAACAACTAATAAAAATTCATGCATCTAAGACTAAACAATCAATCCGTACAAATTCCACATCCAATGGATCTAGTGTAAAAACGTCTTAAACAGCCAGAGAAAACTTGACCTCGTGCAATGCTAAGTTACATGTATCGACAGATTGTAGATCCAAGAATATGCATATGTATATACCATACTAGTAATGTTTAGTTAGCTTTTGATTTACTGATAACAAAATCAATATTTTACCAATACAAACAATATTCAATGATCTTATAACAGCGTTGAATAGGTTTTTGTAACCTTTTGGAATAAGTTTATCTATAGGAGCGACAAGTTTACATGGATCATTTTCTTAAATTTCCGGGCAGGTTAACAACATTTCCGTAAAAATGAGGATGTTCTATCCCGTTTGAAATAAGTTTTCTACAGGTACAACCAAACTTCAAAACCAAATCTTTATATCTATGGACAAATTTCGTAAAGGTTTTAAGTAATTTATGGTAACGATATCCCTGGTTTAATAATTTACCAGTAATACATAAGTTGCGTTCGTTAAAATCAAAAACGTCACAACAGACCCGGGCATAGCGAACACGTTGTGACATATAAACACCGTAAGATGGTGCTAAATGAACATCACCATCTAAAAATGGAAAATTAACAAACGGGAATGAAAAATCGTCTCTTTTAACGTAAATTTTAGTGTGGAGTTTCCCGTTTAAAACCGAAATATCTAAATCCAGGAAAGGACAGTTATTACCGAATACATTTGATTTATTTAAAGTAAGTTCTTTGGGGTAAATTTCAGCAGTATATTGAGAAAATTCTTGATAATTTAACGAAAAAATATCATCAAAATAACGGTAAGTGTTGTTGAATTTATCGATTAAATGCAATTTCGACGGGCCTTTACTAAGTTAAGTCATAAACTGTGATTCGTAACAGTTCAAAAACAAGTCTGCTATTAAAGGGGTACAATTATTGCCCATGGGGATACCTACAACCTGTCGATTTTTATCAATACGAACGTAGAAAGGGTTCGTTGAAATTTTGATATAAAAAGATAAGATGTGGTATGATTACCAATGAAACAACTCCTTACAATAGCCCACATAACACATCGATTACCAACTATAGGTCACCGTACGGCTTTCAACAATGATGAAAGCTCATGCTGCATAGTCAGCTATAAAATGCCCGGAAATTACAAATGTAAAATAATTTATATGAAAAAACTTACGGCCTAATTTATAAACAATAAATGATTAAAGCCAAAAATGTGACACATTAACGAACGACAACCACAGAATAACAGGTTCCTTTCTTGGGATACGCACATATCTACATTACATAGACGTACACCCCACATTGAGTTTAGCTATATGTGAACACAGTTTTAATGATATTTTATGTTTCAATATTGGTACGCCTAAAAATTATTTCATATGTCCGACTGGGTACATAATTAGGCCGTGTTCACACCAAACATCCAGGAAAAAAACCAGTTTATAAATGGTTCCATGTATTTGTTCATCGGTACATTGGTTGTGATTACCTATTCATGAAACTTATTCACGTAAGTTAACACTCATTTTACAATACATATTATCGAATTGCGTTTTCTGCAAAATGTTCTGTAAACTTTACTTTCAGTTAGTCGCAGACAAATTCATGTTTATTGATATTTTTTTTTTATTTTGAAGAGAGGATTGTCAGAAGAATAAGTAAGTAACTAAATTCATAATATTATGCTAATAATTTCTATTCAACTTGTGTAACTTCGTTATATATTTATGATACTATTCACATTCTTAGAATTTAGCTCTATGTCTACTTAACACATGTCTACATTAACTATCGACTGCATGTAAGTCAAACCTATTACATGTATTAAAACTGTATGTAAACATGTTTTTTATCAATACGAACGTAGAAGGGGTTCGTTTGAGTGTTGATGTAAAAAGATAAGATGTGGTATGATTACCAATGAAACAACGCTATACAAGAGACCATATAACACATCAATTAACAACTATAGGTCACCGTTCGGCCTTCAACAATGACCAAAGTTCATACCTCACAGTCAGCTATAAAATGACCCGAAATGACAAATTAATGTAAAATAATTCAAAATAAAAACGAGAACACTAACGGCGTAATTTATATACAAGAAATTAAAAAAAAAATGTGATACATCAACAAACGACAACCACCGAATAACAGTTTCCTTTCTTGGGACAGTCATATACATTGAGTTTAGATTAATATCAACACGGTTTTATATGATTATTTTATATTTAAATATTCAAAGCGATATGCCATAAACATGGAAATTGTGTTTTATGCTTACCTCGAAGTACGTTTTGCAGTTGATGGGACGTACTTTCAGAATAAGGCAATTACTGTAAACAAATGCAAATAAAAGCAAAACATAAAAATTAAACTGTATATACCTGTTATGAATAAGTTAATCATTTCAGAGTTTCAATAATTCATATGACTTTCATTCTGTTTGATATGTAATTTCTACTATGTCATTATAGTCGTCTAGGGTTTATACATTTGTATATCAATTTTACATAGAAGGTAGAGGGACTACAAAATAGGTTTTACCCTGTTTATGTTTGCTTAACATTTTATATCAACTTTCAGTCTCGAGCTGGACTCATTGTTAATCATAACAATTTTTTTTTTATTATTGTATGTGTTCCCTAGCTGTTTTCTGTAATCAAGTATACGCTATATTATGTTACGTATATGTACCTTTTGAATACAGTTATTGGATTATGATCATAAGTGGCATGAAAATAGTTTAAAATGATCACTAATGGCGAATTCAATCTAGTAGACTACCAACTGAGGATCTTCGCGAGTAATGTTTTATTTTTTTCACGCAATATTGTGAAAGCTATTTTCATATGATCTTGTCCAAAAATTATTAAATTGTCCAGTACGGCGAACGTTTTTTTTAAGAGTTAAATGATAAATTTTTAAAATTGAAAGTGTAACGATGTCGTCACGAGTTGGCTTACTGTTAAGGGGTAAATTCCGTAAATAAATATACGTCATTTGGAACCGCCCATTTTGGGGAGAGTTTTCTGTAGAAAACTGAAGTCATGTGCTCCTCTCACAACAAAAGTCAAAACAGTCTGAAAAGACCAGTTTTTGTCTGAATTAGCATGAATTTTTACTCGACATTCTTAATTTGTCTGAATAATTTTTAAAAATTCTTGACACAGTATTAATTTGTCGAATAAGGTTCTTGATTGATCTTGACAAATGTTTTGACAGTATGAACATTCTCTTAAAATTTCTCGACACTTCCTGTACCATCTGATTAGAGTCTTGATTAGTCTCGAAAAATTCTTGACTGTCTTAAATTTGTCTCTATCTGTCTTGACATATTCTTGACATTCCTAATAATGTCTAAATATGTCTTGACATATTTCTGGCATTCTAAATAATGTCTGAATATGTATCGACACATTCTTGACAGTCTTAAATATGTCTTGACACTATCTCAACAGTATAAATTTTGCCTGAAATGTGTACTGACTTTTTCTGAACTGTTTATGACACTATATTGCTGATATATACTCCTTTTTATTATGGATAAACTAAACTTTTAAGAATCCAGGATTAATTTGGTACAGTAAGTTACCCTTTTTGTATACCTTAGTTGGAATACCATGAATAATCCCCTAGTATGTAGTTTTATTTTAGTTCGTTTATTAAACGTTTAATTAATTGTTTTCACTTGGAATTTAAGTCGAAGTTACTGACAAACATCATTTAGGTTTTTGCTATTCGCAAAACTGCCAGTCAAATTTGCTTTACTAAAGTAGGTATCTAGGAATGGTCAACTGATAAGTTGTCTGGCTGCTTACTGATAAATTAGTAATTTCTATTTGACAGTTGCGTGTATTCTGGGGTGTGGAATATCTTAATTTTATGAGGAACATCCTGTCCATGTGTAATACGTAATATAAATGTTTAACACATGCCATTACACATTTTTCTTCTTCTGTTAAATGAATGATTTGTATATCATTATAATTTGTTATTTACATAAATGACATTTGTGTACAATAGTTATTCACCATATTGAAATTGAATAGTATGAATGTAGAATGAAATATGTCTACAGTATGATTACTTAATAAGATTTACATGATTTATGAATCAAAATTTGTATTTTTTTTTAAATTCACATTTATATTGTTTTATATTAACACACCCACATTTAAATTATTTTATACATTAGATTTCATAGCCATATTTGAATTTGTAAAAATATTTAGATACCCAAGTTTTCATTTATTTTACATGCCCAACTTTCACATTTGTTTTAAGAATGGTAACTTGAAACACCAGTATATTTTGTAAAAAGAAATAAAGATTAAAGTTATATCATGAATATTGTTCATGATTTGTTAAACTCAGAACTGTTAAGTAAATTTAAGACTCAATTCAAATGTTAAGAATATGTCAAGCCATACTGAGAAAAAATTAAAATGTCAAGAATTTGTCAAGAAATTTTAAGACCATATTCAGAATGTCGAGAATCTATCGAGTAATTTCATACAAATTTGATATAAATGAGAACTTGTCAAGAAAAATTAGAACACAAGTCATACTTTTGGAGATTGTCGAGTAAACTTTCATGCAAATCAAGACAAAAAATTGTCTTTTCAGACTTTTGACTTTTGTAGTGTCTGATTGGTAGATAATGTTTGTAATAAATATTTGTTGGTAGATGGTTGAACACTTGAGTTGAAAAAACAAGTAACTGCCGATTGTACTATTTTGTTTACTACAGGGTTGAGAGTAATGGGGGTCAGTATAGGAATTCATTGCGAATCTACATTGTTTGTAGACAGGCCCATGTGAATGCCCATAAATGCCGCATGACCCTATGTTTTTGTTGTTGCAAAAGATAGGGCTACATATGTACTTTCATGAATGATATGTGAAATGTTCTAATTTCTAAAGGTAAATCAGGTATAAATTTAATACCATACATAGATTAGCATTTAAGTCAATGGGAGATTTTTTTTTTACTGAATTTACCCCTATAGGAAAATATGTACGCTTTCACTGTACTTGTCCAAGGCCACCGAAAAATCACAAAGTTCATTTCCTGTAAATTTTAATGTTATGGAAGGATATTGAAACCATTCGAAATTTTTTTCATTCACAAATTTCTATCTTTAACTGCGGCTATCTAGGAGGCAATGAGTGTATTGTGAGAGGAAGGATGGGGTATATGGTAAAATGAGTTTTTGTGTCCAGATTGAAAGAAACAACAAAAATTACACTTGAGAGTAATGATAATTATGAAAGGCAGAATTATTCTCCCCGTTTACATCACATTTTGCACATATTTCTCCTCATAATGTATAAAATTATATGAATAAAACAGATTACCTCTTTTTGGCATAGTGTTTTTTTCTATCTGTGTTCCCAATGTAAAGATTAGAACAAGTGGTAAATAAGCACTTTTCTATGATTTTAACACTCAAATAATCTAACCGCATGAAGGTGTTCATCTATGTTTACATTACGCGTTGTGTTTCTTTATTTAAAAGTTATACCAGACAACTTTTCATGATTACATGTCCTTCATCGAAGAAACTATTATTGGAATGTTTGTTATTGGATTATTATGTTTAATAGATGCTTTTAAATATTCTAAATTGTTACTTTGATCTTCCAAAATGCAAAGTTTGGTCATACCTAATCATAATTGACGCTTTTTTTCTACTTCAGTTAGGGCTCTCTAGTTTTGGCGAAGAACCCATCCTGGTGTTGAGGTAACAGGCATTTTGGCAGAGTGATTGGCTGTGACATTTTGTGAACTTTACAAGAAATTAAAACACATATTTAGTATAATAAAACATAATAATTGTTTGATTCGGTATGACACTGCGTAAAAAACCTTTAAAAAGTCTTTATGCGGTCTTTTCGGGGTATTTAATAAAAAAAATACATATAAAGAAAAACTTAACTTAGAGTACAACAAGACTTTAGTTTCTAGGTGTACTAGCAATACTGGTCAAAGAAATCACAAAAAAAGAAGATTATCCCCTTTATTACCAATGTAAATTGTATGCCAAACTCCGCTATATATTAATGCTGTATATGTTTATGTATATGTTTATGTAAACTGTATAATTTGTGTATGTATTTAATCCTATGAGCTGTATATTTGCTTACGGAATAAAGAATTATTATTACCTTATTAAATCATGATATTATTTCACTATTACGATCATTGAAATTATTTCTGGTTTTCTTTCTTCTGTTAAATGATAATTTTCGTTCTAAAAGAACGATATTTAGTGAAAATTTTCAGGAATTTTTTTCAATGATAATTTGTGAAATAATTCCCATTATAATACATTTTTTTTTACAAAATAGGTTTAATTCAAATACACTATTATTATTTCATAGTATTTGTAAAGGATACGTTTTCTTCTAATAACTTTTCAATAAGTTAACTTCCCAGATAGAATTTCACGACAAAGGAAAAAATATCCAAGGGAAATATTTTCCTCCGGATAAAAAAATGACAACAACTACTGTGACATATTTTCCTTCGGATCAAATTTCACCCGGATATAATTTTGCTTTACAATATTACGAAAATTATAATAAAAGTGTATTTTAGTTGGGTCTTTTTTCCAATTACTCATTTTCAATTACAATTAAGGCACATTTGATTTTTATTCATAAAAATATTTAAATATAGAAAGTAAGACACGTTGTTCACTTCCTCCCCCGTAATTATATATCAAAAATATTTATTTTATTTTATATTGGAATTTTGAAATGAAAAAGCTAAGAAATCTTATTTTTGTCAGTGTTCTCTTAGTTATCTCGTCTTCATTCTCAGACATATTTTAGTCTGCCCTTTCATAAATTAGTGATTTTTTTTAGTGTTCTATCGAACCTTCGAAAAAAAATATACCTGATAACCGTGCACACCAAAAAATATGTTGAAAAAATCTAACAGATACAGCAAGTGATTCTTAATAGCTGAAAGATACATTTTTCTTTTAAAATACATCTTTTAAATCTTACGGGAAACTATTCCAAGCTTAAAACTTTCACTGTAATCTCGCTCTAACTTATCCCACCAAAAAAACCAAACAAACAAACCCGCAATACTATTGTCATTCTTATAGTCAGCACTCAATTGTTCACAAATACATGTGTTGTAAGCTGCTAAAGACATATGATTCGAACGCTCAAAACGTCCTTTGTTCTATATTTTTGTTATTGTTGAAGGTTGTACGATAGTGTATGGTTGTTAACACATACTTCCTTTTGTTTCTTATGGAAATTTGTCCATTGACAACAAACATACCACATCATCTACTTTATATAAGTATTGTATAAATTACAACGTATTTTTGGTGATTTTGCAAAATGATCGTTATCCCGAAAATCGTAAACATATTTTCTCATCTTAAAAGGGGGCAAGAAGGGTGCTATAAACAGGCCAATAAATAAGATTATAGTTAGTTTAAAACAAAACAGAAAAGGGGTATCTTTTCTCTCATAATAACAGTAAACAGATTCACAACAATGTCAAATTCAATAAAGTAGACAACAGTTAATTAGTAGTACAGCATCAATGATCTTGAATATATGCCACTTTTAACTAAAATATAAAGGCACAGAACCAGGACATAGGAGCACAGAACCAGGACCGTTTTTGTAATCACCAGCACAGAGTCAGGACAATTCCGTTTAACGAACTTGCACGACTTTTGCTTACTTTTTGGTACTTATGAAGCATCAGAGAAAAATTAAGCAACAAAACAGTCGTTTTATGGCCGTTCTAATACAATGTAAACAAACACACCAGCACAGAATCAGGACCCACCAGCACCTGATAGGACCAAATCACCAGCACAGAACGTTCTCTCGCAGGACAACCATATCCATCGTGATTATGATAAGACATTCGCATAAAATCCCATTATATTGACAACGATGTGTCAACAAAACATACAGACAAACACATGTAATAGGTTTAAATGTGAACAAGTAGGAGTACAGCAGTCAACTTTGAGTAATTATCTTAATCATTTTAAAAAGAAACACATTTGTAAACATACATTGTCGCAATAAGTGCATGTGCAGTAGAATGTTACGTGTTTCATATTGATATAGTTAAGGCTTAAACGTGCTTGTAATTATATACGGAATGGTTAGATGTTGTCCAGACAATTCAGTGTGGTGTGGATGTTTACTGGAAAATAATTACTTTTGACATGTTTACCTATAATGCATGCCTGTTTCATCCACACACCAATGTCAATGTAATGGTATATTATGCATCTGTCATACAAGTGAGAGGTTTAGGTAGCTACATAAACTAGTTTAATCAAACTATTTTCGGGGTTCGTTGTTTTTTTTTTTTTTGAAGATGGAGTTACGCAGTGGATACGTTTTTAAATGACAAAATTACAGGAAGAAACTTTCTGTCTTTTGTGAGCCGCTTAAAGAAAAATGTTAACCAGTTTATTTGATCTTAGTTCAATAATTTCGACAACATTGATAACTGAGGCAAAAAGGTTTTTCTTTATTAGTAGCAAACTTAAATACAAATATCTAGTTTAGTTTTGTTTTAGAGCTGACAATAAACCAGATTACTATGGAATACTTAACTCATCAAATGATATAAAACTCAACGTTTTAAGTAATCCGATATTTTCAGAAATGCTTACATAGAATCAAAATGGTATCAGGGTTTCAGCTGATGGGATAAATGTAAAAATACTTGAGGAACATACCTACATCAATGATATTATCAACACATCTAACAATGTTGAAGTTAAAGGGTACAAAATTACAAATTAGGTGTTCCAAAAAGACCATCAAATGTATTTGTCGGTACTGTAGAGGACAACATTTTTGTTCAATGGGTTTGCAAGTTTGATGGAGGTTTTCCACAAACATTTGTCTTCGAAGTCAGAGAGAAAAATTCTGATGTTTGGACGACGATACATATACCAACCATGAACTTTTCTTCGAATAGGACATCATTATGGACATTATATAACCAGAAACAACACACCAATTACATGTTCCGAGTGTACTCTCCAAATATAATCGGGAAAAGCCAAAGATCTCAGGAGAAATCTGTTTTTCTTGGTAATAATCTTATTTTTAATTAACATGTTTTATCACGATTTAGAGTTTATAAGTATCAGTTGAATTTTATTTTAAATCAGGACTGAAAATGTTCTGGTATTTATAAAGACAAATGTTATAAAATATTTATGTCAAGAGGTTTGCCGATAGTACATTATGTCGAAACCTAACTAAACTTAATAACAACAAAAAAATCACTAATGAAACCACTCATAAAATCATACAAGCAATTTTATCTTGTATTTCAGGAGGTATGAAACAGAATTCTGTTAAAGTTACAACTGTGTTTTTTTCGGTGTTTTTAACCAGCTGTTTGGCATTGCTGGTTGCAATAATTTTAAAATGTTGGAAAATGAAAAAGAGGGAAATTGATATGAATGTATCGCGAGATTACATTGAAGATGAAAGTCCTTATGACGAAATAGAAGTGAATGCAATGGAAGAAGTTAGCGTGGACGTGCAAAGTACTTCGTCTTCCAACGTTACCAATATTGTTATTGGCTCGACGTATAGTGAAAGTAGTACAACACATTCTTTTGAATCATTGGAAGTTGTGAGTAGCAGTTCTGAAACTGGTACACATACCACAGATCCAAAAGACATTTATAACGGTTCATATCAAAAGCTAGTTGGTAACATGTCACAACAAATGCAAGTTACTCGATCATATGAGAGCTTGGAAAGAGAAACTAGACTCGATCTGGACGACAATGTCATTTAAACTAATCAAGTCTTGTCCAAGGTTAGAAGGAGGGTTGGGATCGCACTAACATGTTTAACCCCGCCACATTCTGTATGTATGTGTCTGTCCAAACTCAGGTGCATGTAATTCAGTGGTTGTCGTTTGTTGATGTGTAACATATTTGTTTTTCGTTCATTTATTGTACATTTATGTACATTAGGCCTCAATTTTCTCGTTTAATTTGTTTTACATTTGTCATTTCCGGGCCTCTTATAGCTGTCTATGTGGCATTTGCTTTGCTCATGTTGAAGGTCGTAAGGTGTCGTATAGTTGTTTATGTCTGTGTCATGTTGTCTCTTGTTGAGAGTTCTCTCATTGGTAATCATACCACATCTTCTTTTTTTTTATAGTTTCATATAGTTTAGCAAGCTGAACATAGAACTATCAAACCTGTACATATATTTTTGTCTAATATTCTTAACGTAAGTTGTCTTTCATGATTTTAAAAACATTTATTTTTATGCACTCCTTTATACATGAACTAGGTTATTAAGAAACAGTTAAGGTTGAATCTGTTGTAATTGACAAGACACTTTCACTTTTATGATGTTTAAAAAGATTAGTAGTTTAATTATTTTGACATGTACGGTTTTTCTCTATAATCCTTGTCGAAGTACGGTTATTTATTTGCATTTGTCAGTTGGTTTAAAAACTTTTTTTCTAAACTTATATGTCTTGTTTATATTGACTAAAATACCATTGGAGATAAATAATATATTAAAAGATTGACATAACTCTACATACCATTGAACTGCTAATACAGTTAGTAAACAGAAATAGGCAAAAATTGGTTAACTTTTATGTATTTTGGCGTTTCTCTTAATTATAAATTACCAGGTTTAATCCACAATTTTCTACATTAGAAAATGCCTGTCCCAAGTCAGGAATACGACAGTTGTTATCAATTTGTTTGAAATGTTTGAGCTTTTGATTTTGCTATTTGAGTAAGACCTTTTGTTTTGAATTTTCCCCGGCGTACGGTATTTTTGTGATTTAACTTTTTTTCACTATTGTTTTGTCTATTGGTATCATTAAATCATGATATATACTTTTCGAGTCCTTTTTGATTTAGGCATTAAAATTCTTACCTCAATTTTAACAGAAACTTGAACATATAACGACGAACGAAGCAAAAACGTAAAAATAGTGTTCAATTAATGATTCAAATATTTAAGAAAAAAATAATATAATCAAGACTTAGACATCACACAACTGGGTTAACTGTAAAAAAAGGAAGTTGCTGAAGACCAAACATATAACTCCGCCACATTACTTATGTATGTGTCTGTCCCATGTCAGGAGCCTGTAATACAGTGTTTGTCGTTTGTTTATTTGTTACATATTTGTTTTCCGTTAATTTTTTTACATGAACAAGGCCGTTTGTTTTATCGTTTTATCAAGGCCTTTTATAGCTAACTATGCGGTATGGAATTTGCTCATTGTTGAAGACCGTACGGTGACCTATATTTGTTAATGTCTGTGTCTTTTTGGTCTTTTGTAGATAGTTGTTTCATTGACAATCATACGACATCTTCTTTTTTATATATAGAACATAACACGAATACAAAACTACATCGTGTGCAGAACATAAATAAACGGCATTGACATATGAGAGAGGGTTAACACAATCACGATAAAACACAGAAAAAAAACATATACAAAAAGATAATAACAATAAACTTCGTCCAAAAAAGTAACGTAAGAGGTATCAACCTATTATTAAGCTGCTAAATTGTAAGTGAATGTAGGACACATCATATCAGCAAACAAATACAAAATATAAATAAAACTAACTCAAATGACTTCAACCGCGAAGTAATGTTTTTTTTTCTGCGGATGCATATTGGTGTTTCTATGGAAAATATCTCAAATCTCAGTTTTTTATCGCTTGATTTATGATAATTCAATGCAACGACGAACAATTTGTAAACAATAATAGAATTGACTTTGATCGCCCGAGAATCGTCTTCTGAAAACCTATCTTTTGACCTTGATAAATACACTTTAATAATAATTTGCGAGGGTCCATAAACTAGGTCACTACATTTTTATCGAAATCTGATATTATAAACATTAAACAAAAACACTATAATTAAAAGATTCATTGAATTATTGTGTAAAAGTAGGAATTGACAGTTGTCAATGTATCTTAAAATCAACTTGTAATTCAACTAAGGTAATGGAAAACATGAACAAAGTAAAGTACATGTAACACGCTAACTAAGAACGTCGTGTTTTGTTTTGTTTTTAAAGATGCATTATACAATTTCGTTTTATGGATTAATGGAGAGATCTTGAGAGTTTAACTACATGCATTATCATCTTGTAGCATATTTACTTGACGATATCATGATATTGGTATTTAGTCAAATCTTAACCGAAATTTGTGATACTGTAACAATTATAATTAAAAAATGTAAACAATGTGTCGAAATGTTTAGGCTTTATAAAAATATCCCTTTGGATAAGTTAATGCAATCAAACGCGTTGTATTTATATAGTCTTTTACTGTTTAAGTTTTATAATGTTTGACAACCATATTATATAAATGTGTAAACACGTTAATTATGAGCTATAATAGTCAAGTAATTCAAGCATTTTTCTGAGTAAGTTTAAAAAAAAATTCAAACTGATATTCTTTACTGTGGGCTAGCAGTCATTAGTCGTCACTATCCTATAGAATAACAACTTGTGGTTATATTTATAATTTAGTAACTTCATTGAAGGTGGAGCACGAATGCGCAGTTAATAAATTAGATTGGTATGTCATTTGTATGCAAGAGTTATATTCCTTTAAACTATGTTCAATTTTAAAAAGTCAGTGCGTTAATTTTGTACCTTCAACAGGGTTATTATTTTATCTTTTACATATAGTTTTTTGTATTGAATTTGAAATCGTTTCATTATCTGTAAATGTACTAGATATAAGTATTTTTCATTGGTTTATTAAAACATTTATGTATATCTATAATTTCATTACTTTGTTTTGAAATGTTGATGAATATCAACCAACATAAAAAAGTATTTTATTATCTTATAAATATTTTTTGTTACATTTAAAAAAAAAAAAACCATGCAAGAACGCCATAGATGTGCAAGGTCAAAACAATTTCCTATATACCTTGATATAACGTATATAACAAGTGCATGTGTCACATATAGATCATCTTCCTCCAAGTAATCATGAAAAAGTTCTCTTTTAAAGCCGTTTTCTGGAAATTTAAAAAAAAAAGATTTCTTTTTACTTTTAATTTGAGGTATAATATCCCGTTGAATTACATATGTTTAATTCTGCTATAAAGACAATAACAATCACTACCAAGGAGTAAACAATGACTCATAAAACCAAGGGACATTTACATCATCCGTTATGAATAATAAATTAGAAACAACACGAACTCAACTAAAACATGTAAAAACAGGGAGTGAAATCAGATGCAACGGGAGGGTAAGCATTTCCTACATCGTATACAGGAATACACTGTTTCAAGTTTTGGTATGCATCATATCATCGCCAAAAGAATTCATCATGATACTTGTAAAGGTATGTGTTTCTTTGATATAGTGTAACCACTTATATCAGAACTGAAATGAGGCAGACACGCTGTATTAATTTATCTGCTTTCCTTGATCCATAAAGACAAGTACACAAAAGAAGTGTAATACTGCCTAACACAAATACATATACGCACAAACAAAAACAGAAAACCATAGCCACCACTTTATCTCTGAATTTTCTAACTTACACCGAATATTATAGTGAAAAATTATAATTGGAACCTACACAACACATTTTTAACTTTTCTGAAAAAGATTTTAAATGAAAACAGAAATATATTATCTCCTCATAATGATAGAATGTTAGGGAAATTGACCAGATTTATCTTACAGTAATCACAGAGAGGGGCTAGCTAACATTCATTAATTTAACTAAATAAATTTACAAGTTTTAAAGCTTTCTAAACATCTATGGACTGCGTTGTTCTACCCGGATCTAAGGTTATATGTGTGCATGTGGTTGTTAACTAGTATTGGAAATGTGGTATTTTTAGAAATCGATTGATAAAAAATTAATGTACTACTAAAAACTAATGTTACTTTATTCAACTTTTAGGACTTTGTTAGCTAAATATATTTATTTTATAAGTTATAATGATTTTTTAGGACAATAGATAACTATACTACGTTATGGTCCCTCACCTGGGATTCATATTTTTTACTTTTATTTTTGTCAAAAACTAATTTGTAACTGAACAATGCTTATAACAACCTGAAAAAGGTAGTAAGTTTTACAAGAGACTTCAAGTAAATAAGAATTAAGCCATACTTAAGCATTGACTTTAATTAACACATGTTCAGGTAATTTGTTGACATTTTATTCTCAGACTGGTAAATGCAGTATTTTGTTGCTCTTCGTATGTACTTCCATTATGAGTATAATATGCTCATATAAGCCGTTCATTATGTATAGCTGAGTTTGTAACGGTGCCACTTCTGCAGACGCTTTTGATGAGATTATAATGTACATCATGATGTACACGGTGATCTCAATGACAGAATGTTTGACAGACGAGATGATTATAAATGTTATAGCAGCAATATATCAAATCAACCTGCATTTGGTTTATACATTTCACAACTCATCTGGTATAAAAGAGCTTGCACCTGCTGCTCAAATTTAACGAGGCATCACCAGTGTCGGAACGACAATTGATGAACCAAGAAAAATGGCATCACCTCGACCCCCCCCTTTTGAAGGTTTAAAAAACAAACAATTCCATTTTTATGGATTTTCAAAGATTTGGTGATTTTGATTTTACAGTCGAGAATAACAGTGAGAGAATGAATAATGTTGACACATTTATTCCACTTCTTTCAACTATTTCGTGATGACTTGGAACCCTTTATTTAATAACCTCCTTGTCAGCAGCAATGATCTTTTACAAGTACGTCGTGATAGAACGCAAAATCAACTGATAAATATATCTTTTATAGACCGGTTCATGTCAGAGTATTTCTCCGAAGAAATGGAAAAGTAGACATATAGTACAGTCCTTGGATGGTGTAAACTTCCCACTAACACCATACACCATAACACCATACACCATACACCATTACACCATACACCTTGTACCATTACACCATACACGTTACACATTTGCACCATACACCTTACACATTACACCATACACCATTACCCATTCTATCTACACGATCCGAAATTACCCATATTGCAATTAAATTTCCAATATTAAGATTATTATTATTGTTTATGTTTACAATTTGAAAAAACAAAATAAAAAAAACTTCGTTTTCAACTAATGAAATGTCGTACACCATCATTCACACCATTCCCGATCACACGTTCCACAATCACAACATTCCCCATACACCATTACACCATTCCCCTTACACCATACACCATAGCACCATACACCTTACACCATTGCAACATACACTATACACCATTACACCATACACGTTTTTTGGGGAAGTTTACACCATCCAAGGGCTGTAGTCTAAAGTAATAAACAAAATAATTGGACTATCTATGGACATACCAATATCGGTAGTTCTAGGAATTAAAATTGCGATACCACTGTTGGTAGTTCTAAGACTGTATATGTCGATACAGCTGTTGGTAGTTCTATAACTATATTTGTCGATACCATTGTTGGTAGTTCTAGGACTATATATGTCGATACAACTGTTGGTAGTTCTATAACTATATTTGTCGATACCATTGTTGGTAGTTCTAGGACTGTATATGTCGATACAACTGTTGGTAGTTCTATAACTATATTTGTCGATACCATTGTTGGTAGTTCTAGAACTATATATGTCGATACAACTGTTGGTGGTTCTAGAACTATATTTGTCGATACCACTGTTGGTAGTTCTAGGACTATATATGTCGATACAACTGTTGGTAGTTCTATAACTTTATTTGTCGATACCATTGTTGGTAGTTCTAGGACTGTATATGTCGATACAACTGTTGGTAGTTCTATAACTATATTTGTCGAAACCACTGTTGGTAGTTCTAGGACTATATATGTCGATACAACTGTTGGTAGTTCTATAACTATATTTGTCGATACCACTGTTGGTAGTTCTATGACTGTATATGTCGATACAACTGTTGGTAGTTCTATAACTATATTTGTCGAAACCACTGTTGGTAGTTCTAGGACTATATATGTCGATACAACTGTTGGTAGTTCTATAACTATATTTGTCGAAACCACTGTTGGTAGTTCTAGGATTATATATGTCGATACAACTGTTGGTAGTTCTATAACTATATTTGTCGATACCACTGTTGGTAGTTCTAGGACTGTATATGTCGATACAACTGTTGGTAGTTCTATAACTATATTTGTCGAAACCACTGTTGGTAGTTCTAGGACTATATATGTCGATACAACTGTTGGTAGTTCTATAACTATATTTGTCGAAACCACTGTTGGTAGTTCTAGGATTATATATGTCGATACAACTGTTGGTAGTTCTATAACTATATTTGTCGATACCACTGTTGGTAGTTCTAGGACTGTATATGTCGATACAACTGTTGGTAGTTCTATAACTATATTTGTCGAAACCACTGTTGGTAGTTCTATAACTATATTTGTCGAAACCACTGTTGGTAGTTGTATGACTGTATATGTCGATACAACTGTTGGTAGTTCTATAACGATATTTGTCGAAACCACTGTTGGTAGTTCTAGGATTATATATGTCGATACAACTGTTGGTAGTTCTATAACTATATTTGTCGATACCACTGTTGGTAGTTCTAGGACTGTATATGTCGATACAACTGTTGGTAGTTCTATAACTATATTTGTCGAAACCACTGTTGGTAGTTCTATAACTATATTTGTCGAAACCACTGTTGGTAGTTCTAGGATTATATATGTCGATACAACTGTTGGTAGTTCTATAACTATATTTGTCGATACAACTGTTGGTAGTTCTATAACTATATTTGTCGATACCACTGTTGGTAGTTCTATGACTGTATATGTCAATACAACTGTTGGTAGTTCTATAACTATATTTGTCGAAACCACTGTTGGTAGTTCTAGGATTATATATGTCGATACAACTGTTGGTAGTTCTATAACTATATTTGTCGATACCACTGTTGGTAGTTCTAGGACTGTATATGTCGATACAACTGTTGGTAGTTCTATAACTATATTTGTCGATACCATTGTTGGTAGTTCCAGGACTATATATGTCGATACAACTGTTGGTGGTTCTAGAACTATATTTGTCGATACCATTGTTGGTAGTTCTAGGACTATATATGTCGATACCACTGTTGGTGGTTCTAGAACTATATTTGTCGATACCACTGTTGGCAGTTCTAGAACTATATATGTCGATACCACTGTTGGTAGTTCTATAACTATATTTGTCGATACCAATGTTGGTAGTTCTAGGACTATATATGTCGATACAACTGTTGGTAGTTCTATAACTATATTTGTCGATACCATTGTTGGTAGTTCTAGGACTGTATATGTCGATACAACTGTTGGTAGTTCTAGAACTATATATGTCGATACCACTGTTGGTAGTTCTAAGACTGTATATGTCGATACAACTGTTGGTAGTTCTATAACTATATTTTTCGATACCACTGTTGGTAGTTCTATGACTGTATATGTCGATACAACTGTTGGTAGTTCTAGAACTATATTTGTCGATACCACTGTTGGTAGTTCTATGACTGTATATGTCGATACAACTGTTGGTAGTTCTATAACTATATTTGTCGATACCACTGTTGGTAGTTCTATGACTGTATATGTCGATACAACTGTTGGTAGTTCTATAACTATATTTGTCGATACCATTGTTGGTAGTTCTAGGACTATATATGTCGATACCACTGTTGGTAGTTCTAGGACTATATATGTCGATACAACTGTTGGTAGTTCTATAACTATATTTGTCGATACCATTGTTGGTAGTTCTGGGACTATATATGTCGATACAACTGTTGGTAGTTCTATAACTATATTTGTCGATACCATTGTTGGTAGTTCTAGGACTATATATGTCGATACAACTGTTGGTAGTTCTATAACTATATTTGTCGATACCATTGTTGGTAGTTCTAGGACTATATATGTCGATACCACTGTTGGTAGTTCTAGAACTATATTTGTCGATACCACTGTTGGTAGTTCTAAGACTGTATATGTCGATACAACTGTTGGTAGTTCTATAACTATATTTTTCGATACCACTGTTGGTAGTTCTATGACTGTATATGTCGATACAACTGTTGGTAGTTCTATAACTATATTTGTCGATACCATTGTTGGTAGTTCTATAACTATATTTGTCGATACCATTGTTGGTAGTTCTGGGACTATATATGTCGATACAACTGTTGGTAGTTCTATAACTATATTTGTCGATACCATTGTTGGTAGTTCTAGGACTATATATGTCGATACAACTGTTGGTAGTTCTATAACTATATTTGTCGATACCACTGTTGGTAGTTCTAAGACTGTATATGTCGATACAACTGTTGGTAGTTCTATAACTATATTTGTCGATACCACTGTTGGTAGTTCTAGAACTATATTTGTCGATACCATTGTTGGTAGTTCTAGGAATTAAAATTGCATTATAATCCCACCAAAAGCGTCTGCAGAACTCAGCTATACAAAAACATGAATGAGAGTTTTTAGTTTTTGTTGATGACCTAAGAAACATATTTTTAGTTTAAATAAGGCCTTTAACCCTTTATTATACATTTCATGTTGGGCATCTGTAAATTTGGCATTTATACTAAATTTGACACCCATGTAGATATGATTTTTTGTGTTCGTTAGGGGGTATTATTTAAATGAAACTAATCTCACTCAGTAAAAACTTAAGCATTTTCTAAATTACGTAAAAAATCTATTATAATATTAGGAGAAGGAGTTACTGTTTTTTGTTTGTTAAGATCCTTAAAATATTCAGCCCACTCCGTGCTTGTTATATTTGATGATTTTTCTGGGGTTTTTTTGTCCAAATTTTTAAGGGATTCTAATTAAGTCCAATAATTTTTTGGGTTTTCCTCACGCAAATTATCAAGTTGATCTATAAGATCAGCACGGAATTCTCTATATTTAGTTTTTCTTGCTTTTCTGTATGTTTTTAGTAAAGCAAAGAATGATGATCAAATATAAGGATCTTTGTTATATTTTTTAAAAAGCTTTACTTTATCGCATAGCTGTTTTTCATATTTATGAGGGGTAGGTCAAACCGTTTTGACTGTTGACTTTTCTTCACTTTAGCAGTACTATTTACCTTTTTTAAAATCTTTTTCTTAATAGAAATATTAGCTGCCTCATAAAGGATATTATTTAGGTCTTGTATCATAATATTTGAGTCATCAGTATAATTTGAATTTTTTAAATGGTTTTATTTTTTCATGAACCAATGTTGAAGCTAGAGCATTTTGGAATTTCTCTGCAGAATTTTCTTCCCATATATATTGGTTTGGTATAGAGTAAACATCTTTTTGCACTGCATTAAATATACTGTTAACTTTTAACATTGTGGATACCTGTCAGTGATCAGGGAGGTCGGCTTTAAAATCATGAACCTTAAAAAAAAGTATATAACTTAAAAGACTTTCGGAGGATAAAAAATAGTCTACCACACTACAACCCGTAGGGGTGTGGCAAGTAAGCTGACCTATATAATCACCAGGGGTTCTACCATTTAAGATACGGATCCCTGTCTGCACACACAAGTCGTTAAGTGTCTTGTCCCTTGTGGATAAAATGATATCTTGGCTATGACGGACTGGTATATCAAAATCAGGGTTATATTCTTCAAATAAAGATGAGATATGACTATCTAAAATATAGTTCTAGCATTTACATCACCAGCAATTAAAATCATTCCCAGTTTGGAATAACTTACTATATCATTTTCCACATATTCCAGAATATCATAGGTTAGAGATTGAGAATATGTCGAATTGGCAGGGGGGTTATATAAAAAAAACATAGATATAAATCTTCAGGTAAGCCAAAAAATTGCTTACAAAGTTCAAGCCAAATGTAGTCATTTGTTTTGTGTTTTAAGAATTTTATTCCAGGTCTCAGTGTAGACCTTACATATACAGAAATACCACCAGCGCCTTTTCTTGTGTGTGCAGACATAGGCCGAATAAGATGCACAGTTTTAAAATCTGGTATATCCAATGCAATGGGTTTCAAGTAAACAGAAAATATCTTTTTTGTTGAATTCACTTATAAAATCTGAATCACTGTACTTTTTGTATCCTTTTAGTTTAAAACCATAAATACTCCAACAGCTTACACGTAAACTGTTTTTGATAACCATTACACCGTAGGAAAAAAATAATCAGACATAAAAGAGAAGAAAACACTAAGATACCCATAGATATAAATTTGTTGTACAGTAATGTAACAAATTTTACAGTAAATATTGTAAAACGTTATTTTACTTATGAGATTACATTAATATGATCAAGGATAGATAACTCAATGACTCCAATGATTTTATAGTATGAGCATTCATACAGAGAACAGAAAATTGATTTCTGAAAGCTTTTTAAATTATTGAGACATTTAGTATGATTGCATTTGCTACATACTGTAATGTTTCACCATGTTTACAAAATGTGTATACAAAAATACAAAAAAAATTGGTCTATTGTAAATTGTACAAAAGGATCAATATATGCATGTTTATAATATACATGTATGCAAAGTGTATAATTATTGTACATGTAAAAATGAAGGCCTCTTTGGGTAATAAAAAGCTACACAAACACAAATGATGACTTTTGACTTAAATAAGAGTATATGTATACATGTATAATAGCGGATCAAAAACATTCTAGTGCCACATACATGTACATAAAATTATTTATAATTATCATAAGCAAATACTACTTGCTTTAATAGCTTTGAAAAATAAAGTTGATTTACAAGTACATATTACATGTAGTTACCACTGAGTAATAAGTTTTTTTTTTGTTTTTTTATCTTCTACCAGTTTGTTGTGACAAACTTGACATAAAGCCAAATATACTAGGATTGAAACCTGTGTACATAGGATACATAAAAGGGGGTTGTGGGGAATGTTGTTCTGTTTTGTTAGAGTTAAATTTCATATTACCTGTACCATGCCAGGAATTCTGGTTTACAAAATAAGTACCTTGTGTACCTATTTAGGGTTTGTTCCTTTTTTGGTAGTTATTTCCCCTTTTCTGTTGATTATGATGTTGGACTTTTATTCAAGTGAAGGCAATCATTGGCTAGTAACTTTTTAACAGGAGTTCCTCTATTACCTAAATTATGATTGTCACAAATTAAGATATCTAAACTGTTCAGATATGTATACTGTAAAAGAACATTACATTTCATAATCTTATCATTAAGAGTTTGATCTTTGAGACAAGCAAATGGCAAGGAGATTGTAATTTTAGCGAAGGTTCAATGAACTTTATCACATCAATTAAATCTCAACAAAGTTGTATACAATCTTCAGGTGTATTATTGCGCAAATCATTTATAAAGAAATGAATAAAAACTCATTCATAATCTGTATCATAGTTTTGAATTTTCTCATTTGCTTCTTCAAAAGTTGACACTGTAAGCTTGTCAACAATACAATCTTTTAAGAAGTAGTCTGTATTGATGTACTTTACATAGGAATTGCCCATTAATAGTATTTTATGGTTTGCGGACTTCTTTGATTTAGTTTCAATTTTTTCCTGTTCTGCGTCTGATGAATCCTGGTAGTCAGACAGAGCTTGATAACGATTTGAAGTTTCACAATTGAGGATTGAACTATCCTGTGTTCTTCGTGAGCGAGACATATGTGGACTTTCTCTTAGAGGTATTTATTTTTCAAGTAACTTCACAGATTGACAAAGGCTAGAGAAGTTTCTACTGACAGTATCATTGATTGTGGAGTTCTTACTCAGAATTTCACTTGTAATTTCAAGATTACTATTGACTTGACAGTTCTGTTCATTCAGTTCTTTAAATGAGTGAGACACTTCGTCGGTGTTGACTGTAAATAGTTTACCAAGGCTATTAAGATTTTTGGATATAGCATCACTGTCTTTTGAAATTTTATCAAGTTTGTTTGAAAGCTGGCTACAGTTTTCATAAAGTTGAGATTTCTCTTGAGCTTGAGAGTTTGACATTTTATCTAATTTGTCACATAAACTTTTGATTTTATTTCTGTCTTCGAGCTCTTTCTTTAACGTGTTAATAATTTCATCTTGATTTAATTGATGGATGTTAGTTATAACACTTTGCTCAATACGCGTTACAATTTGAAGAAATTCAGGGGATGATTCAGTAGCTTGTGGTAGAATGGGTTTCCTATTTTTCTTTGAAGCATGTGGGCACTTCAACACAAACTTCACATGTACATGTATACTTCCTAGAAGTGTTAACGAGTGTGTACAGTTGATAAGTTGGTAGTTTCGTACATTCATAATGTGTCCATTTGTGACATTTGCTACATTCCATCATATGATCATTCTGATCTTTGTTACACGACTGTGAGCACTCGGATTTCAAGTTTTTGTTTTTCAGTTGTGACTGAAGGTTCAGACTGATTGGATTCTACCTGTAACTTTGTGTCTGAAGGGTTGCGTTTTTGTTTTCTATTAGCAATTGCTTTGTATCAGTATTGTCACATCATATATTGGTTCAATGTCTTCATTGGTTAGACTTTGAGATAGTGTTTGTTGAACTGAGATGGTGAATGAAGGGTCACATAGATCTATTGTACAGTTAGTGTCATTGGGACAGGCATGTCTAAAATCTTTGTGAGATTTAAGTACAGTTGTGTCATTATATACTGGGAAGACATTACATGATTGATAAGTATTACCAGCAATAAGAAATTGAATTGCTTCGTCTATAGTTTTGAAGCCTTTATACACGGCATGGCGAAATCGGTGTACACTGAGTTCATTATTCGACCAGTCAGTGAAGAATCCGGTCGTTAAACCACGGCTACGCTATAAAAGTTTTTTCTGGACATACTTCATATATAAGTGGCACTGTTTATGCATATATTTTACCGAATTAGACCGTTAAAGACATACATGAGTCAGTTTTTCATCTTTTGAATTGTCTTCAAATTTTTTGCGCCATATTGGTAAAGGGACGCAACTCATTATGTCGATACAACTGTTTGTAATACTAGGACTGTATATGTCGATACCACTGATGGTATTTCAAGGACTTTATATGTCTATACCAATGTTGGTAGTTCTAGGACTATATATGTCGATACCACTAATGGTAGTTCTAGGACTATCTTTGCCGATAACACTGTTGGAAGTTCTAGGACTATACATGTCGATACCACTTATGGTAGTTCTAAGACTATACATGTATATGTCGATACCATTATTGGTAGTTCTATATATATATGACTATATATGTCGATACCACTAATGGTACAATTTGGTGCAGACCAAACATTACATAGAGTTAACGTAAGTTAACGCCGCGTGCACATATTTCGTTAGTTAACTTCAAATTTCCCGTTTGCTAGTAAACGCACGTTTACTATAATTACGTTAACGTGGTCGAAATGGAAATGTCCAATGTCCACCCTAGTAAATGGGCGTTTACTCTGTGTCCGTTTAGTCAGTAGTAAACGGGCGTTTACTTCAGAATTCTTCAAATTTATTTTTACGTGCACATAAAAGTAAACGGGCATTTACTACAGATTTTACAAGTGTATTGTTACTTGCACTTGAATTTTCGCGTTAACTGATTGGGTAAATTTAGAAATAAACTTCAAGTTCATTTATTTCATAAAAACGACCTTTAGTCTTAGTATTTTACGTATATGTGTTTCAAACCAGAACAATTCAAAAACTCTTTTAATTCGACATATTAAATTACATAAAAACAGTTCCATTAATTCCATTTACTTTACTGATTGGCAGATTTTGTATATTTTCTTTTCAAAAGTTACATGTACAAATATTGATACGGAAAAAGAGGTTATCCGAGACATCGGAAAAATATTTGTATATGATGGGATATAAACATCATACTTTACGACGTTTCGTTCCCCATTTTTGATTGGCTCTTCGAATTCCTAACTATAACTCGGTGCATTTAATACATTATTCTAATCGAAATTCACCTTGTTTGTCTTGGATTAACATGATAAGATTCTGTTTTGACAAATGATCAAACGTAAATTGTACAGTGTATTGAAAGGGATATCAATAAAGTGTAACATAAGCATGTACATTTGTACCATCTCGTCAATTTAAATGTTAAAATATTGCTATCCTTACATGGATATATAAGTAATTTACTATGCAGCTATATAAAGTGCTAATATGGTCTGTTCTGATTATTATACGAGACAGTCTGAGGTTACAAAACTAGTGAAATTTGCTTCCATATTTAATATTTTGAATAAAAAAAAGGACATGGTGGCACTCTAAATTGATGCAAACAAAATTTTTTAGTCATAATATTCAAATATTGCTACCTTTTTAGTTATACAATCGATGCTTACACGAAAATATAACTCATTTACTATGCGGCTAATATAGATTTACTTCATAAAGTGCTTTTAGTTTTGGTTGTTGCGGACAAATAATTTATAGTACGAGTCAGTCTGACAATGTCTGAAACTTGTATGAAAACTACTGAAATTGGTTTACAATTCGATAATTTGTTTAAAAAATGTACATGCTGGCACTCTAAATTGATGCGAACAAATTGTTTTAGTCATTATATTCAAATATTGATACCTTTTGTATTATGCAATCAATTCTTTCATGAAAATATAACTCATTTACTATGTAGCTATATAGATTGACATAATGAAATGCTTAAATGGTCAGTTTTGGTTGTTGCGGACAAATATTTATATACTGACGTTAAGCACGTTATTGCGTCAATGCCGTGAAATGCGACAGAGCAATTTGATAAATAGTCTTTCTATGAAAACTAGCTAGTTCAGCTTTATGAAATTTATATCCATAGATGAGGCAGGTATTACAGTTTCCAAAAATATTAAAAATATTCTTTAACTTTTCATAATAGTTTCAAATAATGATACAAATATTACCAAAAACGTCAAAAATATGCGTGTCAGACAAATAACTTTTGCTGGATTTTTTGTGGTCTAATAAAAAGTTTAAAATCCGCGAAAATTCGCATGAATGATATACGTCTAATATAATTTATGACGCCATTGCGTTTTTTTGTGTTGATCGAACGGTAAAAATTTATTTTTTCAAAAATGAATAATCCTCGCCATGGTCAGGTTTCTGAAAATGCTAAGTTATCAAAATTTATCGCTTTTTAAAATATCAGATGATATAAAATTTCGCTTTTATAAATTATTCCTACAAATGTGCTTAGATAGACCATTTCAAATCCGGAATTTTACAGCACTCGCATCACAAATAAAAACGCATTGGCCTCGGGAAAATGTCTTGCAAGATTGTCCAATGTCGAATTTCGCCGCTTTTTACAAAAACACTGTCAGTTTCAACGTTATTTTATTAGATATTCAATTTGTAGCATATAAAACAGTGCTTTTTCGTAATTGTGCTTTCACCCCACAATACGATAACATACTTTTTGATAAGCTGTTAAGTCGAAATGACTTCGTTTTTTAACAAATCAAATGTCTTGCAAGTTTGTCCACTGAGCAATTTTTTTACGTTTTGAACGTTTTCGATTCGGGACGCTATACATATATGTTTTCAAATTATTTCTAAAAGTTTGTTCTTTGTTTTGGTGTTAAACACCACTACATGTATAAGCGACATTTGTTGTATTTTATTGACCTGTCATCAAAGGTAGGAGAAGCCAAACATCAGGCGACCTTAAGTTAAAATAGTTGCAATAACTGTCGATTAGGATCGGAGTCGAACAAATCTCGCCACGAGCGTATCTTAAAATTACCATGCTTTTTATCACTTTATATGAACTCATTAGGTCAATCATCCTCCTAGGCAATCGAATTTGAAAGCAGTTCGTATTATCATATGATATATGAACGATATTTCATTGTTTTTAAATAACAAGCACGGTCCGATTTTATGTTTTATGATCAGAAGACAAAACAAAATAATCAAATTACAAATTTCGAAAATAGATAGAATCATAGAAACCACGATAAGAACTGCAATATATAAAAGTAGTTATAATCAAATAGAAAATGAATAACTATCTAAAATGAAAAAAAACATATGGTAATTTGTCAATAAATACCATAAATAGGTAAAATATTAATTACAGAACAAAAGAATTTCATATCCGAGACAGAGAGAATTAAATATTGTAAAGAGATAAAGAAACTAAAAAGAAAAGAGCAAAAAAAAAAAAGTTACAATGAATATAAAGAAAAATACAACACAAGCCGAATTAGAAGTCCGAAAAGTGCATTTGCTTGCGTATCTGTCAGTAGCAAATATGTCATACATATTCAAGACTTGGAAGTATCCATATCGATAAAAAATGATTACAATCAAAACGAACAAAGTATACTCGATTACCGACGTAAAACGTCAAATTTTGACGTTACCAATTGGGACGCAATATCGTGCGTAACGTCACTACGAGTCAGTTTGAGGTTTGAAAACTACTGAAATTTGTTTACGATTCAATATGTTGAATAAAAAAGGACATGCTGGCACTCTAATAGATGCAAACAAATTTGTTTAGTCATAATACTCAAATATTGATACCTTTTTCATTATACAATCAATCCTTACATGAAAATATATCTCATTTACTATGCACCTATATAGATTTACATAATAAAATGCTTAAATGGTCAGTTTTGGTTGTTGTGAACAAACAAATTTATAATATGAGTCAGTCTGAGGTATGAAAACTATTGAAATTTGTTTACAAATCAATATTTTGAGTAAAAAAAGGACATGCTGGCACTCTAAATTGATGCGAACAAAATATTATAGTCATAATATTCAAATATTATGTTACTTTTAATGTCTAATGCAATTTCGGAGTTAACCCACAATTAACGCGTCGTTTACATGAAGTGCACGCTAGTAAACGCCGCGTTAACTTTTTTTGGCCCGAAGCGCTCTAGGTGGAAGCAAATATTTGCCGTTCCCATAAATAAACGTATTATTAAATTGGCAAACTGAATAAGTGACATGCTTTAAGTTTTTACAATAACGTATTTAGATAGTTCATGGTGAATTTAAATTATAATTCAATTAAAATGTTTTATATGTTTTAAACAAAAATCTGCTTATAATACCACATTAAGCATCGTTTTTTAAAGTTTCCTTGTTGTGATGATTGTTTTGTTTTGGCAAGCGTGTATTTTCCCGTAAAGTGTCATATTCTTACGTTATCGTTCTATGACGTCGGGTATCTCATTCATAAAAAAAACATATGACGTGGGAGTACGACTGGACGAGCCTGACAATATATTCATATTTTACCACGGGTGTGTACTCCAAGCGTTTGAAGTACGCCATGTTAGAATATCAAAGATTTTTTTAAAGACTCCAAAAAGGGGTTTGAGAAATTTTTTGGTTATAGTCCAGACAATGAGGATTTCGAAGGAAAATTTACATACATGTGTGTTTATACAATTGAACAAAATTTTTCAAACAGCAAAACATTGAACAGAACATTTAACACTGATTCCACTAGTGAGTACATGTTATATATTCATATCTTGGTTATTTCAAAAAAAAATACCGGTTATTTCCCTTACTTCACAACAATGAAAACACGTTAATTCATTATAAGTAAAATGTATACATTGAGTTATTAATATTATACATCTTGTTTTAAATGTCATCAATTCTAATAATAAAGGATTGTGTAGGAAACACTTAAATGAGGATAAGTACTTGTTGTTTATGTTGTCACTTTGTAAACACTCAATATTTCCGCTTACAAACGTAATACAGTTTAAATTTATATTACACATTAGAACAATAAGTAAATACAGTTGTCGGATTTGTGTAGAGATATGATTTATGGCTATTTAAACGTAGTGACCAGTTTGTTGATTAGACTTTCGACAGGTAGGACAGTAACCTTAGTATGTAATGTAAAGGACTAAGATTGACAGAGAAGATTTTTAAAACTTTGATTTCTAATATATTTCTTTTTTATTCGAATGTTTCTATTTATTACATATCAAAGGTACCAGACTTAGAATTTTGCTACGCCAGACGCGCGTTCCGAGCATTTAGGACATACAATTCCAAAAAGGTAAAACATGAAACACCAAACCAAACACAAAACGTCACAGATAACTCATTGGATAATAGACGATATTAAGATCAAGGCCTCTATGACAAAATGCTTGGGTGAACACAAACAAAGAAAACAATATTAGATTTTATAAAACGACATTATCTTTCGATCAGTTTAATTGAAGTCTGGAGCTGGCATATCATTTAACTGCTAGTAGTCTGTTGTTATTTATATATTATTGTCATTTTGTTTATTTTCTTTGGTTACATCTTCTGACATCAGACTCGGACTTCTCTTGAACTGAATTTTAATGTGCGTATTGTTATGCGTTTACTTTTCTACATTGGTTAGAGGTATAGGGGGAGGGTTGAGATCTCACAAACATGTTAAACCCCGCCGCATTTTTGCGCCTGTCCCAAGTCAGGAGCCTCTGGCCTTTGTTAGTCTTGTATTATTTTAATTTTAGTTTCTTGTGTACAATTTGGAAAATAGTGTGTCGTTCATTATCACTGAAGTAGTATATATTTGTTTAGGGGCCAGCTGAAGAACGCCTCCGGGTGCAGGAATTTCTCGTTACATTGAAGACCTGTTGGTGACCTTCTGCTGTTGTTTTTTTTATTTGGTCGGGTTGTTGTCTCTTTGACACATTCCCCATTTCCATTCTCAATTTTATTATCTTGCCAATATAATTGCAAAATACTTTCATTCTTTGTAAAAACAAATCAGTGCTTTTATATGCGACTTTTATTTGTGACATCATAAACGTGTCGTATTAATTTTCACCCAAATAGGCATTTTCAAGCATATATATCGATCAAGAGATATGTTTGTAAGAGTTTCAATCCAAAATTATTTTTCATTTACAGCAATGTGAAATACACAATGTGACCGAATGAATTTGTTGGCAAGGTTTGTTCACATATCTAAATGTTAATAACATTATCTTAAATTAAGCTTATTTGATAGCTTTTATCCTGCTGTACTTATTGCATTTTTTAAGGAACGACATAAAAAATGTTGTACACACTAAATAAATCGCGTAAGTCAGTCTATGCCAATAAGATAGAAGTCATACGAGTCGACCAATTATATATATTAATATCTTAATTTACTTTGTGTACACATATATTGTTATCTATTGCAACTCAGTCAAAACAAAAAATGAAACTTTGATCCAACTTATTGCTTTTGAAGGTTGCTCTTTCAATATTACCAAGGCATCGGGAAGCCTAACCTCACCCAATTATCCAAACAAATACAGCAACAAAATGGATTGTGAATACGTCATCAGGAGTCCGACCAAACAACCAATAACAGTAACTTTTGACGATTTTGAGGTAGAGGAACATTCTGATTGCACACTTGATTATGTATCGGTAGGTAAATCATAGCTACAGCAAAGTATCATACGATTGATTAAGATCGTCACCATATACAATGTTGCATTGAATATGAAAACGTTTCAGGTATATATGGATCGTTTAGTCACTATGAAATACGTTGTCTATTCTGAGTGAGATAACAATCGGTAGATGAAGAATTTGTTATATATCTACATATCCATTTTACGTTAAAAATTGTCTATTTTCCAAAATTGCCTAGATATTCTGAAACTCTCATCCCAACAAATATCTTAATTGTTGTTATTATACGTTTATGTCAACGGGATCAAATGGCATCATATTATTGTTAATTGTAATTCACATGGTTTTAGTAAAAGAAAGTCGTGTGTCTATTTTAAAAACATGTGTAGCGGGAATTACAATACCGGTACAAGTGTATCTATTTACTAACTTTATATTTACTGTAAAGAGAAAACCGTCGATCAATATTTTTCACGGTTTGTCGACTTCAAATTAGTGCCTTTACTTATATAATCATGTTCTATCATAGTCCTATGAATCGAGTTCAAATCAAATATTAGCGTTAGTTTTATTTAAGGATATCAGTTTTACCGCGGGAAAGCAATAAAATTCTGCCGAAGGCATTTTAGTTTACAGTCAGTTTAAATATTCGATTTGGAGTGTTCTAAGGCATTTAAATATTTACGCTTATACAAATGTTTCCTGTGCAAAGTTACCTACAGAACTCGCCCAACGAAAATCTGGACGAGTTTATAACAAATAGATCCAAATGTTTATCACAATATGTGTTTCTTTAAATGCTTGTACAAGAAAAAAGTATTTGCAGGTAAAAGATGGAGACAACACATTGCTGGGAAAGTTTTGTGGCTACAAGATTCCACCTCCATTACTTGCATTGTCTGGTGTGGTTATTTTCAAATTTCATAGTGATTATTCTGTAAGAGAGAAAGGATTTCTAGCAGTTTATAATGACAGCCAAGGTAACATATTGTTGTAATACATATAGAAATAAAGAACTTTATTTTCAGATTTTTAAAAACTTTTCTTTATCCCCCTTTTCAATGATAGTAAATATTTGATCTTTCCCAAAGTGATTCACAAGAATGGCTTTAATATACTTTGACTATATGTAAAGAAAGTTGGAACTTACAAAGGCGAAAGTGCAGTCTAAATGAGACATACACATATCACTCTATATATGATGCAAACGACAGCAAATAAAACAATGTAGATCATGAGCTTAAGTCTGTAATTAATAAGTTGTACACTTTTTTGAAAATTTCAAATTTATGAAATGGCAAGAGTTAAATAATGTTGGGAAAATATGAACTTTTGTTGATATCTGACTTCGTGATTTGGAAAAGTCTATCCCATCTTATAGGATATTTTATTCGTTCAGCATCTACATTTGTGGTTTGCACGAAAATGTGAATAAAACGAATAATTATGAATCCACAGTACTAAGGCTTGTGATGTCAATCTGCACTAACTATTCATCCCTATACTTGTGACGTTATGAAAATTACACACGCACTTGTTAAAACCACACAATTTTTAAAAGTAAAGCCATCGATTTCCGTTGTGTATGTTTAATGTCAAAATATAGAACAAAAGATAGTTTCAAATAAAATCGTACAAATCATACTTTTTTTGTTACGTTTCTATTCTTTTCAATAAAAAAAATTTCTATTCAAAATAAAAATTTAGACAAAAATCTTATAAAGCAGTAGGCATAATTTTTTTTTTCTTTGATGTTGAATATCAATCGTATTGTAAATATACGAAACACTCTGCAGATGGATGACACAGGCCGGACAAGATCTACTTACCAGTTCAGGACAACTGATACCATCCTATTTTTGGCGGTGTTTGTGTTGCTAAATCTTCAGTTTTTTATATTATGGTTTCAATTATGTTGTCGTCAGTTTGTCATCGACCTCTGATTTAAAGATGCTTTTGATATCTTCCGCTTCTTTTGTAGAGTATTAGTCAGTCAGATTTATAATAACATGAACAACATTAAGGGTGCCACATCTGCAGCAGGATCTGCTTACCTTTTCGGAGCACCTGTGGTCATCCCCAGTTTTTTGTTAGATTCGTGTTGCTCAGTCTTAATTATTAAATGTTGTGTCTTGTGTGCTTTTGTTTGTCTGTTTGTAATTTTTTTAGACATGTCGTTGTCAGATTATTTTTTATCTATAAGTTTGAATGTTTCTTTGGTATCTTTCACCTTTCGTTTAGTAAGAAAGATGTTTTGCTACAAAATGTTTTACACAAAAATGTTATCCGTGTAAGTAATTTTGTTTTGACTTGGCCTTAACTAATATTCATCTTATAGAAAAAAAAATGTCATTGAGTTCAAATATACGGAACATTTAATACCTTAATTGGTAAAATTATAAAGTAAAGTTATGAAAGAAGTTAAACCTATAAGGGTCAAAAAGTGTTTGTTTTTTTTGGAGTTTATGGGGCCAACTAATATATCATATTACAAACTTCTTCCTTTGCATCTATAAAACATTGTCTTTCTACCTGTTTTGTTTTAGTATACGCAATAGTTTATATATACCATTAAAGAAAGATATAAGGAGTCATCTTTGTTAATGCAAATTCAGCTAAATGGTATTTTTTCATCCAAAAAAACTCGATTTAGCCTTGGGTGCAATTATGTCAAAAGTATCTCAAATTGCATATATCTTCCAGTTCAAATGGACAGTGTTAAGCAAGCATGTTCATAACAGTAAGGTAAAAAAAAACAATGTGTCAAAAGCATAACGCAGTTTCCAAACTTTACTAATGTATACAGTAGGAATCCAATAATGCTATGCCCTGACCTGAACACACAAGACGACAAGTTACAAAGATACATACATCAGCACATAACCTTTTTGTTGAAAGTTTAATAATATTTGTGTCCTATATTTTTCTTATAATTGAGTTAAATATATTTAACTTGCAATTTTGTTGACCGTTTTTGTGAATTTGATTTTGATTATTTTTTTGTTAACATTGTAGAGTGTGTGTATGTAAAAAAGGACAGTAGTGGCTCCATTCAATCCCCAAATTTTCCTGCAAATTATACACAAGAATTGGTATGCTTGTACTATATCGAAAGTGTAAACAGAATACCGATAAATATAACATTTACAAGCTTCGATTTAGAGTATTCGTCAAGTGGAACATGCAAAAATGACTATGTCATGGTATGTATATAATAGATGTGGTAAGATTGCTTCTCTTATCCACAAGAGATCAAATGACACAGACATTCTCAGCTATAGATCTAATAACAGCATTAAACAATGAGCAAAGCCCCTACCGCATAGTCAGCTACAAAAGTCCCCGAAATCCTTTATTATAGTTAAAATTAAGTAATGAATTAGGTCATAGGAGTCCTTCATCTGACTTGTCTTTATAAAAAAGGAGAGGAAATGGTTCATCAAATCTTGTCACAAAATCATTTAAAAAGGAGTAGAGCAACTATTCACATAGTGTGTTTAAGTTAACAAAAGTGCATAGCTCATGTTGTTTTTTTCAGCATATTTCATCAAGAGTTGTCTGAAGGTTATGGACTATTCGCATATGACATAAGATATTTTTCAATTGCAATGACTAAAATTCAAACCGCTTCATGTGACCTCAAACTGTTCAATAGACCTTGTTTGCATTTGTATGAACAACATGACGGATGCCACATGTGGAGCAGTATCTACTTATTCTTCAAAACACTTGAAATGGTCCCTGGGCGTTTTTCGTGTTGTGTTTTAAATGGTATAGTCAATTTACTTTGACTTATGATTTTAATATCTTTATGGTATTATTCAACACTTTTATTGACGAACGAAATTTATGAAAAGTTTACAAACCAGTGCTAGTAATGGATATATATATATATATATATAATATATAAACAACTCGTCTTCACATCAGCCCAACAATGTATATATCATCGTAAAGATTTTGCGCTTTTTCGACTTAACTACATTATAAATAATCTTTCTTGGAATTAAAGATATAAACAATGCCCAAGAGATGCTTACACGCTGCCACGAAGAAATGGTTTAATGTTTTTAATGTCAAATACAATAATGCTTTTATTACTATGGGATTTTTTTCTTCATTTCATGTTAGGTACATGATGGTTTAACACAATCCGCGAAACGACTAGGAACGTTCTGTGGCAAGCAGATACCGTTTATACCAGTAATACTCTCTGGATCTATGTTTCTAATATTTAAGTCAAACAATTTGGTCTCTGGGCAAGGTTTTACTGCAGAATATAAAGAAGAAGCTTTTTTAGGTAATGTAGAAATAAAACGGTATGAAAATCAACAAATAATAAAGTATATACATTTCTTATACAGAAGGAAATGTATGTCCTGCTCATACACATTGACCTTAAATCAAACAATATTTTTTAATCTATCAGGGGAATACATAACGCTTTGAAATGTTCGAAGGAATTGAAACATAAAATATCATTCAAATCAATAGGGCTTATGCTGTTTTTAGAAAGTTAAAAATACAACTAGCAGCATTTTTTTTAGCAAACAAGATCTCACTTCATCGTTCTAAGATTTTTAAACGCCTTATGTGCTTTGTCTCAATGCTTTTTGTATTTGTAACATTCATGAACTCATCGAAACTTTCAAAGAAGCGTATTGTCATGATCAAACTATATCATGTATAGAACAACATACTAGATTTTAATTAAAAATGGTCTGATTAATTGACATTTACCAGTGTTTTTTTTTCGATTGCTTTGTATGTTCAAGTCAGTTTCCAGGGAAAATTCATAAATTATCTTATGTAAGCAAACATTTAAATCGACCAAATGACTTTTAAATATTGACATTGACACCCTAAAGTTTTCGTTTTCAATTCTGTGTGCTAAATAAACATACAAATGTTAGATTCAGATCGACGTCAGATGTCTAATCGACGTCTGTTTCTTAAATCCACATTTAAATCGGACGTCTCAATATAATAACATTCCAAATCGACGTTCAATTTTATGTTCCTCTGATCGACGTCTTTGTTGTTGTTCTCAAATCGACGTCCAATTTATGGCTTCTCTAATCACCGGTCGTTTTTATTGCAGTGAAATCATATTTTCATTTAAGGTCATTAAAGGGATGGAAGAAACTAAAACTGAAAATGGTATTGAAAAATAGAAGACCAAATCAAAATACTCTTTTTAAAATTTTTCATAAGTGATTTTCTTATTTTCTTTTTATATTTGTACCAATAATAGAAATCAGTAATAATCTCTGCGAGCTACGTCGCAAAAAGACAGAACGATACAGATAGTATCAACAAAGATCAATTTAAATAAAATAATAATTCAATGTCCTTTATTGACATCGTGATGAGGGGAAACATACATCAAACAGATTTCGATTAGAGGTTTAAAAATATTGGACACGGGTTTGGGAACGCGGTGTTACATTTGGACGTCTATTTGAGGAAAGGGTATCGATCCGGTAGACCATCAATAAGATCACGTCGTGAAGACAGGGAACTACATTGCCTGGTAAGAAGAATTGGATATGCAACTGATCGTATTCTAAAAAGACAATGCTTATGTAAAAGCCGTTCAACATCCAGATCAGTGAACGACCTGTTGAAATCAACAGACTTGGGCCAACAAGAAGGATTAGGAATAGGCTCACGTGGCCGAATAGCTGTATTTTTTTAATGGAAACGCAAAGACTTTATTATGAAATTATCATTCTTGTTGCATTTTCACGCTTAATGTCGTCCGTATTTCATGTCACTTATCACTTGTCTTTCTAAAACAAACGTAAGGTGATTTTTTCTAGATGTATATAAAGTTAAATTGCACAGACATTTAAAAAAAAGCATTTCAAAATACTAAATCGCCATAGGACAAAGAACCAATCCGTTTAAGTTCTTATACGAAATCGTTATATGAGGTTTATATATAAAAAAACATATATATACGGAACAAACACAAAGTATACAGTTACGAAAAGGAAAGCAAAATCATAAATATATAAATGCAGCACACTGAAAATATATAAGTGTAATCTACCCGTGTCAATCCCGCAACTTATAAAATATTGATTGAAGTAGGTCAAAATTTTACACATTATCCTTGATGCCAATTAATTTTTCGAATATCATTCACAGTGACATTTAAACCATAAATGTTCCAAAATCTTGAATTAATCAGTTTTTTTCATAGATTGCAGTGGATATCTGAATGTAGTATCTGGACGAATTCAATCACCAAATTATCCGGAGAGTTATAGCAAAAATACAGATTGTGAATATAGAATAGTCAGTCCATATAAAGAATCATCGATCAACTTAACATTTACCAATTTCGAGTTAGAAGAGAAAGAAGACTGTGTTTACGATTTTGTGGAGGCAAGTATCCAATACTTTCATAAATTTCAGCAGTGTGTAATACGTACAGATTTGTTCATTTTGTTCACCAATTTAGATTGTTGCTGAGTTTAAAAAAAGCAATAGAAAAGCGTGAACTTGAAGTGGAATAATACCATATTGGTTTGATAAACCGTACCCACTTTTCACCTATTGCTTTCATAATACATGTAATATTTCGAAATATTATTAAGTCGTATTATTTAACAAATTTGATTCGTTTAGGCATAGTCACATTTTAAACTATATTTTCGAAGGTAGAGAGAAAACGGCGTATAGAAAAAAGCATATTGACTGGCAAAATGCATATCGCACGGTTATTTTTAGAATATCTAAAAACCGATATACTTTGTGACGTCATGTAATGAATTTCAGGATATTGTTTAACGTTTTGAAACACATGATATCTGTGATCAATAATTTGACGGAAAAAATCTTCAAATACATAAGATGTCCAAAAAAAAGTAAATTAAATAACAACTAATATGTTGTTATTGTCAAGGAGACAAATTGATGTAATATTTATAAAATTCCAACAAACCTAAATGACGATTTTGATACAAATATGGTCGGAAATTAATAAAATAACAAATATAGCCTTTGTATGAGGTCAATACAGGATATATCGACACAAAGAAGTATATCGACCTCGGACTTCGTCCTCAGTCAATATACTTCTTTCAGGTCAATATATCCTTGTATCGACCTCATACAAAGGCTATATTTGTATAATATCATCTAGTATCCCGTGTCAACGTCAATATGATGGAAAAAAAACATTATAGTGTCTGAACGATATTAGTGGACATAAAACTACTTTTTTATAATCAGAACCCAGACACTATTATTAAATTACATCAAAACTCGGTGTTAAATGTAACCATGTGCAACTATCATTTGTCTTTCTTTAATTTTTTAATGCAAGTGAAGATTTGTTTTCACTGACCTTCTAGTGATATTTTCAATATTATTTTAGCTATCGCATGTTATACATCGTAATATCAAATGCTGTTTACGTATCCAATTGCAACTTATTTTGACAGCCTGATTTTATGTTGTGATTTTGCTTTTGTGTTCTAATCAGATGAGGATGAGCGCCCTCGAAGGTGTTTAACTTTATAATATTATTTATGTACCTTTTAGTAATATTTCTTTTCGTAGATTGTTTTGTTATAATTTAGGCCTTGAGTTTTCGTTTTTGAGATATTAAAATCTTTCATGTCGAGTCCCTGTATGGCCAAATTGACAGAATGGATTTTACCCCGTGCTGCAATTCGTTCGATAGCTTATAACTGCCTACATTGACCTCATTTGACCTATCATGGATAGTTGTCTTAATGGCAGTCACACTGCATCTCTTTATACTTATAATCAAATATATATTAATCACAATAATGTCATGCAAGAATACAAGAGACATGCGTGAGATTATAATACATATTTTTTTTAAATTTCAGATCTATGACTTAGATAAACGTATTGGAAGATTTTGCGGAACTCAAAAGCCGGTTTTGACATTTACACTCTCCAGTAGTATTCGAGTTGTTTTTCATTCTGACTCCGCAAGAAATTTCAAAGGATTCTATGCCACCTTTACACAAATAACAGGTTGTAACAGTTTTCTTGTCTCATATTTCAGTTTTTAAAGTATTCTTTTATTCTAAAAGTTTGGTGATCAGGGCTCTAAATTGATCAGCATAAGATAAATTAACTATGTACTGAATCTCCAAACTACAATTACTATTCAAACTTTGAACTGTTAAGTGAAATTTAAACACTAGATTGTGGCTGGCTCAACAGACAACAGCTTCTCAATTTCAACAGAAAATTTAGAGCAACAACTCATTCATTAGAGCGATTCGCGGTTTGGGGTGAATGTCAAATGCCGAATAAAACCCAAATTTAGTATCAAAAAGCAAAATAGAAAGGCCGTGATTTTCAGTTGAAATAAAGGTCTGTAAACATACATAAGGATTAATTGATGATTGATAAGCAGAACACTAAATCAGAACAATACATTTGCATTAAAATAGCCGTTTGTATGTGTTATGTTTATTCCTAAAATATCATGAATATAGTCGCTACCTCTGAATATAAAATAGATATTTAGGTAAATTTAGTGAGACAAAAATCAAAAACAACAATTAAAAGAAATCAGAGTTGCATCATTGCCAAGACGACAGCATACTCGTTAACCAGGGCCTGTTTGTCTAGAATCATGCTTTACAAATCTGTTGCTGCAATGTTGACACAGTCATATATAATTACTTAATTCTACGTCATTTGCCTTTCTATTTTATGTTGTGATAAACTTAAACCAGGCACTAGATCAATTGATTCATTTGAATGTAAGACATTCATAATGTTTATTACGTAAAAAAATTATTAATCAAGTTCCCTCCCTATTTTCTTTATCATTTAGACTATCAAACCACGGAAGAACTGCCATCAACATTATCGTTATCCACGATGTCGAACACCACTTTTAAACCATCTTTGAATTCAGCTTCAGACAACACAGGTAAAATGGTGTGATCTATTCTTTAAAATGTACGATTACTTCAATATACCATGACATTCATTCCCGTCAGTCAACACACATGTGCACACACATTTCATTTGATATTAGAATAATGTGCACGAATACGCTATAGATTATCAGATGGTGGTGTTTTTTCGTCCGTCGTTTCTGTACAATTTTCTGTATTAAGTTTAAACGCATTGATACTTATCTTATGAATAAGACACCTTATAAATAAAGGCAACACTAGTATACAAGTATTTAAAAGTCATGATTCGACAGAGAGAAAACAAACACGGGTTACTAACTAACACCAGGAGAAACACATCAACTATGATGGGGAAACAAAGGAACAACGGGAACACTGAAGTGCAACAAAACCCCAAAAGCAACATATATAAAACTATTTGATTTCAACTGCTATATTCCTGACTTGTTTCATGACATTTTAAGAAAATATGACACATTATATTACTTGTTATTATCTAAAATGATGGGTAGTTTCTGATACACTTTCATTTATGGAGTCATGTAGTATGCAAGTTCTTGAAATGCAGAGATACTTGTATTGCATTTAAAGCTCCGACGGCATAACTATGTGATAATGGTCGCAAAGTAAGTTTACTAGAATCGCATCAGCGGATCCAGTAAAAAGACTGTCAAATCACAAGTTGATGCCTGTGGTGCTTAAATAACATTTTTGTCATTTTCATTTAAATGCAACTGACAGAAAACAACGTCAAATCATACATTTAGAATATATCATACGGCATCTGCGCTAGCGTAAATTGATGCTATTCAAATTGGTGACGTTATCAAATCAAAACAATCGTTACAAATGGTGTTGCATTTGAAATAACAAAGACCAAATACTAAAATGCCAAAGGTTAAATGTTAGGTTTTTTTTCAAATTTGGAGATGTATCCTGTTGCTTAAATTGATTGAACTGATCTTGAGTGTATCTATACGTAATCTTGAGTGAGTCTTTTAATGGATCATTAGAAATCAAGTTATTTTCTTTCAAAATAGAATGCTTACATTTAAGACTGAAACATTTGTTCATTATATTGGGAAAAAAATAGAAATACAATAGGTTGAATATGTTTATATTTTAATGTTAGTAGTTTTTTTTAATTATATAAAAAGTATCTTCCAGTCTGCAATAGGATATAATTAAAGCCAATGATGTCAATATAATTTGAAAGGTATCAGGGATACATTAGGTAGCACTGAATATTTGCCCGTTTTAACTTGAACATTATTGATGTTGACTTTCATTTACTAAATCAAATATAAGGGGTCGTTTCAATAGGGAACAATCATAAAAGACATTAGAAACATATGTTATTAAATAAGAAGAATATGAATATTGAAACTCTTACATTTGTTTGCAACCGTTACGAAATATATTTTGTGTTTCATTTCAGCAGTTATTGGAGTTGCTACTGGCGTATTAACTGGAGTCATAGTTGTTATCATTATTGTATTCGTCATGGTAGATCGAAGGAGGAGAAAAGAGAAAAATCAACTACAAAGGTTTGGTATATACCCATATTCATTTGAATAATCTAAAACGAAAATAAAAAGATATATTGTCTGTCTTGTGATTACAGAAAAGAGAGATATGATAAGGAATAGAAAATTATTTCATGCTTAAATATAAAGACTAAATATAAATTGACCAAAAGGAAATAGATAATATATTATTAGAAGAAAAACACCATCCAGACCCTCATGAATTTAAAAGATTTTAACACTGAAATTCAACATGTTTTTTTTCATTAAATTACAAAACAAAATAATGAGCATATTCTTATATTATTCTGTATCGGAAGAGCTTAGTTAGATCTAAAATAACAAACCTAAAGAATGTTTTGTGAAATCACTTGAAAGAAATGATCATAAGAGTACATGAAGTAAATACAAGAATTTTATAGAATGTTTTGTGAAATCACTTGAAAGAAATGATCATAAGAATACATGAAAAACATACAAGATTTTTTTTGTCATAAATTGAAAATATTGTGAAAAATTGTTTTTATAGATGAGTGCATTCATATAATATTTACAAATGTAACGACTTTTGAGCGAACTTTTGAATGAATTGATTTGGTTTACAGTAAATACAAAGTAAAATCACAAAAATAATTTAAATACGAGGAAAATTCAAAACGGAAAGTCAAAGTATTCAAAAGGGAAAAAATCAAAAGCTCAAACGTGTCAAACGAATTTTAAACAACTGTCATGTTCTCGTCTTGAAACAGCCTTTTTTGCATATGTAAACCTGGTTTTATAGCTAGCCAAACCTTTCACTTGATGATCGAATGAAATTTCATTATATTGACAACGGTGTTCGAACAAAACAAAGAGAAATAATTGGTAAAAATGTCAAAAATAGGGCTACAGCAGTCAACACAATGACGGGATGCATGAAAACAGAGCCACGTCATATAAGTCAAAGAAATACAAAAGGGCATATAGACAAAGCATATTAGCAAAACTGAAATATAACAATACACAAATTATTAGTCTAAGAACAATGACACAATGACAGCATGTGAGCATAAAAATTACGTTTCTTGCACTTTGTGATAGATCATAAGAAATGTTAGATCAATTTTCGTTCATTTATTTATATTGGTCATAGGCAGTCGTGCCATATGTTCTTTCTTTGAGAAATTTTAGCACACATATATAAGAGATCTCTTTACTTTAGAATTCTTTTTATTCTTTTAATTTTTTTCAGAAAAGGTTCCGAAAAGCAACCATTTGATAGTTCGGATCATGATCACTTCACCATGGACAATATTGATCACGACAGTACTTCAGACTCTAATGGGCGCAGGATGTCGAATGACAAATTTTATTTTGGAACAGAAATACATGTATATGCCAACGACACTGAATTAGTTAAAGAAGTAATTGCAAATGATGACGCTTACAATGAATATTCATATTCAAACCTTTTAACCGCCGATACATCGAATAATAAATATCTTGCTGATAATTCTAATTATTATCTATCGGAAAATTACAACGAAGTGAATAAAAATCTCAAAACATGTGAAAATGAACAATGTGAAGGAGAAACGAATGGCAGCGAGTACACTGATATTGGGGAGGCTTATACCATTTTGAATATAAACCCACGGAAAATTAACGACACAGAAAACTTTGATCGAACCATACAAGATGTGTACGACAAAACAACACATATTAGGAATACAAGTTACTCTGGTTTAGGTCTATATGATCATTCTGCAAATAATTAATTACACAATAAATGTTAAAGTTTCGAAATAGTTTAAATTATATCTATTTTGTTTTCCTATTATTGTTTTTTTTTTAATTTGTTTTCTCTTAACCAATTGATGACTTTTGAACAGTGGTATACTACTATTTATTTGTGCTCTTTCAAGGATATATGGTTGTGTAGCAGCGTGTTGTTTTTTTAAACTTAGATTTGTAACCTTTTTTAAGATTTCATAGTTAAGAAAAAAGTGTACCTTTCTTTTTCATTAAATTCGTGGTTCTCCTGTACCAGCGAGAAGTAGTTATCTCTTTTTAGAATATGAGCTTGGTGTATGAAAACAAGTTCCGAATGGAATATCATATATTGTGGATTCATTAATAACGTTGGTTATCATGGGTACAGGAGAACCACGAATTTAAATGGTTCACGGATCACATTAATTTCCCAAAGGAATTTATGCAGACTTTTTTTAACAGTGAAACCTTCTTCGCAGGAGATACAAAGCCACCAACTTCCCGATTTCACGTTTTCGCCCTATAGAATATGAAGGGCGAAAACGCATCAACGTGAAAACTCGAAATAGCCTTAACCTGCCACCATAGTTTATAGCAAAAATTCGAGACAATCTGACAATCAATTATTATAATTATCGATAGTAAACTCCTTGAGGCATTGGTATGATTATTTATGTTATCTTTTACGCATACACATTTTTAAGCCTACACAAAAGTGCAGTAAAGTGCAACTAGTGTTTCTGTTAAGGTCTTTGTGTCGTTTTATTGTAGACGCTGTGCAATGAAGATGTCATCTTGAAATTTTGAAAAAAACATTTGAAAAAAAATATTAATCTCTTAAAAAAAATCACCCAAACTTATTCAAACCCCCCTGCCCCCACGAAGCAATAACCCCAAAATTACATCCCAGCCTTCCCTTTGTTATATGGAACATTATGGTACTATTTCCGAGAGATCCATACACTTACACACAAGTAATTGTCTGGACACTGGAAAAATGTTAGATTTTGGCCCTTAATTCCTAAACTGTTGGTACCCTAACCCCTAAAATTAATCCCATACGTATACTTATGGTATTAAACATTGTGATACAATTTCAGAGCAATCGAAATATTTATAAACAAGTTATTATTCTGAAACTAGACAAATAAAATTGAGAATGGAAATGGGGAATATGTCAAAGAGACAACAGCCGAAGGCCATCAGCAGGTCTTCAATGCAGCGAGAAATCCCGCACCCGGAAAAGTACTTCAGCTTGCCCCTAAATGCTTGTTCTGGATCCCTTTTTCTTTAACGGTTGATACTATCATCCCCAATAGGAATCCTTACCTTCCTTTTGTGGTATTGAACTTTCTGAAAAATTTGTCAAGAAACCAATGTGTCGTCGTCCGGCGACGACGACGGCATCATACCATTATACGATCCAAAATCATGTTTTTGATGTCGTATAAAAATCATTGATGAAAGATTTTATCAAATAATTGCAGATAAGCGCTACTACAGGCTCTTGTTTTTATTGCTTTTTCTTATTAACATAAAGTTTGCTCATGGTTGCCAAATGACTATCATCCCTTATAAACAAACTTAAAGATGGCATTCCGGGAAATTTGGTTTCTCCTCTCTGTGCTTGTGATGTAGGACTTCAGTCCACTAGAGTTTAAAATGAAGAAAAGCAGTAAAATCGTGGTTCCTTTGCTCTTTAGCTCACCTGGCCTAAAAGGCCAAGTGAGCTTTTCTCAACACTTAGCGTCCGTCGTCGTTAACTTTTACAAAAATCTTCTACTCTGAAACTACTGAGCCAACTTTAACCAAACTTTGCCACAATCATCATTGGGGTATCTTGTTTAAAAACTATTTGGTGTGACCCGGCCAACTAACCAAGATGGCCGCCATGGCTAAAAATAGAACATAGGGGTAAAATGTAGATTTTGGCTTATAACTCTGAAACCGAAGCATTTAGAGCAAATCTGACAGTAAATAGATTATCAAGCCAAGATCTAGCTGCCCTGAAATATTCAGACAAATTGGACAATCGGTTGTTGGGTTGCTGTCCCTGTATTGGAAATTTTAAGGAAATTTTGCAGTTTTTGGTTAATATGTTGAATATAATAATAGCTACAGATAAACTGTAAACAGCAATAATGATCAGCAAAGTAAGATCTACAAATAAAACAACATGACCAAAGTAGTCAGTTGACCCCTTAAGGATTTATTGCCCTTCATAGTAATTTTTTTCCAATCTTTCGTAAATTTGAGTAATATTTTACAAAACTCTTATCTGAAACTACTGGGCCAAATTATACCATACTTTGCCACAATCATCATTTGGGTATCTAGTTTAAAAAAATGTGTGGCTTGACCTGTCCAATCAACCAAGATGGCCGCCATGGCTGAAAATAGAACATAGGGAATAAAATATAGATTTTGGCTTATAACTCTGAAAGCGAAGCATTTAGAGCAAATCTGACAAGGGGTAAAACTGTTAATCAAGTTAAAATCTATCTGACCTTAGATTTTCAGACGAATTGGACAATCGGCTGTTGGGTTGCTGCCCCTGATTTGGTAATTTTTGGGGAACTTTTGTCGTTTTTGGTTATTATCTTGAATTTTATTGTAGATAGAAATGAACTGAAAACATCAATAATGTTCAGCAAAGTTAGATCTACAAATAAATCAACATGACAAAATGTTCAGTTGACCCCTTAAGAAGTTATAGCCCTTTACAGTCAATTTTTAACGATTTTCTTAAATTTTGTTAATTTTTGTAAATTTTTAACAAAATATTTTCCTCTGTAACAAATGGGCCAAGTTCATTAAAGATAAAGATAATTGTAAGTAGCAAGAATGTTCAGTAAAGTAAGATCTACAAACACATCACCATCACCAAAACACAATTTTGTCATTAATCCATCTGTGTCTTTTGTTGAATATGCAATTAGACCAAGGTGAGCGACACAGGCTCTTAAGAGCCTCTAGTTTTATATGTTGGTATAATGATTTTTGTTCATATGGTGCCTTATGATATGCTTTAGATTCTTAAAGAAGCCAAACTACCCATATGCAAACTGTTTTGATTTATTAATACTTCATTCCTGTCATATAATGTTGTCTTTTTAAGCGGTATATTTAACATTGCCATAAAGCACAAGGTTTAGTTGAACCACAAAGCCAGGTTCAACCAAATGATTTTTGTTAAAAATGTTCTGTAATAAGTCAGAAAGATGGTAGCTGTTATCTGATTGTTCGTTTCTATGTATGTTGTATTGTCGTCTGTTTTTTGTTGAGCTTCATTGGTTCTGTTGTTTCGGTGTTTTCCTTTTATAGTTGAGGTGTTTCCCTCGGTGTTAAGTTTGTAACCCAGATTTGTATTTTTTCAAGGGATTGATGCCTTTTGAACAGAGGTATACTACTTGTACCTTTATTTGACTGTTGATATTCATTAGAAACTTTAGCTCCTCATATAAACACTATGTGTTGAACTTGAGGTGAGGTGAAAGGAACAAAATACTTGACAATTTGTAAGAGATACAAAATCACTAAGGTGCAACAAGGTTTACATCATTTGATAAATTAAACTAATCAAATGATTCATAAACAGTAAGGTTAAAAGAATTGTATGTAGATTCTAAATTGCAAATAGAACACTTCAACAGGCTTTTGGTCTTCTAGTTTGAATTTTTCTTAATTGCCTTGCTGAGAACTTTTATAACATACCATATGGTATGGGTTTAAGTTATTACATTCTAATTTCGTGGTCTCTGATGTTCACATGTTTCATTTGCAATCATACCAGATCTCCTCATCTTTATTTAATATAGGTTTGCCCATGATTTAAACAGTTCAATTTGTACATAAAATAAATGTTCCTATTTCAAGACACCATGACAAACTTGTTCTTATTTCCAAAAACTCTGAAAAAAATGTCTACACAATTATATTAAGATGTATTTATAAGAACACACAAGGAATGCAATTCTGTAACACGTAATGATTTTTATTTGAGTACATTTATAAAATATTTCTGATACACGTGACAAGATAAAAAAAATCAATAAAATACAGTTATCAAATGCAATGAATATTGTATTACAAAACATTAAATCTTCTACCACAACATTTATCAAGACACACCGCATGTAAATTAAAAACTAGTACTTTTCAAATATATGTTATGATGTTTTCTGCAATTTGATCAGTGGGTCGTGAAAAGAAAGTGGATGGGATATAACTATAATAACAATAAAAGCTACAAAACAAGAGGATCTCAAGAGCCTGAATAGCTCACCTGAAATATTTTGCTTAAATCTTTCATCAATGATAATTTTTGCTTTACAATGTAAATCAAAGGGTGGCTTAACAATTCCAATTAAATGTTCTTTGATCCTGTCATATTTTCTTAGTTCCGGTGAGCTTTAAACCAGGATATGGGACAAATAACATAATGAGTTACAAAAGAAGGTAAACAAATACCAAATAAGTAATCAAATACAATATTTAATAAAAACTAAAGAAAACAATAATAAACATAACAGATTTCAACAAGCAAAATTCATACAGTAAATCTAGAAAAGCAACTTGGACGAAACAACTTTAAAATATAATATACAATGTATATGTAGATACAAAAATGGTGATCTTTAATGACGAGAAAGTAAGTTTTATATTAGAGCAATAATGATTATAACATAATATAAACATAGCATAACGGAATGCATTTCGTTTCATCACTTCAAACACCATTTACCCACATCAAATGCAAGACATATCTATTTGATCTGAGTTGTTACTGCTAAATGTTCCCAGAACTGCTTCTATGATTAACTTTTGAAGGCTTGACTTCCATAATCTCCCCTTTTCAAAAAATGAAATAAAACAACCCCAGAAAAAAACACAAAAGGAACATGTGATCATAATTTTCTATGTTTAAGACCCTATATTCAGTTAGGCAGTCGGTAATTAATTGGTCTGTGAATTGCATATGTGTATGTCATGCATTAGAACATACTATATGCAACTATTCCAGTAATAAATACGTCTGATAACTCTGTAGGTGACTGGTTTAATTAGGATTATGTAAAAAGTACTAGTTATCCGTGTGATGATTTAAAAAAAAAATATAGATATATCATCTGAGTTACCATTCCATTCGAGGTTTTCTTTTGTTAATATAAAATGTTATCATAAAATGATTTCATAAACAATCGTACAATTAATAATAATATATATAGGTCTTGTCAAAACATCCTGATTAGGCCACGTTGCATGTTTGTTTTCTTTGATCACGTTGATGACTGACTTAGTATCTACAAAATCTACCTATATCTTTGATTATCATACAAGTTACAATATCGTGTCATATTTAAGGTGGCTCGGGTGTCTTCCTCCATCTTGGATTTTAAATAAGCAGATATCTTTGGTCTATATATTTGATGAAATGTGCAAATTTTGAGAGTTGTATGTAAATTATGTAAAAGACTTTTGATATAAATATAGAAAATTGTGTGTTTTAACATAACTTCAGTTGTAATTTTGTAAAAACGCCTTATTTGTGTTTGATTAGATTTTTTCAAACTTTGCCAAATAAGGGGAGATAACTCCGATAAAGTAAATTTTACAATAGAAAGTGTTATGAATTTACCTATTTTGATATGTAGCAAGAAAACAAGTTCGGTGACCCCATTTTTTCTTTTGTTTATTTGAAAGCATGTTATAAGAGCAATATTCTCACATTTTATCTTAAAGTTCTTATAGTATGTTTTCGTTTTATCACACAAAATTTAATTTTCCATGAATAATCTATACAAAATCTGACAATTTTGCGCAACCTGTAGCGTGAAAAAAAGTCCGGTGACCCATACTTTTTAATACAGTTTTGAAAAAAGCATGATAAAAGCTTTATCTTGACAAGTTATCAAAAAATTCTGTCAGTTTTAATTAAGACGCCCCAGCCACCTTAATTGCAATATAAACAGTTAAATTATATTGAATTACTTGCATGGGCCAAATAAGTGTCGAACATCGTCTACATTTGAAAATTTAATGGTAGCCATTTTGTTTTATGTTACTTCGAAATTTTATCAAAACAAATAGCATGTACCCACTTTAACAGAGAGAAACAATGTTTAATTGTATGCTGCTTTAACCTAAGATAATTATTGAAAAGACATGCATTTAACATTTTGTTCGATTTTCATCGTACAAATCTTAAAAAATATATATTCACATGTCGGCCCAAGCAATCAATGTTAATTGCATGGTTCATGCATATAAATCATTCTTCATTTTTTGTGTGAAACACTGTTTCGAATAAATATATAAAAGAACATGCGAAAAACAAATTTCTTAAATACAAGAAGACACACTCCGATTAATATTTGATATAATGCTTTTTGATTTATAACTAAATTTACATCGGCATGCTGTGTCTTTGTAAACTTCCAACAGTGGCCGCCATTTTGAAAATATTGCAAACGAATGCCAAAATATAAACTTTTCAATCAAATTTTGAAGCAAACAATTTGATTCCTAAACTGTTATGGTTTTCGATTTCGTTTGTATGAATATGTTGTCCATGTTTTTTTTGGGGTTGGGAGGATATAAGTAACAATTAACAAGTATGGAAAAGTGATACTACAAAAAAGTCCAATTGCAATTTTATCGAGTTTTAACTAAGAAGTCAACCGAGGCTTTGTGGTTATGTTACCTCAATTTTCAAACTTATTTCGAAGCACGAAATCTGAACTGCAACTTAAAACATTTTTATTTGTAAACAATTGTAGTCTGTAAAACATGGGGTTGGGGGGTAAAATACACAATATAACAAAAAAGTAATGACTGATTATTATATGTACCCCGTTGACCTTCATTGATAATCAATCGGCCATTAATGATATACAACATAAGTGTAAAAGTCATGTGATGACCGATATAGTTGGATATGGAGTCAAAGTGCAAATGTAACAACTTTCCTTTATAATACTGCTATAAATCAATATTAAATGTTCAACAATAACTATAAGCAACAATTAGATTAACAATAAAGATAAGATTTCTAAAACATAGGCAAGAGACATGCACATATCAAGTATTTTCCAGTATCTAAATACATAAATAATTTGACTAGTTTTTGGTAAAATATGATAATGAACAGACTTACAAATAACTTAAAATATTATATTATATAAGGTATAACTTATTGTTGTAGATTTTTTGAACCATTTCGGTAAAAGATCACATTAAATGGTAAAAAGGACTAAATATCACATAAAGCTTTCCATAAACACTACATATCACCATCATTACAAAAATGATTTCTGGCATGTCAATTCATTTACCAATGGTTTACTCCCAGTGTCATATGGTATTTTGAACCCCATGCTAAATACCGCTATGGTAAATTACCCCCCCCCCCCCCCCTGTACGGAAAATTGAACCCCAATGGTAAATTGAACCCCCCCTTTTTTTTTTTAATCCTAGATGATTATTAGAACATTTTACCTTATTCTAAAGCTTATCATAGATTAAAAAATCATGCATACAAGAAGGGGAGGTACAGTTTCCATGCTTAATTAAAAGAAATATCTTTGCTTGGTATAAGTGCTCTGAAGTCTTGTCTTGTCTTGAAAAAATGTCATTCAAAATACTTATTGACACATTATAACTAGACCATATGTAGCTGGAATGCTTTAATTATTTGTAATTATAACATATGTATATATATAAGGGTAGTTCTGATTTTCCATGGTAAAAAAGGGGGAGGGGGTCAAAATATGGCAAAGTAAAATGTTCAAAATATCTTTTCCAGCAAGTTTAATACGTACAAACTACTTATTGATGTATTCTTACTACATAAAAGAGTTCGAATTGCCAGAATTTCTGAAATTAAAGGTCTAGAGTAGGGGGTTCAATATACCGCAGGGAGTCAAAATGCCATGGCTAAGTAAAATTTTCAAAATATCTTATCCAGGAAGTTTAATACATACAAACTACTTATTGGTGTTTTTTAACTACACAAAAGAGTTCGAATTGACAGAATTTCTGAAATTAAAGGTCTATTGTAGGGGGTTCAATATACCTACCGCAAAGGGGGGGGGGGGTCAAAATACCATGACAAAGTAAAATTTTCAAAACATCTTTTCCAGCTAGTTAAATACATACAAACTACTTATTGGTGTTTTCTAACTACATTAAAGAGTTCGAACTGCCTGAATTTCTGAAATTAATTGTCTAGAGTAGGGGGTTCAATATACCGCAGGGAGTCAAAATACCATGGCTAAGTAAAATTTCCAAAATATCTTTTCCAGCAAGTTTAATACATACAAACTACTTCAATATTGGTGTATTCTAACTACATAAAAGAGTTTGAATTGCCAGAATTTTTGAAAATAAAGGACTAGAGTAGGGGGTTCAATATACCACAGGGGGTCAAAATAGCACGAGAAAGTAAAATTTTCAAAACATCTTATCCAGGAAGTTTGATAAATACAAACTACTTTTTGGTGTTTTCTAATTACATAACAGAGTTAGAATTGCCAGATCTTTTTAATTGTAGGTCTAGAGTAGGGGGTTCAATATACCGCAGGGGAGTCAAAATACCATGGCAAAGTAAAATTTTCAAAGTATCTTATCCAGGAAGTTTAATATATACAAACTACTAATTGGTGTATACTAACTACATAAAAGAGTTCCGTTTTTTTCTATTTCTATAGATTGATGACAAATAAATCAAAATTTTTTTTTTCCAATAACGTAGTATTGATTATGATTATGATATAAATACACCAATTGATGATAAATTTTGGATCATTTCAAACATAGTTTATGTTAATTATGAATAAAATTAATACATGCATTTCACAATAAAATAAATAAAACACTATGGTAACAATTAGTAATACGAGTCAGATTATGTAACCAGGCATGAGATTGTGGGTCCAAATGAGGTCCATTGTCTAAAATAAGATTTGTTGTGAAACCTTTATATGTGCATGATAATTATTTCAACAGAGAAAACTAACAATATTGCCCTTGTTTCTGGTAATTGGTGAAAATTATAAAAAAAAAACAACACAGCGTACCAGTGTATTTGTTTTTACTTTTGTCCAATTAATATGAAACACTTGCTAGGTTATAGAATGCATGTAACATGTGTAAAACATCCATACATCTAGATTAAACAATTAACACAACCAAAATGATACCCGGTCGTCAAATCATTTTAATAAAAAATGCAGTAAAGGATTGCAAATATATATATATCTAAACAAAACAAATATCACAGTTTTTTTAATTGATAAGATCAAGACAATCAAAATGATCTTTTGATTTCCCTCACTCAAAATTTAATAAATTTTTATTCATTTACACACATAACTTCTGCTTCTCCTTCTAAGCACTGTTACAACTGGAAAAAAAAGAAACATGTATTTTTTCAGTACTAGGTTTGTGTTTAATAAAATGCAACAGTGCAAAATTGAACATTCATTCAAAAACTTATTTATTGAAACTCATTGATGTTCACTTTCAGCATCAGTAAACCTGATTTATCATGTTCAGCTGTAAACAATACCCTCAACGAAAAGATTTGACTTTCATTACATCTGATAATCTGTTAGCATTTACTATCATACAAATTCAATCAGTACTGTTGTTTTCATTAAATAAAGTCGCGTGATTGTTTTAATGGGCTAAACAGGCAGCAGTATAACTTTGTTCCAGTTTACAGTAGTTTATTCTACCAAAAAAAGTGAACATGGTGTTACAGGTAGTTAGGCAAGACATGTCATAATGTGACCTTGCTCATTGATAATGGCAGATAATTTATCATATTGACCAAACCTAATAACCTATCACATGGAAGTTCAATGATGATAAATTGTTCATACCAGAAGACTTAAATATATTACATATTTATAAGTTATTTAACCTTACAGATTATATACCCTTAGGTAGATTCAATGCCAAAAAAATTAAAATTTTATAGAAATCCCCCTGAACATCATATTTGGCAATTCCATGCTTGAAATATAGAGAACTATTACATGCAGTGCTTGCAATGATTTCCAAACAAGTTTGTAAATTTAGATATTGGTTAAAACAAATATAAATATAGACCAATTCAAGTACATCTTCTAGGATACACTAGACATAAATGACTCAGCACAAGTCCTTTTATTATTACATAGGTTAATTGTGTAAGACTTGTTGTAATCAATAAACACTAGCACATCATAGAAAAATAAGAGAAAAATCTATGTTTAAAATTTTATAACAAAAATCTCTGTTTTCAAGTCTTGTGGATTTTCGACAAAAATCTGGTTCTATTTGCCACAAAATCCCTTTTCCCATTAAATGCGATGAAACAATAAATAATGATTAAGTTTTTCCTTGGTATATGTACAAATTACCCAACTCAATTATTCATTTTCTCTGCTGTTTTTATATATTTGGCCAACAAAGTAAGATATGTCTGTTTACAGTAACCAGACCCACCCTATTTTTAACGCCGACCATAAGTCATATTATTTCCGTCGTAAAGTGAAAATGAACGGAACTCCAGAAAGTGTTGCCTGATGCATACAAATGTTACCAATTGTGACTATGATAGCTGTTTTAAGGAAATTTCGATACTCGTGTGATGAAATTAACACTTTGCCGCAATTTTTTTTCCAACCAATAAGAAAAATCCAATCATTAAAATTATGGGTCAACTCGGCACATGATCAAATAAGAACACAACAAGACGAAACAGCAAGACTACAAATCATTTCACAAAAAAATATGAAAAAAAATAAAATAAAATGGCCTACCTCAACCCTATTTTTAACAAGAGTGCACACGCTGGAATTTCACGTATCTGTCTGAGTCCTTTATTTAGTATGCACGTAGAACAAGTTGAGCAACCTAGTTTCTTTAGAGCCTTTTATTTATTTTTTTACAAAATCTTCCTCTGGATACTATCTTATGATTATATATACAAGCTCCTGTTCAAGTTTGGTAAAAATTCAGGATAGTTTAAGAAAGTTATGAAAATATAAATATAGACCAATTCAAGTACATCTTCTAGGATACACTAGACATAAATGACTCAGCACAAGTCCTTTTATTATTACATAGGTTAATTGTGTAAGACTTGTTGTAATCAATAAACACTAGCACATCATAGAAAAATAAGAGAAAAATCTATGTTTAAAATTTTATAACAAAAATCTCTGTTTTCAAGTCTTGTGGATTTTCGACAAAAATCTGGTTCTATTTGCCACAAAATCCCTTTTCCCATTAAATGCGATGAAACAATAAATAATGATTAAGTTTTTCCTTGGTATATGTACAAATTACCCAACTCAATTATTCATTTTCTCTGCTGTTTTTATATATTTGGCCAACAAAGTAAGATATGTCTGTTTACAGTAACCAGACCCACCCTATTTTTAACGCCGACCATAAGTCATATTATTTCCGTCGTAAAGTGAAAATGAACGGAACTCCAGAAAGTGTTGCCTGATGCATACAAATGTTACCAATTGTGACTATGATAGCTGTTTTAAGGAAATTTCGATACTCGTGTGATGAAATTAACACTTTGCCGCAATTTTTTTTCCAACCAATAAGAAAAATCCAATCATTAAAATTATGGGTCAACTCGGCACATGATCAAATAAGAACACAACAAGACGAAACAGCAAGACTACAAATCATTTCACAAAAAAATATGAAAAAAAATAAAATAAAATGGCCTACCTCAACCCTATTTTTAACAAGAGTGCACACGCTGGAATTTCACGTATCTGTCTGAGTCCTTTATTTAGTATGCACGTAGAACAAGTTGAGCAACCTAGTTTCTTTAGAGCCTTTTATTTATTTTTTTACAAAATCTTCCTCTGGATACTATCTTATGATTATATATACAAGCTCCTGTTCAAGTTTGGTAAAAATTCAGGATAGTTTAAGAAAGTTATGAAAAGGAATGAATATTGTGTGGCTGCAGCCGAATGGTTAAATTAACACCTATTTTTGTTTGGTATTGTAATGTTTTTTTTAAACATAATATATATCTTATTAAAATTTAAAATTTCCTACTTACCTTTCAATGACTGGTTTTAAAAGATATGCTTCATGTAGCTGATCAGCTGGACGATTCTGTATACCTAAAAATACAAATGATAACAATATTGAGACCTATTTTGGAAGCAATAGTATTTTATCTGTGTTTAAATCTTGTAAACCCAATTTAAGTATAATCAAATTCCTGGATGAGAAATTGTTCGATGGGCAATCATTATAAATCTTCTTGTTTTTTCAATCAAAACAAAAAAAAAACCTAGAGGCTCACCTTGGTCTATGTGCATATGAAACAATGGACACAGATAAATTTATGACATAATTGTGTTTTGCTGATGGTGATGTTTTTGAAGATCTTACTTTATTGAACATTCTTTTTGCTACAATTATCTCAATCTATAATAAACTTGGCCCAGTAATTACAGTGGAAAATATTTCATAAATTTACAAAAAACTATCAAATATTATGGAAATTGTAAGAAAATTGATCATAAAAGGCAATAACTTCTTAAGGGGTCAACTGAACATTTTTGTCATGTGACTTACTTGTAGATCTTACTTTGCTGAACATTATTGCTGTTTACAGTTTATCCTTATCTATAATAATATTCAATATAATAACCAAACACTGCAAAATGGCCCTAAAATAAATAATTTGGGGGCAGCAACCCAACAACAGATTGTCCCTTATGTCTGAAAATTGCAGAGCAGATAGATCTTGACCTTATAAACACCAATTATAAAATCCATGTCAGATTTGCTATAAATGCTTAGATTTCAGATATAAGCCAAAATCTACATTTCACCCCTATGTACTATTTTAAGCCATGGCGGCCATCTTGTGTTGTTGGCTGGGTCATCGGACACTTTTTAAAACTAAACACCCTAATGATGATTGAGTTAAGTTTGGATAAATTTAACCCAGTTATTTCAGAGGAGATTTTTTTTTTTAAAGATTACTTAAACTTTAGAGAAATGGTTAAAAATTTACTATAAAAGGCAATAACTCTTTAAGGGGTGATTTGAAAATTGTCTAAAAATTTCAGAGCAGATAGATCTTGACATGATCATGATAATAAATACTTTAAACCCATGTCAGATTTTCTCTAAATGCTTTGGTTTAATATATAAGCCAAAATCTACATTTCAACCCTATGTACTATTTTTAGCCATAACGTCCATCTTGGTTGGTTGCCTTTGTCATCGGACACATTTTAAAACTAAATACCCTAATAATGATTGTGGTCAAGGATGGTTAAATTTGGCCCAGTAGTTTCAGAGGAGAAAGGTATTTTTTAAAAGACTACTAAAATTTTAGAAAAAATGTTAAATAGACTATAAAGGGCAATTCCTCCTTAAGGGGTCAACTGAACATGTTGGTCTTTTTGACTTATTTGTAGATCTTACATTGTTGAAAAAAATTGCTGCTAACAGTTTATCTCTTATTTCTCCAATTTGCTCATTATATTCTCCAAATCTTAAACTAATTTTGACACTGCATATGAGAGTTATTTCCCTTTATGCATTTGATTATGATATAAGTGATAGACCTAGGGTCAGTTGATTTGAGGTTCTTGGTCCAAAATAAAGTAAAATAAGGTCACGGTCATGTTGGGATATTTTAGATTCAGTTTAAATGGCTCTTTTTTAGAAAGAGTTATAGATATCTATAAAACAATTTAATCCAACTGGTTGTCTGGACAAGTAAGTACTGGAAATTAAAAAAAAAAAATGGCACACACCATTTTTGTTAGAGGTTCTATGCTCCTGTTATGGTCAAGTCAACGAATTACTTATGAAAACTTCAAACTTTGTAGCTATCATGTTGTAAATGTGACTTATCTCAATTATCATCCACAGTCTACAACAACACTCACTCCCCCCACTTTTAACAACTTTTTTCTTTTTTCTAGTTATCCTACTTTTAATAAAGAAAATGATTGCATTTAGTCTTGTAAAATGCTAATCCTTCGTATCTTAAAAAACTAAAATCTGCTCAAATTCATGTATTTTCTGAAATAAATACTTTAATTATAGCATTTTTTGTGTGAATGCATTTCACGACTATAGTTAGCCAGTAAAATGTAAAATGAATAAAGAAAAAATGTTCCGATTATATCCAAATATAGAAAGTATAACTTCCAAGACAAGATGTTACTCAGTTTATTTCGACAAGTTGAAACAAAAGGCACACCCATTAAATAAAAGAAACATTCATGAACAGGATGAAGTACAAGTTATCTTAGAGAACAGAGAAAAAATAGAGAATAAGATATTAGGATTTTTATTTATTCGAAAATCTTGAAGCTGTCTGTTTGGGAGTACGAGATGTACAAGTATGCACTCCAGTCAGAATATGGATGTAAAGTCCAATGCTTCTCATAGACAAAATGTCCTGCAAACATTCAATCAATCAATAAAACAATTTAACAATCAACCAACTAATCAATCAATCTGCTTAAGGTGGCTCGGGCCTATTCGAAGTTTCTATTAGAAGTGCCGTTTTTTGTTATTTTATTCTTTACAGAAAGTGAATCAAATTGGTCGAAAAAAAATAGGGGGTCACGGACCATTTAAGCTCAAAATTTTACTTTTAAACAGGTATGTTACAGGGCCATTTTTCAATTAAATGATAGGTAAAATAGAAGTGTTGACATATTTTTATCGGAATATCAAAAAACGTTGTATGACACTTGGTCCAAAACTTTTATATAAAAAGCTAAAATATAGCTTCAAAGAATGAGCAAATAAAAAACATAGGTCACCGATAAGGAAAAAAAAATTGTTTGCCTTAAAACCTTGGTGGGAAAATGGATAAAAACGGGTGAAATGTCAATTTGACCCTTTTACAAATACGGATAATAACGAAAATATTATATTTGTCGCTTTACTACAATGATTTAACATTTCTAATCAATCAATATATTTAAAAAAAAATATATCGAATTTACGACTAATACTTTTTTAATTGATGCGTGAAATTATGCGCAGTCGAATAGTCCCGAGCCAACTTAATGTGGATCCAAGATCGCATTTGTTTCTTTTTCGCTTGTCCAAAGAGACCTATCCCATGTGTTTAATTAGGTTATCAACCCATCAACCCTCCAACTAACCAACCAACCAACCAATCAATCAATCAATCAATCAAAAATCATTTAATTATATTTTGGAGGGGAAACACCGTTTTCCAACTGTCATTAAAACAAGCTTCCATTGAAGTTTTTGGTGCATTTACGTCATTTCAAAACATGAAAATGTCATAGACGAAGGTTTTTCCAACACGTTAACTTTCTAAACTCGAATTATCATGATAATATTTCTTTAAAATAAAATTTTGAGGAAAGTGTTGATTTTTTCTATTCTAATTGCATTATTCACCAATTTACTGATTGCAGCAAGTCAACATGTCGGCTCACTAGTTTCAAAATGTCAACAGTAAACTTTACAATAGCTAAGAAGAGAAGAGGCTCATAAAGGGGTCAAATGCCATTTTTGTGATATTAACTTTTTTGTAGATCTTACTTTGATGAACATTATTGCTGTTTTCAGTTTATCTCTATCTATGATAATATTATTCAAGATAACATTGTTTGCTGAACACAGTCTGATACGACCGTTCGCAGAGGAAACCCTGAACAGTTTGGCTAAATATGAAAACACTATTCAAGCTTGATACTGACTGAATTTGAATTGATATAAAATGTTTGACATACTATATGTTTATGACAAAAAATAAATGTGGTCAAACATCTTGTTAATATATTTCATAATTGAAGACTTCAATCCAAGCCTCTCCTTTGTAGTATGGAACAGTGTAGTACACTTTCAAAGGGACCCACACACTTAAACACAAGTTGTTGTATGAAAACTAGACAAATACTCGTTTTTGGCCCTTTTTCCTACATGTTTTAGGCAATTAACCTCAAACGCAATTCAAGTCCTCCCTTTGTGATATGGATCCTTGTGGTACAATGTCAGCGAGATCAAAACACTAACAGAAGTTGTCTAGGAATTGAAAAAATGCTAATTTTTGGACAATTTTTGGCCCTAAATTCAAAAACTGTTGGCCCCATAACTCCTAAAATAAATCACAACCTTCTACTTGTGGTATTAAATATTGTGGTACAATTTCAGAGCAATCGAAATACTTGTACACACATCATTATCATGAAACTAGAAAAATGCTTGTTTTGGGCCCTTAAACGGTAGGGACCATCATCCCCAAAATCTGAATTCCAATCTATCTTTTGTGGTATTGGACCTTTTCAAACAAATTCATAGAGATGCATTCACTAAAACTAAAACTAATATTCTCCAAAAAAATGGGATGTGTAAATGTTTATTTTACTAAACACCACTTTATATTAGCTTACAACTAATGGTTCCCCTTGAACTAACCAAATCACAAACTAATACATGTAAACTAAGCAAAGTTTCAAAGTCATTAGACTATGACGGAGAGAGCAGAGCCAAAAAATCTTTAGGGGAAAGATATGTGTTAATGCTTGTACAACTGCATACCATATATCATTGACCCACCACTTTTAATTCACCACAAACCTCAAAATCTCAGGGCTGATAGATCTTGACCAAGTTACAATTTAACCTCATGTCAGATTTGCTCTAATATCTTTACTTTTTGAGATATTAGAAAACAACTGCATTTGCCCTCTATGTTCTATTTTTAGCCATGGTGACCATGTTTTAGGATGGATCAAAACTTCGGATACAAGTTATAAACTAGATACCCTAACGAACATTTATTTAAAGTTTGAAGGTATTTAGCCTAGTAGATTTAAAGGAGAAGATTTTTTGAAAGGTTTACAAAGACAACATACTCCAAGTGATGGCATAAGCTCACATGGGGCCCTTTGGGTCCCGCTGTGCTAAAAAAAAATGGCAACTGTTAGGTTTGAGAATTAAAAGAATCAATTACATTTTTTCTAGGTAGATTTAAACCTATGGAAACATGTTTTATAAAGGAAGATCTTTATAGAAAAAACCTACCTAAACAATTTCTTATTATTTTGTTCTTCTTTATCAACAAGGCAGTGAAAATTATCACGATTATTACTACAGGAACTATGGAGATCAACAAAACTTTTTTTTTCGATTTCTTTGTTGCCAAGTCTAAAAATAAAAATAAATAATATAACAAATCTCAAAAGGCATCATTGACACTTCTCTTATCATATCTTTATCAGGGTACAGGATTTTTACAATGTGTTGAAGAGCCATTGGTGGTCTTTAGCAGTTGTCTGGTCTTTGGTTGGATTGTTGTCTCTTTGACACATTTCCTCAATTTTATAATTGTTTTTCCAATCAAAGGTGATTTATGATTACACAAAGTTATCAAAAAATGGTCAAGATCAAAATGGTGTTTTGGTTTTAATATTGATCTTAAAAAAGACAGGAGTGTAGATTGGTCATTGCTGATCTTCAGTTTAGGTTTTTGTTTGTTTTTTTATGATTCCCGATTGCTACATTTTCTTGTTCCGTAATGGAATTTTACTAATTTATATAATGAACACACGTTCAGAGCATTTTAAGACTGATAATTCCTCAAGTTCTACCGGTTCTAAGACTTTTAAAAATCACTTTGATATTATGAGTGTTTCTATATGAATTACATTACCTTGATTAAATGTTGTATGAACTAAGAAGCGATGAGTAGTCTGATATCTGATGACATACACCATTGTGAAATTCGTTTTGATAACTTCATCCGTTACTGTGTTGATATGCAATGAAGTTGTAATGGAAGAATTATTGACACTACCCTGTGGAAGAAACATTGAAAATTATGGTTTAATAGGAAACAGGAGTACACACGATGAAATATCTCCCCTTTTTACTTAATAGTGATATAATGTTGATATATAGTTCTAAATATAAATCTTTACTACAACTATCACATTAACTTAACATGATCTTAAGGACCCAAGAAAATGAGGTCATAGTTATATAAACCAAATGAGAAATACATGTTCACATTACCGTAGCTGTATTTGGCCAAAACTTTTGGGAATTTTTGGTACTCAATGCTCTTTAACTTCGTACTTTATTTGGCCTTTTTAACATTCTTTGATTCGAGCGTCATTGATCAGTCTTTTGAAGTCTAGCATTAATATAAAATTTCAATCCTGGTATATAAAATGAGTTTATTTACAATCAAACAATGCACTAAATATAGTTGAACAACTGCTTGTAGATTATAAGAAACAGACTTAACCAAGAAAACTAAACATTGACCAATGAACCATGAAAATTAGGTCAGGGTCAGATGAATCATGCAAGGCAGACATGTACAGCTTACAATACTTCCATACAACAAACGAAGCTGATCCATTTCTTAAAGTTTAAGAAAAAAAGACCAAAACACAAAAACTTAACACTGAGCAATGAAGCGTGAACACGAGGTCAATGTCAAATAAAACCTGTGAGACTGACATGTTTAACATATAATATTCCCATATAGTTAATATAGTTGATCTATTGAATATATAGTACATGTTTTAAAAAAATAATTGCTTTGCCAGGCTAAGCTGTATACGACTGCAAAGGTCCAAGCCTGAAAAGTTGTGGCAAAAAGGGACACAATATTCGCGCTTCACATAGGTTTGAACATGGATTGTAATTAAATATTTGACACTTAATATGTTTCTGACACAGAATAACTGCAGTCAATACAAAGAACTTTTATTGGGTTATTAGGTTCATTTTTTGCTTTTGTGCCCCTCCTAAAATAAAAGTTGTTTTGCATTTGTGCAATTCACTATGTAGTTGCGTATTGAATCCCCTCAAAAAAATAAACACAAAAAGTTTTATTTCGGAAATCTGAAATGAGGAAAATATTGCTCCCACTTCTTTGAAAAAAAATCTTTCCCTCAAGATATAGTTATAACTTCATTCAAAATTTTCAATGGAGTTTGCAACCATAATTACCCATTTAATCATACTATAAAAGTATTAAAAAGATAATTTAAAAGAAGTATAAGGAAGGTAAAAAGAAAATCCCAAAAATACTGAACTTAGAGGTAAATCAATTCGGAAAGTCCATATTCACGTGGCAAAATCAAATAACAAAACGTACCAAAAACGAATGGACAAGAACTGTCATATTCCTGACTTGGTACAAGGCATTTTCAAATGTAGAAAATGGTGGATTTAACCTGATTCTATAGCGCTAACCCTCTCACTTTAATGACAGTCTCATCAAAATCCGTTATATTTACATTGATGCGTTAAATAAACAGACACAATAAATAAAATAGTCGAAATCAGTCATCATCGTATAACAATTTTAAAAGGAACAATTTAACAGAACACGAAAACATCTACTATCTACGAACACTACCATTGATTTGAGTGTCTGGCGTCAGAAAATTTTATACGTCACATAAATTTGTCGTTCAATGTGCATACACACAATTTTAAAATTTACATAGGCAATGTTAGCATACAGGGTTAAAAAATCAAAAGTATGTAAGAATAAATTTCAGAAATAGACTGAGATTTAAACAAGTCCAAAAGTTTTATATAGAATTTATAAGAATCCACAATTAGTTAATTCCACTACGCGATTGAATGCTTTTGACGTTAGTGGTTCAACGTATATTGTAATTAAGAAATAATTCATGGGGGCTTGAATATATCGTGATTTTATCATGATTTTATCACGATATATTCAAGCCCCATGAATTATTTCGATTCTAATAAGACAAATACGGCAATTCTTTTGGATCGAAGCGCTCTAGGTGGTGGCAAATATTTGCCGTTCCCATAAATTAACGCACTTTTAGATTGGCGGTAAAGAACGGAGGAAACAGAATTAGTGACATGCTCAAACTATTTACAATAACATTTTTAGATAAATTTGGATGCATTTTAATGATTATTTACCTATATATCTTCTATGTATATAAAAAAGGGCTTATACCACATTTTAGCATCGTTTGTTTACGTTTCTTTGTTGTGATGCTTTTCGGTATCAAAAGCGTGTTTTTTCCCGTAAATTGCTTAAATTATTACGTCATTATTCTATGACGTCGTGTACTTCATTCATTAACAATCATGTGACGTGGGATTACAATCGGATCAGCCCAACCAATATATTCATATTTTACCACGGGTGTGTACTCAAAGCGTTTGAAGGACGTCATGTTAGAATTCATAATATACACATGGAAAAAAGTCTTGCAACACCAAATTGAAATTGAAATTTAAAAAACACTCTTTATTTTTTTGTGGTATAATTTGGTAAAATAGAATTAATTAAACATTATTTCAGTATCACCTGAGTTAAATGAATAGATATTGATTCGATAAGTTCTAATCTGTACATGCATCTACTGTACCCGGAAACCGCAAAGCAGATGTTTTTATCCTCATTGTTTTCAACACTTTAAATAATCAAGTTTTTAACTTTATGTTATTGACACCATAAAATGGGTCCTCGACAACTCTTAACTGCATCAAGATGGCAGATTATCAGCATGAGAGATGCAGGGATGTCGCGTAAACAACTGCACGTATTGATGGTCATCACCATTTCACTATTAGTCGTTTTGAGAATAAAAATCAGGCAATTAACAATGTTAAAGACCTTCCGATATAACGAAGACCCCCTATACCATTTGCTAGATAAAAATCAAGCATAATGAAGGTTGGTCAGAAGGAAACCCATTGCATACAATACAATCCTAAAAAAGAGAGTGCTGGGTATACAGGAGCCTTTTAACAAGAACTGGTCCAGTTAGACTCATCGCTACTGGTTATCGTGCTATAAAAACATTTCGGAGACCTTTCCTTATAAACAGACACACATTCTTTTTGTATCCAATGTAGTGCATAACTCACCAGAGTTGAAAAATAGCATGGTGGAGGAAGATCTATTGTTCCAATAGAATTCTGTTTATCTTCCTTGGCCCGATCGTAGCCTGGATTTGAACCATATCGAGCATATATGGGACACTCTTGGGCGGAAAATGCGCGAAAGGACATCCCAGTTCAAACACATCATGAAATAAGCAATGTCCTTCATCAGAAATGGTTGCTGCTACCTTAGAGACTTAGGCAGGAATCAGAAAAAGTTATGATGCGATTATCCGTTTGAATGGAGGATGCGCACAAAGTACTAATTCTTTGGCGTATAACGATCACCCATGATGTGAACAGTAATCTGAAGATTAATTTTGAAATGTCTGACATTGGAAAGTTCAACTACAGTAAAAGTTGAGAAATGCATATTTTTTTTAACAACAAACACATCTTTTTGTTATTAAAATTGTGATTACATAAATCATTTTTTTCAATCATTTTTGTTCGTTTAAATGCCAATGTTATCATAAGCTATGTTGCAATAATATTATACAAATATTTTAGTATATTTCAATATTTCATCCATAAAAAGAGACTGATTTTTCAAGTTTTAAAAAATCAAGGTGTTGCAATACTTTTTCCCATGTGTATAGAAATATATTATAATGACATATAATAGAACAATATCATACTGACGAGATCTTTTAAAGTACAGAGTCACGTTATAAGAACAAAAGAAATACAAAAAGTCGCATATACAAAACAAACCACCCAAAAATGATGAATAAAGCAGATCCCAGCTTGTTATTGATAACCACTTAATATACAGTGTTTGTCAAGCCTGCGACTTAAGTTGTGTACAACATTGTAAAGTTTTGTTTTTGCATTACCTCCGTAACACTGCTTTTATATTGTCCATTAACCATGAAACCCTAGTTATTTACCCTTTTTTGCCACTAAGTCTTAAACAATTTTGAGCCGTAAGCCCCCCCCCCCCCCCCCCCAATTCCTAACCACCCCTTTGTGGTATGGAAACTTGTGGTAAAATTTCAGAAAGAGCTGGAAAGTAGAATATGCCTCTTTTTTGGCCCACTTCCTTCTCTTTGTGGATATAACCCTTGCATTTGAATTTCATAGATTTCTATTTCCTTATACTTAAGTAATTGTCAACGGTCTTTGGACGACGACGAAAATGACGTGATTCAAAAAACTTAACTATAACCGCTGAACCACAAAAATGATGCCCCCCCAGTTGGAATGTAACCTTACAATCCTTACATGCACCAAATATAATAGACCTTTTGCTTATAGTATTTGAGATATGGACTTGACCACCAAAACTTGTTCAATGATCCATGTAATGAGGTCAAGATCAAGTGAAAACTGTCTGACGGACATTAGGATCTTGCAAGGTACCCAAATACGAAATAAAGTTACCCTATTACTTATATTAAGAAAAAAATTTACATTTCAGAAATATTAACTTTTTTTCAAGTAATCACTGAATCATAGGTCAAGGACAATGGACATAAACTTCACAAAACATAAGGCATCTTAATATATATACAAAGTATGAAACATCCAGGTTTCCTCCTTCTACAAAAATAGAGCATTTTGCAGTAATCTAACGCTGTCACAGGATCACTATCCCTATGTCGAGCTTTCTGAAACTAAAGTCGCAGACTTGACAAAATTTTAATATTTAGTGATTATCAATAATAAGCTGGAATCTGATGCTCAGTGGTTGTCGTCTGCTTATGTGGTTCATAAGTGTTTCTTGTATCTAAATAGATTAGACCGTGGTTTTTCAGTTTGAATGGTTTTAAACCTAGTTAATTTTGTGGCCCTTTATAGCTTGCTGTTAGGTGTGAACCTAGGCCCTGTGTTGTCCTTGACCTATAATGGTTTACGTTCATAAATTGTGACTTGGATTGAGAGGTGTATTATTGGCACTCATACTACATCTTCTTATATCTATTAGTTTAATTGGGAGTTGGTTTGATGAAGATGAATCCAGAACAGCAATTCGTATTCTCATTTTCCACATTCAAGACATACTATGTCCTGAACCTGCACGAAATATTTGCCACTAGACATTGAGAAATAAACGTTCAACCAATAGATATTGTTCACCTATCACAACTCAAGGTGATTGTTGTTCGTTATCTAATTCTTTATTATGTTTTTAACTTTTCCTTTGATTGAATAAATCATCAACAGATTAAACACATCTATACATACCTCACAGGATACTTTGTAAAGTTCCCCTGTTGTGTTAATTTTTTCTCCAGTATTTCCATTTACCCAATATATGTCGCTTGCACAGGTTATATAATGTGAGCTGATGGTACATTGAAGATTAACAAATCTTCCTCCTCTATCAGCAGTAGTATTTTTACATTTTACCTCGGCATGTTCAGATTCTGTAAACAAATAAACTGATTTCGTATCATAGATTATCAATTCTAAATTTAAAGAAGGAACTATTTAATTTGGTGGGGTGAGAATGAACATTGAAAAACAATCAAAGTATTTTTTTACAAGAATTATTTTATCTTTTTTAAATGTTGATGAAAGAAAATAAAGGTAGGATAGTATTGGAAAGTATTGGGTACTGATTAAGTGGAAATTTGCCCATTTTCTTTATAGCCACCCTAATACACTAGAGGCTCTAAAGACCCTGTGTCGCTCACCTTGGTCTATGTGAATATCCAACTAAGGACACATATGGATTCATGACAAAATTGTGTTTTGGTGATGCCAGATAGTGATGTGTTTATAGATCTTAATAACTTAACATTCTTGCTGCTTACAATTATCTCTATCTTTAATAATTGGCCAAGTAGTTTCAGTGGAAAATGTTATCAGAAATTTACCAATTTTATGAAAATTGTTAAAAATTGACTATAAAGGGCAATGCCTCCTTAGGGGGTCAATTGACCATTTTGGTCATGTTGATTTATTTTTAGGTCTTACTTTGCTGTAAATTATTGCTGTTTACAGTTTATCTCTATCTATATTAAAATTCAAGATAATAACAAAAAACGACAAAATTTCCTTAAAATTACCAAATCAGGGGCAGCAACTTAACAACCAGTTGTCCAATTCATCTTAAAAAAAATCAGCAGATAGATCAATAATTTGACCCCTGAAAGATTTGCTCTAAATGCTTTGGTTTTTAAGCTATAAGCCAAAAACTGCAGGTACCAGTCTTGTATCACAACTCCAGTTTATGGTGCATGTCAAAACATGGAGGGGAAACAAAATTGTGCATTTTTTTCTGATTTTTTTTCTGAACTCAATTTATTCCGTTTGATTATAGGTTTATGCTGAATTGAAACATATATATAGACTTTAAAAAAAACTTGCATCTTTTAGGGATATCAATCCAGGAAAGTGGAAGGATATCATGTTAACTGCAAGTAGTGCGGCCTGGTAAATATAGCAAACAGAAAGTAGAAAAAAAAATGTTTTGACTTCAGGATTGCGTAACTTTTTATTCTTCGTGGCGACACCCCCTTTTTTTCCGATTTAATCACAATTCCACATTAGTACAAACATGATATGAACATGAAATTTATTTTCTATGTAGCATTTTTTATTATTTTATTTTCAAAGATCAGCTGTTTTGCATGTAAGCCTATGGGGCAGTCAATTACAAGACTGTACCCTGCATTTTACCCCTATGTTCTATTTTTAGCATTGGCGGCCATCTTGGTTGGTTGTCCGGGTCACCGGACACAATTTTTAAACTAGATACTCTAATAGTGATTTTGACCATGTTTGGTTAAATTTGACCCAGGAGTTTCAGAGGAGAAGATTTTTGTACAAGATAACTAAGATTTACGAAAAATTGTTACAAATTGACTATAAAAGGCAATAACTCCTAAAGGGGTCAACTGACCACTTTGGACCTGTTGACTTATTTGTAGATCTTACTTTGCTGAACATGTTTGCTTTTCACAGTTTATCTATATCTATAATAATATTCAAGATAATAAACGAAAATAGCAAAAATTCGTTAAAATTACCATTTCAGGGGCAGCAACCTAGCAACGGGTTGTCCGATTCATCTGACAATTTCAGGGCATGTAGATCTTGACCTGATAAACAATTTTACCTCGAGTCAGATTTGCTCTAAATGCTTTGGTTTTTGAGTTATTAAAGAAGACCTTTTTGTTCAATAAACTGAATGATACTTTTTTCCTTTGTTATACTGGTTATTTCAAGCATTTCTGTCAAGTTTTGTCATAATCAGTTCCATAGTTTGAGAAAATCTAGTATAATGAAAGACGACATCTACAGGGATTCGAGCAAATTTTCTTCAACAAATCCAAACCAAGCTGCATCAAGATAGAATGGAGTGTGGACCAAGAAATGATCAAATATCTATCTTATCTGCCTACAAACAGTTGAATATGATACAAAAGATAATTTTAGGAAGATAAATACCACTAATGAACCTCTTTGTCTTCTTTATAAGGTCTCTTTGGGTCAATTTATACCTCTTATTTCCTCAAAATTTCAACTTCTCAGGCCAATAAATAAAAATAATGAGGTAACTTCCACTCATTTATGGTAGAAATGTTATAAGAAATGGGTAATTGAAGCATTTTAACAGAACAATCCATATAAAAGTTTACTGTCCCCAAGGAGGTTTCAATAAGTCCTTACGTAAAAATAAAATTTACGCTGCGTTCCAAAGAGGGACATAAAAGGCTTCTCTTTTTAAGAATAACTTGTCGAGACAACATTAGAAATAATTTCATCTACTTATAACCATGATAACTATATATTTATTTAAGTATATTACCTAGGAAAATGTTATATCATAAAATAGTATAAGAAATAACCATCCCCTCCTAAAAAAAAATATATGCACTTAGCATGGCTTGTTCTGTCAACTGAATATTCATGGTACAGGCCTAATTCAAGTCAATTTTCTCATAAAATGTGTTTTGGAGACTCAATCCACTCAGAATATTTCATTTTTTGTATTATTTCACTTAAATAGCAAGAAATTTTAACACATGAGAATACTCACAAGGTCATAGGTGCATGTGCAGCTTCCCATATTAGGTGTAATACCACCATTGATTTTCCCCTATTAGTCTTTGTCAAATTTGCACTTTTCAAAAAATTGTGCAGAATTTATCTTTGTTTCAAATAAAGAAATACTTGGCATGAGTAACATTTTTATCCTATCCAGTTCTATTGAAAAATGTTCACATAACGTTTCATTGCATATAAGAAAATAATCATCATTGGAAGTTAACCAATCAAATGTCTCCCCTTATTCCATCTGTGCACTAATTTTAGTCACCATGTAACCTCAAGATTACAAAATTTTCTATAGAAATCACAAATAAAAAAAATGGTGTTTTGAAAACCCAAGACTTATGTTTATGACACAGAAATAGTTTTACTGCAATAAAATGTAGGGTTAGTTACCTACAACGGTCAAATTCAAGGGAATATTTTTTCGACCTACTTTCGTATACAACCGGATGTGACATACCATGATTTGGTAGTATTACACTTTGGTTTTTGAGTTATAAGCCAAAAACTGCATTTTACCCCAATGTTCTAATTTTAGTCATGGCGGCCATCTTGGTTAGTTGGCCGGATCATAGGACCCAAATTTTAAACTAGATACTCTAATAATGATTTTGACCATGTTTGGTTAAATTTGACCCAGTAGTTTCAGAGGAGAAGAGTTTTTTATAAGATAACTAAGGTTTCACCAAAAATGGTTAAAAATTTACTATAAAGTGCAATAACTCCTAAAAGGGTCAACTGACCATTTTGGACCTGTTGACTTATTTGTAAATCTTACTTTGCTGAACATTTTTGCTATTTACAGTCTATCTCTATCTATAATAATATTCAAGATAATAACCGAAAATAGCAAAAAATTCCTTAAAATTACCAATTCAGGGACAGCAACCTAACAACGGGTTGTCCGATTCATCTGAAAACTTCAGGGCAGATAGATCTTGACCTGATAAACAATTTTAACCCAGTTAGATTTGCGTTGAATGCTTTGGTTTTTGAGTTATAAGCCAAATACTGCATTTTACCCCTTTGTTATATTTTTAACCATGGCGGAAATATTGGTTGGTTGGCCGGGTCACCGGACACAATGTTTAAACTATATACTCTAATAATGATTTTGACCATGTTTGGTTAAATTTGGCCCAGTAGTTTCAGAGGAGAAAATTTATGTAAAAGTTAACGACGATGGACGACAGACGACAACGGACGCAAAGTGATGAGAAAAGCTCACTTCGGGCCAGGTGAGCTAAAAAGAGCAGTTAGTATGCGAAAATTTAGGGACATACTTCTCTACTGGTAACCTCTAATATTTATGTTAGATATCTTAGCTAACTGCAATCTATTCCATCTTCATGCTTAGTTTATTATAAAATGTGTTGAAACTCTAGATTGTACTGCCCAGGAGAGTATGTACTTGCCTGATAGATCACTGATATTTTCTATGAAGTTGGAACTAACCTGTCTATCATATCTATCTAACTGAATTAAGCACAAAGCTTAAAAACTGTTAATTGTCACAGGGATGCCATTGCCGGAACACACCTTATGTCAAAAGTTAACTTGATCCGATGAGACAAGCCTTTTTCAAGTGATTGTTAAGTTCGTTCTTATGTCTGTGTATGTGGTACTGAAACACCACTGTCCCACTGGTTGGGGTTAGGGTTGTGATCCCGCTCACATGTGTTAACCCTGCTTCATTATGTATTTGCCTGTTCCAAGGCAAGAGCCTGATATTAAGTGGTGATCATTTGTTGATGTGTTACATATTTGTTTTTCGTTTATATTTTAAACATAAATCAGGTCATCAGTTTTCTCCTTTGAATTGTTTTAATTTGTCATTATGGGCCTTGTATAGCTGACTATGTGGTATGGGTTTTGCTCATTGTTGAAGGCCGTACACTGACATATAGCTGTCAATTTCTGTGTCATTTTGTCTCTTGTTGAGAGTTGTCTCATTGGCATGATTGCCACATTTTTTTTTATATTGATATACAAATAATTACCTCCTTCCCACCATAAATCAAATTACTGCTCCATTATTTAAATAAAATGCTTCGATGAGTGCAGCCTAAAACGACCACAGAGATTGAACCTTGGACAGTTAATGCTAGTTTGGACACAATATTCAACATGTTCAAGCTTGATACTGTTTGAATTTGGATTTCGATAAAATATAGGTTTCTACATTGGCTAGAGGTATAGGTCGAGGGTTGAGATTTTTTCAAAAAGCATGTTTAACCAGGTCGCAATTTTGCGCCAGTCCCAAGTGATTAGGAGCATCCGGTCTTTGTTAGTCTTCTCCGAACCTCTTAAAAAAATGTCAGACAGTTCCATAGAACCGATAGACCCGAACATTCTACTTAGGGTATTAAACAGTGTGGTACGATTTCAGAGTAATTAAAATACGTAAACACAAGTTATACTTGTGAAAGTAGAAACATGCTTGTTTTGGACCCATCATCATCCTCAAAATTAATCCCAATCCTCCTTTTGTGGTATTGGACAATCTTTTTAAATATCATAGAGATCCATTCACTTAAACTAAAGTGATTGTCAGGAAACCAAATGCGTCTGCGGTTTACGCAGACCATGACATCAAATTATTATACGATCCCAAATTTTTTTGCGGTCGTACAAAGACAAACTAATAACCAAGATACAAGAATATAATACTGAATGAAAAGCTAAGATTCAATAAAGAAACTCAATGTATGTCAATAAGTTTAAATCCATAATCCCTCATTTAATGTATGTTCCTAACTTGAAAAGTTTCCGTAAATTTTATTAGACTTATTCTCGACTCCTAGGAGTCGAGATTAAGAATTGAACGATGGACAGATAGGGCGTGAATTTTTCTTGCTACCTGATTGGAAGATATTACAAGACGTGAATAATCAAAGTTTATTGATTGGTTAGGACAATCCAAACCAAGTAAATGTCCTTCAATCCCGTAGAGTATCGGATTTGTCCTCTCTATATTAGCAATTAGATTTTACACAGGTAACCTTTATCTATAAATAGTCAAATCTTCTGGAGTAAACAACAAGTAATAGCTTTTCTAAAAAGCTTACCGTATTTTAGCTGATTATATTGAGATCAGTGATTTGTAAGTATAGGTTTTTTTTTGTTTAATATATTGCACTCCAAGCAATATAAATGCATAGCGCTTGTTTCTACTAATTTGTGATTTTAGTTGTATTATTGGTAGACCAGAGTTATAATGGAAGGAGACTTAATAATAATTGAGAATTGAAATTAGGAATGATATTATAATAAAAGGCATACTGTAACTATAATCAACTTGATAAAAAAAAAGCATTATAAGATACATGTACTTTTGAGGATTTACAACTTGACAAAATGGACTTCTACAGAAGGTCTTTCAAATTTGAGAATGTTACATCTTATATCTTCATGTATAAAAGTGATTGATATCTAATCTGACTTTTGTCTTAGAAAATGCAATTAGTTTTGACTGTACAAGTTCAAAAAATTTTCTTCAACATGTTGTCACCTGTCTTCATATATGTTTTAATATATCACGTTGTGGTTTGTAATCTTGACAATTATTTTTTTGAAGTTCCAGTGGCGGATTCAGGGGGGGGGGGGGGGGGGTCCGGGTTGGAAGCCCTCCTTTTTTCGGCCGATCAATGCATTTGAATGGGGGCATATAGTTGGAAGCTCTCCCCCTTTTGTCCTGGGTTGGAACTTCCCCTTTTTAAAATGGCTGAATCTGCCCCCGACCCCTGAAAATGAGAGCTTCATATTAGTATTAGCCTTGTATAGTGCTTTATATTTGGTTGCACGTGTTATCAAGCTTTTATGACTTTGAATATTTATATTTTCATTTCTAATGGGAAACATTTCATGTAATACATATTGTCAGGATTATTAGTTAGTTTTACTTGTTAATGTTTATTGTCATGATCGGAAAGTGAGTGGCAGATCCAGAAATTTTCAAAAGTGGGGACAGGCTCTCACGTGTGTGGTAAAATTTGTTGATTGATGCACGTGGCTATTCTAGTAAATGAATTAATATACAGAGCGAGAGCACTTTCCATTTTCATCAGCTAAGAGTCGAATAGCCCTTTTTGAAAGGCTAATGCTTGTCTACATTTTCATCGACTGTGATGTTACTATATATCCTGAAATTGTAGACTGGTAAGCAAATAATACTCAAAGGGCTTAGGGCAAGTAGGGTAAAGATATCTTCAACTCATCAGTTGGATGTAAAATAAAATAGTGCATTGGTTGTAGTTGTTTTAAAAGCAGTTCTAAACAAAGGAAGAAAACTCCATTTTTTTTAAAGATGACTTTAACAATGACATAATTTATATTTTTAGAACAGATTTAAGATTCCTGCACCTAGCACAGGTTATGTAATTTTCTTGACAGTGTAACATCATGTTGTGCCTTGCATCTCAGCATATGTTACATGAATAAATAGATATGATGTACAGAATGTTATGATCAATGCAATATATTTTGTGTATCAAAAACTAGAGACTCTAAAGAGCCTGTGTCGCTCACCTTGGTCTATGTGAATATTAAACAAAGGAAGCAAATGGATTCATGACAAAATTGTGTTAAGGTGATGGTGATGTGTTTGTACATCTTACTTAACTGAACATTCTTGCTGCTTGCAATTATCTCTATCTATAATGAAATTGGCCCGGTAGTTTCAGTGGAAAATGTTAATAAAAATTTACAAATTGTATGAAAATTGTTAAAAATTGACTATAAAGGACCATAACTCCTTCGGGGGTCAATATACCATTTCGGTCATGTTGACTTATTTGAATATCTTACTTTGCTGAACATTATTGTTCTTTATACAAATATTCAAGATAATAACAAAAAACAGCAAAATTTCCTTAAAATTACCAATTCAGGGGCAACAACGGGTTGTCCGATTCATCTGATAATTTCAGGGCAGATAGATCTTGACCTGATAAATAAATTCAACCCCTGTGTTAGATTTGCTCTAAATGCTTTGGTTTCTGGATTATAAGCCAAAAACTACATTTCACTCCTATGTTCTATTTTTAGTCGTGGCGGCCATCTTGGTTGGATGGCCGGGTAATGTGACACATTTTTTAAATAGATACCACAAAGATGATTGTTGCCAAGTTTGGATTAATTTGGCCCAGTAGTTTCGGAGGAGAAGATTTTTGTAAAAAATAACTAAGATTTTCATTATTGCTGTTTACAGTTTATCTCTATCCATAACAATATTAAAGATGAACCAAAAACAGTAAAATTTCCTTAAAATTACCAATTTAGGGACAGCAACCCAAAAACGGGTTTTACGATTCATCTGAAAATTTCAGGGCAGACAGATTTTGACCTGATAAACAATTTAACCCCCCGTCAGATTTTTTCTCTAAATGCTTTGGTTTTTGAGTAATAAGCCAAAAACTGCATTTTACACCTATGTTCTATTTTTAGCCATGGCGGCCATTTTGGTTGGTTGGTTTTGGGGAGGGGGGAAGTCACCAGACACATTTTTAAAACTAGATACCCTAATAATGATTGTGGCCAAGTTTGGTTTAATTTGGCCCAGTAGTTTCAGAGGAGAAGATTTTTGTAAAAGCTAACGACGAATAAGACGACGACGGACGACGGACGCCAAGTGATGAGAAAAGCTCACTTGGCCCTGTGGGCCAGGTGAGCTGATAAGGTAGTGATAAATCTTGGAAGATTTTGATATCAAGTCAGTCCCATAAGGTTTTGATCGCATGAATGCAATCTTTACATAAAAACAAATTCTATCATGTAACTTTCACAAGTGAGGTGTATAACATTATGAACATGCTCATAGATGACAAAAGAAGAACAAATAAACACAGATATATGTCTTACCTTTTTGTAATTTTGATTATGCAATTGTTGAAATTAAAATAGTTTTACTAACATGTTACAGAAGTTATGCAAATATTCTAAGTCAATGAACCATGACTGAGATACATGACTTTAAAACAATCTCTATGTAAATGAGATGTGTCAATGTTGAATTACACCTGCATTCCAACGTGTCAAAATACAATTGACTTATTAGAAGTCGTTCCCTTTACACAAACCTAAACACAAACATTAACTTGTAACTATGCAAAAGTTCAAAGTCAATGAGTCATGAAAAGAAGGTGGTGCTATATAATCTCATTGGAAAAGATACTTGCAATTGCCAATAAATTTGCTTACCAAATACCAATTTAAACTAAGCAAAAGTTTCAAACTCGATAGACCATGGGCGGGGAAAGATAAAATATTCTCCATGGAAATGAGATGTGATAATGCTTATACAACTGAATACCAATAAACATTTGCATAACAGTAAGTGTTACCCTTGAACAGACCTTCAATTATAAAAAAACTAGTATGTATGTTAACTTTTTAAATTTTCAAAGACAACTTAGAGGGGGAGCTTAAAATCTCCATAAAATGAGATATATACCAATGCTTATACAACTGCATACCAATTAACATATGCATACCAGTAATGGTTCCCATCTACTGACTTAATCACAAACTAATGCTTAAGTTTCAAAGTCAATAAAGGGGACTGAGGGGACTGAGGACCATATAAACTGCATGGAAATGTGCCAATTAAATCATAATAATCTTCTTACCTTTTTTGTATACGTCGTTTAAATCAAGACTGTTTGATGGGGCTCCCTGTTCCCGAACACATTTGTATACATCTAATAAGTCTTGACTAAATCTTTTAAATATGATATCAATGGTACGCATTGTGTGGTTTGTATAGATTTCATAAAGACTGTATTTACTGTTCACTGAACCATCATCAATCAAAATAGTATCCCCTTTGTAAAGGTACCAAGATTTGTGATTACTTTTGACACTGGTACATCTCAATATTACAGGTCTGTTGATAACAATATCTGTTTGCAGATCCAGGTGTAAATCTGAAATGAAAAAGTAGCTTGTTTTAACATTGTATTAATTATGTGTTTAAATGTTAAAGTCATATTGTAAAATATCAGCTATGAGTCATAATATGAAGCTTTTTGTCTGGTGAGCGAAGTAAACCATTTTAAAACAGTATCCTATTGTGTCGAGCAGCTGATAATTTACCCTATAAATATGCAGAAAAATCAGATTGTATTTGGTATTTTGTATGAGAGAATCAAGTGTTGTTGGTTTTTTTTTGTTTCACCAGCAAACTGGCAGATGACATGATATAAGTTCGAGTTAAACTTATCAATGTCTGTTCATTTACCAATAAATTTAGTATTTTGATGTTTATGATATGTCCAGGTAAGAGTTATAAAGATCAGGTCAACGTATGACATCACAAAACCATTATATCATGTATACGTTATATGTACCATTTCATTAATAGAAGATCAGTGTGATATAACAGTACAATACATTAAATTATCCTACTCATTATGTCAATATGAATTTAGAACATATGGGGCCAATTTGAAAGGAACTGCATTATTCAAAACAAATAATGAACATTTCTTTTGGTTTGCTTTCTATTATAATCATTACCAACTATGATCTATAACTCTTGAACCCGGTACTTTATTTGGCCTGTAAAATTATTTGATTCTAGGGTCACTGGTGAGTCTTTTGTAGACAAAATGCTTACTTGCGCAAATATAAAAGACAAAATATGAAATTGCAATCCTGGTATCTTTGATGAGTGTTTTCTATACAAGCATTCTACAAATTGACATTTATATTTTTCAAATAAGACAAATGCTGAAATGTCTTGGCAGCTTAAATATTCATTATTTAGTTTAAGTTGACAGTCCTAACAATACCGATTGACTACAACTTGTACAAGTATAATCACATAAACTTGACATAATAAACAATCAATAGATATAAGATCATAGTCAAATAAATTAAACTAGAAAGACAGTCATACACTTCAAAATCATAACATTGGTCATTTTAACAAACATTCCAAAGGGATCAGAGGGACCTGCATGGTGTCTCACCTACTTTGCTGTTTGAATCACAGGCTCAACAAAACAAGCAAACAGATTGATAAAAAAATCCTCTTGATACTAGCATTTGATTGTAAGAAGCTTCTGTCCATGTTTTGAAAAAATCAAATATAGTTTATGAATCTAAAAAAACTTTAAATGCAGACTGTCATGACTGTAATTAATAATTGGAAGAAAACTGTTTCCATTTATAAGCAAAAAACGGACACAACATTTTAACAAAATGTGCTTCTAGATACAAGATTTTGTCATCATTAACAAGCGTCTGTCCAACTTTGGTAAAAATCCATGATAGTTTGAGAAAGCTTTTAAAATTAAAAGAAAAATGAACCACATATATCATGTATGTAAAGTGAATGTAATTTTTCATGGCATTATGACGAAGTTCATTTTATTACATCTCGTGGTAAATTTTATTTGGAATTCAATGCCAGTCAGCAAGGTTTAAAAACATCAGTTTTTCGACCTATAAGTCAAATGCGTTTTGCGTTTTGTTTAAATGTACTTTTTCAATTTTTTTGGTCTTATGGAAAATGTTGTTTCTACAACGAAATTTGTTTTACATGCACACGTATAAAAATTGCGGTTTTTATCCAACGCAATCATAGGTTTGAACTTAGTTTTCAATTTAGACTCGTTTATATTTGTTCGTTTGGGCTTGTATCATTCTTTCCCTCCGAATTATATGATTCGTTCATCCTATATTGACTCTTAAAATTCAAGAGTCTATATGAAATTGAGGGTAAATTATATGGCCTTCCAAATATCGTTTCGATCCCTAACATCACTGAAGAGACATATATTGACGAAATCTAGATCTAGTGTACAAAAAAAAATATTGACAACTTGTGGTATTACATCTTGGTCACAAGTTTATCGTTTTCTGTTTAGTATTAAATTTATATTAAGATCCATTTTGTTACATCTCGTGATCAATTTTATTTGGCAATCGCCAATTACAGTCAGCAGGGTTTAAGAACATCAGTTGTTCGACCTGTTAGTCAAATGCGTTTTGTTTAAATATATGTTTTCACTTTTTTGGTATTTTGGAAAATGTTGTTTGTGCTGTATTTAGACCCTTCTACAACAAAATTTGTTTTACATGCACACGTATAAAAATTGCAGTTTTAATCCAACGGAATCATAGGTTTGAACGTAGATTTCAATTTAGACTCGTTTATATTATTCGTTTGGGCTTGTATCATATTTTCCCTGCGATTTATACGATCCGTTCATCCTTTATTGTCTCTTAACATTCAAGAGTCTAAATGTTAAAGGGTGAAATTTTCAGTAAACCTGATCAAGTATATATATATACCCTTCAGCAGCGGATCAGCGGGTCAAGAATGTTTCATTAGGGAGGTCCACTGACTGACCTAAAATGGGGAGGGGGGCAGGAGCGCTCCAGTCATACTTCAGTGAATCCCTATATATTCAAATAAATTATTTAGGTAGGATTGTTACGGATGATTCCGATAACAAAAGTGTTATATACCATTGTGAAGATAAATCAATTAAGATTTAAATATAACAAATTTTAGTAGGGTTGAAAGCCGAGAAATCGGCATATAACGTAATTTCATCACCGCCTGACATTTTTCTAAATCGCGAGTTAAGTACTGTGTGTTATATAAAGTTATATAAGAAATAAGTTTTCTGAGACGAGTGCCTGTGAGTTGGACATGTACACCTTACAACCAAATATACTTGACAACTAAAACTTAAACTTGTTCACTTATCCATGAAATGAGGTTGAGGTCAAGTGAAAACTGTAGTCAAGTAGTCACTGAACCATCAAAACGAGGTCAAGGAAGATGAACATGTGACAGACTAAAAACCCCTAAAATATAGCATCAATATACAAAGTATGAAGCATCCACAGGTCTTCCACTTTCTAAAGTATGAAGCTTTTTAAAAGAAGTTAGTTAAAACGCTGCTGCACTGTCAGATCACTATCCCCATGTAGAGCGTTTTGCAACTAAAGTCACAAGCTAAACAAGTTTATTCGATAACTTTTGTGAATACAAGGGTAAACAGAAAACAATAACAACATAGTTACCCTCAGTCAAAACCATTGTGGAACATGAGGTTTACATAGAAAATAGACAAAAAAACATGAATTCAAAACAAGTTTGATTTTGGAACCTATGGACCTCAATCATTGTCAATATAGACCTATTTGAAAACTAATCTCAAAATTAAAAACAAATTGCACAGTTTGATTCAGCATATCATAACATCACATGAATTGAGTTTCTTATCAAATTTTGGAGCCCAATGCAGACCTTTTTAAAAATGTCACGATATCCAATTTTAAAATACATGGTAATATAGACCCCTCATTCTTAAATAGAAGGTACTATAAACCCCACAATTAATCACAACCTTCTTTTTGTTCTATTGAACCTTTCACAGAGATCCATTCAGTTTTACTTAAGTTATTGTCTAGAAACCAAATGTCTTTGAACGATAGCAAGATAGCAATATTCTCACACAAATATTTTGCGGTCGAATACAAATTTTATGCTGTTGGCTATGGAAAAGCATCCCAATTTTTCCCAAGACAAGAAATTACAATTTGCTTTATTTTGGTATATCGCTTTCTCTGTAGTGTTTTATAGATCATGAATATTGTTGCTGTATCTTAATTTGTAGCCATAGTATATTTTTTTCTACTAGCAGTTACTGATTTTTTCCCTGTTTTTTTCTTCCCATTTTTTTCAACAAAACAAAAACTGCAATTGTAGCCCCTTGGAGTAAAACTTGGAATATAAAAAGTAGAGGCTCTAAAGAGCCTGTGTCGCTCACCTTGGTCTATGTGAATATTAAACAAAGGACACAGATGGATTCATGACAAAATTGTGTTTTGGTGATGGTGATGTGTTTGTACATCTTACTTTACTGAACATGCTTGCTGCTTACAACTATTTCTATCTATAATGAACTTGTTCCAGTAGTTTCAGTAGAAAATGTAAGTAAAAATTTACAAATTTTAATGAAAATTGTTAAAAATTGACTATAAAGGAGAATAACTCCTTAGGGTGTCAGTTGACCATTTTAGTCATATTGAGTTATTTTTAGGTCTTATTTTGCTAAACATTATTGCTGTTTACAGTTTACCTCTATCTATAATTATATTTAAGATAATAACCAAAAACAGCAAAATTTCCCTAAAATTACAAATTCAGGGGCAGCAACCCAACAACGGGTTGTCGGATTCATCTGAAAATTGCAGGGCAGATAGACATTGACCTGATAAACAATTTTACCCTTGTCAGATTTGATCTAAATGCTTTGGTTTTTGAGTTATAAGCCAAAAACTGCGTTTTACCCCGATGTTCTATGTTTAGCCATGGCGGCCAGCTTGATTGGTTGGCAGGGTCACGCCACAGATATTTTGAACTAGATACCCCAATGATGATTGTCGCCAAGTTTTGTTAAATTTGGCCCAGTAGTTTCAAAGGAAGATTTTTGTAAAAGTTCACGACGACGGACGACGACGGACGCCAAGTGATGAGAAAAGCCAGGTGAGCTAAAAAGGGTGCCATTTAAAAAGAATGATCTTATCGATCAAAGTTGTATTTTACTATTCATTAATGTTTGAAATAAACTTTTTATATGAATAAAAGTAGATGTTGGGTATACATGAAAAAGTGGTACCTCAAAAACAATTAACAGCTGTGCCATGAGCGCATGATACGCCCGACGTCTTGTGTGGAAGTTTTATGCCTTTATCATAAATAGTTTCTGAGAAAGTTTTAAGCAATTACCATATATTGTTTTTGAGACAAAAAAATAAATATCACTAAAATAAAATTTTGAATCAAAACCAAAGAGTATATAGATCTTTAGATTAATATAGCAAAGAAGTGTGTCAAGTTTTAAGCAATAATCATAAATCATTTTTGAGATAGGCGCGACATGTAAAAAAAAAACTCCCCTGTTTAACAAAATACTCAATAACTCCAAAATAAAATTTTGAATCATCACCAAAAAGTATGCAGATCTTTAGATGAATACAACAAAGACATGTGTAAAGTTTTAAGCAATAATCATAAATCGTTTTTGAGATATGATGCGACATGTAAAAAAAACCTCCCCCTTTTTTAAATTACTCAATAACTCAAAAATAAAATTAAGAAATAATTCATGGGGGCTTGAATATATCGTGATTTTACCACGGGTTGGCCCTTTATGACAAATATTTTACCCTGAGCGATAGCGAGGGGTAAAATATCGGCATAAAGGGACAACCTGTGGTAAAATCTAGATATATTCAAGCCCCCATGAATTATTTCGATTCTAATAGGTCAAATACGGCAATTCTTTTGGATCGAAGCGCTCTAGGTGGAGGCAAATATTTGCCATTCCCATAAATAAACGCACTATTAAATTGGCGTAAAAGAACGGAGTAAACTGAATTAGTGACATGCTTAAACTATTTAAAATAACGCATATAGATAGTTTTGAATTATTTTAAATGATAATTTACTTATATGTCTTAAATGTTTAAACAAATATGGCTTATAACACATTTTAGCATCGTTTGTTTACGTTGCCATGTTGTGATGATTTTCGGTTTTTCAAGCGTGTATTTTCCCGTAAAATGCTCATATTCTAACGTCATCGTATTATGACGTCGCGAAACTCATTCATAAAAAAGCATATGACGTGGGAGTACGATCGGAACAGCCCATGAAATATATTCAAATTTTACCACGGGTGTGTACTCAAAGCGTTTGAAGGACGTCATGTTAGAATTTGGAATCATCACCACAAAGTATACAGATATTAAGATTAATATAACTAAGAAGTGTTTAAAGTTTTAAGCCATAATCAAGAATTGTTTTTGAGATACGGTGCGACATGTGAAAAAAAAAATGTTTTAGTTATAAAGTGCCATAACTCAAAAAGTTTTAATCTTATTTTCACCAAAAAGTATACAGATCATTTGACCATCATAAGAAACAACTATGTTAAGTTTCATGAAATTTGGATAAGTCATTCTCAAGTTACGGTGCAACATGTTTACGCCGGACAGACAGATGGACAGACAGACGGACGGACGGACGGACCGACACCGGACAATTGTATACCAAAATACGTCCCGTCAAAATTTTGACGGGCGTATAAAAACAACAAAATACCTGGCAGATTAAACAAGTTTGCTGATCTTCAGTTTTGGATTTTGTTTGTTTTTCTAATACTTTCCGATTGCTACATTTTCTTGTTCCTTAATGGTATTTTACTAATTTATATATTGAACACACTTTCAGAGCATTTTATTACTGATAATTCCTCAAGTTCTACCGGTTCCTAAGCCGTTTAAAAATATTTTATGAGTGTTTCTGTATGAATTACACTACCTTGATTAAATGTTGTATGAACTAAGAAGCGATGAGTAGTCTGATATCTGTTGACATACACCATTGTGAAATTCGTTTTGATGACTTCATCCGTTACTGTGTTGATATGCAATGAAGTTGTAATGGAAGAATTATTGACACTACCCTGTGGAAGAAACATTAAAAATTATGGTTTAATAGGAAACAAGAGTACACTCAATGAAATATCTCCCCTTTATACTTAATAGTGATATAATGTTGATATATTGTTCTAAATATAAAGCTTTACTACTATCACATAAACTTAACATGATCTTAATGAAACAAGAAAATGAGGTCATGGTTATATAAACCAAATAAAAAATACAATCAAAACACCAACCTTACCTTAGTGAAAAAAGGAGAACACTGTACATGTTCACACTACCGTAGCTGTATTTTGCAAAACTTTTGTGAATTTTTGGTACTCAATTCTCTTTGACTTCGTTCTTTATTTTTGCCTTTTTATCATTCTTTGATTCGAGTGTCATTGATCAGTCTTTTCTAAACTTAAGCATAATATAAAATTTCAATCCTGGTATATAAAATGAGTTTATTTACAATCATGCAATGCACTTAATATAGTTGACCAACTGCTTGTAGATTATCAGAAACAGACTTAACCAAGAAAACTTAACATTGACCAATAAACCATAAAAATTAGGTCAGGGTCAGATAGATCATGGAAGGCAGACATGAACAGCTTACAATACTTCGATCAAACAAACGAAGCTGACCCATTTCTTAAAGTTTAAGAAAAACAGACCGAAACACAAACACTTACTATGTCCTGAACCTGCATGAAATATTTGCCACTAGACATTGAGAAACAAACGTTCAATCAATAAATATTGTTCACCTATCACAACTCAAGGTGATTGTTGTTCGTTATCTAATTCTTTATTATGTTTTTAACTTTTCCTTTGATTGAATAAATCATCAACAGATTAAACATACCTATACATACCTCACAGGATACTTTGTAAAGTTCCCCTGTTGTGTTAATCTTTTCTCCAGTATTAACATTTACCCAATATATGTCGCTTGCACAGGTTATATAATGTGAGTTGATGGTACATTGAAGATTAACAAATCTTCCTCCTCTATCAGCAGTATTATTTTTACATTGTACCTCGGCATCTTCAGATTCTGTAAACAAATTAACTGATTTCGTAACCTAGATTACCAATTCTTAATTTAAAGAAGGAACTAACTGATTCTTGTGGGGTGAGAACAGTGAAAAACAATCAAAGTAATGTTTTACAAGAATTATTATATCTTTTTTCAATGCTGATGAAAATAAAGGTAGGATAGTATTGGAAAGTATTCGATACTGATTAAGTGGAAATATGCCCATTTTTGTATGGCCCCCTTATAAAAAAGAGCAGTTAATAGTATACGAAAATTTAAGGACATTCTCTGCTTGATAAACTCTTAATATTTATATTAGATAACTTATTTAGCTAACTGCAATCTATTCCATCGTCATGCTTAGTATATAATAAAATGTGTTACAACTCTAGCTGGGGAAAGTATGTACTTGTGATAGATCAATGATTACTTCTATGAAGTTGGAACTAAACTTTCTATCATGTCTATCTAACTGAATTAAGCACAAAACTTACAAATTGTTAACTATCACAGGGATGTCATTGCCAGAAAACACCTTATGTCAAAAATTGACTTGATCCGACGAGTTAAGCCTTTTTCAACTGATTTTCAAAATTTGTTCTTATGTCATGTAAATTTCCAATTGAGTTTGCTACTATGATCATCGAACGCCACAGCTGCCTTATGATAACAATAACCATATCATTACAGGTAAAGATATATTACGAAGCAAATGTTCTATACTATAACGACATTTGACGCATCTGGTGCAAGAAAATTGGTACCGTTAATTTTATTGACTATAATACTCTGTCAATTTGCTATATCTCTAAGATAAATGAATATACTATAGACACTTTGATTCAACATGGAGCTACCTTTTCATACTATTATGTCATTTCAATTTGTTATGAAGATATTTTTTCATACTATGAAGACGTCTTGATATAACAGTGAGCTACATTTTCATATTGATTTGTCATTTAACTAAACCATTATGTGATATTGCTATGTCATAAAGATACATTTCTAACTATAAAGATATCTTAACGATATGAAGCATCTTGTTCATACTATTTTGTCACCCCTGTTTATTATAACGATACATTTGTTCACTATACAATCATCTGGATACAACATAGAACAATTGTGTCATACTATTATGTCAATTTACTATCTTATAAAGCATGTAAAGACATATTTAATATCAAGCTAACAGTTCTTATATCACGAGGTGTCATCTATATACCAGTAGACTATTTGATTACACTATTGGACGGTTTTGTCATACCATTATACCATTTCACAATATCATGATACCATTTCACCATGCATATCATAAGGCCATTTTATCATATCATAACCCAATTTTACATATCATAATACCATTTTATCATATCCTAACACCATTTTATCAAATCATAATACCATTTCACTATATCATAACACTATTTCATCATACCATAATACCATTTTACCATGTATATCATAAGCCCATTTTATCATATCATAATACCATTTCACCATATTATTATACCGTTTCACTATATCAGAAGACCATTTCATCATAGCATAAGACAAATCTATAAATAGCGGCGAGATTTCACGTGAAATTCATCCGCAATATCGATTGTAATGGCAACCAAGAATGTGTCTACACGGATGCCCTACTCGTACTGTCATTTTCTATGTTCAGTGGACCGTGAAATTGGGGTCAAAACTCTTATTTGGCATTAAAATTAGAAAGATCATATCATAAGGAACATGTGGAACATGTGTACTAAGTCTCAAGTTGATTGGACTTTAACTTCATCAAAAACTACCTTGACCAAAAACTTTAAACTGAAGCGGGACGTACGAATATTGTAATGGTTGGAATCTTAAAGTTAACTCCACGAAAACTAAAGTGATAATTTTTTTCTAGAAGCAGAATGCTGTCCAAACTGCATTTTGATATAGACGGCAAGGACATTGAAATTGTTAAAGATTTGAACTATTTGGGCATATTATTATCTAGAACTGGTAATACTAAAATAGCACAGAAACACTTATTGGTGTAAGTTATTATTCGCTAAAGAGACTAAGCTATCTTCTATCGCATATAGACTATCAAAAACACTATTTACTGTTAATAATGTATGTACATTTGTGAGTAAAGTTAAAAATATTTTGGATGAATGTGGTTTTTCAAATATTTGAATTTCTCAATGTTTTGTTAATGATATATGGTTAAAAAATGCACTCAAGTTGCGATTACAAGACAATTATAAACAGTTGTGGAATACACAATTACAAGAGTCTGAAAAAGCAGTAAATTATAGAATTTTTAACTTAAAATAAAATTTTGAAAAATATTTCGATATCTTGGATATGCACGAAAGTATTATTTTATGTAGATAAAGAACCACAAAGCACAGACTTCTTATAGAGAAAGGGAGGTGGAATAATGTTAATAGAAATGATAGAAAATGTCATCTTTGTAATATTGGTAGTATTGGAGACGAATTACATTATCTGCTAGAATGTCCATATTTTAACGACAGCAGAAAATAATACCTTGATAAGTACTATTTGGCTCGTGTTAATACACTAAAATTTGGAAAACTGATGGGCAAACAAAAAGTCAGAGTAAAAAAGATTATGTAAGCTTATACAGTGTATAAATAAACATGTGGGTCCTCCTGGCTAAAATGTATCTTATTTTGAAACCACTGTATTTTATATATGTATATATGTATTTTTGTAAATAGATGCACATTCATGTACAAATTGTGCACTATCTCTGTACCTATGTATCTGCAATGGTTATGAGAATAAAGAGGTATAATCGATCAATCTTGTATACTATATAAATAATGATTTGTAAAATACGTTGAAGGTATAAAAAGTCAAGAGAATTCCGAATGCAAATATGTTCTATCCGGGCACTCTGGTTCTAAACGTTGGTTTCATATGGGTTGTTTGGTTCTGAACCTTGGTTTTTTCCGGGTTCTTTGGTTCGAAACAATGGTAGCTGGTTCAACATCCGGGTTCTTTGGTTATAGCAACCCGACTTCTTGGTTCCATCTGGGTTCTATTCTAGATTCTTCTAATGTTCCCGTTGAACTTGGAGAATATTACTATACATTACTATATAATATTGACTTTCAGTACGAACTTCTGTGTTGCTACCATAAAGAGGGCATAAATAGTAACTCTAGTCCGTTCGTCCCGAACGTAAAAAAAAGGTTCCATTCTCTTAACTTAAGTTGCCTCAACCAAATGCTACAAAACTTAATACACAAAATAAAAAAGACGATTTGGCATGAGTTACCATTAGGAACTCTCCAAAAAAGACTAGATGACACAGAAATTAACAGCTATAAGTCACACTACGGCCTTCAACAATGAGCAAAGTCCTTACCGCATAGTCAGCTATAAAAGGCACCGAATGACGATGTAAAACAATTCAAACGAGAACAAATATGTCACCATACGGCCTTCAACGATGAGCAAATAGATATAGGAAGATGTGGTATGAGTGCCAATGAGACAAATCTAACATTTTATAAAAGTAAACCATAATAAGTCAATGCACGGCCCTCAACACGGAGCCTTGGCTCACACTGAACCACAAGCTATAAAGGGCCACAAAATTACAAGAGTAAAACCATTCAAACAGGAAAACCAAAGGTCTAATATATGTAAGAAACAAGAAACACGTTATGTGGAGCAGGATCTGCTTACCCTTTTGGAGCACCTGAGATCACCCCTAGTTTTTGGTGGGGTTCGTGTTGTTTATTCTTTAGTTTTCTATGTTGTGTCATGTGTACTATTGTTTTTCTGTTTGTCTTTTTCATTTTTAGCCATGGCGTTGTCAGTTTGTTTTAGATTTACGAGTTTGACTGTCCATTTGGTGTCTTTCGTCCCTCTTTTATAAATTAAATAAATAAACGACAATTAATGTACATCAGATTACTGACTTAGGACAGGTGAAAACATTAACAGCGGGATGAAACAATAGTATAACATCACAACATAGAAAAACACACGACAAAACGAAATTCAAACGAGGAAAGATACGTATGTTCAAGCTTTTGCTTGTTGAAGAGTTATCAAGAGTTAACAAATGACAGGCAATGCACCTTTATCCATTGGTTATAGTACATGTTTGCAGTTTTCATGTGTATCACACCTGTATCCAAAAATTAACACGCAAGATTGTCCGTAAACATTATATTTAACCATGACTCTAATATGCATCCACAGGGCTAATCAATAGACGTATAATATCAAAAGTTTTAATTTAATGGACATATCTTGATACTTCTATTTCAAAATATGCTATACCTCACTAACCTTGAATATTGGGAAATGCACATACGCAGTTCACTGGCATAAGTACTGTTACTACTATGTACACACAAACCAAACATCCAAAACATTCGTTCATTAATAAGCTGAAATAGAAAATAGATATGTATAAGCATAAAACTATTCCAATAACACGAATGACAGGAATGCACATGCTGAAATGTCTTTCAAGTTCTTCTTTACAAACCATCGATATTATGTTGATCATGTTGATAGCCCTAAACATAAAGCTTTACTATAACTATCACATAAACTTAAGATGATCCAAGAAAATTATGTCATGGTCATATAAACCTAAACATACTAAAGAAAAAACAGTTAGACCTGACAATCACTCAATACATTAAGTATAGTTGACCTATACGGCCTAGCCAAGATCAGATATACATTTCATAATGGGTTTATGTTATAGGCTTGTAAAGACAAGAAGATAAACTTAACATAAGTAATACATCTTTGAACTGAAGAAGATAATGTAGGGTTTCACAATGAATATCAAACATCATGCATAGGCGTTGCCGTTTTGATAAAAAAAAAAAAAAACTACAATACACGCTGAAAATGGGCAAAATTTCACGTTATGTTGTTTCATTTAAAGTTAAGCTGTTTTTATCAATTGAAAGTGTATAAGTGAACTTCATTTGAACTACATTGTTGGTTCAAATTTTCCCTCCATTAATAGATGGTAGAAAAAAATGTTAGTAGTGTTTTCATATCTACAAAAGGACAGGAACTTAGCAATGCAACATTAATTTTGTTATACTTCCGGTTTACTATTTTTTTCAACATATGTTTTGAAATTCTAATCATATTATGCTTACAATTTGTACTATTTGTGAAGTCAGTGTGCTTTTGTTTTTCTGTAATGCATGTGCTTAATGTGGCTTTACTGTTAAACGTATGCTTGAAAATATATGTACAACAAAAAAATTAAAGAATTAAATTAAGATTTGTTTTATCTCCCTTGTCTTTAATATGAAGCATCAAACATTGTTTTCAATATAAACTTATATAAGACTTAATCATGAAGAAAATAATGAGTAATTTATGTCTATCTTTATGCAATAATATTAAGGCATTTATCAAATAAACTGTCAGGTTTAAATTTACTGTATTTATTTTAAGTCTATACATGTATTTTGCACTTTTCATGTATATATATATTCTGTTAATGTTTATGTGCATGTGATATAGTGTCTGAACAGATTTTTATTTGCTTTAAGTGCTAATCCTGCAGCTACAGCTTAGTACATGTATTAGGTAATATTAATTAACATGGCACATATGTTACCACTCCCATTAAAGGTTGAAAAACTTACAAATCTAATTGCTTTTGATCTCTTCAACAATAGTAGATTTTACTATAAATCTGGAAGTCAAAGAATTTTTCACAACTGGATATCGGTATTATCACCAACCAACCATATAAATTTAACTAGCTTGATAAACAGGATAAAATCATTACTAAGAGATTATAATAGAATTAAATCCAGCAAAAATACTTCTAGAATTTCAGCTTTTCTACAAGAAACTTTCCAATTACCCGCTCTCAACAATTCAACCATATGCGCACTTTACGTTAAAGAAACCAAGACTAAAGAACTGACAACTGTAAAAAGAAAACTATTTATAGCATCGTCAAACCTTTCAAAACTAATACAGGCAAATAAAACGAAAGAAAGACAGAATATTAACTAAAAAGAAAGCTTGGGACTTCAACAGCATCTCAATCTCAAAACTGAAACAGACAACCAAAAGCTGTCAAAAAAGTGTACCGAAAAATTGGTCTTAGAAAAGAGTAACCAATGCAATCTACTAAATGCAAACAGTGTAAAGTTGAGAGAAGAAATATCATTTAGGCAGACAAAAACCTTACAACAACAAGATGAAGCCCATGCTCCAACATTTAAATTTGAATTGAAAGAAGACGGATGAGGAAACCCCTACTCTTGCAAAGATAATTTCACAAATTATTCACAAATATCATGTTTCAATTCCCACAATAGTTTTGTGCATGAAATATGTTTACAGGTCAGCTGTCTGCAGTTCAATGTTTCATGAGATCACATTTCACCACTAATTAAGGACATTATCAGAATTTTTACTGGAGAGGACATAACTGCTTTACCAGCTCAATCATCAATTAGTACAATGGCAAGAAGCTGGTATTTTGTCGGAACTACAGTTTATAAAAGAAACTATGTCGAACAGTAACAATTAAACCTTACTGCGGGATGCAACAATCAAGAGAGGACGCCATAAGTATGGTATAAAACTGTTTACAGACACACAAAATTTACATTAGGTAATTTTAATAAGCCCTGTTAGTTTAAATAGAGACAAAAGATACCTACATGTATTAGGGATATTGAAAATTATAAATTGAAACAAAACAAAGTGATATCAGCATTCTACTTTGAAATAACTGTATTGTAACAAAGTCAATGTATGACTTTCTTAGAGATGTAAAAAGGGCCCCGCCAAATTGGGGACACCCTATAGTGATCAGTTTGTCTGTTTGTAATAAATTGTGTCTGCTCTTTATCTGTAGAAATGTTATAATTTCAAAGTTTAATGTATGTTAACCAACATCAGAGAGTGCGCCATAATGAACGTTGTATGTACAACTTCCTGTGTCAAAGGTCAAGGTGAAAAACAAATTCACAACTGGATTATCAACAACCATAGGAGAATCAAGAGTGGGCCTTGGCACCCTCCTTTTTGATTGAAAATTTTGGTAAATTATATAGGAACTCACTGAGACATGACTGGATTGGGGCCATTAGTATTGAAAGTGATAACAACAACAATATCACATGTATAATGGACACGTCCATACTTGATCATTAAGTGCAAAATGATGTTAACGAACCAACAAACTATGTAGGGAAACATGTGATTCATATATGGGACGAAAGAAGTAACAATCTAAAGGAATATGACGGAAAACTGTTAGATTATATAACAGCACAACAATGACATTTAGGGTAATTTCCAGCTTCTTCAATACCCTCACGTGCTGCGTGCATGTTTTCATCAGCAATGTACTCTGCACAATAATACTCTACACAAAATTATTTAATGTCTTCACCCTCTTATTGTATTCCTTAAAATTAAATCATTTAACAGCTATAATGTTGGATTTAAAATGACTAGAATAACCCTAAACATACCATTAGGATATAATCCTAACCCGGGGGGGGGGGGGGGGCAACTTCAAACTTTTTTGGGTAGGGGCAAGCAGCTGAGACATCAAGTACCCCACCCTTTTCATATATTTTGTTTATCGAAAATATATACCTTGTCATATAATAATGAACAAAAAACAGACCTATAGAAATATTTGGATATATATCATCTTCTTGTACATTAAAGTTTACAAAAAAATATTAAGGTCCCGCTCACCTTGCTTTTCCAATAAATTCTTCACTCCTCTACTAGTATTTGCCACTGCTATTTATCCCTTTTATAACTTAAATTATTAAGAAATTTCAATTTGAAAAGACAATAAATAATGTTTTATCAGATAAATGTAGTAACACTTCAGATAGTATCACTTTGACTGAGTATACATTAATTAAAAACTGATTTGTCGTTCCCTCTTGAAAGACGCTGCTATGGAATTTCTTCAAATGTTTCATGTATGCAAACCTTTCAATGTTAATTAGGTGGAAATGTCAAAATGATTGGATTTATTGCATCTATAACTGACCTCAGTGGAAATACCACATTGAATAAATAGAGTTTAATTGGTTTGACAAATAGCTGATGCATTTACGACTGAGGTTTAACCGCATCAAAAATAAATACGAACATTTGATTAGTTTCACAAAACAAAAAAATGTGAAGTTAAATCATCAAACCAGATTTTTTATGATTTATACTGCAGTCCATTTTTTAAACATTTCAATACCATAAATAATTAGTTTCCTTACTTCTAATATATGAACACATAATATGAATTTGTACTTATATTTTGGCCTTTTTAACTATTTGGATTCGAACGTCACTGATGAGTCTTTTGTAGACGAAACGCGCGTCTGGCGTATATATACAAATTTAGTCCTGGTATATTTAATGAGTTTATTAACTTGTTATACTAATTGCAAGAAAATATTACATTTTTTCAAGCCTAACTTGTGTATCTTAATAAGTTAAAACATTAATCAGTAATGAAAAAATAATCTAACTTCAAATGTTAAACTGATAAAATACATTGACAAGTAGCTCATACGTGTATGTATTATATAAATGATAGTTGTACATGATAACCAATGGGTCAACTATCCACCAAAGACAAAACAGATGATTGAATGTTCTTTATTTCGATTACTATGCTTTTCCATGGGTTCAAATTGGAAGTACTAATCATTAAATAAAAAGGTACAATATACTTCAATGGTGATATTCATGATTATAGATTTACAGTTACAAACAAGTTTTCAAAATCTTGAAATAATTCGAGCATAAAGTGAAAATATACATTTAGGCCCGATGAAAAGGTGAATATCCAAAATTTTCAACATGAGAAGGTTATTTCAATGAGGGCGCATATATTTTTTACAATGTTATATTTAACATTGCCATTAAAGTGCGAGGTTTGGCAAGCCACAAAACCAGGTACAACCCATTATTTATTCCTTTCAAAATGTCCTGTACCAAGTAAGGAATATGCATGGCCATTGTTATATTATTGTTCGTTTCTGTGTGTGTTACATTTCAACGTTGCGTCGTTTGTTTTCTCTTATTTTTTTAGTGTAAATTCACATTGCGATAAGACGTGTCACGGTACTTGTCTATCCCAAATTCATGTATTTGGTTTTGGTGTTATATTTTTTATTCTCGTGGGATTTTGTCTGATGCTTGGTCCGTTTCTGTGTGACTATTACATTTAAGTGTTGTGTCGTTGTTCTCCTCTTATATTTAATGCGTTTCGCTCGGTTTAATTTTGTTACCCCGATTTTTTGGTTTTTTGTCCATGGATTTATGAGTTTTGAACAGCGGTATACAGGTATACTACTGTTGCCTTTATTTACAAACACAAGCTGACGTTTGAATATAGCTCAGGAAAATACATTTGTCATGTGTGTGTTCTAGAATTTCTCGGATGTACAACAAAGGTAGAATATTTTTATAAAATATTAATGGCCCTGAAAAGGACCGTTTATTGGAGATAACATCGGCTGCTGGCACTCTATTCATTTCCAAAGCCTTATTCAGGACTTTGAAATGGTGTGTAAAGTTTGACGAGTTAATCTATGTATATTCAAGATTATTTTAATCAATAAGTTTTTATCACGACAGTGGTATTTAATGAGTAAAACAGAGGTTTGTCTCATCCGTAGGTTTACTAAATTTTCACGGTCACCTGACCTCTATTGTTGCTGATAAATTTGGGGTCTAACCGTGACCTGCTTTCCAACTGTATGTCCTCGTCTCTCGATGGGCTGTCAGTGTAACGTGAACGCTGCCATCTTTTTTGTTTACGTCTAGGACGTCATTTTCATGGAAGGTAACTAGAGTGCAAATCTAGACACTAAACTAGAGGCTCTAACGAGCCTGTGTCGCTCACCTTGGTCTATGTGAATATTAAACAAAGGAAGCAGATGGATTCATGACAAAATTGTGTTTTGGTGATAGTGATGTGTTTGTACATCTTTCTTTACTAAACAGTCTTGCTGCTTACAATTATCTTTATCTATAATGAACTTGGCCCAGTAGTTTCAGTGGAAAATGTTAATAAAAATTTACAAATTGTATGAAAATTGTTAAAAATTGACAATAACCCAGTCAGCAGACTAACAGTGGGCCAGCGTTGACAAATGGTCGGCCCGTTGGTCGACCGTTGGTGTTGGCTTCACAACATTGGCCCAACGTTGGCAAATTGTCGGTCCGTTGGTCGCAAGTTTATGTTGGCTGCACAACATTGGCCCAACGTTGGCAAATTGTCGGTCCGTTTGTAGCAAGTTTATGTTGGCTGCACAACATTGGCCCAACGTTGGCAAATTGTCGGTCCGTTGGTCGCAAGTTTATGTTGGCTGCACAACATTGGCCCAACGTTGGCAAATTGTCGGTACATTGGTCGCACGTTGGTGTCGGCTGCACATCATTAACCCAATGTTGGTCTGTTGTTGTAAATTCATATTATTATCTCATGTTGGTTATAAATAATCGGGCAAATGTTGGCATTATGTAAGTAGCAACATAGGGCCGATATGAAATTTTGTTACTAGAATTGATTATATAATATTTTACGCTTTATTTCTCTTGGGAGGCGGTTAATTACGATTGCAGCAGGCTTTATGAAAAGTTAATGTTATACCGAAAGTGTTTATCAACTAAAATTACATTTACAACTCTATGTTGGGCCAATGCTGGCCCAACGTTGCGTGATCATATATTATACTCTATATATAAGTCAGTTAAAATTTATACTGGAATATCATTACTGTAATAAAAAAAAAGTATATCGTAAACATTGATTGCCTGGTTAAAAATTTAAATTTATTGCAATCATTATTTATAATAACTTTATTCATTAAACTTTGTGAAACAGAATAATAGCAATTATATGCAGAGTGATATTTGATACAGCCAGTCTGTTAATCAAGCCCATTCTGATAAGGTTGACCATATGTTCGACAAATTTCAAAGATAGTTGCTATGGTAATTAAGTTTATAGGAAATCTGAATGTAATGGGATGGTCACTTTTGTGATTATTTCCTGTTGTGTATTTGTAAGAAAGCAGTGATATGAAGAAAACAAAAAGAGAAAATCATGTCATCTGAGATTCAAAGAGAAAGATAGTAACATGCAAGTTGTAACTTTAAAAAATCTGATATATATATATACGATTCAGAATGAGAAATACACTATGATTTTTTAAACTGAGGGGTGTTGTTAAAAATCAAAACATATATTAATTCCTATCTTTTTATAATGCTGATCTTGAAGTTTATACGTTTCGTGCGACATATTTTCTAAATTCTAAATCATTTCAATCCTATTACTTATCATGAAATATTTGCTACTGAACATTAGTATCTTCAAACAAATGGTAAATTATATATATATAAATGTATAACCACAACATGTATGATCATTACTGAAGTTGATTGAATAAAATTGTCTTAAGATGTACCTTATTCCGTATTTTTTCAAAAATGTGGTATAATGATTTCTACTTCATTAAAATATAAATGAATTTGTTAGTTTTATTGTATTTCTAAATCGCATGCAAACAGATACGATATATTTGTGAAACCTGATCATATACACACTTGAATGTGTAACAGTGTTTTTATATATCAAATATATAACTGTTCATTAATACACATCAAATTATTCTTTATATATCATGTATATTACGAATATATAAAGTATGATACCGAATTCTGTGAATAATAGTAATAAGGGTTTGTTATACCCAAAAATCCGTCTAATACTAACAAATTTCTGACCATTAGACAAATAACCAATATAAAAAAAAATGTTATTTAAGATTTTATTTTGTATTACATAAAGTGTTTAAACTATTAAGAATATACATTAATTTATATTACATATCTAGAAGGGAGATTACGCACGCATGCATTAGACAAATACGCAATTCAAGTTTACTTATAACTTTATTACAGAGTCGGTTAAAAAAAAACATAGCTGTAAAGAGTCTTCTGATAAGGAGATAGATGATGCAGCTAAAGATTGGCGGTGCTTAAGCCTTGACAGAGAAGGTGGCAAGAAACAGAGAAGGGAAAAAAAAGAATAACATATATAAATAATAATGACACTGTTGAAGTTCAAATTGAGGAGGACAATACTTGTGGTGACGACCAATGATATCAAATTTAAAATAAATAAAGTTTCATCTTCTGAATTATTTAATTTTCATTCTGGATCTGGAACCAATACAACTAAAATTATATCTCCGAAAAAAATATTTGTATGATCGCCTAACCATAAGCCATACGTCATTTGTTCTGTTAAAGAAATAAATGAAATTGATACGAAAAAAGAAGATGTGGTATGATTGCTAATGAGACAACTCTTTACAAGACACCAAATGACACATAGTTATCTGGTCGATCCATCAAACATTGCCAAAGAAATATCTTAGCGTCACACAATAAATACAATTAAAGAGGCAAAGTTCATGAAAAAAACAAGGACAGTAACAACAATGGGTAATACAAAAATACAGAATTGCTACCTTAAACTTTGGCAGTTTGGAATACAAAAAAAGATCAAATGCGCTCCGGCGTATTTATCATATACAGCTCCTCATTCAGCATCCATTGTAATTTGGTTGAAACAATAGACCAACGTATTGCCAACTTAAAAATGAGAAATCCATGTACCTACCTTGGACCAACATAGTGCCAACATAAGAAAAGATATTTCTACGTTGGTCCAACGTTGTGCCAACATGGATTTCGTTTTTCATACAATGGGCCGACGTTGGCTCTATGTATTGCATATAACCGTACAACGTTGGGCCAACATGAAGCCATCATGTTGGGACAACGTAGGCCCACTTTGCACTTACACGTTGGGCCAACGTTAAAATACAACGATGGGCCAATGCAATGATATACGTTGTGCCAATGTTGGGCCAACATACTCATGTTGTCTGGGAAAGGACAATAACTCCTTAGGGGGTCAAATTGACCATTGGATCATGTTGACTTATTTATAAATCTTACTTTGCTGACTGAACATTATTGCTGTTTACAGTTTATCTCTATCTATAATATATTCAAAATAATAACCAAAAACAGCAAAAATTCCTTAAAATTACCGATTCAGGGACAGGAACCCAACAATAGGTTGTCTGATTCATCTAAAAATTTGAGGGCAGATAGATCTTGACCTGATAAACAATTTTATCCCATGTCAGATTTGCTCTAAATGATTTGGTTTTTGAGTTATAAGCCAAAAACTGCATTTTACCCCTATGTTCAATTTTTAGCTGTAGTGCCCATCTTGATTTGATGGCCGGATCACCGGACACATTTTTTAAACTAGATACCCCAAAGATGATTGTGGCCAAGTTTGGATTAATTTGGCCCAGTAGTTTCAGAGGAGAAGATTTTTGTAAAAGATAACTAAGATTTACGAAAAATGGTTTAAAATTGACTATAAAGGGCAATCACTCCTAAAGGGTCAAATGACCATTTCGGTCACGTTGACTTATTTGTAAATCTTACATTGCTGAACATTATTGCTGTTTACAGTTTATCTCTATCTATAATAATATTCAAGATAATAAACAAAAACAGCAAAATTTCCTTAAAATTACCAATTCAGGGGCAGCAACCCAACAACGGGTTGTCCGATGTAACTGAAAATTTCAGGGCAGATAGATCTTCACCTGCTGAACAATTTTACCCAGTCAGATTTGCTCTAAATGATTTGGTTTTTGAGTTATAAGCCAAAAACTGCATTTTACCCCTATATTCTATTTTTTGCTGTAGTGGCCATCTTGATTTGATGGCCGGGTCATTTGACACATTTTTTAAACTAGATACACCAAAGATGATTGTGGCCAAGTTTGGATTAATTTGGCCCAGTAGTTTCAGAGAAGATTTTTGTAAAAGATAACTAAGATTTACGAAAAATGGTTTAAAATTGACTATAAAGGGCAATCACTCCTAAAGGGGTCAAATGACCATTTCGGTCACGTTGACTTATTTGTAAATCTTACATTGCTTAACATTATTGCTGTTTACAGTTTATCTCTATCTATAATAATATTCAAGATAATAAACAAAAACAGCAAAATTTCCTTAAAATTACCAATTCAGGGGCAGCAACCCAACAACGGGTTGTCCGATTCAACTGAAAATATCAGGGCAGATAGATCTTCACCTGCTGAACAATTTTACCCAGTCAGATTTGCTCTAAATGCCATAGTTTTTGAGTTAAAAGCCAAACACTGCATTTTACCCCTATGTTCTTATTTTTAGATTTTTTGCATTAAAACTCAAAATAATTTAAAATATGAAAAAAATGCATTTTTTTGTGAAAAAAAATATGTAAAATAATTATACTATACAGTGCAACACTATTTACTTTCATTGAAAGCCTACCATTCATACTTGATTTTATATATTTTTATTTTTAGAAACTAATTTCCAGAAACAGATAGAAGAAAAGTGCCATTTGATAACATGTGATTCCGCTAATCTACAAAAGCTACAATTAATGTAACATGGCGACGCCCATGCATTTTCAAAAGCTCCTATAAAATAACCATACAAAGATGTTGGGAAGCATTAAACCATAAAAATGATTATCACAATGTGATAAAAAAAATGTCTAGACAAATAAAACCACCATCTAAATTAAGCGATTGCTTTACTGGCGATGAAATAGACAACATTATTGATGACACAACCATCAACATTGAACAACACGAGTCCCGTGACGAGACCCCCATTATACATGATCAATGCGATGGGAAGACGAACAATGTGTCTTTTAAAACAAATCGGGCGAATATTTGGAAAAAAATCCATTTACTCATACTTTGAACACTGTTCTGAACTTAAAGATGGTGCCACTATTAAAATCCAATGCAAGGGAAACAACCCTGATGAAACTATTGGCGTAAAATTTATTTTTTACAAATCCGGAATAGTAACTATTCAAGGAGCAAAATGTAAAGTCTTTACCTCCAAGTACTTTGAAACCCTTAAAGTTATTGTTAACCAAAATGCTGCCAATTCTGAAGATGAGTGTAAGCAAATCCACAATGATACAAAAACAGTTATAGAAAACATGGACATTTTTGACTGTCCTGAAAACTCTGACTACGATGAAACTAAACCTAAAGTTCTAGATGAATCTACCAACGACACAACAATTATAGAAATGTCAGAAATAGCAAACGCATCTACTAATGATACAAATATTTCAACACCAATTCAATCTGTAAAGAAAAGAGTTTTTCTTCATGAAAACTAAACGCCAATACCATCTCCAAAAAATTAAAGAAAGATTAGCAGAACACCAAGAAACACTAGCTGTCAAACTTTCATGTATAAATACCGCCCTGATAAACGTTGATTCCGCAATACAAACTATTACAAACCTTGTATCAGAAGTGAGAGCCGTAGCTGCTAAATTCTCCTCAGACTTTGGAGGTCAATTAACAAAAAACAATAAAGTCTTTAAAGAGCTATTGAATTCCTTAGAATCCAAAGTAAAACATAGCAACCAAGGTGTCGAATCAATACATGTCAAAGTCAACACAACTGACAATCAACTAAAAAAACTTACTGAAAATCAGGAAGGTATCATGGCTAAATTGGATGTAATTTCTCAACAACTATTAATTAAAACATCTAATGAAGAATCGAGTGTCTACAATATTTCCAATACTAGTGAGAATATTGAGAAACACATTGATATCAAAAACACAGATAGCTTAAATTCTAAAAGCAAACCCATGCAACAACAAGAAAATGGGCAACTGACTCCAAAGATTAACACAATGCCTCTGAAAAATAATTTAGATGATAAATTATCACAATGCGATAATCTTTTACTAAGTGACTCAATATTGAAGAGGATTAACCCTAGCCAATTTTCTCCAAATGAAACCACAAAGAAAAGATACATATGAGGTGGTGCAAATACTTGCACACAGTTCATTAACAACAATGGTGAAAACTTCCGTCCGAAAAGAGTGTTAATACACATTGGTGCACGTGACGTGCAAAAAGATGGCGTCAACAAAAATGAATTCAAACTTATGTTTGAATCTATCATTAAAACATGGCTAACCTCGGACATTTACATCTTACCAATTCTATATAGAAAAGATATTGAAAACCTTACTATTGATGAACATGATGAAGCAAACGACAGGATAATATCCGTAGCTCATGACTATCCATCTTTCAACATACTCAAAGGTTTTATACCCACAGACGATATGTTCTTCGACTATGTACACCTCAATGACAGCAGAGGTATACCTGCAATTGTGAAATTTTTGAAGCGCCAGATGAAGATCCCATTCACGCAAGCTAACACACCACCAAGGACTAGTAACAAACCTAGTGTGTATCACGGCGAAACAAAGAACTACAGACAAAACAAGGCTGACATTAATAACAACAATCAATACTCACCGCCGCACAGAAATCCATACTATAACAATAATACAGGCCAACCACTACTGAGGAATCCATACAATAACAATGGTCAATACCAACCACCAATTGAAAACCCAAATTATAACAATAGTCAATACCAACAATCGCTTGGAAAAAGTCAATACAAACCACCAAAGGAAAACCCAAATTATAACAATAGTCAATACCAACAATCGCTCGGAAATAGTCAATAACAACCACCAATTGAAAACCCAAATTATAACAATAATCAATACCAACAACCGTTAGGAAATCCACCTTGTCCACCCTTCAACTTGAACATGCCATACTTCAACCCTTGGCTTTTTGGACCTTGGAACATGCCATCAGCTAGGCAGAGAATGGACTTCTAATAAATATTTTCTTTATTAATGAACCATTCTGATTCTCATTGTTAACTGTCAGTACTGTATTATTTTATTTTTTTTGTATATTGGTTTGGTTTTTTTTTACTTTGTTTATTATTATTTTTTGGTTGTTATTCATTTTACATTGAAAATATGAATTGTGTTTCATATCAATATAACATTATATAGGTACCATTATGTATCTTGATATCATTTACATATATCCTGTGTACATTGATTCTAGTCATTACCTGTGCATCATCAACAGTTATTATATCTTCATTTTATTTTTATGTATCTTTTTATCAATCTTTTTATCAATCTTTTTATTCAAGCTTACTTATGAATTAGAGTTATCCCTCTTTACACCAAAAAAGTCAATAATTGACTTCTTAATGCACCTTTAAAGTAAATTGTTAACTTTTTTTTTTTTTTTTTTTTTTTCTTATACTATTATTAAAAGGTACCTATACCATAGGACATTCATTAAGGTATTTAATATCTTCATTTAGATCCTTTACATATAACCAAACCAACATCTAAACACATGCAATCATGCCTTAAGAAATCCAATTTATTACAAAACTTCCCGTCATCTTACCATCATTGATTCTTTAACAATGACCACGAATAACCTGAAAATTGGTTTATGGAATATCCAGGGCTTAAATCAAGACAAAATTAAGGACCCTGCTTTTTTGAATATTATATCTAATATGCATCTATTTAATTTAATTGAAACATGGAGTGACAGTGGAACTACTTTGAATATACCAGATTATGCACTTATTTGCAACAGTAGTCGATCTAAACATAAAAAGCAAGGCGTAATTCTGGTGGAATTGCAATATATGCCAAACTTTCTTTGATCAAAGGTTTGACTAAGCTTCCAAATGAACATAGTGATATCCAGTGGGTAAAGCTAAACCATAAGTTTTTTAATCTTCCAAAAGATATATATCTTGCTTTTATCTATTTTTCCCCAGAAAATTCTTCTGGGCAACCAAAAGATATTGAAGAAATGTATTCAAAATTACTCTGTAATATAGAAAACTATAGTCAATATGGTGAAGTATTGATTCAAGGCGATTTTAATGCCTACACTAGCACAACACCAGACTTTGTATACTCTGATGAATCTATCTATCCTCATGCTGAGGATGATAGCTATGTATATGATATAGGTACACCAAGAAATAGTCTTGATCATAAAAGGCCAAAAAAGAGTTGCAAATTATTAATAGAGCTCTGTAAAGAAGATGGGCTACGAATTTTGAATGGTAGAACAATTGGCGATCTTCTTGGTAAATATACTTGTATAAAATATAATGGTTCTAGTGTTGTTGACTATGCAGTTGCATCTGCAAATTTATTACATGTTTATGCCATAAATAGTTTTACTGTGCACGACTTTACAACATTATCAGATCATTGTGCAATAAGCTGTAGCTTGTTAACATCTTTTTATGACAATACTAAAACCCAACAAGCATATTTAAAACCACTCCCAGGTAAATTTGTATGGGATTCAGAAGCTATAAATCGTTACTCTACCCTTATACAGGATAAAAATACTAGTACCAAACTCAGAAAATTTCTCAGTAGAAAATACTTAAATTGTAATGAGGCTGTTAATGACTTTAACACAATTCTTAAAGAAACAGCTTTGGCTTCGGTCAAATTTATCAAAGGGCGCCTTAAAAAGCAAACAAATAAACCAAAAAGAAAACCCTGGTTTTCAGGTTCATGTGATGACTTATATAAAACTGTTAAGCACTATGCCTTTCTTATTAATAAATTTCCATTTAATGGAGCTTACAGAAAAGAATACTACTCTTATCGCTCAAAATTGAGGCGAAAATGTAAACAAGAAGAAAAATTATACAAGAATAAAATATGTTCAGATCTGTCCAATAATATCAAAAATGACCCAAAATCCTTCTGGGACTTACTTAATAAATTGAAACGAGCATCAGAAAATAATACTACTGAAAAACTAGACGAGCAAACATTCTATAACTTCTTCAAAAATTTAAATTCTTGTGAAGCTCAACCAAAGGACAATAAATTTCACCAAACTATCCTTAAAAAATTAGATGAGCTAATAACTGCACTAAAAAACAATAATATAAATATGTCCTATAACCAACCAATAACATCAGATGAAATAATCAAAGTCTCTAAAACCTTAAAAAATGGCAAATCCAGTGCAAAGGACTTGATTTCAAATGAAATGATTAAATATGGTTTACCTGTACTAGTTGACCCTTTAACTAAATTATTTAACCTAATCTTCAAAGAAGGAACATTTCCCAAGATATGGAATGAAAGTTTCATTTCATTAATACACAAAAAGGGCAATAAGCTAGACCCTTCAAATTACAGAGGTATTTCTATAACCTCCAATCTTGGAAAATTATTAAATAAAATTATATATATTAGAATTACAAAATTCATGAATGAACAACAACATTATTAGTGAAAACCAAATTGGATTTAAAGAAAAATCCCGTACCTCAGATCAAATATTCACCTTGAAATCTATTATAGAACAAAAGAAAAGTAAGAAACAGAAGGTGCTTGCTGCCTTTGTTGATCTCAGAAAGGCCTTTGACACAGTTTGGAGAAATGGATTATTTTATATCCTTTTAGAACTTAAATTACCCTGTAAACTTTTTAATATAATTCATTCTATGTATGACGATACTACATGTAGAATTAAATTCCAAAATGGTCTCAGTGAAGAATTTATCTCCAACCGTGGCGTTAAACAGAGAGATGTTCTTAGTCCTTTATTATTTAATCTTTACATAAATAATTTGGTAAAAAGTCTCCAAGATGCTAATACAGATCCCATTGTAATTGGAGATACAACAATAAATTCCCTTTTATTTGCAGATGATATAGTTTTATTATCAAATTCTGAAAAGGGACTACAAACAGCTTTAAATGTTCTTAGTGATTTTTTTAAATGCTGGAAACTAGAAGTCAACATAAACAAATCAAAAGTCATTATATTAACTCAAATGGAAAAACCCATAATATTTTTTTTAAATATAATAACGAATTCCTGGAAACTGTCAAATCATACTGCTACCTTGGCATGACACTGGCAGCACACAGGAAATCTAAATCTGTGCAGCTCATTGCTTGTTGAAAAGGGTAGAAAAGCACTTTTTAAAATAAAAAAACCAATTGGACTTAATAACCAATGCAAGCTATTAGAAAAATTATTTGACTACCTAGTTGTGCCTATTGCTCTATACGGTAGTGAAGTATGGGGAATAGGCAAACAGCACAGGGATTCAGATCCCTTTGAACACTTGCAGTATAAATTCATTAAAGAAATTCTAGGAATACATTGTAAAGCATCAAATGCTGCATGTTTAGCCGAGCTAAATAGATTGCCTATGTATACCAAAATAGAATTTTCAGCAATAAAATATTGGCTTCATATACTTGAATCAAATAATTCACTAGCCCTAAAAATTTATAAAGCAACTGAAAAAAATAACTCTTGGATAATAAATATGAAAAATCTCATTTCAAGACTTGGATTTCATTTTATTAATCTAAATCCTATTGATATTAAGGTGTATTTAAAACCCATTCAAGAAAGAATCAATGATATAGCCTTCCAAAAGCAAGAAACTGACATCAATCAAAATAAAAAAATGATTTTTTTTAATATACTTTATAAACAAAATAAAAAACCATCGTATGTTGATCAATGCAAATCCAAAAGTGATAGATCAACATTATGTAAATTGAGGTTAAAAGCGCTCATACTTTATCTATTGAAAGAGGGCGATATCTAAAAATACCAAAGCAGAGTAGGGTATGTCTTTGCTGCAACAATGGAGACATTGAAGATGAACTTCACTTTCTTTTAAAATGTTCCTCCTATAAATATGTGAGAGATAACCTTATTAAAAAATTAAATATAATGTTCTATTGAACAGCAAATTTCCTTCCTTATCATACATTTGTCATATAACTTGCTTATATCAATTCTAAATAATAATTCCCAAACAATATTAAAAATTGTTGTCAACTATTTGAATGAATGCTTGTTGGTGAGAAACTCATTATTAAAAGGTACTTGATTTCTGTAATAATGTATATGCTTCTCATTTTTTTTTTTAAATATATCTCTCATAATTATCCACTGTCACTCCTTCATTGTATATATGTTATTGTATTTAGTCTTTAATGTGTTGCCATAACCATTTATTGTCAATGTGTTAGTGATAATAAAGTTATCATATCTTATCTTATAACGACTGAATTATTCGGGTTAGCCCACATGTTAGAGCGTGTGGGAGAAAATCGGACACGGAAAGGGCTTGAATCGAGTTACATGTGGGCAAACAAAATAAACTTGAGTTACCTCTCTTTGATTAAACACTTTTGATGGAAATGACTATTTTATCAGATTTTTTATAAATAATTTAAAGTCAAATGGTTATTTATTTTTACAGGATCTTACATGTATTTCCGGTGTCTTAAAATAACCTTTTCAATACATTCATTAATATCATTTTACAATGCCTGACCATCTCAATAAATTTAGTTAATTACTGACTTTGTAAAGTCAGAACATGATTTGACTTGTTTAAGTCAGTTTGCAGAACAAAGTTTCAAATAAAATCTATTTTTCTTCTTTGGAAGCCCCTTTCAGAATCTGCCACTGCTACATTTTGTAGTTGATCATTTTAGAAGTACAAACAAATGTATTGAGAAAAAATTGGGTCAAATGGTTGCTAAAATATTTTTTTTAAACCATAATATTTATGTGTACTTAGAAGAAAAGAAAAGTCAAGAAATACAGATCTAAATCTTCCACTAAGACCCCCCTTTTTTTCTGAATCTGCCATTGTTTTTTTATATTTAACATTTTTTTTATAAATAATTTTAAGTCGAATGGTTATTTATTTATATGTTACAATTTCTCTCATTTTTTTTCTCAGAAAAATCAAACATGTCTGGAAACAGCAGTAGTGACGATCAACATGGTAAGTGAAAAGTTCATTTTTCAGTTTATAGTGATATATGGTTATTGTTCTCAATCACTGATCATCAATAGTATTTAAAGAATTTTGAAAGATCAAGTCAAATTATTTATTCTAACTTTTGACTAAGTAAAAAAATTAGGACTTGTTCTGGTTAATTGATTTGTCTTATGACATTTAAGATTGTAATTAAGAATCATGTATCAGCTGTCATGTATGTATTTTAATTGCATTAGCTTTTTATTAAGTTTTGCAGTCAATGCACCCACCTCTCAGTTAGTTCATTCTTTCATCTGTTCCTGTATTGGGTTAAATTTTGGTCAAGGTTGTCTTTATGAAGTCCAATAAACTTCAAACTTAGTAAACATGTTCTCTATGATCTTTTTAAAGGATTTAATTTTTGATCATTTTTAATGGCAAGACTCAAGGATATATTATTGTAGAATTCATTGATGTTCAGCAATTGAGCTGATCTCTATGATGTACTTCATTGCATATTGTCTGGTTCAATTTTTTTTTCTTATACCCAACTAGCAAACAAGTATGCCTTGAGATTATATATTGTAGCTACATAATTTGTACACCAAATGAACACATGTACAAGTTTCATGGCCTTTATTTTCAGAGAAAAGCTGATGGTTAAAACCTTGCTTTCTTTTGTTTTTATCCTCCTCTTGATACAATCGAAAAGATCATAAATGTTACAACTTACTTCATCATGAGTGAAATCTCTGATTGCCGGGAACACATATCAAAGCTACAAACTGTATGTCGCCTTTGTAATGAATTTATTAGAGATTCTAAGAAAAAGTACCAAAAAGTTCTTTACGCTTCCGAAATAATTGCCATATACGGAATTGATGTTAAAGAGGAAAATGACGAAACATACCCTCCATTTGTTTGCCTTAGGCACTCAAGGTTATTATATAGATATAGGGAAACAAAAGGGGAGAGCTTGTCAAACTCCAATGAACTGAAATTGACCAAGCCAAAGGTTTATTTCCCACCTCATACCATAGGTTGTGAAGTGTGCTCTAAAACTGATCAAGTTCGGGGGAGGCCTAAAAAGAGAAAGAGGACCAATGATGATGATGATGCTTCTCAGAGTACATACCCACCCATGAATACTGAATTTAAAAGTAACTTTGAGGACGACCAAAGTCAAAAAAGTACTACACCCTTAGCTACTGAATATTCACAGTTAAACAGTTTGATAGAATACATGAAAGATGCATTGTTAAAGATGGAAGATAACCAAAAACAGGTTTTTTTTAATGAATTTTTGAACATTTTATCTCTGAAAGAAGAATCTCTGTTATGCAACTGTATTGGGAAAAGCAGCATAAACCTATATCTGAGGATTCAAGTAACTTTTCAAATGTTTACAAGGACCCCCATGCCGTGGCAAATTTTGATGTTTTAAAATGGATCCACAACAGATATGAACCCTTAATAGGTTACATAATGGGACTTGGTAACCTTGACATCTCTCTCCATAAGCTGAAAGAAAGACCGGGTGACATCTTGCCAATTTGTAGAGCAGTAGAACAATCTTACAGTGTATGCAATAGAAGTTTAATTTCACCTCTTTCTTTTTTGCTGAATCTAACTGCATATACATTAACTGGGAGCAGGTTAGTTGTGGATTTACTTGGAAATACCAATCCAGCAGGTCATTACAAGACTGTCACTAATTGGGTTAAGGAGCAAAGTAGCCACCCCGCAGAATTACCTTCATGTGATCTGATGAATGTGTTTGACAACGAACAAGTAATAGGAAAAACATGGTCAATAAAGCCAAAAAACAAAATTGCAATATCCATAATTACTAACAAAGCCTTTATGGAATTGCAATCTCCTGAAAGTTTACAAACTAAAGCAGACTTGAAACCTGAAAAAAAGTTACAGTTACCCAAGATGGAAAAAGATGATATAGCTGAAAATGTCAATGAGAATGATACTACACAAACTTCAAAACTTCAATCTCTTATCAATGAAATGATTGATCAGGACACAGAAAGATATTCAAAAATGGAAACAGATCATTACGAACAGTTGTACTATTTTATTGACCATGCCATTGACACTGTGTCGAAGGAGCAGAAGCAAACTGAGAGAAATTTTGAAGATTTTATTGATGATCAGGTTAAAAAGGATGTGCAGGATGAAAACTATATTAAATGTGAACACTGTGGAGCATTGAATGGTAAGCGCAAACTAATTTGTACAAGTTGCAGTAGAAAAGATGGATTGAAATCAGCCAAGAATAAAAAGAAAGATTGTACCAATGACTCATTTGTAAAAGACCAAGACACCTGCTACCTAATTATTTTTGAGGAAGATGAAAATGACGATAAGTCAGAGATCACAGAGGTGCATAGCGAGTTCACCCAATTCAACCATGTTAAGTCTAACCATGATGGAAGACATGAAATTATTATTAGTGATCCTGTATTCTGTAACCCAAACAGCATGATAACTGTTGCAAGAGTTTTAAGAAAGATTGGGGAAGAAAATGGCATTGTCAGATATGGTGGCAACCAGCGCCACTGGACATTTGTATGCTGTGATGGGTTACCATACCTTATCATAAAGAAATTGAAAGAGGAAGCTGTTGTTTGTGCCATTGAAGGGTGTGCAAAGTCATTTTTGTCAACAGATCTTTATAATAGTCATGCAAAGGAATTTCATCCCCAAATGGAGAGAAAATTCATGCTAGAATTTGATTGGTTATATCTGAGGATAGGGTCTGGTCACTATGAAATGAATCTTATGAAATCTTTCTTTGAATTAAACTGGACACCTGCCTTGGAACACTTATGTCAACTAATGGGATTTGAGTCTGATGCTGCCAAACAATTTGCAAAGGCATGCAAAGATCACCACAAAACATGGAGATTACTACTAATCTTTCACCTGGGAACATTACAGGAGTTGGTTTTACCATTTGTTCGACTCTGTATGTTGTCAAAGGTTCACCCGACTGCAAAAGGTTTCCTGAAATACAGCACTGAGAAGTATGGGGTTCCATCAAACTCAAATTTTACATATATGATGGACCAGGTATGCAGATTTTCCCAAGGTATAATAAATTTTAGAATGGCAACAAGAAGAAACAATTCTGACCTCCTTAAGAGTGCCAAATACATGACAAAAGAACTGTTTCATGGAAGATCACATCCCAAATATCAAGTTATAGAAATTTTTGACACCATTCAAGACCTTATGATGCCAGAAGAAGTAAGAAGTTTAAGTGACAAATATTCATCAATCACAACAAGTGGAAATAAGTCCCTGGGTGAAGATTTCGACTTCATTTTAGAAGAAAAGAACAAGCAGTTGAAGTCATGGATCCCCAAAGGTGTACCTACAGACAAAATTTGGTTAACTGTTTGCCGTAATAACAAGCTGCTAGAAACCATCAAAGACCATTCTTTGTCAACCTTTAACATTAAATCTGATAAAGGTAACAGTCGTTCTCTGGGAATCGAAAATGGTATAATTGCATATAGGATCTTACTCAGGAAAACTGATTACTTAGGGAAAAAAGGTGACCATGTATCTATTTCAGGGATGGCTCTTGATGAAGGACTAGTGGATTTTTTAAAACTATCAGTACGAAAAAGAATTCACCTTATGAAAACAGAATTTTTAGGACATCCAATTCAGACAGACCATTACAACTTCCGTCATCCTGTCCCAGTTACTCCGTCAGAGCGAGAGAAGCTATTTAGCACAAGTAACATGACTAACAAACAACTCCAGTATGAGATTGAAAAATGTTTGGACAAGATTGAAGATCCTTTTCAATTTGATTACCACAAACAATTGTATCAGAAGGAGGTTAAAACAAAGGGAAAGGCCAAACTTGTTCATTTCTTGAGGGAGCTTACTGATGTGTTAGAAAATCTGAATAAAGACAATGAGACACAATGAGATTAATTTTCATTTTTAGAGGTATATTTAGAAAAAATTGCATGTTTGGTTCTATGCTTTCAATATGTCTGACTCTTGTTTGTGGATACTTGTATTATATAGTAATGATAAACAAAATGATAAATGTTTGGAGGCATGTTTGATTTTATTAATGCATGTTATATCTCAAGAAATGTATACATTTTCATCTACAAAATGTATGTATGATTCTCATGTATGTCAGTTTATCTATATACATGTTTGCCAGTATTTATAATTTAGCATGTTTTGTACCATTAAATACTATATATATTGTATGTTCTGAATAATATGCATTAATCCTGTATTACCAATGGTTATCTCAGGGAAGGTCTCATTAAAAATTTATGACAGGCATTCTCTTTATGCATTATACACATCTAAACATGTGAAAAAGTTGTCAGATGCTTCAGCGTGACATTTGATAACCATTTGTTATACAGGGCTGACACCTTATGTATATATGTGCATGATACATGTGTTATATATATACACAAATTAATATCTATGCATGTTAACCCTTTCCTCAATGCGTTTCTTTTTGCATTCTTGATTTGCCTAGGATTTTTCAATAAGATACTGAAAATATGCTTTAAAGTATTAATGCATTGCGAAAAACAAAAATTTCATCAAATAAATGTAAGTCAGATATTCTTATGAATATCCTTTTCATATTGGATATAAAATTTACGCAGACATTTCATAGTCAAAGTGGTTTAACTGAGGTACTACAAAGGCATCAAAAGGCATCATTCACGAGGAAAGGGTTAAGGTATAAAGTCATACTTTATAGATAGATTTGACTTGTTTGAGTTAAAAAAAAAAATCCTTGGAAGTCAGAATGAAAATTATATATTGTTATGTTCCCTTAAGCATGTTAAGTTATGCAATTGCATGTGATGTTCATTATTTTATGTTTGTGTGTTACTAGTTTTCAATTCAGCCTTTTTATGAGTATAAGCTAAATTTTAACTTTCTAACTTTTGTTCTTTCAGAGTCTTTTTATAGATTTCACAATAAACTAAAACAATTTTTGGCAGAAAAAAATATATGCACACGTTTGGTAAAATGAATCAAAGATTCTTTATTTCTAGCTTTAACTATAAAAATGAAATGTTGATTTATAAGGGAGGAGGTGTTTAATCAGGTCACATACAGTAACTGATTGAATTTACATGTATCTTTTATCAGATGAGTCTTTTATAGTGCCCGTCTGCCATAATATAAATTATAAGCCTGGTTTAAATTTTACTTGTGGTGAAAAAAACATTCTTTTAAAATTTTACCATTGTATGAATTTATTTTATATATTGCCATCAATGTCTAATTATTAAGATTATTTATTATAATGTTTTATTATAGATGAAAGCATGAGCATGGAATTTATGTGTTTTGTGGCAATCAGCATTGCACTAATATGCCTGATGATCCTTCTTTCCATTATAATAATGGAAAGAAGATGCAGATTTTCCATAAAAGCAAGGTAAAATCGAATTCTGGATATTTTTAACTATTGAAATTCATGGAACAAATAAGACCATCTGTTAAACAGAAATGAGATACGAGAAATGAGATATGAAGTTAATAATTATTCTACTAGACATTTATAATTTATTTATTATGATCTTCAGGATTAAATATATTGCTATTAATTAATATGTTTGAGAGGAGAGACCTGACTTTGAATTTGATTTGAATCATCCACTATTAACATACATACAGCATGTACATGTATGCATACAATTTGAGCTCTCAGAATTATAAGATTGAATTGATCTGAATTTATGAACAAAAATCATAAAATCAATTTTTCATCAACACCAATGCATGCAAATATATAATTAACTCTACTCTGTGCATGTCATATCCCTTAAGGTGGTACCTAACACTACAGTGAGATAACTCTGTAAAGTCAGCTAAATGCGTTAATTAAGTTGTTTTAATGGAATATTAAGCTTTTAAATGAACAAAATTGATGTTTGTCAAACTGCAATATAACCAAAATTTGGAAATTTTTGTTAAAGGGTCAAAGAAAATACTTTGTCAAATTTTAATTTTACTGACAGTGTTGGGTAACACCTTAAATGACTAACCTATAACATAAAATAAACAAACAGAATTAAAAAAATGTGTTTTTTTTTCTTTTTGAAATTATTGTAAGTCCTTAAACCTCATTCCTAGATTTTACAGTATATGTTTGTAAGTTTGTAATTTCAATTGTTTATATTTACTTTTTTTTCAGTTATAGAGAGTAGAGAGGAGGAAGAGAGTAGAGAGGAGAAACTAAAACCAGGGGAGAAAAGAAATTATGACAACAAGTACCAGGAGAGAAACTGTAAAATTAACGCCTTACAAAAGTCAAAAAGCAGAATTGTCAAAAATTTACAAAAATTTGCAACCAAATTGGAAAGAGAACAGGTATATGAGCCCGTTGATACCCTCTTCCTCATTAGGAGGAAGGGGAGTAAAGTAATTAAAGCATTTGGATATGGGGAAATGATTAAACGTTTTTCGGAAGGCCTCCCCATTACAGACAAACTACCATACAGCCATAGGAAGAAGCTGCCAACTATGCCTGAGGTGACCCCGGACCAAGAAGTCATTCTGCTGACACCAGAGAAAGATCCTTTCAACTTTGGTGTCGGCAGCGGGAGAAATTTGGCCAGGGAGCAGAAAGAAATGCTGGAGCAAATGGAGATTAATGTGACACCAGCAGATGTGAATGTGTAAGTTGTAATATCCACATTTAACTTTATTAATATAAATAGATTAAGAATGGGAACTGGTATTGTGAAACCCCCAGGTTCAAAACAACAAAAAAACACCAAAGTATGATTGTTACTTTAAACGTTAATATGAAATGAATGCTTTACATTAACATCTATGCAAAATGCTGTGGTATGGTTTGAATTGTTAATTAACAATGTACACATGATTAATATACTCATGTTAGCAATTTAAGAATTCCACACTGGATGTGTATCATTTTATTTGTATTTTTACAGTTATATTTTGACCAGTCTAAATGCGAATGACCTTTATAAACTTAAATTGTGATGCCCTTTTGTTAATAAACAGTGCATCTTATTTCAGACTACCATCAACATCCACATGTAACACCAACAGACCAGGCACCAGCAGTGAACCCAGCAACACTAACAGACCAAGTACCAGCAATGAACCCAGCAACACTAACAGACCAAGTACCAGCAATGAACATGATGAATCAAGCAACACCAACAGACCAAGCACCAGCTATGACCCAAGTAGCAGCAATTTTGATATAAGATCAGCAAAGAGGGCTCTGTATGCCGAGTCAAGAAAAGATAGAAGGTATACAATACAAACGATGAAACAACTTTTAACAGATAAATTTCAAGGAGTTTTAAAAATGTAGCAGCACACTTAATTGCTGGCAATTTACAGCAGCGTATTTATTCTTATTACTTTTCTTCAAAAAAAGAAAGGGTTTGCTCATTGTTGAAGGCCTTACAGTGATCTACAGTTGTTTATGTCTGTGTCATTTTGGTCTTTTGTGGACAATCACACTACATCTTCTATTTTATATTTACAGTAATTTTAAACTATTGTTTTAATCGAAACATCATTTATTTGTGGTTTCTACTTGTTTAACAAGTTAAAATGTAAAAATCACTTATCTATTAACACCCTTCAATCATTTTGGTAATTTTCTTTAGTAATCAGATCACCGGACATGCCAGAGGAGGGGTAAGAGGTAAAGGAAAGGGTAGAGGAAAGTCATCAGCCATTAGAGGTAGAGGTAGAGGTAGAGAAACAACATCAAATCTCCCTCAGAAAAGAAAAAAGATGTCTGACTTGTTTGATGAACAGAGTGATGAGGATGATGAGCCAGTGACAAAAAAGCAGAAAACCTGTTCTCATACCTCGGAGATGTAAGTATATGCTTTTGAATTGAAAATAACCAAGAATTAATAGAAAATCTATCACGTCTACAAAAGTCTTGCAAGACATTATATTTTTGCCATGATAAATAAATACTCCTTCAGAAATTTTGACTGGTTTCTAGCAAATAACATAAACTTCACATGCCATGGGTAAGAGAGAGACAGATTGAATTTTTAACAAGAATGCAATTACCAATTATTTATTGTTCTTAATATTAAAAGTATTGTAAGGAATGTTTATATAGTCTGATACTTTAACACATTCATCACTGTTCACAGGAAAACAACAATTTAAAGCCTTAATCAAAGAGACGATTATAAAAATGAAATAAAAATGTGTCAGGGTAAATGCACTTTTCATAATTCATGGACAATAAATCCATGAAATAACAAAGCACAGTAAGCAAAATTCCAAGATCAAGAAGGACAAAAAAAAACCATCTGCCCCCTCAAAAAGTAATTATGCAAATTTTAATTTTTCAGTGTAGAAGACAGTGAGGAAGAGAGCCAGAAGGAAAGGTTTGTAATCAAAATATATTTTGGATTAGTGCTCAAGTATTGATATTTTTATTTATACCTACCATATGGCTGCAAATACAAAATTATTGAAATCAAACGTAGTCATAAAAAAAATTGTGCCTTTAAAGAAGATTGTACATTTTTCAATTAACTGTCCTATCACAACCTTTTTTATACCCTACTTTTAATTGGATAGGGGCATTATGTCTTTTGGTTTGTGCTTCTGTGCATCCGTCCGTCCATCCTGCTTTGGATTAAATTTTTGGTCAAGGTAGTTTTTTAATTAAGTTAAAGTCCAGTCTACCTGAAACTTAGTACAATGGTTCCCTATGATATGATCTTTTTATTTTAATGCCAAATAAGAGTCTCTTGACAACATTTTGTTTTGTTATATTTTACGAATTTGACTCAAGATTTCATGGAAAACTTGTTTACATATACTAGATGTGAAATAAGCAGGAGATAACTACTAAACAATTATATATTTTTTATTTTTTTTAGCCTGTTATCTGTCTCTCAAACAGAGCAACTTTTAGAAGAGATGGCAGATCCAATGATACAAGATCTTTTACTTTTCCAGGTAAGGCCTATGAAACTTTTGTTTAATATTTAATAAAAATGGAGATGAAATTGAATATTTTTCCTCTTTAAATATATGAAAAAGTAATGTTGGAGCCATTGCCAATGAGACAAATGTCCATTGAAGTTGAATGACAATCATATAAATTTTTCATTTATCCTACCAGCATGACCAGCAAAGTTAAAATTATTTTTTGGAAAGTGTATTAAATGATAGCTTTTCAGTGTTCATTTTTTTAAACTTCTTCCTTTGTTTCAGGTGAATAATTCAGAAGGTCTTTTGACCTTTAGCGTAGAAGAAAAAAAGACAGAAGGAAACAAGACAGAAGAAAATGAAGGTAAAATTAATAAATTACAAAAGATTTCAAAATTTTAACTGCCAATGAAATACTTTTCTTTTAAAAAATACTATAAGAAAATATAAAAGACACCAGACTTTCATTTAGGAACTCAAGAATCACATCATCTACATAAGAAACATGAAACTTGTGACGTAATAATGAACGCAGAAACGTAAAATTTTCAACAAAATTGTTTATATCCTAGCTAGTCAATGTATTAGCTATAATTTATCATGATATTGGTCGATAAATCAGAATTTGAAATTTACCCTTAAAATGGGGGCCATTTTAGGACCTTATCGAACATACTCCTTTACACTACATTTTAAATTTTCAGATAATGGTGAAAAAAATATGGTTGGACAATATGTTGGTGTTGCTTATTCAGACAAAATGTTTCTGGGACAGATCATTGGAAAGGACGGTCTGATGTGTCAAGTTAACTGCATGGAGCAGTCCAGCTCAAAAAATTCATTCAAGTGGCCTTCAAAGGAAGATCAAGACACAGTTGACCAAAAATTTATATTCGAAACTGATATTGACATTTATGCTCGAGACTCTTCAGGAAGAGTCTGGAGCATAAACAATTTTGAACAGGTTCTTCAAAAATATGAAAATTACTGTAAAAAATACTTTCAATAACTTATATTTTTTATTTGAATATTTCCATTTAAATTTGCATCCTTCTGGCTCTCGGAATAAAACATACCAGTAAGAAAATGTTTTTTTTTAAATGTACTTAAGATTATCAGTCACAGTTCAGGTGATAATTAACTGAAAAATTAAGTTTCCTCATCAAGTTTTATTTAACACAAATTGACCTCAATAAGTCGGTCATATTCTGACTCTGACAAGTCCATATTGTAAACACATTTTCTCATCATATAGTGTATTATGAAAAAAATATGTGTACAATACTGACTTGTCAAAGTCAAAATATGACAGACTTGTTGAGGTCAATTTGTGACTCATAATTCTGACTGAAAATTAAAAATGATTTTATATTTGGACAAATATTTTATTAATTATTCATTATAACTTATTCAAAATTACATTAAGAAATTAAGATCTCTTTTCAAAACCTAGTGTAATCGAATGTTGTGCAACTTTTCCTGAGGCTCTATGTGGGGTGGATTCTTGGTTGGGAAGTTTGTCCTTAAGGTCAAGGTCATTTTTAGGTCAAGTTGAACATATTGAAGTAATTGACAGTGTTTTAATTACAGAACTGATCACAAAGTGGTTACTAGTTACTTTTCACATGTTTTATAAATGTCTTACTTTATATATCATGTTTATTTTATAATCTTAGAATTAATTGAGGCTATAATGAAAAAAATCCTTTATTTTTCTTATATTTTTAAAGAGACATTTAAAGTTATTGTTTTTTTTATTTTGTTAATTTCCAAGTGTGATTCATTCTGAAAATGAAATTGATATTAAAACTAACCAATGTTTTACTATAAACTTGGCTAAAACAGGATGAGAATGATTTTTTTTTATTATAGCCTTAGTCTGAATGAGTGCATTATTTTTCCTGGGAAGATGTGAAGTATTGTCATGGTGCTAGCATATGTGCCAAATTTTCATAAGATTTTTTTTATCTTTTGATATTTAGAAAAATGTATGATCAATTTTTTTCTCCTCTGGTTTTAGTTTGTGTTTTGAATGTGATGAGATGTCGTATTCTGACTCTGATATTATGTTTAGTTTTTGGGAAGGAGAAGGTATGATGATGTGGCTTTTTTAACTCTTTAATTTGAAAAAAGGAACAGGAATTATCAAAATAAAAAAAATACATCTTTCGTATTTTTCAAAGTTATATACCCTTTCTTGTTTTTTTTGGGTTAAGAAAGAATAGGAAGGTGTCCGTCTTGAAACTTTTTGAAATAGAGTTTATTAAAAAAAAAAGACAACCAAATTAGTTGATCTTAAGAAATAGTGTCTTTGATATTTAAGAGCCAAAACCATAACAATATACCGGTAGATATTTTGTTGTAAAGTTGTTTTCGTAAAATATTATGTTCTAAACATATGTAGTTTGGGTTTTATTCGTCAATTTCATAGGTGTTTTCTATGTCATAATTACAATGAAATGAATATTTTTATTTAATTTATAGTGTCTAGATAAAGTATATAGAAAAAGTAATATCATTGATAAATGAAGGACCTTGCCATACCTCCACCTTCAAATATGGATTTCTATATTTGACAAGTCAAATTAAATGTTTTTGTTTTGTTTGTATATATGTTACTTTTTGTATATATCATGTATATGTTAAGTTTTAAAGAGTTGGATCTAGTCTTTATTGGTGCTTTTTATAGTTTTGTTTTTGAAAAATGTATGATCAATTTTTTTCTCCTCTGGTTTTAGTTTGTGTTTTGAATGTGATGAGATGTCGTATTCTGACTCTGATATTATGTTTAGTTTTTGGGAAGGAGAAGGTATGATGATGTGGCTTTTTTAACTCTTTAATTTGAAAAAAGGAACAGGAATTATCAAAATAAAAAAAATGCATCTTTCGTATTTTTCAAAGTTATTATGCTTTTTTTGTTTTTTGTTTGGTAAAGAAGGAATAGGAAGGTGTCCGTCTTGAAACTTTTTGAAATAGAGGTTATTAAAAAAAAAAATTAGTTGATCTTAAGAAATAGTGTCTTTGATATTTAAGAGCCAAAACCATAACAATATAGATATTTTTGTGGTAAAGTTGTTTTGGTAAACTATCATGTTCTAAACATGTGTAGTTTTGGTTTTATTCGTCAATTTCATAGGTGTTTTCTATGTTGTAATGACAATGAAATGAATATTTTTTTTTATGACCTTGCCATACCTCCACCTTCAAATATGCATTTCTATATTTGACAAGTCAAATTAAATGTTTTTGTTTTGTTTGTAAATATGTTAGTTTTTGTATATATCATGTATATGTTAAGTTTTAAAGAGTTGGATCTAGTCTTTATTGGTGCTTTTTATAGTTTTGTTTTTGAAAAAGCTTGTTTTTTTTAAAAGGGGACCTATTATGGTGTACCGTTGTACATTTGTCTGTCTGTCAGTCCCTCAGTCCCCCAAAAGACTTTCACCCAATTTATATGCAACTTTTGTGATTTAAAAATATCTATGATGAAAGCCAAGATGGGTACAGTGCTAAATAAGATGACCTCAAACTCTGCCAAGTAGGGTTCAGTTACTTTTGCCTTATTTTGTAATAGTGTCAAGATAAGGTACTGTAAAATTACACTGCCAAGTTGGGTGCAGAAACATTTTTAAAAAAGTGCTTATTGATATGACTTTATAACTCACTGCCAATAATGTTTTATTTTTCTTTGTTCACTCTTCAACATGTTGTACAATACCCCAAAAGACTGTCACCCAATTTATATGCAACTTTTGTGATTTAAAAATATCTATGATGAAAGCCAAGATGGGTACAGTGCTAAATAAGATGACCTCAAACTCTGCCAAGTAGGGTTCAGTTACTTTTGCCTTATTTTGTAATAGTGTCAAGATAAGGTACTGTAAAATTACACTGCCAAGTTGGGTGCAGAAACATTTTTAAAAAAGTGCTTATTGATATGACTTTATAACTCACTGCCAATAATGTTTTATTTTTCTTTGTTCACTCTTCAACATGTTGTACAATACCCCAAAAGACTGTCACCCAATTTATATGCAACTTTTGTGATTTAAAAATATCTATGATGAAAGCCAAGATGGGTACAGTGCTAAATAAGATGACCTCAAACTCTGCCAAGTAGGGTTCAGTTACTTTTGCCTTATTTTGTAATAGTGTCAAGATAAGGTACTGTAAAATTACACTGCCAAGTTGGGTGCAGAAACATTTTTAAAAAAGTGCTTATTGATATGACTTTATAACTCACTGCCAATAATGTTTTATTTTTCTTTGTTCACTCTTCAACATGTTGTACAATACCCCAAAAGACTGTCACCCAATTTATATGCAACTTTTGTGATTTAAAAATATCTATGATGAAAGCCAAGATGGGTACAGTGCTAAATAAGATGACCTCAAACTCTGCCAAGTAGGGTTCAGTTACTTTTGCCTTATTTTGTAATAGTGTCAAGATAAGGTACTGTAAAATTACACTGCCAAGTTGGGTGCAGAAACATTTTTAAAAAAGTGCTTATTGATATGACTTTATAACTCACTGCCAATAATGTTTTATTTTTCTTTGTTCACTCTTCAACATGTTGTACAATACCCCAAAAGACTGTCACCAAATTTATATGCAACTTTTGTGATTTAAAATATCTATGATGAAAGCCAAGATGGGCACAGTGCTAAATAAGATGACCTCAAACTCTGCCAAGTAGGGTTCAGTTACTTTTGCCTTATTTTGTAATAGTGTCAAGATAAGGTACTGTAAAATTACACTGCCAAGTTGGGTGCAGAAACATTTTAAAAAAAGTGCTTATTGATATGACTTTATAACTCACTGCCAATAATGTTTTATTTTTCTTTGTTCACTCTTCAACATGTTGTACAATACCCCAAAAGACTGTCACCCAATTTATATGCAACTTTTGTGATTTAAAAATATCTATGATGAAAGCCAAGATGGGTACAGTGCTAAATAAGATGACCTCAAACTCTGCCAAGTAAGGTTCAGTTACTTTTGCCTTATTTTGTAATAGTGTCAAGATAAGGTACTGTAAAATTACACTGCCAAGTTGGGTGCAGAAACATTTTTAAAAAAGTGCTTATTGATATGACTTTATAACTCACTGCCAATAATGTTTTATTTTTCTTTGTTCACTCTTCAACATGTTGTACAATACCCCAAAAGACTGTCACCAAATTTATATGCAACTTTTGTGATTTAAAATATCTATGATGAAAGCCAAGATGGGCACAGTGCTAAATAAGATGACCTCAAACTCTGCCAAGTAGGGTTCAGTTACTTTTGCCTTATTTTGTAATAGTGTCAAGATAAGGTACTGTAAAATTACACTGCCAAGTTGGGTGCAGAAACATTTTAAAAAAAGTGCTTATTGATATGACTTTATAACTCACTGCCAATAATGTTTTATTTTTCTTTGTTCACTATGTGATGATGTAAATGTATGTTTAATGGATTTCCTAACTATGTGAATGCTATTTTCAAATATAGAATATACCACACTAAATTCATTTTTTAACAAAAATACACCTTTTTATGAAATTGTGTTTGATAACTGCTTATATACATTCAGTTACATAATAGAAATAATAATCTATCAATATGTATTAAGGTACCAAAACATTTAACATAAGTGCATAACCATTTTATAATTTACGTAAGGATGTTTGTTGATAAGATTGTACAAATGTTATGGATAATTAGGTTGTTATATATAGTGTTTATTGTTCGGTCCCGAGCCACCTTCTCCGAGTATTTGTTATTTCTCGGAGTTCAGTATTTTTGTGTTTTTACTTTTTAATTTTGCTTTGTATTTTTAAGTATCACATATTTAAGACAAAAGAAACATGTTCCTAAATACTGGTAATCAAATAATTTAAAGTACACTTTTGGCACAGCTGTTGTTACACTTACTTTACACATTCTTTTATACAAAAACTTTTAACAGATATGGTTATAATTAAATGTATTTTTTTTAGATTCATTTACATGTTTTTATATTCATTTACATGTTTTTAAATGTACAGTTATTTCTTGTCAGTGAATAAACATTTTATTCTTAACTGTTGTTTGTTTGTTTGTTTCTTTATTTATTTTACAATATTCAGTAAACAAATGGTGAATATACAAGAAATCACGGTTTATTTAATATATAAATGTATATTTTTAAAGTTGTAGTATTGACTGCTTCAAGTCAGAACAAAATTGACTTCTGTAGGTCAAAATGCATCTAAAAGGGGCATAAATCTTGTTAAAATATTGAGATATAAAGTCACATTTTAATGTGCAAAAGCTGACCTGCTTAAGTCATTTTATGATAAACTAAAGTCTGACAAAAACTGACCCGTACAAGTCATATTCTGTTAAGTGCAAGAAGGGAGATAACACTTACATCAAATTATATCTGACTTATAGAAGTCAGTTTATTCTGACTTGTTTATGTCAGAGCTCTGACTGATGAAGCAAACGACAGGATAATATCCGTAGCTCATGACTATCCATCTTTCAACATACTCAAAGGTTTTATACCCACAGACGATATGTTCTTCGACTATGTACACCTCAATGACAGCAGAGGTATACCTGCAATTGTGAAATTTTTGAAGCGCCAGATGAAGATCCCATTCACGCAAGCTAACACACCACCAAGGACTAGTAACAAACCTAGTGTGTATCACGGCGAAACAAAGAACTACAGACAAAACAAGGCTGACATTAATAACAACAATCAATACTCACCGCCGCACAGAAATCCATACTATAACAATAATACAGGCCAACCACTACTGAGGAATCCATACAATAACAATGGTCAATACCAACCACCAATTGAAAACCCAAATTATAACAATAGTCAATACCAACAATCGCTTGGAAAAAGTCAATACAAACCACCAAAGGAAAACCCAAATTATAACAATAGTCAATACCAACAATCGCTCGGAAATAGTCAATAACAACCACCAATTGAAAACCCAAATTATAACAATAATCAATACCAACAACCGTTAGGAAATCCACCTTGTCCACCCTTCAACTTGAACATGCCATACTTCAACCCTTGGCTTTTTGGACCTTGGAACATGCCATCAGCTAGGCAGAGAATGGACTTCTAATAAATATTTTCTTTATTAATGAACCATTCTGATTCTCATTGTTAACTGTCAGTACTGTATTATTTTATTTTTTTTGTATATTGGTTTGGTTTTTTTTTACTTTGTTTATTATTATTTTTTGGTTGTTATTCATTTTACATTGAAAATATGAATTGTGTTTCATATCAATATAACATTATATTTGTACCATTATGTATCTTGATATCATTTACATATATCCTGTGTACATTGATTCTAGTCATTACCTGTGCATCATCAACAGTTATTATATCTTCATTTTATTTTTATGTATCTTTTTATCAATCTTTTTATCAATCTTTTTATTCAAGCTTACTTATGAATTAGAGTTATCCCTCTTTACACCAAAAAAGTCAATAATTGACTTCTTAATGCACCTTTAAAGTAAATTGTTAACTTTTTTTTTTTTTTTTTTTTTTTTCTTATACTATTATTAAAAGGTACCTATACCATAGGACATTCATTAAGGTATTTAATATCTTCATTTAGATCCTTTACATATAACCAAACCAACATCTAAACACATGCAATCATGCCTTAAGAAATCCAATTTATTACAAAACTTCCCGTCATCTTACCATCATTGATTCTTTAACAATGACCACGAATAACCTGAAAATTGGTTTATGGAATATCCAGGGCTTAAATCAAGACAAAATTAAGGACCCTGCTTTTTTGAATATTATATCTAATATGCATCTATTTAATTTAATTGAAACATGGAGTGACAGTGGAACTACTTTGAATATACCAGATTATGCACTTATTTGCAACAGTAGTCGATCTAAACATAAAAAGCAAGGCGTAATTCTGGTGGAATTGCAATATATGCCAAACTTTCTTTGATCAAAGGTTTGACTAAGCTTCCAAATGAACATAGTGATATCCAGTGGGTAAAGCTAAACCATAAGTTTTTTAATCTTCCAAAAGATATATATCTTGCTTTTATCTATTTTTCCCCAGAAAATTCTTCTGGGCAACCAAAAGATATTGAAGAAATGTATTCAAAATTACTCTGTAATATAGAAAACTATAGTCAATATGGTGAAGTATTGATTCAAGGCGATTTTAATGCCTACACTAGCACAACACCAGACTTTGTATACTCTGATGAATCTATCTATCCTCATGCTGAGGATGATAGCTATGTATATGATATAGGTACACCAAGAAATAGTCTTGATCATAAAAGGCCAAAAAAGAGTTGCAAATTATTAATAGAGCTCTGTAAAGAAGATGGGCTACGAATTTTGAATGGTAGAACAATTGGCGATCTTCTTGGTAAATATACTTGTATAAAATATAATGGTTCTAGTGTTGTTGACTATGCAGTTGCATCTGCAAATTTATTACATGTTTATGCCATAAATAGTTTTACTGTGCACGACTTTACAACATTATCAGATCATTGTGCAATAAGCTGTAGCTTGTTAACATCTTTTTATGACAATACTAAAACCCAACAAGCATATTTAAAACCACTCCCAGGTAAATTTGTATGGGATTCAGAAGCTATAAATCGTTACTCTACCCTTATACAGGATAAAAATACTAGTACCAAACTCAGAAAATTTCTCAGTAGAAAATACTTAAATTGTAATGAGGCTGTTAATGACTTTAACACAATTCTTCAAGAAACAGCTTTGGCTTCGGTCAAATTTATCAAAGGGCGCCTTAAAAAGCAAACAAATAAACCAAAAAGAAAACCCTGGTTTTCAGGTTCATGTGATGACTTATATAAAACTGTTAAGCACTATGCCTTTCTTATTAATAAATTTCCATTTAATGGAGCTTACAGAAAAGAATACTACTCTTATCGCTCAAAATTGAGGCGAAAATGTAAACAAGAAGAAAAATTATACAAGAATAAAATATGTTCAGATCTGTCCAATAATATCAAAAATGACCCAAAATCCTTCTGGGACTTACTTAATAAATTGAAACGAGCATCAGAAAATAATACTACTGAAAAACTAGACGAGCAAACATTCTATAACTTCTTCAAAAATTTAAATTCTTGTGAAGCTCAACCAAAGGACAATAAATTTCACCAAACTATCCTTAAAAAATTAGATGAGCTAATAACTGCACTAAAAAACAATAATATAAATATGTCCTATAACCAACCAATAACATCAGATGAAATAATCAAAGTCTCTAAAACCTTAAAAAATGGCAAATCCAGTGCAAAGGACTTGATTTCAAATGAAATGATTAAATATGGTTTACCTGTACTAGTTGACCCTTTAACTAAATTATTTAACCTAATCTTCAAAGAAGGAACATTTCCCAAGATATGGAATGAAAGTTTCATTTCATTAATACACAAAAAGGGCAATAAGCTAGACCCTTCAAATTACAGAGGTATTTCTATAACCTCCAATCTTGGAAAATTATTAAATAAAATTATATATATTAGAATTACAAAATTCATGAATGAACAACAACATTATTAGTGAAAACCAAATTGGATTTAAAGAAAAATCCCGTACCTCAGATCAAATATTCACCTTGAAATCTATTATAGAACAAAAGAAAAATAAGAAACAGAAGGTGCTTGCTGCCTTTGTTGATCTCAGAAAGGCCTTTGACACAGTTTGGAGAAATGGATTATTTTATATCCTTTTAGAACTTAAATTACCCTGTAAACTTTTTAATATAATTCATTCTATGTATGACGATACTACATGTAGAATTAAATTCCAAAATGGTCTCAGTGAAGAATTTATCTCCAACCGTGGCGTTAAACAGAGAGATGTTCTTAGTCCTTTATTATTTAATCTTTACATAAATAATTTGGTAAAAAGTCTCCAAGATGCTAATACAGATCCCATTGTAATTGGAGATACAACAATAAATTCCCTTTTATTTGCAGATGATATAGTTTTATTATCAAATTCTGAAAAGGGACTACAAACAGCTTTAAATGTTCTTAGTGATTTTTTTAAATGCTGGAAACTAGAAGTCAACATAAACAAATCAAAAGTCATTATATTAACTCAAATGGAAAAACCCATAATATTTTTTTTAAATATAATAACGAATTCCTGGAAACTGTCAAATCATACTGCTACCTTGGCATGACACTGGCAGCACACAGGAAATCTAAATCTGTGCAGCTCATTGCTTGTTGAAAAGGGTAGAAAAGCACTTTTTAAAATAAAAAAACCAATTGGACTTAATAACCAATGCAAGCTATTAGAAAAATTATTTGACTACCTAGTTGTGCCTATTGCTCTATACGGTAGTGAAGTATGGGGAATAGGCAAACAGCACAGGGATTCAGATCCCTTTGAACACTTGCAGTATAAATTCATTAAAGAAATTCTAGGAATACATTGTAAAGCATCAAATGCTGCATGTTTAGCCGAGCTAAATAGATTGCCTATGTATACCAAAATAGAATTTTCAGCAATAAAATATTGGCTTCATATACTTGAATCAAATAATTCACTAGCCCTAAAAATTTATAAAGCAACTGAAAAAAATAACTCTTGGATAATAAATATGAAAAATCTCATTTCAAGACTTGGATTTCATTTTATTAATCTAAATCCTATTGATATTAAGGTGTATTTAAAACCCATTCAAGAAAGAATCAATGATATAGCCTTCCAAAAGCAAGAAACTGACATCAATCAAAATAAAAAAATGATTTTTTTTAATATACTTTATAAACCAAATAAAAAACCATCGTATGTTGATCAATGCAAATCCAAAAGTGATAGATCAACATTATGTAAATTGAGGTTAAAAGCGCTCATACTTTATCTATTGAAAGAGGGCGATATCTAAAAATACCAAAGCAGAGTAGGGTATGTCTTTGCTGCAACAATGGAGACATTGAAGATGAACTTCACTTTCTTTTAAAATGTTCCTCCTATAAATATGTGAGAGATAACCTTATTAAAAAATTAAATATAATGTTCTATTGAACAGCAAATTTCCTTCCTTATCATACATTTGTCATATAACTTGCTTATATCAATTCTAAATAATAATTCCCAAACAATATTAAAAATTGTTGTCAACTATTTGAATGAATGCTTGTTGGTGAGAAACTCATTATTAAAAGGTACTTGATTTCTGTAATAATGTATATGCTTCTCATTTTTTTTTTTAAATATATCTCTCATAATTATCCACTGTCACTCCTTCATTGTATATATGTTATTGTATTTAGTCTTTAATGTGTTGCCATAACCATTTATTGTCAATGTGTTAGTGATAATAAAGTTATCATATCTTATCTTATAACGACTGAATTATTCGGGTTAGCCCACATGTTAGAGCGTGTGGGAGAAAATCGGACACGGAAAGGGCTTGAATCGAGTTACATGTGGGCAAACAAAATAAACTTGAGTTACCTCTCTTTGATTAAACACTTTTGATGGAAATGACTATTTTATCAGATTTTAAAAAGGTCAATACGTGATTTAAAAAAGCCAACCAATGAAATTGATGTGTGTTTTTAGACATGTGAAGGTCTTCAGATATTGATTGTTTAAAGGAAACACACAGGTAAACCGTATTATACTGTATAGGACTTGATTTTTTTCAGGACTTAAGTGTGGGGCGATTTGACAGTGTGGCGATTTGTCATGAATTCATAACGTATGACACAGGTGCTCTGATATCGGAGGAATCTACTCATTGAAGAAGTGTCATGGCTGTCGTCTGGTAAAGTTTATCATAACCCTATCAGTATATTCCTAGTCCGAGATTACTCTGACGGCCCCAGCTTGTCTGGCTAAACAGCCGTCGGACGTCAAGAGTAATCTCGGACTATATATTCCCCTGTCAGATCATAAACAATGAACAACAGTTGCGTTATACACCTCAAACCTTACTCCACAAAATAACAGACAAAACAGGTGGAGGGGAGGGTGTTGACAGAGCGTTCGCCCCATTTGATTGGAACATTTATCATGTTTAGCGTAACCCACCGCGACATAATTACAGGAGTTTGGCCAAAAGTATTCGTCACTTGAGATTTTTTCCTATATATATTATCTATTTTATATAAAACTACTTTTTTCAAAAAAAATATCTTGGTTCATTTTTGCGAATAGAAGGAGAATAGATACTGTGTTGCACCAACAATAGACAACTTTTGAGTTTGATGCATTACCGTCAAAAACTTTGGTTTTAGTGAACGTCATTTGTACGTTTAGGGGCGTCGTCACTTCCATTCCAATGTTGAGCGAGTGGTTGTAAAACTATAACTTTATATTGTACAAATTATTCCGCAAATTGAATTCTCAAAATTGTCGATCAGCACTGCTGTTATTAGGGAATTGTCATTAAGTACCTACAGAACAATAATTATTTCTAGTTTATCCTGCACTATGACGATCACGAAGACGCTTGATGAACGTTAATAGTGTAGGGATACAGGCAACCCCCTTTATCTGGTAAATGACGTCATAAAGGCGTGTATAATTGATAAAATTTTTCCGGTGACGGATGAACTCGAAAGTGGTTTATTGTCACAGGTTTATTTGGTTATATATATATATATATATTGTTCATGTTGTTTTGTGGATCATTTTTATTTTTTCACATGATAAACACAAAATATTATTTTCTGTTCAGAAATTCACAATATCCAACCAAATTAGATTATAAAAATTTATTGTATGTGTTCATATCAATAGAAAACAAAAACACCAGCGGACAAAACTATTACCAAATAAACAAACATACTTTAGACAATTCTACGTCTTTAAAGGCCTTGTTAATCAAAATCCAACCATAAATGCCCTCAAAATATTTAAAAAAAAATGAATTTTTATATGAATAGATGGAGTTTTACACTCCTACCTAGGAGTCTACTCCCGTATTCGGAAGAAGATGGCAAAAAAATGAAGGTGACAAATACTTTCGGCCAAGTACTGTTGTTCAAATAATTATGACGTTTGTTTCATAATGGACAAATGATGGAAACCTCGCTTTCACAATAAGTCTTGTCAGACTGATAGATAATTCTTAAATTTAAAATTAAATGTTTATCAAATTGTCATTCTGTATAAATTGGTGGTTCAATGGTTGTATTGCATGGTTCTTGTCTGTCATATTTGTTTTTTTTCGTAAATTGTTATAAATTATTAAATAAGGCGGTTAGTTTTCTTAATGTTAATCTAGTTCAAATAATTATGACGTCTGGCAAGACTACACAAAGGAAGCTGTCCCAGAAAAAAAATAAAATAGCTTGCCAGTCGTCATAATTATTTGGACTAATCACTGCTAATGTTAATCATGTCTGCATGGGCCTTATAAAGCTGACTATATACGCTATGGGTTTTACTCATTGTTGAAGTCCGTACTGTTACCTATAATTGCTTACAATCACCTCATTTGGACTTGGTGGATAGTTGTCATATTGACAGTTATATCACATATCCTCATTTTTATATAAATGTTCTAAAACACTGACTAGTGCACACTTGTTTTCTATCTTTCATCACGTTTACAAGACTTGCACTGTGCAGTGATCAAAGTGTTAATGAGATGTTTAATAGTTTTAAAAAGGTTCACTGCATACAGAAAAATATTGTTGATCAATCATTTAGTTTACAAAAGACAATAACCCATCAGCAGTACGATGCAATCCAGTAAATCTGCTCATGACACAAGTCAGGAACCTGATGTTCAGTATATATAAGTAGCTGATGTTTTTTTTTATATGGTTCATAAGTGTTTCTTGTTATAAATTATAGATTAGATGGTTGATTTTTTTTGTTTTGTTTTTACACTTATAATTTTTGGGGTCCTCTATAGCATGTATAGTAATCAATTCTGGGGTCCTCTATGACTTGCTGTTCTCTGTGAGCAGCCAAGCCTCCATGTTGAAGACCATACTTTGATCTATGTATAATGGTTAACTTTTACATATTGTGACTTGGATGCACAGTAATTATGTAAGGAGCGCCAGTTTATCACATATTTATGAAAGAAAAATTATGATTTATCAATAGTCACTACTTACAAAGTGAATTCAAGACATGTATGGAAAAAAAATCAAGTCAGAAATTAGTTTTGTAAGCAATCATATGATTCTTGCTACATGTAGCTTTGAGATCTAAATAACATACATAGGTTAATTCTGGGTGAAATTTGGTTAATTATATTGGGAAACACTGAAGCATGACTGGCAGGTTACACTTCGAATAATCTCCCCTTAATTTTCTCAAAAATTTACTTGTATAATGATGATCAATTCCACAAAAATTCCCAAGTTTTGAGATGTAAAAACATGCTTTAACAATTTTTCTCTGGTGTGCTCAGTGGTGGATCCAAGAATTTTCATAAGTGGGGGCCCACTGACCGCCTACTTAAGAGGGGGTCTGCTGCGTTCACGCTTAAATGATTCCTTATATAAGCAACCAATTTTTTTCCCAAAAATGGGGGGCTCAAAGAAGAGAAGTCAAAAATGGAAGTGAAATAAATTTTTGAATGTTGTATTTAAACTGATTTTGATATATACTGTACATGATATATGGAATGAGTGATTAGGCAAAGTGCAAAAAGGTAACATTTACATTTTTGGGAATGTATATGGATGAGTATATATATATATATATGCATATACAACTCGTCTAAACATCAACCCAACAATGTTAGATCTGTAAATTTGCTTTCGCAAATTTTTGGTTCTTCCCTTGCCGGGATTCGAACCCATGCTACTGTGATATCGTGACACCAAATCACCTGCACTGCAGCCGTCCGAAACCATTCTACTGTGATATCGGCACTTCCTATGTAAAGACTGGTAGGAATGAGCTGCTGGAATAGGTCACTATTTCATGCATCATGATATATGAAAAGGGTGAGAAATTCAGATTATATATATCAATAGGTTGATATTATCACTTGCTGGATATATATTATAAGTATCTGAAACTAATCAAATGTTCCTATTTATTTTTGATGCAGTTAAACCTCAGTTGTAAATGCATCAGCTATTTGTCAAACCAATTAAACTCTATTTATTCAATGTGGTATTTCCACTGAGGTCAGTTATAGATGCAATAAATCCAATCATTTTGACATTTCCACCTAATTAACATTGAAAGGTTTGCATACATGAAACATTTGAAGAAATTTCATAGCAGCGTCCTTCAAGAGGGAATGACAAATCAGTTTTTAATTAATGTAAACTCATTAAAAGTGATACTATCTGAAGTGTTACTCTGAAGTGTTACTACATTATCTGATAAAACAATATTTATTGTCTTTTCAAATTGAAATTTCTTCATAATAAAAGGGGCAAATAGAGGAGTGAAGAATTTATTGGGAAAGCATTGCATTGCATCTAAATAAAAACGTAAAATGAGCGGGACCTCAATTTTTATTTGTAAACTCTAATGTACAAGAAGATGAAAAATATCCAAATATTTCTATAGGTCTGTTTTTTGTTCATTAATATATGGCAAGGTATATATTTTTGATAAACAAAATATATGAAAAGTGATTGCTTCAATCTTTCTCAAGCATGTAAGCTCCCGACGGGAGTACAATAATCCTATTTCAGGGGTCTTCTCCCGTCCTCTGTTGAAGAGAAAAAAATCCTGTGTATGAGATATTTCATGAAGCCCACTAAAGTAGGTTAAAATGTGGAAACCATGTAGATGGTGTACAGGTCACAAGTATCACATTGTGCCTATTTTAAAGATTTTAATTCCAAGTTAAAAGGTTTTTTTTCTTTACTGGATTTAAAGAATGTTACATTGCCAATGATTTGGAATAAATTGTATATAACTGGATTATCAAAACCAAATATAAATACATTTTTTTGGTTTAAACATCAAGATCATGACAACGATTATGGTATCCTGTATCAATGAAGAAAATATGGAAAATTCTGAATAAATTGTACTAATTGTTTTCAAAACAAGCACATATTTAGGAGTTTTATAATACTGTTACATTTAAGATGGATTTTAAGAAAAAAGTATACTGTTCAGATTATTTTAAGCAGATTTTGCAATAAAATAAAACTAAAAAAATGCTTTCGGTTTCTTATGGTTTCCTGTCAGGTTTAAAAAAACCTTTAATATAACATTGAAAATAGATTTTAAATATTAACATGAAGCAAGTAACACTAGTAATGGTGTTTATTTATGCCTTTTGAATTATATTGTGCAAAATAAAGAAAATAAAGATTGGTTTCCTGTTTGGTTTCATGTCACGTAAATGGTGAATCAAAATGTATTAATTTTTTCTCGAAAAACTCAATTGTTCCATTCATACTATTCTAACACCAACGGTCCAACACATTTGCAACACAACCCACAAAATAAAAGTTAAAATTTTAGAACTTATAAAAAAGGATACAAAAAGAAACCAAAGGCCTAATACCAAATTATGGTCCATATATATTATTGAACAAATAACCCAAGAGGATGATAATTAAATGATTTTAAATGTCTAAGGACAAATAGGAAAATAATAATTTGGAAATTATTTGAGGGTTGTATACCTCTTTTCAAGGCTTAAATTGAAATTTATATTAAAGAGTTTGACAAGTTAGGGTTTTAAACCTACCGCGCAAGGGCTGTATAGCCAGTCAAGGTCGTTAAAAACTTCTATTTTTGGGGTTTTAAACAGCCGACCGTGCAAGGGCTGTACAGCTAGTCAAAGTTGTTAAGAAAACTTCCATTTGTTGGGTTGTAAATTAAAGCTAGTTTAACTAATGTTTTTAAAAATTGATAAATTGCCCATTGTTGTAGATGTATATTTTATATAAATGAAAGTATCTTTGGGTTACAGTCGTCATTTTATTATCTAGAGACAAATAAAAAGTAAATAAATGAAAATAAAAATCTTATGAAAAAGTTTCACAGTCCATTGCATGTATATATATGCTTTCTGAATTTTGAATATATATTTGGACTAGCTACTGTATATATAGAGAATAATACATGGCAAAATCTGTATCATATGTCGTATCATCCCGAGACAACAATATCAGCCCAAGGGCCTTTAGGCCCGAGGGATGATATTGGTCGAGGGTGATACGGCATGTGATACGGATTTTGCCATGTATTATACGCTTTATCATATATTTCAACAGAAGAGTATTATATTATATGAACTGTTTTCTGATCCATAGATTAGCACTGGGTTACCTTCAGTTCTGCTTTTGTCTAATGTTTCAAAGCCATAAAATAAATGCTTATACAAAGCACCTGGGTTACCTTACTATTTGCCTGCTGCTGTTTTAAAAATATTTTGTTTATTATTGTATTTATTTGAGTGTTTTTTTTATTTTTTATAGTTGCATTTAGTGTGCCAAAAAATATGCACACTTCATGTTCGTGACGTCACATACAATATGAAAACTTGACGTTCTTGACGTTACATTGTACATACCAAACAATGACGTCATTAAAAGAAATGACCTATTTTGAGGAAATTTTTTCTTAAGCAAAAAAAACAACAAAAAACTTACTTTATGTAAAAAAAAAAAAAAAAGGTATGCAATACGGGTTTTACCATGCGATACGGGTTTAGCTATGGGATACGGGGTATGCAATACAGGGTAGGTGATACAGACTGGAAAAACAACCTTAATTAGATATACAAAATAGCTGTATTTTGAACTAAATATATGATAAATATATATACAAAAATGTATATAGTATTTTTATCATATATTTAGTATAAAATACAGCTATTTTGTATATCTAATAAAGGTTCTTTTTTCCAGTCTGTATCACCTACCCTGTATCGCATACCCGGTATCGCATGGCTAAACCCGTATCGCATACCCTGTATCGCATGGTAAAACCCGTATCACATACTTTTTTTTTTTTTTTTTTTTTATAACTAAAACTCAGTTTTTAGGGTTTTTTTTAGCTTAAGAATTTTTTTTCTAAAAATAGGTAATTTTTTGGAATGACGTCATTGTTTGGTATGTTACGTCACGTACATCAAGTTTTCATATTGTATGTGACGTCACAAACATCAAGTTTTTACAACATATTTTTTGGCACACTCAATGCAACTATAAAAAATACAAAACACTTAAATTTATACAATAATGAACAAAATATTTTCAAAACAACAGATTGTAAGGTAACATAGGTGCTTCGTATAAAGCAGTTATTTTAAAGCTTTGAAACAAGACAAAAGCAGAACTGAAGGTAACCCAGTGCTATGGATCAGAAAACAGTTCATATACTATAATACTCTTCTGTTGAAATATATGATAAAGCGTATAATACATGGCAAAATCCGTATCACATGCTGTATCACCCTCGACCAATATCATCCCTCGGGCCTAAAGGCCCTCGGGCTGATATTGATGTCTCGGGATGATATTCATATGATACGGATTTTGCCATGTATTATTCTCTATATACATCATGTACATTACACACACAAAAATGACAAAGCATGGTGGAATTTGTTTAATGATACAAAACATTATAAGGACTGAAAGAGGAATTAATTGTAGTCTGTGGCCTTTAAGAGATGAATTTCAGCAAATTTTGAATTTTACATTGACAACTTCTTTGAATGATCTATTGGTTTTATTATTTGTCAACTACATGAGAAGAAATGATTTTCACTTTTATTAGATAGAAATTTTGTAAAAAAGTCACTTTTCAGCTTATACATTTGTACATGTTATATGCCCAAAGTGCAAAAAGTTTCAGGGTTATATTTTAATTTACCTTCATGTACATGTTAATACTTTGTATATGTAATAAAGAAGAATTTATATTATCATGTACACAATGAAGTAAGAACCTGGGTTTAACTTTGAAATAAAACAATGATCTTAAATTAAAAGAACCTAGCTTGTACATGCGTGTACATCATGTACATGTTTTAGGTCCAGGGTTGGCAAAGTATTTATTGGTAGGGAAAACCTGGGTTTAATACATTTACCCCAAATATAAGGTTGGGATTGATTTTGGGACTGATGGGCCCAACCTTTTAGGAATTAAATGAATTAGAGGCCCACAACACAAGATTTTTTCTAGTTTCATGATACATTGTAGATAACATGAAGTTACTTGTTTAATATTAGATAACATGAAGTTACTTGTTTAATATAAGTGTCATAAGTTTTCCTATTGCTCTGAAATAGTACCACAATGTTAATTGATATCACATGAACTTGAAGAAGGTGTGGATTCATTTTGTAGTTTCAAGACAATAACTTGATGGATCTCATTTTTCTAATTTCAGATTTCAGAAATTTAAAAGATATTTTTCCAAATATTTTGTTTTAGGGGAATTCAACAGCATAGTGTATTGCTCAAACATGTCAAAAACATTTTTTTTTAAAGTTCATTAGACCACATACATTCTGTGTCAGAAACCTTTGCTGTGTCAACTATTTAATCACAATTCAAATTCAGAGCTGTATTATATCAAGCTTGAATGTTGTGTCCATACTTGCCCCAACTGTTCAGAGTTGGACCTCTGCGGTCGTATAATCTGGTTATATCACAAAGGGAAGGCTTGGATTGAGTATTGGGGTAATTGCCCTAAACATGCAGGAATAAGGGACACAAAAAGCGCAATGTAACTTGTAAGCATTTTTCTAGTTTCAACATGTTCAAGAGTACTTGTGTTTAACATGTTTAATAAATATAAGTGTATGGATCTCTCAAAAATTGTATAAATATAACAAAGGAAAGGCTGGGGCAAACATAAAAAATATGTTTGTTACCCCTCTCCCCATCCAGGTAAAAAATAAGCCCATGGGTCAAAACATTATTTTCCACAACAAAATTGAATATATTTATATTCCAGAAATTAATTGGTTTCAATGAATTTTGAATAGTACAGGATTGATCAAATTGAGCAAAAAACTGATAAGTGGCTTCACTGGACAAGTCAAACCATTCATGTGACCATGCATATATCACATGTATATGCTATGACGGGGGAGGGGAAACAGACATTCTTTTAAATGTGGCCTGGGATTGAGTTTGGGAGTATTTGCTCTAAGAAATTAAAGGATTCAAAACATTTAGGGGAAGGGATTTTTTTTCGGGGTTCATATTATTGTAGGAGGGGCATAAAAACTTAGAAGTGATTAAGGTAGCCATGCACTTGAACAAAGGGGATTGGTACATGTACGTCGTGCATGCACCTACATGTATTAACTCTGTACTAAAATTTCACTTATTTACTAGTTTTTAAATCTGTCATACCAAGCATTTACAACTCTTGTTTTACACGGACTTTATCATGTTTATGTAGTTACAATAAATATATTTGTATTTATGTTGAGCTAAAACTGTAATCATCCCCTATCTATAAATGCATGTCCTGTGGTTGCACGCTACATGTATGTACAGCAGAGGACCATACTCTACTATAATAGACATTTTTGTGTTTCTTTTATACACTACAAAAATTTTAACATAAATAACATTCAAGAAATTGAGAAAGCAATAATTTATACATGAATGTATAAATGGATATATATGCTATGACATCTGGACAGTATATAACAATCTTGAATATTGTGTCCATTTGCCCCAATTGTTCAGATGTCGACCCCTGCAGTCATATTATGTTACACGTAGAACATAATTATTATTTGTTGTTACTAAGTTTCATAGTTTTAAAGCTAAATATATACATGTACATGTTATTATTATAACACACTTGCATTTAAGTTTATACAGGACATACAACATTAGATGAAGAAATGCTTTACAATGAGAAAGCTTTCAGTGACTGCATCCTGCATTAATTTGTAAGATCCTTTACCATTGTTTACGATAGATCAGTGTGGTTTTTTTAATTCTTGATTCTTTTCGGTTCCACACCATAAAAATTTTAATACTTATCACAACTCTCTGATTTGTTTTCATTGATGAAAATGGAGGATTTTCAATTTTCAATGTTTTCTTTATCATCATGATTGTGTTTATTATAAATCAGAAAGAAAAGCAGATGATGATGCTGATGGGGAACATTATAGACCAAATACATTATTGGAAATATACATGTTAAAACACAAAAAAAAACACTCGGTTGCAAGTGATTTTTTCAAAACACACACCTTAGTAGGGCTTAAGTGAAAAATGGAGAACAGTTCAACACTCTAGATAATTCAGCTGATCAAACCATCGAAAGATTGATTATTGTACATGTTGTAGAGCCTAGGTTGTTGAGTGGTCTAGCACATCGGGCATAGTTCAAGGTGATTTAGTTCCACAATATCTCAGAAGAATGAGTTCAAATCCAAACCAGGGAATTGATTTTAAGAACAAATGTTTAATTTGCTTCTGCAAATTTACAGATCTAACATTGTTGGGCTGATGTTTAGACTTATAATTTATATTTTGTATATACATGTATATGTATTTCATTTACATGTATTTATAATGTGTATAATTTTATCAATGATAGAAATTTGCAATTAGTTGACTTGCTCCCAGTTATTTGTGTCTTTCTGACACATCTTGTTTAAGAGAAACATACTGTGTAAAATTGAGAATGGAAATGTGGAGTATCTAAAAGAGACAACAGCCCAAGGCCACCAATGTGTCTTCCACTCAGTACATGTACATGTATGTATGTAACATGTGCATTGCAGGGCTCACCATGCACTACTTCAGAATCTTGGGGAGAAGTGGTGAGATTTGAAAGAGAATTAAGTGCTGGTTTGACTGTGGCTCTACAATGTTTCTTTCTACATTCAAAGTGGTCACTTACCTTTCTTACTTAGTGATGGCAATGGATGGCATGGAAATGATTTTGACAAAGTGATGAATTATAAACCAACTTAAAAACTCATGTATCAGTGTGTCATGTGTATATGATTTTCATTTTCCTACTTATAAATTCTGAGTTTTCATCTACATGATCTATTTTTTATCCAGATGTGATCATAGTCTCTTGTTGTTCATTTCAACTAAAAATTGAAGTTGGGACTGCTGAAAACTCAAGGATACAACAACCAGTAGTAAAAATCCATTAATTTGTGATTTACACCCCTCCCTTGGATCCACGCCTTTTTTCAGACATTAGTCAACATTTTCAAAAAAAAACAGCACCAGAAGACAGAAGCATTACATGTCATCATGTCAAATTGTGGATTTTACCTGAACTAATAGTTTTTCCTGACTTAGGAAATAACGGCACATACTTTGACATATAAAAATGTTTTTTTCTAAATTACAAATTATGACTTTCCTTTTGGATGGAGAGTTGTCTCATTGGCACTCATACCACATCTTCTTAATCATGTTAATTATATATATTCTATTACTTTGTACTCTGAAAGTTTTGACCTTTTAAAAGTTCTTCAGAGCTTATGTTTACTTCAACGTGTAATGCATATACCGACTCTGTAACTATATTTATATAGCTTTATGTCGGACTACTTATTATGACCAAGGATTTGTATCTATATATAGTTACTATTCAAATCCTTGTTATGACTAAAGTTCTTTCGTTTGTACCCGGTTTACAATTAAATGTTTCACCAAAGTAGAAATTTATAAATGTTACACAAGAACTTACCTTAATCTAGACAAAAATGCTAAATGCATTCTTAATTTTCTAAGAGACAGTTTAAATCCGATCAATGATTTTGAAGAACAGACTAACGAGTACGGAAATGGTAGTTTTAAATTTATCTCAACTGGCATAGAATTTGAAAATTCAAATGTTCTGTTCTATTTAGTGTTGTAGTATTATTCCTCAACTATCTTGGAGAACCATTGAGTACAAATGCCTTGAAATGGAGTACACACGATAATAAATCTTCTATATGTATGGATAGTCAACTCATCAACTTTAAAAATTCATTAAAAAGAACATCTCCCGCCATCTTTGAGAGTGTAACATGCTAACTCGGACCAGGAACAAATATATTAGTAGTCTGGATAACCCAGACGCATAAATAGCTTTAAACAACAATCGGTACACTCGGGCTTTTCAATAGTATTATCGTTATATAATTTCTTCCGAAGTCAATAACCAACTTCTTGGTTATTCGTCTTGGACATTATCTTTAAATACAAGCTAAAAAATCCGATATTATTCCGATTGTCATAAATTACCATTTTTATATCACTTGTCATCCAGACGCTCTACTTTGAAAAATAAAGCGGCTGGATGATCGAGACTAATATATTAGATGTTAGATATACTGTTCCCAGCTCGGACTAAAACAAAATCGGCCTTTAACAAAATAGGACTATAACAAACTCGGACTATCACAAACTCGGCCTACCATTATTTGTATGCAAAATATATTGAACAAACTCGGACTACGATTAGTAGATTGTTTTTTTTTTATATTTTTATAAAGAAAAACTTTATATATATATATAAATAATCTCATAGATTCGTATATAATTTTAAATTATATACGAATCTATGAGATATGAATATTTTAAAAAAAAACATATAGAAATATTTGTAATAATATGAGTTGAATTTGATATGTTTAAATGAAGATAATTGACTTCTATTTAAAATATTATTGTGATTTATTATGTTATATTAGTATAAACAAAGAGAAATTTTATTGACAGTGCATGCAGTGAATGGCTTCTTAACAATTTCACTAATCTGTAGTTCTTTATTAATAGATTCTGCAATTCCCTCCTCTTTTATTAGGTCTATCTTGTTAACGTTTTTTTTTTCCATCCCCTTCATAAATGTTCAATAATAAATTATTTAATTAATTGTAGACAACAATTCATTTTGAATTAAGAGTTGAAAATTAATTTCCAATAACAACAACAACAACAACCAACATTATATTTAATAATTTATATTCTTCTAGAAGTCCGAGTTTGGTATAGTCCGATTTTGGGAGGCCGATTATGTTATAAACCGCATTTGTTATAGGCCGAGATATCATGGATTCCGATGGAAAGCGAACAATTTTGAAGCTCCGATTGGGTTGAAGATTTCCATGACATTGTCGAGCTGTAACACAAAATAACACTTATATTTGTGTTTAAATGGTGTTTTATCCTTTTATTAACAAGATTTGTATATTTTTAACCCACCACCAAGCGAAGTTTTTGCAATAAAACTCTTAAGACATTATTCTGTCTCGTTCTGGTCAGTGGTCGGCCATGTTGATTTTATCTTCCAAGCTACTGAAATATTACATGGCAATCTATCAAATACTATAAGGGGAGATAACTCATTACATTTTTGTTTGGGAATTACGCTTTCCTGATAGCAAATGGTTGAACTTTTATTAAACTATCCAGGGTTTGTACCAAACTTGGACAGAAGCTTGTTTATGATCATAAGATAGTATCCAGAAGTAAATTTTGTAAAAATGAAATTCCATTTTTTCCGTATTTTACTATAAATGGACTTTCTGCGGGGAAACAACATTCACTCTGTGGTTAAAGTTTTTAGAATTTTAATAACTTTCTTAAACTATCCTGGGTTTTTACCAAACTTGGACAGCAGCTTGTTTATGATCATAAGATTCTAGACAGTTCGGCACCCAGACAAATCGGTACCCGGACACATCGGCACCTACCATAGACAAATCGGCACCCGTGAAAGACAAATCGGCACCCGTGAAAGACAAATCGGCATCCAGACAAATCGGCACCTAGACAAATCGGCACCTTATAATTATATATCTTTGATCTATATATAGTGAACCAAAATTTAATTTCCTGGCACTGTTTATGTATGAGGGCATTTATTTGTCTCCTGCTCTATTTATAACATTATTGTCAATATTGTACATTGTTTCTTTGAATATGTCTCTTATTAAGTGGTTTATTCCTTTTAGTTTTTTGCGGACACTCTTTTGATACATGAACATGGTCACCACAAGAGTAACACTTCTTTCCCTGAGGTTGACCTTCATATTTTATTGACACTGACTGACCTTTAATGTATAGTTTTTTTGGGATTTGTCGGTATAGTTTTTTCATACGAACAATTCTCACTCCTGATTGTATATTAGGGAACTCTTTGAAAGTCAGAGATATAAGTTTTTGGATTTCTCCATAAATCTCAAATTTTAACCTTACTGCCATTGGTTTTATTTCGAATGGGAGGCCAAAAACAATCACATCAATGTAATCTTTTAGACCTAGATTTAGAGGTTCTGCACGCCTCGATCTAAAGGTGGTGTCATTTACAACAAACGTCTGAAATTCATTTAAGAATGTTTCTACAGAATGTTCGTCCCTGCATGTTGCCAGGTAACTACTTTTCCCTGATTTTTGGAAGCATACTATTAGGTCAGTAATGTTTACAGAGGATTGGAGAGTAAACAAGACATCTCTTGTGTTTATTAGCTCAGCTGTTTCCTTCTGGAAATCGCTATTGGACTCGTCAACATATATGACTAGGGTGTTATTTCTAATAATAGTAGTATCATTTTCCACATATTTTCTAAATAAAACATCATTTTCAGAAGCATGTATACAACTGTCGTCTGACATTGTGTTAGAAAGAGCATCCCAGAAGTGTTGACCTTTATATACGTTTCTAGGTCTTTACTCATTATGGCTTGCACACGCTATTATGTTTAAGGCTCTTAATATTAAAACAATAAAATATTGTTTTCAAGTATTGTGTTGTCTTAACAAATGTAAGGATCAAACGAGAACACAAGCTGCAAACACAAGCTATATACACTTTTGATCTCTATTGAGGAATTGTTAGATTTAAACATAAAATACTGATTGATGCTTAACTACAATTGATTATGATTTAATTATGATTTAATTTAATAATGTTTATTCAAACAATAACTATCAACAACATATCTAACAATCAATTATGAATTTAATTAAATTATGTTTATTCGTTCATTATACAGTGTCTTCCCTAGAAATTTCTTGATGCATGGTGGGTCTAAGACCAATTTGCAACGCTGCGCGCGGTGTTGTTTTGTTGAATTATTTTTATTACACTACTGTCACTATTGAAATGAATTGTGCATGTCAGTTTAAAAACTTCACATATATCTGCAAAACAGTCAGGAACAATACTTAACATTTTTTCTCAAGGCCAGCCTAGATCCAAAATGTTTTTTCAAGGGCCCTGTAGCATTTTTTTTAGGCTCTACCAGGTTTGTTTTTACTACAGGTTCATACATATTTATAGTCTGGAATGTTCTTATATAAAAGCCAAAAATATATGTTTGAAATACTTTATACTGTTACATGTAGTTTTTTTCTGATTATCATGGAAATAATAAAGGAATTTAACAAAAATATGAGTTTTGCAGAATTAAAATCCATTTAACCATGTATTTTCAGACTGGGGAACTTTATATATTCGTAATATTATTGAAAAAAAACAGCCCCCCTTTCCATACCCCTAGATGTAAATTATTTAAATAAAAGAAATATTATCAGTTTCACCCCAAGAAATTATTAATTTTTCATGAATAAACAGTTAATCAAAATGATTTCCAAAATGAAATTCCTACTGTCTATAAATAACAATTGAAATGTAACTGTTTCCTGTTAATAAGGGGTTTCCCGAATTTTCCTGCGCCCGGAAGTGAAAAAAACTATTTTTTAAGTCGGTCATTTTGGCGGTAAATCATGTACACATACACACGTAGATTGGCTGGTACCCGATTGTAATGTTACACATCAAATATATCAAATAGCTAATGCCCGGAACGTAGTACCGGGAACCAGGATAATACGTAGATAACATACATAACTAATACCGAAATTGAAAACGCTTTACGGTTTCTCGTTCATAAACCGAATTCCGCTTTGAATTATAGAAGATGCAATATTAATCATGTTCAGTCGACTTTTCATTGTTATATCAACGTCTGAACTAATTAAAGAATCTTTAGATGTCAGATAACACTTGAAATTGACCCGACCTCTTTCCACACGGAATATACAACTATTGATAGTTTGTAGTCAGGTTGACTGCTTATAATGCAAAATACACACTTATAACAAGTTCTATAAAACGAACAATACACACTGATCGTTTCTTTAGTCCCCAATGTAAATGAAAGAAACAAAAACCATATTATACCATAAAAAGAAGAGGAGAAATTCGAACATTTCGGGATCTATTTCTGGCCAAAAGACCCCCAGCATGGATTGCGTATGAAAAGTTGAACCTCATGACTTAAAAGTCAGGCCTTAAAGCACTGCCTTTAAAAACGAGGTGCCGGATTGTCTGGGTGCCGATTTGTGCGGATACCGAAATGTCCAAAATGGATGCCGAAATGTCTTAGGACTTGGGTGCCGATTTGTCTGGGTGCCGATTTGTCTTGTTACCCATAAGATAGTAAATTTTGTAATAAATAAATCCATTGTTTCCATATTTTACTTTTAAATGGACTTAGTTTTTCTGCGGGGAACCATTACATTCACTCTGTGGTTAAAGTTTTTTAAATTTTAATAACTTTATTAAACTATCCTGGGTTTGTACTAGCTGCGAAAACGTAGCTCTATTGTCCTTTTGATTTTAAATATAAATCAAAGTACTGAAGTACTGAACATCAGAGGACCTCAAGTTGTGTTGAATTATTGATAAATGACAGGTGTTTATATTATACTTGTCGGACAGATATGTTCACCTTACAATATAGTACATATAACATTATTTGCTATGCTATTAATATATATCATATCTGAGATACTGACTTGAACTAGGATACTTAACTTTGTGAATTATCAATGATTATGTGGTCAAATGAGAACCGTTAGATTGGCATTATGACTATATAGTTGCACACATACAAAAATAGTTAGCATATAACATACAATTATTCAATAGTTTTGTTGTGTATGATTTACAAATAGAAAAATAGAGATGGCAAGACCTGAAGAAGGCCGCCTGATTCTTTTAAGTGACATACATGTATGAACAACAGAGTCGGTGTGGGGCCACTAAGCTTAACTGCCCGCTTTGCACCAGCCAATATAAATGAATGCTTAGGGTGGGAATCGAACCCACATACACCAACTCTGTTGTCCCTATATTTTTAAATGAACAAAAAATTATCAAAAATAAATTTAAAAAAATGTCATGAATGTATAAATTGGTTAAAATTTAATTATCAATTTATACATGAAAATATTTATAGGTTGATTTTCTGTGATTCAGATGGCTACTCAGATTGTAATCTCATAGGCTCTAATGTACAGCTACATGAATAGACAGCGTAAGAGTGTTTAAAATTGCTAAGGCAGACTTTTGGGGGGAGGAAGGAGCTTAAGGCATGCTTTTTCGAGGAGCTCCATGTATGGTAAATGCGTAGTCCTTTTTTTATATAGTTTTACCCAAAGTGTTGACTTGCTAGACCCCTCCTCCTTTAAAACTCCTGGATTCTCATCCAATTTGATAGAAATCTAAACTGCTTTGAAACAAGGTTGTTTAGGTAATAACAATTATGTTTGGGAATAAAATAGAAAGGTTGCTTTAAACATGTTAAATGTTGCTGAACATTTTGTTTGAATTATCTAGAATATACATGTCATTTTGGTCTTTTGTGGATAGTTGTGTCATTGGCAATCATACCACATCTTCTTTTGTATATGTACTTGTGTAGTTAATTGTGGACATTTTAAATCCATGTTAACTTATGCATGACTCTGGCCTCTGGTACAAATTAGAACATGGAATTATTCATGCACTCACAGAGAGATTCTTGAGATTTAAATTTCCACAGAATTATAAATAAACAAAAACATTAAACATTTTAAACAATTAACATACTAAAATTTATGATAAAACATTTAACATACTAAAATTTATGATAAAAGAGATAACAATCCTTTTTTAGATCGTGAAGCTCCCTTGTCACCTACATGTACTTACAGTGTTTATATATCTCAACTTGTATGATTCTCTCGTGTATGTACACAATGTAACAATGTTTTAGATTTTAACGAGAGAAATTTATGTATTACTGAAAAATTATTACACCAGGGTTTTCCATATCACAACCTAGTCATTACATTTACTTAATTTTATCAGCGGTATAAAACATTATTTATCCAATATAGCTCAACATGCAGACTTCTTAAACGTTCAGGTATTTCACATCCAATTTTTTATGGAAATATTCTTTATAAAGCACACAGGTGTCAGTATTCACCTCAGAAACTAACAAACCTTTGAATAGACTTTTTAAGAAGGTATATAGTAACGATACTGTTATCAGGTCATTAAAGATTGCATATTTTGGCGTTATTAATATTGATTCACTTATAGGGTCTTTGCATTGGAACTAAACACATTTATTCAAAAAACAGTTGTTGGCATGACACTGGTTATGTTCTTCTTATATATGTTATGATGGTATGATACTAAACCCCTAACAGGAAGAATTGTGCTTGATATTCATATGATGGAATCAAAATCTTTCAGTCAGTTTTATTGAAGTCTGGAGCTGGCATGTCAGTTAACTGCTAGTAGTCTTTTGTTTTTTATGTATTATTGTCATTTTGTTTATTTTCTATGGTTACATCTTCTGACATCAGACTCAGACTTCTCTTGAACAGAATTTTAATGTGCGTATTGTTATGCATTTACTTTTCAAAATTGGCTAGAGGTATAGGGAGAGGGTTGAGATCTCACTAACATAACCCCGCCGGATTTTTGCGCCTGTCCCAGGTCAGGAGCCTCTGGTCTTTGTTAGTCATGTTAGTCATGTAATATTTTAATTTTGGTTTCTTGTGTACAATTTGGAAATTAGTATGGCGTTCATTATCACTGAACTATTATATATTTGATTAGGGCCTAACTGAAGGACGCCTCTGGTTGCATGAATTTCTCGCTACTTTGAAGACCTGTTGGTGACCTTCTGCTGTTGTTTTTTTTTCTTTGGTCAGGTTGTACTCTTTTTGACCATGTTGACACATTCCCCATTTCCATTCTCAATTTTAACATTTTGATAAAATAAAATAATACACTAACCCTTTGCAATGTTACTTCAACTTTTAATCTGGGGTTCCAGAAAACTTTTAAAATATCTCTTGCAGTCATATGCAGGGTATACATGTACATGGTATAGCGCTCATAGGTTTGTCTCTATAAACATGATAAAGATTTGCTAAGTTTACTCATACAGAATCCCAATATCGCCATCATTAGTATATATAGATACATGTGTGCTCAAATTACCATTTGAATTAGTCTCAAAATTGATATATCTAACTCAATTGAGTAGATCTAGCTCAAATTTTACTCATAAATGTAAGTGATCATATTTGCTCAATTTAAGATCTCATGGGTGCTCGTAGTGATTGGAAACTGATTGTATTTGGCAGTGATTTTGCTAGTGCTCGTCACTTTCGTATTTTACGAAAAGGTTTTCGAAATGACGAAAATATTTCATATCAATTTTGTCACATTAAGTATAGATGCAGATCCTTCTTTCCAATATTAAAGAAATTGATTCCAAATAGATATTTAAAATATTTTCAAGGATATAAATGATTGTGAAGTGAAAAAGTTGTTACAAGTTCATTTGTGCAGTGGTTTAAAAAAAAAAGAGGCACCCAACTTTTGTTGATCAGGGGTGTGCCCTGAAAATAACTGAAGTGAAGTTGTGAACCATATTACCAGATCCCTGATCTTATCTTCATATCTTAGCATCACATCAGTCAATTCATTCAATATTGACAATAACTGCCTGCATTAGCAATCCTAAAGTCTTCAAAGATCCTAGACTAGTCCTTGAAGGACTTGGACATATATTTATAGCTAGTTATATAGACATCCTAAGACCCCTTGCTATTATAAAAAATAAGCCTGAATTTTATCACGCGCAAAAGTGACTAAAGCCCTCAAAATCCTAGCTGAAACCCTGGTATTTGCTCAAGTACTCATGTATGCGTGAACATATGTCTTATTCAAATACCTAAAATTGTACATGGATTACACAACTTAATAATTTTGGCAATACATGTACATGTGACATGTATGGCATGGTCCAAAATTATACAATACTACAACAGTTAATCTATATTTATCCCTCTAAAATTGTAGGGATTCTACAAATATATCTATATATAGAGGCTAGTAAATTAAATGGTACGCATTCACACTCAAAAATAGTCCATCTCTATTGGAAGAAAACTCTGAATATTACATACATGTAAAATACAATTATTTCAACCAATAATTATATATAAGAATTACTTACAAATTCATTAACAAAATCCGCTTTTTTTCTAGTCAAGGGACGTAATTATTCAAATATACTAATGCAAGTAACTAAGTCGGAGAAGGAGCGAAAATCCGAAACAGTATACAGATACAGTACCTTAAAAAACAGAAAATAGTTCCAAGTGTGTCCAAGTGATCAATCTACTTGTTATTTACGAAGAAAAGAAATTTAACTTTAAAAATTGTTGAGATCTTTAAAAACAAAAACACAAATTGTTGCATTTAAGAATACAAAGAAAGTAACCTTATCTTTAAGGGCCTTGCAGGTTCTTGTTACTCCTACCCAATCTGCTGGTATTTTCAAAATGGCTGCGGGGGACGCGGCCTGAAAAATGATTTTAATATTGTGTCAGATTAAATATTCCTGATTTTGCTACGTTAATATTATAGACAAATATGCTACAAACGGTTTAAAGATGTTACTCTAAATCAAATAATTGAAATATAATTACCTTTCTGTGTGTAATTGCGTGAATTGATTTTCGCTCGCTCTTGCTCACTTGATGAATATGCATTCGTGGTATTCATCCGCAACAACAATTTTTCGGTATATCATTGATATTGAAAATCGTTTGATTAATATACGAATATTTCTAACGACAAAACATTTTCATATTATTAATTTGCATTTAAAAAAATCAAAAAAATCTTAGTATCCATTGAAAACATGAATTTTAAAGAAGCGACAAGGAATTTTGTTCTGCACTATTGTCCGCGGGTTCATACGGTTAATTTCCCAACACGAATTATATATGCATTTCTTTGATCTTTGAAGATCTTTGAAAAGTAGGCGATGGCAATACACCCGAGGCCCCTCAGGGGCCTCTGATGTAAAAATCATCAAATGGACCTTAAGAGCTACGTTTTCGCAGCTAGGTTTGTACCAAACATGGACAGAAGCTTATTTATGATCATAAGATTGTATCCAGAAGTATTTAAAAGTTGGTAAAAAAAATACTCAGTTTTTTTCTGTAATTTACTTTTAAATGGACTTAGATTTTCTTACAATCATAAAATAGTAAAGCTGGGGTCACACATTCACGATTTTTACTACCGTTCTTGACAGGACCATTCCCGATTAAAATTTATTAAAAGTCTGATCAAGATCCTGTGAATCGTGGATGGAAATTCAAACTTAAATTAAAATTTGTAAAAAAAAATAATTTGATCACGACAACAATCAGATAGTGTTCAGGAAGCACCGATATTCAACCTTTTCTAAGCGAATAAGTCCCGATAATCCCGTTCTGAATCCGCTTCTAATCCGATTTGTATTTTTCGCCAGGTAAAATTCGACCGAGTCTGTCACGACTGCGTCCCGACTCTACCGAATGTAATCCGACTGAGATCAGACAGTGACCAGACAGTGAACCGACGCTGACGGAAGTTATTTGTTCGAAAACTGTCGGCATGTTCGGGATGATCAGGTACTGTCGGAACGTAATCCTATCACGGTCCGCTCTATCGCATTGCAAACGGCTTTGTCTGGTCTCAGTCGTATTATATTCTGTAGTTGTCGGGACTCTGACGTGGGTATCATTGACGAATTTCGTATTAATAACGGGACTGTTTCGGAACGGTTTCGGCAAAAAACGGTTCGCAATCGACAAGATCTGGATGCAATCTGGACTCAATCGGCAGAAAAACAGCTATGAAAAATTACTCCGGATCATTCCCGTTCTACAGGACACCGTCCAGAATACACAAGACATTGTTAGGAATTCGATCCGATACAGCAGAATCTGTCACGACATAGCCACGATTGTAATCCGATTAGACAAAATCGGCTGAGTTGGCCCGAATGTTACGGGACGCACCTAACTGTCGGGATGCTTTGCCGAACTATTCGGACCATTCCCGATCCGTAGGAATCTGTTACGAACTAAAACGAATGCGTTCAGACAATGATAGGACATTCCAGATAATTGAGGATACCAATCCGACTTTTTCACTTTTCGTATCGTATTGCTGTCTGATCTCAAACGGGAGCAATAATCGGCAATGTGTGAACCCCGCATAACAACAGGAATATTTTTATTGTTTTTTTTCCTCATTGTTGTTGAGCCTGCGATTTACAGCAAAAATAGGCGAGACACTGGGTTTCGCGGAACCCTTACAAATTTTAATTGTAAGGTTTGGTATATTTTAAGGTTCATGTGGACCCTATGGATAAAATGGCCGTATTTTCACCTCAAAATTTTCTCTGAGTACAGGCAAATTCTGTGCATCTGGAAAAGTTTTAAGGCATAGCATGCCCTAGATAAATAGAATTCAAATGCATTGTATGATTTAGATAATTCATAACTTGATTGGATTTTGCCGTACACTTTTTTTCGTCTCTGCAGAAGATGATAAAATTAACAAACAGTTGAGTTTACCTTGATATGGTCCACTCAAGTACACAGTTTAAATAACCAATTATTGTCAGGTATCTATTGTCCATCTAACATGTCTAATGTCCAGGTCAATTAAAAATGCTCACTTAAATTTTTACCTGAGGGGAAGTTCTCAAACCTGTTTCCCAACTTAGTTTAATTTGTCACCTTCTGGAGGAATGAAAAAAGGTGCACGGCAAAAATCCGGGTAAGTTTTTATTTTTCTAAAACATAAAACATATTTAAAATTCATTTATCTAGGGCATGCTATTCCTGAAATTTTTTACAGATGCGCAGGTTTGTCTGTACTCAAAGTAAATTTTGAGGTGAAAATACGGCCATTTTAGCCATAGGGTCCACATGAACCTTAACACTTCCGTTTCATCCATATTTTTAGATTTTAATACGTAACCCATTTCGTTATTGTATTTTATCCTTTACATCCACTGAACCTGAGATAAAGCCTAGGTAAACACTGTCCATTTTATTCTTTTTTTTTTACTGCAAATAATGTTACTGTAGTCTGAGCATGCTGAGTGACGAAACTAACTTTGACTAAATAACTTGTATTAAAGTTCACTATCGACACTATTCTATATTTTATAAGATATTTTAACTTTTTTGACTTGCCATCCGTCACGACAAACCAGAAAGCCGTCCAACTGTACAAAAAAACAGTAAATTTTAGTATTAATAAAACGAAAGCATTGAATCAAAAGCTAGATGCTACAGACCGTGAACATCTGCAGGTAGCCCTGAAAAACGGTAATCTAGTGTTGACTTTTTCAACTGCAGCATTTGAGGCATTTAGAGCAGTAACTCAAACAATTTATAACTCAGTGCCTTTTCAAGACATTAAATTTGAATTTGTAACCCGGTTATCAAAAGATGGTATTGCATGGGCAGAGGAATCTCTGGTGGCATTCAAGGGAGGTATTTTATCTTTTTAAACACTTAAATGTCTATTTCATATGAATCAATTAATTTATGTGAAAGATTTTAACTTGTTTAGTCATAAAAATCGATCTGATTCAAGCTCAAATATGAAAAATCTACCAAAAATGCTAAAAAATGTCCCTTATCAGATGGTTTCTGTCAAAAACAAAAGTGGCCGCATCCGTGTTCATACTCAATCTTTATATATGTTATGTATTATCATCAAATACTACTTCCATTTCAATATTTTGGATGAAGATGAATGCGGCCATTTTCGTTTTACACGGACACCGTCTAAAATTTAACTCAAATGCTGGAATTGTGAAGATTTCAGTAAGTTAGCATGACCTATTGTTGCTAGAACCCAATATATGTGCATTGTATTGTCAAAAACAGCCCATATGTATGTAGCAGAACCATTCTACTATCCAATGAATAACTACAAGTTTACATTTTAACAATTTTGTAAAACTGCTATATTTTGGGGCCGAAAAGGGGCCTTACCGGGCCTACTCCTTTGTGAACTTTTAGAAACTGACAAAATTGCACAAGATTCAAAAAGTGTAACTGACTCTTATTACTTTGTGAGTAAAACTGATGCAGCATCAGATATTAGTTGTGACAAAATTAGTCTCCCAGGAAGAGGGTGGTCTTTAGATATAAACTTAAGTATAAATGAAATTGAAATTTGTCTGATTTGCGATAAACATTGTGCAGATAACACAGTTTTGGGTGATACATTTGTAGGTGCAATGCCTGGTCTCATAGATTATGCTTTTGAAAATATTATCATCCTCAGATTGAAAGAGCCTTGAATCTGGAAATAATTATTACACTTGTACAAGCTGTAGGGATTTATTAACTATAGACACTATTGATAGATCTGAAATTCAGGAGTGTAATCCGTCCGTTAATAGCACTCGCCTCTGATGACATTAGTTGTCCGTCCATAGTGAAAGTTTTAAATGCAAGGGAGCTTGGAAATAAAAAGAATAGTAGGAGTAAAAGTGTGAGTACTACAAAGTCCATTGGAAACTTACCAAGACGTATAAATATTAATAGAAAAAGTATAGATGTACAAAATTTAGCTATTAAAACTGACATTTGCTATAGTGATACCAAAATTTTGAACAATTTACCAGATAAGGAAAAACAATTAAAAGCTGAAGAGCGTGAACTAGCTAAAAAAGAATCCGCTCTCTAAGTAAAAGAACGAACAATAAATGATACAAGTAAGAAATTAGCTGCAGCACAATCGTATATATATACTTTGGAAAAGAAAATTTAAGAATAAGAACAGTCTCTCATACGTATGCTCTGTACGTAATGTTGGTCCAGGTTTTAGCTAGATAAATATTTCAAGGTCATCAGACTGGGATCCCGCTATATATAATCACCTTGTTCTATAAATAACGTAATATGCACATTTATCTAGACAGACGAACCAGTCTACAAGGTCATAAGATTTGAAATCGAGGTTGTAATATTGACGCTATTTTAACTACCAGTTGGAAAAAAACTGATACAACTGAATAAAAGAGATATGGGAAAAAAACTGGAGACTAATCGCCAAAAATCAAGAAAGGGTAAATTGAAGGTGGATAATTGTGTTCCTGGACCTCATGATTGTATTCATCTCTGACATTTTTTATCATAGATAATGACTATTTTCATGGAACAATATTTTGCTTTTTACACTTGTGCATGTATGTTGAAGTGACTGTGTTGTAGGTCCAAGGTCACAGTCCATTTTTGACTTAGTCTACTCCAACATGTAACTGGTGACCCATCTGGTTTCTGTGGGAAAACAAACAGTTTTTTTGTTTTTTTACCTATACATGATGCAATTTTCAGTTTAATATTGCAGTCTTTTTGATCATGTCTGATTTTATTAGTACATGTATAGGGACAAGTGTTTATGGGAGATAGATAAAGGAAGATGTGGTGCGAGTGCCAATGAGACAACTCTCCATCCAAATAACAATATAAAAAGGAAACCATTATATGTCAATGTACGGCCTTCAACACGGAGCCATGGCTCACACTGAACAACAAGCTATAAAGGGCCCCAAAATTACTAGTGTAGAACCATTGAAACGGGAAAACCAACTGTTTAATCTATATAAAAGAAAACAGAAACGAGAAACATGTATAAATTACATAAACAAACTACAACTAGTACTGTACATCAAATTCCTGACTTAGGACAGGTGCAAACATTTGCAGCAGGATTAAAAGTTTAAATGGCACCAAACCTTCCCCCCTTTTCTGAAACAATAGCATAAAATCACAACATAGAAAATAATACGATAAAATATCAATTAGCAGGCTTAACTCAATCAAAAAACGTAAATTAATACACTGTGAACGAATAAATTTGATCTGCGATATCTGAATGCAAATGCACAGTTAATAAAATATTAGGGACAAACATTGACTGAAAATATATTTTAGGGTTTTAAATTCTTATAAAATATGGAAAAAAATATAGAAAAAGCTCGTAGATTTATCTATGGAAATTATAAGAAAAACTGGAAAGTCAATGTAACCCTCATCAACAAAATGAATTTCATTTTTTTTATTTGTGTTCTTTTAAATTATTCTCGTTGAAATTTTATTATAAATCACTGATGTATAGATGAGTTTTTTTTTAAACTATCAAAGTACATTTAAATCAAGTCTATATCTTTGGAGAATACACTTTGGTGCATGTTGGTTCGATTCCAACTGTAGACAAACAAATGTACAACAATGTAGTCCTGTGAATTGTTAGTCCCTTTTCTCAAAAGGTTTCTTACATACATTACATGCATTAGGAGGTGTATTTTATTTTTTAATTTTCTGCTGTCTATGACTTCTTACAGGGATATGCAAATTCTTTGATTGAATTAAAAAAAGTACATAGTCTTTTGAAAGCACTCATTATATCTTTCCATAGGTTTAAGATTATATATGACATGTTTAGAAAATGTACAAAACATCATTCACCATTGATTCTTTAAATAAATTGAAAGAATATGCATTAAAATTGATAATTTCTCTATCTTTGGTAACATAAAACTAAAAACATGAACATGCACATCATTTACATAAATAAATTCCTGTATGCCAACATCATGACCATACACTTTTAATCTTTAGTGTAAAAAAATATATGAAATAAATGTTAACAATTGCAAAAAAAAAGAATTGTGCATGGTCATGGAGATTTATACATGAAGTATATTTCTATGAAATTCCAAAGAACATGATAACAGCAAACAAATATATTTAGATAATTTAAGGAAAAGTATCTGTAATAACAAATGCAAGTTATTTTCTGTAATAACCCTATAGAGTTATATCTCTGACTGTTCAATGAAATCAAAATTTTTGTTGAATATTAGCCAAATGGTTGCTCACAAAATTTTCTGAATGTACAGTAAATGAAGAAAGGGCTATGTATAAATAAAGCCCTCTCATCTATTACCTTGATACAGTACAAGGCATCAACATTATATATTTTTCTATCAGGAATTCAGAAATAATGCTCTCCAAGAAAGATTGAGGTTTTCGAAAGATGGTGTTATGTTTACAGTGAGCAGTTTGATTTAACATGCCACTGATAATATGATAACTGACTTTTGACTTGCCTACTTACAACATTTAGAGAAGTCGTTTGGTTTAGTTTTAGTTTTATTTCAGTTTTTCTTTTTATTTCAGATGAAGAAAAAAAGTTTTATTTACACATTCTCAGATTATTATCTTTACCTTTGTTCATGTTGTTGATAATCATTATAATCAGTTAATTATTATTTTGATATGTTAATAATTTTATTTTTTGTCCTTCAGTTAGTTTTTAAGGCTGGAAAATAGAATGGGGGTAAATGATCTCAAGACCCAGAAAATTGACAGTACCATGAATGGAAAAAAACATGGATTAACAAAATAACATAGAAAACTAAAGATGAAGCAATACAAACCCACCAAAAAGAAGAGGGGAACTCAGGTATTGGGTGATTTAATCAGGAAATTATGGCTTCCACTCATAAATCATATTTAATGGGTGTGAATGTTTAATTATGCTCGGAGGATTTAACACTCAGAGGCGGATGTAAGGGGGGGGGGGGGGGGCTTTTCTACGAAAATTTGGTTGCTTATATCGGGAATCACTGAAGCGTGACCGGAGCTGGCCCCCTCTTAGGAAGTCAGTGTGCCCCCACTTATGAAAAATTCTGGATCCGCCACTGACACTTTAATCCATTTTCCTGTGGTCAAAAGATGTCAATAAAGGCATATTTTTAACAAACAGTAAACAATAATCATGATATTGAATCATGCAATGAATCTTTTTTTAACATACAACCCCAACACTGTTGGAATTGCTGGAAGCAACTTTTGTAGAAGAGCACAATAAAACTGATGATGAAAAAATAAAGGAGGCAATAGCATTTAAGTGTATGGTATGCTCATGTTCACCAGGCATCCAGAATTAAGTTCTTAATCAGAGATTGATAACAGCATTATGTATTTGGGGACGTGCTGAGCATAAGGTTATAAACTGTATACTAGTTTGTTATACCTCAGTCAATATTTTCTTTATAAAATAAGTAATAAATAATATGTTTTAAATTGCAAGCACTGAACAGTTGGACCGGTCAATATTTCAGTAAAACTATTTGACCGCAAGCATCATTATATTTCATGGATTTTCAAATGCAGCTATGGGATTGACAGATGTTGAGAATAATGCGTGAGTTACAACATCAAGAGAGATAATTAATATATATGACTATTTGTTTATATATCATACTGAAAATGAATTGCTAAACCTCTTCTACCAATTTGGCAAAAAAGGTTTAAATTTAGTTTAAACAATATTTATTAATAAACAATTTCAAGACAAATATTACAATGTTACATAAAGTACAAATATGGGATTCGGAAACAAGTTTGGAAAAACTTTTATAAATCCGTCTCCCTAAAAAAACCAAAAAACACAATATGACGTGCCAACAGTATATTCATTTTATGGTAGCTTTTGATACATTGAATAAATAAACACACACACACACAAAATAAAAAAATACAACAAATAAATAAATAAGATAAAGGAAAAAAATAAAAAGTGAGGAAAAAAAACAAAAAAAAACAAGAAACAGTCAACTCTTATTTTCTTTTCTAGACAGTCACTGGAACCAACACACACGTCCGACCACAATCAACTACACTGGGCAATCCACTCGATTTTACATCATATTTAAAAAAAAAAAAAGAAAGTCTAAATAAATAATATATATATATATGTTACAGTGAATTTGTATAATCAGTGATTATGTAGAATCCCTGAAATTTTCAGGGAATATGTAGAATCACTGGCCAGTTTAGGGATTATATATAATCACTAAAATGTTCAGGGATTATGTATAATCACTAGAAAAAAACGTCAGGGATTATACATAATAACTGAAATAGTGAAATAGTTTTATTTATAAAGAAAATGAATAAAAGTCAAATAATTTATACTATTAAAACAGCAATACACTGTAAACATAAATTGTAAAATGTTAAGCACAAAATATCAAAATGATAACCCTATTTAATTAAAAATATCAAAATGTTAAAACACAATACAATAAAATGTTAAACACAATACAATAAAATGTTAAACACAATATATTAAAATAATATGCTTCATAATTGTTTTTACCACAATAGCCACATTCCCCCCCCCCCCCCCCAAAGGAATTAGCAACCTCGAACTGGTTCGAGAAAGATACCATTTTTTAAGGCCAGGTGATATCCCTTTTCAGACTTCTGGTGAGAACAATTACCATTATGTTTTTTGGGACTCCCTTATCTTTTACAACAATCTTCTCCTCTGAAACCACAGAGCCAAATCTAATTAAACTTTGCCACAATTATCATTGGAGTATCTAGTTTAAAAATGTGGCCGCCGGGTTACCCGGCCAACCAATCAAGATGGTCGCGTCGCCATGGCTAAAATAGAACATGGGGTAAAATGTAGATTTTGACTTTTAACTCTGCAACAAAAGCCTTTAGAGCAAAATCTGACAGGTTAAATTGTTTATGAATTCAATAATTATATGCCCTGAAATTTTTATTATCTTGAATACTGTTATATTTTGAGATAAACTGTTAACAGCAATAATGTTCTGCAAAGTAAGATCTACAAATAAATCTACGTAACCGAAATGTTCAGTTACCCCCTTCAGGAGTAATGGCCCTTTATAGTCACTTTTGAACAATCTTTATTAATTTGGTAAATTTGTGTAAATTTTTACAAAATATTATTCTCTGTAATTAAAGGGCCAAGTTTATTATAGATCGAGAAAACTCGCAACTCGATACTCGACAACAAGTGAATCTCATTAATAAAAGTGTTAGTGAAATTTGTAGCAGCAACATGAACATCACTTGCATCAGAAATTAGATTTTCCCGATATGAATTTAGAACTTTTTGTTTCACCAAGTCATAATTCCCTCTCTTATAATCCCATATAGGTCTAGTATATGTACGACTTTTACTCAAACCACAATAAATTGTGACATATGTACCATCATGATCACTTATACGTCTATCAATAGGTATTGTGTCTTTATCTAAAACTGGTATAGAATCTGAAACTTAAATAGGACCAAGTAGTAACGAGCTACTTGTTCTTGTGTCAAAGTGCGTGGCTTTGTCAATTATGTGCAGGGGCGGATCCAGAATTTTGGAAAGGGTGGGCCAAGTTATTTAAGATCCCCGAGCGGCGGGAGGCGAACAATTTTTGCAACCTTTTTAGGGCTAAAAAAATATGAAATAAGTGTAACATGCTCTTTTTAAACGTTTCCTTGAGTGGTGCATGTACATTTTATAGTTATTTTAGTCTCAATAGACATTTTTGATACTGTACTCTCCCTACATAAAATTATAGTATTGATCTAAAGCTATGTACTGATATAATTGATGTGGGACTTGTCAGTAAAAGATAGAAATGGAAATTTTCGGCTGTGTGTTTTTAGTTCAGTTATTATAACATTTTTTGTTGTCAACAAGATTTACAATACGATGACACGAGTCAAAAAAGATAAAACAAGAAGTTTTATCCAAATGTTTGGTTGATACGTTTCACTCAACAACATTACGGGAAGCGAGGGGTTCCAAATCAACCAAATACTATGAATGAATCTGTTACCGTATGACAACGAATTTATGGAAGAAAGTCAACAAATGAAGACATAAAAGCCACACCCAGCAGGCAGGTACCAGTCTGGTCTTGAAAAAAGTATTTAATATACAAGTCCAGCGAAACAGACATTCCGGTCAGACATGCAAACCCCGACTACAAAAGAATACGCCCGTGTTTTACTAATCATGTTCATTTAATGCTGAATAGTTTTGTTGGAAATTTTCGTTTCTAATAGCAAAGATATGGACAAGACTATTGTTTTCATTCCAGATTTTTTGTTTGAGGCAAAAATCAGAGTAATGTTTTTTCCATGAAATATCTCAGACTGCCTCCTCAAATCAAGTGGTTCGTACCTTAGACGTTTAAAAGCTTTCTAGAGCTTAAACTGACTGGGGAGCATTATTCAACTATGTGACTTGTTATTTATAAAATAGGCTTGGGAGTTTAGGGTTAAACATGTTTTCGGAGGTAAATGATATTGTGGAACTTTTTTTCATGACAGTGTAATAGTCTATGGGGTATTACCTTCTGTTTGGTGGAATAGTGAAATAGAAGTCAATATACGTTTTGCTCAATCCTGTGTCGCTTTGAAGGCGCCATCCTCAGCCTAAGCAATGTGTTACTGTAATATGAATTGCAAAATGACTGATTGAATCAAGTTTTTTTCGACGCACTGGTCAACTCCACCATACCAAATCACATGACTTTGACAATCAGTAAATACCAGGGAAAAATATATTTATAAGTAAAAAATTGTCGTATATAAATTAAATACACGGGAAATGGCAAAGTTCAAGAAGTCTAGTCTGATTAAGTCCGAGCAAAAGGGGGTAGCGTACGCCCTCTACGCCCCCTCTGAATCCGCCACTGAATTGTTAGTCAGGCCTTTAATGAAAATAATATCTCTAATAAATAACGGTTGATCAGTAATAAAAAAAATATTCAGATCACCTAAGCAAATTATACAATTATTTTCATCAAGGGCGTTTTTCACATTCGATCAAAGTATTGCCAGAAATAAACTGTAGATTTACTTTCCGACCTACAATTTATATTCATCAAAATAGATCGAAGTTTGGTCTTTAACTCAAACAACATACTCTCAATTTCATGATTCTCTAAATCTTGTCGACGGATTATCTGAACGTATTTTTTTTAAATAAAGGATAATACCACCACCATGTGAGTCTTTTCGAACTGGTACTTCAAACCCCATAATAGATATATCATAATCAGTAATATTAAAGTCTAATTGTGTTTCTGTGAAAAATACTATATCATAATCCTCAATGATATCGGCAATATAGTTCCGTTTACTTCTTATGCTTCTAATATTGCAATGGAAAATTGACAATGTTTTCTCGGAATACTCGTGTGTGCGTTCAGGACTCGGGTTCGGTTCAATGTCACCACATATTAATAATAAACTTCGGCTTTGCTTCGAGCAATAGTTGGTATCTCAGGGACAACAAACTTGCTATTACCCTCACACCCAGTCAATAGGTGTATACTGTTGCGTATGGTTGAATATGCATGTTTGGTTTTTTGAACATCCGTTAATTTCAGAATATCATATAAAAATAGTTTCCCGATAAAAACAATAATTTAAAATAATATTTCCGCGTTTAAAATACAAATACTTTTTTACATATAAAACATGGATAGAAACGTAAGTAACATTTATTTTCCCCTTCTTTATAAGTTTATTTAATGTTCAAAGTGCCCTTGATATCAATTAAACCATCTCAATTACAGCACTACCAAAAAATTGTCATTTGCGACTGTCAACTCAAAAACGAACGGTGCATACTAATATAAAACGCTTGTAATAAATACGCTTCTGCAAGATATCAATAAATAGGATGAAGAAAAAAAACTATTGTTTGTCTCAAATGTTCGTTGAATATGATACAATAGATATTGTCAAGTTTTACAAATATTACTTCACACTTTCGTGCATGTCAAATAGCAAATATTGAGACGTACTTAGCTAATTTACACAATGATCATTTTTCTTAACCAGATGGCAATCATTTCAATAGGACTATATATGCCCAATAAGTTAATATACAAACATGTTAAATTTTTAATTCAAAATTAACATCACCAAGCTGTCTAGATATGGGCGAATATTACATGCTTTTTTACCTGTTTATCTAAAGATTAGCATTGCCAACTTACAAAACTTTTGACCTTTTGGAGGAAAGCATATAAAGACAATCTACAACACAGTACATTGCAAACTTTTTATGGTTCGTTTCTGTGTGTGTTACGTTTCGGTGTTGTGTCTCTGTTTTGTCGTACTTCTCTTATATTTGTTATGTTTCCCTCAGTTTTATTTTGTAACCCGGTTTTGTTTTTTTTTTCTATCGATTTATGAATTTTGAACCGCGGTATACTACTGTTGCCTTTATTTTACATGACAAATTATGAAAGATCGGATTCCTGTAAATTGTTGACGGTCTTAGACCGGTAATTTGTTGTTGAATATTCGTGGCAAGTTCCATTTCATATTCTTACAAAAGTGACAAAACAATTGTGATAAAGCTACAACTATTTAATGATCTTCCGATTTCATGCTTCATAACGTGAAGAGTAAACGAATAATAGTTATTAAATGATGCGACTTGAATCATACATACAACTACCCGTTATCATTTAATAAGAGACATAATTTGAAAGATGTATCTATAATACTAAAATTACGAGGTCCAATTTGTCAGCCGTCATCGGGTAAAAACGACAAATCAAAGAATTCGACTTTATATATAACTAATATAGGACAATGGTGTAGATTAAAAGTTACACCACTCCAGACCCTTTTGTTTTCAAAACAATTAATATTGCCAATAATTAACAAGTTCCGGGTCAAATCCGATACCGATACCAATAGTATATTCACCTGTTACCTATAACCTTATCTGAATGTTCCGCATTTGACTGGCGCACCACCAAACGGTGTATTTAGGATTTTGCTGTATACACGGGTCATAATCAAAGGACTGACACTTCTAAATTCAATCATTGTCAAATTGTTCCCTATTGTAGTTTTATTCAGCAATAAGCAAGACTTTCTAAGATAACTAATATAGGACAATGCTGTTGATTAAAAAACACTCCATTCCTGGATAGCCATGACCTTTTGTTTTCCAAATAATTAATATTACCAATAATTGATAAGTTCCAGGTCGACGGGTTCAAACAGAAAGATTTGAAAGCAGAGAAAACTGTGTATCTTATATTCGACATGACTTCATCAGATGACAATACCAATTACTAAAATAAGGCTTATATATATAATTAGGCATAGTTATATCACGGACCCGCGATATCACGGGTGTGTACTTGTATGTTATTAAACATGGTCACATATTCATGATATTGTTTACATGAAAACTTTTGTTTTCAGACATTCATAGGTATTGGAAATCTGGTTGTTATTATTTCATCAATTGGTAAATATTCTTACTGCTATGAAGAAGATTTTGCACTATGAGTATTAATGTTAAAATATATTATACTAAGTCATTTTTTGTATTTTTTTACAAATTTTTATTTTTTATAATTTTTTCCCTATTTAGATATATAATTTGTACAACATGTAGCTTAAAAATAAAGATCTGTCACCTATGCTTTTCGTTTAATTTTAGAAGAAGTATTTTGAAAATTACTTTTTGGCAAAGTTAGAGAAGTTTCTATTTTATAAACACCTTTGAAAAAATATAACACCGAGATTAAAATTTGTTTTTCTGTTCAATTTAGCATATGCCCAGATAAAGGTTTATGTACAAACTGGAGGCAAAGTTGAGTTGAGATGTCCCCAACCTTCTTCTTCATCCTCAATAACTTGGTTTGGTCCTCAAATTGTCCCTCCAATATCAAAAGGAAACAAAATATATTGGAATACAGAAGATAATAGGATAAGCATCAGTGGTAATCAAAGCAAAGGGCAGTATAATCTACAGATTATAAGAATCAAAACTTCAGACCTGGGAACATATAGATGTTCTGTAAATATCGAAGGCATTTCGTATCAACAAGAGTTCAAAGTTAATATAGGGAGTATGTATTTATTATAGAATAATATTGAATAAATATAAGAAAAGAAATAGCAACAGCGTAAGCAATAATCAAATGAAACAACTAAATCATATCTATTCAAGATTTGTCATTGTATTGCTTAAATTCGTGGAGTTGTTAAATTTAGAGCGGCTCAAAACCTTACTTTATTTTTTAATTCACCTTATTTCAAACATAAGTCAAGACGAAATGGTAATTCGTCTAATTTTTATTTTGATTAGGACCACCTGAGAATCTTACTATACTTAATGCACACAAAGATAATACTCTAACTGGAACCGAAGGTAAAGAACTGCTACTACAGTGTATGGTAGTCAACGGAATGCCACAACAACTCTTAGAATGGATACGTAACGGAGAAACTCTCACGAAAAACAGAACTGATGTTTTAAACTTTACCTTTATACCAAAACATACAGACCACTTAAGTCAGTTTACCTGCAAAGCGAATAGTTCTACTTTGAATGCGCTTCTTGTTCAAAGTGTAACCATCATTATTTTTTGTAAGTACCGTTAGTAAAAAAAATAATTTCCATTTGCCTGTACCAAGTCAGGATTATGATCATTTTTATCATTTGTTCGTTTAAAGTTAATGAGCTTGTGATTTTGCAATTTGCTTAGACATTTCAGATTTTAATTTTCCTCTAAGTTTGCGTGGTTTTAAAATTTGATTTTGTTTTTAATTCGTACATGTTTCATTAGTACATTAATATAAAAGTGATACGGACATGTACAATACCAAAATATTGTAAAATAAAAAGGAGTTTCTGCTCCAAATGTGGCAACCATCGTGTTGCTGATGTTAGTAGAAATCCGATGACAAGTTTTTTTTCTGGCAACTCAAAAAAAAAGAAGACAGACATGGGATTATGACAACGAAAACATATACACACACAACTTACAACCGTTGTCGAATTGAGTCCTCAAAATATTTCAAATGGATGACTTAAATTACAATTTGTTGATGTGCAATAACCAATGAGTCGTAAGGTACTTGTTAACAGGAATATTTTGACCGTCATCATTCAATCTACTAGTTTTTTTTATTAGTTTTCAAATAAACTGATGCGGTTGCTAAAATTGAATGATGAAAAGTTATATTACTTAAATAGATTCAGGCAATATTTCGTTTCGCAAACTAACTTGACAAACCTTCTTCGTCAGTCAATCATGTCTTCTAGTGATAATTTAATGATGATATACTTATTATCACAAAACGTGATGATAATATTATGTGTATTTTCATATCATATTTATATATATCGTCAGTCGTTATTAATGTATGAAAACTCACTGTATTGATATGAAATGTCGAGTTCATTCCCCTTATTGCAACGAAAGTTTTCTTATATCTGTAAATTTTGGCTTTGTCGTTTTATTCGTCCTTACATACTAATAATTCTTTATACATACTTGCCTTTTTGTATTCCTCATAATAGTTATTAAAACGTTCTCTTGGTATGGGTAAATGTGTTGGGGCATTTCTAGACATTAGTATTTGAAATCGGTTAGAGTCAATGGTAGTTTAAACAAAAAGAAGAGACTTGGAGTAGGATACAACAACAATTAACAACGATGATCAACAGTAAACAGTAACTTTGTTACTATAACTGAAAGGTACATGAAGATATCCATCTAATTGTATCTTTTTCTTCTGTCTGTAGTTTGCCTGATCCAGAATTCTATATTATGGTGCGAATATACACATTCTCGGCCTGATTTTTAGCAGCTTTAATTTCATTAGAATTTGTTCGAAAAATACTTTGTAAACTAAAACTACCAACACGGTGTCTTGAATAAAATCATATTACACGTTCAAATCAAGTATTTTTTAAATCACTAGACCAAAAGTAAAAATGTAAAATAATGTAACATTAATTTTTGTCATACATTTACTTGTTTACATGTACTCATCAAGAACATATAAATGGGCGATTATTCCTATTTTATAATATTAGAATGATAATTATATTTTAAAACTAACTAAAAGATTTTTTTTTCTAATTGTGAAGATGCCCCACGAGTATATTTTAATAAGAAGGAAATATCAGTTAAAATCATAGAGGGTCAACCACTCACAATTGAATGTAATGGGAATGGTTATCCAGATCCTGCTAATTATACATGGATAAAGAAAACGGGATTATTTTGGAATTTGATTTCAAAATTACCAACTCTATACATAAAAAATGTAAAGAGAACTCTCAGTGGACAATATGCATGTGAAGCATCAAACATGATAGGGACTGGACGAGAAGAACTAGATGTGATTGTTATGTGTAAGTGTCTAGCTGTGATTTCTAACATCTTTGTAAATATGACCATCTTATGATCTAGGTGTATTAAGGTATGGTAATGATCGTAAACACAATGAAAAAGAGGGTAATTTTCGGTGGTCACTATGTTAGGTGTTTGCTTTAATAAAATAATCATACATTGAGATTTCAATTATGTACGATAGACGTGCACCTCATCTAGCAAAGACTCATCATTGACGCATAATTTAACAAAATAAAAAAGTTAAAAAGCCAAAATAAAGTACGATGTAGAAGAACATAGCGGACCATAAATTCCTAAATGATTTGCTATATTCTGATAAAACAATCGATTATTGTGGGCGAATATCCCAAGTATTTTACAAGTTTTGTTTACAGTAAATTCATAAATATGAACATATATATATAAATGTTGTGTACAAGATGTAAGTTTGTACAAATTATAATTTGTACAGGGTTTTTGTACAAGTTATAAGTTTTTTTGATACCTACCTTCTTGCAACAGGTGATACAGGTGTATCTTATAAAATTTACCAGTGTATTGTTTTAAATAAAAATAAATACACATCAACCTGACATTTAATCCTATTCTCCTAGTCTTCAATCTGGAAATGAGGATACCAGAATGGTTTAAATTCTAACTTTTTTTGTCTTATACCATATTCATATCCATACATAATCTTTGTGTGGTCTTATAATGTTTTTGTTTCAATGCTCAGTATTAGACTGTATTATGAAGTTGTGAAAATATGACAGAAATATGCGAAGCAAAAGACTGTGTGCTTGCATCATCCATTTTTGTTCAGCAGATCATAAAACACTGATAACTTGTACAATAAATCGGTAAGTGTACATTACAACTTGTACACAACATATACATCATTTCAACACATAAATGCCTCCATGAAAAGGTAGCCATCTTCTGTTTGTTTAAATTATATTAAATTCAAATGGCATTGTATGTAAAGTAACAATTAATATTATGTATTTTCAGATGCGCCTGATGTAGATATTCATTACAATAATTACACTAGAGAAATAAACACGAGACTATTGTCATGCAATGCAACTGGAATCCCCAGCATATACAATTTCCATGATTGGGAACATAAATCTGATTATGGTGACCACATCCGTTTTCTGTCTGGAAGTAGAGATGGCATTCTATATTTACCAAATAATGTCAAGGACAACAAATATCAAGACAATGGGTATTATAAATGTACAGTGGGCAACCACATCCCTGACATAAATGGCAATTTAAAACAAAATGCTGAAGTGTATTTCAACGTGAAAGGTATGATGTGATAGACAATTTCTGTCTAAAAATATAATTTGCTTGCTATATAAAAACATTTAAAACATTTTCAGTTGATACATTTAATAGCATTCTTAAAATTGTACACCATATTACATTTTGTACATATAATGTAATTTTATTTTCAAATTAGAAGTTTGGTTGTCCAATAATTTTTCGTATGTTAATCTCTTTATTTTGTCTTTGTTAGAACAGTAAATGTCTTAGGTGCAATAAGTTATTGCTATAGGTTTACATTAAGCGACTTAATCAAACAAACTGCAATGTTCGAATGTGTGTATTTTATTTCGAAAGAGAAGAACATCTTATTGTTTATATGAATACTTAAGAAAAATAATAAATTCACAAAATATGAAACTGGAGTTGATAATTTCTGCTTTACTACATGAAATGTTCCTATGTAAACAGACTCATTCTGTAACAAGCCGTGCTAGTACTAGGTTTAAAAAAATGTAATTATCTTCCCCTAATTTGAAATTCATTATTTCCCTATAAATATGGAATTTCAATAGGGTGAATGATACTTATTTAATCGCAAACTATATTATTAATCTTAAAAGTTCATTAGCATGTAATGAAGTTTCTTTGTTGTTTGAGACGGTTTTCGATACACAGATTTTATACTGTATCAAGGTCGTTGTCAATGTTTTCATGTTACGTATATATTAGCTGCAATAAGTGAAATTAGGCATAAAGCTTTTAAATCCTAGGCAATACGCTAACTTCTATGCCTTAAGTCTATTGCCTAAAATATAAATGCGAGTAAATAAAACTATTATAAAATTATATATTATAGCAAGTAAAAGTTATCATTTTCCGCTCTAAATATGGTAAATATCAATAATATAGTTTGTACTAACAACTAGGTCACAGAACAAACACGTTTTATGGGATACGGACATTTTATAGAATATGAAACTATACAAGTCACGATTTCTAAATTCTATGAAAAAGATGGCGTTTTTAATCGCAAACGACGTCGGTGACCCCATTTTTTTTATTTTTCTTATTTTGAAGACTTCAACTAGCCTATAGTAAAAAATAAAATATGAAGAAAATATTATTGGTAGATCTAAAAAGACGGATTTGTCTTTGAATATTTGGATTTACATGCTCATTTGAAAAAATCATTCACATCTGGACAATGGTTGATGGGTTGCTTCCACATTTAGTTCTGGATTTGATTCTGACATATTAGGGGCATTCACAATGTTTTCTGTAGTATTTTTCAGTTTTATAAAATGCTTTTAACTTTCGAAAATCCCCCCTGACAACCAATCAGACTATAGTGTGAAGTTGACCAAATGCGTAAAAGTACATTAAACGATACCCAAATAGCTTGTAGATACATTATTCTATCAATAAACTCACCAAAGACAAACATCAAATACGACTGGCATATAAGGATTGTAACGATAGTATGTGGATAAATCTAACGGTTTTCGAAGTCTGTAGTGACAGCTAGTCATTACTGCAATGGCTTCCATTCTTACGATTATAAAAAAAATAGGTGGCGTAATGGGGAGATAATTTTGACGAGTTAAAATCCTGACTGCACTATTTAGTTATTTAATCATGCGTTCTCTTCAACCGTGACCAGTGTTTATGTACCTTTCCAAAATACCATAGAGTTCTCTAGGAAGACATAATTTAAAAACTTCCCTTAACTTCTCGTTGACTTAAGTTATAAACCTCTAGAGAATTATTATAATTGTTATAAAGAATCTCGCCCCTTTTTTATTGGATATCATACAATCATTTTGTTTTATTTGTAATACCAAAAAGAGTTAATTCTGTTGTGAATTTGAAATTTTTAAAACTTGGAGATCTGTCAAATGAATGTATATTAATATTATGAATGTAACTTAGAAACAACTTTATATCAGGAATAAATCACCAGAGTTCACGTATTGCCTAAAATTATGTTTTGCAATAGGTTGAATAATCATCATCAGATTTCAGGAAATAAGGCGAATGCCTGAAAATTTCAGGCAATAACTTAATGCCTAGACGTTATAGCTTATTGCCAAGGATTTAAGCTTAATGCCTAATTTTACGTATTGCCGCTAACATATATCAATTTATTTTGTAGGCAAACCCTTTTTCGTCATTGATAACACTGACACAGTCTATGGTGAATACCATCAGTCCGTGTCCATCGCCGTCAACATCTTTAGTAATCCAAAGTATACATCCTTAGAAATATTTGATAAGAATGGCGGTGATATCAAATCTAGACCGCACCTGAAGGTGATAGAGGATTACACATCCATCATTGATACATTTCATGGAACAAAAGTTCATGTCAAGGGATACCGAATAACAATAAGAATTGAAAATCTCACTGATGAATATTTAACGGAATACGCCTTTAATGTAATGAACACTTTTGGCCAAAGTCAACATAGATTTTCACTGCTTAGAGCAGGTCAGTAATTATCGCTTTTCAAAAAGATAAAAAAATGTATTAACTTTTTTTACTTGTTTTTTTTTAGTACCTTTTTAGTTTATCCGTTTTATCAAACGTTTGTCTCAATGCTATATGTTAAAATGTTTTATCCTCGAGCGAAACATTGAAAAGATATGTATTGGTTGTTTGGGAAAATCGATACCTAATGATGTTATAATACTGGATACGTCAAATGACTATCGTAAAAGCTTTTGATATACATCTGTTAAAACGGTTGTTCTTTTTAATGTATTTATATTTATATGACACCACATAAGGTTTTATATCACACGACTGATTTACATGGGCTGCATAGTTTGCGATAAATCCCCTACAAAGTATTCTTTATAACAATCGTGTATGAGCAGCAAAACGTTCTGCAATTTCTTGAAAACACTCATTGTATGAAAATTCTAAGTATGAAAGGATAGTGCAAGCTAAATATCAAGTGAACCTAGATATATATTGTTTCTGCGGAAACAATGTTTTCCAAATAGATAGCACGTGGACATTTTCTTTTACAAGCCATTATATTTCAAACAGAATGTAAAATCAATTACTGTTATGACATACGAAGTATATTATTTTAGACCCTCCAAAAATGCCATTAAACGTAACATTGATGCCGGTTGCAAATGACGTGGAAATAGAATGGAAAACAAACTTCAATGGTGGATTTCAGCAATACTTTTATATAGAATATCGTGACCAAGACAGTACTATTTGGAAACAAAAGTTAGCATTCAATACTACAACCAATGCAGGCAATTCCTTCACAGTTCACAATCTTAAATTCAGTCGAGTGTACATCTTTCGAATGTATGCTCGAAATAGAATCGGGGATAGTGATAAGACAAATGAGATGTTTGTAACAATTAATCGTAAGTATCTCGATTAATGTTGATAAATATGCATTCAAAGTAAGCTAAGCATAAATTCATTGACCACAAATTCCTTTACTTTCTATTTTAATTTTAAAATATTTTCACATAAGACTTGCGCATTTATTCATTATATTATATTGGAAAAATAAACGATATTGATGAATATAGGCATAGACGTGTTCAATATCAATGAAGCACCCACTAATGACACATAAAAGGTTAAACTTTTAGACAGAAATAAGTCCCACACATTTGTTGATTGCAAATCTGGAAATAACAAAAAAATACTTTAACATGTAAGTTATGCAAAGATTCAAAGTAAATGAACCAAGGCTGAAGGTACAGGGTTATACAATCAAATGTGTCAACCCAAATACAAAAGACTTTTCATAAGTCGTTACTTTTAAACAAAACTAAAACCCAAACATTAACTGGTAAACTATTGAAAAGTGTTTATGTCAATAAGCCATAAGTAGGGTATTTGTATCAGATGTGGCAATTACAATACAATAATGTACAACTGCATACCAAATATTAGATATTTTGCATTGGGTTCATCTTAAACTGACCAAATCACCACTAAAACATGAAAAAGAAACAAAAGTGTGAGGGTCAAAGGCCATGAATGAGAGGGCGGGGAAAATTCATCTCTATGGTGAATATATGTGCTAGTGCGAATACAACTCCACACCAGTGGTTCACCACAAATTATACCCATTTATAAAGAAGTGCATCAACGATTTGTCAAGCTCAAATTTGGTCCTAGTTGAAAAATTGTTTATAATTTTGTAATGGAGAAAAATTTTCACATATATTGAAGTCGAGCCTCGTGTCCAGTTTATTGTCAGCTATGTCTTGTATGTTAACTGAACTTAGCTGATAGCTTGGGTGAAGCTGTCTATGGTTTTTACATACTATATCAAATCATGTTTTTTCTAATTACATCTTGCTGTATTATGTGTTATTGTCGCATCATTCGTCGTAAACATTTATTTTGTGCATGTTTGCTTCAAATGCTGAATGAAGTTCCGTATTCTTTCAGAGGAACACTCAAGTGTTGTATTCTATAGTGTTGTGACGGGGTCTTCTTCTGTGGCATTGTTGCTGATTATTGTAATAACTGCATGTGTTGTTAAAAGATGGTTTCGCAATAAAGTCCAGATTAATCACAGTTCTACACAGACCTATAACATTGAAGCCGAGCAATATGATGAAATCGATGAGGATCAAATTGTAAAAAGACATGATTTAGAAACCATTGCTTGTGATAATATACAAGAAACAAACGTTGACATCGATTATGAACAGCCAGTTGATCCGTTGAGTACAGATAGAAGCGATAATATCCAGTTAAATGAGTCGTCTTCAGACAGCGAAAGCAGCGAAAATGAAACTGATGAAAATGATACGTTTACAAAGGACATCGTTGTCAATTCATATGAACAGTTAATTGACAATCCAGAACAACCTTTGCCATACGACGCACTTAATCAGTGATTTTATCACCGTTTATGTTTACTATTTATTTTATTGAGTGGTAGTCAATTTTGATATTATCATATATTGCATAATCCATTTTGATAGTTTTCATGATGCCTGTTAAAGTATTTAGATTTTTTTCTATTATATCGTTTGTCCAAAGAAAAGATAAAAAATGACAAAATTTATTTAAAACTGATGCATTGCATTAATGTGACAAGCATGCTGGGAGATGTGATATGCCCCTTAGGTATCAATTATGGGTAATTGATGAACAATGTGGTAGTTTGCGTATTATACATTTTCAATTCTTTCTTATTGTACTTTTATGTTGAGAAAGTAGGATGTAAATAAACTAGCGTCTATTGTTTTTTTGCATCTTTACATTAATGTTTGTTGAAATCTATGATGAAAATTATATTTCAGGAATAAGTTTTTAAAAACACCTTAATAGTTCAAAATTAGGGTCAAAAGTCGGATATTTGGTATTTTGTGATAACATATGAGTAAAAGCCAAATATGTAAGTAAAATCATTAACTTCTGATTTGGATGAATGAAATTACAAAAAGTTTAAGGACTTATGTATGAAACACACTAGCGCCCTCCTAATTGGTGAATCTTGTTGATGAATGGCAAATAAAGCAGTATCCCTATGATATCTTAAAAGATAAAGATAAAAGAAACTGTAGTGGAACAATACTTTGAATTTACTATGGTATGTTTACCTTGCTTTCACCAAAAGCGTGCATCCCTGTTGATTTTCTTAATAAAGGTGGTACCCAACACCTTGACTTAAATTAATTTGGCTCGTTTAATTTTCATTAAATTTTGACATAATATTTACTTTGACTTTTTGAAAAAAATATAAAGTTTCCAAAAATTTGAACCAATTACGTACTTTATCGAATACAATTGGTTGGATATAAAGCAGTTTGACAAACACTAATTTTGATCATTGAGAAACTTAATATTTCCTCAACAATGCAACGTTATTAAAACGTTTAGCTGATTTTACAGTTATCTTCCAGCTTTGTTACATATAGAAGCTTTAAAATGAATGCATAATGACGGAAATAAACGTATGTATGACATTCAGACGTATTTCCCATTACCGTGGTCTACCAAAAAAGATCATCTCCATTTCAAATTAAGCCAAACACTAATAAAAACAAACCATTGGTTTGTTTCAAAATATTTCAAGGTATATTTTATTAATCAAATCTTAACCTATTTTGTGTCAAACAATAGAAGTAAAATCTTTTCGATTTTTGAAAATGCATTTTTTATCATCAAAATGATATTTCATCAATTTGAATGGCACGACCTTTGATTTGCTCTTGGATAATTTCGGTCTCGTCCAATCGACAGCCACCGTGCAGGTTTAAGTTTATTTCATTTGCTTTAATGGAATACAAACAAATAAAAACAACACGTGTATTAATTGCATGCGTCCGACGCGCTTTTATGGATTTACTTTCATCTGGAACGCTGAAAGCCAAACATTGATATTTGAGGGATGTATAAGTACTGAATGAGTTGAAGAGCTGTATGATAAAAAATACCTAAAACATGTAGCTAAATGAATATAAGGTCAACTTTACCTGAGGGAATTGAAACTTTAGTTTCTCCATAACTTCAAAATTTATAAACGGACAATTTTAGAAAGGTTTTTTACAAAATAACTGATGATACCAACATGATTACCGTAAATGTAACCGGAAGAAAAATATGATGTAAACAGGCATTACAATATTAAAAACATTAGAAACAAGAAAGTTTTCGTCAAACACTAAAAATACAAAGAAGCAAGCGATAGTCAGTAACACGGAGACAACAAACGGGTAATGCATCGAAGGGGAAGCAGTTCCTCGTCTGTTTACTAGTTCTATTTATATTCATTTTAATTTCAATTCAATTTATGACGTTTTATAATTAACAACAATTGCGTCTTTCCCTAATATGTATTTCTGTGTTACAGCTTATCTGTTGAATAATTGCTTTGCTTTACAGTTCCTAATTGAATATGCAATGTGTTTTTTAATGTTGATTCTTTAAATTGAGTTGAAAGGTAAAAAATGGGGAAATAAATGTTTCATTTCCTTTTCGAAACTGATCATTAAAACATATATTTATATGAAAATAATTTGTTCCGTATATTGTTAAGTTCAATGTAATCCTTTGTTTTAAAATACTTCCCGTCAAATGGTTAAAATAAAAAAAAAACTTTTCACATGAAATGTATCATACAGAAAATATGATGAGAAAAATAAAAACTTTTAAGACAGACAGACAGATACCATAAACTTATTGACATATAAACATGTCAGCCAGAGTTTGAGCTTGTTTTGCTATATCTATAAAAACAAGATTGACGAAAAAAGGTCATTTATTCAAAATCATAAAATGCAAAAAATTACAATTTGCAAATAAAACATTTGACATAAAAGTTCATAATTAATATGCAATTATAATACATAATTAATACGAAATTACATCAACTAAAATCATATCAATTGAATAAATGACAAATTATAGCAAAGGTGGGGAGAAAAATCTGCCACAAATACACTCTTACATTAAGAGTGGATCCCCCACCCGAAGGCTCTGGCGACGTGAATCCAGTCTATGTACATAAAATTCATGTTATAAAAATCAATTATGTAAATATAAAAAATATTAAGAAAAGACAAATAACAGATTGCAGCTACAGACCAGGCAATGCTGACATCCATAACATGCTCTCAAAACAAATCACAAAACATATAATAATGTACACAACTGTACAAATAAAAATTGAAATTAGCATTTCTTATGGCAATGATTAATACAACAGACACAGATATTAAATAATTAAGTGACAAATGTTTTGGCAGGCAATGCTGACCCAAAACGTGCAATTAATAACTTAAAAACTTTGCATCCTTATATATTTCATAAAAGCACTCGATTTCCATCTTCCCATCCCTTGAATCACGGAGTGGGGAATTCCCCTAGCAGCAGCAGAAGTCGCAGCCCCTATCCTGAAACTGTGTGCTTTATAGTACCGAGTATCTAAACCGATGAATGAGAGAGCCGACTTTAAAGAGGTGGTGAAATAAGACCTAGTAACTGGAGCTCCAGACTTAAATTGGAACAAAGGTCCACTTGAATGTCCAAATTGAGACAGATAGTGATGTACATGAGTGACTGGACACGTAATATTATCTGCACAAATCGGGATATAAATGGTTTTTGGATGCAGATCACTGTGTTTATAATATGTCATGGTTATAGACATACCTTTCAAAGTACTATTTTCACGATCAAATGATATGTCGCCAACCTGAAGCACCTGCTTTATATCGGAGCCGCTTTTGGTCGATATCTCACCTACTCGTAAAAAGGCATAAAAAGCAAGTAGAAACATAGCCTTAAGGGCTAATTGGTTGTCTACATTAACAATTACACACGGCACAGAGTCAACTAATTTTATCAAAATGTCCTTAGTTATTGGTAGTCTAGGGTCATTTTTGCCTTTCAAATTCTGTACACCTTTCAAAATTTTATGAATAACAAACATATCTGTTGGATCAGGCCAACTATTTGATTTGTGCACAAAACTCAAAGCTGATATATGGGTGGCGATAGTTGATGGACTATTATTTCGTAAGAATAAATTAGCAATAAAATGAGATAGGAGTATGTGGGAAGATGGAAATGGTCTGCATTCAGCATAATACGTCTCACAAAATTGTAAATAATTATTTATCATTCTAGAGTAAGATTTGTGTGTAGCATCTGATAAAGATGCTGTGAATAGCTTAGCAACTACAGAGTTAAAAATTGCACTGGAACTATTGTCTGTTTTGGAGACAACCATGGGGCAATCAGGCGCACTTTCTGAAAAGAAAATCGAGAGAGGAGATCACAAACGACATTATGATTTCCTGGGATATGCTTAGCTCGAAAGTATATATTATGCTTTAAAGATGCTAGGACTAAACGTCTTACAAGTCTCATAATCACGCTGACCTTCGAAGAAGTTTTATTAATAATTTCAACTACTGCAGAATTTTCAGTGAAAAACAAAACCTTACGATTTTCTAAACATTTGCCCCATATTTCCACAGCTAGCACAATAGGAAAAAGTTCCTTAACGGTTATATGTTCAGGTTCAATTTCAGGAGGCCAACTACCTGTGAACCAGTCATTACCAAATACAGCTGCAAAGCCTCCATGCACTCCTGCGGCATCGGAATAAAGTCTTAAAGTATCCGAGGACACCCAGTTGTCAAATAGAAAGCATAATTTTCCATTAAAATGTTCTATAAACTCGAACCAAGCCCTCAGATCCGCTCTTGCTTCTGCATTTAAGGTGATACGGAAATGAGGATAAGTGTGACCTAAAGTGAGATTTTATTAATCTTCGCAAAAAAGCTCGACCCGGTATGATAACACTGCATGCAAAATTTAATAAGCCAATTAAAGATTGCAAATCTCTTAGAGTCACACTTCGCCGTCGTTTGACGGAAACTAGCATATCATATATTTTCTCGATCTTATCAGAAGGCAACCTGGCTATCATTTCATTAGAATCAATTTCGATGCCATAAATGGTTAAAACCGTGGTAGGAAATCGAGTTTTTTCATGTTTGATTGGCACTCCAATCGTTTCACATAACTTCAAAAAGGAATGCAGTGCATAGTCACAAGCTTTACTACTGGCTTTACTAACAAAGACAAAATCATCTAGAAGACGGGAAACGTTAGAAATACCGAATGAACTAGTTAATATCCAATGAAGGGCAGTTGAAAATTTTTCAAATAGCTGACACGATGAAGAAAGGCCCATGGGAAGACAAGTATCATAGTAGAATTTACCATTCCATGTAAAGCCTAAAAAATGGTAATCATCTGGATTTATGGGCAATAAACGGAATGCATTTTCAACGTCCGCACGTGCCATAAGGGCTTTATGACCTTGACTTTGAACTAGATGAATGACATTTTCAATATTTTCATAAGATACCGAAGTATATTCAGCAGGGATTGACGAATTGACAGAATTTCCTTTAGGAAATGACAAATCATGTATAACTCGGAATTGACCTGCTTCTTTTTTCGGTACAAGACCCAATGGGGAACAAATAAAATTAGGAAAGGGGGGCGAATTAAAAGGACCTCTATACCGCCCTTTCTTAATTTCCTTTTCTATTTTTCCCGTCACAATTTCAGGTTTATCCAGCGCACTTTGATGATTTTTACAAGTCAGAAATGAAATGTTTTCACCAGTAGCACCTAAATTAAAGCCCTTTGTAAAACCATTAATCAAAAATTCTCTTAGTTCCGGATCATAAAGCTCTAAGTATTAACTAAGCATAACCAGTTTAACTGGAGTTGGAAGGTTTACCACCTGTTGGTCGTTTATTACAGATGTCTGAAGCATGTTTTTGTCCACAGTGAACACATTGGTGTTTGAGTTTGCACGCTTTGTTTCCACACATACCAGTGTCGCAGAATCTCCAACAGAAACCGTTTGGGTATTTACCTTGTTTCTGTTGGATTTTACCGAGAAAGGGCGACCTGCTGGTTTTTGAACCAGACGACTGAGAATGTTGCTGAAAATTGCCTGAATGTTTTATAGCCGTAGCCAAACGGTATAATTCATCGTGCAAAATGACCCAATCTAACCTATGAACTACTCTAAGCTTTCTAAATTCTTCATCATAAAGTTTTACTGCCTGAAAGCCACTCTCATAACCAAGTTTTCTCATATTATTTCCATATTTGATCAGATCTAACATCATGTGCGGATACTTAGTAAGATAAATCGATACAAATATATCAAACGCGTTATTCCACTGGTGCATGCTTGAAATTGCTTTTGTGTTTGAATTGGAGGTTGTCATAAGTTTGACACCAGTGGCAATTACATGAATTTCTTCAGTTGATTGAGTTTGTGGCAGTAAGGCAGTAAAATCTACATACTCATTATTGAAAATAATATTTCTATTTTTTTCATTTACATGATATGCTAAAGGCAAGGAGTTCTTGACTAAATTTACAGAGCTAAATGTTATAGGAGTAGTACCTTCCCTCTGTGAGTATAAATTATAGTTCAATGGTTCAGGCATCGAAGTATTGTCATGAAGCAGGCTGGTGTTAGCTGGATGTAAAACAGTATTCATGACGGTTTACGAAGAACTAGGCATTGGTGAAATAGCTATTCGCTGGTTTCTCGTTGTAGAGGTTGCTTGAGATTGCTGTGCTGGTGGGTTAACTAACTCAGCTAGTGGCGGCTGATATTGAGATGTTGGTTCTTGAGATGTTGGTTCTTGAGATGTTGGTTCATTCGACCGCATACGGTTAAGTAAAGCCAAAGCAATTTCGTCTGCAGTAGGCATTTTTTCAGGAGAACTTGTGGAAGATTGTTCTTGATTTTCAATGGAAATGTTATTTTCGGGTAAAGTTGATGCTGTTGGTGACCTTTTTTGTGTCCGTTTCCTTTTCGCAGGTATGACTACTGGATCTGGCACAGTTACCGAACTGGAGGCTGCTCTCCTCTTTGATTGTTTTGCTCTAGGCATAATTAAGAACTAGAGAAAAGAAAAAGAAAAAGAAATTGTAACAAACCGCTGAATGTATCAAAAAAAAATTTAAATTGGTTTTAATAATGCATTAATATTGGTATGAAAATAAGATTTAAATTCCATCGCAACCCAAAACTACATGTTTCAACGTATTACATGTATTAGCAAACATAATAAATTGACAACATTAATTAAATATCATCAAATATCTAAAAACTGTACATGTATAAAAAAATAATACATGGCAATTATAACCTATGATAGGTTACAATGCAAAAATTATTATGTTCCAAACCAATATCACCGTGACAATAATAACTGAAGTAGCATGAGTTTCATGACGAAGCATAAAACATAAAAATAACACTACATTAACACATATTTGACGAAGCAAATACACAGAGGGCATAAGTACAAGCAACCACGCACTCCGCACCAGTTAAAATATCGTCCACCTTACACCAAGCTAGTAAGGAAAATTGGTTTATTTGCAAAACAAATACACAAAGGTCATAAGTACAAGCAACCACGACCTCTGTACCAATAAAAAAAACCGGTAACCTTACCCAAGTAAGCAAGGAAATTAGATTTGAAAAATTAAATATTAGAAATGATTATCAATAAATGAAATAAAATAAGTGTTGGGTTGCGACATATTTAAAAAAAACATATTTTCATACCGTAAATTCAAAGTAATGAGTAACATATGCATACATTAAAATAAACCACGTCTCATACAGATGCCTAAGGCGGATCTGATACTATTTGCAAACTTTAAAGTACCTTTTTCATTTAAATGCACACCGTCATTTGCTATTAGGGATTCAGAATTAGACCACATGCCTCTATGATGCCAAAACGATAATTTGTCTATACTCTTTATGATCAATTTTACATGTGTATTTACTTCATTAACAATTTCGTTGTAATTATATGGCCGATTAGCATTAAAACGGTGAAAAAGTTGACCGACAATAATATGTTTTACATCATAACCACCAATGATGAACTCTGCAAATGAAGTTATATCTCGAGCTAATAGCTTTGGGTCAACACTATCATGCTTAATATCATTACCCCCAACTTGCAAAAATACAACATCGGGTTTAGCATCAGCTATAATCTTTAATAAGCATGGTTGAAACATACATTTTGGACCTTGACGTACAGTGCCGCCACCAAAACCAAATAGTTTACTAAAATATCTCTTTCGTAAAGAGACAAATTTGACCAGCCATTATGTTTATTGCATAAAACAAAATCATTTAACCTACGAATGAAAGAATGGCCAAAAACAACTGCACGTTTGTCCATAATGAAGGAAAAAGTTAAGTTAATTTAAATTAACAACTCAAATTATAAATACACAAACATATGGTTCGCCTTAACCTCAAATTGCTGAAACAAATCAATCCAGGCTGGAACTTCCAGAAAAATTTGAATTTTACACAGATAAGTTCAAATTATACACAATATTGATTTAAATTTCACGCAATGTTTTAGAATCACAAGTTATCAAGACGAAAGTAAATGATAAAAGGAAGTGCACACATGGCACGTAAACTTGTGCTGACCCCGCAAGATCATTGACCAATAAGAAGTAAGAAATCCACTCACATGGTTTTCTACACGTGAAAAAGTGTTATACAATTTAGACAATTAATCAAATAGCAATGTTATACAAATCTGACCCACTGGTCACTTCAGAGACATCGTAAAATTTACAATATAAAGTTCTCATTCTTTACATCAGTTAAAGCTATAAAACTACAAAATTAATCTTCCCTGCTGTCTTAAATTATTTTATTCCGCTTCTTAATTAGCAAATAAAATTGGTTATTTATGTATCTGTGTATTTCTTCTGGTAAATGTTATTATGGTTGGAACAGAGCTAAATCGTAAGTTTTGGATAAAAGAATTGTTAAGTATGAACATTTTATCTTAAATATAAGAGAACAAATGGTGTTCCAGCAATCGTTGTCGATTTATATAAAGTAATAATATTAAAGTATTTGGTCACACGTTACGTTAACTTGAAGTGAATTCTTTTCTTACCATTTTCTTTGTTTTATCTAAACAGTTATTTCTAGGATTCATGTCAAATCTATAACGAAAATTAAACTATATGATATATGTTCACTGCAGATTGCAATAATGAATTTGGGTTCTATATCAAATTAAAAATTCATTATAGTAATATTTACGTCTCTGAACATAAACCTTGATGGAAGAGGGGTGAAAGTTACCAGAGGGACAGTCAAACTCAAAGATCGAAAATAATTTGACAACTCCATGGCTAAAATAGGAAAAAAACCAAACAGAAAAATAAAAGAAAACAATACACAATATAGTAAACGAAGCAACCCAAACCCCACCAAAAACTGGGGATTATCTCAAGTGCTCCGGAATGTAAGCAGATCCTGCCCCACATGTGACACCCGTCGTGTTGCTCGTTTTATTACAAACTCGGTTAATAATCTAATTTGGTATATAAAAGGGAAGGGGCTGTAGATACGACATAAAGAACTAGACAGTCACGTTGAACTGGAGATTCATAAGTTTTAATATTTATAAAATATGGTAAAGGCATACAGGAAGATTCGTAGCCGGACAAAATCATGTTATATACAGAGCCGGTTATTCATTGCTTAACCTCATAAATGCAACGTGTTTAGCGGATAATTAGTTTAAGGCAATTTTTATTTCTTTAGTCAAAGCAGACAGGTCATCGAACCAACGACTTCCTGCATATCAATATAACAAAAGTGATTCACATTATTAGCTTAAGGGTTATATGAAAAACATTGATGAAAAGTAGTAGCAAAGAAATGCCTGAGAAGTTGATATCTCGTGGTTGTCTTCATATTTTGTGGTAATTGATGGTTTCACACTTATTTTTATAGATAATTCATGGCATTAACAATATTAACATATCAATAAACAAAAGAGTCTGGGATATTCAATCTCACAAGTCAAATACATAATGGCAACATTAACACAAAGATGGCATAACAACATAACAAGCAAGTTTTCAAAATGCTGACCAAAAGCGAACTTCCTCAAAAACCCACGTCGATTGCAGGTGCTACAATAGGAGAGACGGACCATACAGATATAACTTTTGATCTTATTGTTCAGATTATTAACTGAGATGCAAAATGATCAAAATTGCCGTTTAAGAATTGAAAATATTTGTAAGTTAACCGACTAGTCTTATTCGGAACGTCACATTTGAGGAGAAGAAGTCGGGACCGAGGTAACGACATCTGAGTCATTTCCGTTATATATGAAAACAGATATTTCAAAAAGATCAAACTGTTCATAATGGCGGCCGTACACTGTTGAAAAAATAACTCAAACTTCTAACTGTTTGAAGTCATTTGTTTTATTGAAATAAGTAGAATTGGTATGAGTGCAAATGAGACAGATGTCCAAAGGAGACTTAAATGACACGGGCATAGCAACGAAAGGTCACAGTACGGCCCTCAACAACAGTAAGCTGTAAAAATCCTCAAAATGACCAGTGTACAATAATTCAAACAGAAAAACCAACGGTTTTATCTATATTAAAAGGATAAATGAGAAAGACTAATAAACCACATCAACATACGACAACAACTGAATAACATAACATGTTCCTGAAATATTGACAAAAGATACCAGAGGGACAGTTAAACTCAGAACTTTTTCCTGACTTAAGACAGATGCACATCATACCCCTAGCCCGGGACAGTTGTGTTACTGCACAACATAAGAACAAACTATACAAAACAATTAACGACAAACAAATACGCGACACAGCACAAAACAATAAGCAGGTAATGTCAGGTTCATGACTTGGGATAGGCCCAAAAAGAATGTGCCGGTGGTATACCTTTATCTAAGAAGCAACTCTCTACCAAGAAAATCATGATAAGAAAAGTTGCTGTAAAGAACAATTGTGACCTTGTCTGCATAACGACATTCTTATGTTTATATTAATATCGATTTTTTATTTATCATGTTTAATTTAGACAATTGTAGTTTAGAAAACCACTTCTGTTCATATAACAACTGTTTAGAGAAGTACCGTGATGGTAAAGGGAATCCATCAACAACATGTAAGAATTAATTGAACGAATCCTACACAACACAAATCTTAAAACACTGATTACACTTTAAAACGAAAGACTGTTAGAGCCTGATATTTTTTTTAAGTCTTCCTTTCCATTATGACATTTAACAATTCAGCAGTAGCAAAATCTAAAACGGATCGGATTTTTTTTTTTTATCAAGTCAGAGTTTGGATTCTATATAGGATGGAATTAAACTAAAAAGTCGTTTTATCGTATAATAAGTAGAACTCAATGAAATTTCCTACAAAGACTAATGCTTTATCGTGTGCCGTCACTTCGTTAAATTTATGCGCCAAACTTAACTTTTTCGATTTTATACGTTGATTAAATCCAACAACGCCATGACAAACAAAACACAGTAAAACAACACACAAGCGTACTTGTCTAAAGTTCATTAAGGACGGAGCAACACGAACTGAATATAACACTGTGGCTAAACCTTTATAAAACAAGGTGCCCCGAAAGTTAGATGGAAGTTACATTCGCATATATTATTACATTGTACATTCATTTCAGTGATCAAAGATACTACAGGTTTGATAAACAAAACTGCCGGGTTGGTTATTAAATCAGGTACGATGAAATGCTTCTTTTAAGTATTGCCTTTTTCATATTAAATAATATTGAAAAATACAGATTGCATGTTTAATCTTTTTTTTTCTTTCTTATTCGTCAAAATTTAGATTTTTTTTCAAATATTGGAATCCATGTGTTATAGGCAGTTGTAAATTATGGATATTTCTTTGCCTAGCTTTTACACAAAAGTGAAATAAATCGGTGCTTGCAAAAATATAACAATACTTTTTTTCAAAATTTTAAAATGTAATTTCTCTTATCAACAGTGTATCATAGTCTGTTATATCTGTAACACGTTGACATTGTGGTTGAATGTAGTTTCTGCAGAATTTTGGGTATGGTGGTATCTTAGGTTTTCTAAAACATATCATTGTGCGAGCGGAACCTTCGAATATAAGTTCCTGTCCTCGCTTGCTTTTTTGTGTCGTTTTATAAAGAATTTTACCCAAAAAAATATTTTTATTTTATTTTTCTGTCTGAGAAGGATAGAAAACATTTGTATGCAAGAGATAATCATTATCAATGAAAATACAAAATTACAAAAACATAAACTGACATAGTTATTAAGAATCACAGATATCATTGCATCACAAAACCCCGATAGGGTACCAGACAAATGCATACAAGGTACCAGTATATCACAATTGAATTGAAAGTTTTGTGTGTATTAATCAAAATTAACACAAATGACGAATGTTCCAACTTCTGTTGTTTAAATGAGTTTTAGTTTTTTTTAGTCTTAAATGAGTTATCGAACACATGTTTGTTCGAACGAAACAGTACAATTTTGATACGACTTTTTCTACTTTTTCAGATGGTTCGGTTGGTCTTCATGGCATACAGTCTGTTGTACCTATATTTACCTTGGTGATTCTTCCTAGAATAATGATATAGGGCATACATGTGATAAAATTACTGATACTCCTGTTAACAGATATTCAAATGAAGTAACATATTTTGTGATGTGGCGGCTTCAATAGATGTTAAACAGTGTGAAGAAGGCTATTGAAATGTAATAATGAACATCAATTTAATTGCCGTCGTACATTATTGTTATTATTGTTCAAATTTCTTTAATTTCAACAAAGATGGATTCTAAAAGAACTAGCTGCATTTAGTGAGCAATACATTCTAATATTTGTTACTACAGCACTGTAATTTTTCCACATACTTAAACTTTATGCGATAAAATCACCAATTTTAGGTAAATTCATATTTATCTAGGACTAAGATTGATTAGTCAAAGACTTTCCCGAAGGTAAAATGTAAATAAAGACATTTTTAAATGCACATTGTTGTTCCTTTTTTGAGAGTGTTTTCTTTTCTGTGTACTGTCTGATTTTGTATCATGGCTTGATATACAATATAATTTGTTTTCCATCGGCATTCAAAATGTGCTGCCATTCATTTGATATAATAATTATATCTACCAACGCCAATGGGTTCTATTATTTGATTTTCACAAGTTACAGTACGATTTTTAATAACATTTAAACTATTTACTAGACATAATATTTATGTAACTACAATAACAGCCAGTGCATCCTTAGTTTTAGCGATATTTTTATATATCACACTCTCATGTTACAAGAAATGAAATACGCATTCGTGAAGATCAAAGATTTTTTTTATAAAATATCGAAAATGTACAGTATGATTACTTGATATAATATCCAATCACTAATGTCATAAACAATATAAATGTCATAAAACAAATGATAAGTAAATACAATCTCAAGAAAAATCCATCTAATATTTGACTAATATCTTTCCATGTCAAGGAATCTAATTCCCCAGAATGCTTTTCCGTGGTTTCCGGTATACTTTCTTTAGCTTCCCCATATGGTTGCACTTTTCGTCCACACAAACATGAATTATCTTTCCAACATGCAAATTTAGCCAAGCAGCTAGTCGACATCCTCATAAGCCATTTGGGAACTGGGACGTTTTCGTCTTTATGATGACAATCTAATACATATATAGTTATGATGACGGACAGCACACCTAAAGCTAGGACAAACAGTAAGTAAATAGCTGAAATAGAAATTCACTATGAAATTATCTACATGTATGGTGACAATTCAATACATTTCATAGTTACGACTACTCACGGCGAATAAATAGAACGTCAAATAACAAGACACTCGTCTTAGAAAAAAAATCTATATAACTTTAACTTAAGGTAGATCATAGGTTTATATTTCCGTACACAGAATTTTCTCATACTTTGCCAAAATGAAGATTTAACTATGCTTTTTTCGAAAATATACTAAAAAGTAAACTGTATGGGTAACCGTGCTATTTTGCAAGCTACGCGTTGTTCAAAATTGCCTAAATTTGCCTAAATTGTTCATGAAAAAAAAGAGAAATCTATGACAAAATTTAAAATAAAATATGAGAAGATAGGTTTTATAATATATTTTAAGGAATATATAAACAAACATGGTGTCACCGAACTTGTTTTCTTGCTACAAGTGCGAATTTGAAATTTTCCAATCAGTCCAGTGTAATTTATTTACTAAAAGAGTTATCTTCCCTTAAATGGCTAATTAAAAAAATAATTCTGAAAACACAAATATTTGGTATTTCTTTAAACATTTTAAATTGTGCAAAAAATCACGATAATTTCTTTAAATAAATTGTTTAACCAATAAATTGCAAAACTATCTCTAAATTGGCAGATCTTGGCAAAGAATTGGATACTGCGATTGTGCAATCCAAGATGGAAGTATACCATCAATCTACCTTGATATTCCACAAGGTACTTAACTTGCATCTCTAAAAAATGTCACCCGGTCGCAAACTTTCGTTATATTTTAATTGCACTGTTGTCAACCCCACAAAAACTTGGTATGCCATAAATTTAAATTGATTTATCTACAAAATGTTCTATAAACCGCTTAACTTTATTGTCAGAATCATTCGTAGTAGGCCTCTCTGAGTTTGTCAACTGTATAATTGTACTAACCAACAACTGATTGGAAATATTAAGCTCGTAAATACCTAATTAGTTAATAGCTTGAGTAAAAAATTAAACGTACATTTCTTCTAACTTCGTGTTTCTCAATTTGAAGGATGATCGCGACTCTGTTTATAAACAACAAGCGTTTTGCATAATTGCTATAAATTGATATTATATAGAAAATTGAAATGAAAAAGAAACAAAAAATGTAGGTCCGTCCTTTTTGTTTAGATATTGGCATTTGAAAATTATGTGGGAAATGATTCTCTCTATGGTTTTTCTTATCTTTACCATTGCCGTCCATTTCTTTGAATAACACTACAAAAACACTATATCAAATAGTGATGGTATTAGAAACTTATAACAATGCATTGTTACACGTTATTATTTTTATATGTTTATTCACTAGCATACTTACTTAAAACAGATGTAGAACTTGAGGAGGACGGCATGTTGTCAGATATAATAGTGAGATAGACAGCGTATGCTAGTAGCACAGTTAGAGAATATCCTATCCTCTCTCCCGAATCTGGAGGAAGTTTGAATACCATAGAACTCAGGAACGCTAACAGAACCATTGGAATCAGAGAATTCAACACGTGGAACACTGGTCTACGTTTGAACGTTAATGTGAACGTTATTTCTGGTGTAGAAGAACCTTCTCTAGAATTTGAAGTCGTAAAGGCTGAAAATCCTTGGTATGTCCATTCTCCATTCTCCTTGTAGTATTCCAAACGAACAGCTTCCTGCGCAACATATAGTGCTATCTCTATTGACGTATAACCCCACGTGGTAATAATCACATCACATGATTGGGTATCAAAAGGATAATATGTCACATCTGTCTCACAGTGTGTTTTGTAGATTCCAGAGGGTGTCCAAATGACAGAGCCACTCGATTGAACTTTCATCAGGACATTATCGTCACTCACTATCGAAATATCGCTCACGCTACAAAGATGCACAAAATATAGATATTTGACTTTATATAATGAGACTAAATGCCAAGGCAAGCAAAGGGAGTACTTTGAAATAGTTTTCCCTTTTTGATTACAATACAGAATGCGACCAAAAACCCAGTTTTCATTTGCTTGATAATCACGGGCGAAATATGAAACTGGAACTGCTTTCCCTCCTTAGCGCCCGAGTTAACCGCCAATATTTAGTGGTGCTCTGTCTTTTATGGTTATCTAGAACAATATTTTGTTATTATATTTCCTGTTTCATTATGATCTTGGTGAGGTCATGATAATGCAAGTCAATTCAATTGTATGAATATCATAAATTTTTGCCTTTTACCCTCTAATGGATCTACTTTGAGATGACTAAATTTGTATAATGCATAACATATTTGAGAAAATGATAACTGATCCTTGCAGAGCATCTTAGGAATACACAATAAGGTATTGTATCATTGCATAGCATCTTACGTATACCATCTTACATATTCGGAATAAGATAATATAGCAAAGAGGAGCAGCTTACGTATTCGGAATAAGATAATGTATCTAATAATATGTAAAGCTTCTTACGTATTCGGAATAAGATCAAGTATCAATGTAAAGCATCTTACGTATTTGGAATAAGATCAAGTAATAATGTAGAGCATCTTATGTATTCGGAATAAGATCAAGTAATAATGTAGTGCATCTTACGTATTCGGAATAAGATCAAGTAATAATGTAGAGCATCTTACGTATTCGGAATAAGATCAAGTATCAATGCAAATATGTTATGTATTCGAATATTAAATATGAAGTATTATTACGTATATGTATTCGGAATAAGATGATGTATCAATGTAAAGCACCTTACGTATTCGGAATAAGATGATGTATCAATGTAAAGCACCTTCCGTATTCGGAAAACAGATCTAGCATCTTACGTTATCAGAATGAGATAATGTATCAATGTAGAGCATCTTATTCGGAATAAGATCAAGTAATAATGTAGAGCATTTTATGTAATCGGAATAAGATCAAATAATAATGTAGTGCATCTTACGTATTCGGAATAAGATCAAGTAATAATGTAGAGCATCTGACGTATTCGGAATAAGATCAAGTATCAAAGCAACCATGTTCTGTATTTGGATATTCAATGTGAAGTATATTACGTTATATTAATGTATTCGGAAGAAGATGATGTATCAATGTAAAGCACTTTACGTATTCGGAATAAGATCTAGCATCTTACGTATTTTGGAATTAGATAATGTATCAATGTAGAGCATCTTACGTATTCGGAATAAGATCAAGTAATAATGTAGAGCATCTTACGTATTCGAAATAAGATAATGTAATTATGTAATATAATTTTATCAAAACAATATTTGTATCAATACCAATTTAACAAAAAAAAAACAACAAAATAAAAAAACAAGATAATATACTAAGTTAATCCAATATACACAAAACCATACGTGATAAATTAATAATATTACAACATTCAATATCCATGTAACAATAAGACGACTGTCCTCAGTTCTAATGACCTTTCAATAAAGGAGCCAATAATTCTAACATGTCTAAAGGAAGCGGAGTTTAATATATAAAATATTTTTTTTATTATCAGGTAATTGAATAAAATGTTCCTCATCTAATTGTATATCATTATTTAAATTTTGTCTGATTTTTTCGTTTAATGGAGGATAAAATCAAATTCATCTTCGATGACTTTGCAGGTTTTACACAGTCTTTGTTCTTGCGGTAATTTAATGTAACGACCATTTTCTTTTTCAAGACCATGGTCACTTATACGAAGTTTATTGAAAACATTTCTAAAATAATCATCAAACAGTTGTAAGTAAAAATATGCTTCAAGTGAAGGTTTTAAGTTTTTATACAGGAAAAGTTTGCTAATTTCGTCATTTTTTTCTATTTTACCTTTATATAAATCTTTATAACACTCATTTATTGTACTTTTAATTTCTGATTTTGTAAAACATCTTACATATTCGGAGAAAAATAATGTATCCATGCATGTAGAGCACCTAATTTATTTGGAATGAGATAATTAAGTATCAGTTTTATAACGCACGTGAGAAGTCTCATGATGATTATTTCTTGACTGCAGTCTACCCCCTGGACTTCTTTCATGGGGAATCTTGTTTTCATTTAATGAGTATGAGACTTCATTAAATATAAGTTTCAATAACTTAAATAGAAAAGAAAATTTAAATTACGAAAAAAAGAACTTGCACGTTTTATATATGAGAGGTGCACTTTCACAGGGGTAATACGTTTACTTTGAAACAAACGTGAACAACGAGTTTCAACTTTTCAACAATGAAAACTATCGATTGAACGTCGAGCATTCTTTAAAATATAATCTGAGTTAGTCTTAGAAACATCAAAACTTTTTTCAAACAATGAACATATTGACTTACGAATTTTCAATTATAAGAGCCGGTCGCCATATATATTCTTCGTTACTGTAAATAGCCGGTATATTTGTATTATAGGTGGCATCTTGTGACCAGTCTAACCTCTGATCATCCCAAAACTGTAATGAAAATGGAGTACATAGAGACTTGATAAGGTTATGAATGTATTATTTATTTTAAACTGAGTTTTACTGTATGCATTGCTGATGCTTACTCTAGTACATTGGTTAGAGGTACAGGGAAGGATTGAGATCTAACAGAAGATGATTGATCCCGCCGCACTTTTCCACCTGTCAAAAGTCAGGAGCCTCTGCCCTTTTTAGTCTTGTATGTTTTTTTTTAAAGGAGTAGGTCCGGTAAGAGCCCTTTTTGGCCCCAAAATATAGCAGTTTTACAAAAAATGGTTAAAATGTAAACTTTTAGTTTTTAATTGGATAGTAGAATGGTTCTGCTACATAAATATTGGCTGTTTTTGACAATACAATGCACATATATTGAGTACTAGCACCATTAAGTCATGCTAAATTACTGAAATCTTCACAATTTCAGCATTTTAGTTAAATTTTAGACGGTTTCCGTGTAAAACGAAAGTGGCCGCATTCGTGTTCATCCAAAATATTGAAATGGAAGTTGTATTTGATGATAATACATAACATATATAAAGATTTAGGATGAACACGGATGCGGCCACTTTCATTTTTGACAAAAACTATCAGAAAAGTGACATTTTTTCGCATATTTGGTAGATTTTTCTTATTTTAGCTTAAATCGGATCGTTTTTAATGACTAAAAGAGTTAAATTTCACAAACAATAATTGAATCAAATGAAATAGACACTTAAGTGAATAAAAAGTGGTCAAAATCTTTCGTCAGATGAAACTAAAATTTGAGGCCAAAATCGGTCCTTACCGGACCTACTCCTTTTAGGTTATTTGGGAATTTAGTGTGACGTTTATTACATTTTGTTAATGGGGACAAATGAATCCCGCCTCCGGGTGCGGGATTTTTTTGATATGTCGTAGAACCTTTGATGGCCGTCGGATGTTTGCTGATCTCTGGTTGGATTGTCGTCTCTCTGACACATTCCACATTACTTTTCTATTCACAATGTTATCTTATTAAATAACATAAAAATGTATCAAATTGAGGAATTTGACCAAGTGGTAGATATTTTTCTGATTGCACGGTCACTGTAACAAGCCAAGAACATGACAATTAATCGGTAAATGTCCCAAAGATATTGGCAGAAGATATACATGTATGTCTAACGTCGAGCTGACAAATTATACGATTGTCCAATACAAGGCAGATTGTAGACTTATTTCCGAACTCGGGCAGATAATAGATATTATCCGATATCTGGCAGATTGGACGGGCACTTATTTCGAGCACCTGTATTTCTGTCTTACCATTGTCAGATATCCAGCTATTGACATCGACTGGTCACTTATACTCTGAAATGTAAAAAGATTGTGTATTATGTATAAACTTACAGTAACTTTATTTAGATGAAAAACAGAATAAACAGAGATGCATTTTAACTTTTTTTTATGCACAATCACTTCATTTCATTCCCATTCAAATACTATCAATTCGTGGAAGTAGATATATAAACATGTATATATAAACAAGTATAAATTGAAAACTACGTTCAAACCGATATATATATATAACTCTCATTTGATTTGCAAATCTACAAATATTCGACGTTATGTTAAGTTTGTAAGTCTGTGACATTTACATGAAATAAACTTTGAAACTTGTATCTAATCCTAAAAATTTTCATTTCATATGTCGGAGTTTTTTCATTCAATTTCGACTTTCTTAGACTCTCAGTATTCAATTCATGTATATCGTGTATGGATCATATATCACAGCGAAATCGAACAGTCCGTCAGTGATAGAAGCTTTGGAGCGATATCTCTATAGTATGCAAAAACAGGCTAGCGATATCTGTATAGTATGCACATACAGGCTAGCGATATCTGTAAAGTATGCAAATACAGGCTCGCGATATCTGTATAGTATGCAATCACAGGCTAGCGATATCTGTATAGTATGCAAATACAGTCTAGCGATATCTGTATAGTATGCAAATACAGGCTAGCGATATCTGTATAGTATGCAATTACAGGCTATCGATATATGTATAGTATGCAAATACAGTCTAGCGATATCTGTATAGTATGCAAATACAGGCTAGCGATATCTGTATAGTATGCAAATACAGGCTAGAGATATCTGTATAGTATGCAAATACAGGTTAGCGATATCTGAAGTGTATAGTATGCAAATACAGCCTTGCGATATCTGAAGTGTATAGTGTTCAAGTAGAGTCTTGCGATATCTGAAGTGTATAGTGTGCAAATACAGTCTAGCGATATCTGTATAATGTGCAAATACAGGCTAGTGATATATGTATAGTATGCAAATATAGGCTAGCGATATCTGTATAGTATGCAAATAAAATCTAGCGATATCTGTATAGTATGCAAATACAGGTTAGCGATATCTGAAGTGTATAGTATGCAAATACAGTCTTGCGATATCTGAAGTGTATAGTGTGCAAATACAGTCTTACGATATCTGAAGTGTATAGTGTGCAAATACAGTCTAGCGATATCTGTATAATGTGCAAATACAGGCTAGTGATATATGTATAGTATGCAAATATAGGCTACCGATATCTGTATAGTATGCAAATACAAGCTAGCGATATCTGTATAGTATACAAATACAGGCTAGCGATATTTGTATAGTATGCAAATACAGGCTATAGCGATATCTGTAAAGAATACAAATATAGGCAAGCGATATCTAAAGTGTATAGTATGCATGTACAGTCTAGCGATATATGTATATTATGCAAATACAGGCTACTGATATCTGTATAGTATGCAAATACAGGCTAGCGATATCTGTATAGTATGCAAATACAGTCTAGCGATATCTGTATAGTATGCACATACAGACTATAGTTATATCTGTATAGTATGCAAATACAGGCTAGCGATATCTGAAGTGTATAGTATGCAAATACAGGATAGCGATATCTTTATAGTTTGCAAATACAGGCTAGTGATATCTGTATATTATGCAAATACATATATCTAGCGATATGTTGGTTTGTTAATATAATGTTTATGGTTCGAAACTTATCCCTACAGATCCATAAAAGATTTTATTCACCCTCTTAATATCTAAGATATTTGTCCTCTATATTGGTTATCTCCCTAGTGAAGTGTAAATATCGAGTATTCTAATTATTTATAAAGATATCAGAATATCTAGTAGTTAAGAAAAATAGACAATAACTAGTTGGTGTCTGTAAGTATGAGCTGTAGTTGTACGAGGCTAAGAAACAGGTGGTAATACGAGCTTCAGCGACTCATTACTCCTGTTCCGAGCCGGGTAAAAAGACACCTGATATTTGATGACAGAAACAATTGTTTATCTTAATTCTGGAATTCAATTTGTACATTTTCCCATCCCAATCGTGAAAAACGTATTTGAATGAAATTGACATGACTTAAACGCGGACCGCAATGAGGACCCAAAATTGAACAGTAGTTTGACAAAACCCTGTGCTCGCAACAGAAGTAGGATACAAGGACCCTACATGTCTTTTATACGTTTAAAGCTTCGTTTTGTCTGTAAATCTGTATTAATATGGTAGAAGATAAAGAACAATTAGTGTGAACTTACCAACGAATTAAGTGTAATAATATTAAGCGCCACAGTTACATTTACTTGAGCTAAAGGTCTGACAAAAAGATTGTAGGTTGTTCCGATACCAAGGGACGTTCTCAAATTATCTTCCAATGCATAACTGTAGGCTGGTTCGACATTTTTAATAGCTACAAATAGACAATAGTATATAGCAGCAATAATATGATATCTGCAAACTACAAACGAAATATGTACATTGTACGACATTAGCACTAGTCTGTGCTTAGAGAGAGATCCGTAGGGTTTTACATCACAACATCAAGAGATCATGGAAATGAAAGGAAAGACGAAGACGACAAATTTACAGAATAATCTTATATCTTCCATAGTACTTGTTATGTGCAAATGATAAATAAGCCTGTAACTGTGCTTGGAGAGGAGTCGGATATCTATTGTAAAGTCCCACGTCGATCCGGCCCAAGTCGATCCGTCCCACGTCGATCCGGCCCCACGTCGATCCGGCCCCAACAAAAATATTTTTATAAGGAACAAATATAAAGATATATATAAATTCTAATTAATAAACGTGTATGATTTTCACAAAAAATAGAAAATATAATAGAAAACCACCATCTTATAATAGAAAAGCACCTTCGTATAATAAAAAAGCACCATCGTATAATAGAAAAGCACCTTCGTATAATAGAAAAGCACCTTCGTATAATAGAAAACCACCATCGTATAAAAGAAAAGCAATACAAAAGACACATAAGACAGCTATGGCGTTCCATAATAAATACTTAACAATACATATAGCTTAGGCTGAATAGTGTCTCCCTAGTTGACAGATTTCTTTTCTGGGATCGTTCAAATGTTTTTCACATACATTTATCATATTTCCGGCTCGACGGCACATTCTTGTTTTTCTAAAGTAGTTTGCATGCCTGAACCAATAGTTCCCACAGGAACTCTATCAGCAAGAGCAAAATCATCACTTGCAAAGAAGTTCCGGCAATACTCAACTAAGACTAACGGCTTCATATACAGGTTTTTATTTCTCAAGAACAGAGACGTACGCCATTAAATTCTTAACCAGCAACAGTAGCTGAGGATCCGTCCTTGCTATGATTGGTTCACGTAAGATGACCCCTTCTCTATTTTTTTCTGTTTCTTTCTTTATCATATCATACCATACATACCTTTCATAATTGCTTTGTATATATGTTCGGTTTTATAAGTTACTCAGTTTTTTTTAAACCACCGGAAATGTTCAGTATTATACATTACAGATGTGTATTTAGATGATATGTAGATGTACAGAACATCTTATCGTCATGAGTTATGATTCTTTTTTTTAAATCGGTGGAACTTGCATAGATTGTTTTTTTTTTTTGGTCAAAGATTTCTCTTGAGATCAATTGCGTATCGGTTATATTTTCTCTATATAAAAAGAAGATGTGGTATGATTGCCAATGAGACAACTATCCACAAAAGACCAAATTGACACAGACATTAACAACTATAGGTCACCGTACGGCCTTCAACAATGAGCAAAGCCCATACCGCATAGTCAGATATAAAAGGCCCAGATAAGACAATGTAAAACAATTCAAACGAGAAAACTAACGGCCTTATTTATGTAAAAAAATAAACGAAAAACAAATATGAAACACATAAACAAACGACAACCACTGAATTTACAGACTCCTGACTTGGGACAGGCACATACATTAATAATGTGGCGGGGTTAAACATGTTAGCAGGATCCCAACCCCTTTACATTTCATAAAACCTCTCCTTTTCTCGCTTATATATTCTAATCAGATACTTGTTATGAACTTTCAACAGTATTTTTCTAAAACTCACGATCAGTGCATACAATAATCATTCATTTAAATGGAAAAATTATTTTGTTTAAAAGTACAATCTTAAATACTTTTTTTCAATTCATACATGTCATATGTTTAAAACCTGTAATAATTATCTCTTTAAATCGTGAGGAACAAAATAGAGCGTGAAATGATTTTTATGGCAAAGATTTGAAATCGTTGAAAATAGTTTATTGATAGAAAATAACATTTAACTAAACTTATGTGAAGAAGACTAATCTATTAAAAGTAAATGATTACTTGACATTTAAAATTATCTTCAGAAATTAAGAGAAAATAATTTCTCAGATGTACAAACTTTGTATTGTGAATTCAGAATGTGTGTATACTTTATACATATCTTATGTTTCAATAGTTGTTCCAACAATAATTCGAGTAGTTAATTAACTAATACAACAAAAACACCTAGTAAATAGAATGGGGTTTGCTTATTGTTCAAAGCTGCACGATGACCTATCGTTTGTTTATGTAATATATACGTCGTGTTTCTCGTTTCTCGTTTTGTTTATATAGATTAGACCGTTGGTTTTCCCGTTTGAATGGTTTTACACTAGTAATTTTGGGGCCCTTTATAGCTTGTTGTTCGGTGTGAGCCAAGGCTCCGTGTTGAAGACCGTACTTTAACCTATAATGGTTTAATTTTTAAATTGTTATTTGGATGGAGAGTTGTCTCATTGGCACTCACACCACATCTTCCTATATCTATGGTTGTTAATCTTTACGTTATTTGTTATATGGCGGAGAGTTGTCTCATTGGCTATCATACCACAGCTCCCTCCTTATATTTATATCAATGGTATAGGTTGTTCATTGTTGAAGGCCAAACGATGACATGCTAACTTATACGTCATTTGGTTTCTCATGGAGAGTTGTCTCATTAGTAATCATATTCTAATTTATGTAATAAGCAACAGGCCTTGAATTTGAATTTCTGGACTCACATCGGACAATTATAAATGCAAACTATATGATTTGCTGCATCAGGGGCGGATCCAGCTATTTTTAAAAAGGAGGGGGTCCCAACTCAGTACAATAAAGGGGAGGGTCTTACTATCTGTACAAATTTAAATGCATTGATCGTTAAAAAAGGGGGGTTCCAACCCCCGGAACCATCCCCTGGATCCACCACTGTGCATGATTTTATGATTATTCGATATTGTCAGCATCGCAATGTATACTATGTAAATAATGTAACCAGAGAGTAAAGAAACGATACAGTGTTAACATAATAATGACACGATCCCGTAAACATCGCGATGCTGCCAATATCGATATATCACTGTTCAGTTGACATACTTCCAACAAAAGTTTGGAGAATGGAAGATACATTTTATCTCGTTAGAAAAAAATTATAATTTTATAAAATTCACGGCACATAAATTTATAACATAAACATAAAAATAAAAAAAAGTATAAGAGGGATAAAAAGTACATGTTTCAAGAGGTAATTTGTTGATCACTTACCTGTTGTTAAAAGTAGAATTGGTATTACTACATGTACAAGCATTGTTAGTCTTCCTTTGTTCTTCTTTCATTTATCAATGCCAAAGTCTCCACCTTTAATGTTGTCCTAGAGAAAAAAGTTCATTAAAATCATATAACAAATTAAAAATAAAAATACTTTCTTTTGATAATAAAATCCGTTTTAGTTCGATGTCGGTTGAGGGGATCTTTAATTAAGTTTCCTTTTACTAACCCTCTTCATTCAAATTTTAAAAAGATCGTGTCTTTTAAAACTATTTTTGAATGAAAATCGTCCTACATAAAGTAACTGTTTACATTGAAATGGTTTATATATATAGTAGGCAACATAAGTATCGATACGCAAGTTTGAACTCTATAATTTATTATAAAATATAATATATAGGAAACAACGTTTACTGTCAAATTTTCTAATGAAAAAGATTTTTTTGATTTATAATTAAAAAACCCCTGACCAAATTGAAAAGTAAGTAAATATCGTGTAATTAAAGAGGGGGGCAATAGGGGGTCCGTTAACATGTTAACAACACCTCCATTTTGGCAAAAACAGTTAAAAACACATTTCAAATGCTGATAACAGTTAACACCTACTTTAATCAACCCTTTTTTCCAAAATCAAAACAAAAGCTATAAAAAGGGGGAAATATACACCTTTAATGTGTTCAGAACCACTGTAGAAATTGGCAGAAATGTCAAGCTCTTAAAGAATCTTTAATAAAGCTGTTCAAGTTTTAGATAACAGCAAACTTGGGTAATCGTGCGATGTAGGAAAGTGAGACAGACAGATGGACAGAGTGATTACAACCAATTTTAAAGCTTAAACATCTTTTAAATTCTGAATCTGAGCTTTTGACAGAAGCTGGTGACTTTAAATGTATAAAGCAATCTTTAGAATTTTGAAAATGAGGTCCATGTTCATCAAAGGTTACATTTCCATTTTAACTATGTTTTTATGTTTATATTTGTAGTTCTTCACTTTCTGTGTTATATAATATGTTTTATATTTGTGTTTACTTGACCCATATGGGTGTATTTGCAAATAGAATTATCATTAACTAAACATGTAGGAACTATATGGCATGGTGTAGTGGTTAGTGCATTGGACTACTAACACAAAGGTTCCTGGTTCGATTTCCGTTCCGGGATGAAAATTTCAGGGAATGAATGTTCGGCTCTCCCTTGACATCCTTTGCGAGCATGTTCTTGAAGAAACGATGATAGTCTGTCTGAAGGGGACGATAAATGACCGATCCGTGTTAAGAGAGAGACATATCTCTTGCAAGTTAAAGACACACTTGTAGATTTCGAAAAAGAGCAGGCTAATGCCTCTACATGGCAGTACTCACACTTGCAAAGTGGAAAGGAATGTATATAAGTTGCAAAACCTGTTTCCCAATCCACTATAAATAAATATGTTTAAACTATAGAGCGTGACCATTATTTTTTATGGCGGGGGCCCTGATAATATATGGTTGCATCTCGGTGTAATTATACGACGCATAGCTTACATGCTTTTATGAAAAGGAATTGAAAAATTGTAAATCAATAAACCAATGTATGAGACGCCTCTTCCATCTCCAAGTCCCAAGAACTCTGAGCTGATATAGGAAAAGCCTTTGGCCAATATTTACACTTTAGAAGTCTAAGACTAACAAATTTAGCATCAATTTGAGAAAACCTCATTTTTCAGCCTCTTCTACCAGGCCACATTTTTCACAATTTCATTCAGTTTTTGAAAACTCTATTCAGATTCTCCTGGTTAACGTAACTTATCAAACATTCTATATCATCTTAATTGTTTTTATTTTGGGACTGACCAGGATTTTAGCTTGGCCAGAAGTGGTCATTCCTATTAACGTAAGGATTAATTATGAATCGGAGGCAGAAATAAACTTCTGGTATAGTCTTGTATTTTTTTTAATATTAATTTTTGTTCATTTATATGTTTCAGAGTTTATTTTGATGTTCATTTTATAGGAACTAGTACACTTTTTTTGTCCCGGAAAGACCATTGAACTTGGTCACTTTGGAGTCATCTTCAATCCGCCTCCTGGTGCAGGATTTCTCGCTGTGTTGGAGACTCATTTTATTTTTGCTGCTTTCTACTCTTTGGTCGGGTTGTTGTTTACTTAACACATTCCCTATTTCCATTCTTAATTTTATCAAGGATGTGCTATAGTTAAAGATCTCCAAAGACAGCTACATATATGTTGTTTGTGTTACTCCTTTAAGGAAGCACCGTAAAGAAAGAGATGGACAGAAAATTTAATGTGAATCAGATATTAACGTGTGAATATTTAAATTTCTTGTAAATTACAGTTAAGATCAGTTCACAGAGAAAAATATCCAACAGGGAACACTGAAAGTATCAAGTAGTAGATAACAGGGATCCTATTTTCAAAAGAACAGTTAACAACAGTGTAAAGTTTAACAAAACAGATAACAGACACTGGGTTGAAACAGTTAACAGTAAAATTTTATCTCAAATAACAGTTAACAACACCTTGAAAAAGGCCAAAACAGGTTAACATAAAAAGGTATTTTTCGGAAAATAAGTAAAAAAATCAGCACTTCTAAATCAAAGATGAGAAAAAAGAATTAGTATTCAAATAGATGCAAAGGCATTAAAAATTGTAAGCATAGTATGTTCAAGTTAAAAATTTCAAGTTCTAATATAGATTTTTAATATTTTTGGTGAAAATACAAAATTACAAAAAATACAATAAAAAAATTCGCGCATTTGCCTCCAATCAATGGTTTTGATAAAAATATTATTATAACACTGTAAATATTAGACGAGTTTTGCAAATTTTTACCCTGGTACAAATAAAATGGAAAATACATTGCCTTTTATCGTCCCTTTTGTGGACTGGTAAAAAATATATCTATTTATGTTTAAGTTGTTAATCTTTTTGAAATACCAAATAAAAACTTATAAAAGTTGAGCTCTTATTTAGGTATAAATTCGGTGACTGTTTTCAGATGAAATATATTAAATTTGCTAATAATAATACATGTAAAGAGATAGCAATTTGACAGCAAAACGTTAACTTGCTTGATCCGAAAAACAAATCCGTTTCCAAAAAATAAAAAAAATCCGCGTGACAAAGATAAGGTGTTAAAATAACTAGTCTATTTAATATTTTAAAACAAACTATTTACATTGGATGTATGTCATATAAGTAACAAATGATTTCAAACTACAGTATTTAAAAACAACTTAATTGTGAAGAGTATTAAAAGTAAAATGTTGTAACGTTTGAATAGTTGCGTGTGTAAATATTGTGTTACGTGTATTTAGATTAAATGTTAAACAATAAGTGTGTATATTGAAGGCGTATTAGTAATGGAGTTAAAAGACACAGACAACAAATAACAAAAGAATAATGTAAATTGTCTGTTTACGGATTTGACCGTCACGTTTTAGTGCGGTGACAGAAGTGTAAAAAGTCGTCTAGATCGTGAGTTTAATCTCACCGAATAACACACGGCTAAAATTGTCTTAATTTAAAGACAAATATGTGTTCTTTCTTTTTTGCCCTGTCGTCATAATTTCGTATGGTCACATTTTTCTAAAAAGTCGTTTTAAAATGGCTAGTAGTATATTGGAGAGTTTCAACCCCCCTTTTTCAAAATGAAAAAAATGTGTATGTTTGCTTTCATTTAATTGAAATAGTTTTTTTCTGAAGCTATTTTCATATATCAAAATATTCTATTCAGTATTTTATTTTCTTCTAATCTATAAAATTTGCTAAGTTTGGACTGTTTAAAATTGAAGTAATTTTAATTGCAAATTCAGACACAAACTTTAGTTTCTTCTTTAAAGTAGTAATACAAATTATCCCATAATATTGTAAGCATATAGTACTTCATAAAACTAATAACTGATAAAAAATTTGGAACCTAAATATGAAAAAAACCTTATGAAAAAGAATGAAGTAAAAAACTTCAATTTCAACACGGAACTTAATCACTTGCCTTCCGTCACATTTTGTGTATTAGTCAATAATTTGATATATGAATTACTACCTTTTTCGCTATAATATACAAATATTTTCAACTGAGTACACTAATATATGGCACATACTTTGTTTGTATATGTTTATATTCTATGTTTTTTGTTATAAAACATCAAATATACTACTTTAGAAAAGTTTCTCTTCCGTCTTTTAAACTTCAAGCACTCTGTTTTCTGGTAGCATTACAAAATATTTGCTAAAAACGAAAAAAAAAATAAAAAAATTTATTTTAATTTTATTTTGGCTATTTACAAAGATTCAATGGTGAAAAACATTCCTCATGACACAGTTACTTGATAAATATAGATCTTTTTTTCTACTGATTCTTATCTAAAATATTCTACTTGTAAAATGCAGTCTAAACTAAGGCAGCAACCATTTGATTTTCTGGGGGGGCTATGGGTTTTTTTTTTGGACAATTTTTTTTTGGCGACAAGTCGAAAACAATTTTTTTCTTTCAATTTTAGCATTACATATAGTGGCAGCTGAGGGTGAATCAAACAATATTTTTTTTCTCAGAATCAAAAACAAATTATTTTTTTCTCTAAAAACTGGAAACAATTTTTTTATTCCAAAAAAAAACCATAGCCCCCCCCCCCCCCCCCCCCCCCCACCCCCAGAAAATCAAATGGTTGCTGCCTAATTGATTTCTATAGAAACTTAATTGTAAAACAACTTCAACAAGTTCAAGGAAAATCTAACATAATATTTAGTAGCAAAATAAGACAGGCACTCGTCTCAGAAAGAAAAAAATCCTACATACCTGTGTTATAGAAGGTATATAGGAAAAAAATATTCTGAGACGAGTGCCTGTGCAAAATAACTATTTGAGATACCATATCAACTGCTTGTCAATTGAAAACTGACCTCAAACTCTCAATGTCAACTGTAATAGACACAAATAACGGACAGATATTTAATTCCGCTGCAAGTATACTTAGAAAAGACTTCGAAACTCCACAAATTTCCACAGAAGAATATCAAACTCCAGATGAATTGTCTCTTCCTTCTTCAATTCAGTCAATGCCTTCGTATTTATTGCAATTCATTTTATGGTTACCCGATGATACTGCAGACAGCCAAGTCTATTTTCAGGAAATAGCACCAGAGAAATTGCGTAAATGCTTGGCAATTGTTGAGTCAATCGTTTATGTGGCCATTTTTTTTTTACTCCTTTTCATTTAGGATTGGCTTTACAAATGTACCATGAGTTTGGTTCAAAACACCTTGTTGAAACATTGAATGCCAATGGATTTTATGCTTCTTAAAGTAAATTGCGACCCTATCTAATAAGTATTGCCAACCATGAAATTGAGCGAATTCAAGATAGTGTGTACGTCTCGTATAATGTTTCCCCAGCATCTTTGCAGACAAGCATATGGATATCATCACACCTTCCTAAACCCCCTTTTAGATCTCCGTTAAATCTTGGATGAATTGATTGAAATGTGTAGATATATTAAAATATGTCTTGTGACGGTTGAAGAAAGGGAAGATAATGGAAATCACGCTTGATTTGATATATAGCTTGTTGCACGGGAACACACTGTCCCAGGTTAGGGAAGGGTTAGCGCGCCTTTAAAAAAAAGTTGGACCCCACAACATTATGTATGTGTCTGTCTCAAGTCACGAGACTGTAATGAAGTGATTGTCTTTTGTTTCTATATACTATATTTGTTTGTTTCTTATTTATTTTGTACATTAATCAGGCCGTTAGATTTTTCGTTTGTTTGACATTTTTCATTTCGGAAATTGAAGATTTGCAGTATGAATTTTACTCATTGTTTAAGCCCGTACGGGACCTATAATTGTTAATTTATGTCTCAGTAGGTCTCATTTGGAGAGTAGTCTTATTTGCAATCATATCACATCTTCTTTTTTTTATATGGAATACTTTTGAAGTTTGTGGTACGTTCCAAGGAAAAAAAGGGGGTATAGGAACAAAACCTATAATGTAATAGATATTAATCAGAATAAAATACACAACAACAGATAATTCTATGGAAGCAGTAATAAATGTGAAAAAAACAAAAGCAACGAGTAGTCTTTAAAAAAACCTGAAGTATCTGCAAATTCAATTTGCGGTCATATTTGACTGTAGTGTTCTATTTCTTTGGTTTGATACCTCGCCCAATATGAGTTTAAAAAATAATTTTAAAGTATTGTCCTGCATGACACTTGAATTTTTACCTGAAATTGAAATTTTTTATAAGGTTAAGGTGCTCTAAACATTTTATAGGTTGAAAAGTTGATTTTTAAAGTTTTGTTTATAAAACGTCGTTTTAGGATTTTTTTGGATAAAAAAAATCTTAATGATTCAGGTTAATGTATAATAACAAACATTACTAAAGCCAAACCAGTATCGTTTATATTAAGGTAGAGTTTAGAAATAATAAAAAAATGTCAAAATTGAAACCCTCCCAAATTTTCACAGCATTTTACATATGACCTTTGACCTCAATGAAAAAAAAAAGTGACCATATCAAGTCCTGACGACAGACATATTGTTGTAGTACAAGGTTTTTTCTTTCCAATGATATATTATATAGGTGTGTGTTCGGTTGGGAGATTAAATTTAAAAAAGGTCCGCCTTCAGTCACCGCATTATTTAGCGTTTTATAATTTTACAGATTGACCGACATGTAGGATTTTCTTAAGTTCCTTGCATTATATTTTTTTGTTGATATTGCTTAACCCGGCATGGACGATGTGTCTAAGTTAAAAATAGATCTGTTAACACTGATTTTCTTACCCCATACTAAAATTGAGTATGGAACTTGGGAATGTGTCAAAGCGACAACAACCCAACCATAGAGCAGACAACAGCCGAAAGCCACCAATGGGTCTTCAATGTAGCGAGAAACTCTCTCACACGGAGGCGTCCTTTAACTGGCCCAAAAACAAATATGTATACTAGTTCAGTGATAATGAACTGCCTTAATTGATTCGGTAAAAAAAATAAAAGGATCGAAACTTAATATAAACTAGAGCACAACCGCGAATAACCGCGTAGTCTCTATATATATTTTCATCCTTCGTAAAGCTTCCTATTTTTAAGATTATTCCGAACGGACGGATTTTTTTTCATGCTTATAGATTAGTATTATGATTGGATTTCTTAACTTTTAAAATGGTTTTATGTATACATAATCTAGATTTTCAGTATTTGTACTGTCACTTGACAAAGCTAATTATAAGGTGCACAGTTTTCTTATCTTTCAAAAACTTTCTGAATCAATCCGACCTGGGTTTCTTACTACAACCGGACAAGTCAATGGATGAATTTAAAAGTGTCAATCCATTTTTTTCATTTTTGGTATTATCATGAAGGTCAAACAAATACAAATGGAAGTGTTTAACGACCTTGACTGACTATACAGCCATCGCCCGGTCGGCTCGGTGCCCAAAGGCGATTGATGAGCGTTTAAATATTCTCTGCCGTGGGCCAGGAACAGGTAGTAGAGGACGCCATTTTGGAGGTCGCCATTTTGGTTTTGGTGAGTAGATTTTGGTTTGTTGACTATTTTTCATCTCATTTCTTCACAGCGGCTGCTTTCAGGGCCAGTTTGGTCATCTTGGCAGCCCGCTTACCTCGATGATGGAGTACTGGCAGATGATCGTTGACGTAGTATTATAGATGACAGGAAGTGTTATTAGGACCAAAGCCGCGAGGCAGTGAAATGAAGGGCAATCACCCAACACCTAGGATACAGCCCTCGAACGTTAATCGGCATAACACTCCCCCATGATACAATGGGTTTCGGAGTGCATGTTAACGCGGGTACGCCTACTACTACTTCTACTGTACGACTTGGATTGGTTTCTGTCATCTAAAGTAGTAAGTCGTTGATCATCTAACTGTAAACCCTCATCGAAGAAAGCGGGTAAAGGAGAGCTGTCCCAGCACGTCCGTTCAGCTGTAATGACTGAGACGTGTCATGAAGGTCCATTTTTAGACTTTTATAGGAAGACTTTACATGTAAAATACCTCTTTTTTATAATGCAACTGAAGCAATTGAAAAATTATACTAATATGTATAAAACAATTTTATTCCAACTTATAAGTTTGGATGTTATAATTGCATCTTTGTCTCTTCTGCAACATGTGGTTTTAATTAAAGTAAAATGAAATTAAAATCACAAAAATACTACGAGAAAAATTCAAGACAGATTGTCCTAATCAAATGGACAAATCAAAAGCTCAAACTTATCAAATAAATGGACAACAATTGTCATCCTCCTGACTTTTTTAAAGTAACAAATGTTGGATTAAACCTGGTTTGTTTTATAGCTAGCTAAATCTCTCACTTGTATGACAATCGCATACAATTCCATTATATTGACAAAGATTCATATTGCACATCGATAATCTACAACATGTACCAGTAATTTAAAATTAAGGTATATAATGTGATAGCACAGATTACCGAGTTATTTGCTGGTCTGGTAAATCTAGAAGTACCATTTTTTTTTATAAAATATTTCATATTTTGCATGTATAAATAACAAATCTTATTTATTCTCCTGAAATTGGTCTGCTTCTAACACTATCACATTCTAGGAAAACCATTCCAAGATCAAAACCAGGTTTAATCTACCATTTCATACATGAGGAAATGCTTGTAAAGGTCGGGAGTATGACAGTTGTGTTCAATTCGTTTGATGTGTTTAAACTTTTGATTTTGTCATTTGAGAATGGAATGTTCGTTTTGAATTTTCCCTGAAACTTGGTATTTTTATTTACTCGCTTTTGATTTCAACATGTGATAAGGAATTTTCCGTTTAAAAATATCGGTAATTTTGTTAAGTTGATTTCCTCAGATTGTACTTAGAATTAAATGATTGCTTTCAGTTCTTAAGTTTCTTAAATCATACTAGTTGCTGCCCTTCATTAGTTTTCTAAGAACAGAGTAATTGTTATCCTTTCTCAAGGCTCTTAGAACAAAATAGTTGCTTCCCTTCCTTAAGAAACTGAGTACACACTGGTTGCTTTCCTTCCTCAATTACTTAGATCAAATTGGTTGTTCACACTGTTTAAGCTACTAATATCAAACTGGTTGCCATCTTTTCTGAAGTGAATGAGAAACAACTGGTTGATTCCCTTCCATACGTTGCCGAGAACGTATGGTATCTTTCCTTCTTTAATTTGCTGATAACAAACTGGTTGTTTTATTTCTTCAGTAACTAAGAACAAACTAGTTATTTTCCTTCTTAAGCAACTTGGAACAAACTGGTTAACTTTTCATTATTTAAGTTACTAAGTACACACTGGTTTCTTTTCTTCCTAAATTACTTAGACCAAATTGGTTACTCATATTATTTAAGCTACTGTTACCAAACCAGTCGCTTTACTTTTTAAAATTACAGAGAACAAACTGGTTGCTGTCCTTTCTTATTGAACTTAGAACAAAACTGATTGATTTCATTTCTCAAGTTACAGAAAACAAACTTGTTATATTCCTTTCTGAAATAACTGAGAACAAAAGAGGGACGGAAGATACCAAAGGGATAGTCAAACTCATAAATATAAAACAAACCGACAACGCCATGGCTAAAAATGAAAAAGACAAACAGAAAAACAATAGTACACATGACACAACATAGAAAACTAAAGAATAAACAACACGAACCCCTCCAAAAACTAGGGGTGATTTCAGATGCTCCGGAAGGGTAAGCAGATCCTGTTCCACATGTGGCACCTGTCGTGTTGCTTATGTGATTACAAATCCGGTAAATAGTCTAATTCGGTAGGTCACATTCATGAAAGGAAAGGGGATTGTAGTTACGACGTAAGGAACATATCCGATATCATTTGTGAAATGGTTATTCCATAACGGTCAACCAACTCGTGATGGCGTCCGTAAAATTTACGAAGGGATGATTTCAACTTCACCATTTGGAACTCTTGGTTTGATAGCTTCCTTGTAAGCAGCAACACTCTATCAAGAAAATCATGATAGGAAATGCAAGCACGGGAATATCGTATCAATTGGGAGATATATACCCCGTATGCAGGTGCTGCTGGAATGTTGCTACTTAGAAATGGAAAGTTCACAATTGGAAAGCTGAAATCATCTCTGCTTGCTTTCTTTTCTTAAGTAACTGAGTACACACTGTTATTTCCTTCCTTAATTACGTAGAACAAATTAGTTGCTCACATTGTTTCAGCTACTGATATCAAACTAGTTGCTATCAATTCTTAAGTAACTGAGAAACAACTGGTTGCTTTTCATTGTTTAGCTACTGAGAAAAACAGAATTGCTTTTCTTTTGTATGCTCCTTAAAACTTTCTTTTCTTAAGTTACTAGTACTTAGGACAAGAGAGTTTGCGTACCCTGCTTAAGCTCACCAAGACAAAGTGGTTGATTTCGTTTTTGTTACTGAGGACAACGTGGTTACTTGTTTTGGTTACATTACTAAGGGAAAACGAGTTGCTTTCCTTTCTAAAGTTACTCAAAATATTCTGGTTGTTTTCCTTTTTAATTGAATAAGAACACACTGATTCCTTTACCTTGCTTAAATTCATCAGAACAAACTAGTTGCATACCTTGCTGAAGTTAGTTAAAACAAACTAGTTGCCTACCTTGCTGAAGTTAGTTAAAACAAACTAGTTGCCTACCTTGCTGAAGTTAATCAGAACAAACTGGTTGCCTACCTTGCTAAAATAATTCAGAACAAACTGGTTGCTTACCTTGCTGAAATAATTCCGAACAAACTGGTTGCCTACCTTGCTGAAATAATTCAGAACAAACTGGTTGCATACCTTGCTGAAATAATTCAGAACAAACTGGTTGCCTACCTTGTTGAAATAATTCAGAACAAACTGGTTGCCTACCTTGCTGAAATAATTAAGAAAAACTGGTTGCCTACCTTGCTGAAATAATTCAGAACAAACTGGTTGCCTACCTTGCTAAAATAATTCAGAACAAACTGTTTGCCTACCTTCCAGAAATAATTCAGAACAAACTGGTTGCCTACCTTCCTGAAATAATTCAGAACAAACTGGTTGCCTACTTTGCTGAAATAATTCAGAACAAACTAATTGCATACCTTGCTACAGTTAATCAGAACAAACTTGTTGCCTACCTTCCTGAAGTTAATCAGAACAAACTGGTTGCCTACCTTGCTGAAATTAATCAAAACAAACTGGTTGCCTAGCTACCTTGCTGAAGTTAATCAGAACAAACTAACTGCCTACCTTAGAACAAACTGGTTGCCTTCCTTGCTGAAGTTAATCAGAACAAACTGGTTGCCTACCATGCTGAAGTTAATCAGAACAAACTGGTTGCCTACCTTGCTGAAGTTAATCAGAACAAACAGGTTGCCTACCTTGCTGAAGTTAATCAGAACAAAATGGTTGCCTACCTTGCTGAAATTAATCAGAACAAACTGGTTGCCTACCTTGCTGAAGTTAGTCAGAACAAACTGGTTGCCTACCTTGCTGAAGTTTGTCAGAACAAACTGGTTGCCTACCTTGCTAAAGTTTGTCAGAACAGATTGGTTGCCAACCTTGCTGAAATAATTCAGAACAAACTGGTTGCCTACCTTGCTGAAATTAATCAGAACAAACTGGTTGCCTACCTTGCTGAAGTTAGTCAGAACAAACTTATTGTCTACCTTGCTGAAGTTGATCAGAACAAACTTATTGCCTACCTTGCTGAAGTTAATCAGAACCAACTGATTGCCAGCTTCCTTGCTGAAGTTAACCAGATCAAACTGGTTGCCTACCTTACTGAAGTTTATCAGAACAAACTAATTGCTTACCTTACTTCAGTTGCTGACCACAAACTTGTTGATTCCCTTGCTTACGTTTCAGCAAATTCCAAAAGTCTTAAAACATGTGATGAGTTAACTACAAAATGTGTCAAAATTATAAAACGGACTATATAAAGGCGATCATGATATGATATGAATACACAGACCAACGATAAAAATCGTCCATTATGCGCGCTATGATGACGTCGTTTGTCAGATAGAAGGAATCGCCTGTATCCCTGCACGATTTACGTTTATCAAGCATCTTAGTGATCGTCAATATGCAGGATAAAAATAATTTATGTTCCATAGATACTTAATCACAATTCCCCAATGACAGCAGTGATGAGTGATGAATGTCAATTATAAGAAATGCATCGAATTCTAAAGTTGTCTATTATGTAACTTTCCTGAATAAAAAATACGCGTTCTTACTTCTAACATGAATATCTCCAATCTGATTACCATTAAGATTTATCACAATGAATCTATATTTTGATTATATTATAATAGATCACTATAATTGATTAAATAAAGTAATTATACAGGTTAATCGTTATGGCGCTCGGAAATGATTGTTTAATGGAAGTGAAATGAAATTATTACATGTTAATCAATATAACTTTTTTATTGTACTGATAAAAATCAATTAAACAAATATACTTAACGAGTTCTTCTTGTTCCCCAAATTAAATCTTATTGATTAGTTTTAAACTTTGTTATGATTGTTAGTTCTGTAACTGATAAATGATCCTCATGGGGTGTCCATGTAATCTCATAATCACATTTTAAGGCCAAAAGAATTACAAATTCATGTTCTCCGGGTGCGGGAGTTTCTCGTTCTTGAAGATTGGTGGCCTTCAGGTGTTGTCCGATCTATTGTGGGGTTGTTAAATAGTCAAATGATACAAATACACTAAATAATCAAAAATGATTTTGTCTGGTAATAAAATAATCACTATAAAAACGACCGAGTAATCACATAATCAACAACTAAAAGGGAGGCTCATTTGTATATAAAAATCCTTCTGTCACTACAAAATTTCACATATGAAGGCGCGTGCCGTGTACCCAACACCTTAACTAATATTTATTTGGCTCGTTAAATTTTCAAACATTTTGTCAAATGATTACTTTGACCGTTGGAAGTTTTTTTTTAATTTAAAAATTTGAACCAAACACTTTCTCAGAAAAAAATCATGTATAATATAGCAATTCGATAAACACTTATTTTAATCATTGGGAAGCTTATTATTTCCTTATTCTAACATGACGTCCGTCAAACGCTTGGAGAACACAACCGTGGTAAAATATTATTATATTCCATAGGCTGTTCCGATCGTACTACAACGTCATATGTTTTTTTTATGAATGAGCTTCCCAACGTCATACAACAATGACGTAAAAATATTAGCATTTTACAAGAAAATACACGCTTCTGAAACCAAAAATCATCACAAACAAGGAAACGTCAATAAACAATGCTAAAATGTGGTATAAGCCAGTTTGTTTAAACATATAAGACATATAAGTACAGTTGGGGGCAGAACAAGCATTACATAAAGTAAACGCAAGTTAACGCCGCGTGCACACATTTCGTTAATTAACTTCAAATTCCCCGTTTACTAGTAAACGCACGTTTACTATAATTACGTTAACGTGGTCGAAATGGAAATTTATAATGTCTACCCTAGTAAACGGACGTTTACTATGTGTCCGTTTAGTCAGTAGTAAACGGGCGTTTACTTCAGAGTTCTTCAAATTTATTTTTACGTGCACTTAAAAGTAAACGGGCGTTTATTACAGATTTTACAAGTGTATTTTTACGTGCACTTGAAAGTAAACGCGCGTTTACTTTTCGCGTTAACTGATTTGGTAAATTTAGAAATAAACTTAAAGTTAATTTGTACATTAATTTTATAAAAACGACCTTTTGTCTTAATATTTTACGTATATGTGTTTCAAACCAGAACAATTCAAAAACTCTTTTATTTCGAAATATTAAATTTCACAAAATCACTTCCGTAAAGTTCATAAACTTTACTGATTAACAGATGTTCTATATTTTCTTTTCAAAAGTTACATGTACAAATATCGATACGAAAAGAAAGGCTATCCGAGACATCGGAAAAATATTTGTATATGATGGGATACTTTGTATAATCATCATGGTTTAGGTTGTTTCGTTCCCCAATTTTAATTGTCTCTTCGAATTCCTAGGTTTCACTCGGTGCATTTAATACATTATTTTGAATCGAAATTCACCTTGTTTGCCTTGGATTTACATGATAAGATTCTGTTTTGACAAATAATCAAACGTAAATTGTACAGTGTAGTGAAAGGGATATCAATAAAGAGAAACATAAGTATGTACATTTGTACCATCTCGTCAATTTAAATGTTCAAGTATATATATATTGCTATCCTTACAAAACTTTGAATTTTTCGAAAAAACTAAGGATTTTCTTACCCCAGGAGTAGATTACCTTAGCCGTATTTGGCACAACTTTTTTTTGGAATTTTGGGTTCTCAATGCTCTTCAACTTTGTATTTATTTGGCTTTTTCAACTATTTTGATCTGAGCGTCACTGATGAGTCTTATGTAGACGAAACGCGCGTCTGGCGTATAAAATTATAATCCTGGTACTTTTGATAACTTTTTACACCACTGGGTCGATGCCACTGCTGGTGGACGTTTCGTCCCCGAGGGTATCACCAGCCCAGTAGTCAGCACTTCGGTGTTGACATGAATATCAATTATATGGTCTTCTTTATAAATTTTCTGTTTACAAAACTTTGAATTTTTCGAAAAAACTAAGGATTTTCTTACCCCAGGAGTAGATTACCTTAGCCGTATTTGGCACAACTTTTTTTGGAATTTTGGGTCCTCAATGCTCTTCAACTTTGTATTTATTTGGCTTTTTCAACTATTTTGATCTGAGCGTCACTGATGAGTCTTATGTAGACGAAACGCGCGTCTGGCGTATAAAATTATAATCCTGGTACTTTTGATAACTTTTTACACCACTGGGTCGATGCCACTGCTGGTGGACGTTTCGTCCCCGAGGGTATCACCAGCCCAGTAGTCAGCACTTCGGTGTTGACATGAATATCAATTATATGGTCTTCTTTATAAATTTTCTGTTTACAAAACATTGAATTTTTCGAAAAAACTAAGGATTTTCTTACCCCAGGAGTAGATTACCTTAGCCGTATTTGGCACAACTTTTTTTGGAATTTTGGGTCTTCAATGCTCTTCAACTTTGTATTTATTTGGCTTTTTCAACTATTTTGATCTGAGCGTCACTGATGAGTCTTATGTAGACGAAACGCGCGTCTGGCGTATAAAATTATAATCCTGGTACTTTTGATAACTTTTTACACCACTGGGTCGATGCCACTGCTGGTGGACGTTTCGTCCCCGATGGTATCACCAGCCCAGTAGTCAGCACTTCGGTGTTGACATGAATATCAATTATATGGTCTTCTTTATAAATTTTCTGTTTACAAAACTTTGAATTTTTCGAAAAAACTAAGGATTTTCTTACCCCAGGAGTAGATTACCTTAGCCGTATTTGGCACAACTTTTTTTGGAATTTTGGGTCCTCAATGCTCTTCAACTTTGTATTTATTTGGCTTTTTCAACTATTTTGATCTGAGCGTCACTGATGAGTCTTATGTAGACGAAACGCGCGTCTGGCGTATAAAATTATAATCCTGGTACTTTTGATAACTTTTTACACCACTGGGTCGATGCCACTGCTGGTGGACGTTTCGTCCCCGAGGGTATCACCAGCCCAGTAGTCAGCACTTCGGTGTTGACATGAATATCAATTATATGGTCTTCTTTATAAATTTTCTGTTTACAAAACTTTGAATTTTTCGAAAAAACTAAGGATTTTCTTACCCCAGGAGTAGATTACCTTAGCCGTATTTGGCACAACTTTTTTTGGAATTTTGGGTCCTCAATGCTCTTCAACTTTGTATTTATTTGGCTTTTTCAACTATTTTGATCTGAGCGTCACTGATGAGTCTTATGTAGACGAAACGCGCGTCTGGCGTATAAAATTATAATCCTGGTACTTTTGATAACTTTTTACACCACTGGGTCGATGCCACTGCTGGTGGACGTTTCGTCCCCGAGGGTATCACCAGCCCAGTAGTCAGCACTTCGGTGTTGACATGAATATCAATTATATGGTCTTCTTTATAAATTTTCTGTTTACAAAACTTTGAATTTTTCGAAAAAACTAAGGATTTTCTTACCCCAGGAGTAGATTACCTTAGCCGTATTTGGCACAACTTTTTTTGGAATTTTGGGTCCTCAATGCTCTTCAACTTTGTATTTATTTGGCTTTTTCAACTATTTTGATCTGAGCGTCACTGATGAGTCTTATGTAGACGAAACGCGCGTCTGGCGTATAAAATTATAATCCTGGTACTTTTGATAACTTTTTACACCACTGGGTCGATGCCACTGCTGGTGGACGTTTCGTCCCCGAGGGTATCACCAGCCCAGTAGTCAGCACTTCGGTGTTGACATGAATATCAATTATATGGTCTTCTTTATAAATTTTCTGTTTACAAAACTTTGAATTTATCGAAAAAACTAAGGATTTTCTTACCCCAGGAATAGATTACCTTAGCCGTATTTGGCACAACTGTTTTTGGAATTTTGGGTCCTCAATGCTTTTCAACTTTGTATTTATTTGGCTTTTTCAACTATTTTGATCTGAGCGTCACTGATGAGTCTTATGTAGACGAAACGCGCGTCTGGCGTATACAATTATAATCCTGGTACTTTTTATAACTTTTTACACCACTGGGTCGATGCCACTGCTGGTGGACGTTTCGTCCCCGAGGGTATCACCAGCCCAGTAGTCAGCACTTCGGTGTTGACATGAATATCAATTATATGGTCTTCTTTATAAATTTTCTGTTTACAAAACTTTGAATTTTTCGAAAAAACTAAGGATTTTCTTACCCCAGGAGTAGATTACCTTAGCCGTATTTGGCACAACTTTTTTTGGAATTTTGGGTCCTCAATGCTCTTCAACTTTGTATTTATTTGGCTTTTTCAACTATTTTGATCTGAGCGTCACTGATGAGTCTTATGTAGACGAAACGCGCGTCTGGCGTATAAAATTATAATCCTGGTACTTTTGATAACTTTTTTTATTATCATATTGAAATCAAATAACTCAAAGGTTGGTCTTAGTGAATTTCAATATTTTCAAAAGTCAATAAAACCACATATTTACTCCACCAAAAGACAGTAATTGTTTTATTCCATATTCCGAGAGAAATCTATGTAATGTAAATTATTTACCAAAACCAATTGTACACCAAACGTTTTTTTACCATATTTTACACATAAAAGCACGTGACGTATGCGCAGTGATTTTATTTGATCCTCAGGTAAATATGCTTATTTATTAAAAAAAATCCCTGTCACATAAAAAACCTACTAAAGTTTTGTCAATTAGGAATGACAAGTGATATTCAATTTTCACTCGTTTTAAAATCGTCTACAAATATAGAAATGGCAGAGTGTGCCAATATTTTCCGTTTTGAACAACAAGTGAATTATTTGCATACTAGGAAACACAATAGTAAGACTTATTGTGTTGTTTCTGCATGCAGATATATGGTCATTGTTCTCCATTCTTACAGTTGATTGATACATTGTCTAACGTTTGATGTTGTCAGTTTTTATGCACTTCATCCTTATTTAACTTTAACTTGGAGTTTGGTATTTTGCTTTCTACTTTTCTAGATTTTTATTTCATGTGTATGATATTGTTACGTGATGATTTATTTGTATTACAGTTGTTCAAACTCAAACCAGACAATCGTTTGTGCAGAAATGAAAATATCAAACAAGGACTCGAGAAAACGAAAAAAAAACATTTTTCCTAACAATTTGATGCACATTGTAAGCAACATTTCTAGTTGGAGATCTATAGTATTGCGTACGATTTCAAAATTGATTTAAATCACATGGAAATGTAAATAACGTAAAAAAATACAAGTAAGATCACTTCCTTTTGTGTTTTCGTTGATCATGTTGACCTTTAGACTTGTCATGTCAAACATTTTAATTCGATCAGGTTAAAGGTTGAATTATAAGTAGTTGTTTGTCCTTAATGTTCAGTTGAAAATTATTGCATGAATGATCAGCTCATCAACCAATACCAGTGATGTTCCTTAAGGTAAGACAAACGGGATGGTACAATTCCCTGCAGATCCAGCCATTGCGAAAAAGGGTGTTCCAAACCTAGGATAAAAGGAGGGATTCCAACCATATCATGCATATGTTCCCGTCTAAATGCATTGATCGTAAAAAACAATGGAGAGTGCCAACCTGCTGATCTCTTCCCCTGGATCAAATCTGAAGATGGCATAACATTTGGACTGCCACTTGCAAAAAGTACGCTAGAAAGGGACAAACAATTGTTACATGTAAACTACGGACCCCTAAGATAGCTATTGCGAAGAAGGCTCTGCTTAAACTATGTTTTCTTATGTCGGAAATCTAAGAAGGACCATAGTTTTATGCCTCAATCAACCTTATGGGTGTTATATGAAAGGTGGTGTATGTTTTTTTATGAATCGATGACTTCCAAACTTGGTCATGACTTTATACAGAATTGAGTTTACTGGTATTTACCAATCCGATTTTATAACTTGGGAGTTGCACAATGAGCGCTTGTATATGTTTTGTAGGTCTACCTGTCGAGCCAAATGACATTTTTATGGTGGTCATTTTTTCATATTAGTGGAGGAAGCTGAAGTACACAAACGAACTTCGGTAGGAAAAGTTACAATTTTAGTCTATTAAGATGGATTCAGATGAGGCTTTCGAATTCACATTTCTCAGTATTGACAGGCTAGTAATACAGTAGTGGAACCTCTAATAACACCCTACATCGATACCCATTTAGAAATAAATCTACTTTATCTTGTTTTTATATAAAAAAACAAGATGTGGTAAAATTGCTAATGAGACAACTCTCCACAAGACACTATTTCAAACATTTCAACTCTAGTTTTAAGTTGTTTTATTTATGTCAAAGAGCGAGGATTTTCATTAAAACTATCACATCTTTTTGAAGTGTTTATAGTCAGGTGTTCTGAAAGATTTTTTTAATTCTTAATACTTTTTTGTCAAAGAAGTTTATAAATAACAGAAAATACACACAGGGAACCAACATCGCTAACAACGCAGTGCTAGTAAATGTATAAAACATAATAATAAAAGACAATTTTCCCGAGCCATCACAAAATTTATATAGAAAAAAAACCGGTTCCTTTTATCTACACTTAACAAATTAAAGCCAAAACTGTTCTTTCTGATTTTCCAGATAATCGAGTAACAATTCAACTAGAACATTACGATTTCAAATGGCATAAAGCTTTTAACGTTAAACTTTTTCTCCATAAACACTTGCTTTGCGGTCTGTTACGTCTCTTGTTTACCTCCCCTTTTTGTTCATGGTGTTGTTGTGGTCTCTTCCACGTATTTTTTCATAAAATCAGGAAATATGATATGATTGTCAATAAGACAATTATCCACTAAATTAAACGGAAATGATGTAAACAGTTATATACTTTTAATAACGTTTAATCCCGCTGCAAATGTTTGCACCTGTCCTAAGTCAGGAATCTGATGTACAGTAGTTGTCGTTTGTTTATGTAATATATACGTGTTTCTCGTTTCTCGTTTTGTTTATATAGATTAGACCGTTGATTTTTCCGTTTGAATGGTTTTACACTAGTAATTTTGGGGCCCTTTATAGCTTGTTGTTCGGTGTGAGCCAAGGCTCCGTGTTGAAGGCCGTACTTTAACCTATAATGGTTTACTTTTTAAATTGTTATTTGGATGGAGAGTTGTCTCATTGGCACTCACACCACATCTTCCTATATCTATATATAGGCATTCGTGAGGCCTTCAAGTAACTATTTTGAAGTAACTATTTTGAAACATTGCTTTTCTTTTTCTTTTCCTTTTCATTTTAACAAGACTTAAAGGTTTCTGTTAGTTTTGAAATCGGGTTCTGATGTAATATTCGTTATTGATGGATAATTGTCTCCTTAACAATGATACCAAATATCCTTTTATGTATTCTAAACGTATTGAACTGAAGGGAAAACCAGTCACAAACAATTTATAATGTAAATGGGGGGGGGGGGGGAGGGGGGAGGATAGGTCAAAAAGACAACAACCCTTCAAAAGAGTAAATTACAGTCGAGGTCCATCAATGGGTCTTCACCACCGCGAAAAATTCAACACCCGATCAACATAGTTCTCTAATTAATCACATAAACAAGTAAACACTTCAAAGGAAGTAATGATGATAAGTAAAACAGCAGTTGTAATATAACTTTAATCAGGTAACATTTTACTTGTCACGCCATTACTTGAAGAAGTTGAGTCCTCCTGGCAAGGCTTGCATGGATCTTCATCACCTCCTACAACTATAAATTGATAGATAAGTGTTATGGATATCGTAATACCGAAACGAATAGTTAGATTTGTATATCTATTATTATAGTTACTGAGTAATGTATTGAGAAAACGTTAGTATCAGTTATTAAATTAAAATCTAATAGTAAACATCATGTTTTATAATATATTTAAATGGCAACGTGAACGGTTTTGAAGTGATAGTCAAAGCAACGATATTAATAAAATTCATTGAAGGTTAAAGAAAATGCGTCTTTTCTCTAAAACTATCAGCTTGTTTATACAATGCTGGACGTTCGCTAGCGACATTGCGAAGGATTGGCAAATAATCAAGACGGTTAAACTAAGGGTTATACATTTTTCTTTTGTATGCTATGATTATTATGAATTTAAAAATAACAAAAAAAATTAGGACAAATATTGTGAACAAACATTCGGTCGATGTGCTAGGAGTAACTTTAATAGAGGAGAGTTTCCATATACATCTCGATAAGATATCGTTATCTGAGAGTTAAAAGTACAAAGTAGTCTATACCACACTAATATCTAGTTGTTGAACTAAAAGTGAAAATGACATATTAGGTAATACTACAACTCTCTTGACAACCTTAAACATACAATGCAAAGAACCTGTAGATATGAATAGCAGAATATTTGCATTGCTATTTCATTTATATTTTTAAACATGTGATTTATCTTATATATGTACCTTTTAAAAGTTTCTTTCTATAGTTGATAATAAAAAATACGATTATCATGCCGAAAATGATACATGAGACAAAACCAACTGTAATCAGAGCAATATTGATTTCATCTGCAACATCTATGGAAATAAAAAAAAATATCATAAAATATGATACAACCAACAAAACGTGAATAAAAGAATTTAATATAAAATACACCTGAAGTTGCAAGATAAAACACACCAAGCATTTTAAAATGATCAGTTTGGCAAAATTTTTATGATTCTTTGGTCCTAAATGCTCTTTAACTTCGTACTTTATTTGGACTTTTTAACATAATCTGATTTGAAATTTACTGATGAGTCTTTCGTAGCCGTGCGTCTGGCCTAAATATTTAATGTCAATTATGGTGTCTATGATGAGTGTATTACCCCAAAAAATGCTTTGGGTGTCTGTCCTAAGACAGAATTCATTAGTTTTAAAAATGGTTGTCGTTTGTTCATATCTATTTATGATTTTTATTAGTTGAATTATTATATATTATGCTGTTAATGTTCATGTGAGGACCTTTAATAGTCAAATTGTAAATGCTTTGGATATGTTTTATTATTAAAGGTCACACAGTGAACTATATAATTGCTTATATGCACTTCATTTGAACTATGGTGAATAAAATCTCACTGGTAATCAATGCACATCTCCTTTTTTTATGTGATATATGATGACTTAATCAGTCCATCTAATCATACATCCTATTAATAAATGATGTATATGTATGAAGAAAAGTATACCACATTCAAATACCTAGTAAAGTACAGGCTGAAATCTCAAATGTCTTGGTAATTTTTTTTCCCAAATAACATGATACTTCTACATTGCTTTTCTGACTTTGACATGTCTTTGTTTTATTTATCTCTATCTGACACATCCCGTTCAGTAGATAATAATTTTCTGATGTATTGCATTTGGTGATATTCATGGTGACATTCTAAAATGAAATATTGTAACATTCTGAAATAAAATATTGTACAATTTCTGAAATAAAATATTGGAACATTCTGAAAAAAAATATTGTAACATTCTGAAAAAAAATATATTGTAACATTTTTGAAATAACTATTGTAACGGAATTCAACTGTAAAGCTTATACAATATATAGTCGTAATAGGTGTTGACTTATGTTCTGCATGCACAAAAAAATGCTTCTTGTACTTTAACAGTAAAATCAAACGTAATTTTGCTTTTGATAAGATCCAACTACGACTTTAGATAATGTTCATGGGTTTATGTCTGCGTTTAAAAATTGTTATGGTTGTGTCTTTGCTATACATTAACCTAATATATGTAAGACTAATCATAATAATCAAAAGATAAAAAAAATATTATAATGCAATGGTTTTACACTAGCAATTTTGGGGCCCTTTACAGCTTTCTGTTCCGTGTGAGCCAAGACTCCGTGTTGAAGGCCGTACATTGACCTATAATGGTTTACTTTGATAAATTGTTTTTTGGATGGAGAGTTGTCTTATTGGCACTCACACCCCATCTTCCTATATCAAGTCTCAATATACATTATTTATATTTTGATTGTTACTGGCTTTGAAATAGCTTTCAGTAACTTAGAGTATTCTTCTATCGGTACTTTGTGTCTTTTGTTTATGTTATGGAAGTGCAATCTGATGAGAAAAGATATTTTCAACTAAGTTTTACATTTAATTCTTCTGTCGTGCTATTCCACAAATCCAAAACAAGACGAAACCGAGAAAAAATAAGATAAAATACATCAGAACGATACATGATTGCTTATTACATTTTATTACAAACTCACCATTGAATGATAGTAACATGTAGGAATCGATGAAGTATTTATAAAGGAAACCACAATATGATCGTCGTATCCTTGTCTCTCTAGTCGAATATTCAGCTTTGATAAATTGTTCATATCTGAAACTATAATAAATGAACTATAACTATAGTTACTTTCTTTTTTCTACAGTAAAACAAATTACCCATATAGCATGCAATTATATATGCCTTTGTCGCTACTGCTGTTATTTCTTGTGCACAGTTGATATTGAATGTTTGCGTTGCAATTTTCATTCCAAATAAATAAATCAAGGTATAGGACTAATTTGATTTTTTTCAAGACGCAATAAAATGCAATTGTATTTAATTCATTTACATTTACTAAGACACATCTTTTGACATCAGACTCGGACTTCTCTTGAACTGAATTTTAATGTGCGTATTGTTATGCGTTTATTTTTCTACATTGGTTAGAGGTATAGGGGGAGGGTTGAGATCTCACAAACATGTTTATCCCCGCCGCTTTTTTGCGCCTGTCCCAAGTCAGGAGCCTCTGGCCTTTGTTAGTCTTGTATTATTTTTATATTAGTTTCTTGTGTACAATTTGGAAATTAGTATGGCGTTCATTATCACTGAACTAGTATATATTTGTTTAGGGGCCAGCTGAAGGACGCCTCCGGGTGCGGGAATTTCTCGCTACATTGAAGACCTGTTTGTGACCTTCTGCTGTTGTTTTTTATTTGGTCGGGTTGTTGTCTCTTTGACACATTCCCCATTTCCATTCTCAATTTTACATACATGTAATGTATAATAACCTAATGTATATATTAACATGCATATTATTAAGTCACTTCTTTAGCAGAACTTCAATATTGCGTGTTTGATATAAGGACACATATTCAAATTCAGATGAAAAATTTTCTTTATATTATCAGTTTAAGATGTAAAAGGAACAATACACTCATTACAGAAAAAAAAATTTAAAATTGACTCACATGCTATTCCATAACGCTGTAATGTTAAGTCGATAGAAGCAGATTTTAAATCATGCTTGCATTTATACATTTTTAAATCTGTCTCCTCAAAATGTAAAATAGTCAACTGTCTTGTGACGGCATTAACTTGTTGTTCGATATATTTTGCTTTATTGATGTTCTGTTCACCATGGCCATCTATGAACAGCAGATTATTTTCAGAAAACCAATACCATGACGACTGAGAGGATGTGTTATCAGACAGACATTGGAGTTCTACTGACTTCCCGTATTTTATAGGGTCATCTGATTTTAAAGTCACTTTTAGTGAATCTGAAAGGAAAATAACTCAAGCTTTATACAACTAAACATTAAATTTTACGCATACATTTTGATACTCGATCACTGTGATGTTAAAATCGTTAAAAATATTTAGACAATTCTATTGCACAAAAGATTTAGTTAGAAAACATAGAACTTATTATCAGTTAATTTTTTTTTCCAAATTACCTAGTCAATATACGCATGATAAACAACAAAGTAAAAGATATACATATAGGATTACATGTTACTACCAAACAACAATATTAACGTATAATTTTTCAGTGGAAGGCACTATTATCAGCTCTTTGGTCGGATTATTGTCTCTTTGATACATTCCCCTTTTCTATTTTCAATTTCATCCTAGTTTCATTAGACACATGCACTCGTTTTAAGGGTAGTACAATGTAATCTACGTATAGGAAGCGGTTTGACGACCTGTGTCGATCGCTGGTTATTTTTTCTTCTTCTCATATTACACCAATTTTTATAATGACCGTGACATATGAAGGCGGGCAATCGAAATTTCATTGCATATATAAATGAAACAGACAAAACTCTCAAGAAAAAACGTTTTGTTGTTTTTCATCAACTGTTCCAAACATTTTTCCCGAGATTGACTTTTTAGAATCAAAATTGTTATCTGTGTCCATTCTTTGCAGGGTTTTCACTCGGGTTTCTCATGGCTCCTTAGAATTCGAATAATTTCAAACATCAGGTTCAACGATATAGAAATTGATCTCATGTAATGTACATGTATAATGTATGTAAGTCATTTGACATGAATATATATAAAGTATACGGATCGACCGGATCTATAACCTGGATGTAAACTGACAAATTTCAATAAATAAAGACAACAATAGTAGATCGCTTTTCGAAAGACATAGATAGAGAGAAAACAAATTACAAACTAAAATCGAGAAAACACATCAACTATAAATGACCTTATTCTCGAATGCATTTCTAACCCTACCATTAATTTGCAAACAAAATTTCTCTATGTTGTTCTTATTTTAAGGTTCACATTATAGAACAACGATTTAACTTAAAAAAGGTTAACAAAACCAAAGCCCTAATAACACGTAATCGGAGTTTCGTGATCGTTCAATTGAATGCACAGGATTTATAAGATAAAGAGGTTCACTAGAATATCATTAAACATTAAAGATCAGAATACATGCACCTATAGTGATCTCTAAATCTTTAAATACAATTTTGTAATTAAAAATGAACCTAGATAAACTAAGGGACCAAGGATATCTATATCATTGTCGTTACTTTATCTTCAATAATAAAAATATATTTTACTACACGAAAGTTTGGAACAGTACAATATAAACGAAATATGCGTTGCTACTTTTATCATTTATAAATTGTGTAATGTCTTTAACTTAAATACTAGAAGATATTTCTGGTAATCGTTTTTCTTGGAACCTGTTTGATAAGGTATTATCAAGAAAGGTTCTAAATTATTCACACAAAGAAAACCTTATCTTAAAAACTCGACAATCGTCTACACAATCGGTAATATTTACCGTATGACATTTTATTAGTTGACACACCTACTACATCTACATGCATGTCTACTGTGTACCATTCAAAACACTTAATGAAGATAAAACATACTGAATAAGACCGGATAATACAAAAGTGATTTTCAAACCTCATAAGTCGAGGGGAATTCATGGCACTAAAAGTAATGACGAAGAACATATAAACAAGTTGAGAAAACAAATCGAAATGAACTTCATATGACATAGGAAAATTTTACAACAATCCGAGATAGAAATGAGCAAAGATACGTCTTTTTATTTCAATATGTACGCTTTATTCAAATCTTATGTTAGTGTAATGAAGTAACATTTTTCGAATTCTGGTATTCTTAATAAAAATGATTGACATCGAAGCAATAATAAGGAAGAATTCTAATATTAAATACTTCACGTCTTTTTATCATGCTTATAGCAATTCGAGACATAAGTGAACAGAAATACTCACTCGGTCTTGTACAATTTGTAACCCTAATATCATTTATCAGTTTTAAGATGCACTTTATATTCAAATCTAAGTATGTTAAAGATATAATGTAAAAAGGTACATATTCTTATATCTTTGATAATGATTGACATAGAAGCAATAATAAGGTAGAATTCCATAATTAAAATACGTGTTTTTCAAACAATTCGAGACAGTAGTAAATAAAAATCTTCAGTCTGTTGACAATTACAAGCGTGAAAGGGGATAGTCTTTATCAGTTTTGATATATCTTATGTTAAAGTAATAAGAAGTAACGCTTTACCTATTCTGATATCAATAAAAACGATTGACATCGCAACAATAACGAAGTAGGGTTCCATCATGAAAATAGCATACGTCTTTTCAATATAATTTTAAAATCTTTGATACACGTACATGTACGTCATCTGTGCATTCATGAAAGTTCCTGATTCCTGAAAAATTAAATTTAGAAGCATATCATCAGACTATGATTACATGTAACATTGTTAAATAAACATTAAAACCGAACAATATTTTTTCGTAGAAATGTATTTTGTAGTAATGATAGATAATAACGTGTTTATCATGTACGCAGTTCATTCATTTCTTTAAACTTTATTATTATGATATTTAAAAATATAATATGCTTAAAATAGATACAGCCTAACAAAGGACAAAGCAATAAAAGGACAAAAGGACAATTTTGTTTAAAAGTTTATTGCAAATTGTGAACAGTTAATAGTTTCTTACAGGAAATACTAAACGTAGATATGTTACAGGGAATTTGTTTAATTAGTGATTATGTAGAATCTTTTCAGGGATTATGTAGAACCACTGGCCAGTTTAGGGATTATATATAATCACTTATATTTTCAGGGATTATGTATACTCACTAGAAAAAACGTCAGGGATTATACATAATAACTGAAATATTGAAATAGTTTTCTTTATAAGGAAAATGAATAAAAGTCAAATAATGTATACTAAAAAATCCTATTCAAACAGCATTACACTGTAAACATAAATTGTAAAATGTTAAGCACAAAATATCAAAATGATAACTTTATTTAATTATATATATCAAAATGTTTAACACAATATCTTTAATGTTAAACACAATAAATTAAAATAATATGCTTCACATCTGTTTTTACCACAATATCCACATTTTAGAAAACGTTTCCTTCACATAGCGAATCAGATTATATGACCCACCTAACAGAAATAAAGAGTTCAGTAAAATCATCTGTAGGTACCCCCAAAAAAGGAAATTAGCCACCTCGAACTGGTTTGAGCAAGATACCATTTGTTTAGGATAGGCAATATCCTTTTTCAGACTTTTGGTTAACAATTACCATTATATTTTTGGGATTCCCTTTCCTTTTTTACCCTGTTGAATCGCTATGAGAATATTACACCAAAAGCCAACTTCCTCTAATATTTTGAACTAATTGTTTATCCTTAGATTTTCTATACATTTTGATGCGTAAGTTCATAGTTCTCTGTTTTGGATTTCTTGTTCATTTGAACAAAAACAACAAAAAAAACTAAAAGAAGCCTTCGTACATAGCATGACTGTTTAGTATAAACACAAAACTCCATGGCCAAACTGTAAACAATTAAGGAACATAAAACATAACAGATACATTTCCATGATTTCCTCACAAACTAAATAACACGGTTATTCACAGGATGTCCGAAAAGGTAAGTAGTTCCTGCTCTTCATGAGGCTAGCCTCGGTTTTAGTTTGTTACCCCGATTTTGTTTTTTGTTCTTGGATTTATGAGTTTTGAACAGCGGTATACTACTGATGTCTTTATTTAAATCCGGTGATAATAATAACTGATCCTTTTCAGTAAAGTCGGAATGGATAAAAAGATGATGAAGATATTTCATAACTGACAACCAAACCATTCAGTAAAACTATCAACTGCATGAAATTCTTCGTGCAAGAAATTACTGGTAAGCAAGAACCCTCTATCACTAAGATTAAAGGACACGGTATGGAGTTCTTTTGAATTGAAACTACACATATGAATTGTATTTTTTTCATATAGTTAAATACCTGGTCAACTAGATCTTTCAACATATCATTTAACCATGTTTAGAGGAGAACACTAGTCCCTTAATCGCCATTCTATTCATAATTTTTGAGTTTTTTCTTATTTTATCTTCTTGTTGTATTTTTTTTCTTCAATCGATTTCGGTTTGATATAGTCGCATTATTGTTTTCGTTTCACTGCACATATTTACAACTTATCTAATTATAAAACTACTACACGTATATCATAATGGAATCAGTAACCGTCACAAAATATATAACACAAGACATGTAAACATTGTTGTATATATATACTAGAATTTAGACATTCACATATACGTTCATGGAATAATATTGTGCGGATATCTTAAAAAGGAAAATTACTAAATTTGCGTACATAATGAAAGACTCACGTAAAGCGTATAATAATATAATTATGTGAAAATATGATATTAAAATGTATATAACTTGTAATGAAATACATGAACATGTTTACGAAGGAAATTTGATATATGTATGAGAGTTGCACTGGTGCAATTTTTAACAAAAGCAGTTTGTACCAATACTAGCCCTGTACCTTAAAGAGCATATAGTAATATGCTTTCATAGTTTGATTCGATTAATTAAAAAGGACGTATAGTGCAGCAATAATGTCTAAAATTGCAGTTATGTTTATGAATGCGTCAAATTTAATTTTTACATTAAATGGACATCCTTTCGGTTACAGAAAGTTTTTCATTGAATGTTTTTTTTTTTACTTTTACGACCTATGATATAGATAGGCATAACATGGAGTATTAGTCCATGTAAATCTGGTTTAATATGACTATATGATCATGTACCTGAACAAAGTAATGATATTGGACTACATATTTCTATCCGGATTTTTTTACGCTTTTTTTTCAATTATTTTTTTGGATATTGATCATGTTGATGGTTGGAATAGTTGGTTGTAATAATTCAGATTTTAGGTAATTTCTGTTCTTCTTTCTGCGTAGTATTATCACTTACACAGCTACTTTTCTGCATCGGTACTATTTCTGTAGTAAAAATATGTAGTACTGGTAATTAATTTTAATATTTAGTATAATTGCTTTACTTTAAAATTATAGTAACATTTAGGACTTGTATTTTACAGTACTTGATTTGTACTTAATTTTTTGGTACAGAAATAATACAATATTCCATGTTTGAAAATCATAATTTTAAGAGATTTTAAATAGAAAAACTTTCAAAATGCTGAAAATGTAACGGTAGTGACCAAAAATCTGTATCACTTTAATTTCAAGTACAAATTAAGTACTGTAAAATACAAGTACCGAAATTTTACAATAATTTTAAAGTAACAAAATAGTACTGAATATTAAAAGTAAATTGCCAGTACTACAGATTTTTAGTATAGAAATAGTACAGATGCAAAAGTAGCTGTGAACGTGTTTGTCATAATCTGTGTAAAGACAATCTAATATATACCTTCAAACCGTAAAAAAATAGGTAATGTAATTCCAAGTAAATGGAAACATTTTTGCTATTTTCTTGGAAATTTATTTTATCAGAAAAAAATCGATATTTGAATAGAATTTACGAAATGGTAAGTCTGCATAGTTTAAACCATTGATCTGAATGATTTCGCTGGTATTGTTCAAACAATCAGTGTATACATGTACATGTGCAGTGAATTATTTAGTTCATTGATTTGATAACATTTTCAGTTTACACTTCTTATTCTTTGCAATGTATACCTGTTAATTGATTAACTGATTGTTTGTGTTAACCGACTTTTTCAGTGTTATTTACTATACTGTGGTGGCTAGATTTTGTTGGGAAGATGAAGCTCGAGTGTCCAAAACGAACAAGTAAATATTGATTCCATCAGCATGCTACCATACATAAGTAATGTGATGTACACATAGATAATACGGAAGACTGACGAAATCAGTAGTTTATACATGTACTTCCAAGATCGAAATATATTTAACTTCTAAAGTATGACAGACAAACGAATTAGCTTTAGAATGTCGCTATATGCTATATTGGGTCAGTTCAAGATCAAATCTACTTGTTATAATATTCGGAAGTTATCGTTCAAATTCATAAGGTAGTCATGCAGTTCAAACAGTTAACCAATAATACAACAAATGAAGATGTTGTAAACAGAAAATAGATGACAAGATAACGCCGAATGCACATTTAAACCTTTTATGTTAAATGCCAAACTTACCTTTTATATATATTTTTGATGACCATCGACATCGAGCAATTATGGTTTCAAATAACACACCTGATAATAATGTAAAAATAAAACATGGAGTTTACCTTATTTAAAATTAGATACTGGTGCATGCTATCTAAAGGTTCGTAGTAAAATTTAAAACCCTACAGCTAATTCTTGGAAAGATTGTTGTTTTACAAATACACGTTTTAGAATAAATCTCTATTAGATAATCTTTAAGGTTATTCAAACATTGACAAATGTTTTATCTTTCGGTAAACTTTTAACCTTCATAATATAATTTGGAGTTGCAGACAACAGCAAAATCAAGAACTGCATATCATTTGGATTTCAAATTTAAAAGATTTACTTCGAATACAAATATTCAATTAAATACAATTAAATATCACATTTAGAACGGAAATTTGCCCATTTTAGGGCATATCCAGAAATAATTTATCATAATAATTAAAGATGATATTTATGAAGATTGTCTATAAAATAAGCTATTGTAGATAAAAAGAAATACCGGGTATGCGTATGAGACTTGGAACCCTAGGACAGAACTAACATAGCTAATTTAAAGAGTGCAAACATCATAAAGTATTACAAAATATTGTAAAAACATGTAATCAAATAAAAAAAAAAATACTATAAACATAGATAAAGCATTTTACCATCTATGGCAATTTACATAAATGGGCATGTGCAAATTTGGACTTCAAAGTTACCATTTGTACTAATGTTTCCGTACGAAATCATGTTGTCTTGTCATTCGCCGTTTGCCTTTGCATGTATGTGTTCTTCTAACTGGAGATCAGTGATGTGAATCAAGTGATAATCAATCTGCGAAAAGACAACTTATTCCTGCCGTTTTAAGCTACGAGTAAGTAGTTCATGAGTTACTTTAAATAGACATTTTACGAGTATTTTCTTGGTAATTAAAGTTTAGAAATTTAAACGTCAGAATTTACGAAATGTTTAATCGATATAGCTAGTCCATAGGGCCGTATTGGTTCGCCTTAAATGTTCAAGTATCGCCGTATTAAATGATTTGACGAGTTCTACTAATAACGTCAGTAAACAACTTCAAATATTAAATTCTTATAATAATTCTGTTGGAAAATCATAACTATAAGAACTTGATCAAAAACATGTCTGTTTATCAACTAGCTTTTGATAAAGAGCTCACTAATCATAGCATATATATGGGCACATGCAAACAACATACAAAACTTTACAAGCAGTCACATTATAAAGCAATGGAGGATCTAATATTCATTTTAACATGTCTTTTCACCGACGCAAGAATAGCTGTACTTTAGTCCAGTACAACAGTGACCTTTAAAAAAATCTACCACCAGATGTGTTAGCAAAAGCAAATATGATGTACGAATCAAATATATTAATGTTTTTTGTAGTTTTCGCCACTCCCTGAAGCTCCATATCGACGTCCACATCCCAAATTGCGTGCTTTCCCACTAAAAAATTCCATAGACAGGTTTAATGACACTGTCAGTTTCGATGACCCGGTAATTTCACATTTTTTAAACAATCAAAAAGAACAAATAATGTACAAGTATATCGTTAAATGAGCATATTTGAACATCAGAACGACATATCATGTACATTTGTACAAATGGATATCCCATATTGAATTATTATCATTAAACTTGCCTTTTTTTAAATATGTTTAATGGTCATCGACATCACATCAGTTAAAAACAGAAATGTAATTTATTATTTCCTCGCAGTAATGTATAATTAATATTTGATTATATTTTAGTTCCGCGTTATTTAAAATTAGATACATGTGATTAAATTTCTTAAAAAAATGCCGATTTCTTCGAAGGAATATATTTTATTTAGATACAAGTCATATTAGATATTTTTTGTTAACTATGTCCTTAGGTGCATTGTTTACATAGCCTATTAATAATTTAAATTTGTTTCAGAATTTAACAGTTGTTAACAATATAATTTCACTGATATATCTATATACCTATATATATTACTTAAAGATAACGTTATTTGATAAATATGCTTGTCACCTAATTCAAAATTAGATACCAGACGTGGATTTCATCTATTGATTTGTAATATAATTTAAATACTATACTTGGAAAGATTGTTGCCTTTCAAATATACGCCTTAGAATACATCTATCATTGTTAAAGGGTGTTTTAACATTGACAAATGTTTTAACCTTTGACAAAGTTTCAACCTTTACAATATTATTTTTCAGAGTAGAAGGCGACAGCAACATGAAGCGCTGCATAGTATTTTGATTATGAATTAAATGAATATAAGAACAATTATTTTATCAAATCAAATTAAAGGTCCCGTTTCAGAGCATATACATATAATAATAAAAGATAATATGTATGGATATTGTTTACGAAAAAAGACCTGCCAATTGTAATTATAGGGTATGTGTGTGAGCTTAGAAACCCTATGACCAAAATAAGATAACGGAATAGATTTATCGTTATTTCAACAGTATTTCACCAAATGGTTTGGCTGCCTAGCTAAACTAGCTTCATGTTAACACTGCTTTTACTGGTTTCCCTGTTCATGTGGGTGGACTTTTTTTAAGTAGTATCAGTAAGCAGAGATTTTACGTTTACAACTATATTGAATTAGGTCAAAAAAGGATATCGCGGGTGACACACGTAAACCATGTTTGACTCAACCAATTGTACAAATGTTTCCGTACCGAATCAAGCTGTCTTCTTATTGAATTTTTGGTTTTGCGTTAATATGAAAATAAGAAAATGTAGTACGATTGCTAGTGGGACAACTCTTCACAAGAGACCAAAGGACATAGAACTATCAAATGAAGGTAACCACACGGCCTTCAACAATGAGGAAAGCCAATATCGCATAGTCAGCTAAATGGCCCCGAAATCACAAATGTTAAACAATTTTAACCAGAAAACTGACGGTCTAATTTATGTACAAAATAAATACCCAAAAACCAACAGCAACAAACGACAACCACTGAATTACCAGCTCCTGGCTTGGGACAGGCACAAATAGAATATGGCGAAACTAAACATAATTATGTTTGAAACCGCCCATCCACCCTTTACCTGGGACAGTGGTGTAGCAGTACAACATAAACAAAATATATAAAAATCAGTTATAAAAGTTTTATCGCATCAGAAGAGTGTCTACCTTTAGAAGGAAACGATTGTTCGAGATTTGTGTTGACTGTTTTCCTATCCAATGTTGTATTTTGTTTTACATTTCTGTTAATTATTACCGGTTAATTATCAATATGTACTAATACACCTTGTTCCTACCTTAACAAGGTACGAAGTATGCCAACTATCAATTTAAATGAAAATTTACTAAAAATCTTCTTGGTATTTAAATTATATCAATGTCATTTGAACTTTTAATAGTAGTTACGAAATGATTCATCGATATCTTAGATACAATTTATTACATGGTTAGGTTCAATATCGTAGAGGCTACATAGAGTTACGTAGATTTGTGACTATTGAACATGTAGCTATCCTAGCTGCTACATAGATATTGATAGCAGCTGTCTAGCTACTCGTGCAATAGCCATAAATCTACGTAGCCCTATGTAGCCGCTACGATATTGAACGCAACCCATATATCCGTAGGATATCGCTTGCATTGGTCAGATATTGTCGATTTGAATGGATTGCGAGACGTATCGATGGCACCAATTAACCACTTTAAATAATATTATCATAATGATTCTAATTCAAATAAATTCAGACTCATTGAACTTTGTCCGGAATCATGCCAGTTTATTAACTCATTCAAACAACAAACAAAAATATAGACAAACACATAATCGAGCTATGTAAAAAAATATATAATTATGACTTCGGGTAAAACTTATATAATAAAGTTTGTATTATAATTTGTAAAATGCTTATTCACACACTTGTGGGAGTGACTATTGGATTTTGTCATTTGTTTGGGAGGACGGGCACTCGAAGACGGACAGGTTAATTTTTCCAGGACCTTATATTCATTTTTACGTCTTTTCATAACATTTGAAAAGTTGTGTATGAGTCTACCAGCAGGTATTTAAATATATGTCCTGTACCAAGTCCGGAATATGACCATTGTTAAAGTATAGTTCGTTTCTGTGTATGTTACATGTTAACATTGATTTTCTGTTGTGTCGTTTGTTTCCTCTTATGAATTCACATTACTAAAAGACGTGTCACGGTACTTTTGTATCCCCAATTCATGTATTTAGTTTTGATGTTATATTTGTTATTCTCATCGAATTTTGTCTAATGCTTAGTTCGTTTTTGTGTGTTTAACATTTCAGGAATATGACAGTTCTTGTCCTTTAGTTTTAGATGTGTTTTGTTATTTGATTTTGCCATGTGATTATGGACTTTCCGATTAGATTTTCCTCTAAGTTGAATATTTTTGTGATTTTACTTTTTTATGGTTTGTCGTTGTTCTCCTCTTATATTTAATGCATTTCCCTCAGTTCAAGTTTGTAACCCATATTTGTTTTTTTTCCTATCGATATATGAGTTTCAAACAGCGGTATACTAATGTTGCCTTTATTTAATATAGACCACAATATGGGATGTTTTCTGAAATATTCGAAATATTTCCAACTCCCTGAAGCTTCATATTGACAACTTTATCCAAATCCCTTAAGCGTGACTTCCCATTCAAAAAAGTCTTTGGAAAGATTTGAGGTGACCTTCGCTAACCAAGTGTTACACATTATTTAAAGTAAACATGTACCTTGTAATTCGAAAGTAGAACGCTATATTTAGATCTTATGTTATATTAACTTTAAATTAACTTACCTACTTGGTAAAGACATCACAACAATCATGAATTGAAATGTAATTTAAATATAACATATTTCTTCATGGTAAAATAAAAATCGTTTACTACCTTTGGGGTTCGCTATTTTTTTAATTCATTGTAATTAGATTCATGTCAAAAAGAATTTTCATTTCTTGAAATAGATAGAATGTCGAATTCTCGGAAAGATTTCAAGATCTTTCAAGTCATATAAGATTATTTTGATTCAATATGTCTTTTTGTGCATTATTTTTCATAAACTGTAAATTTTGGATGTTGATTCAGAATTGCATTTCTCAGCAAGGGGTGGCGATACAATCAATTTTATATAAACGTATCTGATTTCAATTATTCTTGTGGGATTTGTCCTTGTTTTGGACCGTTGGATAGTTTTATCTAATGAACGTGTACATGTTGTTCGTTTGATCTCAGTTCTTCATTGGTCAAAGTTCGATTTTGATTTCAAATTTTCTTGTCCTCCTTTTAAAATTCTATAATGACGTCATCATTTTGCAATTTATTAAAAATGAAAGATTAAATTTGTCTGCTATCGTCAAAAAAATCACAAGATAACTTTTTCTATCTCTCTCTCCCTTGCCATGATGTTTATTGTTTACCTTTTGACTTTTTAGTTCGTTACTTGGGATCCTTTTATTCTTCTTATTTTTAATAAAGTCAGATCAAAACCATTATTATATGTTTGGAGATAATATATGTGGTTTGATAATGGGCAGTCATGGCATTGGAATAGAAAAAAGTTTGTTTAATACGAAAATTCATCGGGAAATATTTATTGAAACTTAGTTTAAATACCCATTGTTTTATTTCCTCTTAATTATATTTAAAACATAAAAATTATTCCAATGTGACATCTAAGGGAAGTGCGTGTTGTAAATTTGCACCAGCATAATACGGACCTTGGGAAAACACAGCTGTGTGTATTTTAACAAAATACTTTTCCTAGTTGCATGCAACAGCAAAAAAAAGTGTTGCATATCATTCTGATTTCGAATTGAAAAGATTTATATACGAATACGGACACTCGATCAAATCCAATTAAATGGCCCATTTCTGACCATATACATACATGTATATAGGTATATATATATTGTATATATTAAATATAGCTTTTATAAAGATTTTAATTACCTATTACATTGTATGAATAAAAAGGAAATGCCGAGTATGCATATCAGCAACCCTATGACACAAATAACAAAATATTCTATCAGTATCTGAATATTGATATCTTTTTATTTCAAGAATATTTCACCAACGGATTTAGCTGCCTAACTTCGATAGCTTCATGCTGACACTGCTTCAATTATGTCCTTGCTTAATTTGTTTGCTGCACTTCGCAGAAAATTTTACCCTTACTTCTTTAACTAAATAGGCTAAATTGGAGATGGTGCTTAAACACGTAAACCATGTTTGACTGAACCGATTGTCAAAATAAAATCGTACCAAATCAATTTATCTTGTCATTGTGTGTTGTTTTTTTTTGTTGCTTTTGCGTCAATAAGAAAATATGGCACGATTGTCAATGAGAAAACTCTCAACAGAGAACAAATGACATAGAAGATATTGAATGTTAGTCACGGCATGGCCTTCAAAAATGGGAAAGCCTATACCGCATAGTCAGCAATAAAAGGCCCAGAAATTACAATAATTAAAAAATATAAACGAGAAAACTGACGGTCTAATTCATGTACAAAAATAATGAACAAAAAACAAATGCGTTACAAAACAAACGACAACCAATAAATAAAAATCTCCTGACTTGGGACCAACACATACAAAATATGGCGGAATTAGACATATTCGTTTTGGAAGGCGCCAATTTTCTCCTTACCTGGGACAACGGTGCAACAGTACAACATAAGAACAAACTATAATTAAACTCATCATAGATACCAGGACTAAATTTAGTATATTCGACATACGCGCGTTTCGTCTACAAAAGACTCATCAGTGACGCTCGAATCCAAAAAAGGTAAAAAGGTCAAATAAAGTACGAAGTTGAAGAGCATTGAGGACAAAAATTCCAAAATATTTTGCCAAATACAGCTAAGGCAATGTAAAAGTCAGATAAAAAAGGTTTAACTCACCAGAAGAATGTCTACTTTTTGGAGAAAACGGGTGTTCGAGATTGGTTTTGACTGTTGTGCTGTCCAAAATTTTATTTTATAATTTTTGTTATCCTTTTGTGTGTTTTTACTGGTTATTAATTAACCTGTGCGAATACACATTATACTTACCTGTATATAGTATGCATTTTGTCAAGAATTAATTCGAATCGATATTCACCGAACATTTTCTCGGTAATTCAATTTCATCAAGGGCATTTGAAATTTAAATAGAAGTTTCGAAACGTTTAATATGTGTACTAGTAAATATATCACCAATCTGATTTATGTATTAAATTATTTGACCTGGCATAACAATGACACCGGTTCACCACTTTGAATAATATTCTCATTCTAAGATTAATTGAACTTGTTTGCAAGCATGCCAATTTATTAACTACATTATCTCTAATAGAGTTATCACTAACCAGAATAGATATGAAAATAGGCAAAAAGCATACAAAACTAAGACAAACACATAATTATGCAATGGGAAAAACAATATGATCACTGGTAAACACATATATTGAGAGAATGTGTATTATATATTGTATTGTTGATTCACAAACTTGTGAGAATTGTCTATTGAATTTTTATGGGAGAGGGGGGCAGGTCAATTTCTCCGGGACCTACTAAATTTCCCTTTAAAAAGTTGTGTATTAGATCTACCCCTATATTTATACAGAGATATTTCAGGAGAGTTTCGATAACCCTGTGTTACACATTAAAACATTACATATATGCGTGCAATGTAAAACGAAAATAAAAAGCTATATTTAAATCTTCTTATATATTAACTTTAAACTTACCTATTTGATATCAACATCACAGCAATTACTAATTGAAATATGATTTATAATTCCTTTTTCCTCGCAGTAATATAAAAGCAATTATATCATTTACTATCTTTGAGTTTCACGCATTTAAAATTAGAAACATGTCATGAAAAGTCTTCATTTCTTGAAACAAATTGCATGTCGAATTCTCAGAAAGATCGCAGTCTTTTAGATACAAATTATGTTAGATTTGTTTGGTTGAGTAAAATCATGTTCATTGGTGCAGTTTTTACATGTTTTTACTCAAATTAAATTAAGTCAATTATGAATGTCAAAAAGTCAAATGATAATTCGCTTTTAGCAGTTATTTTGGTTTAATTTTGTAAACAATAATCCAAGAAACCTAGTTTATGAATTATTCATTTGTAGGTGAATAATTCGACCTAATTGAATAGGTATCTATTTAATCTTCCATTTAAGTTCTTAGCTAGAGGTCATAGCTAACGCATGAACTAGACGTGGTCATCTGTTAAAAGGAAAGAATGTAAAATGTTAATTTGAAACAATAGTAAACCATTTGGTTAACTGATTAGATCATAAAAAGCTTATTTTTATACACATTAAAACGTTGATTTACATAGTTTTTAATCTGTTAGATAAAATCAAAGAGACCTAGAAAATTCAATTGCAATTGCTCCTAAAAAAGAGTCATTGGCACTTTTGATGTACGAAGACAATGGGTAAATCTCAACATTTTGAACATGTCTGCACCATTATAGATTTTTATCTTATTACAGGTCGGGTCACCAGACTCTTTTTTGCATTAGATTCACCTAAAATGACTGTAGCCGATTTTAGTTAAAATTTGGCCAAGTAGATTCATAAAAGAAGATGTAATGAAACAAGATGACGATGGACGACGGATGCCAAGTGATTATGAAACCTCGTTTTGTCCTTTTGGAGCAGGTGAGCGGAAACATTGTGAATTAATTCAACATAGACAATTATGTCACTTTTTTGTTTCTATGGATACCGTTAAGTGCTAAAATGTAGTATTACATCGGAAATAAAACTACATTTTATTATTATATATTGTTTGTCATGGATTTCAAACATGCAAAAAGTTAGATATCCACTTGACGTAAGTAGATCAATTTATAATATATGAATTTATGATATATTTGTTTTTCAGTCAAAGACTCCAACTTCTAAAAGTCATATCTTAAAAATGCAACTATTTGGTTAACTTGTTTCCATCATAGATAAAAGAAGATGATATGTGAGTGCCTGTGCGACAGTTCTCCATTTAAGACAAAATTTATAAAAGTAAAACAGTATAAGTAAAAAAAGGCTTTTTAAACATTCTTTTTAACAACGTAAAGTACATACGATTCCTATCTCTGTTTACTCCTGAATACTATAGAATAAGAAGAATGATCTTTATTCGAATTTTCTTACACAACGAGCATTACTTGATAGACAACTTTTTTTTTCGTTTTAAAGGATGGAAATGTGCATAGTTTCTGGTATATGCAAAAAAGTGATGCAACAGCTCACAAATAAAAGCATGCATTCCTGTTGTGAGTGATGTCTTCATACCCTGCAATGTTTGGTCTATGTTTTTTATTGATCTGAGTTGTTATATAGTTTGTTCCATTATATTGTGCTGTTACACTACCTTCCCAGGTTGAAGGTTACTCAGTTTTACTCCGCCACATTTTGTATGTGCTGTTCACAGTCAGGTGCCCGTTGTTCAGGGTTTGGCGTTAGTTAATGTCTGTCATATCAATTTTCGTAAAATGTTTTATTGTAAATTGGGCCGTAGGTGTCATGTCGAGGTCTTTTATAGTCAACTATACAGTGTGGATGTTCTCATTGTTGAGTCTGTACGGTTGTCAATGACTGCTTTGCGTGCATACTCATCATTTGAACTGTAGTGGATAGTTGTCTTAGTGAAAAGCAATCTGATTTCCTTATGTGTAAATGGCATGATTGTACAAAAAACCACATATATCGCGGGATTGACAGTTTAGTAATATGATGTCAATGAAAATAATTACTTTTATTTCACTTCAGAAGATGACGATTAGAGTGATTATACGCCTATTCATATATACACTATCAGAAACATTTGGTAAAGTATTATTATAAATTGAATATTATTAACTTATACTAATAATAATATTGACTATAAAAAGCAACAAGCGACAACCACATTTACATGATCCCGGCTTGGGACAGGTTCATACAGAATGCGGCGAAGTTAAACATGGTTTCTGGTGCCAACATGTACAAGTTTTTAACACTACATAAACATAGATAACTGAAGAGTTGGCAACATACGGTAGATGATCCAGAACGGCAATTATTGCTTCACTATAATGAACATGTATTCATCCAGCATGTATCATACAACAGCTCCCTGTTAAATACATTGACAAGATACATTGAGAATGTTACATAATCGCATTATTCGCAAAACAGAATTGAGACTCGATTTTTATTTAAATGAAGATAATAACTTATTTTTTCTTGTTATTTAAGTTTCCTCCAATCAAACAGTATATACCAATCTCGGGTCGTCGGTAGAAATGGTCTGTCCACATCACTTGACGTCGTCGAGAATAGCATGGTTTCGACGGAAAGAAATGTTACAAATATCCGAAGGAGCCAAAATTGGTGTCGATATAGACAAAGGCCGTTTTTCAATATCAGGAGATCATACTATTGGAGACTTCAATCTTCAAATAAATGATGTAATGAAACCAGATTTTGGTCAATACGTTTGCACTGTGGTGATTGAAGACACATCTGTACAAATCATATTTAATCTGGTTTTAAGAAGTATGTACACATGATTATTTTGCTCCCTTGATGAGAGAAGGCACACAAGAGAAAAGAGTCAATCTGAAAATAATAATAATTAATACAAAAGGCAATATACTTGTTTTTGTATAAGAATGAGCACAATGGAACCATAGTCAAGGGTCATGATATGGTTCCTTCTTGGATCAAAATCTTTGAGTAGCAAAAATGATAGAATCTAGATACTAAAATTATTTGCATGTACAAGAGGGGTAGCAGACTCAAATGCTATGACATGTTCATTGTATTGTCGTTTGTTTGCATCTTTAATCTGAATGTATCTAAGACAGCGCTAATTAGTGATAACCGAGAATGGTGAATACTAATGGTTTTTTTTCATAATTAGAACATTTGCTTCTTAGAGGATGTGTTACTGTGTTTCTCTTTTTTTCATTACTATTTGCTTAACGTTGAATGTTAAAGGCAGAATATCTAGACCACATACCTTGTAAGGACCATATTGTATGGGTTCGTTGTTTACCTTTATCGCACAGAGAGCGTTACAGTTTCCTTACACGATGCGTCCTCCTTATGATTGGACGATGCTAGGTATTTGTACATACATAGCCCTTAAATGTTAAGCAAAGTTAAGTGTATTTTGTCATATTGCAATATATAAATTCATTTGAAACGAAAATACTTTTCTTATATTTCAGGTGCTCCGACAGGCCTAAATATATATGTAGTTGATACAAGTAGAAACAAAAACAACACCTTCTTGGAAGCGTCAACAACAGTTACTGCTACCGAAAATGAGACTATAAAACTATATTGCAACATATCTAGTGGAACCCCAAAGGAAACCCTGGAATGGGTCTACAGAGGCAACGTAATAAAAACTGGTGGGCCGGGATCTATACGGCTAATTATGAAATCCACACATACAAACTCTGGACAATACTACTGCCGAGCAAACAGTTCTGTCTTAGACACTCCAATAACAAAATCAATTGAAATGTTGGTACAATGTAAGTAATTTTTTTCCAAAGTGCAATGTAAGAGAAAAGAAACTTTTTCAGCCATTTGTTTATTATTATTAATTGGGAAATCAATATCAATATCAATATCGCCTTCCGATTTTTTCGTCCACCGTACGCGTGTGTCTGGTGCAAGTTTGTTATAAGCACTTCTTTTGAGGTCATTATGACATTGCGTCCATGTTTTGATTCAAATGAAGAGGAAATAAACAATTGGTAATTTTATACAAACAATTGAACTTATATTTCCTGGTGAACTTTTAAATTATATGTACACAGACTTTTTTCAAAACTATTCCAAGGTTGTTATTTTCTGTTTCTGAACTGACTTTTGTAGTTTCCATTAAAATTTTACTTCTATATGAAAATATAAAGATATGGTACGATTGCAACGAGATAACTATCCACCATAGGTAAAATGTAATGTATGTAAGTGTTAACAACCATACGGCTTTCACCAATAAGTAAATCCCTTGTCGTATAGTTGGATATGAAAGGCCCTGCAAAGTAAAATATGAGACAATTCAAAGGAGGAAAACAACGTTACGGTTTAATTAAGGAAACTCGCGGGTATAATTCAACTGATGAGTTAAAAAAAAGATATTTCAATTTTAATGCAAAAAACTGCACTCAACCCGTTCAGTGATGTAACAAAACAACATACGAACAAACAGCACGTGACTTAAATTAAAGGATCTAGGTTCATGAGGTACGAAGCACAAAACTTCTACACGAGTGTTTTGGTTGATTTTACTTTACATACTTTTAAAGTAATACTGAATACTGAATTAAGGTTCGAAATTCTAAAAACTAATCTAAAAAAATATCGGTTTTACAATTGACGAACATTTTGTAAATAACTATGTAAGATGTTTTCATATTACGTTTTAGATAAGCCAAAAGTAACACTGAGCGTAGAAAATGCTGTACGCATTATCGAAGGGAATTCACTCCACGTATATTGCAACGTAGATAGCAGTCCTGAAGTACAAAGTGTATCATGGCTAATACAAAATAATGGCGAGACCATAAAGTACGGAGACGGTCGAGTATTGCATATAACTGTTATTACACGAAGAGACACTGGTCTATACATCTGTAAAGCAACTAATATGGTAGGCTCAACTATGACAGAGACCAGTGTTACCGTTATGTGTAAGTGGTTTCAAATGGGTGTTTTTTTTCGTAGAAATACTGTAACATTCGAAAAAAGCAAGTTGTTATTGTGAAGTTTTTCCTTTTCTGTGCATTTTCTCTATTTTATATTTTGTATTCAATATAAAGCCTAAAGAAGTATCATATGAGCTAAGTCGAATAGAAATCTACCTCATGCAATTGTACCTATGGCCTTTTTAACTTTTTTGGATCCGAGCGTCACTAATGAGTCTTTTGTAGACGAAACGCGCGTCTGGCGTATATACAAAATTAAGTTCTGGTATCTATGATAAGTTAATCAAAAGAGATGTTTCCTACCTGCAATAGGTTAATAACAGATGTAATGATATGCTTCTGTGTAAGGTCGATATCTATCCAACGCAGCTCGTATGTTATTAAAATTATGAGACATTTCGAAAATATCAATAACAAATAAATCTGACTTAGCGGCACCATAGTAATTGTTATGATTTAGTCGTTTTAAAAAATATTTGAATATTCTACCTTAAGAAAAACATACATTATGTAGCATATATTATAGTATGCTAGTAAAGTTACTTTTACTCTGTATGTTGTGTCTACACTGTGTCTAAACCACACCGGCAAAATTTGCTCGGACTCGATGCTATCTAACATCCGGCACAATGACGGAACACCAATAGACAAAAGAAAGGTAGGTTTCTCCTTATTTTTTTATTTTTTTTATGATATCGAAGAATATATATACATATACAACTATTTTCTATTGTGAGATGCAATATTTTCTACAACCGTTCTATCTTAACGGAGAAATAAGTCAAAATGCATGTCAAAATGACGAATTGAGTGAACCCTGCCTCGAAATAGTTTAATTTCTCGTTAAATTGTTCACATTGTACGGAAAGAAAGGTACGGGAAGATAGATATTGACACGGAGATTGCAAATTTATTTATTATGAGCATCTCAATATTTGTAACTCTGTGTATGGAACGAAAGAAATGGGTCATGTCAAAATCAAACTGGCCGGTTTCGTCAATGTATACAACCCGGTTTCGTCATAAATTGCAAAATCCATAACCCGGTTTGGTCAAATAAAAAAATCATAATTGCATTACATTATAACTGATTATTTAACTTCAGCGTTCAAAAGGGGTTTTGTGGGTCCTTCGAAAACAAGTTCGTTCACCGGACAGCGGCTTATTATTTATATGAGTCTCAGATTCAAATAAATAATAGGCAAATTCCTACTCTTATAGAACACAAATATTTTAATTTTACTTTGCATCCCGAAATATTTTAACAGCATATTGAGATTAAAGCTCTCTAAATATGCGTTTTCAATATGAGTTATGGGAAAATATGTTGAACATTTTTGAACTTGAAATTAAAGTTTACGGTCTTAAAAATCGAAACACAGAATTGATATGAGATTTTCTCGCACAAAAGAATGGACACCTTTATAAGTTATCTAATCATTCCACGTATGTTATCTTTTCTACCATCGTTAAAAATAAATCTTCTTAAGTATAAACGTTGATAATAGGACAAATGTATATGCATGCTTAATCGACCTAGAAAATAAATGTAGGATTACAACTACCATGCATTAAAATAAAATTTATTTATCACTATACTGCTATGTACAAATTAGTATGATGTCTCAGGTCATCGATAAAATTCAATAATAATTATTTTGTTAACATTATTAAAAAAACGAGTATGTACTGTCGCCATTGTGTTATGATGATCGTACACTGATGTTGGTCAATATATTTTGACAATATATACGGACAGACGGATAAGTTTATTTCAAGCGAGTCGAACAATATTTTGATTATTTTTTGCTTTACAAAATCTTTAAATACAGGAATCAATAAAGTTTTGGCAACCAAAGGTGGGGTCGGGGCGTGCAACATATATGTCATCTAGATTCGCTTCTTATCTTATAAAGTGTATACCTAATTAAAATATTGAAAGAAATGAGAAAACAGGGACACTCGGGAAATCGGATTATGTCAGTTGGATTATGTTTTTTATAATAAATGCCGAATATCACTGCTATGTTACGGATGCTTAAGTGTGAAAATCTGGCAGGACTGCATGCATGATTTATTTGTGCAGAACAGTATAGACTATAGTCGGGTTTGGGACTGTTCGTCAATGATTGAATGCATAGTGAATATAATATAGTATAGTAAATTAAAATTATGACACAATCAAAACACATACTTTTATTTTTCATCTTTACATACTACTATTATAAACAAAGAAAATATAATAATGTTACAAAATAATTAGATACCAGTGTTTGCTATTGAGTACTTATATTCCATTTAAAATTAGTTTGAAGTTAAGTGAAATAAGGGATACGCCTTTCATTACGAAAATGTGTATTGTCATAATTAACTATGTCCAAAAGTGCCCGTTTAAAATAGATTTTAACACGACAAGTTTACTATACAATAAATATATATATTTAAATTCTCGAAAGACAATGTTCAGATCCGTTCCAAAGTTGCTTTTCATAAATTGTTTGTTAAAAAAAATATAAAAAACCGGGTGATACAATAGACGAAACCGGGTGATTGTGTAAGAACAACATTGACAAAACCGGTTTATTTTAATTAGCTCATAATAACAAAATTTGCAATCTCCGTGTCAATATCTATCTTCCCGTACCTTTCTTTCCGTACAATGTGAACAATTTAACGAGAAATTAAACAATTTCGAGGCAAGGTTCACTCAATTCGTCATTTTGACATGCATTTTGACTTATTTCATCGTTAATATAGAACGTTAGTAGAAAATATTGCATCTCACAATAGAAAATAGTTGTATATGTATATATATTTTTCGATATAAAAAAAAAATAAAAAAAAATAAGGAGAAACCTACCTTTCTTTTGTCTATTGGTGTTCCGTCATTGTGCCGGGTGTTATATACCATCGAGTCCGAGCAAATTGTGCCGGTGTGGTTTAGACTCAGTGGTCTATGCATACAAATTATGTTATAAGAAATAAATTGTTGATTTGGATTTGAAACTAATTGTACAATATATACTTTTGTCTTTTATATTTGAAGATGCACCAGATGTAACCATTGTGTATGAAAATTACACTGTTAACGCAAAATCAAGAAAGCTCATATGCTTACCGAAAGGAATTCCAACAAATTACACATTTTTTCAATGGCAACATAAATCTGAATACGGTGATCATATTCGGTTTCTGGATGGATCACAAGATGGGATTCTCCTACTTCCAAATATCCAAGATTTCAACACACAATACTATGATAATGGAGCTTACATTTGCACTGTTAGTAATGGAATACAAGGTGTTAGTGGGACCAGCAACAGAACAGCTGCTGTGTATTTAAGTATTTCAGGTATGACTATATCAGAAAGATTTCTCAAACTATAAACAGTAATAAAGGGTACCGATCTAAAACTTCTGCTCCTAATTAGTTATCATTTAATTCGCAGTATATGTCCAATATATTTCCACCGCCTTCTCACTATATTCTTCACACCTGTTCTTTCTGATAGTTCACTGTTTGAAATTACACTTGGCCATCTGATGTTAATTATTCGTCTCAAACAGCGTCCTTCGAATCCTCTAATTCGACTTTTTTGGTTGTTCTCCATGTTTCTGAACCGTACAACAGAACTGATCTTACATTGCTCACATACAATCTGATCTTTGTCTTTCTGGATATTTTGTTGTTTTTCCATAACTTTATGTTATTAAGGTTTTTGAATGCAGAAGCTGCTCTGCCAATACGGATGTTAACTTCTTCTTCGATATTTCCGTCTGCATTTACTCTACTACCAAGATAATTAAATGAGTTTACTTGTTCCAGTTCTTTTCCATTCAGTGTTATTGCTTTATTGTTCTTTGTACCTATCTTCATCACCTTAGTTTTCTTTGCATTTATCTTTAGTCCTACTTTTGCTGCCTCTGATGTTACTTTATCTGTCTTTTTCTGCATGTGTTCATGTGTATGAGAAAAGAGGCTGATATCATCAGCACATTCCATGTCCTCCAAAAATGTTGTTAATCCCCACTGTATACCATGATTTTCAGTTGTTGTCTTATTCATTACCCAGTCAATCACCAATATAAAGAGAAAAGGAGATATTAAGCATCCCTGTCTTACTCCAGATGTTATTAAAAACCAATCTGATAGTTTTCCATCATGTCTGAGTGCACATCTAAAACCATCATACATTTCCATAATGATGTTAATTATTTTTTGTAGAACTCCATACATACTCATGATGAACCGGAGTGACTCTCTATGAACGCTATCAAAGGCGTTTTCGAAATCCACATAATTTATATATATGGGTGACCTCCATTCTAGTGCCTGTTCTATAATATTTCTCAGTATGAGGATGTTATCTATACATGCACGGTTTGCTCTAAATCCACTTTGTTCTTCCCGTAGAATGGAATCGATTTTGTCTTTGATTCGTTCTAAAACTATTCTACAAAGTATCTTACCAGGCACTGATAGTAAAGTAATTCCACGCCAGTTGTTACAATCTGTAAGGTTACCTTTCTTTGGTAGTTTTATGATGATACCATCTTTCCACTGGGTAGGTAGTATTTCTTTTTCTCATATTTCATTCAGCAAATCACGTAGGATGTTCACGTTGAGATTAATGTCTGATTTTAGTACTTCTGCTGGTATGCCATCTACCCCAGGAGCTTTGTTGTTTTTAGTATTTTAATGGCTGCTTTGATCTCATCATCTGTTATGGTTCTCATTTATATTTATATTGGTGGTGGAGCTTCATCTGTCCTGTCAACTAAGATTTCTGGTTCAGGCCCATTCAACACCTCTTCAAAATGCTCTTTCCATCTTTCCAGTTGTTTCTCAAATTTGCATTTTGTATGACCATCTTTATCTTTGATGTGAGTACTGTTGGTATTTACTCTGCCACTAAGCTGTTTTGTAATGTTATATAGCTTTCTCATATCTCCAACTTTCGATGCATTTTCAGCCTCTTCTGCAATCTTATCTATTAATGCCTTTTTGTCTGCCTTATCATTCTTTTTCACTTCTTTGTCCTTACTATTGTATAGATCTTCTGTTCTCTCTTGTTGTTTTCCTGTTGCTTGGTTGATTTTTGATTTTAACAGTTTTCTTCCCATAATTAGAGCCCAGGTTTTATCAGATATCCATTCCTTTCTTTTTTTATTCTTGTAACCTAAGATGTCTTCACTTGTTTTTAAATAAATTTCACTCATATGTTGCCATTTGGAGTTTATGTCAATCTCATTTTCTTCAAGTTGTAAAACCTCAAATCTGTTCTTCAGTTCTATATTGAAGTTTTGTTGTATTTCAGGTTGTTTAAGTTTTCCAAAGTCTATGATCTTGCTTGGTGTTTTGCATTTATTCTTTCTTAATTTTAGTCTGATCTTTCCAATGACTAGGTGATGATCGCTGTATACATCTGCAGCTCTTTTCACTTTCACATTTAATAATGATGACCTCCATTTCTTATTAATCAGTATGTGATCGATTTGGTTTTTCACTTTCCCATTTGGAGACACCCATGTGGCTTTATGTATGTTTTTATGTTCAAAGATTGTTCCCCCAATTATCAGATTGTTCATAGTACACATCTCCACTAATATTTCACCATTGTTGTTAATTTCTCCAAGCCCATGTTTTCCCCTCACTTCTTCTGAACCTATGTTAGTTGAACCTACTTTTGCATTAAAATCTCCAATGATGGTAAGTACATCATGCTTTGGTGTATCCATTATGATCTGATTTAATTTATCATAAAAAATCTCTTTCTCATTATCTGTATAATCATTTGTTGGGGCATAGCATTGGATAACGGTCATGTGTCCATAACTGGTCTTCATTCGTATTTTTATATTGCTATCCATTCTACAACAGACTTGCTTGCTCTCTTACTCAATAGAATAGCTACTCCTTCCTGGTGTTTACCATCTGTACGTCCTGAATAATAAATGTCTGTACCTGAATTGTGTTTAAATTTTCCTGAATCAGTCCATCTGAATTCACTAATACCCAATATATCAAGCTTGTATCTCTTCATTTCCTTAATTGTTTGATCAGTTCTGTTTCGTTCATAGTTCTAACATACCAACAACCAAATTTTAACGTTTGTTTAGGAGACAGAATAGAGTTTCTCGGAGTCTTGTCGCTCGTCATAGGCTGCTTTCCTGCAGAGGTTTCTATCTGTCTTCACCGAACTAATTGATTTCCCCTTGTTTCTGTTTCTGCAGCATAAGTTTCTTTCCGTGTCTGAGTAGCTAGCCCAGCGCACAACCCCCTTACCAGGAGGGCCAGGGATTTATTCATCAAGGTTTCCTTCCTCTAGATGAGTCGCTAGCGAAAGCTGATGACTCCCATCTTGCTATTGGTTTTATATCCTTCTCTTAGATGAACTGCCTTAACAGAGCTATGATCTTCATCTGAACAACTATATACCCATAGCTGGGGTAAGGTTGATGAGTGCTAGGGCATGTCCAATCGCCGGTGGGCCTACACACTTCATCTCTGGTGCCCTTGCTGCTCCGAGATCCTCTACAATAATGCCTAGGATGCTAGCTCCTAGTTACCGTGTGTTGTCGCAAGGAGGCATTGTAGAAGTCTTGAATAATGCAGAGGCTATGTACTGGCAAAAAGACTTACTCACTCGGCTTTCTTTTCACCTGCAAAAGCAGGCTAGCCAGCGGTGATAGAGAACCTATGGTTCTAACCACAATGGACGCATGCACAATCCTGTGGACAAACCACCAACACACACATAGAATAAAATTGAGAATGAAAATGGGGAATGTGTAACTATCCAAAGAGTAGAAAAGAACTTTATTAAAAGAATCCTTCAAGCCAAGTTGTTATCTTGACAAACATATAGCCAGTGACAGTGTTGTAGGAATGTTCTTAAACTTTCGAGGAGCAAACTTCTAAAATTGAAAAAAACCATAACAAATTCGTCTAATTCGTCTAAACGTCTGTTCCTTGTCGGTGTACTGTTTCAAAACGTGGGAGCGCATTGGTGACCATTTGTTATTCATATTCATATAGTTGGCTTTATATACGTACAAGTGAATGCTTTTTTCTACGAAAGCTTTAAAACAAATGATTATAGTTTTTATAGTTTAAATTTTGAATTAATTGATTTTTCAGGTAAACCCATGTTCGTTGAGGACAACAGACGATTCTTCTATGGAGTAATAAATGAATCCGTTGTTATAATAATCAACATTTTCAGTAATCCAAAATATTCGGATATTTTCATTCATAAACAAAATGGCGAACAACTCATAAGCGATAATTCCAATATCAAAATGATTGAAGAACATACTTTTGTGAATGATACTTTCTATAATTCAAATGTACGAGTCAAAGGTTACAGAATGACGGTGAAAATAGCAAAATTAAGACCGGAGATGATTCAAAATTATACACTGAATTTACAAAACGAATTCAGACAAAACCATTACGATATATCACTTTTTCGTGCAAGTAAGTTAGTTTACATTTTAGCTGTAATATATAATCAATGTGTATCTTCAACCTTTATGAAAGAGAAAAATTATCTGTTTAATTATTCTAATAAACTGCTAGTCGACATGTACACTGGTCACCTCCTAATACCGTATTAAATATTGTGTGTACATTGTACATATATGGAAAAAAATACATGCGACTAGTCCCTTCCGATATCGACTTTTTAAGTACCGCGTATGCGTGACGAAATGGACATAATTAATTTAGTCACTATTTAAAAGACCTCGCCACTGTTCATATAAAAACAACAAGACACGATAATTTGGCCAACGTGACAATTCTCAGAAATGAAATAGTTTAAAAGAACTCCACCGAAACCCGAGCTGAACAGATGTGCAAAGGTTGAGTCAACGGTTCTTAGTATGAGTGCTCCTGGTGCTCGAAGGTCAATCCACAAAAGCGCTACGGACGAACGAAAATTGTTTGTTTTTAAAGTGTGAATTCAATATACCTGTAAAATAAATTGAAAGGTTCTTTTTTTTATTAGTTGTAAAACATATTCCTTCATAACTTTGCATATTGTTCCACCAGGTGTCCCTAGAATTCCAATGAATTTATCATTGTCAACAAAGGAAGGAAATATTCTGGTAGATTGGATATGTAACTTCAATGGTGGGCTAAAACAGAAGTTTTTCATCGAGTTTCGAGAAAGTAATTCAAAGAAATGGACAGTTGTTCAGTCACTGAACAGGACAGAAGGTGATATGTTATCTTGGACAATAGAAAGGCTCCAAACGAAGACTATATATTACTTCCGAATGTTCGCTCAAAACAGACTAGGTCGAAGCAGCAGTACGAAAGAAACGTCAATTATCTTAGGCAGTAAGTGTACATCTTTATTGTTATTTTGCAATTTATATCACGATTGTAAAAAAATACAATAAACGGAATCATTTATCAATAAAAAAAAATACGATGTTGCGTCAATATCAATAACACAACAATAGATATAGGAAGGTAATTATGCTATGATAGTCACTGACAAAACTATCCAACATGATGGTAGCTATAGATCATATGAAGGCATTCAAAGATGTTCAAAATCTATACCGTATACTAACTATAATGACCTCAACGTGACAAAATGTAAACCAGCTAAAGCGAGAAAAAAATCAAAAATCAAAAATGTTAGACAGCAACAAAAAGCATCCGCTGACATACAAGCTACTGACTCGGAGCAGGAATGGATTAAACAGAAACAATAAGGTATTGGCCACCAAAACCTAATTATCAAGACAACAGGCGAAGACATTTCATATGTTCTTCTGTGTGTGTTTAACGCACAAGGTGTCATTTTCAGTGTGTTTTCGTGTGTGTGTGTAAATTGGGAAAACTCAAGAAGAGCTCTCAAAAATCCAATAATACTTTATGAGAGTGCTTGGATGGGTTTACAGAAGAGATAAGGCACGGACCTAAGGCCAACTAATATACAAACTAAAATAAAAATAGACCAAAAAAATTAAGAATATCGATAAACAAATTAAGAATAGGAAAATGGCCAAATAAATTTGAGAATATAGGAATGGAGAACCCAATCCATACCCGTGAACCCAATTCATACCTTCTTAGAAATTGGAGATCAAGAGAAATCGATGATTATATGAATTGTAAATCAAACAAAAATATACAAGCCCAGTTTAGCTAGTTTATTTTAATTTAATACTGCCAGGTGTTTAAGTTGTTGTTCATTTAGTCATATAATTTTTGTACGTAAATGGTTTAATCCATTTATTTTAGATGAAAAACTGGAAAGCACTTTATCAGTATTCTCAGCAATACCAGTCGCCGTTTCTACTGCTATCATTTTATTCATGATCCTTCTTGTGGTATCAGTAATTGTATTGTGGAAACAAATGGTCAAGCTACATAATAGAGTAGATTCACCATTGGAACACGAAGAAGATAATCATTATGTTGAAATAGAACCAAACGGGATGAGAGAATTAAGTTTAAACCAAATTAGAAACACACAGCATGGCCAAAAGGTCCAGGAACACGTTCTTGAAGGTGATCAAGACAGACGGTCATTAGACAACGTCTCATCATCAAGTACGGATACCGATAGTAAAGACCACATATCTCTAACCAGTGGAATTAGCGGAAATACTACGAATCCGAAAGACATTTATGCACGGCGGTATGATGCTATTTCCATTAGAAATGACACGTTTCAATCTGAACACATGAGTCAATATGACAGCTTAAACCGAGTCGATCAATATGAACATGATGAAGATATCTAAAGAAAAAATCAGAATTGTTAGAAATCAGAGAACAAAACGCGGGATCACTGTAAACACCACGGGCATCATTGTAAATATTACGGCCATCATTGTAAATATTACGGTCATCATTGTAAATATCACGAGCTCATTGTAAATATCACGGGCATCATTGTAAATATTACGGACATCATTGTAAATATCACGGGCATCATTGTAAATATTACGGATATCATTGTAAATATCACGGGCATCGTTGTAAATATCACGCGCATCATTGTAAATATAACGGAATTTGATGAGACTGTACCTGGAATATGACAGTTTTTGTCCATTCGTTTTTTATGTGTTTTGTTATTTGATTTTACCATGTGATTATGGATTTTCCGTTTGGATTTTCCTCTGAGTTTAGTATTTTAGATTTTACTTTTCACTCGTCGAAACTTACCTATTTTTTACCGTCCGGCTACATCTGCAGCAGATTATCTAGACAATTGCCTAAAAACAATGATTCCACAGTCTCAAATTTGATACATAGTCTTAGAATACAAAGTTAGTCATTATTTTTCTAGCAAAATTATACATTGTCATTAAATAATTGTATGCAAGTCAACTCATAATAGTGAGAGTTGTCGACTGAAAAGTTAATAAAACATGTATCACAAAAAATAATTTATCTTGAAGTCGCTTTTCAAGTTTGCCAATAAACCTCTGTTAAAGGTCGATTAGGAACAAAGCGATTTCGAAAAAGAGGGGTAATTTCGGCTTCCTACAGTGAAGTATCTATTCATATATATGTAGCGACATTTCAGAAGCGTGTACATATGAAGTAAATATACATTTATTTCTCTCCCGAGAAGAACTGTTCGAGATCGGCTTATCGCTACTGGTAATCGTGCGATAAGACCATTTCGGGGACCTTTGCCTACGAACAGACACACAGTTGCCCGTTACCAATATATTGCAGAGCTCGCCAAAGTTGGAAATTAGCATCGTGGAGGAAGATCCATTGTTCCAATGGAATGAGGTTTTTCTTTCTTGGCCAGATCATAGCCCGAACTTGAACCATATAGAGCATATATGGGACACTATTGGGCGTAAAGTGCACACAAGGACACCATTGTTCAAACATGTCATGAAATAAATAATACCCTTGGTCAGGAATGGTTGCTGCTACCTTAGCAACAAATTAGTCGACTTATGGAAGGAATCAGAATACGTTAAGATGCGGTTATCCATTTGAATGGAGGCTGCGCACAAAGTACTAATTCTTTGGCGTACACTTTACTTTTTTTAAATAACGAAACAAATTTTAAATTTTAAATTAAGAAATGCAACACTCATTTTGACAATTGTCAGAAAATATAGTAAATACTCATCCCATATTATATATTTCGATAATAAGCTTTGTATGATATGGAGAGGTACATGTATATATCGCCACTCTTCATGCACAACGATTTCATTTTCACTATAGCCTTTTCACAACTTTAGAACTTCATTTAAACGAACAACCCCATTCATCGATATTTTTTATTTACTTTGTGGTCTTGTTGATACTAAAGAAGTATGTCCGATATGTAACAACCGCGGGTGCATAATGTTGCATCTATCACTAAAACACAAAGCAAACAAACAAATTGATTTTGAAAGACAAAAAAAAATATTGAAATTTTATATAATTTTATATTTAAATCTATAAATTTTGCTATATTACCATTTTCCTAAATCTGACCACGGTGGAGACTATTCATTTTTGTCTAAAAATAGCTTTGGCACATTTATAGTTACATCAACGCATATATTTAGTAATGTTGTAATCATGTATAATATGAAACATATCATTCATGCGAATTATCGAGGATTTTACACGGTTTCCAAGAGCACACACACCCCTGTAAAGTTATTAATATCAAGCCTATAGTATGTTACAATGTATGTCTGCCACGCATGTTTTTGACGTTTTGTCAACATGTTTGTCCTCATTTTTGACTTTGTAAAATATGATAAAACTATTTATTTTGTTTTTTCGGAATAGTAATTATCTTTCTAGTCTACGGTTATAAATTCTATATAGCTTAACTGTTTTGATTTTATAGAAAAGCAGTTTATTAGCGTGAACTGGTTGATTTCACGGTATTGACGCAATAACGTGCGAAACCAATCTCTGGCGCAGGGTTCATATCCGTTCCATACATGCTCTGCAATACTGCACTTGATATGACCTGTGCCATACATTGTCCGACCCCATGAGGAATGGCCGACAAGCATTCGGTATTAAATATTGAATGTAGTGTTACAAAGTATTGAACGGAACGGATATGTGATCTCTGCGCCGGAGATTGGTGCGTAACGTCTAGTGGAGCTGTCAGAAAACCTAGAATAACAACGTTAAATAATTCAATTGAAAAAAAGCAACCGGCATGACGGACAGATTTATAAAAAAAAATCCAATTAACATTAACTTATCATAATATTACTGATGTCAATAAATAACAAGTCTCCTAACTTGGACAGGTCAAAGTTGAAACATAGAATGTGGTGGGGTAATACACATGTGTGGGTTCCTAACCCTCTAACCGGTGAAGCGATGTCACAGCATAATATAAGAAAAAAACATAAATATTAATTTCATATGGCTTGATTCATTAGATTGGCATCCAGCATAAAACAAAATTCTCATAGAAAAAGGACACGAAGTATCAATCTTAGAGTGTTTTTTATTTAGTATATACGTACAAAGGTCTAGTGAAAAGCCAGTAATAACCTTAACGGTACCAATGTTCCTACACACACCAGATGCGCATTTCGACTATACATGTCTTTCAGTGATGTTCGTGGCAAAAATATTTGAAATCCAAAGCTAATATAAAAGATGAAGAGTAACATATGTATCACATTAATTCCTCTCATGTTAATTTTGTTGTTAATATTCGTTGCTCTTAATTCTTTTGTAAATTTTCAAAAACCCGTTGTCGTCCCTTTCATTTCAAGTGTTTTCTATGGTGAAAATGATTAAGTTTTCTTTCGTGCAATGTTGTCAGCCCTTTTATTTTCAGTGTACTATATGGTGGAAATGATTAAGTTTTCTTTCGTGCAATGTTGTCGGCCCTTTTATTTCCAGGGTTTTATATGGTGGTAATGAGTCAGTTTTCTTTCGTGCAATGTTGTCGGCCCTTTTATTTCCAGGGTTCTATATGGTGGTAATGAGTCAGTTTTCTTTCGTGCAATGTTGTCGGCCCTTTTATTTCCGGGGTTCTTTATGGTGGTAATGAGTCAGTTTTCTTTCGTGCAATGTTGTCGGCCCTTTTATTTCCAGGGTTCTATATGGTGGTAATGAGTCAGTTTTCTTTCGTGCAATGGTGTCGGCCTTTTCCAGTATTTAACAATCGTTTATCTTATATATTCTGAACAGCTAGTGTAACCTTTTCAGAGAATAACACAATTTAAAATAAAAAGATGTGGTATGTTTGAAAACGAGACAACTATCGACCAGAGCCATATGACAGACGAAAGCATGCATATGTCACCATACAGCCCTCGACAATGAAAAAATATCTACCCACTCATAGTAAGCTCTAAAAGGTCCCGACCTAAATCAATTTCAGCGAGAAAATAATCAAGTCATCCTGTTGCTGTAAAGAGGTCATAACAGTTGTGTTTATGAGTGAAATGGTTTTAAAGAAAGGATTTTATTGTAATCCAAATGTAGGTTACTGAGCTACATTTATGTACGTCATTTTGATTTTTTTCTCTTTTAATATTGTTTATAACTTTGGAATTATTATAAAAGTAGCAAACATTCATCTGCCTCGTAACCTTTTAATGCTATGTAGAAGTCATCAATTGTGTATAACTAGTTGATAAAAACGTTAGTAACATTTTTCTGCACTGAGACGAGAGACCATAAATATTCTTGTAACATTCGAAAAAAAAAAGTACAATATCTAACTTTAATTTGAGCAATATATTATTTCGAAGGTATGCTGCAAAAGAACATGTAATGACTTTTAATATACTTTGTATGACGTCACACTGAATAATGCTGATAATGGAACGTTGTTAATATAAAAAAGAAGATGTGGTATGATTGTCAATGATAAAACCGTCCACAAGAGACCAAAATGACACAGAAATTAACAACTATAGGTCACCGTACGGCCTTCAACAATGAGCAAAGCCCATACCACATAGTCAGCTATAAAAGGCCCCGAAATGACAATATGTAAAACAATACAAACGAGTAAACTAACGGCCTTACTTATATAAAAAAAAATGAACGAAAAACAAATATGTTACACATCTTCAAACGACAACCAATGATCTTATTACAGTGTTGTATTGGTAACCTTTTAAAATGAGTTTACTTAAGGAGCGATACGTGTACTAGGATCATTTCTAATTTCCGGGCACGGTTAACAACTTTTCCGTGAAAATAAGGATGTGCTATCCTGTTTGAAATCAGTAATTTATGGAAACGATATCCCTGGTTTAATAATTTACGAGTAATACATAGATTGCGTTCGTTAAAATCAAAAACGTCACAACAGACATGGGCATAGCGAAAGAGCTGTGAAATATAAACACCGTCAGATGGTGCCAAAGGAACATCTCCATACTTTTTATACATGTATCTTAGACATATAATTTTACAAAAACATGAAATAATTCACACACATGTATACATGATTTTTGTACATTTCACATTGTCTTGTTATATTCTTAAAGGTGGCATCTTATCATCCATAATTTTCATCCAGAATTTTGTGCTTAGAACAAAAGCCACTTTTAATTTTCATTTGATATTACAGTAGAGAGCATTAGAACACAGTTTGAACTTTTAATTAATACATTTTCTTAAATATATGTTACAGTAGTCACCGTGTATATATGAAACAGAAGATGTAGTATGATTGTCAATGAGACAAATCTCTACAAGAGATCAAATGACACAGATACTAACAACTACATGTCACCGTACGGCCTTTAAAAATGAGCAAAGCCAATACCGCATAGTCATCTATAAAGGGACCCAAAAAGACAAATGTATAGCCATTCAAACGAGAAAAACAGCGACCTAATTTATGTACAAAATTTGAACGAAAAACAAAAAATACATCAACAAACGACAACCACTGATTTACAGGCTCCTGACTTGGGACAGGCATATACAGACAGAATGTGACGGGGTTAAACATATTAGCGGGATCCCAACGCTCCCCAAACCTGATATATGTATTAATACAGATCAATGTCGTTTTAAAAAAGATTAATTTTATTTCAAAGACCACATGAAAGTTGTATCTGTAAGAAAATGAAATATCAATCCTTCTAACCAAATCATATACTTTATTGATATTATGTAATAATTTAATTTTGGATGTAACACGTCTTCTGATTGGCTGACGTTATTTTGTTATGAGCCCATAGACATAATTTAGTCATGTGACCGTGACGTCATCAACGTTTTTTTTATGGTTTTCTACGGTGTAAAATGGAATTAAGAATTAAATTATAAGAAATGACTGTAATATGTTTTTCTGTCTATTCGAAATAACATAAAAAATGTGGTGCACACTGTTAAATAACCCGCTACGCGCGTTATTCAGTGTGCAACAAGTTTTTTATGTTATTTCTTCATGATAGAAAAAAATATTACAGTCATTCCTTAAAGATATCCAATCGTAGTACTTCTTTATCGTAGAAAACATCGTAAGTTCGGAACAAATCTTATCTAAATAGTTTTATATCAGTAGTGAAAAGTTATCCTAACGTTACTGCGTTAAAGTAAGAATGACGATTAGCAGAGTGAATATTACAAAAACAGGTGGTACCTTACACTACAGGGAGATAACTCTGTAACATCAGCTTAACGTTTTAATTACGTTGTGCTGTAAAGAGAGTATTAAGCTTCTCCGTGATCAAAATTGGTGTTTGTCAAACTGCTATATAATCAATTAATGTTGATGTCAAATAGTTGACGCATCTGTCTAATCCAATGTTTCTGTGTTTTTTCTCGAATGCACGAACACAGAAAGAGAATTAAGAGGGAGCCATATCTCTTGCACGTTTTAGACATCTTTGTAGATTTCTAAAAAGACCAGGCTGATGCCGCTACAAGGCAGCACTCGCACAGTGGAAAGAGATTGTGAATACATATCAAATTGAAATTCAGTGTACATTTTTCTATCTAACAGAATGTACCATCAGCGTGTGTAATGGAAAAACCTAAATGTTATAAGCTGTGTTTCTTTATTTGCCAATATTACATGCACTTGCCGCTGTTTTCTGACTAATTAAACACACCACTTCATGCTTATTCACAAATAATATACAGCATGATCGATCTTCTGAGAAACATTATGTATTGGTCAGTTGTGATACATGTATAGATGAGAATAAAGTAACAGCTAGTTGTCTTATAGATGAGTATGAGGTATCATGTTGTTTTATAGAGTTGGAATTAAGTAACGTTTTGCTTTGGAATTCATAACTGTCAACCTTTAAATATATTGTATATACATGTACTTTTATATGATAAAATTGTGAACATTAAGCAGACTTCATTATACATATTTTTTATACAGTATACATATTCCGGGTTCGGGAGTTTTTCGCTACATTAAAGACTCATTGGTGGCCTTTGGCTGTTGTCTGATCTATGGTCGGTTTGTTGTCGCTTTGGCACATTCCCCATTTCCTTTCTCAATTTAATTCGTAATACATGCAGACAGTTCTTATAGTGAGCTTACGAAGAAACTTTACTATGTAGCTAGTTCCCTATGTTAACGGGCAACATAGATCATTACTATCCCGGATACATAGATAATGTAAGTGCCAAAGCATATACAAAATGCATGATAGCGTAAAGTGTTGGGTTTAATTCGATCGAAAGATGTTGACAAGTTTTGACAATGTGAATTGCTATACTGCTTTCGTACCAAAATTCGTGTAGCCATTTGCAAACGCATTATATAGTATCAAGATAAGAACGAAGATTCATTGACATGTTATGATTAAATAAATTTAATAACCAGTGGACGAAACTGTGCATTCGTTGTGCCTTGAACACAGCAGTACTGTATTGCATCGTAGACTAGATCGTTATCAAAGTTGTTTTTTGTTATGTATAGTATTCACACAATTAAATTTTTAAGTCCTTGAATCATGTTTCCCCAGTTGCACATAGTTGGGTTTGTTGGGTGAAAAGGTGCTTCAAATATACATATAAAAAAAAGATGTGGTATGAATGCCAATGAGACAACTCTCCACAAGAGACCAACTGACAAATACATTTACAAGTATAGGTCACCGTAAGGCCTTCAACAATGAACAAAGTCCATTACGCATAGTCAACTATTAAAGGCCCCGCTATGACAAATGTAAACAATTCAAACGTGCAAAATAATGGCCTAACTTATATACAAAAAATAAACGAAAAACAAATATGTAACACATCTTCAACCGAAAACTGCAGAATTACAGGCTCTTGACTTGGGACAAGCAAATACACAACATGTTAGGGGATCCAAACCCTCCTCCTAACCTGGGACACTGTTGTAACAGTACAACATAAGAACGAACTATAAATATATATATATTAATTTATCAGTCGGAAACCTTTAAACACAATGGAAAAAGCTGGAGTTCAAAATTTGGTGCTTTTAGCCAAACGATACAATTAAGAAAGAACCCGGGACCAAGTGCCCTTGATTTTTCATAGATTTATTCAGTGCATATACAAAGGACAATATTTTCTATTCCAGTTAACTGGCAGTAAACGATCATAAGACATTCATGTACCAAATCATGACATATTTGCAACTGGTCTACTACATGTACCAGATAGTATGATTAATAAATCATGAAATTCATCTCCGAGTATGATGAATATAACACTCTCTGCAAGTTTTGAAAGCATTGTCGTAATCTTTTATGGTTTCCGTCAAACTAGTCAAATGTTCGGCCTGGATTTAACATACTTATTCAGGGGTGGTAACACAACCAGTCTCAGACTGTCTAATTGGTAGAAACCTTAAACACTTTTCTCACCCTCAATATGCAACATGTACATTCTAAACTAGAACAACACTATACCTATCATTGGCGGATCCGAGAGGGGGGTCCGGGGTTGGAAATGTCACGGAATGAAAGTTCCTTCATAATATAAGTTCCAAATGGAAAAAAAATATATTCTGGAAATTATTTCCACGAGAATAAATATTACAGTAGATGTTCATATCGGAATAAATAGTATAGAATATTGTTTCCATAAGGTACAGGTATTATGACATTGTTTATAACAAAGTTTCTACTGGAACTTCTGTAAGGTGGAACAAATATACGTTTACAGAACCCCCCTTTTTTCGGACGATCAATGCATTTGAATGGGGACATATAGTTGGAACCCCCTTTGTCCTGGGTTGGGACCCCCTCCCCTTTCCCCCTTTTTCAAATGACTGGATCCGCCCCTGCCTATGGTCATTAGGATATTGATACAAGGGTACATTGTTACTGGACCCTCAAACCTCAAACTAGGGAACGATTGAAGTAGGATACGTGAGAAGTATATTATACACTTACAATATACATGTATGTATGTCAATCAGGGGAGTCCTTGGCACCTATTCCCCCCCTCTCATTTGGTGTAGGACCAGGACTATGATTTATCGTTGTCGGAAGCATGTCCGAACATTTCCACTTGCAACTTGACATTTATGGACTCCCGAAGTAGTTCGCGTCATTGCTATTACATACATTGTAGGCGGATCCAGGGCCCCTTTCGTGGGAAAAATTTGGATGATTATATAGGGAATCACTGAAGCATGACTGGAGAGGGCCCTCTTAGGTCAGTCAGCGCCCCCTCCCTTTTAGGAAAAGTTCTGGATCCGCCACTGAATAGAAAAGAATAGAAAATTTTATTTTAAGTGATACATTAATTTCCGGGTGAGTTCAATATATATAAGGTGATCGCCCGTTAAATGTAATTTCACCGGTAAATTCGTATTTGAAATTTCCATTGCTTTATACATGTATGCTGTTAAACATATACAATGTATCTATCAAGAAATATTTTAAGTCCTTCTTATTTAGAATTAAACGAATGTTCAATCTTTATTATATATTTTGTCCTTAGGCTACTTTTTCTCTAATTGATCAAAAGTTAATTGGTTCAAAAGATTGTGGTCAAACAAATGTTGTGAGTAGTTATAGTGTCGAGGGTGTGTCTTGCTTTGTGGGTTTTCATTGGTTTAATGTTTTGCGATCACCCGTCTTTTAAATAACCATATAAGCCAGCCATGTTTTAAGAAGAATATGTTAAATCGGAAAATGTTCGAACAACATCACATACAAGGTAAATATTTATTCCTTCATTCTTTCCCTGATTATTTTCATTTTATGTTAATTTTTGAAAAATACAACTCTTGAATTTTTTTCCCAATTTCTCTTGAATCTTGGATATGACACAGATGACTATCTGACATTGAATTTCGACAAAGTTTTAACTCATATTATCGATATACATATATATGATATCATTGGCGGATCCAGGGGGAAAATAGGGGGGGGGGGGGGGTCCGGGGGTTGGAAGCCCCTTTTTTTTGCCGATCAATGCATTTGAATGGGAGCATATATTTGGAACCCCCTTTACTCTAGGTTGGGAACCCCCTTTTTAAAATGGCTTGATCCGCCCCTGGATATTATGCACTCTTTTGTGAGGATTTAATAGGACATGCACTCATTGCTCAAGATATTTAATTCTGTCATGTCGAATGTATAAAAGACGCATAACTTTAGATTACCAAAATTCCCGGAAAAAAACATTTTTAATACTAAATTCAAAGTTTCCCATAGTGACCTTTTTTTTTTTTTATCCATCTATATTTTGATTTTGATTTTACAAGTACGCGGTGGGTATGGTTGTCCTGCGAGAGAACGTCCTGTGCTGGTGATTTGGTCCTGTCAGGTGCTGGTGGGTCCTGATTCTGTGCTGATGGGTTTGTTTATATTGTATCAGAACGGCAATAAAACGAATGTTTTGTTGCTTAATTTTTCTCTGATGCGTCATAAGTATATTACAACAATATTATATTGCAAAAGTCGTGCAAGTTCGTTAAACGTAATTGTCCTCAAGCTGTGCTGGTGATAAGAAAAACGGCCCTGGTTCTGTTCCTCTATGTCCTGGTTCTGTGCCTTTATATTTTAGTTAAAAAAAGCGGCATATATTCAAGATCATTGATGCTGTACTGTTATTGACTAATTAACTGTTGACTGCTTTCTTGAAATTGACATTTTTGTGAATCTGTTTACTGTTATTATGAGAGAAAAAATACCCCTATTTTTAAATCTTATTTTAAATTAAGGGTAATCTTATTTATCGGCCTGTTAATGGAACCCTTCTTGCCCCCTTTTAAGATAAGAAAATATGTTTACGATTTTCGGGATTACGATCATTTTGCAAGATCACCAACATACGTTGTAATTTATACAATACTTATATAAAGTAGATGGTGTGGTATGTTTGTTGTCAATGGACAAATTTCCATAAGAAACCAAAGTAAGTATGTGTTAATAACCATACGTCATCGTACGACCTTCAACAATAACCCATAACATAAAAATGTAAAAGGTTTTGCATAAAAATGGGGAGCAAAAATATAGAACAAAGGACTTTCTGGGCGTTTGAATCATATATGTCTTTAGCAGCTTAAAACACATTTGTTGTGAACAATTTAGTGCTGATAATAGTATTGCGGATTTGTTTGTTTGTTTGTTTGTTGGTTTTTTTTTTGTTTTTTTTTTGGGGGGGGGGGGGGGGGGGGATAGGGGATAAGTTAGAGCGAGGTTACAGTGCAATTTTTAAGCTTGGAATAGTTTCCCGTAAGATTTAAAAGTTGTATTTTAAAAGAAAAATGTATCTTATAGCTATTAAGAATCACTTGCTGTATCTGTAAGATTTTTTCAACATAATTTTTTTGTCTGAACGGTCATCAGGTATTTTTTTTTTGAAAGTTCGATAGAACACTATAAAAAAAAATACACTATTATATGAAAGGGCAGACTAGAATTTGTCAGAGAATGAAGACGAGATAACCTAGAGAACACTAACAAAACTAAGATTTCTTAGCTTTTTCATTTCAAAATGCCAATATAAATAAATATTTTTGATAAAAAATTACGGGGGAGGAAGTGAACAATGTGTCCTACTTTTCTATATTTAAATATTTTTATGAATAAAAATCAAATGTGCCTTAATTATAATTGAAAATGAGTAAATGGAAAATATACCCAACTGAAATACAGTCTTATTTTAATATTGGTAATATCACTAAGCTTTTAAGTTTGGTGTGTCAAACACACCATCTCTGTAGTAATGACTCCTTACTAAGATATTTCACTTCATCCATTTTTTTTCTGCATTTTTTGATATTGTGAATTCTTAGTATTATTATATTAAAATATAGCCTAAATTTATATTTAAAAAAAACTGAATCTAAAGCCAGATATATCAAACATTTTTGTTTCCATCTATTCGTTTTCAGGACTTGAGCAATCAACGTAAACACGCCTTGAAAGAAAAATGCGTACTAGGCTGTCTGTAATCGACCATTTTTAGACACCCTCCTAAAAAAACAAGCCGGGGTGGGGGTTCGGAGATGCAAATTAAGTACTGAGATCAATATTTTATCTTTTCGTGTATGGTTTATGAACCCTTCTGTGGCCTTTCAATTACGAAATGTACAAACTGCAAAAGTATCAAAACAGCACAGACAATGAATAAAAGAGATTGACCATTTTGTACTTATATCCAGGGGAAACTTCTTGCAAAGCAATATTATTTATAGTTCATTATTGTATTTAGTAGTAAAGAAAATTTGGTGAAAATAAAATCACTATTTTTATAGAAAATTCACAGACCTTTGTACAGAGATTTTTTTTTATGTTTAGCATGGGATCAACACAAGGGTACATTATCCTTAAAAATCTATTTAAAAGTATATTTCAAACTACAGGATGCTTTGTAAATTGTGCCTTCAATTTCAAAAATTAAAATATCTCGTAGCTTCATACTACCAATTAAGTATAAAACAAGTATATTTAGTATGACGTCCATTATCACTGTACTAGTATACATTTTTTTAGGGGCCAGCTGAATGAAACCTACGGGTGCGGGAATTCTCGCTCCATTGAAGACCCATTGGTGGCTTTCGGCTGTTGTCTGCTCTTTGGTCGGGTTGTTGTCGCTTTGACACATTCACCATTTCCTTACTCAATTTTATATAAGTTTATAAAAGAAATTCTTATATTAAACACCTACATTTAACTTTAAAAGGTCATAACAGTTTAAAACAATACAAATCTACACACACAAAAAACTGGCTTAATTTCAACTGGTTATCAACTCGAATCGCTATAAGATCATATATTAGCTCACCTGTGTCCAGGGGTCGTGTGAGGATCATGTATTGTCTTGGCGTCAGCAATTACAAAAAGATCTTTTCTGAAATTACTTGACCAAATGTTACTAAATGATTCAAGAGTGAATCTAGGAAAAACAATATTCATCAACAAACATGACCACTGCCTTTTAAAATGTTTTCGATATTTTAGTTAAAGCCGATTCCATTGAGTATGTAGGCAAAGGTTATATCTTTGGTTAGTTTGCTTGTTAGCTAAATCGTGAATTGATTGTTAGGTAAGGTATACTACCCTCCTTTCGAAGTAGCCTAGTCCTACAGACAGAAAGATGTGTCATTTGTCGTACAAGTCTACTCTTAAAGTAGGGTAGTTAACATAACCTAACAATGACTTTTCTGTTCAGCAAGAAAGAGAACCAAAGATATTCCCTTTGTCTACACACTCATTGAAATCGGCTTTAACATTGCTAAAGTTCAAGCAATTAGGGCAAAACTTACCGAGCAAAAAAATGTACAGCTCTTCTTTAAATATATGCGAAGCAAACCATTGATCAAATTGCTTGCTATGATTGTTTGGATGTTCGTAAACGACAGGTAAGAAGTCTGTTTACTACATGTATATACTAGAATTAGTTTGGACAATAAACATTAACTTCAATTCATGTCAGTTTGTATTTGTCCAATCAAAACGCAGAATGTTTTGAAACTCCGCCTACCTATTGTTTGAAAACATCCATGCAAGCAAACATGCATAGCAAGCAAGTCAATCAAAGTTTTTTTTGCATGTTTTTATAGAAGAGCTGAACTATATAATACAAAGAAGCGTTTTAATAAGTCTTTCGATCATAGTTGAAGCATCAATGTAAGGGGCATTTAATATCTTAATAAAACTATTCTTATTTTAGATACTATATATTGTTATCTGATATTGCACGAAAGATGTTGCCCTTTTATGTAATTATGTAATACAAATTACGATTATTTGAAAATTTGAAAACACATATTAAACAGCCAAATGGATGCACGAGAGCTAAAATAGGAGTCATAGATCCTATTGACAACAATTATCTGCCCGATTTTATTGATTTTGTAACATTTGTTTCAAATATGACCAACTTCTTATCCCAAATCACCAGCACCGTATCAGGACCCACCAGCACAATGACAGGACCCACCAGCGCAGTACCAGGACATGAATAAATTGAGAAAATGGTAAATTTTAATAAATTGCAATGTTTTTCACCAAATAGTTTTGTCGTGTGGATCGCGGTATAGAAAGCGGACTCTATGAGCATTTTTGTTTTATTTTTTTAGTTCTAGATTTTCTGAAAATGAACATTTTTGTGTCACGCTTACTGAAACAGTTTAAAGGTTCAACTTTTTAATGGTTTACATATGAACCCATAAGAAACAAAAGTGAAAAATCTCAACTGTTTTCTTCCATTTTTTATGAATGAAAACGTCAAAAATCATCATCTTTGTCTTTGTTTACATTTTTCATTGATCACAGCACCCGTCAGGACCGAATCACCAGCACAGAACGTTCTCTCGCAGGACAACCATACCGGTCCCACCGTGACTGAAGTAGTGACTGATGAACTTTCTTAGGCGGGAGGCTGGAGGCGTTTTTTTAGTATATTTTAACTTGTGTGATTTGTAGGCAAGTTCCTTTTTAAAAAAAATACTTTCTCCCACGGAGGTTTTAGTCTCTACTGATTTGATCGTCCTGAGTATACATTAAGTCTTTACCAGAGAGAGTCAAGCAAAAAATCAGTCAATACTTTAATTAGAAATGTTATTTATTTTTAAACATACAAATCTATTGTACTTTTTTCCCAAACCAAGGTCAAATAAACTTCATGTGAGATGCTATTTTTCAAACCCCCTGTGCATGTATATTGTTCCATTCGGATCAAAGTTTGCAATTCTTTCAAACATTTTATGTTGAGCATCGATAAGGAATACCAGTAGAGCTAAAGTCTTTGTCTGTTAGTATTTTTTGTTAGTTATTAACCATACAGAAAGGAAGACAGCATTTTAGAAATTTGAAACTTATATTTGGAAGACAGTTACGTTACACTAAGCATTCAATTGGCATATTCGTTTCTATGGAAACTATTTGGCCCCAACCCAACATACATAGTCTACAATCTTTGAATCTTTTGCAAAGTTTACATTGTGACTAGGTTAGTTTATTTGTTCATTTGTAGTTGTATCATCATTGGTATATCTTGTTATGCCCCGTACCGTTCGTCATGTCTCGCTGACTTTGAATATTTCATTGTTTACAAGAATTTCTATTTTAATTTCAACATTCGCATTTATAGACTTTGAAAATAACAAAGAAGCGAAACCTGTCTCAACAGTGTATTTCGTTAAATATTTCTTTTAAAGAAAGTTCGCTACTCAGTTTCAAATAAATAGCATTTCAAAAAACTAGTATATAATGATAGGGGATTAATTGAGGATAAAACAAAAAGCAAAAAAATATATAGAGTGCAATGTGCTTGTTTTCATGATATATTTATTTAGCCATTCCAAATTTTGCGTGAAAATGTTCTCTCTTGATTTTTCATAGCTTTACCATTAACAAGTTAAAATTCTCAAACTAATAAAAAATAAATAAAATTTTATAAGACTTTTACAAATGGCTTATAAATATGCATGCAAAAGATTTACAAAAAGAAACTAAAACATACAAAAAATTATCAAAAAATAAATATTTTAGAAATTGGAGTCCCAAAGCTGATGTAAGAATACGATCATATACGTTTTAGATATGTAGGCCCAGTTTGAGTCTGATGATAACTCTAATTGTAATTTCAGATCACAAGATGTTATTTTCTTAGGAAAAAGGTCTTCTTTTATCATATTTTGAATCGCAAGATTTGAAATGTGGTAATGAAAAATGTTTTAAATATCTGAATTAGGCCAAAAATATAATTGAGATTGTTTGATGTTAACTACCTACCCACTTGAAAAGGATTCATTGCAAGGGCAACGTGTCTGTCAGACAACTGAAGGTTAACATACATGTAACCTCGTCCTCATATCATGTTTTCGTAGTCATTTATAGCTCAGATGCTATAAGTAATAAGTGAACTTTTTATGAATGGAATGATTTTATGTATGAGCATGTCAGACTGACAGGGTTCTTTAACCTTGACCCCATTTTTATGGTATATTGAATAATTATTAGTTTTTGTGTTCTAGTCTATTTTTAAGTTACTTTGAGCAAAAAGGCCACTATATTTAGTGTGTAGAATGATTGTAAGTAATTCATCGTACATATCTGTCTGACATCTTTTTATGACCTTGATCTCCAGCTTTTAATTCATTGGACAGTGAAAAGTTTTCATGATTTTTTTCTGGAGTCAAGAAAGCGAGACATATGTATGCTGTTTCCGGCGACAGCGGCGGCGGCTTTAACAATGTTTTAGTTTGTGATAAGGTTTTATGATGAGCAACTAGGGGCAAGTCAAATATATCTGGTAGAAAGTTGTTTTAGTATTGGCACATCTCATTACCATGGAGATTATTTGGCCCAGCCCTTCAGTTACAATGTACAGTCTATTGACCTTGAAACTTTTGCTTAGTTTTCATGTGCTATTGTGTGATTAGGTCTGTTTATAGGGAACCACTTGTGGTAAGTTAATGATAATTGGTATGCAGGTCTATAAGCATTGACATATCACATTTCCTTGGAGACAATTTGGCCCCGCTCTCTCAGTCATGGTTGATTGACTTTGAAACTTTTGCTTAGTTTTTGTCGAGCCTGCGACTTTTGTCGCAGAAAGCTCGACATAGGGATAGTGATCCGGCGGCGTCGGCTACGTCGGCGGCGGCGATGTTAGCTGACTTTTTAAAAGCTTTTTTTTTTTGAAGGTGGGTGACCTGGATGCTTCATACTTTGTATATGGATGCCTCATGTTACGAAGTTACCGTCAGTCACATGTCCAATGTCCTTGACCTTATTTCAAAGGTTCAGTGACTACTTGAAAAAAAGTTAAGATATTTTGTAATGTTAAATTCTCTCTTATTATAAGTAGTAGGATAACTATATTTGGTATGTGCGTACCTTGCAAGGTCCTCTTGCCCGTCAGACAGTTTTCACTTGACCTCGATCTCATTTCATGGATCAGTGAACAAGGTTAAGTTTTGGTGGTCAAGTTCATATCTGAGATACTATAAGCAGTAGGTCTAGTATATTCGGTGTATGGAAGCACTGTAAGGTGTACATGTCCAACTGACATGTGTCATCTGATCTTGACCTCATTTTCATGGTTCAGTGGTTACAGTTAAGTTTTTGTGTTTTGGTCTGTTTTTCTTATACTGTATGCAATAGTTCTTCTATTTTTTGTGTATGGAATGATTGTAAGGTGTACAGGTCTACCTGGCAGGTGTCATATGACCTTGACCTCATTTTCATGGTTCAGTGGTCAAAGTTAATGTTTTGAGTTTTGACCTTTTTTTCTAATACTATATGCAATAGGTCAACTATAATTAATGTATGGAAATATTTCATGATCTACATGTCAGTCGCGCAGGTTTTATTTAACCTTGACCTCATTTTTTACGGTTCATTGCTCTGTGTTAAGCTTTTGTGTTTTGGTCTGTTTTTTTCCTTAAACTATAAGCAATAAGTCAATTGTATTTGTTGTATGGAAGAATTGTTAGCTGTACATGCCTACTTGGCATGATTCATCTGACCTTGACCTCATTTTCATGGTTCAAAGGTCAATGTTTAGTTTTCTTGGTTCATGTTAAGTTTATGTGACAGTTGTAATAAAGCTTTATTATTAGGACTATCAACATAATATCAATGATTAGTAAAGGAGGCGAGACATTTCAGTGTGTGCACTCTTGTTATGTATAAGTTTGTGATTAGGTTGGTTTATGGGGAACCACTAGGGGTATGTCAATGGTATTTTGTATGCAGTTGTATTATCATTGGTACATCTCATTTCCATGGAGATTGTTCAGCCATGTACCTTCAGTTATGGTTTAATGACTTTAAACATGTGCAAACTTACATGTTCAAGTGTTGCTATTTTAATGTCAACATTTTGGATTATCTAAGTTACAAAAAAGCGAGACATATCTCTGTGATAACAGTTTACGTCAGTTAATTAAGGTTTAATCAGTACTTAATGTATAAATATATTTAGTGTATGGAATATTATTGTAAGAAATATATTTCTGTTTGGTAGGGCTCATATCACTTTGACCTCATTTTTTCGTCCGTAAAATTTAATGGTTCATTGGTCAATTTTTAATATTTTAAAATTGGTCAGTTGCTCGTACTTATGATGAGCAAACGAACCAGTATATTTGGTGTACGGTTAGATTGGTAAGGTATTTGCAAGACTCAACCTCTTTTTCAAAATCCTAAATCGGCATCTGTCATGTGTACGTCTAGCAAGGTTAATCTGACTGTGACCTCATTTTCATGATCTTTTCGTTGATAATGATAATGTTAAGATTACATGATGGAATGACTGATATTTTTGAAATCTGGATTCGCTACTTTGTAAAGAGTAAAAATAAAAGAAGAGGAATTAACTTAAAAAGTTTAAGGGGGATGCATTTTTAACCGGATTTTTGTGACAAAAATGTTGGTTATTGTTTTGGGGATGTACGACTGGCGGGCGGTCGGTCGGGTGGTTGTGCGGGCGGCAGCCAAATGTTGTTCGTACATTTACTCATGAACCGTTCGACCAAAGCTTTTAAAAATTTATTATGTTGTTACTGACAACATAATTGAGGTCAAGTTTAATAATGACGATTTTGACTCTTCGGGTTCTTGAGTTATTATTGTTCTTGAAAGATTGAAAAATGACGTTTCCATTGCTATCCGTGCATTAACTCGTGAACCGTTTTACCAAAGCTTTAGAAATTGTAATATGTTGTTACTGACAACAAAACACAGGTCAAGTTCAATAATGACGATTTTGACTCTTACGGTTGTTGAGTTATGGTTCTTGAAAGATTGAAAAATGGGGTTTCCAGTCCTGTCCTTGCATTTAATCGTGAATCTTTCAACCAAAGCTTTTAAAATTTTAATATGTTGTTACTGTTAACAAAATGGAGTTCAAGTTTAATAATGAAGATTTTAACTTTTACGGTTCTGGAGTTATGGTTCTTGAAAGGTTGAAAAATGGCGTTTTCTATCCTGTCCATACATCAACTCGTGCACCGTTTAACCAAAACTTATGAAATTTTAATATGTTGTTACTGACAACAAAACACAGGTTAATTTCAATAATGACGATTTTGACAGGAACGGTTCTGGAGTTATGGTTCTTGAAAAATTGAAAAATGGCGTTTCTAGTCCTGTCCGTGCATTTATTCGTTAACTGTTCAACCAACGATAAATTTTAATGTGTTGTTACTGATAACAACGTGAAGGTAAAGTTCAATAAAGGCGACTTTACTGTTCACTAGTTATGGTTCTTGAAAGATTAAAAAATGTGTTACCAGTAATGTTGTTCATGTACTCATGAACCATTCAACCAAAGTTTTTTAAATTTTTATTGTGTTGTAATTATTTATGACAAAATGGAGGTCAGGTCGGATATTGAAGATTTTCGCTTTCGCCGTTTATCACTTTTGGTTCTTGTGATATTGAAAAATGCCAGGACACGAATAAATATGAATACATCTGGTTTGCTGTCGCTCTGACAGCCTCTTGTTGTGAACTATTAAGATGATATTATGTCTTGCTTTCAGTATTGGTTAGGTTCCAGAGATGATTGATAATCACTAATCACATACAAATGTTCTATTCCAGAAAATGTCTGAAGGATTCCAGCATGATTTAAAATTCTGCCATTACTAAAATGAGTTTAAAAATCATTGAAAAACATTAACTGATAAAGAAAATTGCTTTGAATAAAATTGAGAGTGGAAATATATTTTGTTATTTGTAGCACATAGAAATACAGTACTACTTAGAAAGGAGCTGCCATAAACAGAATGACTCATAATGACAAAAGAACACAAGACTAAGAATAAAGATATTTGGTTGGTTGGTTGCTGAATGGTATGTAATCTTATTCGTTCATTTTATGTTCACTTGTTTGTGTTAATATGTCTTTCAATTAAGTTAAGCCATTTCAATTGATATTTTTCAATTCCTCACTCTATTTTGTAATGTTACATTATGTTTCACGCTAGGGTAAAGGTTGGTTCCTATTAAAACGTTTAAATCCGGATCATTTAATGACATCTCTCCTAGGTCACAAACCTGTTATTCAGTGGTTGTCGTGGGTCGATGTGGTTGATAAAAGAGGGACGAAAGATACCAAAGGGACAGTCAAACTCGTAAATCTAAAACAAACTGACAACGCCATGGCTAAAAATGAAAAAGACAAACAGAAAAGTTATCTTTTTTATGTAGATTATACCGTTTGTTTTCTGTTTGAATTGTTTGACACTTATAGCTTGCCGTTCGGTTAAACATCCCATAGAAATTAAATCAGAAAATTTGTTCTTACAAAAAATTGACGTCTTCGTCGACTTGCAAAGTTTATTTTGACCAATTAAGCTTCAAACCATCGCACCTCAGCATGCAATGTTCAATGAAAAGGGTATACGAAATGTTTTGGCGGTTATTATTTTGGAGGATCCAAAACTTTTATCAATACCTTTGCTTGTTAACTTTCAAATTGGCGAAATTGAGCGATAATGTACACCCCGCGAACATAACCCACTATACGGTACTATCACAGTTCCAAGTCTCATATATAACGTGAACTACCAGAAAACCTATTCGAAAAAAATGAAAATACTGATCAAAACCAATAAATGTTCTGGAGATTTACCCGAATTCAATTAATCGTTACTACTCGGCCACTCATGCTACGCATAAAATAGCACGCCTACACTATAATACGCCTCCATTATAGAACGCCTCCATTATATCACGACTATAATAGCACGTCTACACTATAGCACGCCTACACTATAGCACACATATATTAGCACGCCTACACTATAGCACGCATATAATAGCACGCCTCCACTATAGCACGTCTACATTTTTGTAGGCGTAGCGTGAATGGCCCAATAGTTAGATTGCCATTTATTAGTATTTTCCGCATTTAAAAAGCATGGAAAGAGGAGTGCAAGGAGGCAACGAGAAATGTAATATGTTGAAAAATAGTCTGATTTAAAAAAAAATTAGAGGAGAAAAGGTATTTTAATTCCAGAATTTAAATGATTTGGCACTAGTAACAATATTTCAGTATACAATGGTGATTGCGCATTGGTAACAAGATTTCTGTCTGAAACAGTCAATTAGCACTAGTAGCAAGATTTTAGTCTGAAACGGTCATTAAGCACTAGTAGAAGATTTCAGTCTGAAGCTGTCACTAAGCACTAGTAACAAGATTTAAGTCTGATCATTAAGCACTAGTAGCAAGATTTTAATCTGAAACGGTTATTAAGCACTAGTAAAAAGATTTCAGTCTGACACGGTTAATAAGCACTAGTATTAATATTTCATCAGAAACGATCATTTAGCACTAGTAACAAGATATCAGTCTGCAATGCTCATTTAGCATTATTAACAAGATATCAGTCTACAATGCTCATTTAGCATTTAATTTAGTAACATGATATCAGTCTGCAATGGTCATTTAGCATTTAATTTAGTAACATGATATCAGTCTGCAATGCTCATTTAGCATCAGTAACAATATATAAATCTGCCATGGACATTAAGCATTAGTTACAAAATATCAGTCTGCAATGGTCATTTAGCATAAGTTACAAGATATCAGTCTGCAATGGTCATTTAGCATAAGTTACAAGTTATCAGTCTGCAATTGTCATTTAGCATTAGTAACAAGATACCAGTCTGCAATGGTCATTTAGCATAAGTTACAAGATATCAGTCTCCAATGGTCATGTAGCACTAGCAACAAAATATCTGTCTGCAATAGTCATTAAGCACTAGTAAAAAGATTTCAGTCTGAAACGGTCATTAAGCATTAGTAAAAAGATTTCAGTCTGAAACGGTCATTAAGCACTAGTAAAAAGATTTCAGTCTGAAACGGTTAATAATCACTAGTAACAAGATGCCAAACAAAAACGTGCATTTGGCATTAGTAACAAGATATCAGTCTGCAACGCTCATTTAGCACTAGTGACAAGATATCAGTATGCAACGCTCATTTAGCACTAGTAACAAGATATCAGTCTGCAACGCTCATTTAGCATTAGTAACAAGATATCAGTCTGCAATTGTCATTTAGCACTAGTGACAAGATATCAGTCTGCAATGGTCATTCAGCACTAGTAACAAGATTTCAGTCTGAAACGATCGTTAAACACTAGTAAAAAGATTTCAGTTTGAAACGGTCATTCAGCACTAGTAACAAGATTGCAGTCTGAAACGATCATTAAACACTAGTAAAAAGATTTTAGTTTGAAACGATTATTAAGCACAAGTAAAAAGATTTTAGTCTGAAATGGTCATTAAGCATGTTAAGCACTTGTAAAAAGATTTTAGTTTGAAACGGTCATTAAGCACTAGTAAAAAGATTTTAGTCTGAAACGGTCATTAAGCACTAGTAAAAAGATTTCAGTTTGAAACGGTCATTAAGCACTAGTAAAAAGATTTCAGTTTGAAACGGTCATTTAGCACTATAAAAAATGATTTCAGTCTGAAACGGTCATTTTGCCCTGATCAAGTCAAAATCGACTGATATCGAGAGTGTTAATAATTTTTTCTAAGACTTTCATATGCCGTTCCGATCGATAGGTAATACAGTCTTATTAAAAAAATAATGTTTATTTTAATTTAATTTTTGATCCTGATACGGAATAAGCTCGAGATGTTATAAGATATAAAATGCTTAACACCAGTCTCGACAAAAATAGACATTCTTTTCAAAATAACTAGTGATAATTCCCTATAACAGTATCAGTTTCCAGTTAGCTGAAAGGCTATAAAATTTTTGTAATAGCTTTTAATCTGAAATGAGATACTAGTTGGTCGTTACCATCTAATTATAGGCCAATTGTTCTTTAATTTAAGTTGTGGAGGGGAATAATGAGGCGAGTTGTTTCTTAACATGTCTCTAATTACCTACTCAGAAGTAAGTTTAATTCACAACAACAATTCGTTTATGTAAAGCGTTATATGAATTATAAAGTGACAATTTAACTTTTTTAACTGTGCCCTTACTTACTAGTCAGATGCATTTTAGAAAGCTTGAAATACTGTATCCTTATTGTAGCATGTTCATTCTTTTAGCAAAGCACTAAGTACTTTTAGCATAGCACTGAGTACTTTTTGAAACATATTACTATGTACATTATGATAACATAGCACCATTTACTTTCTAATTAGATACCACTAGGTACATTTTATTAACATAAGTATAGGTGCATTCTAATTAAATACCGCAGGCGCAGATCCCGAAATTTGAAAAGGTGGGGAGAAGTTCTTTAAGATTGCCCGGCGGAGCAAGGCGAAACATTTGATGGACCTTTTGTAGGCTAAACAATATAAAATAAATGTGAAACGCACTTTTTAAATTAAACCTGGCGTTGGGCATGTATATTCTATAGTTGCTGTATAAAAGTGTAAGGATTGGACCTGTTTATGCTGTATTCTACCCTGTTAATTGTCTATCCTAAAGTGATATTTTGGATTCAAAGCTATGTACTTATATATTTGACGTGGGACTTGTCAGTAAAAAGTAGACATGAAACATTCTCGTTTGTTATGAATTAAGTTAACATTACCTCACAAACAAGACATACCTTGGGCTATTCGATGAAATTATCAATAACCGACACAAGTTAAATAAGTAAAACAAGCAATTTTCATCCCAATGTTTGGTTAATATGTTTCACCAAACAAAATTAGGAGAAGTTAGGGTAACCACAATCAACCAATGTCTACGAAAGAGTCTGAAATAACAACGAACTTATGAATGACGGTCTACAAATTGAGACATGTAGGCTTCAGTCAGGAGGCAGGTTGAGTTCTGGTCTTGAACAAATAATTCAATATATCAGTTCGGCGAAGCAGACATTCGTGTCAGGCATGAAAACCCCGGTCTAAAATAAATGCGCAGATCTTGTATTCATCATGTTCATTTAATGCTAATTAATTTTGTTTGATATAACCATTCCTATTAGCACAAACGTGGACACGATTATTGTTTTCAATCCAGATACGGCTAGAAATATTGTTTAAAGCAAAAATCAGAGTCAGATTTTTTTTCTATAAAAATACCTTTGACTACCTCCTCAAATCGAATGGTTCGTACCTTAGACTAACAATCTATCTATACCTTATATTGACAGAGTGTCTTTATTTAGCTATCATGTCCTTTTAAAATAGGCTTGGCGTTCACGTTTTCGTAGATAAATAATACTACTGTGGAATTTTTTAATGAGAGTGTGTCAGAGTATTACTTTCTGTTTGGTTCAATTGTGAAATAGAATTCACTACGTTCTTGCTCAATTCTGCGTCATTTTGTTCATGTAGGTATCATGGTTGTCATCCGAAGCCTAAGCAATGTGTTACTGTAAGCTGAATTTCAAGATGACTGAGTGACGTTTGTTTGACGTACTGGTAAAGTCCACCACAGCGTATCACATGACTTTGACATAAGCAGTAAATACCAGCGACAAGTTAAGAATTGTCGCATAAAAATTAAATACATGGGAAATGGCAACGTTACGAAATCTTGAAGAGTTAATCATTTTGCCCAAAAAAATTCCAAGCAAAAAGGGCGCAGGGGCGCGTACGACCTCTACGCCTCCTCTGGATCCGCCACTGATTTTCCACTGGTTTACATATAATTACATAGTAATCATTCTTTCATCAGTTGAATGAGAAGCTGTACAAGAACTCAATAAACTGTAGATAAGACTGGAACCATATTCTCATATGCAAAGCGGTGCCCTTACTCATTCAGTTGCATTTGAGAAAAGCTTGGGATCTCAAGCAGATGTTTTAGAAGGTTTCACCCTAAAAGAGGGACAAACAATACCAGAAGGACAGTCAAACGCATCAATCGAAAGTAAACTGACAATGACATGCATAAAAATGAAAAGGACAAACAGACATACAATAGAACACATGCCACGACATTGTTAACTCAAGAATAAAAACACGAACCCCACAAAATCTAGGGGCGATCTCAGGTGCTCAAGAAGTTTACGCAGATCCTGCTCCAAATGTGGCATCAGTCGTGTTGCTTATGAGATAACAAATCCGGTAAATAGTATAATTCGGTAGGTCACATTTATGAAAGGGAAGGGGATTGTACTACAGCGTATCACATGACTTTGATATAATCAGTAAATACCAGCGACACAGGTTAAGAATTGTCGCATAAAAATAAAATACATGGGAAATGGCAAAGTTAGGAAATATTGTAGAGTTAATAAGTTTGCCAAAAAACCAGTCCACTGGTTACAATATAATTACATAGTAATCATTCTTTCATCAGTTGAATAAGAAGCTGTACAAGAACTCAATAAACTGTAGATAAGACTGGAACCATATTCTCATATGCAAAGCGGTGCCCTTACTCATTCAGATGCATTTGAGAAAAGCTTGGGATCTCAAGCAGATGTTTTAGAAGGTTTCACCCTAAAAGAGGGACGAACAATACCAGAAGGACAGTCAAACGCATCAATCGAAAGTAAACTGACAACGACAAGGACAGACAGACAAACAATAGTACACATGGTATAATATTGAAAACTAAAGAAAAAACAACAAGAACCCCACCAAAAACTAAGGGTGATTTCGGGTGTTCAAGAACGGTAAGCAGAACCTAATCCACATCTGGCACCTGTCGTTTTGCTTATGAGATAACAAATCCGGTAAAAAGTCTAATTCGGTAGGTCACATTTATGAAAGGGAAGAGGATTGTAGTTACGACGTAAGGAACATATCCGATATCATTTGTGTAACGGTTATTCCATAACGGTCACCAACTCGTAACAGCGTCCGTAAAATGTACTAAGAGATGATTTCAACTTCACGATTTGGAACTCTTGATTTAATAGCTTCATTGCAAGCAACAATCCTCTATCAGGAAAATCATGATAGAGAATGCCAGCACGGGAATATCGTATCAATTTGGAGATATATACACCGTATGCAGGTGCTGGTGCAATGTTGCTACATATAAATGGTCATACAGACACATATGGTGCATTTTTTTCTTAATCTTATGTTAACGGAAGGTGTGTTATTACTAATTTCGTTTAAGATTTTGCAAGATACATTCTTATAGCATAGTACTAAGTAAATTCTTATAACGTACACTTGACAAGACACATTCTGAGGTTTTTTTTTAACTTTAGTACTCAATCAGATGAATCAAAAACTGCACACGTACTCATTCGAACGTACATTCTTATAGTATAACACTAAGTTCTTACTTTACAACATAATTCAAGGTATATTATTATATCAAAAGATTAAGTACATTCTTGTTAGATACCACTAGAAACCATATGACAACATAGCATTTATCACCTCAATCAGATGAATGAGAAGCTGTACAATTACTCAATAAACTGTAGATTAGACTGGAACCATATTCTGATATGTTTGCAAAGCAGTGCCCTTACTCATTCAGATGCATTTGAGACAAGCTTGGGATCTCAGGCAAATGTTTGGGAAAGCTTCACCCTAAGCCATACAGACACATATGTTGTATCCTTTCTCAATCTTATGTATGAGAAGGTGTATTCTTACTTATTTCGTTAAAGATTTCGCAAGATACATTCTTATAGCATTGCACTAAGAACATATTTATAACATAACATAAGACACATTCTCAACTTAATAGCTTTAGTACTCAGACAGATGAATAAAAAAAACCTGTACAATTACTCAATAAAACGCACATTATTATAGCATAGCACTAAGTTCTCACTTAAAAAAACATAACACTAGTTACATTATATTAACATAAGATTAAGTACATTCTTTTTATGTACCACTAGATATAATATAATCACATAATATTTAGACCTTGTTCTGGTGAATAAGAAGCTGTACAATCAATCAATAAACTGTAGATAAGACTGGAACCATATCCTGCTATGCAAAGCTGTTCCCTTACTCATTCAGATGCATTTGAGACAAGCTGTGGATCTCAAGCAGATATTGGAGAAAACTTCACCCTAAAAGAGGGACGAACGATACCAGAGGGAAAGTCAAACTGATGAATCGAATAAAAACTGACAACGACATACCTAAAACTGAAAAGGACACACAGACAAACAATAGTACACATGGCACAATATTGATAACTAAAGAAAAAACAACACGAACCCCACCAAAAACTGGGGGTGATCTCGGGTGTTCAAGAACGGTAAGCAGAACCTAATCCACATCTGGCACCCGTCGTTTTGCTAATGAGATAACAAATCCGGTAAAAAGTCTAATTCGGTAGGTCACATTTATGAAAGGGAAGAGGATTGTAGTTACGACGTAAGGAATATATCTGATATCATTTGTGTAACGGTAATTCCATAACGGTCACCAACTCGTAACAGCGTCCGTAAAATGTACTAAGAGATGATTTCAACTTAGCGATTTGGAACTCTTCATTGCGAGCAACAATCCTCTATCAAGAAAATCATGATAGAGAATGCCAGCACGGGAATATCGTATCAATTTGGAGATATATACACCGTATGCAGGTGCTGGTGCAATGTTGCTACTTATAAATGGTCATACAGACACATATGGTGCATCATTTCTTAATCTTAGTTAAACGGAAGGTGTGTTCTTACTAATTTCGTTTAAGATTTTGCAAGATACATTCTTATAGCATAGTACTAAGTACATTTTTATAACGTAACACATGACAAGACACATTCTGAGTTTTTTTTTAACTTTAGTACTCAATCAGATGAATCAAAAACTGCACACGTACTCATTCGAACGTACATTCTTATAGCATAGCACTAAGTTCTTACTTAAAAACATAATCCAAGGTATATTATTATATCAAAAGATTAAGTACATTATTGTTAGATACCACTAGAAACCATATGATAACATAACATTTTTCACCTCAATCAGACGAATGAGAAGTTGTACAATTTCTCAATAAACTGTAGATTAGACTGAAACCATATTCTGATATGTTTGTAAAGCAGTGCCCTTACTCATTCAGATGCATTTAAGACAAGCTTGGGATCTCATGCAAATGTTTTGGAGAGCTTCACCCTAAGCCATACAGACATATATGTTGTATCCTTTCTCAATCTTATGTATGAGAAGGTGTATTCTTACTTATTTCGTTAAAGATTTCGCAAGATACATTCTTATAGCATTGCACTTAGTACATATTTATAACATAAGATAAGACACATTCTCAACTTAATAGCTTTAGTACTCAGACAGATGAATAAAAAAAACCTGTACAATTACTCAATAAAACGCACATTATTATAGCATAGCACTAAGTTCTCACTTAAAAAAACATAACACTAGTTACATTATATTAACATAAGATTAAGTACATTCTTTTTATGTACCACTAGATATAATATAATCACATAATATTTAGACCTTGTTCTGGTGAATAAGAAGCTGTACAATTAATCAATAAACTGTAGATAAGACTGGAACCATATCCTGATACGCAAAGCTGTTCCCTTACTCATACAGATGCATTTGAGACAAGCTGTGGATCTCAAGCAGATATTGGAGAAAACTTCACCCTAAAAGAGGGACGAACGATACCAGAGGGAGAGTCAAACTGATGAATCGAATAAAAACTGACAACGACATACCTAAAACTGAAAAGGACACACAGACAAACAATAGTACACATGGCACAATATTGATAACTAAAGAAAAAACAACACGAACCCCACCAAAAACTGGGGGTGATCTCGGGTGTTCAAGAACGGTAAGCAGAACCTAATCCACATCTGGCACCCGTCGTTTTGCTAATGAGATAACAAATCCGGTAAAAAGTCTAATTCGGTAGGTCACATTTATGAAAGGGAAGAGGATTGTAGTTACGACGTAAGGAATATATCCGATATCATTTGTGTAACGGTAATTCCATAACGGTCACCAACTCGTAACAGCGTCCGTAAAATGTACTAAGAGATGATTTCAACTTTACGATTTGGAACTCTTGATTTAAAAGCTTCATTGCGAGCAACAATCCTCTATCAAGAAAATTATGATAGAGAATGCCAGCACGGGAATATCGTATCAATTTGGAGATATATACACCGTATGCAGGTGCTGGTGCAATGTTGCTACTTATAAATGGTCATACAGACACATATGGTGCATCATTTCTTAATCTTAGGTAAACGGAAGGTGTGTTCTTACTAATTTTGTTTAAGATTTTGCAAGATACATTCTTATAGCATAGTACTAAGTACATATTTATAACGTAACACATGACAAGACACATTCTGAGGTTTTTTTTAACTTTAGTACTCAATCAAATGAATCAAAAACTGCACACGTACTCATTCGAACGTTCATTCTTATAGCATCGCACTAAGTTCTTACTTAAAAACATAATCCAAGGTATATTATTATATCAAAAGATTAAGTACATTATTGTTAGATACCACTAGAAACCATATGATAACATAACATTTTTCACCTCAATCAGACGAATGAGAAGTTGTACAATTTCTCAATAAACTGTAGATTAGACTGGAACCATATTCTGATATGTTTCCAAAGCAGTGCCCTTACTCATTCAGATGCATTTGAGACAAGCTTGGGATCTCAGGCAAATGTTTGGGAAAGCTTCACCCTAAGCCATACAGACACATATGTTGTATCCTTTCTCAATCTTATGTATGAGAAGGTGTATTCTTACTTATTTCGTTAAAGATTTCGCAAGATACATTCGTATAGCATTGCACTTAGTACATATTTATAACATAAGATAAGACACATTCTCAACTTAATAGCTTTAGATCTCAGACAGATGAATAAAAAAAAACCTGTACAATTACTCAATAAAACGTACATTATTATAGCATAGCACTAAGTTCTCACTTAAAAAAAACATAACACTAGTTACATTATATTAACATAAGATTAAGTACAGTCTTGTTATGTACCACTAGATACATTATAATCACATAATATTTAGACCTTGTTCTGGTGAATAAGAAGCTGTGCAATTAATCAATAAACTGTAGATAAGACTGGAACCATATCCTGATATGCAAAGCTGTTCTCTCACTGATTCAGATGCACTTGAGACAAGCTGTAGATCACAAGCAGATGTTGGAGAAAATTTCACCCTAAAAGAGGGACGAACGATACCAGAGGGAAAGTCAAACTGATGAATCGAATAAAAACTGACAACGACATACCTAAAACTGAAAAAGACACACAGACAAACAATAGTACACATGGCACAATATTGAAAACTAAAGAAAAAACAACACGACCCCACCAAAATCTGGGGGTTATCTCGGGTGTTCTAGAACGGTAAGTAGAACCGGATCAACATGTGGCACCCGTCGTTTTGCTTATGAGATAACAAATCCGGTAAAAAGTTTAATTCGGTAGGTCACATTTATGAAAGGGAAGAGGATTTTAGTTACGACGTATAAAACATATCCGATATCATTTGTGTTACGGTTATTTCATAACGGTCACCAACTCGTAACAGCGTCCGTAAAATGTACTAAGAGATGATTTCAACTTCACGATTTGGAACTCTTGATTTAATAGCTTCATTGCGAGCAACAATCCTCTATCAAGAAAATCATGATAGAGAATGCCAGCACGGGAATATCGTATCAATTTGGAGATATATACACCGTATGCAGGTGCTGGTGCAATGTTGCTACTTATAAATGGTCATACAGACACATATGGTGCATCCTTTCTTAATCTTATGTAAACGGAAGGTGTGTTCTTACTAATTTCGTTTAAGATTTTGCAAGATACATTCTAATAGCATAGTTCTAAGTAAATTCTTATAACGTAACACATGACAAGACACATTCTGAGTTTTTTTTTTAACTTTAGTACTCAATCAGATGAATCAAAAACTGCACACGTACTCATTCGAACGTACATTCTTATAGCATAACACTAAGGTCTTACTTTACAACATAATTCAAGGTATATTATTATATCAAAGGATTAAGTACATTCTTGTTAGATACCACTAGAAACCATATGACAACATAGCATTTTTCACCTCAATCAGACGAATGAGAAGCTGTACAATTACTCAATAAACTGTAGATTAGACTGGAACCATATTCTGATATGTTTGCAAAGCAGTGCCCTTACTCATTCAGATGCATTTGAGACAAGCTTGGGATCTCAGGCAAATGTTTGGGAAAGCTTCACCCTAAGCCATACAGACACATATGTTGTATCCTTTCTCAATCTCATGTATGAGAAGGTGTATTCTTACTTATTTCGTTAAAGATTTCGCAAGATACATTCTTATAGCATTGCACTACGTACAATCTTATAACATAACACAAGACACATTCTGAACTTTATAGTTTTAGTACTCTGTCAGATCAATAACAAACTGTACAGGTACTCAATAAAATGTACAATATTATAGCATAACACTAAGTTCTTACATAAAAACACAACACTAGGTACATTATATAAACATAAGATTAAGAACATTCTTGTTACATACCACTAGAAACAATATAATAACATAGTATTTACACATTGAAGGGTTATCCGTAATATATGTGTAATTCAGGTCTCAGACAGGGTATATACTGTGACCTTCGGCTCAGGGGATATTAACTCTAAGCCAGGAATGTCACAGTATATACTCTATTTTACCCTGTTACAAAACTTTGAATTTTCGAAAAACTAAGGATTTTCTTATTCCAGGCATAGATTACCTTAGCCGTATTTGGCACAACTTTTTTGGACTTTTGAATCCTCAATGCTCTTCAACTTTGTATTTGTTTGGCTTTATGAATATTTTGATATGAGCGTCACTGATGAGTCTTGTGTAGACGAAACGCGCATCTGGCGTACTAAATTATAATCCTGGTACCTTTGTTAACTATTTACACCACTTGGTCGATGCCACTGCTGGTGGAGGTTTCGTCCCCGAGGGTATCACCAGCCCAGTAGTCAACACTTCGGTGTTGACATGAATATCAATAATGTGGTAATTTTAATAAATTTCCTGTAACAAAACTTTGAATTTTCGAAACACTTAGGATTTTCTTATTCCAGACAGATATTACCTTAGCCGTGTTTGGCACAACTTTTTGGACTTTTGGATCCTCAATGCTCTTCAACTTTGCACTTGTTTGGCTTTATGAATATTTTGATATAAGCGTCACTGATGAGTCTTATGTAGACAAAACGTGCGTCTGGCGTACTAAATTATAATCCTGGTACCTTTGATAACTATTTACACCACTGGGTCGATGTCACTGCTGGTGGACGTTTCGTCTTCGAGGGTATCACCAGCCCAGAAGTCAACATTTCGGTGTTGACATGAATATCAATAGTGTGGTCATTTAAATAAATTTCCTGTTACAAAACTTTGAATTTTCAAAAAACTAAGGATTTTCTAATTCCAGGCAGAGATTACCTTATCCGTATTTGGCACAACTTTTTGGACTTTTGGATCCTCAATGCTCTTCAAATTTGTACTTGTTTGGCTTTATGAATATTTTGATATGAGCGTCACTGATGAGTCTTATGTAGACGAAACGCGCATCTGGCGTACTAAATTATAATCCTGGTACCTTTGATAACTATTTGAGACCTGAATTACATAAAAAATTATAATATTCATTTTGACAATCGATGAATATACTCGTGGTGCTTCCATAGTCATTCATGTTGGTATGTTATGTGTCACATCAGTTTAATAATCGAGCCTGACTCTCACAAACATATTTCTTTTTGTATTGTTGCTTAACAAAAACAAATGAATAACAAATGAAGGCAAGATAATTGAGAAATGATATAATTTTAGTCCAAAATTTATTTGTCAATGATTTGCGTTAAAATGATAGGGTAAATGTGCTGTGTACAATTTGGAAAGTAGTATGGCGTTCATTATCACTGAACTAGTAAATTTTTGTTTATGGGCCAGCTGAAGGACGCCTCCGGGTGCGGGAATTTCTCGCTACATTGAAGACCTGTTGGTGACCTTCTGCTGTTGTCTTTTTTTCCATGGTCGGGTTGATGTCTCTTTGACACATTCCCTATTTCCATTCTCAATTTTATGAAGTATATTCATAAACATTTTCACAATTTCAGAGACCTTTTTAAGTCGTTGTTGACCCCTGACCGGCATCTGTCTCTTAAAGATCTGAACATTGGTCATGTATTGGCATAACGAAAAATTATACACCGAACATTCTGGATATCAATAGTTCCTATAAGTTAAACTTCAGGTCAAGCTGTTTAATTTAACAACTAAGTTAAATTTTGGTTTTGAAATGGTGATATCGGACAGCTAAACAACAATTTTATTATGTTAATTTGGTATTTATTAACAAAGACATCTAGTATTAGTGAAGCTAACCACTGATCTCGTACAAGTAACTAACAATTTTTTGGTTACAAAGTGCAAACCCGAGTTCGTCTTCTTTGTGATTTATAAAGACTGGTTGGGCACATACTGACGGGATGCTAGGCTACTGCTTTCTGTATACCAAACAAATCGGCGAAATTAGACCTTTACTAATCAGTGGAACTAATTGGTAAATGTACAAGTATACTTTATGATCTGTAATTGATTAATGCTTTATCGGTACCTTTATAAAGTATTGTAAACTCTCCTGGGACATTCCATGATTAAATATAAAAACGTGGGTATATTATAATCTGTTTAAAATTAGCTATAGTATTGTAAGTACTTATAAGAACACCCATTTAACTCTGAAAACTTAATGTGAATTTTAAGAAAAGATTGTTAAAGTGTTTTGTTCTAATTCCCGCTGTTTTGTAATAGACCAAGGTGGAAATTGGCTTTACACCATTGATTTTAAAGTCAAATATACCTTTTATATAAAGATGCATTTAAGTGTTGGGATAGGAATATGAAAACGCTTTCGAGGGAGACAGTCAGTTTGATATTTAATACAAAGTCACAGCGGATCGGACTGAGAATGTTTATGAAATTTATTATCCGGGGTTCATACACTGCCTTGCACATTTCTCTTTCAGTTATCCTATTCGATGTCAACCCTCTATGCCAACAACAATTATCAAACTGATAAACTGTTCAAATATTTATCTTCCTAAAATTAATTAAAATATTTGTTACTGGACGTAAGAAAACAACTGCAAGTTACTTCTAGCTGTTTTCAGAGAGATTTTATTCTGAATTAATTATTTGCCAGCAATTCGATATCGGGTTCATCCTTGCTAAGTGCTTTGATTTAATTTATTTTTGAATTTTGATAACTTGTATCTTGTTATAAACAGTAAGTCATCCTTAAGTGTCAGTCTGCCTAAGAATCAGGCAGTGGTGAAAACATGACAATGATTTTATTTCATATTATGTAGTTATGCACAAAAATAACATCCATTTCTATTTTCTGCTCTGGTAATAAAAGTTACAATTTGGTTGAAATGCACTAGAAATTAATAAATAAGGGGAGATAACTCTGTAATTTGCTATCATTCTAACCAATTTTGTAACCGAGTTTTTTTATATTACCAGACCCACACAAACGAAAGACCATTAATTTCAACTCAGGATGATGGTTAGTATTAAATAGCATGATTAGCTCAATGTTTTTTTTTCTGATCATGTTTTGATTTTTACCTAAATTGCCTGATTCTTACAAAGAGTGGCATTTAATATTTAGTAAATTTATGGTCGCAACTTCTTTCATGGTATAGTTATTTCTTACAATAAGTATTGTCACCGGATTTTTTATTTTCAATGCATTAAAAAATCCAAATCATTCAATTCCGAATGTAAAGGGATATAAAAACGATACGAACTACTGAAATTAGGGGTCAACATGAAATCTTATTTTTTTGTTAACACCCGCGAAATAATTGTTCAGTAAGTAAATGGCTTAAACAAGTAAGGTTGCCCTACACGTTAATAAACTAGAAAAATGTGTTTCATACAAGGACAACCTCTTAGAAATATGCAGTGACAATTACAGGCTTATTACTAAACGGACAAATTCTGTCAAGTACACTCATAAGGACAAATTAATTATTTTTTTAAACATATGTATCAAAAATGATTTCCCATTCCGACAATCTCCGATCATTTTATGGAAAAATTATACGATACACGTGAATCTTATTTTCAAATTAAAATGCCGTTATTGAATTATACACGGTCATGCATACGGATATCGACTTTCGCTAAATATTTTATGTATGTTGTTGATATTTATATCAGTAGAGGAAAGAACTACTTTCATAACCCTACAATTATTTGGCTTAATGAGAAAAAGAAGAATTAGAAGATGGATTTTCGCCTAAGGTTATTCCTCTTAAGTATCGTTGCTTTGAAGACTTTAGGTAAGACTAACATACTATAATTAATTGTATTGTTTGAAGTATAGATGCTACATACATGACATATACATGTTTTCGATTTTCAAATGTAACAAGTTTTAAATGCATTCTTTTGATTTTAATAATTAAAAAAAAATATCCTAATTTGCACTCGAAAATTTTTAGGCCAGCATATTTATTAAAAAGTCCTCTCTTACGTTGTTTCTGTTATAATGAAATTGTCGTCCTCTTAGAGAAAACAGGCCCTTTTGTGGTGGAACAATATACAGTTTGTTTCATTATCAAAAAATTCAAAGATTTAATTGAGAAGGGTATTAGCTACATTGTGTATCAAATTTTTGTTTCCACTGCAATTAAAATGGCATTGGATATGTCTTTACAACTGAGTACCTAGTAAGAATATTTGTGACGTCATTTTGATTTTGTGCGTATTCTACTATTCGGGAAATTGTTATAGATAAACAATAAGGCCGTTAGTTTTCTCGTTTGAATTGTTTTACATTGTCTTATCGGGGCCTTTTATAGCTGACTATGCGGTATGGGCTTTGCTCATTGTTGAAGGCCGTACGGTGACCTATAGTTGTTGATGTTTGTGTCACTTTGGCCTTTTGTGGATAGTTGACTCGTTGGCAATCATACCAGATCTTCTTTTTTATATTGAGAGAGTGTTTTTCTGCTAGAGACGTTTCATATGCGAGAACAACCTGACAAATCTTAACTTCATCTTGTTCATCTCTATAATAAAATTGAGAATGGAAATGGGGAATGTGTCAAAGAGACAACAACCCGACCAAATAAAAAACAACAGCAGAAGGTCACCAACAGGTCTTCAATGTAGCGAGAAATTCCCATACCCGGAGGCGGCCTTCAGCTGGCCCCTAAACAAATATTATACTAGTTGATAATGAACGCCATACTAATTTCTAAATTGTACACAAGAAACTAAAATTAAAATAATACAAGACTAACAAAGGCCAGAGGCTCCTGACTTGGGACAGGCGCAAAAATGCGGCGGGTTAAACATGTTTGTGAGAAAGTTTGAACCATGTACTTCCGAGAGAAAAAAAACTGAAAACTCGTTATTTTAACTTTGTATATTATCGGCATAAAAGTTAAAGCTACACATGTTATTGAAATTAAATCCGAAATTTAAGTTTTCATTAAATACAGAACAAAACAAGTACCATTTACTGAGCTTACTTTAACAGTCTAAGCAATGCATTTTTCATTTTTATTATTTTTTCATTGCGGATAGTTTTTATCAGTAGAAAAGTAAAAAACAAAAAAAACAAAAACAAGTCTAAGTCTCATTTCTCTGTCGCAAGTTTTAAAATAAATGCCTGAATAATCAAACAAGCATAATCAAGCCAGTGTCCCACCACACGCATTGGAATAATAAAAATAAGAAATACATCTAACTTTCACATTCTACGCCATTCAAAATTATTTGACTAATTCTTCCCCTTCATTCATATTAAAGTATACAATAATCTAATTGATAAAATACATCAAAAACAAAATCAAAACAAATTCCATTCTTATCTTATTGGTAGTAAGCCGTTTTCTTTGGTTTTCACTTCCTATAATATAACAGGTGTATGAAGACGTTTGTAGCGTAGTATTAAGTAAGTGTGTTTGTCCTTTTGTTTTTCGGTCATGGCATGAGAAAGTTTTTTCTCTTCAATTTCTGAGTTTTGTATTCTTCCTTTAAAAATTAATGACATCATTAGTTCAGAAACAATCAGACGAATTTCATGAAAACTGAGTCATCAACAAAAGGGGTTTAGTTTCAAATTGTATGCAGCGTTGATGATTCCGAACAGAAATCGAACCGATGACTTTTTAATAAACAATTCCGTAATTTACCTTATAAGTGTTCCCTTTTTTAAAACTGAATTGTAAGTAGTATTTCACAGCAAATTAATTTAGTAGGTAAATGGAATAGACTGGTTCCCTGTCCTTTATATGTTTGGCTCTAGTTGAACAGTCTAGTAAACGAAACTTTGCCTCTTCCCCTGCTGTTTCCAAAGTTCGTTTTAATTAATGTTTTGTGTTATGTTTGTCTTTCGTCTTTTTTTCTTCTTCTAATCATGGTGCTGTCTCTTTGGTTTTTTAATGCTGCTTTAGTACAAGTCTTTTATGCCCCTTATTTTATCGTATATTTTTCGATCTTACTCTGAGTGATCTTGATTGGTTGATATATATTAATTTATAGGACTGGTAATTGAAAATTCATTTACAACACCAAAGATTGCATACAAGAGTTTTGTTCACATCGCTGATTTTTGGCAGTACGTTGTTGATATAAACAAATATGGACTTGATTTGAGTGGAATTACGACACTAGCATTCAAGGTGAAGGCGTGCTATGGTGTTAGAATTATTATGTCAAATTCAGACGATGGAGATTCCTCAAAGCCCATGTATAATTTTGAAATTGGTAGCAAACAAAACCAAAGGTCAGGTTTTCAAAGACGGAATGATGATTCACTTACACTTGCTAGTCAGCAAACTGTCTTTTACGACACCCCTGGCGTTTGTTCATGTGATGAATACCGACCATTTTGGATCAGTGTCAAAAACGGAGTTCTTATGATAGGAAAAGGACTTATCGTTGGTATGAATGTTATAGCTGAGTGGACCGACCCAAATCCTTTTATAGTAAGAAGCATAGGCTTATTCACAAGTCAAATTTTAGGAGAATGGAAGGTACAGATAGAAGGTAAAATTTCATTTGTTATAAATGTTTCACGATAAGAAAATAACTGCTATAGTTAAATCTATATTATTATAAGCATTATCATTATTGTTTTTTCTTACTTTATCTATTTGTAATCATTACATGTAAAATGCCTTTAAAGGGCCGATAATTGGTTTAATAAAGTATAGGTATTCGTATTCGAGAGCTTAAGTTTAGGCGGTCCCCAGTTACATTTGCAAAATATTTTAGATCACAAAGCGCTTTTAAAAAGTCCTTTGTAGTTTTAGTTCTTTTGTTACCTATTCTGACATCGGACTCGGACTTTTAAATTGAATTTTACTGTGCGTGTTGCTATGTGTTTCTTTATTCTACATTTGAGGACAACCATGATTTACGATTATCTTTAGGAGTTACATTAAATTTTTATCGGTTTTTTTTTCTTCACAACTTCTGTTTTGAATATTATGGTTAGCATCATACGAATCATTTTCAATACTGTGAAAGTACTTTTAATCGCTGGATAAAGATTTTTGTGAATTTTTTGGATGGCTCTATCCACGAATTTAAGTGTCCAACGAAGTAAAACAACTGTTGTCCTAATCAATATATGAAATTGAAAGATCCCATGCCGGTTTGATTACATGGATAATTAAGAAATAATTCATGGGGGCTTGAATATATCGTAATTTTACCACGGGTTGGCCCTTTATGACAAATATTTTACCCTGAGCGATAGCGAGGGGTAAAATATCGGCATAAAGGGACAACCCGTGGTAAAATCTAGATATATTCAAGCCCCCATGAATTATTTCGATTCTAATAGGTCTAATACGGCAATTCTTTTGGATCGAAGCGCTCTAGGTGTAGGCAAATATGTTCCATTCCCATAAATGAACGCACTACCAAATTGGCGTAAAAGAACGGAGCAAACTGAATTAGTGACATGCTTAAACTATTTAAAATAACATATATAGATAGTTTTTGATTAATTTAAATGATAATTGACTTATATGTCTTAAATGTTTCAAAAGATGTGGCTTATAACACATTTTAGCACCGTTTGTTTACGTTTCCATGTTGTGATGATTTTCGGATTTAAAAGCGTGTATTTTCCCGTAAAATGCTCATATTCTAACGTCATCGTTTTATGACGTCGCGAAACTCATTCATAAAAAAAACATATGACGTGGGAGTACGATCGGAACAGCCCATGCAATATATTCAAATTTTACCACGGGTGTGTACTCAAAGCGTTTGAAGGACGTCATGTTAGAATGACATATAATCTAAGGGAATGCAACGAATGTCAACAACCGCGCACTATGTGAAGTATATATTCAACTTAAGGCAAGATTTAACCCATTTAATCTTTAAAAAAAAACATAAACTATACGACTTGTAACCTTTTAATTAACCGATTGAATGCAGACTTACTTTTACACATCTTTTCACTTAGCTAGTCAAGATCACTTTACATATACGACCCTTGATTTTCAAATCTCAAACAAATGTGAAAAAATAAAATGAACAAATATATTAACAAATTTATTAAGCTCTCTCGTGATCGGTCGATTTTTAATTTGGAGTTTTTTAAGGGTAAAAACTATATCCCAGTATTTTGTATATGTAACGCCGTATATATGCATTTGAAAACCAAATCTGTTTCGATCCAAGACTCGATATGGACATGACAGCATAAGTATCGGAACCTTGTTTGAGGTATTTCGGAGAAACGAAAAACCTCAACACAATGATATGATTGTGTGTCCTTAATGGCAGTTAAGAGATTCTTGAGCAAGTACAAAATTTCGCCAAGTAGTTTTCTCATCTGAGAAGTAGGGACATCGGTAGCCGAGTGGTTTAAGTAGTCCAGAAACTGTTTAACTCTGTCAACAATAAGGTTTTGAGTACGAATCTCGCACGTGCTAGGTGTGCCCCGACTCTGATTTTTATTGACTAGGATTGTCCGAGTTCCCGCCAAAAAATGTCATGAAATAGAAGTTCCTTCATCATATAAGTTTTAAGGTGGTATATTGGAGTCTAAAAAAAAATGATAGAATTTGTTCATACTTTGCCAAAATGTAGTATCTTTTGATATATGTTGAAAAATATAATAAAAATGATAAGTCATCGTGCATTTTCTCGAGCTACAGGATGTGACAAAATGACACATTTTGTATGAATTATACAAGAAAAAACACCATTTTGTGATTAGAAACTAAACAAAATGATAGAATTATTAAATACTTAAGGAAAAGATAGCTTTCAGACAATGCTTTGAGAATATCAAAAGAAAAAATAGGGTCACCGTACGTTTTTTTTCGGCTAAGATACAAAATAGGAAAATTCCATGAACAATCCTTCAGAAAATGCACTGTTTTAGAGTTACCTCCCCTTGAAATGCCAATTTACAATATATTAAAAACAACCAAAAATAATCAACATTTGCCAAAATATTAATATTTATAAGTTATATTCTTATACATTGGTTCCTTTAAATAAAAATTCACATTGAATATCTGAATTCCTGCATCAAATTTTGCTAACTTGATAGAAAATTCCATTGGAACAAATACTACAGTTTCTGTTTCTAACTGAATGAATAATATCGAATATTCGTTTCAACTGGTACAACAATTATTATGCCTTTGTCAATAACAAAGTATCCAATGGAAATTTTGTTAGGCCGAACACATATAAATTGAAACAGAGTTCAAAATGACCCATTTGAACAACCTTATTATGTTCAAATTCACCAGATTGATTGATTGATATTTATTCCACTTTTAAGCACTTTGGTATTTTTAGCGCCAAGCGAAGCTAAACAATCATATGAATCATAAAAACATGACGTTGTCTTTTTTTATGGCGACCAAAGGATGGGCTAAAACCCACTACCCTCTTCCTAAATCTGCCACTGAATAAAGGTTAACCCTTCTAGAAAATAACCTGTGTTTGATGCAGACAAAAGACTTGTGTCTTGTGATCAAATGTTGAATTATTTAAGAAATATGTATTAACAAATTCAAGCAAAATAAACCCGACTAAAAAGCATGGATAAGTGACTGTTTGTATTTATTAGTTTAGGAGTGAACGTTTTACTGCTATTTCAACAAGAGCATCCGGCAGTAAGATTATTTACACAATCCGTACGCATTCAAATATCCAAACATGTATTTAAATATGTTTTGCAGTTGTGAACAACCTTTACGATGGTAGTTTCTCCCGATGTACAACAAACTATAAAGCAGTCCTTGACATTTTATTCTCAAAGGAAAAAACGTCATTGTTGCAATGTGCTGCCCTGTGTGATAAGCCACTCTCATGCATTGGATTCAACTATCATAATCAAAGGTAGGTTGTGTTCTTCTTCATTGTCGTTCCTCCAAATTATATGAACTATCAAAAAAAGAATACTGAAGTTCGGTTCTTTAGACAGATATATCGCTTGCAATACCAAAATTCGAAAACGTGGTGACATAAACAACACTTCTTTACTTTGAAGAGAGCGGATGATATGACCGAAAGAAAACGCTGAATGGGGTTTGTGTAGATACATTACACACGCCTTGAGTTTCCTGATAATATTGTGAATAGGAAGTAGTATACAGATGACAATTGGCTCTTCTGTTGCCACTTGTATATTTTTGTTACATTCCCTACGCCCAGCTGGCTGTTGTGGGTTCTTTATTAATCACCAGGTACATTTGTTGTTAATGGATATAGGTGAATGACTCATTTTAATGTTACACCAAAATACACATGTGCTGACGGACTTTCAAATCGGAACAAACATTTTGGCGACTTATTTTTACCAATTCATGATTGATCCTCATATACTTCTATTCATGCTTACAATACTTCTTTCTGTTTAGAAAAATTGAATACCTGATTTACCTAAGATTAATGGACAAAAAAGATTATTGAAGTCGCACGAACTACTTAAATTAACATTTGAAACCCATAACTGATTTTTTTTAAGTTTTTGTTTCTTCGTGAAACAATTCTCTCAATCCATACCCACATTTAAATCAGTTAACAAATGCTGCTTTTCCATATTGCCGAGAAACGTGCTATTGCTAGACAATTTCATGTCAGTAACTCCTATCACTGTCCTTATAGTGATTGTACAGGCAGACGGGATTTATCGATGACTTCCCATGACCAGATCAATATAAAATGACAACGCCAAGTCAATAAAGTTTAATCACGCAACGTCACTTACGATACATGTTAACGACCACAGCATCCATTGCTAAATAAGTCATCGAATGCCATGACAGACAGATTGCCGCCATAAATGTTTCCAACATACTGAAATACCAAAGAATCTCTTGCATAAAAATATTTAAAGCACTGAAGTTTAAACTGCATAGTTGGCAAAAATACCGTAATGGATGGGACATAGGCCAAATTCGATGGTACAAAACAGAACTCCAAACATGCTCAACAGAACTGGTTTACCTTTCTCTCAATCAATTGAAAGTTGCATTCGACGGTGACATATCCTTAAGTGAGGGAAAAACCAGGGTTTCAGTGCAAACCACACGATTTGAACATTAAACATGACGTAATCAATTACATTTGTTAACTTCAACTTTTAGTATACAATGAAGTTATATGTATGAACGTTTTTAATGTCTGTCAATATATTTAAAAGTTTGTATGTAGAATTTGTGTAAACTACAAAATGAAATAGCCACGAAAACACAATTTTTCCTAAATTGGTAACAGCGAAAATAAATAAATCCACATAATTAATATGAAAACATGACTTTTTGACATATTCCACTGTCATCCAGGAAGGCCTTAGTGTGGTTAACAAAAAAAAGATAAAGAAAAAAAAAATGGAAAAAATGAAAGTTGAGAATAATGAACATGATGAAATGCTTTATATATAAAATTTAAAAGATGAGCAAAAATTAAAGTAGCAATAAAGAGTAGAGAAAAAAAGGCAAACATTATAAAAATAACAAAGAAAAGAGAAAAATAGGCAAACATTATAATAGCAACAAAGGATAGAGAAATATTGGCAAACATTAATGAAATAACAAAGAAAAGAGAAAAATAGGCAAACATGATAATAGCAACAAAGAATAGAGAAATATTGGCTAAAGATTATGATATTAATAAAAAAAATAGAGAAAAATGGCATATAAAATAAATAATACAGAAAAAAGGACCTTTTCCCCATCCAGACCCTCATAATGCATCTTGAAACACCAGATGATTTAGGTCTTTTATATCTAGAACAATAGAGAGAAAAAAAACACACCAGTAAACTTATATTATTTTGATGAAAACACCCTTTAAAAATGTATCTACTAAAAACACATCTTTGTCATATTGTGGAATATCCTTTCCGTCATTCCAGTTTTGGAAGAAAAGATTATTCAAAAAGATATCTTAAAGAAAAAGTTAAGACGTAAAGCTTAATTTACCTCAAGAGTATTTATGATTTAATTTATTTGTTTCAGCTGTGAACTAGTAGCATTAAGCCCTGGTGTTGTAACACAGATCCCAAAGAAACTAGAAGACGGTTGGAAATTTTATTCAAAATGTTACAGATACAAAGGTGCATGTCTTTGGTGTTACTTCTGATGGTGTTTATCTTCATCTAATAGTTCGGTGTTACTTCTAATGAATGGATGTGTTACTTCAGTCGACTTGATGTCACTTCTGACGGGCTGGTGCTACTTTAAAAAACTGAGTGTTTGACTTATTTAATTTTTTTTTATTAAATGTTACTCCTGGTCTTGTGGTGTTACTTTTGTTGATTGGACCATTGAAGTTACAACTAAAATGTTCATTGAATGGTGCATTTCTAATTATACCTAAAAAGTACGAGTAGGAGAGTACGCCTGTAGATATAGATAAAATAGATAATGTGAAAATGAAAAATCGCTGTAAATATGCAACGGTTAAATCAGGGGGAATGATCCTTGCTTCTGAATCTTACTTATCTAATCACAACAACCCTATTGATACAGATAGTTATTATATTTTTTGGTTCAAAATTGATAAAAAAAAGTTTCATCCATGTCAAGATATTATTGGAATCCAGATTTGATTTTTGACGATGAATGCGACAAAATCTTCATGTGGAGCTTCCGCAATATCGTTTCAAGTGTTGATTAAAAAACTATACATAATTGATGATATTTTGTGAGAAGTGAGTTTATTTTTCTGTAATCTAACCTCGTGTCAAAATAAAACCTTATAAAATCTATTATGACTGAACTGAACTGGTGACATTGTACAGCACTACTTAATGTAAACTCCATATAAATTTGCACATTTAAAAAAGGGGGTTGAGGTTACAACGTAAAAAACATATCCGATATCATTTTTGAAACGGTTATACCATAACGGTCAACCAACTCGTGATGGCGTTCGTAAAATTTACTAAGAGATGATTTCAACTTCACCATTTCGAACTCTTGATTTAATAGCTTCATTGTGAATAACAACCCTCTATCAAGAAAATCATGATAGGAAATGCAAGCACGGAAATATCGTATCAATTGAGAGATATACACATCGTATGCAGGTGCTGGTGCAATGTGACTACTCAGAAATGGTCAAACAGACACATATGGTGTAACCTTTTTTAATATTATGTATGAGAATGTGTGTTCTTACTTATTTCGTTAAATAATTGTCAAGATACATTCTTATAGCATAGCACTTAGTACATTCTTATAACATAATACAGGACAAGATACATTCTGAACTTTTAACTTTAGTACTCAATCAGATGAATGAAAAACTGCACACGTGCTCATTCGAACGTATATCATTATAGCCTAGCACTAAGTTCTTACTTAAAAACATAATACAATGTACATTAGTATATCAAAATATTACGTGCTTTCTTGTTAGATACCACTAGAAATCATATTATAACATAGCATTTTTCATCTTAATCAGACGAATGAGAAGCTGTACAATTACTCAATAAACTGTAGATTAGACTGGAACCATATTCTGATATGTTTGCAAAGCTGTGCCCTTATTCATTCAGATGCAGATTCATTGAGACAAGCTTGGGATTTCAGGCAGATGTTTGGGAAAGCTCCACCCTAAGCCATACAGACACATGTTGTATCCTTTCTCAATCTTATGTCTGAGAAGGTGTATTCTTACTTATTTCGTTAAAGATTTCGCAAGATATATTCTTAAAGCATAGCACTGAGTTCATATTTATAACATAACATGAGAAACATTCTGAACTTTATAGTTTTAGTACTCAGACAGATGAATAAAAAACCTGTACAATTACTCAATGAAACGTGCATTATTATAGCAAAGCACTAAGTTGTCACTTTAAAACATAACACTAAGTACATTATATAAACATAAGATTAAGTTCATTCTTGTTAGGTACCACTACCACTATATATAACATAATCACATTATATATAAGAATAAACAACACGAACCCAACCAAAAACTAGGGGTGATCTCAGATGCTCCAGAAGGGGAGGCAGATCCTGCACCAGATGTGGCACCCGTCGTGTTGCTTATGAGATAAAATATCCGGTAAATAGTATAGTTCGGTAAGTTATATTTATGAAAGGGAAACGGAATGTAGTTACGAAGTAAGGAACATATCCGATATCATTTGTGCGGGAATATCGTATCAATTGGGATATAAATACAACGTATGCAGGTGCTGGTGCAATGTTGCTACTTAGAATAGGTCATACAGACTCATAGATGTACCTTTATCAATCTTATGTATGATAAGGTGTATTCATTCTTACTTATTTCGTAAGCATTGCACAAGATACATTATTATAGCATAACACTAAGTACATTATTAAAGCATATCACTAAGGTCATTATTATATCATAACATTATGTACATTTTTATAATATATCAAAAGACTCATTCTGAACTGTATAGCTTTAATACTCAATAAAACGTACATTCCTAAAGCAGAGCACTAAGTTCTTACTCAAAAACATACCTCACAGTACATTATACATTCATGTAGAATAAAATAACATAGCATTCAAACCTTTATAAGATGAATGAGAACCTGTACAGTTACTCAATAAACTGCAGATTAGACTGGAACCACATACAGACCCATATGATGTATCCTTTCTTAATCTTATGTATGAGAAGGTGTGCTCTTACTTATTTCGTTAAAGATTTTGTCAGATACATTCTTATATCTTAACCCATTTCTCTGACGTCAGTCTATTGTTCTAACGGTGGATTATTTTTCAAGATTCCACTGACCACCATGTTAACTTAAGATAACTTATATCATAACTTTTAACTTACGATATTTTGTCCTCTCAAAAACGAATGACTCTTATAGGTTCGAACTCGCGCGTATTTTCGACAGTTAAGTCTGTAGTCTATGCATGATACCACTAGACCACGAGTACTGCTATGAATTATTATTTAAATATCACTCTTATAGCGTATATCTGTAAATGCATGTCAATAACTGTATTTCTGTTTTTTTTTGGTTATCTAATGAAATATATAAACATTACAAAATCATGAACTGTAGATATTTCTCGCTAGTACAATTCCTTGATAAAATAAACATCCATGTACACATTACACTTATCCCTTTTATAAAGGTACAAGGCCTTACCCTTTTCATCATCTTCTGGTTTTATGATTATAATGATATCATATTTGATCACTTAATATTTGTTGGATTATAAATGGTCCAAATATACATCAACATTTAACTGACTCTTATGTGAATAAAGTGTGATTAAATACGACTATTGATTTATTTCTTCGACTGTTAAACCAGAAACAAAATCGTCAACTTTAGAGTAAAAATGAAAAATAGATACCTCTACGATTAAAAACAATATTTCTGTACAGAAAAAGTTACAAAAAAAAATAATTCCGGGTACTGGGCTTGAACTTGGCACTGTTAATATCACAGGTTTTTTTCTTTCGGTGCCATTGACTAGACGATGACGGCTATGAATAGCTTACATGACAAATTGCAAAATTAACATAATTATATATTGTACATTTGAAGCAAAAGCAATTTTGCTTGGGTTTTAGGATGTGTACCACAAATAATACTAGTTCATTAACTGATTGACGATGGATGACAAATGCAATAACGATAAAAAGAAATCAACACAAAATGAAAGGGGACCAGTTTAAGCAAAACATATATATAATATTTCAATTATGACCAATCATAGTATCTATTGTTATCAACAACTTGTGAAGTGGTATTAATGTGAATTTTACACTTCATTTAGTTTTAAAATGTTTATAGATTGCGTGTCGTTTCTTTTTATCTTTAATATTGAATGTGTGTTCTCAATTCAATCAAAAGAGCCATTGGTTTTATCGATAGATTGCTAAATACTTATTTTAAGTTAAATATAAATGTGAACCGTGTGGATCTAGTTCCAGCTATTAGACACTAAAAAAGACAAAATACGGAATTATTTTCATAAAATTCAGTTGATTCATTGTCAGAACAAGAAGCCGATAGTCGTTTTACTAGGAATGGGTTAAGCTAGAGAATGGATAAGAAGTAGTGGATTCGAAAACGATAATCAACTCGCGACTAAAGTCGCTCGTTGATTATCGTTTACGAATCCACTACTTCTTATCAATTCTCTAATACATAGCACTACATACAATCTTATAACATAACACAAGACACATTATAAACTTGATAGCTTTAGTACTCTGTCAGATCAATAACAAACCGCACAGGTAACCAATAAAACGTACAATATTATATTATAACACCAAGTTCTTACATAAAAATATAATACTAGGTACATTATATTAACATAAGATTAAGTAAATTCTTGTTACATACCACTAGAAACAATATAATAACATTGTAGTTACACATTGAGGTGTCTGACCTATAAAAATGATGCTTAAAATATCAGAAAGGATTTTTTAAAGCATATTTTTATAAGCTATAGAGTCAAATTTTGTCAATCCGAAAATAAGAGTTATTGTAAACAAATATGGACGACTCGATCGGCTGCCAAGACAGACGAAGGCAATTTGAAAAACAAAGTACGCCGATTGACGATTCTACGTCTTTTCGTTACGTGGAAACCACGTGTGCAGTTTTCATGCAGCTGGTTGTCAAATATGTTGCACCGGCATAGGAAAATTAGTTGATAGTAGGGATGTTAACACATCACGCAAAGTCATAGGGATGCCAGGCTTCAGCGAAATAAGCATTCACAAATCCAAATATTTTAAAACTTTAATTGGACAACATTGCCAAATTCATCATGCCCCACGACCCCAGCTTCTTCTTCTTTCAGTTTCTTGCGATCCTTCAATTATTGAAGATTATTCGCCGGGTGTCGACTATAAAATTTATAATTTATATTGTATCAAGAAATAATTATTACTACAATAACGCCAACTCTAATTAAAGTAAAAACTCGCTCATTTATGCTTGGTTGCTGCTTCAGAAAAAAAAGTTGTGACCTTATTCAAATGTTGACCTCTGACGCGAACTACAATGGGATCTTGTTAGATCTTTTATGCAGCGACCAGACATTAAAAAATGAGCGAGTGCGGAGATTTTATTTTTATTAGATTGAATAAAGTCAAAATATATGAAAGTAGTATTACAGTTGCTTGATTTATTGATCCTATTGAAAAATTGCAACACAGAAACTTTAAGGAAAAAGAATATAGTCCTTTAATTTAAATAACTAAATATAACCCACAATTACTTAAAAAGGTAGCATAAATTATAAGCCGTTATTGCAGTTTGACGAAAAAATGTGGGCAAGTGTTTAATGATGACCACTAGTTATGAATAAAAAACACAGAAGTCTAGGAGACATACCTAATAGATCACAATAAAAGACTATAACATACAATAAACCTGTTGGACCCCTGATGATGGCGGATCTGTTATGCTATCTACTGAGGAATCACCAAAATATATATAATTCTACATGTAATAGTATATGAATCATTTTCATATTTGATTATATTTAATAAATGCATCTTTATCTAAGAGGATCATCCAAAGTTTTAAGTGCAGACACACTTGAATAGTGTCTGTTTTTATCATGCAACGTGAGATGCGTGGTTGCAATAGGCGTTTTATGATAAGACAAAATGTACACGAATATATATTACCGATTACAAATGTGTCGAGTTTTTTTATTTGATAACAACAAAGATATGTCAGTATATATTCAGGAAACTGCCAGGGTATATACGACGTTTTGATTCCAATTGGAACTTTAAAAATGTCGTCATAACACCTGTTACTAAGCTGTGATGTAGTCAAAAGCTATACAGAACACTAAGGAATGTCAGAGGTTCACAGAGGGAAAACAATGACATGCATCCGTCAATAATACATTTTTTAGTACAAAATCACGCAATTTACACTTTAAATACTTAAATTTAACGTTTTAAAGTGTTATATACATTATTACATATACGATAAAATAATTTTCACAGCACATTGCGAAATCCTTTACGTATGCGGAACATATCAGGTTGGGTTGTTCAATCTATGTGTTGTTAAAAAAACAAAGCCCCACACACATACAAACACAAGACATAAAGTTTAAAAACTTTATTGAAAACATTTTCATGATTTTCTTAACGGAAAATAAATTGTCAAGATAAAAAAGTTGCATTTAAATGGATAACTCAAAATAGTCAGAAACAACAAACATGTACTGAATATATATATACATGATGCATGGTGAATGTCGAACAATTACCTGCACTGGAAAAAACATTTAGACAAGGATAATCCGTAGTATATGTGTAATTCAGGTCTCAGACAGGGTATATACTTTGACCTCCGGCTCAGGGGATATAAACTCTAAGCCGGGAATGTCACAGTATATACTCTGTCTGAGACCTGAATTACATATGATATTCATTGAAAATCGATGCATATACTCGTGGTGCTTCCATAGTCATTCATGTCGGTATGTATGTGTCACATCAGTTTAATAATCGAGCCTGACTCTCACGAACATATTTCCTTTTGTATTGTTGCTTAACAAAAACAAATGAATAACAAATGAAGGCAAGATAATTGAGAAATGATATAATTTTAGTCCAAAATTTATTTGTCCTTTGATTTGAGTTAAAATGTTAGGGTTAATGTGCTATGAAGTATATTCGTAAACATTTTCACAATTTCAAAGACCTTTTTTAAGTCGTTGGTGAATCCTGACCGGCATATGTCTCTTAAAGATCTGAACATTGGTTATGTATTGGCATAACGAAAAATTATACACCAAACATTCGGGATATAAATGGTTCCTATAAGTTAAACTTCAGGTCAAGCTGTTTAATTTAACAATTTAGTTGAATTTTTGTTTTGAAATGGTTATATCGGACAGCTAAACAACAATTCTAATATGTTAGTTTAGTATTTATTAACAAAGATATTTAGTATTAGTGAAGCTAACCACTGATCTCGTGCGAGTAACTAACAATTATAGTTTAAAAAAGTCGGCGAAATTAGACCTTTACTAATCAGTGGAACGAATTGGTAAATGTACAGTATACTTTATGATCTGTAATTGAATAATGCTTTATCGGTACCTTTATAAAGTATTGTAAACTCTCCTCGGACATTCCATGCTTAAATATAAAAACGTGGGCATATCATAATATGTTTAAAATGAGCTTAAGTAATGTAAGTACTTATAAGAAAACCCATTAAACTCTGATAACTTAATGTGAATTTTAATGAAAGATTTTTAAAGTGTTTTGATCTAATTCCCGCTGTTTTGTAATATACCCAGGAGGAAATTGGCTTTACACCATTGATTTTAAAGTCTAATATACCATTTATATAGATATACATTCAAGTGTTGGGATAGCAATATGAAAACACATTTTAGGGAGACAGTCGGTTTGGTATTTTTCACAAAGTCACAAAAGATCGGACTGCGAATGTTTATTGGATTTATTATCCGGGGTTCAGACAGTGCCTTGCACATTTGTCTTTCAGTTGTCCTATTCGATGTCAACCCTCAATGCCAAAAACAATTACCAAACTGATAAACTGTTTAAAAATTTATCTTCCTAAAATTAATTAAAATATTTGTTACTGGACGTAAGAAAACAACTGCAATTTACTTCTAGCTGCTTTCAGAGAGATTTTATTCTGAATTTAATTTTGAATTTTGATAACTTGTATCTTGTTATAAACAGTAAGTCATCCTTAAGTGTCAGTCTGCCTAAGAATCAGGCAGTGGTGAAAACATGACCAAAAAAAAACCATCCAATTTAACATTGATTTCATTTCATATTATGTAGTTATGCACAAAAATAACATTCATTTCCGTTTTCTGTTCTGGTAATATAAGTTACAATTTGGTTGAAATGCACTAGAAATAATAAATAAGGGGAGATAACTCTGTAATTTGCTATCATTCTAACCAGTTTTCTAACCGAGTTATTTGATATTACCAGACACACACAAACGAAAGACCATTAGTTTTTAACTCAGGATGATGGTTAGTATTAAATAGCATGATTAGATCAATGTGTTTTTTCTTATCATGTTTTGATTTTTACCTAAATTGCCTGATTCTTACAAAGAGTGGCACTTACTATTTAGTCAATTTATGGTCGCAACTACTTTCATGGTATAGCTATTTCTTACAATAAGTATTGTCACCGGATTTTGAATTTTCAATGCATTAAAAAAAACCAAATCATTCAATTCCGAAGGTAAAGGGATATAAAAACGATGCGAACTACTGAAATCAGGGGACAACATGAAATCTTTTTATATTTGTTAACACCCGCGAAATAATTGTTCACTAATAAATGGCTTAAACAAGTAAGCCCGAAACGTTAATAAACTAGAAAATGTGTTTCTAAAAAGGACAACCTCTTTGAAATATGCAGTGACAATTACAGGCTTATTACCAAACGGACCAATTCTGTCAAGTGCACTCATAATGACAAATTTATTATTTTTAAACATATTTATCAAAAATGATTTCTCATTCCAACAATCTCCGATCATTTTATGGAAAATTATACGATACACGTGAATTTAATTTTCCAATTAAAATGCCGTTATTGAATTATACACGGTCATGCAGAAGTATATTGACTTTCGCTAAATATTTTATGTATGTTGTTGATATTTATATCAGTAGAGGAAAGAACTACTTTCATAACCCTACAATAATTTGGCTTAATGAGTAGAAGAAGAATTAGAAGATGGATTTTCGCTTAAGATTATTCCTCTTAAGTATCGTTGCTTTGAAGACTTTTGGTAAGACTAACATACTATAATTAATTGTATTGCTTGAAGTATAGATGCTACATACATGACATATACGGGTTTTCGATTTTCAAATGTAACAAGTTTTAAATGAATACAAAATTTCTTTCTTTTGTTTTTAAGTAATTAAAAAAAATATATCCTATTTTGCAGACGAAAATGTTTGGGCCAGCATATTTCTTAAAAAGTCCTCTCTTCCGTTGTTTCTGTTATAATGAAATTGTCGTCCTCTTAGAGAAAACAGGTTCTTTTGTGGTGGAACAATATACAGTTGGCTTATTTTAGTGGAAAAGAAAGATTATAGATGCCTGATTTTGAAGCTATCATTTTTGTTTTTTTTTATTTTTGTTTCATTATAAAATTATTCAAAGGTTTAATTGAGAAGGGTATTAGTTACATCGTGTATCAAATTGTTGTTTCCACTGCAATTAAAATGACATTGGATATGTCTTTACAACTGAGTACCTAGTAATATAAAAAAGAAGATGTGGTATGATTGCAAATGAGACAACTAACCACAAAAGACCAAAATGACACAAACATTAACAACTATATGTCACCGTACGGCTTTCAACAATGAGCAAAGACCATACCGCATAGTCAGCTATAAAAGGCCCGATAAGACAATGTAAAACAATTCAAACGAGAAAACTAACGGCCTTATTTATGTGAAAAAAAATAATTTTAAAATGAAGAATATTTGTGACGTCATTTTGATTTTGTGCGTTTTCTACTATTCGGGAAATTGTTTTAAATAAACATTGAGAGAGTTTTTCTGCTAGAAAAAAAACCCGAAAACTCGTTATGTTAACTTGGTATATTATCGGCATAAAAGTCAAAGCTACACATTTTATTGAAATTAAATCCGAAATCTTAATTTTCATCAAATACAGAAAAACAATTACCATTTACTGAGCTTACTATAACAGTCTCAGCAATGTATTTTTCATTTTTATTATTAACATATTATATGAACGTGAACCTTAAAGAAGAAACTGAAAAACTATTATAATTTGAATATGGCCGCTCGCTCATAATTAAAGCAGTAAACAATATTATATGTTCTACGCATATCACATACATTGAAATGTAGACTTTTATTCGTATAGTAAATCGGCTTGGTACAGGATAAATAATGTAAGTTTCATGTCACTGCTGATGGACGTTTCGTCCCAGAGGGTATCATCAGCCCAGTAGTCAACACTTCGGTGTTGGCATTAATATCAATAATGTGGTAATTTTTATAAATTTCCTGTTTACAAAACTTTGAATTTTTTGAAAAACTAAGGATTTTCTTATCCCAGGCATTGATTACCTTAGCTGTATTTGGCACAACTTTTAGGAATTTTAGATCCTCAATGCTCCTCAACTTTGTACTAGTTGTGGCTTTATAATTATTTTGATTTGAGCGTCACTGATGAGTCTTATGAAGACGAAACGCGCGTCTTGCGTACTAAATTATAATCCTGGTAACTTTGATAACTATCACCACATGAATTTTAGTATTTAAAAAAGGAAATACATCTAACTTTCACATTCTACGCCATTCAAACATATGTGACTAATTATTCCCCTTCATTCATTTTAAAGTTCACAATAATCTAATTGATAAAATACAGCAAAAAAAAATCAAAACAAATTACATTCTAATTTGATTGGTAGTAAGCCGTTTTGGTTTTTTTTCTCTTTCTTCAATATAACAGGTGTATGAAGACGTTTGTAGCATAGCATTACGTATGTTTGTTTGTCCTTTTGTTTCTCTGTCATGGCATTGTCAGTTTTTCTTCGACTTCTTAGTTTATCAAATCTTCCTTACAAAAACCTAATAACATCATTACTCCTGAAACAAGGCATGGTGCTGTCTGATTTTCTTTGGTTTTTGAATGCTCCTTTAGCACAAGTATAATATCCCCCTTTTTATCGTATATTTTTCGATCTTACTCTGAGTGAACTTGATTGGTTGATATATGTTATTTCATAGGACTGGTAATTGAAAATACATTTACAACACCAAAGATTGGATACAAGAGTTTTTTTAACATTGCTGATTTTTGGCAGTACGTTGTTGATATCAACAAGCATGGACTTGATTTAAATGGAATTACGACACTAACATTTACCGTAAAAGCGTGTCATGGTGCCAAAATTATTTTGTCTAATTCGGGCGATGGAGACTCCTCAAAGCCAATGTATAGTTTTGTTGTGGGTGGCAAAGAAAATCAAAGGTCGGGTTTTCAAAGACGGAATGATGATTCACGTACACTGGCTAGCCAGCAAACCGTCTTTTACGACACCCATGACGTTTGTTCATGTGAGGAATACCGACCATTTTGGATCAGTGCCATAAACGGAGATTTAATGATAGGAAAAGGACAGTTCGTTGGTATAAATATTATAGCTAATTGGACCGACCCAAATCCTTTCATAGTAAGAAGCATAGGAGTATTTACAAGTCAACATGTTTTAGGAGAATGGAAGGTACAGATAGAAGGTAATTTTTTTGTCCTTTTCTTAATTTCTTAATCGCTTCAATACAAGCGTTATTGTTTATAAGATATTTAATCAAAATAAATTTTATCAAGAATTTGTAAATCTTGATCTTTAAATTCAATTGAGAATGGAAATCATTTTCTGATGGAATGTCTAGCATTCGAACAACAGCGACAAGTACTGTTATTTTTTTCTTTAAAAGTATGAAATAACTCGAAATTCAGAAAACAAAATTTATTTGGCTTCCGTCTTGTCAGTATGAAGAAATATGCAACATTGTGGCTTTTATTTGTTATGAATGTTTTACGATAAGAAAACAACTGCTATAGTTAAAGTCATAAGAAACGAGTGACCGATAAAAAATAATATTATTCCAATTCTTGAACCAATGCATACGTACATCATAAACTTAGTCTTCTGTGCACGATTTTATCATCGTTTCCCCCATAAATTTCGTATAATCGTCAATTTTTTTTGCAATCGGTCAGTGTTGTTGTGAAAATATGGCAGGTAATTAATGTTCGTGTTTTGAAGCCGAAGTTTTATAATTGTCACCCATTTTTCAACATTCACAAAAAAGCATGGATATTCAGCACGTGTTTTAACATGTACACTTAGATAATAGTTTATTGTAAGGACATCCATGCGTATTGCGATCACCGGATTTTTACGAGATGGGTCACACTGAGGTCACTTTGCATACGGAAAATATGTCGGGGGAATTGCTTTCTGGAAGGAAGCGATAAAATAAAGTAAACCTCTTCTATATATGAACAAATTAAGAAATTTTCTTCAGAAATAAGTATATGTGCATAAGTTTTATAATGAAAACTATCCATTGAGCTATAAAAAACATATGCAGTTTTTTTTTAATTTGAGGTTTCTTTTGACTTTAAATCAATATTATCATAAGCATTATCATTATTGTTTTTTCTTACTTTATCTTTTTGAAATCATGTTACATGTATGTAACTTGCCCTTAAAGGGTCGATAATTTGTTTAATAAAGTATTTGTATTCGTATTCTAGTGACTTTAATTTAAGCGTTCTCTAGTAACATTTGCAGTATAATTTAGATCACAAAGCGCTTTTAAAAAGTCCTTTTTAGGTTTTCATAGTTGGATATTTTCACACTTTATTGAACTGTCGGTTTTAATTAGCGTGGTCATATATCAAATATATTTGATACAACTTTATCGTTAAAGATGGAAGATTTCTTAAGATAGATTCGTGAAGAGTTATATTTGAGAACAACCATAATGTATGAGTATCAACTTTACTAAATACTATTTCTAGGCATATCAATAAAAACTCAAATACTATATAATATAGCCGATAGCCCAGCAATACTGGTGGACCCCATATTTGATTAAATATAAATATAATATATATATACACAATATACATGAAGCATAAGTATCAATGCACTATGAATCAACTTTCATAAGGAATTCTATAGAAAAAAAAGTAAATTGTGTTAAAAATATGGGCTCTGTCATCAACGAGTTACCTTGGTTAAAACTCCATTTAAACTGCAGCCAAAAGCCTACATTTTAAATAAAGTGGAAAATTTTGGAAACCTGTGTCTAAACCCAAATGCTCCGAAGACCGTCTCGAGAGGTACACTTGGACTGTATATAACTGAATAAATATACTATTTGAAATAATAAATCAATTTACTAAATAGTAAAATATAAATCCCTACTAAATACAAATTAGAATAACAATTCAATATAAAATGAAATCTATTTCACTGTTGTCAAGTCTGATGCTTGGCTAGAAGTGACCAACAAGGGAAAATATTCCCGCTCAATATCAGTATCACGTGATACATGTATGTATACACGTGTACATATGTATCCGTATCAATAGTATTAACTAGTACCGTTATTACAATAATTTCCCACTATACTATCGAACCGTTGGAAATTATAATTATCTTTAGGAGTCACATTAAATTTTTATCGGTTTTTTTTTCTTCACAACTGCTATTTAATTATGGTTATCATCAAACGAATCATTTTCAATACTGTTAAAGTTTTCATTCGTTGGATAAAGATTTTTGTGAATTTCTTGGATGGCTTTAAGTACGAATTTAAGTATCCAACGAAGTATAACATCTGTTTTCCTTATCAAGACACGGGATTAAAAGATTCCCATGCAGGTTTGATTAAATGGATAATGACATATAATCTAGAGAATGCAACGAATGTCAGCAACCGCACTATGTGAAGTATATATTCAACTTGAGGCACGATTTTACCCATTTAATCTTAAAAAAAACCCCACAAACTATACGACTTGTAACCTTTTAACTATAATGGAAAATTAGTTTTAACCGATGTAATTCAGACTTACTTTTACGCATCTTTTCACTTAGCTAGTCGAGATCACTTTACCTACACGACCCTTGATTTTTAAATCTCTAACAAATGTGAAATAAATAAAAATTAACAAATATATTAACAAATTTATTAAGCTCTCTCGTGATCGGCCGATCTTTAATTTGGAGTTTTTTAAGGGTAAAAACTATATCCCAGTATTTTGTATATGTAACGCCGTATTAATGCATTTAAAAACCAAATCTGTATCGATCCAAGACTCGATATGGACATGACAGCATAAGCATCGGAACCTTGTTTTTCGGAGAAAGGAAAAACCTCAACACAATGATATGATTTTGTGTCCTAAATGGCAGTTTAGAAATTCTTGAGAAGGTACAAAATTTCGCCAAGTAGTTCTGAAAAGTAGGGACATTGGTAACCGAGTGGTTGAAGTAGTCCAGAAACTATTAAACTATGTCAACAATAAGGTTTTGAGTACTAATCTCGTACGTGCTAGGTGAGTACGAATCCCGCACGTGCTAGGTGAGTCCAACTTTTTATTGAATAGGTTTGTCCGTGTTCCCGCCAAAATGTCACGAAATAGAAGTTCCATCATTATATAAGTTTTCAGTGGAGGAAATATTCTGTAATATTAATTCCATTGGAACAAATATTACAGTTTCTGTTCCTAACTGAATAAATAATATCGAATATTCGTTTCAACTGGTACAAATATTATTATGCCTTTGTCAATAACAAAGTATCCAGTAGAAATTCTGTTAGGCCGAACACATGTTAGTTAAAACAGAGTTGAAATTACCCGTTTGAACAACCTTATTATGTTTAAATTCACCAGATTGATTGATTGATATTTAATGCCACTTTAAGCACTCTGGTATTTCTAGGTGGTCACTTTTTATTGGGCGGAGGAAGTCGGAATGTCCAGAGAGAACCATCGATCTACTGTCATAAATAAAACATATGTCATGCAAGATTATAATTAATCAATTAAATGTACCAGTGTAAAGGTCTTACATATACAACGTCTTTGGAACAGTTTACTTTTGTAGACCATTCGAATCAACTGAATCTCTTAAAATGCGAAAGAATGTGTTGCATTTTATGTTATTAAAGCACAACCCTGGGCTTCCAAATAAGGAGACAACCATGTGATATTCAAAAGAGAGTAGGGGGATTGGTAAGAATTGAAAATATACCGCCAAGCGAAGCTAAACAATCATATGAATCATAAAAACATGACGTTGTCTTTTTTTTTGGCGATCAAAGGATGGGCGAATACCCACTACCCTCTTCCTAAATCCGCCACTGAATAAAGGTTAATCTTTTCTAGAAAATAATTTGTGTTTGATGCAGACAAGAGACTTGTGTCTTGTGATCAAATGTTGATTATATAAGAAATATGTTATATCAAATTCAAGCAAAAAATAACCCGACTAAAAAGCTTTTTGTATTTATTAGTATAGGAGTGAACGCTTTACTGCTATTTCAACAAGAGAACATTCCGCAGTAAGATTATTTACACAATCCGTACGCATTCAAATATCCAAACATGTATTTAAATATGTTTTTGCAGTTGTGAACAACCTTTACGATGGTAGTTTCTCCCGATGTACAACAGAATATAAAGCAGTCCTTGACATTTTATTCTCAAAGGAAAAAACGTCATTGTTGCAATGTGCTACCCTGTGTGATAAGCCACTCTCATGCATTGGATTCAACTATCATAATCAAAGGTAGGTTGTGTTCTTCTTCATTGTCGTTTCCCCAAATTATCTGAACTATCAAAAAAGAATACTGAAGTTCGGTTCTTTAGACAGATATATCGCTTGCAATACCAAAATCCAAAAAAGAGGTGACATAAACCACACTTCTTTACTTTGAAGAGAGCGGAGGATATGACCTGAAAGAAAACGCTGAATGGGGGTTGTGTAGATACATGACACACGCCTTGAGTTTCCTGATAATATTGTGAATATGATAATAAAGAAAAGAGAAAAATAGGCACACAAGATAATAGCAACAAAGAATAGAGAAATATTGGCTAAAATTATGATATTAATAAAAAAAATAGAGAAAAATGGCATACAAATTTAAAAATAATACAGAAAAGAAGAACATTTTCCCCATCCAGACCCTCATAATGCATCTCGAAACACCAGATGATTTAAGTCTTTTATATCTAGAACAATAGAGAAAAAAAAACACAACAGTAAACTTATATTATTTTGATGAAAACACCCTTTAAAAATGTATCTACTAAAAACACGTCTGAATTTCAAATAAAAGAGGAAGACACATCTTTGTCATATTGTGGAATATCCTTTACGTCATTTCAGTTTTAAAGAAAAGATTATGCAAGAAGATATCTTAAAGAAAAATAAAAAAAAAATACTACCTCAAGAGTGTTTATGATTTAATTTATTTGTTTCAGCTGTGAACTAGTAGCATTAAGCCCTGGTGTTGTAACACAGATCCCAAAGAAACTAGAAGAAGGTTGGACATTTTATTCAAAATGTTACAGATACAAAGATGCATGTCTTTGGTGTAACTTCTGATGGTGTTCGTCTTCATCTAAGAGTTTGGTGTTACTCTGATGAATGGATGTGTTTCTTCAGTCGACTTGATGTCACTTCTGACGGGCTGGTGCTACTTCAGAAAACTGAGTGTTTGACTTATTTTATTTTTCTTCATTAAATGTTACTCCTGGTCTTGTGGTGTTACTTTTGTTGATTGGACCATTGAAGTTACAACTAAAATGTTCATTAAATGGTGCATTTCTAATTATACTTAACAAAATGGTGACAGTTTGAAGACGTAGACCTCATTAAGCAGCAATCAAAATATCTACGTTCAGGAAAGATGCAAACAATCAAGGTATCTCCAAAACTGTTTCTATTTTAATTAAAATAACTAAAAAAGAGTTATTATAATCACATATTATTTAACTAGTGAAATATTGGAACAAAAAATCCTCTGTCGATATAAAAATACCAATTAAAATAAAAGATAACCAGATGCTCCGCAGGGCGCAGCTTTATACGACCGCAGAGGTTGAACCCTGAACGGTTGAGGCAAGTATGGACACAACATGCAAGCTGAATCCAGCTCTAAATTTGGATTGTGATTAGATAGTTGACACAGCATAGGTTTCTGACACAGAATGAATGTGTTCTAATGAACTTAAAATTGTTGTTTTCTCTTAGAGCAATTCACTATGCTGTTGAATATTCATCCTCTCAAAAAAAAAAATCTTTTTATTTATGAAATTTCAAATGAGAAAAATTGAACCCAATTTTTTTTTCACATCCCCCTTTTACTTATTTCAAAACTGATCTCAATTTAAATTTCTAATGGAGTTTGCAACAATAAATACTCATTTTTTAAATACATCCTAAAATAATAAGATGTTAAAAAAACTGCTTGTTATCACTGAATGGTAAAGATTGCTTTAATTTATCAGTTGGTAGTAAAAAGTAAATATACATGGTATATTGTATATAACAAAGATTTAAGTTGATTCTGGACACAGAAAGATAACTCCAATTAAAAAAAAATCTTGCTATTGCACAATATTGTGCAATGAGATATTTCTTGCTCACTATTATGGACAAAGAAAGATAACTCTAATTAAAAAAAAAAGCTATTTCACAATATTGTGCAATTAGATATTTCTTGCTATTGCGCAATACCGTGCAATTGAAAAGTCTTGCTATTGCACAATACTGTGCAATTGAAGATTTCTTGCTATTGCGCAATACTGTGCAATGGAAAATTTCTTGCTATTACACATTACTTAATATAATAATTTTAGATCCTGATTTGGACCAACTTGAAAACTTGGCCCATAATCAAAAATATAAGTACATGTTTGGATTCAGCATATCAAAGAACCCCAATAATTCAATTTTTGTTAAAATCAAACTTAGTTTAATTTTGGACCGTTTTGACTTTAATGTAGACCAATTTGAAAACAGGACCAAAAATTAAGAATCTACATACACAGTTAGATTTGGCATATAAAAGAACCCCATTTATTCAATTTTTGATGAAGTCAAACAAAGTTTGATTTTGGACCCCGATTTGGACCAACTTGAAAGCTGGGCCAATAATCAAAAATCTAAATTCATTTTTAGATTCAGCATATCAAAGAACCCCAAGGATTCAATTTTTGTCAAAATCAAACTAAGTTTAATTTTGGACCTTTTGGACCTTAATTTAGACATGTATGTGAAGTTAGCAGCCGGTTCGTTATTCGTTATTCGATATTCAATATCCAATCGGCTGATAGCAGCCGGTTTGATATTCAAAATTTAGTGAAAAAAATTATAAGAAAATTAAATACTTGATATAACATAAAAAGCATGATTTTCATATTTAAAAAGACTGATAAAATACGTAGGAAATCGTTAAATGACCTTTCCAAGCTGTCGTAATTTCTCGTAGTAATTTCTCGTCGTAATTTCTCGTTGTCCTCGAATATTGATAAACCCTTTTTCATGTTACATATTTGTCTATATGTAATATAGAGTTTTGTCAATAAAACGATTTCAAAGATGTACTTTTGTGTATAATATTTCTAAAGACAAAAAGAAAAACCCATAACTCTAGAAATATTTCTAACTATAAATAGAAATATATATGGAAAGCCATAAAAACAAAAACAAATAATTCGAAATATGTCAAAATTTTAGGACAAAGGGCACAGGGTAATGGTGAGAGCCCCCTGATCTCTCAATCTTTCTAATATTTGACAGACATTTAGTCAATAGGTAGATACAAACGTGACTAAAAGGAATTTGGGTACACTTCCTGTCTTCTATGGTTACGGAGCGCCCAAAGTGCAAGTTGGATATTCAAAATATATAGCGAAAACCTACCCGAGACCGCTTAAATGAGGTTGAGACCCCCCTGGTCTTTCAATGTCCATAAAATTCAAGCAAATCATTGACTCTGTATATATAAAGGTTGTATTAGATGGATTTACCAGAATAACGTCATCTTTCATATCTACGGAGGGCTAAGATTGTCACTTTTCAGTCGAAAAATGTCAAAATTTTAGGACAAAGGGCACAGGGTACTGGTGAGAGCTCCCTGATCTCTCAATCTTTCTAATATTTGACAGACATTTAGTCAATAGGTAGATACAAACGTGACTAAAAGGAATTTGGGTACACTTCCTGTCTTCTATGTTTACGGAGCGCCCAAAGTGCCAGTTGGATATTCAAAATATATAGCGAAAACCTACCCGAGACCGCTTAAATGAGGTTGAGACCCCCCGGGTCTTTCAATGTCCATAAAATTCAAGCAAATCATTGACTCTGTATATATAAAGGTTGTATTAGATGGATTTACCAGAATAACGTTATCTTTCATATCTACGGAGGGCTAAGATTGTCACTTTTCAGTCGAAAAATGTCAAAATTTTAGGACAAAGGGCACAGGGTAATGGTGAGAACCCCCTGATCTCTCAATCTTTCTAATATTTGACAGACATTTAGTCAATAGGTAGATACAAACGTGACTAAAAGGAATTTGGGTACACTTCCTGTCTTCTATGTTTACGGAGCGCCCAAAGTGCCAGTTTGATATTCAAAATATATAGCGAAAACCTACCCGAGACCGCTTAAATGAGGTTGAGACCCCCCGGGTCTTTCAATGTCCATAAAATTCAAGCAAATCATTGACTCTGTATATATAAAGGTTGTATTAGATGGATTTACCAGAATAACGTCATCTTTCATATCTACTGAGGGCTAAGATTGTCACTTTTCAGTCGAAAAATGTCAAAATTTTAGGACAAAGGGCACAGGGTAATGGTGAGAGCCCCCTGATCTCTCAATCTTTCTAATATTTGACAGACATTTAGTCAATAGGTAGATACAAACGTGACTAAAAGGAATTTGGGTACACTTCCTGTCTTCTATGGTTACGGAGCGCCCAAAGTGCCAGTTGGATATTCAAAATATATAGCGAAAACCTACCCGAGACCGCTTAAATGAGGTTGAGACCCCCCTGGTCTTTCAATGTCCATAAAATTCAAGCAAATCATTGACTCTGTATATATAAAGGTTGTATTAGATGTATTTACCAGAATAACGTCATCTTTCATATCTACGGAGGGCTAAGATTGTCACTTTTCAGTCGAAAAATGTCAAAATTTTAGGACAAAGGGCACAGGGTAATGGTGAGAGCTCCCTGATCTCTCAATCTTTCTAATATTTGACAGACATTTAGTCAATAGGTAGATACAAACGTGACTAAAAGGAATTTGGGTACACTTCCTGTCTTCTATGTTTACGGAGCGCCCAAAGTGCCAGTTGGATATTCAAAATATATAGCGAAAACCTACCCGAGACCGCTTAAATGAGGTTGAGACCCCCCGGGTCTTTCAATGTCCATAAAATTCAAGCAAATCATTGACTCTGTATATATAAAGGTTGTATTAGATGGATTTACCAGAATAACGTCATCTTTCATATCTACGGAGGGCTAAGATTGTCACTTTTCAGTCGAAAAATGTCAAAATTTTAGGACAAAGGGCACAGGGTAATGGTGAGAACCCCCTGATCTCTCAATCTTTCTAATATTTGACAGACATTTAGTCAATAGGTAGATACAAACGTGACTAAAAGGAATTTGGGTACACTTCCTGTCTTCTATATTTACGGAGCGCCCAAAGTGCCAGTTGGATATTCAAAATATATAGCGAAAACCTACCCGAGACCGCTTAAATGAGGTTGAGACCCCCCGGGTCTTTCAATGTCCATAAAATTCAAGCAAATCATTGACTCTGTATATATAAAGGTTGTATTAGATGGATTTACCAGAATAACGTCATCTTTCATATCTACGGAGGGCTAAGATTGTCACTTTTCAGTCGAAAAATGTCAAAATTTTAGGACAAAGGGCACAGGGTAATGGTGAGAGCCCCCTGATCTCTCAATCTTTCTAATATTTGACAGACATTTAGTCAATAGGTAGATACAAACGTGACTTAAAGGAATTTGGGTACACTTCCTGTCTTCTATGTTTACGGAGCGCCCAAAGTGCCAGTTTGATATTCAAAATATATAGCGAAAACCTACCCGAGACCGCTTAAATGAGGTTGAGACCCCCCGGGTCTTTCAATGTCCATAAAATTCAAGCAAATCATTGACTCTGTATATATAAAGGTTGTGTTAGATGGATTTACCAGAATAACGTCATCTTTCATATCTACTGAGGGCTAAGATTGTCACTTTTCAGTCGAAAAATGTCAAAATTTTAGGACAAAGGGCACAGGGTAATGGTGAGAGCCCCCTGATCTCTCAATCTTTCATATATTTGACAGACATTTAGTCAATAGGTAGATACAAACGTGACTAAAAGGAATTTGGGTACACTTCCTGTCTTCTATGGTTACGGAGCGCCCAAAGTGCCAGTTGGATACTCAAAATATATAGCGAAAACCTACCCGAGACCGCTTAAATGAGGTTGAGACCCCCCCGGGTCTTTCAATGTCCATAAAATTCAAGCAAATCATTGACTCTGTATATATAAAGGTTGTATTAGATGGATTTACCAGAATAACGTCATCTTTCATATCTACGGAGGGCTAAGATTGTCACTTTTCAGTCGAAAAATGTCAAAATTTTAGGACAAAGGGCACAGGGTAATGGTGAGAGCCCCCTGATCTCTCAATCTTTCATATATTTGACAGACATTTAGTCAATAGGTAGATACAAACGTGACTAAAAGGAATTTGGGTACACTTCCTGTCTTCTATGGTTACGGAGCGCCCAAAGTGCCAGTTGGATACTCAAAATATATAGCGAAAACCTACCCGAGACCGCTTAAATGAGGTTGAGACCCCCCCGGTCTTTCAATGTCCATAAAATTCAAGCAAATCATTGACTCTGTATATATAAAGGTTGTATTAGATGGATTTACCAGAATAACCTCATCTTTCATATCTACGGAGGGCTAAGATTGTCACTTTTCAGTCGAAAAATGTCAAAATTTTAGGACAAAGGGCACAGGGTAATGGTGAGAGCCCCCTGATCTCTCAATCTTTCTAATATTTGACAGACATTTAGTCAATAGGTAGATACAAACGTGACTAAAAGGAATTTGGGTACACTTCCTGTCTTCTATGGTTACGGAGCGCCCAAAGTGCCAGTTGGATATTCAAAATATATAGCGAAAACCTACCCGAGACCGCTTAAATGAGGTTGAGACCCCCCCGGTCTTTCAATGTCCATAAAATTCAAGCAAATCATTGACTCTGTATATATAAAGGTTGTATTAGATGTATTTACCAGAATAACGTCATCTTTCATATCTACGGAGGGCTAAGATTGTCACTTTTCAGTCGAAAAATGTCAAAATTTTAGGACAAAGGGCACAGGGTAATGGTGAGAGCTCCCTGATCTCTCAATCTTTCTAATATTTGACAGACATTTAGTCAATAGGTAGATACAAACGTGACTAAAAGGAATTTGGGTACACTTCCTGTCTTCTATGTTTACGGAGCGCTCAAAGTGCCAGTTGGATATTCAAAATATATAGCGAAAACCTACCCGAGACCGCTTAAATGAGGTTGAGACCCCCCGGGTCTTTCAATGTCCATAAAATTCAAGCAAATCATTGACTCTGTATATATAAAGGTTGTATTAGATGGATTTACCAGAATAACGTCATCTTTCATATCTACGGAGGGCTAAGATTGTCACTTTTCAGTCGAAAAATGTCAAAATTTTAGGACAAAGGGCACAGGGTAATGGTGAGAGCCCCCTGATCTCTCAATCTTTCTAATATTTGACAGACATGTAGTCTAAAAGGAATTTGGGTACACTTCCTGTCTTCTATGTTTACGGAGCGCCCAAAGTGCCAGTTTGATATTCAAAATATATAGCGAAAACCTACCCGAGACCGCTTAAATGAGGTTGAGACCCCCCGGGTCTTTCAATGTCCATAAAATTCAAGCAAATCATTGACTCTGTATATATAAAGGTTGTATTAGATGGATTTACCAGAATAACGTCATCTTTCATATCTACTGAGGGCTAAGATTGTCACTTTTCAGTCGAAAAATGTCAAAATTTTAGGACAAAGGGCACAGGGTAATGGTGAGAGCCCCCTGATCTCTCAATCTTTCATATATTTGACAGACATTTAGTCAATAGGTAGATACAAACGTGACTAAAAGGAATTTGGGTACACTTCCTGTCTTCTATGGTTACGGAGCGCCCAAAGTGCCAGTTGGATACTCAAAATATATAGCGAAAACCTACCCGAGACCGCTTAAATGAGGTTGAGACCCCCCGGGTCTTTCAATGTCCATAAAATTCAAGCAAATCATTGACTCTGTATATATAAAGGTTGTATTAGATGGATTTACCAGAATAACGTCATCTCTCATATCTACGGAGGGCTAAGATTGTCACTTTTCAGTCGAAAAATGTCAAAATTTTAGGACAAAGGGCACAGGGTAATGGTGAGAGCCCCCTGATCTCTCAATCTTTCTAATATTTGACAGACATTTAGTCAATAGGTAGATACAAACGTGACTAAAAGGAATTTGGGTACACTTCCTGTCTTCTATGGTTACGGAGCGCCCAAAGTGCCAGTTGGATATTCAAAATATATAGCGAAAACCTACCCGAGACCGCTTAAATGAGGTTGAGACCCCCCCGGTCTTTCAATGTCCATAAAATTCAAGCAAATCATTGACTCTGTATATATAAAGGTTGTATTAGATGTATTTACCAGAATAACGTCATCTTTCATATCTACGGAGGGCTAAGATTGTCACTTTTCAGTCGAAAAATGTCAAAATTTTAGGACAAAGGGCACAGGGTAATGGTGAGAGCTCCCTGATCTCTCAATCTTTCTAATATTTGACAGACATTTAGTCAATAGGTAGATACAAACGTGACTAAAAGGAATTTGGGTACACTTCCTGTCTTCTATGTTTACGGAGCGCTCAAAGTGCCAGTTGGATATTCAAAATATATAGCGAAAACCTACCCGAGACCGCTTAAATGAGGTTGAGACCCCCCGGGTCTTTCAATGTCCATAAAATTCAAGCAAATCATTGACTCTGTATATATAAAGGTTGTATTAGATGGATTTACCAGAATAACGTCATCTTTCATATCTACGGAGGGCTAAGATTGTCACTTTTCAGTCGAAAAATGTCAAAATTTTAGGACAAAGGGCACAGGGTAATGGTGAGAGCCCCCTGATCTCTCAATCTTTCTAATATTTGACAGACATGTAGTCTAAAAGGAATTTGGGTACACTTCCTGTCTTCTATGTTTACGGAGCGCCCAAAGTGCCAGTTTGATATTCAAAATATATAGCGAAAACCTACCCGAGACCGCTTAAATGAGGTTGAGACCCCCCGGGTCTTTCAATGTCCATAAAATTCAAGCAAATCATTGATTCTGTATATATAAAGGTTGTATTAGATGGATTTACCAGAATAACGACATTTTTCATATCTACTGAGGGCTAAGATTGTCACTTTTCAGTCGAAAAATGTCAAAATTTTAGGACAAAGGGCACAGGGTAATGGTGAGAGCCCCCTGATCTCTCAATCTTTCTAATATTTGACAGACATTTAGTCAATAGGTAGATACAAACGTGACTAAAAGGAATTTGGGTACACTTCCTGTCTTCTATGTTTACGGAGCGCCCAAAGTGCCAGTTGGATATTCAAAATATATAGCGAAAACCTACCCGAGACCGCTTAAATGAGGTTGAGACCCCCCGGGTCTTTCAATGTCCATAAAATTCAAGCAAATCATTGACTCTGTATATATAAAGGTTGTATTAGATGTATTTACCAGAATAACGTCATCTTTCATATCTACGGAGGGCTAAGATTGTCACTTTTCAGTCGAAAAATGTCAAAATTTTAGGACAAAGGGCACAGGGTAATGGTGAGAGCTCCCTGATCTCTCAATCTTTCTAATATTTGACAGACATTTAGTCAATAGGTAGATACAAACGTGACTTAAAGGAATTTGGGTACACTTCCTGTCTTCTATGTTTACGGAGCGCCCAAAGTGCCAGTTGGATATTCAAAATATATAGCGAAAACCTACCCGAGACCGCTTAAATGAGGTTGAGACCCCCCGGGTCTTTCAATGTCCATAAAATTCAAGCAAATCATTGACTCTGTATATATAAAGGTTGTATTAGATGGATTTACCAGAATAACGTCATCTTTCATATCTACGGAGGGCTAAGATTGTCACTTTTCAGTCGAAAAATGTCAAAATTTTAGGACAAAGGGCACAGGGTAATGGTGAGAGCCCCCCTGATCTCTCAATCTTTCTAATATTTGACAGACATTTAGTCAATAGGTAGATACAAACGTGACTAAAAGGAATTTGGGTACACTTCCTGTCTTCTATGTTTACGGAGCGCCTAAAGTGCCAGTTTGATATTCAAAATATATAGCGAAAACCTACCCGAGACCGCTTAAATGAGGTTGAGACCCCCCGGGTCTTTCAATGTCCATAAAATTCAAGCAAATCATTGACTCTGTATATATAAAGGTTGTATTAGATGGATTTACCAGAATAACGTCATCTTTCATATCTACGGAGGGCTAAGATTGTCACTTTTCAGTCGAAAAATGTCAAAATTTTAGGACAAAGGGCACAGGGTAATGGTGAGAGCCCCCTGATCTCTCAATCTTTCTAATATTTGACAGACATTTAGTCAATAGGTAGATACAAACGTGACTAAAAGGAATTTGGGTACACTTCCTGTCTTCTATGGTTACGGAGCGCCCAAAGTGCCAGTTGGATATTCAAAATATATAGCGAAAACCTACCCGAGACCGCTTAAATGAGGTTGAGACCCCCCGGGTCTTTCAATGTCCATAAAATTCAAGCAAATCATTGACTCTGTATATATAAAGGTTGTATTAGATGTATTTACCAGAATAACGTCATCTTTCATATCTACGGAGGGCTAAGATTGTCACTTTTCAGTCGAAAAATGTCAAAATTTTAGGATAAAGGGCACAGGGTAATGGTGAGAGCTCCCTGATCTCTCAATCTTTCTAATATTTGACAGACATTTAGTCAATAGGTAGATACAAACGTGACTAAAAGGAATTTGGGTACACTTCCTGTCTTCTATGTTTACGGAGCGCCTAACGTGCCAGTTTGATATTCAAAATATATAGCGAAAACCTACCCGAGACCGCTTAAATGAGGTTGAGACCCCCCGGGTCTTTCAATGTCCATAAAATTCAAGCAAATCATTGACTCTGTATATATAAAGGTTGTATTAGATGGATTAACCAGAATAACGTCATCTTTCATATCTACGGAGGGCTAAGATTGTCACTTTTCAGTCGAAAAATGTCAAAATTTTAGGACAAAGGGCACAGGGTAATGGTGAGAGCCCCCTGATCTCTCAATCTTTCTAATATTTGACAGACATTTAGTCAATAGGTAGATACAAACGTGACTAAAAGGAATTTGGGTACACTTCCTGTCTTCTATGGTTACGGAGCGCCCAAAGTGCCAGTTGGATATTCAAAATATATAGCGAAAACCTACCCGAGACCGCTTAAATGAGGTTGAGACCCCCCTGGTCTTTCAATGTCCATAAAATTCAAGCAAATCATTGACTCTGTATATATAAAGGTTGTATTAGATGGATTTACCAGAATAACGTCATCTTTCATATCTACGGAGGGCTAAGATTGTCACTTTTCAGTCGAAAAATGTCAAAATTTTAGGACAAAGGGCACAGGGTAATGGTGAGAGCCCCCTGATCTCTCAATCTTTCTAATATTTGACAGACATTTAGTCAATAGGTAGATACAAACGTGACTAAAAGGAATTTGGGTACACTTCCTGTCTTCTATGGTTACGGAGCGCCCAAAGTGCCAGTTGGATATTCAAAATATATAGCGAAAACCTACCCGAGACCGCTTAAATGAGGTTGAGACCCCCCGGGTCTTTCAATGTCCATAAAATTCAAGCAAATCATTGATTCTGTATATATAAAGGTTGTATTAGATGGATTTACCAGAATAACGACATTTTTCATATCTACTGAGGGCTAAGATTGTCACTTTTCAGTCGAAAAATGTCAAAATTTTAGGACAAAGGGCACAGGGTAATGGTGAGAGCCCCCTGATCTCTCAATCTTTCTAATATTTGACAGACATTTAGTCAATAGGTAGATACAAACGTGACTAAAAGGAATTTGGGTACACTTCCTGTCTTCTATGTTTACGGAGCGCCCAAAGTGCCAGTTGGATATTCAAAATATATAGCGAAAACCTACCCGAGACCGCTTAAATGAGGTTGAGACCCCCCGGGTCTTTCAATGTCCATAAAATTCAAGCAAATCATTGACTCTGTATATATAAAGGTTGTATTAGATGTATTTACCAGAATAACGTCATCTTTCATATCTACGGAGGGCTAAGATTGTCACTTTTCAGTCGAAAAATGTCAAAATTTTAGGATAAAGGGCACAGGGTAATGGTGAGAGCTCCCTGATCTCTCAATCTTTCTAATATTTGACAGACATTTAGTCAATAGGTAGATACAAACGTGACTAAAAGGAATTTGGGTACACTTCCTGTCTTCTATGTTTACGGAGCGCCTAACGTGCCAGTTTGATATTCAAAATATATAGCGAAAACCTACCCGAGACCGCTTAAATGAGGTTGAGACCCCCCGGGTCTTTCAATGTCCATAAAATTCAAGCAAATCATTGACTCTGTATATATAAAGGTTGTATTAGATGGATTAACCAGAATAACGTCATCTTTCATATCTACGGAGGGCTAAGATTGTCACTTTTCAGTCGAAAAATGTCAAAATTTTAGGACAAAGGGCACAGGGTAATGGTGAGAGCCCCCTGATCTCTCAATCTTTCTAATATTTGACAGACATTTAGTCAATAGGTAGATACAAACGTGACTAAAAGGAATTTGGGTACACTTCCTGTCTTCTATGGTTACGGAGCGCCCAAAGTGCCAGTTGGATATTCAAAATATATAGCGAAAACCTACCCGAGACCGCTTAAATGAGGTTGAGACCCCCCTGGTCTTTCAATGTCCATAAAATTCAAGCAAATCATTGACTCTGTATATATAAAGGTTGTATTAGATGGATTTACCAGAATAACGTCATCTTTCATATCTACGGAGGGCTAAGATTGTCACTTTTCAGTCGAAAAATGTCAAAATTTTAGGACAAAGGGCACAGGGTAATGGTGAGAGCCCCCTGATCTCTCAATCTTTCTAATATTTGACAGACATTTAGTCAATAGGTAGATACAAACGTGACTAAAAGGAATTTGGGTACACTTCCTGTCTTCTATGGTTACGGAGCGCCCAAAGTGCCAGTTGGATATTCAAAATATATAGCGAAAACCTACCCGAAACCGCTTAAATGAGGTTGAGACCCCCCGGGTCTTTCAATGTCCATAAAATTCAAGCAAATCATTGACTCTGTATATATAAAGGTTGTATTAGATGTATTTACCAGAATAACGTCATCTTTCATATCTACGGAGGGCTAAGATTGTCACTTTTCAGTCGAAAAATGTCAAAATTTTAGGACAAAGGGCACAGGGTAATGGTGAGAGCTCCCTGATCTCTCAATCTTTCTAATATTTGACAGACATTTAGTCAATAGGTAGATACAAACGTGACTAAAAGGAATTTGGGTACACTTCCTGTCTTCTATGTTTACGGAGCGCCCAAAGTGCCAGTTGGATATTCAAAATATATAGCGAAAACCTACCCGAGACCGCTTAAATGAGGTTGAGACCCCCCGGGTCTTTCAATGTCCATAAAATTCAAGCAAATCATTGACTCTGTATATATAAAGGTTGTATTAGATGGATTTACCAGAATAACGTCATCTTTCATATCTACGGAGGGCTAAGATTGTCACTTTTCAGTCGAAAAATGTCAAAATTTTAGGACAAAGGGCACAGGGTAATGGTGAGAGCCCCCTGATCTCTCAATCTTTCTAATATTTGACAGACATTTAGTCAATAGGTAGATACAAACGTGACTAAAAGGAATTTGGGTACACTTCCTGTCTTCTATGTTTACGGAGCGCCCAAAGTGCCAGTTTGATATTCAAAATATATAGCGAAAACCTACCCGAGACCGCTTAAATGAGGTTGAGACCCCCCGGGTCTTTCAATGTCCATAAAATTCAAGCAAATCATTGACTCTGTATATATAAAGGTTGTATTAGATGGATTTACCAGAATAACGTCATCTTTCATATCTACGGAGGGCTAAGATTGTCACTTTTCAGTCGAAAAATGTCAAAATTTTAGGACAAAGGGCACAGGGTAATGGTGAGAGCCCCCTGATCTCTCAATCTTTCTAATATTTGACAGACATTTAGTCAATAGGTAGATACAAACGTGACTAAAAGGAATTTGGGTACACTTCCTGTCTTCTATGGTTACGGAGCGCCCAAAGTGCCAGTTGGATATTCAAAATATATAGCGAAAACCTACCAGAGACCGCTTAAATGAGGTTGAGACCCCCCGGGTCTTTCAATGTCCATAAAATTCAAGCAAATCATTGACTCTGTATATATAAAGGTTGTATTATATGGATTTACCAGAATAACGTCATCTTTCATATCTACGGAGGGCTAAGATTGTCACTTTTCAGTCGAAAAATGTCAAAATTTTAGGACAAAGGGCACAGGGTAATGGTGAGAGCCCCCTGATCTCTCAATCTTTCTAATATTTGACAGACATTTAGTCAATAGGTAGATACAAACGTGACTAAAAGGAATTTGGGTACACTTCCTGTCTTCTATGGTTACGGAGCGCCCAAAGTGCCAGTTGGATATTCAAAATATATAGCGAAAACCTACCCGAGACCGCTTAAATGAGGTTGAGACCCCCCTGGTCTTTCAATGTCCATAAAATTCAAGCAAATCATTGACTCTGTATATATAAAGGTTGTATTAGATGTATTTACCAGAATAACGTCATCTTTCATATCTACGGAGGGCTAAGATTGTCACTTTTCAGTCGAAAAATGTCAAAATTTTAGGACAAAGGGCACAGGGTAATGGTGAGAGCTCCCTGATCTCTCAATCTTTCTAATATTTGACAGACATTTAGTCAATAGGTAGATACAAACGTGACTAAAAGGAATTTGGGTACACTTCCTGTCTTCTATGTTTACGGAGCGCCCAAAGTGCCAGTTGGATATTCAACATATAAAGCAAAAACCTACACGAGACCGCTTAAATGAGGTTGAGACCCCCCGGGTCTTTCAATGTCCATGAAATTCAACCAAATCATTGACTCTGTATATATAAAGGTTGTATTAAATGATCTTGAACGGACTGTTTACTCCAGATCAGATCAGACCAGAACCCTAGTAGAATCGAGTTGTTTCAAGTACAAACCGTCACCATAGATTGCAGTTAGCTTGGCGGGGGAAGATTTACAGACCTATACCACGCACCTTCACACAGCTCACACAACCATCCCGTTCGAAGTAAGATTCAGGTCTAAATGCATTGTTGACGGCTATTTCACACAGGCAACTTATAAGGGCTCCAACACTTCATGCTGGCAGAATTGTGTTCGCCAACATAGGAAGGGCTCACATAGTCATTCCCGCTAACATGGGTAGGAATCCCCTTTCTTTTTGAATGTTTGTCTTCAATTGGGTAGTGCTTATTTCCAGAGTCATACCACTAGAACCTTTTCTAGGAGCTTGGTGATCTTTTCAATCTGTCGCAGGGTAAGCAACATTTTGTGTGCACCTTGCAGGTTTGTGTGGGATAAACGAATGGTGACCGGGCAACCTTTTTTTGGCTGCTTTCTGTAATTTATTAGCTTGACCTTTTATCAAGTTCAAACTGTATTTTGATAGACTTATTATGCATACCTCGCGAAAATGGAAGCGGATGGTGATATGTTCACTGCGGAGATTGATAGGATCGCCGTTTTGATCGCTGAGGTATGTCTGCATGCGATTGATGGTTCTCAAGGTCACGGGTAAGTACACCATGTTTTTTGGGTTTTGAATTATCTTTATCCCGGGATCGATTGCGGGGGAAAAGCTGTAGATAGTGGACTGTTGGGTGACGTGTACGTAGCTTCCATTGATGATGCTACTGTTCACCAGGATGCTGTTGATGCTTCTGATGCTAACAATGTATTCACCCTCTTTGTAACCGTTTGTTGCCCGATCAAACGTGTAGGGTTGTCGCTTAAATTCCAATATGGTGTTCGATTTCTTAAATTGTAAACCAGGTAAGAATGCGACTATCGTTTTTTTAGAGACAAGAATGGAAAACCCTTGTTTTTTGTCTGTGGTGTAGACGATTTGTTGCAACAATATGGTGTCTATTTATTTATTAAAACACGACGTTCAACTTTTGACCGTCCGATTCGAACTGAAGGACTCCTACAGACATTGCAAGTGCAAATTCTTCGGTGTTGGCGGGAATATTACGCTCGAATTCCGCTCGAATCTGGATGTCCACTCGGACTGATGACTTAATTCGATGACAAACAGCGGCTATAAGTCAATGAAACCAGAGGGGTTGACGCCACCGTTACTGAGGAGGGTGTCGGTGTTGTAGAATTTCTTTTTGAAGTCTACAGCCTTCTTGAACACTATGGCAACCTTGTATTGTGAGAAACCGGCATTAAAGTGGACGACTGAGCAGTGATCGAACACGGAAGCATTATGGATTTTGTCATTATCTCTGTCGGTTCGGAAGGCAACATTGATATATCTAGGCTTTTCGCGACCACTATTGGCAGCTAGGCAGCACTTAAACTGCGAGGCTTGGGGAACGGCTATGAAATCGCAATGTCTCATGCAAAATCCACAGTGGAACTTGAATTGATTCTGGATGGTTTTGTCTTGTTTTCGTCTGCAGGAGTGACGTGAGGGAGGAACCAAGAGATCTAAATCAGGATTATTTTTTCCACGTTATTGACGGCGGCTGCCCTAAGAATGACATGTGCATCTGAATTGCGAACGAGTGGGAGTTTGTGCCCGTACAATATTTTGTTGTAATCATCCCAAAATATGTATCAGGGGGATGGCAAACGAGTTCGATCCTTTGTTGGTGGTCTTGGTGATAATGAATCCATGGTAGGCTGCAAATCCAGTGTTCTCAGCCTCGGCATCGGTGGAAGAATCCTTATGCCACAGTTTGGACCCTGCGATTTTGAGAAGTCGTCGGGGTAGGTTAACATTCCCACCATAGTGGTGGCAATGCCGGGGTCGTAAATGTGTTCAATTTGCTGGCTGGAGAGTCGATAACAGATAGTTTTGAAAGGAAACATGATACCATTGTGAATGAGATCAACGTCTGCATATGGAGTGCCGTCGTGCTTTTGAAGTCGCCCTTCTACCAAGAGATACGCTCGGTTTGGTAGAGGAACAGGTCCTGCGTTTCGATGTTGATTCGTATCTCCGCTCCAGAGTTGGTAAGTTGGGCGCCGGCTCAAGGTTCGAATACGTGAACTTGGTATTGATATTTTTGAAGACTTTCATCGAAGGTAAACCCTTCTGTAATTGTAAGGATGTCAGACATTATGTATTTATTTATAGCTTTGGAGGAAGTTGTGGATGGTAGCGATGCCACGACCAGAGATGATATTGCTTTACTGGGTTTGATTGTGGGACTTACTGCGTTTAACACTTATATTTAGCTGTTGATTGGGTTTGCTGCGTTGGACACTGGGTTTTCGAGGGCGGGTCACTTTGTCAACGACATGGTCGACGACTTTGGCTACCACCCTTTTAATTCCTATCATTGCTGCATTGGTGGCAGCGGTCATAGACCTACTTTCCAAGGTCTTGGCAGCAAAGGAGGTAAACATGCGACCAGCGATCGATACCGCCGATAGTGTCAAACAAACTTCGACCACCGTATGCATACTTTAGAGCAAAACCTTTCTAAATTCATGATATTACGATGGAGTTGCTTATATTCCTTGATACTGATGTGGTCACCTTTCTTCATGACATCGAGGATCGCTACAATTGCGTTGCGCACACCATTGTTTCCAGCACGGTAGCCAGCGTTGCACAGATCCAAGCGATAGAGGAGCTGGTCAAATTCGGAGGGTATAAATTAGGTTTGAAGTCCGCTACAATGCTCATCTTGCTTAAGATGTGCGACACAATCTTCTTTATTGCCTTTAGGTTCTCTAGAGGTTTAACTGCCTTGATACATTGTACCGGAACTAGTACTGTTCAGGATCTCTGCATAGTCGACAAGGTCTTAAAAAATTCGGGCTCGAACGATTCTGGTTTCTTTTTCACCATGAGTTCCCAGAGGTCAAGGGTTCATTTTTACCTTACACCATCCACGAAAATATCATCGCCGTCAGAAGTAACTGCATGATGGTTAGCTTCCAATGAAGATACCATCGGTTTCTGTTCGCGATTCAAAGGTATGGTCGGCGGAAGGATTGGTACTGATCTGGAAATACTGCTGTGCTCGAGGTCCGAGGATGATGTCTGTAGGTGGTGATATTGGTAGTGGGTAGTCAAACTTGGGCGGTGTAGGAAGGATGTCTGTCACTGCTGCAGGAAGGTATACGATCGTTTTAGTGATCGGTGAAGCTGCCACTCGCTGAGCCTCAACCACAGGAAAGGTCCCGGTTGAGTTCAATCTTCTCGAGGCGATGCTGCATGTTACTGGCTTAAATCTTTCGCTTGGTCTCTTGCAACTCCCTGGCGAGCGCCTCACATTGTTTAGGGTCTGTAATCTTTACAAACGTTATCTATTTACAGCGTTGACGTGAACTCCCCTAGGCGATGGTTTGAACATCTCTAAGCGTTTGTTTTTAACGTCCCTAAGCGTTGGTTTGAACAGTGATACCTTTCCTGAAACCATAGGCAAAAATCTATCGAAAGGTAAAAAAAATAAAAAAAATACAAGCATTTCTGCTCGTTATTCCATAAAAATTGAATTGAAAAGATCGAGCGATAAATCTTTGTTGATAAACACTACAATCATGTATGGACCTATGGGTGGTAGGAATAGGAAAGACGGACTGTCAAACAGGTAAATGCCATATAAAACATGCTAAAAACAATCTAAATGTTCATATAACCCTACTACGAAGGCTATATTATTCTTCAATTATCTAAAAATCTATTTTATTGTACAAAAACTTTCATATTTAAAAAAAACACAATGTCCATAATGCGTAGCAAAACTTCTAACTGTATATTGCTACCTTATCGTTTTTTTGGTTTCAACCGTATCGGTAAATTAAAGCACTCAAAGTCCGCGTACACCACGAAAGGGACTCTCATCGAATGGGTGGTGTTGACAAAGGTCCGCTGGTATTTCCCTTTTTTAGGCAGCTCGAGCTTGACTGCCTTTCGGTTGACGCAACACTCTTTGTTGGTCTCTAGGACTTTCTTGCTATAAAAGTGGTTCGAGCACCTGTAGCCTTCGATCAGCTATAAGTTGAGTTCTTTATCCCGCTGTTTACCAACGTTTGAAATGTGCAGCTGGTATACTTCACTATCATCTATTCTAGATACAGTAACCGCCAGGGTGGAATTGGCCTTCTCAAATTTATTAATATCCTTAAGGCTAACAAGATTGAGCGCTGTGTAACCTTGTCCGTTTGTTTTGGGTCTACCTCGTTATGGTGCAAGGCCGAAAGTATGGCCCATTTGAAACACTCCTCGTCGTTATTTTTCACATTGATTACAGTCTTCTTGGCTTTGCTCCACGCCGGCTAATCAATGTACTAGGACTAACCCAGCGGTCGGTGTTTGTTGATATTGACTTGATGTTTTACAATTGCCTTCGATGTCCAGCCTTTTTTCAGAGGTCCACTGTGCAATCTTTTCTCCGATCTTTTCATCCATCTCCTCAAGGCCTAGGTTTCAAGCAAGTCCGTTGTTGAGGTGAAAATCTGGTTTTCCGAGTGAAAGTATCCCTCGTTCTCATCATCCATCTTACCTGTTTGGTTAATCTTCACTGTGCAGCATTACATTGACGGTTAAATACTTTTTATCCTTTCAATGCACAATCGTCTATAAGTTCCACCCTTGACATCCGAGAGACCTCAAGGTAGGTCTTCACATCCATGTCAATAATGGGGTCATTTTTTCAAGTAGTTACTAGTAATACATCTTTAAAGGTTTATACCCAATGGCTTTCCTATCTTCTCTGAATCTTCCTGCAACTTCTCCAGTAGTCGATCTTTCGACATCCTTCTAACCCCTATCAACTCATCCTTTTTGGCCTGGGTGATAATATTCGTCCTCGTATAGTGTTGGGACAACGCTCAAATAATGTTGATCTTCGTTCCGATCAACTGAACCAACTGATCCTTCCTCAGCCGGGAGTACCATCGGAAGTGGTTCATTTTGGCAATACCTCTCAGGGCATTAACGTTTTCAACAACTAATTCCAGCTATTTTAAGCTATTGGATCCATGTCTTTATCCTAACAATCCAAAATAAAATCATTTTAGGTCACCCAAAACAAATATCCCCAATTCTTATGGGTTTTCAAAAAACATAAAATTCGTGGTAATCATACCCGGTGCGCCTAGTTTTTTCATCCCAAAGCTCCCAATTTTGCAGAGCTCAATCGGTCTCTCTCTTTGCCAAGACGGTGGTCAGCTGCTTGGTTAATCTCACACAACCCCAAGTGGGGACAGTTGCCCCCTTCCAACATAAGGTTATAATTTTTGCCTACCTATTAACTAGTGTTGTCAAATCGTACACTTTCGCCTAACCGGTTACTCGGATAATCGTTCGACCGAATAACCGGTTAACCGGTAGTTTTAAGTTGTCGTTTGAAAGCCTTTTCAATAGTACCATACACGTACACATAGTTATAAGATGTGGTATGAGTGTTAATTTGACAACCTTTCATCCAAGTTATAATACTACGATTAAAAAAATGAAGTTTTTCCTTTGGCATTATAAGGCTTGTCTGTGAGGATTCCTGGAGAAGTTTGATTTTTAATAAACAAATACACCGTATCAACTATAGCATTTGCACCAACTTCAGATTGAAAAATATTAAAAAAAAACACGTTTTGATCTCGTAGAATTGAATTTGTCGGAAACCGATCATTGTTTAATTTTCTCTTGTTGTCTTCGAAAATAATGTGGAGTGTTTCAATTTGAAGTGATTAATTATAAAAAAAAAAAAAAAAAAAGATATGGTATGATTGCCAAAGAAACAATTTTCCACAAGAGACCAAAATGACACAGAAATTTAAAATAACTATAGCTCAACATACGACCTGTTTCTTGACGCATGTTACTCGTACTGTCACGTATACCTTCACATCAGTTTGCATTTCACAAGAAAGACTAAACCTTGCACTACGGAGGTTACACAATATTAGATCAAAAACAAAATAATGAACTAATTAGTAAAATTTAATCGCATCTCTGATTTAAAGTTATTGTTAAAAAAACATGTTTACCAATCATGTTTCTTTAACGTCCTGCCCCGAGCTGTAATTAATTTATGTATTAATAATCAACAAAAGCAATCAATATACTGAACAATTGATCTGTCAAATTAATAACCACGACGATTTTTTAAATAAAACATAACTATTTAATGATTTCCATGCAAATTTATATCAAAACTATAAAAATTGTAAAAATAGACCGGTTAACCGGTTACCGTATTTGGTATTCGGTTTTCGGTCGTTGTCAACACTACTATTAACTATATGTCTGCTTAATATTAGGCAGCTTGAGAGATCAGGGGGCTATAGCCCTGTGCCCTTTGTCCTAAAATTTTGATAATTTTTAGCTGAAAAGTGACAATATAAGCCCTACATAGATATCGAAGATGACGCTATTCTGGTAAATCCATCTAACGCAACATTTATATATACAGAGTCTATGATTTTATTCAATTTATAGACATTGAAAGACCTGGGGGGTCTCACCCTCATTTAAGCGGTCTCAGGTAGGTTTTCACTCTATATTTTGAATATCCAACTGGCACTTTGGGCGCTCCGTAAACATGAAAGACAGGAAGTGTACCCAAATTCTTTTAAGTCACGTTTGTATCTTCCTGTTGACAAAATGTCTGTTTAATATTAGGCAGATTGAGAGATCAGGGGGCTATCACCATAGCCCTGTGCCCTTTGTCCTAAAATTTTGATAATTTTTATCTGAAAAGTGACAATATAAGCCCTCCATAGATATCGAATATGATATTATTCTGGAATATTCTTCTAATACAACCTTTATATATACAGAGTCTATGATTTTATTCAATTTTATGGACATTGAAAGACCAGGGGGGTCTTACCCTCATTTAAGCGGTCTCGGGTTGGTTTTCACTATATATTTTTGAATATCCACCCGGCACTTTGGGCGCTCCGTAAACATGAAAGACAGGAAGTGTACCCAAATTCCTTTAAGTCACGTTTGTATCTTCCTGTTGAACAAATGTCTGTTTAATATTAAGCAGATTGAGAGATCAGGGGGCTATCACCATAGCCCTGTGCCCTTTGTCCTAAAATTTTGATAATTTTTAGCTGAAAAGTGACAATGTAAGCCCTCCGTAGATATTGAAGATGACGTTATTCTGTAAAATCCTACTATTGCAACCTTTATATATACTGAGTCAATGATTTGGTTGAAATTTATGGACATTGAAAGACCAGGGGGGGTCTTACCCTCATTTAAGCGGTCTCGGGTAGGTTTTCACTATATATTTTGAATATCCAACTGGCACTTTGGGTGCTCTGTAAATATGGAAGACAGGAAGTGTACCCAAATTAATTTTAGTCACGTTTGTATCTACCTATTGACTAAATATCTGCATTATATTAGAAAGATTCAGAGATCAGGGGGCTCTCAACATTACCCTGTGCCCTTTGTCCTAAAATTTTGACATTTTTTGGCTGAAAAGTGACAATGTAAGCATTATTGAAGATGACGTTATTCTGAAAAATCCTACTATTGCAACCTTTATATATACTGAGTCAATGATTTGGTTGAAATTTAAGGACATTGAAGGACCAGGGGGGTCTCAACCTCATTTAAGCGGTCTCGGTTAGATTTTCACTATATATTTTGAATATCCAACTGGCACTTTGGGCGCTGCGTAAATATGGAAGACAGGAAGTGTACCCAAATTAATTTTAGTCACGTTTGTATCTACCTATTGATTAAATATCTGCATAATATTAGAAAGATTGAGAGGTCAGGGGGCTCTCAATATTAACTTGTGCCCTTTGTTCTAAAATTTTGACATTTTTTGGCTGAAAAGTGACAATGTAAGCCCTCCGTAGATATTGAAGATGACGTTATTCTGTAAAATCCTACTATTGCAACCTTTATATATACTGAGTCAATGATTTGGTTGAAATTTATGGACATTGAAAGACCAGGGGGGTCTCAACCTCATTTGAGCGGTCTCGGGTAGGTTTTCACTATATATTTTGAATATCCAACTGGCACTTTGGGCGCTCCGTAAATATGGAAGACAGGAAGTGTACCCAAATTAATTTTAGTCACGTTTATATCTACCTATTGACTAAATATCTGCATAATATTAGAAAGATTGAGAGATCAGGGGGCTCTCACCTATCCTGTGCCCTTTGTCCTAAAATTTTGACATTTTTCGACTGAAAAGTGACAATCTTAGCCCTCCGTAGATATAGAAGATGACGCTGTTCTGGTTAATCCATCTAATACAACCTTTATATATACAGAGTCAATGATTTGGTTGAATTTTATGGACATTGAAAGACCAGGGGGGTCTCAACCTCATTTAAGCGGTCTCGGTTAGATTTTCACTATATATTTTGAATATCCAACTGGCACTTTGGGCGCTGCGTAAATATGGAAGACAGGAAGTGTACCCAAATTAATTTTAGTCACGTTTGTATCTACCTATTGACAAAATATCTGCATAATATTAGAAAAATTCAGAGATCAGGGGGCTCTCACCATTACCCTGTGTCCTTTGTCCTAAAATTTTGACATTTTTTGACTGAAAAGTGACAATATAAGACCTCCGTAGATATTGAAGATGACTTCATTCTGTAAAATCCTACTATTGCAACCTTTATATATACTGAGTCAATAATTTGGTTGAAATTTATGGACATTGAAAGACCAGGGGGGTCTCAACCTTATTTAAGCGGTCTCGGGTAGGTTTTCACTATATATTTTGAATATCCAACTGGCACTTTGGGCGCTCCGTAAATATGGAAGACAGGAAGTGTACCCAAATTAATTTTAGTCACCTTTGTATCTACCTATTGGCTAAATATCTGCATAATATTAGAAAGATTGAGAGATCATGGGGCTCTCACCATTACCCTGTGCCCTTTGTCCTAAAATTTTGATAATTTTTAGCTGAAAAGTGACAATGTAAGCCCTCCGTAGATATTGAAGATGACGTTATTCTGTAAAATCCTACTATTGCAACCTTTATATATACTGAGTCAATAATTTGGTTGAAATTTATGGACATTGAAAGACCAGGGGGGTCTCAACCTCATTTAAGCGGTCTCGGGTAGGTTTTCACTATATATTTTGAATATCCAACTGGCACTTTGGGTGCTCTGTAAATATGGAAGACAGGAAGTGTACCCAAATTAATTTTAATCACGATTGTATCTACCTATTGACTAAATATCTGCATAATATAAGAAAGATTCAGAGGTCAGGGGGCTCTCAACATTACCCTGTGCCCTTTGTCCTAAAATTTTGACATTTTTTGGCTGAAAAGTGACAATGTAAGCATTATTGAAGATGACGTTATTCTGAAAAATCCTACTATTGCAACCTTTATATATACTGAGTCAATAATTTGGTTGAAATTTATGGACATTGAAAGACCAGGGGGGTCTCAACCTCATTTAAGCGGTCTCGGGTAGGTTTTCACTATATATTTTGAATATCCAACTGGCACTTTGGGTGCTCTGTAAATATGGAAGACAGGAAGTGTACCCAAATTAATTTTAATCACGATTGTATCTACCTATTGACTAAATATCTGCATAATATAAGAAAGATTCAGAGATCAGGGGGCTCTCAACATTACCCTGTGCCCTTTGTCCTAAAATTTTGACATTTTTTGGCTGAAAAGTGACAATGTAAGCATTATTGAAGATGACGTTATTCTGTAAAATCCTACTATTGCAACCTTCATATATACTGAGTCAATGATTTGGTTGAAATTTATGGACATTGAAAGACCAGGGGGGTCTCAACCTCATTTAAGCGGTCTCGGGTAGGTTTTCACTATATATTTTGAATATCCAACTGGCACTTTGGGCGCTCCGTAAATATGGAAGACAGGAAGTGTACCCAAATTAATTTTAGTCACGTTTTCATCTACCTATTGACTAAATATCTGCATAATATTAGAAAGATTGAGAGATCAGGGGGCTCTCACCATTACCTGTACCCTTTGTCCTAAAATTTTGACTTTTTTTGACTGAAAAGTGACAATATAAGCCCTATGTAAATATTGAAGATGACGTTATTCTGTAAAATTCTACTATTGCAACCTTTATATATACTGAGTCAATGATTTGGTTGAAATTTATGGACATTGAAAGACCAGGGGGTATCAACCTCATTTAAGCGGTCTCGGGTAGGTTTTCACTATATATTTTGAATATCCAACTGGCAATTTGGGCGCTCCGTAAATATGGAAGACAGGAAGTGTACCCAAATTAATTTTAGTCACGTTTTCATCTACCTATTGACTAAATATCTGCATAATATTAGAAAGATTGAGAGATCAGGGGGCTCTCACCATTACCCTGTACCCTTTGTCCTAAAATTTTGAAATTTTTCGACTGAAAAGTGACAATATAAGCCCTCCGTAGATATTGAAGATGACGTTATTCTGTAAAATCCTACTATTGCAACCTTTATACATACTGAGTCAATGATTTGGTTGAAATTTATGGACATTGAAAGACCAGGGGGGTCTCAACCTCATTTAAGCGGTCTCGGGTAGGTTTTCACTATATGTTTTGAATATCCAACTGGCACTTTGGGCGCTCCGTAAATATGGAAGACAGGAAGTGTACCCAAATTAATTTTAGTCACATTTGTATCTACCTATTGACTAAATATCTGCATAATATCAGAAAGATTGAGAGATCAGGGGGCTCTCAACATTACCCTGTGCCCTTTGTTCTAAAATTTTGGCATTTTTTGGCTGAAAAATGACAATGTAAGCCCTCCGTAGATATTGAAGATGACGTTTTTCTGTAAAATCCTACTATTGCAACCTTTATATATACTGAGTCAATGATTTGGTTGAAATTTAAGGACATTGAAAGACCAGGGGGGTCTCAACCTCATTTAAGCGGTCTCGGGTAGGTTTTCACTATATATTTTGAATATCCAACTGGCACTTTGGGCGCTCCGTAAATATGGAAGACAGGAAGTGTACCCAATTAATTTTAGTCACGTTTGTATCTACCTATTGATTAAATATCTGCATAATATTAGAAAGATTGAGAGATCAGGGGGGCTCTCAATATTACCCTGTGCCCTTTGTTCTAAAATTTTGACATTTTTTGGCTGAAAAGAGACAATGTAAGCCCTCCGTAGATATTGAAGATGACGTTATTCTGTAAAATCCTACTATTGCAACCTTTATATATACTGAGTCAATGATTTGGTTGAAATTGATGGACATTGAAAGACCAGGGGGGTCTCAACCTTATTTAAGCGGTCTCGGGTAGGTTTTCACTATATATTTTGAATATCCAACTGGCACTTTGGGCGCTCCGTAAATATGGAAGACAGGAAGTGTACCCAAATTAATTTTAGTCACATTTGTATCTACCTATTGACTAAATATCTGCATAATATTAGAAAGATTGAGAGATCAGGGGGCTCTCAACATTACCCTGTGCTCTTTGTTCTAAAATTTTGGCATTTTTTGGCTGAAAAATGACAATGTAAGCCCTCCGTAGATATTGAAGATGACGTTATTCTGTAAAATCCTACTATTGCAACCTTTATATATACTGAGTCAATGATTTGGTTGAAATTTATGGACATTGAAAGACCAGGGGGGTATCAACCTCATTTAAGCGGTCTCGGGTAGGTTTTCACTATATATTTTGAATATCCAACTGGCAATTTGGGCGCACCGTAAATATGGAAGACAGGAAGTGTACCCAAATTAATTTTAGTCACGTTTTCATCTACCTAATGACTAAATATCTGCATAATATTAGAAAGATTGAGAGATCAGGGGGCTCTCACCATTACCCTGTACCCTTTGTCCTAAAATTTTGAAATTTTTCGACTGAAAAGTGACAATATAAGCCCTCCGTAGATATTGAAGATGACGTTATTCTGTAAAATCCTACTATTGCAACCTTTATACATACTGAGTCAATGATTTGGTTGAAATTTATGGACATTGAAAGACCAGGGGGATCTCAACCTCATTTAAGCGGTCTCGGGTAGGTTTTCACTATATGTTTTGAATATCCAACTGGCACTTTGGGCGCTCCGTAAATATGGAAGACAGGAAGTGTACCCAAATTTACTTTAGTCACGTTTGTATCTACCTATTGACTAAATATCTGCATAATATTAGAAAGATTGAAAGATCAGGGGGCTCTCACAATTACCCTGTGCCCTTTGTCCTAAAATTTTGACATTTTTTGACTGAAAAGTGACAATATAAGCCCGCCGTAGATATTGAAGATGACGTTATTCTGAAAAATCCTACTATTGCAACCTTTATATATACTGAGTCAATGATTTGGTTGAAATTTATGGACATTGAAAGACCCGGGGGGTCTCAACCTCATTTAAGCGGTCTCGGGTAGGTTTTCACTATATATTTTGAATATCCAACTGGCACTTTGGGCGCTCCGTAAATATGGAAGCCAGGAAGTGTACCCAAATTTATTTTAGTCACGTTTGTATCTACCTATTGACTAAATATCTGCATAATATTAGAAAGATTGAAAGATCAGGGGGCTCTCACAATTACCCTGTGCCCTTTGTCCTAAAATTTTGACATTTTTTGACTGAAAAGTGACAATATAAGCCCTCCGTAGATATTGAAGATGACGTTATTCTGAAAAATCCTACTATTGCAACCTTTATATATACTGAGTCAATGATTTGGTTGAAATTTAAGGACATTGAAAGACCAGGGGGGTCTCAACCTCATTTAAGCGGTCTCGGTTAGATTTTCACTATATATTTTGAATATCCAACTGGCACTTTGGGCGCTCCGTAAATATGGAAGACAGGAAGTGTACCCAAATTAATTTTAGTCACGTTTGTATCTACCTATTGATTAAATATCTGCATAATATTAGAAAGATTGAGAGATCAGGGGGCTCTCAATATTACCCTGTGCCCTTTGTTCTAAAATTTTGACATTTTTTGGCTGAAAAGAGACAATGTAAGCCCTCCGTAGATATTGAAGATGACGTTATTCTGTAAAATCCTACTATTGCAACCTTTATATATACTGAGTCAATGATTTGGTTGAAATTGATGGACATTGAAAGACCAGGGGGGTCTCAACCTTATTTAAGCGGTCTCGGGTAGGTTTTCACTATATATTTTGAATATCCAACTGGCACTTTGGGCGCTCCGTAAATATGGAAGACAGGAAGTGTACCCAAATTAATTTTAGTCACGTTTATATCTACCTATTGACTAAATATCTGCATAATATTAGAAAGATTGAGAGATCAGGGGGCTCTCAACATTACCCTGTGCCCTTTGTTTTAAAATTTTGACATTTTTTTGGCTGAAAAGTGACAATGTAAGCCCTCCGTAGATATTGAAGATGACGTTATTCTGTAAAATCCTACTATTGCAACCTTCATATATACTGAGTCAATGATTTGATTGAAATTTATGTTCATTGAAAGACCAGGGGGGTCTCAACCTCATTTAAGCGGTCTCGGGTAGGTTTTCACTATATATTTTGAATATCCAACTGGCACTTTGGGCGCTCCGTAAATATGGAAAACAGGAGTGTACCAAAATTTATTTTAGTCACGTTTGTATCTACCTATTGACTAAATATCTGCATAATATTAGAGAGATTGAGAGATCAGGGGGCTCTCACCATTACCCTGTGCCCTTTGTCCTAAAATTTTGACATTTTTTGACTGAAAATTTGTTTTTGGCTTTCCGTATATATTTTTATTTATAAACTATAAATATTTCTAGAGTTAAAGGTTTTTCTTTTTTGTCTTTAGAAATATAAAATACAAACGTACATCTTTGAAGTCGTTTTATTGACATAAATCTATATTACATAAAGACAAATATGAAACTTAGAAAAGAGTTAGGGTTTATATTCGAGGACAACGAGAAATGACGACAGCTTGAGGAAGTCATTTAACGATTTCTTTTGTATCTTATCAGTCATTTTAACTATGAAAATCATGCTTGCAATGTTATCACGTATTTAATTTTCTTATAATTTTCATCTAAATTTTGAATATCGAACCGACTGCTAGCAGCCAGTTGGATATTGAATATCGAATAACGAATAACGAACCGGCTGCTAACTTCACATACATAATTTAGACCAATTTGAAAACGGGACTAAAAATTAAGTATCTACATACACAGTTAGATTCGGCATATCAAAGAACCCCAATTATTCAATTTTTGATGAAATCAAACAAAGTTTAATTTTGGACCCTTTGGACCTCAATGTAGACCAATTTGAAAACGGGACCAAAAATCAAGAATCTACATACACAGTTAGATTCGGCATATCAAAGAACCCCAATTATTCAATTTTTAATAAAAGCAAACAAAGTATAATGTTGGACCCTTTGGGCCCCTTATTCCTAAACTGTTAGGACCAAAACTCCCAAAAATAAATACCAACCTTCCTTTTATGGTCATAAACCTTGTGTTTAAATTTCATAGATTTCCATTTACTAATACTAAAGTTATGGTGCGAAAAGCAAGAAAAAAGCTTTTTTGGACCTCTTTTTTGCCCCTTATTCCTAAACTGTTAGGATCAAAACTCCCAAAATCAATACCAACCTTACTTATGTGGTCATAAACCTTTTGTTTAAATTTCATAGATTTCTCTTCACTTATACTAAAGTTATGGTGCGAAAACCAAGAAAAATGCTTATTTGGACCCCTTTTTGGCCCCTTATTCCTAAACTGTTAGAACCAAAACTCCCAAAATCAAGACCAACCTTCCTTTTATGGTCATAAACCTTGTGTCTAAATTTCATAGATTTCTATTTACTTTTACTAAAGTTACTATGCAAAAAAAATTAAAATGCTCATTTTGGCCCTTTTTGGCCCCTAATTCCTAAAATAATGTGATGAAAACTCCCAAAATCAATCCAAACCTTCCTTTTATGGTCATAAACCTTGTGTTAAAATTTCATAGATTTCTATTCACTTTTACTTAAGTTAGAGTGCGAAAACTAAAAGTATTCGGACGACGACGACGACGACGCAGACGCAGACGCCAACGTGATAGCAATATACGACGAAAATTTTTCTAATTTTGCGGTCGTATAAAAACAAACTAAACCTTAAAGAATTGTCGAGGTGTGTAAAATGCAGAATAAAGAAACTACAAAGAAATATTTTATTTTTTGATTAACACTTAAGTTATTAAATATTTTTAACGTTATGTTGACGATGTTTTAAAATATAATTAAATGCTTGGGCTTAATGACCGTGATGTCGTATAACGCACAAAATATGCATATGAAAATTACATCGGAATTCAAAGGCACCTTTTATGAGTGTTAAATGAAGAAATTCTATGTCATATCGAAACAATTCATTGATGAATATGCGTTTAAGTCCTTAAAAAAAGGTATGAAACAATTTGTGGACAATGAGTCAACTTCTTTAAAGTTGAGACGATAACGCTCTTATTATTCAAAATTTATGGTTAATGAAATTAAAAACATGAAGTTTGATATATTCTGCGATTTTGGCACTGCAAACTATTACTACCTGTATGTGGTTTGCAAGAATATATTAACAACTGTTCAAAGACATTTAGCAACAGGAAGATTGGTATTATCTATTTATGGTTATTTTATAAAATTAGAGATGCGTATGTTTTCTTAAGGAAAGTGTGTGAACAATTATAGTTATTAATGGCGAAGACAATTCTTTTGTTTTTGGTATGTGAAACAACTCACCTCCCACCAAAATCAGATCAGATTAAAAGTTGAAGTAGCTGGTGCACAACTCCATGTTCCCCCTAAGCATGCTAAAGAAGAATCAGTGTAAGTTTCAGGGAATTCCGTCAGTTTGATTTCAAGGAGTCGAGACAATCTGCATTCATAAGCGATTCTAGGGGGTCTAGTTGACAGAAGTGTAATTATTTATCTTAAAATGAATAACCGTATTCAACGAACATGTAATTGCAAAAACAGGACTTTATATTGCGTATTGGACATAAACAATACTGAAGTGGCACTGTTATTCCTGCTTCTCTATGTCTGTCACACTATCGTATAAAACAACAAATCAACAACTCCAGTATATTTTGGCTGATTTAAAATAGTACAAGTTATGAAATGAAAAAAAAAGAGTGAGGTTTGTTCTTAAACTGATTTAAGCGTAAGGCTGAGGTTTCAAACTGTTTCTACTCTCTGTTTTGGGTTTGTTGCCTGGAATATAAACAAGATTGAGATCGAGCACATGTTGAATATGTTAGCATTTACAAAACCATATAAACCAGTGTAATTGGTTTTCCAAAACGGTCTTAGATAGGAAAAACAAATAAGAATATAGCTAAGTGTTTAGAACTATTTTCAAACTGTCTACAAAAGCAAATAATCATGATTCATTCTATTAAACTTCTTCAAAACAAACTTTGGTTTCCCATGTACAGCCAAGAAGCTACTCCAATTTTTCAAAGTAGCACCTTAGAATTGAACAAACAGTGGTTGCCGTATATTTAGAATGTTGTACAGCCAGTGTAATTTAAATATAGATCTCTTGTTTTGTTATCCTCATATGCTTATATTATATAAGTACGCGAATTAAGATAGATCTGAAGTTTAATCAGCTTGCATGAAGTAAGTTATTTATTAGAAGAGAGGAGATAGGAGAGAGAGAAATAATTTCTTAAACAAGAAAATTACACCCCATATAGAACAGCAGCATATAAAAAAATAGGTATTTGATCTCCTTTTTCCTAACGTGCAGTTAGGTTCACGATTGCATTTCTGTTTTTGTAGAAAGAAACTTATAATATATTGACGGGACTTGACACTTGAAAATCGTATCGATTACCTTGTTGGGTCAGTTCTTATTACTGATATGGTACGGAAACGGAGATATGTCAAATTACGTACTCGCTGTTATTGACGGAAACATACGGCTCTATTGCCAATTTGAAACAGTTTTGAAAAAGGATTTGGAATTTTCTTGTATTTTATAACAATAATGTACAAAAATCTAACTCATTCCAAAATAATAAAAAAAAACACAATAAGACAGATACTAAAGAGAAAGCGGCAATTGCGATTATAATTTTCTTTCTTTTTTTGTTCATAACTTTTTTTGATTATCAACTGAGAAATACAATTCAAAAATTAAATTACAAAATACCTTATGTCCAGTGAAAAGTAAAACAACCGAAATATCGAACTCCACGAAAAATTCATAACAGAAAGTCCCTTATCAATTGGCAAAATCAAAAGCTCAAACACATCAAACGAATGGAAAACAACTGTCATATTCCTGACTTGGTACAGGCATTTTCCATATGTAGAAAATGGTTTATTAAATCTGGTTTTATAGCTGGCTAAACCTCTCATTTGTATGACAGTCGCATATAATTCCATTATATTGACAACCAAGTGTGAGGAAAACAAACAGATATTTTAGGTAAAAATTCGGGCTGGACTTAATGTCCAGCAATTTGTGTTTTTATTTTGTTGTTGTTTCTTTTGTAAAAAAATATGTTCATTGAGAAAACAAGTTAAGCTAAATATAAGCTAGCCCCTCTTAATGAAACCTTATTATTTATACAATGCAATTTTGAAGATTTATTTATATTTTATTTCACTTTGGGAATTTTAATTGTTCTCAAAGAGTTTGAACTCCTGTGGTGTAGTAACCATTCAACTTCCCGTGTAAAAGGTGTCAATTAAAACTCATTAAAACAGGATGTGATTTACCTGGTAATCAAATAATTCACACCTAATATACATTTCATACGGTGAAAATGGGCGATATCGTTTTGCGCCAAAAATATACACAATTGCATCACAACTTATTTACATCAATGCTACTTCTGCGCCACTTCATTTCATAAACTATATGTATCATTTACGCAAAAAAAACATAAAAAACAAACATCTAATTGCACCAGTTTTATGAATTTATTTATTTTTTCTGTACACAGAAATTTCAATTGGCCTCACATCCAAATAGAATAATTCCGCTTTTTGAATCATTACACAAACAAGGTCATCATCTTTGTTTTTTACAACATCATTATCATCAAGAATTCTGTGAAATTCGGCTTGATTGTTTGGTTCAGCTGGATGTAGTTTCCTTCTTTCTCTGTACATGGATTGACGAACATATTTCAGTGCTTATTTTTCTAAATGTTCTTTGTCAATTTTGAAGAGCTCTGAAATAGTTATATTAGAAGGGCGCTCAGATAACATATCAGTTGCTTTTCGTTTGCATGCTGTTCTCAAAGTCTGTTTTTTCTAGTTTCTGAGTATTAGTTTCAAGTATATGTTCTAATACCCCATTCAAAATAATTGTACACGATTCATCTGTAAAAAGCCTAGCCCAACATGACTTAATTTTACATCTCCATCTAATTTCTCCATTTTTCTTAACAAATGTTTGACGTTTTCCTCTAGGAGACTATTTTCTTGAACGATATATCAGACATCTTTACATGTGAAAAAACTATTCTGAACAATTTATATTTATTTTTGAGTTTTTAACCGGATTTTTGTGACAAAAATGTCGGTTATTGATTTGGGGATGCTCGGCGGTCGGGCGGTCGGTCGGTCGGGCGGGCGGCAATCAAATGTTGTCCGTGCATTTACTCATGAACCGTTAAACCAAAGCTTTTAAAATTTTAATATGTTGTTACTGACAACTAAATGAAGGTCAAGTTTAATAATGGCGATTTTGACTTTTACCGTTCAGGAGTTATGGTTCTTGAAAGATTGAAAATGGTGTTTCCAGTCGTGGCCGTGCATTTTCTTGTAAACCATTCAACCAAAGCTTTTTAAATTCTAATATGATGTTACTGATGACAAAATGGAGGTCAAGTTCAATAATGATGATTTTGACTTTTACCGTTCAGGAGTTATGGTTCTTGAAAGATTGAAAATGGTGTTTCCAGTCATGTCCATGCATTTTCTTGTAAACCATTCAACCAAAACTTCCAAAATTTTAATATAATGTTACTGGTGACAAAATGGAGGTCAAGTTCAATAATGACGATTTTAACTTTTACCGTTCAGGAGTTATGGTTCTTGAAAGATTGAAAATGGTGTTTCCAGTCATGTCCATGCATTTTCTTGTAAACCATTCAACCAAAGCTTTTTAAATTCTAATATGCTGTTACTGATGACAAAATGGAGGTCAAGTTCAATAATGATGATTTTGACTTTTACCGTTCAGTAGTTATGGTTCTTGAAAGATCGTAAAATGGCGTTTCCAGTCGTTACAGTGCATTTCCGCATGAACTGTTCTACCAAAGCTTCCCAAATTTTAATATGTTGTTACTAATGACAAAATAGAGGTCAAGTTCAATAATGACGATTTTGACTTTTACCGTTCAGGAGTAATATTTCTTGAAAGATTGAAAGTTGGTGTTTCCAGTCGTGTCCGTGCATTTTCTCATGAACCATTCAACCAAAGCTTTTCAAATTTTAATATGTTGTTACTAATGATAAGATAGAGGTCAAGTTCAATAATGACGTTTTTGACTTTTACCGTTCAGGAGTTATGGTTCTTGAAAGATTGAAAATGGTGTTTCCAGTCATGTCCATGCATTTTCTTGTAAACCATTCAACCAAAGCTTTTCAAATTCTAATATGCTGTTACTGATGACAAAATAGAGGTCAAGTTCAATAATGACGTTTTTGAATTTTACCGTTCAGGAGTTATGGTTCTTGAAAGATCGTAAAATGGTGTTTCCAGTCATGTTGTTGCCATTACTCACGAACCATTCAATCTAAGCTTTTCAAATTTTAATATGTTGATACTGATGACAAAATAAAGGTCAAAGTTGATATTGACGATTTTCACTTTCACCAATCATCAGTAATGGTTCTTGAGATATTGCCAGGACACAAACAAATGTTAATAAATCCGGTTTGATGTCGTTGTGACAGCCTCTTGTTGAATTTTGATGTGTGTTCAGTTCAATCTAAAGTGGATATGTTGATTATTGTACATGTAACATGTATACTATAGGTAACATATACAGGTAAATGTTGTTTGATTTGATTCCATTTATTGGCGCAATTAATACCATCAGAAAAATAGCGAGAGGCGCAATTGATACCTTTTCAAAAGATTAGATATGCCAATGGAAAGATGGACGTGTATAATTTTCCTCGTCCAAAATCATCGAGAATATATAGTGAATAACATAGATTATATCGAATTTATAGATGTGTGTATTTCTGTGGTGTTATATTGGGTTCCTAATCCACCTTCAAGACCCATTCGTACAGTTAAATGAAGTTTAATGAAATTCACCCGTCTTGCATTCCTTTCCGATTTGATTGTAATATAGAGTTCAGTTTTTAAATTGAGGGTCTGAACAAAAACCTTCATAATGATCAGCAGAAAAACAAATCAAGAAATGAAAAGTCGACGGATGAAATTTTAAATGAAAACAGAATTATACTACTCTCATGAACAATGTATAAATCCTTTTACATAAAATGGACATAACACTGTCAAATATTGAAACAAATACTTTAACACTTAATCAAAAAAACTATAAACTGACATCAATAACAACTCGGGTTATAACGGCCGTAAAAATATCTTTGATGTTTAAACCAGTGTCAGATTTAGAATCAAACTGTTAAGGCATTAGTAATATCGTAGTTAAAAAAAACCCGGACAGAGTATTTGGAAAAGGATTTTGATATAAAATAAAAGAGGCCGACCAGACATTAGATACCAGTAGATGTAGGATAGCTCAATATTTCATCAAATTAGAAAGACAAAATGATGACTTGAAAACGAAACTTACTTACATTTAGTGTCGAGCGATGACGTACAACCTGATTTTCAGAGGGTTAACAGAACACAGAGACAAAAATGAAGAAGACAATCTATGAAGTTTTCTATATCATCGGATGAAAATCGATCAACGTATTGAATTTGGCAATGTTTTGAAAGGAGATCAGAAAAAGGTCCAAGACCAATTGTTGCCTAGTTTCTATATCACTCTGACTTAGAAATGGTTAAGAAAGCAGGAAAAAACTTGAAAGGAACACGCTACAGTGTTAATGAACAATTTCCATCCGTAATAGAACAAAACAGAGACTTTTATATCTAATTATGAAAGAGAAGAGGACAAAACGAGAAAAGGTGGTGCTTATCTGATATAGGTTATACGTTTATAATTTAATTTTGGATGTAACGCGTCTTCTGATTGGCTGACGTTATTTTGTTATCAGCCCATAGACATAATTAAGTCATGAGACCGTGACGTCATCAACGTTTTTTCATGGTTTATACGGTTTAAAATAAAATTTAGAATTGAATTATAAGAAATGACTGTAATATTTTTCTGTCTATTCGAAATAACATACAAAATGTGGTGCACACTGTTAAATAAACCGCTACGTGCGTTATTCAGTGTGCCCCACATTTTGTGGTTATTTCTTCATAGACAGAAAAAATATTACAGTCATTCCTTAAATGATGAACTAATGAATCCAGAAGCATACGAGTAGGAGAATACGCCTGTAGATCCTCGTCAATCAACTTCAAGGAAACAAAAACGCTCAATGGTACATTCTACAAGAGAGAGAGAGGATACACGCCTCATTACAGATAGGGTTACCATGGAGAACATATTAACAATTACTCTGAAGGTGTATATAATATTAAAGATAAAAACAATTTATTGTCTAACAATATAAACAATGTAAATATACTCACATTGAACATATGTGATTTAAATAGACGAATTCAGTATCCAGAATTTAATGAACTTATTCAAAAATATGAAATCTTATGTTTTGTTGAAACAGAGACTGACGATATAGATAAAATAGATATACCAGGGTATACTGTGAAAATGAATTATCGCTGTAAATATGCAATGGTTAAATCAGGGGGAATGATCCTTGATTATCAATTTACTTATCTGAGCACATTCACCCTATTGATACAGATAGTTATTATATTTTTTGGTTCAAACTTGATAAAAAAAAAAGTTTCATCCATGTCAAGATATTATTGGAAATCAAATTTGTTTTTGACAATAAATGCAACAGCATCTTCATGTGGAGGTTCCGCAATATCGTTTCAAGTGTTGATTAAAAAACTATACATAATTGATGATATTTTGCAAGAACTGAGTTAACTTTCCTGTAATCTAACCTTGTGCCAAAATAAAACCTTATAAAATCTATTATGACTGAACTGAACTGGAGATATTTGAAGCTCACAATATTGTTATATAGAGCACATTAAATATTAATTTGTGCGCACAAAATATATATTGAGCGCACAAAATAGTATATTGTCGCACGAAATATTTTTTGTTTGCATATATCCCTAACAGGGCTTCGTAAAAATAAGTCTACCTTCATTACAGTATGGCGTTCATTATCACTGAACTATTGTATATTCCTTTAGGGGACAGCTGAAGGACGCCTCCGGGTGCGGGAATTTCTCGTTACATTGAAGACCTGTTGGTGACCTTCTGCTGTTGTTTTTTCTATGGTCGGGTTGGTGTCTCTTTGATACATTCCCCATTTCCATTCTCAATTTTATTTTTACAGAGTTTGTCTTTAGTGTCGTGTGGAGACAGTAGAGTGCCTCCCTGTGGATCCGAGCGAGAACTTCTTTAGTTCATTACTTTAGGAATATTTATCAAAAAGGAGTATTTCAATATTCAGCCCCATTCTTCTATTTAGTCAGCCGTCAGTCGCTACCCTGATATACCCTATCTTTTCCGGGTAATTAATACGAATAGCGTTTGACATTTTTTGCCGAACAGATTTATCTTTTTACAAGTTTAACTTAATTTATTGTATGCTGGTTCATATTCTGGACGCCAGTCTTTGCTCCTTGTTAGGTAACTTTTTTTTTTAATTTGTTGGTTTACAGATCCGCCACCCTGTTTTTCACGATTTTAGAATAAAAATAAAAACGATTTTTAAGAATTTTTTTTAATTCCGCCGACGCTTTTCTGTTTGAAGAAGTACAAATAAAAACAGAAACATGATAAAAAAAAAAAGATCGGTCTTTCTTCTTTCCAGTCGGAATACCCTCGGAGTGGATTCGAAAAACCCGTGCGGTTCCCTGTTCAATCAACGTTTTATCATGATCTCATGTGGTGAAAGGTACCAGTTGAAAGGCGGTTCCCTGTTCAGTCAACGTTTCATCGTGATCTAATGCGGTGAAAAGGAACCAGTTGAAAATGGAGGATCAGACACGATTTAACAATACTTTATACTTAGATTTACACATTAATTGTTGGAAATTTTCGGTGTAAGTCTAGCGGTTGAACAAAACGAACATCACAGTCGTGATTAATAAAAATGAAAATTATTTTGGAGATCGTTTGGGAATTTTGGTTTAAAAGGTCGGACCACCGCGAATTTGAACCCCTGTTTCAGACAGTCATTGAGGTTGACGCCGGGTCAATTTTGGTTAAAGTGTTGATCAGAAAGTCTGAAAACCATCAAAAGGGGCTGTTTTAGTTCCATTACACGTATGAGTTACTAGTCCAAATAATTATGACGTCTAGCAAGGCTTCCTGGCATCCCAGATTTGTTTTTAATAGCCTTGCCAGACGTCACTAAAGGGAAGGATCTTTTAACTTGCTGCCAGGGATGGGTGTCTGATTTGACCTTATTATATACATTATTTTAATACATAAATACCTTCCCACGGTACCCATTAAGGTTTAATGGAACAGATGGTATATGGTGAACAAGATCCCAACACAAAATCAGAACATGTATTACTGTCATAGATGTCTGACAATTAAAATCACTTCGACATTTATAAAAAGGGACAATCATAGGACTCTTGGAGATATAAGCTAAAACTTAGCAGTGTAAAATAGCATAAAAAGGACATGTTTTCATGTACCACATATGAAGGCATATGATATGCAGAGCACATATGGTATTTCCTCAATAAGATTGTATTGTGTAATGAGAAATTGTGTCACTCCCTGATCTAAATTTGATAAATAAATACACAAAACAAAGAGAAATGCAATTGGAAAAGACACTTCCCTTTCATCAGGGACATATATATATTCGAATCCCGGCGAGGGAAGAACCAAAAATTAGCAAAAGCAAATTTACAGATCTAACATTGTTGGGTTGATGTTTAGACGAGTTGTATATACATTATGTACACAGCCATGTATCACCATCATTGATGGCGATCCGATGGATACATCTGTTGTAGGGTTGTCACTGACTCAGACGTACTTATGATTATTTTCTGTGGCTGTATCTTACATTAATTTGTAGGATCCTTTACTATAGATCATTTAGCTGATCTGTAACAATAACATCTTCATGCCTTATATATCATGTACTGTAGTACGCCGCTAGATTAAAACTGACGTGGAAAGGTAACATATGGCCACCGAAAGCTCTTTTTTTGAGAGCCCAGGTGGTCGTGTGGTCTAGCGGGACGGCTGCAGTGCAGGCGATTTGGTGTCACGATATCACAGAAGCATGGGTTCGAATCCCGGCGAGGGAAGAACCAAAAATTTGCGAAACCAAATTTACAGATCTAACATTGTTGGGTTGATGTTTAGACCAGTTGTATTTACATTATGTACACAGCCATGTATCACCATCATTGATGGCGATCCGATGGATACATCTGTTGTAGGGTTGTCACTGACTCAGACGTACTTATGAATATAATTATTTTCTGTGACTGTATCTTACATTGATTTGTAGGATCCTTTACTATAGATAATTTAGCTGATCTGTAACAATAACATCTTCATGCCTTATATATCATGTACTGTAGTACGCCGCTAGATTAAAACTGACGTGGAAAGGTAACATATGGCCACCGAAAGCTCTTTTTTTGAGAGCCCAGGTGGTCGTGTGGTCTAGCGGGACGGCTGCAGTGCAGGCGATTTGGTGTCACGATATCACAGAAGCATGGGTTCGAATCCCGGCGAGGGAAGAACCAAAAATTTGCGAAAGCAAATTTACAGATCTAACATTGTTGGGTTGATGTTTAGACGAGTTGTATTTACATTATGTACACAGTCATGTATCACCATCATTGATGGCGATCCGATGGATACATCTGTTGTAGGGTTGTCACTGACTCAGACGTACTTATATATATATATATAGCAGGCGATTTGGTGTCACGATATCACAGTAGCATGGGTTCGAATCCCGGCGAGGGAAGAACCAAAAATTTGCGAAAGCAAATTTACAGATCTAACATTGTTGGGTTGATGTTTAGACGAGTTGTATATACATTATGTACACAGCCATGTATCACCATCATTGATGGCGATCCAATGGATACATCTGTTGTAGGGTTGTCACTGACTCAGACGTACTTATGAATATAATTATTTTCTGTGACTGTATCTTACATTAATTTGTAGGATCCTTTACTATAGATAATTTAGCTGATCTGTAACAATAACATCTTCATGCCTTATATATCATGTACTGTAGTACGCCGCTAGATTAAAACTGACGTGGAAAGGTAACATATGGTCACCGAAAGCTCTTTTTTTGAGAGCCCAGGTGGTCGTGTGGTCTAGCGGGACGGCTGCAGTGCAGGCGATTTGGTGTCACGATATCACAGTAGCATGGGTTCGAATCCCGGCGAGGGAAGAACCAAAAATTTGCGAAAGCAAATTTACAGATCTAACATTGTTGGGTTGATGTTTAGACGAGTTGTATATATATATATATATATATATCTGCTTTCATCAATCTACATTGACATTGGACTCCTTGTAACACATTTAATTTTAATTAAAACAGCAAGAATTAATACCAAATTATGTAACGATCTGCATACATGGTTAGTATAATACTATAATATAGAGTAGTGTTATTGTTTGTTTCTCTCCATTTTTGGTAAAAATTTCAATTTTGATTTTTTAATTTTTTTTCGACCTCCTACCCTATATTTTTTCATTATTTTTATTTTTATTTTTTTTCGACCTCCTACCCTTCCTTTTTTTAAGAAGAATCCCGTAAACCAACTAATAAAAAAAGTGGCCTTAATATATTTCACAAACAAAAAACAAATATGAAGCTTAGAAATGGAAAAATATTAAATACTACACTCGTTCAAAGTGTACACGTCTCAATCTTTAATATCAGTTATCTATAAATACTACCATCGCTAACATTTTTAACAATAAAAATCGTGGTTACCCTTCTATCGATAAGTGTCATGCCAAAAAATGACTTACATGTCCCCGTCTTTCCACAAAAAAAACGGTAAGGTCCACGTTTAATGGTCGGACATTTTCTTTAAATTTTGAAACTGATATATACAAACAGTATTATTTATTTCCTGACATGAAACAAACCGGGATATGGTATTCAGTACGTAGGTGAAAGTGGACGATATTTTTCTAAACGCACTCAAGAACATCTGTACACGGAAAATAATTGAAAAATCCACCGGAGTTCAAATATGAAGTGGATGTAAGTAATTATAGACAATCGTAAGGCCGTCAACAATGACAAAAACCTGATGCTGTAAAGTCGTCTATAAAAGTCCCGACATGAAAATGTCAACAATTCAAACGAAAAACTAACAGCCTAATTATACATAACAAAGCAATTTACAAAATATCAAATATGAGTCGAGACATGAACCAACGACAATCTCTAAACTACAGGCTCCTGACCTTGGACAGGTTCATGTTGTAAATAAAGAATTGATTGGCAGGGTTGATATAGAAACGAAGATGTGGTATGATTGCAAATGAGACAACTCTCCACCAGAGACCAAATGACACAGAAAACAAAAGCTATTTAAGCCACCGTACGACCATCGACAATAAGCTAAGCAAACATCGCATAGTCGGCTATAAAAGGCCCCGAAATCACAAATGTAAAACAATTTAATCGAGAAAACTAACGACTGAGTTAGTGTACACAAAATAAACGCACACACATATGTATAACAAAGCAACAAACGGCAACCACTGAATTACATGCTCCTGACTTTGGACAAACAAATACATACAGAATGTGACGGGGTTAAACATGTTAACGGGATCCCAAATCCACCCTAATCTGGGACAGCGGTTTAACAGTACAACAACATGTTTATGAGCACTCAATCCATCCCGAATATGGGACGGATTTATAACAGTACAGAAAAATAACAACGTGTACAATTAGTTGCAATTAGACTAACTCAAAATATCGGAACGAGACACACACACAAAAAAACAAATTTTAAGACAATAGACACAAAGCACCGCCATAGGAGTATTTGCAATTACTGGAAATTTGCTCAGAGCTACTATCAGCTAGAACTGAAATAAATCTTGTTCGTCCAGATTGAGTTATCTAATAGTACACACGAGCGGCAAAGGATTAAAATAAAACAGTCTGAGAAACGTCTAGTTTACGTTGTATATAGATATAAGAAGATGTGGTATGAGTGCCGGTGAGACGACTCTTCATCCAAGTCAAAATTTGTAAATGTAAACCATTTTAGGTCAAAGAACGGTCTTCAACACGGATTGCTCAAACCGAACAGAACGCCATAAAGGCCCGAAAAAAAGACTAGTGTTAAACCATTTAAAGTCTAATCTATTTAAAATAAAAAAAAGTATACTTAGATATAGGAAGATGTGGTGTGAGTGCCATATATATCTATATACAATCATGGAAGTTTTTGAAAAGTGGCCCGAACGTTGTGACCATCGAAAATTTGCAATAGAAATACTAGTTAGGAACACATAATTTTAATAAAACAGCTAGTGTAGTACTCGCACGAACGCCAGATTAAGTTAGAGGGGCGATATTCCGAAGCGTTTTTTTAATTATTGGTCACCCGTGTTAAGAAAGAAAAGGGAGAAATCCAGACAATTATCGACCAATCACTAACGTTGTTGCGTTTGGACTTAAGAATTTCCCATAATGCAATTATTGCATATGAATAAAAAAAACTATTATACCAATTGAATAAAAAAATATTGCATGCAAATGATTTTTTATACCAAAAGAATAAAACATATTGCATTTGAATGAAAATTATACCATTTGAACGAAAAATTATACCATTTGAATGACATATTATAACATTTGAATAAAAGATATTGCATTTAAATGAAAAAAATATATATCATTTAAACGAAAACTTATACCATTTAAATAAAAAATATTGCATCTAAATGAAAAAGTATACCATTCAAATAAAAAAAAATGCATTTAAATGAAGAATTCAAATATACCAATTAAACATAAAATATTGCATTTAAATGAAGAATTCAAATATACCAATTAAACATAAAATATTGCATTTTTAAAAATGAAAAATATCGAATTTTTGCAACCTATACCATGCCATACTAGAAATAGTGAGAGTTTTAGACCAAAACGTCCATAACATCAAACACACAAAAGTAGTTATCTTGAAGGCACTTTGTTTCAAGTATGATTAAAAACCTAAATTAAAGGCCGATTTATTATTTTGTTTCCAATTCAGCCTTTAATATAGGTTTATAATCATACTTGAAACTATGAAATTATATTTCTATGTAGCAACCTTACTGTAGCGCTTGCATATACATGGATTAAATATATTTATCTTTCTCCCAGTTAATACGATATACAATATAGCTAGTGTTTCCTAACATGATAGTCTCGATTCATAGCGTCACGAATTAGGGACTGCGAAATTAAAATGTAACATTTAATCGTTCAAAACTTATATAGACTAGTATTCGACCAATAATTCATAAGGTGAATATTTTCGGATCTCTTTGATAAGACAAGCACTATAATGAACTTGATTATTTCTGGCAGGTGGGATTCAATAAATATCCCCTAATTCATCGTCACCTAAAGTACACAGGGTCAGCTACACATACAGTGGTGCTTTACCATTATCTGAAAGTTATATAATGAACAATTTTTAATTAGGTTGCATAATGTTGAGTGCGTGCTGTCTTGTTGTTTTATTTTTCAAACTGCTTTTCAGATTTTCTGATACTAGTATGATAGTTAAACAAATTTCTTTAACAAATGACTTGTTTAAACTATTGAATATCGGTCAGTATTGGGTAAACACATTAGTGAAAAGTGTTCCCTTTCGTATAAATGTACGTAATTAATGACTGGTAATATGATATAAACATCATGCATTGGTATTAATAGCGTTTTGCAATACGATGAGTGCCACATGTGTAGCAGGATCTGGTAACCCTACCGGTGCATCTGAGATCAACCCCAGTTTTGATGGAGTTCATGAAGCTTAGTCTTTGGTCTTCTATGTTGGATTTTGGTACTCATTCTATTATGTCTGTTGGTCTTTTTTTTCAGCCATTGCGAAAATGTATATTTTATTTTTGAGAATTGTGTTTTCACTGAATGGAATAAGACCTATTAAAAGCACCAGTGCTATTGTTATAGAGGTAGCAGAACAAGTAAACACGCTTCATACTCAAATTTATTTTCTGTATAGAATAATGAAAGTAATTGTGTTTTTAGAGTGTTAAGAAATGGTGCAAATTCTAAAAAAAAAAGCTGTCGGATTTCCCTATGGGCCAGGAAACACAATCGTGCCACTTTAATAGATCGGAAAACAATTGACTGTTAAGTTATAGTTCAAGATGTATATATCGTATGAAACGAAAAGGTCCTCATCGAGATGCTAGGAAAACATGAAAGCAGAGAATATTCAATTAATAATAAATTTTATTCAACAAATAAAGATATCTTTTTTTTTCACATTGTACCCCTGGATAAGCTGTTATAGAATATGATGGTAGTTCTTCAGCAAAGCATTTCATGTCGGTCACTGCATTAAACCATTAGCTTTAGTCTAATGGGGATAAAATCATCTGCAAAATAATGTCAAAATCTTAAAACATAATATCAGGTAAATAAACATTTACTAAAGGTGTGCTCCTATTTGGAAGCACCCTATCATGATATAACAATATAAACTTATATTTATATATATGTACGCAAATTTTACCTACAAACATCCAGCATTACAGTGGAACTTATATAGAATTTTCAATAAACAGTTTTATCATCCTTTGTCAGAAAATGAGCTTTAGGTCATATATTTATTATGACAATTACGAAAAGCAGCAATGAACATACATTATTGAGTGTTTAATTTAAAAAACAAATTAAAATACCAGTTTTTGTCCCTATACCATTTTTCTGTAGCATATTAATGCCGTTTTCTAAATGATTAATAAAAACTGTTTGGATGTAGCTGTTGATTTTTTTCTTAGGAAATGATGACAATGTGTTATGCCGTTGCCTTTAAAACTGGACTACTCTAAGTTCATGTATTTGTGTGGACACAAATGTTCATGTCCTGACGGAACATTGTCACGTGACTCGTAGATATTTGAAATAATTATTTTGCATCTACATACAAACCTAAAGAAAATTTGTTTGTTGATGTACATTTAAATTCGTGGTTCACCTTTAACCACGAAATCCACAATAAAATGGTATCCCACAAATAATAATGAATCCACAGTACACGATTCAACAGAGAATCATGCATGTCGTATAGTGCCCTATACATGTGTACATCCTTGTTGCTGAAGGCCTTACGATTGCAAATAATTTATTACATCTACTTGGTGCATGTATTAAATTACTTTCTGTGTATTCACATGACTGTTATCAACCAATCACTAAGCTTTTATAGTAACATATGCATATACTTACTGTGTAGTCACATGACTGTTATCAACCAATCACTTAGCTTTTATGGTAACATATGCATGTACTTACTGTGTAGTCACATGACTGTTATCAACCAATCACTTAGCTTTTATAGTAACATATGCATGTACTTACTGTGTAGTCACATGACTGGTATCAACCAATCACTTATTTTCCGTTATTGTTGTTGTTGTTGGACAGAAGGAATGGAACGATGAGCAGAAGAAGAACTAAAAAAGAAAAGACAAATTGAATAAACAAATTAAACAACACATTACACTCCCACGTCCAACTTACAGGCGAATATCTTTTCTAAAAATTCCTACACTTATCAACAGTGATCTTATTTCTAAATGTATGTACAAAAACATGTTTGCCTTGTAAACAAGAATGAACGCCATTAAGGTGTTTTGGTCATATGATAAAATTTCTAAATCACATACATTCCTTTATTTTGTTTAACACAATATCCTTACTTAATTTCACTTGTTCAGCTCGTACGATTTGTAAACATGTATATGAATTATAAGTCCTGTTATCCGTTTCACTAAAACACCATTTTAATATGTAACTACATTATATTAGCTATTTTCATCCTAATTATGACTGGAATAGTTGCATATGGTATAGATTTTACACAATACTTACTAAGTCCTTCACTACCGCCGCCGAAAAGTCCGCCACCACCACCTCCGAGAAGTCCGCCACCACCACCTCCGAGAAGTCCACCGCCAAGACCGGCATCGAGACCACCATATCCACCTCCAATACCACCTCCGATACCGCCGTATCCTGCTCCCATTATTGGTACTTGGTATGGCATATAGGTAATTGTTTCGTCAACAAAACCTCCCTTCTTTCCGTAACCAGAATAACCTTTTTTGCCATATCCGGAACTTTGGTGTCCATAGCCAGAGTAACCTCCCTTGCCGTATCCGCCATAACTTCCGTATCCACCATAACTTCCATATCCGGACTGTCCATATCCAGACTGTCCATATCCACCCCCGTATCCACCGCCGTATCCGACTCCTCCATAACTACCTCCGTAGCTAGATCCGTATGCTGAATTACCGTACCCGGTAGCACTGATTCCCTTCATGCCACAAAGGCAAACCAAAACAGCAACTGTGGCGATAGCTAATTTCATTCTGCAATATTTTAAAACGTCTACAGAAATGGCTAAAAGTCAGAAACTGTGACAAAATGCATCAAACAAAAACAACAAACAAGAACTTTTCCATTGAAGAAAATTAGTCTTACTAACGAAAGACCAAACGCTGTCTTTACGAAAACACGAATAGTTTTAGGATTAAATACCCAAACATGTTTTACATATAACATGTATAAACCTTGATTTTTTTACACTTATATATATAAATATATATTATATGATTTTATTCTTTTTTTGAAACTATGAGACGCCCCTAACTTTTGAAAATTATCAAGGCCCACTGTTTTCAAATACTTTTTTATGTTTTGAATATCACAAAACTGTCAATCCCTCCCCCTTTATTGTTTTGAATATTTTGAATTTCAAAGTGATTATTATATTTCTCCACTTGAAACAAATATTCATCAAATAAGTTTGAATTATTATTCATTACCTGTCTGTTGTTCTGAGGACTCGAGAGTGACATATACCGGGACCGTAGTCCGTTTTTATACCAATCAACTACTTCCTACTATGTAACGAGATACGCAACAAGTGCGCATGTATTACATGTAACTCACCCAAGATTATGTAAATGTTTATATTAGCACATACATGTAGCAGTTTAGATCAAACATTCCACTGGTTCATGGCCTTTTTACTTTTTGGTCATTTTTTCAAGTTCCTGAATATATAATTTTATACACATTAATATTTGAAATATGTGTCATGTAGATCATAAAACAATAATTTCTTTTCGAAAGGGCGAACAAATTTCTTTTCAGTAAATAATCTAATGTTTGTCTAGAATATATTTACAACGAAATATTGTCAAATTCAAACACTATTTATTTATCAAACCTTCATTGCTTTTGAATACATGTAAAATGCAATTAATTATATTGGTGACTGGAAAAGTCAATGATAAATTGGAATTATTATTAAACATTAACAAATTTTAGACTTGTAAAATGTTGTATAATTTATTTCTGTAGAACTTAACTTCAAACAAGCGGTCATCATTCATAGTTGTCTCATTTCAATTCGTATTATGGATATAAATAGTAGCGAATCATGGAGAAAAAATAATAAAGGATAGAGAATATGCAAATAAATAAAGAAATTATAATAGAAAATAATAGGGTGCATGCTGATATATAAAGAATAGAGAAAAATGGGGTGTTGAAATACTTATTTAGTTTTAACATATCTTATTTGCAAAAGTAGAAAAAGGGATTGGACGCAAGTTATAACAACATTAGAGACGTCCTCTCCCAATATAAATATTGAGAATGGAAATGGGGAATGTATCAAAGAGACAACAACCCGACCATAGAAAAAACATACTACAAACGAAAATTAGAAATAAAAAGAAAAAAATACAATATAATAAGGAAGAATAATGAAACAACTGGACTGAAGTGAAATGTTGTAAAGTAGAAATTTAGAATGTTAATTGATTTGTTTTAAATCTTTGTGTTATTATGATATAAGATATTGTACGGACTCAAAAATGTCTTTGTTTTGCCGAAAAGAAAGATCACCGTCACCAGCTAATAGAAGCTCAATGGATATAGCATATCTTTCTAATTTTGAAAACAGTATTTCTCTTGCTTCGTTGTGAAAAGCGCACTCTAAAATATAGTGTATAGTGTACACTGTATACTATCCTCAACAGGGTGGCCACAGACTTGGTTTAATATTAACAGACAGACAGACAGACAGACAGACAGAATATTTTATTTTAGTGTCACATACCAATACTGAACAATATCATACATAATAATATAAGTATAAAAATACAAATAAGAATTTAAATCGAAGTTAAAATATCGGTATCCAGCCATGACTGACTTATGAGACACTTTTGCTTTAAAACTTATTCTAACATTCATTTACAAATGAATAAATAAAACTTTTACATCACATTTAAAAAATCAAAAAAATCTGTTATACACAATATTTTCTGCGGTTAAACATAAAATATAAAGATTTTGCTAAAGAGGCTTGTATACAGTCATGTGACATCAGAAAGATAAATTTGTCATCATGATTAAAATCGTAAAAATTTGGGTTAATTGCACTTGCTTTCATAAAAAGATCATATCGCAGATCTGAATAAAATTCACAATGCATTAAAAAATGTTTTTCGTCTTCTACACAATCAACTGTACAATATTTACATTTTCTGTCATTAAGAAGAGTTTTTGGCTTGGTGTAACGACCTGTCTCTATAGCTAAAGGTAGAGATCCATTTCTAAAATTAGATAAAATACGTCTATGTTGTCTATCATTTACATTTTTGAGATATGAACTTGTTTCTAATACATTTTTATAAAGTCTATAAGTACGTAACTTGTTACCATTTGGTTCATTTCGATCTTGATACAATTTTTCAACCCATTCTTGTTTTTCAATTTCATACAATTTTGTTTTAATATCATACATTTTATGTCTGTTGGAATATTGGCTATCAATGATATCATATATACCAAGTTTATGAGCTATTTCACAACATTTCTTGTCCCACGATCGAGAAATATTCATACCCCACATATGGACCTTGTGTGTAATTCTATAGTCATAAGTATATCGCACTCTCAAAAATAGACGGTACGTTTCTAACAGTTCGGCTGATTTTGTTGTTATAAATCCCATATCACCTAACACCGCTATATTCGACGCATTTGATGAACTTCCCATAAAAGTCTACATGCCTTGTTCTGAATTGTTTGAACTTCTCTCCAGTTGTTGTGTCCCCATAATCCGGCTCCATGTAATAGCACGGGTTCAATAAGAGTGTTATAAAGTTTTGTATAAACATCAAATGACATCCCTCCACATGATAAAAAGTTAGTGTATACTGCAGAAAGCGCCCGGCTTGCTGATTTTGTTATCTCTCGGATCGTATATTTGTGTTCCATAAATTCGTTTATATGTAATCCTAAATATCTGTATGCATTGTCAAAGCTAATAGGCATATCACCGCATTTAAAATTGAAGGCTGATCTCGGAGCCTTTTTGTTACGAAAATGTATAATTTTGGTCTTGGTCTCATTTAAAGTCATTCTCCATTTCATACACCAAGAATTAATACAGTTTAACATATTTTGAAGACTCTCTTCGTCCGGCGCGATAAGTGCAATATCATCAGCATATAGCAAAATTGAAACATTCAAATCATCAATGTCAACACCAATATTTAGAGCACGTATGTCTTCAGCTAGGTCATTCACATAAATAGAAAATAATGAAGGCGACATTTTACACCCTTGTTTCACACCAAAATTAACAGGAAAAATATCAGTCAAATAATGTCCCAGCTTCACTGCACTTTTAGTAGCATCATATAAAGATTGCATAGCCTTTAGAAATATCCCATTTATGCCTATACTCATTAATTTATGCCATAACATATCACGGTTTACATTGTCAAATGCCCTCTTTGCATCTATGAAACAAACAAATGTGTCTTTCTTTTTAAGTTTTCTGTTCTTTATAATAGATTGTAACACATAGAGATGATCTAGACAACTTCTGTTTTTTCGGAAACCGTTTTGTTCTTCCGCTAAAATGTCATTCTGTTCGAGCCAAAAACTAAGTCTTTTATTTAATATATCTGCATATATTTTGCATGGTACGGATATAATTGAAATGGGACGATATTCTAACGGGTTCAACGGATCCATTTTCGGTTTTGGAATCGGAGTAATTATACTTGTGAGCCATTCTTCCGGCACTTGTCCTTCGGTAAAACAAAAATTAACAAGTTTATGTAACAAATTAATACAATTATCATTCCGCAATATTTCACTGGGTATTTCGTCTATACCAATGGCTTTACCTAGCTTTGCTTTATACACTGCATCCTTAATTTCTTTTCTACTAATTTCACGGTTTAATCCACTAACATCGATATCGTTTCTGTAGTTATTTTCATTTCGCACTCTGTTTTTGATATCTGCTAAAAACGTATCATCATAATTATTGCACGAGTCGACGCTATTGAATGCCGATTCATATTCTGTTTTCCACTTTTCGAGCACGGTGTCAGTGTCATTTGTAACTTCACCGTTTTCCGTTCGAACCTGATATATACGTTGCGTTTTACGTTCATTTGCTAGTCCTAGTTTCCCTATAGATTTCCAGAAATCTTTCGTATTATGTCCCTCGAGATAATGTAACTGGTTTTGCTGTTCTATTTGATATCTACGTTTTGATTTACGGTTAAATGTATCAAAGTTTTTCCGTCTTTGCACGTATGTACTGCGTAGCGTTGATGATTAACACGATGTAAATCTGAATTTAAAGAACTGCACATATTTCTCAAACGTGTATGAATGATTTTAAGTTTTCTATCCCCACAACTAAAATAGGAAGGTGGCTGTATCAATTTGTACTTCATCTTTCGTTTAAAAATATTTATATTTTTGGACGTACATGTACGTATGTCGGGGTTAAGGCTATTCCATTCTATAGAAGTGGATGGGAAAAAGGATTTTTAAATTACTAGTTATGTCTAGTCTATAACCGGGTACTACATAGTTATTACTGTTTCGAAAATCGTAGTTAGATACTTGACCAACGTGCGGGGGCATTAAATCACAGAGATAATCAGGGGCAGTCCCATTATGTAAAGAATAGAACATATTGAGCTTTCTGGACTTTGAAATACTAAGAATAGAGAATTAATGCGGTGCGGAAATATTAAGAATAGAGAATAATCATTATATATCTGTTGTATGGATCACGTGGTTGTGTATAATAGAACGAACAAGTAGTGTATCCATAATAATTGTCTAATTACAGCATTTTAGTTTGAGGGAAATTAAAATACAATTTTGCCGCCATTGGGCTTGTAATTACATGATTTTGTAATACTTTACATGTTCATGTAAAACGCAATATTAAGTTATTACATAATCAACCTTCAAATCATTATTTTGGAAGAGAAAAGAAATAGATAACAGTTAACGTATAATCTTTCAGAAAAATGTCAAATTTTAAACCTTGTTTCTTTCCTTAGGTGAATACTTTTTTTAGTTCGTCTAATGTTCCTCATAAAACGACTTGCATACATGCTTATTACATGTTACATGTAAGTGTGAGATCTTAATAGCGAAACATTGGGATATTAGGCGTCAGAATTCCTTATCATTAAGTGTCTAATTTTCTCTCTCTCTCTCTCTCTGTTGTTACCATTTTAAGAATTTTTCTAAATTATACCATGCAACACGATAAAATATTCAGCACTTTAGGTGAAAACAACAAAAGATGCAATGCACGTATGTAGGATTCATTAAACAAATATCACGTTTTGTACCTATAATGAATCAATTAGTAATGTTTTTAAGAAAACATTGAATTTTATTGACTTTTCATCAAAATTGATCGTGAAAGATCGGGCAACACATTACCTTGATCGTGATAGACGAGGCGTGACCAGACGGACGCATGACGTTGGTGCATTTTGACCTGTAACACTAAAAGTCATTTCCGTTCCAAAAAATACTTTGATGTACCTTTTAAAAAAATTGACAAGGAATCTTCGTTTTTTTTTTATCTTTAACAGTTAACCTTAACCTGAAATCTTAGAAAAATACCAAAGTCCTGAACAGATATACATGTACATACTGTCTTTGATTGTTCTACCGAACAAAGGACAAAATCAAAAGAAAACAAAATATTCAGGTAACCCAGAGATAATACACATACTATGGATGCGTTTCTTGGTTAACAATAAACAAACGAAACTTTTATCACTGGAACATTTAAGTTTTGACCGAGTTCTTAAATTAGCTTTTCAGTTGGTCGATTTAAAGTTGGAAACTATATTTCTCTTGTGTCATATATGTTTTATGAACAGTTCATTTGTGTAGACCGAAATTTAAATTACAAAATGTATACACCACACATGTCACCACACATACAAATGTACATGTGTAAGCACTGCACCGATCGAACAAGACTTAAGAATCAGAAAACAAATTATGACTTATTAATTAATAAAATTGCAACTAGTTGCAGCAAGTATTTTTTATCAAAAGAAACACACATATTTTATGATGATAAGATACTAAACCACTAAGTAGAGGGATTGTGAATAATTTTTAAACGCTGAAGATTGATTGATTGTTGGTTGCTTTACGCCGCATTAGCACAACAAGGCTATATCGCGGCGAGAGCTATAAATAATCTTTCAATATGTTTAATTGAGGGTTTGAGCTGGCATGTCAGTAATATCTGCTATTAGTCTCTTTTTAATTGTGTATCATTGTCAATTTTGCTTATATATAGTTTTTTTTATTGGACACCCATACTGATATCTGACGCGGATTTTTTTTATGAGTTTTACTGTGCGCATTGCTGTGTTTTTCTTTATAATGCATTGGCTAGATTTATGAGGCGAGGTTTAAGATCTCACAAAACATATCTAACCTCGCCGCATTTTTGCGCCTGCCACAAGTCAGGAGCCACTGGCCTCTGTTTATCTTGTATGTTTTAAATTTAGTTCATTTATTTGTTTTGGAGTTAAGTATGACGTTCATTATCACTGCACCAGAACACATTTTGCCACCTTCGGGTGTGGATTTTCTCGCTGCATTGCAGACAAATTGGTGGCCTTCGTCTGTTGCCTGCACTTTTGTAGAACTATTGTCTCTTTGACATATTCCTCATTTCGATTTTTAATTTTTATTAATTTCTACTATTATTTTTCTCGTTTTTTTTCATTCAAACAGTTTCCCTTAAAAGTTATTGAAATACCTAAAAACGTGTCTAGATATTAGAAAGATTTACAAGATGAAAAGATCTTCAGGAGCATAAATTGTGGTAAAGTAATAGTATAAATGGATCTATGATGCTACATGGTAGTTGCATATTTAGTGGCAGACGCATGATTCTGTCACTAGATGTTATTGGCTTTATACTAACGCACAGTAACTGCAAGTAGTCTTAGCTATAGATCTGTACTTAATGCCTTGTTGTTGTTGGGATGTAAAAGTACCTAGCCACGTCCACCCTGTGTTAGATGTGTTTCAAGTGTATCCATTTAATGTAATGAGCCTTTTCAATTGATTTTATAAACTTTTCAAACTGCATTTTACAACTTTTACTGTAGTCGAACTTTACAATGTCAGATATTTCAATTTTTTTTCTTAAATGATTGTTCACATCATTGTTTATCATTATACGCCAAAAAATAAGTACTTTGTGCGCAGCCTCCATTCAAACGGATAACCGCCACTTAACCTCTTCTGGTTCCTGCCATAAATCGACTAATTTGTTGATAAAAGAATAAAAGAGGGACGAAAGATACCAAAGGGACAGTCACACTCATAAATCTAAAACAAACTGACAACGCCATGGCTTAAAATGAAAAAGACAAACAGAAAAACAATAGTGCACATGACACAACATAGAAAACTAAAGAATAAACAACACAAACCCCACCAAAAACTAGGGGTGATCTCAGGAGCTCCGGAAGGGTAAGCAGATCCTGTTCCACATGTGGCACCCGTCGTATGGATAAGGTAGCAGCAACCATTTCCGACGAAGGGCATTGTTTATTGGCACTGGCTACGGTTACATGGAAATGTAACAATAATAAAAATATTATTGTTACATTGGAGACTAAATGCCGGAACGCATGGTTGGGTAAGGACCTGTTTAATTACGAATGTAACAATAATTATTGAGGCTACGGTTACATTGCGTTATTGTTACATGAAACACAGCAATGTACGATGGGACTAGTAATATGTACTACTAGTATATAATAAAAGTTGGAAGACATTTATTTTATATTAACAATACATACATTTATTACATACAATTTATTAACTGTATTTTTTTTATTTACAATGACAATTTCTACAAATCCAGTAAGTGGTTTTTAAAGTCCGACACGTTTTTGATGAACGAAATTACGTCCTCCACAGAAATGTGTACACACATAAGTTCTTAGTATTTAAGTTATACTAGTAGTTAGCAAACTTCGTTTTGATGTATCAATTTGCGTCAAGTTGTATAGCTGTATGAAATTTATGTCTTGAGATTGTTTCAGTTTCGTTTAAAACGCATTCCAAGTTTTTTTTTTTTTTCACCCTAAACAAAATTGGTTCAAAGTATGACAGTAATAAGAGTAGGTTTGCAGTTAAATACTTTAAAAAAGTACAACCATTGCACTATATTTGTTCGCCTTTGACACTCCTAATCTTGAGTAGTATCTTTTAAGAACATCAAAACCATCAGTAATACGTAAAACTATTCAAGGTATACACCATTTGTCGCCGCGGTTGACAATGTTTTCTTGGTGTAACAATCTGCTTTATCACCCTCTCAGCTATGTGTTATTTATATATTTATCAGTTTTACAAGTATTGGTTAGTACATGTAGCCTCAGTAATTATTGTTACATTCGTAATTAATCGGTTCCTCGCCCAACTTTGCATTCCGGCAATTAGTCTCCAATGTAACAATAATATTTTTATTATCGTTACATTTCCGTGTAACCGTAGCCAGTGCCTTGTTTATATCATCACGTGTTTGGACTGGGGTCCCATATATGCTCGATAGTGTTCAAATCCGTGCCAAGGAAGCTAAATCAAATTCCATTGGAACAAAGGATCTTCCTTCACGATGCTAATTGCCAATGTTGGCAAGCTCTGCGCTACATTGGATACAGACAATTGTGCGTCTGTTCGTAAGCAAAGGTCCACGAAATGGATATATCACACGATAACAAGTAGCGATGAGTCGATCTCGAACATTTTTTGTTAAATGGCTCCTAGCTGTATGCCCACCACTCTCTTTTTATGATTGTATTGTATCAAATGGGTTTCTTTCTGTCCAAGCTTCATTATGCTTGATTTTCCCTAGCATATGGCATAGGGGGTCTTTTTGGTCTCGGATAGTCTTTAACATCGTTTATTGCCTGATTTTTATTCTCAAAACAACTAATAGTGAAATGGTAATGACCAACGATGCGAGCGGTTGTTACAGCGACATTCCTGCTTCTCTCATGCTGATAATCTGCCATCTTGTTGCGGCTAAGAGTTGTGGATGACCCATTACAAGGTGCCATTCACATAACTTTATAAACTTGTTTATTTAAAGTGTTGAAAACAATAAGGATGAAAACACCTGTTTTGTTGTTTACGGGTACAGTAGCTGCATGTGCAGATAAATTCTTATCTGTTTATCGAATCGATAATTATTGATCAAACTCAGGTGATATTTAAATAATTCTTAACTAGTTCTATTTTAACAAATTATAACACAAAAAAATAAAGAGTGTTTTTTTTTAATTTCAATTTCAATTTGTAATACTTTTTTCCATGTGTATAGCTGTCAGTAACTGCGAGTATTCTCAAATTGTGCTTTCTTGTTAATTTAACCTTTTGATACTATTTGTAATGCGTTTTTTGTTATGTAATGCTTGTTATTGAGGGTTTTATCTGATGTTTTTTAGTATTTGGTATTACTACATGTTTAAATTTTCAACCTTTAAATTGTATACCAAACAACAAAATTAGTTTCGGTCCTGTGTATATTATTGTAAATGGCAGATGTTTGTACAAGGTTATTGATATTTTTCTAAAATTGTTTAATAGTTCACAGCGTTATAATACTGATAATTTAATAATTCACCCCTTTTTTTTATTGATTTTGTATTAACATTGTATTATAGATTTTTTGTTTCGTAAAGTATATGTTCACCTGCGTTAATATATCTTTTGATTGAAAGAAGCCATTTCAAATGATATTTTATAGTGTGTCTTTCTATGTTGTTATGTTACACTATTGTTTCAGATCAGGGTGAAGGTTGGTACCTATTTAAAAGACATTCAAACCCGCTACAATTGTTTGCACCTGTCCCAAGTCAGGAGTATGATGTTCATTGGTTGTCGTTTTGGTGTGGTTCATAAGTGTTTCTCGCTTCTCGTTTTTCTTTATAGATTGGACCGTTTATTTTCCCGTTTATATGGTTTTGCACTAGTAACTTTTAGGGCCCGTTATGGCTTGCTGTTCGGTGGGAATCAAGACTCCGTGTTGAAGACCGTACTTTGACCTACATGTACATGTATAATGGTTCACCTTTAAACACAAGTTGCGACTTGGATGGAGAGTCATCTCATTGGAACTTATATCACATCTTCTTATTTCAATTTGGCTTCTGATGAATACTTTTCTTGTCAGCAATTATAAAACACAGCTTTTTATCCTCATCTATATTGGTGATTAAAGATAAGCTAAACTGGCATGAAAATACGGATTTTTTGTGTTATTAAAATTTGCTGTTACAAAATATTAGAAATTATTATAAATTAAGGAATGTATCTCCCTCATGCAAAGCTCTGATTCCTTTCACGGATTTGGCTATACTTTTTGGACCTTTTGGATTATAGCTCTTCTTCTTTTATATAAGCTTTGGATTTCAAATATTTTGGCCACGAGCATCACTGAAGAGACATGTAATGTCGAAATGCGCATCTGGTGCAAGAAAATTGGTACCGTTAATTTTATAACAATGATGCAGTATAAAATGGAGAAATACGGACGTAAGAAAATATGAAGGGAAAAAACGTTTTATGACAACAGGTCCGTCTAGCGTTTCTTCTGTGCAGTTACAATGATGTAGTGCTTTAGATAAACAAATAATTATAAGAATTTTCCCTTATTTTTAATGCATATTTTAACAACAATTACTGAGAATCGCCATTTAATTATTCAGACGATAAGGCACCGATCATTCATCTTAAGTGGGGAGCATGCGCTTTTCCAGGGAAGTCATTGATAAAGAAAATAATTGGATACAGGAACCAGTATTTTTTTAATTCAAATGACGAAAACATTTTTTCCCTAATTTTCATTGGATACAAACTATTTATTGACAACCCCTTCGGAAACAGATGATTAGTAAATGTGAAATTTCAAAATTTAAAATAAAAAATTAATCAATAATAAAGAAAACAAACAATGCTTCCCCTTCCCCACAAAAAAATGAATGTTTGGTGCCTAAGAGTATGTTTAACATACAGTACATTTGGTAATTCTATAAAATGGTTTGATTTTGAATCAGTTACCATTTAAAAAATATGTACATGCATTTACTTGAAAACATTATATATATAAATATAGCATATATATGTGTTTGCATGTACAAAATCAACAAATAACATTAAAATAGCTTTACATTACAAGATGAAATATAATATCTTCTATATAAGGAATGATTAATATTTTTATCTGTCTATGAAGAAATAACAAAAAAAATCTGGTGCATACTGAATAACGCGCGTAGCTGGTTATTTAACAGTGTGCACCAATTCTTTTATGTTATTTCGAATAGACAGCAAAAATATTACAGTCATTTCTTATAATTTAATTCTAAATTCCTTTTTAAACAGTAGAAAACCATGAAAAAAACGTTGATGACGTCACGGTCAAATGACTAAATTATGTCTATGGGCTGATAACAAAATAACGTCAGCCAATCAGAAGACGCGTTACATCCAAAATTAAATTATTTTGATTTAGATGGAACAGACCATAATTATCTTTTCAACATATGGTATCTTATCTTGAAAAAAAATATACTAGAACAAGGAAAACAATATGGTCACTGCATTACATAAGTATTACATAAGTTTATAAATCATAATACTCATGTGTAAAAAGTAATATGACAAAATTACTGAACAAGTAAATTTCTAAACGGAAAGTCCCTCAGCAAATGGCGTCATCAAAAGCTCATACATATCAAACGAAAAAATAACTACTGTCATATTACCGACTTTTTCTTAAGTAGAAAATGGTGTATTAAACCTGGTTTTATAGCTATCTAAACCTATCACTTGTATGCCAGCCATAATACTGACACCGATGTGTGAACAAAACTTAAAAATGAGTTGTTGTTAAAAGTTTTCTGTGTTGTGTAGTCTCTCTATCATTCTCTCTTTCTCTCTCTCTTGGTTATGGTTTCGTCTATTTTTCTTTTACTTGCCGTTTTGATTGATTGTCACCTACAATTGATATGTTCTTCCCCCTTATTTCAGGAATTTCAAAGACGGACAGTAGTTTCTTAATCATAAGGTCAAGACCTATTTCTACTGAAAACACTTATATTTTTTTGTACATTGTTTTTTTTTCCATTCACACTGGGACTAAATATAGACGTGATATTTGAAATTTTATGCAAGATTTATTAATTTTCAACATTTTGTCACTAGTACCAATATAAATTTCAAGACCATAAGAGACATATACAAATGTATAGTAACGGTTTCAGGAATTAACTTTAACATGGTTGACTAAAAGAAATTCAAAAAAAGGCAGAACTTGTCTGAAATCATATAATTACATTTTTGTACAATGTATACCAACATAGTTAGGAATCTTGGTTTTTAGAAAGACCAAATTTACATCAATAATAAAACATTGTCATTCTGTATCTAAAATTTTTTTTTTTATAAATGGACTTTTATTCATCTTGTCCACGATACACAATAATCAGCACTTCAAAATTTATTAGTTTATATCGAAATTCATGTGATATAAACAAAATCATAAACGAGAGATGCTAACATCAACGTTAAACAATATGGAAAGAGAAATTTAGTTTTTTTTTCCAACTTCATATAGTTTATTTCACTAATAGTAGTTGCACAGCCCCTTAATGTTACGCCTATGGTATAAAGATTCTTCCCTGTATTGCTTAAATTGCTATTATATTATCTTGTTTTATAGTTAACAATAGGCATGATAAGTCAACAATTTTACAGGGATAATTAGTAAAGTTGAAAAAATTGCCAGTTAAAACAAATATGCTGACAAATCCTTACTAGTAAAAAAATAAGTGTGTGGTTGCCGCGTAAAATGCAATACATAATTCTTTGAATTTTAGCGGCGACTCAAATATTGATAATAATTATGTTCATTTCAAAAAACAGATTTGGACGATTGTCAAATAAATTTGCTAGTTATTTCCCTTTGTATATATTATTTTGAAAACATGAAATTTAAAAAAATTGTCTTTAAAAGACCACACAATCAAAATACATAATAAAGCAAAACACACAATAGATTTTTTATACAAAATTTTAAATGTTTTTCATCTAGAAGATAGTTTCTACATTTTTCGATGCATTAATGACATGAACACGAAAGAATCGTTCGACTTTACTTTTAACACTGTGACAGTAACATTTACAAAATTTTAACATACTATTTCTTTGAAAGACCATATATTGACAGTACTTGGTACATAACAGCATAATAGTATAAAATAAGTAACCCTACTCTTTTAATAACTAATTTAAGATTATGCAGTTATTGATTTATAGACTCAGGGGTCTTGGGTTTCGATTCTTGAAGGCTGCATGTGATTTGCTTATAAGTGATGGAGGGTTTGATAATGCGCAGACCCTTCGTCTTTTGTGTAATTGGTTTTTTTTTGTATTTTGTTGGTTTTTTTCCCTCTCAGGGCAAATCCCAGGAGTCCTTTATAAGTAAAAAAGAACCCTCTGTTTATACATTGAAAAGTTTCTTATAATGCAATCTTTCATTTTTCTCATTTTGAATGGAACACACTATTTTTCACTTCTCTTCTAAAACCCCTCCCCAGTTAAAAAAACGAATGGTCCATGCTTAGTAAATATCAACATGTCAACCTGTTTGCAGCATGAATGGTTCCTATATTTGAAATAAAGTTTATCTTATTTTATATACAGTGTTGTTGAACAACACATATTTTAATAATTATAATATCTATTTAGTATATATATATAAATTATTTTAGAGTTACAAGTTTAACTGTAGTAACTTGGGCTGTTCTATCACAATTGGATATTTTGAAACGTATTTACATTAACCAAGTTACATATTTTCTCTTTATATGAGATTCTAAATACAGTATGCTAAAACAAATTGGTTAAAACGACAAAACAACAGCAACCAGACCACAATCTTCACCAAAATAGGCATATATAGAGATCAATAATGACTTGCGTTGAAACCATGCATAATTTTAACAAGCTTTGGGGAACGATCGTTTAACTTCAAAAGGGGAGGGGTATGTTTTTTTCACAAGAAGTCTTGAGTGTAAAATTTGTCACACAATTAAAAATAGCACTGTGCTTTCATAATATATGATCAATTTACACTTGCAACTGTTTGTGAAATTGATCACTGATCCCCAATTTGGGAATTTGATTGATAGCGTCGACAAACTAAAAAAAACTATCAGACTGACAATCCCTAACCCCCCCCCCCCCTTTTTGAAGTTAAATGGTTGCTTCCATATAACGATTTATCACGTATTTTATAAGTTCGTTTTTTTATAATAAAGAAAAGAAACAAGCAAAACAAAACAAATACAACAAAACTGCTTTTTAACATTTCAATAAAATTAACATCAATCATTATGATTTGGTTAACTTGGCATCTTATTTTATTAGAAATTGAACTGAACGTTTTTTTACCTAAAATAATTAATATTGAGTATTTCGGTATTTTACAGAATTCTGAATAATATGGAAAGACAATACTAAAAAATAGTTTAACTAATTTTACCCTATTATTAAATCAACAACTTTAATCAACAATATATACCAACAAAACGTTTTAGTACATAACCGAATAATGCATCCTAAATTGATTCCAATTTTATAATCAGTGGTAACTTTGTTACAGATACATAATGTACAAATACCATTTTATTCGCCGTTTCAGTATATAATGCATTCTGGGTAATATTTTCAAAAGCGTACATCAACACGCCGTGATTAGCTTATACATGAACGTGACGTTGCAAACAATTGAAATTCAACCAATCAAGTGACGTTGTTTTCGTTTGGTATGTTCAAATCTGTTACCGTTGTCAATCATCGCTATCAACTTCAACTGTAGAATTAAGAATCTTTTCGGAATGCATCGTAGAAATACTACGTAAATCAACAAGAATTTCAACAGTCTTTGGGAAGAGTTTATCACATTGACCATGATTCAATAAAAATTGACATTTCAAAGCTAATGTTAAGTCTTCTTCCATTTTCTCTAAATGAAAAGATTCTCCTACTCCTGGACGATCTGAAATAAAAATTTAAACAATGTACAGATATGTTCCACACACAAATTATTAATTGAATAACTTATTTTAACACTTAATAAGTGTTAAAAATACCCTTACTCATATATTGTCTATACGATATCTGTTCGGAGAGCATCATGCTCTGTCGACGTTACCGAAGCATTGTCCTTTTTTTTCAAACTCTCTGATTGTCCGCAGCTGACCCGATTCAAGGCAAATTTCTATCCCTTTCCAGCATACTCTCGTTTCCAGTTGCAGCCTTGATACACGTTTTATACTAACTAATAAAAACTAATTTCTTCTTTGCTCAAGACTTTGCTTGGAAGATAATAATATAAAAGACAGATAACAAATAACAAAAATATTGTAAGGAGTTACAAACCTGGACAAAATAATATAACGGCCGCCAAGATAGATAACTCCACATCTGTCATTTCTAAACTGCGTAGTTTTTGAATAGTAGTGAACATCTTATGAAAAAAGTCACCAAATGGTCCCATTTTATAGCATGTTTCATGGTGAACATAATATCTAAATTTATCTGCAATGAGATCATAAGAATCAACATCGGAACTGTGAGATGAAAGCACTGCGCATGTCTCCATAAAGCTCTCGCGTATTAATAGTTTTTGATTGGTTTCTTGAAGTCTCGTGAATTCTGGAATATCCTTTGCAAAGTATGTTGTGAATAGAACCATAGCTGGCAAGAATCTCGAGCACAACTTTTTAGCGTCGGAATCTGTTTGCACCGGAATTATCTGCAAAGAAATAATAATTTGTGTTACTAAAACAAATGTATAACCTTTTTATATCTTTTGCTTTTGCAATAACTAATATACTTGTTCTCATAAAAAAAAACTAATTTACGAACATTTACATTCAATTCGATACTATGAATTAGAAGACATGGTATGATTGCTTCTAAACTGCAGTGGTATAAGAGCACTGACCCATCAACATTTATGATTAGAAACGAACACAAACTGCTATCATGGTGTTTTATACTGCTGACAATACGGTATGGTAATTTTGCTCAATGTACATGTACAGTAGAATATGGTTGCTTACATTCACGTTCTTTCTCATTTGGTGGCTAGTTGTCTCATTTGTTGTAATACCACACTTTGAATTCTTCATTTGATGTCATCGGTGGAATTAACTTAATATTCTGATTTGATTCACACAAACAAAAAAACACAAAACGAATTTAATATATACATGGGGAAAAAAACTACATGTACAATGTAAGACTGCATAAAAAGAAACATAGTTATGCAAATTTGAGGAAATTAGCTTAGAATTCAGTATAATCGCAATACAAAATTTAAACTATCATTTTAATGTTGGTAGTATAGTGTAAAAAAACGTTAACTTTTTCTCTTTTATGTGGTACATGTATACCAGTCTACATATGTCCTTTGGTTTTACTGAAATCTCTACCCTTTAAAGTTTTCAGTAAGTATATAAGTATGTAAATAAATCTTACTGGAGCTGAACTGTATTTATCAGTAAACAAATCAAACTCTTTTCGTGCTCCTCGGAAGGCCTCGTGTATACAAAGGATCATTTGTTCCGTTCGGATTTGTTTCTCTACATCTGTTCCTACAGCCCCCTGTGGTAACTTGAAGAAATTAAATCTTGATGGTTTATCCTTTTTCGGACATCTTCCTAATCGTACGGCTGAAAATAAGTAAATATAAATAAACAATATAGTTAAATAAAAGTATTTCTTATCAAGAGTAACATTGTCTACTGGAAGTTCAACTTTTGTAATTTCATCGTCTAAAACAATACAATTTGAATCCTGAAAATATTATCAGTTAAGGTAAATAGGGTGTCTTCCTCCATCCTGGATTTGGAAATATCAGAAAACATGGTCTAGATCTTTAATAGAATGTGCAAATTTTAAGTGTAGTAGATAAATCATTTGGAAAAACTTTCAGTTCAATATAGAAAATGACAAGTTTTATCATATTTATGGTTGTATTTTACAAAAGACAGAAAACTTTTGTTTGATTAAACTTTTCCCAATTTTGCCACATAAGGGGAGGCAACTAAAATGCAAGGGCATATAATTCAGAATAAGGTACCTTTACAATATAATTTGTTACGGATTGACCTGTTTTATTATGTAACAAGAAAACATGTCCGGTGACCCCATTTTTTTCTTTTCATTAACTGAAAGCAAACTATTAAAGCCATCTTTTAATGTGTTATTTCAAAATTCTATGGTGTAGCGTACGCTTTATTGCAGAAAATTGTGTTTTCCATGGATATTCTATGCACAATCTGTCAATTTTGAACACCGTGTAGCGTGAAAATAAGACCCGTGACCCATGCTTTTTCTTAATTCTTTTAAAAATGCATAATATAAACTACATTTTGGGAAATTATTAAAAAGTTCTAAGATTATAATATAATAGACACCCCCATCTACCTTAAGATTAATCGAACTTAAGACGATGCCAGATTTTTATTTAGCTGAACTTGATAAAGGAGTAGGGGCAATAAGGCCCTTATTTGGTCCAAAAATTACTGCAAATTTAAAAGTTATCATATATGTTCTTAAATTACTGAAAACTTGACTAAGGTATAAGGTACTTAGGCAAACAAAACAAATTTGACATCAAACAAGTTACCATGGCAACAAATCATGACTTAATCTGCATATTTTGTTAAAGTTTGAGATTTTCCTTGTTTTTTCATCAAATCTGAAGTATATTTTAGATTGAAAAAGTATGTGCGCACCAAGAAACAACTTTATATTTGGTGAGATTATGCCAATAGTTATAATAAAGCTTCTGTTAACTTACAAACTCGACTTTAACAGTCAAAATTCGAACAGAACATTGACTTTAACAGTGCTTATTTGTTTTCAAAGGGGGGGGGGGTGTCCGAACCCCCCGACCCCCCCCCCCCCCCCGCCCCCTGGCTACAGGTATGATCTGTCTGTCACATGTTGTATAGCACACAGACTATGCATGTTTAAATTCCCGCCTTTTTATAACTTACATTCATGTGACATTCCCGAATCTATACATCTGTGCATCCTACAGAACTGGCACCGATTCCTACTGATTCTCATGATAAGACATCTCTTTGGAGTAGAACAGGGTTTGTAGACTAGATTCTGACGGACAGAGCGACGGAAAAATCCCTGCAAGGAGAAAAATAACATTCGTAAAAAATAAATGAATTTGGTTCCATTCTGAATACGATTACGCTTTTCATATATTCTCATTTCAATTTGATTCACAAAGTATACAAAAGAAGATGTGGTATGATTGCCAATGAGGCAACTATTCCCTAAAGACCAAAATGACTCAGACATTAACAACTATAGGTCACCGTACGGTCTTCAACAATGAGCAAAGCCCATACCGCAGATCGAGACTAGATATAAATAATACAAAATACTAAATATTTTACCATTTTTCTTTTGTACTTCAATCTTTCTGTTTGCTGAATATATAGGCCAAACCACCTCAACATTAATGTGTATGCGTACCTCAAATCATTTTTTTTACTTGTTAGGATTAGCAATAAAAAAGTCTAGACCTTCCCCATAAATCTATTCTATGTAAAATATAATAAAGAAAAACAAATTCCAACCTATCTGTTTTATTTTTTTTTTGTCTGCCAGGAAGCAATAAACATGCAAGATGGAGAGTTGTTTCATCGGCACTCATGCCACATCGTCTTATATCTATATATTTTATTTTGGCCTAATTATATGCATGTACATGAAGAAATACTATACTGTTACAATTTGTATACACACCTTACATCCTTCACATGAGAAAACTCCATAATGGAAACCGGAAGCTTTGTCTCCACATATTTTACAAAGTATATGACCATCTGGATCAGGTTTCTTGGCTAAAACAAATAATTTGAATTTTGTCAAAACTTGAATCAGTTACAATCAGACAGGGCCGACAGGCTTCAAACATGAAGACCGTACCTTGACCTATAATGGTTTACTTTTATGAATTGTTACTTTGATTGAGAGTTGTCTCATTGTACCACATATTCCTAGATATGTGTTTGAGTCAAGGATTCGTGTTGAAGGCCGTACTTTGACCTATAATTGTTTACTTTATACACATCTTGGATGGAGAGTTGTCTCATTGGCACTCATACCACATCTTCTTATTTCTATAGCTATTTTAAGGTTAAAGTATTTTAAATAAAGTCACCGTAGAGCAGGATTAAAAAAATAAATAAAAGGAAGTACGTAAAAATCACTAGAAAAGTTAATAAGATGGTACTTAAAAACCATATGTCATGAAAAGAATATAGAAAATATTAGCCCCAAAACTAAGAACAGGGAATAATTACTCCAAAAAAGAATAGAAAATAATGATAAAAAACATAAAATAATTATATAAAAAAATGGTCTTAAATTAGAGAATATACAAATGCATCCACCTTAAACAAAACTTAACACTCATTCGTGTTTAATTTGACAACCTCTTTCGGTTACAACAAGGAAGACAATATTATTAAGTCGTAGATATAACAACCACGTTGTATACAGGAAAAGGAGGTGTATAGACAAACGTAGATACAATAAGTAAGTACAAAATGTATATCAGTTGGAAGTCAATTTCCTATATAAAAAAAATAGTTTGTACTTCCTTAAACTATTATTCAATCATGTACGAGGGTCTGGATTGGGGGGGGGGGGTCTGTTATTATGTAAACATTTAATTTTCACCCCTTTTTTCTCTAATCTTCAAACAAATAACCCCTTTTTCTCTAACCTTCAAAAAATTAGACCACGCATTTCTCTAATTTTCATTTTTTTTTGCCCGTTATTCTCTTGTCTTCATTTTTTAATGGCATTATTCTTTAATCATTTAACCGCATCCAAACCCTCATGTACATGTAATATAAGCATGTAGTCTACGCAATTAGAAATAATAATTTGTGCATACTAAAGTTAGAAGGTCTTAGTTACTAAACATACAAGTAAAAATTCAATGCATTTTGTTTTTCAAAAAGATGGAATAGATAAGGCGGGAGAAAATGCTAAAGTAATAAATGAATTTTTTGCATGTTGCCTTCGCATATGCGTAATTTGGGAAAACTATTATATTCTATAGGAGGGTTTGGATAGGGATGGGGAGGGGGTCCTTCAATTCTGTATTAATCAATTATAAAAGCCATTTTCTCTATTTCTTTACAAATAAATTGCCTGCTTATTCTCTTTTCTTATATAAAGCAACACAATATTTTTTTTATTTTTTTTTAGTTGCCTCATTTTCTCTCTTCTTCATATTATTGCACTTTTTTCTGCATGTTTGTCATGATTCTTTATCATTAAAAACCCACACTTCCATCCCTACCCCCACCCTAGTTGGACTTTACCACCCAACTTAAATCTACTTAAATATTTTTATAAAATAAAAAAAACCAAGAATTTCTATATATACGCACGACTTGCATATCTTGAAATATGAATTAATAAAATCAAGGATTTGTATATTGACCTATATTAATCCTTGATAAAAATATACATATAAAATTGATTATTGAATTTCGGTCACATTGTTCTATAGACGACTTTATCGTTTACAGAAAAATAATATTAATGCAAAATATGTTGTAACAGAGAGAAAACATTGCACATTGATTTTAGATGTTGAGTTAATAATAAGTGAGGGTCTTCAATGATTGGGTTTAAAGACAAGTGAATTTACAAGGTCACAAAATGTAACGCTGAATTGCGAAAAAAAGTGATCAATGATAGTTGAATATACAGATTAAAGGTCATACAAATGTTGACCTGAAAAATGAGCATAAAGAATAAAGAAAAGAGAAAATGGGATGCATAAGTGGAAAAAACAGATGGTGAAAATAATTTAAAAAAAACAAGAGAGTGTCTCCAGTACACAGATTCCCCACTCGCACTATCATTTTCTATGTTCAGTGGACCGTGAAAATGGGATCAGAACTCTAATTTGACATTAAAATTAGAAAGATAATATCATGAGAAACATATATACTAAGTTTCTGGTTGATTGGACTTCAACTTCATCAAAAACTAACCCGACCAAAAACTTTAACCTGAAACTGGACAGACGAACGATTGAACGCACAGACGGACGAACGGACCCACAGACCAGAAAACATATTGCCCATCTTCTATCGTAGGTGGGGCATAGAAAAGCTAATGACATTGAATATGAAAATATGAACGATTTGTACATAATACAGAAATCTTAATTACAGTAAAATGTCATAGTACGTGTTTTATCATTTTCCGAGAATTTTACAGAATAAGCGTCTTTTTTAAGACAAAAAAAAATCCCCTCGCAGTTAAAGAATACTGCACAAATTAATGCCTCCCTTCCAAATATACTGAAAAAAGTCTACATTGTTTAAGACCACTGCAGACATTAATGCTCCCCTTCCATACCCTCATACATCACAATGGCATATATTATGCATGAATATTACATACACATTACAACACTTTATCAACATATGCAGATAAGATACAGTAGACATATTATATAAGAAAATCGTTACATATTGATGTTGCATTGCAATCACAAAACTATATATCATATAAAATCAAAAGAAGTTCAAGGGAATTTCGATATGATCTTTTTATTTTTACATTAATATTCGTCGATAGAAACGAGTGTGATAAAATGTAGGTTCTCCATATGTATACAAACAATATGTAACATGGTATAAAAACCAAACGTTTGAAAAATAATATGGCCTGCATCTAAACAAGGCACATGGCATAAAGGTGCATTGGCGGATACAGGGGGGGGGGGGGTCCGGGAGTTGGAACCACCCTTTTTTGGGCCGATCAATGCATTTGAATGCCCCCCCTTTTATTTTGGGTTGGGACCCCCCTTTTTAAAATGGCTGGGTCCGCCCTTGAGGTGTTAGACCCAGACCACATAATTGGTGGTTTCGTGTTACAGGTTAATATATAATGGACTCTTATCATCCAGTTGGCAATAGTCGGACTTCATATTTACCAGTCCGTCTTAGTTCTATTCTGTCTACATGTCCACGTGACCAGTTCTTCCCCGTATTGAATAGTCTATCTTCGTGTTTACCAGTCAAAGTACATTTCCAATAGTCTGACCATTTGTGTATATGTCTATTATTCTGTCTACATGTCTACTCTACCAGCCGGTCTATATTTCTACCATACTGTGCCTACATGGACATGTCCATCAGTCCGTCTTTTTTTTTTACCCGTCTGTAATTGCTTTTTTTAAGTATTTTTGTTTGATCGTCCTAATCTTCAACATGCTGACATTTACATGCATTCCTTTTACCCGACAACTTACTTCATTAAGGAGTATACTCAATACTTATAACCTCATGCTTTGAGATGACAAACAGTTGAGGTTCATTATCACCCAAGGAACATTTTTAATATGTTTCGCCACAATAAGTTACGTTGCAGGTCTAGTTTTTCTGACAACAGGCTAGTATGACGTGTAAACTTGTATTTCCATGATGCAAGTAAACTTAGATTCAAAATCAAATCATACATATAAAATCGTCCGAAAGTTGGATCAATCCAGTTTTTCCCCCGAAAAAAAAAGCATGGGGGTTTAATTGCTATTGGACATCTGTCTTATTTTATAATGTATGAGTTTTTATTTCAGCAACACCTACTGTATTTATATGGAGTGTATATACCCTAGTTGATACGACATAATACATTTAGTGATTGGGTTTCTTAAATGTACAATGATTTCCTTGATATAGGATTGCTGCTGACGAGGAATATATTTAACAAAGAATTTCTTTTTTAGGATTTCTGGATCATCCTTTTAATAATTCAAAAAGAAAAAGACGCCTACATGATTTACTGGTGTCAACTTGATGATCTTAACTCTAATTACGTACATCCCAATATGAGGACAGATATTTCAATAGCAATACTTATAAAGATGCTTCTTGACATTATACAAATCTGAAAATAACCTGTTAAAGTGGAAAAATTGGCCTTCTAAAATTTCCCTAATTTTGTGTCAGCTATATTGGGATGCTCGTAATTTTAGCCACAATCTTGACCTCTTTTTGGCGAATAAGAAATCAACAAATTGGTGTATTTGAAACGAATTAGAATTACTGTATACTTTTGCTGGTTGACTTATGAATGTGAATCAAACCATAAAATGTATTTAAAAAAGAATAGTTATTTTCGATCCATTATAATTGATGGGCTATGGAATTTTTTTCCGGACATACTTTTTTTTCGCCTGAGGCGATAAACAATCTATTATTTTTTGGCGGCAAGTCGAAACCTATTGTTTTCTTTCAATTTTAGCAATACATATAGTGGCAGCTGAGGGTGAAATAAACAATTTTTCTTTTTTGTTCTCAGGGTCAAAAACAATTTTTTTCTCTCCAAAAGAAATTCATAGAGAGCCAACCCCCCCCCCCCTCCTCGTTCAGTATAAGGATATGAAATTACATGTTCAAATATTAAAAAAAGATAAGTATACACTTTTATAAATGTCTGATTCCAATTATATCGAAAACAACATCATTCCTCTATCTTACATTGCATTATTTAACCTAAAATTCCTTCTAGCTGCGCATAGAAACAACTTGGTAAATTCCATGTAATGCATGCAGCAAGTCAAGGCCTACCTATGCAGTAGTTCATTGACTCTATGACATATATGCACCAGCGAGGATTTTTAAAGGTTACCTTCCATCTGTATTTAGCGAGATTAATATTTTACGATTATTTCACACACGATTGGTCAAATTTCTTACAGAGGAAAACTTAAGTCGTATTTATTCTGTGCACTGTACATTGTATTGACAATTTCTTACAATTCCAAGGTACACCACAGAGATAAACATAAAAAGGGGGAGGTGGTGGGTCTGATCGGAGTACGCAAACTGCGACCAGTACTATAAATAAGGAAGACCGTGCATAAGTTCAAACTGGTGTGGTATTCAATTTATATAAAGAGCAGAAAATGCACGCAAATATCTTAGTTAATGGACCATAATTCAAGTTTACATATTTTTTTTTTGTAATATCAAATATCAAATAAAAATAAGTTTCAAAATTCACCCCAGATAATATCATGAAATTTTATATTATATTAGTGCTAGTGTAAATTAAATGCTGTTTCTAGCACGTTCTTATCAAATTTAAGTTCCCAATTTCAACTACCACATGTCAATGCATATCAACATGATTGTTATATACATGTCATTGAACTTATACAACAAGTGATCAAGCTTTCTTCCGAATTCTACCCAATGGCATATTTTGGCATACTTGTAGAGTTTCTAGTTTACACGAATTGCTGACCGACAAAGTGAGACCCAAGGCTTCATGTTCTCGATGCAGGACATTTACCGTCCAGATCAATAATTGATTTAATATAATAGTAGGTTATACTAACCTTTCTTTTTTTATGGTTTTAGAAGGTATTCATGAGTAGCACAAGATGTACAGTGTAACTTGCCTAATTCGACACAGGAGTCGGGACCAGATAAAAATGTTGGATTAAGCAGGGTGTCGGAATACTCAGGGTTTTTTTCTGCAAGGATAGGCATACTTTTGGACCAGAACAATGTGTCGGTTAAGGCAGGGTGTTGGAATACTCAGGTGTCGGATTTATAGGCAGGTTTCACTGTTTTTCTTTCTTAGATGTAATTGTTAGGAGACGGTTGCTATGAATACAATGCTTTCGTTTTTTATCCTTTCTTTGATATTATTATTGTAAGACAGTTGTAACGAGTGACAATGATTTGGTTACTTGACCTTTCTTCTATGTACAAATGTACTTGTTGGTTTACGGTTGCCATGAGTAACACTATGATAGTTAGCTGACCTTTTTGGTGTTATTGTTTTAAACGCATACATTACAGGTTGAGCTGTTATTCCCAAGGGTATCACTAGCCCAGTAATGTGTTTGTGATTAAATTTTGCTTATACAAAACCTTAGTAATTATTTTAAAAAAGGGAATGTATCTTCCTTATGCAAAGCTCTGATTCCTTGTCTACCTTTGACTAAACTTTTTGTACCTTTTTGGATTTAAGCACTTCATCTTTTTAATACGCTTTTGATTTTCAGTAGTCCCGAGATTACTCTGATGTCCAACGGCTGTTTTGCCAGACAAGCTGGGGCCATGGGACGTCAGAGCTCGTCCCATATCAAAAAGTGGATATTTGCCCACCCAAAATAGATGCGCTGCTTCGTCGATTCTGGTGCCTACTGACGGCCTTGGAATTATATAAATCAACCATCAATCTGTTCATTTTTCATTTATCTCTTCATGTATGTAAGTTTCACCTTCCTGCTAGTCTTTATTTTTCCATATTTTAACAGTTTTCACAGAGACCCATCCATTTCGGCATTTTGCCTTTCATTTTTCAGATTTTCAGATATGTTGGCCTCGAGAAACACTGAAATACGCATCTGGCGCAGAACAAGTGGTACCGTTAATGATATTATACAATATCAAAAGTTTACTAACCTTTTTTTGATGTAATAGTTGTTAGACGGTTTCCACATCTTGGAATGTTACTAGGATACAATGGTAAAGCTATACTTGGTAGAATAACACCGGTAATTGAACAGTCGAAATCTGTTGGCGAGCCGACAGTAGACGGGGATGATAAATCGTCGTCCTCGTCTTCTACGTCGCTTATGCTGACTGTATTTTCAGATCCATTACTTTGCTCATTTATAACATTGTCTCTTTCGATTGGTTCTTTTTTAATTGTTATTTTTGGATTGATAAATTCACAACATGTTGCGATAGGGTCCGGCTCTTCCTTGATGGTCACTGTAGGAATGACCTCACACATATTGTCCGGAATCTAAAGTTTGAGAAAAACAAAGTTATTTGTGAGTCAGCAGTAAATCCTATGGTATTTTTTACACTAAACATAGATACCAGGATTGAAATTTTGTAAAAATCTACAAAAGACTCATTAGTGACGCTAAAATGTCAAATATATATATAGTTCAAAATTGAATAGAATAGAATAAAATATTCCTAGCATTTTTGCTAAATACAGCTAAGGTAATCTATTCCTAAGTCAGAAAAGCATAGCTTAGTATTTCAAAAATTGTGTCTTACTACATCTGCACTAAACGATAATTGGTCGAATTATTTCTTTAAATAACCACAGGTTACAAAATATGTAGATACCGATGATAAAAATATATTAAAAAACGATCGTCCACATATTAAAAACGACTACAAAGTATGGCAAAACAAAATCAAGCTAACCTTTTCATTTCAACTCAAATTCGTCGTCATTTTATTTTTAAAGATAATAATGATTGAATATACTTGTAATTTATAGTTCGTACAAGATTGAAAATGAGCTAGGACAAAGATAACTTTTTATATAAGTATAAACCACAAAGCTGCGAGAGGTTACTCTGACCCATTGTTTGTACTGTGAACCCTGATTAAACTGTACCCTATTTGTGCTAGTGAGAAAAAAAGCTGACATTCACCCCGCATAGATGTATAGTTGATTCGATACATCAACAGTTATTTATCAAATAAATCCAAAGTGCAAAACTTGGTCAGTAATAGACCAGGAACAAGTGTTTCGTAATAACGATGCAACATGTTACATGTTATATAAGATATGATTGATGTTACGAAAATCAACTGCTTAAAGGACATTTTTTGACAACATCATGTCCAAAAGTCATGAAATATTTATTTTAAAAATAAAAGAGTAGGAAGAAACGGAGGGGAATAAACTATGATCCTGTTTCAAAGGAAACAGAGATCAAAGCGAAATTGACAACAAAAAAAAGTAACAGTATTGATTGATATTTAATGCCATGCACTTACGACAGTAAGATCTGACTAAACCGAACCATTTCTGGACTTGAGATTTTGTTCGGTTTTGGCAGGTATTCGGTTTCATCAGGTTCACAGTGCATACAATGTGGTATGATTGGTCTTCAGAACAAGTTTTGATTAGACAGGTTTCCGGTTTATTCAGGGTTCGGTTAAATCAGGTTTCACTGTATTTCGTAGGCGGTCAATTTGAATTGGTGAAGGAGGCCAGATAGCCTGGAGTAAAACACCGATCTTCGGTAGGAAAACAAACTGACAATTGTAATCAATTACTGAAGATTGACGTCGAGCGCACAGGCCACATGCGAGATTCGAACGTTCGAACGTTCAACCTCGATGTTGACAATAGCTAACGAGGTCCCTTTAAGCGCCCAAAGCAAGGGAAAAAACTTATCAAAGGTCATGAGCTCAAGCAAGTATTCCAAGATTGCAAATTGATTCAATAATTTATTTTAAATAATCATTGTTTTTTTATTTTTAACTTCAAATATATTTTTGTATTTCTAACTGCTTCCTCTGATAGTAAGTATGATTGGAGGGTTTTTCATTAATTTATATCTGATTTAAATATACCAAAATATTCCTCTGTTAGTATTAGATATTATATATCTTACTTTCACATATCCTAAACGCGTTTTAGCTAGAAGTCAATAATTATTATACTTGAGTAACAATGTTTTTTTCTAAATAAACTAATTGACAAGAACAAATTAAGTAGATGTGAATAAACACGAAGGAACAAACTAAAACCAAATCCAACTGGACGAAACAAAACATAAAACGAGGCAACAGGACTCCAGTGATGCCGACACGCATCATTAAAGGTCTAATGGTCACTTCTTGATGTACAATGTAGCAATGCCTAAGCTTGTTTAATAGGTTAATACCACCATTGATTTTCACCTATAAGTCTGTTGATTTTGCACTTTTCAAAACATTGTACAGAATTTATCATTGTACAAATAAAGAAATACTTGTCATGAGTAAAGTTTATCCTGTCCAGTATCATAGACAAAATTTCACATAAGGTTTCATTTCGTATAAGAAAATAAACATGACTGCAAGTTAACCAATCAAATGTTCAGCCTTTTTCTTCATGTGAATAATCTTTTATTACATGCAGTAACCATGTAACCTCGAGTTTCCAAAATATTATATAGAGACACCACATGAAAAAAAAAATTGTGCTTAGAAACACCGAAGATACTCCGTGGCAAAGATTTTTTTACTGCAATAAAATATAGGACTAAACAAATTTCCTACCGTGAACTATCAAATTCAAGGGGGAAAAGTTTATTCGATATTTTTTGTAATCAACCGGATGTGACATACTATGCTTACGTATCATTACACCTTATAAGGTTGATGTCTGTTTCCCGATTGCAAAAATCAAAATTCAGTATAAAACATATATATGTAAGACTTCCACAGCAAGCTGTCAACTCACTTGATATTGCTATTTGTTTAGGTTCAGTGGCAAATATCACAAAGTGATAAAGCAAATCTTCACCCCAAGAATTGTAATAGTCGTTTGTCTTATAGGCATACGTACATTACTTCATAATAACTAACAATGTTAGCCTATGTTAAATATACCAAGAACTTCTTTATCATTAATTACTACATATTAACTAAAAATATTGACCTATGTTCAGCATACCACGAACTATTTTGTTATAAATTTCTACATTCTTACTAACAAGGTTGACCTATGTTAAATATACCACGAACTACTTTATTATCTGTCTAAATAAAAGCGCATATCTGCATTCTATGAAAAGATAAAACCTGACGCAAACCTTGGTCCATTTATCTTATCTAATTCTGTTTCTACATGTTAAACCATCAACGTTTATAGAACATAACGCAGACATTCTTTTCTACTATAATTGTACAATGTTAAAGCAAATTACATAGTATATGATATTATACTCATCGTATTTCTATATATAGACTTTTATTTATGCAGTGTCTGGATCAGGTTTCTTAATTAGTATAATTTGTCTGAAATTCGGATTGCGTAGGTTTTGAATATTTGCTCTGCGATATTACTGCTAAATTTGATATGGGTCAAACTGTTTACCCATATACCCTAGATTATGGACATATTTTTAGTTTCAGTGATAGAAAACTCAATACTTGATACAAACAGATGGCGTTATTACATACATGTTTTCTGCAAAAAGTTACGTTACAAAATCTATCAGTTTTAATCAACTTAACACTACACAGAAAACTAAAGACTGAGTCATATGAACGCAATCAAAACTAGATATTGCTGATATTCCGAACAGGTTTAAAGTATGTCAAAGAAAATGAAGTGTATATATACATGTAGGTCAAATGCAATTACTGTGACATTTTATAAACTTTTTTCAACATAATGTGATATAGTCTAAGATATAAACTTGCTTTGTACAATATCGACATCACAAGATAACAATAACTACGAAACATACTAGAGATCACAAGATAACAATAACTACGAAACATACTAGAGATCACAAGATAACAATAACTACGAAACATACTACAGATCACAAGATAACAATAACTACGAAACATACTAGAGATCACAAGATAACGATAACTACGAAACATACTAGAGATCACAAGATAACAATAACTACGAAACATACTACAGATCACAAGATAACAATAACTACGAAACATACTAGAGATCACAAGATAACGATAACTACGAAACATACTAGAGATCACAAGATAACAATAACTACGAAACATACTAGAGATCACAAGATAACAATAACTACGAAACATACTAGAGATCACAAGATAACAATAACTACGGAACATACTAGAGATCACAAGATAACAATAACTACGAAACATACTAGAGATCACAAGATAACAATAACTACGAAACATTCTAGAGATCACAAGATAACAGCAATCACGCAGGAAACATTACTCAATACACGTAACAAGCCCGGGTGTGCTTTTACGGATACATTACTCAAGAATGTTCTTTTTAAGAAGGTACATTGTTATTGCTACCATTCAAAACTTTCAAAGATCCATAGACTTTTTGTTGAGACGGATACGAAGAGCATTCCGTAGAATTTAACAGTTATATCATGCTTACAAGGGGTATAAAAAAGAAGATGTGGTATGATTGCCAATGAGATAACTTTCCACAAAAGACCAAACTGACACAAACATTAACAACCATAGGTCACCGTACGGACTTCAACAATGAGCAAAGCTCATACCGCATAGTCAACTATAAAAGGCCCCGATAAGACAATGTAAAACAATTCAAACGAGAAAACTAACGGCCTTATTTAGTATTTGCCAAAAATACGAGTTTCGAGGTACACAAATATCCCTCGCTTACAGGCGTTGGGAGTTCATTTACCTCTCGACCGGTATTTTTGGCAAATACTTCTTTTAAGCATGATGCTTTTGTATAGTGTACCGACTTCTAGATAATATTGAGAATAGTAATAGAGAATGTGTCAAAGCGACAACAACCCGACCATAGATCAGGTATCTTGTGAAGAGTTGTCTCATTGGCAAGCATAATGATACCACATCTCTTTTTTTTTATGGCAGTTGCTATTTGTCCGGCTAGCCGGACGAATAGAACCAGGTCTATTTGTCCGGCCATTACAATGCGCATGTCACTATAATATTAGTGTGTGCGTGTAATATATCTTCAGCAGCACAAGGGGGTAACACATGTTTGTAATCTTAAGTGTTATAAGGACCGAATCTTGTTACTAGTAATATTTGATTTTTTTTCTTCATTCTAGTATATAGTCCAATGTGGATAAACAATTCATCGAAAAAAATCATAAAATATCCTATATTTTTAATATAAGAAGAGAGAAGAAATTACTTGTAAAACAAATTTGAGATTATTTGTTATATAATATTCATTTTAAATCAGTAATTATCTTTTGATTTACGATAAGTTCAAACAAAACTAAGGTTATTTTACAATAAACTACAAAGAATTGAAAATTGATCATTTTAAGTCAAATACTAGTATGTCGATTGCGACATGTTTATGAACTTTATGTGACAGTGCAACTGACATTTCTGCACTACGATTCCAGCTTATTTGATCCTCTTTATTTCCCATTAATATAAAGATTAGAAATTGTACAATGTTTGGCCTTAGAAGGATTTTTGTCATACAAAAAAAGGGGGTTGGTATTAAAAGTAGAGGGACATGAACAGTTGATAATGATTATTTTTTTCTCCATTTTACAAATAGAAGATACATGCACTTATGTTTTAATTGATTCATAGGGAAATTCGATTATGATAATTCTACTTTAATTCAGGCGCAAAAATATAACACTTGCTATATTAGTAATACTTCATTCATTTTGTTCCAGACCAGAGCTTTTATCTACAAACCAAATAATGTCCACATGCATGTACACGTACATAATGAAGGAAATGCGAAATACATCGTGTTTAATCGACCGAATTAAATAGTAAACACTGCTTGTTGTGTTCCTTCCGTTTATCCTTTTTACACTAAATGAGGGTGTGGAATAACAAAATTTCTGAACTCCGACGAAGATTCCTATCGGAAATCTCTAAAGTAAATGGTAAAATCAAAAGCTAAAACACAACAAACGAATGGATAACAATGGTCTTATTCCTGACTTGATGTAGGCATTTTCCCATGTAAGATAGTGTGGATCAAACCCGGTTTTAATGTATTCTTTAATGTTTCTGGCCGTTTTCTCAATTTTTTATATGTTTTGCCAACTATTTTCTGTTTTTGATATTTCAGCACCCTTTTATCATCTAATATTTATTTTTGGGGGCTATTTTTCTCTTTTCTTGATATTTTGTTTGCCTTCATTCTGCACTTTTTGCTTATTATTATTTATTCTCTACATTTCAGAACCCCTATTATTATCTGTTCTTTATTTTTTGGGCTAATTTTCGTCATTCTTTATATTTGCATGCCTTATTTTTTTGCACTTTTGTGCTGATTATTTTCTAATCTGCATAACAAATGCAGACCCTCTTAAATAACACATTATTTAAACGGACCAGGAAGTAAAATGTGTCGGCTATATGTCTGATCCTATTGGAAATGCACAACAAAAACATAAATAAAATGTCATGCCATTGAATTGAACAATTTGTAACAGGTTGAAAAGATTAGTATGTGATATCTATATATTTAAATTTGTATTGATTTTAAGTCCTTCTGAGCTATACAATTGCTATAAACGGGCGCGTATCTTTCAGGGAAAACGGTGCGTGTTTAAATGATATGGTTTGAAAGGAGTTGGGAGAAATTAAAAAAAGTATGACAAGTGTTAAAATTTCAAATATTTTATCCATTATAAGCATTTCTTGGTCCATGACTAACTGCCATGCAGTAATCTTTAGAAATAACAATAACAAATAAATACAGAAGCATAGAAATATATAAATAAAAATATCATCAACTTCTGTAAAATGAATGTTGTAGTAAAAGTCTCCATGCTAAACTACAGAACGTAGGCTGCATACAACGTAATTATCCCACAATACAACTTCATCTCTGTATTCCTGATTTTTTTTCTATAATTTTTTTTCTATTCTCTACTTTTTGTCATTTTTTCTTAGTTCTTTCTATTTTATAACATTTACTGGTCACTCTTCGGCCAATATAATAGGTCCACTATGAAGTCCAGTAATGTATTTTTTTTTAATTCTCTAGAGAAAGTATATGGAGAGTTACATGTAAGATACATTGTGTATGTTAGATTCTTGCCATGTATTTCTTTTGTTGGAGGGAAACATTTTATTATGTGTATGAGCCTATGGCCTTTGTTATTTTTGTATACCTTTTAATTTTAGGCCTTTTATATATCTTTTTAGGTAAATATGACGCCACTTATCACTTAACTAATACATTGTTTGTGTAAGGGGCCAGCTGAAGCACGCCTCCGAGTGCGGGATTTTCTCGATGTATTGAAGATCCATTAGTGGCCATCGGCTGTTTTTGTTTTGCTCTTTGGTCGGGTTGCTGTCTCTTTGACATTATTCCAAATTGTATGAACATCAGTATCCAATAATAATACAATTACACTGTATATTTTTAAGAGTACAATTATATGCTGTGTCAATAATAATCTGTTCTATTTATATCATGCTTATCATAATTATATAATTTAATGTAAATATTAGATTTTTTTTTTTGCTTTATATGTTTTGCATAACATTAACATTTATAGCGAAATGTCAAAATTATAACATATGCTATGTTTTCTACTTTTATTTATAGAAAAACTGCATAAGATTACTGTATGAGGTTGGACAAAAAATATCGAATGAAATGAAATAAACCATGATCTGTGCGGAAAAATATTATTACTGCCTAAATCAAGGCAATTTTAAATCTAATGTAAGGGTCATGTAAAATATCATTTAAATTATGGAAAAATAAAAAATAAATCAAAAAGCATTGAATATTCTTAAAAATGGCATATTGAATGTTTGGAATTTCGCTTTTTCTATATATTACATGTATTTATCATATATTTAGTACAAAATACAGCTATTTTGTATATCTAATAAAGGTTCTTTTTTCCAGTCTGTATTACCTACCCTGTATCGCATACCCCGTATCGCATGGCTAAACCCGTATCGCATACCCCGTATCGCATGGTAAAACCCGTATCGCATACCTTTTTTTTTTTTTTTTTTTTTAAACTTAAGTCAGTTTTTTGGGGGTTTTTTTTGCTGAAGAATTTTTTTTCTATTAAAAAAATTTTTTTTTTTTTAAATATTAAAAAAAAAAAAAAAAAATATTAAAAAAAATAAAAATAGGTCAATTTTTTAATGACGTCATTGTTTGGTATGTAACGTCACGAACATCAAGTTTTACAACAATTTTTTTGGCACACTAAATGCAACTATAAAAAATACAAAACACTCAATAATACAATAATAAACAAAATATTTTCAAAACAACAGATTGTAAGGTAACCTAGGTGCTTCGTATAAATAATTGAGCAGTTATTTTAAATGTTTTATTGTATCGCATGGCTGAACATTTGAAACAAGACAAAAGCAGAACTGAAGGTAACCCAGTGCTATGGATCAGAAAACAGTTCATATAATATAAAACTCTTCTGTTGAAATATATGATAAAGCGTATAATACATGGCAAAATCCGTATCACATGCCGTATCACCCTCGACCAATATCATCCCTCGGGCCTAAGGGCCCTCGGGCTGATATTGATGTCTCGGGATGATACGACATATGATACGGATTTTGCCATGTATTATTCTCTATATAGTAAAGAAAAAAAAAAAAAAGTAAAATATGCCGTGAAAAGCATATACTAGTATATATTGAACAATTAAAATGATCCTTTGGGTACAATGACCAGCCAATTGTTCTATAATATGACAAATAAAAAGAAATACCAATTTATTTATGCACTGAAAACACTAAAATACTAGCATCTATTGGACAATTAAAAGTGTCTGTTTTGAATATAATGACCGACTAAGTATTTAATTGCATGTACATGTATATAATGCCCCCTTTAAAAATCAATCTGCAGTATAACTATTGCATAAATGGCATGTTGCAATGATTAACATGCTTTTTACATGTATGGATTTAAATATCACGTGTTAATTTTTTTTATCTAAATTTGACTAATTTTTATACACAAAATAGGTTTGTCTGGAACACCGTTAAACGGCTTACAAAAAAGAAAGAGGAAATGTGTGACCAATGTTATAAGACAGAAAAAAATAAACCGATAGATCCCCCCCCCGCCATTTTTTTTTTATATAAATTGAAAGCCATCTCGAACATATCGAATTCAACAATTAGTCTTCACTATGGAGAGCATATCTAGTCGTCACATGTTTCATGTGTATACATGTAGGAAGAATGCATTTTGTTTGACATGTCGAGTCCGGAGGCGATTCCGGAATGTATTTCACATGACCTAGACACGTGACATAGACTAAAACCTGAGGAAATATAGAAGTTGAGTACAAAAAGTTAAATAAAACTCAATACGTAACGATATTAGTACTCCTGATCGTAAATTCGTTGGGTACAAAACAAAAACATAAATTACATTTGTAACCATATACAAAGAATTTATTACAAATAACACACTTGTCTTAGGCCAAGAAAAGCTTTGTAGGGATCCCCTTGAATTCTGTTTGTTTGTCTGCCGGTTCTTTCTTTTTAATTTGTTCACATTATATTATGATTTGGAACCATCCATTGCTCAATATTTCGTACAGAACAAGTTTTATGTTTAAGACAATATGCCGAAGTCTTTGTTGTTGGCCTGCTGACTCACAGATGTAAAAATAAGAAGGTGTGGTATGATTGCAACGGAGACAACTCTCCACATGTGAAACCAAATGATACAGAAATTGACAATTCAGTATAGGTCAGTGTATGGGCTTCAACAATGGTCAAATTATATAATGCATAGTCAGCTATAAAATGCCACGAAATTACAAAGGTAAACCAATGCAAACGAGAAAACTAATGACCGAATTTATGTAGAAAATAATGAACGAAAACAAATCTGGTAAAGAGCTACTGACGACAAGTACTAAAGTCCAGGCTCCTGACCTGGGACAATGTGCATATGTAGTTTATGTATGCTAAAAATCTTTGTGCACAAATGCTACATGTAATCTTTAAAAAAAAATTGAAGCAATTAATTCCATATGACAGATAGACACGTATATGTTAAATATGAACGAAATTACTTAGAATATTAATTTGTTCTATATATCGTTGACATTTGCCATTTGATATTATACAGTTAGATTTCTTTGTGAAATTTTGAATCAGGTTATTTTCATCAATAATTATATATGTAAAATTGAGAATGGAAAATGGGGAATGTGTCAAAGAGACAACAACCCGACCATAGACAAAACAACAACAGAAGGTCACCAACAGGTCTTCGATGTAGAGAGAAATTCCCGCACCCAGATGTAGTACATTTGCACCTGATTGAAATTTCACAAAATTACACATTTATTTATAAAACTGTCTTGTTGCATTGTTAAATTATACAACTTAATACTAATGTAAAAACAAAAGTTTGGAAACCCTTAGAGAGCTACCATTTGATTTTTATGGGGGGAGGGGGGCTAGGATGAAATTTGAAAAAAATACTAGTAGGCAGGACAGGAGTTTTGAGTAAAAAAAAAAGGCAGGATGAGACACTTGCAAAAAAAAAAGTCAGGATGACAATTTATATATGTAAAAGTCAGGATAAACTAAAAAAAGAAAAGCAGGACCGGATGGAGTGAAAAATAAAAAGGCAGGACAGAGATTACAACTAAAAAAAAAACAGGACAGAATTATTCATCCTAGCCCCTCCGTAAAAATCAAATGGTAGCTCCCTTATTTGAATCATAGTTAAAATTTAGAAAACAAATCCACTTATGTATAAAATGCACATGTACATGTAAGATATACACAATCTGGTTATCTATAAACCAATGCTGCAATGTTAAATCTTACAATTCAATACTTATGATAATATAAATGTTGAGAAAACAATAATTAAACCGGATTATGTAGATCAAAATTAAGAAAACACATGCACCTCTAAGTGTAAAATGCACATGTAAAAATACACAATCTGTTTATCTATAAAACAATCGTGATGCAGTGTTAAATCTTACACTTTAATAATAATGAAAGTAATTAATAAACCGGATTATTTGAATCAAAATTAAGAAAACACATGTACCAAAGTATATAAAGTGCACTTGTAAGAATACACAATCTGTTTACATGTACCTATAAATCTATCTTGCTGCAATGTTAAATCTTACAATTTAATACTAAGTCTTAGTCTTATTTAAATGTTCAGAAAACCGATTTTTTAATCAAAATTAAGAAAACACATGTACCTAAGTGTAAAATGCACATGTAAGAATACACAATCTGTTTATCTATAATACTACTCATTACTAGACATCTTTCTGCAATGTTAAATCTTGTAAACAATATTTAATATTAACTAAATAATTAATAACCGGATTTTTGAAGCACAATCAAAATTAAGAAAACACATTTAATACCGAAGTGTAAAATGCACATGTAAAAATACACAATCTGTTTATCTATAAAACTGTATTGCTGCAAATTTATTACTTATAATATAAATGTTTAGAAAATTTTAATTAAACCGCATTATTTGCCATTATTGGAATCAAAATTAAGAAAGCACATGTACCGAAGTGTAAAATGCACATGTAAGAATACACAATGTGATTTAATAGGACAGTAACAATGTATACACGAGTGTAAAGAAGGTTATCATGACTTACCATGTAGAGAGTATTATGTAATATGTCGTACACACACGACATGGAGATATATGTAAAGTTAAATAAACCTAATAATCGTAACAGGTGAACTAACTATTGATATTATGTACAACGTAGTCCTCGTCCAATACATGTACTCGATCTATACTGCATATATGTTATGATATGATCCGAGGTACATTGTAAGTAATATAAGTTTGATTGATGGATAAAGGGGTCGGTGTTTATTGTCCATTGGCAAATATTACATTTTTTTTACGTAGTTATTTTCCACTTCATGTACTCTACGGTCTGGTCTGAGGATATAAACTTTTTTTTGTAGTTTGATGGATGGATTGAGGGGTCGGTGTTTAATGTCCAGTGGCAGATATTATATTCGTTGTTGTCGTCCAAATACATGTACTGTTATGATATGATCTTACTTTCATTGGGGATTGAGGGTCTAGTTGCAATTAATGTCCAGTGGCAAATATTATACAAGTAGTTTTTTTTTTGTCCAATACACATACTCTGCACCGATTCTATAATGGTATGATCTAAAGGGTATGATCTTAGTTTGATGGATGAATTGAGGAGTCGTTGTTTAATGTCCAGTGGCAGATATTATAAACCTAGTTGTCGCCAATACATGTAATCTTATGTTATGATCTGAGAATATGATCTTAGATTGATGGATGGATTAAGGGATCGGTGTTTAATGTTCAGTGGCAGAAATTATAAACGTACAAAAAAAAAAAGATTACATATAGTTGTCGTCCAATACATGTACTGTTATGGTCTGATCTGAGAATATGATGTTAGTATGGTTAATGGTTTAAAGGATCAGTGTTAAATGTCCAGTGGCAGATAGTATAAACGTACACACAAAATAGGTTTTACATATACATGTAGTTGACGTCCAATTCATTTAATGTTATGGGCTGCGCTGAGGATATGATCTTAGTTTGATGGATGGATGAAGGGCTCGATGTTTAATGTCCAGTGGCAGATATTGAATACATTGTTGTCGTCCAATATACATGTACTCTGCAATTATATTTTATGGTATGATCCGAGGTGTGTGATCTAAGTTTGATTGATGGATTGAGGGGTCAGTGTTTAATGTCCAGTGGCAAATATTACAATTTTTATACGTAGTTATTTTCCACTACACATACTCTACGCCGATTTTGTTATGGTATGAGTAGACTGGTATGATCTAAAGTGTATGATATTAGTTTGATGGATTGAGGGGTCGGTGTTTTAAGTCCAGTGTCAGATATCAAAAACGTACACTCAAAAGAAGTTTTACATATTTATTGTTGTCGTCCAATGCATGTACTCTACAATGTGTATAATCTGAGGATATGATATTAGTTTGATGGATGGATTAAAGGGTAGGTCTTTAATGTCCAGTGGCAAATATTATTTTGTTATACATACATGTAGTTTTTGTCTAATACATGTAAATGAACTCTATATCGTTTATTTTATGATCCGAAAGTATTAGTTTGACGGATGGATTAAGGGATTGGTGTTACATGTTCATTAGCAGATATTTTAATTTATATACGTAGTTATTTTTCACTACACATTCTCTACGCCGGTTTGGTTATGGTATGATCTAAAGTGTATGATCTTAGTTTGATGGACTGAGGGGTCGGTGTTTAATGTCCAGTGGCAGATATCAAAAACGTACACTCAAAAGAAGTTTTACATATTTATTGTTGTCGTCCAATGCATGTACTCTCCAAAGTGTATGATCTGAGGATATGATATTAGTTTGAAGGATTGATTAAGGGGTAGGTCTTTAATGTCCAGTGGCAAATATTATTTTTTTATACATACATGTAGTTGTCTAATACATGTAAATGTACTCTATATCGTTTATGTTATGGTATGATCCGAAAGTATTAGTTTGACGGATGGATTAATGGATTGGTGTTTAATGTTCATTAGCAGATATTTTAATTGTTATACGTAGTTATTTTCCACTACACATACTCTACGCCGATTTTGTTATGGTATGATCTAAAGTGTATGATCTTAACTTGATGGATTAAGGGGTCGGTGTTTAATGTCCAGTGGCAGATATAAAAAACGTACACTCAAAAGAAGTTTTACATAATTATAGTTGTCGTCTAGTTCATGTTCTCTACAATGTATATGATCTGAGGATATGATATTAGTTTGATGGTTGGATTGAATGTATATAATGGCCAATGGCAATAATAAAATTTTATGTACGCACTTGTTTTCATATACCTTACTCTATTTATTATTTGTTGGTTGCTTATATAGCATCTAGTTGCACGTATTGTATGCATGTCTAAGAAGATCTTCATATTCAAGCACACCGTATATAATATATGATAAAAACAATTATGAAATTCTTTTGGCGAATAAAAAAAAGCTAGATAAATATATGGATTAGTGTTTATAACGTCCAGTGGCAAACATAATGTGCATAATTGTTGTCCAACTCATTTACTCTACACCGACAAAATATAGTGCATAGTATGATAACACAGATCAAGTGTTCTGTACAAATGTATGAATATACTCGGCAAAAAGGGACATCCAAATCTAAAAATCTTAAATTGAAGATTTGCAAATATTTTACATCTCATATTTTCTAATTACTTTTTTGACTGATATATATATGCACATTACAGTTGTTACTGATAAAATATGAAATTATAATGAAAAGAAAAATACATTATGGTTTTGTTTGTTTTATTTAACTTTGTCTATTGTTTCCCTATTTGTGATAACAATTCTTTTCCTACCATCAGACCATTGAACCCATTACTTATATATAAATTGTTTAATTCCCTTTACGTCTGTTTGTAAGAAACAGGAAATGGCTATTCACGTATTTAAAATATGTTTACTTGTAGATAAGAACCAACTTTAAGAGTTAATTTACATTTTGTGTGATGTCGTGGCTATATACAGTATATAGGTACATGTTTTTTGGTTAAAGGTCGTACACCGACCTATATATGGTTTCTTAGAACATATAAGTCATTTGATCTATGGTCGGTGTGTGTCACGTTGACATATCATACCGTACTCCTAATTAACACGAAAATGTCAGTCGTTATATTCCGCCGATCTCTGACTAGAAAATGTCAGTCGTTATATTCCGCCGATCTCCGACTAATCTCCGATTGCTACCGGCTATTGGCCGCAGAATTATTCAAATAAACACTTAGTTACATTTGATGCAATACATAATTTAACTAGAAAAGGCTAACCTCCGACTCCCTCTTTACGGTTTTTACTTAATTTAAACAATGTAAAGGTCATCTTAAGGAATAAAATTAAAAATAATTACAGTGACTGCTATAAGGTTGATTATCATGCACCTAATTACAATGACTACCTTGGAAAATAATCAGCTGAACACATTGACTACACATGAAATAATCATTCGACTACACTCACTACCGACAGAAATGATCGGCTGATTACCCGGACTATCTGGGGGAATAATCAGCTGATTACTTTGACTACTAATGCATGAAAATAATCAGCTGATTACTTTGACTACCAATGCATGAAAATAATCAACTGATTTATTTTACATTTATTTAAAGAGACAATTTTGATATTGATACATTAGAACTACTAAATATGACATTAGAATGTAAAATGACTCGCTACCCATTATATCTATTTTGAGAGTTAATAAGTTTTTACAACTTGATAAAAATATTAATCTGGAAATCATACCTCCATTTTTATAAATTTGGTTTTATTGCCAATGATGCAATAATCCAACAGAGAAAAAATGACGTCAACGTTATAGCAAGTATATGTCAACGTGCGGCCTTGGTCTACTGTGCTATTTCTATATTCATAAAAATAAGTAAACGATATCATTCTTTTTTTTTACGCAGATATAACACAAGACTCAACATGTACACAAAAGTTTGATGTTGTATTTAATTTGATATTTTATATCTTAATACTTTTTTTGCAATAAAAATTGAAATACACATCATATTTAGAAAGACTCTGGCAAAAAAGAGTAAAATTCCATTTATTTGAAATGAAATTTTTCTGTTTTCTACCAGAATCTGTTCAAATATGAGCGATCAAAAACCGAGGTTTTCAATATATATGTGTGTATATTAAATACTTTCTTACAGTAGAACACATTTAAATAAAATTGTTTTTAAATGATAATTGTTATAACCATGGAAGTCAATAATGCTTCCATGTTATAGACGGCGTGCACAAAGTTGACGGCAACTGTAAAATGCGCTTTTTCAATAGCTTTAAACAGATAAGTTTATATGTATTTATAATATTTTTTGAAGAAGAATATTGTATCATGATTAAATTATGAATGCATGCCATAAGAATCCACATTACTAGTAAGGTAAATTAATATTTAATCTATAAAGCATGAAACGGACATATAGAAAACGGCAAAAAATCGGTGTAACTTGTAACATTAAATTAGCATAAAATAGAGTTTTTGACCTAAAATTTATACAAATTTAACATTCTATTCCAAATTTTCGTATAATAGAATTGTTCAGATTCGGACTCTGACATTATATGAAATTTACCGCAAAAAAATCAAAAACGACCATGGTAGATATGCTTAGAATGATCTTAGTTATGTGTAAGAAGTAGTAATTTGGAAGGACTAATAATCAAAATGGAAGAATCGGTAAGAAAAAATATGTAATTGCTATTTTTTTATTTTAAAATAACTTGGTATTCGAAATGTGCAAAACCATAGGTTTAATAAAATCTGCAACATAAGAATGATTCGATAGTCCATACTGAACACCTGAATTTTTTAAATGTCCAGCTATTATGGTACATTCTAAAGAAATGGCGTTTTGACACTGTTTTCTGAAAAGGATCCACGAGATCGTCGCTACTTATTTCCATAATACTGCTCGTAGCGAATATTTATTTATATTTTCAAAATGTGCATTTGCTGCACTTTTTTGTTCGAAAAAAAAAGAAATATGTTGAACGTGAATGTTTAGAATTATGTGGTAAACTGAGTGTCCAGTGTTTTTGTTACGCTGACGTTTTCTGAGGGAAAATACCGACGTCGTAAATGGTTTTTGTAATTTGAAGACGTTACATTTGTAGACTCAGCTTTGTGCACGCCGTCATAACATAGTTGGCAAAACACTCCCTACTATTTATCTAAAGAACTTTTTAAAAATATACAGGTGTTTCAAGCTTGTCTTTCTATTATAAGAAGCCATCTGTTCATCAAACCATATATCTGTATAATTACAAAATAAAAATATATGCAATCGTCTATTTGACTTATACACATGTAGTATCCATTCTAAATACTAGACTATTATTTTTTTATAGAGATATTAATCAACTCGCATACTGTTAAGAATTTAGAAAAAAATGCGATTTTTCAGCCTGTAGTAAAGTTATCAAATTTTAATACTTATAATACTTATTTAGTATTAAAAACAGACAACAATAAATAAAAATAGAAAATCACCAAAAAATTAAACTCGGTAAAACAAAATATACTGCTATGCTATAAATGCTGTTGTTCAATTCAACTTTTTTTACGGGGCCGATATACATGATATATTGCCTGGTATCCTTAATATTACATAGGCAAGCTGGTATTTAAAACAGTGTATATTGTAGTACATACAGTTCATTATTTCATTATAATCCCTGTTATTCATAAGTGTATGCGTCAGTGCGTCACTCAATATTATAGTGCATACAGTTCGAGGTTACTGGGATAATAACTTTTGATGGATATGCAGCGAACTGTTGTGTTGATTTAAATACATAGTTATATTATAGTTTAAGGTTGACAGCAATATCAGTACAGATACAGTATTCTTAAAATTAGGGGGGACACGAACAAATACCGGCTAGCGGAGCGAGGTGGGAAATTGTCGGACGATTTATGATGAAAATAAAACATGTAAAGCGTGAGAAACTTTGGACATTAGAGTGCGTGATATACAGTTTGTTTTAAATTTCCCGTCTAAACGTTCATTTCAAAATCTCACTCCAAAATAATGTTATGTGGATATTCGATATTCATTCTCGGGTACATTCAGCCATTAGAGATAGGTATTATTTAAATGTTGCAAGTCCTTCAGTAACCAAAAAGACAAACCGCTTGTAAACTTTCTCCATAAATTGGTACCACTACACACTTTTGTTACGGAATGACTGAAATAGAGATTCTGTCGATGACGAGTCGACATAACATAAAAAATGTGGTGCACACTGAATAATCTTCAAAGTGTTAGGTATAGAAGTCTGCATCACAATTTTGAGGTAATTTAAAAAAAACAAAAAAAACAGAAAAAATATTACAGATCAGTATTCGTTATAAACTTATTATGAATTCCATCTTTAAGGATCAAATTGTGCAAAATCTTCGGTGACGTCAGGGTCAGGGTTTCATGAGAACATACAATATATCAGCTTATAGACAAAAATGTTAGTCGCAATCAGAAGACGTGTTTCATCCAAAATAATAACATTAAACAACAGAAATACATTTTGAACTTTTGCTAAATCCCTTGATACCACTAAATCTATAGAAGTTCTAGGTAGACTATTGAAAAATCTAGTACAATACCGAATTTCTAATGTATGTTAGTAGTTATCATAGACGAATCCCTAATAAACTATCCTCATAACCTTGTACAAAGTCACAAGATTATCAATTGACCCGATTCCGTGTAAGCCATCATCATAACTTAGTACATATTCGTGTGAGTTATTGTATCCACTCCGGTACGAATGGACCAGATCCATGATCAACTATCCCAATAAAGTATAATCAATGAACAAACATTTAATCCGATAATACGTGGATATTTCTACTTTCTTTGGCGTAGAAAGTAGGCTTCAGATAAAACTCAAGGAAACGGCATTCACAAAAAAAATATGAAATAACAAAACAAATAATCAATACGACTAGACAAATTTATTTTCAAGATAAATTTAAAAAAAAAAACTAGACCGGAGTTTTTGTATTCCATATTTTTAAACAAGTTGTCTCCATTTTTTTTTGGGGGCTATACCTTTTTCAAATTTTAGTGTTCCATATGCTCAGTTAATTTTCTCTTTTTTAATTGTTCTTTATTGCGTAAACCCCATGAAGACCCTCATATATTTTGATAAAAGAAGATAAAATAAGTTTAAAACGTGCGCAAATACGGAACAATCCATTATACCAACCGCGCAAATACGAAATAATCCATTATACGAACCGCGCAAATACGAAACAATTCATTATACGAAGCGGTATCACTAATTTAAGATACAAAATGTACATGTAAGTAGCGAAAAGAAGAATAATTTGGCGACAAATAGCGACAAAAAGCCTATTTAGCGACAAGAAATCAATTTTTTTATTCTATTTTATTCCAAAAAATATTTAAAAAAAATATGCAAAATATATGCTATGAAAACATTTCAAGTTCACCTGACTCAAGTTGAGCATACATGTAAATGTAAGTTGATCATACGTTGGATAGAACCAGTTGTTAATATCCGTGTAATTTTGGCCCCCTATGGACAGTTGTCTCATTGGCAATCATACCGCATCTTCTTTTTTATATACATTACCTTGGTCGTATTTGGCACAAATTCTTGGAATTTTGGGTCCTTAATGCTCTTTAACTTCATACTTGTTTGGCTTTCTAACTATTTTGATATGACCGTCACTGATGAGTCGTATGTATAGACGAAGCGCGCGTCTTGCGTATCACATTTTAGTCAAGAACTATACGAAATAAATTTGACTGGACCGAAATAAATATAAGATAGATTAAATGATTGATTGTTGGTGTTTGAATGACACTTTTATCTCAATAAGAAAGCAGATTTTGTAGGAGGAGGAATACAGCGTTCCCGGATAACTGACAATTCAAGTTATTTAAAGATTAGAGGGGTTTGAACCACCAACCTCAGTGTTGTGCTTACAGGCTTGTGATACAGAAGATGACATATTTAGACCACTCGACCACATAAGCCATACATTGCTACGTCTTTGTAATTGACAACGGCTTTACAGTTTCAAAGGGGAGTACAGTTATAGGATTTATTCAAACTTACTCCAAAACTTTTACAAAAGTCTTAATCCACAAGCATTAGCCCTACCGTGTGTCATAATTTTTATGTTTGAAGTTGACTGTTAAATCACTGTCTTTCATTGCAACCGAAGTTAAAATATTCTCGATCTAGCATATTAAACTAGAATGCCATAGTCAACTTAGACACAGAAATGCAATGCTAGCAGATAATATAAAAATATAATTCAAATGTTGAAATCAAGATTATATAATGTAACATACTTTCAAATATCTATTGTTGAAATGAAATTCTATTAAAAATTAAAGCATTTTACGCAAGTTAAAAAAAACTATCGTTTCTAGAATTATGTAATATTCATCTAGATTGAACGTAAAATTTTAATCTATAACGCTGCAAAAGGAGGATATGGATGGTATGCATGGAGTTGACGGAATAAAGAACAACGAAGGGTTCACATATCAAGAAATAGAACTACAGTGTATGGACAACACTTATAAAAAATGGAGAATAATAGTCAAAACTGATAAAGAAAAAAGGAAAAATATAACATAAATTAAAGACTGTCGAAATGAGACTCCCCCTCTCAGATTCCCATAAAAACATTTTAAAATTTAGCTTCTGATTTGATCCAATGTTTTTTTCTTCTTCTTTCTATATTCTGATTTATGTAAGCTTATCACGGTCTGGATAATATTACAAATACAACTAACAAGTTAAAATCTTTCGAAATAACAAAAAAAACCAAACACATAAATATGTATCTTATTTTGTTATTTCGAAAGATTCGAAGTTCTTCCCCTAAAATGTTTTAGAGAATCGATAGGGAATTCCGATGAGAAATAAAAGTAACATTAATTTATCACATTCCTATATTTCTTACTTGAATACATTTTATTATAATTTTTTGTATATCAAAGTAGAAACAAAGACTGAAAAAGGATTGATTTATGATAGACAATCAACTTGTTCTTATTTTTGTTATTTCAGGTATTCCGATTGTACATTTTCCTGACTTTCAAGGCGAACAGTGTTATTACTATTGTATAGTTTATACTCAGAAACTTACAAAACCTTTGAATAGACTTATTAAGAAGGAATATAATTACGATACTGTTGTCAAGTCATTAAAGATTGCATATGTTGGTGTTAATATTGAGTCACTGATAAGGTCTTTGCGTCGGAACTAAACACATTTTTTCTAAAAACAGCTGTTGGCATGACACGGGTTGTGTTCTTCTCATATATGTTATGATGGTATGATACTAAACTCCTAACGGGAAGGATTGTGGCTGATGTTCATATGATGAAATCATAATCTTCAGTCAGTTTAGTTGAAGTCTGGAGCTGACATGTCAGTTAACTGCTAGTAGTCTGTTGTTATTTATGTATAATTGTCATTTTGTTTATTTTCTTTTGTTACATCTTCTGACATCAGACTCGGACTTCTCTTGAACTGAATTTTAATGTGCGTATTGTTATGCGTTTACTTTTCTACATTGGTTAGAGGTATAGGGGGAGGGTTGAGATCTCAAAAACATGTTTTACCCACGCCGCATTTTTGCGCCTGTCCCAAGTCAGGAGCCTCTGGCTTCTGTTAGTCTTGTATTATTTTAATTTTAGTTTCTTGTGTACAATTTGGAAACTAGTATGGCGTTCATTATCACTGAACTAGTATATATTTGTTTAGGGGCCAGCTGAAGGACGCCTCTGGGTGCGGGAATTTCTCGCTACATTGAAGACCTGTTGGTGACCTTCTGCTGTTGTTTTTTATTTGGTCGGGTTGTTGTCTCTTTGACAAATTCCCCATTCCCATTCTCAATTTTATACTGTATTGAATTCAAGAGTAAAATTGAGGGTGGAAACTTGGAATATGTCAAAGAAACAATAACCCGACCAAAGAGCAGAAAACAGCCGAAGGTCACCAAAGGGTCTGCAACGCAACAAGAAAATACAACATCTTGAGATGGGTCTAAGCTGGCCCCTTAATAAGAATGTGTACAAGTACAGTAATGTGGAGTGTTTGAACTCATAATTATTGAAGTCAAATTTAAAAAAAACCCATTGAAATATTAGATTTGCTATAAATTAACTCTGTATCAAGTTAACAAAATAACATAACGTTGAGCTTTAAAATCGAACAAAGCTCTTATAAAAAAAACCCACTGTCTGCTATATCTTGGAACAGGTCAACACTATATATTACTTTAATGAAACTTTTGAAGAAATAAAAGACTCTTAAAACAAAAAACAAAACAAAAAACACAAAACATGCGTTTACATGTTAAACTATACGGGATCAAAGTCTTTGACACATTTTTCGAATTGTGCTCTTACTAGTACTACTTTAAAATTTAATTTGCGTTTTAGAATGATGTTGAAATTTATCGTGTCCTAGAAGTCTTTGTTAGAATTAGGGGAAAGAACATAAAATACGACTATCACAGTACCATTTTAACAACACGGTAGATACATGCGCAGTCAAAACCGTGTAAACCAAATTCAATTGGTTCTTATTTAATCTGAATTATAAAAACAAATGCATGTTAACTTATCTTAAAAACTTAATTTATTTTAAAAATGGTAAGACAAGATGAGATATCACATATACACGTACATGTATGTTAGTAGGCAGGGGCGGATCCAGACATTTTTAAAAAGGGAATCAAAACCCAGAATAACAAGGGGTGTTCCCCATTTAAATGCATTGATCGTATACAAATGTGTGTTTCAACCCCGGATCCCCCTTCCCCGAACCCACCGCTGGTAAAAAAGCATTCAAACAACACACAAAAAAACCAAAACATAAAATATATGTGTCCAACAACAAACAGAAAAGAAAGTGGCAATAGAAACATGTCAAGATAAAAAAAACAGAAAAAAAGTTTAACGTGCAAGAAAGTTGTACATATTTTAAACAAAATAGTTTCTCCGCATAACTGTAGTTTTTTTCAAGTAGTACACTACATAATTACTGTTTGATCAAATGAAACCTTCAGGACTAGGGATCATTGCAGAACACTTGTTTAAAAAAGTTGAAATTGATACAGGAGGGCATATTTGCCCTGTTGCTCAGATCAGAGGTACCTGATTTTGTACTGTCCAAAAGTCGGCCCTCTAATATGCAATTAAACTTATATAATGTTTTTCAACACAGATAAGGAAAAGATATAGTTTTGACATGAAATGAGGCTAATTGTCTGACAAAACCTTAAAGTTTACCATTCAATACATACAGAAAAACTGCAATAGTTTTTAGTTCTGTAAATTGGTAACTAGTCATGCTTTGTCTATTTCCTTTTATTTTAAAAAGCACACGTTGCCTTTATTAAAACTGGAGCAACCGCTCCTCAAATAAGTAAAGCAGTTTCTTAAAATATAATCATTAAACGGTCAACTACAATATACTGGTGTACTTACAGTTGGTCAAAGTTTCCAAAGTAATTTAAAGACACCAGCCTCGTTGTAAAAAGTAGATATTCAAGAATGAAATCAATTGCCAAGCGAATATATATAAACGGGACTTCTACATGTATGCAAGCAGATGCACTAATGTTACTGAGAATTAGGACGGTTTGGTTTTATAGGACGAAACATTAATGTATACTCATATATGTAATTTAATATTTGAATTTCTATAATTTACATCAAATAGGGTTGTAAAATATAATAAATGGGAGGAGCTTAATGTTAAGGAAACTCTATATACTCATTTATCAATTGGAGTTTCCAACTTATGGTGACGTAAACATTCGCAAAATGGAAAGACTATGTATCTACGTGTAAAACGATATTGTTTCTATTGAACGGTTTAAACTTATTTTCTGGCACGATCGTCCTGTTTTATATCTCTACCATATACAAAAAAAAAACACACCACCAAACAAGCAAAAATAACTTCAAAAAAACATTAATATGGTCATAATTTTTTATCAGAAAATGAAATATCTTATATAACCTTTTTCAAGTTATTCTTGACTTATGGCTTATTTAATTATTTTTTTTGGATGTTTTTGAGAATTTCAATCGACCAAGGAAAACAAGGAAAAGGAGAATAATTTAATTCTATTTTTTCCCTTCAGTTCTTAATGAATAAACTACACAAAATGTATGTAATTTTAAAACATAATAGATTTTCAAACTTCAGCTTTTTCTGTAAATAAAAATATGAGTTGGGGAATAAAGTCATCAATTTTATACGTACATTAATATTCCTATGTAATAGTATATCGAACCAGTTCCTACTTTTTCCATTCAAGAGCGCTGTTTAAAAGGAACAAACTTTACTAAGATTACTTAGCAAAGATGTTCTTAAATATCAAAATCGAGAATGGAAATGGGCAATGTGTCAAAGAGACAACAACTCGACCAAAGAGAAAAAAACAACAGAAGGTAACTAATGGGTCTTCAACACAGCGAGAAATTTTGACCCTTCAGCTATCTTTGCATTGGCACTTACACAGCGAAGAGTTATACTGACCCATTCATCTCCTTGTGTCTTTGTTCTGAAGTCGGTAAGACAAAGAAAAATGAATATGACAATTAGAAAAAGGCGCATGATCTTCTTCTTTTTTTAAACTCAAGCTCAAAACAGCGTAACATAGTTGAATATGAAATTGAGAATGGAAATGGGGAATGTATCAAAGAGACCGCAACCCGAGCAAAGAGTAAAAAATAAATAGCCGAAGTCGACTGATGGGTCTTCAACACAGCGAGAAAAATCTTGCTACCGGAGGCGGACTTCAGTTGGCCCCTATACTATGTAATAGTTGCCACCTCCTTATACCTGAGATGCATCAGCCCTTAAGATATTAGAGGACTACATGCTGATGTACATAGAAGTAACACACATTACTTTTTATCTTTTTCCTTGTTTTGAAAAATAGAATTATATCTGATTAGACAGGTATGGTGTTATCATCGCCATTTTTCTACTTTCTGAAAAATGTTTTATAGTTTTATGGATTTGGAATGAAATCAAAATTACGTCTATGTTTCTGGTATCCAAATTGTCCTTTGTATTTAAATGGCATTATGAATCGCTGTACTATCTTGTTTTTTTCTGTGTAAATTTCCATGCGTAACCTGAAGTTGATGCCAATAAATGATAACACTGGTCTGTAAATAAATATGTTGCACTCAATGATGAATGATACATATAATGTAACTATTACAATCAATTATCAGACGAACAAAATGCTAGATGACAATGTACATGTACCCTGCATTGATGATAAGCAAACCAATTGTCAACACCCCAAGAGTGACTGGGGTATATAAATAGGGGCACTTGGTCTTCTCCCGACCGGCAGTAAAAAGCTTGCTGAAGTGGGGCGTCCGTTTTGGCTGTGCGGGATGTATCAAGTTCGCAGTCACGTCCGGTCAGAAGGGGGACGTTAAATCCGATGCCTCGTGTAAAGAGAGTGCTACGCTTTTTGCACGTTAAGAACCCTTGCAACAACTCTTTGATGAGTCCATAGGTGGCATGTTGCAAGGCAAAATTGCTGTCCCTATCCAATATAGTACCCTCATTTTCTAGTGGCAGTCCAAATTTCAACGACCATGCATCATCCCAGATGGCCTCTATTGTATCAACCTACCTATTGTATTTATTGTGAACTTGTTCTCGTCCTGAATACGCATGATATATTTGCCACTGTACATTAAGCAACCAACAATCAATCAATCAACCAATTGTCATTATTTTATTAATTATTTAAACTTAAAAACGGAGAAACGAATGCAGCTGCACACCATAGACTGGCTTATTAGCCAGAACTGCTTTCTTATCGTAAGACTTGTAGAAAACTCCGTCCGTCGGAAAAAATATTAACTTGAGCAGTTTTATACCTAGATCCTGAATTGTTATTCAATAAACTAATTATATAGATCATCAATATCTGATCATCACCGTTTATGGACCACACTATACGATCACCAGACACTACCAAGTAACAATTTTATCCTCACTGATTTTTAGATTTATTGAAAACATCCAAGTACTCGCATACTCAAGCTGGCGACCAATGAAGCTAGCCACCAATTCTATCGACCACTCTCGTAAGCAATGAGAATTAACATGTCAAAATCTGTGGGATCGTTGTTCGGAACTTAATAAGATAAAAAAAGTTTAATAAGACAATTATAAAAAAAGGAATATTGTCATCTTCTTTTAAATTCTTATCCAACATGTCCAAGCGCAAAACAGTATAAAACAGTTGGATATACAATTGAGAATGGAATTGGGAATGTGTCAAAGAGACATCAACCCGACCAGAGAACAGAAAGCAGCCGAAGGTCAAAGGGTCTTCAACACAGCGCCACAATCCCGCAATCTCTGGCGGGTCTTAGCTGGCACCTAATAAAAAATGTGTACTTACTCAATGAAAATAAACGTCATACTCAAATCTAAGATAATAGATAAAGGAAGATGTGGTGTGAGTGCCAATGAGACCGCTCTCCCATTTTATATAAAAATAAACCATTATAGGTCAATGAACGGCCATTAACACAGCCCTGATATTTTATATACATGTAAGTATGTACTAAATCTAATCAGATAATAAATGTAGCTTTTTTTAATTTCTTATCTCGTTTATTTGTTTTCGTAATTATGCAGATGTAGGAATTAAGTTTCGCAGGTTTATCAAGTTTATTGTTTTTAAAGAAGATAATTTTGGAATCAATATATAACCTGGAAACTTCTTTTGTTTGCATTTATTTTGGGAAAACCCATTACTGAGCTATTGAAATGAAAAGCTGATACTGATACTGTGCATATATATCCTTTAGTACTTCATTCATAATTTGAGGGTCTAGAAAGGGGTCCTTCATTTCTTTAATCTTTAAAATATTTTTACCATTTTTCAATTTTCTTAATTTATTTTGCTAATTATCCTCTAATTTTGTTTGATTAATTTTGTTTATTTTATTTCACTATTCTTTATTATGATTTATCGGCTAATTTGTTTATGTCGATTCTTTATTTTCCCCTTTATCTCCTCCATTATACTCTATATTCGGCAAACCCCATATATACCCTCTAATCCTGCCTTTTTTCTTTAACCTTCTTACTCATAATATTAGTTTACACAATACGTGTCTTTTTGTTTTGTTTTCTTTGACACATCATTAATATCAATTTCACCTTCAATAAGACCACAACACATATTTATTCTCTTGATTAATAAATTATTCAATTGTCATACATGGTCCAGTTCTTTATTTGGACTTGGTATTCCTTGTTGGTAAAATGGGAATCCGAAAACCCAAATTTTATCATATTAATAGAAGATAATGTAATGCTAGGGCGTAGACCATTCGTCTTTAAATTCTCTGTACAAGGATACAAATCCTTGCTCTGAACAAGCATTTTTCGACTTTAATAAAAAATAATACAATAACATATTTTCTTCCAAAACAAACAATGGAAAGATATCTTAAAACTTTAATGTTTAATTTTACTTTTTTCTTACTTTTTTTAAGTAAGACAAAAGACAATATCAATGGGTCTACACCCTAGCTTTTACATTATCTTATATTAATACATTGTATCTTTTAATAATATCAAAAAAAGTGTGCATGTGTGTTTAAGTATAATCCATTGTACTCTGTAATGTATTTTTGCAGTATACATTGTGCAACAAAAACACATTGGATAACATGTGCATGTTTTTAGCCATCCGTATTTTCCTATAAAGATTTGTTTAGAATCATCTATATATATTTGCACGAGGCTAAGGCACAGGTGTAATTAATGCGAGCTTTAACCAAAATAAGACATTTATTGCAGGGTAAAATTAATTAAGAAAATTCAAAATGTACATTTCATGCACAAAAATATGACCTGTTGGTTGGAATTACTGTTATAATTTTCATATTTATTTCTTGGAAAGGGGGGGGGGGGTAGTGAGTGTAGTGTAGTTCATGGTATCCCCATCCATCTATTGTATTTATATTAGGCATCAAAACAACGAAGTTATAGAATTTATGTGATATCATCGAAAAATCATTGATTATTTAAATTTGTGAAAACTATAATACTTCAGATAGGATTTTTATACAAAAAAGCATAATTGAAGGAGAGTCTTCAAACTTAAGGATAGCGGTTTTCCGATTTGTAAAGACGTAATTTTAAACTTTTTGAAATTATGTCATTCATGAATAATTCCTTGTTGATTATTTCTTGATATTGACGATTAATTTACACGCTTATCATTGTTACATATATCTATGTTTTATCTATTAAACTTTTTTTTTTATTAAACCACGTAGGAATAAACATAACAAGATAATGTACTATGACCACCTGATAATAATCTTTTATCTTGAAAACAATTTCTGCTCTTGTAATATATATTATGATTTAATAAGATAAGCATAATGATTTCAGAAACTTTATTCTAAAAAACAACCAAATATCTATTGCAAAGATATACTAGATAGATATTTCAAGATACAAAGAACATTATGCTTGGCATTGACCTTGGTACAAAAATGCCATTCAAACTTGGATTTGAGGTACCTCATTTCTATTTTTTCATTTTTTTTTATTTTCAATTAGGTAGGCCATTTTTCTCTCGCTATATTTTTTTTTTGCTTTATCCATTATTCTCTATACTCTAAATTTTTTTATTCTTAGCACTCCATTTTATACTAATTCTTGAATTTCAGCATATTCTTCTCAATTCATTAATTTATTTTGCCCTTTATTTTGGACTTTTTGCCAATCACTTTCTGTATTTCAGCACTCTATTATTCTCTTTTTTTTCTTTTTTTTTTTACCTATTTTACTCTTTTAATTTTATTGTCTGTCGTTAATTCTGCATTTCTTTGTTCAATATTCTGTATTCTAAACACCATATCCACACCAACTTCATGACATGTGAACAAATCTGTGTAAGTTTAAAGGAAACATGCCAATGCAAAATACAAAAAAAATAAAATCATATGAACCGTGGCATTTATGATGCATATACGGGTAAGTTGACATTTCCAATGCCTTTTAATTTAGAAATTATAAACAAGGGTATTCTAAATATAGCAACAACGGCATTTAAAATAGTAAATTAAACAAAGCTCAACCTGCAACTTCAACAATTTCTAAGAAATCATTTCCAATTGCAATTAAAATCCTTTACGCATATCTTTGAAGTTAATAATTGCCCGCTAGTTATACATCCTTCCTTGTTTGATTACGATTAGTATATGTCGATTAAACATGTACGCATTGGCTTGAGGTATAGGGAGAGGGTCGAGATCTCAAAACGCATGTTTAACCCCACTGCATGTTTGCCACTGTCCAAAGCCAGGAGCATTTGGCCTATGTTAATTCTTGTTTGAATTCTAATTTTAGTTAAGTATGACGTCCGTTATCACTGCACTATTACACATTTTTGTTAATAATTCTTTATTCCGTAAGCAAATATACACCTCATAGGATTAAATGCATACACAACTTATACAGTTTAATACATAAACGTATACAGCATTAATATATAGCGGAGTTTGGCATACAATTTAAATTGGTAATAAAGGTACGTAACAGAATCAAGTGTCACGAATTTTCTCTGCCTCATAGAGGTATTTACCCGGATTATTTAATTCTTTAATATTTCTTACAGATAGTAATTGAACTAATTTGAAGGTAGATGGGTTTCTATAATAATATATCTTAATATATTTACTTCTGACATTTACATATTTATCTCACTCTAGTATAAAATGATATTCGTCTTCGATTACTTTCTTATTACACATATTACAAACACGCTCATTTCTGGAAATATTAAAGTATCTTCCAGTTTCTACATTAAGTGAATGTGAATTGATTCTATATTTAGTTACATAAGACTGGTATAAACTGTTAAGGGGACAGCTGAAGCACGACTCAGATTGCTGGATTTTCTCGCTGTATTGAAGACTAATTGTGGCCTCCAGCTGATTTCCGATCTTTGATCGCATTTTTGCCTCTGTCCCAAGCCAGGAGCATGTGGCCTGTGTTAATTGGTGTTTGAATTCTAATTTTAGCAAATGCTGTATATTTCGGAGTTAAGTATGAATATAAAAAAAAGAAGATGTGGTATGATTGTCAATGAGACAACTCTCCACAAGAGACCAAAATGACACAGAAATTACCAGCTATATGTCACCGTACCGACTTATCCAATATCACTGCACTATTACACATTTTTGTCAAGTGGACATCTGAAGCACGCCTCCGATTGCGGGATTTTCCCGCTGTATTGAAGACCAATTGGTGGCTTTCAGCTGGTTTCCTCTCTTTGGTCGGGTAGTTGTCTCTTTGACACATTCCCCATTTCCATTCTCCGTTCCATGTCACAGCGTAAAAGGAGAAATAAATCTTATAACCTTCCGTTATAAAATGGCCAATGAAGGGTGCTACGAATAAAGGACGGGTCATCGTAAATTGTACATGCATTTCAATGACAAGGAACGTTTTCATCTTTTTATATACTCATGGTTACTTTTTGTTTTTCTTTCTTTCTTTTCAAAACTTGATATGCCGCAATATGTGTTTGTTTCATTGCCGAAGGTCGTATTGTGACCAATAGTTGTTAACATTTCGTCTTTCGTTGTTTAATTGGCAATTATATCCTATAAAATCGCCTTATTCTATACTAACGTTCAGGACAATACTTTGTTCTAAGAATGTTTTATCCAAATAAAAACAGTCATTTAAAATTAGGTATATATTATTAATATATACAACATAAGGATATAGACATGCAACATAGTGAATATTTGAAAAAAGATCAAATTTGAAAAAATTGAAAAAAATTACTTTTCTGAAATTTCTTAAAACTAAAGTGTAAAAGGGTCATGAAAATAGGGCAAAACAAAAAGAAAAAAATCTCCGAAATATACAGATTACAATATTTTTTGATCGATGAGATTCACACAGGTTAACATTCAATTTGATAGTCGTACCTAGTAAGATATGTACAAATCTTATTTTTTCATATTTAATGATAATAAGACTTCCACAAGGTTTGAAACAGAAAACAAGCTGACTGTCAATTTCGGAAGTAAGAATAAAAGATAGTTTGACTCAGAACGGCGTTTAAATTAGTTAATTTTTGCATCCTGTTAAAAAAAATACAGAAATGTTAAGGATAAGAACAAAATTGATTATAGATACATACAATCTACTCTGTAGGTATCAAATGTAGGAAATTTGAGCTTCCATTTAAAATGAAGTAAATAATTATATGTTTAATAGTGACAAAGCTTTTTGTTGCACCAGCTCTTTTGGAGAGTTTTTTCAAGGGTACAATGTGCAGGGAGCTTTGTATTTACCAAAAAAGGATCGAATTTAACGTCATCATTCTGACTGCGACATGGCTGTGTATGTATACATCACAAATAGCCGAACGGTCAACCCACTTAGTTAGGAGTATTATTTAATTGACAGACAGAAAAAGTCTAGGTGATGACTATATTTCGTCATTCCAATAAAACCTTGCGCCGTCAACCTTTGAAGCTTTGTCGTTTCGAAATTATAATTGCCTAGAAAACAGGCTAATAAGAATGCATAATGCAACCGCAAATACATTTTTTGATAATTTTAGAATTTTTTAATAGCTTTACGCCAAAAATGAATTATACAAATACATTTTGCACATTCATAAGAAAAACCATGGATCAACAACAAGTATCGTTATCTAAGGAAAACTCAAAATGGATATCCCTTTAGCAAATGGCAAAATCAACAGTAAAATCAATTGTCATGACTTGGTACAGGCATTTCCTTAGATACTTTTGCCAAAAACCATTTAATGAGCGATAACATTTTCTCTGTCCTTTTTAAAGGTTCCAAACAAGGAGAAATGACTTTGGTCTACATGTACCATGACAGAAAAAGGAAATGAAATTTAAGAAGAAATTCATGTGATTAAACTTTCAGGACGTGGTATACATGTAGATATTGTATACATACAGTGGAGATCACTTTAAACCTCTCAACAAATATGTCGGAATCTGTCAGGAGAACTGCTCTAGAACAGTATGTATATCTGTCACCCTGACCACTTTGATACAGTTCTAGCTAGAACAGTTTTAACCTTGAACTGATTTGGTCAGTTCTACCTAGATCTGATTTAGACAATTCTACCTAAAACTGATCTTAACGGATCTACCTAGAACTGATCATGACAGTCCTACCCTAGAACAGTTTTAAACACTTTTACCTAGAACAGACCAAATATTTAGTCAGTTCTGCGACTAGAACAGTTCTACGACCAGACGAGTTCTACGACTAGTATAAGAACAGTTCTACGATTATAACTGATTTGATCAGTTCTAGGGCTAGAATTGATTCAGCTAGTTCTATCCATAGAACAGTTTTAAGAACTCTTTGTCTTCGATATAAATAAGGCAAAAGATAGTAATATATGACATTATTTGGAATCCTTACAGGTTTGATCAGTTCTACGGGTATAACAGTTTTAGACAAATCTGATGACAGTTATACGATTAGAATTGATTTAGTCAGTTCTGCTGACAGTTCTACCTAGAACTACTTAGAACAGTTCTAGGGTAACATTTTCAGGATCAGTTTTAGGATAGAACTGTCCAAATCAGTTATAGTCTTAGAACTTTTTAAAACTGTTCTAGGTAGAACTATCTTAATCAGTTCTTTTCGCAAAACTGTCAACAGAACCTACAAAACCAGTTGTTTTTACCGTAAATACAATAATATTTCAGGGTTGGGAGTGTCTTCTAAGGATAGCAATTTTCTGATTTGTAAAACCGTCATTTCAAATTTTATGAATTTATTCCATTCATGAATAATACCTTGTTAATTATTGAAGATTACGTAGGGATAAACAAAATACGATATACAGTACTATGATCAGCTGATAACAGTCTTTATCGTGAAAACAATTTCTGCTCTTGTAATATATCTTATCACTTAAGAAGATAAGAATGATGATTTCAGAAACTTAATTCTAAAAAACAACAAATACCTCTATCTGTTGCAAAGATGAACTAGATAGACATTTCAAGATACAAAGAACATTATGGTTGGCGTTGACCTTGGTACTGAAAAGCCACACACACCTTGATTGGAGGTTTCGCGTTTTTTTTTAAAATTAGTTAGTCCATTTTCCTCATGCTATATTCTTTGTTTGTTTTATCCATTATTCTCTATACTTTTTCAGATTCATATTCATAGCACTTCATTTTTTACTTTTTGAATTACAGCCTATTCTTCTCAATTCATTATTTTTTCCCCTTAATTCTGTACTTTTTGCGAATAACTCTCTATATTTCAGCAGTCCATTTTTCTTTATTTGTTTTACCTATTGTTTTCTTTGCATCATATTTTTCACCTTTATTCTGCATTTTTAGTTCAATATTCTCTATTCTGAAAACCCTAACTAGACCCATGTTCATGATATGTCGCCAAAGCTGTGTAAGTTTATAGGAAACTTGTCAAGTCATCTTCTAGTATGCCGCCACTAAAACAAGCTTAACTCAGTTCCCTTTTGTAGTGCTTACTTGTTTGTCTGAAAAGCGACTGCCATTTTTTATTTTCCCTTTAACCTCTTGAATTTCAGTCCAAAAAGTTAATCTTAAATACCAAATAAATTTATGAACCGTAGCATTCATATTGCAAATACCGATACAATGACATGTTCAATGCCTTTAATTTTACAATTTAATAAGGGTATTCTAAATATAACAAAGGAATTTAAAATAGTAAATTAAACAATGCTTAACCTTGCCACTTCAACAATTTATTAGAAATTCATTTCCAATTGCAATTAAAATTCTTTACGCATATCTTTGAAGTCCATAACTGCCCTCTAGTTATACATCCTTCCTTGTTTGATTATGATGCGTATATCGATGAAACATGTACACATTGACTAGAGGTATAGGGGGAGGGTCGAGATATCAAAACGCATGTTTAACCCCACCGCATTTTTGCCCCTGTACCAAACCAGGAGCATTTGGCCTATGTTAATTCTTGTTTGAATTCTTACTTTAGCTGTTTTATTTATTTCGGGGTTAAGTATGACATCTATTATCATATGGGCTTTGACATTGCCGAAGTACGTATTGTGACCAATAGTTGTTAACATTTTGTCTTTTGTTGTTTCATTGGCAACTATATCCCATAAAATCTCCTGATCTTATTCTAACATTCAGGACAACACTTTGTTCTAAGAATGTTTTATCCAAACAACAACAGTCATTTAAAATTTTATCAAGTGTACTATTGAGATGAATTTCATTTTGCCAGATATATACCCCGTACAAATTAAAATAGATAAATCTTACGTTTTACTCTTTGATCGGATATTATGTGTGCTGTTCTGGTTTAAATCATGGCATTGACACCTGTTGTCAAACTTTGATCAATGTTAGCATACTAAATAATAGATCATTAATGTATCAGGTACTAAGAAAACGGATCCTCTTTTTTAGACGAGTCTTGAACGCAAACAAATACTTACAAAAATGAAACTAAATCTAACCTGATTTTATAAAAATGTGCGTTACAAATCTGTTTTATTCTAATGAAACAGTAATTTAAACGTTTTTAAAGCATATGTTGCACATATCGTTCTTTTTTACTATATACAACATAAGGGTAAAGACATGTAACATAGCAAAATATTAAACTGATTAATTAACAAAAAATCAAATTAGAAAAAAAAGGGAAAACTGAATATTCTGATTTTTTTACCTTATTTGCACAGGCACTCGTCTCAGTGTTGAAAATGATGGGTTCATGAAAATAGGGCAAAACAAAAAGAAATAAAAACCCGAAATATGCAGATTACAAGATTTTATGTGATCGATGAGATACCCACAGGTGTACATTGAGAGTTATAACCAGTTATCATGTTAATAAGACTTCAGCAAGGTGTGAAGAAAAAAATCATAATTGTCTATTAGGGTGGTACCCAACACCTTCACTAAAATTAATTTGGCTCGTTTAATTTTCATAAAATTTTGACAAAGTTTTAACTTTGATCCTTTGACAAAAATAGAAAAATTTCAAAAAATTTGAACCAACCAATTTATCAGAAAAAATACACTGGTTACATAGTAATTTGACACATTTTTATTTTGATCATTGAGAAGCTTAATATTCCCTTAATACTTCTCATTTTACAGAGTTATCTCCCTGTAGTACTAGGTACCACCTTAAGTTTGTTTTGAAGTAAATCTGAATAAAAATTAAGAATGGAGTCAGAATGGCGTATAAATTTGTGAATTGTTGCATTCAGTTGCAAATATTATACGAATATTAGGGAAAAGAACATGACTGATTAAAATACATGCGAAAGATTCTTTATGTATCAAATGTAGAATTAGAAATTCCACGTGAAAATAGATTAATTCTATGTTTAATAGTGTCAAAAGTCCAGTTTTCTGTTACTCCAATAAAACCTCACCTTTAAGCTTCAATTTGTCGTTTAGAAGTGATGGTTTCGCAGAAAAAATGCTAATAAGAATGAAAAATGAGGTTTATATACATTTAAATGATCGCAATAGCTATGATAGCTCAACGACATACATTCCTTTAATTTAGATTAATACAATTTGCACATTAATAAAAAAAAAGAGCACGGAACAACAAAAAGCAAAATAACATGAATACCGAACTCCAAAGAAAGTCAAAACGAAAAGTCCCTTCGCACATGGTAAACACAATTGGTCAAACACATCAAACGAATGCAAACCATCTGTCATACTCCCGCCCTGGTAGAGGCATTTCCTTATATACATTTACCACAAACCATCTAATGAGCGATGCCATTTTTCTACCTTTTAAAAGAGGTTGTAAACGAAGTAGAATGATTTTGGTCTACATGTTCGTTTGCAGAAAACATGTCTTTCAAATTTTATTTTATAAGAAATTTATTAGGATTAAAGTTTGTAAAAACAAGGTTATACATATATACAAGCAATAATGATAATCCTTGTGGTCCATGTTATTTCAATAGACAATAACTGTTAAGTGTCTTTGAATATCAGCTGTAGTTTTACGAGGCTAAGGTGTATTGCGAGCTTTAACGAGCTATAACTCCTGTTTTGAGCCGAAATGCTGAAATTGACATGGTTGAATTTGTTACACAGTCATACACATTCAAGTTTTAAAATCGACAATTGTCATCGTAGAAGAGACTGCTAATCATGTGTGTATGTTATCAGAAAATTGGTGTAATTCTTATAATCCTGGTACTTTTGATAACTATTATTGCTCTAAAGAAATGTTTGAAAACAAACAGAACATATAAAAGTAATCGTAAATTCGCATAAGGTCAAACAATATGTCATTGGGATGCAACTGCAATACACATTCTGAGGTCACCCAGGTTCATACAATACTCAGCCCGGCATTGGGCGGAGCTTTAAAGCGATATATGTATAGTAGGACACCGAATTGCAGGATAAATAGAGATTATCAGGCCCTGTCACTCGGTCATGGTTTATTGAACGTTAATATAGTTGACATGTAACAGTTTGTGATTATATAATTTTAAGATGAATCGCTAATATAAAATCAATGATCTTTATAATATGTAGTTGTAATAGCATTTGCATGTACACATGTATCATTGTCATGGAGATTACATACCTCCGCCCCAAAATCTTGGTTCATTGATTTCGACACTTTTTACCAATTTACATGTTCAAGTTTGGTGTTTTGATTAGTTTAACCCCTATTGTTAAGTACTTCATATTTGTATGCAGTTTTAAAAGCATTATAATGTCTCATTTTAAAGGAGGGTTTTTGTCATTATATTTTTTAATGTTTTTTATAGTTTACATGTCTAAATATTACAATTTCAATGTGATATTTCACATCATACTTTCAAAAACATATTAATAAAGATAGAGAGTACGAACATCCTCATTGCACATATTCAATGTATTCAAGGGCGATAACGAAAAAATCACCTGTCTTCGTTCTTTAAAACTTTTTATTAAATCTTAGATAAATGAAGGCTTCATGCAGGGCAAATACAATATGGATTTAGTTATATTAAATATTTTCAAGGGGAAACTCGTTAAAACTAATGATTGACACTTATTTCTAAAAGTGTCGAAGACATTGCTGATATTATCCTATAAATTCTGACAATAAATGTACATATGAGATGCTGACAATGTTATTTTCCATATCATCGATATTTCCAAGGGCATAACTCATTTAAAAAATTATCGACACATCTTTTTGAACTCACCAGAGACTTATAAAACTACGATATTGGTTTCGTAGAAATCTGGTAAGAATTGTACAAATGAGAGCTCAAACGATGTACTTTTTCATAATAACCAATGTTTGTAATCAAAATTATTTTTTGAGATTTCTTTTTTTTTCTAATATTTTGCTGATATAAACCTATGATATAAGTTTTATAAAACATGTGAAATGAACTATACACGTGAAAGCTGTAACAAAAACGGATTGACGTCTGTATGGATTCCCGGGGTCTCTACATGTATGTACCCCACAACGCGTTGCGCGAAGACAAAAAAATAAAGACAAGTATCTGTGTCAACATTTTATTTTATTGACAAGTAATTATATGAGTTCAATGACATACTTGTGCACAGACATCTGTTCCTTAAAATAAATATTGATGAAAGGTAATCATTTTTTTAAAAGTCGTTTATTTTGTATTTTACGACAATATGGTTTAAATAGGAAAAGATTAACGTTATAGCGCACACAAATCTGTTTAATATAATTATAAGAAGATGTTGTATGATTGCTAAAAAAAACATCTCTCCATCACAGAACAAAAAAGTTAAAAACACAACTGTACAGATTTCAACAATGAGCAAAATCGATACCATATAATAATCTATGAAAGGCCCAGAAATGATAAATGTTTAACAAGCAAACGAGACATTTAACGACCTTGTTAATTTCAAATGCTGAAGAAAAAAAAAAGATATACAGTAACAGACGACAACAACTGAGTTTAAAGCTCCTGAATTGTCAAATGATCAAAAAGGCAAAATATATAAGAAAAACACGTTGATCTGAAATTTCAAATATTTGTTTGTTTCAAAACTTAATAGTATTCTATAAAAGGGTCATGAAAGTAGGGCAAGAAAATATGAAAAAAAAAATCAATATACAGTTTACATGATTTTATTTGATCGATGAGAAACAGACAGGTGCACATTGATAGTCATAATTCAATTAAGACACATACATGTACATGTATACACTATAGTATCATGATAAAACGCTTTCAACAAGGTGTGAATAAGAAGACAAGCGTGACTGTTAAATGTGTTTAAAATTGTTAATTGTTGCTACCAGTTGCAAATATTATAAATATTCAGGACGCGAACAAAATTAATAATAAAACATGAGGTAGATTCTGTCTGGTAGGTCGATCGGCACCAAAGTAGGAAATTCAAATTACCTACTTGAAAATGAGGTAATACAACTATGTTTGGTAGGGACAAAAGTTTCTTATTGTACCAGGCAATCAGATTCTTCAGAGAGTTGATGCTAGGGTTCAACAACGTCCGGGAGATTGTCTCTCACCATGTAAAACGGTCGAATCAAACTGTACAATTTGGACCAGACATTGCTGCGTATTAATGCATCTCAAAAAACAAAAGGATAACCTACTTGACAAAGAAGTGTTTTTAACTGATCGAAAAGACATGTCTAGGTAATGACCATATTTTGTTACTAAAAACCCATTGCGCCTTCAACTTTTGGGGCTATGTCCTTAAGGAATTAGAATTGAGATGATAATGAGAATACAGAAAAAAGTTAATAAAAATTGTTAAGAAAATGAACACAAACAATAATGTAAGAATATCGCAATATGTAAACGCAAGAGAATCATTGCATTAATTCATTTTACACAACTATACATTAATAGTGTGGATCAACATTATACCATTGAAGAACACAATTAATAAGCGATATTTTTTCTCTATCCTTTTAAAACGTGGTTGCAAACGAAGCGGAATGCTTTTGGTCTTCATGTACGTTTTCAGAATAAAGTTCATTAAAATTACATATCAGAATACATTTCTTATGATTACAGTTCATACAATCATAGGATGTGGTATTTGTGTAGTCTAGATATTTTATATTGTAACAAATAATCATAATCCTTGAATTTAAATGAGCAGCGATACAGAGCTCAGGCTCTATATTTAGGTTGCTGTTGTAATAGCGGACCATATAATTTGAAAAGAGATTATTTGGCCCTGTTGCTCGGCCATAGACAATTAAACTTTAATGCTTGTTAGAATTTTACTTTTAGAGTTTATTATTAGATAGTTTTATCAATTTAGTATTTACATTTCTCATAAAACATTGAGGTAGCATAGACCGCCTTCTAATTATTTACTTCGAAATTCAAAACGGAAAGTCCCTAATCAAATGGCAAAATTAAAAACTCAAACACATCAAACGAATTGATAACAACTGTCATATTCTTGTGATTGTCAATAAGTAAACCCAAAGTTGAATGTAAATAAAAATAAGTTAATCTGTCTCAGAAATGATTAAGCCTCGACAAGTTACATGTGTCCGACAATTCAAACCCACCTTAAAAAGCAATTTTCCCAATTTTCAAAACTTAGTTTAACCAATGTTTGCCGTCTTGCAGTAGAACACCACCGTTCGGATGCCCCTAAATGACAAGTATAAAACAGTTCAAACGAGTTAACATAGTAACTACCAAATTGATGTACAAAATAATGAACGAAAAACAAAAATTTAAAACAGTAGCAATGAATTACAGTCTCCTCACGTATACTATGGAGCGCATTTATCCTCATTTTTAGTGCAGAATCATTGACAAGCATATTTTGACTCAAAATGGTGTGCAAATAATTCTCTTTCACCAAAAGTTTTATTTCTGCAAATTTGGTTTTAAGTTCAAGTAAATGAAATCAAACGTAATTTTAAATTGACCTTCCCGTGCATTTCGCTTGGTATAATTACATGATTGACATTACGTAATCATCGTCTGCTAGCTGAACACGGGAATGACCTCTATATAGTTGCACTATGTTCTATATTTTGATCCTTTTTAGTGCAGAATCATGGACAAGCATATTTTGACTCAAAATGGTGTGCAAATAATTCTCTTTCACCAAAAGTTTTATTTCTGCAAATTTGGTTTTAAGTTCAAGTAAATGAAATCAAAAGAAATTTTAAATTGACCTTCCCGTGCATTTTGCTTGGTATAATGAATAAAAAAACAAATCTAATAACAAAACAATTTTTTTTGATAAACAGTTGAGCGAAATGTGTCAAGTAAATCATAACATGTCATAGCATTGCATATCATCACACAACATGTGGAAATAATTTTTGATAAAAGTCGAAAAATGTTTTTGTTTAAAGTCGAAAAATGTTTTTTTTCTAAAGGAGAAAACATTTTTCGACTATAAACAAAAATAAAAGATTGCTTTAACACCTTATAGGAACAAGTCGAGAATTTTTATTACTCTGAACGCGGTATTTATATTTAAATTTTTTTTTCAATTTTCAAGGGAATCTAACTTATAGTTTTGACTGTTCTCCTAAAGTAGCAAAAATGTATTAAACTTTGAATTTATCTTAAAAACTGGGCCAACTCACCTCCAAAAGTTAAATAAATGGTTGGTACCGCACAGCCGTTTCAATTTTCATCAACATACAAATATGTAATTCCAAGAAATCAAAGATTTCCAAATTATGTTCTTTTTAAAACTATCAAATAACCTCTTTTAAAAAATCTATCAGACCTTGAAAAGTTACGACTCAAATTTCCGTACAGTGCTTATTTATCTATAATTATATATATCGACATTTAATGTTGCATTTATATAATATTTAAATGCATTTCAAGTGAGATATACATATTCCATTTTACGAAAATTCATGCCTCAATTTCCTTTAATGACAAAACAGGGTAAATCATATTACAACAACAAAAAACAATCAATATAAAAAAGTTATACAGAAAAAAATCTAAATTTATAGTAACACCTAAATACTATTCACCTACACAGACGATAAAGATTCTAAAAATAGAACACCTGACTTCCAAGTAATCCTCACCTCATTCAGGTCAACGTAACTTTGGTGCACATAAGTCAACATAATCTAGTACAACAGTTAAAACTATATCACCTAACTGCCTGCTATATTGTAACTAGATTTTAAATATAAGGTCATTGAATTAGGTCACAATATAAATGACCTGCTTCGGACAGATAAAAAAAAAACCACAAAATGTGTTTTTAAAGTTTACGCAAGTTATCTGATACAGCTATGACATATCAAATTCTTTGTCAGCTATTTCTCTGTTTTCTCAATAATCAACCTGAGAACACGCGGTTGGAATTTAACAAACTGAACTTTCAATTAACTGGGGTACTAGCTGATAATACCACAATTTCTTTGTAGTGTAACAAAGAAACTATTGAAGTTTACCTGAAAATTTATCAAAGCAGATTTTTTTTTTAAATCGTTCAATATATTAAACATCTGCTATACGTACATATATATGAATGAATGCATATTTATAAATAACATATACGATTAGTATAAAATGTAAGTAATATACTTACATTAACTTCCTAGTCTCAGACAAAATTGCAAACATTCAGATCAGCCATTTTTCAATAAATCAAGCTTGTCGTCTTGACATTACGTAATCATCGTCTGCTAGCTGCACACGGGAATGACCTCTATATAGTTGCACTATGTTCTAGATTTAACGACAGCTAGGTTAGATACATAATATGTGTATTTATTTAAATACACAGGTTTATGCACCTTTACAAAATAAACATATATGTTAACTAACTGTTTATATCAAAAGGAATGCTAACTGCAATAAATATAAATAAATACTAAGTTTTCGGTAATATTTCTTATATTCTCCCCCAAAGTATACCCATACATTCTGTCCTAGTTAAGAGACAAAAATTTGAATCAATAAATCGTCTGCAATTCCGGATTGATCCAACAACACAGACAAAGTTTACATTTATTCAGACAGTTACATAATCATTGAACCTTGTAAGTCATTATGTTTTCTTTTGTTGACGATGAAGGGGGAAGTGATACTCAATTTAAGTACTAAGGACAAACTTACTATCAACATAAACGGTCAACATCAACAAAAAAATCAATATCTATAAATTAAAGGTCAATATCAACCAATAAATTGACAATATCAACCAATAGCCTGTCAATATCAACCAATTAAAAATTAATGCATCTTTGTATTAACAATTAAAAGGTCAATTAACAACAATTATCATTATCAACAATGGTCAATGCATTTATGTACCAACAATTATTACAGAAACTATGTCAAAACAAAATAAAAAAAAATATACAAATACATGAATGGTCAGTACCGACAATTTAGAGGTCAATATCAACAAATAATAAAGTTAAAGGATAATGCATTTGTGAACCAACATTAAAAAGGTCAATATAAACAAGAAGAGGTCAAAACTAAAATAAAGAGGTCAATATCAACAAATCACAAAAGTCAATACCAACACAAAAGATGTCAATACCTACATTAAAGAGGTCACTAGCAACAAATACATAGTCATTTATAACAATAAAGAATTCAATACCAAATCAAGGAGAGGTCAATCACAACCAATCAATTTTCAATATTAACTAGTTAAAAGTCAATGCATTTGTGTACCAACTATTTAGAGGTCAAAACCAAAAAAAAAGATTTCCAAACCTACATTTAAGAGTTCACAACAAATAAAAGGTCAGTACCAATAATAACGAGGGTAATATCAACCAAACAAGATGTTCGTTACCAACAAAAAAGAAGCCCATACCAGCAAATAGCTGGTCAATACTACCAATTTGGAGGCCAATAACAAAGCTATAAAAAGTCAATACCACCGAATAAAAAAATCAGTACAAACAATTGAGAGGTCAAACCCAAAATAACAAGAAGTAAATATCAACATATAAAAGGTCAGTAACGACAAATAAGAGGTCAATACCAACACCTAATAGACGTCAATATTAACAAACAAGGACAGTTTCAACAAAACATATGTCAATACCTACATTTAAAGAGGTCATTATAAACAATTAAATGGTTAGATCCAATACCAAATCAATAAGAGGTCAATATAAAAAACAATAAGAGGTTAATACCAACAGATAAGAGGTCAATCACAACCAATTAACTGTCAATATTAACAAGTTAAAAGTCAATGCATTTGTGTACCAACTATTTAGAGGTCAATACCAAGAAAAAAGATGTCCAAACCTATATTTAAGAGTTAACAACCGATAAAAGGTCAGTACCAATAATAACGAGGGTAATATCAACTAAAAAAGATGTTCGTTATCAACAAAAAAGAAGCCCATACCACCAAATAGCTGGTCAATACTACCAACTGAAAGGCCAATATCAAAGCTATAAAAAGTCAATACCACCGAAAAAACAATCAGTACAAATAATTGAGATGTCAAAACCAAAAAAAAACAAGAAGTAAATACCACCATCTGAAAGGTCAGTACCGACAATTAAGAGGTCAATACCAAAACCTAATAGAGGTCAATATTAACAAAAAAAGGACAGTTCCAACAAAATATAATGACAATACCTACATTAAGAGGTCACTACTAACACATACATAGTCATTACCATCAATACAGTATTCAATACCAACAGATAAAAGGTCAGAACAAACAATTAAGAGGTCAATATAAAAAAATAAACTGTCAATATCAATATGTTAAAGGTCATTGCATTCTTGTACAAACTAATAATAGGTGAATATCAACAAATATGTTGTTCAATATCAAAACAATAAGCGATCAGTACCAACAATTAGATGTCAGTACCAACAATTAACAGGTTTATATCAACCAATAAACTGTCAATATCAAAAAGCTAAGTTAAAGGTCAATTCATTTTTGTTCAAAATATTAACAGGTCAGGATCAACAAAAATCTTGTTCAATACCAACAGAAGGAAGTCAATACTTTAACAATAAGATGTCAATACCGACAAGAAAACTGTCAATTTCAACAATTAAAAAAAAGTCATTGCGTTTTTGTACCAATTACTAGTAGTATTTAGAGGTCAATTTCAACAAAAAAAGAAGTTCAATTCAACAAAAAAGAAATCAATACCAACAAAAGAATAGTGAGTTCCACCAAGAAAGAGGTCAATTCTCAAACAATAAGAGGTAAATTCGAAGAAAAGTAAAAGGTCAGTACCAACAACCAAGAGAGCAATATCAACAACTCAAAGGTAAGTACCAGCGAATAAGATATCAATATTAACAAATAAGATGACAATACCATTAACTAAAAGAGGAATATCTACAATTAAATAGTCAATATACTACACCAGAAATAATTTTTTTTACTGTTTTTCTTTTTGGATGTCGTCCTTCGTGTTTTTTGCCATCATGACGTTGTCAGCTTCTCTTTGACTTCTAAGCTTTGTGGCATTTCTCCTAAAGGTTCTTTTCCTTTTCTTATACCAATCATTAGCACATTTCATACGGATAATTTAACTTGAAAAACTTGAATTTGTTTACCACTATGAAATATTTAACTGCATTAAACATGCATAAAAGGTAAATTCACAAAAAAAAAAACACAGAGGAAAATTCTAAACGGAAAGTTCCTAATCAAATGGCAACATCAAAAGTTCAAACACATCCAACAAATGGATAACAAATCTCATGTTCCTGACTTGGTACAGACATCTTCTTATGTAGAAAATGGCGGATTAGACATGGTTTTAAAGCTAGATAAACCTTTCACTTGTATGACAGTCTCATCAAATTCCATTATGTTGAAAACGATATGTGAACAAAAAAAAAAACAGACATAAAAGGTAAAAATGTGGATGTTGATTCATCCGGCTTGTTTGACATTTGGTTAAAAAGGATCATGATTCATGTAATTAAACTGTGTTAAAAACTGAATTATAACAATAAATGAACTGAACCCTAACCTCGACAATTACGGATATATGAATATATACATGTAGGAATCTTTCAATAGACTTTCATTTACGAAGAGAAACAAGCCTTACTCAAATATTAAGGTACGATAGATTAGGGCGATGTACCAAATGCTGTTTATAAGCATTTTTTAAAAAGGATTATGCAAACAATTGTCCTTTATTATATCCAAAAATACAATTTATTGAGTGTGTTATACAAACAAAACAAGGTCCTTAATAACAAAAAATCCAGTACATTAAAAGGCTTTACTGTTTGATCATGGTATGTACCACGTAGTAGTGGTCACATCAACTTTAAACTTAGAACATTTGTTCATTATCCATTTATTATTTTTATCAATTTTTTTCCTTAAATCAGAAAGTCTTAGAACATTTTTCGTGTATATAATGTATATAATATAATTAAACCGTATACTGTATACACATTTGACTTTTTTGGGTGGCGCCAGGAAGATTAATTTTGATGATACTTCATTGATTTGTTGTGTTAATGGTCTTTTCACGTTTACTTGGGGGTTCGTTTTTACTGGTGGAGAAACCTTCGGCACTATTTTAATTATAGTCAATTAAGATTGGAATCGAACGCACCTACCACAGTGATGACAGGCATGTAATAGGGTAGTTCGACTACTTATGCTTATTGTCCAAATAGAGTAATATTTTAATGATTTTATGATTTTAGCTTTGACAAAAGAAGCTAATACCTTAATATATACAGATTATTAATTGATACAACGTTTTCCCTTATTTCACAGAATAGAGACATGTGATATGGTCTCAAGAGGATATGGTGTTTTAAATTTATATTATAGAATAAAGTATTACTCATACAACCTTGATTAAATTCATCTGTTCCATGGCTAGTGATTATAACCTCCTTCCCAAATTAAATGTCGAAACGTTGACACTGACAACCAAATGTAGCATACATTCCTTTGAATACAAAATATATAAATATATCTTTTGATTTAAATAATATCTGAATCTATAAACACTAAACAAACATATAATTGATACAGCACATTACGCGTGAATGCACAACAATGAATTCCTTGATTTGTATTATATAATATTCAATATAAAACACACCAGGGATTTATAAAATTACATCATAATCGTTACATTTATTCATAAATTATTGATTTTAGTAAATAAAAAATCAGAGGAAGATACAATACACTACTTGCTTCAACAGGTGTCAGGAAAAACTATTATATTGCACATTTTAATGATATTTCATTTATAGTTGGTTTTTCATGAAGGTAAATGGGATGACTATCAAATCTCGAATAAAAGACAGAAAAGACGATGAAAAGAGGTGGTATTTGTTGCAAAAGTTTTCGTCAACTTTGTGATTGATTGATTGCGGCTGGCTTAACATATTAACGTGGAAGATGTGTGGCAAATATACTATAACATTGAGAATGGAAATGGGGAATGTGTCAACGAGACAACAACCCGACCATAGAAAAAACAACAGCAGAAGGTCACCAACAGGTCTTCAATGTAGCGAGAAATTCCCGCACCCGGAGGAGTCCTTATGCATATTAATAATGAATTAAGCCCATTGTCAGGTTCATAGCACAAATTAAATCTTTCCACAGTGTGCGAAATAGGGTTTACTTTTTATAGTGAAAGAAAATTACACGTTCTTGCTTAGATTATCGTACGATAAACAATTTAACGTTGACATGTGTACACCCTTTACCTCGCATCGAAGCTGCATTTAAACAACTGTCCGAAAAGAAAATAATTCTCGAACCTTTTTCGAGGTACAGACATATCTAAGTTACCGACGAAGATCATCCGAAAACAGTTATTGTCACCGACGAGGACTTTTTCAATGCCAACTGTTACCATTTGTTCAAGCATTTTACACACAAGTAGAGTATATCCTTAGTTTATCTGGATGATGTAGTTGAAGTTAAAAATATTCTCATTTTAGAATTTCTGTTCGCTATTTGCTCGACTGAAGAGGGCTGCCGAAAGGTGGAAGTTTTTACAGTGCATACTTTTTGCAAAAAACAATTAAATTCCTTGAAGGCATGGTCACTTTAAAATGCACACTACATTGAATTTTGAAAGATTGTTGACTTGTATGAGTGTTTTTTCACTGTGGAATAGATAGCACCGATCCAGAACAGATTAAGAGAATACACGAATGGCCAATTCCAGCAATAAAATTAACGGTACCAATTTTCTTGCACCAGATGCGCATTTCGATAGTACATGTCTCTTCAGTGATGATCGTGGCCAACATTTTTGAAATCCAAAGCTTATATAAAAGATGAAGAGCTATAATCCAAAAGGTCAAAAAAGTATAGCCAAATCCGTGAAAGGAATCAGAGCTTTGCATGAGGGAGATACATTCCTTAATTTATAATAATTTCCAATATTTTGTAACAGCAAACTTTAATAACACAAAATCCGTATTTTCCGTATTTGGCTAGTGATACCCTCGGAAACTTTTAGTCCACGTAGAGGCATCGACCCAGTGGTAGTAATAAAATTAACTGTACCAATTTTCTTGCACCAGATGCGCATTTCGACAATACATGTCTCTTCAGTGATACTCGTGGCAAAAATTTTTGAATTCAAAGCTTATATAATGGATGAAGGTCCAAAAAGTATAGCCAAATCCGTGAAAGGAATCAGAGCTTTGCATGAGGGAGATACATTCCTTAATTTATAATAATTTCCTATATTTTGTAACAGCAAACTTTAATAACACAAAAAATCCGTATTTTCGTACTGGCTACTGGGCTGGTGATACCCTAGGCGACTATTAGTCCACCAGCAGAGGCATCGACCCAGTGGTGGTAATAAAATTAACGGTACCAATTTCCCAGCACCAGATGCGCATTTCGACAATACATGTATCTTCAGTGCTGCTCGTGGCCAATTTCTTTGAAATCCAAAGCTTATATAAAAGATGAAGAGCTATAATCCAAAAGGTCCAAAAAGTATAGCCATTCCGTGAAAGGAATCAGAGCTTTTACATGAGAGAGATACATTCCTTCATTTATAATAATTTCCTATATTTTGTAACAGCAAACTTCAATATCACAAAAAAATCCCTATTTTTAAGTCATTGCCGAAGTACTGGCTTCTGGGCTGGTGATACCCTCGGGGACTAATAGTCCACCAGCAGAGGCATGTGTATGTCTTGGTCTTAGCGTACCATAATATGTTGCGAATTATCTATAACAGGGTTTTGCTTTCAATCTTTTAACTTGCAATCGTGATTTTATATTTGTACTCTGGCTAATGTCTTAAAAATTTGGTTGATGAACGTTCTCTTTTAATTTGTGTTCTACATGTATATCAAAAGAACATCTACGTGTGAATTTCGCAATTGGATCATCCATACGAGTACATTGTTTTATCGTTGTAATGTATGTTTATTCATTTATTGTTGGTTTGAACGAACTTTCTACTAGTTGAGTTTGTAAGTTGGCAATTGATTCTATAAGTAGGTTCCAGTAGAAATATCTTTAATAAAGCCGTAAATCTAGTTATTCTCAGAGTAAAACAACTATATTTGTTTGCTTTTTATTGTTGGTGTAATTTAAGCATCTTTTAGCTCATCAGCTAGATTGAACAAAATGAGGGGATGCATTTCTTGGAAGTTTAGGTTATGTATTCCTATATTGTCTCTAATTTGATTATTCCTTCAAACGAAAGTGGATAGTGGGGAGGGGATGGCTTAAGTCAAACTAATTAAGTTTCAGATTTTAAAAAGTTCGCAAAGGAGAAACATCAAATAATAAAAGAAAATGCTTTCAAAATTCAATACTTTAAATTTTACCTTATTATAAATGCAACGCACAACAGCCTAGTGTGTGTACGCCTATATTTCTACAATATCATAAACGCCTAAAAATAGCCGATAAATGCAGTTTAGCAATTTGTTGTAGCATATTTTCAGTAATTATCAATAAAATGTGTTTCAAATTATTATCCACAATTATGTTGATTGCAAACCTATGTATTGTCTTTTGGATACAAAAGATTCCATTTGATTTAGGAATGTATTACAAATGTCGATACAAATAAAAATAAAATTCCTTAGCAATTTTGTATCAGAACTGCTATACAACAATCGCGTTACAATATTGGTAAAAATATACAAAATTAAAAAGCAAAAGTATATGCATTTGATATACACTCGTTTATATTCGATATCCAGTAGGATTTGACAATATTTAGATGCTGTTCCTGTGAGTACAACACCTGAAGAAAACTTATTTCAAACGGGATTGCACATCCTAATTTGTACGGAGATGTTGGTAACCGAGGCTTGGAATTTCGATACGACCCGGGCAAGCTTATCGATCATTTAGATATGTTTTTACTGAAAGATAACCAACTTAACACTTTATTTATTTCTTTGCATCTTGTTTTTATTGATATTAATAACGATTCTAGCTATTATCAGTAAATTAAAATCAACACTATATCGCGTTTAGCCCTTTTTATCCCACGAAAATGAATCCCTCGCAAAAATTAGTTGGTTTACAGTATGCAAATGTATTGCTCAATATTATATTGATACCTGCATCTTGGAATTGCCCAAGGTCGTGTTTTCTCTGACTTATTTTGGTGTCTTCACACTAAAATTTATTACTAAGTACCTGATATGTACTGATTGCTGTTTTAATCTTATACATGCAACATTTTTATTAGCTGTTATAGGCGTTGAACTACCTGTCAGTAACTGCGAGTACTCTCAGATCTACAACGTTGTTGGGATGTACAAGTACCCGTCCACGTCCACTTTATGTTTTTGCTAGATGTATTTCTATTATTATTCATCTAATTATGGAGTTAAATCTTTTCAATTTTTTATAGTTTTTTTTTCTTATGTTGTACTGTGATACAACTATCCACGTAGGGGGAGAATGAACGCCCACAATTAGTTTTAGCCCTACAACATTCAGAAATTCGAAGTTTGTTGTTGGTTCATGTCATTCATATTTGTTTTTCGTAATTTGTTTTAAATGTACAAGGCCGATAGATTGCCTAAAATTGCTTACATCCACTTCATTAAAAATTTTGTGGATAGTTGTCTCATTGGCAATGATATTACATCTCCGTATTCTCATATTAATATTTTTATTATGTTAACATATGCTCGTCCTTAATATGCATTTAATTTGCCGCTATGTGCCTTTTTTTCTGTGGAATTTATAAGTACCCTGCAACGTCCATGGACTCTATGTTTAGTAAGATATATTTCTGCCGTGTGCCTATCTGATGAGTAAAGTCCTTATCAACTAATTTGTATAGTCTGTTTTTTTTGTACCGTTACACCACTGTCTGAAATAAAAAAATAAATAAGAAGTAAGGTCTAAGAAAATCTAAGCTGGCTCCAATGAAATTTAGAACTATTAACCTCGGGCAGTAGCTCGAGTCTACAATGTCCTTACCAATGGTAGGAGAAATATGAAAATATCGTCAAACAGGTTTTTTAGTTTTAATAGAGGGCCGAATATAAGTAAAACATGACCGCATCATCATATAGGTTTAGTTGTATTTTATTTTCGTATTATTAAATTATATCCTTGTTTTTTTATTTTTTTTGTTAGACGTGTTCTTTTCCTTTTAATTATTTATCTTCTTCTTTTGTGCCACTTATTGGTTTGGGCTCTCTAATATACCGTATAGCGGGTTATTTTCGCGGGGTGTACATTTTCGCTTATTTTCGCGGATAGAACAAAATCGCCAAAATAAATTCCGCCAATTTAAAAGTGGACATGCAAAGGTATTGATGAAAGTTTTAAATCCGCCAAAAAAAATAACCGCCAAAATATTTCGTATACCTTATTCAATGTAAATCGCGAAATTTTACACCCGCGAAAATAACCCGCTATACGGTATTGTATTGTTAAATATGTTAAATTGAGAAGTCTTCATAAGTCCGTTTGACTTGTGTCTCATCCAATTTGTGTTATATAATGCAAAATAATATGCCTTAACTAAACCACTATCCCAGGTTAGAAGAGGGTTGGTGCTTTAAAACTAGTTTTACACCGGCACGTTTTGTATGTACCTGTTCCAAGGTAGGATCCTGTAACTGAATGGTTCCTTATGTTTGATGTTACTCATATTTGTTTTTCGCTTATTGTTTTGCATAGTTTGTTATTATATTGTGCCGTCAAACAGTGTCACATGTTCGATAGAGGTTTGGCGCCAACAACCAGCCACATTTTGTATTATAATTACCTGTCCCAAGTCAGGAACCTTTAATTCATTGGATGCAGTTTGTTTAGTGTTACATAATTGTTTTTTGATTATTTGGAATATAAATCATGCCGTTATAGTTTATCATTGGAGTTGTGTTACATTTCTCATTTCGGTGCAATTTATATATGACTATGTTGTATGAGTTTTGCTCATTGTTGAAGGCTGAACTGTAACGTGTAGCTGTAAATATCTGAGTCATATAATCTCTCGTGGAAAATTGTTACCACATCTTCTTTATTTAAATAAATACTGTGCACATATGCGGATTAAATGGGGAGGGGACGACCGCCCCTCCCCCTTTTGTGGGAAAAATTAAGTTGATTATAATTACTGAATCATGACTGAAGCAGTCCCTCTCTTAGGCTGTCAGTGGGTCCAATCTTATAAAAATTCTGAATCCGCCATGGTGGAAATTAGCCTGTGTCCTAGCTTCTCAAGTGTTTGCTTGAACAGGCCAGTGCTCGAAACTAAAAACTAGCAAAATTTAACATTTATACCGAGTTCGCTACAAATAAACCACTGAGGAAGTTGATTGAAACAATTTTGTCTGCATTTCACATTTTTGTTTTGGCAAGATTATAATATTTCTAATATAAACTGGTGTTTACTGATGAAAGGGGAGTAATACTTTGTAATAATTTGTTATGTGTCATAATTTTGTTATTGTTATTATTTATAGCAGATGTTAAACGCATTCACATTTTCTCAAAAGGTGCATGACCAATTGATTGTTTAATGTTTAGTGGCAAATAGTTCAGATATGGAGGTCTTACAGAAGTATGAATAATATTCCTCTTTTGTATATGCTTACATGCCTTAGAATAATTAATAAGGAAATTGATATAGTAGTTTGGAAGACATTAAATATATATATATATATATAAATTTTAGGCTTAAATTGGATACTCACACCATTAATTCTTGACTGTGTTTGTGAGCTTGGCCGATTAAAATGTACGTTAATTATACGAGTTTAGAGACTTCTTTCATTTGCGTTGGTATTTTCATAAAGATTAACCTAAAATTTCATTCAACTTTTTTTTAAGTCACGTGTCAAAGATATTGCTTGTATGGCTAAAATTAGAAACAAAAGTACTGGGAATTCCCATTTTGTATTCACAAAGTTGAAATGTATTTACACAGTCAACACACAACATAACAGGTACTTAATAATCGTTTTATTAATGTTTTAGTTACATATGGATGTGAGTTGGGCTTTGTTTTGATATATTTTGTATTAAAAAATGTGTCTTATCATATGTAAAGTCATACAAGTTAACCAGAACAGTCATCATCAATTTTTAAAGAGAAAAACGGATTAAATCGTGATCAGTTCCACTTTCGTTTTCATGTCCGGGATTCCCTGAAAAGCGTTTTTCTATTTATTCTTTTGTTGTGTATATTGTGTAGGCAAGTCATTGAAAAAATATTTCTACGTCATTTTGTAACAGAAAATAATTTCCCCTAAGTAATGTTCAGGACAATATTTCATTATTGTAGTCAGTATTCATTTGCAACCTATGAAGTTCAAACACTAATTGTAAGTTAAACTTTGTAACAGTAGATTTATTTTCATGATCCAGCTAAGCGTTCTAAAATATATTTATTATCGTGCTGAATTATAATATTGTTCAAAATATTAACTTTTCTTTTCAAATGGTCTGTACTATTATAAAAATAAGGGGATGTATTATAATTGCCAATGAGCGAAGTATCAACAGTTATTCAAAATAAGTGGATGTATTAGCAATAATAGGCAATCGTGCAACCTTTGACAATGAGAAAAAAAAACCGTAAGGTAAGTTAGCTCAAGATGGGAGACAACTCTGGACCTAAGTTTTTCTTTTACAATTTTCGTGCAGTTTAATATGGCACAGTAGTATGTCATGGCCCTTAGGGGATAATGATAGCCTTTTTAGAATTTTCACCCATTTCTAACACTGCGAAAAATTCTACATTCACAGTTAACTGAAGTACTTTCATTTTACTATTCAGAAATGAATTTGAATGTGTATCATAACCGATTACTTTTTTTGCTATTTTTAGAAACCTAAGGCCACTAGTGCTTGTAGGTCTTTTATCGTGCAGTAAATACAAAATACAAAAAAAAATCCCAAAAATTCATTTTCATCTGTTTGTAAAACTATTTCATATTTTTCTACACCTAATTCATCCCTCAGTTTGGGAAAGTATTTCAGTTGATACTGTAGTTTTGTCCAATCACAGTGTTCAGATACATTGACTTAGGCATGTAGGTACACAAAAGAGCAATATAAATTCTGGAATGCAAATACTACCGTGCCACCATAAGGTTTACTTCCTCCTAAACGTTTATATCAATAATACGTTGATATTGATGTTAAATGATACATATCTTAATTCAACCATTTTATAATCTGCTTTCGTGAGAACTTAAACAATTTATTTGAAAGAAGGTTTCTGTTAACAACATGTTTCTAGATATTCTAAAAATTATGTTTTTTTTTTGCAGAGTGATTTAGTTGGTAGCATTGGAACAAGTAAAACACGACTGCAAAACTGTTATATTTCTTTTTGTGACGTACATATCAACATTATAAATGGCTTTAACCAAAGATGTATTAGTGGATATATGTTCTGACTTAGACAGTGATGATATGGACAATCTAAAGTTCCTAATGAAAGATGTTGCGGGTCTACATAAGTTAATGTCAGCAACCATTGCATTAGACTTGTTTAGTGCTATTGAAAACAATAAAAATGTAGCCTTACATAATGGACGATTTCTAGCAGAATGTTTTGAGTTAATGGGACGAACAGATCTCGTAAGACGAATTGGATTGAACCCAACTCAAGTTGAACAACAAATGGGCCAAACTAGCTATAGTGTCAGACCTTTCAGGTAATCAACCCAGGTCTCATCTTAACTGATATATATATATACATGTGATTTATCGTTCCAAATATTTCAGCAGAATATATGGTAATTCCTCCAATTTCCGAGGCTCTCGTGTCAGCAATAAGGAGGCAATTTCTAGCTCCGCCATTTTGTTCATTTTCCTTTGCTTGCGTGCACGAACCATTTTACTCGGAATCCTTCTTGGTTTTACTAAAATGTAAGAATGCTTTTTACTTATGAAAGGAGACATAAAAGTGAACCCCCTTATGTCCTGGGTTTGTAACATCCTGATAAGAAATGGCTGCCCAGGATCCGCCCCTGTGTATTTATTAAGACAGTAAAAATATCGGCAAATGTTAGTTTTTTTGGATTTTTTTTTACGACAAAACCATACGGAATTTTATATTCTATATTAATAAGAGTTTCATGTATCGCCATATGGACAAGTATTGCAAGACTAAATGAACTCACTAACGAAATTCTAAATCTGAAATTGAAATTAATTGATACGAATCAGTGTTTCGCTTAAGTGCAGAGCAACGGTGGTCAGTAGAAAGAAATTTCGAAACTACATCTTACATTCAGATTTACAATTTTTTCCAGCTTTATTATTGAGTTCTATTATAAGGATTGGGAAGGGAAAACCTAACAATTAAAAGTTTCTAAATTCTTATCCATATGTGTATATGATCTTTGCTCGGAGTTGATGTCAGTTTGGTGACCTTTACACTATAGTGTAACTTGGCAATCATAACACATCTTTTCTTCATATTTATAAAGCCAACCAGTATTTTTAAATAATCAGAGATAAATTTATACTGTTCAGTAGTTCAGCGTAAACTCGTCATTTATCCGCGACGCAGTACTACTGCCAGACAAGGAAAAAGTAAAATAAAAAAAAATACTGAACTCCGAGGAAAATTCAATCGTAAAGTCCATAATCAAGTCCCTAATCAAATGGCAAAATCAAATGACAAAACACATCAAACGAATGGACAACTGTCATATTCCTGCGTTGGTACAGCCGTTTTAAAAGTATAAATTGGTGGATTGAACATGGTTTTATAGCGCTAAACATATGACAGTCGCATCACATCCGTTATATTTACAACCGTGAACAAAACAGACATAATAAATAAAAGTCAAAATATGGGTACAGCAGTCATCACTATGTTACAATCTCAAAACAAATAATATTTACAAAAAAAAGCCTGCTCCAAATCTCAAATTCAAGATTTCGGAATGACGCGTCAAACTTGATATGATTCAGACTGAAGTTTTTTAAAGTTTTAATTTTTTTTACAGGATTTTACTTTACAAAATATCTGAAGATTTGGCGTCTGATGACGTAGAACTTTTAGCCTCATTTTGTCTTCGTGTTTTTGATTTAACTCGAAATGATAAAGAATCTATCAAGTCAGCATTCGACCTATTTGTACTTCTAGAAAAGAGAGGGATAATAGAAGTAGTTCATACAAATCCATTGAAGGAAATGGTGAAATCTCTCGAGAACAGAGGAGATTTGGTAGATCTCATTGATGAATACCAAGGTAAGTTCAACTGAGTTAAGGGAAATGGTGAAATCTCACGAGAACAGAGCAGATTTGGTAGATCTCGTTGATGAGTACCAAGGTAAGTTCAACTGAGTTAAGGGCAATGGTGAAATCTCACGAGAACAGAGCAGATTTGGTAGATCTCGTTGATGAGTACCAAGGTAAGTTCAACTGAGTTAAGGGAAATGGTGAAATCTCACGAGAACATACTAGACTTGATAGATCTCGTTGATGAGTATCATGGTATGTAAAACTGAGTTAAGTGAAATGGTGAAATCTCTCGAAAACAGTGGAGACTTGGTAGATCTCGTTGAATAGTATCAAGGTAAGAAGAACTGATTTAAGGGAAATTGTGAAATCTGTCGAGAACATAGGAGATCTTGATAGATCTCGTTGATGAGTATCAAGGTAAGTTCAACTGAGTTAAGGGAAATTGTGAAATCTCGCGAGTACAAAGGATATTTGGTAGATCACGTTGATGAGTACCAAAGTATGTAGAACTAAGTTAAGGAAATGATGAAATCCCACGAAAACAGAGGAGAACTTATTTAAGTTGAATGGTGAAATTACTCGAGAATAGAGGAGATTTGATAGATCTCGTTGATGAGTACCAAGGTAAGTACAACTGAGTTCAGGGAAATGATGAAAACTTTCGAGAACAGAGGAGACTTGGTGGATGTTGTTGATGGTAATCAAGTTAGGGGGAACGGTAAACATAATATAGTACTAGTACTTATCAAACCTCACAGTAGTAAACAAAGTAGGAGATGTGATATATTTGCCAATTAGACAACCATCCAACACATTCAAATGAAGTGGATATTAAGCAATTATAGGTCTTTTATAAAGAATTGGTTATGATTATGTTTACGTCCATTTGAAATTTTACAAGCAATCTATGTCACCATAACAAAGATAAGTGTCATACAATTCAATTGTGAATAAGACATAAGTGTAGTTCGATATTTATAACATAAAGAATAGAGAAAATGAACAATAAAGTTAAAGACTAGAACATATTAATTAGTTGCCAATATATACATATAGCATAGTGGGGTAATAAAAGAAGGAAAAGAGAAAAATGTCAACTTAATTTTATAATGCAGAAATTAAGAAACCCTCTTTCAGACCCCCTACACGTGTTCTTTGTGTATTGTTACTTTGTATAGACTAGTGTTGAGAATGAGGAAGACATTGTGCTGATAGATGCAGTACAAGATAATGTATAATATAAACTCATCATAGATACCAGGATTGAAATTTAGTATTTGTGCCATTAGCCAAAGTACTTTATTACAATTTCTTGATAGTTGGAAGAACAGATATTAATACATATTTTTGGGGTCGCAGTTAGATGTTTGTGTGGTTGTTAAGCAAACATTATTCAATTTAATATATAAAAAAAGTTTGCTGTACAGGATTTATTTTTAATTTTGAAGTTGTTTCATCCGAAAAAGAAAAAAAAATCACATACAAGGGACAGAAAGGAACAACAATAGCAAATACTTTAAGATATTATGAATGCAAGGCCAACATTATAAATAAAATGTACCATGTAAATATGTGGGAAGAAAATCACACGTTAAAATATTTCCTGGTGTAAAGTTGTTTTCTAAGAATGTTTATCGCTTACACAGTATTTTTGTTTATACTAAATTACATTTATATATATCATTTTATATAAAACAGATTGAAGAAAAAAATATTATGATAATTTTTAGCATTCTTGAAGCACAGTAGTAAGGAAGTAAAAAAATGTTTATGAATAAATGATTTTCATAAACTTTAAAAAGAAACCTTCTGAAAATGTATGTCTTTTAAACAAAATGCCCAAGTCATGCAATATTTCCTGCAACAGGTATGTATTGAACATAAATGTGTTATTGATAGGATGTAAATTGCCGCGTATGTCGGGTTTCAGAAATATTAAAAATTTTGTTTTGGCTTTTTTTTTCAATCAACACAGACAATATTTTCCCGAGTCCATGTGATCTTTCAATAGTCCACTGCACTTGTTTTAGATACTATTTCTTATTTTTAATTTATTTCAGTTATAGTCCCAGACATATCAGGTCATACATGTAGCAGAACAATACCAGATTATCCAGGTAAAATCACATCGCTACATGGAGCTGTGTTTTTCTTATAAGATATATGATGTAAAGGAAATGATAAGAATGATATATTATATGCGGGGTTTTGTGTTCAGGGTCGTCATTTTTTTCATGAAACATTTGGCATGAACACTATATAAAAATCAACGAGAAAAAATTAGTCCAATAGACCAAAGGAAATTGTCGCCAAATAAGCACATTGCGTAAGTCATGACGGCACTGGCGATTTGTTATGTAATCTATCGAAGTCTCCAATGATACTGCATATAGAAAAAATAAGAACGTGTGGTATGATTACAACCGAGGTAACTATCCAGTTCAAATGAAGAAGGTATAAACAAGAATAGATCACCGTGAGATCTTCAATAATAAGACAAAACTTTATTGTTTAGTCCACTATAATAGGTCCTAATATGAGAAACGTGAAACAATCAACATTACAAAATTAACGGCACAATTTTTGAGAATGCTATTTACGTTTTATTGAGTACAAATGAAACATCTCTTTATCCATCCAAGTCATAACTAATAAAATGTAAACATAATAGGACAAAGTATTGCCTTATTTGTTTGTTTTAATGCATTATGTATATTAGTAGTTCTTCTAAAGTCATTATCCTGGCAATGAAAATCAATCTAACACATAAATGATCATCATAGCTGTGTGATATCAAGACAATTTTTATTTAGATTCGTATGAACTTTGGAGTTATCGTCCGTCGCCAGACAACATGTATATTTTATAGTATTTTATTTCAGGTTGCTACCCGAGTGTACTGTCGACCAGCCATCTGCCACAACCACGCCCTTATATTGGTCCGTCTGTTCCATTTTATGAAATGACGTCAACACCTAGAGGTATAATATAGATATAAGTTATTAACATGCAGAGGCGGATCAAGAAAATTTTCATAAGTGGGGGCCCACTTAATGCCTTAGAAGGGGCCCGCTCCGGCCATGCTTCAGTTATTCCCAATATAATCAACCAAATTTTTCCAAGGAAAGGGGGGGGGGGGGCTCTCTCTAAATCCGCCTCTGACATATATGGTACAGTTTTTACATACTTTCAAACTTAAAAAAAAACCACATACACTTATTTACCACAATATAAAATAAAATGTGTAAAAACGTGTAGATAATTAAATCTGCCATATGTGTATCTGACTTACATGTATGAAATAATTCGATACAAGCCATATTTTATTGCAGTTTTACATGGGTAGGCATTATATTCGTGATTATTTTTTTGATTCTGATTAAGACAATTAAGGTTATTTCTATGTCCGAATGTATAAGTGTAGGCTTATTCTCCTGTGAACCTCCCTAATTTTTTTGATAAACAAGCAGACGACTGGCAATGTGTTTTTTTTCCAGAGGGAGAGGTTTTGAACAGCCAAGATAAACGTTGTCGTCTAGGTAAACAATGTCATTTGCGAATTGCCTTGTAAGACATTGTAGTCATATAATATATGTATTAGTAACAACGCTTTTATCATTTAAGAGTGCGAAAGTGTTTAAGGTTAATAAAATAAATTAACTGCATGCCAATTAAATGAAATTCATTTTTTCTGCAATAGTCAATATAAGCATGTGAAAACAAATTTTATTGGATTTCGAGCCCTCGAAAACAAAGGCCCGATCCCGATGTCTTGTAAGTGGTCTTTCTGCTCTTCTTGCATTTACCAAAAACATATTTTTGTTTTCATAGACATCCGGAAAATAGAGAGGCAAAAGGTATACAAAAAGGGAAATTCAAATTTATACATCTGACAACGCCATGGCTAAAGAAACACAACGTAAAAACAACAGTAGTCAAAACACAACACAAACACAACAGTTGTCAAAATACAACATGAACCCAACAGTAGTCAAAACACAACATAAACACAACTGTAGTCAAAATACAACATAAACACAACTGTAGTCAAAACACAACAGTAGTCAAAACACAACATAAAAACAACAATAGTCAAAACACAACATTAGTCAAAACACAACAGTAGTCAAAACACAACAGTAGACAAAACACAACATAAAATCCTTAAGATACACGAAACCAACCTAAAACTGGGGTTGATATCATGTTCTGCGGAAGGGCAAGCAGATCTTGCTCCAAATACATGTGGCACCCGTCGTGTTGCAAATGATAAATAAAGCTTCAAATTGATAATTACTAATGTGAAACCATAGATTCATACAACATGCTAATTAGAGTAGCCAAATGCTCTTGTCTTTCAAAAAATAAATAATACTTTGATTTCCAGTGTTATAAAGTATTTCGTATCTGTTGTTTTTTTCAGGAATATGTGTAATAATAAATAATAACAAGTTTATCAAAATGAAGTCCAGAGAAGGGACAGACGTCGATCAAGGTATATATAAATATACATTTATTACAAATACAGCTTATTTCCTTATGCATGTAGAACAAAACTTTGGTTCGCTTGCTTGTTTTGTTTGTATATTGTACAATCATTAGGATAACACCAAATTAAATTCAAAAATGATATATACAGGTTAAACTATGCCTATATAAATTCTTTAAAGATGTCAATCGTATTTACATTTGCTTGTATAAACAATTATAAAAGCAAGCCAACCAAAGTTTTACTTAGCAAGCATTAGGAAATCAGCTGTAATTCAGTTTCTTAAATAACCAATATGATTGCATTATATTCTTAGAAATGTAGTATGATATTGTTTCCATTGTGAACAAAGTTTTACATTTATAAGTAAGATTGCAGTAAATATCTACATAAAATGTATACAAACAAGGACGACATAAGAATTCCGGTTTTATCTTGAGAGTCCGACAACTGTTTTTACAAACAACATATATACACAGAAAAATCTTTGATTTATTTGTATTTAAATACATGTATTAAAAAGATGTCAGAGACCAAAATCAATGCAAACTTAACGATATATAACAAAGATGTGGTATGATTGCCAATGAGACAACTATTCACAAAAGACCAAAATGACACAGACATTAACAACTATAGGTCACCGTACGGCCTTCAACAATGAGCAATGCACATACCGCATAGTCAGCTAATAAAGGCCCCGATAAGACAATGTAAAACAATAACGAGAAAACTAACGGCCTTATTTATGTAAAAAAAATTAGCATTTGCAACCAAATCGGACCAAAATATTAGCCAAACACTGGACAAGTAATCAGCGCTACATGTATGCACGGTTGATATATACTAATTTTTTAAGATATCTTTTGTTTTGTGGTACATTTCAGTTATATTATTTGATGATTGTTCTTATATTGAACATTCATTAGTAATACTAATTTTATTTATGCATTTTTATTCAAATGTTTATAGCCAGACTAGAAGCAACTTTTAAAAAACTTGGATTTATGATTAAAATTTACCGAGATTTGACAGTTAAAGATATGGCAGGCGTTATGAAAGACATTTCTATAATGGACCATTCAAAATTCAATGCACTTGTTGTGTGTGTACTGTCACATGGTGGAGAAAACTTTATATATAGAATGGACGATAAAGGAGGGAAAAGGGCTAACGGCCGGAGTCGACTGGTTCACGGAGATGGTGATCGCCCTATACAAGGAAATTTTGTGTACGGCGTAGATGATAAACCTATTCCGATAAGATATCTAACAATGTATTTCCAATCATCAAAATGTAAAACGTTAGCAAATAAACCAAAATTATTCTTCATTCAGGCCTGCCAAGGAGAAGACATGGAAACGGGTAAGACTTGTGTACTTTAATACTGTTATGAACCATTAGCGGAGCCAGCCATTTTGAAAAGGACTCCAATCCAAGATAAAGGGGGGGGGGGGGTTCCAACCATGTGCCAAAAGTATTGACCATGAAAATAGTGGTTCAAATCCAAAGACCCCCCCTTTTATCTTGGATTGGAGTCCTTTTTAAAATGGCTGGCTCCGCTAATGGTTCATAACAGTATTAAAGTACACAAGTATCCCCCCCTCCCCCCCATGGACCCGTCACTGTTAACCATAACTGTAAATTGTCTGAGCCAACCCTGCGAGACTTTCATATTTGGTCAAGGTCGTTATTTTATTTTAAATTGAAATATTTTATGAAAAAAGTCTCTACCAGGTAAGTGGAGAATGATTATGAAAATGTTCTATAACTATTTGTATGGTTTTCCCACTTGTCAGTCTCTCTGTCGTGCCACTGAATATTGTTTACTTTGTTCTCTAACAAAACTGTGATTAAAAAAAGATAATAAAACAACATTTGCCTATTTTATCCTTCCAAATTGACCTCAACAGTATTTTTTTTATCATACTATTCATTGAAATGATAAATCTGTGTTATCCCTTAATTCAGAAAAAACTATATCGAATTCAAATTCTGTAATTATATTTTAGGAGTGCTTTTGTCATCAGATCTTCAAATGGATGGTCCATCCGTTGATGAGTCCATTGACATGGTTGTTGCCCCCGTGTTCGAAAATGCTGAAGAGACGGATGCAGCTCCGCATGCGTCAGATAACCAGAAAGTTATTCCTGATGAATCAGACTTTCTTCTTGGTTACGCTACAGTATTTGGTTATGTATCCTACAGAAGTAGGTCACTGGGATCATTTTATGTAACAAGTCTTACAGAAAATCTGGATAAACATGCTGACACGTAAGTGTAACATACGAACCTCGTCCGATAGAAATCGAACTTATGCCAGTGTACGTATATTTGTAGTCTAAATAATAATGATGTCTGTTTAGGCTTTTTTTTTTCTTTCTGGGACGCCTTCCTACGAAGAAAAAATAAAATAGCCTTGCCAGACATCATAATTATTTGGAATAGTATATTAATACATGTTTAAGACTTAGATTGGATTTGGTAATTTCAAAAACAAAATGAAAAGGCTTTTCTCGTTTTATTTTCCTCTTTTTCTTCTTTCAATACTTAAGAGTCGGCCGGACTCTTCTTGAGTGTATAATGACTCTTACTCGTATAATCATGAGGCCTTTCATCCTCCATTATCAAAACCAGCAGTAACTATTTACAGTTAATTTAATTTACAAATTAAAACTATATACGTTATAAATCTAATAAGTTCTATTTATGAGAAGCTCCTGTCAAGGCCTCGTGCAGGATTGTAAAGCTGACCCTGAACTCTTCTAGTATTACTGATGTTGTGGTTTTTTCCAGTTGTTTGCTCCATTCCCCAGTTGATATTGGGAAGAATGAGTACATGTAATGGTCTTTTAGACTGAAGGACGTACCCGGGTGTGGATTGTTTTCGCTGCATCGACATATTGATGACCTTTTGCGGTTGACTGTTCTATGGTCGGCTTGTTGTCTCTTTGACACATTCCCCAATTCTATTCTCAATTTATTTTAGAGAACGTTGTTGGTGTATAAGGTGACCTCCTCTGGTCCGTGAATCTCCAGGTTTGTAATAGTTTGATGGGTCAATATCTATCAATCTATTGTGTAACTTGTAGGCCATGGTGAGGCGGTCTTTGCAACAGCGATATTTAAGAGGATCCCATCTTAGTCTCACTATTAAAGACTTAACAAAACCTGGGGATACGTCTCGGTATTCATTGAACACGAACCCAGCTGCCCTCCTCTGCACTGGTTCTACATCTTTTTCAAGCCCGTTTTTGTTGGAAGAGGTCCAATACAGAGGACGCATATTCACTAGTTGGTCTTACCATGGTGTTTACTTTGACTTCTGGTTTACACTGTTCTGGGTTCCCTCTCAGGAAGCCTAGTATCCTTGATGCTTTGTCTACCGGCTGGGGAATATGTGTCTTCCATTGTGGTGACTCAAAAATATATTCTCTATTATGTAATACAAAAATAAAAGGAAAGTGTGGTGATATCTCTCCACTGGTCTCGGCAATGACATAAAAATTAACAACTAAAGGTTACCGTACGGCCTTCAACAATGACAAAAACACACCGCATAGTAAATTTTGAAAATGTTAATCCATTCAAACGGCCTGATTTATGTGCAAAATAATCCATGAATAAAAATAAAAGCGTGATATACATTATCAAACGAAAACCACATAATTACAGGCTCATGTTTCTCTTTCATGCATTGATATTTGAAAATGTAATTTTTTTTTACTGAAAATTGTATTTTATTTCAACTCCAACATGCCAAAATCGTAATTATTACCATTTAAGTATCATTTAACTTATGAATATACACTACCGAAAGCTAACTATAAAATATAAAAAAAAAGAAGATGTGGTATGATTGCCAACGAGACAACAGTCTACAAAAGACCAAAATGACACAGACATTAACAAAGGTCACCGTACGACCTTCAACAACGAGCAAAGCCCATATCGCATAGTCAGCTATAAAAGGTCCCGATATGACAACGTAAAAGAATTCAAACAAGAAAACTAACGGCCTTATTTATTTAAAAATATGAACGAAAAACAAATATGTAACGAAAACAAACTACCACCACTTAATAACAGGCTCCTGACTTGGGACAGGCACATACATAAAAAATGTGCCGGGTTTAACATTTTAGCGGGATCCCAATCCTCCCTCTAACCTGGAACAGTGGTATGACAGTACAACATAAGAACGAACTATATTAAAAATCAGTTGAAAAAGGCTTAACTCATCAGATGGACAAAAATAAAGACTGTATTTGTGTAAATATATCTTTTTTTTTTGGCAGGTTAGATTTACAAGCGTTAATGGTTAAAGTTAATCACGATGTCTCCGAGGAAAATATAAATATAAGGAAAGGAGAACAAGCGAGGAAACAAGTTCCAATGACACAAATTACACTGAGAAAATTACTCTTTTTCTCGCCAGATAACTTGAAATAATCATCATTGTGACAACTGTATCTTATCTTGCTGAACTGTGATAATTTATGAACATTACGGAGCTGCAGCTGACATTATTACTGTGGATTCATTGTTATTCGTTGGATACTAATTTTCGTGGTTTTCGTGGATACAGATAAACCACGAATTCAAATGTTCAACGAATAACATATTTTCAATAGGCTTTGTATACATAGATTGGCAAAACCACGAAATCAAATATCCACGAATATGAAAGTTTTCAGCAATCCACGAAAATTGATACCCACGGAAATAAATCCACAGTATAACATATAGTGTGCTGGAATCGTTACATAATGCGCTAATGACTTATTACGGTATACATGGGGTCAGTAAATTCCATTCGGGATGAGAACGATTTTTTCTGACCCCATATATATCTTATAAAACGACTAGCACACTATGTAGCACATTTATCTTACCGACTCTTTTAAAATGTGATATTTAGACTAGCGACTTACATGTATCAAAGTGAGCAATTCTTCAATACTGTAAGCATTAAGATTAAAAAAAAGAGAATGGAAATGGGGAATGTACTTTCATTGGTCTAAACAAGAACAAATGTTTAACACCAACAACTTGTTAGTTTTAAACTTGTTTTATGAAATCATTTCAATCTTTCATCATCGATTTCTTTGTTTTTTTTTAAATCTTTCAGATCTTTTCAAAGTATCGTTTTGTTTTATTACAGAAACGTAACACCACGTCTAACCGTGTATTGAAATATACACGGTCTCCATGCGGTTGCTTTTAGTCAATCGCATTCCAAGAAATGTATAGGACGTAAGATAAATTAATTCACCCCTTTAATGACGAACCGTGTATAAATAAAGCTTGTCATATGGTACGATTTTTTTGTATTTTTCCCGCTTCTAACTTTTTCTGCATACATCCCAAATCCCGTATTTTGATCAATGTTATCCCACATTTAAAAGTGTATCATCCCTTTACAAAGACACTGGGATGGATTATTTACTTCATCTTATCTGATTTGTTTCATACCTCATATGTACCGATTTAGATTCATTTTGTAAACATTTTAAAATAATACATGTTTGTATCTTCAAATGTTATTTAAACAAATTATTGCATTAAATTTTTGTTCAAAATCAAATATTTATCCAAATTATTTGAATGCCTTTGTGTGCACGTCTGTGTGTGTTTTATAAAAAAACACATATTCGAATTAAAAATAATAGGGTTTTCTGCACATAGATACAAAAATTTTCCTTGGATTTTGTTTATTCCTTTGTTGTTCTGTTACACCATTGTCCAAGGTTAGATAGAGGAGTTAAGGTCAGCACAATTTCATACTCTCTTTTGCATGAACAACACAGCTTCGATTGCTCCTAGAGACGCCACTGGATTTTGATTTAGTAAATGTAGCTTAATATACATTGTAGATTATCGTTAGTTGTTTCGTATTGTCGTCGACTGATGGGTTTTAATGTCTCTCTGGTTTCTAAGTCCTGGCCTCACGGTCATAAAACTTTCGAGCATGATTTTTGTACTCAGACTCGAAAATCAACCAATCGAACTGCTGGATTTCATGTTTCGAGCATGATTTTTGTGCTCCGAGCACTGAGCAAAGTTTTATGCCTTCAACCCCTGGTCTCACACCCACATGAGTCAAAGATTGTAAGAAATTTGATCTAAACTCTGGAAGAAGGGTCGTGGAAAAAGTCGAAAAAACGAGTCAACAATGCGTTTCCTCGCTAGTGAGTTCTCTTTCTTATGTCCTGTGTTTAGCTTAAGATAATTTAACAAGAAGATGCCAGTTACATATAACACCAGAGACAGACTTAGGAGGACTATATGTGTCTGCAGAGAAGTGATATTAATTTAAGAATTCATCTCTTAATTCCCGAATAACCGGCATGTCAGTCTCACTATTGCAAAAAGAGAAACAGAATTTACCAAAGGCACATTCAAACTTAAAAGACCAAACGACGAACTACAGTACACAGGTTACAACATGGTAAATTTAAAAAAAACTATGCAACCAAAACGCCACCAAAAACAGTATACAAGGTGCCTTGGGAGTGTCAGAATATCATACTCATTCTTGTTACTCATATAAATACGATCCCGATGATAAGTTTTTTTCGGCATGTTATGTTCGGGGAAAAGGAGTGTGTGATTGTGGTTACGACGGTTGGAACATAGCCATCATCATCTGTGATTCAGAAATCCATAACGTTCAACCAACCAGTAATATTCTAAGGGATCTCAACTTCACTACTTTGTTAGATGCTATTATCTTATGGTACACACCAATCCAGTATTCTGGTTCAATAACATTCTATTTCTATCTAAAGATAATAATTTGGTTTCAAACATTGTTAGTATATAATTTTAATACATAGTATATAATATAGGTAGGCATAGTCAATAGTACCCGATGGGCATGTAAACACTTGTTAAATGTTGATACACTAAGATATCACGTTATCTTAAAACAACATAAAATTTGTGTATTTGTTCGGATTTTTTATCTGTTCAGAAATAATACAAAAAAAATAAAAAGTAAAATCCAATAAGAACTGAACTCCAAGGAAAATGCAATCGGAAAGTCCCGAATCAAATGACAAAATCAAATGACAAAACAATGTTTTGTTTCAATATTATAAAGATACGAACTTGTAATATGTGTCAATGTAACTATTTTCCAGTGATCGAATGACATAAAAATTACCAACTGTAGGTCACCATACAGTCTTTAACAATGATCAAAACTTACCGCATAGCAAACTATAAAAGGGCCAGAAAGTTGTACACAAAACAAACGAGATAACTGATTACATTATTTATGCACGAAACAATCAACGAAAAACAAATACAATATACAGCAACAAGCACACATTTTTTGTTGAAGTTATTTTTTTGTACATGGATCAATGTTATAGTCTTGTTTCATATCGATCCAACGTGTTCGTATTGTTCATTAATCTTCAAGTCACATCATATAAAAATATGTTTCCATCAACGTTGCCTACCATTAGAATGTTTCTGTTTTTATCAATATGAATACATGTAGGATCATTTACCCCATTACCTTTACCAAGTAAGCGTCTTGCATGTTTTCCGTCCCGCGATATCACGATTACACTGTTATTTCCGTTTGAAACGACGTATACATTTAAATTGCTGTCAACTGTGATACCATATGGAGTTTTGACAATCGAGTCATCCTTGTATTCCCATAATGGCTCGCCAGATGCAGTCCTGCATGTAACGACATTAGCTTCAGGATTGGTTTCGTATATGCGATTTTCATATGCTGTTACATAGTTAAAAGTGTGAACTTCATCTTCTTTCTGAATTAGTTTACCATGAGTGCCGTCATCGAGTTCAACTACTTGAATACCTTTTCCAAGTTCAGAGTATAGTAATCGCCCTTCGGAGAAGGATATACCATAACTTCCGCCAGTGGTTTTGATAACTTTTAGTCTTAGCTTTGATGATATATTTATAACTTCTATCTGGGTTGCATATGCATTGGAAACAGCAATCGTGTTTTCATCAATGCATGTGACATCGAACGGTCGACCGGAGGATAGGGGAATTTCACATTCTAAAGACCCAGATTCGTCTAAAATAACAAGACGTCCATTATTGTGATCTGCAAATACCAATTTCCCTTTCGGTGTAAATGTGCAACCTTTGATATCATTCTTCCTGCTACTACCTGGAATGTGGATCTTTTTGTACCGTATAAGACTCATGTCGGTAATACATCGTAATGGTTCTTCCTTTGGAAGAACCAGCTGGGCATGCCGTGCGTTCACTGTTATTAATTCGACGCGTGACGGAGTTTTCGAGTATGAAATCTCTCCGTATACTTCTATCGAACATACGTCTAATATTTTCTCATGCGGTTTACATTCTAGATTTAACCATTGTAAATTACTATCTTCTAGCAATGATTGAACATATTTATCTTCGATTCGTATATCAGCATTAATCTGTCTATATCCTAAAAACGACTGAACATTTAGCGAATATTTTTTGAGTGCAGAAACATGCACCTCTAATTCCTCTGCCGATTGTCTGTGTTTTGAAAGTTCTGACAATATATTATTGATCTGTAATGTTATTTTTTTTTCAGCTTCTTGTAAGTCTCTCAATATTTTATTTTCAAGAGTATCCAAATGTTGGACAATTTTCGTACGTTTCTCATTAAATTCAGCTTGAATAATTTGCTTTTGTTCTAGGAAATTCGTAAGATTTTGCTTTCTGTCATTACAAACTCTTTCTATATTTTCTTTTATTCTTTTAATATTTTGATCCATATTCTCAAAGACACCGGATGTATCAAATGTTTTAATGACGTCATCGATTGCAATCAAATCACATGACTTGTGCTCAGTTGTAACACACCTAGGACAGCAGAGGCTTTCATGTGTGGAACAGTAGTGTTGATATTTGCCTTCATGTTCAGTGCAATATGCCTTTATATCTACTAGTACAGATGGAAATTGGTTCAATTCATTTATTGAGATGACATCATGACTTCGCGTACTTTTGGATGCCGCGTGAAATTTAAGGCAGGATGCGCATAGTCCCTCGTCACACTCAGGGCACCAATGAGCGGCATCTGACGTCAAGTGCTGCGTATCACAAACGCCACAAATTCTATCGGTCATATCAATCTGAAAATACAATTCTCATATTTCAATTATTTATTAAGGATGCTTCCTCTTGAATTGCAGTTTTCATAAAATATTCGGAATTCTCTAGTTTTATCCATGTAATGCCAAAACATATCAAGTATGCCCGTATACTTCTACTTTTTTTATATATACTAGTTATATCTATGTAATGCCAAAACATATCAATTATGCCCGTATACTTCTACTTTTTTTATATATACTAGTTATATCCATGTAATGCCAAAACATATCAATTATGCCCGTATACTTCTACTTTTTTATATATATACTAGTTATATCCATGTAATGCCAAAACACATCAATTATACCCGTATACTTCTACTTTTTTATATATATACTAGTTATATCGATGTAATGCCAAAACATATCAATTATGCATGTATACTTCTACTTTTTTATAATAATTTGTTACATATAGTAAAAAAAACATAATTGAAAATCTCAGTTTTAAAAGGAAAAAAAGGTGACAATGTTTAATGTATGAAATAGCTGGAGAGAATCACTGCCCGCAAAAATTTAAATGGCTTATATTTCGAAACAAGGACATATCCCTTTATATTTTTCCACCTTTAAAAATCATTAATTCGTTTACTTTCAATTTATAATAGTATTTAAAAGTGGTCGTTACATAAAGCAGATTAACAAACATCTTTGAGTTTGTTTTCCTTACTATTAAATATTGGCATGTATATGACTATTTTTGGTCCATATTGTGAAATGTCTTTTAAAACGCATGGCAAACAAACTTTGTTTTACAAATCATAATATGCATTAAAATGGATAATTCACCACCAAAAATGATTATGTTAAGCTAAAGATAGTAAAAATACATAAATAAATATACATAGTATGGCGAACTTCGTTCTTTTGAGTGTCTTTTATCTTATCAGATACAAAACAAGTTAATGTAGTTTAACAAGGAAAGATACAGGTTCTAAATTTTCTCGACGATTGATATTTGCGTTAATTAGTTGGAATACAGTATCACATTACATACAACAAAGTATACACTGAGTTTGTGGGTTTCATGTTATGTGTCTCTTACTGGTTGCTATAATTGATAGTTTATAATCATGACTTCAATAAAATTAACAGTTTGAAATCTAACATATAACCCTGATCTAAATAACATTATATCTTTACAGAAAAATAAAGATCATACCAGCATGCACAAAGATATGTGAATAAATATTTGTAAGTGCTTATACCTAGTGTGGTAGGACTTCCGAACAAAGATTCTTATAGATTAAAAATCCTATCATTTATTAATAAAAATGACATGTTTATATGATTGACTTTTTAAATCCGTCATCGGCTTATAGTTTTGTCAAAATCTTAAATGGATGTCGTGTCACGCATTATCAACAGCGATACAAGATGCCAAAGGAACATTCAAACAATCATTTAAAAAAAATGAATACCAACACCGTGGAAAACAACGAAAAAGTCAAAACGACAAACAACAGTAAACTATACACAACAATAAATATGAAGATTGCGCATCATGAACCCAATCAAAATCTTAAGGTGATCGCAGATGTAACAGAATGGCAAGATGATCCTGTACTGTATCTGGATCCTGTCATGTTACTCATATAAGTACAAATTCTAAACTTAATATAAACCATCCATATCTATTTTGTCTTCTTTAAACTAGTTCAAAGCATGTCCGTCATAAGAACAGATTACCGTGTCCTGGTTTAGTTTGTAATTTGTACATTTTATAAAATATCTGCCCACTTTTTGGTGGGGTCCGTGTTGCTTATTCTTTAGTTTTCTATGTTGTGTCATATGTACTATTGTTTGTTTGTTTGTATTTTTCATTTTTAGCCATGGCACTATCATATTATTTTCGATTTATAAGTTTGATTGTCCCTCTGGTATTTTTCGCCTCTCTTTTATTATCTTTTCAAACATGTCGCCCTCGAATATTACTGACTCGACATTTGTTGTCAACCCACGCATATGATCCAGTAGACGTGTATTATTAATAAATCGATTTGGCTATACTTGTTGTGTCTTATGAATATTATGACATTAATGATCGAAATGTGTTGCTAATGTAATACAGTAAAATGCATATAATGTTATACTTGATTAAAAAAAATATTGAAAACAACACGTTATTAATTTCTTGCGTCCGAAGCGCTTTTCTGGATTTACCTTCATCAGGAACGCTCAAAGCCAAACATTTGAAATCCAAAGATGTATAAGTACCGAAACCGTTGAAGAGCTGTATGTCAAAAATACCTAAAATAAATAGCCAAATTCATCTAAAGCCAACTTTGCCTGAGGGAGTTGAAACTTTAGTTTCTTAATAATTTATAAATTTATAAACGGACAATTTTAGAAAAGTTTGTTAAATCATGTCAGTACCGAAATACTGACTACTGAGCTGATGATACCCTCGGGGACTGATAGTCCACCAGCAGAGGTATCGACCCAGTGATGTAAAAAAATATTGAAAACAACACGTTATTAATTTCTTGCGTCCGAAGCGCTTTTCTGGATTTACCTTCATCAGGAACGCTCAAAGCCAAACATTTGAAATCCAAAGATGTATAAGTACCGAAACCGTTGAAGAGCTGTATGTCAAAAATACCTAAAATAAATAGCCAAATTCATCTAAAGCCAACTTTGCCTGAGGGAGTTGAAACTTTAGTTTCTTAATAATTTATAAATTTATAAACGGACAATTTTAGAAAAGTTTGTTAAATCATGTCAGTACCGAAATACTGACTACTGAGCTGATGATACCCTCGGGGACTGATAGTCCACCAGCAGAGGTATCGACCCAGTGATGTAAAAAAATATTGAAAACAACACGTTATTAATTTCTTGCGTCCGAAGCGCTTTTCTGGATTTACCTTCATCAGGAACGCTCAAAGCCAAACATTTGAAATCCAAAGATGTAGAATTAGTAACATCAATAATATCACAGATAGGTGTGCATGTGGTACAATGAACATGCGAAATAATACTGAACGATTAACTTTACCATTCATAAACTAAAAGGCATTATAAAAACCCTATAATGAAGATGTTCAAATGTGGAAAACTATAATCAAACTACTAATGGATGAATTTATTTCCAAAGTATAATAAAATCAGTTATCATGATGTTAAAACTTACCTTATATCTGAGACATGTTATGATACAAATACTGATCAAATTAGTGATTAAAGTGTTACTTTGATACTTTGTATGACGATGATATCTTATCGTATGGTTGGTTGTTTATTATCTTTAGGTAATAAAACTATCTTCTTATATGTATCAAATTAGCTGATGTGCATTATTTGTCATGTTGGCACATAATTTGTTGGGAGGAAAGGAAGGTGGTTTGGTGTAATGTGTCGTAATATTTTATGCTTCAAATAATAAATGGTATATACGAGCAACAACAGATCACACACTTTGTGAAATTCTAGATTTTTAGATTTCAACTGTGTTCGGGTCATATAAATTTTCGATTTTCAAATACTCGGCTTTCAGCATTCCTAATGAATAGAAATTCAGAAAAGCACAATGAACGTTTGTAATCTTTTGCATCTCAAATACTAATCATGTGTGAATTTAATAATGCTTTGCTACAGTTTAACAAAAGTTACGACGAAACAAAAGCAAAAAGAAAATTGCGGCGAAATCAACTAAACGATATTCAAACTTTTAAATCGAAACAGACCTTTTTTAGGTCAATCATTTTCTAACTTTTTAAAAGTATTTATAAGTTTTTTAATGATAGTCGATACTTGAAGAACAAGGAGTTTTCACGTATTTGTGATAACAAGAGGGATATGATTAAAGATATGTTGTTTGGTAAACTTTATATTTCTATATGTCACCACTTGTTTTCTCTCGTTTAAATCAGCACATAGAACGAAATAAATTCTTAAATAAAATAAAAACAAAATATAACCAAAAAAAACCCAGTAGGCTTATGTTTAACAAGTAGCTTAACTTTGTAAAGATGAATACTTTTATTGAAAGCAAGTTCATAAGTTATCAAAGGAGCGATTTTATTGTTACATTGACTATTTGTACTTGATTATTTGACCAGTTGTTGGGCTTGTAGTATTACAAATATTGAAAGTAGAAACATATCACATTCATGTTTAAGTTGCAATTCATGAAATTAGACTGACAACAATATGTCCTCATGCAATATCAACCTTGCATTTATTATCAAAGCAAAGATGGAAACATGTCATTTATTTGAAATGAAAATCTGCTGTATAGTTTTTACATAAATTGTGTTAAATTACCGGAAATAAAATATAATTTTGGTAATTATTTAATCAGACTCGACACGTTTTGCTTTCATATACATATTAAAGATTGCTCGTCCATGCACACACCCACTCGAAATAAACATGATAAATATAAAGTAAAACAAACATATTGTTTTAATTTTTTTTTAATTTAGAAATTATGCAAAATTAAAGCAATTTTACACATTGATGCACATAACAAATATAACATTGTGTTGAAATACCATATGACTTACTCTTTCAAAAATTAGAAAAAAAATGTCACAACTAATGTAATGTTTTCATAAAAAAAGGCTCACAGAAGCTATACGTAGCTAGCTTTTGTTTTTTTTACGGAATACATCATAATCTAAAAAAAACCAAATATAATTTACCAGTAAATAAAAAATTGTATCGAGGGTTACATCCTCATAATCAGATATACACATTGAAAAAAAAAGAAGAAAAAACATCATTACAAAAGACAAACATTCATTTGAAACTTCATTTATAATTTGAAAAAAAAACCCTGAAGAAGTCAAATGCTTTGACATTGAAGCGAGGGGGTCATATTTGTCTTGCTAAATATTATTAACTACATGGTCTTGATGAAAATGTTCAAAGAATAGTTCTAATACTGATTTTTTTCTAAAATGCTTGGTAAATTAAAGACTAACACATTTTGAAATTAAGTACTATAAATAATACACCAATCTGCATTTTAACGTTACATCATTGTATATGATCAAAACATCTTCTATTTGAAAAAAAACTGGCAGTTCGTAGCCTATTACCATGTTTAAATCATATAGCGCAAATGTCTTGGAATATATCGTATATGTTGATAAGATATGTGAACGATATCAAAGCGATATTTCAAATCATTGGTCAAAAACCATGATTAAACAAGTTCACAAAACAATCACATATAAAAGTAAAGACTGAAAAAAGCGGTGTTGATCTGAAGTGTTCGAAAAGGTAAAGCAGATCTTGCTGCGTATGTTGTTCATCTGGCACTCATCTTGTGATACGTCTGATTTGGTACATCTAATGAGATGAATAAACGGCAATTTTGTTACAACAGTTATAACCCATATCTGTCGACACCTATTACACAGAAAGTTTATAACGGTCATTTAGAAAGCAGCAGTGTTGAGTTGTCAATGACCTTTTATCGACCTTTATTAATCAAACTTAATTCGAGACATATTTAAGTATATTTATGTAAATGGCCGCTTATATGAAATTATCTCAAATTGTTGTGATTAAAATATTTAGAAGGGCAATCTATGTATCTGAATTTTAAACACTTAAGAGTTCATATTCGCATTATATATCTCTGATAGTTGAACAGTTAACAGCCAATATGAACAACAAACACATGTTTTCATTGTTTGTGGTCATCGTGAATTGTTGGGTAAGACACTTTTGGAATACATTTATATTTCTATTTTTTTTTTTAATTTTTGATTTTACCCTTAATGAAATTGTGAGGACAATTAATTATGTTGACGTTAAATCTTTTTGTTTCTAAACATGCACATTTATTCGAATTTTTTGTACAGGTTCTTGTATTGGTACAAGGAAACAATGAGCCTCGCAATGACCAATATGATCGATCAGCTGATTCCAGTAAGTTTATGATAATTGAAATCGAGCTATAAATGCTGGATTTTGTTAGTTTAATGGATGACAATTTGTAGTAATGTAAATAACAGACATACGTCTTTGGTTAACAACACTTTGAGCTAGCCCACCTAGCACACAAAAAACATGCAAATAAACGCGCTTTGAAAGTAATAACCACAACGCTAGTCTTTGTTGAAAGGACATTACAAACTAGGTGTCGAGATTAAAATCTAAAACTGCTGAATATACATAGAGAAGTACTCAAAATCCATATTTCTGTTATTATAGGATTAGTTTACATGCCACCCTAAATTTAATAATAGAAAAACAAAAGCTGAGAATGGCGATACGTATGTTAATCATGATAATTAAACGTATTTGAATACCCTTGTAGGTATAACATATGCGAAAGGTTTACATTAATAATCATTCAATTTTAATGGTTTATCATGAGTACCGCAAACATAAAAACTAAAATTATAACATCTAATATATATATATGTAATCGTTGACTTATTTTCCGTAGGTAACACTCGCAGTTATGAAGCAGGCTATCAACTGATTAATTCTTTTATTTCATATTAAAGCTTCATCAAACGTATATGGATTGGCTATTGATAAAGAGCATGATTATGTTCATGTCGGTGATAAACCTGTTTGCAGCTGTACAGTGGAAATGACCATACAAGATCTGATAAGACATTCATTGAGGTGGGAGAAGGTTGGTCGTGATGGATCACGCATAGAAATCTCAAATTTGGTTAATGTTAAAGAAAATCTACAATCAGAATATGCCATTGAGATGGATTCCTCTTCAACTAGTTTGACAATCAAATTGCGCTTTCTTGAAGGTATGAATGTACATTAATGACGTTTAAACAAATAAGAATCGTGTAAAAATATATTTGTACATTACAAAATTACAAAACAATGATTCATATATTGTATTATAAAAACTAATTCTTCACAATTACCACAAAATGCTTTTTCTGATTAACCTGTGTGATACATGTAGATGCTTAAAAATATGTCAATGTACTATTACTAGCCTCACACTGATTCTAACTTATTATTGTTTGTAAGAAAGCTTATGAAAACAATGGTTATAATCATTGGCAAGTCATTGACCGTTTATTGCGAATGGTTTCGTTTGCTTGCTGCTTTGATAACTGTTTGTTATCTATAAGGAGTTATCTAATGCTATATTTTTAATTTATCTGTACTTTCCAAATATGTTTCTGTTAAATAATTTAACTTCATTTCCTCAATTTGTAGTGCAGGATTCTTTCCTTTTCTTACGATAATTTTTTAGTTCGAAAGGGTTAACTAATTACAGGTATAACTCAAAACAATGATGGATTCTTGTACTGTTCTCTATACAACAGAGCTGAACAATTACTAGCAGAAAGAAAGATTGAAGTTGCTGTTACACGTAAGTCCAATGTAACAGAAACATACGTAGACTAGCATCATGTTTTGCTGTATTTGGTTTAAATTTCTGAAAGGGTCAGTCTTGCACACAGAGAACATGCATGACTTTTAAGAATTGTAAATTAAGACTTAAATACAAGTATAATTTTTGCGACAATGAGAAAAATCATGTGGAATTTATATAATAAAATGGACAATGCCAGTTTGAATTATTGCAATTATAACCCTGTCGCGCAAAGATAAAACAATCGCTTATTGCTGCAATCAAATTACTAATTCTTTATTTAATTATTTAAGCGTCTTCAAACGAATACGGATTAGCTATTGATAAAGAACAGGATTATGTTCATGTTGGTGACAAACCTGTTTACAGCTGTACAGTGGAAATGACCGTACAGGATCTGATAAGACATTCATTGAAGTGGGAGAAGGTTGGTCGAGACGGTGCCCGTGTTGTTATTTCAAATTTGGTGAATGTTAAAGAAAGTCTACAATCAGAATATACCATTGAACTCGATTCCTCTTCTACTAGTATTACAATCAAATTGCGCTTTCTCCAAGGTACACATGGCTTTATTGGACTTTACTTACGTTTTAACAAATGGGAATCGTAAAAAGAAATTTTGGTACTGGAAACTAAATGATTGAATCATACATTGTATTTTGAAAAAACTATGTATTTACAGTAATCCCAATTGCATTTTCTAAAAAACACCTGTGTCATAGAAACTAAAGCATGTGCTTAACATTTACATTCAATGTAAATTCTTCTTCAGGTGCGCTCGACCCAACTTTTAATTGACTAGCTGTATAACTGTCAATTCTTCCTATGTGGTTATCTCCTGACATTCCATTTTCCCCAACCGAAACAATGTAACAAATTACCTCCACAATATCGATTACAAGTGCGAAGTGGTATTTGATTGCTCCTTTGATAAAATTTTGATTATTGCAGTATTTTTTATTTATCTTTTTTAATATGTTTGTGTAAATTAATTTGAATGCATTTCTTCAATTTCTTTTCTGATCTAACGATGTTTGTTCATATAAAAATAGATAAAGGAAAATGTGGTATGAATGTCAACGAGATAACTCTCAATCCAAATAACAATTTATAAAAGTAAACCATTATAGGGGAATGTACGGCCTGCAACACTGAGCATTGGCTCACACCGAAAAAAAGCTATAAAGGGCCCAAAAATAACTAGTTTAAAACCATTTGTACGGGAAAACCAACGCTCTTATTTATATAAAAAACGAGAAGCATAAATTTAATTACAGGTATAACTGAAAACGATGATGGATTCTTGTACTGTTCTCTATACAACAGAACTGAACAATTACTAGCGGAACGAAAAATTGAAGTTGATGTGACACGTAAGTCAACTGTAACATAAATATCCATAGATAAACGTACTATTTGGCTACATTGGATTACATTTCTGATGTTCGCAGTAAATCTAAAATGTCAAGTGATTTGTCAGTAAAGATAACGAAGACAACTACATAATTTCCAGATCACTCCTAAGGGGAATATCGGTCAGGGGTTGATACGGTGTGTAGTTTTAGTGAAGAAAATCACATATAATTTACCTTTGAAAATGCATGTACCAAGTCAGGAATATGACAGTTCTTGTCCATTCGATTTTGATGTGTTTTTTTTGTATGATTTTGCAATGTGATTAGGGACATTACGATTCCATTTTCCTCTGAGTTCAGTATTTTTGTGATTTTATTTTTACGTAAATCTAACTTAGAACTTATTACAAGACAATATATAATAGATTTTAGGGTTTTAAGTAGTAACTTTTTTTTAAATGTGATGATCACGGAGATACATGTATACTATTATTACAAATGAGCCAATTATCAAGCAGAGTAATAAGTAATTATAAACCAGAGTACGGTCTTCTACAACACAACACCCATTGGCTATATACTTATATATAATAACACAAGGCCTATATCATATATATAACATTTTTTGTTTGAATGCACGCAATCATTCTACTGCTAACAAGAATATTTGACAACAAAATTTAACTTGAGTTTTTTTTATTCTTAACTCTTTTTTTTTGGAGAGGTTAAACTCGATCTATCCAAACCAACACATCTGCTTATGTTTGTAAATTATTTATGATCAGGTAACACATTAAAAATATACAGTTATCTAATTCAAAAACACTTCTGTCTTTAAAATGATCATTTGTGCAATTTTCAGTTTGAATAGAAAAATCGAACCATTTAGGTAAAATCACCTTTTTCATACTTTCAGCATAACGGAAGATTGTTCTATTTAAAGATTACCCATCTCGCGTGCATAGTGTATGTGTAACGAAATGCATTAATAATTTAAAACATTGTTTATCATTGTACTTTCAGAATACAAAAAAAGGAATGTCATGACAACTTTAAGCAACAGCAATAGGTATATGGTGATACGTAAAGAACCTTCTCTGATGTAGACGTATACTATGTTCACATAGTGACATTAACGAATATCCTTTTTTTTCAAACATGAAACGTGTTTACTGATACTGATACATAATACTGTATTCGCTTCTTCCGACAACGTAGTAACAAACTCATTTGCTTTAAAGAATTATCATGTTCTTTCTGTTTATAAGATACTTAGCGTTATGCAATAAAACTCCTCACGTAAAAACGATTTTTTGGTTATCTTCTTAATTCATCCTTACCAAATTCTGCAACATGCAGGAATATATACTACAACATGTACAACTCGCGTCTTTCGTATTAAATTATAATCCTGGTACCTTCATAACGATTTTCACCAGTGGATCGATGCCACTGATAGTGGTCGTATCGTCACCGAGGGTATCATCAGCCCAGTAGTCAGCACCTCAGTGTCAAAATGAATATCAATTATAATTATGGTCATTTTTATAAATTTCCTGTTAACAAACTTTGAATATTTCGAAAACTAAGGATTTTCTTATCCCAGTAGTAGATTACCTTAGCCGTATTTGGTACATTTTTTATTTGATTTTAGGTTCTCAATGCTCTTCAGATTTGTACTTGTTTGGCTTTTAACTATTTCGATTTGAGCGTAACTGATGAGTCTTATTGTGGACGAAACGCGCGTCTGGCGTATTAGGTACAGCTCTTTGTAAGAACCAGGCAGAGTGCGATACATGAAGGTTTCAGATTTTTTCTATAATTGGTCTAGTAGAAGCAATAAATGAAAAATGCTCAAAAAAAGATTTTGAGTGGGAAAATGTGAGTGCTTGCCATGGTAACGGACACTCTATTTTTTGGTTGTTAAGCATGGTAAAATCTTTCAAAAATCAGCTAAATCACCACAATTCAGAGCCTGATTATGAATCAAATCGTGCATTTTTCATTAATTTTCATATGTAACATTGATAGAACTTGGTTTAAGCTTCATTTTAGTGAAGATTGCATGTCAACCAAATTTGTAAATTTTTTTGTAAAATTTTGTGAAAAAATGCATATTTTCAACTTTTCTGAAAATGAGATTTTTGCTAAATAACCATATTTTCTCTGGTGTTTTTCAGAAAAGTGCAAATGTGTACAGAATAGTTAGCACTGCAGTTATGAAGTTTGGATATTTCTTTACCAAATTTAATAGAAAAATGTGTGGGATTTTTTTTTGTTTTATCACCATAGCAACCGATTTTCCTTGGAAACGGAGTTTTCATTTGCAGAATATTGCAGTTTAAGAGCTTAAATGTCCTGAATATTTCATAACCGATAGGAAAAATACATAAAAGCTAACGCAAACTTTAAATTACAATCGTCAAGTGTTGTTGTCTTCAATTATAACCACTGACACACATATTATCCTTAGCAACATCCACTCTAAAATTGCATAAATAGAAACTTATGTAAAACAATACATAGATAGATTTTCAAATTGGATTATGACTGCTTTGCTTCACTTACAGTCTATTCGGTGTATTTCATAAGGTTCAACAAATGTAATATATAATGTAATATTATGGTTGGAAGGTTAGAAAAGGGGGGGGGGGGGGGGTGTTAGGTTTATTTTTTAAAGATATCATTCATGTAGATTCTTGAAAAGATTATGTTTGGTCCGAGAGCCTGATTATAAATAGAACAATTTCTTTTTCAGAAATTTTATATATATAAGATCGATAATCTATAACTTGGGTTTGGCTTCAAGGGTTAGTTAATGTACATTGCAGTTCTCTTGCCATGTTTTTGATATTTTGTCAGATTTTCGGAAACCTCAGTTTTTATGCATTTGTATGCCTTAAAAAAAGGCATTGACCCCCATTTTTCTTTTTATAAATCTTTTACATGTATAATGATAAGCAATCTGTAAAAGTTTTATAAAATTCAAAATTATTTTTTGATAGTTTTGAGAATGTAAACTTGTCAATGAAATAGCTATGAAAAGTCAAGAGAGACTATTTTTTCGCCAAAATTACAATGGCTAATATCTCGGAATCAAGCACATTGATCTGTATATTTTTTTACTCTTTTGATTCCTTTATTAATCCCCAATCGATATCCACTTATATTTAAATTGAAAGATCCACAATAATGTCATACAATTGTGAAACTTCAAGTCAAATGGACAAATTTATCTTTCTGCTTTAAAATGAATTTTTAATAAGGAAACATTTTTTTTAAATCTCAGAATATGATCAAGATTCTTTGATAGAAAGTCATTGAATTTTCATTTCGATATAATGAAGTATTTTTAAGATGCTTGGATAGCAATTAAAATAGAGAGAACATAATTTTATTAATAAAACATCTTCTTTCTATATAGATTTCTTGCCAACCTACTTTACACAAACGAGAGCTTACTTTGGTAGTATATTTATATTCGGTTATAGCTATATAAGCATGGTTGATTTTTGTTTTTCTGTATAACCGCAATTTACTCAATTTTCTTTGTAATATATATACTAGCAGTAACAAGGATATTGTTTCTGGGGGGCCTTTATAATTTGTTGTTCATGCAGTGTAAGCTAATGCTCCGTGTTGAAAACCGTACTTTGGCCTATGATGGTTTACTTTTAGGAATAGTGACTTAGATCTAGAGTTTTCTTATTGGCATTCATACCACATTTTCTTCTAATATTCTAATCATTATTGCAGTCAGTGATATGATCTAATTATTCAAGGATTTTACTTTGCAATGACTACAATAGTATTACATTTTAATATATACAGCCTCCTCTATTAATAACAACTGTTTCCTTTGAATCTTAAATAAGAAATAAGATAAATCAAAATGAAATGACACCGTTTGAAAACCTTTGCATCCGAAGCGCTTTAAATAGTCTGGTTTACATGATCAGCTCTTATATTGGATAAAAAGTTACCTTTCAGAAGGTAGTTTCAGAAGGCTTTTTGTCAACTCTAAGGAGTAAACATGCAGGTGTTCACCAGGGATCAGTTTTGGGACCCTTTCTTTTGCCTATCTATATCAATGATATAGTAAATGGCATTGCTAATGATATTATACGTTTTGAAGATGAAACCTCTTTATTTGTTATAGTAGATGATGATCTGCGGCTGAAGCAGCTGCTTCTTTGACTGATGACTTGGGTGTTATCTCAAACTGGGCAAAATCATGGGAAGTTCAATTTAACCCTAAGAAAACTAAAAATATTGTATTTACTAGAAGGGAAAGGGAGCACCAACCTATATTGTACTATTATAATAATATGTGTATAGACTCAGTAATATTCAGAGGTATATTTATATGGTAAACTGTCTTATATTGAAACTGCAAAACTTAACAGTAACTAAACATGAAACTATGGGCTAAGTTTTAATGTTGTTGTGTTGCGGTTTTAATACTGCACACCACTAATTTCTATCACATTTCAGATATCTACCCATAATTAACATTCAACAAGTCATTAACATGTAGATATTCACATTCATATATTCGTTCTGATTCTGTTAAAGTTTAAATATGTAATTCGTTTCAAATTATTTTTGACGATCATTTTAACTTAGTTTAATTATATTCAGAACATGACAAAAATCATCCGTTGTTTTTCTGCTGTTTTTTTTATTATTTTTAATGCTAAGATAATTACAATCATATAATTGACAAGAACACAAAAAGTGCTTATTATAAATTATTTTAGATCGATAAATATTATATTAAATAGAGAAACGTGTCTGCCATGGTTGTCCGGATGCTTATAACCAATCCAATCATGGGTTTATCTCAACTAAGTTTAAAATGTACAAAAAGTTGGTAAATTTTAGAATTCATAAACAAACCCTGGCAATTTGGAGCTTATAACATTTAAAGTAAGATAATGTGCTGTATACGTACATTTGGTGTAAAAAAAAATGTCTCTAAGTTGAAAAAAAACATTTAGTCAACAGATCTTTTTTAGAGTCAAATCAAAATTCCCAATATAAAAATTTGCAGAAATTACATCTATTTCTTTCTAATAATTGGAAATTCAGTCATGTATCTTTCAAGTTTAAAGTATTGGTTTTTGTCAGCATGGGTTGTTTGTATAAGGCTTGAATGTCATGTTTAAGTATTATTTTTGACTATACATCACAGAAGAAACATTTATGTCGAAATGTACATCTTTGTAAGTTTAAAAGGTATTGTTTGTATTCCCAATTTTAGTAAGTTTAGATTAAAATGGGGAATATGTCGAAGAGACAACAACCCGCGAGTTGTTTTTCATTCGTTTGATAGGTTCGAGCTTTTGATTTTGCCATATGATAGGAGACAAAGTTTTGTACAATATTGTCTTTACAGGTCTTTACGAACTTAATACCTTTAAAAAGTTTCAAAAATAAACTATTTTACAGTTTTAACTATATATGTCGCCTGTTTTTGGGTGCATATTTGTTATTTTCTGCGGACAAAAATATGGTTTATACGTTTCGTAGATCAAACGGTCTCCATGTACATATATAAGAATATGGGTCTTTATCTATTAACTTGATTTCGACCTGCTATTTAACTAGGACGGTGGTTTACACGTACAACATAAAAAAAAACTATTAAAACTAATTGAAAATGCTGAGCTCATTAGATAGATACAAATAGAACTACATCTAACAAAAACACAAAGTGGGCATGGCTAGATACTTGTAGATCTCAATAACAAAAGGACACTTAGTACATATCTCAGAATACTTGCAGCCAGTAACAGCTAGTTCAAAATCAATAACAACTAATACACAATATGGTGCATCTAAGACTAAGTATCAATCAGTACACATTCAACATGAAATTGTTTTTAGTGTAAAGACATAAAAAATGTACGCTCATCAAAATATCTCGCTGACGAGTCGTGTGACCAATTGCGTTAGAAAAGCTAAATATGTACTGAGCTTAAATTTTAGCTATCTTATTTTTTTTATGAGGAAATACATAATATTTCATACATGAATAAGACATAAAAAGTGTGCTTTTCTGTAAGAACTTGTTGCTTTTATGCTTTACACATTTATTAATAAAATCTTCTGGTTTATTGAAATAAGGAACAGTTGTGACCCGAAGACATGCTCGTGCGTTTACTCATTAATATTTGGTCTTTAATAACAGTAGTAACTCTCTGCTAATCTATGTTAAATGACGTATTAACCATACGATTGTTTCTTACTCTGATTTCGCAAAGCTAGTGACAAACAGTATAAAAGTTGAATTGATATGTGTTTTACCTCTGATTAGATAAAAAAAAATGAAATTCATTGACAACCTTCGACGCGATATAGAGATTTTGGATTTTTACGCAACAATCAATTAATCATTACAAAATATTTGGCTGTGTGGGACTCAGAAGATAAATATAGAAAAGTGTTTCGGACGCAAAACATTTACACCTGAGATCACCCCTAGTTTTTGGTGGGGTTCGTGTTGTTTATTCTTTAGTTTTCTATCTTGTGTTATGTGTAATATTGTTTTTCTGTTTGTCTTTTTTCATTTTTAGCCATGGCGTTGTCAGTTTTTGTTAGATTTATGAGTTTGACTGTCCTTCTGGTATATTTCGTGCCTCTTTTACAACGTGCTGGTTTTTTTTTCTTTTTATTACAAGCTCACTTTTGATCTATTGTACGTGTTTGAACGTACAGTATAATTTGACCTTTTTACTTCCGCTATTGTAATTTGGGAATTAGTTATAATTCGAGACACTTAAATATATTAGTATAAATTGTTTCAAAAAATTAGAAGTGAATGAGTGATAAAATATCTGTCATCTGATTATTGGAAGAGTTAGACAAGCTATGTTCATACAATATACAGCTTTGTTGTTTTCTGTATTTTTGCACATTGTGGTAAGAAACTTTCTTACATTTTGAATTTTCTTATTATAACTTGTAATTATTTTTCAAACTCGATTATAAACATCGAAATCAGCGATAGGGATATTAATTGTTCAATTTTTTTAATTACCATTCGTTTTATTAATTGAAACAAGTTTTGTATAATGATACAAACACTGAAATTTCAATAAAACAGACAACACCAAATATTACTCAATTTATTTCACTTGACTGGGCGGAGTTTAACCGTTTCGCTCATAATAAATCATTCCATCTATAGCTAGGTGTTTTAGGATAAACTCATCAATGATGTATCCAGTTATTCTTTTGTTAATTCCTTAGATGGCATTGATAGGTGATTAGAAATCAGTAATAATTATAACGGCAATCATCCTAATCACACACATCTTCAAATAGACTGTCCTTATGCAAATTAAAACGTAAGCTCCGCCCGATCAGTTGAAATGACATTGGTAATACATTACAAATATTTCAATTTTTTTTTTCTAGAAACTTTTGGCAACCAGAAATACTTTTTTGCTTTAACCTTTAAAAGACATTCGTGGGATGATCTCATTTCTGAAGAACGCTTGAACGTATATATTTTAAAGTCAGGGGTTAATATATACATGATACATTAGAATGACATGTGTTTAACGCCACCTTCAAAACTATTATGTATTTGGATTGGAATCTAGTGTTTCTGCTATAAACGCCTACTGAGTAAGTATTTTTACGTACATGTTATTGGTTTATATTTCATTTATATTTCAAAGATGTTTTCACTTATAATACGTATTTCAATATGACCTCATTTACAGCTGCTCGTGTTCGGACAAGAAAGCAATAACCTGCCCGAGAGTGCAGCAAGCTCAAGTAAGTATTGTCGCACTTTTTGAAACCGCAAATCTTTTATACTTTCTGGACACTATTTGAGCAAATTCCCAAAAGTGTGTCTTAAGTAGAATAAGTTATTTTGTACAAAGAACGTCAACTGTTTTTTTTTATTATCAAAGAAAGTCAAATAGGTTTGATCAAACTAGATTTTGTTTACATTCACTAATAAATAAATTTGGTGTTTTTATTGTCTTCTGATTGGTTAAAATTATTAGTTTTATTTTCAATGTTGTCAATTTTGATGGCGACACGCCCACTCTGATGTTGAGTATTCATACGCCAACATGTGTGTACGCTTGTTATTGTTAATATAAATAATATAAAAAGTTCTTTGAGCCTCACAAATGTATTTTTGATAGAAATTTATTTATAATGAATGGCAATGATATATTTTGATTTTATTGAACCATAAAACTAATTTTTGACTCTTCACATTTTACATAATCCGCTTCGCGGATCATTCAATGTGAAGAGTCAAAAATTAGTTTTATGGTTCAATAAAATCAAAATAAATAATAGCCATTCATTAAATGATATGATTGTCAATAACATAAAATGCACATCTCTACAACAGAAACTACATGATTTTGAAGATAAGCAACGTTAGGTCACCATACAACCATCAACAATGAGTAAAATATATATCGCATATTAAGCCTAACAGTCATTATATCGTAAATATTATTTCATAATGAGTGCAACATTTTACTTGAAACAACATTATTGTTATGCATTGTGATCAATAACTATAAAGATTTTATAACTCATTCCGTAAGCGAATTATTTTCGTAACATACGCTAATAGAAAAATAACATCGTTTACGTATGCTTAACCAATTAAACTTTGCAACAAGTGAAACAAAACTTCAAAAACGAATCTGAGTGTAAATCTGTATTTACTAGGGATGTCAAAATGTCTGAAATCTAATACTCGGATACTCGGTCAAGATACTCGAGTACTCGCGAGTACTCGGATGAATCTTAAATGTCTACTGAAAAGTATAAATTTTAGGTGTGATGCAGAATTTTGTTTGTTTGTTATTACCTTCCATAAACATATTAACGAAAGACAACAAAAATAGCTTGATCCTCTGTTTTTGTGTCAATTAAACAATGAATTACCGACCGTCGTTTCTTCAAATAATAGTAACCTATCACTGTGACAATAGCAATTTTTTTTATGTACGTGTTCATGAACCAAAGTCCAATAAAATCATGAATATTTGCATATCAAGTCCGCAAAAGTAGACAATATATTAACTATAGATTAAAGATTATAAAGTTTTAAATAAACATTTATTACATCAAATGTACATCTCATACCAATCATGTTTACAAATAACTATTGATTAACAATTAAAGGTGAGAAAATTCGAGGATCAAAGGTAAGTTTACGGCTTGTAGTATAAGTTATTGAACCGTGTTTTTACACCGTTAAATGTCACTAATCAGATGTGTGGGGTTCAATGCAGGTGACTTTTATCTTGTTCTTGTTTAAAAAAATTATCTGATCTACAAATTCAGCTGAAAGTCTGTTTCTGAGTTTAGTAACCACAAGTCCGGCACATGAAAATATCCTCTCAGAAGGAACGGACGTTGCTGGTACTGCTAACACACGTTTTGCAATTATAAATAAACGTGTTTTAGCCTTATATGATTAATCATATTTGGTGTACCACCACAATACTTTAATTCCGTGTCACAAAGAGTGCATTTTACAGTATTTCCATTTAACAATCGTTTAAAATAACTCCATACGGCTGACTTTGGTGGAGGCATTTTAATGTAATGAATTTAAATTAGCTAATTTAAATGATATTTTTGATCTGAGTTGTTTTTACGATGTTAATAGATTTTAAATTAAAACTACGAAGGGTATATTTCAAAAGGTACGTAAGTGGATGAAATTTGAGGGGAAAGTTTCATAATTATAAAAAAGGCTAACGAGTATCCGAGTAGTAAAATGGTACTCGAGTACTCGGCCTTCCGACCGAGTACCCGAGTACTCGAGTACTCGTTGCCATCCCTAGTATTTACATTTAACAATTAACTAATATATTCTGAACTGTTGTGTTGTCATTTGCTCCACTGACCGGCTTTTTATTTCTATTCTACATATTCTAGTTTTGATAATATATTGATAGTTATATGAGTGTAAAGGAGACAACTCTGCATCCAAGTCAAAATTTGTCAAGATAAATCATAATAGGCAAAAGTACGACAACAAGCACAAAGCATTGGCTCACACCGAACAGTAATTTCAAACAGGAAAACCAACGGTCTAAATTTATTTAAAACAAACAAGAAACGATGATCACTTTTGAACCCCACAACAAAGACAATCACTGACCATAATGTTCTGACTTACAATGTAGGACACATGAAAACAAATGCAGCATGTGTAAACGTTTTGATAAGGGCCTTTCATGAATACTTACCGGTTTTTGTTATCTTATAAGCAACACACATGACGGGTGTCATATGTGGCGCAGGATCTGCCTACCCTTCTGGAGCACGTGAAATTACCCCTAGATTTTGGTGAAGTTCGAGTTGCTTATTCCTTAGTTTTTTTATCTTGTGTCATGTGTACTATTGCTTGTCTGCTTATCATTTTTAAAGCCATTGCGTTGTCAGTTTTTTTTTTCGATTTATGAGTTTGACTGTCCCTCTGGTATATTTTGTTCCTCTTTTACCTGAAACAATAGTATACACCACAACATAATAGAAAGACATCTTAACCTGTTTTGATTCCAACATTAATATTTATGAAAAAGTCTTTAATTACTTATATCCACTCTATTTGAACTTTTGTGGTTGACAGTTGTCATTGTCAATTATATCTCATTTCCTTTTTTTTATAGTCACCCTGCTTGCCATTAGCAACACAATTGATACACATAATAAATAGCTTAAACTGCTAAACCCAATACAGTTGAGACCCCAGTCTTGCTTTTTCAGTAAAATTTTGATATAAATCAGCCTTTTTAATCAAGTTAAAACTAATGAATAAAGTTTTCTATTTCTTTTATAAGGTAATTTTTCAAAGGCTTCGGTTGTGCTTATTGTTAATCAAGGCAACAATAGTATACCACTGTTTAATAGTACTAAATTGATAAAGGGAAAATAAATCCAGGTTATATACCAAATTAATTGAAACACACCAACTAGAATGAGAACTTAACAAATTATCAGAAACACTGGACTGGCAAAAATCAAACGCCAATTTCAATTTACTCGAACTTTTTTTTATGTCATAATAACAGTACTGCAATTTTCCAGATTTGCTACAGGAAATTTTCAAAAATAAAACGGTGGGTCTATGCTGGTGTAGTGTACTATTTGTTCTATTTCTTTCAGGAGTATGTCAAGGATTAAACAGTGGTTTGGGTATGAGTGGGAGCTCTCAGGATCAGTATGACTTGTACAGACAAAGATACACTAATTGTAAATATGTAGATGGAAATCTAGAAATCACATATTTAGATGATACCGGAAATTGGGATTTGTCTTTTCTTGAATCGATCGTGGAGGTCAGTGGATATGTATTGATATCCTCTGTTTTGTCTCAAAAATTGCATTTACAGAATTTGCGTCTGATAAGAGGACGCCAACTTTTTCTAGACAAGTTTAGCTTACTTGTATACAGTAATAGTAAACCTGGGTCTAGAACACAAGGATTGATGGAACTCGAATTTAGAAGTTTGCAAGGTATAATTTAAAAATAAAAATATTTTCATTATATTTTCTCTCAAAAGCAACATAACAATAGATCTTTAAAAATAATTAGCTACATGTCTCTCTTGTCTATAATCTTTTTTTATTGTCGTTTTTGGATTTTCACTTATACATTTTTGTGTTTACAACTAAATAACATTCATGATAAAGGGACACATTTATTCGGAAGCATACAATACGATAGGACTTTTTGGCTGATTTTTTTTTATAAAATTCAAGACTCTTCTTTTATAGATCTTAACATGTTAACGTTATCTTGCTATATTTTATCTATATTATATAACTGAGGGCAGAAGTCTGAACATTTTCCACGTTTTTATAGTTAAAGCATTTTTATCTTTTTTCTACATGAACATGTTTATGTATGTTCACTGTCGAAAATATGAAAATAAAGATAGTTTATATAAAAAAAAATCGTAACCAAAATAAATGTCTACGTGTACAAGAAAGTATATTAAAAATGTAGATAATTGTATTAGAATTCCACGCCGTTCTGTAGTCAACATCAAAGCCTTCAAACACAAACCAAAAAACAACACATAAAGCCTATGGTACAATAAATGTTTACTAGTACTTTTCGAAATGTTTTACTTTTTAAACATCTGATGTAAAATGATATTCATATTATTTTTGTCTTTGTAGAAATTATGAATGGAACTGTTTTTATTTCGGAGAACAACCTTTTGTGTCATGCTTCAACAATAAGATGGGAAGACATCAATCCCACTGTGACACAACATTTTCGCACGAGCATGGACATTCCAGGTTATAAAAGATCGTGTAAGTGTGAATTGGAAAAAAATATTTTGTTATCGTTCATTGACAAAATAAAATGCAAGTTTACTAAACTCTTTTCTTAATTTTCCTTAAAAAGGAACACTCTAAACCGACCATCAAAAATTTAAAAATGAAACAATAAAATACAAAAAGACCAAAGATCACATAAAGAAGTACCGACTTCTGAGCTGAGTATACCCTCAAGGACTGATAATCTATCAGCAGAGGTGTTTAGCAAATGCTGTGAAAAATGAAAACATCGAAAACAAGCATTATATATTTAATTAAAAGGTTAATCATCAGGGCTTTACTAAATTTTATAGGAATTTTTATAAATAATAAATGACTTAAACGTTCGATATTTGTCTAAGTTTTCTACACTTATATGGTAAGAAGTGAATTGTTGTATGTTTATTTAAAGAATCAAGTTTTGTGTACACTCAAACCTGTGTTATATACCTGCATGGCGGTTGCATATGGATAGAGAAGATGGAATTACCTAACATTCAAGATAAGCTGCTAACACATTTTGTCTTACTAGGTTTTTGTTTACTTATCTTTTGTTGTTACCTTCAATTGACATAAGATACTAAAACCACCACCACTCAAAAAGCTTGATTCTATAGTATACTGGAATTGTGCTGACAAGTGTTTCTCTTTTCATTTCTTTTTGCAGAGTCTTGTGTTTCTCGTCGACTATATTTTATTGTTTCTTTTTTGTTTTTTTTAAAACGTTTTTAACTTCTTTTTATAACGACTAGAACACACCCGCGAAATCGCGGGCATATATATCTTGTGGACTGTTGTAGGATGATTTTTTTGTAAAATATAGTATGTATGAGATTTAAAAGAAATACATATTCCGAAATCATGAAATCGAAAAATATATTTCCGGATCCAGTAAGGATCATTTCCAAATCCCGAGCTTAAAAACACACTATCCCTACGCCCCGAAAAATGCTCGCCTACTTTTAATCTCTACCTTACTTTCATTTTTGCCAAATCACTATTTTCCCTTTCAACAATAAATGTTATGCCTCATTTATTGGCATTATGTTTTCACGCAAGTCTGTCGTCCGTTCGCTCGTTCGTGTTTCTGTCCGGGTCTGTCCCGCTTCAGGTTAAAGTTTTTGGTCGAGGTAGTTTTAGATGAAATTAATTCTGTTTTACTTATTTTAATATATATGCAAGTGGTAAATAATCAGACGTAAACCGTATGATCCCTTAAGTAGTAAACATTTCAAAGGAAACAGTAGAGAGAATAAGGGCCGACTTTCTATACTAACATAGAAAGTCCCTGACAGAATACAGATAGTCTGTATATATTAAAGAAGTATAATCGTAAATTACATGTAGATAAACGCGAAAAATAACTGTCTTCTCTCAGGAGGTATACTAGTTTTGATTCTTGCGATCTAAACACCATGATATGGAGAACGCTCTGGATGGCTTATTTTTTTTCTCCATTTTTGTTATCCATCATATACGATTGGTTCTACTTGTGTCAAATATTTTACTTATTTTAATATATATATATATATATATATTCAACTGGTATGACCCCTTAAATAGTAAACATTTCAAAGAAAACAGTAGACAGAATACAGGGAGTCTGTATATATTAAAGTATCATAATCGTAGTTTACATATAAATAAACGCGAAAAATAATTAGTGTATCTCTATAAGGAGGTATAATAGTTCATGTGATCTCAACCCAATGCTATTGAGAACGCTCTGATTGGCTTATTCATTTTTCATATTTAGTTATCTATCATACGATTGGTTGTATTTGTGCATCTTTCAAACCGGAAATCTAATATATGACTAAAAGTTAGTCCGATGAGGGAATCATATCCGGACTCCTTTTTTGTCGTTTTTCTCCCAAAATAACTCAATCTGAATAATCATAAGAATGGATGACAAATGCGACTATGCATGTTACCTGTAAGACACAGAGGCATGATGATTGATTTATTGTGGAAGGAAGAGAAGCGACACCAAAAATGAGGTCTTCTCGTTTAATAGTATAGATTAAAGTAAGGTTCACACCACTGTCATAAAACAAGTCAAATAACACAAAACACGTCATGGAACTCTCAATAAATGCCACAAAAGTGTTCTAAACAAATTTAAAAAAGTACCATTTTAAAAAACAATAACGGATGATCTATTTATTTCCGTGTAGACCAATATTTGTTGATTGAGATAAATTCACATTTTTGTGGATATTTGATTTCATGATTTTGGCAGAGTCTGCATAATTTTTTACTGAAAAGTTTAGTAAAAATTTATAACTCGTTCAACATTTAAATTTTTGGACCACAGTTAAACACAAAATCCACTGAAATTGATATCCAACTTACCAGATTATACCATGTTTTACAGGTGGCGAGTGTGATGCAGCATGTTATAATGAGAATACAGGTTCTAGACATTGCTGGGGAGAAGGACCAGATATGTGTCAAATAAGTAAGTTATTCATAATTCATGCATAAGCATATTCCTATTTCCCAAAAAAATAATTCAGGAAATAAGACATACAGTTACGATACAGTTATAAATTAAGGCAGGTTGACGTGATGAACACACATTGTTATACACCCCGTTTTAGTAAAAAAAAAAAAAAGTATATAGGTTTCCTTCCATGACCAAAATCAGAACACGCACAACTACAAAACAACACAAATCAAAAGCACAGCGCTTTAATTGCTGTTCTTTATGTCAAAGTTACAGTGAGGCCTGCAACATGAAACAAAACAACTGTTTTCAAAACTTTCTTCATATGTACTTTTAATAGATTTTCTTGAGTTCCCGTGTTTTTATATACAAGTTGCCATCCCTCTTCTTCCCTTTCGTAGTCGTTTGTTATGAAATTATTTGTATACACGAAGTCGGTCACTGGAATGTAAGCGTTGCATATTGGAAATGAATTCCTTAAATATAATTTTCTGTATTTCGTAAAGAAAATATAGCATAAATTTATTGAAACAAATTGCGTTTCATTTTTTAAACCAAAGTTTTAATTTATTTGATATTTTTAGTCAACCATGGGCCTGCTTGCAGCCCAACGTGTACAGATAGGTGTTTTGGTGAAGATCCAAGTCAGTGTTGTCATTCTGAATGCGCTGCTGGATGTAGTGGACCAAAGGCAACAGATTGTTATGTAAATAAATTCTCATTATCAAATGCCCTACAGAAATCATAAAAGAAAACAATTTTATGACATTTGTACACTGTATATGGTATGAGTGCCAATTAGACAACTCTCACATCCAAGTCACAATTTAGTCTGTATGTTGTTTTTGGTCTCACTCAATTGATCAACTTGTCTAGGAGTCTAGGTCTAATGTCTTCCTCATATAGATAAGAACACAATTAAATTAAAACGTTTGAATCGTTAGCTTAAACATAACGCATGTAGGGTTTGGTTTATGATAGCTTTATTCCAAACTTTATAAAAAAAATCATTTATTTTATTGCATTTTGAATTGATTTCAATTCAATATTTGGATGTCTTTATCAGACATGTACTTCACCCAAATAGTTTGGCAATACTTTAACAATATTTTGCCTGTACTTGGCAAACATTCGCTTACATTGAATGCAATGTTTAATTGGTGTACGAACGAATTTCAAGTATCATAACTGTTAATCATGCATCACTCATGTTGTGAAAAATGAATTAGTATTTAGTATTAACAACACCAAATACATTACAAATATTTCAATTTTTTTTTCTAAAAACTTTTGGCAAGCAGAAATACTTTTTTGCTTTTACCTTTAAAAGACATTCGTGGGATGATCTCATTTCTGAAGAACGCTTGAAGGTACATATTTTAAAGTCAGGGGTAAATATATACATGAAACATTAGAATGACATGTTCTAACGCCACCTTGAATACTATTATGTATTTGGATTGGAATCTAGTGTTTCTGCTATAAACGCCTACTGAGTAAGTATTTTTACGTACATGTTATTGTATTATAGTTCATTTATATTTCAAAGATGTTTTCACTTATAATACGTATTTCAATATGACCTCATTTACAGCTGCTCGTGTTCGGACAAGAAAGCAATAACCTGCCCGAGAGTGCAGCTAGCTCAAGTTAGTATTGTCGCACTTTTTGAAACCGCAAATCTTTTATACTTTCTGGACACTATGTGAGCAAATTCCCAAAAGTGTGTCTGAAATAGAATAAGTTATTTTGTACAAAGAACGTCAACTGTTTTTTTTTTATTATCAAAGAAAGTCAAATAGGTTTGATCAAACTAGATTTTGTTTACATTCACTAATGATATGAATGTCAATACATAAAATGCACATCTCTACAACAGAAACTACATGATTTTGAAGATAAGCAACGTTAGGTCACCATACAACCATCAACAATGAGTAAAATATATATCGCATATAAAGCTTAACAGTCATTATATCGTAAATATTATTTCATAATGAGTGCAACATTTTACTTGAAACAACATTATTGTTATGCATTTTGATGGCTGTTTTTGTCAATAACTATAAAGATTTTATAACTCATTCCGTAAGCGAATTATTTTCGTAACATACGCTCATATATAAATAACATCGTTTACATATGCTTAACCAATTAAACTTTGCAACAAGTGAAACAAAACTTCAAAAAAGAATCTGAGTGTAAATCTGTATTTACATTTAACAATTAACTAATATATTCTGAACTGTTGTGTTGTCATTTGCTCCACTGACCGGCTTGTTATTTCTATTCTACATATTCTAGTTCTGATAATATATTGATAGTTATATGAGTGTAAAGGAGACAACTCTGCATCCAAGTCAAAATTTGTCAAGATAAATCATAATAGGCAAAAGTACGACAACAAGCACAAAGCATTGGCTCACACCGAACAGTAATTTTAAACAGGAAAACCAACGGTCTAAATTTATTTAAAACAAACAAGAAACGATGATCACTTTTGAATCCCGCAACAAACGACAATCACTGACCATAATGTTCTGACTTACAATGCTCTTCAACTTTGTATTTATTTGGCTTTTTAACTATTTCGATCTGAGCGTCACTGATGAGTCTTATGTAGACGAAACGCGCGTCTGGCGTATAAAATTATAATCCTGGTACTTTTGATAACTATTTACACCACTGGGTCGATGCCACTGCTGGTGGACGTTTCGTCCCCGAGGGTATCACCAGCCCAGTAGTCACCACTTCGGTGTTGTCATGAATATCAATTATATGGTCATTTTTATAAATTTTCTGTTTACAAAACTTTGATTTTTTCGAAAAACTAAGGATTTTCTTACCCCAGGAGTAGATTACCTTAGCCGTATTTGGCACAACTTTTTGGAATTTTGGATCCTCAATGCTCTTCAACTTTGTATTTATTTGGCTTTTTAACTATTTCGATCTGAGCGTCACTGATGAGTCTTATGTAGACGAAACGCGCGTCTGGCGTATAAAATTATAATCCTGGTACTTTTGATAACTATTTACAATGTAGGACACATGAAAACAAATTCAGCATGTGTAAACGTTTTAATAAGGGCCTTTCATGAATACTTACCGAATTTTTTTTATCTTATAAGCAACACACATGACGGGTGTCATATGTTGCGCAGGATCTGCCTACCCTTCTGGAGCACGTGACATTACCCCTAGATTTTGGTGAGGTTCGAGTTGTTATTCTTTAGTTTTTTATCTTGTGTCATATGTAGTATTGCTTGTCTGCTTGTCTTTTTTTAAGCCATTGCGTTGTCAGTTTTTTTTCGATTTATGAGTTTGACTGTCCCTCTGGTATATTTTGTTCCATTTTTACCTGAAACAATAGTATACACCACAACATCATAGACTGACATCTTAACCTGTTTTGATTCCAACATTTATATTTACGAAAAAGTCTTTAATTACTTATATCCACTCTATTTGAACTTTTGTGGTTGACAGTTGTCATTGTCAATTATATCTCATTCCTTTTTTAAAAAGTCACCCTGCTTGACATTAGCAACCCAATTGATACACATAATATATAGCTTAAACTGCTAAACCCAATACAGTTGAGACCCCAGTCTTGCTTTTTCAGTAAAATTTTGATATAAATCAGCCTTTTTAATCAAGTTAAAACTAATGAATAAAGTTTTCTATTTTCTATTTCTTTTATAATGTAATTTTTCAAAGGCTTCGGTTGTGCTTATTGTTAATCAAGGCAACAATAGTACACCGTTGTTTAGAAGTACTAAATTGATAAAGAGAAAACAAATCCGGGTTATATACCAAATTGATTGAAACACACCAACTAGAATAAGAACTTAACAAATTATCAGAAACACTGGACTGGCAAAAAATCAAACGCCAATTTCAATTTACTCGAACTTTTTTTATTGCATAATAACAGTACTGCAATTTTCCAGATTTGCTACAGGACATTTTCAAAAATAAAACGAAGGGTCTATGCTGGTGTAGTGTACTATTTGTTCTATTTCTTTCAGGAGTATGTCAAGGATTAAACAGTGGTTTGGGTATGAGTGGGAGCTCTCAGGATCAGTATGACTTGTACAGACAAAGATACACTAATTGTAAATATGTAGATGGAAATCTAGAAATCACATATTTAGATGATACCGGAAATTGGGATTTGTCTTTTCTTGAATCGATCGAGGAGGTCAGTGGATATGTATTAATATCCTCTGTTTTGTCTCAAAAATTGCATTTACAGAATTTGCGTCTGATAAGAGGACGCCAACTTTTTCTAGACAAGTTTAGCTTACTTGTAGCCAGTAATAGTAAACCTGGGTCTAGAACACAAGGATTGATGGAACTCGAATTTAGAAGTTTGCAAGGTATAATTTAAAAATAAAAATATTTTCATTATATTTTCTCTCAAAAGCAACATAACAATAGAACTGTAAAAATTAATTAGCTACATGTCTCTCTTGTCTATAATCTTTTTTTTTTTGTCGTTTTTGGATTCTCTCTTATACATTTTTGTGTTTACAACTAAATAACATGCTGAAGGGACACATTTATTCGGAAGCATACAATACGATAGGACATTTTTGGCTGATTTTTTTTATAAAATTCAAGACTCTTCTTTTATAGATCTTAACATGTTAACGTTATCTTGCTATATTTAATCTTGATACACATACTATATAGCTCAAACTGCTAAACCCAATACAGTTGAGACCCCAGTCTTGCTTTTTCAGTAAAATTTTGATATAAATCAGCCTTTTAAATCAAGTTAAAACTAATGAATAAAGTTTTCTATTTCTTTTATAGGGTAATTTTTCAAAGGCTTTGATTGTGCTTATTGTTAATCAAGGCAACTATATAACTGAGTGCAGAAGTCTGAAAATTTTCCACGTGTTCATAGTTAAAGCATTTTTTATCTTTTTTCTACATGAACATGTTTATGTATGTTTACTGTCAAAAATATGAAAATAAAGATAGTTTATATAAAAAAAAAATCGTAACCAAAATAAATGTCTACGTGTACAAGAAAGTATGTTAACGATGTAGATAATTGTATTAGAATTCAACGCCGTTCTGTAGTCAACATCAAAGCCTTCAAACACAAACCAAAAAACAACACATAAAGCCTATGGTACAAAAAATGTTTACTAGTACTTTTCGAAATGTTTTACTTTTTAAACATCTGATGTAAAATGATATTCATATTATTTTTGTCTTTGTAGAAATTATGAATGGAACTGTTTTTATTTCGATGAACAACCTTTTGTGTCATGCTTCAACAATAAGATGGGAAGACATCAATCCCACTGTGACACAACATTTTCGCACGAGCATGGACATTCCAGGTTATAAAAGATCGTGTAAGTGTGAATTGGAAAAAAATATTTTGTTATCGTTCATTGACAAAATAAAATGCAAGTTTACTAAACTCTTTTCTTAATTTTCCTTGAAAAAGGAACACTCTAAGCCGACCATCAAAAATTTAAAAATGAAACAATAAAATACAAAAAGACCAAAGATCACATAAAGAAGTACCGACTTCTGAGCTGAGTATACCCTCAAGGACTGATGATCTATCAGCAGAGGTGTTTAGCAAATGCTGTGAAAAATGAAAACATCGAAAACAAGCATTATATATTTAATTAAAAGGTTAATCATCAGGGCTTTACTAAATTTTATAGGAATTTTTATAAATAATAAATGACTTAAACGTTCGATATTTGTCTAAGTTTTCTACACTAATATGGTAAGAAGCGAATTGTTGTATGTTTATTTAAAGAATCAAGTTTTGTGTACACTCAAACCTGTGTTATATACCTGCATGGCGGTTGCATATGGATAGAGAAAATAGAATTACCTAACATTCAAGATAAGCTGCTAACACATTTTGTCTTACTAGGTTTTTGTTTACTTATCTTTTGTTGTTACCTTCAATTGACAAAAGATACTAAAACCACCACCACTCAAAAAGCTTGATTCTATAGTATACTGGAATTGTGCTGACAAGTGTTTCTCTTTTCATTTGTTTTTGCAGAGTCTTGTGTTTCTCGTCGACTATTGTTTCTTTTTTGGTTTTGTTAAAACGTTTTTAACTTCTTTTTATAACGACTAGAACACACCCGCGAAATCGCGGGCATATAGAGCTTGTGGACTGTTGTAGGATGATTTTTTGTAAAAGATAGTATGTATGAGAATTAAAAGAAATGCATATCCCGAAATCATGAAATCGAAAAATATATTTCCGGATCCAGTAAGGATCAATCCCCAAATCCCGAGCTTAAAAACACACTATCCCTACGCCCCGAAAAATGCTCGCCTACTTTTAATCTCTACCTTACTTTCATTTTTGCCAAATCACTATTTTCCCTTTCAACAATAAATGTTATGCCCCATTTATTGCCATTATGTTTTCACGCAAGTCTGTCTGTCCGTTCGCTCGTTCGTGTTTCTGTCCGGGTCTGTCCCGCTTCAGGTTAAAGTTTTTGGTCGAGGTAGTTTTAGATGAAATTAATTCTGTTTTACTTATTTTAATATATATGCAAGTGGTAAATAATCAGACGTAAACCGTATGATCCCTTAAGTAGTAACAATTTCAAAGGAAACAGTAGAGAGAATCAGGGCCGACTTTCTATACTAACATAGAAAGTCCCTGACAGAATACAGATAGTCTATATATATTAAAGAAGTATAATCGTAAATTACATGTAGATAAACGCGAAAAATAATTGTCTTCTCTAAGGAGTTATACTAGTTTTGATTCTTGCGATCTAAACACCATGATATGGAGAACGCTCTGGATGGCTTATTTTTTTTCTCCATTTTTGTTATCCATCATATACGATTGGTTCTACTTGTGTCAAATATTTTACTTATTTTAATATATATATATATTCAACTGGTATGACCCCTTAAATAGTAAAGATTTCAAAGAAAACAGTAGACAGAATACAGGGAGTCTCTATATATTAAAGTATCATAATCGTAGTTTACATATAAATAAACGCGAAAAATAATTAATGTATCTCTATAAGGAGGTATAATAGTTCATGTGATCTCAACCCCATGCTATTGAGAACGGTCTGATTGGCTTATTCATTTTTCATATTTAGTTATCTATCATACGATTGGTTGTATTTGTGCATCTTTCAAACCGGAAATCTAATATATGACTAAAAGTTAGTCCGATGAGGGAATCATATCCGGACTCCTTTTTTGTCGTTTTTCTCCCAAAATAACTCAATCTGAATAATCATAAGAATGGATGACAAATGCGACTATGCATGTTACCTGTAGGACACAGAGGCATGATGATTGATTTATTGTGGAAGGAAGAGAAGCGACACCAAAAATGAGGTCTTCTCGTTTAATAGTATAGATTAAAGTAAGGTTCACACCACTGTCATAAAATAAGTCAAAGAACACAAAACACGTCATGGAACTCTCAATAATTGCCACAAAAGTGTTCTAAACAAAAAAAGAACCATTTTAAAAAACAATAACTGATGATATATTTATTTCCGTGTAGACCAATATTTGTTGATTGAGATAAATTCACATTTTTGTGGATATTTGATTTCATGATTTTGGCAGAGTCTGCATAATTTTTTACTGAAAAGTTTAGTAAAAATTTATAACTCGTTCAAAATTTAAATTCTTGGACCACAGTTAAACACAAAATCCACTGAAATTGATATCCAACTTACCAGATTATACCATGTTTTACAGGTGGCGAGTGTGATGCAGCATGTTATAATGAGAATACAGGTTCTAGACATTGCTGGGGAGAAGGACCAGATATGTGTCAAATAAGTAAGTTATTCATAATTCATGCATAAGCATATTCCTATTTCCCAAAAAATAATTCAGGAAATAAGACATACAGTTACGATACAGTTATAAATTAAGGCAGGTTAACGCGATGAACACACATTGTTATACACCCCGTTTTAGTAAAAAAAAAAAAAAAAGATATAGGTTTCCTTCCATGACCAAAATCAGAACACGCACAACTACAAAACAACACAAAGTTACAGTGAGGCCTGCAACACGAAACAAAACAACTGTTTTCAAAACTTTCTTCATATGTACTTTAAATAGATTTTCTTGAGTTCCCGTGTTTTTATATACAAGTTGCCATCCCTCTTCTTCCCTTTCGTAGTCGTTTGTAATCCAATTATTTGTATATACGAAGTCGGTCACTGGAATGTAAGCGTTGCATATTGGAAATGAATTCCTTAAATATAATTTTCTGTATTTCGTAAAGAAAATATAGCATAAATTTATTGAAACAAATTGCGTTTCATTTTTTAAACCAAAGTTTTAATTTATTTGATATTTTTAGTCAACCATGGGCCTGCTTGCAGCCCAACGTGTACATATAGGTGTTTTGGTGAAGATCCAAGTCAGTGTTGTCATTCTGAATGTGCTGCTGGATGTAGTGGACCAAAGGCAACAGATTGTTATGTAAATAAATTCTCATTATCAAATGCCCTACAGAAATCATAAAAGAAAACAATTTTATGACAGTTGTACACTGTATATGGTATGAGTGCCAATTAGACAACTCTCACATCCAAGTCACAATTTAGTCTGTATGTTGTTTTTGGTCTCACTCAATTGATCAATTGTCTAGGAGTCTAGGTCTAATGTCTTCCTCATATAGATTAGAACACAATTAAATTAAAATGTTTGAATCGTTAGGTTAAACATAACGCATGTAGGGTTTTGTTTATGATAGCTTTATTCTGTGTTGGACTCAGAAGATAAACATAGAAAAGTGTTTCGGACGCAAAACATTTACACCTGAGATCACCCCTAGTTTTTGGTGGGGTTCGTGTTGTTTATTCTTTAGTTTTCTATCTTGTGTTATGTGTAATATTGTTTTTCTGTTTGTCTTTTTTAATTTTTAGCCATGGCGTTGTCAGTTTTTGTTAGATTTATGAGGTTGACTGTCCTTCTGGTATATTTCGTGCCTTTTTTAAAACGTGCTGTTTTTTTTTCTTTTTATTACAAGCTCACTTTTGATCTATTGTACGTGTTTGAACGTACATTATAATTTGACCTTTTTACTTCCGCTATTGTAATTTGGGAATTAGTTATAATTCGAGACACTTAAATATGTTATTATAAATTGTCATGAGCTAAATGGTTTCAAAAAATTATCAGTCGCATAAAAAGTGTTAAAATTTCTGTCATCTGATTATTGGAAGAGTTAGACAAGCTATGTTCATACAATATACAGCTTTGTTGTTTTCTGTATTTTTGCACAATGTGGTAAGAAATTATTCTTACATTTTGAATTTTCTTATTATAACTTGTAATTATTTTTCAAACTCGATTATACATTGTGTAAGCATCGACTTGTTAGAAAATCAACGAAGTGAATATTATTTGTTAAATTTTTGTAATTACCATTCGTTTTATTAATTGATACAAGTTTTGTATAATGACACAAACACTGAAATTTCAATAACACCAACTACGTTACAAACATTTCAATTCTTTTTTTTTAAAACTTTTGGCAAGCAGAAATACTTTTATGCTTTTACCTTTAAAAGACGTTGGTAGGATGATCTCATTTCTGAAGAACGCTTAAACGTACATATTTTAAAGTCATGGGTTAATATATACATGAAACATTGGAATGACATGTTTTTAAAGCCACCTTCAATACTATTATGTATTTGGATTGGAATCTAGTGTTTCTGCTATAAACGCCTACTGAGTAAGTATTTTTACGTACATGTTATTGTATTATAGTTCATTTATATTTCAAAGACGTTTTCACTTATAATATGTATTTCAATATGACCTCATTTACAGCTGCTCGTGTTCGGACAAGAAAGCAATAACCTGCCCGAGAGTGCAGCTAGCTCAAGTAAGTATTGTCGCCCTTTTTGAAACCGCTAATCTTTTATACTTTCTGGACACTATGTGAGCAAATTCCCAAAAGTGTGTCTTAAATAGAATAAGTTATTTTGTATAAAGAACGTCAACTGTTTTTTTTTTATTATCAAAGAAAGTCAAATAGGTTTGATCAAACTAGATTTTGTTTACATTCACTAATGATATGATTGTCACTAACACAACATGCACATCTCTACAACAGAAACTACATGATTTTGAAGATAATCAACGTTAGGTCACCATACAACCATCAACAATGAGTAAAATATATATCGCATATAAAGCCTAACAGTCATTATATCGTAAATATTATTTCATAATGAGTGCAACATTTTACTTGAAACAACATTATTGTTATGCATTGTGATCAATAACTATAAAGATTTTATAACTCATTCCGTAAGCGAATTATTTTCGTAACATACGCTAATAGAAAAATAACATCGTTTACGTATGCTTAACTAATTGAACTTTGCAACAAGTGAAACAAAACTTCAAAAAAGAATCTGAGTGTAAATCAGTATTTACAATTAACAATTAACTAATATATTCTGAACTGTTGTGTTGTCATCTGTTCCACTGACCGGCTTGTTATTTTTATTCTACATATTCTAGTTTTGATAATATATTGATAGTTATATGAGTGTAAAGGAGACAACTCTACATCCAAGTCAAAATTTGTCAAGATAAATCATAATAGGCAAAAGTACGACAACAAGCACAAAGCATTGGCTCACACCGAACAGTAATTTCAAACAGGAAAACCAACGTTTTAAATTTATTTAAAACAAACAAGAAACGATGATCACTTTTGAACCCCACAACGAACGACAATCACTGACCATAATGTTTTGACTTACAATGTAGGACACATGAAAACAAATGCAGCATGTGTAAACGTTTTAATAAGGGCCTTTCATGAATACTTACCGGATTTTTTATCTTACAAGCAACACACATGACGGGTGTCATATGTGGCGCAGGATCTGCCTACCCTTTCTGGAGCACCTGAAATTACCCTAGATTTTGGTGAGGTTCGAGTTGCTTATTCTCTAGTTTTTTTATCTTGTGTCGTGTGTACTATTGCTTGTCTGCTTGTCTTTTTTTAAGCCATTGCGTTGTCAGTTTATTTTCGATTTATGAGTATGACTGTCCCTCTGGTATATTTTGTTCCTCTTTTACCTTAAACAATAGTATACACCACAACATAATAGAAAGACATCTTAATCTATTGGGATTCCAATATTAATATTTACGAAAAAGTCTTTAATTTCTTATATCCACTCTATTTGAACTTTTGTTGTTGACAGTTGTCATTGTCAATTAAATCTCATTTCCTGATTTTTTTTTATAGTCACCCTGCTTGCCATTAGCAACACAATTGATACACATACTATATAGCTCAAACTGCTAAACCCAATACAGTTGAGACCCCAGTCTTGCTTTTTCAGTAAAATTTTGATATAAATCAGCCTTTTAAATCAAGTTAAAACTAATGAATAAAGTTTTCTATTTCTTTTATAGGGTAATTTTTCAAAGGCTTTGATTGTGCTTATTGTTAATCAAGGCAACAGTAGTATACCGTTGTTTAAAAGAAATAAATTGATCAAGAGAAAACAAATCCTGGTTATATACCAAACTGAGTAAAACACACCAATTAGAATGAGAACTTAACAAATTATCAGAAACACTGGACTGGCAAAAATCAAAAGCCAATTTCAATTTACTCGAACTTTTTTTTATGTCATAATAACAGTACTGCAATTTTCCAGATTTGCTACAGGACATTTTCAATAATAAAACGGTGGGTCTATGCTGGTGTAGTGTACTATTTGTTCTATTTCTTTCAGGAGTATGTCAAGGATTAAACAGTGGTTTGGGTATGAGTGGGAGCTCTCAGGATCAGTATGACTTGTACAGACAAAGATACACTAATTGTAAATATGTAGATGGAAATCTAGAAATCACATATTTAGATGATACCGGAAATTGGGATTTGTCTTTTCTTGAATCGATCGAGGAGGTCAGTGGATATGTATTAATATCCTCTGTTTTGTCTCAAAAATTGCATTTACAGAATTTGCGTCTGATAAGAGGACGCCAACTTTTTCTAGACAAGTTTAGCTTACTTGTATACAGTAATAGTAAACCTGGGTCTAGAACACAAGGATTGATGGAACTCGAATTTAGAAGTTTGCAAGGTATAATTTAAAAATAAAAATATTTTCATTATATTTTCTCTCAAAAGCAACATAACAATAGAACTGTAAAAATTAATTAGCTACATGTCTCTCTTGTCTATAATCTTTTTTTTTGTCGTTTTTGGATTCTCTCTTATACATTTTTGTGTTTACAACTAAATAACATGCTGAAGGGACACATTTATTCGGAAGCATACAATACGATAGGACATTTTTGGCTGAATTTTTTTATAAAATTCAAGACTCTTCTTTTATAGATCTTAACATGTTAACGTTATCTTGCTATATTTAATCTATATTATATAACTGAGTGCAGAAGTCTGAAAATTTTCCACGTGTTCATAGCTAAGGTGGTATGGGAGTCTAAAATAAAAATGATAGAATTTGTTCATACTTTGCCAAAATGTAGTATCTATTGATACATGTTAAAAAATATTATAAAAATGATAGGTCACCGTGCATTTTTTCAAACTACGGGTCGTGACAAAATGACACATTTTGTATGGATTATACAGGAAAAAACACCATTTTGTGAATAGAAACTAAACGAAATGATAGAATTGTAAAATAAATTAGGAAAATATAGCTTTCAAACAATGCTTTGATAATATCAAAAGAAAAGATAGGGTCACCGTGCGTTTTTTCCGGCTAAAATACAAAGTAAGAAAATTCCATGAACAATCCAACAGAAAATGCACTGTTTTAGAGTTACCTCCCCTTAAAATGACAAGTTCAAAATATTCAAAAATAACCAAAAACAATCTACACTTGTACATATATTTATATTTATAAGTTATATTCTTATAAATTGGATCTTTTAAATGTAAAAACGCATGAAATATCTGCATTCTTGCATCAAATTTTGCTAATTTGATAGAAAATATGGACCTTAGATTCTCTGTTTTTTACAATCCAATATGGCGAAAGACACCCATACCACCTTAAAGCATTTTTATCTTTTTTCTACATGAACATGTTTATGTATGTTTACTGTCGAAAATATGAAAATAAAAATAGTTTATATAAAAAAAAAATCGTAACCAAAATAAATGTCTACGTGTACAAGAAAGTATGTTAAAGATGTAGATAATTGTATTAGAATTCAACGCCGTTCTGTAGTCAACATCAAAGCCTTCAAACACAAACCAAAAAACAACACATAAAGCCTATGGTACAAAAAATGTTTACTAGTACTTTTCGAAATGTTTTACTTTTTAAACATCTGATGTAAAATGATATTCATATTATTTTTGTCTTTGTAGAAATTATGAATGGAACTGTTTTTATTTCGATGAACAACCTTTTGTGTCATGCTTCAACAATAAGATGGGAAGACATCAATCCCACTGTGACACAACATTATCGCACGAGCATGGACATTCCAGGTTATAAAAGATCGTGTAAGTGTGAATTGGAAAAAAATATTTTGTTATCGTTCATTGACAAAATAAAATGCAAGTTTACTAAACTCTTTTCTTAATTTTCCTTAAAAAGGAACACTCTAAGCCGACCATCAAAAATTTAAAAATGAAACAATAAAATACAAAAAGACCAAAGATCACATAAAGAAGTACCGACTTCTGAGCTGAGTATACCCTCAAGGACTGATAATCTATCAGCAGAGGTGTTTAGCAAATGCTGTGAAAAATGAAAACATCGAAAACAAGCATTATATATTTAATTAAAAGGTTAATCATCAGGGCTTTACTAAATTTTATAGGAATTTTTATAAATAATAAATGACTTAAACGTTCGATATTTGTCTAAGTTTTCTACACTTATATGGTAAGCAGTGAATTGTTGTATGTTTATTTAAAGAATCAAGTTTTGTGTACACTCAAACCTGTGTTATATACCTGCATGGCGGTTGCATATGGATAGAGAAGATGGAATTACCTAACATTCAAGATAAGCTGCTAACACATTTTGTCTTACTAGGTTTTTGTTTACTTATCTTTTGTTGTTACCTTCAATTGACAAAAGATACTAAAACCACCACCACTCAAAAAGCTTCATTCTATAGTATACTGGAATTGTGCTGACAAGTGTTTCTCTTTTCATTTCTTTTTGCAGAGTCTTGTGTTTTTTTTATTGTTTCTTTTTTTGGTTTTGTTAAAACGTTTTTAACTTCTTTTTATAACGACTAGAACACACCCGCGAAATCGCGGGCATATATAGCTTGTGGACTGTTGTAGGATGATTTTTTGTAAAATATAGTATGTATGAGAATTAAAAGAAATGCATATTCCGAAATCATGAAATCGAAAAATATATTTCCGGATCCAGTAAGGATCATTTCCAAATCCCGAGCTTAAAAACACACTATCCCTACGCCCCGAAAAATGCTCGCCTACTTTTAATCTCTACCTTACTTTCATTTTTGCCAAATCACTATTTTCCCTTTCAACAATAAATGTTATGCCTCATTTATTGGCATGATGTTTTCACGCAAGTCTGTCCGTCCGTTCGCTCGTTTTTGTTTCTGTCCGGGTCTGTCCCGTTTCAGGTTAAAGTTTTTGGTCGAGGTAGTTTTAGATGAAATTAATTCTGCTTTACTTATTTTAATATATATGCAAGTGGTAAATAATCAGACGTAAACCGTATGATCCCTTAAGTAGTAAACATTTCAAAGGAAACAGTAGAGAGAATCAGGACCGACTTTCTATACTAACATAGAAAGTCCCTGACAGAATACAGATAGTCTCTATATATTAAAGAAGTATAATCGTAAATTACATGTAGATAAACGCGAAAAATAATTGTCTTCTCTAAGGAGGTATACTAGTTTTGATTCTTGCGATCTAAACACCATGATATGGAGAACGCTCTGAATGGCTTATTTTTTTTCTCTATTTTTGTTATCCATCATATACGATTGGTTCTACTTGTGTCAAATATTTTACTTATTTTAATATATATATATATATTCAACTGGTATGACCCCTTAAATAGTAAACATTTCAAAGAAAACAAAGAAAACAGTAGACAGAATACAGGGAGTCTGTATATATTAAAGTATCATAATCGTAGTTTACATATGAATAAACGCGAAAAATAATTAGTGTATCTCTATAAGGAGGTATAATAGTTCATGTGATCTCAACCCCATGCTATTGAGAACGCTCTGATTGGCTTATTCATTTTTCATATTTAGTTATCTATCATACGATTGGTTGTATTTGTGCATCTTTCAAACCGGAAATCTAATATATGACTAAAAGTTAGTCCGATGACGGAATCATATCCGGATTCCTTTTTTGTCGTTTTTCTCCCAAAATAACTCAATCTGAATAGTCATAAGAATGGATGACAAATGCGACTATGCATGTTACCTGTAGGACACATAGGCATGATGATTGATTTATTGTGGAAGGAAGAGAAGCGACACCAAAAATGAGGTCTTCTCGTTTAATAGTATAGATTAAAGTAAGGTTCACACCACTGTCATAAAACAAGTCAAAGAACACAAAACACGTCATGGAACTCTCAATAAATGCCACAAAAGTGTTCTAAACAAATTTAAAAAAAGTACCATTTTAAAAAACAATAACGGATGATATATTTATTTCCGTGTAGACCAATATTTGTTGATTGAGATAAATTCACATTTTTGTGGATATTTGATTTCATGATTTTGGCAGAGTCTGCATAATTTTTTACTGAAAAGTTTAGTAAAAATTTATTACTCGTTCAAAATTTAAATTCTTGGACCACAGTTAAACACAAAATCCACTGAAATTGATATCCAACTTACCAGATTATTCCATGTTTTACAGGTGGCGAGTGTGATGCAGCATGTTATAATGAGAATACAGGTTCTAGACATTGCTGGGGAGAAGGACCAGATATGTGTCAAATAAGTAAGTTATTCAGAATTCATGCATAAGCATATTCCTATTTCTCAAAAAAATAATTCAGGAAATAAGACATACAGTAACGATACAGTTATAAATTAAGGCAGGTTGACGTGATGAACACACATTGTTATACACCCCGTTTTAGTAAAAAAAAAAAAAAAGTATATAGGTTTCCTTCCATGACCAAAATCAGAACACGCACAACTACAAAACAACACAAATCAAAAGCACAGCGCTTTAATTGCTGTTCTTTATGTCAAAGTTACAGTGAGGCCTGCAACACGAAACAAAACAACTGTTTTCAAAACTTTCTTCATATGTACTTTTAATAGATTTTCTTGAGTTCCCGTGTTTTTGTATACAAGTTGCCATCCCTCTTCTTCCCTTTCGTAGTCGTTTGTTATGAAATTATTTTTATACACGAAGTCGGTCACTGGAATGTAAGCGTTGCATATTGGAAATGAATTCCTTAAATATAATTTTCTGTATTTCGTAAAGAAAATATAGCATAAATTTATTGAAACAAATTGCGTTTCATTTTTTAAACCAAAGTTTTAATTTATTTGATATTTTTAGTCAACCATGGGCCTGCTTGCAGCCCAACGTGTACAGATAGGTGTTTTGGTGAAGATCCAAGTCAGTGTTGTCATTCTGAATGCGCTGCTGGATGTAGTGGACCAAAGGCAACAGATTGTCATGTAAATACATTCTCATTATCAAATGCCCTCCAGAAATCATAAAAGAAAACAATTTTATGACAGTTGTACACTGTATATGGTATGAGTGCCAATTAGACAACTCTCACATCCAAGTTACAATTTAGTCTGTATGTTGTTTTTGGTCTCACTCAATTGATCAACTTGTCTAGGAGTCTAGGTCTAATGTCTTCCTCATATAAATAAGAACACAATTAAATTAAAACGTTTGAATCGTTAGCTTAAACATAACGCATGTAGGGTTTGGTTTATGATAGCTTTATTCCAAACTTTATAAAAAAAAATCATTTATTTTATTGCATTTTGAATTGATTTCAATTCAATATTTGGATGTCGTTATCAGACATGTACTTCACCCAAATAGTTTGGCAATACTTTAACAATATTTTGCCTGTACTTGGCAAACATTCGCTTACATTGAATGCAATGTCTAATTGGTGTACGAACGAATTTCAAGTATCATAACTGTTAATCATGCATCACTCATGTTGTGAAAAATGAATTAGTATTTAGTATTAACAACACCAAATACATAACAAATATTTCAATTTTTTTTTCTAAAAACTTTTGGCAAGCAGAAATACTTGTTTGCTTTAACCTTTAAAAGACATTCGTGGGATGATCTCATTTCTGAAGAACGCTTGAACGTACACATTTTAAATTCAGGGGTTAATATATACATGAAACATTAGAATGACATGTTTTTAACGCCACCTTCAATACTATTATGTATTTGGATTGGAATCTAGTGTTTCTGCTATAAACGCCTACTGAGTAAGTATTTTTACGTACATGTTATTGTATTATAGTTCATTTATATTTCAAAGACGTTTTCACTTATAATACGTATTTCAATATGACCTCATTTACAGCTGCTCGTGTTCGGACAAGAAAGCAATAACCTGCCCGAGAGTGCATCTAGCTCAAGTAAGTATTGTCGCACTTTTTGAAACCGCAAATCTTTTATACTTTCTGGACACTATGTGAGCAAATTCCCAAAAGTGTGTCTTAAATAGAATAAGTTATTTTGTACAAAGAACGTCAACTGCTTTTTTTTTTATTATCAAAGAAAGTCAAATAGGTTTGATCAAACAAGATTTTGTTTACATTCACTAATGATATGATTGTCAATAACATAAAATGCACATCTCTACAACAGAAACTACATGATTTTGAAGATAAGCAACGTAAGGTCACCATACAACCATCAACAATGAGTAAAATATATAACGCATATAAAGCCTAACAGTCATTATATCGTAAATATTATTTCATAATGAGTGCAACATTTTACTTGAAACAACATTATTGTTATGCATTTTGATCAATAACTATAAAGATTTTATAACTCATTCCGTAAGCGAATTATTTTCGTAACAAATGCTAATAGAAAAATAACATCGTTTACGTACAAAAATGTATGCTTAACCAATTAAACTTTGCACGAGGACACATAGTGAAACAAAACTTCAAAGAAGAGTTTTAGTGTAAATCGGTCTTTTACATTTAGTAATTAACTAATATATTCTGAACTGTTGTGTTGTCATTTGCTCCACTGACCGGCTTGTTATTTCTATTCTACATATTCTAGTTTTGATAATATATTGATAGTTATATGAGTGTAAAGGAGACAACTCTGCATCCAAGTCAAAATTTGTCAAGATAAATCATAATAGGCAAAAGTACGACAACAAGCACAAAGCATTGGCTCACACCGAACAGTAATTTCAAACAGGAAAACCAACGGTCTAAATTTATTTAAAACAAACAAGAAACGATGATCACTTTTGAACCCCACAACAAAGACAATCACTGACCATAATGTTCTGACTTACAATGTAGGACACATAAAAACAAATGCAGCATGTGTAAACGTTTTAATAAGGGCCTTTCATGAATACTTACCGGTTTTTGTTATCTTATAAGCAACACACATGACGGGTGTCATATGTGGCGCAGGATCTGCCTACCCTTCTGGAGCACGTGAAATAACCCCTAGATTTTGGTGAAGTTCGAGTTGCTTATTCCTTAGTTTTTTATCTTGTGTCATGTGTACTATTGTTTGTCTGCTTATCATTTTTAAAGCTATTGCGTTGTCAGTTTTTTTTTCGATTTATGAGTTTGACTGTCCCTCTGGTATATTTTGTTCCTCTTTTACCTGAAACAATAGTATACACCACAACATAATAGAAAGACATCTTAACCTGTTTTGATTCCAACATTAATATTTATTAAAAAGTCTTTAATTACTTATATCCACTCTATTTGAACTTTTGTGGTTGACAGTTGTCATTGTCAATTATATCTCATTTCCTTTTTTATAGTCACCCTGCTTGCCATTAGCAACACAATTGATACACATAATAAATAGCTTAAACTGCTAAACCCAATACAGTTGATACCCCAGTCTTGCTTTTTCAGTAAAATTTTGATATAAATCAGCCTTTTTAATCAAGTTAAAACTAATGAATAAAGTTTTCTATTTCTTTTATAAGGTAATTTTTCAAAGGCTTCGGTTGTGCTTATTGTTAATCAAGGCAACAATAGTATACCACTGTTTAATAGTACTAAATTGATAAAGGGAAAATAAATCCGGGTTATATACCAAATTAATTGAAACACACCAATTAGAATGAGAACTTAACAAATTATCAGAAACACTGGACTGGCAAAAATCAAACGCCAATTTCAATTTACTCGAACTTTTTTTTATGTCATAATAACAGTACTGCAATTTTCCAGATTTGCTACAGGAAATTTTCAAAAATAAAACGGTGGGTCTATGCTGGTGTAGTGTACTATTTGTTCTATTTCTTTCAGGAGTATGTCAAGGATTAAACAGTGGTTTGGGTATGAGTGGGAGCTCTCAGGATCAGTATGACTTGTACAGACAAAGATACACTAATTGTAAATATGTAGATGGAAATCTAGAAATCACATATTTAGATGATACCGGAAATTGGGATTTGTCTTTTCTTGAATCGATCGAGGAGGTCAGTGGATATGTATTAATATCCTCTGTTTTGTCTCAAAAATTGCATTTACAGAATTTGCGTCTGATAAGAGGACGCCAACTTTTTCTAGACAAGTTTAGCTTACTTGTAGCCAGTAATAGTAAACCTGGGTCTAGAACACAAGGATTGATGGAACTCGAATTTAGAAGTTTGCAAGGTATAATTTAAAAATAAAAATATTTTCATTATATTTTCTCTCAAAAGCAACATAACAATAGAACTTTAAAAATTAATTAGCTACATGTCTCTCTTGTCTTAAATCTTTTTTTTTGTCGTTTTTGGATTCTCTCTTATACATTTTTGTGTTTACAACTAAATAACATGCTAAAGGGACACATTTATTCGGAAGCATACAATACGATAGGACATTTTTGGCTGATTTTTTTTATAAAATTCAAGACTCTTCTTTTATAGATCTTAACATGTTAACGTTATCTTGCTATATTTTATCTATATTATATAACTGAGGGCAGAAGTCTGAAAATTTTCCACGTGTTCATAGTTAAAGCATTTTTATCTTTTTTCTACATGAACATGTTTATGTATGTTTACTGTCGAAAATATGAAAATAAAGATAGTTTATATAAAAAAAAAATCGTAACCAAAATAAATGTCTACGTGTACAAGAAAGTATGTTAAAGATGTAGATAATTGTATTAGAATTCAACGCCGTTCTGTAGTCAACATCAAAGCCTTCAAACACAAACCAAAAAACAACACATAAAGCCTATGGTACAATAAATGTTTACTAGTACTTTTCGAAATGTATTACTTTTTAAACATCTGATGTAAAATGATATTCATATTATTTTTGTCTTTGTAGAAATTATGAATGGAACTGTTTATATTTCGATGAACAATCGTTTGTGTCATGCTTCAACAATAAGATGGGAAGACATCAATCCCACTGTGACACAACATTTTCGCACGAGCATGGACATTCCAGGTTATAAAAGATCGTGTAAGTGTGAAATGAAAAAAATAATTTGTTATCGTCCATTGACAAAATGAAATGAAAGTTTAATAAACTCTTTTCTTAATTTTCCTTAAAAAGGAACACTCTAAGCCGACCATCAAAAATTTAAAAATGAAACAATAAAATACAGAAAGACCAAAGATCACATAAAGAAGTACCAACTTCTGAGCTGAGTATACCTTCAAGGACTGATAATCTATCAGCAGAGGTGTCTAGCAAATGCTGTGAAAAACATCGAAAACAAGCATTATATATTTAATTAAAAGGTTAATCATCAGGGCTTTACTACATTTTATAGGGATTTTTATAAATAATGAATGACTTAAACGTTCGATATTTGTCTAAGTTTTTTATACTTATATGGTAAGAAGCGAATTGTTGTATGTTTATTTAAAGAATCATGTTTTGTGTACACTCAAACCTGTGTTATATACCTGCATGGCGGTTGCATATGGATAGAGAAGATGGAATTACCTATCATTCAAGATAAGCTGCTAACACATTTTGTCTTAATAGGTTTTTGTTTACTTATCTTTTGTTGTTACCTTCAATTGACAAGATACTAAATCCACCACCACTCAAAAAGGTTGATTCTATAGTATACTGGAATTGTGCTGACAAGTGTTCTCTTTTCATTTCTTTTTGCAGAGTCTTGTGTTTCTCGTCGACTATTGGTTCTTTTTTTGGTTTTGTTAAAACGTTTTTAACTTCTTTTTAAAACGACTAGAACACACCCGCGAAATCGCGGGCATATAAAGCTTGTGGACTGTTGTAGGTTGATTTTTTGTAAAAGATAGTATGTATGGGAAATTTTATAAAAGGTATCAAAAGCTTTCTCCTTTGTTCAAAAGTCCGATATTTGTTTCTTTTCTGTTAAATTCAAATATTTTCGTGAGCCTGGCCTCAGACCACAATTATTCTTCTCCTTTGCTACAATTCTGCTCTTGGTAAAAGTCAAATAAAACTAACAATTTGCACCATTTCAAACATGAAATAAATCTAACTGCTTATATATAGACCATTATTAGTCTAATAAAATATGCTTCTAGGACAATCCGTCAGTGTTTTTTTTTGAGAGCCTCATTAAGATGTCAATGGTAGGATATGAATCATGTATAAATTACTAAGGATAATTTGAGAGGTGGTTGGAGAGGTCCTGCTCCCGAAATACCGTGCTTAAGACCATGAAATCCAGAGATGCAGAATTAAAAGAAATACATATCCCGAAATCATGAAATCGAAAAATATATTCCCGGATCCAGTAAGGATCAATCCCCAAATCCCGAGCTTAAAAACACGATCCCTACGCCCTGAAAAATGCTCGCCTACTTTAATCTCTACCTTACTTTCATTTTTGCCAAATCACTATTTTCCCTTTCAACAATAAATTTTATGCCCCATTTATGGGCATTATGTTTTCAGGCAAGTCTGTCCGTCCGTTCGCTCGCTCGTCTTTCCGTCATTGTCTGTCCCGCTTTAGGTTAAAGTTTTTGGTCGAGGTAGTTTTAGATGAAATTAATTCTGTTTTATATATTTTAATATATATGCAAGTGGTAAATAATCAGACGTAAACCGTATGATCCCTTAAGTAGTAAACATTTCAAAGAAAACAGTAGAGAGAATCAGGGCCGACTTTCTATACTAACATAGAAAGTCCCTGACAGATTACAGAGTGTATCTATTTATTAAAGAATTATAATCGTAAATTACATGTAGATAAACTCGAAAAATAATTTTCTTCTCTAAGGAGGTATAATAGTTGTGGTTCCTGCGATCTAAACACCATGATATGGAGAACGCTCTGAATGGCTTATTTTTTTCCTCCATTTTTGTTATCCATCATATACGATTGGTTCTACTTGTGTCAAATATTTTACTTATTTTAATACATATATATATTCAACTGGTATGACCCCTTAAATAGTAAACATTTCAAAGAAAACAGTAGACAGAATACAGGGAGTCTCTATATATTAAAGTATCATAATCGTAGTTTACATATAGATAAACGCGAAAAATAATTATTGTATCTCTATAAGGAGGTATACTAATTTGTGGTTCATAAGATCTCAACCCCATGCTATTGAAAACGCTCTGATTGGCTTAATTATTTTTCATATTTAGTTATCTATCATACAATTGGTTGTATTTGTGCATCTTTCAAACCTGAAATCTAATATATGACTAAAAGTTAGTCCGATGACGGAATCATAACCAGACTCCTTTTTTGTCGTTTTTATCCCAAAATAACTCAGTCTGAATAATCATAAGAATGGATGATAAATGCGACTATGCATGTTACCTGTAGGACACAGAGGCATGATGATTGATTTATTGTGGAAGGAAGAGATGCGACACCAAAAATGAGGTCTTCTCGTTTAATAGTATAGATTAAAGTAAGGTTCACACCACTGTCATAAAATAAGTCAAAGAACATAAAACGCGTCATGGAACTCTCGATAAATGCCACAGAAGTGTTCTAAACAAATTTAAAAACAAGTACCATTTTAAAAAAACAATAACTGATGGTATATTTATTTCCGTGTAGACCAATATTTGTTGATTGAGATAAGTTCACATTTTTGTGGATATTTGATTTCATGATTTTGTCAAAGTCTGCATAATTTTTTAATGAAAAGTTTAGTAAAGATTTATAACTCGTTTAAAATTTAAATTCTTGGACCACAGTTAAACACAAAATCCACTGAAATTGATATCCAACTTCCCAGATAATACCATGTTTTACAGGTGGCGAGTGTGATGCAGCATGTTATAATGAGAATACAGGTTCCAGACATTGCTGGGGAGAAGGACCAGATATGTGTCAAATAAGTAAGTTATTCATAATTCATGCATAAGCATATTCCTATTTCCCAAAAAAAAGTTCAGGAAATAAGACATACAGTTACGATACAGTTATAAATTAAGGCAGGTTAACGTGATGAACACACATTGTTATACACCCCCGTTTTAGTAAAAAAAAACAAAGGATATAGGTTTCCTTCCATGACCAAAATTAGAACACGCACAACTACAAAACAACACAAATCAAAAGCACAGCGCTTTAATTGCTGTTCTTTATGTCAAAGTTACAGCGAGGCCTGCAACACGAAACAAAACAACTGTTTTCAAAACTTTCTTCATTGTACTTATAATAGATTTTCGTGAGTTCCCGTGTTTTTATATACAAGTTGCCATCCCTCTTCTTCCCTTTCGTAGTCGTTTGTTATGCAATTATATGTATACACGAAGTCGGTCACTGGAATGTAAGCGTTGCATATTGGAAATGAATTCCTGAAATATAATTTTCTGTATTTCGTAATGAAAATATAGCATAAATTTATTGAATCAAATTGCGTTTCATTTTTTAAACCAAAGTTTTAATTTATTTGATATTTTAGTCAATCATGGGCCTGCTTGCAGCCCAACTTGTACAGATAGGTGTTTTGGTGAAGATCCAAGTCAGTGTTGTCATTCTGAATGCGCTGCTGGATGTAGTGGACCAAAGGCAACAGATTGTTATGTAAATAAATTCTCATTATCAAATGCCCTACAGAAATCATAAAAGAAAACCATTTTATGACAGTTGTACACTGTATATGGTATGAGTGCCAATTAGACAACTCTCACATCCAAGTCACAATTTAGTCTGTATGTTGTTTTTGGTCTCACTCAATTGATCAACTTGTCTAGGAGTCAAGGTCTAATGTTTTCCTCATATAGATAAGAACACAATTAAATTATGTTTGAATCGTTAGCTTAAACATAACGCATGTAGGGTTGGTTTATGATAGCTTTATTCCAAACTTAAAACTATAAAAAAAATCATTTATTGTATTGCATTTTAAATTGATTTCAATTCAATGTTTGGATGTCTTTATAAGACATGTACTTCACCCCAATAGTTTGGCAATACTTTAACAATATTTTGCCTGTACTTGGAAAACATTCGCTTACATTGAATGCATGTTTAATTGGTGTACGAACGAATGTCAAGTATCATAACTGTTAATCATGCATCACTCATGTTGTGAAAAATGAACTGGCATTTAGTATATTTGGTTGATCACATCATTTTCAGGCATGCAAAAGTTTTGTTAATGATGGAGAATGTGTCAGTAGCTGTCCATCAGGTAAGGTGTATAATCAACAGCACGACCTAGATCTGCAAGAAAACGTAGGAGGAAAATTAACATATGGTATTCTTTGTATGAAAAACTGTCCGCGTGAGTATTTAAATATGTCATATTCACACACTTAAAATAAAGTTTCGTTCATGATCATTGCTTAGACATCTATGTGTTTCAAAGAAAGTATAGCGTTAGTGCATGTGTATATACATGATATACGAAGGAAAACATATGAATACAAAATATGTTTCAAACATTAAAAGTAAACTTGTTTGTTATTAAGTCTTGATGATACGTTATGTAGAACAACCCGCGTATTGGTACAACGGTAATCCGTTCTTATACTTACAGCTTTGAAAGACTACATAAATGATACTTACACCATAAAGTTATGTTAATCTCCAAATAACATGGTTCAATGGCATTATAGTCGTGCATGCATGCATGTCGTCAATTAATGTTCCCTTGCCTTTACAATAGGCCCCATTAGGTAGTTTTTAATGATTTGCGCTTACGTAGTACAACTGCAATTCTACAAATATCATGTTTAGAGAAAATTGAATTATCTCCCATTTAACATGTTATTTTAAACACATCTTTTGACAAAGCTCTGTTAATTTAATATCGTTATCAAGCATGCAGCTGTTCAGTAGGAGTTCTACCAACAACAGACTTGAACACAGATACAAACATCAATACAACATAATCAAAGTTCTTATTTACATCAATACTATAATAAAAGAGTATGTATGCAAAAAAAAAGGAATACTGAATTCTTCATTTTAAAAAGCTATGCAAAACAAATACCAAGAACAAACTGATATATAATTGATGACATTGATTCTGTGTGCATGTGCTCTGTTACTGACTAACACATTCCATTGAATATGTTATACCATGATAGATATTTACTAATTTGCATATTTTTAAAGCACAATTGTTAAAAGATGTCGAACAAAACATGTGTGTGAAGAACTGTCGACCAAACATGCATGGCGTGGATGGTATGTGTGTGGAATGTGATGGCCCTTGTCCAAAAAGTATGTTTGCTTAGTAAAATGGTATTTCACTTACTACAATGTATTTTAATAAGTCAATAATTAAATGTCACTTGATGAAATGTGATCAAATCTGGTCTTAAAGTAATTGTTGGTCAATACTTAAAAAGGAGGTAAAGATAACAGAGATATATTCAAACTCATTAGTAAAATTTAAAAAATGGCTAAAAAGGAAAAAATGGAAATCCGAACGGCCAAGTAGATTTAAATCCACATCTGACAATAGTCTATTTAGTTGCTTATTTTTTTTCAATTTTTTTTTTGAATTAATTAACATCAATCTTACCTGGAAGGTACATTTGTCTACACGATCAGCTAGATCTTATTATTAATGTTTGAAATTGGTAATATTGTTTGTTGTATCTTCGTATTATTCACATTATTTTAGCCTTTTTGAACAAGGGATTTTAAATATTTTTTTTTTTTTATCTTTAAATTAATTTCACATGGTTATTGATTACTAATTTTAATGTATTACAAGATGAAACTTATTTCTACTTCACAGCATGTGTGGGTCTCTCTGGTACGGATTATATCACCGCCGACAACATCAACCAGTTTGAGCAGTGCACAGTAATTACTGGTAATCTAAGAATTTTAGAAGCTTCATTTCAAGGGTAAGATCATGTCACATTCATTCTCTTTTAAAAGAAGAGGCTGCGGTATGATTACTTAGGTGACAACTATCCACAAGAGATCACGTTATGGCCTTTGACAATTCGCAAAGACCATATCGCAAAGTCAGCTATGGTTCAGAATTTTGAATATATACTATAATCCCAAAATTATCACGTGATGGAAACAGGGATGTGGCCCCATTTAGAAAAAAGTTTCAACACTAAATTTGTTTTAATACTAACACTATTATATCTGAGGCATAGACAACCATAAATGAATTTTGCGATCTTCAACGATTTAAGGCTGTGTGTAATTTAAATGTTAAGTTGTTTTTTTATCTGGTCAGATTATCGAAATCCTACTGTTTTATTAATGTAGTGCCCAGACAATATTATGTCTGCTAACCCCTAGTATTCCTCATCAAATTTTCTATTAGTAGTATCTAAAAAATCAAGAATATGAGAATTTTCTTTTAATCTCTTCTTGATGCCGTTATTTATAGACTACGATAGAAAGATGTATGCTTATGAATTCATTATTATATTGTCTTTAAATAAATAATGGTACATATTTATTTTTCAGAGATGTTCACAACAATATACCGGGTATTACAGTTGGCGATTTACAAGTTTTCAAGAATCTGAAGGAAGTAACAGGATTCGTCCAGATTCAGTCAAATGACCCAGAGATGAAAACAGTATCTTTTTTGTCAAACCTAGAGGTTATCCATGGAATGGACGTTGATGTGTAAGCTTTTGTCGTCTAACATGTATAACTTGATAAAAAGTAAAATCACAAAATAGATTTATATGTTCGTAAAATCACCTCGATCACTTCATGAAAAATATTATGCTTGATATTGATATAGTTTGTTTATTTGGGGAAAAAAATAATACCACTACTGAACTGTTATACAAGCAAGTGAGAGATTAAGCGCCATGAAACAGGTTTAATCAACGATTTCTACAAGTCAGGAAGATGACATTTGTTATCCATTCGTTCGATGTGTTCATCATTTTATTTTGCAGTTTGATCAGAGACTTTCCGTTTGAATTTTACTCGGAGTTTTTTTGGGATCTTACTTTTTCACATAACATCACTGTCTCTTTTTTTTCAGAACGCAAAGCTCTCTAAGCATCATGTTTACCCAAATCAGAACTCTTGGTCTGACGTCACTAAGGCAGATAAAGGATGGACATGTGACCATAGCTTATAATTCCCTTTACTGTACCGAATTAAACATCGATTTTCAATCAATGTTGGTTCAGAAATCAGTACAGAGAGTACGAATTCTGCGCAATGAGAGCCCAGAAATTTGCAGTGAGTAAAAATACATTGTGACCTTTAGTTGTTTAGTCTTTGTCATTTTGTCCAATCTTGTAAGGATGTTTTTCATTGGCAATTACATCACAGCCTCTTTTCGATAATGAGACAGATATCTATGTAAAAAATGAGAAAGATCAAAACGCAGACATGAGAATTGTGTAGTCAATTACAATTATATTCAGTAAGAAATAAATGCAGACAGACATAATTGTTTAGTAGGTAAAATTATTTTGCGGAAGAAATGTTTTGAAAGACGGGCGAAATATACCAGAGGGACAGTTAACACTGAGGGACACTTATAGATTAGAATTAAATTGACAACGTCATGGTAACAAAATTAAACGACAAACAGACAGATAATAGTAAACGAGACAACCTGGACAATTATCAGCAACCAGACACCGCAATAGTGTAGTAAATACACATACATTATGATATGAATCTGTGTTGGTAGTAAAACATTAAAGAATATCAGTCATTAAAGAACAGAAGTTTACATCTAAACTGTCATGAACCTGTGTTCAAATTATAAGAAACAGAAGATGATTATGGTGTTGTATGAACTAAACCATTGTGAGAAAAATGGGGGAGAGATTGGTTACATCTTATAAATGTCAGACCATCCAACAATACACAGTTAATCAAAACTTAAGATCTGTCTTGCAATAAGCATTATCTTGTCTACTTTTGAACCTTGTAATCGTCATTAATAAATTAATTATAAATAGGCGGGCCGGAAGAAAAGAAAGACACTATCTTTAGAAAACAATGGTCAATGTGATCGCTTTTTACGATGAAAACTATTCCTATCCAAGTGGTTCTATAGGACGCCATATTAGCATAGAAAAATGATACTTAAAGGACATGAAAACATACAACATGGTTTACTCTGCATTCTAGTTGGTATCGTAAAAACCTTGCAAAGAGTTTCATTTTGTAAGTATGATGTTATTTTTGTGTTAGGTATTAAGAGTAGGCAGGATAAACTTACCCTGTCCATTGAAGAATATAAGTATACTTCTGTATTCTATATATCTATTTCATTGGTCCTTGATTGTTTTGCATTTCTTAATATTAAAGCATTTTTTGTTTTACAGATAATAAGACAGCTCTCAAATGACCATCGCTGTACAGAGTATTAACTGTATCATTTGCAGTCAAATAAATAGAAAATGATTTTTATCAAGAGATACATGTTATTATTATTTTTTGTGTTTTTTAACGTATGTTATAATCAAATAAACACATTATGAATACAGAACAAATACCAAGGGCTCAATCAAAAACCGGAAGCTTACATACAAATGTACAAAGAGACAACACCATTGTAAAAATCAACGCCGAAAAAAAAAAATGAAAAAAAGAGTTATAAATGAGATACATGAACCCTGTATTAACCCTAGGATCACCCCGTATAACCCCGATACAGATGAAACCGGACGTTGACGCGTTCGAATCGAACACACCGTGTAACACTGAGTTCAGACAGTAAGGAATTCATACTTTTAAAGACAATTCAATATCTAATCTTGGGATATGTTGCTCCAATATATTCTTTGCCATAATGCTCATTAGTTACTAAAAGGTTTTTAAAAAATGTGACATTTTTATATACAAACATCAAAAAACGCACGACGATATCAGTGATAAAACGTGCTTGGTATTTTTAAACATTCAAAACTTAATGTTTCTCGTTCCTCATAGTTTTTAAAACATACATTTTTGAAAACTTCATAGTATAAATTAACAAACGTGTAAAGGTCGTTTTTTTATGTTGTATCTAGAAACAAAAAAATTACACGTTTTAAAGTGTCTTTATTTTCATGTTGTGTACGCTTCGTTGTCATTACACCTTTTTATACTGTACGCTTCGTTGACACAATATTGCGTTTTTCAATGAATTTTGCATGTATTATATTATGCTTTGATATGATTATAACCAATATGCATGTTTGAAAATAACAATTTAACACCATAACACGCAGACAGCAACCGTTGTATTGTCGAAAAACTCTTTGAGGAAATTTTTACATGTAAAAATATCCTGCGGATACGAAAGTGTGAATTGGTAGGAAAATACAATAATTCGACAGATGCAACTATGGCTAAGCATACAGATACACACGTCCGATTTCTAATTTGATAGCATTTTTGAAAGTGTTTACCATACGACATTCAATGTACGGTTAGATGGTGGGTTGGGTGCCCGCTAACATGTTTAATCCTGCCATATTCTGTATGTGCCTGTCCAAAGCCAGGAGCGTGTAATTCAGTAGTTATATATATTTTTTGTTCAATATTTTGTGCATAGATTGGGTCGTTAGTTTTCTCGTATAAATTTTACTACATTTGTCATTACGGTGTGTTTTATAGCGGTATAGGCTTTGTTCATTGTTAAAGGCCGTACGGTGACCTATAGTTGTTCATTTTTGTTTCGCGACATATCAGAAAACGGGAGCGATGAGAGATCGGTTTTTAATTAGATTGAATGAACATGTAACTGATAGCCATCAAAGATATAAAGACGAAGAGACAATTCTTAATTTTAACTGGTTTGATTTCTTCAATTATGTTTTTGTGTTTGTTTAATTTTTAAGGTATAAAGATTATGCTTGAATTCCTCGAACATTACAGTTTTTCTACTTTGGTGCAAAAGTCTAAATGATTGGTCAGGTCATTCCGGTTATCAAAAGCACCTTAAAGTCTATACCCACCCATATGCATTTCATTCAAATTTTGATGTATTTCGCAGAAGACCACAGGGACCATATTTATATTCCCCAGTTACCCTTGGCGTCATTGGTAAATTGTCTGTTGAGGAAAGTATCAATCATCAACATAACCTTAGACATTTTCTTCTTTCGTGTTGGTACTGAACAATTTATGGACCCTTTTATTTGTTTATGACACGCGTACGTAATGGCTGATTGTTGGTTGCTAAACGCTCACTTGTTAATCTGTCATGCATGTTCAGGATAAGCACAGAGTAGCAACATATAATAAGGACACAAATGTTGCATTTCAACCGGCTATTTATGGACCTCTCTTAAAGTTTTTGCAGGGGTTCGTACAGTGTAGTTAGCGTGGTACTCTCTTTACACGAGACATTTGATTTTATATTCCAATTCGGACTGGACTGTGTACTTTTACATACCACACAACTAAACGGGTGGCCAACTTCTGTCAGTTTTTACTGCCGGTCGGAAAAAGACCATTTAGTGATCATATCTAATAGTATATATCCCAGTCACCCTTCGCCAAATTCTTTCATAAATAAAAAAAAAATGGCCACAATAAAGAGAGTTTTGCTGTACCTGTTAAATCAAAACTTCACTAAGTCTTAGCATTATTACAATGTATGCACACTTATGAGAACTCATAATACCATACATCCTTTCGATACTGTTTATATTTGGCATTGCACAAGTTCATGCGTTTTATTAAGCCACTTTACCCAAAAGCGTAGGATATACTGATTTAAAACACTTTAGATACATGATTTACTTCTTAGTTGTAATACGCTTTAAAATAACTATCAGTTACTACAATACTCCTTTGTCGATAGTTGATGTATATGGTTTACGTGCCTTTTACCGACATTTTGAGTTTAGTCAATTGCAACTGCTCTTTTTTTTATCATGTTGTGCTGTTACACCAGTGTTCTAGGTTCATGTTTAATCCCGCCCCACTTTTTTGTCGGTCCAACGTCAGGATCCTGTAGTAGATATAGATCTGTCATTTTTTTTCTTCTTTAATACATAATTTATAAGTGATAAATAAATAACCGTTAGTTTTATCGTTTTAATTTTTCCTTCTTTTTTTTTTTTTAAAGCGAGGCCTTTTTTTAGCCGACTGTATGGTATAGGTTTTCCTCATTGTTTAATGTTTTACATTGGACTATAATAATTTGCTTTATACACCCACTTCATTTAAACTTTGGTGGAAAGTTGTTTCACTGGCCATCATACCACATCTGCAAAGCTTTATATGTAAAACAAAATATTTTAAAAATAGCAGTTGGAATGCCATCCATGGCATTCGTCAAATTACGTTCAACGAGCTCTTACATATATGTCTGCCTTCGTCTAGGGGAATTTGGACTAACATCGGCGTTTGGAAGAGCCTCAAATTGTGAAAAGGAAGTCATTAAAGTTTTAATGACTGTACTATACTTTTTGAAACTTTATTTCCTTTGGAATATATTTGTTTACTGTTTATTTCATCTGGAATAACATTGAAAGTCTCAATTTCCAATTAAAACATTCCCAGCAGATGTACGCTGGTTAAATATTACAATTTTAGCTTTGTATGATAGACATTTTAAGTTCAACTATTTTGACTAAGTTAACAGATAAATATTTACAATAAAATACAGAAAAAGGGTCGCCGATACCATCTCGAAAACCTTGACAAGAAAGTGATTTGTGACGGTTTTTGTCAACGAACTGTACAGTGATTATTTCAAAACGCACAACGAACGCGACACATTTGTTGGAACGAACAATACAGTAAGATTTTTTTTATTTTGTATGATATCGCGTTTATTCCAAATTCTAGTGCACATTTGAAGGCACGTAGTAATTCAATGTATAGTTATTTAGTATTGCTTAAGATATTATTACGCAAAGGTGTATGCACGAAAAGATATTCAGCATTGTTTATATCACAAACCGTATGAAACTGCACCATGTATGTGCGTTTTGCATTTAGCAGTTTTATCAAACGTGTTATACAATATTTAAAACTTACAACAACTGTATAATTGAATAAATAAACTAACATGCATATTGGCATACTTATATATTCTCAAATAAGTTCCAGAGGGGCATTCGAAATTGTTGTCATCCCAAATGTTGTCCTGATTATCGCTTCGAACGCGTCAACTTCCGGATTCATTTGTATCGGGGTTATACGGGGTGAGGATGATGGATAGAAAGTTTCTGCTCTTTAATTGTCTTGTGTTTCTCATTGCCAATAGCATTTTTCTATTAACAATATTCCATATTTCCACAAGCCAGCAAATATGGGCGGGATTATGGTGACGATGAGAGGAACATATCGGTTAATATCTAGAATACATATATTTCACTACGGTCAACCAATATAAACATAAATTTTGAGAGAAATTAATATATGATTATGCAGTGTCTTAATTTTATTCTGTCTTATGAGTCGGTTTTATAAATACAATTTATGGCTATATTTTGGAATTTTTCTTAGTCATCGCTCAGCCAAATACCCATGGTGTCCAACAAACTTTCGAAAAAAAAACTTAACAAATTGCATGGGTTTTCTGGGTTTAACTTCATCAGGAACGCTCAGTCCAAAGCATTTAAAAGCTATTGATGGAGGAGAACTGAAACAGTTGAAGAGCGATGTCTCCCAAACCAAAAAAAAACCCCAAAACAAGGTAAAATCAATTTCAGGTCACTTTTGCCTGTTCGATATGAACCAGTTATGCAATTTTACGCCGTACTTTTATGGAAGTGATGAAGTATGAATTTAGTGATATCTATTCAACGTGGCTCTGTACTTAATCATCCCTTCATGGTGTTGTTTTATAATGGTTATTTATTTTGTATTCCTCTTTTTCATTTTTGCTAATGTGCTTAGTCTATATGCCTAACTGTGTTTCTGTGTTACATATGACTTGGCTCTGTACTTGTATATCCCGTCATTGTGTTGTGCTTTGGTGATTTTTTGTATTCCTGTCTTTCAAATATCACTAATGAGGCAATTTGCACTGCAGATATAACTAGGAAACGAATATTAAGCATGTTAAGCATACATCATTGAAATTTTGTCCGTTTCTGTAAATAAAGGCAACAATAGTATACCGCTGATCGAATTTCATCAATCGATAAAGAAAAAACAAGTCCGATTTACAAACTAAAACACAGGGAAACGCATCAAAACTAAGAGAACTACGACACAACATAAACACAACATTAAAACGTAACACAAACAGAAACGAGGACCCTCATGGGGGGGGGGGGGTCCTAGTAATCACATAATCACCATTTTTTTGCCAATATAATCACATAATCATTAAATATTTGCTTATCTTTAGTAATCAAATAATCATAAACTAAAAATACAGTCCTAGGTAATCAAATAATCATGAAATATTTGGCTTAATAATCAAATAATCATTAAAAAAAAAGTAATCACATAATCAAAAACCCAATGAGGGCCCTCAGAAACGAACTATAATATAACAATAACTATTTCACTGAAATGGTACAGACCATTTTAAGATAAAAATTGTGGGTTGAATCTGGTTTTGTTGCATGTCAATTCTCCCGCTTTAATGGCAATCATGTTAATTAGTAAAACATTAAAATGACAGCATTACCTGATATGACTAGAATACAAATAAATATATGTATAATACTAACAATTATAAAATATTTTATTATATATTCTCCCTGGATGTATAATAACTGATGTACAGGGATACTTAGCCTAATGCTGTAAGCTAGGTAAATTGTTAAACAGCATTTAGTGCAATAAAGATGATTTAATTGTTTCAAAAAAAAAAAATAGAATACAAATAAATGGGAGAAAAATATAGGACAGAGAAACAAACGATTAATAGCCAACAAAGGGTACTTTGTTACAAAAATAAATACGCCAGACGTACGCCAGGTCGACACAAGACTAAGCAGCGACACCAAGATATAATGAGATATACTTTTAAAAAAAAAACCATGTTTTCAGTTATGTGTTCATAGAACTATGATTTCTTACATTTCATATTTGATGAATTTGTGATGAATTTGAGACATTTTTACCCTTTTATGTCTGATTGTTTTGTTCACTTATCGTTGTCAGTATAAAGGAGTTTGGCGTACATGTAGGAATTTAAGCTAACTAAAACAAACATCATTTTCCACATACGAAAATGTCTGTACATTGTGCAACACGTAAGGAACATGACAGCTGTTATCAATTCGTTTGATGTGTCTAAACCTTTTGTTATTAACATGTTGAATTTTAGTATTTTGTTTTGTAATTCAAAACAATGATGAAAACTATTCCTATCGAAGTGGTTCTATAGGACGCCATATTAGCCTAGAAAAAAAATACTTAAAGGACATGGTTTACTCTGTATTCCAGTTGGTATCGTAAAAACCTTGCAAAGAGTTTCATTTTGTAAGTATCAAGTTATTTTTTAGTTTGGTATTAAGATTAGGCAGGATAAACTTACCTTGTCTATTGAAGAATATAAGTATACTTCTGTAGTCTATTTATCCTATTTCATTGGTCCTTGATTTTTTGCATTTCTTTATATTAAGGTCAAGGAACAGTAAATGGGCTATGTCACAGATTTCAGTAGAATTTGGCATATAACTCTGGCTCGATGAACTTCAACTGAAAATCGAAAAAATAATGCATTTATCTCAATTATCATTCTTACAAAATGGGTGAATATTTGTACTTGTACTTGTACACCCCGTCATTGTGTTGTGCTGTGGTGATTGTTTTATTCCTGTCTTTCTAAAATCGCTTATATGATAATGATCTATTGATTTGAGTCCATATGTGTAGAATCATTCTAGTTTGCGAGTCAAAAGTCGCTTATATGAATTGATTCATTTAAATACATTCAATGAAATAAAACATAAACACAATTGATTTTGACAACCGTATTAGAGATTTGTGAATTGTTAATTGGACATGAATTATTTGCGAAATTCTAATAATCATTGGTATACCTCACAACTCTCAGTCCCGTTCGGTACACTAGCAAAAAACTAGAAAAATAAATTACTATTTAAAACTGTTTGACTAAGGATTTTTTTTTATCCCAGTCATAGATTATCTTAGCCGTATTTTTCGAAACATTTTCGAAATTTAGGACCCGCTTTGCTCTTGAACTTTGAAATTGTTTGGCTTTATAAATATTTTGATATGAGTTCAGTGAAAATGAAAGGCATACTAAACTCCAAATACATGTGATTGTTTGATGTTCATACTCAAAATGTTAGCTTACAAGAATACATGTTTCGTTTTTATCTTTTTCGAATAGCAAGTATGTTTAGAATTACAACAAACAGTAATAAAAAATAATGTTACATATGTTTATATTTAGTCACATGATATAAATAAAGGCAACAGTAGTTCGAAAGTCATAAAGCGATATAGAAAATCCGGGTTACAAACTAACAACGAGAGAATCGCATTCAATATAAGAGAACAACGACACAACATAAAATTGTAACACATACAGACACGAACTACATGTAAGCATTAGATAAATCCAATGAGAATACTAAATATACCATCAAAACTAAAACATAAATTTAAGATAGAAAAGTACCATGACACATTTTATAGTAATGTGAATTCACACTCAAATCAGAAACAGAATGCTGTTACAGGTAACAAAAGAACGATAATTAACAAACAGATGCAAATAGCTTGACAAATCAGATCATCCCTTCTAACAAATACAATACAAAATCGATTGAATAAATGATTGATTGTGTTTAACGCCACTTTAGGCACTTTTGTGCTTTTTCATGGCGTCAGTTTTTATTATATTGGTGGCGGAAGCCGAAAAGAATCATCGAATTTTGAAAGAAAACTGAAAATCCTGGTCAGTTAAATTTAGAAATGAGCGCTTGGGGGATCTGAACTTTCAACGTAGTACAACAACCAAACCATTTACTTCCGAAGCCCAACAACAAGTCGTGTATGAGAGTTCAATTACATTCACTGAAATTTACATAAACTTCAATGACATTTTTAACTAATAGATGTATCACGATTCTGTTCCTAACGACCTTTCAAAAATGTTCAATAACCATGTTTTAAATATCGTAAATTTATTTTAATTTCAGAAATTAAAGCAATTCTATGCAAATTGCAACACACAGGAAATCCTCTAAAATTGTCTAGTTTTATACGGAAATAAATGTATTGTTGTTTCTGAATTTTGAACAGTTTGAATCTAATATGGACATCATAAACACGGCTTGGTTGTTTCCGGTTTTGCTCAACAGTATGGTAAGACGTTGTTTGAATATAAAGTATCAGTAAAACTTTGACTGTATTTTATGAATAGTAATTTCGATGTTTATGAAGCCAAACCTGGTTGACTTCAATATTTAAGTCTTTTGAATTCTTAATCAACTGTTTTTCTTGTTTAAGATACATGCCAATATTGCAACTAATCTACGATAAAAATAAGGTACACACGATATGTCTGTTGAGAATAATCTTATTTACATACCAGTAGACAACATAAAAGCTATATTGTGAATGTGTTCACCAGTATATGTTTTATATAAGAAATTAATTAAATATGACCTTATGAATAAGAGATGATGTGTTTGAACGTTTTCAATATTGAAACTTGTAATAAAATTTCCGATGATTATAATTAGGAGAAACTTATTGATGAAAAATTTTGTACTACTAACGTGTGTTAACGCGAGGAAGGGGTGTACTATAATGGATCAGGATGTCAATTTATTGTAATAGACATACACTAATATGTAATAATACGTACATTGCAAATTAATCTGAATAGTTATCAACCGTTATTTTTATAAAGACGCTACATTTTTTTTGACGTTACATAAGATTTATCATCACTTTTTTAGGTTGTTCTTGGTCGACAAGAGAACAATGTACTGACAGAACGTTCAGCTGATAAAAGTAAGTTAGTGTTACATACAAATGCAAATTTAATAGTATATATTAAAATGTTGTATGTGTTGAGAATGACAATTGCTGAAAAAACACGAACAACAATACCTTATACATTCTTTATTCTTTATTTTTTATTCTTATTTAACAAACAATTTGCCTCAGGACTTCAAGGTGAAAATAAAATTGTATATACCTTTCTTTCAGTATCGTATAAATAGGCATAACGCAATTTACTAAAGTTACACTTGGATTGAATGAATCACATAAAAGATCAAATAAACTCCTTTAAAACAGACGCACTCATATATTACCTGATTACTTCTTTACTTTTTACAACATATATACCGCATACAGCATTATCCAGTTACATCGCCATCTATATTTCAAATTCACATATATATATTTGAAATATTTGCAGAAATTGCGACTGATTTCTTCTTGATTAATTTATTTAAGTACCATATGATAGTAATCGGCTGTTTATTGATAAAGAAAACGATTACGTACATGTCGGGGATAAACCAACGTACAGCTGTTCTGTCAGAGCCACAGCTAATTTCCTGATAGGCAATCCTGTAGTATGGGAGAAAACCAGTAGTGATGGTTCCCGCGTGAAAATATCCGTGCTGGCCAATACTGAGTATGAACAAGCACATAACTATAATGTCCAATTACACACGAATAACTCGTATATGGCTTTCGAATTGAGTTTTCCTAAAGGTATGTATTTTTATATTATAAACACTAGCCTATATTGATATGTGGTGTTGAAGGCCGTACTTTAACCCATAATGGTTTAATTTTTGAATTGTTGTTTGGATGGAGAGTTGTCTCATTGGCACTCACACCACATCTTCCTATATCTAATTCATAAATGGATCAAAAGAGCAACACCAATATATAGGTCACCGTGTTTGTTTTCGAGATATTTGCCATTGAAATTAAGCGGCAAAATGTTCTCCCTTGACTTTCATAGCTTTATTCTTGACAAGTGTATGTCCTCAAAACCTATTAAAAAAATCTAAATTTTATAAGACTATAACAGACAGCTTATCATTATACATGTAAAAGAATTATAAAAAGAAAAATACGGGTTACCGGGGAAAATTTGTTAAGGCATTCATATGGATTAAACCAAAGGATTCTGAAAATCTAACCAAAATTCCAAAACATGACAAGCGAGCTTCTTTAAAGAGGCGTTGCAATGTGTACATCAGTTCATAGGAGAAAAACATCGTTTTTTATCGGCTTAAATAATTGTACTATAAGAGGAACATCACTGTTTTGTGAATTACATTTTAAATACACTTTATATCATGATTTAGTTTTACCAAACCATCCCTTTTTAATACCTCAATGATACAATGTTTACATAATTTGTTCAACATCTTATTACAAAATTCTTCCATATTTTTTAACGTTTGGATAATATAAATATACACTACATTTATTTTCAATTTTAACAGTTTGAACTAAGTTTAATTATATACAATGTAGCTCTAACAATTTATTTCATTTTACTTTATTGGCATATAAATCTCACGTAATAAAGATATTTGCATAACACAATTTTGATTGACATAGAGATCTGATTGCATCTTTATTATGAAATAGTATACATATGTTGACCCAAGTGTTTTCCAAACTCTAAGATTGATAAAACTCTAAATTTAGTATTCTTAAGTTTCATATACATTAATTGAGCGTTGACTGATATTTGTTACCATACCTGGTAATATGCATGCATTGAGCGTTGTTTAATATTTGTTACTGTGTCGGTTAGTTTGCATGAACGGAGTTTTGTCAGACACTTGATAACGTATCAGGTATAAACATGAACTTGGCATTGCCAGATACTTTATACCGTACCTGGTTATAAACATGAACAAGGCGTTGTCTACCTTTGAAAGCATGAGGAGTATCGTAACTAGATAGGTAACGTGATTTGAGGAAGCCTGACTAGTAGCAATGCAACTTTTTAATGATAGCAAAACAGTTGATACGGCTCTTGTGTCCTTAAAAAAACATTACTTTCTTGTCTGAATATATTTTTTTAATATTTAAAAAAGAAAATAGAAAGAAAAAAAATAGTGCATTTTTATTAAAGGTTAAGCAAAAAAATCAAAAAAGGAAAGTAATCTGTAATATATCATTTTTTAAGGGATTTGCATTATTTTTTTTTAATACTTTTCGAGATATAAATATCGTTATCTGCCGACTTTTTGAGTTTGAACGTTTGTGATGAAGGTACATACAGACAAAACACTGAAAATAACACCATGGGTGATTTATGTGAAGCGAGATCTGCAATGGAGTATCATTAAGTTATAACTCATCAAATTGTTAATATATTCAGAGGTGAAAACCGAAGAAATAATAACCTTCCCTGTATCACATTATTTCCCTTGGAATCATTAGAGATTTACCCTTCCGATTACCCTTCCGGAGCACCTGAGATTACCCCTAGTTTTTGGTGGGGTTCGTGTTGTTTATTCTTTAGTTATATATGTTGTGACATGTGTTTTATTGTTTGTCTGTTCGTCTTCTTTCATTTTCAGCCAGGCGTTGTCAGTTTATTTCGATTTATGAGTCTGACTGTCCCTCTGGTATCTTTTGTCCCTATTTTACATAACGTGTTATCATAATTAAATCATTACAGGAATCACTGAAGCCGATGATGGATTCCTCTACTGCGTCCAGTACAATAGATATCTGGGAGTCCTTGCCGAAAAAAAGGTGAAAATTTATGTGATCGGTAAGTCAATGGAGACAAAGAGTATTTTCCGAAAAAAAGCGGAAAGTTATTGTTTAATGTGAGTCCGTCCACTGTGTTCAGAAAGACACAACAGATAAGATATTACTTGACGAGAGACAGTTGGAAATTAATGCAATAGGTAGGCAAATAGATAGCTAACTTGTTACATTGATTTCTCTTAGAAAAACATTGTCTTCAGATAAAAATGTTAATTTGGTGAATTTGATTCCCGTGAGTGACTTAATAATGATACTTTTCACAATCTACAGCTGGGGAATGAACTAATTAAGTCAAAGATTTACAAAACACAAAACACAAAGAACCAACAATTATTTCTAAAAACGCCAATTGGAACACCATCCTCAATTACAAAGGCTGACATTTTTTACAATAAATATAAGATCGGGATTAAAATGTATGCAAAGGTATGCCAACCAGTTTTGGTATGTGTAGAAAGTAAAAACGGTTAATGTGAAGCAGGAATACAAAGTTCAGTTATGTTTATTTTCAGAGTACGTTTTCACCAACTCGCTACTCAAATATAGAGAAACAAGCAAATGAAAACTAAACTGCGTAACCAGAGTCATAAGACTAGAGTATACTGTTTCGTTGAGAAAAAACAGCAAAAAAACATACGGATATGTATACATGTATGTTAACAATGATTGATGATGAATCAATATGGCAGCTTGTCTACAATTTGTTTTCCTTAATAGTATTTGATTGTCTATGATGAGTTGATGTCCATATGTTATAGCCTACAGTTTCACAGTATGCACAATTTCGTTTCTGTCACCAGTACGTCATTGTTTCTTTTTTTTTTCATTAGCAAAGACAACAACAGCAGCACCAACAACCACACCAACACAAACAACTACAAGTCCATCTAAGAACATTTGCATTGATGGACATGAAATGTGTACACACTTGTTTCCTGGTGAATGTATAGCTGCGTTACATTTAATGGTTTTGTGTCCAGCGAGTTGTGGCATTTGCAGTAAGTAAATATGTAGTTTGCGCATAATGTGTATCAGCAATACAACATGGTTCACTTTTTCAGTAAATTTTCATACTTATTCATTTTATTCAATACTGTTCAGTAACTACATACCGTTCAAAACGAGGTCGAGGTTGATTTTTTACCAATCTCCGTGATACTTTATCTTGCACGGTCGGTTCAGAACGCTGTTGGTGTGTACAATTTTGTAAGAGATGTTTTGATCAAAGAGAATTTTTCTTATCGATCTTTCTGGTTCATATTCGAATTGATGCGCTAGCGGTTCAATTGAAACATTGAAACATTGTTGATAAATAAGTTATTATGCTTATTGCAAATACATATCGAATAAGAGTATGGTCTTAATAAAAAAAAAATAGTCCTTCGGAAGGGGACGATAAATGGTTGACCATGTGTTAATAGAAAGCCCTATCTATTGCATATCAAAAAATTCTTTACGATTTAAAAACAAAAGGTTTATACCGTTACAAGGCAGCACTGGCATCCGCATACTGAAAAGCGATTAATGTAAGTTGCAATAACCTTTTCCTATGCTGTATGTCTAAATTAACGGCACCGAAAAAACCCTCAAAAAGTACCCAAATGGAAACCTCAAAATCAATGACAGGAAAACTAACCAGAAGTTATAAAAGATAACTTACTTAAGAAAACATAAATACGGTCATTATGAATATTTTACATCTTTTGTATAAGCATATTTTTATGTGTTTTCAGCTCGACCAGACAGATACTGTGCCGATCGTTTCGATGATTGTTCTAAGGTTAAAGAGCAATGTAATGACCTCATAATCAAACAGATTTGTCAATCAACTTGTAATGTATGCGGTCAGTATATATAATCGTTAGATTTAAGCACGTTTTACACCTTTATTACGATAGTGCAAGTGATGTTAGTAAACTTGTATAGAAGACAGAAGATTAAAAAGCACATCCAAAAGTCGTCTACAAGCCTACAATGTAATTAAAAAAATACACAAAGACATACATCACTTTTCAAAATTACAAATGTAAAATCTGAACAACATGAACCACGCTTATAACAGCGGTCATCATATGTGCACTGGAGAATCGTTTGAAGACATTTTGCGAACATTATCGTAAGTTGATTGCCTGCTATTGAATATATATGTACACAGAGGAAAAACCTATAATTGTAGTTACATGTTCCACAACATGTCCTATTTTTCCTCAATTTAACAAACCAACAATCTGAAAATTGTGTTGTTCACGGAACGTATTCCTTTAATTTTGTATAATAAATTAGTGGTTGTCGTTTGTTTTTGTTCATTTTTTGTGCGTTAATTGGGCCGTTAGTTTTCTCGTTTGAAATGTTTTAACATTGTCGGGATCTTTTTTTGCTTACTATGTCGTACGGTGACCTATAAATGTAAATTGCTGTGTCATTGTAGAGAATTGTCTCATTGGTAATTATACCAAATCTTCTTTTTTGTATTTGCATCGTTCACATATTCTGAGTTGTTTTATCTTAATGGGTGGTAATACTTTTTTTACATGGGCTTTTCTTTTTAGATGCGAATATATGTGATAGTACATTAGTATCCTCCGCTCTCTCCCAAAAGCTCAAGCTATCTCATTCTGCTGGAGGTTATTGTTCTGATGGTACACAAACAAATACAGACTCAGTCATCCTTAAACTCTGTTATGCAAAAACTGATATAATGTGGCAAAAGGGTTTACAGGTAGCATTTTTAATTTTTAATTCTACTTGTTGTTAGTGTACATTCAAAATTGGTTACCAAAAAAAAGAAACATAGCCATACATAAAACCTTCAGCTTCATAATTAAGATTGAAAAATCTACGGATAATGTGTATGAATAATAAATTGTTAATCTTTTTACTAAATTAGATTCTTTTAATTGTTTTTTCTCGTCTTTTGGAGTGTTTTGTGTAATTGAAAACGGTATTTTGGAAATATTATTCATCTTATTTAAATCTATTGCCACTTTCTTTGCAGGTTGTTTCAAACTGTAAACAAATATCGTTATATGCTCCTGTTTCGACGTTTGGATATTTTCCATATCAGCTTGGAATATTTCTTGGTTGTACTGACACGGGATTTAAGGTAGTTTATTCAATAAATCATGTTTGTTAAGGAAGAGGGGTGAATGATACCATGGGGGACAGTAAACGCATAAATAGAATAGCATGCTTATTTGATGTCGCAATTGCTAATATGTTTGGCTCTTTTAATCGATTTTCAATACAATTAAATAAATCTGGATTTTTTATGGTGTTATTGTTTTGAATTTTGCACAAACAATAGAGTATCCAATAGTACGACGATAGTAAGCAGATCAGAAAACATGGGAATATATTGCAAGTTCTTAGCATAGTAGACCAGTTTTAAGCGAAATTCAACTTCTTCATGTATGTGTTAAAATTGTTTCTATTTACTGAATGTTTATTTGTTTAAACTTCTTTCATATAAAACCAGTTTCAATCCTTCATCTTCTACATCAGGAAAAGTATGTACCAAGTCGGGAAGATAACAGTTGTTAATCATTCTTTTGATGTGTTAAAACTGTTTATTTTTACATTTGAAATAGAACTATCCGGTTTGAAATGTTCTAAAATGTCAATATTTTTGTGATTGTACTTTTGAAAGATGCTTTTTATTTTAGATTGGAATACAGAAATGCAATGACCACTTCAAAGAACAAACGTTGGTATCTGGTGATATGTCATCAATCTTCTCTGACGCTGATGATTACTATGTACTCATTGTATAATGAATAAAATGTATGAACTTAACTTTATTTCACAAATTCCTTGAAATTTTATTGAAAAAATAAAACATCTCTGAGTTTGCTGGTCCATGTACAAAATTAAATTCAAGGAAACAGTACATGTAATGCAAAAATTATGTTTTTGGTTTCCATATGTTTATCTAGCAATAACACAGAGTTAACTTATAATTTTCTACAAAGTCAGGAATATGACAGATGCCCCAATTCCTTTTGTTGTAAGATATGAAAGAACGCATGGTTATTTCAAGTTTTATGAAGACCCAACTTTTCGAACTTACATTCGATAATATTGAGAATGTCAAAGAGAATGTGTCAAGGAGACAGCAACTCGAACAAAGAGGAAAAATCATTCAATGCCACCAATGGGTATTCAACTCAGCAATAAAATACCGTACTTGAAAGCATGCTTCAAATTGCCCCTAGAAAATGTGTACAAGTTCACTAGTGGAAATGGACGTCACACTGAACCTTGAAATGTAAAAATGAACTTAAATATAATAATAAAAAAAAATTACAAAACCTACAGGGCAGGGGACTCCTGGCTACACAGCTACTTTTGCATAGGTACTATTTCTGTACCAAAAATGTATAGTACTGGAAATCGACTTTTAATATTCCGTAATTTTTTGTTATTTTAAAATTATCATGATTATTGTTATATTAAGGTACCTGTATTTTACAGTACTTGTTTTGTACTTGAAATTTGAGTACTACAGATTTGTTGTTGCATGGTTACATTTTAAGCATTTTGAAAGTTTGTCCTCTTCAAATCTCATACAGTTATGATGTTCAAACATTGAATACATTGTATTACAATAATTATTAAGTAAAGAAATAGTACTAAATATTAGAAGTAAATGTCCAGTACTACAGATTTTAAGTACAGAAATAGTACAAAAAATAGCACATATGCAACAGAAGCTGTGTAGAAACAAAGCATACAACAGGATTAAATGGTCTACGAGATCTTAGCCCTCCCACTATCCCTCTATCCGACATAGAAAAAAAAATTACACACCAATACGCACAGTAAAATTAAGTTTAAAAGAAGTCCGTTTTTGTTGTCATAATAGGTTACATGATAAAACTAAGCTAAATGTCAATGTCAATGTCAATGAAATATATATTTTTCATTTCCTTTGCAAAGCACAAAAATATCAATCACCTCAAAGCTAACCCCTCCTTTTAAACGGGACATAACTACAATATTGTTGTTAGGCCATTAAATATGGCATCTTCCTACAGTCTTTGAATCGGAAACAAAACAAGTTATATCCCGTTTAAAATGAGTGGTTAGCTTTGAGTTGATTGATATTTTTGTGCTTTGCAAAGGAAATGAAAAATATTACCCTACAAAAGTGAAAATGACATATTTGAACGCATGGGAAAAAAACCATCAGTATTATACTGCTGTTTGAAATTCGTAAATAGATTGAGAGAAAAAAACCAAATCCCGGATTTTGTTCAAAGACCCATCAGCAACGCTCAATTCCAAAAAAAGGCAAGACGACTGCATGTTCCTTTAAATTTACGAATGATATACTTGTTCAAATTATAAGTGTGTGTAAATGTTTTGACTAGTTTGTGATTAAGAGAACCCTGCTGTCATATTTGTTTCTGTAATACAGGGATTTTTTTCTGTAAATTCAAAAACTTTGTTTCATACACAAGCGAATCGAGCTAGTTTGACCTATATTTGTTAATGTTTAGGTCATGTTGGTCACATGTGGAGAGTTGTCTCATTGAAAAAAATCTGCATTTCTTGTAGTTTACAAAGAAATGTCACCTTTTAAAAATGGATAATTGGAAGTGAACAAATCATCACTTTCGTCGTACATTTTAGTATAAAGCTTCCCGTTATAAATATTCAAGATATACATAGATATCAATATTTCAGAATATCCATTGTTAGTATACTCCTCATTTAAGATGTAAAAAAGATAACTCGCAATAGTGTACATAAATAAAGAAGTCGTCATTATTTAAAACCAATATATTATGCAAAGTGTTATTAAATATCTATATCAGATATGTTGTTTCGATGGGTGTTTTCTGATGTTTGACATCAATTGTATATCATAATGATACAACAAGAGCCAATAATAAGTTGTGCGTTCTTTATTTTGTTCACAAATATTCAAATTTAAAAAAAAGAAACTTTATAATGGATGATCTTTGCAAATGCCAACAAAAGATTGATTAAAAAACGGTCAAATAATTTGGTATTTATATACATGTTTTTTTAAATAGTGATTGAATTTACAACTTACTCTTAATTGATAAATATAATCTCCGTACGGTGGAACCTATCACTACATGGGGATAACTTAATATACTCAGCTGAACGTTTTAATTATGTTGTGTTGTTATAAAAGTGAAAAATAAGCTTCATAATGAACAAAATTAATGCTGGTCAAACTGCTTTATAACCAGTGTAACTTTTCTGATAAGATGGTTGCTTCAATTTTTTTGAAATTCTTATCTTTTTGTCAAAGGGTCAGGGTAAATACTTTGTCCAATTTAATTTTCAAATTTTGAGATCAATATATTTATGCAGATGTAGCTTAACCTCCATATGAAAATGATTAATATGATAATGATATCACCGAGATAGTACTCCCCTCATAAAAAATGACAACGGAAGTTTTAACAACTTGAAAACAAAATGGCCACATTTGAAAATCTCATTCATGATGACATCAAAATCTGTTGTTTTCTAATTCTTTAGCGTTTTTATTGATTTGCAAATTTACTTTTTAGAAATAATAATATCTTATTTTGTCCCTTAATTTATGTAAAAAAGTATGTTACTTTGTTTAATTTTCTATTATTACAATACAAAATATACTTTTGCCAACAGTAGTTTCCTGTTAAATCTGTTAATCATTCATCAAGTATTTTCAGCTGTAAATATCCCAACGAAATTGACGAGACTTTTACTTGTTTGACTTAATAATTATTTTGATATGAGCGTCACTGATGAGTCTTATGTAGACGAAACGTGCGTCTGGCGTACTAAATTATAATCCTGGTACCTTTGATAGCTATTTAGTAATTGTTTGATGTTTAAATATAACATGAACAGTTATAAGAATATTTTATTATCTTTTTGCTTTGTTTTTGTATAGCAACTATGATTAGAAATACAATCAAATAAAATGTAAGTTACAGGTTATGTTTACATTTAAACACAGCATATAACTGTGGGTCTCTTATAACACTATTGAACGATTTTTTGTCAGAAACATGCCTCGAGATCTCAATATTGTTTAAAATAGAGAGCTAAAGATATCAATTGTACGTTCAAACTCGTTGTGCTTCTTAAAGAAATTTGATCCATAAGTTATTTCCTATGTTCTGTCTCAACGTTAAATATTGAGCGTATTTAATGCCATACATTTATTACGATAGAAAAAAATATTCTTGCACTCATGTCAGTGTAAGAAAAAATATTAATGTCTTATCAAGCATACAAATACCCGAAGGTCCTGGGATTTACCAGTTAGTGTCTACCGTATAATTATTTTTATTTTTATTGTTGATAAGGCATTCCAACCAAATTGTATAACAAAATAAAGCATGCAAAACAAAAAACTCAACCTAGGGTGGTCTGTTAGTAGTGATCCAGCTCAGTTAACCCCTGGGTGAACAAAGGTGATGGTATATGAGGATAATATATAACGTGTACTTTTGCCTCCTGATTAATCATGTTAATTATCCTTATTTATTAAGAGAAATATTCATCCTTGAATTTGACCACGTCTCTTAATTCAACTATCTATTACGAGTATACAAAGCATTTCTTTCATACGGTATTTTTATCTACTGTTTAAAACTTATCTTTTGATTTAAGCAACTAATTTCATAACAAAATTGATGTAAGTAAAATAATGTGATCATTTGATGTTCAAAATAAATATTTATACTTACAAGAATAAATGCTCCGATTTTATCATTTTGGTAAAACAAATATTAGAAATACAACAAACAGTGATAAAAATTAATGTTACATATGTATAGCTTTAATCACAAGATATAAATAAAGGCAACAGTAGTATACTGCTGTTCGAAACTCATAAATCGATAGAAAAAAAAACGAATCCGGATTACTAACTAAAAACGAGGGAAACGACCTAAATATAAGAGACAAACGACACAACATTAAAATGTTACACACACAGAAACAAACGAAGCATTAGAGAAGATCTGATGAGAATAACAAAAATAACATCAAAACTAAAACTTGAATTAGGGATATGAAAATACCATAACACGTCTTATTGTAATGTAAATTCACACTCAAATATAAGAATAAATAAACGACACATCAGAAACACAACATTAAAATGTAACACACACAGAAACGAACTATATATTATATATAATAGTTATGTTCTCAAAACACTAATGAATGATTTTACTCTGATATAGTTCTTGTGATCTTAATATTGTTTGAAATGGAGAGACTGTATATATCAAATGGACATTCAAAGTTATTAGAAGAAAATCAAAATAAAACCCCATTGATACAGAAGACAACAGACAAACAATATAATGCATATTACAACATAAAAATTCTTTAAAAATAGCAAACTGTGGCATTGTTAAACCTCTATTCATACCCCAAAACTCTTCCTATAAACTAAGAGAGCGTTTTAACATCATAACAAAACAACTAGCATTAACAAAACAGATGCAAATAGTTCGACAAATCAGATCTTGCCCCATCCCCCCAAAAAAAATACAATACAAAATCGATTGATTAAATTATTGATTGGTGTTTAACGCCACTTTCGACACTATAAGGATTTTCATAACGTCCGTTTTTATTTGGTCATTTTTATAAATTTCCTGAATATAAAACTTTGAATTTTCGAAAAGACTAACGATTTTCTTATCCCAGGAATAGATTACCCTAGCCTTATTTGGCACAACTTTTTGGAATTTTGGATCCTCAATGCTCTTCAACTTCGTATTTGTTTGGCTTTATGAATATTTTGATATGAGCGTCACTGATGAGTCTTATGTAGACGGAACGCTCGTATTACGTACTAAACTATAATCATGGTACCTTTGATAACTATTTTATTTATTGGTGAAGGAAGTTGGAGAAAATTACAAAATTTTGGTAGAAAACTGATAATTCTGGTCAATTAGGATTAAAGTTGAGCGCTTGCGGGATTTGAACTTACAGCATACCACAACAACAAAACCATTAACTACTGAGGCCCAACAACAAGTCTTGTCTAAGAGTTCATTCACACCCTCTGAAATTTATATAAACTTTAATGACATTTTCTACTAATAGATGTATCACGATTGTGTTCCTAATAACATTTATTGTAAATATAAGATTGTGCTTGTGACATGTTGAGACATTCAATACCTTTAGACTATTATGTCAGCAGTAAGGTTAAATCTGATGTTTGGTGTGATAGTTATGTAATTTTTGCTTTATTATTACCTTCTAACATTGATGATACATGTTATGAATCAACATTATTTGAGAATTTGAATATAACAATTTCAAATAGGAAGTCTAAAAAAGAGCTTTTGTCCATTCACCAATGGACAAATGCTTTTGACATATCTATATATCTTGAAAAGAATTTGAGGTCTGCTAGAGCATTGATTAAATATGGTTTTAATGTACGGTCATTATGCATGTCCTTGGGATCCAAGCCGCTAAAGTATATGATGAGAAATTTAGAAAGATAAAAAAAATTTTAGGGTTACAATGGGATCAAATCAATGATGAACTTTGGCTTTATATGAAAGACAATCTGATTTTTCAGGTCAAAATAAGAAGTCGTATGCTAAAACCTCAAACTCAGGCCCAAATTCTTTTCAAAGGAGGGCCCAGCATCAGTATCAATTCCCAAATGGCTATTGCTGGGCCTTCTGTAAATCAGGGGAATGCACAGCAAAGTTTTGTAAACCCAAACACCAATGTGTACACTGCAGCAAGAAACACTGTACCCTTACATGTCCAGAGCAAAAAAGAAAACAGGCAAACTTTGTCAAAACTTCCAACACCAATAAAGGTTGAAAATTTAGAACTTTTTTTAGTAGGTTATGAAACCCAGTTGAAAGATAAATTGATTCATGGTTTTTCTTTAGGATTTTCAATTAATTCTTGTTTTTCTACATCCCTTAATAAGAAGATTTTTCCTCCAAATCATAAAAGTGCAAGGGAAAATTATCATGTTGTGCAATCGAAACTGAATAAAGAGATTGAAGCAGGAAGAGTTAAGGGTCCATTTACAAAGCCCCCTTTCCCTCTCTTTGTATGCTCCCCTTTGGGTTAAGTTCCAAAAAAGGAACCCAATTCTTATCGATTAATACATGATTTGTCGTATCCTAAGGGTGACTCTGTAAACTCTGGTATTTCCCCAGAATTTTCGGCTGTACAATACCAAAATATTGAAACAGTCATAGATTTAGTCCAATCTTATGAATCAAACTGTCTAATGTCCAAAACCGATATTGAGCATGCATTTCGCTTAATTCCAATAGCTAAAAAAGATCATCATTTGTAAGGTTTTCATTGGGACAAACAGTTTTATTATGATGTATCCCTCCCCATGGGGGCTTCGTCCTCATGTCAGCTATTTGAGGTTTTTTCTACAGCCCTCCACTGGATTTTAAATGCTAAATTTCAAATATATGGGGTATCACACCTGCTAGATGATTTTTTCTTTGTCGGAAAAGCTGGCTCAAATGAATGATATAGTGCATTACAAACTTTTATTTGTCTTGCTGATAAATTGGGGCTACCCATCAAATCAGAAAAAACACAACTCCCTACTACTTGCATTAATATCTACGGTATTGAAATTGATTCTACTCAGATGGTAGCTCGATTACCTATGGAGAAAATAGAAAAAAATTTGCAATTATTAAGTAAATATAAATGTAAACGCAGTATCTCACTCAGAGAATTGCAATCCTTATTGGGTCTTTTAAATTTTGCATGTGGAGTTATCATACCTGGGAGAGCTTTTTTACGTAGGCTTTTTGATCTGACTATAGGTCATACATCTCCTCATTATAGAATCAATCTGAATTCTGATGCAAAATTAGATCTTAAGTTATGGTACAGTTTTATTGAAAAATACAATGGTAAATCTTGTTTTTTATTCAAAGAATGGGTTTCATCAGATTTTTAAAAACTGTTTTCTGATGCTGCAGGTACTTATGGTGGTTTTGCTGCAGTTTTTGGCAGCAAATGGTTTTCAGGGAAATAGCCACCGGAGTTAATGGATTTACACATTACAGTGAAAGAACTTTTCCCGATTGTGTTAGCTATTGATATATGGGGCCCTTTATTAGCCAACCATAAAATACTGTTTTTAACAGATAATTCAGCTGTTGCTGAAATTATAGATAAGACATCATCTCGGAAAAAGAATATTATGAGACTGATCCGAAGATTAGTGTTAGCTGCATTAAAGTACAATATCTATTTTAGAGCCAAACATATTCCTGGGAAAACAAACGTTATTTGTGACTTGTTGTCTCGTTTTTCATTTCAGGAAGCTCATCAGATTGCTCCTTGGTTAAGTCCAACTCCTGTGGCCATTCCACCTCAATTTTTGCATCTATGACTGATAAGCTTGTTAGTGCATCATTATCTGCTGCTACTCAGTCATCATATAATAGAATGCTAAGTGTGTATTCAAATTTTTGTCAGAAATATTTTCCAGGAGTTAATGTACTTCCATCTACTCATGTCATTTTATTTCACATTTATTTATTCAAAATTATCAACCATCTACAATTGCGTCTTACATATCAGCCATCAGTTTTATGCATAAAATTAAGTTTTTACAGGATCCAACAGACACATTTTTTATTAAAAAAAATGTTAAAAGGTACAAAACAGTTGAGACATTCTGTTGATACACGGCTGCCAATAACTTATGACATTCTTGTAAAATTGGTTAAGGCTTTACCAAAAGTAATAGTAGGCATTTATAATCAAGTTTTGTTAAAAGCTATGATGTCTACAGCTTATTTTTGTTTCTTAAGGATTGGAGAAATTGCAGTTAAAACTGAGTCTGAAATCTATAGAGTAATTCAAAGGGAAAATATAAAGTTTGAAAGAGTAAATGGTCATGTGAGCAATATGACAATTACTATGAAGTTCTAGAAACATAGTAATCTACAGAGTAAGACATTATCAATAGCTAGACGTCCTGAAAATTATCTATGTCCTGTTAAAGCTATTGAGGAATATCTAAGGTTACAAAATTGTCCACATGGTCCTTTATTTCGATTTAAATGTGAAAAACCTGTTTCGGTTTTTTTTTTCAATTCTTCACTAAAAAGTTTGCTTAATTTCGTAGGATTAGGCACTAATTTTTATAAAGGTCACAGTTTCCGAATCGGAGCGGCGACGTCTGCAGCTGCCAGAGGTGTGTCGTTAGCTTTGATCCACAGCATGGGTAGATGGAAGTCGAACGCTTTTCAACATTATATTCGACTTGATAATTTTCACACTTAGATTTAATTTAATCTCAGTCGTTTATTAAGTATTTTGGTAGAGGTCAACATGGCTTGCTTTACCTTATTGTGATTTTTGGTATTTATTTTTAGAGAGGTCAACATGGTTTGCTCTGCAAATTTAAGTTTTTTTATTTCCGTCATTCACTATAGGTAATGGTATTTATTTGGTTGGTAGAGGTCAAAATGGTTTGCTTTACTCTTCCTTACAAGTTTAATTATCAATGATTATTTGTATACTTATATATTATTTCTTTTTTGTTTTGTTTTGTTTATAATATGTGTTATTAATTTTGTAGAGGTCAACATGGCTTGCTCTACACTTTTACTGAAATGCTAATGTCAAAAAGTGTATATTTTATTCAATTTTGGGTGTTTTTTTGTTGAGGTCAACATGGCTTGCTCAATTTTCTAATTCTGGAGTTCCTAAGTTGAATACAGAGTCCTGGGGATCCCTCTTGGGATTTGTGGCACTTTTTCAACCCCACCTTTGCTTATTAAAGTCATTGTCATTTATGTAGTACTATTATAATTGTTAAGATGTAAGTTGCATTTTAAATTAATTTCTCAATAAATGACATTTTACTCAACTTGTATTTTATTAACAGCAAACATAGCTCAGACTCTTTGATCTAGGTCATTTATACAAGGTTTTCTCGTTGTTATCTGTGTCGAGGAACATTAGCTGACAAAATAACATTTATTGTAAATAAAAGATTTTTTGGCTGGAATTTCCGATAATATTGATTTTATTAATGCCATGTGTGTAGAAGGCATTTCTTTGTTAAAGTATATCAACATGAGGTCAAGGACTACATCATGTTCAATGCATGATCATCTTATTACATTATCTGATTGGTCAGTTCTTGAGATCGGTAATTAATATCAAATTTCTACATGTGCTTGGACATGAGGTCATTCGCCTTTGTCTTGGGAGAAAGAAAAGATCGTTTTGAATTTATCTGAAAACCCTCCCATTTCCCTCCCTTTTAAGTGTTATTACATAGGACACCTTTTTTATTTAAACATGAATTAATTACAATATTCATGTAGACTTGTTTATATAATTTGTATATACATATGATAGTGAGTTAATTTTTCAACTCACTTTTATTTTTGTCATTTTTATGATGTTTATTTTGTTACGGTGTGGCACTTTTTCAACCCCACCTTTGCTTATTAAAGTCATTGTCATTTATGCAGTACTATTATAATTGTTTAGACCATTCACACCCTCTGAAATTTATATAAACTTTAATGACATTTTCTACTAATAGATGTATCACGATTGTGTTTCTAAAGACCTTTTAAAAATGTCCAATAACCATGTTTTAAATATCGTAAATTGATCCTTATTTGAGATATTAAAGCAATTTTTTGCAAATTGAAACACATAGGAAGTCATCTAAGATTGTCTAGTTTTATACGGAAATGAATATATATAGTTGTTTCTGAATTTTGAACAGTTTGAATCTACTATGGACATCGTATACATGATTTGGTTGTTTCCGGGTTTGTTCAATAGTATGGTAAGACGTTATTTTTATAAAGTGTCAGTTAAACTTTGATTTAGACTTTTCCAAAGACAGTCTTGTGATTTATACATTCAATTGATTCAATACGACTTTCAACTTCTTTTTTTTTTGTGAAATACAAATGTAATTTTACCGATATTTTCACTATCTACGATAAAAATTATGTATTTTGAGAACAATCTTATTTACACGCGGGCAGACAAAAGATGAATTATATTGTAGTTAGGTTCATAAGTATATGTATTAGGTATTAAATATGATAATATGAATAAGAGATAATGTTTTGCACGTTTTCAATATTGAAACTTTTAATAAAATTTCTGATGATTATGATCAGGAGCAACTTATTGATGAAAACCTTTGTACTAAACGTGTGTTTACGTGAGGAAGGGGTGTACTATAATGGATCAGGATGTCAATTTATTGTAATAGACATATAATAATATGTAATAATACGTGCTTTGAAAATTGATCTAAATAGTTTTCAATCGTAATTTTGATAGAGACGTTTGACGTTAAATCAGATTTATCATCACTTTTTTAGGTTGTTCTTGGTCGACAAGAGAACAATGGAATGACAAACGGTCAGCTGATAAAAGTAAGTTAGTGCTACATACAAATGTAAATTTAATATTTTAAAATGTTGTATGTGTTGAGAATGACAGTTGCTGAACAAACATGAACAAAATTACCTCAGACATTATTTATATTCTTTATTCTTATTTAACAAATAATTTGCCCCAGGACCTCAAGGTAAAACAAAATTGTATATATATTTCTGTCAGTATCGTACAAATAGTCATAACGCAATTTACAAAAATAAAATAAAACATAGAATGAATGAATCACATTAGAGATCAAATGAACTACTATGAAACAGACACACTTATAAATTGTCTGATTACTTCTTTACTTCTTACAATAAATACATCACATGCAGGATTATCTAGTTACATCGCCATCTATATTACAAATTCACATATTCATATTGAAAATATTTGGAAAAATTGCTGATTTCTTCTTGATTGAGGGAGTTCGCTTCTCAGTTTCAAAGTAATTAATATTGATAGGGGACAAATAAAAAAAATCCAAAGAGCATAAAAAATATATAGGTCACCGTGCTTGTTTTCGAGATATTAGCCATTGAAATTTTGGCGGGAAACATTCTCTCTTGACTTTCATAGCTTTATGATTGACACATTTAAGTTCTCAAAAACTGTAAAAAAGTAATTAAAATTTTATAAGACTTTTACAGATGGCTTATCATTATACATGTAAAAGATTTACAAAAAAATGGGGGTCACCGGGCAAATTTTTTCATGGCCTACAAATGGATAAAACCAGAGGATTCCTAAAATCTGTCAAAAAATCTAAAATGATAAGCCACCTTCCTTAATTTATTTCAGTACCATATGATAGTAATAGACTGTTCGTTGATAAAAAAAAACCACGATAACGCACATGTCGGGGATAAACCAACGTACACCTGTTCTTTGAGAGCCAAACCTAACTTCCTGATAGCTAATCCTGTTGCATGGGAGAAACCCGGTGGGGACGGTTCCCGCGTGAAAATATCCGTACTGGCAAATACTGAGTATGAACAAGCACATAACTATAATGTCCAATTACACACGAATAACTCGTACATTGCTTTCGAATTGAGTTTTTCTAAAGGTATGTATTTGTATATTATAACCAGACAGCTTATATTGATAGGTGGTTAATAAATGGACCAAAAAAGCAACACAAATATATAGGTCACCGTGTTTGTTTTCGAAATATTTGCCATTAAAATTAAACAGCAAAATGTTCTCCCTTGATTTTCATAGCTTTATCATTGACAAGTGTATGTCCTCAAAACCTATAAAAAAATCGAAATTTTATAAGCTTCATTAAAGAGGCGTTGTAATGTGTAAATCAGCTTATAGGAAAAACAACATTTTAAAGGATTGAATAATTGTACAATTAGGATAACTGACTGTTTTGTGAATTGCATTTAAAATACATTTTATATCATTTTATATCATGATGCAGTTTTACCAAACCATCCCTTGTTTAATGCCCAAATGATACTATATGTTTAGATAATTATTCTGTATCTTTTCTACGTAAGTCTTTAACTGATAATATAGATACATGTATACATAATATAGATACATGTATTCACTATTTTCATTTCTAATCTTAACAGTTGGAATTAAGTATAATTATATACAATGTAGCTCATTCAATTTATTTCATTTTTCTTTACAGTATTGATCGTTTATATAAATATAGAGTGTTAATTTCCATTGTTTAAGCCAATTTTACATTTTTAGATAAATTAATTAAATGAAAACTACGGTTCCTAGTTTGTGCATTGAGATTAAAAATTCGAAATGTATCATTACTTTCTTTTATTTACAACTCTGTCTTGTACTGTTTTGGTCGTACTATTTCAAAAATTCAATTTCATGACTGTATCATGTGTTTCCATCAGTTTACCAAAGTACTTTCATATGGTTGAGTTAAAAAATAATGATAAACCCTTGTTTTTAGTGTTTTAATGTCTAATCCTACCGTTTTAATTTATTGACATAACTGCACGACTCGATTCTCCATTATATGACTGTGGTAAGATAGACATTGCAAAGAATCCTGCTCAAACTTTAGTGAAAGACGGGTTTAACTTTGCATTGTTGCAAAGGTTTTATATTTTTTGTTAAAGGCAATTGTAGTGACCTGCAATACAAGTACCATTCCGTTGAGATTAGTTATATGTCTTGTGTTTCTGTATCTGCCATAGGTTTTCTATATTAGCATGTGTAGTGCATCATGACATAAGACATTGTAACGTGTACTATGATGAGCTTTCGTGCAAGACTGCTGTGTGTATTCTTTACATGGAACATTTGATCAGACCATGACTTTTTGACTCATGACCTACATGTATGCACGTTGGGTGTGTCATCATGTTGCAGTGTGTTTCTCGGTATATTTTTTTTTTCAATTGACCTAGCTTCTGAATACGTGGCATATAGATGTATTGTCATAAGATGATGGGTCTATTGGCACGAGAAACTGCATGTGAGCTTGACCTTTGCCCTCAATGTAAAACTTGGCTTTTTTTTTTTTTTTTTAATAAAATGGAGAATTAACTGTATGATTCGCACTCTTCTTAGATATATTAGATATATTGTTAGTTTTGTGTACCACGATGACCCTTTTCTCAAAATCCACTTTCTGTTTTTTTTTTACTAGGATCGCATGAATAGACTATGACTTTTGACTCTTGACCTTTGCATAATGGATGTGTCTTTTCATTTTATTACCTTGACGTCAAGTCAGGAGTCTCTGGATTTTGTTAGTCTTGTATGTTTTTAATTGTAAGTTTATTTTATGATTTTGAGTTTGAACTGGTACACGATTTGTTGACGGCCATCTGAAGCCCTCCGCTGGGCGAGGGATTTTCTCGCTTTGTTGAAGATATAAAAAAGAAGATGTGGTATGATTGCCAATGAGACAACTATCCACAAAAAACCAAAATGACACAAACATTAACACATATAGGTCACCGTATGGCCTTCAACAATGAGCAAAGCCCATACCGCATAGTCAGATGTGAGGACCCATTAGAGGCCTTTGACTGTTTTCTGCTCTTTTGACATGGTTACTAGCTCTTTTACACATTCCACATTTCCATTCTCAATTTGTAAGAATGTTAGGTTCAGATGAAACTAAATCCTTTAATTTCCTTGAATATCAAGTAAGAAAAGTAACTGCTTCAGTTGCATCGTGTGCTACCAGTTGTGATAGATAATGCAAAGTGTTTCAATCATTTTACCTTAGATTTCATTTCATGAACATGTAGGTATGGATAGTCTGCATTAACATCATAAAAATTCACACAGAAGGTATATGCATATCAATAAACTGAACTCAATACTATGAGTTTAACTGTCTCTCTGGTATATTTCGTCCTTCTTTTGCATAACGTGTTGTCATAATTAAATCATTACAGGAATCACTGAAGCCGATGATGGATTTCTCTACTGTGTCCAGTACAACAGATATATGACAGTCCTTACCGAAAAATATGTAAACATTAATGTTATAGGTAAGTAAAACGGAGACAACAAATATAGTACTTTCCGAGAAAAAAAGCGGGAAGTTATTGTTTAAGGTGAGTCCGTCTACTGTGTCCAGGACGACACAACACATGATATTGTACTTGCCGATAGTTATCAAAGGTACCAGGATTATATTTTAGTAAGACAGACGCGCGTTTCGACTACATAAGACTCATCACTGACTCTAATTTCAAAATATTTATAAAGCAAAACAAGTACAAAGTTACAGACCATTGAGGATTCAAAATTCGAAACAAGTTATGCCAAATATGGCTAAGGTAATATATGCATGGGAAAAGAAAATACTTAGTTTTTCGAAAAATTCAACAGCTTTGTAAACAGGAAATGTATTCGAAAGAAAAACAGGTGGAAATTAATGATATAGGTAAGTCAATGTATAGGCAACTTGATTTCTCATAGAAGAAAATTGTTTTAAGATACACACTTGTCCTGAATTTGATTCACATATGTGAAATTATCATGATTATGTTCACCATCTATTAAGTTACAAATTGAGTAAGTCAAAGATGTACAAACACAAAACACCAAATTTATTCCAAAACAGTCATTGACAAAACTATCCTCAATGACAAGGACTGACATCTTGACAAAAGGATCTCTGTTACTAAACCGTAGACTGGGATAAAATCTCTGCAAAAGTTTGCAAAAAAGCTATGGTATTGGTAGCAAGTAAAAATCACTCATGTTAAGTAGTAATACAAAAAAATCAGTGATGTTTATGTAACAATCAATTTTTACCAACTCGCTACCCAAACGTGCCAAATATAGACGTGCAATCATGTGAGAAAATCTGTGTAAGCAGAGAAACGAGAATTTGGTACACTATTTCATTGACGGATATTTATATCCTTGTTTTCACAATTTCAATAGGGAACATAATTTATATAACTGTATCAATAAACCAATTTTAAAGACGTTTCTAAGATAGTTATATGTAAAAACAATGATTGATAATAAATCAGAATGACAGCTGATCTACTAATTGTCTTCTTTTAATATTATTTGATTATCTATGGCGAGGTTATGTCAATATTGTATAGCATACAAGTGTACAATAGAAGTACTGCTAGTTATCAAAAGTACCAAGATTATAATTTTATACGCCAGACGCGCGTTTCGTCTACATAAGACTCATCAGTGACGCTCAGATCAAAACAGTTAAGAAACCAAACAAATACAAAATTGAAGAGCATTGAGGACCAAAAATTCCAAAAAGTTGTGCCAAATACGGCTAAGGTGATCTACTCCTGGGGTAAGAAAATTCTTAGTTTTTCGAAAATTCAAAGTTTTTTAAACAAAAAAAATATAAAAATGACCATATAATTGATATTCATGTCAACACCGAAGTGCTGACTACTGGGCTGGAGATACCCTCGGGGACGAAACGTCCACCAGAAGTCCACCAGCACCTGACTTCGCTTAGTTAAAGAGTTAAATGTTCCGGAATAAGACACGACTGAAAGTTGTTTTAATTGATATTAAAATGTCTATATTTTAATTTTCGTCAGTTCGTCTATGGTCATATTTTTGTGTTTGTTTGGCCCTTAAATAGGTACCTCTCAATTTATGGTTTTGGGTAATCACTTTAAATCCCAAAACTAAATGTTTTTGTTAATTTTTCGCTATTTTCGTAAACATGATTTCGATACACCTATCATCGATACTGCATGCAAATGTTTTTGGGGAAATTCCGAACAATTTTGAGAAAAACTCAAGTATAAAATCTTCATTTGTACCTTTTTAAATTGCGGGAAATTCTTATCCGTCAATAAGCTCCACCATGTGTGTTGTACATTTTCTGAGTATATAAAGTGCGAATCCTGCTAGTCCATTTTCACTGTCGTATGCGAGTATGTCTATTGTAGAAAAAAGGATCATGGCAAAACTGTATTTGTTTACGTTTCAAAAACACACAAATAATTGATTTTAAGCTAACTTTATTTGGTGATGATTCAAAGTTTGTGTTTTTGAATTTTTTGTAAAAAAAAACATTTTTTTAAATGTCATGCTTTATCTCAGAAACTTTTTTTGATTTCTTGCATAAAATTCTCACACAAGACGAAAGGTGTAAGAAGTATTTAATAACATATATTAGAAAAGTAGTGTTTTTTATTCCCTTTTGTCCTATCCTATCTGAGCCATATATGTACGTTTTGAGTGATGAAGTATCAATGAACACATTTAGATGCCCAAGAATTATAAGAAATATAATGGAATACATTTGAAAAACATATAAATTCTAATGAACTACAATTGAAATAAATATCATTTTTAATGAATTTATTGCAGTTTTAAATCTAATTTTCCTGCACAAAGTAAGCATTATCAAACCCTTAGATTACTTTAACTATTATTTGAGTAATTCGGTTAAATTAAGACTTTAGTAGATAAAAATGAATAAAATGCGTACAATGAAAATGCACCGCATATACAATACTAATGAATCTATTTTTTATTTCTAATTTTTTGTTCACACATCTTTGTCAATATAAAAGCATTTGATGCGACTGCTATACAATGGTATAGCTGTGTACTCTTGTTTTTAATTTTTGCTCATATCCTTAATAATATGCCAATTTATGCTTCTTTGTTATATATTTATTTGTATACCCTCACATTTGAACATACAGTCTATTAAGGCATGAACATGTATAAATGAGTGTTTTTCAGTTTGTATTAAGGCACAATTTATACTGACACTGCACTGTTTGGGGAAAAAAGTTGACTTTTTGGAAACACCGACACAGTTTTAAAATCGGATGGGAAAAAAAGGAGTAGGTCAGTAAGACCCCTTTTTGGCCCCAAAAACAGCAGTTTTACACAATTGTTGAAATGTATATTTTTAGCTATTTTTTAGTCAGAAGAATGCTTCTGCTACATGAATATGGGCTTTGTTTGACAATACGATGTTCATATTTCTAGTATTAGCACCATTAAGTCATGCTAAATTACTAAAATCTTCACAATTCTAGCATTTTAGTTAAAATTTAGACGGTTTCCGTGAAAAACGAAAGTGGCGGCATTTGTGTTCATTCAAAATATTTAAATGTAAGTTGTATTTGATGATAATACATAACATATATAAAGGTTGAGGATGAACACGGATGCGGCCACTTTCATTTTTGACAAAAACCGCCTTAAAAGTGACACTTTTCGGCATATTTGGTAGATTTTTCATATTTGAGCTTGAATCGGAGCGTTTTAATGACTAAATTAGTTAAAATCTTTCACATAAATTAATTTAATCAACTAAAATAGACACTTAAGTGTTTGAAAAGTGGTCAACATCTTTCGTCAGATGAACCTGAAATTTGAGGCCAAAATCGGTCCCTACCGGACCTAACTGCTATTCCACTTGACTTCAAAAGAAAAACAAAAGTGAATGCATCTTTCGATAAGGAGGGTACACAAATTGTTAACACATTCTACAAAAATCACACTTGAATTGAATGAATCTCATCAGAGATTAAATACACTCCTATAAAACAAACACACTCATATATTAACCATGTTAACTGATTACTTCATTATTAATTTTATTAAGGGCGGTCAGATGATTTAAATTGGTTTGACATTAGTCAAGAGCAAGATTACGTACATGTCGGGGATAAGCCTGCATACAGCTGTTATACGAAATACGACATGTCTTTTATAATATATAACCCAATAAGATGGGAGAAAATGGGTCGTGATGGTTCCCGCACTAGAATATCCTTACTGAACATGGTTGAGATTGGACTACAAGGGAGATATGAAGTTCAACAATCATACAATGACAAGTATTATATTTACACATTAAGTTTTCCTCAAGGTATGTATTGTTACATTATTAAACGGTTAAATGCTCCTCATGGAATATAGGTCGCAATGAAAGAGAAACTTTTCATTAATACGTGTTATGCATCACTAAAGTGACACGACGTAACTTATCTATTTAAAATACTTGCATGCTTCCAAAGGTTCGTCACGTACCGTGCATGGATACTTGTATAGTTTTAAGTACCTGTATACTACCCGGTACGTTAACAAGTGTCTGCCAACTTCTTGTTTATGTATACCAATACAATAGCAAGTAACTGGCAAAGCTTTGTTCATGTATACTACTTGGTTCGTTAACAAATATCAATTAAAAAGCAACATTGTTTGTAACGTTCATTTTGCTTGGATAACGTTACCGATTATAATGGCACGAACTAGCAACCGATGCTAAGAAAACGTACGCATAGGCTCAGACAACGTATGGTCGTTTTCTGTAAGTTTTATTTAAATGAGATATAATTATTTATTTTATGTTCCAACGCGTCGCAAGTAAACTTATCTTGCGATCATCAATAAATGATGCCGTCGGAGCTTTAAATACAAAACACGTAAAAAGCTCCAGTTCTGTTTACTACTAGATACGGAATATATCTGACACTGTTCCGTTAATTTTTACTACCCGGTACGGTAATAAATATTTAACTACGTTGCGTTCATTTTTACTACCTGGTACGGTAACAAATAATTTACTACGTTGCGTTCATTTATACTACCCGGTACGGTAACAAATATTTTACTACGTTGCGTTCATTTATCCTACCCGGTACGGTAACAAATATTTTACTACGTTGCATTCATTTATATTACCCAGTACGGTAACAAATAATTTACTACGTTGCGTTCATTTATACTTCCCGGAACGGTAACAAATATTTTACTACGTTGCGTTCATTTATACTACCCGGTACGGTAAAATATTTTACTACGTTGCATTCATTTATATTACCCGGTACGATAACAAGTATTTTACTACGTTGCGTTCATTTATACTACCCGGTACGTTTACAAATACTAGACAAATATATGACAACATTAGAGCAACGCTTCTTGTATGTTTTGACCACATCACGATAAGAATTATCAGACAACGCTCACGTTTAGTACAGGTAAAAGTAACAAATATCAAACGATTTTTCGTTCATAATTTCTTTACAGTAAAGTTACAAGTATTTAACAACGCTCCGTTCATATATACCACCCTTAACTGTAAACAAATATCCAAATTACCTTGTATTTCGTTATCACGTTAACCATTGTTATTGACTAATATTTATAAAACTTAGAACTTGCATTTATATTCCTGACCGAAGACATCAATCAATGTCACGCATAGATATAACTTGCAGGTTACACAACAGGTTTGATTCCCTTTATAACATACATTTTCTATTTGAATTGTTTTTTTTCGACATTTTTAGAAATTTCAAAAGTGCATTTGTAGTTAGGAGGTTAAACTATGTTAAGGGAAATAACTCTTAATATTATCAGTCATTTGTGTGAACCATTTTCATAAATACTTTCTATGTTTCTTGGTTACATATATTCTTTTTAATCTGTTTCAGGTAAATGCTTAAAACACATTGGTGACACTTAAGTTTTATAAACACATAACTGATTTTAAAGCGTTATCTAACTGAACCAAGGTTTGACATCTTTTAAGTAGCAGTCCATGTAAAAACCAGACAAAAGGTGATATACCAAGGTAGTGGGAATTTTATAAATTTTTCAGAGAATGTTCCTTAGATAACCAAAAAGAAAAAAATATCAAACAAAAAAGCTGGAAAGCAACGGTTGCTAGGGAATTCCGCTTATTGATATTTGCCTAACAACAGTAACAAATTGCTCAAAATTTCTTCTGAAAATGCTCCAATTTAAAGAAAAGAATTATAAATCTTGCAGAAGATGCAATTATTAGATATATATTTTTTTACAGACGGTATACTTCCCTTAATTAAATTTGAACATCAAATATGGATTTGTGTAAACATAATCATATATATCTAGGTCGTTTGAGGTAACACTTTAAAGGAATTTTGATAAAAGGTAACAATACCTAAATTTTTCATTTTTTAGATTAAAATTTGAAAAAAAGCCAGACCTGTACATCTGAAACACCTATATATCACGAATAATCAACCTTATCACAGAAATTTTTCATTAATTTTTTTTTGGGATTTTAAAAGGTCAAAGGTCAAAGGTTAAAATAAAAAATGTCCAAAAAACATAAAAATCACACTGAAAGCAGGTTTTTTTTTCCTAAAATTGTTTCAATTTATGGTAGATAAATGCATACATGGTTGCATAATATCAGGACCCTAATGTTCTTACTTTTCTTAATATCATGACCTTGACCTTTTACCTGAAGGTCATTTTTTTGTGACTTTTTAGAGTTTTGAAAGCCTTTTTGACAGATTTGTTTACAACTTTTCAACTATTCTCAATATCATGTGTGTTATAATAAATTATTTTTGTGAACACGGCTTGCAGCTATATATCACCTTCACCTTTGACTTAAAGGTCAAATTATTTTGTTTTTTTAATATGACACTCTTCCAGCAGAAATATCTTGATTTTGTGCAGGTTTTTGATATTTGCAATCTAACGACTTTCTTATAACTTGTTTTGCACCTCTGCCAACATGACCTTACACAAAAGACTGCACACAAAAGAACATAAATGGAGAATCCCCCCATATAACGTTATAAACTGGCATAACTGATGACCAATTAAGCTGGCACAACCAAAAGTCAAACATCATCTGTGATTTATGGTAATATTATAAATCAATGTGTATAAGTTTCATAACAATTGGTTGAGGAAAACTAAGAAGATAACAGTTACCAACTTTTTGATGTACAGACTTATGTTAATATAGATCAACATGGTTAAATTTAATGCCTTGTCACCTAGCAGTACCTATATGGTTGATTTATATGTCTGTGGGAGTTTGTCCCAGCCATCAAACAATATATTCTAAAAGTATTTTTTTCTGTCACCTTTGAGAAACCTTGTTTCTACTGTTATATCTACACAACACACAGCAGATTAATTCCAATATAACCTTTATTTGGAACACCTTATATTCAGCAAAACAGGTATTGATGACTGTGAATTTTAATTAAAAAGTAAAACATAATAGCAGTCATCCAGTTTCAAAACATTTATTTGTGATAAAATAACTACAAATAGATTTTCCACACAGGGCCTATGTACGACTCATTTGGATTAGTTACATATATAAACACAATTTATATACTGCTTATTTAACCGTAATAATTTACCTTTGTTTTATTAAAACAGAATGCAATTTACATCGTGAGTAAGACGACCATTTTCCCTTCCTGAAACCAGCTTTTTTTTATTCTAGTCACTTGATATATGCCTATTGGCATACTTTTTAGGTTTTTTAATTCAAATTTAAAACTTACTTGCTTTAAATAACACAGATAATAAGAAAAAATACACACTATACTTGGATTTGGATTGTGGTTTGACACAGATGAATGTGTAACTTCTATTAATAATAAAAGGAATACACATACATTTACATATTGCTATATTAAACTGAAATTACAGTTAAAATAAAAAATGATTAGAGTTATCTCCCCTTGCATATTTTAAGGAAGTATATGGAAACAAAATAAAGTAACTACATCTATATCAAGTAAGTTAATTATCTCCCTTTAAATATTTCAGATCACAAATATCTTCCTTTATGCACATTCTATGGTCATGTACTTCAACTGTGTAAAGTTTCATTAATATTGCTACAGTCATTTAGGAGGAGTTGTGCTTACAAGACCTAATGCCACATATTGTGATATTTAAACTTAATAATTTCAATTATCTCCCTTGAAAAAAACATCTGATAAGAAATATCCTCCTTCCTCATGTCTAAAGATGTATACAACATCTGTGTAAAGCTTCATCAACATTGATTAATCCATTTAGAAGAAGGTGTGCTTACAAGACTTGTTGCCATTTATTGCTATATTTAACAAAGTCAATTCAATTATCTCCCTTGAAATAATTTCGACAAGAAATATTTTCCTTCATGAACATCCTCAGGTTGTGTACTACAATCGTATCAAGTTTGATCAATATTGGTCCATCCATTAGGAAGATGTTGTGCATGTATACGAGACTTATCAGATGTATACACCCCCCCCCCCCCCAAAAAAAAAAACCCCACAAATTATGAACAAGAGTGGACACACTGAAATGTCTCGCCTGTTCTAGTGTTCATAATATAATTTATGTTGAAATATAAAAAAGCATTGTATACCACAAGCATTAATTAACTGTACTTGAGATGAAGGCGACACAAAAATCACATCATGAGGAAGATGTGTACTAAGTTTCAAATTGATGTGCCTCTAACTTCATCAAAAACCACCTTGACCAAAAACTTAAACTTGATGTGGGATGGAAAATCAAACAAATACACTATTGTAGATAAAAAAATGTTTCATTATAGACTTGTTTTACTTAAAAGCAGGTGTATTTTTTTAAATAAACAAGTTACTATTTTTAAAAGGCAGAGTGCCCATATTCATTGTATTTGGCTTGTCTTTTATTCATGAATTTCTTCTGTGAATTAGGTTAGAGTTTTTTTAAATATAAAAAAAGAAGGTAAATAGTTTTGCTCCATGGATCAGTATTTCAGAAAAAAAACATTAAACTTTGATTTATCATAGCATGTTATCTAACCAAAAGTGATTAACAGCAAAAATATGGCACAAGCAAATTAGGGGCCTAAACTACATGATTAAAAAAGTTTTTCACAATAATTGTTCAACAGCATCAGCCTTGTTTAAAGCAAGAATAACAGCATCAAGATCTTGGTCAATATCTGCAATTGGTGTTTTACATCTCTGCATAACAGCCAATCTGGAGAAAAAGGATGCAATCTGTCCAAGTTCTAAATATTCTTTAGGGGTGAACCTTTTGTTTCCATTTTCATCCCTTGCCACTCTCATGTTCCTGACAACAGTTAAAGGATTAGCTTTAATTCCACTTCTTTCACCTTCTTCAAAAAGTGCTCAAGTAAGATTTTACATTGTCTGAAAATCTTACAACCTTTCTTTCCTTCTTTAAGGCCCATCCCATTATTTGTTCATTGGAGCCTTGCTTTAACCCAGTCTCACATCTGAATTTGATTGTGTCTTCAGTTAGGTTAAAGCACGACTCCTTCCATCTCAATTTAATATCATTAAAGGTGCTTCCTTTATGATCTTGGTGTTCATGGTTGCCTAGCAGACAATGGTTGTTCATGTCACTGTACGATTCAAAATACAGTATACAGCCAATTTCTGGACAACTGATGTTAAATGACTCTGAATCTGTCTGTTTTGGCATAGTTGGTTTTTTTATAATACCATCAGGTTGTGTAGGAATTGTAAAGTTTGCATGGACATCAACATTCAATTCTACATCATTTAAAGTACTATTTATAGAAATCTTCTTCCCATTTCCAATTTCAAATGCCTTCCAGGCTGTTATTGTGTCATCGTTGTTGAATCTGACATTTGAAATCTTTGTAATTGCCTTTATAGGACAGGTGATCTTCTTAACGAGAGAAATAGGTTCTACAGCTACATATGCTGCTTGGCAGGATGTTACTCCACCATGTTTGTCAATGGCCATTTTCATATCTGAGGCAGTTAAAACATCACTACCAGATGCAGCTGATCTTCTGATTTTCCCTCTCATATGGGCAATCTTTGCGTCACAATATGATTTACCATTTTGTGGCTCACTATAGTCATACCGTGCAATTGTTATGCCTAAAAAAATAAAAATATACATGTACATTAATTCAACTTAATGACTCCAGAGTTGAATTGTGTTGACAAGCCTTCAACATAACAGAGAACTTCCACACAAATTTTCAAAGCATAAATATCTCCATATTATGTGTTTATAGTATAGTATGCAGTAGATGATAGTTCAAATTTTGAGACACTTGTATGTAAACAAATAACACTTTTAAAGTCATCAATGAACTAGCTATATATATATATTATGGTTATTTCTGGCAATTTGTATATTTCCCTTTGATCCAACTGGCTTATATTTTCAAATATCAATGTACTGACTGTATCACTAAAAATATAGGCAATGCATTGTGTGACATAATAATTTCTGTCCCAAAAAGCAAGACTTATGGATATAGTGATCTGGCAGCATATTAGTAATAGGTTAACTTTATTTTGTATGTGCGTACCTTGCAAGGTTCTCATACATGCACAGATAGACAATGGTTATTCGTATAGTGTATAATAGACTACCAATGAAATTATAAATGGTATTTATACCCTGGGATTTTAAAGTAAATTATATACTTTAAAACCCAGCTTTTTAAAGTAGATGATTATAGTGTTGTGGAGTTTGTCTATCTGAATTAAAGTGCAAAATGACATTATTTCTCTTACCAGTTGTTTCAGTGATCTTAGGTATAGCCAGCCAAAGACTGCCACAATGGTAGCATCCTGCATTATCACTTCTCAAGTATACTGTGTTGATTCTGGGAAGCTGAATTTTTATTGTTCTTAAAGTGTGCTCTAACACGGAAGCTACTGCAACCCAATCTTGTTTAACTGCATCCATTGTATGTGTATATGTTCTTTGCTGCAAGTAAAATAAAAGGAATCTAAAAAAATATTTTACTAAAAAGATAATTCTATAAAGAGGCTCCTAAGAGCTTGTAATCTTTCACCGATAGTATTGAATAAAAACTGCCAGTTTATAGCAATATTTTTAAATTTTACTAGGCAACACACATACATATTTTGTGTGAGACAAACAAAGGTGCTTTAATATATCATTTATCTGATATTTTTGACAAATTTAAGCAATAGTTATTGGTGGTGACCATTTTTAATAGGTACTGGGGTCATCAACCTTAAATGTGGTAGTTTATTACATGCATATATTCATAGGTTTCTCAAAATTTTGTTGAAATTGGCCCCTTCAATAATCTTGATTTTTTTTTTAAACACACAGTTTGTTTATCTCCTCTGAATTGTTTTACATTGGCCATATTGGGGGCCTTTTCAGCTTACTTTGCTGAGGTGGCTAAGACTCTGTTAAAGGCTATAGTAGCCTATAATTGCTTACATTAACAACAATTGGTCTTGGATGGAGAATTGTCTATAATTGGCAATCACACCACAAAGGAAAAAAAAATGAAATAAAACCAACTGACTATATGCATTTTGAATAAGGAAATTACCATTAAATTCTGATTTTCATCTTTAAAAATACACACTGAAACATGCCAGTTAACTCCTTTTTGGCCAAACCAATCACTCTGTTTCTCACGAAATGCTAAAGGAAGGAATTTCATAGCCCAGTCCATGATTATGAGACATTCTCCATATTTCAATTCCTCTAATAGTAGGATCCTTGCTAGATCTTGGTTGACACCTCTTACAATATGACTCTTCCATTCAAGAATCTTAGCCTCAGCTACATCTATACTGGCCAGCAGATCATTTCTAACTTCATCTGGTATGTCTGCAAAATAAATAATGTCAACTACTGAACTAGATATAGTATGCCTTTAGTAAAATAGATATGGGCCTGATTAAGACCTCCTCTGGGTGCAGGATTTCTTGCATGTTGAAGAACCATTGGTTGCCTTGAGTTGTTTTGTATGTTTTGGTTGGGTTGTTGTCTCTTTGAAAAAAAATTAAAAAATTCAATTCCTTGCTTTTTATTAACTTTTTCTTTGTTTTCAAGAAAGTGTATTTTCTAAATCAAAGAAAAATAAAAAATCATGATTATAATCGTACTATGTTTTATTATTTGATGACACTAGCAATAATGAAAAATACTAGTATTATTGTTCTCTTTTTATATTGAACAGTAATGTGCACCTAATGCATAAACTGAGAAAAGTTTATCTATTCAAATCAAGTTACAAAATAAACAGTGATTTAAATTTGTTAAGGTTGCAATAAATACCTAATTCAGAAAGACGTCTTTTGATGGTAGAGACTGCTTGTGGAAGTAAATTACATCTCTCACATACTATGTCATGCTGATGGTCGACACAGTGCTGTTGTAGATGTTGGTCTGTTGGATCACTCAAAGAATAATTGATACAGTGATCTGGACATTTATCACATTTCCTGAGGTGTGCTTTAAAGTCTGTCTTCAAGTAAATTTTACTGGCATTTAAACTGTCCTTGCAGTCACGCAACTCTACTTGCACTTCCTCATCAACAACATAGTTACCCATTTCCTTGACTGTTGTTAACAATGTCTCATATGATGCACCACCATCAGCGGCACAATTGTCGAGGCCTTTCAGGTTTGTTCGTCTTATAGATGGACATGCATTTAGAATTTTGAATAAAGTGGATCTTGATAAAGGCAGGAATTCAGTTTCTGTACAAAATTTTGTATACACATTTATAAGAGTGGCATGACATGCAGTTCTCACTACTTCAGGTATTGTTACTGTATTTCCATTGTCCAACTTCATTTCCTTTACACCAAAGGATGAGACCTAGAAATCAAAAAAGGTTTAAGCTATTATTAGATAATTCAAGAACCTTAAAGAGAAAACTCGCATTACCATGCCCAAAAAATTGTCACTAGTCAAACAAATCTTATCAGATTCAATAGTTGAAAGACTCATAACTCATACAAAAAGTTAGTTGATCAAAATCTGTGTGTGTATACAAATCTTAACAAAAAGTCCTAATCATCTATAAAGTGTCATGATATTCTGTTTTATGGTTTCAGAGAAGTTTCACTGACCAACAGTTGCAGTTGCAGCTTAATATTATGAGCCCATTTTCTCATAGAAAAAAAAACATTTAAATATCTAAAGTATCTTAATCAAAGTTTGATTAACAAAATCATAGTGTAAGAGCACTATTTTCACAAAATTATACCCCTGCATCTTGCAAAGTTCATGTTATTGTATTGGAAACCCCAAAAATCAATTTAAACAAAAACAAAAAAGGAGGTGCACAATGGCATTATATCATAAAGAATCTGAGAAAGTTTCATTTCTTTCAGATAAGTGGTTAATAAGGAGTTGCAGATACAAAGTATCTGGGACGAATGGACAGACGAATGAACGGACGAACAAACAGATTGATGGACTTCCCTATCACTATATACCCCGCTTTTTAGGGTATATTTAAACACAAATGGACACATACCTGTGTGGATAATATCTGGCATTCTAAGAGTTGCATAGAACTCACTTAAATGATATCCCAACTACCCATAAACTTCAATAAACTAAATTAGTTTCAATTATCTCTCTTGAAATATTTTTGACCAGGTTTTTTTCCCTTTATGCACATTCTCGGATTATGTACTGCAAGTGTGTAAAGTTTCATCAATATTGATCAAGCTGTTAATAAGAAGTTGCACTTACGAGACCTGTTACTACATATTGCAATATTAAACTCAATAGTTCAATTATCTCCCTTGAAATAATTGGACCAAGACTAATTTCCCTCATGCATATTCTCAGGTTGTGTACGGTAAGAATATTCAGTTTCATCAATATCAATATTTTTTTACCTGGTGAAATGATGGACTGAAGAAAAAATCTAAGGCATGGTCTAACTTGTCTTTATCCATCCTATGTCGAAAGACTGGGAGCTGTTTAGGTATTATAGCACCTGAATAAAAGCAAATATTTTTATAAATCACTAGTGGAAAGACTTAAGACATTTTATTTTCATAACATTTTAGTTTGCATATTACTGTTTCCTTACATTCCATAAGGCAAAGAAACAAATCTGGTAGTTAACACATTCAAAACAATTTATTCTGCTAAAAGGTATTCATATGCTTACTTAGCACATTTTGCAATTTCTTTTTTTTTTATGATAATAACATTTGTATCAATGAATCAATAAACAAAGAATGATGATAATAATCAAAAGGAGTAAGTACTTGGACTAAATATGATTAAAATCATTCTCTGAATGTGACTTTGACCTAAATGATATGACCTTTGGGGGTCAAATTCTGGAATAAAACAATGCAGTAATGCCTAGAAACAATTGTTATTATAGTTTTCTTACTGGGACCTTAACTCTCAACATCAGACCTTTGGTCAAGATCAAGATACAGTTTTTGAGTTATGGGAAAAAGCTGTGTCTGACTGAAATTAACTTAGCTGTTGTTGTTTTTAACTGTGACCATAATCTTTAAGAAATGCTCTATAATAGAGTAAGTAAATCTTTTTGTGCAAAAAATATTATTCTATTTTTTATTAATGAATTGAAAATCTCAATAATTTTCCAACTTCAAGTTATGGTAAATATATAATATGTGGATATTAAAATTACCATGGCCATTAGTTTAAGCATGTTTCCTGGCTTCATTTATTGCATACACTGTCAGCCCAGGTATAAGCTGTTGAAGATCTTTCTTAGTATGTGACAAGGCAATCAATGACAAAAGTTGCTGTTTTGTGTTTCTGTCTGTACTCTCCTGATGAATCTTTACAATGATCTCTTGAAGTTCAGATGAGTTGGCAGATTCTGGGTCTTTATCTTGAATCATCTTAAAAAGTGCCTGACTTTGACCTGGAGCTATACCTGAAGAGAAACCAATTCAGTTAGTGATTTTTATGTTATGAATATTATTATACAATTATGACCCTCAGCATGCTCAGGCAAAGTAAATATTCCAAATGTTTAACCCTTCAAAGTTTTTTTACTGAGGGCACAGTAAAAATGAAATGACTGTATAACGACCTATAGTTTTTAATTTCTGTGTCATATTGTCTCTTGTGAAGAGTCGTGTCATTGGCAATTACACCACATCTTCTTTTTTATATTTTAAGGTTACAATTTTGGATATTCACCACTTATTAGGGGCACAATTATACAGAACAACAGTCTCCTTATTAATTTTTTATGTACATCTGGCAATTGGATTGTATCTTTTGAATTATTTTACACTGGTCATTCTGGGTCCTTTTATATTTTACCTTGCAATGTGAGTCAAGGCTCCAGGTTGAAGGCCAATACTGTGATCTATAATTGATCATATATGACATTTGGTATTGGATGGCAATATATCTCATTGGTAATTTTACCACATATTCTTATTTTTAAATTTATAGATTAATTTAATAGTCTATAGTTTTCAAACCATAGTACTGTTAATGGCTTGCCATCTTTGCTAAAATGGTCATTTACTAAGGGAGATAACTCATTCTCAAAAGTTTTTTGAACAGTGAATGACTGTAAATTGTTATTGTCCTTCCTTGCAATTGCATTTAAAAGAAAATTTAATAAGTTATATCATGTCATGTGTTTATGTATAATTTGTTTATAATATATAAGTAAAATATAATATATGAGAATGGCTGTCATATCAAGTTAAAAAGGGACATAACTCTATATTTTTTTAATCAGTGAGAGTCAGCTTCATAATAATTTATTTAATAAAAATAAATGAGCTTACCATTAAGGACAGTGTCAATGGCTGAAACTGCTTTACGTTTCACAGTTCTTTTTCGTGGAAGGTTTTAGGCTACTTATATCACTTCTCACTTGAAATTTGACAGGACTTGAATGGCCTCTACTTATGATGTCAATTCCTTTATTTAGGTCAGATAAAGATGTTTCCATATTTTCCTGACTCCAAGAAGAAATTTGTGACAAACTTTGTGACTGTGAGTCTAGGAACTGAAAGTTAATAAAAGAATGTTCAAGTTTTAATCTATACACATTTAGAAATTATTAATCAATTCATATATTGTCATCACCATCTGTTCATTTTAAGGAGTAGCAGAACTGGTGCCACTAGTGGAGCAGTAACTGCTTACTCTTCATGAGCATTCTAGCCCACTACAGTTTTTGGGTGGGTTTGTTTTGCTCATTTTCAGCTTTTATTGTTTGTTCCTGTTTTGAATTATTTTAAAGTATTTTTCCATTCTATATTAAAATTCTTAACATAACTAAACAGAAGACTTTTCCCACTAACATGTTTAACCCTGCCACATTATATATGTATGTGCCTGTCTCAAGTCAGGAGCCTGTAATTCAGTGGTTGTTGTTTGTTGCTGTGTTATATATTTATTTTTTGTTCATTTATTATAGGATTAAACGCCTTTATGAAGGAATTTTTTGGTGTATAAAGGGGACCAATTCACTAACTAATAAAGTCCGAAAGGACTTTATGATATGTTTGTGAGTGACTTGGTCCAGTTTATACACCAATAAATTCCTTTTTAAAGCCATTTAATCCTTAAAATTCTTTAACAACACGGATAAGTGAAAATAAGTATTTTTTTAACGTCGAGCCTGACAGTGTTATTTTAGCCGCCATTGGTTACAAAAAAAAGTAGTTCTGTCAATGTCGTCTATCGAAAAAATAAACAACTTCAAGAGTGACGACCGGAAGTCTTCTCGACCAATCATATGAATGTATTCCCTAATATGCAAATAATATCAGAATTATTTGTTCATTAATTTGGCCGTTAGTTTTCTCGTTTGAATTGTTTTACATTTGTCATTTTGAACTAGCTACCAGTAAGTGTGAGTACTCTCACATCTGTACTAATGGTCTTTTTGTTGTTGGGATGTATAAGTGCCAAGCTATGTTCACTCTGTTTTTGTTAGATGTATTTCTATTTGTATATATCTGATGAGTTAAGCCTTTTCAACTGATTTTTATAGTTCAATCCTATGTTGTTCTGTTACACCACTGTCCAAGTTTAGGGGAGGATGGGATCCCGCTAGCATGTTTACCAACCCCCCCCCCCCCCCCCCTTCCCAATCCTACCCCAAATTATGTTTGTATGTGCCTGTCCCAAGTCAGGAGCCTGTAATTCAGTGGTTGTTGTTTGTTGCTGTGTTACATATTTGTTTTTTGTTAATTTATTTGTACATAATTAGGCTGTTAGTTTTCTTGTTTGAATTGTTAACATTTGTCATTTAGGGGCCCTTTATAGCTGACGTATGTCGTATGGGCTTTGCTGATTGGTGACCTATAGTTGTTATTTCCTGTATCATTTGGTCTTTTCCGAAGAGTTATCTCATTGGCAATTACACCACATCTTCTTTTTTATTTCAGTTAAACATACCGATTCATCATCAGATAGGGACTCGGCTGTCTTGCATGTGTGCGTTTCAATACTCGTGTCTTCCAGTTTTATTCTCTTTCTGTTTTGAATAGTCTAAAACATATAAAAATATCAATCTGATATTATGAGTTAAAATAATGTAACCAATATTACAGCAATAATAACTAAAAAGCTGTTGCACATGTTTTTTGTGTTCAATACCCAATGTGTTGGTGTTGTTAATTTTTTAAATGCAAAAATAAAAACTTTTCTCAATTTTGTCTACCATGTCCACAGTTAAATTTTTCATTTCCTACTTATATAATTGCTAACTTCAGATAATGCCAGTATGTGCATGAAAGAAAACATTTATTTCAGGTATCATTATAACTCACAAACATGTACATGTCACATAATAATTTTTACAAACAAACTTCTGTTGATTCTAACAACTAAAGGAAACAAGTTGGCAGGAAACTTCTCAAATCAAACCAAATATTTACAGAACAGCTGGATCCATTATTCTTAATATGAAAAACTGTTTCCTAATGTTGCAAAACATTTATGGACGTCATACAATATGTTTCAACAATCTATTTGTTTCTAAATATAACTTAGGAAGATAAGCAAACTAAATAAGAGTCAGATCAATTTCGGAAAAAAAATGTCTTAATTTCGGAAAAGATTACGGAACATAAATTATAAATAGTTAGTTATACTACTTACATTTACAGTTTTACTTTGTTCAGGGTCAAACTCTTCTTTAGCAGATGATGCACTAATTGAAACCTGTTCAAAGCCTCCAAATGGTTGTTCTTTGTGCTATAAGATTAAAACATAAAACAGTGTTTATGCAAATACTGTTTGTAAATAGGTACTACAAACAAATTTCTGATATATAAATATATCACTGTAAATTCAGAAGTTATTGTTTTGGATTTATTATTGTGATTTCATTATTTTACACCAAAATGAGAGAAAAGAAATCATGCTCTATTATTCATATATAAAAATCCAATATGTGAGTTTAAATTATTCTGATTACAACTGTATCATATTTCTCGCACTAATAAACATTGCAAGTATTTCCACACTTACAGAAGTTACAGTACTTTGTTCATTCAATAAATTAAACTCTGAACACTAAAAAAAGCAATGCATAGGTGTGCTGGGTGAGACCAATTTTTACCACTTAATTTTTGTACAAATAATTGAAATTTCATAACATATATATTGAAGACCTGTTGGTGACCTTCAGCTGTTTTTTTTTTTATTTGGTCGGGTTGTTGTCTCTTTGACACATTCCCCATTTCCATTCTCAAATTTATATGCTAAATATATACATATATGATTATGCGTACATAAAATTTCATAAAAGATTAAAGTTCTCATCTTATGCATATATAAAAGTTATTTCTAGTTTTTGGAGACCTTCCAGAAAAACTTACATGTACATCATTATCTTCAAACGACATTGAGTCAAGGTTTGGAATACCTCCTCTACATGTCCGACATATTCCTAAATGAAAAAAAAAATCAAATGCAATTGTAAATTTTAGATTAATATTAATGTGTGTAGGTCTTTTCAATATATGTTAAAATCCCAGAGGTAGGGGGCATTTGGGGAAAAATTTGGTTGATTATATTGGGAAGCATTGAAACATGACTGGAGCCGGGCCCCCCTCTTTTGTAGTCATTTGGACCCCCTTATAAAAATTATGGTTCAACCACTTATTACCCCTATCAACATCAAGAGGTAATTGTAGCTTTAGGCTGACATTAAGGATGATACATGTAACTAACCCACCCACCATTGAAAAGGCATATTCAATATACATGTAGTATAATCTTTCGAAATGGCAATATTTTTGTTATAAATAGGGGGTGCAAATTTCTGAAAAATTTCAATAATAACAATCATAATTCTACATTGAACATCTTTAAACCTGAGAAACACCATCTGAATATATTTTTATTATCAATATCCCCGGTATGATTTTTTACATGAATTTTCCCAGAAGTGAAAAAAAGCAAATTCTACTTTTTCTTTTATTTTTTCTTAATTGATTATAAAAATGTGAACAAATTGATTATATAATAATTATAGAAAAAGTTTGAACAGGTACAACAGGGGGTTATATTGTATATAAAGTTCTTACCTGAACCAACAGGCACAAGTTGTCCTGTTGAGATCAACAGATGTCGGCTGACAATTGGGGTGACACCTCTGTCTGGCTTGGTTTTCCCTTTATGGTTGGGATGACTGCATGCAACACTCCTTCTCCATCTTATTCCAAGTGTGGCCCGATGGTGTGGATATATTGTATAATCACAAAACAAAGTGAAAATACCAAGACGGAAAAAAATTAAATGGCCTTCTGATGGAATGCAGGTTTTTGAGAGTTGTAGTGATTGTAAATGGCTGTTAATATTAATGTTGCAGCTGCTTATTGTAATAAGATTATGTTCTGATGGAAAATAGTTGGAAAAACCACATCTACTGTTAGAAAAAAATGATATGCTGCAGTTTCTTTCTGTCCATGGAGCGTCTGCCATTGTTTACATTTCCCTCCAATGTAGTATACCTATTTTCTTTTGCTGAAGATTTCCGTCAGGGGAGATAATAACATGGCAATTTTAAAAAAAATTTCAAACGGTTTTTTATTATCAATTCAAAAAATCCCAAGATTTTTTTTGTTTTATTTGATAGATATAACAATTGTCTTTCTATCTATATATAACTTATCATATATTTTTTCTAGCCTTAAGAAAAAATTAATGAAAAATATGTGTAATTTTACATAGGACAAATAGGCAAAAATCCTGAAAATGAAACCTCTAGTAAAAAGCAGCAGTTTGAATGATGAATATAAAAATTGTGAATGATGCATTATTTTGACCTTTTTGAAGTATTTATTGCAGTTTTGGGTCATTTGATAAGATAAGGTATATCACATTTTAGTTAATTTGTCAGGTTCTTACATGGACTGCTACTTAAATAAGAACAAAAACAAAGATGTTTTGTAACTTAGAACATAAGGAATTAAGTATAAAAGAGGAAAATAGTCTAACACTACTCATACTTTCTGGAATATTTATATATCGTTACTTTTCGATTTTTTGTGTTTGCAATAAAATAAATGTGCCTTACATGCAAGGCGATCTACAACGGAGCATCGTCAAGTTATATATCAACAAATGTGTATTCATTCAACATTTTGTTAACAGTGCAAATATGGTATATCCTCACATTTCCCGTATATGATTATTCCCCTTGGTATCATAAGACATTTACATAACGTGAATTATAATGAAATCATTACAGGAGTAACTGAAACCGATGATGGATTCCTCTGCTGTGTCTTGTACGACAGATATGGGGAAGTACTTGCTGAACGAAAGGTGGAACTTAATGTCATAGGCAAGTCAATAGATAGGCAATTGCACTCTTCCTATTTATTTCTTTAAGAAAAAAATGTTATGCTTAATTTGATTCCCTTAAGTGCAAAAGTCTTCATACTGTTTACCACCTATCAAGTAATAAATCAAGTAAGTCAAAGGTCTACAAAAAAACAATATTATAGGAACACAAATGTCAGTTGCCAAAATACCCTCAATGACAAAATCTCATATTTTAGACAATCAGTGCATTGTTATGAATCTAACACACGGATGCAAATTTCTGAAAAAATATGCTAACAAGTTTTGGTATTTGTGGTAGGTAATTACGTGTACACACTTTACTGATGTAATCTCATTGCAATTTATACCATAAATCTCACTATAAAACATAATATTAATACAATAACCAAATATATATTTGCCGACTGCCCAACGTAATCTAGAGGACACCGAATTTATTACAAATAAATAAACATGACATGTGGAATATAACAGCATGTGTGATATAACCATACAGCATAACATACTGAGTTGTAATTAATAATTATAAATCATCAAAATTTCTCCATCCTTAACGATCCCGCCGGCCAGGAAAAACCAACTATGTCGATAGACGGCGTTGGAAACCTGTGTCCAAACCCTAACTTAGTCGAAAGTTAATATGCTCGAAAGACCGTTTCCGGAGTCATACTTGGACAGTATACTTAAAGATATGACATAAAACAAAACAAAAAATGATATAAAGTGAAACATGAAACAATAATACATTGCACAAACATAATAAAAACCCAATTAAGATCTAGATATGAAATATTAATGAGAAACGATATATACAAATATCGTTAAGAAACTTGACTGTATCAGTGTTGGGTAGAGAGTGATTACTCCACGGGATTATTTCCCGCTCATTTATTACATGTACATGTAAACATGTGATAATCACATGATTAATCAGACGGAACGTTAGTACAATAATTTTCCTCTATACTGCGAAACGCGGAAAATTATAAGTACACACTTTACTGATGTAATCTCATTGCAATTTATACCATAAATCTCACTATAAAACATAATATTAATACAATAACCAAATATATATTTGCCGACTGCCCAACGTAATCTAGAGATCACAAAGAAAGGGATGAAAAGAGCCCAAATTATAAACCAAGTTTTCTAGATACTGATAATCTCATATCTAAGGAATCAGCAATGTAACCATCTTTGCTAATATCTGATTTCCACCTTCCATGACGTTTAATACATCTCTCATTTACTTCTGACCTGGCTGCTGCAGAAGCACCACCAGAACGTAAAGAATGCAAACCTAGGTTCAAGTCAGGAGCTACAGTCTTTAATCTACGTACAATATTCTCTTTTGTGGCTGTATAGCTTAACTTCTTATTCTTATATATCAACTTAGCTAACCCCTTAGACCTAAAAATCGGTCGAAATATAAAATAATCCGAATTAACATCCAAACTAGCAAGTGAAATGTATCGCTTATACATAACAACTGGACATGCCAAAGTGTTACCCCTAGAAATAAGTATCTCGTTACCTTGTCTGTATTGATCGGTCTTGGACCGGGGCAGAAAAATAGAAATATGATCATCAAAAATCTTAACATCCCTACATGTAATAGAACTTAATTCGTCAAAGCGCAAAAATCCAGCATAGCCTATCAAAATCATAGTCAAATCTCTAACAATAAGCAAGTCATTTTCAAATTCATTAATTTTACAGAGTTCAAGTATTATATCCGAGGTAACAGGGTCCTTCTTTACGACTGGTTTTCCATTTAATCTTTTACATGATTGAGCTAACGAATGAATGTAAGCGTTATTTGTAGGATCAACGTAACCATAAAGCTCATGTACCCACTTTAAAGCATAAATTATCGAATCTAAAGTACAAGGTGATGACTTCTTGTCAATCAATAAAGTTAAAAACAATGAAACATGAATCGGATCTGCTGGTAATTCTTTAAAACCATATCCTTGAGCAAAAGATCTCCAACGATTATAACTAGCAAAGTACTTTTTTGTAGTATTGTCACTTTTAGACTGGATAAGATAGACCGACATCTTTTCTGCTAATTTTCCAAGTTCAACCGAACATCCTACAGTACTCTTCTCTACAATCTCCACAACTTGTTGCCTCAGTCCTAAGCCTGAAAATCGCAAATATGGATCATTAGAACATAATATTTAAAGCTATCAACCTAAATTTAAGTGGCCATTTCCCGAAAATGCCGTTTTTACCGGCACCCTTCACTATAACTTTGTCATTTGTAAGATAAATAGCGTCTGAAAAAAAACTCTTAAAAATTTCTTGTGCACAAAGTAAAGGCCAAAATGCCGCCGACTTCCATTCTGGTATAACCAAAATACCATTAGCACGCTCATTGCACATTTTGTTTACTGTTTTTGCAATCAAAGAAGGTGGGGTACCAACCAATTGTTGTCATTTCCCCAATATTGACTAAAACTGTCAACTGCTTCAGTTCCTGGGCACCATATAACTGAATTGAAACGCGAACAATGTGTATTGTAATGAGTGGCAAATCGGTCTATGCTACACGGACCCCAAATATAGTTTAAGAAACTGAATGTTTCATCGTTTAAAGACCAGTCATCGTGATCTGTATAACGACTAAGTTGATCTGCATACACATTCTGAGCCCGAGGGACACAGCGAGTCTGAATATTAATGTTTTTCTGTTCACAAGATTCTAAAATATTAATCGCAGTTTTTTGTAGTGACAAATTTCTGCTCCCCACCGTCAAAATACGTGCGACATTTTGATTGTCACTGTTGACTCGAACTAATTTGTTCTCCAACAACGAATCTTGAGTATACAAAACTCTCTTGACGCATTCAAGTTCACGCCAAGTTGAACTCTCAAAAGGTTCATTACCTACCCAGTTACCGAATACTTCGGTACGATCATAAGTGGAACAAAAACCACCAAAGCCTACATCTGAGGCATCACAAAACAAATCGACATCAAAATTGTCGTGAAAATTAACTGTGCTTATATTCACACCTTTACTATTCCTTGCTCTGCAAGAAACTCTCCAAAATTCTAACTCATCAATAGCTTCTGGTGTAATTTTTACAGATGCCTCCCAGCTTGCTCTACCGTTAACACAAGCATATACAAATCTTGTTCTCAATCTCACGAGATCACCAAATACTATTTGCATTGATATGAGTTGACCGAAAATTCGAGCCTTTAACAAAACTTTACCTCTCCCAATCTCGGAAATTATATAGTTTACAGTTTGCTCTGCTTTATCTATTCTCTCAGGACTGACGAATATTCTACCAGTTTCAGTATTCCAAATGAAACCTAACCATTTCAATTTTTGGCATGGATCCCAAACACATTTTTCATGTGCAATTAGAAAACCTAGCTTTTGAAGGTGAAATTTTACAAACTGACTACTTTTTTGACAAGATTCAAAATCTTTACCACCTCCCAAACCATCATCTAAAAACATAATAATTTGTTCGCCTTTAGATCTGAAATACTTTACAACTTCTCTGAGAACTTTGGTAAATATGTAACCAGCAGTAGCCAATCCAAATGGCAAGACATTAAAAACGAAATATCTGTTTGCACCATTTATCTCCCATGCAAAACCTAAATATTCTCTGTGCAATTCAACAATCTCAATATGGTGATAAGCACTTTTTAAATCATAGCCATATAGAAAATCATGTTGGTGAAAAATTTCCCTTGTGTCTTCATATTTAAATCTAAATTTAAATAAATGAGGATTGATGTGTCTACAATCCAATACCAACCTGGGTTTGCTCGATTTATTAAAAGCAACGGTCAAAGGATTAACTACACAAGGTATATCATTCACTTCTGATATACAACCTTTTGACAGCAAAGTTTCAATTTCTGACTTAACAAAACTTGCGTTATCAAAAGATGATCTGTTATTTCTAATAATTTTATGATCTGGTTCTGTTTTGAAAGGTATCTTATACCCGTTTTGTATAACATCAATTATATGTGTATTACCTGTGATTAATCTCCATTCATCGATAGCATTTTTCAATCTACCTACTGGACTAACCGGTTTTTCCACATAAGTAACAAGATCAACTTTTTGTAAACAATCAATTGTTATTGAAACCTTCTCATTGGCGTTTCTAATTTTGGAATTATTGCAATAAAAATTATCATCTGAGCTACAAAATAAGCTTGAACTATCTAAGTTTGATAAATATAAAGAATTACTTATCTTTTGTTTTCTATCAGGACAATTATCTGCCCAGTGCCCCCTTTTTCCACAATTGAAACACTTTCCAGGCTTGAAAGAATCATCTTTATCTGCATTCCTGGCATAAGGAACTTGTCTGGGTTTGATGCTTTTCTTGGTTTTCTCTGCTTTACTCTTGCGCTCTGCTCTAGACTGAGCTCTTAACATTTTTCTCTCATCTTCGGAGTCTTCTGCTATTGGGTTGGCAACATACTCATTAACCACTTTCCAACCGAGTTGAGAAGAATCTGCAAGTTTAATTAACTTTTGTCTCTCTTGCACAATGTCAATACCTTCTGAAATCCTGGATTTAGCGTTCTGTACGGTCGTTCGGTCAAATCATGAACTTCTAAGCTTGACTTCGCCTCTTTCAGCTTTGTTAGAACCTTCACACCATACTTGAATTGGTTTTCGTTGCCCTTCCTCTGAAAATTATAGTTATCGGTCAGAGTTTCCTCCATCTTGGCCATTTGAGTCTGCGAAATTTCTTGTTGACTTTCTTGTAAGGTGGTCTGCAAACTTGTCAGTTTACTGTCCATTATACCGTTTATACTGTTCAATAAATCCTGTTGAGATGTTGATATGGCATTGGAAACTTCTCTCGAAATGGCATTTCTTAAAGGGCTGCTCAACATATCGGTGTCCATCTTGACTGTATCAGTGTTGGGTAGAGAGTGATTACTCCACGGGATTATTTCCCGCTCATTTATTACATGTACATGTAAACATGTGATAATCACATGATTAATCAGACGGAACGTTAGTACAATAATTTTCCTCTATACTGCGAAACGCGGAAAATTATAAGTATTTACAAATTGTGAGGCAGTATTACAATATTCAGTCATGTTTTTTTCAGTCAATTTTCAGCGGGTATTTATATGCTATATTTACTGTGGATTTTTTTTTTCGTGGGGACCAATTTTCGTAGTTTCTAATTTTATTTTCGAGGAAACTTGTTTTATTGTTTTTTCCAAGGTCTGCATACGAGCAAAAAAGAAATGTTGTAGTTCGTTGAACATTTAAATTCGTGATTCACGTATTACCACGAAATCAACGAAAATTTGTTTCCATCGAATTATAATGAATTAACAGTGATTAATAAAAGTTGATGTCCGTATGTTAGAGCCTTCAACAACTTGGTAGACACCTTCGCCCTTTCTGTCACCTTAAAGTTATTTTCTTTTAGCAGAAACGACAACAGCAGCACCAACAACCACACCAAAACAAACAACCACCAGTATATCTAATAACAATTGTATTGATGGACATGACATGTGTACACACTTGTTTCCTGGTGAATGTGAAGCAGCGATACATTTAATGATCTTTTGTCCAGCGAGTTGTGGCATTTGTAGTAAGTACAATTGTAAATACGTCTAGTTGTTTTTCAGAAGTTTGTCTCGTATAAAGCTTTATAGCATGTTGTTCTTTGTTAGTCAAGTATCCGTGTTGAAGGCTGTTTTTTTAGTTATGATGGTCTACTTTTACATAGTGTGACTTAGATCGAGGGTTGTAATATTGGCCAATTCTGATCCCGCTATCAAGTTCAGATTGAGCTAGAGTTCATTTATAATATTCTTGATAATTGAGGTATTATTTGTATTTTCAGTGTATATCGAATGACAGTTTATGACGCATCCTCAAATCTAGTAATTAGTTATGAAAGGTATTAGGCTTATTATTTTAATACGCCAGACGCGCGTTTTGCTACATATGCCGTATCAGTGACGCTCAGATCAAAATAGTTGAAAGCCAAATTAGTATAAAATTGAAGAGCTTAAAGGAAGCAATATTTCAAAAAGTTGTGCCAAATATGGCTAAAATAGTTCATGCCTGGGATAAGAAAATACTTAGTATTTCAAATATTTTCTTAGTTTTGCTAACAGTTAATTTACGTAATTTATTCAATAGAGCTTCATAAAGTTATAGCGTTTTGAATATCTAACAGGCACCTTACAAAAAGTTGAATCGGATCACAATGATGTTTAATGTCGCACATATACGAGTATTCAATAAAACCCTCTTTGTGCCATATAGTTTTACTGATAAGTAACTCAGTCACTAGTAAAAACAGATAATAAAATCACAAAAACTTAAAATCAAGTTTACCTTTATGATATGTTTTAAACCCACAACTGACATGAACATTTGCCTATGTAAATTTTAACATTGTTTGTATGCACATTGAACGACAAATTGATGTGACGTATATAATTTTTCTGACGTCAGACACTCAAATCAATCCATGTGTTCGTAGATAGTAGATGTTTTTGTGTCCTGTTTAGTTGTTCCTTTTGGAATTGTTGTACGATGATGACTGATGTGCCCATATTTTGACTTTTTTATTAATTGTGATTGTTTATTTAACGCATCATGTAAATGTAGCGGAATTTGATGAGACTGTTATTATAGTGAGAGGGTTAGCGCTATAGAACCAGGTTTAATCCATCATTTTCTACATTTGAAAATGCCTGTACCAAGTCAGGAATATGACAGTTCTTGTCCATTCGTTTTTGATGCGTTTTGTTTTTTGATTTTGCCATGTGATTATGGACTTTCCAAATTGATTTTCCTCTGAGTTCAGTATTTTTGTGATTTCACTTTTAACTAATTTCCAAGTCTTATAAAATTGGATGACAGATGAAAGGTTTGTTATAAACAATATCATATATTAAATTTGAATTTTATTGCAATTCTGATTAATAAAAACAATTTTGATGACCAGATAATTATTGCGTATTCTGGTTTCACGGCCTTGGAGAATATTTGAAATTATACAAGTTTTGAAGAAGGAGGTTTAAGATTACAATGCATCAGTAACGATGGATACGACTATATTATATTTTCTTAGTATAAAAAGTAATTAATTTCAGATCAACCAGAAAGATACTGCGCCGATCGTTCCAAAGATTGTTCTAATGTGAAAGATCAATGTGATGATCCCACAATTACACGCATCTGTCAATCAACTTGTAACGTATGTGGTCAGTATTTATTATCGTTGGATTGAATTGTGTATAAAATGTTAGATAATTTAAAGCAAGTATTGTGACTAAACATACCCAATGTCATATACTAGAGACGCTAAGGCAAACATCAGTCTACACAATATTCAATACAAATCTAAAGACAGAGAAACACGGAACCCCGCAAATATTATCATCATATATGCTCTTGAAGGAAAGTTTTAGTACATTTTGCAGATATCACCACAAGTTTGTTACACGGTTCGTGTTGTATATTCTTTAGTTTTCTATGTTGTGTCATGTGTTTTATTGTTTGTTTGTCTTTTTTTCAATTTTTGCCAGGCGTTGTCAGTTTATTTTCGATTTATGAGTTTGACTGTCCCTCTGGTATTTTTTGTCCCTCTTTTAAACATATGACACAAAATGGATACATCATTATCTGTCCCCTTTTTCCTAAATAAGATAAACAAATAATTTGACAAGTTTATTGTTCACGGAGAGTATTTCGTTGATTATATACAATAAGTTATAGAATGCAAAGAAATTTTGATGTCTTTATTTCCCTCTTTATACATTAAGGTTGCATTAGTGTTATTTGTTTTCAATCCATGATATATTTTATTTACCATTGAATTTATATCTTCTGAATGCTATATTCAACTGATAAATATATGTGATGGTAAATTGTATTTGAACGTACACGTGTTCGGTGTTGTTTTCTCTTGCAGGCAGAAAGTCATTTATTAAACGTGTACATTCCTTTTTAGATGCGAATGGCTGTGAAAGTACTTTAGTATCCTCCGCTCTATCCCAAAAGCTGGTGCTATCGCATTCTGCCGGAGATTCTTGTTCTGATGGTAAACAATCAAGTGCAGACTTGGTCATCCTTAAACTATGTAATGCAAGAACTGATAAAATGTGGCAAAAGGGTTTACAGGTAGTAATTAGGTCTTTCCACTTTTCTGTGGAAAGACCTATTGTTTTTCTTCTGATTATTTTTTTTTTTTTTTTTTTCTTCCGCCTAATTTTGTTCTTGCGATAAACATTTGTTTCGCAATATGTCGCTTAGATATTTGATATATGATATCGAACAGTTTATGCGCTTTTGAAATTTACCCTGCGTAAACGAATACTTTTCTTTGTAGGAGTTATCTCCCCAAACACTGTTTTCCTTGTTAGCGCAACTCCTTCGCAACCGTAAAATATTATGACAAATTTATTTTACAAAATTGCTCGTTATATCCTTCGCATGATTTCTCCTATTTTGACTGAAGTGATATGAACGCTCCATATGAGAGTTATTTCCCCTTATGCATTTGATATAAGTGATATGCATTTCTATCTTGTAAACCATAAGTGCTAGAGACTAAGGATCTTTTGATTTGAGGTCCTTGGGTCAAGGTCAAAGGTCAAGGTCATATTCTAATTTTTGAATTTGACTTATTTCCACTAATTTCCAGAAACCGTATAAGATATCGACAAATTATTTTTTCTAAATTATTAGTTGCGACATGTCGTAACACGTAAATTTTGATTGCAAGGGTACGTCTAACGTAAAATTGAGTTTTCTCCCCTCTTGTATTTAAAAATACGTGTATGGTGATATAACTGATTAACCAAATATAATTAAGACCTATGGTCTTTTGATTTGAGGTCCTTGGTTTATGACCTTGAAATTGATCTCAAGGTCATAGATTGATTTGACGTTCTAGTTTTTGACCTTTGCTTTCAGCTCATATGTATACATGATATAGCCATGAGACTTTTTGGCGAAAGGTATTAAACCACTTAACCTTGAAAAAAACAACCGGAAGTGACCTCGTGTAAACCGGAAGTAGCTATTTTTTGTACTTTATTAATAAAAAAGTATATAGAACCAGATCTTTTTGGAATCAGTGTCAATTAAATATTCAAATATTATCGGAAGTAACATTTTTTCAAACCGGAAGTAACAAATTATCTCCCTTATTTAATTTTTTTTGTATAGAAACCATATATTTCTGGAATCAGCGTACAATAACCTATCAGTTGACGATTGAAATGACATTTTAAACTTAATTTTACAACTTTCATATTAAAATACATTATTTTCAGTGGAAAGACCTTCAATTGTTCTCTGAACAATTGGTTTTTAATTTTAATTTACATTTCACTTGTTGTTATTGGCACACACATAACTTTATAGTTAACATTCAAAATTGGTTTTAAAAGAATCATTGCCATACATAAATCATTGGTTTTAAGCTGCGATTCACACAATTAAGAAAGAGTGAAAGATTTACGGATAATGTACGTGATCTATAATTGTTAACCTTTTCAATAAGTTAGACTTTTAAATTGTTTTCTCTTCTTTACGAGTGATTCGTGTAAATGAAAACATAATTATTTTATTAAACTTGTTTAAACCTTTTGCCTCTTTCTTTGAAGGTTATTTCAAACTGTAAACAAATATCGTTATATGCTCCTGTTTCGTCGTTTGGATCTTTTTCACATCAACTCGGAATATTTCTTGGTTGTACTGACACGGGAATTAAGGTAGTTTATTGTATAAATCATGTAATTAAAATATCGTGTGTATTTGAGATCGCAATTTCTGTTAATCAACTTTTAATACAATAATTGAATACATCTGGACTATGTTTGTATAATCGTATTGAATATCGCACAAACAATAGAGTATGCAATAGCACGGCGATTGTTAAGAAGTAATACATGTTTTTTTTTTAAATATGGATATATATGACAATTTCTTAATAGACAAGTTTTAGGCGAAATTCAACTTCTTCATGTTTGTGTTTACATTGTATCTTTAACTGATTGTTATATTTGATTAAAATTATATAAAACCAGGTCCAATCCACAATTTTCTTCACCAGAAAATGTCTGTACCAAGTCAGACATATGACAGTTGTAATCCATTTGTTTGTGTTTGAGCTTTTAATTTTGCCATTTTATTAGGAACTTTCCATTTTGAATTTTCCTTGGAGTTCAATATTTTTGTAGTTTTACTTTTATACATGTTTTTTTTAAATTTTAGATTGGAATACAGGAATGTAATGACCACTTCAAAGAACAAACGTTGGTGTCTGGTGATACGTCAACCGCCTTCTCCAATGCTGATATCTACCATGTACTCATTGTGAAATAAATAAACTGCATTGATAAAATATTGAAATCATATTGTAAAAATCAAATATATCTAATTTTTACTGCCTCGTCTATTAAATTAAAAAATGACTTTTTTCAATTGTATTGAATAACATTTAAAACATTCAAAAATAAACCTGATTCTAACAAAATCTTGAAATCTTTGTAATCATTATTTGAATGTTAAAAAAAGAGGGACGAAAGATTTCAGAGGAACAGTCAAACTCATATAGATCGACAACGCCTTCACTTACAAATAAAACACACAATTTATAGCACACACGACAGAATGATAGACATCTGAAGACTAAGCAACAAGAACCCAATCAAAAACTGGGGGTCATCTTAGGTGATCCGGAAGGATAAGTATATCCTGCTCCTCCTGTTGCACTATCGTGTTGCTCGTGTTATTAAAAACCCATTAAATGGTTTAATTCTGCAGGCCACATTTGTGAAAAGGGGAGGGGATTGTAGTACCGACATAAGGAATATATCCGATATCATGTGTGACAAGTTTATTATGTGACGGTTAACCAACTCGTGATGGCATCCGTTAAATTTACAAAGGGATGATTTCAAATTCACCATTTGGAACCCTTGTGAATAGCAACCCTCTATCTAGGAAATCATAATAGAAATTTACAGCCCGGGAATAATGTTACAATTGGGAAATAAATACTCTTTATGCAGACGCTGAAGGAATGTTGCTATATAGAAATTAAAAGTTTACAATTGGGAAGCTGAAATCATCTCTTTTGCCGTAAAGTTTCGTTTTCAACTGACCCTTATTGTCAATTTATAGATGTTAGTCACGATATGAGGCAGATGTGATGACTTATTTTGAGATAAATATTTTCATTATCATTTGTTATGGCTTTAAAAAAGCTTTCCGTATCTACGAGTGCAATCAGATCTTTACTTATTGTCTATTTGTAGTTGGATATATCAATGCCGTACCACGTCTGTTTTCTGTACAGGTTTTCTGGTCTGTAATGACCTAATGAGCTAACCTTTTTTGTATTAACCTTTTTGTTGTATATTCTGTTTTACTGTTTTGCTACTGTTTTAGTTTAAATGTGGCGCAAGCAAACTATACCCAACACTTTATGTACGTCTATGTGCCAAGTAATGAGCATGAAAGTCAGTGTGTGTTGCTTGTTGTTGTTGTATAACATATCTATTTTAGTTCATTGTTTTGTATAAAATCATGCTTTTATGTTTCTTTTTCATTTCGAGGCATTTTATTTATGACGATGCGGTAATGGATTTACTAATTTTTAAATGTCGTCCGGTGAGCTTTAGTTCATATATCTTCAGATATTTTGATGATGTTCCTCCCATTACAACTTCTCTCATTGGATGAAATAAATATCATTAAGAACCAGAAATTAAAGAAACAGATACGGCTTCCCCTGCCACATTTTTAGACTTATAACTTGAATTTGAAATAGAATGTCATTGAGTACCAGAATCGATGACAAATGAGACGATGTAAAACAAATTGAATAATGAATTTCCCAACTGGAATTACTATATGCTAACCCCGTCTGATTATGAATATACAGGTATACCTTTTATGACATAGAGATGTGTATATGATGTCTTATTCTGTATTCTTGTAACTTTAGTAGCATCACTTTACCAATCAGTGTAACCGTCAATTTTGTTTGTTGCATACCTAAAATTGCTTGATTTTCTTTCATATATTAACCCATAATTAACATGTCACCAGTCGTTATTCAATCGGAATATTCACAGTGGTTCGTACAGATTAAATGTGTAAACTGTACGAACCACTACAAGAATACAGAATAAGACATCATATACAATAAAAATCCCGTTCAAATTATGTTTGATTGGACAATTGAAACAAATTTAACAACGTTTAGTACATGACACAAACAAGCTGTTTGTTTTGATAATGTCTACCATGTCTAAGATGATTATAAATATACCATCAATGGGAACACATTATAAGTTATTTTAAATAGCGAAATATAATTTTCTAAGGAGAAACGTGTCTATCAATGAAGTAAATATGTCAATAGTACACACTTTATATAAATTTTATTTAAATTTGAGTTTGAAAGTTAATATCAATAAAAAAAATCCCCAAAAAATCTATACTCCGATGAAAATTCAAATCGGAAAGACAAATATCAAATCATGCAAATGGCAAAATCAAAAGCTTAAATACATCAAACAAATTGATAACAACAATTTTGAAATACTTGCCGATTGAATTGTCAGCATCGCATCATTTATAGGTATATATTCTAGGTATTGAACTGTTTAGCTCTGAGTTGATTATATTTACTGGGGTATAAAATAACTGTCAATTTGGACTTATATCAAGACACTGTGTTGGGTCTCGACCTATTGATGGTATAATATATATCAAACTGAACTATACTATAAGGATCTCAAATCTAATCCTTCTGTTTGAAATGCAACTAATATCTTAAGATGAACTAACATAAAGAATTCAAAATTTCCTATCGTTTTCCTCAGTTGAACACTTTGCAGAATACACGGGTTTTTTTGAAAATCACCTTAGATTAAGGAACATGTCTTATTCATACACAGTTCTGGTTCTTTATCCAAATATGGTTTTATTCATTTATGTCTTGTAATTAGCTCCTCAGCTTTTGTTTTAGGTCTTGGATGTGATGTTCAAGTATTTTAGGCTCGAACATCACTAACGATATTCTTGTATTAACGTTGAAATGTATATCCAGCATAGCAGAATCAACACCTTTTATATTGTTTTTACAGCTTTGTCGATTATTCTGCTAGTCCCTGTTAGTGTTCCATGCTCTGTTCCTAGTTTTTTAAGTCACTTGCTTGAAATAATGTAAGATGTAGAAACTAATTTCATCGTGCATAGTTCCGGTTCTTGTCGATGACTCATAAAATATGCCGTTTTTTTTATGTATCTGCTCTGCAAAGTTTGTGTTATGATTTGGACTTTCAAGTACATTTTGGCCTCATTGATTGGACTCATTCGTTGGATGAGTTTGAGCTTTTGATTTTGACTTTGATTACGTTCTTACTGTTTTAAATTTTACTCGGAGATCGGTATTTTTGTTATTTTACTTTGTGCTAACAGAGGGAAATGGTGGAATAAGATATGAACCTTTCATGTTACAATTTTTATCTTCTACTTTGTAAAAATAAATATGTAAACAACAGGGGCTGTCGACTTGTCGTTAAGCTAATCAAATAATTAACTCTAACGCATCGTTAAGTACTAATCACATGATTAGCTAACGCAATAATTAAAAGCTGTTGCTGAGTATATTTTAATCTTTGCATTAACTAATCACTGTATTAACTTTTAATCACTTGATTAAGCTAAGATTAACACCTATAATGCAAATTTTCCCTAAGTGCACTTGGGCAAGCACCTAAACTTTCTTCCAACTGCATACACAATGGAAAATAAATCAAACCCAAAGAAGCTGCCAAGACTGAGGAAACCCAACTTTTTCCGGTTGAAAGAAAACATCCTGCAGACAGAGGTTGACAAAAATTATGCCGTAGTCAAAGAAAAACACAGTACCAGTACAACAAACCTGTGAAAAATAGAGTATGGAAAAGCATAACCAACAAGATAAATGCTCTTGGTGTTACCAACAAACCCAGAAGGACGAGAGGGACAAATGGTGAAACAGTAAAAGCTAAGTCAGTCCTCACAGATCCTAGCAGGGAGATCAATAAAACGGGTGGAGGTCCAGCCCCAAAGAAACCATCCTCAAGGTTAAAAAAAAAAAAGAAACCATCCTCAAGTGTTGAAAGGGTTTTAAACATGCTACAGGATACAACTAGCTTTTTCTGGAATACGTGGAGGAATTGAAACTGCAAGCTTTGAATGCTTTCCTGAAGGTAAATTTGTGTTCCTATTTTATTTATTATATTCAAATCAATTTCTAATATCTTTTAAGTTTACATTTCCTCATAAAGGAAACTTAAAATGTATGCTACCGACTTTCTCCGACTACCTTTCGTCTCCCTTTCTGTGAATTTCCCTTTGATACTTTGCTAAAAATAGCATCTAACATTCTTATAACAGAAATGTACTACAACGCTAAATTAATGACTTTTGTGCAGGATAGAATGCACACCAAAATAAAACAGCTCAGTGAAATTTTAAGGTTTTAAACCTTTTACTATCCACATATTGATAATCTATATAGCTTGTACATCAACGCATCAATGAAACAAAAATCGGAATGATTGATGGAAGTTGACCTGTCTCTGCCACGGCAAGGACGTATATCAGTTTTGATAGTTTTTCAAATTATCTACGGAGGGAAGTATACCACATCGACATTAGGCACTTCTCATTAAAATTTACCATTTATTAATTCAGCGTGAACTTTCCCATCTTTATCAAATTATTTAATGTATATTAACAAAATCTCAACCATGCGCCTTTGCCTGGTAACTAAATTTTAGGAACGTGAGGCAACCAGTCGGTTATAGTGGGTTTACGACAACTCGTACCTCTGTCAAATCTTACCCAATGCCACACCAGTTTAAGTCTGTTAATAGGAGTAAACACTATTTCCTTTGGAGGATGACATTCGAAAAACAAACTGAGATTAAAAAAAAAAACAATGCCATTGAAAAAAAAAAAATTATACCAATGAAATTTTTTTTACAACTCATTTTTATTTTCAGCAAATAACATGAATAAGGAATCCGACGATGATGATATTGAAAACACTATTGATGACCAACCAGATGTAAATGCTGTCACACCTACAAGAGTACCTCTTTCTCCAAGGATAATTGTTAATAACATCTTGCCTCTCAAAACAACAGTTGGGCTCTCCAGCAGACCTGTAACTGTAATGAGTGGATCCACAGCAGAAAATATATCTGTGCCCCGTGTAAATGGTAAATAGAAAAGAAGATGTGTAACCCAAAAAAACATTTTCCAAATGTAAAGTCAAAGCAGATGAGACTATACGCAGAACAGCGACAGCTAGTCAAAGAGTAGACAGTAATAGAGAAAAATAAAACAGACACAAAAGGTTGCCCTTCAAATCCAACTGCTGAGAAAGTTGAACGAGGATGATAATATACATCCAACACTGACAGGTTCTCAAGTTGCCTACATTGCCGTCATGTCATCTTGTTTTGAAGATTCTTCAAAAAAACTCTTTGTTTTATGTTTTGATGTTGTTATTTTTTAATTGTTACTGTTCTGTGTACTTTAAAACATTTTTATTACTTTAAAGATTAAGACCCTGTCTTTTTGTTGTTGGGATGTACAAGTAACCGGCCACGTCCACCTGTATTTGTAGTATTTGTATTTTTTATTTATTTGAGGAGTTAAACCTTTTTCAACTGTGTTTTGTAGTTCGTTGTATATTGTACTGCTACGGTGATCAATAGTTTTTATTTATTTTTTGTGTCATGTAGGTCTCTCGTGGAGAATTGTCTCATTTGCAGTCATACCAAATTTTCTTTTTTTACATAGCTATCAGTAACTGCGAGTATTTCCAGATATGTACTTAGTCAGGGCCGTAACTAGGTTCTTTTAATAGTGAGGCAAATATGTTTTTGGCGAGAAGTCTGGGAGCCGCTCAAGGTCTCCAGAAGCTCTGTGAAAAATCACGCATTCTGAGCGTTTCACGGACTCTTTCTTACATTGAAACGCAATTAATGTTTAGCTAGTTTTTGACAAAATTCTTGTCTCAAAACAAAAACATAGATTAATTGTAATTTAAGACTTTTTGATTTTACGGGAACAACATTAAAAGTAGACCGGTATGTTGGATGTAGGATTAAGCAAAAATCGTAATTCTCATAATTATTCAAACTGGATCTGACTGTCTGTTCTTGTCTTGTGCTTAGACTTTGGTGATCTTTTTATGACTAAATGTAAATATAGTGACAGTGCAGTATTATACTGTAAGTACTAGTACTTCTTAGTCAACACTAAGGACTATCTAAACCTTGTTATACGGTATTAAAGTGTCTCTATATTGTTGAAGACCTCCAGCAACTATCAAGATGAAGAACAGGAATTAAAACTTTTACCATTGATCATTTGTTTTTCTATGCAGTGACTTTGTTTGAGATTAGGTCCTGTGCACTTCTACTCCATATTCCTTTATTTTCTGTTGAAGGGTCTGAACAAGACTTGATGCACGTTTAACCCTTAAATGTAAAAGGTCATATGGCAATTCATTGATGTTTTTATAGATGGTTTGATACCGGGAAATTGGTGGTCTTACTTTTTTGTATACCTATATTGCTTTTGCTTTTTGCTGTATTGCTTTTGGTTTGAAAATAAACTATTCTAAACCATGTCAGCTATCGAGTTTTATTTACATAAAAAAGAGCGAGTTTTGTATTCTTTGATATCAAGTTCAATTCTTCATGCAATCACTTTTCTGTTCTGTGTCCAGTTGCATCGTGTATTATTAAAATATTTTCTCGCACAATGTCTAGACATCGGTGGACATGCAACATTGCAAAACTTGGCCACACATTTACAAATGAAAATAAACACTCAGACTATAGTCATTAAGTAGGACACTAAATGAACAAACGACAAACCTGGGACACAGAAGTAAAGTACAAACAATAGACCATCAACTCTGAAAACGGAAAGTAAATTAGAAACATGGCTCCTGTGGTTCAGATTGTTGTTTTTTTAAATTTCTAACATGAGACATTTTTGTCAATGTAGTGATGGTCCTGTTAGTGTGTTTTTCTTGTTGGAAGATAAATGAACCCGGCCACGTACACTAGGTGTTTTTGTTAGATGCATTTCTATTTGTATTCATCTGATAAGATAAATCCTTTTCAACTGATTTTTATAGTTCGTTTTTATGTTGTAATGTAACACGGCTATCCCATAATAGGGAGTCCATACGAATATTATTTTCAGTACCATTCACTCTCCAATTTGACCGGTAAGAAGAAGAATTAGAGAGACTGGCTCGCTTATCTTGTCTCTGTAGTTGGTTTCAGAAATCATTGAACATAGTTTACGTTGTTACGATATATCGGTCTATGTTTAACGGTAAAGTAATTGGCAGGTACTTGTTGCCAAGTAACATCTTATACTTATTTTAGTGTCTTTGAAAGGGGGGTCTTGAATTTATTTCCCTTCATTGATCATGAAAAAAAACAGATTAATTCCACTGTTTCTTGCCATCCAATCCCCCACCCCGATTGAAAGAAAATGACCAGTCTCTAAGAAAAAAGAATCTGCTCCGATCGCTGTTCGCAAAAAAAACAAGTTAGAGTTACCTCGCTTTTAACTGATAACAAGAAGCATCAACGGGGGTTTTAACGACCTTGAATACCCATAAATGACTCCTATAAATAGAAAAATGAAGTACCGGACGTGTTCAAACAAGAAAAAATTCACAGATGAAGATGGACGAAACGGAGTTCAATCCATTTAAATACTTACAATTATGGTCACAAATTCCTTGCACATTAACACTGTGAAAGCTTTTGCGACAAAGTTTTGCTCATCATCTGCGGGGGCTTGAATTCGTACAAGTGTTCCATCGACACAGCCAATATCATTGGGGAAGCCTGCTTTTTCATAGAAACCATTTTAGTTGCACTCAACTTATCCTGCGTACAAGGCCATTTGATAAACTGGTTCCTCTTTGTAATTAATGCATTTGTAAATTTGGTTAACACCCTCGACACAGTAGCTTTTTCATGGTCCATAGTGTTACCTATAACGTATATATAAAAAAACGAAGAGACATCGTCACCTGCTCCTCAACACGCAGTGCTGTGCACCTTGAAGTTGTGCTTTGTATATCATCTCTGAGCAAGTCTGAAATGTATTCAATGCTCTCCCTTCCAAACCTAAATCTTTGCCGCAACTGCTCATCCGAAAAAATCAGAGGTAGAGGGTCTTTGCTCCTAAAAACTCTTTCTTTTCTAGGCAAAGGTCCTAAATGTTCAATTTAATGAGGTGATTAATATTTAACGCAACAATTATAGGTGTTTTAGTTTAAATTACAATTTAATCAAATAATTAAAGTTAATCACAAGTTGAACAACAAACGTATCGCTTGATTAAATTAAATCACATGCTTAGGAAAATTTAACGCAGTGTATGTGCTAACGACAAGTCGAACAACAGATCCCAGTAATCAAACAATAGTTGATAATCATTTATATTCATACTATTTTGCAAACATTTTTAAAAATAAAACATACAAGAAACTTAGTTTCCAAACTCTCTCAGGCAAATATGAGCTAAGTTGAATTAAGCTTTTCAAAGTCATCTGCTGCTCGTGTGTTTAAGTTTAAAATATCACAGAAATCTGACAGTTTGATTTTGAGAGTCTCTGTTAATCCAGAGAAAACTTATATATTATATGATTTATAAGAGAGCTTTGAATAAACTTTGTCAAACAGCATGAATAAAAATGTTTGGTGCATTTAAAGTTGTTTATGAGTTCTCGTAAATAATATATAAACTGCATGCAAAATATTCCTCACTTTGGCTGACAATTTAAAAAGCAGTATTATGGATATTGTTTATTATCATACTTACGAATTAATCACAAAAAAATATAAGACTTTTTATTATTATGTTCATAATTGTTTATCGCTTCAAGTGAAATGTCATTATGATATACAGTAACCAAATATTATGAATATAACTCGTTATAATCATAATTTAAACATATGTATTTACAGTGGATTGGTAAAAAAAGTTTTGCAACTTATATTAATCCCTCTCCACTTGTATATCTCGTTACATGTAATACGTACTTGAAAGATGAATCTCCGATACATTTGTATATCTCTTTATTATTTTGTTTCATTTATGTGGAGCTGTTTATCAATTAAGTTATTTTGACTAGTATATTTTTGTACGTATACATGATTATTTGTAGCGGTTATTTTTCAATAAACTTTTAATTATTCAATCATAACCTCTTTCACAACTACTTGCATTTGGACAAGACCTCAATGACCTACCTTAAGGTGTAGTTAACTCAAGTAAGTTTTTGATCTATCAAAATCAATCAAAACGAAAAAAGCTCATTTAAAAAAAATTGGATTTTCTTTATTGTATTGCTGAAGATGATATGTATTGCCGTCTGTCTGTTTATACTTTGCAAGTCTACTTTTAGTGTTTGCATGGTTACTAAAGTAATTCAAACTTTTGTATACTTAAAATACATAGCGTATTTATCAAGTTAATAACAATGCACTTCTGAAACACTTATTTAATTGGTTGATTGTTTGATAATTGAGAATTATGACAAAGTGTTTGATCGTGTGAACACATAGTTTGGAAAAAGCTCAGAGAAGATTTTGAAAGGAAAACGATGTTATCAATTTCCTATTAACTATATAAAACTTCACTTTAAATCCTCTTCCAAACGAAAGGCTTTATAAAATCAAGTTTGAAAGTGTTAAAATTAATAAATATATCTTATATTTCCTGGTATGTCTTTTCGTTATTTTTAGCAAATTGTGTTTATTTGGTTTTTCTAATCATCTTTCTATTGTCCCATTTCCGTTTCCGTTTAATTCCACTAAATACCAATGTCATGTATATGGGAAAACTATTAGATTCACACTTGATAACCCATTTTCCAAGAATTATAGATTAGATCATTACCATGTATTCAATCAAATTTTGTTTTTGAAATGATCACTTATGCTATTGCAATTTTTTTTTATTAAATAATGCCTGTATATTTTGGTCAGTCTTCAAAGAACTCGATGATTAGTTGGCACAAGACTAGGAAAGTGATGGAATTGACATTTTGGGGATCTTTATAGCTTGTTATTCAGTGTGAGCCAAGGCTCCGTGTTGAAGGCCGTACATTGACCTATAATGGTTTAACTGTTTTTTTATTTTTGTATTTGGATGGAAAAAAATATTGAAGATTTCTAGAAAAAATTAGGAGAATTTTACACTTGGTTGATTTATTTATATTAAGTAGCAAATTCATATCTTGAAAATTAGATTTGTTATTAGAAAGTGAATAATGGAAATCAACAAAATCAATTTGTACTTCCCACACTGTATGCCTAATACTGCTAAATAATAAAGAAATCCCATATTTTGGGTATTCAGTTTAATTGTTTGTATCTTCTTCAATATTTCAATTGTTTAAACACTTACACTTATCCTCTTCTCCTTAAAAGGAAATACATGACTATATATAGTTTATGTATCAACAACTATCATTCAGTCCTCTACTGTCAAAACAATGACACTATGTATAGTATATAGTCACATATAAATTGTTTAAAGTTCAATGACACTTTTAAGATTTACAACACAACTAAGGAAACAGTCGTAGGTTACAGTATTGGAAAGGAATACTTAACGTAGGATTTTTAGAAAATAAAGTAACTGTTGTAACAACAATGGTCATTGTTCTAAATCGTTAAATAAACATTTTTTTTATCATTTAAATTACATGTGCAAGACTTGGCGTCCCTTTTCCATGCTTTGATTTATTAATTATTTGTTTCTTAATTGCTCAATCCACATGACCCAGTAGAATATTCTATAAGGATTGAGATCAAAAATTAAAAAAAACAAATTTAACAGCTTAGCAAAGTTGACCAGTATGAATGAAGGGGTCTGAATGTAAATTGATTTCCTGCCTTGCAATGGATACATTCCCCGAAAAAGTCTTAAAAAATTATGTAAAGCGCTAAATAAGCGTGACATTTTTTCTATATCAGACTTAGATTGACGGTTCCAATTCTAAACGAAAGATGCTGTGTATGTCTACATCACTTTCATCAAAACTGACAACGCTTACGAGAGTTGATAAGGCCTTTTACAAGACATAAAAACTATGACCCTTTTCCAAATGTTTTTTTTTTTTTTTAATTCTCAAAATGGGTCATGACGTTTCGCTTGTACCCTCCTTGTTTTGCTTGTGGATCCCCAATGTCTAATGTTGTTTTTTTAATTTCTATATCAACCAATTTCATCATTATATTAACTGAACACAATAAAGAGTCAATCAACCAATTGGTCATGTTGATTTATTTGAAGATCTTACTTTGCTTAACACTATACCTGTTTACCGTTTATTTGTATCTATAATAGTATAGGTGATAATAACCAAACACTGCAAATTTGTCTTTAATTACCAATTCAAGGGCAGCAAACCTTCCCAACAGGTTGTCTGATTTGTCTGAAAATGTCCGGGGAGATAGATCTTTACCTACATGTAATGAACAATTTTAGCCCGTGTCAAACTTACTCTAAATGCTTTGGTTTGATATAAGCAAAAACCTATTTTACCCCAATGTTCTATTTCCTACCAAACAGCCATGTTTTTTTGGTAGGCGGGATCGTTGGACACATTTTTTAACAAAATATCCCAAGAATGATTGCGACCAAGTTTGATTAAATTTGACACAGTAGTTACAGAGGAGAAGATATTTAACGACGACAACGGATTTTGTAAGACTTATAACATGTTTAATTTGTATGTATTTCAAACAAAACTTAAATATAAATAAGAAAGGAACATACAAGTTTCACAAAGATCTTAAATGCAATTTATTTCCACTATTTTACTCTAACAATAATAATGTCTATTACTTCATACTAGTAATGCTAACGAGTTGTTAAGGTGCATTTTTACGTGAAAAAGCCCGATACTTTTTCAGTCAAAATTAAGATTGATTATCACTATTCGAAGTGGGTGTTACTGAGTATTTATACATTTCATCCAGAGAAAACGGACCACTCGTGCTGGGGTTGAAGAGTCTTGTCATAGGACATATTCACCTAGGTCCTATTTGAATACATCGAGTCAACGGACATGCCTTGTAACACTTAAATTTAACCTAATTTCTGATTATTTCATTTCTATATCAAAATTTCTCATGAAACGTTAATTTGTCATCATCTGAAGTATGATCATTGGCGTATATTTATGTGTTAATGATTCTCGAGATACAAGTGTATGTATTTAAAAAATCTTACTATTCATTAGTTGTAGTTTTTCTGTTCTGAGTAATACTGAAATGATTTTTAAGATTTTGTGTTTATGTAAACAAAAATAGAACAGTTTTCCTCCGGATCACTATTTTCTTAGAATGATATGAAATATTAAAATTGGACTCATTCGTTGGATGAGTTCGAGCTTTTGATTTTGACTTTGATTACGTTCTTACTGTTTTGAATTTTACTCGGAGATCGGTATTTTTGTTATTTTACTTTGTGCTAACAGAGAGGCATGGTGAAATAAGCTATGAACCATTCATGTTACAATTTTTATCTTCTTAGTATATATAAACAACAATAATCAAACAATAGTTGATAATAAAATTAACGGTACCAATTTATTTGCACCAGATTCGCATTTCGACAATACATATCTCTTCAGTGATGCTCGTGGCCAAAATATTTGAAATCTAAAGCTTATATAAAAGATGAAGAGCTATAATTCAAAAGTTCCAAAAAGTATAGCCAAATCCGTGTAAGGAATCAGAGCTTTGCACGAGGGAGATACATTCCTTAATTTATAATAATTTCTAATATTTTGTAACAGCAAATTTTAACAACACCAAAAAATCCGTATTTTCATGCCAGTACCGAAGTACTGGCTACTGGGCTGGTGATCGTTTATATTCATACTATTTTGCAAGCATATTTAAAAAAAAACATACAAGAAACTTAGTTTCCAAACTCTCTCAGGCAAAGATTAGCTTAGATGAATTTAGCTTTTCAAGGTTATCTGCTCCTCGTGTGTTTAAGTCTTATATATCACAGAAATCGATTAGATTGGTTTTAAGAGTATCTGTTAATCCAGAAACGACCTTATATATTATACAGTTTATAAAATAGCTTTAAATGAACTAGCATGGATAGAATTTGTCTGTGAATTAAGAGTTGTTTGTGAGTTCACGTTATTATATAAACTGTATACAAAATATTCCTCACTTTGGCCGACAATTTAAAAAGCAGCATCATGGATATCCTTATTCTCCCCATTTGTTTAGTTTTTTTTTAATTATATTAACGACTTAAACACGAACAAGATAATACTTTTTCTATTATTATGTTCTTAGTTGTTTATCGCTTGAAGTGAAGTGTCATTATGATATACAATAACCAAATATTATAAATATTATAAATATATCTTGTTACATGCACTTAGTACTTGAAACATGAATCTCCGATAAATTTGTATATCTCTTTATTATTTTGTTTCATTGATGTGGAGCTGTTTATCAATTAAGTTATTTTGACAAGTAAATTGTTTGTACGTATACATGATTATTTATAGCGGTCAATTTTCTATACACTTTTAATTATTTAATTATAACCTCTTTCAAATCTGCTCGTGTTCGGACAAAACATCAATAACCTACCTTAAGGTGCAGCTAACTCGAATGATCTATCAACATATATAAAAACGAAAACACTCATCATTTGAAAATGATTGACTTTCCTAAATTGCATTGCTGAATATCAAATTTGTTGCCATCTGTCTGTTTGCAGTTACTTTGCAAGTCTGCCTAGGTTGTTTGCATGGCAAATTCGTATTCTAAAATATATAGTACGTATATATCAAGGCAGCTACTGAAAAAAGGGACACCTTGAGATAAACTATTAAGCATTCATGGCCATTTGTGATAGAAATTATTTAATATAAACATGCAAACACAAGTTTACCCACTGACTTTATTTTACTCTATCTCTAAGGGCATTATAACAATTGTTTAGATTTCTGCATATTCTTAAGTCGTGGCTTCTTCATTTGTAGAACCAAGGCTCCTGTTTTCAGAAAAATACAAATTTACCTTTGACATTTGCTCATTTTGTTGTTATCACTTGAAATCGAACTCTTTCCTTGGAGTTTGTAATTTCCAATTAATATCAAACACATAACGAATGTTATTATAGACTATTTACCGGATTTGTTATCACATAAGCAACACGACGGGTGTCACATGTGGAGCAGGATCTTCTTACCCTTCTGGAGCACCTGAGATCACCCCTAGTTTTTGGTGGGGTTCGTGTTGTTTATTCTTTAGTTTTCTATGTTGTGTCATGTGTACTGTTTGCCTGTTTGTCTTTTTCATTTTTAGCCATGGCGTTGTCAGTTTGTTTTAGATTAATGAGTTTGACTGTCCCTTTGGTATCTTTCGTCCCTCTTTTATTATAGATTTCAGATTATTTAAGATATGATTTATTATCCCATACCGTAGCTAAACCACCAGACAATCACAATTTCAATTTATCGAACGTCAAACCAAAAAATTCCATATAACGAATATCTTGTTTTCATCTTAGCTATGTAATGCTTCAAATAGAAAGAAATGATCAAATCATTGGGCCTTACATGGATATTTTTCTAACCTTTGAACGTCTATTAATAAATTAGGTTAAATGTAAATACACCGTTTGTATTCCAGTTACGTCCAATTAAAAACAAAAAGCTTGACTTTCTACAGCTACAATAGCGTCTACATGTACAGCCCATATTGAAAACATATCTCTTGTAACTATTATGAGGGTTTGGATGGGGTCCTCCATTTCTGTATTCTTTAAATATTTATGCCATTTTTCTTTATTATTCTCTATTCTATATATTTCAGCAACACATTATACTCTGTTCTTTTTTTTTTATCTATTTTTTTCTATTATCTGTTGATAGTTCCGTTTCTTCTTTATCTTTTTGCCCATTCTTCTTTATTCTGTAAACCCTATTAACATGATCAATGCCATCTATCATTCACAATCTTGTATATGTAAATTTTAGTATTTTTTTCTTACCTTAATATAAGAAATTTTACGATTACGGCACAATTTCTGGATATTGCCGATATTTCATGACAGTTTGGTGGTGAGGTGTCCAGGTTAATTTAAAACAGACAAATATCAAAGCAGTCAAATCATCATTATAATCAGTTATCCGATGTGGCTATACAAACAGACGGAAAGACCAAGAGGCAAACAAAAGCAGCAAGACAAAAACATTTAAAATACAATTAAAACAAATTATGGCCCAATACAAAAAGAATTATGCATAGGGTACCGCAACAGTGTAAACTTTATTTATCAGGAAAATACAGAAAATTGAATTTGATAAAAGTTTGCCCTATGTGCTTTTTCTTTATTATAAAGACGTTTCCGTCTACGTTTCAGTGAATTCCATAAAATTTAAATTTAATTCATGCTAAAGAAAAATCACTCGAAATATCCAGTAGTAGAGGGTGTATAACTTCAATATGTTTGCAACCTTTCTGTGAAGTTACAAGGATCTTGTTTGATAACCGTAGGAGGAGTTGATTACTTAATTATTACTTTTGATGTTTGTCTATATTTGGTGATATCCATATGACATGATGAGGTACTTATACATCCCGTCAGTGTGTTGTGCTGTGGTATTTTTTTGTATTCTTATCTTTCCTTTTTGCTAAAGTAAATGTACTTTGTCTATATGCCTTTTTGTTTTTTTCTTTATTGACATATTTGTTTACTTTTATCATGTTTATATTGATTAAGAATATAACAAAATGTTGACTGCTGTACCCATATTTTTGACATTTTTGCCTAGTGTGTCTGTTTGTTTTTTTCACACGTTGTTGTCAATGTCAAAATAATGCGACTGTCAGATAGGTGAGTTGTTTAGCTAGCTATAAGTCCAGGTTTTATCCACTTTATTCTAAATGGGAGAACGCCTGTAACAAGTCAGGAATATGACAGTTATTATCCTTCCATTTGATGTGTTTGAGCTTTTGATTTTGCCATTTGTTTAGAGACTTTCTGATTTTCCTCAGAGTTTGGTATTTTTGTTATTTTACTTTTTACACGATAGCGGTACTGACTTTGTATATTTTGCTGAAAAATTACTAAATTCACAGATGAGGGAAATTTTGGGGGCGGGTATAAATCCCCGTTCAAGTCTTTATTTGAATAGAGTTCCAATTACAATACATGTATAATTGGTTTTGTGTTTTGTTAAAGTTACGGAAAATGGGCATTACTAAGTTGACTATTTTCAAACGCATCTGGAACAAAGTTTTAAAATAAAAGACGTTTAGGGGAAAAACTCTATGGGCTTCTATAACTTTTAAATTCATTGGGTATCCAGTTAGCAAAAAATTGACAACTCATTCTCTCCTAAAACTCCAATTTCCTTCTTCCAACAATCAATCAATCAATAAAATGACTTCTAAAGTCACTAAATGCAGGAAAATAATATTTGGTCACATGATATTAATTCACAAAATTGATAGAACAAAAAAGTATTACGATACCTAAGATTATATATACCCATTTTAACCAGATGTGCCTCTGGATTTATACATCCCTTTTGCATATGTCCAAACATACCTTACTGAGATTTGAAAAATCGTATTCCCAAGATAGAGAAATGTTAACTTATCCCTAAACAGCGGGTTATACATACTGCAACTGAAAGTTTATAATATATGATTTAGAATATATAACAGCTCTTTTCTGTTCGACTTTAGAACTATCACAACCCCACCCCCTCTTTATGCAGCATTATATCATTATATAATTTCTCTTTAAACATAAATATTATAATATTTTCTAGCATTAATAAAGAATAATTTTCATTTTAATTTCGTACGGTTATCTGGTTATCTGTCATGAAAAATTGATATAAAAAAGCTCACAATCGTGTTGTAGTCTCTCTATTCTTCTTGACAATGCTGTAGTGTTACTAGGTCTCTCGGTGTATGATACGTGTTTATAACAGAAGTACTATTTGAAATTCTTGAGGTGAAATAAATATGATAAACAATATAGACCAATCATTCAGTCGAAACATTTTTTTAGAGTATTATATTACTCGAATTATTTTATTTGACTGGGCGGAGTTTATCCAGTTTGCTCATAGTAAACCAGTCCATCTATAGATAGGTGTTTTATGATAAACTCATCAATGAAGTGTCCAGTCATTCTTTTGTAAATTCCTTTGAGGTCACTGATAGGTGATTAGAAATCAGTAATTATTAGAACGGCAATCATCGTAATCACACACATTTTTAAATAGACTGTCCTCATGCAAATCAAAACGTAAGCTCCGCCCGATCAGTTGATATAACATTGTTAATACATGTTAATAAAGTTTTATTTAATTCAGATTTTTTATGAATGATAACAGATATCATTACAAAATTTAATAATTCTTATCAAATTCTGTACATTTCGGTCAGTAATTCGAAATGATAGCTTTACGAAATGTACAAGATTTGCAAATCAATAGAATTTAAAACATTGTTGTGACGTCATTCTATTGTTATATCCGTACTTTATTTCAGTGATTGGACTATCATTTACCTGTAAGAAATCATTATATTACCTTTAACTGTCCAATATTTTTAATAATAGCCCTCCTCTTTCTTAAAAATATTGGACAGCTGAAAATAGCATAACTGACTCGTACAAGTAAATGATAATTCAGGAACTGAAACAAAACAACAACAAAATTCCCACAATGGTTTTCTTCGTGTGAAAAAAATACAATCAAAGAACATAGGACTATTACACCAAAAAATACACATTTTATTAAAGATACCTTCCAATACAGTAATTTTGTCACTCCTCAAGAGGTTTGCTTGAGAAAAAAATCACTTTTAGTAAACAATAACCGTCTCTTGCAAGACAAACACCGAGATAAATTTTGGTGAACGAGGAAGGAAAGAGGGGGCTGCGTCATACTGTCATACGGGAGAGAAATTTTGGTGAACGAGGAAGGAAAAAGGGGGCTACGTCATACTGTTATACGGGAAAATGGTGGATATATATTTTTATCATGCATAGTAGGTGAATAGGTCTGATGGATTTGTTGATCTTTAGACATTTCATGGCAATGAATTTAGATATAATAACTATTATATTAAGTTATTCTAACAAATAAAGGATATAATATTTGGATCAACGTGGACCTGTCTTCACAGATTTTTCTTTTTTTCTCATTCACCTAATAAGAAATAAAATCCCAGAAGATATAAATAACTTATAGAGGAAAGGACTACATTTTCAAATATAATATAAATAAAACTTGCAATTAGAAGCTGCCATCAATATATCCTCTTTGTAATCCACACTGCAATCGAATATATATGAATACACATTTGATTTTAATCCAAAGTTTGAAATAACATAATCACTAATTACGACATCACTTTCTTCGTTTTTTTGCATTAAGAATATGCTTTCATTGTCTTTGTCCATTTTGAAACAACAAACGCATGTAAAGGTATTCACGGAAAATATAGGGTAGTCCTAGCGCACGCTAAAACATGATACGCTTGCGCTGTGTCTTTATGTACACGTAGCAATACATTTTGGTTACCTTCCACTGTACTTTTTTGTCTACTATTGTGTACTGTTTAAAGAGGCCAACATTTAGGATAAACTTTTATGTAAAGTTTATTCACAAACCAATTTTCCCACTTGGTGAAAATAAAAACTGTTTCGCCTTTTTTGACGTGTTAAACAATGTTTTAAGTAAGATATTAGTCTCTAACAGTCTATTTTGTAAAACATTGGAATGCTATCGGCTATTATCCTTTACTGAAAATTTAAAATGAAAGATTTTCTTAATGGTCATAAAAGGTTTCATATCAGACTAAACAAAAATATTTATTTCTGCTCTTGCACACCATCCTATTATTTCATCAGTTGTCTAAATACTTTGAAATAAAAAGCTATACATCAGGAAATATCTCACATACACAATTATACTCTTAACTTTATTCTTAACCTTAAAAACAATTGAAGATGATCTTGGGTTCCCTGGAAGGGTACAAGGGCCATCTTTCATTTACGTATTGTCCAATTATACAATTTACGTATTGTCCACTTATACAATTTACGTATTGTCCAATTATACAATTTACGTATTGTCCAATTATACAATTTACGTATTGTCCAATTATACAATTCACGTATTGTCCAATTATACAACAAATGAATAATAAAGGTTTCAAAGAAAAACCTATGAAAATAAAAATCTCTAATGTTTGTTTGGTAATAAGTAGAAATTTTATTTCAAAATGGGGATATTCATTAGAATGTAAATAATGGAAAATAATAAAAACAATCTTTATTTCCTCCTTGTTTTTCAAACACAGATGAATGAAATATAAATCCCATATTTTTGGTTTTAGTTTAAAAGTTTCTATATCCGCTAATCTTTCAATTGTTTCAAATAAAACATTTACACTTATCCTGTTCCTGTCAAAAGGAAATACAAAACTAAATAAAGTTTTATGAATTATCATTTATCGTTTAGTCAATGACCGTCAAAACATGTCACAATGTGTATTATATAGTTTAAGATTAGTTCAATGACATTTTTAAGATTGAAAACATAATTTGAAGAAGACAATCCTTGGTTAGAATATGGTAAAGGAATACTTTAAGGTAAGGCATTTATAAGTTATAATTAATTAACTATAAAAACAATAATGTCAATTTTTTTAAATTTTACAACCATACTTTTGTTTGATCAATTATAATACATGCTCATCAGTTGTAGTACTCTTATAATGTGTTGATTTATTGGTTGGCTGTTAGTTGCGTAACATCCACTAGCAAATATTTTACAAATATTGAGTCAAAAAATACATTTTAGATATGCTAAGCAAAGTGGACCAACAAGGAATTGAATGGCTGTTTATTTAGACTTATTATAGAAACGATAACATGTTGGATACTACATGTGTGTTGCCTGTCAATGAACATATTACCGTTCCCAAACAGAGTTGCTAAAAGGGTTCTTTAACGTGCGAAAAGGCAGAACGACACTTATCTATACGGAGACATTAGATTAACTGTCCCAATTCTAACTGGATATGGCTGTGTAATTAAACATCCCATCTAGTCAAACGGACGACTCTTGTGTTAGTTGAAGAGTCCTATTCAAAAACAGTGAAATTGAGACTTCTTGGCATACATCAGGGCACCTGGGGTATTTTTCGAAATTCACAAACTGCCTCGTAACCCTTTTTTCTTCATTATTTCATTTCTATATAAACACGTTTAATTGAAATAGTTTCTTGACATTAATTAAGCATTATTTGAATAATTATTAAAGTAACTATGATTATCTGGTAATTATTGGGCTCCTGATTGACGATACAGGTTTATAACAAACAAACATTTAAGATTTATTGTTCATTAACAAAACTGGAACAGTTCTCATCAGGAACACACTTTCTTAGAATGAAATGTATGAGAAACATACATCATGTCAGACTCAGATTTGAACTAAATCCACCAACCCCAATAAACGGCCCTGTTTGAGTCGATCTGAAGTGCATGTATTGCTAAATGTGTTATGTTTGGAAGTATAATAAGTAAAGTTGTATATCTGCTTCATATATCATATAAAAATTACCATAAAATAGAAATGCATTTCATTTTACTCCATTTTTCAAGAAAACTGACACCTTCTTTGGCCTCAATTCATTGAAACTATTATTTAAAAGTAAAGAATATTTTATATAGATAATATTTCAGCATACATGTTTGTGGGCGGGGGGTGGTGCCACTGTTGATTTTTCAGAAAACTGTCATACATTTTGCCAAAAAATACCAAGAATCAGGTTTTTACAAAATTCACCTATATTGATGACGTTGCAAATAAATCCATTATCACGGAATTGGTCGATATCTTCATTTATTGTAACATTTGGACATTTTACCACACGTTTTCATCAAATTTTCATGACATAATCGCAGTTCAAAATTTAAAGATTTGTATTCCAAAGTTATGAGTTATTGTACCAACTCCTTTAAGAAACATTTTATCATGCAGGATCTTCATAGGAAGAAAGACAAGAAGTTAGCAATATCTTTTAACTCTACTTTCCGCTATATAGATGATGTTCTTTCACTAAATAATACAAAATTTGGTGACTATGTGGAACGCATCTATCCCATCGAACTAGAGATAAAGGATACTACAGATACAGTTAAGTCGGCCTCATATCTTGACTTACATCTAGAAATTGACAATGAGGGTCGGTTGAAAACAAGACTTTACGACAAAAGAGATGAATTCAGCTTTCTAATTGTGAACTTTCCATTTCTAAGTAGCAACATTCCAGCAGCACCTGCATACGGGGTATATATCTCCCAATAGATACGATATTCCCGTGCTTGCATATCCTATCATGATTTTCTTGATAGAGGGTTGCTGCTCACAAGGAAGCTATTAAACCAAGAGTTCCAAATGGTGAAGTTGAAATCATCCCTTCGTAAATTTTATGGACGCCATCACGAGTTGGTTGACCGTTATGGAATAACCGTTTCAAAAATGATATCGGATATGTTCCTTACGACGTAACTACAATCCCCTTCCATTTCATGAATGTGACCTACCGAATTAGACTATTTACCGAATTTTTTATCACATAAGCAACACGACGGGTGCCACATGTGGAGCAGGATCTGCTTACCCTTCCGGAGCACCTGTGATCACCCGTAGTTTTTTGTGGGGTTCGTGTTGTTTATTCTTAAGTTTTCTATGTTGTGTCATGTGTACTATTGTTTGTCTGTTTGTCTTTTTCATATTTAGCCATGGCGTTGTCAGTTTATTTTAGATTTATGAGTTTGACTGTCCCTTTGGTTTCTTTCGTCCAAGATCACCCCTAGTTTTTGGTGGGGTTCGTGTTGTTTATTCTTTAGTTTTCTATGTTGTGTCATGTGTACTATTGTTTGTCAGTTTGTCTTTTTCATTTTTTGCCATGACGTTGTCAGTTTATTTTAGATTTATGGGTTTGACTGTCCCTTTGGTATCTTTCGTCCTTCTTTTATCCCTAATGGGACATTATTTTTTCCAACGGTCTTAGTAACAAAATGCGAATGGAAATTTGAAGATAGATCAACCAGGGAATCTAGTCAATTCCTATAAAAAAAAAAAATATAAATTCATACTTTCCATATTTTATCTTTTTTTTTTATATTTTTGGCGAAAGGTAACATATATAATTACAAAATATGGACTTAATTATTCCCATAAAATTCAATACACTGTGGTCGGTCACTTGAATAGTTAGCTCTATAAGATGTTGGCACAAGATTTTACTAATCTTTAGATCTGCAAATTAAAATATGATGTGTTCTAATTGGCCCTCAAAACATTCATTTTAGTCTAGACTCACTCTGAATATTTGACCAATTTTCTAGTTAAATTATGTTTTAAATATTTTGAAATATTCTAAAACAGCTATTATAATACATATCCTCCTTTTTTTTATTCTTTACCCCATGAAAAATCCCGAAGCTGATAAAACTGTAAATATAATTTGATTCGAGGTCAGTACTCAAAATATTGTACTTACTCCCTAAATATAAAAATAAAATGAGTAACGAAGATTTCAAAGAAAGATTACAGAAAATTTCAGTAAGGAATTATTATCGAATATCAAGTACTAATGATATTTCAAGGAAATGGATCAGTCATTAGGAAGTAGATTAAGGAAATTAATAAAACAAAACTTTTTTCCTTATACTATTTTTCATTTTTCTCGTTGTTTTCCTGACATTGCAAAATTAAAAAAAATCCCTCATTTTTGGTTTCAGTTTCAAAGTTTTATCTTTTTTAATTTGTCCATTGTTTAAACCACTTACACATATCGTTTACCTCCTTAAAGGAAATACAAGACCATATACATTGTTTTGTAAAGGCATGTACATTATCCGGACAATTACAACATATATTACAAAGTCACAGAGAAGTTGTCTAAAGTTGAATTACATATTTTTGATTCAAAACATAAACTGAAGACGACAAAAATAAATAAGAAAATGAAAGGAAACACTTAAACGTAAGAAGTTCAAAAATAGTAACTAACTGAATGTTGGTTTTATAATTCCAAGTATACTTTGAAAAGAAGAACAGCAATGAAAGCACTGGTCCTTTGATTTGTGTGTGTGTTATTTGTTGTGCATGTACTGATTTTGTGTTCTGGATGGACACCCCATAACCTTTGTTTTTCTATTGTAAAAATGTCCTTGCATCTTTTATGATCGAAGCTAGAATACGTGTTCATAAGACGCATTGCCTTGTCTACACTGTCACAATGTGGTTGCTCTATATTCAGTCTGGAAAATTACTTGAATAAGATTTTATTTATACCTTTCCAGCCAAATTATGCCAAAAAACATCAGAAAAACATTATCGAAAGAGTTTTATTGAATTGAAACAAAAGTCTGAACTGCTTGTAGTTTTCTGTTGTTTTTTTTTATATCAAAATAGAAATCTCAGATAAACTATTTCAATAAATCAAATTAAAATAACGTAAATGAAACATCATCTACAGAAAAGTGACAACGACTGTTCTCTTTGGTGTCACGACACCATTTCAGATTTTTTTTAAAGGAATTTGTCAGACAATTCACAGGTTAAAACTTAAGCTATGTAACGATCTCAACAGGACAAATCTTGTGTGGAAAATCTTTTGTCAGACATAACTAGTAAAGATATTAAGTGAATATTGCTTTAGTGGCATGATGAAATATAGAGAAGTTACTTTCTTCTAACTTAATGATGATTTAATTTGTAGACAGACATACAGAAAATGGCGAGAATGTCCACAGAGAAATATGATTCATTGCAATTTTACAAATATCTATGCAAAAAGATTGGATCTGATAAAGTCGTGAGAATTAGAAGATTAGCTTTCTGTATTTCTGACATTTCACAGTTATCTTGAGATGAACAGATATCTAGTGGGAGTAAAGGTGAGGGACTAGATTTGAAAGGCAGTGATATGGATACAATGCATATTGATACTATCTTTAAGGTGTATGAATCAGAAACAGAAGTCGATCCTGATGAACCGACCGTGCCCGTAATTATGAATACCGAAGAAACCCAACCATGTTTTACACAATTACGTCGTCTAAATAATAATCACCAGGCATATATTTCGCTACTTATTACAATTATCTACAACATGTGGCAAAATACTCATCTTGGGTGTATGCTTTCAAGTGAACAGTATAAAATGTTTTATTTGTCGTCTATTGCGAATTTCGGACTCAAAAATATTTTGCAAATTCATGGTCCATGTTTATCAGATACCAATGAAATATTTGATTTCGCAAATTGCCTGAAATGTGACCGATGGATTGTTCAAGCACAGCCATGGATTAATAGGCCACGTACGACTTGGCCTTCACCGGAAATCGTTTCCAAAATTACATCTTTTGGAGTGTTATTTGTTCCAATTGGCAAAAAAGGTTCCGTAAATGAAAATCTTGAATGGCGAATTTCATTTTCTGTAGCCGAAAAGTTTCTTATATTTTCTTTCAATCATACACAACTATTATGTTATGCTCTGTTAAAAATCATGATGAAGGAAATTATAGAGAAAGAGACAGCTTTGAAAGGTTTATTGTGTTCATATTTCTTAAAAACATTGTTGTTTTGGATTTTAGAAGAAACTGACCCAAACTTATGGCGACCAGATAATATAATACCTTGTTTTAAGGCATGTCTACAAAGGCTAATGTATTGTGTAAGCTATTCAATATTGTCACATTATTTTATTCCCGAAAATAACTTATTCTACTCAAGGTTCAATGCTATGAACAAAAAGAAATTAGAAACCATACTGAAGAAATTATATGAGCAAGGAATTAATTGTTTTGCTTATTCTGAGACCCTTAAAAATTACCAAAGTCAATCCTTTAACATTCCTGAATCTTTAACAAGCGGAAACGTCATCAGAACAGTACAGAATGCACCGGCATTTTATAATCATGGAAACATTAAGGAAGTACTATATCATTGTCTACATCATTCTAGAACTCGCTTATCTGAAGATTTGTTTGCTTTGTATTTATCAAAGGCATGTCGGTTTGCTCCAGATGCTTCAAAATATCTATTTTGCTCAGAAAACAAAGACCAATACTACAAGTACAAATATGATATTAGCAATTTATTGATAGGGTTACAATCAGATGCAGTATCAGGGTGGCTTAAATTAGCTTCTTACTTCTATGTTCATAAAAATTACCGTACCTCATTAAGCGTTATAAATTATGCGTTGCAGAAATACACAGATGAGAAAATCTTTATTGGATTAACCTCATCGGAGTTTTCATTTGCCCATAAACAAAAGCATCAGTTGAATCTGATGACAAAGGAGTACACATGCATCCAAAAACAAGAGCTGCGTTTGATGAAAAAAGAAAAACTTTATACAGTATTAAAAACATTAATAATTGAGGCACTTTCATTTAACTTGAGGTCGTTAATAGTTCCACAAGAATTACAACTAGATGCCGAAGAACTGAATTTGTATCATCCTTTATCATTTGCACATTTTCTCAGCTTCTTATGTTACTACCATCTGAAAGACAATATATCGTGTAGACAACAACTTTCATTTTTAATAACGGATTGTATTATTGGTAATACAAATTTTCCTATTTGTAGTACAACTATCATGTGTGGCATAGCTCACAAGCTAATTGGTGAGACATACTTTGCTAGACAAATATTTCAAGCAATAATTGATCAAGCACCATGGTTATCATGGTTATCTAATTTCATGTAATATTGAGATGTTAGTTTTGATGTAAATTTGGTTATTTTTTTATTTATTATTATAATCAACAGACATTACATATCATATTTGCCTGTTTTCATAAATTACGGGAAAAGTCCATATTTTGTATAAATCATAACTGCAACAAATTTATGGAAAAGACAATTATTTGTATAACAATTTTCTTTTTAATTAACTAAGATTGTTAGATAAATGCAACTAATAACACTGATAGTTCCGAACTGTTAAGGGTTAATTGGGGGAAATTAAAAAGAGGTTCATCTAGCTATACATTTAACCAGGCTTAATCCAACATTTTCTGCATACGAAAATGCCTGTACCCAGTCAGGAATATGACAGCTATTTTGATGTGTTTGGGGCTTTTGATTATGTCATGTGATCAGGGACTCTCCGTTTTGAATTTTCCTTGGTGTTCGGTATTTTTGTTATTTTACTTTTCAAAGCTTTATGGCTGGAAATTTTGCATTTAACTTATTGTTCTCACACATGGCGCTAGACCTTGCCTATAAGTCGGTACCCCTTCCTGAATCAATTAGTTTATTCCAAAACTACATGACTTATAAACGAGTACTTATGGTAATAGAACTGGCCATTTACATGAAGGTACTTTGTCATTACTGTTACTTGTCATAGAAACGGGTTTTTTTACAACATGCTCATAGTAGATATATCATGGGCTAGGTGTTAATAACGTTTTTTGCAAGATACTTTTCTTCCCTTTTCAACAAAAAGCAAAAACCTATTTTCTATTCCATTTTTTGTTGAAGGCCGTACGGTTACCTATAGCTGTTAATTACTGTGTCATTTGATCTCTTGTGGAGAGTTGTCTCAGTGGCAATCATACCTCATCTTCTTTTTTATATTATATTATGTATTTATGTATGAATGATCTTGTGTTTCTTTCTACTGTATTCCTGTCATGTCATATTGTTATTTTAGCGGTATTTTTAAAACATTGTCATATAAGCAGGAGGTTTGGCTAGCCATAAAACCAGGTTCAACCCATTATTTCTTTACCAAGTCAGGATGGCAGTTATTATCAAATAGTTCGTCTCTATGTATGTTGGGTTTTGTTTTTGTTGCAGTTCAATATTTCTGTTGTTCCGTTGTTTTCCTCTTATTGTTGATGTGTCTCCCTCGGTTTTAGTTTGTAACCCGGATTTGTTTTTGATTAATGGATTTATGACTATTAAGGAGGCTCGCGGGTATAAAATTTTCAAAAAAAGTTAAATATTTATTTTTCATTACAAATTTTATTTATTACCTTAGGCAGTTGTTACTTTATCATATGGTACAAAAATCATTCCAAAAAAAATAAATTGTGTTGACCCCAGGTGAATTTTAAAATGTAGATATCATTGAAAAAGCTCCAAATTATCTCCCTTTGGTGCAAAAATGCCATTTTTGGCATTAAAATTTAAATGTCTGTTTTAACTCAACGGTTTCCTATATTTTTTATTGTTGTTTTCGAATATGCTGTACATAAACTAAATAATAGTAAAATTTAAGCGATTTCTGTAATTTAGTTCTTTTTTAATTTCGATATTACCTCTATTTGTCCTATTAGTTCAACAGAAAAAAAGGACATTAACAAAAATATATGCTTCTTTCAGAGGCAGATTGTGAGCGTTAATGAACGGTGACCGCATTTTTTTATTTCATTTTTCTATTAAGTATAAGATAAAGTTCATTTATAGAAACATATAGCGAAATCTTATATTAAATTAAAAAAAAATGATTTAGACCCGCGAACCTCGAAAATCAATAAACAGCGGTATACTACTGTTGCCTTTATTTATTAAAAGAATTCAGCTAAATAAAAATATTATAAGGTTGCAGCATCCGAGATAAGTATCTCTGTTTTATTCACAACTCTTAAAACCATATCCGATAGTTTCGTTGTCAGTTTATCAAAAAATGTATCATTTAAAATTTCATTGACTTAGTTGTTGCATTATAGGAGATATGGACAGCAAAGGAAAACCTCATTTAATGAAATCAAAATGTGTCAAAGTTAACTGTCTGGAATATCTTTGCAAACAAATGTACAAACTTATTATGATTACTACATCAATAAAATGATGTGATTTTAAACAAATTATTCATGACAATAAAATGTATAGAAAGCGTGATATTATTTATATATATTGTAAATATCAATTTGTATATTTAATTTGTCAACTTGTTTTAAATATTAGTACATGTACAGAAAAAATAAAATAAAACAAATATCAAAGAAAGGTTCTTTATTCATGCATCTATTTGCAATACTGCATCAATTAGTTATTCAAAATGAACAAATATTCTATAGGAGAAAATCAACAGGACAGCACCCTATCGACACCTCCAACAAATACAACTATGAATGGATATGTGGGGGTATAACATAAAAGGTAGCAACCTACCAAAAACAAAGCAAATACAAATGAATGTAAATGTAGAGAATAAATCAACGAGACACCAACTTATCAAAACCTCGAAAACAAAGGAGTTTCGATGGAAATATAAGACACTAGTCTACGAGACAACGACCTTACAAACCCTCGAACAACAAATATGATTATCAATGAAAATAAAGGGTAAGGGCAATGAAACAGCAACCTGCCAAAACATCCAGCCAATATGGCTATGCATTGGGATGTGCGATATTTAAGTCTATGAGACAGTAGTCTATCAGAACTTTCAACAAATATGACTCGCAATGGAAATGTAAGGTATTAGTCTGTGAGAAAACAATCTAACAAACCTCCGACTATTATGACTATGAATATACATGTCCGTATAGGGTTTAAGTCAATGAGACAATAACCTACTAGAACCTCCAACCAATATATGTATGAATGGGTATGCATAACAACAACAGCAACCTTATTGTACCAAAACCTCTAACTCATACATATATGAATAAAAGAGGTAATGTATTGTATAATTTAAATAGACAGCAACCTACCATAACCTCCAACAAATATGACTATTAATGAAATGTGGAGTATCAGTCATTAGGACAACAATCTACCTTAACCGCCAATAAATATGACTATGAATGAATAGGACATCAACCTACAGTATCCTTCAATAAAGATGACAATGCATGGACATAAGACAGTAGCCTATTGAAACCTTCAATAATTTTAATTTCACTGGAAATTTAAGGTTTTAGCCTATTGGATAGACAACTAACTGAACCTGAATGATATATGACTATGAATGTACATGTAGGATATACATCAATAGGACAGCAACCTACCAGAACATCCAACAACTATTGGTATTGATAGAAATATGAGATATAATTCTACGAGACAGTAGCATGAGTAGCCTATCGAAACGTTCAACAAATATGTCTATTTATAGAAATGTAACAAATATGACAATGCATTCATTGAAATATTGGGTATAAGTCAATCAGACAGCAACCTCCAAAAAACTACAACTAATGTGACAATAAATGGAAATGTGGGATATAAGTCAATGAGACAGCAATCTTCCAAAAACTAAAACTAGTATGACTAATAATTGAAATGTTTGGTACGAGTTTATGAGCCAGCAACCTACACGAACCTCCAGCACATTTTCGTATTCATTGATAGGTGGTATACATTAATGAGACAGCAACCTAACAGAACTTCCTACAAATAATAAATGGAAAGTAAAGGTATAAGTCAATGAGATAGCAAACTACCAAAAAAACTCCAATTAATGGGATTAAAAATGGAACCTAAAAGAACCTCCAACAAACATACAGTGGAGATCACTTCTAACCTCTCATTAGAACTGTCAGAATAATCTGTCATAGAACTGTTCTAACCTGTCCTAGAACAGTTCTAGCTAGAACTGTTCTACCCTAAAACTGTTCTAGGTAGAACTGTCAGGATCAGTTCTAGGTAGAACTGTCAGGATCAGTTCTAGGGTAGAACTGTCCAAATCAGTTCTAGGTAGAACTGTCGAAATCAGTTCTAACCGTAGAACTGTCAGCAGAATTGACTAAATCAGTCAGGACTGTAGAACAGTTCTAAATGACGTCACTACAGTAAGGGCACTTTAGAATTAAGAAGAAATAAATCACTTCCAATTACTTTGCTATTTAATAGCAGATTTTCTATATTTTTTACTAATCAAACGTTACATGTACACATATCGAAGTGAATTGAAGGTTATCCAACTCATCGGAGAAACATTTTTATAAGATTGCATAGAAAACATCATTGTTTACGTTTCTTCGTTCCCCGTCTTTAACAGTCTCTTCATAAAACTCAGCATTTGATTCATGGAAGTTTAATCTTAATTTACCTTGTTTACCTTGGATTTACATTCATGATTTAAGATTCTGTTTTGACAAATGTTCAAACGAAAATTGTACAGTGGATGAATTATGGGATATTTTAACGAAAAAAGTGTTGTTAAACGTAAAAAAACTATGTAGGCTACATTTGCATTATCTCGTAAATAATCTGGGAGTGTGGAAGTTGGAAGTTGGAACGTCAGAAAAATATACTCAATGTGAACATGAATGAAACATTTGCCACTGGACTTTAGGCTACAACCAAAACCAATCATTTTCCTCCTTCAAATTATTCCAAGAAGAGAACTTCTCATACATGTACTTTTCATTTTAAAATAAAGTATATGAATCAGTCATGTAGTGTTGGATGATCCCGTTAAATAGTTTTGTTTAAAAAAAAACCATCATGAACTACACTGACTTAAAAAGTCACTTTTGTGACGATTCATTATTTAATAATTTAATTTTGGATGTAACGGGTCACTGATTGGCTGACGTTATTTTGTTATCAGCCCATAGATAAAAGTTAGTCATGTGATCGTATCGTCATCAACGTTTTTTCATTGTTTGCCAAGGTTTAAATTGGAAGTTAGAATTAAATTATAAGAAATGACTAATATTTTTTTCTGTCTATTTGAAATAACATAAAAAATGTGGTGCATGCACACTGTTAAAAAAACCTGCTACCCGCATTATTCAGTGTGCACCAAATTTTTTATGTTATTTCTTCATAGACAGAAAAAATATTACAGTCATTTCTTAATAAATAATAATATTATCGATACAGAGAGGAAATAAGGGCTCGCTAAATCGATTTTGAAATTTGGTATTGTCTTTATCATGCAGTATCTATCCTGACATAGAAATATTATTGGTTTACAATGAGGCCATACATGTATTTATTTTCATGATGAAGTATATATGTTCAGTTTTGTTTGATGTGGTCAAATAATGTTGTTATTAAAACAACTCAGTCTGATATATCGAAACTACTGAAATTTGTTAGCAATTCAATATTTTGAATATAAAGAGGACATGCTGTCATTTGAATTATACAATCCATCGTGATCGGTTGTAGTCTGCTTTTTGGTCCGGTTGTTGTTGCTTTGACACCTTTCGCCATTTCCTTTCTCAATTTTATAAGTGATTTACTATGCAGCTATATAATTATCTAATAAAGTGTAAATATAGTCAGTTTTGGTTGCTGCAGACACACAATTTTGTTATACCAGTCTGTCTTCGGTATGAAACCTACTGAAATTTGTTTATGATGCAATATTTTGATTAAAAAGAGGACACGCTGACACTGTTAATTGATGCAAAAGAAATTAGGTGTTCCAATATTTCTATCATTTGTGTTATACAATCAATTCTTACATAACAATATAACAGATTTACTATGCAACTAAAAGAGTTAACGGTACATAAAAAAGAGCAAATATGGTCAGTTTTGGCTGATGTAGTCATATATGGTCAGTTTTGATTGATGCTGTCAAATATGGTCAGGTTTGATTGATGCAGACAAATAATTTCAGATATGAAATCTAACGATGTTTGTTTCTGATGCGATATTTTGAATAAAAGTCATGAAAGAAGGAAATGCACTCTCAAACAATGATTTTTTTTTTTGTTTGTGGTCTTTAATTTCCAATATTGCAGTTATTTATATACTACACTCCCTCTTGACCTAAAACTATAACTGAAGTACTGTGCAGCTATATAGACTTGCATAAAAAAAGCAGATATGGTCAGTTTTAGTTGATGCGGTCAGTAGATTTTATTACACAACTCAGTCTAAAGTATGAAAACTACTGATATTTGTTTACGATTAAATACTTTGAATAAAAAGAGGACATGCTGGCACTATAAATTCATGCGAACAAAGTTTTGAGGTCATCATTGGTCATTGTTTTCCAATATTGCTGTAACTTGTATATTCCAGTCCCTCTTGACCTAAAATTATATCTGAATTACTGTGCAGCTATATAGATTTGCAGAAAAAAAGAGCAAATAAGGTCAGTTTAGATTGATGTGGTCAAAACATTTTATTACATGACTCAGTCTGAAGTATGAAAACTACTGATATTTGTTTACGATTCAACATGTTCAATACTTTGAATAAAAAGTGGACATGCTGGCACTTTAAATTCATGCGAACAAAATTTTTAGGTCATTGTTTTCCAATATTGCTGTAACTTGTATATTACAGTCCCTCTTGACCTAAAATTATAACTGAATTACTGTGCAGCTATATAGCTTTGCAGAAAGAAAGAGCAAAAAAGGTCAGTTTATATATAAAAAAGAAGATGTGGTATGATTGCCAATGAGACAACTATCCACAAAAGACCAAAATGACACAAACATTAACAACTATAGGTCACTGTACGGCCTTAAACAATGAGCAGAGCCCATACCGCATAGTCAGCTTAGATTGATGCGGTCAAAAGATTTTATAACCCGACTCAGTCTGAAGTATGAAAACTACTGATATTTGTTAACGATTCAATACTTTGAATAAAAAGAGGACATGCTGGCACTTTAAATTCATGCGAACAAAATTTTGAGGTCATTGTTTTCCAATATTGCTGTAACTTGTACATGTATATTACAGTCCCTCTTGACCTAAAATTATAACTGAATTATATATAATTACTGTGCAGCTATATAGATTTGCAGGAAGAAAAACAAATAAGGTCAGTTTAGATTGATGCGGTCAAAAGATTTTATTACACGACTCAGTCTGAAGTATGAAAACTACTGATATTTGTTTAAGATTCAATACTTTGAATAAAAAGAGGACATGCTGGCACTTTAAATTTATGCGAACAAAAATTTGAAGTCATTTTTTTCCGATATTGCTGTAACTTGTATATTACAGTCCCTCTTGACCTTAAATTATAACTGAATTACTGTGCAGCTAAATAGATTTGCAGATAGAAAGAGCAAATAAGGTCAGTTTAGATTGATGCGGTCAAAAGATTTTTGTATAACAGGTCCATCCGAGGTAAGAAAACTACTCGTAAACAGATATCACATTTGTTTAAGATTCAATATTTTAAATTAAAAGAGGACATGCTAGTATTATAAATTGATTGCAAATAAAATTTTGAAATCATTAATGTTTGCCAATATAATTGGTATCCTTGCCTTAAAATAAACTGGATTCCTGCAATGTGCAGCTAAAAGTATATAGATTTATATGAAGAAATCAAATATGGTCAGTTTAAGTTTATAGTGGATCGATGGCAGATCCAGAGGGGGTGACCCCTTTTTTGGACGATCAATGCATTTGAATGGGGACATATAGTTGGACCCCCCCTTTTTTTTCCTGGGTTGGGACCCCCACCCCCTTTTAAAACTGCTGGATCCGCCGGAACAACGTATTACATTATAGATGGTAAGATAATTTTGTTATTTAAAACGAGCCATCCTGACTCCCGGAATGACAAATGTAAAACAATTGAAATAATAATGCCCCCTCCCCCATATTAACGGCCTAATTTATGTTCAAAAAATGAAAGAAAAACAAATAATTTATGTAATACATCAACAAAAGAAAATCACTGAATAACAGGCTCCTGACTTGGAACAGTCACATACATGCAGAATATGGCGGGGTTAAACATGTTCTCTTGCCGACGAAAAATTTGAAATAAAACCGGCAAAATAGCAAAACTCTTTATAATATTAATCGCTATTTTGTCGAAGCCTTTATATTTAGTCAAAGATTTCTTAAAAATTATAAATCAATTCTAGCCGTAGAATTTATAAATCAATTTTAGCAGTAGGATTTATAAATCAATTCTAGCCGTAGAATTTATAAATCAATTCTAGCCGTAGAATTTACTGATAAATCAATTCTAGCCGTAGAATTTGTAATCAATTCTAACCGCAGAACTGTTCTAGAAGTAGAACTGACCAAATATTTGGTCAGTTCTAGGTAGAACTGTCAGGATCAGTTCAAGGGTAGAACTGTCAGGATCAGTTCTAGGTAGAACTGTCCAAATCAGTTCTAGCTAGAACTGACCAAGTCAGTTCTAGCTAGAACAGTTCTAACCTAGAACTGACTAAAAGGTGTCAGGCTGACAGTTCTACGTACTGTTCTAGAACAGTTCTCCTGACAGATTCTGACAGATTTAATGAGAGGTTAGAACTGATCTCCACTGTAACTATACTATAACTAAAAATTAATGCGGAGTATAGGCCAATGAGACTGCAACCTTTAAAATTCTCCTACACATATAACTAAGCATGGGAATGCGGGTTATACAATTCTATGAGATAGCAACTTCCACCAAATATGTCACAAGTGTCCAAAGTTGCCCCTCAACGTACTTACATGTATCATATAAACCATCCATACTTTCGGTACTCGTTGGCACGTCCCAATTGCAAAGTTGTGAGCCAAATCTAGCTCATTTCAAAGGTGTTTGTTCTGACCATCACTCACATAGATATCAACCTGAGATCCGGATCCGTTTAGACAACTAAGTGGTCAAAAACAAATTATGTCATGGCTTTCCATGTCAAACAGACATTCGGCAAGTCCCTACGGCAAAATCTTGAACCAGACATTTGTCATTTAAAAAATATTGACCGGGGGCATTGGCCACTTACATTTTTTAAATATCGTCCAGGGATCTGGGCCCATCTTGACACCACAGAGATCCAAAGTTGCCCCTCAACGTAATTTTCATATAAACCACATAATTATTATACTTTCGTCACTTTTCGCCAATGCAAGTCCCTGAGGCAAAGTTCTGAACCAGATCTAGCTCATTTCAAAGGCAGGAACCAAGACCATTTTTAAACCTAAATATCTTCCTTGCATCCGTGCCCGTCTAGACACCACAAGATGTGTATAATTTCTGTGTCTAATTCATGTGCGGTACTCCTCGGCAAGTCCCTAAGGCAAAGTGCTGATCTTGATCTAACTCATTTCAAAGGTATTGACCGAGGCTATTCTCAATGGAAATATGTTGCATGGATACGGGCCGGTCTGCAAACCACGAGTGTCTAAAATTGTCAAAATGTAGTTTACAAAATTATGTTAAAAATATATGAATTTGAAGCGAGATGGTGTATCAAATATTTTTGCTTTTTGCTTTTTCAGAACAAAACAGTCAACTCAAAAACGCGTGATCGTTAAAATGTAAACCCTTGTTTTCTCTTTTGATACGATTATTGGTTTTTTTTGTAGGTCCCCCCTCAATTTTTTTTTTTAATTAAAATATATATTGCTGCTTTTAAAATATTAATCAGTATAATTCTAATATTAGAAAACCGTTGGAATATCAAGAATTAAACATTGAACTAATTCCAAAACTAATGAGATTACTGTGAGTTTTTCTAGCTCAGATTGAGAATAAAAAAATATATAAAGGCTTTTAAGTCAATTACAGAATAATGAATTTATATATCATTTTGCATCTGCTGAGTCCAACCATATATATGCCACGAGGTAGTTCATTCAGTATATTTCGACCTTTTTTTATACGGTCCCTCTATTTTGTTAGTCATTGTACAGGTGACTTTTCGAAAATGTCTATAATAATAATTGACTTTTTTTGACGATCTGGGTTAGTTTGAAAACTTTTGACCACGCATTGAATATATTCTGGTTGACTAATGCATCTTTAGTGAACATATTCGTGCCAATCATCTTTATCAACAATTTTACTGACATATTTGACAAAGAAATTTTACATTAACTAAAGAGCCTGTGTCGTTCAGCTTGGTCTATATACATATCAAATACAGCACAATCTCCGACACTGTACACGAGAATAGACTTCATGACAAAAATCTCTATTTTTTTTTTATCTTGTATTACTGATCTTTTAGTTTGTTTAGTTTCTCTCTAATATTTTCTTTAGTTTTTGCTCAAAATACAAAATACGAAAGAGAGTAAACAAAATACTCATTTTAGATTCGATGAAGAGTGACAGTCTAAAAACAATATTGACAGGAGCCTGTAATTCAGTGGTTGTCTTTTGTTTATGTGTTACATATTTGTTTTCGTTCTTTTTTTTTCTTCCTAAATAAGACCGTTAGTTTTCTCGTTTGAATTGTTTTACATTGTCTTATCGGGGCCTTTCATAGCTGACTATGCGGTATGGGCTTTGCTCATTGTTGAAGGCCGTACGGTGACCTATAGTTAATAATGTTTGTGTCATTTTGGTCTTTTGTGGATAGTTGTCTCATTGGCAATCATACCACATCTTCTTTTTTAAAGTTTGTCTGTTCGATAGATCTTGCCTTGCTGATCATTTTTGTGATTTAAAGTGTCTAGTTATACAAAATAATTCAAATACTATAAGGCATAACGGGAACAATATTTTTCTCTAAATGTCATAGTTTTCATGATAATAGGCAAAAATTAAAAAAAATAATGGTAAAACTTCTAACTGAAGAACAATCACTAAGAATTAAGAAATAAGAATTTGTCTAACAGTGTTGACGTATATAAACTATTGGTAGAGCTCATTATTTCGAACATATTTATTTTCTTCAGTTTTTAATTTCATAAGTTTATCTTTATCTGCTATTGTACGTTCTCGATACAGAAAACTGCTTGCAATACATTCATATTCCCGAACACATAGATTTTGTACATTTTAATCGGTCACCCACCAATGAGTATCTTCATGGGGTTTTTCATTATGTGATAACTTGGCCGGTTTTATGTTGATTATTTGAATACCAGACTAAATATTTCATTATCATTTGATTTTCTTGATAATCTAGGGACCTGTATTTTTTATTTATTTGATTTTGTTGGCAACAAAATTGTGATTATGTGATTACTTTGACACCTTCATGAGGGGTCTTACGAATGTAGTGTCATTTCAAGTTATATAAGTATATGGAGGGTCTGGATTGCGTTAATAGACAGAAAAGGAAAAGGGATGAATTGAGGGGGTGATAAGCCAAACAATAAAGAATAGAGACTAATTGGGTGTAAAAATATAAAGAATATACTAGAATAATGTGCATTTGAAAAATAAACATTTGAGTTTGAGAACAATTGTTTAAAAAATTCTTAAGAATGAAAGACCCCACACAAACGCTCAACTATCAACAGACTTCAATATTAACGAAGGTATTGGTGGGACAAAAAAGCATATCGATTACTATGGCGTGTACAAGGGATGTTGTAAATAAAACGACTAATAGAGTCGGAAGCAAATACCCAATGTCTAGTATTATAAACGACAAACATTCAATGACGATAGAAAATAAGACCGACTCCACTTAAAATATCACAGTAAGAAGATTTGTTATAATTGCCAAATAGACAACTCTCCACAAGAGACCAAATGCCACAAACATCAACTATAATAGATCACCATACGGCTTTCAATAATGAGCAAAATCCATACCGCATAGTGACTGCCATCTTTAAAAGATCTCGATACGACAAATATAATGATATAATTACATAAGATGTATGTTTCATTATAATACTTTATTCTGTTTGTCTAACTGCACATCACGTGTTATTCCGTAAGCAATTGCATCACTCAATAAACTTTTCGTTCATGACAACACGTGGTCCCACAATAAAGTGCACAGGTAAATACAATTAAAAAAAATATAAAATTCATGTTTTTATGATTATAGCTAAAAAATGTAATTATAAGCATTGAATGCTTCTTTTTGTAACTTCATAGGGTTGTAAAAGCGTTGACCGGTCGCTCATTTTTAGAATCGCTTCATACAAAATGTACTTCGGTCAACGCTTTTACAACCCCAATGAATTAACAAAAAGAAGCATTCAATTCTAAAATAACATAAAATCAGTACAATCGGATACTTCGATGACTTACTATAATCCTTCTTATATTGATATAAATGCCATTTCTGTATTATATCAAAATATAGACATCTGCAGTCGATTATTACTATATACATGTGCTTGTAACTTATTTGAAAAAAAAGATCTGATTAAATTATCGGTCACTGGTGTGAAATTTAAAAAAGATCTATTTTTCTGAGGCCACACAAGTATAATTATGACAAGCGACGAACAAATTATATAAATGTTCGTTTGAAAAGATAATTATTTGGAATGAGCAATTTATGAAATTTTCGTAATTTTGAAGTACTGGACATTAAACGCAATTTGGAATAATTTAAAATTATTAACTTCATTAGACATGGAACATTTGATGGTAATTTAACTTTTAATTGCACGTACATAGCAGGTGCCCTGTTATACATGTATTGACAACTGAGGTACAATAAAGGGGACATTCCGTTTAATTGGTTTTAGTGTTGGACATTAAGCGACATTTACGATAAGTGCATGATAAATTTCATCCTACGTACGACCTTTAGCGTTAATCAAAGTTTTTAAGCGTCATGAAATAAGTATTTAATTATGTTAAAAAAAAAATGAAAGTTTTTAACTGTCAAATCAAATTAAGTTCTTATTATAAGCGCGTAAGGCTGAAAACAGGCTGCGTTTAATTTCGTTGGTTTAAGTGCCGAACATTTAGTGTGTAACTCTTCGTCCCTCCTACATGTAACCTGAAGGGGTAAATGAAAAAGTTCAGGCTGAGGCGGCGTAAAGATAACATCAATATATCTAAAACCAAAGGTTTAAAATAAAAAAGAAGATGTGGTATGATTGCCAATGAGACAACTATCCACAAAAGACCAAAATGACACAAACATTAACAATTATAGGTCACCGTACGGCCTTCAACAATGAGCAAAGCCCATACTGCATTAAAAGGCCCCGATAAGACAATGTAAAACAATTCAAGCGAGAAAACTAACGGCCTTATTTATGTAAAATAATGAACGAAAAACAAATATGTAACACATAAACAAACGACAACCACTGAATTACAGGCTCCTGACTTGGGACAGGCACATACATGTACATAAATAATGTGGCGGGGTCAAACATGTTAGCGGGATCCCATCCCTCCCCCTAACCTGGGACAGTGGTATAACATTACAACATAAGAAAGACTACAAATTTTAAAGTTATAATATGTAACTGCATTGGCAGAAAAAGGCTGAATCCGGGAAGCTCGATAATTTACTTTTCATGCATTTAAGCATGGCTTTCCAACAAAATTTAATAACTTAATTCGATTACACTTAATATAGAAAATGCAAGGCTTTAATTTATGACATACTTCAAACCTAGTTACTATTAAACTTTTATAAGTTTTCAAAACAGCCTTATATAGACTACAAAACGGAATGTTTGTCTCATTGATGGTTCGTCAATATTTGTTTACATCAACCTCATTTGGCCTCTGGTGGTAGTTGTTTCATTGAGAAACATATCAAATATCCTAATTTCATAAACTGTTACAAATGAAATGTCCTAATGGAATGCACAGTTTTTGGAATCAGTTTCAATCCAGTGGCTGGTTTAAGGGGGTGGGGTTTGGGGGGGGGGGATCAGAGGCCCGAGGGACACAAGGGTATATGGTTTCCCTTCTTGAACTACGTGCACGGTTAAGGCATAGAGTTTTTCAATCTGCGGATTTTGACTTTCTGTCACCCCTTCAAAATTGTGTATCTTTATTAACAATCAAACATCTTTTAATTTACAAAAAACATTTTTTTTTCTTTATTTATTTGCTACATGTATTAGCCTGAGTGTTTCTCCATCGACAAAAGCATACATCGATTGTACATACAAGTAGTATAAATGTGAGACTGTGTAATGTCACCCGGTGCTGGGATGGCATTAATAGTCTTAGTTGTTTAGTCGTAACCTCGGGCATTAGGGATGATTAAGATAATTGCCCCAATCTCAGTAGTTATCAAAGTATGAAGGTGATTAAAGTATATGAAGGAACCATTTGATCTCAACTTTAGACCTACCATCATCATTGATCTCATTAGTTGAGAAAAAAGTGTCCACGAGTATGCACGCTGAACGTGCGTGTGCGTTGATTCTGACCTTGGCGAATAGTTTGGTAAGACATTTTACTTATATATTTTAAAATTCAATATTTTATTTAATCTAAATTTTAAACTTATTTTTTAATATGGCAGTTTTTACTTTGAACTGCCTTTTGATTTTTTTATATTTTTAGCTCTTTTTTTTATTGTTGTTGTTACACCCTGGAGCGAGTTAAATGTAAGAAATAAGAATAAAAGCAGGGGAATGCAGTAAAAGGCACAAAAAAAACAATGGTACAATTAAATGTTTTGTTTTTGTTTTAATTTGTTTCGATTTTCTTAATAACTTAATAACTTTGTTTCTTTTTTCTTTTTTTTTCTGTAGAGAAAAAGGGGGGGCTCATATTTGTCAATTTTTTATTATTCCATTTGGGTATATATTGGGTTGGTTATTAAATGAACGTGACAGCTAGAAGGTGCCAGTTATACTACATACATTTCAATTCCTTGATTGGTTTATTAATGTCCAGCGACGAATATTTGATACATGTACATTTAAATGTCGAAACAATCTATGAAATATCTGTCACAATAAAACATCATAATTAGTCAACGAACGGAATTAGGACAGAGTCGTACCATGCACTCTGACGGGAAACAGGCACAAATTGATATACCCCGGGACCATATCTTTCAACTTATTCAAAACTTTTGCAGACAAACAGCGATAAAGACGTATTTCTTGTCATTTGTCTATGATGAAAGGTCGGGACTCACTGTGTACATTCTATAATATAATGCATTCGGAACTAGGTTTTCAAAAAGGAAAAACAAGAAATCTGTTTTTTTTTCGTAATATGTACTAGACTGTAAGCTTAGATCTATGGTCTAAATTATGGTGTAAAGGAGTCGATTTTCTTTCAATAAGTACGTTGAAGATCTGTGTATTGACGAATAAGTGCATACTTTTTAACTGAACCTTTTCGCAATAACTTAAAGTTACAGACATACATACGTATCTTGTTTATACGTGAAAAGGGGGAAGCACGTCACGCCTAAGTACATGTAACACAGGTTTTTTTTGTTGTAAAACCAAAAAATTGCATGTTCAAAACCAATGTGTAGATACATTCTAATTTATGTTTCAATAAACTGACTGTTAATTCGGTTGTAAAATAAAGTCATAATCATAATCGACCTAAAGAAGATATGCAAAGATAGTATGCCGTGAAAAATTTCAATTTAGATTAATTTTCAAGATAAGAAATCAATCTTTTATCGCAAACATATTTCTAAATCTAACAAAACAAAGAATTAAGATAACATAAAAATGATTTCAACAGTACTGTTTTCTTTAATGATTTCGTTTTAAAAGAGGGACATTTCCGAAACGCGTTTCAACCTTTTTCTTTTACTCGTTGTATTTTATTCCAATGTGTATACCATAAGGTATTACCATTTTTTTTTTATAACTTTTATAAAGATCACAAATCCAAAACGTCTGAACAAAGCCCCGGTTGATGATAGATTGTTTGCAATGATTTTATATATACATGTATACCAATAGATATAGGAATACATGTATGTGGAATGAGTGCCAATGAGACAACTCTCTTCCAAGTCACTGGTATAAAAAGAGATAATCGTAACTGCAATTACGATTATCCCAATATGGAGACGGCAGATATAGGTAAAATCTGTACAGTCATTTTTCTCAAATGAAGCATGTTTTTGTCAATAGTTACTCAGCTGCAAGGTTTTTCTATACCATTATATCATATTTGAATCGTAACGGTGCACTGGAATTGGCTTAGAGCTTTGAAAATTGCCCTTGAAAAATTCGGGATGATAATCGTAACTCTATGGAATTTGTCTTGTTTGATAATCGTAATTTCTTTATCGGATAATAGTAACTGAAAAATAATTAATGTGTCTTTCAGCATTTCATTTGTATTTTGTGTGTTAAAATGCAAATGTCCACTTAATTGATGACATTTGTAACCGAGAGACTGGCTACTGATTTGAAGTTGATAACGAGCTGCAACCAACGACCGGTTGCAGATGTTGGCGATGCCAACATTGACGATGACTAGGATCTAGTCACTTGACTGAGAATACTCGCTTTAACTCCACTTGTAGAATTAGACACAAGTCCTATGCAGTAGTTAACAATTTAATGATTCAGGATGGAATACTGTACATGTTGTTTTACAAAATGATGTTTTTTAACACATTAAACAGATAAATACAAATTGACAAATCGAGCGGATGTTGCCAGTACGAAAGCCCGACTCTCACTGAAGTTTAGAACTTCAGAAAACATATTTAAATCAAGAATTAACATGGTGACAATTTCATAATAGAAACGAGATAACAAAATGATAATGAAACAATACGATAAGAATTAACAAAAGATTATAACAAAAATCTGTCGATTGAGCTTTTAGGCTAAATAGCGGCGTAATTGAAATTACTAGAGGATTAATTATTCTTTACGTAAGAAAACTTAAGAACTCTGTAAAGAAGAAAGTAAAATTTCATGTCTTTTATATAAACTATTGTATATTAATTTTCATAACTATGGTCTTAACTGTAAATGGATATCATTTGTAAAAACTGTTTTTGATACCTGTGGAATGTCAAATATCTGGTCGAATCAAATGTTAGATAAATGGGTAATCAAAAGTATTGAGTTGAAACTTAAAGACCAGTTTTTGCAGAATTGCCTAAGCGAAATTAACACTACTCCCAAATGCTTATGTTATAGAATTTTTAAAACTGATATTAAATTAGAAAGCTATTTTTCCAAATTGTCAATATATAATCAATTTTTATTGTGTAAATTTAGATGTGGAAGTCACCGATTACCTATCGAGACGGGAAGGTGGAATAACATATCAAGAAATGATAGGTTGTGCCATCTTTGCGAATCAAGTGACGTACAATGTAGGTGATGAATATCATTATGTTATGTCATGTAATGCTCTTACTCAAGAAAGAAAGAGGTTGTTACCAAACTATTGTACTCTTCGTCCAAATATTTATAAATATCAACAATTAATGAGCTCTAATAATCATATTGTTCTTGAAAAACTTTGTAGATTTATAAAAATTATAAATGTGAGGGTCACTCCTCCTGGTTAGTTTGTAATTTAATGTTTATGTTTGTATTGTTCACATGTGCTTCAATATTTTAAGTAATTGCTTATATATTCTCTGTAACTATGTAACTTGTAGTTTATGAGAAATAAAATTCATTCATTCATTCATTCATAAAGCTGTGACTTTATCTATTATTTACAAAAAGAATTATCTTGAAACAAATTTCTGACTTTGTGAAAATATACTTGACACTTAATTATTACTTATAATACAAAAACCTTTACAAAGAAGAATCGTTACATCATAATGAAATTACTTGGACGGACACATATTGCAAATCAAATGATTTCGATAAAACAATGAATAGTTTAACAATAAAATGACATTTTATGACCGAACAGTTTGTTAACGAAAGTTCAAAAGTATCATATTTATGAAGAATACCCTTTTCAAACAGTTCCAAATGAAGATGCATAATTTACACAAATTATCCCTATCACACATTAATGGAAAATAAAAATAAATGAAGAAACTTACAGGTTAATATCTAAGACAAATTTACTTATATATCTCAATTTATGGGCGTTTTTCAACAAAACCGTGATTTCTTTTTCCATCCACTTTAAAAAAAAATGTGTTTGATCTTGACAAGTGAGTTTTTGTACAGTAAGTACATGCAATTAGATTTAACATTTTTATGCAAAAAAAAATCTATTCTAAGAGGGTCTAATAAGCTGTTGATTCCTGAAGGATTCAAAATAACCAAAAATAGCATGTCCCTAATCGCCCAATTCAACATTCATTCTCAATGTTTGCAAGAGTTACAAACATAAGGGTCTTACAAAAGATTTTCGGCTTTTATAACAGCAGTTTAAATGTTGGAAAAAAAGAGCACATCATATAGACCAGAGTGATACCGTATTTTTTTAATGTCCACTACGAAACGGTTCAAATCTCCTTCAGTATCTGGTTTTAAAATAATGAATAGAATATCAGTGTTACTATTGAAATTTAGGAAGTTTGGGGGAAAAAATGAAACATGTGAAAATGTCCACTACAAAACGGTCACCTACCTGGAAGTAAAGCTAAACATTTATGTTCTTTTGTTTAGGTATAAATTAGTTATTCTCGAGAGCGAAGTCCTTTATGTGAAAATGTCCACTACAAAACGGTCACCTACCTGGAAGTAAAGCTAAACATTTATGTTCTTTTGTTTAGGTATAAATTAGTTATTCTCGAGAGCGAAGTCCTTTAAAGAAATATTTGAAAGAAAAAAACAAACATGTTTAACGTTCATTAATGAAGAAAAATTTCAACAGTCACAAGAAGTGCTGAACAGTAGTTTGAACGTATTGAAATTTCTACAATTAAAACTAAAAAAAAACATTGATAGATATACTCTATACATTCTAATGAAAATAAGAAGTTGACCTTCAGTTTAAAAAAAAATGTGATTGTTCAAAAATCTTTAGCACCACCACTCCATCTGACAGGGATATTAAAGACATGTGTTGACCCTTAACTTCCGTGCGCTCTCAATATGTGTATATGTCTTAGAGGGATGGACAGCCCTTTTTACAGGACGTCTGGACGTATGGATTGGGTCTTCCTTTTTACGTGAATTTAGAAATGAGCCTTTATTGTCGCGGTGATTTGGATTTATGCCTATCGAGACTCGGGAATTCATGATTAATTTTACAATATCCGGAAAATAATATTTCATTTTTTCTGGAATCAGGAATAACAATCCTCCAACCGCAACTCGTCTGACTTTCCAATCGTTTTTCTTTTTTAGTCTAATGATCTTATCATTATTATACGTGTTGTACATGTAATAAAAGCAATTGTAAAAAAAAAAAACTGTTTCTTATTGCAATCTATTAATTTGATTATTTACAGTTTGTTGTGTATGGACAAGACATAAATGATCTAATTGAGTCGGCAGCTAATTCAAGTAAGTTTGACTGTCCCTCTGGTATCTTTCGCCCCTCTTTTGTTTTCGTCTCATTCAGTATCAAATATGAAAACAGACAGAACTTATACAACGCTTATTTTTCTGATCCTCTTTTCACTAGAAAACATTTTTTTTAACTAATACCAATAATTTGTTTGTTATTATCATTCGTATTCAAAAAGTTTCTTGTATACATACAATATGGTAACAGAATTCAGAGATTTAACTTTAATTTACTTCAAAGTAAATTGGTGTCTATGGAAAAGACAAGCAGTGGATGGCACATGACATATTTTGTTTTCAAAATGTTTTCATCTATTTCATATCACAAATTCATTCTTTCTCGAAGTAAAACTGTATTTCTTTATTAACTGCAACAAATAAAGAGAAAAAAATACATAGAAAGCACTGAAACTTCATTGAAAAGGGGAGATAACTCTTCATTTTGTACACAATTTTGTTGCATAGTTAGTGAACTATAAAATCATTTACTAAGCCATCCACTATTGATTCAAAAATATCTTTAACATAAATATCCTTTGTATGATATAAACAGTGCATTGGAACCAAAAATTCAGTGGGAAAAAAATTATTTTGTGCCACCAGTATCATATAATCTGCCTGATATTTACTTGGACAGCCTCTTTAAAAATATTGTGTTGCTACCTCCTTATCATTAAATATATTTCTATAGTTAGTAGACCTGTGGTTTTATTGTAGGTGACGAATTCAATTTCTTCTATGATGCTAGTGGGGAAAACACTGTAATAAAATATGAATTAGATATCCTTGCCTATATTGATAAATGGAGTGAGGAGCAGGACATGTAAGTGTTGTAATCTTTAAGTCATATGAAACCTCAAATTAAAAAATGCATTTATGTTTTTTATAACTAGATGAATACATTTATTTGTCATTATGAAACTTATGTACATCCTTTTTTTTAAGAAAATTCTTTTATTTGTCCACATTTAGAAGAAGTTTACTTTGTTTTATTGCTTGCTTCCAGGAAGCAATTCGCCGACATATTTTCCGTATGCAAGTGACCTAAGCGTGACCCTTCTCGTAAAAATCCGATGGTCGCAATAAGCATGGATCTGTCATTGAAATTAACAATTATTTGATTGTTCATGTTATACACGTGGTCAATATCCATGCTTCTTTGTTGATTGTTTACTATAAGATTTCATCATAACATACAGAGACAAAAAAACAAAATGACGATTATACGATATTTTTGCGTAAGAAATTATTAAATAATGCACAGAAGACTAAGTTTATGATATACACATGCATTGGTTTAAGAATTGGATAAACATTATTTTTCACCAGTCATTCGTTTCGTATGACATTAAGACATATTCCATTGTGTGGTGCAGTAAAATTTGTATGCTTGTCCTTTTTGTCGAGCCTTCGACTTAAGTCGAAAAAGCGAGACTAAGCGATCCTACATTCCGTCGTCGTCGGCGGCTTCCACAAATATTCACTCTGTGGTTAAAGTTTTTGAAATTTTAATAACTTTCTTAAACTATACTGGATCAAAAAAATAAATCCATTTTTTCCGTATTTTACTTTTAAATGGATTTAGTTTTTCTGCCGGGAAACATTACATTCACTCTGTGGTTAAAGTTTTTAAAATTTTAATAACTTTCTTAAACTATCCTGGGTTTGTACCAAACTTGGACAGAAGCTTGTTTATGATCATAAGATAGTTAACTATCCAGAAGTAAATTTTGTAAACAAAATAAATCCATTTTTTCCGTATTTTACTTTTAAATGGACTTAGTTTTTCTGCCGGGAAACATTACATTCACTCTGTGGTTAAAGTTTTTAAAATTTTAATAACTTTCTTAAACTATCCTGGGTTTGTACCAAACTTGAACAGAAGCTTATTTATGATCATAAGATAGTATCCAGCAGTAAATTTTGTAAAAGATAACTCCATTTTTTCTGTATTTTACTTTTAAATGGACTTAGATTTTCTTCCTGTTAACATTACATAAAGCTTAAGTCTGCAGTTAAAGTTTTCAAAACATTTATTAGATTCATTAACTATCGTAGATTTTTTACCAAACTTCTTACAATCATAAGATAGTATCAAGAGGAATATTTTTATTGATTTTTTTCCTCATTTTTGTTGAGCCTGCGAATTACAGCAAAAGTAGGCGAGACACTGGGTTCCGCGGAACCCTTACAAATTTTTTGTGTTGTGACACCATTGTCTAAGTTAAAAAGAGGTTGAGTGAGGTTGGTACTCTCCATTAAATAATGTATGCCTTCAGGTTGTCAAATAGCGACTGGGTAGAAACGGAAACATGCATTGATTGATTGATTAATTGATTGATTGATTGATTGCTTGATTGATTGGTTGGTTGGTTGGTTCGTGCATGTCAGTTTTAAACATTAACTACCCTTATATATCTGCGGTTTTAATTAGTATGAATGATGCTACACAAAATATTTTATACTAAAACTGTTACTTCATGTTTCAGAATAGTTTATTTAAGTTTGTTACAAATAGGATATGAATGCTCGGAGAATCTCGCACAAATAAATGTACTAATATACCAAGTGTCAAATTCATTGGACATATTTACCTAAGCAGTGTTTGGCCCAAGTTTTGGGAATTTTGTGTCATAAACCCTCTTCAACTTTGTACTTGTTTGGTTTTATAACTATTTTGATCTGAGCGCCACTGGTGAGTTATGTAGACGAAATGTGCGTCTGACGTATTGCATTTAAAACCTGGTACATTTGATAATTATTTCCTATGATATTTTAACTGATAATCCTATTTAAACAATTTTTGTTTCTTTAAGGATGGCAGCTGGTGGCAATGCTATAAAAAAGAGAAATGCTCTACGAAACACTAACCGTAGATGGACTTCAAACACAATTCCCTATGAAATAAATGGTTATTTTTGTAAGTATTTATGCAATATGAAATATCTAATATAACCTGATTAAGTAAATCAAAATATGTAAAAATTAAAACAACAGTGCCTAATGTTAAAGCCTGTTCGTGTCATTGTTATTTTCCAATACATGTATAATATCATGATGTTGTCTGATTTTGACCGGGTTGTTGTCTCTTAAACACATTCCACATTGCCATTGTTATTTTCTATGTGATCTATACATGTAGGTGTGTAATTTAGAAACAGTCCTTTCAAAGTAATTTCTGATTGTGTTATAATTAATACATAAACTCGCAGTTCGCATGTTACGAAGAATTAAACATGCGGTGTATTCTTAGTACGTCACAAAGAACAGACAATTTATATGTCATATATCTATTTCTGTGTGTGCAAACTCTCTTCTTCTTGGTGTTGCATCGAAAATCACACACTGCGCATGTGATTTTGCGTCTGCGAAAGTTTTACAATTGAGAGAAGGGGTAAGCAACTTTCTGGATCCGTAAAAGTCCATTATATGTTACTGTCATACAAAATGAGATTGACATGTACATGTATCTTTACAATGTTCGATGAGAATTATATAATGTAAAATAGAAAAAAAAGTAAAACCTCAAAAGTACGAAAATTCAAAACGAAAAGTGCCTAATCAATTGGCAAAATCAAATGGCAAAATCATATAATAAAACACATCAAACAAATGGGCAACAACAATCATATTCCTGACTTGGTACAGGTATTTAATATATAGAAATGGTGGATTAATGCTAGTTTTAAACCGCTAAACCTCTCATTTGTATGACAGTAGCATCACATTACTTTCGGGTAACAACGACGTTTGAAAAAAAACAGACATTTTAGGTGAAATTGTCCAAAGAGAGGTACAGTAGTCATCGCTATGTCACAAGACCTTATCTACGTTTTTGAAAATATTACCCACAATGCATTAGATTCTGAATATGCGAAATTCGATGTTACATGTATATGAGAGATATCATTGAAGACATAAAATAACAAAGTATTTTCAATATTAAAGCTTCCAATGACCGTCGACAGATCACTGCTGCTATGAATGATTACAACACGTACACATGTTTAAAATTTAGACCAGCAACATATAACGACAGAAACAAAATCAGAATACAAAATGGAGGAGGGTTTGTTATAATTTTTTTATTAGATTTAGATAATGTTGTAATTAAATTTTAGTTGTTTTATACAATCGTATTATACATAGAGCGTAATTAAAGAATGACCGAAAAAATAACAACTTTCTATTGACTAGAAAACATGCTTGAGTTTCAAATTTTGTGCTTTTTGGATGCACCATCTTTATTTCTGCCTTACTATTTAAACATACATAAGTATTCATTTCAAAGTACAAACCCTAGTTAAAGAATGACAGCAAAATAACAACTTTCTATTGACTAGAAAAATGCTTGAGGTTCAAACTTTATGCCTTTTGGATGCACCATCTTTATTTCTGCCTTAATATTTAAACATACATAAGTGTTCATTACCCGTTTCTCTGAATATCTATATCAAGTTCTGTTTTGTTGCTGTTGTTAGTTGTTAGGATTAAATGTGACATGTATTGCGTTGAATTATGAAAACTTTGTGATTTTTTCCGAGAAAAGAAAAGCTAGGGATATTGGATGTCCATCAATGACCAAAAGTCAGTACATTACAGGCAAACAAAAATAACAAAAGCAAAGACTCAGCACTTTTGTTACTGGTCTTCGTCTTAAATTCACAGTGCGGCCTTCACTAATCACATGCATTTAATATGTCTTTTGTATTATTTATTGTTTTGGTGTTTGTTTACAGCTGTTCATCCTTTGTTGGTATGCAAGGAGGTGCACAAACTGTTTCACTGGCTTCGGGTTGTAGGATAGTAAGTTTATTTATTTTCATTGCTTCTGTTTGTAATTGCCTTTTTAATCTATACTTAAAATTGTGTAGATACATGTATAAGCAAGAAAAACAATTTTGTGTTTTGTAATACTCTACTCATTAGATTGCTTCACGTAGGATAAAGCTTCTTACTTTTTTTGTAATATAAATGTTTTGTAACCTTTATGTCCCTTCTTTGTTAATATTCACTTTGTCAACTATATGTCTCCATTCAAATGCATTGATCGTCCCAAAAAAGGGGTTCCAACCCCGCAACCCTCCCCCCCCCCCCCCCCCCCAGGATCCGCCACTGCTGCATAATGAATCGTTTACAGTAAAGAAAATTAAATCTCATACCAATACAAAATGTTTCCTGGAAATGGTTGAGACCTGAGTTATGACACATATCTAAAAACGTCGGTAGGACCAAATTCAAAAACACTAAGACATCCGCTTACTGGTTAATTCTTGCCTAATTGACGGTGAATCATTATGGAATATTATAGTTTTTTTCTAGTGTTCTGATTTGTTTATTTCAGAAACGTATTATAATACACGAGCTAGGTCATGCTGCAGGTTTCCACCACGAACAGACGAGACCGGATCGGGATCAATATATATCTCTCAGACTCAACAACGTACCGCCATCCGTCAGGTACAACTTCCAAAAGTATACATGGAGCATTATCAACGCATATGATGTACCATACGATTATTACAGTGTGATGCATTATGGGAGAAAGGTATTTTTTTAAACATGCGATTGTTATGGTGTTTGTAAGTTTAATTGAGCCGGATAGCTAAAAATTTATCAACAAGATTTCAGAAAAAGTGGACGTTAATAATTATAGGTAACCGTTCGACCTCCAACTTTTGGATCTCCCTAGTTCAAATGAAGTGGAGTTTTTACCAAAAATAATCTATACCATGGTACAGCATGCAAATGTGTCAAATCAATATCGCATAGTCTGCTATAAAACGTCCCGAGATGAAAAATTTGAAACTCGAACAAGAAAACTAGCGTTCTAATCTATAGCAAAACATTCTAGACAAACACATAGGACAGACATGAACAAACGACCACCTCTATACTATTAGTAATTGCTCCTTCTTACACCTGGTATAGATTTGGTTACATGATGAGGACCGAGACTTAAACTATTGGTTGTCATCAGCAAAACGATACTATATGTTATACTACAATGTCTTTTACGTCCACTTAAGGTGGTACCCAACACTTTCACTAAAATTAATTTGGCTAGTTTAGTTTTCATAAAATTTTGACAAAGTATTTACTTTGACCCTTTAACAAAAATGTTAAAATATAAAAAAAAAAAACCCGTTTTGTCAGAAAAATTACACTGGTTATATAGCAATTTGACAAACACCAATTTTGATCATTGAGAAGCTTAATAATTCTTTTACAACACAACGTAATTAAAACGTTTAGCTGACTTTACAGAGTTATCTCCCTGTAGTGTTAGGCACCACCTTAATAAAACTATTCGTAGGTGACTCTAAATCTTCAAGTAAAATAAGAAATTTTACGCGCGAAATTCAAGTGCCAGGTACAGTAAGTCATAGAAATAAAGACCTAACATCTTTTAAAGTTTTTTTTTTTTATTAAAATGGTGCTGTGTTATGCTACACTAAAAAATTATAAAAAAAAAAATGGTCGATACTTTTTGTTCAAAGATATTGTGCAAGGAACTGAGACATATAGATATAGGAAGATGTGGTGTGAGTGCCAATGAGACAACTCTCCATCCAAATAACAATTTATAAAAGTAAACCATTATAGGTCAATGTACGGCCTTCAACACGGAGCCTTGGCTCACACAGAACAAAAAGCTATAAAGCGCCCTAAAATTACTAGTGTAAAACCATTCAAACAGTCTAATCTATATAAAACCAGAAACGAGAAAGACGTAAATTACATAAACAAACGACAAATACTGTACATCAGATTCGTACCTGTTTATATATTTAGTGAAAAGGCGACGTTGTTATCCACTTTAAAAATGTTTATTTATTTCAGGCGTTTTCACACAATGGATACGACACTATCATACCAAAAGATTCAAAATTTCTAAACGTTATTGGAAAAAGCCCTGGATTCAGTTTTAGTGACGTAAAACTGCTGAATATTATGTATAAGTGTGGAGGTATGTCATTAAATAGTGATTTTAAAAACACAAGATTAGATTGAAATTGAGAATGGAAATGGGGAATATGTCAAAGAGACAACAACCAGATCAAAGAGTAGATAACAACCACCGATGTTGTTTCATTTGTGGTATACATTTTTCTTCCGGTATTCTCAGTTTTTTTAAATTATTTAAATTTCCGATTTTGGAGTTTGTATAATAGCAGACTCGCATAAATAGAAGTGTCATATTGAAAAAAATAATCAAATTCCGGAAAAATATCGAGTGACTGTATGATTGTAAGCCGGTTCTTTTATGTCCAATGTAAAATATTCCATGCTTGTTATACAAGGGGGAGGAGGGTCCAGATTAACATGGCACTTAAATACAGAAATTAGAAAGTAAAGTAAAACAACAAAAAATAATAAAGAATGTGGTTATTTTATAAGAGATTGTAGGAATAATGTTACCCTTACTGGAACCTCTTGAATGTCATTTTCATGTTTATTTACAGATAAATGTGGTAACAAGAAATGTTCTGGTAACGGATTCGTTGGTAAGGACTGTAAATGCTATTGTCCAGGAAATCCAGTTAAACTGTGCTCTGGTGGCGGAGGTGGCGGAGGCGGAGGCGGTGGCGGTGGTGGTGGTGGTGGCGGCGGAGGAGGAGGAGGCGGTGGCGGATCAAGTGAGTTTAGTTTTTTACTTTTATATTCTATCTGATTAAATATTGTTTATGAACATTTTGTCAAAAAACAAAGAAACGACCAAATGAAGACATTGACGTGTTTGAGTTGATTGCATAATTAAGATTCGTGAAAAAAAAGCCGTTACAGTTTAATGTTGAAAATATATCTTATATATACCACTTACAGGATATACATAAGACAAAAATACACTATCATCAACATAGAAAATTTCATTTAAGAAAGAGAAACCATATCTTATTTCCAGCGTGTGAGCGTATTCAAGACAAGATGTCATGGTTTACACTTACTTTGTTCTAAAATTCAAATTCAAAAATCCACGCAGAAGACAGATGAACAAGCTTATTATGTTGTTTTGCCAAAATGTAAAATTTTTGACTGACCACCAAAAATTATAGTATATTTCATAATTCAAATTATTCACCTTTTTTCATTTTTCTTCAGAAATTTGTAAGTTCTTAACATGTTTGTATATTGATAAAAAAATGAATGTGATGTTTCATTCTGTTTATAACAAATATATTAAGCTTGCAAAGATGATAACACTAACTGTGCTTACTGGCAGAAGCAAGGAGAATGTACAAAGAGCTCTAAATATATGTCAGTTAATTGTAAGAAATCATGTAACAAATGTGGAGGAGGAGGTGGCGGCGGTGGTGGTGGTGGTGGTGGCGGCGGCGGCGGCGGAGGAGGAGGAGGTGGTACCGTAGGTAAGTACCGTACTCAACATACATTTCACATTGAAATGTGAGAACCAAAATAATCAGCATCATCAAATGAATTAATTGTTCAAGGTCAATTTTATTCTAATTTGTGATTTTAAACCTCCATCAAAGCTATTTTTTATAATCAAACGCGGGATATTAAGTGTGCACAACATTTTTATGTTTTTTTTTCGTAGACGTAAACAAATATTACGTACAGTAATTCCTTAATTGAACTTGAGCTTTCTAATTATTATGTATACATACTAATATCTTGTTATAGAAAGAAGAGTTATCATTGTCACAAACAATGCTCTTTATCATGATAGGCGGGTCCAGGTGGGTCGGGGACCCTGTGCCTACCCTTTATAAAAGGTTTTTGATCCGGCACTGTATATGTATGATTATGTCCGTTACAATATCAATTTAACCTAATATTGGAATACATTTGAACAGGATCATGCACAGATAAAAGTACCAGTTGTGCTTACTGGGCAAGGATTGGGGAATGTACGAAGAATCCGGGTTACATGTCGACTAGCTGTAAAAAGTCTTGTAATAAATGTGGAGGAGGAGGAGGAGGGACCGGTGGTGGTGGAGGGAGCGGAGGAGGAGGTTTGTATAAGAAAAGGGTTATAACACTATCGTCATCATCATCCTTTAACTTAATTTGATTCTGAATTTTGTGTTTTAACGCCAAATTTAAGCAATCCGCTTGTCATATTTCGTGGCGGCTAGTTTTTTTGTGGAAGAAGCTATTATATTATGGTAAACTTTCTTTTTTTAATGACTAAGGCAGCAACCATTTTTTTTTGGGGGGGCTATGTTTTTTGTTCTCTACAAACTTTTTTTTCGCCTTTGGCGAAGAACAATCTATTTTTTTGGCGACAAGTCGAAAACAATTTTTTCTTTCAATGTTAGCATTACATATAGTGTCAGATGAGGGTGTAACAAACAATTTTTTTTCTCGGAGACAAAAACAAATGATTTTTTTCTCCAAAAACTGGAAACAATTTTTTTTTTCAAAAAAAAAACATAGCCCCCCCCCCCCCACCCCCCAGAAAATCAAATGGTTGCTGCCTAAAGTTAATACGTTTATGTGATGTTCTTGTTTGCGGGAGGAAAGTTTGAGCTAGGGTATATTTTTGAGATAGAAAGAAAGAAATCTTATAGAATGGTTTCATTAAAATATTTAAAAGTTTTTTGGTGTATCGAAAAAGAGACGGAACAATAAATTGAAAAAAATACAGACTACATGTATATTCGAATGAATACATACCAATATTATTTATTTCAGGATGTAAAGACAGTAATAATAATTGTGCGTCTTGGGCCAGGAGGGGAGAATGTAGGAGAAACCCGTCGTATATGTTAAAGTACTGTAAGAAATCGTGTAACCAATGTGCAAGTAGAAGTGACACAGACACAACTGGTAAGACTATATTTCTGTATCTATTAAAGTGAAACCTGGCTTAACCGAATCCTGCACAAACTTAAAGACCTGTATAAAGCAAACATGTTTTTAAACCCTGTCATACAACAACATGCGTTGTGAACCTGCAAAACCGAGAATCGGCCAAAACCAAACAAGATCTTAAGTCCAGAAGAGGTTCGCTTTAAACAGGTTTAAATATTGAGATAAGACGATGCACGGTACTTGTCTATCCCAAATTCATGTATTTGGTTTTGATGTTATATTTGTTATTCTCGTGGTGTTTTGTCTGTTGCTTGGTCCGTTTCGGTGTTGTGTCGTTCTTCTCCTCTTATATTTAATGCGTTTCCCTCGGTTTTAGTTTGTTACCCCGATTTTGGTTTTTGTCCATGGATTTATGAGTTTTGAACAGCGGTATACCACTGTTGCCTTTATTTAATTGTAATTTGTTTATCTTTTATGCGTGAATCTGACACAGTGTTAATTTCATCCAAGTAGTCGGTTTGTCTGTGTTGACATGTATTCGCAATATGGTCCTACATGTAGGTAAAGAAGAAGATGTTTTAAATCAATTAAATATAATTGGCTTACAAGCTAAGGAGCATAGCACAATATAAGACATTAATACAATTAAAAAAAAGTAACAACAATAGGTAGTCTAGTATACATAGATACAAAGAAAAAAAAGAAGTTTGAATATCATCAACTGCGCACATAAATAAATATATATATTCCCTTTTTAAAGGTAGAACCCAACATAAAAATTATATCCAAAAATAAATTGGCAATGTATTGGATATTTAGCTTATTATGACTTGAATAAACTTTACAAACTCTGAATATATCGATATAATAAGGATTTTGTACCAAAGTAATAAATCACCTTGATAATACCTTTCAGAAAAAATGGACCTTAATGCTCCTTAACGTTGTTACCGCGAAGCTAGTTATTTTAACATACATGCATGCATCACATTTTTTATGTTATTTGGAACATTTCTTGTCCCTTGAATTATTGTTCCTAATGTGTTCTTTTTTATTGTAGCTCTTTAAATGTTGAAATAATGTTAATAAAGTCCACATCTTGAGTTGAAGCAACTGAAGTAGTCTAAAACAATGTTAATCTTATTTTCAGCAAAATGTAAGGACCACAATAAGTATTGCCTATCTTGGGCCTCGACTGGAGAATGTACTAGAAATCCAGCATATATGTTAGAATCTTGTGCAAAATCCTGCAATGCTTGCGATAAAGTCTCACACGGTAAGGTCATATTGGATTTAATCAGATTAAGATAAAAGAGAGGCAAAAAATACTATAGAAACATTCAAACTCATAAGTTATCCCATGAGCAACACGACGGGTGCCACAGGATCTGCTTACCTTTTCGGAGCACATGAGATCAATCCTAGTTTTTGGTGGGGTTCGTGTTGTTTATTCTTTAGTTTTCTATGTTGTGTCATGTGTACTATTGTTTGTCTGGTTTTTTTTTTTTTACATTTTTAGCCTTGGCGTTGTCAGTTTATTTTCGATTGATGAGTTTGACTGTCCCTTTTAAATAATATCCTCTTTAATAGCGGTGAATTTTATTTGTTACTGTTATATTCCTATGTAATGGTTAAGATGATTATTTACTCAGTTCATTTATTAGATTTTAGTTTTGGTCAACGACATTTATACGATATATTTGGTTTGCAGTTTAATTTCGAAGAAACACCGACATAGCTAGATTATCTGGTATCTTTCGTCCCTCTTTTAAAAATAACTGACAACGCCATGGCTAAAAAAAGAAAGAGATCTCAAAGGCAAATAATAAATAGTACACAGAACGAAATATAGAAAAATCAAGACTGAGTCACACAAAACCCACAATAAACTGGGGAGTAATCCCCAGAAGGGTAAGCAGATTCTGCTCCACCATATTACACTCGTCGTCTTGATCATGCTCGTACAAACCTGACAATACGTCATAGTCGGTAGATCACATTCGTGAAAAAAGGGTCGGGATTATAGTTACCACATTAGGAAAATATGCGCTGTCAGCTGTAAAAGTGATTCAATAACGGCCAACAAATTTGTGACGGCGTGCATAGGATTAATTTGCCCTTTTTTTCTTAGAATGGCGCTGTTCAAGAAATTGTCAAAAAATCAATAGATAGCAGTTTTTGTAAAATATTACATATATTGTTGTAGGTCATTTAAAATTTGGAAACTTAATTTCAATATCGATGTTTTCTATTTTCGTTACTTTGTCTAAATCAATGAAAGACATCTTCCTCATTTGATTTACAGAAAACGTACATGTATAATTTATTTAACTAAACAAATTGAAACATGTGGCACAAACAAGTTTGTAGTAAGGTACAAGACTGTAGTTATGTACAAGAAAGTAGTAATATACAAGATTGTAGAAATGAATCAAGAAAAACTGAGAAAATGAAAAAAAAAATGAAAAAGATAATTTTCGCAAATCTAACGGTCAGCATGATAAGTTGATTTGACTGATTTGTGAAGGAATTGGTGCCTCTATATCTTAAATATTGTAAAAAAAACAACATTGTCCTATCAACACAAACTCATAAGAAGAAAACTTATTCCAGTAACTAAATGACATTTGACAACAATTGTTTGTTAAATTAATGTGGACAAATTTTAGACCTAGGGTTGAAGTCATAAAACTTCGGCCAGTGCTCGAGGATAAAAATCTTGCCCGAAACATAAAATCCAGCATTTTGATTGGTTGATTTTAAAGCATTAGTACAAAAAAATGACTTTAAATTTTAATGAGTTCAAGGCCTGGCTGTACTTTAGTTTTATTTTTTCTGAACTTTGTTTTTAATTGAATAATTAATTTGCGATGATTAAACCATTATTGTTATATTTTTCAGCTCCTGTTTGTCATGATTTGAATAACAGCTGTAATATCTGGGCCCAAACAGGCTACTGTGGCAGTTACGCTTCATATATGTCTACTAACTGTAAAATGTCATGTGGATTGTGTTGAAAACGTACGTATTTTAAATTGTGTTATTTATTTAAATAAAGGTCATCCTTGTTTGTATTCGTTAATTTTTTCTCTATTCTTTATATTTTAGCACCTCATTATTTTATATTCTTTTTTTTTCAAATCCATTTTTCTCAATTTTTTCAATTTTTTGGCTTATTATTCGCTGTTCTGTAATTCCCCATCTACACCCTTTTACATTGCATGATTTGTTTTTCTAAATCAAACTTTGATAATTGTATCCGACAGTGATAATGTATATGGCATTTGCCATGAGCATATAGTTTGTTACTGGCGTGATCTTTAAGGAGTTTCCAACAAATGAAAAGAAAATGAGAAGTGTTTACGTTTGAAAGTATCTAAATGATCCAAACATAAAGTCAAACACTTTTAAAGTCACATGGGCTTGAAGCGTTACTTTAATCACGTTATATTTAATTTGTTATGAACGTCAAGTTTACTGATTGCAACTTAATATATTAGCGCGCATACTCAATGTCGTTGAGTTCATTTAACATTTCACTGCCTTTATATATGTCGTGTGTCTGAGGAGCTTTTCGGGTTTTGTCATCACCAGGAACGCCCAAACCTAAATATTAATATCAATTAAATGGTCATTTTTATAAATTTTCTGTTTACAAAACTTAGCAATTTTTCGAAAAACTAAGGATTTTCTTACCCCAGGAGAAGATTACCTTAGCCGTATTTGGCACAATTTTTTGGAATTTTGGGTCCTCAATGCTCTTCAACTTTGTATTTATTTGGCTTTTTAGCTATTTTGATATGAGCGTCACTGATGAGTCTTATGTAGACGAAACGCGCGTCTGGCGTATAAAATTGTTATCCTGGTACTTTTGATAACTATTAGCTAGTCAATGATGTATGAATATCTTAAAGCGTATTTCGCTAAATAACACAAACGGACATAAAGAGCCATTGAAATAACTTGCGCCGTATAATGTAAAATTATGACGGTCACTATATTTTTAAATGCATTATATTGTTATCCGCTCTTTTTTTATGGTTTTTGTATCTTTGACTTATTTTACATTTCAATTCTCAAATTTATTGTTAAAAGTATATTATTTGTTTCTATACTTATACAAACTCTTGTTTCTTTACAGGTTATTTTCACCTTCTTGCATAAACTTGAATTACAACTAGAATGAAAGAAGTTATTCAGTTTAATATCACGATGTCGTCGAAAAACATTTTTTTTTAAATTCTAGTCTATTGCATATATTGCTTATCTATCAAATTGTGTCACTATTCATGTTTCAAAATATACTTCGCATAATTGTGTATTCTCATTTTTAATTCATAATCATGATTTTAATTGTTATACATGTATCATTCAAATTAAAAGACGGTATAATTCTGTACAACATTTGTTTCTTTTTCTTTTCTGGCACAAAAAAGCAATTCACGTCAACCTGTTTCTTATTTATTTTTACGTCATTTTGTCTATAGCGAAAAAAAAAGAGGGACAAAGGATACCAGAGGAACACTCAAACTTATAGATCGAAAATGAACAAACAACGTCATGGCTGAAAACAAAAAGACAAACATATAAATAACATTACACAAGACTTAAACATAGAAAACTAAAGATTAAACAACACGAACCGCTCTAGAAACTAGGGGTGGTCTCAGGTGTCCCAGAAGGGTAAGCAGACTAGCCGCCTCAGAAGTATGTGGATCACACCTTTATAATTGTATATTCCTCTAAACATATTTAAAATTATATAAGTGGCACATTCAGAACATTTCTTTATATACCCTTTCTATGTCTATTTGAAAAAAAAGAATAACAAAAATTACTATCTCAAAAGTAATTCTGTAATTCAGGAGTCCATGAAAACTAACAAAACCACACGTTATCAATCGACGAACGAGTGAAGAAACAACTGTCATATTCCTGACTTGCTACATATATTTCCAAAGATAATAGTGGGATAAACCTTGTTTATAATTGTTTTTGACTGTAGTAACCAGGAGGCAGTGCAGCTAACAAGCAAATTGAAGGAATCGAGCAATAACAAAAAAAAACAGAAAACTTTTGTAAAGGTCAATATTCTGTAAAAGATATAGATGAGAGTCTTGAACAGATACCCGGTTCTATATCTGCAAGAGTCTTGCCACACAAGTTCGATACATTGGTAGAAACCGAAAGATCATCTACAATCAATACAAACTTTTTAGATGGAACACTCTACTCCTATTACAATAAAGTCAACCAAAAACTAAAGACATAACCGGCGATAAGGCACATTTAAGTGCCAATTTCTATTCAACATTTGTTTAGTCTTAGATGCATAATTTTTATAAGTCGTTTTTGGCCTTGAACTAGCTTGAACGAGATTTGTACTGTTTGTCATTTGTTGTTAGTTTGTGCTTTGCATCGACTTAATGAGTTGTGCTCTTGTTGAAGTTTGTTCTTGTGTTGTTCTATAATGCCACTGTCCCTTATCGTGAAGACAGATAGAAGACATTGGCGCACGACATCAACTTGGATTGCCAGGATTGTCAGTTTTACTACCGACAGTTGGTCCAAGTACACAGTTATTTCGAAGTGCATTTCTTTTAGACAATTAATGGAGATTAAAAAAAATCTCACCTGCGCTTGCTTAATAATATTTTTACAGTGTTATTTACTACTTTTGGGACAAATTATATCAAAATTATAGAAAACTTCATCGGCTCTAAATTAAAATATGGACAAATTTATGTTCCGGGGGTCTTGAAATCTTTTGACAGCGTCCAAAATACTTATTTTTAACCTTTTTGAGCTGGACCAAATCACTACTTTCCTTTAAAATTCATGAATCAATTTTTTTTTTCACAGTGTAATTGTATACTCCTAATTGCTGTTTGAGGCTTAAACCATGAATAAATAGATTTGGAAGGGGTATACAAAAGATTGATAAGTAACACACTATCCACACTAGGAACTTTATTCGTGGACAACGAAAATCAAGGGACGATAACTGTGTACTCGGAACAGTTGGTGGAAAACTCCGAGTACTCAGGCCGGCATAATAGACCAATAAAATCTGTCTGTGTACTTGCACTGTAAATGACTATGTGTATTTGCTATAGTAGGAACTCTCTATAAGGTGGTTTTAATAGTTATCAAAAGTACCAGGATTATAATTTTATACGCCAGACGCGCGTTTCGTCTACATCTAAAATTGAGTCAACAATATTAGATAAATTAACAACATTTGATTTCCTCTTATTCAATTTTGTTAATGAAATAAAATCTGACATATTGAAAACATTCTGTAAGTTTAACTCCATGTCAGCACGTGTATTCTGTCTATTTGCGTTGGATTCACATGCTTCACCACTGGGGTTGTATCGCATTCCTGGTGGAAATACTGAAGAAGAAACATCATAAAACAGGCGGATATCTAGTTTGCATCAGACAATAAAAATGAAGCTTTATATTGTAAAGGGAACCAACTGATTACGTTGTCGTATTTACATTGTTTACATTATTTGCTGTGACATATTTCTTGAAATTATTTAAATGAGGAACATATCTCCTCATACAATTGTATTTCATGCCCACCTTTGGTTTTACGTTTTAATATTTTGTGTGTTTGTTAATAAGATCATCATTTGTTTGATAAGTTTTTGATTTTCTTATGGTTTGTCCTCGAGCACTTATGAATTGTTATTTTTTTACGAAATGCGCAATTCATATGGTGCAGTTACGTTTTTACCGTCAATGTTATTTTATCTGTTGTTATAGTCATTGATTTTTTTTATGTACTATACTTAAATTATAGTTAGAAAAGCGTAACGATCACATGTTTCTAAGCTTTCATCTAATAAAAAAATTCCCAATTATTTGTGGGATATTAGTAGTGTTTTTTTTGTCGTAGTTGAGAGTAATCATATATATGTCACCTACCCTGATCTCATTTCCATCACATGCTATAAGTATACCTGCCCGTCTTACATTTTCAAGATGGTAGAATATTGGTGTGTAGGGTTTAGCTGATTGTGAGCATGTACCACTACTCAACAGAACCTGTTGAAAAAGGCATTTTATCAAAATTGATACAAATAACGAAATGTGATACTTCTTTGATGGATACATCAGAAAAGGCAAAAGCAGCATTTTAAATCGTCAATAGTTAGCTGTGCGACGCCTCTTTGATGTCTAAAGTCGCAAATCTTCCGTTAATATCGTATATCATATGTTAAAGTCAAATTACATACACCTTGAATTATATCGTAACCTAAAGCGCGTTTTGTATTTAAAATAGGTCAGATATAATTATTGTTAATTTCGGTTGACACCTCATTAGCTAGTTGCAGCATATTTTTTATTCAAGCACTGATGCAGAAAGACAAGATGTACCAAAGGGTCGTCTCCGTGTCTTTGTGGATGTTATTTACTAGTCACGAGACAACACGGACCGAAACCCCAAATCTTAATACTTCAGCAACTTGTCTCGCGGACCATATTGATATCGAAACGTTTTTTTCACACAAGAATCAGATCCTGTTCGAGATCGGCTTATCTTAGGTAAATGCTTTTTTTCAATTTATTTTTCGATCATGCAGTCAATTAGACCTTCAATTTCTTCACCATAACTGATTTATCACTCCATAATTAAAAGAGGGACAAAAGATACCAGACGGAGAGTCAAATTCATAGATAGAAAATAACTGACAACGCTTTGGCTAAAAATAAGAAGACAAACAGACAAACAGACAAATAAAAGTACAGAGGACACTACACAGAAAACTAAAGACTTAGCAACACGAACCCCACCAAAAACTAGGGATGATCCCATGTGCTCTGGAAGAGTAAGCAGATCCTGCTCCACATGTGGAACCCGTCGTGTTGCTTATGTTAATCATGCTACCTGTTCTCCTTCAATCCAATTTGCACTGCCAGGTGCGTTGCACAGTGTCATAACTAAAGCATCATTATCATGGTGTTCATTATCGTTCTGACATATTGCAGCTGTTGAATTGTGGATGAACTGGTTTCTTGCGACAGCGTCGAATATTTTCACAATATCGCATAGTTTGGTATGTGGCTCAATTGTAGTTAAAGGAACATGAGTAGTGATTGGTGGGTTGGTTTTATCTTCAATAAAATGTAAAAGCTTATAGGAATACTGATTTTTCAACTCAGCGATACTGTGTGACTGAAATTGAATGTTTGCAGGTAGAGAGCAACACTGGTTCAATATTTGTTTGAAGACGGACTAAAACAAACTTTAGATTTAGCCTTCAATCTTGCACACGAAAGGTGGCTCGCAGGTCTAAATCCAATTTGTTTTTCAAATATTGGATTTCACGTTTTTTTTTTTCTATAAATGAACTTTATCCTATACTTAATGGAAATACTGAGTTATCGTTCATTTAAGCTCAATGTCTGCCTTTGAAATAATCATGCAATTTTGTTCAGATACTTTTTTTCTGTTGAACAAATAGAAGAAAAAAAGGTAAAATCAAAATTAATAAAGGACTTAATCACAGAAATTGCTAAATTTTACAATATTTTAGTATAAGTTCAGTTCATTTGAAAAAAAAAGATATAGGTCACCGATGAGTTAAAAAAGTTATTTAAATTTGTTCGCCATAAGGAGATAATTTGGAGCTTTTTCAATGATATTTACATTTTAAAAGACCTCTGGGGCCAAAACGAATTGATTTGTTTGTATGAATTTGGTACCATATCATAAAGTAATAACTAATTGAGTATTAAATACAATTTGTAATGTAAAACAATTTTTTCAATTTTTGCTGATGTGTTTGTACCCTCGAGCCTATGTAGATATTTTCAAAATAATCGTGTACAAGTAAGGATAAGGGTAAAACATACTCATTTGGAATAATTAATAATCATTTGTAAAATTTTCTTTGCTAATTGCCAATTGATAAAAGAAAAATTATCCTATTTAAAGTATGAATAGAACTTACCAGGGCATTGTATATCACAATGTCTACAGTGGTTGCATGCTGAAAAGGGGAGATAATTAAATAAAATATCATGTGTTAAGTTCCTTTACAAATGTTAACTTCTTAAAACAACTTTATGAAAGCCGTTGTGTATTGGTGTATTGATAAGCGCATCGGATTACAAACCCAAAGGTTCCTGGTTCGATCTCCGGTCTAGGAATTTTCAACACTCCCTATAAACCGTTTGCGATAAAAGTCCGTCGGAAAGGGATGATAAATGAAGAGAGATCAAGATCTCATGCCCGTCAAAGAACCTATGAATTGCTTTTTTTCTGCAGATCTTGAAAAAATATCATGTAAATATTGTTTAATGATACGAAGGAATTATATTTCATATTTTTTGTTGTTGATATGGTTGTCAGACATGTATGCTGCAGCGCTCTTGGTGCGATGATAAAGTGATTGAGGACAGTTGTATTATAAAAGAAATATAAATTTACTGCACTGGTCGAGCTGAGTTGTTTCCCATAGTTATGTTTTTTTAGTTTTTGTTCATAAATACGTTTGCGTTTGATGCTACGGATCAGAAAAGAAGTGCAATTATGTTCATGTTCACAACGGTAGATAAACATACCAGACGAATGATGATGATTACAGTAGCAGTCATAACATGTTTGCCATGTATCTGATCCTCTTGAACAGTCATTGTTATGCTGATGCTGACCTAAATAAATAAAAAAAAAGTAATATTTAGTTTAGGTTGATTCACGTATATGTAGAAATATATATATCTTTCTTATTTGATTTGCATATCTGTAAAAACCTGGAATTGGATTGGTCAATAAGTTTTTTTCTCTTGGATTACACTTTGATAAACCATGTTTCCGAAACTACTTTTGTAATTCATGCGCGATACACATTCTTGCAGGGAAACTGATATTTCAGCAATTACATATTAAAACACAAATTCATAACAGTTGTTTCTTTTGTAATGCATATATAACAAAATCTAAATAAAATGAATGTACTAAAGCTTCGAAAAATGTATAAAAAAAATCTAAATAAAATTGCGCGAAAATTCATGAATGATTTCGCAAAGACGACGTCATACGAATACAAACTTATTTCTTTACGTGTACGCTTCAAATTCGGATAATATCTCATTAAAATGACGTTTTGGAAGTAGGTGCTATTTCATTTTAATCTCCGTTGCATTTATAGAACATTAATGTATTATGAAAAGTCAATATGGCGGCCAACTCATTAGTTACGACCTGTCAGTTGTGCATGTGATGGTAATTATATAGGCCTATAGTAGCCTTTACACAAAAATATTTTAATAGAAAATTGCGAATATTTGGCTTAAGAATTATAAGGATTAAACACTATTTTTGATAACATATTTTACATAAAAGTCCTGAGGACTTTTATTCAGTTTGTGAGTTAATCGCCCCGGTTTACACCTCTAGAAAAAAAATGTGTTTAATCCTATAATATACTAATGTGCCAAAGCCGATAGAGTGTGACATTTAAACATAATTATGCTTCATACAAATCCTTTTGAAATTTTAATATGCCTTATAAACTTTAATTAAAGTCAAATAATGCATTTGACTACAGTTAAAAAAACAAAAGATGGCCCAGTTTGGATAAAACAAAAAAACATATGTCTACATAATGATGTGCATGACGAAACAATGTCTTCGTGAACTATGATGGACGCTTTAATAACAGAGAAAATATTATATAAACAAGATGATATTTGCAAACTAAGTACACAAGTGTATGCAATATACTTAATTTCTGAATTTTTAAAATGTTTTAATGTCATCTGTAATCTAGCGAGCTATTGTCCATCCTATAATTCTGTTGCTTTTTCTTAATTTTTTGTTTGTATATTTGTTGATATATTTCTATTTTTACTGTAAGGAGTAAAATAAGTACTAGTCAGATTGATGCAATGTTTTTTTTTCTGCATACTTAAAGTGCTTTATGCAATACCTAGCTGTGCATCTGTACATGTTGAAGAGAAGTTAAATAATATTATGATTCTTAATTAGGTAAATAAACTCATCATAGATAACAGTTTTACATTTTGTTCAAATTACACTTACTGCCGCCGGCGAGATATACTACTGGTATAGAACAAAGAAGAGTGAACAAAACTATGTTTCTCATCTAAAATGAACAGAAATATTCAAAAAGTTATTTAAAAAAAAATATGCCATGTTAAATGCTTAATGTGTGTTCTTGAACATAAATTTTAAATGAATAAAACATTTGGCTGTACTATTTTTATTCAATGTACAATATAAAATTATGTACCGGTAAATAAACTCAGTCCTTGGTCGCATAAGCTTTCAGTGGCAGATCCACGTCCTAGTAAGTTTAGTCTAGACAAAAGCTGTGTATTAACGTATGAAAACAAATATTTAATCTAAATGATATGAGACGTATGATACATGTGGAAGAGGACGTAGTCTGTATTATATTGAATGAATACTTTATTGCAAAAAGCATATATATGCTATAGCAACGAAAAACATATTTACAACATGACAAATGATAAACAGCAGAGAACAATACATATAAATCATTACAAGAAAGCAAATAACATTAAGTAACAATATGTGATCTGATTGACCACGCAGATTTTATGTAGTTACACAATTTTTTAATATGTAAAATAGACTTTGATTTAAATAGATACTGTAATTTAGTAAGGTTTGGCCAAGAACAATAGAATTTTGGCAAATATATAGGCCTATATTGGAAATAAATGTTGGTACTTGTTCTTACATATATATATTCTTATTTCGGAAAAATCGTATACTTTTCGGCATGACAGTTTCCATTTAAAACCGTAAAGTTACAAGTACACTGCTGCAAATTTATGATGATTGATTCATTGGTAGATTTTTGGTAAATTCTGGTTTCTATTTATTTTCTTATTGTTATGAGGACTCCGTCTTTGTCTCTCGTTATTTTAAAAAAACAAACAGGTCGAATTAATTTTTGACAGTTAGACCTCAAAACCGTCCAAACATTTTAACCTTAAATTGTTTAGAACGGTTTAAAAGTTCCATCGTAGAACAGCATAAGTACTTCCATCATATAACTTTTTTTTATCAGTCTTACTTCTAGAAAAGGTTTTTCCGGTGAATTTCAGGGTAAAACTTACAGTCGTGATGAATCAATAACTTCCAATATTAAATATATGCTAGAGTCTTGAATCACACACTTTGGTTAGAATACTTGTTTTGCCTAAATGGCTGTTTATTTATTTATATTTGTGTTCTTAATTTTCATGGATTGAAAAAAAAATTTGTTTTTTCCACATTTGATTTCGTAGTTTTGCCAAAATCTGCATACAAGTCTTTTTAAATCAAGAATCAGTAATAACCAAAGACGTAGCTTACCTGTTCCACCATGTCAAAGGAAATCAATGGTAGTTGGTACAGTCGACGGTTTAATATCCCATACCATTTAATTGATGCACAATAACTATGATGTAATATTATGCCACACTCATTGCACCATGCATAAACAATTGAACCACATACCATCGTACCGGATACTTTGAGCCTCTCCATCATACACGACACAAAATTTGTAATTTAAACCACAAAACAATTAATATCCAATATGGAACATCAATTCAAAGTGGAAAATATTTAAACAGTTTAAAGAAAATGTGTTGGTTGAAGAATAAATCAAGCACTCTAATTAAATTGACGACACCACTATAAATGCAACGAATACGTATTTGAACACCTATGTCTCTTAAGTGAAGCTCAATATTTGAAAATCCAAATTTTGGAGAGTTGATAAATCCACAAAAGGACAAAAAACTAAAGTCTAACACAGACAAGGAAGAGAAGATATGCCTGAGTAGAAACTCTTTTTAATAGTATTTAGATACCTCTATCGAATGAAGTTCTAGATACTATTCTAATAATACCATCGAGAACAGACAGTCAAAGATATTGAGACAATTCAAAAACAGAAATTTATATCAAGCTTTTGCTTTTCTTTTCCATACATACGGTGTTATTGCATTACCATTTATTTAATTACAACTAAAACTACCATTATAATATGTAATTCGAAATTGTTTCTATTTTTTATTTATCCATCTCTATCGTATATAACAAGATAATTACCCAAAATATATTTGCATCCAATCTTGACATTACGCAACATACTATTTTGTCGTGGTATTCGTTCTCTGCTGGAACATGTAAAATAAGTTTTAGTTTTAAAGGCCAAACCTTCTGCAAAGTTTGTATTTATCAAAAAATGTTGTCAAATGATTATATATTTCAATTATATATTTTAAATCTAAAATAAATAAAACATCATGTAGCTTTGAAAAAATAATTGATTTTCCTACAATTTTCGTTTTACCTAGTAAGAACTATAACATGTATAAGTAGAAAGTGATTTTTGTAACATTTGGTTTTCAGACCTTTGCATTTATATCAATTTTTCAAAATATTTGTTCAACCAATAATTGTTGACCTGTGTCCGAACTTACATCAGACCTGTTTTCTTGATCATGGATAAGTTATTTGTTTGATATAATATATTCCCAAAGTGTGTTTTCCTCAAAAGAAAGTCGAAAGATACCAGAGGGACATTTTAACTAAAAAGTCGAAAATAAACTGATTTTTGTTAACTAATGTTTGTTTGTCCGTTTTTTCTTTCTTATGGCTATATAAGAAAAAATCGAACTGACAAACAATAGCTAACAAACACAACATAGAAAAATGAAGACTGAGCAACTCTTTTCCCACCAAAACCTGGAGTATATTCAGGTGCTTCGGAAGGGTATGCAGATCTTCTTTGAAAATAGGCATCCGTGATGTTGCTCATGTCAAAAGAAACTAGATAATTATCCTAGTTATGGGTCACATTCGGGAAAAGGAGACATGATAGTAGTTACGACATTTGGACAGAAAAGAGGGACAAAAGATAGCAGAGGGGCAGTCAAACTCATAGATTGGAAAATATACTGACAACGCAATCGCTAAAAATATAAAGAAAAACAGGCAAAGAAAAGAACAGAAGACACAACATAGAAAACTAAAGACTAAGCAACACGAACCCCACCAAAAACTGAAGAGATCTCAAGTGCTTTGGAATGTGGCACCAGTTATGTTGCTTATGTTATTACACGTCCTGTAAATAGTATAATTCAGTAAGTCACAAAACCGTCACATTCATTACAAGGAAAGGGTATAGTAGTTACGACATAAGGAGCATATCTGTTATCGTCTTGGAAACGGATATTCCATAACGGTAACCAACTCATAAAAATGTCCGTAAAAATTACAAAGGAATGTCATCAACTTCAACACTTAAAACTTTTGGTTAATAGCTTCCTTGTGCGCAGCAATCATCTATCAAAGAAACCACGATAAACAATACAATCCCTTAGACACTCTGTATATATTATGTTGGCTGTTTGTATTTTGCTACATAGAAAATGAAAGTTTTCAACTGAATTATGTTTCCAACCGACCCTCATTGTCAATGTCAAGTTTTTAGTCAAGATAGCGGAAATTTTAGTTAAAGGATACTGCTAACTCCTCTTTCTAAGCAAATTCCTGTTTTATTGCACCAGTGGGAATGTCGATTGTTTTCTTTAAAAACACGTCCTCCAAACGTAATGATATTACAATGTCATGAAAATTTCGCCGAGTCTGAATTGGCATGTGGTGTGATACTTTCGTTATCAGAGAGACAGCCGGTCATTATATTTGAGCACGATAATTCCCTCTATTTATTCAAAATGTATTCTGAAACGCATAAACGGGTACAATACATTCTTCTAATACAATAAAAATTAACATATGTACTAAATTGTTTTTATTCTTGTTTTTTGTTTTAAGTCCATGTTAGCACATGTATCCTCTCGATACCATTTGAATTCACATGTCGAACCACTGGAGTTGTATCACACTCTTGAAAGAAATACTGTCAAATACAAAAAAAAACATATGGTTATAGCCGAAACAAAGAATATAAAAATTTTAATTTTTAATCTTTGAAGGTTAATGTCCTCTCCAATATTTTTCTTTGACGGATGACAATGATTATCTATGGTCATTTAGTGTAGCGTTGCGTGACACGGGGATGCCGACACGTATGCATTCTTTCACTGTTTTTTTATAAGATTCTTTAACATGAGCTGCTCGTTAAAAAATTGGAACGTACGTACATTCTTAATTTACTTTAGAAATTATTTATTGTTTATCTGGGTCTATATGAAATTGAGAATGGCAATGGGAAATGTGTCGAAGAGACAGCAACCCGACCATAGAAAAAACAACAGCAGAAGGTCACTAACAGATCTTCAATGTAGCGAGATATTCCCGCACCCGGAGGCGTCCTTCAGTTGGCCCCTAAACAAGTTAATTTCGATAGTGTATATTATCTTCCGAAGATCCAAGTTTTGTTTTTAAAAGCAGTAATATTTAAAGTAAAACGAATAGACAACTTTCGAGTTTGTTCGTCACCGGAAGAAACTCGACAATTATGCTCGCCTTTATAATGCCGTTTGCCAGCTAGAGGAGTTCGCCTTTATCACTATTAACGTTAATCAAGCGTCTTAGTGATCGTCATCATGCAGGATAAACTAGAAATAAAGTTTGTTATGTAGGTGCTAAATCACAATTCCCTAATGACAGCAGTGCTGGTTGTCAATTATTAGATTTCAATTTGACGAATAGTTCGTGCAATATAGCATGATAGTTTTAAAACCACCTGTCAACATAGAAACGGAAGTGACGATGCCTCTAAACGCAAGAATAATGTTCACTTAAACCAAAGATTTTGACGAAAATGCATCGAACTCGAAAGTAGTCTATAAGGAGAAAAAAATAAAAGTATTTCAAATTTTCAAAAAAGTAAGTTTGCCAAAAACGCACTTTTTTTCGTGCATTATTTGTTTGTTCGGTATTCCAAGCCGCATTTTGACTTAATAAGGAATTATCAATATAGACAAAGCAAGGTGCTTTGGTTTTCTGTGAAACACTAAGCAAATGGTTTTCAAGAAAGATTAATGTATATTTCTTCATTTTTTTTCCGGTGAATATATTCGTTCTTCATATGGGATTCAGGCGTCACTGACAAGTCTTTTTGTAGAAAATCTTTCGTCAGGCGTACACACTTATAAACTTTGTCTCTCTGATGAGCTATTTTGATATTTTTATTTTCGTTTGAATTAACATTATGTACATTGTATTTTCTCATTTACATGTATTTATTTCCAAACAATATTAGTTGTACATTTTGATTTGTTATTTATCTGTTGAAAATTACTTTCTGTATTACAATGAAATAACCTACCCGTATTTCACTCCCGCTGCATGATATAAGTATGCCTGCAAGTCTAACATTTCCTTCATGGTAAAATATTGGCGTATATGGTTTTGCTGATTTTGAGCATGTGCCATCCCTCAAAAGAACCTGGTAATAGTAAAAGTATATAATTAACAATTTTTTATTATGTTTATCGAAAGAAAAATCGAAAATAATGAGACACTTGTATTAAAGCAGATAAACATAGATGCATTATTTTAAAATCACTAAAACTTTAATTTCCACCATGATTGAAACAGTAACGTAAACACAGAATAACAAAAAATACTGAACTGTACAGTAAGTTTAAAAATAAAAGCTCTCATTAAATGGCAATATCAAAATACAATTGAGAATGGAAATGGGAAATATGTCAAAGCAACAACTACCCGATCAAAGAGCAGACAACAGCCGGAGTCCACCGATTGGTCTTTAACGCATCGAGGAAATCACACACACGGAGATGGTCCTCAGCTGGCTCCTAAACAAAACTGTGTACTAGTTCAGTGAACACATCTAACGAATATAAACAATTATCATATTCCTGACTTGATTGGTTTAGGAAGATGTGGTGTGAGTGCTAATGAGACAACTCTCCATCCAAATAACAATTTAAAAAGTAAACCATTATAGGTTAAAGTACGGCCTTCAACACAGAGCCTTGGCTCACACCGAACAACAAGCTATAAAGGGCCCCGAAACTACTAGACTAAGTGTAAAACCATTCAAACGGGAAAACCAACGGTCTAATTTATATAAACAAAACGAAAAACGAGAAACACGTATATATTACATAAACAAACGACAACTACTGTACATCAGATTCCTGACTTAGGACAGGTGCAAACATTTGCAGCGGGATTAAACATTTTAATGGATCCAAACCTTCTCCTTTTTTCTGAAACAATAGCATAACATCACGACATAGAAAAAAATACGATAAAATATCAATTGGCAGACATAACTCAATCAAAAAACGTATGATTAAACAATAAACGAATAAATTTGATCTGCGATATCTGAATACAAAATCACAGTTAATTAAATATTAGAGACAAACATTCATGACCAAAAAGCTAACAAATAAATTCAAACACAGGACATCACTGAGAAATATCTAACCAATCAATGTTCACTTTTGAAAAAAACCCGTTTTTTATAATCTTGAAGTTTATATAAATGTTGTAAGAATAATTGAAAAATTGAAGATATTACAAATAATCAAAGCTGGTGTACAGACAAGATCCATATAAATAAAAAATAACAAAAGAGCTTAAAAAACAGTATCAACAGGTCGAATTAACAAGAAAATACGATTTGAGAGTACTCGCAGTTACTGACAGCTAGTAAAAAGCCAAAGCCAATTAATAATAAAAAATCATGCATCAGAGACTAAAATCGACTAAAACACATCCTGACTTGATACATGCATTTCCTTTTACAGACAATGGTGGATTAAATCTTGGTTTCAATACCTACAGAAAACACAAATATGTATTCTCTACTCCTGCTACTGTCGGGTTGTTGTTACTTTGACACATTACCAATTTCCATTCTCATTTTATACTGTAAAGTAACGAGTTCATTCAATATGTTATTGTACCAAAATTTTAATCTAGCTGATTGTCAATATAATATCAAGATGTATTGCGTTGAAGAGATTTTTTTTCATTTCAAAATAAAATGTGACCAAAACAGGTTGTCTTTGTTATTTTCACATGACATTTGTGCAAGGTAATTTTTTCAAGTAGTACACCATCCTTAATTGTTGTCATACATTTAACGTTTAAACCTGCAGCGCTTGTTTTACGTCAGATATCTGATACTCATAGGTTGTCGTTTTTAGATGTGGTTCATAAATGTTTCTCGTACTGTTTTTTATATAGATTAGACTATTAGTTTTTCCCGTTTGAATAGTTGTTTTACACTGGTCATTTTTAGGCCCTTTATAGCTTGTTGTTCGGTGTAAGTCAGAAATCTTTGTTGAAGACCGTAATTTGACTTATAATGGTTTAATTTTACAAATTATCACTTAGATTGAGAGTTGTCTCATCGGCACTAATACTACATCTTTTAATATTTATTTTCATTGTAAAGTTATATATATAAATTGAATGGGAACAAAACTATGAATTTTCCAATAACTAAGGATTTTCTGCCCCTGTGTTTATTATGAGTTACTATGCAATCACTGGGTCAACGTCACTGCTTGTTTCACCCGGTGATATAACGAACCTACTTAGTCGTACTTTTGTGTTGGCCCGAATTTTTATTTATATAGTGAGAAAAAAGGTACATTTAACATTCGTTAATCCTTTATTGAACTACTTGCTGTTTCAACAAAATACTCAATGTAACGCATTTTGTAGCCTTGTTACATGCATACTAATCCAGGCTGAATATTCAGAAACACATATTTTTATTTTAGGATTTTTTTTTCTAAAATTTTCATATAATCATAATACCATTTAAGATCATATGAAAATACAGATACTACACATGCTGTAGCGTGAGCTTTACGGAAATAATTGCTAGCTTCCTTGTTCTACCATGATCGATTGATTCTATGTATTATCTGTTACTATCGACGAAAGGAGAGACAGCCTGGTATACTGTTTCTGATACTTTGTTATTGTATATCTTTGGAGCAGAATCTGCTTACCCTTCCGGAGCACCTCAGATCACCCCAGTTTTTGGTGGGGTTCGTGTTGCTTATTCTGTCTAGTGTATTATTTTTCCGTTTATCTTTTTCATTTTTAACCATGGCGTTGTCAGTATACCTTCGATTTATTAGTTTGATTGTCCCTCTGGTATTTTTGGAATGCAAGTTCATTGCAAATGTTGGATATTAATAGAAAATGGTAAGTTTTGTTTTATTGTTTTTGTTTCTTATAAACCCTTTTCGTAAAAATGTGTTTGTTAATTTAACCCGTAATCTAAAATTCGTCATAACAAATTGAAAATATGGCTGCATCGACACCCCTTAAAACACCCTAAAAACAAAGACAAACATTGAATTCGCTTTGATACTGTTAACATATTAACAATTTCTTACGTTTAAATTGTTCGAAATGCTACGGATTTTCTACCCAAAGAAATGATTATCTAAGACTGTATTTTGCAAAACCTTTGAAGTCTTATGTTTTAGGAGACGAGCGTCTGATAAGACAACTCTTAATTCTTGAATCAACGATGATTTCTTTTCACAAACAAAAATTTCGCCTTCACACAGTTTGCCGCTAAATCAAAGGGTCTTATTGTTGCGAAAAGGAAAATCATGTTCCACATTTTTATGATATTCAATTCATTGGTTGTTACTATCATGATTATAGTAAGTAGAATGATTCGTTATATTTTGTCTGATGATTTTAGTGATACTTCATGAATGTTCAATACAATTATGGTATAATACAATTATGAAGAATACTGTGATAAAATTTCAAGAAAAAGACTTCTGTTCGTTCATGAAATGTGAATTTTTCTATCCCAAAACGCGCGTTTTGTCTAGATGAGACTCATCGGTGACGCTTAGATCAAAATAGTTCAAAAGCCAAACAAGTATAAAGTTGAAGAGCATTTAACTGGTTTAAGCTTGCAAAACTTACTACGTTTCATTTTGCCGATATTTTGCATTTTTTCTTAATACATGTGGTATACATTTGTACCTGTTCTCCCTCAATCCACTTAGCACTCTCAGGTGCATTGCACAGTGTCATAACTAGAGCATCGTTATCATGACGGCCCTGGCCGTTATGACATGTTGTAGCATTCAAATTCTCGATAAACTGGTTTCTGGCAACAGCGTCAAAAATAGCAACAATGTCGCATGAACTGGAATGTGGTTTACTTGTAGTTATAGGTGAATCAGTCACAACTGGTAATGGTGCATTCGTGTGAACTTAAAAACAAAGGGTGTAAATAAAATATGAAAAAAATGTTAAATCATGTCACCCAATTTATTTTATAGTATAACAAATTGATAACGTCAATTTTATGTTAACAAAGTGCATATCTCGTTGACTGATTGACACAAACTGATTGAATTGCACGACATAAGAATGACGCAATACTGGGTGCGACGATAGCGTTTGCGTCTCGTATTATCCGTGCACCATAGCCAGGTCATGTAAATTCACAATCAGTCAAAATGTCAAAAGCGGTATAAGGATACAACTAGTAAAATTTTCTTATCTGACATCTTGTTTTACCAGATATTAAAGAGCATATCCATGTTAATATGCACACTCACTAGCGTTACGTGTTAGCTGGGTATGTGAACATCATGATGCAGCGTGTATGCAACTGCAAAGAAATACTTTCAAATTGATAATGGAAATGGAGAACTAGTATTATAAATTTGAATATATTACTTATCAATGGATGGGAACATTTTCTCTTATAAAATTATATAGCGAAATTTACACAAAAAAATGATAACTTCGAGCACAGAAGACTAAGTTTATGATGTTTGAATTGTATGCATTGGTTCAAGAATTGGAAGAACATTATTTTTCACCGGTAACGCGTTTCTTATGACTTTAAGTTTTCCATATTTGGTAATATTTTCCAAGGTTAAGTTGGTTGTAATTTTTGCATGTGTATATTCTTTTTAACTGATGTTATACGGATACTAGATCATCCAGCTATAAAATAATGCTTCACACACTTTCTACAAAAGAATAAGGAAGTCAGGAATATGACAGTGTTTTTTTTCTCGTTTTGTGTGTTTGAGTTTGATTTTTTTTTATCTGATAACGAACTATCAATTTTGAATTTTCCTTGGAGGTCGGTATTTGTGGGTTTTTTTTACTTTTCATTTTTTATTTGATTTGAGAAAATATGGTGTATAGTTTGGTACTGGTCATTGATAGGTTGTTAAAGTTTAATTTTATATATATTGTTTGATTCTAAGTTGTCATCATAATCTGAAAATGGTTTTCAGGGACATAATGATAAATATATTCTATCCATGTTGATCTATTTACATTCGTGTGATACTTGAACTACACACTTTATCGGAGAAAAATCATTGGATATATAGCATTTTGATATTATAACTATACCAGTTATCAACAATACCAGGGTTATAATTTAGTACGCCATACGCGCGTTTTGTCTACATAAGACTCATCAGTGACGCTCATAACAAAATATTTAAAAAGCCAAACAAGTAAAAAGTTGAAGAGCACTATAACATTTACTACATTTCCTGTGTTGAGGATACCGTCTGTATTTAACAAAGACAAAAATGGTATCAAAAATCGATTGAATTTTAACAAATACGAATCACAAACCAATACTGAGAGAAACTAATAGTTATTCCTCAACTATAAGAGGAAAAACACGGAACAACAGAAGTACTGACGTGCTACAAAAATAATCGCCAACAGACATGTAGACAAGGACTATGAGATAACAACTACCACATCCCTGGCTTGGTAACGGGCATTTTTAGACAACGGTGGTTTGAACCCGGTTTTATGGCTAACTAAACCTCTCGCTTATATGACATTGTTACAAATATCGCTTTTCTCTATGAATTCATAAGGTTACTGAAGAAAAAAACTTACCTTCGCAATGTACAAAACCATAACACAATCCGCAGTCCTTGCATTCTGAAAAAAGGCCTTGATTTCAAAGGTCTTAAACTATTTTGTATTTCAACATATGTTCAATATCGATTGTTGATCAACTTTGTATTTTTAGTATAGCAATAACTATCGACGAATTGCTCGATCGGTTTATGGAATATAATATCAAAACTATTACAACCCATTGTATATTTATAACAAATCTTCCCTCATTTTGTCAATATTGTTATATAATGATTTAAAAAAAGGAAACTATTTCATTTGATGAAACAGTATTGTCGTAACAACACCAGTACAATGCCCTATATATCACATATAATTTCATGTTTGAGCGTATGTAAGTTAGTGTCACTGCTTCATAAAGTTTTAACTGCTTTAACTGGGTACCAACGTAAACTGCTTCATTCAAAGGATAAGTCCATTATCCAGATAGGAAAATTATGACATTATGGAAGCAAACAATCGAATAGGCGGAAACATATAAGTACACTAAATAATTCATATAATTTGAATCGTTTAATTTCTCTGCCTTTAGTTTATTGTCTCCCAGTTACTTATATCATGAAAATAAATACCTAAATTCAAAATTAAAAAAAAAGATTAAAAAAAGTATATAGTAATGTGTTTTATAAAGGGCTAAAATGTTGTTGTTTTTTTTTTTGTATTTTTTTTTATAATTTTTCGCATAACCAGAGGTTTGGGATAAATACAGACCATTACATGGGATTATATGTTTGAATCACTAGCCAGGTAGAAGATGATTATAATCAGTCGTATGTTCTTTTGATTATCAAAATTCAAGAACCTCATCATTGAAGTACCTTTCTATAAAATTATGTCAACATGGTTTGTGATGAAAATAAGAATACCAATCTTGTTTAATAAACCTTTTTGATTGAAAAAAAAAAGATTTTGCATTACATATTAATTTTAACGCTCACAACATGCTACAAATACAGAAAACTGAAAGACATCAGCATTTGAATTTTTAAAATGAGTATTTCCTTGCTGCATTCAAACTGTTATCAAAACCTATACGATCTGCAAAACATAGCTCCATTTTCACAACAGGTCATTAAAATTTATATATGAGATAACAAGACGTGCGTTTCGTTTACATGGCATATCTACGATTTGTGATTTAAAATGTTGAAAGTCAAGATAAATAACGAAGTGGAAGGCAACTTTCGATTAAATAAATCATTTTTTTTTACCAAATCCGGAGACAGAAAAACTTTGTTATTCCAATTCTAATGTTTGAAACGTTTATTTTCAGTGATAAGTTGTACATGATACTCTTGGAACGAGGCGTCAACAATCAGAAGCATCTGATACGGCTTTTTTTTTTATTTTTTTATTGGTTAACGAAGTAAAATAAAAATAAAAATCTAAGAATATGATGATTTATAAGGTTAAAGATGAAATGACATTCCATTGTTGAACAAGTATTAGCTTAAAAGCAATTGAAATCGTCCATCGTTAAAAATGTTGACCATGTCGACATTAAGGAATGACTGTAATATATTTCGGTCTATGAAGAAATAACGGGTTATTCTAAATTGTGTACTCATTTTTAATATTATTTCGAATAGACAATAAAAATATAACACTCATTCCTTGCAGTTTAATTCTAAATTTTCAATTCCAGTTTCAGCCAGAATAAAGCATGAAAAAATGTTGATATTGTCAATGTCACATGAAAGCATTATGTATATGAGCTAAAAGACAAAACACTTTCAGCCAATTAAGAGACGCATTCCACCCAATTAGAAGACGCGTGCAATCCAACATTAAATTATTAACAAATAAATTTGAAGTAAAATTGACCATAGAGAAATGGTTTACATGTATAATTGAATAGATTTCCTAAAAGTCAATGGCCAAATACGAAACTGAGACGATATACGTCGTTAGCAAACAAGAGCATATAAGAAATAACAAAATCCATATCTCCTTCATTTAAAGTTCCCGTGTCATGTAAACATTTTGCGGAATACGGACTCAAAAATCTTTTATAGGTTTGTAAATATATACAAGAACCATTCAAATCAGATCGTAGAATGAACATTGTGATATTCTTTCAGCAAAGAGAGGATGCATGATCCGTATCATAATAAAGTCGTTACATAACCTAATTGTATATTTGCGTATTAGGTGGTAAAAATATACGATTATCGGTTCAAGGATATCATATAATTTTTTATTTCTATTTCTACTGCTTTTTGGTGTAGAAACTACGATAAATGTTTAGGAAACCTTCTGTGACGAGCAACATTTTCTGTGTCAAATTTAGCAAATTCGTTCTTACTACATTTATTTCGAAATTCCGGAATCTTAAAAAAATGCCTTTTTGTATCCAAAAAAGATGCGGCACTATATAAATAACATATAACTGAGAGGGTGATAGAGCAGATTGTTACCCAGAGAACACATTATCAACAGCGGCAAAGGTGTGTGTTATTTTATTTATTATACTGAACGTTTTATCATTATAGTCTTTTACAGAATAATTTTATTTTAAAAGTATTTTCTATGCCGTCACGCACATAATAAATGTACGGATGTTAGAAAAAAATAACAAATAAAATGTTGTTTTTTTTTATTCTGACAGTCCAATAATAAAATCTGAACCAACACGTAGATTTTTAACATTGTCTTTTTGAAATTACTTGATTTAAATTCAATGCATTGTCCGTTAAACTATCGGTTTTGATGGTTCTAGACGAAAGGGTAACATTAAAAAAAATGTGTCACCCTTTCAGCTATGTAATAGAGTAAATTAACACCCTCGTATTAGCCAATCAAAATATGGCATTTTAACGTGAAGTATAATAACATATATTGTTTGCGGTTACATATACACCCAACAGTGTTGATCATTCAGATTTTGTCAGTTTTATCAACGGATCTTTTATATTGAAAATGCAAAACCCCAAAAGGCAAACATTGTCGCCTAGGTAAATAGCTACTTCATCTATACGTATAATCATGATATTAATGTCTAAATTTGAACATACAAGATACATAATAAAATTATCTTAACTACGTTAAGCTTACTTCTTATATCATGATCACATTTGCATTTTTGACAATCATCCCATGTACTGGATCCTTTAGAACAGTGGTGGTGTCCATGATCTTAAAAAAGAGTTATCTAAACGTTTACTTAAATACTACAACCATTTATTTATTTATTTTATATGCAGATAAGAATCATCTTAGACTACTTTCCATGAAACCATTACAGTTTATGACGTTTCTACACTAAGTTCATTTGATGTCTTCTGACTTACATTTAATTATAAGCCTCATGAGAAAACATGATTCATTCATTAGATTGGACTGGTTTTGTACTATATTTCAGCACTGGATAACGTTGGTATATGAAAACAACGAACTGTTCTATTCATGTCAAAGTGTTAAATTTACTTTAATTTAGTAATATATTTATAAAACTTTGTAATATAGTTACCAACAACAAAAAGATCTGCTTGTTTTACATGGATGGCACATAACAAAGCAAGCAGTACAAATTTGTTCATCTGAAATCGAAATGAAATAAGTATGACAAAATAATTAATACTGGTTCTCTGTAACAATTTAAACTCTTACATAGGGAGTGTGGCACGCATGGTCATGGATTTTCTTCAAACTTCACACATTTACTAGTCTTGATGAAACAAACAAACAAATGCAAAATTTTGGTTGCTAGGCTTTTTTCAACATAATTGTTCACAGTAAATGATTAAGAGAAAGATTTTTTTTAATTTTATTAAATATATGCAAATATGTAATTTAATAACTGATATTTTCTTATTCATTTTTCAATCATAATCACATACTTCCCCATTTTAATGTAGTTTGCATTAGATTAAAAATACCCTTTTGAGGTAATTTTTGAATGCTCACAATATTTTTTTGCGGACACATGAGTTAAAGTAAACCATAAATTCTTAAATACCATGGTCTTATCTTATCAATGATGAATAGAATGTTTTTAATGAAAGGAGGGGGCGGGCCCTCTGGGCTCCCTTTATCCGCCTATGGTGGCGCAATATTAGAATTAGTGATCAAACGTGTCAAATTATAACCGGTAATATACAACTCAATTTACAACACAGTTAAATACAGTATCCTACTCAGTACCATAAACAGTATTAATAATCCGGTGCTTGTCAAAGTACTCTAAACTGTATAAAGATGTAACTATAAAAAAAATGTTCTTATAAATTTTAAGCAAATCCTATAAGATATAAATAAGTATAAGGTAGTTCTAGAAGTCCATAACTAGTAGTGGACTTCTTGTAGTTCAACGACCAAGACACTGTCAGCGTTGGTCAGACCAAATTCTACACCAAAAACATATATTTTTCTGCTTTATTTTAATAATATGAAATAACACAGAAATTTAATCGGTCAGGTCGTTGTTGGTCAGGTAATTGTCAGCGTTAGAAAGGTCACATTTTCTGAACTTTTATGATTTTTTAAATATTTTTTGCTCTATTTTTTCATTTAAATATTAAATGATTAAATTTTATTATATTTCAAATTTAACATAAATCCTTTAATAAATAAAAAAGTTATAAGCATTTTCTTTTGTTCCTGTCATTGTTAGCCTTTGTCAGGTCACGTTTACAAGACAGCTATTAAACCAAGAGTTCCAAATTGTGAAATTGAAATCATCCCTTCGTAAATTTTACGGACGCCATCACGAGTTTGTTGACCGTTATGGAATAACCGTTTCACAAATGATATCGAATATGTTCCTTACGTAGTAACTACAATCCCCTTCCCTTTGATGAATGTGACCTACCGCATTAGACTATTTACCGGATGTGTAATCACATAAGCAACACGACGGGTGCCATATGTGGAGCAGGATCTGCTTACCCTTCCGCAGCACCTGCGATCACCCCTAGTTTTTGGTGGGATTCGTGTTGTTTATTCTTTAGTTTTCTATGTTGTGTCATGTGTACTTTTGTTTTTCTGTTTGTCTTTTTCATTTTTAGCCATGACGTTGTCAGTTTGTTTTAGATTTATGAGTTTGACTGTCTGATTGGTATCTTTCGTCCCTCTTTTAATGAAGATTTGAAAAAAGTTTTTCTTCTATTTATGTTTTGAATCTGAAACTATTACACTAAGTTAGTGCCATAGTTCCAAATTGATTGGTCTTAATTTATAAGAACTCGAATTTGGCATAAATCCTTTGAGAAATAAAATAGTGATTATCGTTTTAGTTTTGGTACAGTCATTAGTGTAACCCACCAAAGGGAGATAATTCGTAGTGTTAGGAAGATTGCACAATGATCATTTTTTTGAAATTTATTTTGCATGTTTCAAAGGAGTTTACCCATAACTCTTTTTTTTTTATTTTTGACTAAAACAAGACTGAAATTAATAATTATTGTTTTTGCATTTCTTTGTAATAGATGTAGCTGCATAATTTAACAGCACTACACCAAATATTGCATTTTTCTCAAAAATCCGAACTTCCTCTGCTGTTACCATGGCAACCAAGCAATAAATTTATCGTGCCGAAAAAGTTTAAGCGGTTACAGATAATGAGTATTAAATAGTTCATAATCAAAGTAATATAATTTAATACACCAGACGCGTGTTTCGTCTGCATAAGACTCATCAGCGACGCTCAGATCCAAATAAGTATAAAGCCAAACAAATACAAAGTTGAAGAGCATTGAGGACCCAAAATTCAAAAAAAAAGAGCCAAATACGGCTCGGTTTGTCTATGCCTGCGATAAGAAAATCCCTAGTATTTCGAAAAATTCATACTTTTTAAACAGGAAATTTAAAAAAAATATATCATATAATTGATATTTATGTCCACACCGAAATGCATACTTGGGCTGGTAACGACACGTCCACCAGTAGTGGCATCGACCTATTGATGTAAAGAGTTATCAAAGGTACTTGCCAGGCTTATAATTTGATACGTCAGACGTTGATCATGCGTTGGGTCTACATCAGACGCATCAGTGACGCTTAGATCAAAATAGTTCAAGAGCAAACTTGTTTTTCCTTCATTTCTACATTTTAGGTATTCGTGTATTCAGTGTGATTTTGGTAGGTTCTGTATGCACCCGGTTGATTTAGTTTTCATTTTTGTTATATTTTCATTTAACTTTCCTTTGTCTATCTTTTTCTTTTTCTTTTTTGTTTTGTAAAACAGAGTAGATAAAGAATACCTACAGTAACAGTGAATGAATTAGATCCAATGGATGTATTATTGTTTAATCTCACAAAGTTTGACGACTTTTTAATGGACCAAGGTAGCTAAGAACGTGACTACCAGTGTTAGATAAGACTAACGGTATCACGTTTTGAAGTATACAATGGACACAAGTTCATTTTTAATCATTAGGTCAGATCCGTTCATGTTACTGTGTTTTTGACCTAAGTAAACAATAACAAACTATCAATTGAGTTTGCACTAATTACTCAAAACTTGAAAGTGTTTAAGTAATACTGCTGGACGACTCACATAAAATATAACATCAATTAGACAATTGCATATAACAGCAAAGGGCATCCAGTTAAAAGCCTCCAGTCTTCCAAACCCGAAAGATTTTTATTCAAACTCCAAAACGTCTGCTGAAGTCTTAAATATGTGACTAAATTAAACAGATACCTCAGTATGAAATGTTCGTTTTTTGAAATTGTTCTTTTGTTTGTGCCCTTCGTCTACTAATTTTCGGTCTGTTTGTACTTATCAACTATGGTATCAGAATTGTATTTAAGCTTATTGTAATGTAATTTAATTTTGGATGTAACGCGTCTTCTGATTGGCTAACGTTATTTTTTTATGAGCCCATAAACATAATTTAGTCATGTGACCGTGACTTCATCAACGTTATTATTAATAATTAAATTATAAGAAATGACTGTAATACTTTTTCTGTATATTCGAAATAACATAAAAAATGTGGTGTACACTGTTAAATAACCCGCTACGCGCGTTATTCAGTGTGCACCAATTTTTTTATGTTATTTCTTTATAGACAGAAAAAACATTACAGTCATTCCTTAAATGTTTTGTTAATTTAATAACTTAACGTTTTGCTTAAACGTCAATTATTGATTAACCAAATAATACTTTAGAAAAAATATACGATCTTCAACAACTATCAGGTGTCTTAAATAAATACTTAAGGGAGATAACTCTGTAAAATCAGCTAAACGTTTTAATTACGTTGTGTTGTTAAGGTAATATTAAGCTTCTCAATAATCAAAATAAGTGTTTGTCCACCTGCTATATAACCAGTGTAATTTTTCTGATAAAACGGTTGGTTCAAATTTTTTAGAATTTTTATATTTTGGTCAAAGGGTCAAAGTAAATACTTTGTCAAAATTTCAAGAAAATTAAACGAGCCAAATTAATTTTAGTTAAAGTGTTGGGTACCACTTCAAGTGATTTAAGATTGAGGATAACCAGCATTATCTTGTTTGTTTTAGGCCACAATCTACATATACATGTATACATAATAATATGGACAATGTGATATTTCAATTTGTGGTTCACTTCTATCAATAACATCCACGAACGTAGGTATCCAAAGAATAATAATGAATTCACTGTATGCCAATTAAGCTATTAATCGCCAGGAGTAAACAAAAATGTGATATATCATTCAACTGAAACCTTCTTAAATATGTTTGTAATACAACATTAAAATATATATAATAACAAAATTGTCATGACACTTGATATCAATATACTTTTTTTTTCTGGAAATATAGTTATCTGGAATAATGGAACGTTTGATCTTAATTTTAATAATGATATGTGTTAGATGTAATAAGATTCTACATAATTACATTTATAACATTGGAAAAAACGACTTATTAAGGTTGGCTTTGTTTCTACAAACATTGCGTTGCAGGAGAAACAAAACTGTTGACTATGCTGAAAGATCTCCCATGCTTTATATCTAGATATTTTTCAAGTTCTTAGATAATGAAAAACTACACTTTGAATTTGTCTTTAATCAAGTCCATGTTAATATATATATTTTATCGAGTGGTTCTGCTTCAACATGCCTAACTTCTGGAGTAGTATCGCATTCTTGATGGAAAACCTATAAAACAAAATAACAAAGATAAAATAATATAAAACATTAATTTCATTTGATTTGATTTTTGTTGTTTTAACGCCGCTTTTAAGCACCGCATTTATGCTATTTCGTGTTGGCTAGTTTTATTGGTAGATGAAGCCGGAGTTCCTTTTAAAAACTACCAACCTTCGATAGGAAATCTGACAATCTTAATCAATTTAGATTGGAGTCGAGTGCACCCGCAAGAGCGGGATTCGAACTCACAAACTCAGTGTTGACTGGCTTGTAACTTCTGAGACCAATCAGAGAGTTGTCTCATTGGCACTCATACAACATCTTCCTATATCTATAACATGTTTATGTTTAATGCCACCACATTTTCCCGCATGTCTCTAGTCAGGAATCTATGGACTTTTTTATTTTTTCTTATTGGTTCATTTATATATATATATATATGTTTTTTTAAAGAGTTTAAAATGACGTCCATTTCCACTGAACCTTCACACTCTTTGAAATCGAAGCCAGCTGGAGCCCGACTCCAGGTGGGAGATTTTCTTGCTATTTTGCAGACCCATTGAGCTCTTTCCTTCTCTTTGGTCGGGTTGTTTAAATACTATTTGACACATTCCCTGTTTCAATTCTCAATTTGACCATGCACTGTAAATATTTACACATGTACAGGTCCAAGTGGTGAGTTTTCCCATTAGAAATTACAACGCATCTTTTAATTTTTATTTTGTACTAATTATTATTTATATTATCTTCAAGAATATTTTTTTATACATGACATGAATAAAAAATGTTAAGTTCAATACTTACCCTGATCTCATTTCCATCACATGATATAAGTATGCCTGCTTGTCTTACATTTCGTCGTGGATGATAAAATACTGGTGTGTATGGTTTAGCTAATTTTGAGCACGTCCCATTCCTTAAAAGTACCTATAAAAGTTATGAAAGCGTTTAAAAAGACATCCGTATGAAATATATCGAATAAAACCAAATACACGTATAAAGTACTAGTATCTATTTCACAGATAACGACGTTACTATAATCCCATCCTGTTTTATTCAGATATGACCGAATTAGAGTTATTACACGAACAACTTTGTGCCTCTTTCCAGAGAACCCGACATCACCCCTCCCCCGCGGTTTATGGTTGAGGTTCTTATTGATCAGTCTTTAGTTTACTGTGTTGTGTTTTGTGTACTTTTTTTTTTCTTTTAGTCGCTTTTCGTTTTTTACCAAAGTATTGTCAGATAGTTTCGATTAATGAGTCAAACTATCCCATTGATATTTTTCGCTTCTATCTTGAAGTCTTAGCTTAAAGTTGTTATATTTTATTTCAAAATGAATAATTTAACGTGATTTATCAAACATATTATGGTTACGATACGGGTATTTCACGTGACCACGTGATCGATAATTGTTTGTATCTTAAAGTCTGTTGTGAATTACCTGTTCGCCTTCAACCCATTTAGAACTCACAGGGGCGTTGCAAAGTGTCATAACTAAAGCATCGTTATCATGGCGACCATCGTTAGGACATTGTGCAGCTCGTGAGTTATTGACAAATTGATTTCTTGCAACGGCATCAAAAACAGCAACGATGTCGCATGTACTGGTATGTGGTGCATGGGTAACAACTGGTGCATGAGTTTTATGTGGTGCATGAGTTGCATGTGGCGCATGAGTTATATGAGGAGCATGAGTCTTTGGTGCTTCTGTTTGATCTAAAATGTAACAAAAAAATACTTTATGATTTAAGTTAACAATTTGTTTTTTATATCTTGTCTCTGAAAACATAATAATCTATAGAATAAAACTTTATATAACACAAAGTACCCAACTAGCATTTTTAAGAAACGATACTCGGTCGCAAACTGCCGTCATATTTTGATCCGCGAATGATTCCGGAAATAGACATATATATGCGTGTTATACACCATTGTTTAGATAGTTTAAAATAAATTTAGTTTCGGTCGGATAGACAACCGAGGAATCTAAATATAACGGAAGTTTTCAATCGAGAATCATTTAAAAAAAAATAGATTTGAGTATCTCAATTATGTTATAGTTATCATGTAACAATACAGATACAAGACATAGTGCTTGTTGCACATGTTATGTATAACCAAATATAAAGGAAAACTATTTCAGATACCAGTGTCTGTGAGTTTATAAAATCTGCTTAAAATTCAATGTTAGTCCTCAGAATATCATACCAATGTTTTTTTGTTTACACTTTTTACACAATGCGAAGGTGTATTTATGTCAGGATCAAATTTAAGAACCGCAATTAAGCTAGTTCTACGTGTATTTAGCCAGTTACATGTACCATATTCTATCAATACAACTACTGTCTATGTGTCGAACCAGACTCGTGCGAAATAGAGTTTTCGTATGACATTTTTTTTTTAAAGCAGATAATGTGTTTAAGTTTTGCTGAAAAAGATTTCACAACACTTAGTTTTAATTTCTTTTATTATAATTATTACATAAGCCAATATGATTTCGCCCTTCAAATTGTTCAAGGTGAGTAATAATTCGATGAAGCTAGAAAATCCGAAAGTTCTTCTTCATAGTAGAAAGAAAATGCACCGAATCTATATTTTAGTCAGAATGTGTGTATAATAAGGAGACTATGACATAAAAAAAAAACCTCACCATTACAGCTCAGACCTTTACATCTATGGCAATCTAAACACTCTAAAGAAATGAATTAAATATTAAATGAAAACACTTTAAATTTCAAGTAAATCGTTACATTACTCTTAAGTTAAAATTTGGTTTTCGTGTATTGTTCTAACTATTTATATGTCCGAGTTCAGTTGCTGGCCGATTTTAGTAGGAGCAAGAACTGGTTCAAGCTGCATATCATATGTACCATATAAGCCACTTATCATTGAAATGTAAAGCAATATATTTAGGTTTTATTCTACCAATTTACAAAAAAACAGTTGGTTTTCACTTTTGAATTGATTCCAGTTTGATTCAAATCTTTGTTACATGTAATAGGCATTGGATTTTTCTGAATCATCGATAATTTTTTTTTATGAAATTCGCTTCTGGTGAAGTGGATTTTTGTGAAACTGTTATAGGCATCTCTTTCCTTTGTATACCTCACTCTAAATATAAAATATGAACTTGGTCTATTGTTGAAGGCCATGCAATGAATTATTATTATTTACATCATGGGTAATTGAATGTTCTTTTAATTGACCAATCATATCGCATCTTTTAATTGACCAATCATATCACATCTTTTAATTGACCAATCATATCACATCTTCTAGTGTCTATGTTATGTACATACCTAAATGTTGTTCATGCTTACAGATACACCCGTAGCATTTTTCCCAACGTCGTTCTCCCTCTTCACAGCTGTTGTCAAACAAAAACCTTTTGATCCCTATAAAAATAAAATTATCGACTTAATCATGTTTTCAATCAAACATATTCTGCATTCGTATCAACTCGGCCGATTCCGTACCCTCATCTCACGATAAAAGGAGAGTAACGGATTCTTCCGAGGACTGCCGAATGATATTCTGTTAATAGGAACATGACTTCTTCTTATATTTGGTCACAGTTAAGTAGGGCATTTCTTTTAGACAATAAATGAAAATTGAAAAAAAAATCCTCCTGCGCTTTCTTGATAATATGTTTACAGTGTGTTGTATTACTTTTGGGACTAATGAGAACAAACTAAAAGAAAACTTTATCGGATCTAACTCTTAATATTGAAAATGTTATCTTATAGGGGTCTCGAAATCTTTTGACAGCTTCCGAAGTTCTAACCTTTTAAAACTTTTTCAGCTGGACTAAATCACTACTTTACTTTAAAAGAGGGACGAAAGATACCAAAGGGACAGTCAAACTCATAAATCTAAAACAAACTGACATCTTTAAAATTCGTGACCTATTTTGATTTTCAGTGTAATTTTATTCCCCCCCCCCCTCACTTGCTATTTAATGCATAAAACATGGAGAAATAGATTTGGAAGTTACACACTGCAACACACTGTCCACACTAGGACAAAGGACGTTACTGTGGTCTTGGACCATCTACATCATGCAAATACAACATTATTCAAGCTCATATTCATTGGTGGATTGAATATTAAACCAATTTCAAATCCTGAATCAATTTTGCACAACCTTTCATGTTGGATGGGTATGTTTGCAAATATTAAATATCATGGTAGCATACATAATAATAGTTTATATATTATTGATAATGGTTTAAAATTTGTAAAAGTTTTCAAACTTACCTACGGTTTCGTGTACAAAACATAAAACAGCCCACAAAAATAGAGTATTTTTCATCTAAAGAGAAAAGGTAAATAGTTTCAGAGTTTTTCCCATTCAAATTAAGATTTGTTATTCACGGTTACTTATTCTATATGTATGTATATGATTCACATTGAAAATATTTGGGAGCAACTCTTGTCCACATGTTTAGTATCCCTGTAAATAGCAGGGCTGATATACATAAAACCATTCAAGATATAATCGTAAATGCTAGTTTATCGTAGAGCATGTAGAATAAACAGCTGCGCCACGAGTGCATGATATGCCCGTCGTTTTGTGTGTGAAGTTTTATGTAATAATCATAATTTTCTGAGTTACGGCGCGACATGTGACCCCCCTTTTTTTTCTTACAAAAAAATTCAATTACTCTAAAATAAAATTTTAAATCATCATCACAAATTATACAGATCTTCAGATAAATATAAGTAAGAAGTGTGTAAAGTTTTTAGCAATAATCATAACTCGTTTTTGAGATACGGTGCGACATGTTAAAAAAAAACACCCTTTTTTAGTTAAAAAGTCCCGTAACTCAAAAAAGTTTCAATATGATTTTCACGAGAGAGTAAACAGATCATTTGACCATCATAAGAAACAACCATGTTAAGATTCATGAAATTTTAAAAAATTGTTCTCAAGTTACGGTGTGACAAGTTTACGCCAGACAGACAGACGGACGCCGGACATTTGTATGCGATAATACGTCCTGTAATTTTTTTTCGAACAGTAAAAATAACTAAAAGGTTTAGCAGGGAAAGAACTTATTTCTTCTATGTTATAATGATATTGAGTGTCAGTCTTTGAAAAATCATTCAATTTAGAGGAGTATCAAATTATGGCCGAAAAAAAAACAATCCTATTTTCTAGTACCCTCACTGTGAGTTAGAAATGTAAGGTCTGTCGTTTCTGTGTTTCAGGTAATTTGAGAAATAACTTTTGGTTAGACTGATATCAAATTGCAGGTTATCTCCTCTAAAATGTTCTAGTTGGAGAAACTCAAACAGATATCAAGGTATTTAAAAATCTTGTTAACAATATGATAATGAACAATCATTTTTCTCCATGTCTGATAGTTGTACATGTAAGACAAGAAGAGAAATTTCCACCTTTTCTATTTTCAATTTTCCGTAATGATCCGAAAAAAACAGATGATAAATTTGTAAGGTATCCATTTAACACTTTTTAAGCAGAAATTAAATAAACATTTTTATGTGTTTAAAACAGTTCGCTGCACTTATATTGCAGTTATTCTATACTCTCAGAAGCATAAGAAGGTTTTCCAAATCCCTGTAATATTTTCCAGTTTTCTAACAAAAGGTTAAGAAAACAAAATTATGGTATTAAACATGAGTAAGACAAAACAGAAGTGATCAAAACCTGCAATATTAATGAATGTTTATGAGTATTTTTCTAAATCCTTCATGTAGATATAGCTTGCTACTTTATATGCTGTGTTATATTAGCAAATATTGGCATTGATAGACTTATGCTATTACACCTAACATTTCAATTAAACTAAAAATTGGTTGTACATTTGTAAACATCAACACGTATGAAAAAAAATCACAAGTCAGCCAAAACTTAGCTTTTTTCATAAAAAAAACAACCTTTATATGTACGTGTAGAGAGTTTCTGAGGGGAAATATATGATTATCTTAAGCTGTGGACTTACCATATTGCAGTACGGATTTTAAATTTAACTACGATAAATAATAATTTCGTGTCGTGGTTCTATCAATGTATATAATGATTATCACACCTATAGTTCCTCTTTATATATGTACCTTACAAGAGTGTCCTTCAACGTGACTTTGAATGTTAGATAAGTCTTAAGGTTTGTCACGTTCGGTTAATAAAGTATAATTGTGGTCATCTATTTGGTACCGACACATCTTAAGAACGTGTGTGTTCTTTGCTCTTTGTTTCCTACATGCTAATTACTAAAGCAGTAGCTCTGGTAAAAAAAAACAGAAGAGTAACTGAAATTGCATAGCAATGATATATATATTTTATGAAAAGAATACCATTTTGTTTAGGTTTTTGTTTTAGTAAGTAAATGAGCGCACTGACTGAAAAAAAATCACAGCATAATTATATTGGGTTAAAATATCGAAATCAAAGTCGAATAACATTTTTACGATATACTATTTATTGACTAAAAATAAAGAATCATGAGTCAGAAAATTAGGACCACGCTAACACAATTTTCCAATATCATAAGTTATATACGATGTTTCTCCAATGGAAACAATTAAAACATTTTTTGATTCGAGCGTCACTGATGGGTGTTTTGTAGACGAAACGCGCATCTGGCGTACATATGTAAATAAAAAAAATAATCCTGGTATCTATAAATGAGTGTTGTTTAAAACGTTTAATATTTAAATTTCGACCAAACATTTGAAGATATTTTACTAGGGAGGAGGAATGTAAAAAAAGCACAAAAAACAAGTTCGTCAATTCGTGATTACGACCTAAAATTAAATTCATAATATACATCAAATATAATCAATAGGGTAACACCAAACCTACAGTGTACTCCATAATTACATGTTCCCTAAAACGTTTTCTTCTATCACGTCGGTTGAAACATTGTGAAGATCTGGAGAAATACCTTTGCAGCATATTGGCTGAATGATTTGCTTCCTCTGACATCACAAACTAATGAATGTGCGAGTGCGGCTTTATTTTAAAGGTGTGATATCCTTTTTTTGCAATTAACCATTCAATTTTGATAATTCGTCGGCATTCAGTTTTACTGCTGAAGTTGAATAAGATTTAATCTTCTAATTTCTAGCAGAGAACAAATAATGAAGAAAAGGATAAACTGTTCATTTAAATCTTTATGAAATGACTGGATGGTTTATCGTTCCAACGATGTGTCCTTTAATTGAAAGGGTAAGCCGTAAACAAATGGATGGTAACTTCATCCTGCTTCAGTTAGTTAAAATAGCCATCCAAATGCCTACATATTTAGTTTGGACAGATTCTCATCTTAGCCATGATTAAAGACATCAACCAGCTACATTACAAATGAATTATTGCACATCTTTAGTAGAAACTTGTTAAAACAGTTTAAAGTAACGCAAACTATCAATTGATACTAGTAAAAGTACTTGTTCGGTATTTAAGGAATGTCAGTAATATTGTTTTCGTTCTATGAAGAAAAAACATAAAAATGTGGTGCACACTGATTAACTCGTGTAGCGGGTAAATAAAAGTGTGCACCACATTATGGTGTTATTTCGAATAGACAAACAAAATATTACATTCATTCCTGATAATTTAAATCGCGGTAAATTATGAAAAAAAACGTTGTTGACGTCACTGTCATATGACATGTATGATAAAATTATGTGTATGCGCTAATAGACAAAGCATGCCAGCTTATCAGAAGACGCGTTACATCCATTCTACATGTAATGGTACAAATACTTGGAATTTGATGAGTTTTCTCCGCGTCACCCTTTTCATATATTTTTCATTTTTTTTTTCATTAGTAAAAGTTGGTATCGGTCGAAACCTTTTAAATGCGTTACAAAGTGTTTTTTTTTATATCCTATCTAGATGGTATGGTACTACATGTAAATTGATTACTTACCTGGTTATTGTAGATGCGATCCAATATATTATGTGAAAGGTTTCAAATGATATGAATGAAAGATTTTGAATACTCAATAATGATAATCGCAAGGGGGAAATAATTCGATCAACTTAACCCTTTTCGTATCTTGTTGTGATTCCTTTTTGTGCTTCATATAGTTTTCTGTTCCAATAAGAGTTACCAGAACAAATAAAAATTAGCAATCTTAGGTCTTTAAGAACAATTTTTATTTTATTTTACAGATTTTTTTGGTAATTTAAAACCAAAACATATTATTTTGTTATTTGTCTGAAAACCACAGGAATTTTCGAAGAGTTGAATTCGATTCAACGTCCAAGTTAGCCGGTCTCGGAATTTATCATATTTTATTGTGTAACTTTATATAGGTGATTAAATCAATTGTTTGTTCATTCATCAGCATTCAATAATCAGTGGTCAATATCATTTTTTATATAATAAAAAAGCATAACAAAAACCTATATCTTTGATGTCACCTACCGATTTATACTAATTTCTGGGTTTGTAATAACATGAGCGACACGATGGGCGCCATATGTAGAGTAGGATCTGCATACCCTTCCGGAGCATCTGAAATCACCCCACGTTTTTTGTGGGGTTCGTGGAGCTAAGTCTTTAGTTTTCCATGTTGGGTCTTGTGTTTTAATATCAATTTTTTCTGTTTGTCTTTTTCTGTTTTAGCATGGCGTTGTCAGTTTATTTTCAATCAATGAGTTTGGTTGTCCCTCTTTCCTCTTATAGTTCTGCTGCGAAAAATGGAAGCCTTAATGAGGCTTAGGTCAGGTCGTTAAAAATGGACGTGAAAAGGTATAGCCGTTTTGGACAGAAAATAAATTTATACCTTGTAGTTTATCCTTTAATTTAAAATAAATGAGACAAGAAAGGTTATCTCGCTTTACATTATGTAAACCTTAGACCATGTAATAAAGCAGACAATGAACTATTTTGTAGACTGCATATGATTACGTCATTCGTATCGAACGATACACATATATGACAAAAAATGTCAGGGTATTTTAAAACGACATTTAAATGTGTAGCTATTCATTACTTATACATTTTACTTCTTTGTGTGTTGTTAGTGTCAACAAAATACTGTATCTAAGGTCAATACTTTCTGTTGTGGAATCATTTTTTCGACATAGTTTTTAAGGTAAGCATTTATGCAAGAATTGCTACTTATCTTAAATATTTTCGAAGGTAAGTTGTGTATTGAAGTAAATATATGCGTTTGTCTGTTAATTGAACTATGCATTATTTACTTCTTTTTTTGCTATATTATGAATTTGCCCAGTAAGGCTTTAGTCGTTGGCCGCTTGTTCCATGTTTTTCAAAATAATTTGTAATTATTATTTCAAAAACAAGTAATCAATAAGATTAAAATGACTTATTATTTACATGGTCATCAAGATAAACAAGTATTATATCAAACTTAATGGGGTGTGTGATTGCAAAATATGGCGAGGTGAAACATGTCTGCGGGCGCCCAATCCTCCCCTAACCTGTGACAGTGGAATAAAAAGCACAACATATGAACACACTTTACACATTTGTTCAACTGTTGAAAAGTGTTACGCAACGTACAACGATAACAAATAGAACCAAACATGCTTATTGCTAAAAGTTCAGATCGGAGAGTACAAACCGTTACTGAGAGTAATTGCTATGCCAATTACAACTTGATCAAATAATCATGTTTCTAGTAATTAACTTTCAAACGTCATAATTCAGCCAGATCTTTTTATAGACCGTCAATATTTATAAATCCTAGTTTGCCAACATTTCAATTAACAATTAAAAACAAATTGTTCAGAGAACAATTGAAGGTCTTTCCACCAAAAAAGTATTTTGATATGAAAATAGTAAAAATTCGGTTTAAAATGTCATTTACAGGGTCAAATGATAGCTAACAGTACGCTGATTTAAAACATTCATGATTTTTATACAATATTTTTTAAATGAAGGAGAACATTTGTTAATTCCGGTACTATTTAACTGTTTAAATGACACTGATTCCAAAAATATATGGTTCTATATACTTTTACATTCAAAAAGTACAAAACATAGTTACTTCCGGTTTACACAGGGTGACTTCCGGTTCCTTTTTTATGGTCATATGACTTGCAACTTACAGTAAAAAGTCCCATGGCTTTATCATGTTTACATATGAGGTAAAAGCAAATGTCAAAATCTAGAACGTCAATTTAACCTATGACCTTGAGCTCAATTTCAATTTTATTAACCAAGGACCTCAAATCAAAAGACCCTTGATCATAATAATATTTTGTTCATGAGTTATATTATAATATGCATATTTTTAAACAAACAGGGGAGAAAACTCTTATTTTATGTTAGCGAATCCTTTAAACCAATATGTATGTGTTACGACATGTCGCAACTAACAATGAAGCAAAAAAATGTGCCTGAAAAGTGGCGAAAATAAGCTAAAACCTAAATTTAGAAATGACATTGACCTTTGACATGTTTGACCTTGATCCTATTTTTTTTAAAACCAAGGATCTCAAATCAAAAGACCCTTAGGTTTTATCACTTATGGTTTACAAGCAACAACTATTTTTTTTTCTTAAAAATACAAAAGGGGAAATAACTCCCATATATTGTCTCTGTACTGCTTCAGTCAAAAATATTTTTATGATCCTGAAGATATAATATAAAATGATAGGTAGTTTCGTTTCTGATACTGACTATATCATATGGAATATCTAGACGAGCCCGTTAGGGCGAGTTGAGATATTCCACATGATATAGTCAGTATCAAAAACGAAACTACATATTATTCTGTTTATCGGTAATTATGATGTCACACAATGTATTGCCTAATGTTTTCAGTGATACAGCCAGTACGTTGATACTCGACAATATAAGCCAGTAAAATCTAAGGGAAAATATACGAATCACCGATAAAACGAGCAAATTGTTGAAATAGATTTGTCGTAATCTTTAACGGTTGCAAAGGAGATTTGTACACTAGAAAAACAGTGTTGGAGATAACTCTTAAAATGAAAATATACTAGTCAACAAAAGAAACGATACACGACTTTGAAATAAAATTGATCAAAAAGTATTTTAAATAGAAAACAAAATGAGATACACTATTTTAAAAAGTTTTCATTTGCAATGTTTGCACATGTGATAATGAAAATCGAAACTTGTCGGAAAGTATCTAAATTCTGTGTAAACGATCATAGGGTGCAAATTAGGTTTGCGGAAAGTTGAATAAAAAATCGACACATAATTTTCTAAGTACTATATAAAATTTCAAATTTGTTTAAAAATATTCAATATATTAATTAAATTATATTCATGTTGTAACTAATGGGTTAAAATAATTTTTTTTCAAATTTTTGGGAAAAAAACTTTTTTTTATATCTCAAAAAATTCAAAAAAATGTTTTTTTATTTTCGTCTCAAATCAATGCTTTAGATATGAAAACGACACACATTATATTTGGAACCTTTCGGATAAGTTTTAAGATTGCTACCGCTTTTTGAATATCACTTTCATCGGATTTTGTCTAATGCTTAGTCCGTTTCTGTGTGTGTTACATTTTAATGGTGTGTCGTTGTTCTCCTCTTATATTTATGCCGTTTCCCTCAGTTTTAGTTTGTTACCCCAATTTTATTTTATGTCCATAGATTTACGAGTTTTGAACAGCGGTATACTACTGTTGCCTTTACTTACACATAATGTCTATGGTAAATCAGTTGATAATGTATACATTTTCACCAAAAACAATGTATTTTAATATGAAAGTTGGAAAAAATAAGTTTAAAATGTCAAATGATAGCTTAGTGTACGCTGATTACAAAAAAATATATGGTCTCTATACAATATTTTTTAAATCAGGGAGATAATTTGCTACTCCCGGTTTGAAAAATGTTACGATATTATTTGAATATTTATTTGACACTGATTCCAAAAATATCTGGTTCTATATACTTTAATATTAATAAAGTACAAAAAATAGGTCACTTCCGGTTGTTATTTTCAAGGTTAAATGGTTTGATACCTTTTGCCAAACGTCACATGGCTTTATCATGTATACATATAAGGTAAAGGCAAAGGTCAAAATCTAGAAAGTCAAATTAAACAATGACCTTGAGATCAATTTCAAGGTCATAAACCAAGGACCTTAAATCAAAAGACCATAGGTCTTAATTATATTTGGTTAATGAGTTATATAACCTTACGCATATTTCTAAACACAAGAGGGGAGAACACTCCCTTTTACATTCAACATACCCTTGCAATCAACATTTACGTGTCACAACATATCGCAACTAACAATTATGAAAAAGCAATTTGTTAATATCTTATACGGTTTTGGGGAATAAGTGAAAATAAGCCAAATTCAAAAACTAGAATATGACCTTGACCTAATTTTCTTCTATTTTTTTGGACCAAGGACCTCAAATCAAAAGATCCGAGGTCTCTATCACTTATGGTTTACAAGATAGAAATGCATATCACTTATATCAAATGCATATCACTTATATCAAATGCATAAGGGGAAATAACTCTAATATGGAGCGTTCATATTGCTTTGGTCAAAATAGGACAAATCATGCGAAGGATATAACGAGCAATTTTATAAAATAAATTTGTCGTTATCTTTTACGGTCGCAAAGGAGTAGTGGACACAAAGAAAACAGTGTTTGTGGAAATAACTTCTTCAAAGAAAAGTACTTGATTACGCAGGGTGAATTTCAAAAGCACATAAACTGTTCGATATCATATACCAAATATCTAAGCGACAATTTGCGAAACAAATATTTATCGCAAGAACAAAATTAGGCAGAAGAAAAAAAATAATCAAAAAAAAAACAATAGGTCTTTCCACAGAAAAGTGGAGAGACCTAACTATCTATTAAAAATCAAAACAAAAGACAAAAGGTTTATAGAGCATACACTCGTATAATCTGTTCAAACTTGATGGGTATACAGTTTATTTGGGTTTTCTTAATATTCAGGTATCTTTCATTTCATAGTTACTGTTGTATTTGTATAGATACATAATATATAATCAAACAGTTTTTCACAATAAAACAGTCGATTAATTTAACAGACAACTAACATAACTAATGATAAAAAAGTTATCATTTATAAAAGTGTCTTAAGTGTATCAGTACATAAATAATTATGATATGAATACACCAATATGTGATAATGTTTTCTTTAAACACAAACATTTTTTTTTTGTTCACTTAAGAATAATTACATTAGAGGTATGTTTCATTTTAATACGTTATTCTGTTTGGTTACACTGTAATCTCGCGTTATTCCTTAATCAACTACATTACACAATAACATTTATCATTCATGATGACACGAGGTCCCATTAAAAAGTGCACAGTGACCCCAGCTAAAGAATGTTATTATAATTATTGAATGCTTCTTTTTGTAACTTCATACGATTGTAAACGCGTTGACTGTGCGCACATTTTGATAATGGAACGGTAAACAAGCTGTACTTCGGGTAACGCTTTTACACCCCAATGAAGTTACAAAATGAAGCACTCAATTCTTAAATAAAATGTACACATGGATTGCATGATAAAATAAAATAAAGCACAATGGTGAAAACAGGTGATAATGACTTTTGTTCACGATGTCACTAAGTCACAATTTACAACAATATTTCACAAAGTCATTCAGTTCAGAGAATGAAGAAGTTGGGATGATGCATCATCAGATGGAGGCTGGTAACTTCAACTTTGTATCGTCGTCTATTTTTGTTAGCAGACCATTCTTGAAGTGACTTCAAGAGTTAATCGGTGGTATATACATCCTATATGTTGGGATGGACAAATGTTCTTTACTTTGTTGTGCCAATCTTCCAGGGAGTTGGTGATGTATGTTCTTTTGTCAAGTATTTGTTCCATTAAAAAAAGTATCCTTAACCAAAGCCTTTGTCAATCATATAATCAGTAAATGATGTTGTAGCGAGTAATTTGTCAGCTTCATTAATATTTTCCAAAGTTGTTAGCCAAACATCACCAACAAGGTAGATTGGATTGATTGATAACAGTGTGGTTTTTCGTATACGTCGAGTGATGTCTTCATTTTCTTTATAGTTTAACTGTTGTTCACATGTCTGTGTCTTTCCCCAAATACATCGGATAGAGTAAACGAAGCAGCCTTTGACAATTATCCTTTGGAGCACTATCCACATTGCGTTGTTATTTTTGTCTCGTAATAGGTAAGGGGATGGTTGGGATCCCGCTTACATAAAAAATATAAAGAATTGATTGAGGTTTTTATATAGTTCATTTCAGAACAAACAGTATAATTTAAAAAGATAAAAAGAGATTTTAAAAAGTTTTATTATTTTAGTTTTCACATTTCCTCTTAGGATGAACCAGCAATTAAAAAAAATATTTGATCATCGTCAATATAATAAATATATTTCTGAATATCTTTTATTAAGATTGTTTTCAGATATTATGAATTTTCCTGGTTAATTAACTATGCCATGCCTACCTAACCCACATGATGTATAAACAATGTTCACGCTGTTGCTTTCAACCAATCGTATTACTAGAAATGAATAGATTAGAAGGTAATATGAACATATCACAGAAGACAGCTTTGATGTATATAAAGATGTCGAATTTGTCTCAAAAATATAATATACTTTTTAGGGCAAATAGTGCATATATATAACATGTTTATTGATATACACCTACAGTGTATCGTCTTGTTTTATATCTACCAACGTCCTAAAAACTCAAACGTTGAACATGTTTATTTCCAGTTAAACACATATTTGTGTAATCATCAGACTCAACAACACCAGTAGCTCAGACATGGAGCTACGTCACCGGATGAAACACTCAATCACAGATTCATTGAGAACACGAGAAGAAGAAAAGTCACCGAGATCAGCTGTTTCGGATGACTTAAATAGTAATGATGAAATAGAAAATGAAGATGCGGTAAAAGAAGAAGACCCTTTAGAAAAGTTAACAAGCAATGAACAAAATTTGGCGTCACCTTTCACTCAACAGAATGTTGGATTGGTTTTTGGTAACACAAAGATCTTTGTTCAAAAGGAACTTCTTATAGCGGTGTCTCCTGTGTTTAAGGCCATGTTTAGTTCTTCATTCCTTGAAGGATCGAAGGAAGAGGTACCTTTACCAGGGAAAAAACTCAGCCATTTTGTTCTTTTTTTACGTTATCTGACTCCAGGATTCGATGATGAATTATCAGGTAAATACATCAATTGACCTGTAATTAGAACATCTGGTCGTCATATTTAGATATAGACAATAACAATTACGTACATTAAGTACATGTATCTCAGATTTCCATAAATTTTTTATCGTTTTGTTTTTAACAGATTTTTTACAATTATTTTTTTGCATTTTCATAATATAGAAAATGCCAATCTGCGGCTCCGGAAAGGCGGTATTTTTTGGGAATGACAATACTATCAATTGGGAAGAATTCTGGATGATTTATTCATTACATGTTTTGATAACTTTCGTGATTTTAAATTTATGATAATGGACGATCTCAAAATGGCTTTCTGTATATTTAACATGTCAGATGGCGATATTTTGCATTTAGCACCACTCTCCTTAGCAGAACCTACACCCCAAATTACTCTTGTCGGATTTTTAAACCAACATCGTCCTAAAAATAAACGGAATTATTTTCAGTGAACGTTAAATAAGCAGCAATTAATTAAACAACCAATCAATCAATCATAATTCAATGGGCCTCATTGGTACAACCATCATACATAAGTATGTAATTCATCTTATTCTTTTTATTCATAATTGAATATTGAAGTAGAACTCATTAGTCTCTATACGTTTGGATATTTCATCCGGCAACTCTTGTTATTGTTACTATATTAAGGTTTTTACTTTCAAAATATTTGTTGTTTATAACTCTGTGTCGGTTGCAGTGTAAGTGAGTTGTGTCCCATATATCACTGAAGGCAATTCATTTTTTTAAAGATAAAAACTCAAATTCATCTAAACTAAACATGTTTTTTAAATGTAATCTTTGAAAACCAATTGATTTTTTCCAGAAGACAATGTTCATCATATGTTGCCTTTAGCTGATGAATATCAAACTGATGATTTAAAGAAAAGAATTGAAGATTTTCTGGTTGATGGTGTGATTTCCAAATCAGATTCCATCACTTCAGAGCAAATCATATTAGATATTCTTGAAGCGGAAATGTACAAATTATCTGACTATTTAAAAGAATCCATTGCAGTTGCTTCCCGGAAAAAGTTTGACAGCTTGACAAAAAGTCCAAAATTTGAAGAAATATCTCAAACTACACAAAGTAAAATTAGCTTCAAACGGTGGAAAGATATCGATAAGATATTTAACAAGGCCGTAAAAGTTAGTCCTCAGTTCATACGGCATCAGGAAACTAAAGTGATACATGGTTATTCAAGAGGATTTGGGTCGAGCGTGTCTAATGAACCTAAACAATATGAAATTGATATCAAAGAGGTTGGTGAACATTTAAAAAAATACATGAAAGAGAACTAATGCGCATTTACATAAGGATGTATACTCTTTATAGGTCACATGATACCAAATGGGATATCTCCCGCATTGGAACACGTTACCACTAAACAAAAATGAAAAAATCAAGCCGTAAAGTCATTCTTAAGTTGTTTCAATTTGTCCGCATAAGAGGTTGCTGTCTTATTCATGTTATTAATAAATATAATGTTGTTTAACATACTTCTTGCTATTTTTTATTTTCCTCTATTACACTGTGTCTATTAAAACTACCTCGCCAAAAAATGTTTGATATATTCGGAACTGTCACGGAAGATCAACTTAAAGGAAAAAGGTAGGAGTTCTGTTTATTTATTTGTAATTATTTGTGATATTACAAAATATAAATAGATATTTTTTATATAACTAAAATTATCGATGGTAGGTGTTTTGAAAGTAAATTGAAACCGGACGTACACGTGTTGATTCATATGGAATCACACCACACAGCGAATCATTTATTCGTAGCTGGTGAGAATAATGTTACGAAAATTTTATTCTTTGCAAATACGTTTATAAATATACTATTTTGCTAACAGAATGGTATGATCGATGAATCTGAAACATCATCACGCAGTCTCATAGATACCACTTTTTTCCTACTATTAATTTGAGGTACAATATGCCGGTGAGAAACATTAATTGTGCTGTAAAGAATACACTGTTTCAAGTTGTGGTATGCATAAAAAAATGTCCAACAGCATTCGTCCTTCTACTAGTTAAGGCATTTGTTTCTTAGATTGATATGGTGTATATCATAATACCAGAACTCAAATGAATGAGAAAGCTGATGTAACTGATCTGCTTGTGTCCATCCCTTAAGACAAATACACTAAAGCAGTGTAATAAGGCCTAACACAAACACACATACGCACAAACACAAACAGTACACCATAGCCACCACTTTATTCCAGAAGCTTCTAACTGATGCCGAATTCTAGAGTGTAAAATTGTGATTGGGACCTACCCAAAACAATTAGAACTTTTCTGAAAAAGAATATCGATGAAAATAGAACTATATCATTTCCCCATAATGATTGAATGTTAGGAAAATTGACCAGAGTTATCTTACTTTAATCACAAAGAGGGGAAAGTTTTAATTTAAGCCCAATTAATATTAAAACGATTTTCCACTTACAAATATAGTTACCTTATTGATATATAAGGACTTTGTCAGCTAAATCTATTAATTTTATGAGATATTATGAATTTTTATGACAAAAGAGAAACATGCTAAGCATGGAAATCAGCGTTTAGGTCATTCACCTACCTGTAGTATATGTATATATGGCACACACACCATGATGTCAGTTCATAACTAGTTTGGTAAACGTAATGTTTCTAATACAAATATATCAGCTTGACTTATATGGCTGACTAAATGTATGCGATAATCTAAAATCGTTTAAAAAGGAAATTTATAAAATATTGATTTAACGGATACAATTAAAAACAAATTGCATAGACAATAACAATCAAAACCAAGGAGTAAACAAAGACTCGCAAAAACCAAAGGACATTTACATCAACAGTCATAAATAATAGATAAGAAACAACACGAACTCCACTGAAATAGATATGAATAACATTGATCTTCTACAGTTTTATAACAACAACATATTTTAACTTCTTTTTTAAGAGAGAGAAGAAAGATAACAAAGGGACAGGCAAACTCATAAATCTAAAACAAACTGACAACGCCATGGCGAAAAAAGACAAACAGAAAAACAATAGTACACATGACACAACAAAGAAAACTGAAGAATAAACAACACGAACCCCACCAAAAACTAGGGGTGATCTCAGGTGCTCCGGAGATATTTAAGCTATTCAAACCTGGTGATCTTTATATACTGTGATGATCTCCTCTGGAGCATTATGGCACAATTTGAATATGAACAGATAAAATCGAAGTCGTGTGAGACGGGTTCAAAGCAGGATAAAACAAGTTGGTCCTTATAAAGAAGCTGTACGTGCTGATTCTCTCTTTGAAGGAGGCAAGAGAGTCAGATGTGGCCATAGTTCCGAAGGACTATACCGGCGGGGATGAATGAGTCATGGTAGCTACTAGTTGTGCAATCTACTTTTCTGTGTGAACTAAAATAACAACCTTTGATTTTTCAACTCTTTATACCACTATTCCACATACTAAACTTAAGGCTCGACTGAAATAACTCGCCAGCTTATGTTTCTTTAACAAAAAGGGCACTAGATGTTTTAAATATCTAGTTTTGGGCTGAAATTCAGCTCACTTTGTGAAAAATCATACAGAGTGAAGGAGAAAATATACCAACGAGAATATCACTGCCTTGCTGGCATTTTTAATTGAAAACATATATGTTGCATTTTAAGGCTTGGTCTTCCAACAGACTGTTGAAATCCCAATGGGTACCAATTGCGCTTCTCTACTTGCAGATTTGTTTTTATATTCTTATAAATCAGACTTTATCCAAAGGCCTGTAAAGAAAGGATAAAAGAAATTAGCCCCGTTTTTAACTTCCCCTTTCGGTATATTAATTATGTACTGTCTCAAAATAATATAAGCTTAAGTGATTACTTACACTTAATATATCCAAGTGAACTTTAAATTAAAGATACTACCGACACAGATGACTCTGCTTCATATTTAGACCTTTTTCTCGAAACAACCGCTAATGGAAGGTTGAATACCACAATTTATGACAAACGCGATGACTTTAATTTATCTATAGTCCACTTTCCATTTCTGTGTAGCAACATCCCAGCGGTACCAGAATATGGATAATATGTGTCTTACTTGATACGTTGCTCTAGAGCTAGCTCAAAGTACGTTGATTTTGTTGAACGAGGAATACAGCTTTCTCAAAAGTTGCTAAGACAGGGCTTTGAATCAATCAAATCAAGGTCATCACTCAAGACATTTTACGGTCGCCATATTGAGCTGATAAGCCATTATGACAAAAGTGTGACAGAAATTATATCTGAACAAGAGTATATTTTTCGCCTCTTTTAATCTCGGAGTATCTGTAAAAAAGGCAAAAAAGAGATTAAAAGCTTTGTCGAGAATGGTTATACAAATAATATTTCATTCTTTTGTATCATAAAAAAAATATCAATTTTGTCGATTGTGAAAATTGTCGTTTAAGAAAACTTTAAAACGTTGAGGGTACAAAATGTCAAAATCTTTTTTTTTTTTTTCGCTTAGCATGTTCTTTTTTTAAGTTAACATAATTTCGAACTATCAAAGACTACTGCAATGCATTAATCATCCGTAAAAATACTGATACATAAAAAAGGAGTCATTTTACAATATAGTGTTGCAACACAATCAGCGATTACTCCAGACAAAATATCTTGCTTTACAGTTAAATATTTATTGCGTTGGAATATCTGTTGTTAAAATGAATCAAATGCCGCATTCGTATATGAAGATAGAAATAGTGTGTATTAAAGGAGCATCTTACAGCCATGTCGCCTGTGTTTGAAACAATGTACAGTTCTAAATTCTAAAGGGTCAGGAAAAGCCGACATGGAAAAAAATAAATCACTTTGTTCATTTTCTACGAAACCTTTGTACAGAATAAGATCATGTAGATGATGATTTTACATGGTGAAATACAAATAGGCAGATAATGAACTAAAACATATTTTTGTGTATGAGCCAATTTATGCCCGCCTACAAGTATGGGATTGACTCGCTGTGTTGAAGACACATCGGTTGCCTTGGGCTGTGTTCTGCCCCTGGGTCGGGTTTTTGATTCATAAACGTAGTCCTCGTTTCCATTTCCCATTTTATATGGTATCTGTACATATTGTTTTTGTTTAATTTTTCTTTTGCTACTGTTTAGTTAAACAAACTTCTTACTTATACTGCTGCCTTTTTTAACGATATGGTGGTTATCATGGAAGTTAAAATATAAAAACAAAGGATTAGGAATTTCCGTCAATTTCACTGTATCATTACATACTTGTGAAGCAAAAGGCGCAAAAGGCAATGAAACAGTTCTTCGGCTTAAAGTCACAGTGAAGCCTTCAACATGAAGGAAAACAAACTTTCACTTCATTGCAAGTTTAAGACGGCCCGAGCATTTGCCTGAGTAGAAGTCTTTGCAAAAGTATTATGGATAGACCTTGTATGATGTAACACCACTAGTTCAGGTTCAGAAATAAAACTACAGCATTTGATGTATTCCTGTTATAAATCCCAATATACAATTATACACATCATAACCACTCTATCTTTCGAAAAAATGCATTTTGTGTGCAGCGAAATCTCTTACATAAGTTTGACGCAAACGCTTTTTCGTTCGATTTTTTTATCTCAACTTGTAAAGAATAAAATCACAAAAATACCGAACTCAGAGGAAAATCAATTTCGAAAGTCCATAATCACATGGCAAAATCAAAAAACAAAACGCATCAAAAACGAATGGACAAGAACTGCCACATTCCTGACTTGGCACAGGCATTTTCAAATGTAGAAAATGGTGGATTAAACCTGGTTCTATAGCGCTAACTCTCTCACTTTAATAACAGTCTCATCAAATTCCGCTACATTTACATGATGCGTTAAATAAACAGTCACAATTAATAAAATAGTCGAAATATGGGTACATCAGTCATCATCGTATAACAATTTAACAGGACACAAAAACATCTACTATATACAAACATTTATATTCGTTGGATACTAATATTCGTGGATTTCGTGGATACAGGAGATACAGGAGAACCACGAATTCAAATGTTCAACGAATTACCAATGTTCTTACAGAATGAGTGTAGCTGTAGAATTTGCCAAAACCACGAAATTAAATATCCACGAAAATGTATGTGTTCTTCAAACCACGAAAATTGATACCCACAAAAAAAAAAGAATCTTCAGTCAATATACACGTTTGTTGATTCCATAATTATACCCTTATTCTTCTAAATTAAATATTTGAAACCATGAATACTTCAATTGCAAACTATTTCGTAATAGCCTTTTGTTACCAGTCAAGTTACGCCTCATATTAACTATGGAAAAAAATAGTTACTATCTGGTCCAATCTGTTAATAGATACATCAGGCGAGGCGACATAAGTGTAACAAAAGGTTTACTAAACGTATATATAATTAAACAGTAAGATATGGTCAAATACATTTAAATGACTGAATTTATTTAAACTTCATTGTATTTGCTATATGTATAGTCAACAAGTAATATACACAAGGATAACTATAACTGACTTGAAGGTTCTGAAGGTGAATATTTTTTATATATGTTTATTTTTTCCATTTATATCTCCGTGTTCAGAGTATTAACATGAAAGTAAAAATGTCATGAAGCTAATTTTTGAACAAACAGGGTAACCAATCTCCGATAAACATGACAGTAGTTTTCGCAAGGTTTTTTTTACCTTTTATTTTGCAGACAGGTAAATAGGGAATGCTCAGATCTCTCGATTTGCTTTTCGTTCCACGAACTTAACTGTTTAACATACTTGATGGAGGTTAAAGTTCAGACACTAGGTCATGTCGTTCGCGCGAAGTTGTTGTAAGAAAGTTAAATTTATATAAAAAACAGATGTAAATTTTTTAAGATTGTTAGGCCTAGTCTTTTAGATATGAGTAAATTTATATCAAGTGTAATATAAATGTTCATGATAAGGCTATTGTTAGATCTTCATTGTAGTGCTATTTAAATATATCTTATCAGCTATTGTCTTTAACGTTCAAGCGCAATAATAATCTCAAAGAGAACGAAGAAATAAAATACTTAAACACATAACTCAAACTACATATATCGCAAATTGAACTTCAAAAGACAAATAATATATTCACTTTGGGGTCCGTCTCTTCTCAATATAAACATCGAAATAAATTGTATATTTTATTGTTATAGTTGTGCTAGACATGTATTATAAATTATAATTGACATTTATTTCTGATTCTAAACTATTACAAGTAAGTAATTCATTACAGATTGTAACCTACTATAATTGGTGCAAATGTCTATTCCAGGTGTAGGTTCTTCTTTATCTTTGAAATAAACCTATATATGCATTATGTTAAGTACCATGCAGTATATATTTTGAAATTTGATAAATCAAACTTGTTGATCTTGGTTTTTTTTATAATTTTTGTATGTTTGTTTCTCTCCATCTAAAGTTTGTTTTTACTTAAAATATAAAAAAAAAAAAAAGTCATCAACCTTTTAAATTCTAGTAGTAACTTTTTCATGTTTTTAATTTATAAAATTTCAAAAGGGTGTTTTTTCCTTTAAATCTTATCTCATCATTATAAAGATGGTTTTAAATTGTGCAACAATACGCATAATTCGTTTGTTGTAGGGCGTTCATTTAAAATGGGGTGAATATTTGAAGGCAAATGAGTCACCCTAATAAAAAGGTTAGGTTAGAATATTGTGTTTTAAACAGGAAATACCATCTGTCAGTGTACCAACCGTTGTAAGAATAATACTGAATAAATGTTTCAAAGACTATCAAAGAATAGACAAACAAAAGCAATCGCATTTTAAAAATATTGAGGGAGAAAAGAGGTTGCACCATTCACCGTTAAACATGCACAATAACATATATAAAAGTAACCATTTGTCCATATTTGTCATTTACTAGCTTTACTATCATCTTGTGTTTTGTAACACACAACATTGGTATGTTTAAAACAAGAACTGTAATGTTTGATAAATGGACATATATTTCTGTTATGCCAATACCCTTGATTTTTTCGTTTTTGTTAACGGACAATTAACACACTTGTTGCAGCCTTTTGCATATTTTCATTAACGATATATCTGTAATCCAAATATGTGACATATATATTATATTACCAGGAATACATATAATTGGGGTTTGATGAAATGCAGAAACCTTCTACAAGTACAAAAGATGGGGAACCAATTCTACAAGAAATAAGTGAAAATGATGATACTTTTAGTGAAGAAGAATGGTCGAATGACTCAGAGGAAGATTTTGAACATTTATCAAGCCGGGAAAAAAACTTAGCCTTACCTTTTAATCAACCAAATATCGCATTTGTTTTTGGTACAAGTAAGCTCTATGCACAAAAGGATTATCTTATAGACGTCTCGCCTGTGTTTAAAGCAATGTTTAGTCCTACATTTCTGGAAGGATCTTTAGAAGATATACCTCTACCTGGTAAAAAAATTAGTCATTTTGTTCATTTCCTGCGTTATCTGTCTCCGGGATTCGAAGATGAACTTACAGGTAAATAAAGACAACAGTAGTATACCGCAGTTCGTAATTCATAAATCGATTTAGAGAAATAAATCCGGGTTTCAAACTAAACTTGAGGGAAACACATCGAATATAAGAGGAGAACTACGACACGACAGAAACACAACATGAAAATGTAACACACACAGAAACGAACTATACTATAACAACGGTCAGTTTCTTGAATAGGCACAGGACATTTTAGAAAAAAATGGTGGATTGAACCTGGATTTGTGTCATGCCAAACTGCCCGTCAAAATCAAAAAGACAACATTACATGACAAGACTACAGTTATAAATAAATGAAGAAACACATAGGACAGAGAAACACACGAATAATAGCTAACAAAAGGTACCAGGTTCAATATCTATTACGCCAGACGATAGTTTACCATCAATTTGCACGCCTGGCCAACATACTTACGAAAATGTAATAGCAATCATTTGTTTTTTGCAAAAGGGAATATTGCGGTTGTCGTAAGAAAGAACTCATCAGAATTTATAAAACGTCAGTGCAAGTAATGTTTTTTATCTAAGAGCTTGACATTAAATCTTGTCTTTTATTAAAACTTAATGTTGTCAAGGAGATGTATTTGAAAAACGATGTCGACTGTCTTCGTAAGTTTTGCGTAAGCTTCACGGATCTACTTCTTCATAATATCATTTTTAGAATGTCTCATTATTCTTTCAAATGCAAGTGCATGTATTGCAATGCTGTAGTTTAAAAGACATCAATGCATTTATTTACTTTTTTTTCTTTTCAGAAGACACTGTTCATCATATGTTGCATTTAGCTGATGAATATCAAACTGATGATTTAAAGAAAAAGATTGAAAAGTTCCTTACCAAGGGCGTTTTGTCTGAGTCAGATTCCATCACATCAGAACAAATTATCTCAGATATTCATGAAGCGGAAAGGTACAAGTTAAACGACTACCTGACTGCATGCATTGATGTAGCATCTCGGAAAAAATTTCAAAGCTTGAAAAGAAATTCGAAATTTGAAGAGATATCTCAAAATACACACCTTAAAATTGCCTTTAAACGGATGGACAATATCGATAAGATTTACAATAATGCAGTACAAAGTGACCTTGGACTCACAAGACTAAAAACAAATCAATTTCATATGAGAGATCTTGGCACTAACTTAAAACCATACATGAAAGATAACTAATTGTTGTTTTCGATCTCAGTGGTTTTGAACGAGGATTTATTCAATTTAATTTATTTGTATTGGAACACGTTACCATCCACAATTAGGGAGAGTATAATGTAGTTAGTGTCATATATCATGATAATTTGTAACTAGTAGGATATTGATGTTTTTCATATAATATGTAAGCAATCAGAACATCGCGCCTCCATCTGCCCTTTTAAAAATTCAATTCCATATAAATTATTGTATACAGTAGCTGGTTGCTATGTTCAATGTTTGTTTCTGATTAAGCGTGTACAGCATTCAATTAAATTGTGCTACTTTCCTTTGAATATTAGATGATTTTTTTCAAGTAATAAAATATCAAAATCAGAGCACAAAAAAAGCTGATTTATCTAAAAATGTCTTTTTCCTCCTGCATCTTATATATGTTTACTTTGTAGTGTACAATTGTTGGAAATGCTTTGGACATGCAGTTTTATTGCTATCGTCCCCAATGTGTTCGTCAAATGTATAGAAAGTTGTATTATTCACACTGATATTTGTAAAAAGTTAATATTGGTTGTACGTTGGAAGGTTGGAACACCGTACCATTGTATACTTAAATGATTTGGTATGGTATGGTATGGTGGTATGGTATTGAGTAGCTATAGGGTATGGTTGAAAATATGACATTTTGTGACAGTGCATATGAATTACCAGAAACACGAATATTAATCTATATTTTTTTATATAAATGACCGCATATATATATTGACATTTATCTACAATTGTTAACAGTAAACCTTTCCGTAAGTACAATACTAGATGGTCAAATTAAGATATCTTGAGTATTAAAAAGAAATGTCAAAAAAACGATATCATGGACATGGGTTAACTTTGCAAAACTTTCAGTCACTTTTTCAATTAAGGAGTCGTAAGTCCTTGAACGTGTTTTCGGAAGAACATTTTGCATATCAAAACTAAAACAACATACAGAACAACCATAATATACAATGTAAGTTGTAAATCTATAAATGCTGTATATCACCTGCGGCTGTGCTACACTATAAATATTGTAAGCTAAAACGTACGGAGGGACAACGTAACTTCTATTGCAAACGAATGTGAGTCTGCAAATGCGGATCAATGATTATGTATAGGGGCTTAAAAGCCAAACTTTGGATAAATTATTAATAGTCTATGCAATTGTCCTTTATTTAACGTTCATATTGTCACTTATACACATACTGTATAGTCAGCACAATAATGTATTTACTTAAAAGTCTTATACAAGTTACAACAATAAACCAACTATATCAATTATCAACCAAGACAATTATCTGATATCAAAGCTCTGATGAGAAACATAAAGAATAAGGAAATCCTTTTTTTTTTTTGAGTGATATTCGAAATTAACATTAAAAGAAAATGATTTTCTAGATGCTTTTTTCAATGCAGTTACCATACACTTAATTATCAGTAGAGATAAATAAATTACAAAGTGATATTTCAATTTTCTTGCACTTAGTCGTAACTTGTGTTAGTGAACTGCTATTGTGTTTAGGTTTTTCTCTGCTCGGAATAGGTGCTTCACTGACCTCAATTCATAACATTATTTTCTTAAATTTTGATAAAATGAGACCTTATTTCGAAACTTAGGTTTCGATATCCACATGTATGTTGGTTTTTTTTAGGTTTTTGCGACGTATTATTTAATGAGGAAACGACACTAGCTTGTATTTGGTTTCACTATTGTAAAACATTACAGTAACTACTTTTGTTTCATCTGTGTTTCAAGATCATCATTCAGTGTATATAAAGTGCGAATCCAGCTAGTTCATTTTTACTGTTATATGCGGGTATGTCTATTGTAGAATAAAGGATCATGGGAAAACTGTATTTGTTTATGTTTTGAAAATATCAAGTTAAGTGATTTGAAGATAAGTTTTAAAATATTTTCATTGTGATACGTCTTTATAATATACAAACATAGACTAAAGTTCAAATAAGTGTTATAAAAGCATCATAATATAGCATATCGATTATTGAAAACGATCCATTTTAACTATAGATGCGATGAATTATCACTGTTAGTGCAGTCATTATTAATGTAGAATTTTCAAAGATGCGAGGAATTTTTATTGTAGAATTATGTGATAAATGCACTTGCAACAAACGAAAAAAACTTAGTTGATGACTTTAGGATTTATGAAACATGTATTTTCAAATTGAAATACAAACTCCTCATTCATTCTTCATCAAAAATATAGCTTTTCAAACTTGTAACAAAAGCGATTCTCAAAATGAAAAATTCTAGATCCGCGAATGGATACTACCGCAGAGGTAAAACCATACACATTTGGGTTATTGTACACGAAATGCATGCTACAATTCATTTTTGATGATTTTAGACCCTTTGGAACTCTTTGTGGGCTCTTTCAGCAACTAGGCAAAATTTCCCCAAACTAGATACACGGTTAGATTCAGCATGTAAACGAATCCCAAATATCTATATTAAAGGACTTTTGTCTATAAATTTGGACCCCACTAAATTGAAAAGGGGACCAAAATATAAAAAAAATGCATGCATCGGATACATTTGTTATTGAAGGCATGACTGTAACATTAGGACTAATATACAAAAATATCTTATTCTGGGGGTCTCATTGGGGGTTCTAATCCCGGATCCCGCTTACTGTTTTGGCAGATTCCCGTGTTCCGCTTATTGTTTTGTCAGATTCCCGTATCCCGCTTATACTGTGCAGTTCTCATTTTTTGTAATTATCCGTGTCCCGCTAGACTTCATTTCTCGTTTTTCACGACACAACCATTTGACTTTCACCTGTCACGCTTGCAAAAAATCGGCAATCCGGCGTCACGCTTATGCGACCCACTATTTTACTCTATTCTGACTCATATTAAGCCCATTATAAATAATATATATATTAAAAAAGTAGCGTGGATTTTGTATCCCGTCTCGTTTCGTTTTTGAGCCATATATAGATGTCGTATGTGACAATGAGACAACTCTCCATCCGAGTCACAATTTATAAAAGTAGACCATTATACGTCAAAATACGGTCTTCAACATGGAGTCTTGTCTCACACCGAACAGCAAGTTATAAAGGGCTCCAGTGTAAAACCTTTTAAACGGGAAAACAAAGGTTCAATATATATCAAGATGTACGTAATTAGTGATGAAGTGTCATGGAAATGGATAAAAAAGTAAGGATAAAGATCCCTATACACTTTATAAGAAACTAAATGGAATACATTTGAAATCAATGTTATTTCTATTTAATATATTACTGTGTTTTAAAACCAAACTTTCCTCCGTAAGTTAAATTTTATCAAATCTTTCTCTTACCTTATCTATTGTTTGAGCAAGTCGGCTAAATTAAGGCTTTACAGCTAATTTCCTAATGCATGTAAAGCAAAACTTTGGTTGGCTTGCTTGCTTTGTTTGTTTAATTGTTTATACAAACTTTGTAAATAAGATTGACATTTTTAAACAATATGAATAAGCATACTTTAACCTGTGTTTTTAATATTTGAATTACATTGGGTGTTATCATAATGATTATCCAATAAAAGAAAAGCAAGCAAGTCAACTAAAGTCTTGCTCTACATGCTTAAAGAAATGAGCTGTAATAGATAACTAAAAAAAATTATACAGTGAAAATGCACCGCATATACAATACTAATGATTCGCTCCACAGTGAAAATGAAAGAATAGTATCATTATTAGACAGTAAACATGACTAGCATTACGAAATCATCATAGTGGAACTTAGTTAAATATGAAGAAACTGATTGACAAAACATATTCTACGTTATACAACTTTATTAATTGTATTAAAATGAATATTTTTTACTGCAACAACATCTCACCTGTTAGTTATAAAGCACCTGCACGATCTGTTCGTGAAAAGTCATTAATATTCACCTATTTTGGTATATATTTCACAGCTGGATGGCTTAAGCGCGATAAAACCCCGCTGCATCTCTTACTTTGTTTTATTAGTATTATGTATTTCTGAACATATACATTTTAACTAATTTTCATCATTTTCTTCAAAAATTAAAAAAAGTTCGTCTGTTTATTTATCATTCTACATTTATTTAAGACATTTATGGCATATACAGTAAAAATGATATTTTAGGATCCGCACTTTACATACACTGATCATTGTCGTTTGCGTTACCATGCATTTAATTATCTACAGCATATACTGGTTCTATATTATCAATAGAGAATATTCTATCGCAGAAAAATACCATTCACTGTGAAAATTTTATACATAATGTGAAACGACATTTAGAGCTAGTATAGGGAACTATTAATCTGTTTCAACTCTAATGGCTTTCAATTCCGACATTAATTGACTTTTTCTGGATAGAGTAATATTTTTTAGACTCCTTCTCTTTTTGTATAGTCGATCGAATTGGATTCCTTATGAAATTTTATTTAACAATAATCTTACATTTTTTCTTCTTTTTGTATCCATAACATCATGAGAATACATTAAACTATTTTCGGATAATGACACTTCGTAAATTGCATGGACACCATCACGAATTGGTTGATCCATACGATCAGTCTTAACTAATTAATGACATTTTCACCATTTCTTAGATTATTGTTTACCATTTACGTCGTCTGGTCTTTTAAGTACCTATTCCCGAATATGACTGTTTTGTTGAGTATGAACTCGCATTGCTATAAGCCGAGTCACTGTATTTTTTATCCAACATGCATGTATTTGGTTATGATGTTGTTTTTGTAATTTTTATCGGATATTGTTAAATGTCTAATCGTTTGCAGTTGTAATTCTATTTTTGTGTTTTCAATTCGTAGGTTAAAAAAAAAGATACAAATGTAATTAATCACCCAAATCATTTTAAGATTTTAGTTTAAAGCGACTTAACGTACACGATTTATTTGTGTAACGGTTTGATTCATAAGAAATACCGGCATCGCTAGATAAAACAATTAATTATCAAATTACTTACACAATTCTCTATTAATATTCTTGTTATTAAAATAAAAACATCAAATACGATCATTTCAAACCTAATCTTGAACTACATTTTGTATATCAATTACTTTAAGAAATATACCTGTGACGTCACTTTTTGTGGCGACGATCTAGTCGCGTGATAGACAATGCGTGGTTATGTTGTGCTGCTTTTGTGAACTGCTCTAGGTTGTTTTACATGTTTGTTTTTATTATATGGTTAGTCAGCACTTCGATGTTGACATGAATGTCAATTGTATTGTCATTTTTTTTATAAATTTACTGATTGCAAAAGTATGAATTATGGATTTTCTTATGCCAGGCAAGGATGACTTAAGCTGTATTTGGCACAAGTTTTATGAATTTTAGGTCATCAGATGCAATTCTTTTCATTAACTTTATTTATTTTTTGATATCCGACTATTTTATTCTAAGCGTCACTGATGAGTCTTCTGTAAATGAAACGCGCGTCTGGCGTATACAATTATAAGCCTGGTACCTTTGATAACTTTTAGCATGTCGAAATGCATTATTATATTGTTTCTTTGGGCATTTCTCTGTCCTAAATGCTCTTCAATTTCTTTGTACTGTAGTCCGGTCATGCACTGTTGTCATTTTGGCGTTATATCTAACGTTGTCATAAAAGCGATAGTTTTGGCTAACCACAAAACAATGTTCACCATCCCCCATTTTTACTTAAAATGTCATGTACCAAGTCAGAAAAATTCAGTTTTTATCTCATATTTCGTTTCTGTGTAATTTACATTGTCGTTTGGTTTTCGTGTTGCATTTTAGTGTTTTTGTTATATCGTTCTTTTCCTTTTATTCCCAATGTGTTTCACTCGGTTTAAGTTTGTAAACCGGATTTGTTTTCTCTCAATCGATTTATAACTTTCGATCAGCGGTATACTACTGTTTCTTTTATATAACAAATTGAATAGCGACAGTTTATCAAATTGTCTATTGACGAGTGAACTATTTTGGTACTGTGTAGATATGTGGTTTATACTTTTCGAATTAAGTAAGATATACACATATGACGTGTAGGTTCCAAGGAATTGGAGGTTATTGTTTTCACGGTAAGTGTTGATTTTAGCATTTATCGACATGAAATTATAACTATGATATCTTGAACGTGTTTATCAACACACAGGAATGCATTGTAGATAACTGTGTTTGTGTGTACGAAAATAAGTGTATGTGTTTCTATAATAAAACAGACGTGGATCGATTGACAACGAACCAGTTATCGGCAAGATTATAATTTACTTGGATATATGCACATGTATCTTATGAATATATATTTATATATAAAGAAAGGCAAACAAGCACATTAAACCAATATGATATGTAACAGGTAAGACTAAGATATTTGCTATCAATCATGATACTTAATGTATACTCTCGAGTTCAAATATGGTGAATGTCTCAAAACGTTTATTATCGATTTAAACCATTTAATGTCATGACTATAATAATGAATTATTTGAACAATAAATCATATGCTTGCTGTGAGATATCGTCAACAAGGTATTCTACACACGTTTTATTTCATTAATAATTTTTTTCTATTTATAATTTTCTCATTGTAACATCGAACATGATATCAATTTTGTTCATACTATTGCTTATGATCATTCAGGAACTCAAAAACAAACCTCTACTATCTGTTTTTTTTTCTAAGTCTCATTTTAAGATTTTAAAACAACTAATTCATACTCCATTGCTATCTATGTTAACTTTGGTAATTTCAAGCATTAATGGCCACTTGGTTCTAAGTTTAAATAAAGTGGCAGTCATGTTATAGATGATTGATTATAAAGTTGGTTTATTTAAGAATAGAAGCCCGCGGAACAACTCTTCTCCCGCTGTCCCATACTAGTTTAGATCAATTAGATTTTGCTATATCGCTTGCCATGTTTGCGATTTATAACACCGTTACTTCATTCCAATGCGTTCAAATGACACTGCAAACAAAATTGGCAGATTTTCTATTTTGTCAAAAACTCTCTTTTATTAACCAGAACTATTCCAAATGCCGTTGAATGATCATCTGAAATTGGTTGCGGTATGTTGACATGTGACTGTCAAGTTTCGATGTTTTTTTAGATGTACTGCCTCACCAACGAAAAAATGTCCAATAATTCCGTATATGTATGTACAAAATAAAAAGGAAAGAGTTTACAGGAATACAAAGTGTGTAACATGTACATGCGTTTTAATATTGCATTATGATAAAAAGTACTGTGGATTCTTTCATTTTCGTGGATTGCCTTAAACATGCATTTTCGTGGATATTTGATTTCGTGGTTTTGCCAATCTCTGTGTACAAAGCCTTCTGACAATATATTTTTCGTTGAACATTTGAACTCGTGGTTCACCTAACCCACGCAACCCACGAACATTGATATCCGACGAATACTAATGAATCCACAGTGTTATTTAACATATTAAAATCAGTATATAAAGTTAAATTTCATGAACGTTTGACTACCGGATGCTAAATGATCCGTGGCAAATATTTTCTATTTATTTTGGTATAGTTAAGCTTTGTATCAAAATTGTAAAGACTGTTAAGGAAAACATGTTCAGTTTCAATTGAAAACAAGTTTATGTTGATACATTACAAGGTATGCCTTCTATTGATTGTCACTTATCGTACTGATATGTCACATGGTTGCAAGATGAAAAATCAAATGTTTAGAGTCAATGACTAAAAAAAGACTGAAATTTGTGGCGACACAACTTGAATCATCCTAAGCATTCAGGGTTTCCGCTGGCGGTCGCCATTTTCGCAATTTGGGAAAAAATAATAATTGTGGCGATTTAAATTCTTCATTTGCGAAAGAATTTGGCGAAAGAAGTATACATAACGTTTTATTTTCAGCCATCTGTTTTTTTAATTTTTTCGGGTTTCTCTGACTATACCGATCAGACAATACTCGGAATTCACCTTGAACTCGTTAAGATTTTGACAGAAAATCAATAATCTCATAGCTATCGACATCAAAGGACTAAATAATACAGTTGTTGATTGCATGATATGAAAGTTGTTGATTGCATGATATGAAAGTTGTTGATTGTATGATATGACATAATGATATGGTTAAATGGCTTCTGTCACATGTCACAAAAGGGATTTATCAACCACTTTGCGACGCACGTTTTTAAGGCAAAAATTTTACGCTTCATCTCCTTCTTTTAATGATAGTCCAGAAAATAAAATAAATTGTTGTTATGACGAAAAATATCCAAACCCAAGAAAGGTCTCTAATTGAAAACTTTATCATTTTACTTTCATATAGATCATTGATTTGAGTGGGTACTTCAAAGTCGTTTCAGTGACACACGTTTTTCAAGCATCTATAGTTTTACTTATCTGCGATGGTCTAGAAAAGAAAACTGTCGTTATGAAGAAATCTATTCAAAAGGTGGGCATGAGAGTAACCCTGCAATGTAATGACTTCACCTTACACGTAGGATCAATTCCAAGTGATAAGATGCTTCGTTTTAATGTAAAAACCACTTCTTTTTTAGGGGGGGGGGGGGGGGGTGAAAAAAGAAGGAAAATTTAAAAAGAAAATTTTATATATGTGTGTTTCTTGGCGAAGAAAATAATAGGTGGCGAAAAATATATTGTTTTGGCGAAGAGGTGAAGAAAAAAATAATTGACCCAGGGAAAATAGTATACCGGTGTTCAAAATTCATAAATCCATGGACAAAAACAAAATCAGGGTAGCAAATTAAAACCGAGGGAGACGCATTTAATGTAAGAGGAGAACAACGACACAACGCTGAAATGTAACACACAAAGAAACGTACCAAGCAGCAGAAACAATCCCACGAGAATAACAAATATAACATCAATACCAAATCCATGAATTTGGGATAGATAAGTACCGTGACACGTCTTATCGCAATGTGAGTTTACACTCAAAAATAAGAGAAAACAAACGACGAAAGGTTAGAATGTAACACACACAGAAACGAACAATTATATAACAATGACCATATTCCTGACTTGGTACATGACATTGTAAAAGGAAACATGGTTGAACCTGATTTTATGGCATGCCAAACCTCGCACTTTAATGGCAATATTAAGTATAACATTGAAATGACAACATAATATCCTTGCTAAGAATAATTCTGAAAGTGGTCGGTTAGAAATGTTTCTGCTTTTGTTCTCCTCATTTTTATGTAGTTATCATAGTGTAAATGAAAAAAAGATACCTCAGATATCAAATATAAACGACAACCTAATAAAAATCATTGCCGTCAATTTTTTACAGCAAAGCGTAAAAGTACATATTTATAAAATGATGATGTATGGATGATGCAGTCAAAGTTTTACTGCAATTTATTACGTGCCTTTGAACAATTTCTAACTGAAACTGCTAATTTAAATTCAATAATGTATACAATATATGTGTTTTTGGGTTGTACATTATAAGTAGTACTTCTCCAGTACAAATAGAAGTAATATGAGTAGAAGTGAAATAAAATAAAATAAAACAGTGAATATTGTTGATTTCAAATATGCAATTGAAGAATAAGAGTTTCATGCTCTTAACCACCAAATTATATAAAATTATGAAGGACAATTTTGGAGTTTCTTTTAAATTAGACCTTTTATCAGTAATTTCTTGCAAGGGTTGTCAAAAGGAAATGGTGCATAACAATTCATCACAGAGCAACTTGCATCAATGTAACTTGCATATAGATAAATACTATGTATTGCCTATGCTGCAGTGTTAACAAATTAAGCAATTATATGGTATGGTCATCGTACTGACAAAGGAATACGACTTTAATATAGACATTCCTCTCTTTACATTTGAGATACACCTACCATTATTTATAGTGTGGCTCTTTGTGCGAGAGTTTCTAGCTGCATTGAAGAGCCATTGGTGGCATTCGGCTGTTGTCTACTCTAAGTATGCATTATTGAAAATCAAGATGGAAGCAAGCGGTAGTCAGGCCTCTGCTGAAAATGACTGGTCTTGAACTAATTTACTCAAATTATGTTATAGATAATGCATATTTTAAGGTTTTTCTTGTCGTAGAACACACCGAGGGGTGTAAAGATTGATCAAATGAAAGACCGACCGTAGGGAAGTCTTTCTTTGAGCAATCCTGACACCCCCAGTTGTGTTCTACGACATGAAAAACATTAAAATATGCATTATCTGACTTATATACCGTCAAAAAAATATATTTTTTTATAATGATTTGCAAAATTTAGTATCCTATTTTACCGACAACACTAAAGTGGGGTATTCCTTTCTTATGCTTTCAGGTTTTAATACGCCCTACGTCTCATTTAGAATGTGAAATAAAACTCACTTATAAATCTAGATATAAACCTACACAATAAAAAGTGTAACTGCATGAAGTAAGACACAAATGTATTGTTACCATCCGATAACGGTGTATGACAAATACAAGACACATTGTTAGTAATTTATTGTACCACTTAGTTTATGGAAAAGGGGAGGGGTATGGTTTTTTTTTCTATTTGTAATGTCATTTCTATCGCGGAAAAGTGTTTTTTTTTAACAAATTGTATTGAATCGAATGAAAAATTCAGAAAGATTATCTTTTGAATAGCAATACTAGTACATTTTATTAACAGATAATCATGATATAATTATATTCCCTCCGCATGTACCCGACCCTTTTCTGAGTTACGTTAATGTTATTCAATAGAATATAAGATTATCTTACTAGTTGATCATTTGATAGAGTAAAAGGTAAACATAAATATAGAAAAGTTAAGAACTGACAGAAAGACGAATATAAATACATGTAGGTCACCGTATGATTTCTTTTTTAGCGTTTATCGTCCTGAACATGCATAAAATATGTGCCACTGGACGTTAAGCAAGCAACCAAAAATCAACCAACCTATTCAGTGTGACTCAATCAGGTTTTTAAAATTTAACACACGAATATGTTACATCTGGCACATATACGATAATGTTTCTTTATTGAAGCGATAAATTAACAAAATTTCATGCGTTATTTGTTTCTAAAATTAAAATGCGGGCAATGAAGGTAAATTTTACATCTATCATTGATTGAACTTTTAAATACAAATTTCCCAATCGGCAACAAAAAACTATCAGACGAATAAAATTTTGAAGTAAATTATAAACTGCATTTTTATCAAGAAAATAATGACCTCACACAGGTCATTATTTTATGCCTTTGATCATATTTCATTGAAAAATGGTATCGTCTGGGTTGATTCTGAAAAAGAATGACTTGTCGTTCTGAAAGAAAATAACTCCATATAGGTATATAAAGACAAATAAGCAACTTGTCTTTCCTGTCTAAATTAATTGAAAAATGTGAGCTATATAGACTGAATGAACACGTGAAACTCCTTCCTTCAAACCAATCTGCGTATCGTCAATTCCATTCGTGCGAATCGGCCCTTCTACGACTTGTTCATGACATACTCGATGGGATGGAGCATCAAGAAGTCATCGCTATGATCGCCGTTGATTTAAGTGCAGCATATGATACTGTAGATCATAGTATTTTGATAAAAGTACTCAAATATCATAACGGTGTAAATGGAACCGCAATTAAATGGATCGATTCCTATTTGAGACTTCGAAGATGTCGTGTAAATGTCAGCTCTACAACATCATCAGAGCGACAACGTGAGTGAAGCGTACCACAGGGAAGTTGCTTAGGTCCCTGGCTTTATTTTGTCTACGCCGGAACTCTATTCGACATTATTCCACCATCTATTACTGTGTACGGATTTGCCGACGACCATACTGCTAATAAACGTTTCGTGCCAACATTAACGAATGAGATGGATGCAATTCGTGACCTACAGGACTGCTCTGTTCATATAAACACCTGGATAAACAGTAACAGACTAAAATTGAACAATGCGAAAACAGAGTGTATTCTCTTTGTCAGTGGACACCAACTCTCTAGATGTCAAACTAAAGAAATAATCATTTGTGGAGATGTTATAAAATCAAAAACATATATACGGTACTTATGAGCTTTTCTGGAAGAGATTGTAAACTTCAAAGACCATATCACTAAAAAAAATGTAAGACAGCAATGATGAGCTACTACAAAATAAAGTGCATATTATCCTATCTATCGAAAGAAGCAACTGAAATTTTGGTCTTATCTTTGGTTATATCACATTTAGATTATTGCAATGTTATACTTTTTCGAATTTCACAAACTGATTTATATAAATTGCAACGTATACAGAATATGCGTGCCAAACTTGTGTTTAACCGTTCTAAGTATGATAGTGCCAATCAGGCATTGTTTGACTTACACTGGCTTCATATCAAAGCCAGAATTACATTTAAAATCTTAATATATATGGAAAACTGTCATGTAGTTAATGCACCGTCATATTTGATCAATTTGTTAAATCCTTAAGCGATGAAACGTGTATTAAGGTCGTCAGAGTCATCTATTGGTTGTTATGCAGTCCCATATAAAAAAAAGAATACTTTTTCAGATAGAAGCTTTAGTACTATTGGGCTAAGATTGTGGAATGAACTAGGTACAAATGTAAGAAACTCTGAACTTTGGATACTTTCAAATGTCGGTTGAAAACATTGTATTTTGAAAATTATTTTGAACTTTTCTGACTTTTTTCTTGTGTATCACAGTATATATTTTCAATTTTTGGTATAGTACATACATATTGTTTTTTTGTATAGTATTTTTGTATTTTATATGCCATTTATGTACAACGCCATTGAATACATATTGTATATGTAGAAATAGGCGTTAAATTACGTTTTCATGTTTCATGTTTCATTCTAAATAATTAGAATGTTCTTATCCCAGGCAGAAAACCTAGCCGTTTAAGGCACAACTTTTTGGAACTTTTGGTCCTGAATGCTCCTGAACTTTGCACTTGTTTTGTTTTTTAAACTTTTTTCATCTGAGCGTCACTGGTTAGTTTTGTGTGGACAAAACGCGCGTCTGGCGTATTAAATTTTAAACCTGGTACCTTTTGTTAGCTACTTATCGTGTGTTTCACTGTCCAATATGATATCCCATTTATTTGTTTTGTAGTCCTGTAATGTAATGTTGTCATTTCAATGTTATATTTGACATTGCAATAAAAGCGGGAGGTTGGGCACGCTATAAAAGCAGGTTCGACGCACCATTTGTTTTCTTAATTTGTCGTGTGCCAAGTTAAGGTGGCAAATTTGAAACGAAGAAAAACTATCTAAGTAAGTTCAAGTATAATTTTTTTTTTTTGAGAATTCTTAGTACCATAAAATGTATTGCACGGAAGGAATTGAAACATAATCTATTACCTGAAAACAAAAACAGTCGTTTTAGTGCTCTCCCTAGTTTTCCGTGTTGCAGTTCTAAGGCTTCGTATGCGAATTTCTGGATAAAAAACTACTTAAGACGACTTCCGAATGTATCATTTATATAGAACTAAATTTTTATCATGGAAATTAACCAAATACCAGCTTCAATCTTAAAATTAATTGATTTAAAACTAGTTTTTAATCAAAATACAAAGTGTTGCTCGATTTTTTGTCTCAAGGGGTAGAGGCATTTAATAAAATCATATACACTTGTCTTTATCTGAAACCTCTTAATTTAAACACATCTACTATATTATGATAACACATAACAAACTTAATCTTGTTTGTTTTTTAGTCTAATAAGACATGTGCTTTTGATTTCATTAAAAGTAAAAAAAAACTACTAAACTATTTTGTTTAAAAGCTAGAAAATTATTCCTTTTCCTTTTCAGTCACTATCATGGTTAAAAGACAATATTTCTCTTCTTGTTTGCATTTGGGGACGGTCAGATTTATGTCAGAAAGAATAACATAGGAAATGTGGTATCGGAAAATAACAAAGAGGTTTTGGAAAACTAGCTTTCACGGTATTCTTGTTTACATTGTATGAGTGCACCAAAATGTATTGGACAAATAACAGAAAAAGAAAACAAAAACAAAAAATCTGATGTATTCCTATTGATGCAACAAAATTAGCGATGTCATACTATTTAGATGTGTAGCTAGCTATAAGCATAAACACCAGGTTTAATTCACCATTAATCTTTTCTGCACCAGGTCATGAATATGACAGTCGTTTACCAATCATTTAATGTGTTTGTCTTCTGATTTTGATATTTGATATGGGTCTTTCTGTTTTGAAATTTCGTTGGAGTTCAGTATTTTTAGATCTTTTGTTTAATAGTGTGAGTGGTCCATTGATGCTAAGGGTGTGTTAAGTTATGCTTGCTTAATATCATTTGTTTACCTACTGAAGCTAACTAATGACTAGCTATAACTTATATTTTTTTGTGTTTCCTATACTATTTTCATTATATGAATGAGCTTTAGCAGATCGAAGCAATCAACAAAATGATTTATTTTTGTTTCTCTTTCGATGTTTAAATTCTTTTTCTTTTATTCTTTAAAAATGTCAAGTGTATGCGTAACCCATCTCTTGTTTTAAAAATGATTTAATTGGAGGTCGCATGAATACGGATAACATGAGGTCGAATTGTTGCCTTACAAATGAATAATTCATCAGCGATGTTTCTTAGCTTATTTTGACAACATTAATCAAACTAAAAGCGGATAAATATTTCTCCATAATTATACTTTTATAAATGATGGAACCAAGTCAGAAGCCTGTAGTTCAGTGGTTGTCGTTGGTCCATGTATGCCATAATTGTTTTATTTAATTAATTTGATATAAAATAGTCAGTCAGTTTTCTAAATTGGATTATTTCGTATATTAAATGTTGAAGGGGGGGGGGCTTGATTGCCTAGTTGCAGGCCGTACGGTTGGCTATTTTTTTCTATTTCGGCTGACATCCACAAACTTAAGCTTAACCAGAATCTGTAGTTCATCGTTAGTTAGTAAGCTACGATTTTGCTATTCTATTTTGTTTCAAGTAAATATAAAACTAGAATATGGAAATGCTATTTCTATACAAGCATTCAGTTTGGATCTAATATGTCATTTGTATGTCAAAATAAGCTCAAAAACATAGCAGACTTGAAGGTAACTAATTGGACATTCTTCATCCTGTACAGATTTTTTCGAGTTGATGCATTGTTAATAGTTTTTTTAAAGAAACGTAACGGGTTTTTTTGGGGATATACGATTTAGTATGTTTAAAATCACATAATGTTATAATAACAACTTGAGTCATTTCGTTGAACATCAACTTGACAGCTAACGTCCCATATTTATGAATGAAGAATTATAAAACTTTGATTTTTTTTTAAATACTAGGGCTAATCTCCATCAGGAAAATATTACTTTTGCTGTTTTGGCAAACCGTTTAAGGATTTTTGTTCCTGAATGACCTTTAACTTCGTATTTTTTTTTGGACTTTTTAATTATTTTTATTCGAGCGTCACTTGTGAGTATTGTGTAGATGTAACGCACGTCTGGGGCAAATACAAAATTTCAACCATGGTATCTATGATGAGTTTATTTTAACAATGATATAACATGTGTTAGATTCAAACGCTATTAGAAATCAACCAAAATATCACTAACTAGAACATACACTTCATTTGGTGGATAGTTATATCATTGATAATCTTTAATACATTTAACCTCGTTGTTGTTTGTTTACACACTTATTACACAAATGACGTACACATGATAAACCATTCGACATGTAAACATATCTGTGATCATTGATAGAAAATTTGTCCAAGTACTATACATTTGTGGTATGTGTTTAATTTAAATTTAAAACTTTATTCAAGCATTCTTTCACTAAAAGCACAAAAAAGTAAACTATCATTATGCAAAGACGATAACCCCTGTCAAAAGTGGTCGGATAGTTTCGACTTTGTTGACTTTTTTGTTGATCGTGTTTTGCTTATACTTTGTTCACTTAAAAGTTTCTATATTATATGCAAAATTAAACGCAGATGATAATCAGAATGATTGTTTAAGGGTTATACCTCCTATGCAAGTCAAATTATAATTTCGGCTGTGTTGACCCATTTATAGTCATAGTTTTTATGTTCACAATAACCTCACAAACATTACAAAAGTATTTTCCACAATACCCAGATGGGTATAGTTTTGTTTAATTGTGTATTTTTTTTTCTCGGTCAAATAATTGATTATTAATCTAAGAGGTATCATATCTTTCATTTTCATATGATGGTGTTGAGTTGGTAATGGTCTTGGTTCTTGGTTAAAAGAAGTGGTTCTACAGTCGTGGCCTTCATATCTCAACTTAGTAAAATCAAAGTCCTATCTTCATGTTCTATGTTGACGTGATGTATATTTGGATCATTTATCATCAAACAAGAAAATATGCATGCGCCTTATAATATTATAAAACGTATACCATACATTAGCATTAACTATGATGAAAAATAAAATAAAAATTGTTGTACGGTTAAAGTGAAAAGTGTAGTTGGCATATGAATGCTTATTTTATTAAAGCATAGTATTGCTACTGTTTGTATAATTATTTCCTTATATAGTGATAACATTTATTGTGTAATATCCGCAATCGTATGAAGGTTCGGGTCATTAAATCGATGTTAAATTTCGAACAATGATCACACCTGACATTTTGAATAATCCTTTTTTTATGATTTTAATGAAAATATTTAATCATATTTTCTCTTCTCATTTTAAATTTTAGTATTGACATATAATCATACCCAAGAAAGTTAAAAATGTAGAATGTATTCTCCCTCTTAAAGGAACACTCATAATATATAACAAATCTTCAAAATAATTAGAAAAGTGCGAGACATACTATATTTCATAGATTACAGAAGCTAATTATTAATGAGACAAGCATCCAGTGTACAGGTATTGACAATAAAGCCCTTTTAAAGGGACACTAGATGTCAAATAAAAGTATTACATACTTAAACGTATATTCAAATACAATAAGTCTGAAATAAACAGAAAACAAATGCATGTACATGATACATTATATCAGACTTTAGTGTGTTTTTAGTCCATACGCCAACTGATTACCTACAGTGTTGTAATCCGATGATCACACAACCCGATTTAAACATCAACATAAATAGAATAACCTTAGCGACGTCGTTTTGTATCTAGGTCTATTTTATTTCATGTTATTGGTTAAAATATAAGATAATTTACACCTTTACCTGTACAAAAATATTTCTTGTGGACTGAATCATTTTTAAAATGGCTGAACGCAAATAATGTATGTGTAACCAATATCTAGCTAATGGATTAAATTGGATAATTAAATAAACACAGATTTTCTTTTGTCGAATTATTTACATGCAAACGAAGAATTCATTAGCAATATTTATTTTGTTTACTTTGACGAAATTTAACCAAATTGGCGGCTTAAAACTAATTTTTATTTCATTATTTAACTTTTTGAAAGATTGAACCAAACGAAATAATATTTTATTTTTTTATATCTCGTAACTTTTTTCCCATTAACAGCATACACTATATTAGTGTTAATTTATGTCAACACTCGTGATAAAGTGTTATCATGCGTACACTCAAACTGATATAATTTCGCTATGACAATACGAGATAAAATTCGTAAATGAAAAGTTGAAAGTTATAATATAAGTTATCTCGGGTTAACAAGTTGATTCTTAAAAAATATTACAGTAATGAAATAGACAGAGAAACAGGTAATGGTTCATTTTATTGTTTAAAAAGTGAAACATACAATATCTTAATCTCATCTCTTTCAGTAGTGAATTTTATGTTTATTTTTCAAACTGTTGGTTTTTCTATAAATCTGTTCTTCCAATCAGAATAATTTCAAACTGTTTGAAAATATGTAAGATGTCTTTGTCTTTTTGTATTTATTAACAATTGTGTATTTTTTTGTACGCAAATGAGTCATTCAAACCAAAATGGTCATATTTTAATGACGATATATCTATATTTTATAATTCAACTTTGACATACAATGTTTTATTACCAGGATTACATTTAATTGAGATTAGATTAAATGGACCAGTCTAGAAGGGCAGAAAATTATAACCAAATTCAAACAGTAGGGATAGTAAATGATGTGACGAGTAGTGAAGAAGAAGAAGAAGAAGAAGAAGAAGAAGAAGAAGAAGAAGAAGAAGAAGAAGAAGAAGAAGAAGAAGAAGAAGAAGAAGAAGAAGAAGAAGAAGAAGAAGAAGAAGAAGAAGAAGAGGAAGAAGAAGATGACTCAGATGAGGATTTAGAAGAGATAAAAAGCGATGCTGAAAACTTGGCTTCTCCTTTCAATGAACCAAACATCGTTTTGGTATTTGACAACAGAAAGCTCTATCTACAAAAGGAGCACCTCATAGCCGTGTCGCCTGTGTTTGAGGCAATGTTTAGTTCTAACTTTCTTGAAGGATCGATGAAAGAAATACCTTTACCTGACAAAAAGCACAGTAATTTTGTTCATTTTCTACGTTATTTATGTCCGGGATTTGCAGATGTACTAACAGGTAAATACAAATATACTACTATGCTCACGTTATAGTGAATTTATTAGAAAACGTCTGTACCAAGTCAGGAATATGACAGTTGTTACCCATTCGTTTGATGTGTTTGGACTTTTGATTTTGCCTTTTGATTTTGAACTTTCCTTTTTGAATTTTTGTCTGAGTTCAGTATACGTATTTTTGTGTTTTTACTTTTGACCGCAAAAAGTTTCTGCTACTTAAATTTAAAACTAATGTTTGCAGCTTAGGGGAAGATTTGGAAAATCTAAAAGTGTTTTTGGTCAATTAGAATTGCACATGTATTTATCAACTATGACAATTGACATTTATAAAAAAAATCAACTCAGCCAATCAAATGTGTAACACAAATAAAAAAACATTACGCTAACAAAAAAGGATTTTTCATATTTTTGTTTACTACAGCAATGAAATTAAATTAAAAAAGAAGAAACTTTGCTCGAAAAAAAACATTCTTGCAAATGTTGTTGTGCATGAATAAGCATAACAATTTAAAGGTGCACACCTTCTCATTACATACAATGTACATCATTTTTTCAAATACACACAATAAGAACAAAGTTCATACCTAATAGTTAGCTATAGATTATCATAACTGATATCTTTATAATTCTTAAAAGATATAACAAAATAAAACAATTAACTACATTCAATTTTAAGAAAAATCATTATTATATTCAATGCAAATCCTTTATAAGTTATGTTTTTGCATATTTTGAATTGTTTCAGAAGCCACTGTTCATCATATGCTTCCATTAGCTGAGGAATATCAAACGAAAGATTTAAAGGAAAGAATTGAAAAGTTCCTTATAAAGGGTGTTTTGTCTAAGTCAGATTCGATCACATCAGTACAAATTATCATCAAAATTCTTGAAGCGGAAAAGTACAATTTAAATGGATACCTGACTGGATGCATTATTGTAGCATCTAGGAAACAAATTCAAAGCTTGAAAAAATGTTCGAAATTTGAAGAGATTTCTCAAAATACACAACTTAAAATCGCCTTTAAACGGATGGAAGATATCGATAACATTTACGACAAAGTAATAAGAGATGTGCAAAAGACACAAGATGGACAGTCAAGTGGGAAATCTAAAAAAAAAAACAATTTTCAATGAAAGATCTTGGCACACACTTAAAACCATACATGCAAAAGAACTAATTGTTGTGTCCGATCTTAGTGAATTTAAACAATGATTAAACACTTTAATTAATTTATATTGGAACACGTTACCACCCTTTACTATAGAGAGTAATGGTTTAGTTAGTTTTACATATAACGACTATTGTATTTATTAACTAATTGACGTTTTTGAAAGAATATGTGCAAAACAGAACATCGAATATTAATCTATATTTTTTTTTATATAAACGACCGCATATATATATTGACATTTATCTACAATTGATTACAGTAAACATCTCAGTAAGTACAATACTAAATGGTCAAATTAAGATATAAAAAACGACAAAACAAAATATACATGTATCATGGACATGGATTAACTTTGCAAAATTGTCAGTCACTTTTTCAATTTAGAAGTCGTAAGTCCTTTAACGTATTATCGGAAGAATATTTTGCACACCAAAACTAAAACAACACACAGAACAACCATAATATACAATGTAAGTTGTAAATCAATAAATACTGTACATCACCTAGGGCTGCGATACAATATCAATCTTGACCGTCCGAAGTGACAACGTAACTTCTATTGCAAACGACTGAAAGTCTGCAAATGTGGATCAATGATTATGAATAGGGGACTTCAAAGCCAAACTTTGGGGAAATTATTGATAGTCTAATATGCAATTGTTCTTTATTTAACGTTCATATGGTCACTTATACACATACTGAATAGTAAGCACAATCATGTATTTACTTAACAGTCTTATACAAAATACAAAATGTACTACAACAAACACACCATATCCAATTTCAACCAGGACATTAATTTGATATTAAAACTCTGATGAGAAACATAAAGAATAAGGGGGTCATTTTTTTTAAAGTTTAAGTGATATTCGAAAGTAAAGGTCTTTGCGAAGTATATTAAAATGATTACATTCGATGTATGTTTCATTGTAATACTTTATTTTGATTGGCTAACTGCACATCACTTGTTATTTCTTCAGGAATTGCATTACTCAATAAAACTTTTCATTCATGATAACACGTGTTCCCACAATAAAGTGCACAGGTGAATTAAGTAAAAAAAAGTGATAAAATTCGTGTTTTCCTGATCATAGCTAAAAAATGTATTTATAAGTATTGAATGCTTCTTTTTGTAACTTCAAAGGGTTGTAAAAGCGTTGACCGTGCGAACATTTTTAGAATGAAGCGCTTTCGCGCTTCATTCAAAATGTACTTCTGTCAATGCTTTTTCATCCCAATGAAGTTTCAAAAAAAGCATTCAATTCTTAAATGAGGAAGCGGCACTATAATAAAACATGATAACTATTGTTTCATCTGTTTTTCAAAATCATGATTGTCGTTTTCGTTACCTTACATTTGATGATCAACCGCATATACTGGTTCTATTTTCTAAATTATCAGTAGAGAAAGTTTTATCGCAGAAAAAAAACATTCACTGTGAATTTTTATTAAACATGTAACACTCAGAAACGTGTCCTTGCCTCCAAACGTGTCCGATTCCCTCAAACGTGTCCACATTGACGTCACTGAACTCCAAAACAAGTCTAGTTAAAATCATCACCAAAGCGTGTGATTGTAAAAAACACCAAAACGTGTCCATTTCTCAACTAACCCTCAAACGTGTCCTATCACAAAAAAACGTGTCCATATCAAGCGTTATTTGGTTATTGCAATTTCATTAAGGTATACTGATTTTACCGTTTCATTAAAAGTAAAGATAAGGTACGTGTTTTAACCGGCCGAAAAACTGGGTAAAAGTGAGGGCGTCATTTCGGCTATGTCGTATGTATATTGTAGCAAAACTGTTTAGTTAAACTGCACATTTAACGGGTTGAAGTGTGCCTTTCTCTGCACATTAACATTTGTATGTTACTTCTAAATATTGTGAAACACCGGCAACTGTATAATCAACAGTTTAAAGTAAATTCATACAGTACAAATGTAAAACATTAAAAACTTGTAACTTATGCTCTCTCTAAATATGCATGAAATACTGGCAACTGGACAATACGCGATCAACAGTTTAAAGTTAATTAAACAGTGTAGAGCAGTAAATTTATTAAAACATGTATTTTTTCTCTAAATATGCATGAATACTTGCAATTGGAAATATGCCATCCACAGTCTAAAGTTAATTTATACAGCAAACATAAAACCTTCTCGCTCAAATTTTGCATAGAGTACTTGCAATTGGACAATACCCTATCAACAGTCTAGAAAACGAATTTATACAGTCCAAATTAAATTTGCAATTACGGTAATCACTTATAACCGGCGTTGATTACATAACATTCATATTAATAAAAAGAATCCATAAAACCAATGCATGAACTATTTGGCACTGGAAGTAATGTCTCTTGATCGTGTGGCTTTAGTGATGCTGGAAACCTAACATTTATGAAACAACTGGATGATAAATTTGAGAATGAAAATGAGGAATGTGTCAAAGCGACAACAACCCGACCAAATAAAAAAACAACAGCAGAAGGTCACCAACAGGTCTTCAATGTAGCGAGAAATTCCCGCACCCGGAGGCGTCCTTCAGCTGGCCCCTAAACAAATATATACTAGTTCAGTGATAATGAACGCCATACTAATTTCTAAATTGTACACAAGAAACTAAAATTTAAATAATACAAGACTAACAAAGGCCAGAGGCTCCTGACTTGGGACAGGCGCAAAAATGCGGCGGGGTTAAACATGTTTGTGAAATCTCAACCCTCCCCCTATACCTCTAACCAATGTAGAAAAGTAAAAGCATAACAATACGCACATTAAAATTCAGTTCAAGAGAAGTCCGAGTCTGATGTCAGAAGATGTAACCAAAGAAAATAAACAAAATGACAATAATACATAAATAACAACAGACTACTAGCAGTTAACTGACAAGCCAGCTCCAGACTTCAATTAGACTGACTGAAAGATTATGATTTCATCATATGAACATCAGGCACAATCCTTCCCGTAAGGGGTTTAGTATCGTACCATCATAACATATATGAGAAGAACATAACCCGTGTCATGCCAACAACTGTTTTTAGAATAAATGTGTTTAGTCCGACGCAAAGACCTTATCAGTGACTCAATATTAACGCCAAAATATGCAATCTTTAATGACTTGACAACAGTATCGTAATTATATCCATTCTTAATAAGTCTATTCAAAGGTTTTGTAAGTTTATGAGGTGAATACTGACACCTCTGGCTTTATAAAGAATATTTCCATAAAAAATTGGATGTGAAATATTTGAACGTATAAGAAGTCTGCATGTTGAGCTATATTTACGAATGATGTCTTTATACCGATGATAAAATTTAGTAAATGTTTTGACTAGTTTGTGATATCGAAAACCCTGGTGTAATATTTTTTCAGTAATACATATATTTCTCTCGTTAAAATCTAAAACATTGTTACATACACGATCGAATCGTACAAGTTGAGATATATAAACACCGTAAGATGGTGACAAGGGAACGTCACCATCTAAAAACGGATAAACGTACACGATTTACTTGTGTTACGGTTCGATTCAAATGAAATTCCTACATAGCTAGATAATACAATTAAGGTGGTGCCCAACACTTTCACTAGAATTAGTTTGGCTTGTTTAATTTTCATAAAATGTTGTCAAAGTATTTACTTTGACCCTTTAACAAAAATATTAAAATTTCAAAAATGTGAAACCAACAGTTTTGTCTAAAAAACAAAAATACACTGGTTGTATAGCAGTTTGACAAACCAAAATTTTGATCACTGAGAAGCTTCATATATCCTAACAAGACGACGTAATTAAAACGTTAAGCTGATTTTACACAGTTATCACCCTGTAGTGTAAGGTACCACCTTAATTGTCAAATTACTACACAATTCTCATCGAATACGATAATCTCCAATCTAATCTTGAACTATATTTTGTATATCAATTATTTTAAGAAATAAAACTGTGACGTCACTTTTTGTGGCGACGACCTAGTCGCGTGATAGACAATGCGTGGTTTTATTGTGCTGTTTTTGTGTACTGCTATTGGTAGTTTTACATGTTTTTTTTTTAATTCTATGGTTAGTCAGCACTTCGGTCAATTGTTTTGTTAATTTTTTTGATAAATTAACTGATTGTATGAATTATTCTAAATACTAAGGATTTTCTTATCCCAGGCAAGAATGACTTTAGCCGTATTTGGCACAACTTTTTGGAATGTTGGGTCATCAGATGCAATTATCTTAATTAACTTTATCTATTTTTAGATATCCGATTATTTTGATCCAAGCGTCACTGATGAGTCCTCTGTAGACGAATCGTGCGTCTGGTGTATACATTTATAAGCCTGGTACATTTTGTGTACCTTTGATAACTTTTAGCATGTCGACATGCATCATTTTATTGTTTATTTGTGCATTTCTCTGTCCTAAATGTTCTTGCATTTTTTGTACTGTAGTCCTGTCATGCAATGTTGTCATTTTGGTGTTATATCTAACATAGGGAGAGTTTCGGCTAACCACAAAACTATGTTCACCATCCCCCATTTGTACTTAAAATGTCCTTACCAAGTCAGAAAAATGCAGTTGTATCTCATATTTCGTTTCTGTGTGATTTACATTGTCGTTTGGTTTTTATGTTGCATTTTAGTGTTTCTGTTATTTCGTTCCTTTACTATTATTCATAATGTTTTTCACTCGGTTTGAGTTTGTAAACCGGATTTGTTTTCCCACAATCGATTTATAACTTTCGAACAGCGGTATACTACTGTTTCTTTTATTTAACGAATTGAATAGCGACAGTTTATCAAATGGACGTGTTAACTATTTTGGTATTGTGTAGATATGTGGTTAATACTTTTCAAATTAATTGAGATATAAACAGTTGACGTGTAGGTTCCAAGGAAGTGGAGGTTATTGTTTTGAAGGTAAGTATTGATTTTAGCATTTATCGACATGAAATTATAACTATTATATCTTTAACGTGTTTATCAACACAGGAATGCATTGTAGATAACTGTGTTTTTGTGTACGAAAATAAATGTATGGGTTGCCATATTAAAACAGACGTGGATAAATTGTAAACGAGACAATTATCAGCCAGATTACTTCGATATAAGCACATGTATCTTATAAGAGTGTATTTTTAAGCCGGAAAAGGCAAACAATTGTATAAAACCAATATGACATATAACAGGTAAGACTAAGATATTTGCTAGCAAAAATGATACTAAATGTATATATACTCGAGTTCAAATATAGGGACTGTCGCAAAACGTTTATTATTGATTTAAACCATAAAATAGTATGACTATAACAATGAATTATTTGAACAATAAATCATATGCTTGATATGAAATATTGAGAACATGATATTTTTCACACGTTTTTATTTCATTGATAATTTTTCAATTTATAATTTTTAAGTGTTTCATCGAACAATTCTCTCATACCATTGTTTAGATCATTGAACAGGAACGCCCTTACAAACAGTCTGGAGGGTTTTTTTTCTCAGTCGCACTTTAACATGTTTAAGGTATAAAACTACTTATTCATGGCCCATTGCTTTCTATGTTAAATTCTGAAATTTCAAGAATAAATTGCTATTTTGTCTTAAGTTTAAATAAGGTGGCAGTTATGTCATATCGAATTTAAAACTTGTGCTAAAAAATCAACATTGTATCTTTGATTAGGTATTAGAGCGTAATGGTTCCCTGATTTTTTATAGTACAAAAACCGTTCCACCTGATCTGAACAACAGGGTAAATGTGCCCTCATTTTATGATTTAAAATACTTCTTTGTTATTGAAAAGGAACTTTCAACAAAAATTATATAGTGCTTCCAAGTGCCATAGCTTTCATTTGATACCAAAACTATCCACGTATTCAAGCTTTTTACAAAGATACAGCCATGCGTAAGAACTTAAGCCTGAATTAATGGTTTTATATTTTAAGGAGATATGAACCTGACGAATTTGAACTTTCTGCGCAACTCGAACTGTCGGTAAAATACGAAACTTATTATTGTACAAATAAACAATAAACATAAAATTTATCAAACGATTGAATATATTGAAACTTTTGTTATAAATAAAAAAATGATTTATTGTTGTTTTATGGAAACAATTTTGCGATCGCACAATTACGACATCGTTTAATTTCCGGCGCCATTTGTAAACAACAACAGTCGTCTCCTGTAAATTATTATGTAACGTTTGGATCTGCATTTTCCTAAGATTCCAGTAATGGCGAGTTTGTGTTCAAGATTAGAGAAAAAATAGAGAAACAACACTATGGCCATGAAAAAGAATCAACAACACGACTGCAATAAAACGTTCCGTTTTTCTAGAATTTAGGGATTTTTGTAAAATAATGAATACAATTTCCGGCAAATTTTAATATCTGTTTTACCAACAAATATGATTAAAAGTAAAACAAACACACACTATACACTTGCTAAAGCTTAAACCACTAAAAAAATAAATAAGCACTTTTTTTCTGTTTCTGAATCTTTCATCTAACTCAATATATAGCAACTTTAACGGTATAGGGGAATCATATTTCACAACTTATTCCCTATTAAAAAGCTTGCAGCTGCAACTCAAATATTATATGACATCATCAGTGTCCTTTATCTTAAAACATCAGACTCGGACTGCTCTTGACCTGAATTTTAATGTGCGTGTTGTTCATGTTGTTATGAGTTTACTTTTCTACATTAGCTAGAGGTATAAGGGAGGGTTAAGATCTCATAAACATGTTTAACCCCGCCGCTTTTTTGCGCCTGTCCCAAGTCAGAAGCCTCTGGCCATTGTAAGGTTAGTCTTGTATTATTTTTAATTTTAGTTTCTTGTACACAATTTGGATTTTAGTATGGCGTTCATTATCACTGGACTAGTATATATGTAGGACTCCAAAGTGCGAAGGTATACGAAGAAAGATGGCCAGGCTAAAGTGCGATGGTATACGAAAGTATAGACGTACGAAACGTTTAAACAAACTTAAAATGAACATGTCGGAAGACAGCTTAAGAATTTTTGATTTACAACTTTTAAACCAAATGTCCATGACTTAATGTCAGGCTTAACCGTGCTTCGTCGGCAGAAGCAACTTTGTTGATTCTTTTCGGATGCTGGTAGAAGGACTTGTGTCCTGCAGTTGACCTTTTTACTCTATAGATACAAAATAGAATTACGCATATGTATCGTGTATCCTGCTTCTATTGGCAGCGGACGGATGCATTTAAATTATTGTATACGTGACAGTTAACTTTGCAGTCACCGTTGAAATGTTGTCGCTAAAACATTAATTTATGCATTGCAGGAAAATATAACATGAATGTGTAGTCGTTACAAAAAAGGGAGAAATTAAAGCTCGGCGAACATCGCCGTTCTCTCTCATTTAAGAAAAAGGTAGACAAATAAATGTTACATATTCCGACAATAATTTGTAATTCACAAGGACGATTGTAAGGGGAGGTGTTCCCATAAGTGATAGACTACAACGTTTGAACGGCAAGCTGCACCATTTATCATAATATCTAATGCGCCCGAATTATTTAAAGGAAATATAGTATTTGTGAAACCTAAATTACCTTTTTAACAATTATTACGCGGTCTATCATTTAACAATCACTTAAGCCTACGGTAAATTATAAAGCCTATCTCATATGGTATACTATCTTTTTAAACATCTAGGTACTTTAACGTTTAAAAACATTTCTGTACCTTTTTGGTCAATCGCACTTTAGCGTGATATACCATCGTACTTAAGCAAACAAGCAAGCATCGCACTTTAGCGTGAGACACCTTCGTTCTGTAACGTAGACCATAGCACTTTAGCGTGACCATCGCACTTTAGAGTACGATCGCACTTTAGCGTCCTGCATATATATTTGTTTATGGGCCAGCTGAAGGACGAGTCCGGGTGCGTGAGTTTGTCGCTGCATTGAAGACCTGTTGGTGACCTTCTGTTGATGTCCGATCCATGCATGGTTGGATTGTTGTCTCTTTGACACATTCCCCATATCCATTCTCAATTTTACGTGATAAATATTCCGTATCAACTTCACAAATATTACATTCTGTTTTGAAGTATAGATTCTGGAAATTTGCGTTGTTTATCCTCTTAATGACGTATTATGTTGGGTTTTTTTTATCCTTGGATATTTTTTATGGCGTTTGATTTTGTAGCAGTTCAGTGTTTCAACTGTTCCCTTGTTTTCCTTTTTATTGATTTGTTTCCATCTGTTTTGATTTGTGACTCGATTTTTGTTCTCGTTCAATAGATTTGTGAATATTAAGGAGCGGTATACTCTTTTTATTCAGCCTTAACAGTTATGTCAAGTTTTTTGTAATATCCTATTAGCGAGGATACTACCTACAGATTCAATCTTAGTGTGACTGTGTTATGGTAAATTTTGTATTCTTGTCTTTTATTTTGTTGGTGTATGTTTTCATTAATGTGTTTATGTCAATTTGTTTGTCTGTGGTGAAATAGTAATTTGTATCTAGCGCTTAAATGAGTCGATTCAATTTTTGTCATTATTTTTTGTCAGATATAAATAGATCTTACCTATAAAATGGATACAGTTGCCAAGAGAAACTGGAGTCCAAGAAATATTAGAAAAGACGGATCATTGAGACGCTCTCGAAGTTATTCGAGTGAAGATGAAGAATCGATTGGCTTACGGGCAGACTTGGCTTCTCCTTTCAATGAACCAAATGTTGCATTCGTATTTGAAGAAAGAAAGCTGTATGTTGAAAGAGAACAACTTATAGCTGTGTCACCTGTGTTTGAAGCAATGTTCAGTTCTAAGTTTAAGGAAGGATCAAAAAAAGAAATATCCTTACCTGGGAAAAACCTTAATCATTTTGTTCGTTTTCTACGATACCTTTGTCCGGGATTCGATGATGAATTAACAGGTAACATACCATTTTCTTTTCACAGCACCGTTGTTTTAAAAGGGGTGATCTGAGTCTGATCATCCCTATCAGACTACCCTATATAAAAAACAAGATGTGGTATGATTGCCAATGAGACAACTATCCACAAAAGACAAAAATGACACAAACATTAACAACTATAGGTCACCGTACGGCCTTCAACAATGAGCAAAGCCCATACCGCATAGTCAGCTATAAAAGGCCCCGTTAGGACAATGTAAAACAATTCAAACTAAAAAACTAACTAACTTTTTATGTAAAACAAAATGAACGAAAAACAAATATGTAACACATAAACAAACGACAACCACTGAATTACAGACTCCTGACTTGGGACAGGCACATACATACATAATGTGGCGAGGTTTAACATGTTAGCGGAGTCCCAACTCTCCCCCTAACCTGGGACAGTGGTATAACAGTACAACATAAGAAATAACTATAAAAATCAGTTGAAAAAGGCTAAAATCATCAGATAGACAAAAAATACAAGTGGACGTGGCCGGGTACATCCCGACACAAAGAGACACAATGAACAGATCTTAGAGTACTCGCAGTTATCTGACAGCTAGTTCAAAGCCACTAACAACTAATAAAAAAAATCATGCCTCTAAGACTAAACATTCAATCCGTACACATCCAACATACAATGGATTTAGTGTAAAGACGTCATATACAGTCAGAGAAAAACATGACCTTGTGCAATTCCAAATTACAGGTATCGACAGATTGTAGATCCATGAAAACGTATATGTATATAACCTACTAGTAATATTTAGTTAGCTTTTATTCTACTGATAACAAAATCAATATTTATACCAATAAAAACAATATTCAATGATCTTATTACAGTGTTGAATAGGTAACCTTTTAGAATAAGTTTATTTAAAGGAGCAACAAGTTTACATGGATCATTTCTAAATTTCCGGGCACGGTTAATAACATTTCCGTAAAAATGAGGATGTGCTATCCCGTTTGAAATAAGTTTTCTACAGGTACAATCAAACTTCAAAACCAAATCTATGGAAAACTTTAGTAAATGTTTTAAGTAATTTATGGTAACGATATCCCTGGTTTAATAATTTACCAGTAATACATAGGTTGCGTTCGTTGAAATCAAAAACGTCACAACAGACACATGCATAGCGAACAAGTTGTGAAATATAAACACCGTAAGATTGTGGCAAAGAAAGATCACCATCTAAAAATGGAAAATTAACCATAGGGAACGAAAACTCGTCTCTTTTTTCGTAAAGGAGTAGGTCCAGTAAGACCCCTTTTTGGCCCCAAAATATAAGCGTTTTACAAAATTGTTAAAATGTAAACTATTAGTTATTTATTGGACAGAAGAATGCTTCTGCTACATAAATATGGGCTGTTTTTGACAATACAATGCACATATATCGGGTACTAGCACCATAAAGTCATGCTAAATTACTGACATCTTCACAATTCTAGCATTTTAGTTAAATTTTAGACGGTTTTTGTGTAAAACGAAAATGGCCGCATTTGTGTTCATCTTCAATATTGAAATGTAAGTTGTATTTTATTATAAGACATAAAATATATAAAAGTTGAGGATGAACAAGAATGCGGCCACGTTCATTTTTGACAAAAAACAACTGAAAAGTGACATTTTTCGGCATATTTGACAGATTTTTCATATTTGAGCTTGAATCGGATCATTTTTAATGACTAAATCAGTTAAAATATTTCACATAAACTGATTGATTCCAATGAAATAGACACTTAAGTGTTTAAAAAGTGGTCAAATTCTTTCGCCAGATGAACCTAAAATTTAGGTCAAATCGGTTCTTACCGGACCTACTCCTTTTAGTGTGTAGTTTCCCGTTTAAAACCGAACTATCTAAATCCAGGAAAGGACAGTTATTACCGAATACATTTGATTTATTTAAAGTTAGTTCCTTGTGGTAAATTTCAGCAGTATGTTGAGAAAATTCTTGATTATCTAACGAAAAAATATAATCAAGATAACGGTAAGTGTTGTTGAATTTATCAATTAAATGCAATTTCGACGGGTCTCTACTGAGTTTAGTCAAAAACTGTGATTCGTAACAAGTCTGCTATTAAAGGGACACAATTATTGCCCATGGGGATACCTACAACCTGTCGATAAACTTTGTTGCCGAAACGTACGTAAATATTATCAAGGAGAAAATTAAAAGCTTCAATCATCTCATCACACCTCCAGTAAGTATATTTAGCATATTTACCTTTTTCATTAGAGAAGAAGGCTTTAAATGAGTTGCAGCAAATATATATACATTCAGCTTTACCAAACGACCATTTCATTAAACAGGAAAACTTTTGTTTAATGAGATAGTGTGGAAGTGTAGTGTAAAGAGTAGAAAAATTAAAAACTATTAACAGAATCAAAAGGACCATCAAAAGCCCGTAATTTATCTAAATCATCCAAAGATTTTTTTAACACTCCAAAAATGGTTTATACCACTATGTTCATATATTTTATTACAATAGTTTTATTACACTAGCTTGAGTTTCTTTATTCTGCATGTTTTTCTTAGTTCTGGTACATTTTGGCGCAATAACAAAAATCCACAATAAAACTTTGGGAAAACTTACATTTACAATTTATGTAGATAAACTCCAGATCTTATGCTGAAATATGAACTCAAAACATTTCCGTTTTATCCCAAGATTCATACCTCTTCACCAGGACCTTATGCTTATTTCACATATCTAAGCATTGTGTCATGGGCCCTTGAAGTGGATATGCTATAAAATAGTACATCATAAAGTATTTCATAATGATTATAAGGCATTCGAATCTATATTTTCTGAAGGGTAAATGGTGTTTATATCTTATCTATAACAGCTCGGATTTGAATATTTCAAAGAGGGGGTGGTATATTTTTTTCTATAAAACATATATCCTGATCACCAATTTAATGAAAAACAAATATTGTGGTCCAGCAGACGATAATATATTCTAAATCATGATTTCCATGTACGTCAGAGTGTTTGTAAATTTTGAAGGAAATAATTTGATTGATAGCGTAGTAATGCTTTTAGAAATATGTTTGTGCATTGCTTTTTATGAGGAATTTTTTCAAAGGTTTGCAATGTTAAGTTATATTTTTACCATCAACTAGAGTCTGGGTATTTATCGTACGGGTAATCTAAAAAAAATAGTATTGAGTTTCTTCAAAAGTGGAGCCAAAGATTGCCAGAAAGTATAAATATCATTATAAAATCCCTATAAAAGAGGGACGAAAGATTCCAGAGGGAGAGTCGAACTCATAGATCGAAAATAAACTGACAACGCCATGGCTAACAAATAAAAAGACAAAATTTAACAGACAAACAATACTCAAGTTACAACATTGAAAACTAAAGACTAAGCAACACGAACCCCATCAAAAACTTGGGGTGATATCTGGTGCTCAGGAGGGGTACGCAAACTCATCATAGAAACCAGGATTAGATTTTGTAATCACGTGTCTACAAATGACTCATCAGTGACGCTGATTCAAAAAAGTAATAAAGACCAAATAAGTCAGATCTTGCTCCACATATGGCACCGTCGTGTTGCTCATGTTATTATAAACCCGGTAAGAAGTCTAATTCGGTAGGTCACATTCGTTGTGAAAAGGGAAATGGATTGTAATTACGACATAAGGAACACATTCAATATTATCTAAAATAAATGTTCAATCAATAACGGAATGACATACAGAAACAAAACAATATTTTTTACATTTAGCAGCATTATTTTATATTTACATTTCGTATAAATATAGAGACTGGAGGAAATAATCAGAAATTATTATTCTTTTTTCAGAAGACACTGTTCATCTGATGTTGCCTTTAGCTAATGAATATCAAACTGATGATTTAAAGAACAGAATCGAAAGGTTCCTTGTCAGCAGTGTTTTGTGTGAGCTAGAATTCATTTCTTCGGAACAAATTATTTTGAATATACTTGAAGCGGAACTTTACAAACTATCTAACTATCTGGATGCATGCATTCAGGTTGCGTCTCGGAAAATGTTTGATAACTTGACAAAAAGTCTCAAATTCGAGGAAATTTCTCAGAACACGCAACTTAAAATCAGCTTTAAGCGCTGGGAAGATATAGATAAGACTTATAAAAATGAGGTTGAAGAAAAATTCAAGTCCACAGCACGCATGCAATCACCGGGGCCCACAGTGTTAGGATCCTTTAATCAACATGAAAACTATTTACCAAATTTTGGCCTAAAAATAAAACCACACATGCAAGAAAACTAATTTGAATTACGGGTGAATTGAATTAAAGGAATTATACGCTTTAGTCTATATTCAATAGAAAAAAAGTTAGGATAAAGTCATTTTTACTTGCATAAATAGTTGTTCAAGAAAGTTGTATAAAGAATATTTAACATCGGAATAATCATATATATATACTATACTAACTCAAATGCAATAGCTGGAGCTGTAACACTTACAATTTTTACGATTAAACATCAATCCAGAGATTAGAAATCTGCTTCATATTATTTGATTTTTTTTTTTTTAGTCAACATATATAACAATCAGTATGATTGGCGCATTTTGATGAATTGACAGGTACGTATTGCTCAGTTTTAACCTTTTCGTGTTATGGTTTGTCTTTACTTTCTTTTCCTTTTTTGCCATTGAGTTGCAAGTATATTGTCGTGTGTGAATGTCCATATTGATATTTCTTGCCTCTCTTTTAATAAATTAACGGTACCAATTTTCTTGCACCAGATGCGCATTTCGACAATACATGTCTATTCAGTGATGTTCGTGGCCAAAATATTGAAATCCATAAAAGATGAAGAGCTATAATCCAAAAGGTCCAAAAAGTATTGTCAAATCCGTGAAAGGAACCAGAGCGTGATGAAGCGTGTGACAAATACTCCTATATACAGTTTAACGAAGTTTAAATATTGTGATCATAATTAAGAAGCAAAGTTCCAGTTTTATTTGTTATAAAAGACAATAATGCGAACATTACTTTTTTAAGTTCATTGTTTGACCTGAACCCACTACCTAGATACCTCTTGGAGCTGAATACGTTATCGTTAGAATAACAAGTATGGCTTGTGATGTATAATAGTATATAAGGTAGAGATAAGCTTCCAATATTTTACACTCACCATTCACGTTGTCTGGCAATCATATCATATCGTGCAGCAGCAGAAAATAGAAATTTTTAAGATATTGATAAAACTATGTTATCAATTTGGGAAGAAGACTATGACGTTGGCTGAGTAAATGTCACGTGATATGGCCTATGAAAGACTCACAATGAATAATGTATAAAAGGCTTTCATAAGCATAAGGTATTTACAATCTCAGCACAGCCGAAATATAAATTAAAGGTCAACTAAGTTAGTAATAACAAAACAAAAGAGTTCAGTAAGGGTAAACAATATTCTATTATGAATTATACAATTGAAACACCTATCACATTCACAAATAACTAGTCAAAAAAGGATACACAAGTTTGAACTCAAATGTATCATAAACTATAATAAATAGGAAAAAACTGATCCTTTCTACAATGAAAACCATTCATTTACAATGCAAATGCATATGATTTGAAATATCTGACTAATTTGGAAAATTGGAAAAACCGACGTATTGACGAAGGGGTCGAATTCATTTTGCGGAAAATGATGACAAAATTCTACCCCTCATATTAAAGATGGGTTCAAAATATCTGCAAATCATTCAAAATTCAAAGGCAGACATTGTTTGATTTTGAAATATAAGTTATGCTATCAACTTTTCTAATTATTTTTGGTAGAATATACAATTTTTCGAGTAACAAAAAAATAAAACGGATGTTAGATTTTTACCATTGGTTTTTACGGGAAAATCACACTCTATTGATATTAGAACAATTGGGCTATTATTTAAACATTTAGTTCAATTTCCAGAGTCTCCCACACAAAGAGTTCAAAGTCATTATTTTTTATGCCGCAAAAACACTGCAATCTGATTGCTGAATTACCCCGGTGTAAATAACATATCACCTTTATCATGTTTATTCACCCAGGAGGGAATACAAAAAAACAAAAACAAATAGGCCAATGTAAAGATATTTTCCCAAAACATTCTAAACACACAAAATTAATCTGACTTTCCCAAAAATAAAGAAAAACGTATTTGGCAATGCGCAGCAACATCTACGTTGAAAAAATTTAAAATGGAAATTTAAAATAAACATGTTCTAATTTTACATCCTACTTTAGAAATAAGTAAAGAAATTGCTCATTAGAAATAAATTTGTTATCCTGGTGTGCGCCTCAGGGTGTATGAATTTTCATCAACGGTGTGAAATTTTGTACATCCCAGCTGATTATATCAAGATAACTAGGTCTTCTTTCCACTTAATACATCTTAACTATATAAAGAAAAACACAACACAAACTTATGTTGTTGACTAGCTCGAGTACTGCATAGAATTTTGTTGACTAGCTCGAGTACTGCATATTGTGAGCTGCCGATTTAATAAGACAAATGATCAATATAAACATATTATACACTATACAATGTGAAAACAATAACATCATTGTTCAACAAAAATATATACTCATCAATGTTGACCTTATTGTATAAGAATAACTGAATAAATGAATGTTTCGTGGCCGCCCAGGAAAAACCCTTTTAGGAAACCTGTGTCCTTTTGTCCATGCCAACGAAACTCTAAGTGTTGGACCTCACTTATCAAATGAGAAAAAGAAAAACATAATTTTGTTTGTAAATATCGAAATAGAAAAGAAAGCGAGTCATTAGGACTCAAGGGCTATGAAAAGTTTTGGTACAAAAGTCTAAATACGATTACGTTTGTATAGCCAATCAACCTACATAAAAATCAATATATTTATCAAATACAAAATTATGCAAATCTTTTTTCCTTAAAAAAACCTTAAAAATACGATGTTCACAGTACGAAGTACAGGCTAGAATTAACTATATAAAACAGTCACTTTACAACCTAATTTTTTGGCGCCAAAAATTCCTACGCCTACACGTACATGTATTACACATGCGCAAGAAGACAATCAATTCCCGTTATACTTATGTGCCTCGGGAATTTTTTAGTCTTCTTTCCACTTAATACATCTTAACTATATAAAGAAAAACACAACACAAACTTATGTTGTTGACTAGCTCGAGTACTGCATAGAGCAACAAAGATAGAAAAATAAGAAAATAAATATACTACAAGCCTAAAGTTTTAGATACGGCTAACCTACTTTCTACAGAGTCGGCTACGTAGCCGTCTTTGCTTGAATCACTTTTCCATCTACCATGGCGCTTCCAGCACCTTTCATTGACACCTGAATTTGCCGCCATAGTGGCACCACCAGACCTAAGAGAATGCAACCCAAGATTCAATTCAGGTGCAACTAGTCTTAATCTCTTAATAACACACTCCCTAGCAGTAGTGTAACTAATAGGTTTGTTAATACTAATTAATGCACATTTTTTCTTACTTCTGTACAAAGGTCGAAATAAAAACATATCACTATCCAAAACTAATTCAGCTAAACTTACATATCTAAAAAACATAGCATAAGGACAAGCCAAAGTATGACCTTTACAAATTAAAATTTCATCACCTGATCTGTACTGATCAGTCTTACTTCGCCTAATCTTAATAACTAAATGCTCTTCTTTTACGAAAAAATCGTTACATCTAAGCTGACTTAACTCATTAAAACGTAAAAAACCACTGAAACCTAGCAAAGTCATCAAAAGATCCCTAACTACCAGTAAATCTGTAGAAAAATGAAACATAGAACATAACCGAATTAAGATATCAGTAGTGACTGGGTCTTTCTTATTAACAACAGGTTTAGCAGTTCTTTTAGCTGATTCAACTAAATTTTCAACAAAAGAGTTATTTGTAGGGTCAATTTGACCACACATTTCGTGTGCCCATTTAATTGAATAAACAGCAGATGATACCGTACTGTACGTTGATCCGGAATCTAACAAATTAGACAAATATAAAGCAATATGTATAGGCGAGGCAGGCATAGAAATTAAACAATGTTTACTAACAAATTTTTCCCACTTTAAAAAACCATAGTAATATTTTTTCACAGTACTGTCACTTCTGGATCCCAATAAACGTGTTGATAAGCTGGCAACCGAACTGTACAAAGGGTGAGTTTCATCAATTCCACTATGTACCACGGCGTCACGCACAAACTGCTCTTGCTTTATTCCTGTGCAAAAGAAATACAACAATCAAAATCTGATTTTAAAAGCAATCATTGCAAAATTCAAAGGATTTACTCCAAAAATACCATTATTACCTCTACCTCTTACAATTAAGTTTTTATTTGTAAGCCGCATTTTACTCTCAACAAAAGTGCAATTCGAATTGTGTAATAATGCCCAGAATGGAGCTGATTTCCAAAATGGAACAACAAGAGTACTGTCCGCGCTATCGTTGCATACTTTTCTAATGACCTTGGCTATCAAATTTGGCGGTGGCGCCAACCAGTTATTTTCTCCTTGCCAATTTTGCGTGAAAGCGTCAATAGCTTCAGTACCTTTGCACCAACATTTTGAATTAAACCTAAAACATTTACTGTTATAATCAGTAGCAAATCTATCTATAGAATGTTTTCCCCAAAGCTCATCAAGCATGTCAAACACATCAAAATGAATTCCCCAATCATCACAATCTGAATATCTACTTAAATTATCAGCTATTGTGTTTTGTTCCCGAGGAACCCATTGTGTCTTAATACTTATATCGTTTTCTGTGCACAATTCATTTAAATCGCAAGCAATCTCTTGAAGATCTAACTTTCTACTACCGTTCTTAATTATGCTTGTAACGTTTTTATTATCAGTATTCAGTTGAACTGTATGATTTTCCAGCATTGTAACAGAACTTTTAACTACTCTACTTACTGCTTCAAGCTCTCTCCATGTAGAGCTTTTAACACTTTCAGATACCGACCAGTTACTAGTCACAGTTATCAAACTGTTATAAGGAACTTCTAGACCACAATCAGTCATTTTCATAATACAATCAGAGTCACAGACAGACTCTGTATCATCTGGGACTACATATCCCCCAAAGCCGACATCTGATGCGTCAGTATACGCCACAAAATCACAAAAATCTGACTCATGCAGATTAAAACCCTTTCTATTGAACTTTCTTAAGTTCTCAAACCAAAAATATAGCTCTTCAATAGCTACAGAATTCAATACTACAAGCGAGTTCCAACTTGCTCTCATTATAAGACAATTGTACAATTCTCGAGTTCTAAGTCTACAAACGTTTCCCATTACAGACATCATTGATATTATCTGTCCAACAATACCAGCCACAAATCTAGCATTATACAAAAGCTTGCCTTTACCTACACTTATCAATGTTTTGTCAATAACCGAAAGAAGTCTTTCGACTCTCTCCTCGGTAATACTCAATTTTCCAAATTGCATTTCCCAAAATAACCCTATCCAAGTAATATTCTGTACAGGCAACCATATACATTTCTCTTCTGCTATTAAAAAACCAAACTCTGTCAAACTTTCTCTTACAAAAGTGCTAACACGGTGTGCGCAATCGAAATTACTGTCTCCGCCCAAACCATCATCTAAGTACATTAGGATTCTAGAACCTTGACTCCTCCAGTACTTAACAACTTCTTTTGTAAGTTTGGTAAATATATGACCAGCGCTAGCAATTCCAAAAGGAAGAACATTAAATACATAATATCTGGTTGTCCCTTCAAATTGCCAACTAAAACCTAAATACTTTCTGTGATCTGGTAATATCTCTATGTGATGATAAGCACTTTTTAAATCAAAGCGAAACAGATAATTTCCTTTATTAAATAGTTGCTTGGCAACTGACCCATCTTCAAACTTAAATTTAAACTGATGTATGCACTCGTTGATATGTCTGCAATCTAGAACCAATCTAGGTTTTGCTGATCTGTTATATGCTACCGTTAGCGGATTTACTACATACGGTATTTCGTGTACTTCTGAAATACACTTCTTATCTAATAATTTAGAAATTTCACCATTTACAAAAACAGAATTATCTAAAGATGATTTATTATTTCTGAGAACACAACTGTCTGGAAGAGTTTTAAATGGTATACCATAGCCTTGCTCTATTACTTTTAAAATGTACTCACTTGTACCAGTCTCCTTCCATTTGTGTATTGCCTTATTTAATTTACCTACTGGTGTCAAAACATTCACCTGTAAATTTAAATGACCAGACGTCTGGTCATTACTCTCGTCATACCTGACTGAACCGTTAACACAATTGACCATTGTTTCGTTTACCTCTTTGTGAGCAGAATTCAATAAACGACTCCCCCCTTTTAACTCAACATTTGATTTGTAACTCAAATCCCAAGCTAAATTACAACATATATCAAAAATTTTACTTAACTTTGGTCGTTTCTTTTCAGGACACTCATTCTGCCAATGACCAGGCTTGTAACAATTATAACAAACACCAGGCTTCCTTGATACTGTCTGTCTATCTCTGCTTCCACTGGAACTCGCTGGTTTTACATAAGGCTCAGCGCGGGATCTCCTCTTAACTCTGTCTGCTTTGATCTTCCTTTCCGCTCTGTTTTGTGCTCGAAATATCTTTCTGTCATCTTCTGAATCGTCCGCCAAAGGATTTGCGGTATACTCCTGAACCAATTTCCACCCACATTCTGAAGAGTCTGCCATCTTTACTAATTTTTGCCGATAATTTAAAAGTTCAATACCTTCAGATATCTTCTGTTTAGCCCTCGCGGCAGTTGGGTCTTTTGGCTCGATAACAGCTTCTGCTTCTTTCAACGCGACAGACACTTTCTGATTGAACTTAAATTGATCTTCACAACTTTTCCTCTGAAATTTGTAACTGTCTGTTGATAAAAGGTCATTGTGAATACGGTTGAACTGTGCGTCCGAACGTTCCTTCTGTTGCTGGTCATAAACTTGAAATTTAGTAGTAAATAAACTGTCCAACTTAGATAAAAATTCATTCTGTGATCTATTTACTTCTTCACTAACGATACGCTTCACATTATTTTCTAAGTCATCCATAGCGTGACGGTGAACGGCACTCACAAAATACGATGTTCACAGTACGAAGTACAGGCTAGAATTAACTATATAAAACAGTCACTTTACAACCTAATTTTTTGGCGCCAAAAATTCCTACGCCTACACGTACATGTATTACACATGCGCAAGAAGACAATCAATTCCCGTTATACTTATGTGCCTCGGGAATTTTTTATTATATTGTACGTTTTCAACTTCCGGGTTTGTTGTTAAGCGTAGTAACAATAAATAATATATCAACAGGTAATTGACCAAAAGGTTCTGAAGGTAAATATTAACAAGTGTTTTGATCAATTAATAACCTTAATATCTGAATTTTGTACATTTACATTTTTAGTTAGTGTATAATCTTGTCTTGCTTTTTATTTTCAATAATTTATTAGTATCATAGTTTCTATGCGTGGTATACAATCCATAATATCGTCAAATGATCTATAAATAGAAATTTTCGGAGAGACATAATAAAGAAATTGTGCCTTTCGTAAGAATCAGACGTACATATAAGAGTAATTCTCAGAATTGGTCAATATGCAAAGATGACAAATAAAAAAAACTGAATGCAAGGAAAATGATTTTTTAATAATGAATGTAAATCTGTAACATTTTAACAGTACAAAAACACTAAAATGACATCTTAATTTCATATCATTATACATGAAATCTCAAATATACCTTCGGCAACCATGAAAATTTTCCTTCCTGTAACACATTTTGAAATTCCCAAAAAATGGAATTTTGATATTTTAAATTGTTTTTTTTTGAACCAGACAAATAATATCATGTAGAAAGTTAAGTTTTAAGCAAATAAAAAATTGGAAAAAGTAATGCAAAAGAAATTTAACAAGCATTGTTCATGTTTTAATAAAAAATGTGTTAAAATTTTCTTTTAATTTTCAATTAAAAAAAGATGTAAGTCTTATTTAAGTAAAAAATAGACCTGATAGTATTTCATAGTTTATAAATTTTCATACCCAGTGTTTCTTTTTCATAGATTCAGATTCAATATTTTATTAAAGTCTCACTACTTGCAATACATAAATATACAGTACATACAGAGTATATACACAATATAAAATAGACAATACACAAATATAAATTACAAGTACCATTCTATTAAGAATTATGAGAGACTATAAAACCATTTCTATATAAAACTAGTTAAAATACATACGATTATTAAAATCATTTCATTTTAAGAATATAAAAAGGTATTTCTTCTACTTAAAATATCAAAGCAGGTTTTGGCAACCATATCATAACAATTAATGTTTTTAAATAAATAAACAAATTTATCATCATCAGACAAATCATTAAAATCTAGATTATATTTCATAGCTTCGCTATATAAACAAAAGCGCAAATCTGCATATAAAGGACATGATAGTATTACATGTTTTTCGTCTTCTATGTCATATGAAATACAAATGCAACTTTGTGGCACTAAACAATGGTGATGTTACAGGACGGAAAATGATGTTACAGGAAGGATTGATTTGTTACAGGAGAGAAATAAAATGCGTTTTTTGCTAAATGAACTTTTTACAGACTTCCCAATACAAATGATAGCTTCAAGAATTATTCAGAATATCTTATATCATCTTCTCTGCTAGTTTTTGTCAGTCTGTCTTTGTTTTCTCTCCATTTTTTATCAATTGTGTTACAGGAGGGACAATACCGTTACAGGAAAGAAATTTAAAAAAAAATGAACAATAATATTGTTTTGTCATTAATATCAAATAAAAATAACTTTTCTTCAGTTTCAAGATATTTCAGGATTTTGTTTTAAGAAGAAATTGTAGCTTTAACTTTATTTTTTCATTGGTTTGAGGATGTTTGTTACAGAATGGAAATATATTGTTACAGGAAAGAAATGTAAAATAATATCCTTGTTGTATCAAGTTTCTTAAACTTTATTTAAAATATTCTTATAAAAGTTCTGTAATTGTTTTCCAAATTCCCTCACGAACTTCAAAATGGGAAAATAAAACTCCAGCCTCACTAGCTACTTCTTCCCAAATAGCTACTCCCTCTGTTCCTCACTAGCCACAACTTCCTAACTAGCTTCTCCTTCATAACTAGCTACTTCCTCGGTTCCTCACTAGCCACATCTTCCTAACTAGCTTTTCATTCCCCACTAGCTACTCCCTCTGTTCCTCGCTAACTACATCTTCCTAACTAGCTTTTCATTCCCCACTAGCTACTCCCTCTGTTCCACGCTAGCCACATCTTCCTAACTAGCTACTTCCTCGGTTCCTCACTAGCCACATCTTCCTAACTAGCTTTTCATTCCCCACTAGCTACTCCCTCTGTTCCTCACTAGCCACATCTTCCTAACTAGCTTTTAATTCCCCACTAGCTACTCCCTCTGTTCCACGCTAGCCACATCTTCCTAAATAGCTACTCCCTCTTATCCTCACTAGGCACATCTTCCTAATTAGCTACTCCTTCTCCACTAGCTACTCCTTCTGTTCCTCACTAGCCACATCTTCCTAACTAGCTACTCCCTCTGTTTCTCACTAGCCACATCTTCCTAACTAGCTACTCCCTCTGTTCATCACTAGCTACTCCTTCCTAACTAGCTACTCCCTCTGTTCCTCACTAGCCACATCTTTCTAACTAGCTACTCCCTCTGTTCATCACTAGCTACTCCTTCCTAACTAGCTACTCCCTCTGTTCCTCACTAGCCACATCTTCCTAAATATCTACTCCCTCTATTCCTCACTAGGCACATCTTCCTAACTAGCTACTCCTTCTGCACTAGCTACTCCCTCTGTTCCTCACTAGTCACATCTTCCTAACTAGCTACTCCCTCTGTTTCTCACTAGCCACATCTTTCTAACTAGCTACTCCCTCTGTTCATCACTAGCTACTCCTTCCTAACTAGCTACTCGCTCTGTTCCTCACTAGCCACATCTTTCTAACTAGCTTATCCCTCTGTTCATCACTAGCTACTCCTTCCTAACTAGCTACTCCCTCTGTACCTCACTAGCCACATCTTCCTAACTAGCTACTCCTTCCACACTAGTTACTCCCTCTGTTCCCCACTAGCCACATCTTCCTCACTAGCTTCTCCTTCCTAAATAGCTACTCCCTCTGTTCCCCACTAGCCACATCTTCCTAACTAGCGACTCCTTTCTAACTATCTACTCCGTCTGTTCCTCACTAGCCACATCTTCCTAACTAGCTACTCCCTCTGTTCCTCACTAGCTACTCCTTCCTAACTAGCTACTCAGTCTGTTTCTCACTAGCTACTTATTCCTAACTAGCTACTCCCTCTGTTCCTCACTAGCCACATCTTCCTCACTAGCTACTCCCTCTGTTCCTCACTAGCAACATCTACCTAACTAGCTACTCCTTCATAACTAGATATTCTCTCTGTTCCTAACTAGCTACTCCTTCCCCACTAGCTACTCCCTCTGTTCCTTACTGGCTACTTCCTCTGTTGTACCCTTCACCACTAGCCACATTTTCCTAACTAGCCACACCTTCCGTTCAAGTTGGTTCCTCTCAAGCTACTCTCTCCATTTTACCCGGTTTTTCCTTACAAACTACACCTTCCTCACTAGCTTCCATTCTGCTGTTTCTAAGACGCTTCTCCATTCAGTTTTTTTTCTCAAAAATGCCTGTCTTTTAAGGGGATCTTTGTATCTGTTTTGCCAGAACTTTCTTTGGCGTTCGACATAGCCATTGTCCTAAAAAATATAATATAGCACATTAAAAATAGTTAATTAGTTAACAAGGAAGTATATCAACCTTTTTTGTATTTTCCGCCTAAAAAGCTTTAAATCGTGTAACTATGTGAAATATCCTCTCTGTAACATAGTATTATCTCCTGTAACATTATGTTTGTGTATGATATGTTATGTAATGGTATATAATTTTGATAAGACTGTTTGATAAATGTGTAAGAAGGAATCTAACTGAAATTCAATAATAATATTATGTCGTTATAGATGACTTCATAATGTGCAATTCTATGAAAATGGCTTTCCTTTATCAAAAGATTTCTTTCCTGTTACGTTTTTTTTTCTGTTATGAAAAGAAAGCTTTTATTGTAAACATTAGTTATTTGATTCTTAGAAAGAGATCAGATTTGTCTTTGAATAACTTTCCACTTTGGAAATGAGAGAACTACACATATTATGGTTCAAACCATAACTTATTTTTAATTAAAAAAGATCAAAATTCTTTACTGTAACAAAACAGTTCTTTCCTGTAACAGAAATATGCAAAGACAAAGAAATTTTGACGTAAGAACATTTTCAACCAGAAAAAAATAGATCAACAAATAAGCATCACTTAGTACATGTAGTATACTAAAAAGATTAAGGGTAAACATATTGAAAAATGTATTGATAAACCTTCAAAATCTTTCATTAAGTTCTATTAGTCCTTCCTGTAACAATATTCATCTTTCCCGTAACAGAAATATGAGAATATGGAATATTCAAGGACTAGCTATGTTGATATAACTATAAAACATCTGTAAGTTATAGAATAATTATCAGTGATTAGATGTAGATAGTCTAACAAATCATATTTAATTGTAAAATCTTACATGTATATACATTTTTCCTTCCAATAACAAAAACTTTCTTTCCTGTAACAAAAAGCAGTGTTACAGGAAAGAAGAATTTTATATTTACTGAACTTTGAAAAATAAATGCTCCCTGTAGGGATTTCCCACTATGTTAGAAAGTTTTAGAATTAACAAAGTAATAAAACTTCTTTAAAGTTACACAATTGAGATTTTTTAAATACAGTTTTAAGCAGTTACATGAAGGAAAGTATTAAAATATATTTTGTAACAGTACTTACTCTGAATGTTGAATATTTTTCTTCTGCTTCACAATGTTGTCATAGCTACATCCATCAATTTCAGGATTATCAGAATGAGGTTTACAGGAAGTTCCAGCATCAGAAACTCATAGGATCCTTTATTATTCTCAATTTTTTTAAATTGTTGCGGGAATAATCAATAAAACCAATATTTATTCTTTCTAATTATTAATCTACAATGATTGGTTCATCGATTAGGCAAAAGTTTTTATTCAAAATTAAATTAATTTCTTCTTTATTTTACATTCCTTTCTACCAAACAAAACAAAAGACATAGGAATTCTATATGATTGACTACACCTAAAACATTTTTTTGTAAAGAAGATGCATGCAATATAAATAAAATTCTTCTTCAATGTTCATAAAATGATACCAGCCAATAAATGCAATCTTTAAATCAGGGTATAATGAGTTTTCTTACATAGAAAAACCCAAAACTCATAAAGGAAGCTGCACTGCTAATTTTGCATAGGTACTTTTTCTGTACAAAAAATCTGTAGTACTGGAAAATTACTTTTAAAATATAGTACTTTTTTAGTACTTTAAATTTATTGTAATATTTAAGTACTTGTTTTTTACAGTACTTGATTTGTACTTCAAATTTTAAGTACTCAATTTGTACTTTAATTGTGTAGTACTAAATGTGTACCTCAAATATTAGGTACAAATCAAGTACTGTAAAAAACAGGTACCTAAATATTACAATAAATTTAAAGTACTAAAAAAGTACCATATTTTAAAAGTAATTTTCCAGTACCACAGATTTTTTGTACAGAAAAAGTACCTATGCAAAAGTAGCAGTGTAAGGCGCGATTTTTACGGCATTGCCATTTCTTTTCTCTAGGAAAAGTCTCGAGAGATATCTGCACCACGTTGTTTTATGAACCTTTAGTACATGTATGCCCTGCTGACTGCACATTTTGGGGTCGATTAGACTTGTAGTTTCAGAGTATAACTGATAAGAAGGATGTGGATTTTTTTTTCAGAAGAGATGTAAGAACAATATTGAAATTCAATTCTTCTTGAATAATTGATCATAGGTCTTACCTTCCATATTGTTTTAATGAAACTGTCATAAATAAACGGTCATACATATTGATTGATTGGTTGGTTGGTTGGTTGGTTGGTTGGTTGGTTTGTTTATTACTTAAACACTTGGGATAGGGTCTCTTGAAGCAACCGGAAAAAACTGAGATCTTGGACCCCGTATTGAACACACGAGACGGAAACATGCACTGATTTATTGATTGATTGATTGATTGGTTGGTTGGTTGGTTAAACATGTTGATTGGTTGATTAAACACGTTGGTTGGTTGGTTAAACACGTTAGATAGTGTTTCTCGAAACAAGCGAGAAAGAAACTAATGAGATCGTGGACTCCATATTAAACACATGAGACGGAAACATGCACCGATTGGTTGATTGATTGGTTGGTTGGTTGGCTAAACATGTTGATTGGTTGATTGAACACGTTGGTTGGTTGGTTGGTTGGTTGGTTGGTTAAACACGTTTGATAGTGTTTCTTGAAACGAGCGAGAAAGAAACAAATGAGATCGTGGACTCCATATTAAACACATGAGACGGAAACATGCACTGATTGGTTGGTTGGTTGGTTGGCTAAACATGTTGATTGGTTGATTAAACACGTTGGTTGGTTGGTTAAACACGTTGGAAAGTGTTTCTTGAAACAAGCGAGAAAGAAACAAATGAGATCGTGGACTCCATATTAAACACATGAGACGGAAACATGCACTGATTGATTGATTGATTTATTGGTTGGTTGGTTGGTTGGTTGGTTGGTTGGTTGGTTGGTTGGTTGGTTGGTTGGTTGGTTGGTTGGTTGGTTGGTTGGTTGGTTGGTTGGTTGGTTGAACACGTTGATTGGTTGATCAAACACATTCATTTGTAAGTGGGGGTAAAAAAAAGGGGGGGAGGGGTCCTAGGGATTTTTTTTTTATATAAACGGAACAGAATGGTTAAAATTGTCGTTTTACAATTTAAATCAATTGCTTCTAAAAAGCAATTGTAAACGGTCTTGCCCCCCCCCCCCTTTGAAACATGATTGATTGTTATGTGTGTGTGTTGTGTTTGTTTGTCTGTCTATTTGTTTGTTTGTCTGTTTGTTTCTGTAAGGGGTCTATATTATTCCGGGGAAGTTTCATGTTTAGTTCGGAAAGTTTTTATTTTATTTCAGGTCCAGCGCGCGCGCCAGATTGAGGAGACATCACGTGACGCGGGTTGATAATAACGAAAACTCAGTCTTTTTATTTCTTTTCAGGTGGAGACGTTGAACAGACAACATCTATAGAGATGGAATGTGCACAATGTAATTTCTTTTGTCATTGTAGGAAATTGACATTTCGGTCACAGTTCACCAGCAGTGCATGATTTGGATTTTATTGATCCGGTGTAACTTTAAAACACGCGTTGCATGCTTATTTTCTTGTAATGTACATTTTTCAGCACCAGTTTGTAACACAGATAAGTATTTTAATCTAGGAGCGAACATTTTATTTTAGGATTTCACTGAGATTTACGGCCCTGCACTGCTAATTTTGCATAGGTACTTTTTCTGTACAAAAAATCTGTAGTACTGGAAAATTACTTTTAAAATATAGTACTTTTTTAGTACTTTAAATTTATTGTAATATTTAAGTACTTGTTTTTTACAGTACTTGATTTGTACTTCAAATTTTAAGTACTCAATTTGTACTTTAATTGTGTAGTACTAAATGTGTACCTCAAATATTAGGTACAAATCAAGTACTGTAAAAAACAGGTACCTAAATATTACAATAAATTTAAAGTACTAAAAAAGTACCATATTTTAAAAGTAATTTTCCAGTACCACAGATTTTTTGTACAGAAAAAGTACCTATGCAAAAGTAGCAGTGTACCAAGAAAACAACAAAAAATCGTTAGGTCAATTAAATGAGAAAAATTTGAACAAAGTTTACATACAAACTCATGTGCTACTGGAGGGTAAGTAGTTCCTCCGTGAAATGCACGATAAGTGTTAAAAATGTGTAATGAGTGATAGAAACGAATTTGAATTATATCCCTTTTGCCAGAAAATATGTTATTTTAACTCGGCAACAGTGCATTTGGTCAAATCAAAAGTACAAACATAGCAAGCACATACACAATCAAGTAATGCATTTCCCTAACTATGATTTATTTCCAAATATGAAAGAAGAATTCATTTTAGGGATGGCGCCGTCATTACTTTCCTTCCATTTGAAACATAGCAGTTGTATCTTGAATAAAAATACAATGTATAGAAATACTAAAAGCATCATTACGTAGACTAATATGCATTTTGTCACGTTAAAAATTATTATCTGCTCGGCTGTCAGTGAGAATTTTCGAATTTTAAGACACAAATATCACTAACAAGTCTTATCAGTGGAAGGACAGTTTATTCATTTGTTTACAAATGTTGAAGATTAAGTACACTTTAGCACATATGCACACATACATACACACTCACGCGCAATATTTGTGAATAACAAAGATCGAAAGTGAAGTACGTCATCAAGTATTTTAGTACAAAATAGTTGTTCAAACATATCTTTACTCTGTTATGACTCTTTGGAATTCATTTCTTGATTCAGTGAATTGTTAATGTTACGAAATCAACATGTAGCTTAAAAATATAAAAAAAAACAATGGCATATAAAGGTTGTAAGGAGTTGGTGGGGAGATAGGGGAGATGCATGTGTGATAAATAGTACTGCAACTGACATCGAAAAAGACGCTTAGTTAACGAGTTTAATGGTCCGGAATAACACACGGCTGCAAATTGTCTTAAATGATAGAATCATATCTATATTTCAATTTTCGTCGGGTCGTAAAAAGTTTCTATGGTCACATTTTTGTATTTTATCCCTTTAATGGGGGTACCCCTCAATATACGGTTTTGGGTAGTTACCTTCAAATTCAAAAATATATTTTTTTGGTTAAATTTCCCGCTATTTTCGTAAATATTTTTTATGCACATATCATCAAGGATCATCGGAATGATGAAGACATAAATATAATACCATCTCCAAGCAAAACTTTCACACTTAAAGTTGGCTGTTTTTTTAGATAGACATTTAACGCTTTTTTCTTTGAAATCGAGAAAACAAATGATTGAAAAATAGTATTTGACATTTGAGAGGACAAAACATGTTATTGTGATACTGCATGCAAATTTTTGTTGGGCAAATTCAAAATAATTTTGTCAAAAACTCAAAAATAAAAACATCATTTGTACCTTTTTTAAATACGGAAATTTCCTATCCGTCAATCAGCTCCACCATTTATTTTTTTCCTTCACAATCAATTTGATAGTTTCGGTGTTATTATGTAGATTTTATAGGAAAAGTTAATTTATTTTTGAGTGATTTGAATATATGTAGTAGTTCTTAAGCGAATTTTCTGTAAATAAGTTATATTTTTGTCAATAAAATTTTGACTTTTCATAAAAGTTAACCAAATCCTGCAGATAAGAGTTTTTTTTCCGGAAAAGGCTATAGTTGATATTGTGTGAAAATACATTGTATGTCAATGTTTAACCTCAAAGCAATTAATATGCATGCAAGTGGTCGGAGGTAAAGTACTAATGAATTTTCGCAGAGATTTGGTATGAGATAAGGTGATGCTAAAACCAACTTCTCTTGATATTCTGCTTTCCTTGGGCGAATCATCAGTGGTGTTCTGAGACTTGCACCAGATGGCAAAATTGGTGCGTCTTTAAATTAGATTGATTGATTGATTTTTGGTTGCTTAACGTCCAGTGGCAAATATTTCATGCATCTTAAGGACAAGAACAAATTTACCATAAAACAAAAGGTAGGTTTTGTCATAATTGCGGTCATTCGGGATGATGGTCGGGAAAATTTAGACTGCCAAGGGAAAATGATGATATATTGGATTTGGACAGAATTTGCCATTGCAACAGGCCACCTACGGACCCCTCAAAGAGTTGTTGCAAGGGTTTTTAACGCGGAAAGAACGTGGCACTCCCTTTACACGAGGCATCGGATTTAACGTCCCCGTTCTGACTGGACGTGACTGCGAACTTGATACATCCCGCACAGCCGAACGGACGTCCCACTTCGTTTTACTGCCGGTTGGGAGAAGACCAAGTGACCATATTTCGTTTTCCCAGTCACCCTTTGGGAACTTTAAATTAGAAACAACAGAAATCCATATATGTGATCAAACTGATCGACATGCATCTTCACAAACTGACACTTTTATACGATTTTGCGCTCAGTTTCTTCCTTGTAGTTTTTATAAGAAAACAGGATTTTTGTGTAAAAGAAAACCCTTTAAAAAAACAAGAAAACTACACAAAACTGAGTTCTCTAAACGTGTTGACAGTCTTTTAAGTTGTGCTCATTAATTTGAGTAATCATTTATCCATGCATAACCAAGTACTTATTGAAGTCAACACCCATGCAATTAAGTAAAACAGTTACTAAAAAAATAGAATTAAAACTTGCTGTCCGTTCATTAATAACAATGGTTAGTAATGCGATTTGTTTTTCCATAAGAAAAAGCCTTTCTCATGTCGCTAGACCTAGTACATATACCGATCACTTTTACCCAAGATTGCACCTGATGCTTGCCAAACTGCCAAAAACTCCAGAAGTAACTAGATAGTGTGACACCTTACAATTCAGACTCGTTGGGGCCAAGGGATATGAAATATAGAGTTTAGCTCTAAACTCAATATAGGGGATGCCATATCTGCTGCAGGAAAAAAAGTATATGTAAAGACTTTCAGAATTACACCAAGGTGTGTCTGAAAATATCAAGGATACATTAAAAGAAGAACAATTACTTCATTCTGCCGCCAGTGCTCTTATGAGCTATTTCCTCGTTGGTATTTCTATAGAAATGATGCCCGCATAGCTTCTTAATATATATATATAAAGATGTGGTATGAGTGCCAATGATACAACACACCGTTCAAGTCACAATTTATAAAAGTAAATCATTATAGGTCACGGTCCGGTTTTTAACACTGAGCCTATGCTTAAAAGTTCATTTGTTAGTTAATTGATGAAAAAAAACACAAAGACGCTTCTGAACCATGTGAACTGAATATGTCCCTAAAGATAACAAAAATTCGAAAATGTATGGCTATTACAAAATCAATCGTTTCTGTAGCAACATTTGCCCAATTACATTTGGGATTGGCAGTGCAGATATATCATGCGTATGCATACCTGTATGGGAATATGGATCACGAATGTTGATCGAAACTTTGTACTCACATTGCTTTTGTGTTTCTTTTGCAAAACTTAGACTATATCTGACGAGTTTGACAGAATCATGACGGTATTTACGCTCTAGATAGCATTTGTTCTCAAAAACTGAGTTTGCTTTGAACAAAATCTGCACTTGTTCTTATAAGAAAAGGGAAGTGTCTTGTAATGCTTATACGTGTACTGAATTCGCATATGATGACTAAGAGATTTATTCATGTCCCTATTTAATGAATACTTGAGCTATTATGTGTCGCTTTTAAAAGTTATATAAGGATCATGACTGATTTGAATTACAACACTAGAAAATTGGCATTGTATGATTTTTCATCCTTCCCTTAACAAATTAATGAGTTAACTTTTTTTACCAGGATAATCCCACTAAAAAATGTTCATGCACCATACTGATTTTTTTTTATTATAAACCTCGCATTCGTCTCGGTGACTATAGTATATTTTGTGTTATAACTGCTCTGTTTTGACTTTGCGAATACACAATATGTATTTATCTATAAGTAGATACTATTTTTACAAAATGCACAACCTTTCAGATGCAAAATTTAAAAAAAAGTTTCAGTGCTTTAATTTTGTTTTTTTTAGAGATAGAAAAAATATTGAAATAATTCGATAAAATGGTGTTTTAGAGTTTAGAAAATATTCTGTAATATACTTTAGTGAAACACTATACACAATATGAAAGTTTATAGATGTGAAAAGGACAAGGCCACTTCTTCTTTTGCTATGTCTTGAATGGAAAAAAAATCAGAAGGTTCCAAATCGACGCCATTTTGTAATGGCAGCTCTTCATATAAGTAGTCAGATTTGTCGTTTTAAAATCATTTATAGCATATGTTTATGATCAAATTGTTTTTGTAGCATTCTATTGTATAAATATCAGAATATTTCTCCTTTTTGTCCTTGTAGTTGAAATATTGATATTTTTAGCTCTGACCTTTGACCTCAATTTCACAAAATTGTGACCACTCTGGATTTTTACGACCCAACTTTTCTTATTGTACACGTTTTCCTCTTTCCATCAATATATAATTTAGGTGTGTGTTCTTCCGGACCATTAAAGTTTTAAAAAATGACCTCTGGTTGCAGTACTAAAAGGGCAACAATGGTTAAAATAATGTATTCTAAAGTGGTGTTATAATTATAGTCTTATTACATGTTTGAAGGCTTGTTTGCTATGCAGTAGCCTCTTATTAAAACCGAGGACGTATATTAGTGTTAGTTATACATTGTTATAGTATATATCCCAATGAACTTGAAATTAAATATACTACTGATACTAGAAAGGAATGCTTCATACCTTGATCTTTTCCACAATATTGACGCAGATGGACGACTTCACACGAAAATCTATGATAAACGGGACGATACCAACTTCCCAATTGTCAATTTCCAATTTCTCATCTGTCCCTTCGTATGGTGTTAACATATTACAATTGATACGTTTTTCACGTGCTTGTTCACACTATACGGACTTGATATACAGGAGTGTGCTCCTTACGAAGAAACTGGTCTAACAAAGTTATGAGGAGGACACTCCGTACATTTTATGGACACCATCACGAATTGGTTGATCTATACGATGTGTCTTTGACCAAACTAGCTAAGGACATTTTACCACATGGTAGATTGTGGTTTGTCATTACTTCGTCTAATCTTTTAATTACCGAACGTGACTTAGTTCCAATTTTGACCGTTTTGCTGAGTGTGAATTCCCATCAGACGTGTTACGGTACTTACATGTATCTATCCCAAATTCATGTTTTAGTTTGATGTTATATTTGTAATTCTCATCGGATTTTTTCAAATGTGTTGACTTTTTTCTGTTATATTCATGTGTTATGGTAAAGAAAATTAATCACTGCCTTCATTTACTAGATTTGATTTAGTTCAACGTAATCTGTACGATGTTTTACGTTTGACGTTAGATTCAAAACAAACTGGACATAGTTATATAACATAGTTAATTGCTACCTCAGTATGCTATAATTAATAAGTATTGCAATGTGCATTGCTATTAAATGAAATTTCAGTACTTAGTTCAAATATAATCTCAAATCAATCATATGTCTATTTTATTTTTGAGATATAGTTTTAGTCATTCATTTTGTGCTGTTTTTCAAATGTGACGTTATTTTTGTGTCTTTTCCCCATTTCGTATGTGACGTCACGTTTTTTTCTCTTTTTGCGTTGAGGTTCTTGACTAAGTCGGATGTGTCTATTTTTTTGTGTTGGTTTATGTAATCTATCCGGGTTTTGTTTTCTGTATAAGTTAATACTTCAGTTTCATCATGTTTATCTCTTATATTTATTTGATAAAATTTACTGTTTGCAATAGCATAAATTGTTCTAAATAATAAGGATGTTCTTATTCCCAGCAGAAAACCCTAGCCGTATTTGGCACAACCTTTTAGAATTTTTTATCCTCAGTGCTGTACAACTTCGTACTAAGACATAACATGAAATAGAAAACTAACAAATAAGCAACACGAACCACTGAAAAAATAGAGGTGATCTCATAAGCTCCGGAAGGGTAAGTTGATACTGCCCCACAAGTGGCACCCGTCGTGTTTCTTATGTAACATGTGTAAAAACAAATTCGAATCATCTAATTCGGTAGGTCACATTCATGAAAGGGAAGGGGATAAAAAAACATTACCTGAGAGACCTCAACCATCCACGCAATTCAAGGCTCTTGGCTTTGTACAAGCGCTTATATAATCAGTATGGGTTTAACATGTATGTCAGCGCTCAAAAACAACATGTAAGTGTGATGTTACTGTACCACAACTTATATGTTTCAGTAGATCTCATTTTATAGGACGCACATAACAGTTTTCCTGATTTAACAACTGGCTTTGCCTTAAGCTGGCTTGAGTAATATAAAAATTACGACGAATCAATTGTAGCAGCAACCAATATCTAGGTCTATATTTCAACAATTTAAAACACGCATCGTTATTTAGAGAGAGACGCCGATAGACCTGACCATCGATGACGAAATCATAAGGTTATTTGTTTTGACTTTCGAACTTTTATATCTTGGACGAGGCGCGTTTCTGGCGTATTGAATTTCAAACCTGATGCTTTTTGTTAGCTATTATTCATATGTCTTTGTCTAATATGTTCTCCTATTTATTTATATTGTAGTCCTGTAATATTACGTTGTCATTTTAATGTTATATTTATTATTGCCATTAAAGTGCGAGGTTTTGGCATGCCACAAAACCAGGTTCAACCCACCATTTTTTTCTTTAAAAATGTCCTGTACCAAGACAGATATATGGCCATTGTTAAATTATAGTTCGTTTCTGAGTGTGTTACATTTTAACGTTGTGTTTCTGTTGTGTCCTGTGTTTTCTCTTATATTTGAGTGTGAATTCACATTACTATAAGACGGATCACGGTACTTTTCTATCCCAAATTCTTGTATTTGTTATTTTCCTCGGATTAAGGATTAGTCCGTTTGTGTGTGTGTAACACTTTAGAGTTGTTCTCCTCTTATATTTAATGCGTTTCCCCCAGTTTTAGTTTGTTATTTCGATTTTGTTTTTTGTCCATAGATTTACGATTTTTGAATAGCAGTATACTACTGTTGCCTATATTTAGGTAAATAGCAGCCAGTTTGCAATATTTGAACTACCCAAAGATCAGAAATTGGAGAAAAATAATGTTGTTGTTGTCTTCTGTTACAGCCTTTTTGTGTACCTTCTGAGAATATGTCATTGTCAGCACTTTAACAGTACATGTGTTTTTATAGTATCTTACCAAACATATGTAGATAGAAGAAAATCTCTACACAATTTGTGTAAATGAATAAAAAGTACTGCGGAATTCCTTTCTGTTAAAAAAAAAAAGAAACAAAATAATAATAAGGCACAGTAATTAAAAAGGGGGATCGCATTTCCTTTTAGTTCATCTGGCCTGAACCAAACCGGCTTCCGTTGCGGTACCAGGAGAAATAACCCCTTCCGTCAAAGTTCCGATCGATCATCTGACTTACTTGACAAATGGGTCACTGCGCAGATTAGATAGAAAGTGGATATCAAGGAGGGAGCCTCAGCTATAGTCGCTGGTTATGATTTCCAAAGGGTCACTGTTCTAGGGGAAAATGTATTCATCGCATGGTATGTCCACAAGGTCATTAACAACTTTGTAGAGTAGCTGATAGCTGTAAAAAGTAAAATCACAAAAATACTGAACGCATAGGAAAATCTTTTTTAGAGGTCCATAATCACATGGGAGAATCAAATAATAAAACACAGCAAAAACGAATGGACAAGAACTGTCAAATTTAGATAATGATAGATTAAACCTGGTTTCATAGCGCTAACCATCTCACTTTGATGACAGTCTAATCGAATTCCGTTATATTTAAAATGATGCGTTAACTAAACAGATACAATGAATAAAATAGTTAAACCTTTCTGTTTTCAAAAGATTCCCAGTCTACTTCTTCTCACATGCTGCCCACACTACTGGTGTTTCTATAGCGGTTTGGTGGCTTAACGGGCTGATTATTTCAACCTTTTCACTTGCTTTTTTTTGTATGGGTCCTATACTGTTGCACAGTAGTGAAGGTTGGATCTGACCACTGCAACATATGCGCTCGTCTTGGTTTTGCTGTTGAATGTTCTATGTATGTACTTGTAGATTCCTCCGTTATTTGGAGGACCCTCGAGAGCCTCGAGGGTACAGTGGAAACCGAGTACACTCCCTTTCAGGATTAATGGAGATGTGTCACTAACATATTTACAATATGCAATATTTAAAAGGACAATCCCCACCTCAACACAAAAGGAGTGCTAGGACACCAGGATATCTGTTATTATGGTGGAGGAAGTCGAAGTACTCGGATGGGACACCTTTGACCAACACCCTTCTGATGTACTGATATTTAAGCATCCCGAGCCGGAAACAATATTACCTAATAAAAGTTAGTAATTTAAATATGTTACAAGAAATATTTATCAATCTGAAAAATATTTCCGGTCATTTTCAGAGATAACGTCGAAATTGTCTGCCAGCGACGTCGTGCACTTTAGCGCTAAAGTTGAGGTTACAAAAGGGGGCGCAATTTTAGGATAAACGCATTTATCATGAAATCAAGCACGATGACTTTTTTTTTTTATTTTGGATTTGGAGTAAGCATGACAAAATGCAATCTATGCAGAAAAATTATAAAATGACATTTTCAGAAACAGTTTATTTCTATTTTTTAGGTTTAAAAAAATACCACTTTGAGCATCTGGTCCGTAATGACAAGCAAGGTTTCAATAATTGTACAGATATTCATGTAGTGATTTTTTTTTTTTACTGTTTGTTACTTATCACAGCTTCAGATTGAACCCGATCCTAATAATTTACGACGAAAAATATATGCTCCAAAATATTTTTAACATTGCCTAATTTTTTTTTACAAAATTGCAAGTTTTCATTCTCAATTTTCTCGAAAACAAGCACGGTGACCTATGTTTTATTTTGTGTTATAAATTGCCAAGGCCTACAACATATTACAAATTTATAAAAATGATTTTTAATCGAGAAACTGTATCGGATGCCCTTAAACACACTCTGTATAGTAAGCACAATTATGTATTTACTTAACAGTCTTAACAAATTACAACAATAAACCCACCATATCAAATATTAACCAAGACAATTATATGATATCAATGTCCTGGTGAGAAACACAAAGAATAAGTAAATCATTTGTTTTTGAGTTTGAGTGATGTTCGAAAGTAACATGAAAAGAAAATGATTTTCTAAATGTTTTCTTTTTTTTAGGTCTTGATATCTTTACGAAGAGATATTTTCATTTTCTTGCACTTAGTCGTAACTTGTGTTGGTGATCTGCTAGTATTTGTGGTTATAGGTTGCTCGGAGTAGGTGCTTCACTGACCTCAATTTATAACATTTTTTAATTTATTTTTTGATTAAATGAGACACTTTCGATACTTTCATGTATGTTTACAATGTATAGGTCTTTACGAAGTATATTTAAACGAGGAAGCGGCACTAGCTTGCCTTTAATTTCACTGTTATAAAACGTTACTGTTAATTTGTTCCATCTCATCGGTTTTCCAAGTCATCGCTGCCGTCTTTGTTAACCTACATTTACGTTCGGAGGACATGTTTTTCAACAGACTGTCGGCATCCAAATGGGAACAAACTGTGCCCCTCTACTTGCCGACTTTTTTCTTTATAATTATGAGGCTGACTTCATGCAGGAACTTCTTAGGAAGAAAAATAAGAAGTTAGCGATATCCTTTAACTCTATTTTCCGCTATATAGATGACGTTCTTTCACTAAACAATTCAAAATTTGGTAACTATGTGGAACGCATCTCTCCCATATAATTGGAGATAAAGGATACTACGGATACAGTTAATTCGGCTTCATATCTTGATTTACATCTAGAAATTGACAATGATGGTCGGTTGAAAACAAAACTTTACGACAAAAGAGATGATTTCAGCTTTCCAATTGTGAACTTTCCATTTGTAAGTAGCAACATTCCAGCAGCACCTGCATACGGGGTATATATCTCTCAATTGACACGATATTCCAGTGCTTGCATTTTCTATCATGATTTTCTTGATAGAGGATTACTGTTCACAAATAAGCTATTAAACCAAGAGTTCCAAATGGTGAAGTTGAAATCAACCCTTCGTAAATTTTGCGGACGCATATCACGAGTTGGTTTACCGTTATGAAATAACCGTTTCACAAATGATATCGGATATGTTCCTTACGTCGTAACTATAATCCCCTTCCCTTTCATGAATGTGACCAACCGAATTAGACTATTTACCGGATTTGTAATCACATAAGCAACACGACGGGTGCCACATGTGGAGCAGGATCTGCTCACCCTTCCGGAGCACCTGAGATCACCCCTAGTTTTTGGTGGGGTTCGTGTTGTTTATTCTTTAGTTTTCTATGTTGTGTCATGTGTAATATTGTTTTTCTGTTTGTCTTTTTCATTTTTAGCCTTGGCGTTGTCAGTTTGTTTTGGATTTATGAGTTTGACTGTACCTTTGGTATTTTTCGTCCCTTTTAAATGATGATCAACAGCATATACTGGTTCTGAATTATCAGTAGAGAATATTGTCTTGCAGAAAAATACAATTCACTGTGATTTTTTTAACATAATGTGAACTTATATTTATATATAAGTAGAGCCAGGACAAGGCACTATTGATCTGTTTCATCTCTAAAGTCTTCCTACTCTAACATTAATTGACTTTTGCTGGATATCGTATTATTTGAAGACTCTGTTTCTTTTTGTATAGTCGGACGCATCGGATGCCTGATGAACTTTTATTAACCAATAATACTATCCTACATTTTGTTGTATCCATAACAGCATGACTATACATCAATTTTTTTCGAAAAGATTAAAGATGACATTCCGTAAATTTTATAACCACCAACACGAATTGGTTGATCGATACGATGTGCATTTGTCTAAACTCACTAATTTCATTGTAACCACGTGTTAGATTACGGTTAACCATTTACGTCGTCTGGTCTTTCAAGTACCGAGCATGAACTATTCCCGAATATGACTGATTGATTGAGTGTGAATTCGCATTGCTATTAGCGTGTCACGGTATTTTTCATCCAACATTCATGTATTTGGATATTATGTTGTATTTGTATTTCTGATCAAATATTGGTAAATGAAAATGGTCTGAGTTGTACGTCTATTTTGTTTTAATTATTTTCTATTCGTAGGTAAAAGTATAGATAACTAATCACCCAGATCATTGTGAGATTATCGTTTAAGGAAATTAAACGTACACTATTTTTTGTTTTACGATTTGATTCAAAAGAAATACCGACATAGCTGGATAATATAATTGATTATCTAATTACTTACACCTTTCTATATTCATATTCTTGTTATAAACCTAATTTTGAACTACATTTTGTTTATCATATATAAGAAATTTACCTGTAACGTCACTTTTTGTGGCGTCAATCTTATCGTGTGATAGACAATGCATGGTTCTGTTGTGCTGTTTTGTAAACAGCTCTAGGTTTCGCGGATTTGGCTATACATTTTAGAACTTTTAGATTTCAGCTCTTCATCTTATATAAGCTTTGGATTTTACATAGCAGCACTGAAGAGACATGTATTGTCAAAATGTGCATATGGTGCAGAAAAAATAGTACCGTTATTGTTATCACTACCCCTGGGTCGATGCCTCAGCTAGTGGACTGTTAGTCCATGACGGTCTCTTCAGCCCAGTAGCAAGTATTCCGGTACTGGCATGAATTTACGATTTTTTTGGTAATCTAAAATATGCTGTTACAAAATGTTAAAAACTATTATACATTAAGGAATTATCTCCCTCATGCAAAGTTCTGATTCCTTTTACGGATTTTGCCATACTTATTGGAACTTTTCGATTATAGCTCTTCATCTTTTATATAAGCTTTGGATTTTACATATTTTTGCCACAAGCATCACTGAAGAGACATATGTTGTCGAAATGCGCATCAGATGCAGAATAATTGGTACTGTTAATGTTATTGTTTTACATGTTCGTTTTTGTTCTGTGGTTAGTCAGCGATTCGGTGTTGACATGAAATCCATTGTTTTGTTATTTATTTTATAAATTTAATGTTTTCAAAGTATGAATTATTCTAAATACTTACAATTTTCTTATTTCAGACATAACCTTGGCCGTATTTGGCACAACTTTTTTGAATTTAGGGTCCGACTAATTTGAACTAAGTGTCACTGTTGAGTTTTCTGTGGATGGAATGCGCGTCTGGCGTATACACTTATAAGCCTTAGTGCGTGAACAAAACAAACAGATATAATGGATAACAATGTAAACTCAGCTGTAAGGCAAACTTTAAAATACCATTTATATGCAAAATAATCAAATTTGAGTTTGTAATTTCGGGTAACTCTAAATACCTATAAATACATTGAAGGTCGTTCCTGGAGTCAGGATCAGTCGGATTGCTCTTCAAGTATAAATATACGTCTGTATAGCCATTAGTTTCACTTGGAAGATGATGATAGTAGTAGATGATGGTGAGGGTAGTTCGTCGACATATCTTGGTGATCTGTCTGATGACCTAAATCTAACCCTACGATTTATTGATAAATCCCCCTCAACTGAGATGGGCCATATAAATTTCGCCCAAAATCAACAAATTAGGAAATCATACCAAACTAAATGAAAATATACATCAATTTAAAAAAAGTATACAACCTATCCCTCTTTCCACCTGACAATTTAAAAAAGTACACAACCTATTCCCCAAAACAGTTCCTTCGTATTCAAGAATCAATTCACATACTAAAAAGTTTGTACAATGGGTTCCAAACGTATTAGGAACCTTGCCAACTGTGTGTTGCTCTTCTCCGCATCGTATGCCAACCTCCCATCCCTAGTACCTAGTAGCTCGCAGTTCTCTACATAGTTGGACCCAAGAGGTTGTGCCGATCCATTCGTCGTCGTGGTGAGTTAAGTCTCGTTTTTCTTCACTTGTACTGTATGAATACCTTTGTTAAGGTAGGGAATTCCAGTGTCTAAGTGTCTTCTGTTTGTACCCATTGTACTCAGATGTGTCACATAAAAGACGGGTGTCTACTGGGGACGACTGAAGAGGAAAGCTATTAGTGATCATATTATCCGCTTTAAAAAGTGACCTCAAACTCAAACTTGAATTTTCTGAGTTAAGGGATCAGGATTCCTTGTCGATTAAGGATTCTACTCTCATGACTATTCCTTTGCAGATTAGACTGTCGTTATCAGTTTAATCTTTCTGTCAATAAATTCTGTTGAGGACCATGGAGCATTTCTGTCCAAATCACCAGTTGAGGAAGAGTCCACCAAAATGAGGGTTGTAGAACCTATTTCAGTAGTGCCAGTCATTTATCCATTAACATATGAATATTCTATAAAGAGTAACCGGTAAAGCTTAGGTACCTTTTGAGGATCTACGCCACCAACAAATAATCGTCAGGGAGGTTTCTTAATGCCCAGGTTTCCATGGACAACTCCCGAACAACCCAGTCATCAATTGTGTCTTAGTGAGCTTGCCAGGCATTGTTTATAAACCGGACCCGGTTAGTCTCAAGTGGCGCCTTATGCTGCTTCCCAACAAGCGTCCTATAACTCACCTCCCGGTATCTTTCTGTTATGATGGTCAAATAGTCATTCGCCTTTCCTTCAAGGCACCCGCAAAATTAGTTCTTGAATTTTGGTGGAACCCGCCAACTAACCTTTGCATACTTTGAAAATATTGTGCAAAAAGCCGGCCATTTGCCGGTCCCTTCATACGTGGTAATTACCGAGGCTTTGTTGATTTCAAGACGCCGCCTGAAGTTTCTTGTGATCCATCTATGCTTTCGAGTCTCCTAGGCCTGACATTATTATATACAAATAGGTAGGCCTACTCTTCATAGTCCCCCTAAGCAGTAACCCTATGACTATACTGGCCCCATATGTATAGGCCGGGATTTGTCTTGTGAGACCTGTTGTCTTGCCACTGGTCATACCTGCTACGAGATGTCGCATGTTGCCCCAATTAAATCACCTGGTTGGTTATAGAGTGCTGATCCCCGACTACTATGGTTGCTTGTGTGTGCGCCTTGTCACGAAGATGTGCCAACGTTGGTCGGGGAAGTCCTATCCCACGCGGTGTCTTTGACTGCAACCGAATATTGCTTCTGTCCATTACTACTCCCGTTGTGTGAAGGATTATCTTGGTGAAGGTCATTAATACCGTAGTGACTCCACTCTTTTTTCTGAAATGTATCTTGAATCCGATGTCCCAATTCATTGTAATCTTAGGCTTAGTTCTAGCATCCCGAAGATATGGACTTCAATCAAGGAAGACAGAATCCATCTGGCTAGGCCCACCGAAGATCCCAGGGCTTTGCTCCTTGTACTATCTTTTTTTAGCTTAAATGTAGATTGACCATTCACTCGGGATGGTGTACCCTCTTGAACAATGTGTCCCCCATCTTAAACAGTTGTAAACCTGTTTGGAATCTCGTCAAGTCTGCGTTTTAGCCGAAATCAAGCCTAGATATAAGGGCAATGGTTACACAAACATACCGTAATAGGGTTGAGGTCTTAATGTTTTAAACCTGGGAAAGACAGGTTATCAGTGCAATGCATACCCTAAATGAACAAATAACAGATAGTTATTAAAGGTATCAGGATTCTGATTTAATATGTCAGACGCGCGTTTGGTCTACATAACACAGTCAGGTACTTAAAAATAATAAACACAACATTTCACAAACATTTTTCTTCTACGTCGTATCAGCTGGTATTTGATCAGTTTTATATATTGCCGAAAAATACATCGACGCCTGTACATGCGCAATGGTGGTAACAAAAAGACATATAAATGAAACCAAAACACACAAGTACCCGGATTGCATCTGAAGACAACATTTACTGCAACAGTAAACTACAATTATCAAAGGTACCTGGATTATAAAGTAAAAAGGACTCATCTGTGACGATCAGATCAAAATAGTTAGAAAGTAAAAAGTTGAAGAGCATTGAAGAACCAAATTCCAAAAAGGTTGTACCACATACGGCTAAGGTAATCTACTTCTGAAAATAAGAAAATTCTATGGTTTTCTTAAAAATTCAAAATTTTGTAACAGTAAAGATAAGATTATGAGATGTTAAACAGGGTAACCAATGTAATAGACATGGTACACATTGCTCTCAGCGCACACCATCCAGACGACATGGTTAATCTGTATTTAACAAAGAAACATGGCACCGGGGGCAAAGTTCAATGTCCTTAGGAGGGCCAAGCAAGATGGATTATGCCTTCCTTGATTGCATGACATCCATAGGTTCAGGAGGATAGGGCTAGGCATAAGACCCCTTTGAAATTGGTATGAAGACTACAGGGTACAGTTGCAGAAAAAGAGTTGAGTCAGCACGATATTGGTGTCCCCTACCAAGATAATCAACTAGACCACGGGAGCAGTATTGAGAACAAGACATACTGGTCTGCAAGGGAAGACACCGCGAGGGATAAGAATTTCCAAACCACAGGGGAAAGGCGAATAAATACTAAGCCCTCTGGTTTAAAACCGTTCCCTGATACTTCCCGGGTACATTTCAGCAATGCCTAGCAAGATCACGAAAAGTCTCTTGAGGACTAGGCTGATCGGGTGTTTTCCTTGGCAGCCTCGGTATTTTGAAACCAACCCGACAATAATATTTTAGTTGAGGAAATCTTTAAGCTTTACTTGGTACTCTTCTACAGAATATTCGTATGTTGACGGAGGAACGACTGAAAAAGGTAATACACCCCTCACTTTTAATTACCTTTCCTCAACTGGAGAAATGAACAGAAAAGCTCCATGATCATCAACCGACAGATAAAACTGAAAAAACTAACAGTCATTAGTGTAGAATCTTTATTCGACAAAGAATCCCGATCCCTTAATCCATAAAATTAAAGTTTGAGTTTAAGGTGACTTTCAGAAGCAGATAATATGGGCACTTATAATTTCAATCTGCAGTCGTACCCAGTAGACAGTGGGACACCAGCATTTACACAGCTATATGGGTCCCAACAGGAGACACTGGGACCCTGTAATTCCCTACCTTAACTCATGTATACATACAGTACAAGTAAAGAAAAATGAGACTGAACTCTTCACGACGAAGAATGAATCACTACAACCTATTGGGTCTAACTATATAGAGGACATGCGGTCACTAAGTATAAAGTCTGTATAAAGGACGGAGTGTGAACGATTCGATACGAGCAATCCACAGTTGGTTGGGTTCTCAATTTGTTGTTAACCAATTTAACCAGCTTTTAATTGCATCAGTAGACCTATGGATACGAAGGGTCTGTTTGGGGGAAAATTTTGTACTTTTTTAAATTGCGAGGGGAATAGGTTGTATAATTTTCAGATTTATTAAACTTAGAATGGAAATTTGAGAATGTGTCAAAGTGACAACAATCCGACAATAGAACAGACAATGATGCATACTTCCCTTAAATTTTGGTATGATTTCCTTATTTTGTTGATTTTGGGCGAAACTAGCAGGGCCCACCTAAGTAGAGAGGCTTTATCAATAACAATTGGGTTGACTTTAATATTCGTAGGGTTATATTTACACTTGACGAGCAGTCCGACCGTTCCTGACTGCTGGTACAACCATCCAGTGTATCTATAGGTTTTTAGATATACTCGGAATTACATCAACATTTTGCATATACACAAAGATGAGTGCGTCGTATTCCATAATTTGTCTTACATTTGAGTTAATTTTTTACCTATTACCTACTATGTATGTTTTTGTATATCATCGTTGACAATGTAATGGAATATAAACAGGTGTCTGGATTATACGTTAATACACAAGACTCGTATTTCAACATGCGACTGCCATACAAGTAAGAGGTTTGACTAGCTACGAAACTAAGTTCAATACACCATTTTCTTCATAAAAAAAACTTTACCAAGTCAGGAATATAACATTTATTGTTAATTCATTTGATCTGGTTTGATTTTGCAATTTAATTATGGTGTTCCCTCTTAGAATTTTTCTCTGGGCTCAGAATTTTTGTGATTTTCCATTTTACATTCGACTTCTACCAATCTAAATTCATGAAGAATCACCAGGGTTCCCATAACAAACACAATAAACGTGATATGATAAAGATGCAGAGCCTTTTGATCGACTGTAAGTTTGTTTAGATTTGTGGTTATAAATATAACCTTAAACACTTTACAATCAGTGATATACGGGAGAAGGCATGCCACCAATATTACATAAGTTAACAGGACAATAAAGCCAGAGATTTTGCGCTTAAGAAACAGGTTCAACCCACCGTTTACAAATGTCTTCACCAAGTCAGGAATATGACAGTTCGTTTGATGTATTTGATCCTTTGCTTTTTCCATTTAATAAGTGATTTTCCGTTTTGAATTTTCGTTCCATACGTCTGATATATTTAATCCTTTGATTACGCAATTTGATAAGAACTTTCCGTTTTGAATTTTCATCGGAGTTCGGTATTTTTGTGAGTTTACTTTTTACAGATCTTGGTGACCCATTTGATGTTTTCAACTCATAAGCAACATTGGGAAGTAACATGATATGTAAATTAATCGATTGAGTCCTATTCAGGTTGAGGCAAATGATTTTAGTAGAAAGTCACATCTGATCTGGATAGCGTTTATTCGACGTTTATCGGTTAAAGTCTTCATTTTTATTTGTTAGGTTGCAAATGGACTTTTGAGTTTGATCATTTATACAATGTTTCTTATTCTTTTTTTCCTTGGTTTTTTTTTTTGTCATTTCGTCATCTTCTTTTCGGGTATTTTGTTTTCAATGCGTGTTGTTTTGTTTATGGCAGCAACATGCACAAAAAGCAACACAAATTTCATACCCATATTTATTAAAAAAAAAAACAAAAAAAAGGGTGACGAATTACAGAACAATCCTGTACTAGTATGCAAGCAAATTTGATTTTTAATGACATTTCAATAATTGTTTAGTTACCTCATTTACAGTTAAATTCTGCCCAAAATATCAGTTCATGAAAGAAACGAATTTTACTACGTAAGTCATATTTCAACATTTAAATAGTGACAATCCCTCAATGCATAATTGATCAAAAAAACTAATTTTTCCCGCACTTTTGCTGTTTTAAACAAGAACATGTTGTACACGTCAGTTGTTCTGAGTGTATCCTCTCTGGAATTCAATCAGCAATGATATAAGACTTTCTATTTTCTTCCTATTCTATGTCGTCTTTTACATCCTACATTTATAAAAATATAAAGTAAATATGTTTTACTTTTCATTTAGTTTTGGAACTGCATGTTTTAATTGTTTATCAGAACACACTGTTTGATATAAAAAAAAAAATAGAAGACGGGGTAAAGCATAACCGATTTTCTTCGACTAACATTACAGGGCCTTCAAAAGCCATTTTTATATCATATGAGTTTTTCTTATTGTTGAAGGTCGTGTGAACTTTTGTGGTGCGTTTTCTCAGTAGCAATCATACCACATCTCTTCATTTTTATATCAAACCGAAAGTTTGGCACTGCAAGATGTAAAGTTTTAAAGAATGTAATGTTTTCTGCACGTTAATCACCCTTGCAGCAATTCTTTGAGTGGTCCGTAAGTGGCCTGTGGCGAGGCAAATTGTATGTCTCTTTTTCAAAATACTCTCATATTCCAGTGATAGTAACGATTTCACCGACCTTCATCCTGTATTACATGACCTAAAAATTGTATTTAATGTTTATATGTCTCGCCCTTCATGTGCATGAAGTACCTAGCAAAAGACGTTTTGCAACAATCACTTTCAAATTATCAAAATATTATTTTCGTTTAAATAGGACAACAGAACGTTAGACAGTACAAGTAGATTAAAACAATCCACAAAATTCTGCATGCTTTAAACAAAAGGAAATATGACCCCATGTGTCATAAACACGTAGCAGTCGTTTCTTGAAGCATAAACTAGTTAACTGTTACAATTATGGAAAATGTGCGATAAGGAAATTGGAAATTCATCCGATAACCAAATTAATTACATGAAGATACTTGTCATTTTGATCTGAGCGTCATTGGTAAGACTGGCGTAGACGAAACGCAAGTCTGGCGTTTAAATTATAATCCTGACACATTTGATAACTAAAGTCATATCATGTTTTACTTTTTTTATGATGATGGTAACAAGAAAAACAAACAGAAATTATAATATTTACCTCTTCTTCTGTACGGTTCTGTAAATAAATCAATCATTGAATATCAGAATAAATTATATTTTTAAATTTTGATAGGTTTAATGTTATGTTTACTTGTAACTTAAGGTGGTACCCAAAACTTCACTCATATTTATTTGGCTCGTTTAATTTTCAAAAATTTTGACAAAGTATTAACTTTGACCTAAGATATAAATATAAAAAAAATCAAAACATTTGAACCAACCGCAAACCATTTTGTCAGAAATATTACACTGGTTATATAGCACTTTGACAAACCCTGATTTTGATCATTTAGAAGCTTAATATTCCCTTTACAATACAACGTAATTAAACGTTTAGCTGATGTTACAGAGTTATCTCACTGTAGTGTTAGGTACCACCTTTAGCAATGTTTAAGCATCTTAATAGTCATTTCTTCTAAAAATAGCCAACTTTGATTATTTTTAATCCAGTTTCCTTTGTCAACGTTTATAGTTCAAGGATACACTTGTAAGTTGGGTCTTTGTATGAAAAAGCTGAAAAAGCATTTATGTATAAAAAGTGTCACATTTTTATCAAAAGGGGCATACTTCAATTATTAGTTCTTATGTGATATTGAAGCTTGCAGTGATGTAATCTGTTCGATAAGCCTTTGGACTTCCATATATACTTCTTTTGTGTCAACCGCAATTTCTGTAGTTAGATTTCCAGAAATGTACCCATATGCTGTGATTCAATTACATTTGAACTTTTTCAACTTTTTCATAACTTTCAATTGTAGAACACACTCTTTTATTTCAAGCCTTTGCACAATTTAGGTGCGTGTGATGGGTGACTGGGGAAACGGAATATGATCACTTGGTCCTCTTTCCACCGGCTGTAAAACGCATGCTAAAGTGGAGCGTCCGTTTGGCGCTGCGGAATGTATCAAGTTCGCAGTCACGTCCGGTAAGAATAGGAACGTTAAATCCAGTGCCTCGTGTAAATAGAGTGCAAAGCTCTTTATATATTAAGAACCCTTGCAACAACCTGCTTGAGGGGTCCGTAGGTGGCTTGTCGCAAGGCAATATTTCTGTCCCTTTCCAATAACTCTCTTATCCAGTGACAGTCCAAAATTCCTCGACTATCATACCAAATGGCCTCTACTATGACCAAACCTACCTATTGTATTCATTGTAAACTTGTTTTCGTACCGAAGATACATGAAATATTTGCCACTGGACGTTAAGCAACCACCAATCAATAAATCAACTACATGTAGTTACGTGTGTTATACTGCCCGGTGTGATGTAAATATTTCAGTTAGTAAAAAGGGAATAGTATTTTACTTTTTACTACCTTTTCCATTGATTCGATCAACAGTTCTTTACTTTAAATTGGTAATTAGCAGATGCACCGAGAGCGCATGATAAGCCCGTCATCTTCTGTGTGAAGTTTAATGAAATAATCATCAATAGTTTTTGAGAAAAACAAAAATCTAATGACTCTAAAATAAAATTTTGAATCATCACGGAAAAGAATACAGATCTTAACAGTAATTAAAACCCAATTCTTCAAAGAACAATTGAAGGTCTTCCCACCTCGATAATTAGAATGAAATTTAAAAAACGATCTTAGAAAATGTCACTCCTTGTTGATGTAATGTTGTAAATCAAACTGATATAAACAAAATAGGATTAATAGGTCTATGCAGAAGACTTTAATTGTTTAATAATGAACCAGAATGAATTTGCTAAAAATCTAGAACGTTCAATTGACCTTGATCTCAATTTGAGGTCATTTGTCAGTTATCTCAAACCAAAAGTTCCAAGGTCAATCATTTGTATGGTTGTGAAGAATACTGATTTCAAATACATAAGGGGAGAAAACTCCTATGAAGGTTAACCAAAACTCTTCGTCTTAAATAGGTTAAGGTTTCACCTTATTGTAAACAGTTATTTGGCAAACATATCATATCATTTACTGCAACAGTTTCTTTGGAATATAGATAACAAGCAAACTTCAAAATTTATAACATGACCTTGACCTTCGACCTTGATCTCAATTTTAAGGTCATAGGTCAGTGAACTCAAATCAAAAACACCCAGGTCAATCACTTGTATGGTTGTGGAGAAATACTGATTTCAAATACAAAAGGGGAAAAAACTCCTATAAGGGTTAACCAAAACTTTTCAAATTAAATAGGTTGAAGTTGAGCCTTTTTGTAAGGACATCATAGCATTTACTGTCACAGTTTCTTTGGAATAACGATAACAAGCAAAATTCAAAATTTACTACATGACCTTGAACTTTGACCTTGATCTCAATTTCCATCCAATGAACCAAGGACGTCATATCAAAAGACTGTAGGACTCTACGACTTATAAAGTATAAGTTTATCCAACAAATTACCTATTGTAAATTTTCAAAGGGAATTAACTCCCATAAGATGTCATCTGATCACTCAAGTCAAAATAAACCAAATCATTCTTAAGAGTAAACGAACAATTTGGTGATATTAGTTTGCTAAAATCTTTTACGGATTTAGAGATATAGCGGCAGCAAGAAAAAACAAGAAAAGGGGGATGCGGGGAGATAACACCCAAAAGATTAAGAGTTTGGTTACACAGGGTGAGTTTTGAAACCCCCATTACTGTACAACACCATTGACCTTAAATCCATTTGATATGTTGTAAGATAAAACAAAGTATCTCATACGGCAGAAGAAAAAAAATAAAAACCAACTGTTCAGAGAACAATTGAAGGTCCTTCAACCAATAATGATCTATTTTGATATGAACATATTAAGATTCAGTTGAAAATGTCAGTTTCTATGGCTTAATGATGTACAATATTGAATTTTCAGCAAAATTCAAAATCTTGAACGTCCAATTAACCTATGACCTTGACCTCAATTTCAAGGTCATAGTATAATATCACTTTACCCATAATTCTAATTATAAGAGGGGCGGAAACACCTATATATTGGCAACGCACCCTTTCAACCAAAATAGATAAGTTACGACATGTTTCAACTAACAATTTAGTTAAAAAAAATCGATATCTTATAAGGTTGATGAAAATAAGTGAAAATAAGCCAAAATTAAAATTTCGAATTTGACCTTGACATTTGTCCTTGACCTAATTTTCATTTTTTTGGACCGAGGCTCTTAAATCAAAAGACCCTCCATTTGTGTAGGTCTCTATCACTTATGGTTTACCAGTTAGAAATGCATATCACTTATATCATATACAAAAGGAGGGATAACTCTCATATGGAGTCTCCGGATAGCTTCGATCAAAATAAATCAAATCATCCTGTGGATTTAACGAGCAATTTAGATCAATAAATTTGTCGGTTTCATATACGGTTGTGAAGATAAAGCGATAACAAGATAAACTGTATTCGGGGAGATAACTCTTATATGAGAAAGTAATCGGTCTAGCAGGGTCATTTTCAAAAGCGCATAAACTGTTCGATATCATATTTTATTTATCTAAGCGACATTTTGCTGAAACAAAAAAAAACAGGGAAAGGAAAAAAGATAATAATCAGAACAAACCCTATAGGTCTTTCAACCGAAAAGGTTGAAAGACATAATAATCTTAAGAAAACCAAAAGGTCATTCCATGAAAGTGGAAAGACCTAATTATGATATTTAGCTTTTGTATTATAGAAACTATCACAGATAGTTGATATAGACTATAGATAAAGCTAGCTTAATCAGCGAGTCTTGAGAGATCAAGAATGTATTCTCCTAATTATGGTGTTTTAAATAACAATGCTTTATGTCTTGCGATTCTAAGCGTGGGAACAAAACACACAAAATCAAGAAATATTTGCATTGAGTCTATCACAAATGGCAATTGACAGCTTCTATTCAGTAACATAAAAAATTAAAATATAACACATTGTTGTGTTTACTTATATTTGACAGAATAATCCTTCATTTGTTTTACTATACCATGTAGACAGACAGTTTTTATCTTAATCAACATTTCGTCAACCTTAGCGCTTTCGAGATCGGACCAGATAACCATAATGGGTATGTCTAATGTAGAAGTTGATTCACAAATATGCGTAAAGATATTTTTCTTTTCTAAAAGAGAAGTGATACTTAAATAATATTGACAATTTATACCTGGACATGCTATTAAACTACAATTAATTGCCTCCGTGTAAGATCCTATACATTCCAGTCCATTGTCAGAGGGTGGTGGACTGTCGCAACTCCTATTTCTCAATCCTGTACCAATACCACATGTAACAGAACACGTCGGAGTAGACCAAGAACTCCATTGGCCGTCAACTTTTATATAAAAAAGATATTTCTTAATATGTTTCGTACAATATTTTCTGATGATTAGGACTAAAATCAATTTTTTTTTGTGTTTTCTTTAGTCAAAATACAAAATAAGTTTATATTTTAAAAACTTCGAATAACAAATTATCATTGGCATATTTCCGTAAAAATATAAGCGTATATTCAGTAACATATTGTTTACCAACTAATTTTCCCGATTTTCGCGAGTAGAAAAATAGCGCAAATCTAAGTCCAGATAAGATGTGAAACTTGTCCTCACTTAACATATCAACTTAATTTGAAAACTGCAAAATTTAATCACATCGAAAAAAGTTTCGCGAAAAAAAGCTGATTTGCAGTAGTACCTCAGTCGTCTCAACAGTATTTCACCGATGTGTTACTCAGTGTGGGTGCATTATTATTGTGAATGATTCATACATATTCTGTCTTCATTTGGAGTGTTTTGATATTATTAAAGGATGTAATTAGGTGAGGTTTTGGAATTTGTGTCAGATATTCGGACTTCTCCTGTTTTTCCATACGATAAGGTGAAATATTTTGTCTCATTAAACCATTTTTTTTTCTTCATATAAGCTCATAAGTTCATTAACAAAATTTAAGCAGGTTCTTGATTTCCTTGCTTTTGATTTTAAGACCCAAATAATACCGATGGAAATATAACGTAAAAATCCGAGTCAGCCTTTTCTCATCTTTATTTTATAATTCTAATAACTAGAACAGAAGCTCTATGACCCATTTTAAACTTGTTGTGATCCTTAACTTCCAGGTTATAGTATCGAATTTAAAATGCATGACTTATTCAATTTCACCTTAGTACATCCTTAACTGAAGATAAGTAAACATCTTATACTACTGCAAAGTGTTTTATTATGAATTTGATACATCGTTATAAAACAAATGATTGGAATTTGTACTCCAATCTCAATGAACTCATTGGGTTCTATTAAGGTCCCATGCACTCAATTTAACTAAGTTAAGGTAAAGAACTCTTAAAAACAGTATAAAATCTGATGTTTTAGATAATTTCCAATGAGTTCATTAATAATAAACAAATATATACCAAGTGTAATCAAACCACAATTATTTGCAGTCCAATAGACGATTAAGATGATTATTCAATCAGAAGTCTAGAAATCATTTGCTTTTACTTCTTAAAATCAATAAAAAAAAAATGGAGTTGAAGTCAACCGCTATTGTACAGCAGGAAAAAACTCCTCGAAAAAGACACACGATAAACTAAAACTGAAGTCGGGCCTATATTGAATGGAATACTATATTTGTTAACTAAGATTATATATTTATTATATTTGCTTGTCCCTAGTCAGGAGCCTGTAACTCAGTAGTTGTCGTATGTTTATGTATTACATATTTGATTTTCGTTCATTTTTTTTTATATAAATAAGGCCTATAAGAGTTTTCTTATTTGAATTGTTTTACATTGTCTCATCGGGGCCTTTTATAGCTGACTATGCGGTATGGGCTTTGCTCATTTTTGAAGGCCCTACCGTACCTATAGTTGTTAATATCTGTGTTATTTTGGTCTTTTCCGGATAGTTGTCTTTTTGGCAATCATACCACCTCTTCTTTTTTATTTATAAAAGTATATTTGTTAAAATGTGTACATTGCATTCCTAGACAACAATGGAAATCGGGGAATATGTTAAAGAGACAACAACCCGACTATTGAACAGACAACAGCAGAAGGTCGCCATCAGGTATTCAAGGACTTTTTACTTTGATACTAAACTGACCGATTTTGATATCCTTTGGAAATAATTGAATACTTGATGGGAAATAATACTTATTAAATGTAAAACCAAACCACAACATCAGTATAAATACTCTTTGATTTAAGCCTTTAAAATAACAAAAGAACAAGGAAACTTACCGGGAAATGTACAATGTGACGTATTAAATATGTTGATATCTGTCGTTCGGTTAAAATCGTGACATGTTCCAGCTAGACCTAACGGTAATTGATTCGGTAGCCATTCAAAAAAATCTGTCATCGTACAGCACATAAGTGGATTATCTAGTATGATCCTAAAAAATCACGTTAAGTTACTTTAAGTCTCGTGTATTTTTCATACAAATAATACAATGTAAAAGAATATAAAGAATATTCCCTTCCCTTCAGGTGGTACCTTACACTACAAGGAAATAACTCAGCCTACCATTTTAATGATGTTGTTTTATTATGAGAATATAAAGCTTTTTTATGATCAAAATTGGTGCTTTATAACAAATGAGTTTTTCTGATGAAATGATTGGTAATTTTTTTTTTCAAATCTTATATATGTTTGTCAAAGGGTTTAAGTAAATACTTTGTAAAACAATTATATGAAAAATAAAGGAGCCAAATGAATTTTAGTCAATGTGTTGGGTAACAGAGGTTGAATTATTATTTTGCAAATAAATAATCGGGAAACAGTGTATTTTTTGTTTGCAGCATCAGTCATTTGTTTATGTTGCCTGCTCAAACAGAGCTTCAAGGACTGGAACCGAATCAACAAACTATTGATAGTCACTATCACGTGACCTACAAAATGTGCCGATGTCTCAATCAATGACGACATTTCCGCTTGGTCTTATATAGTTAAATTCTATTGGCAGACTTATCTGCCATGTTTCAGAAGGTGTTTTATTTCCGAGTGTAACACTTTGAACAGTTCAAATGCGCATGCTGGATCATATACATAATGCAGAAGACTCCTCCTTTCGACGCGACCGGTATACAAGTTTTAAATCGAGTAATAAAGTTTCAAATCGAAAGGGTTAATGCAAATCATTTAAATTGTATTCCAATCACCAAGTTTTGAAGCGATTTACCTATTAGTTTGGATATGCTACCGACAACCAAAAATGTCCATCATTCATATCCTTTCTTGTCTTGGAGAAAAAATAGTGACCTAAAGATTGCATTTCTTCAGCAGTGGCTACTGGTATCATATGATCAATCTGACCTTGATCTTGATAAAGCGAGTGTTTCTTTTTATATATCAAATACAAGAATGACATTACGTAGCATGTAGTAATAAACAGTGAAATGACATGATAACATTTAGATTCTATAAATCATTGCCAAGTTCAGATCAAGGGACACAGATGTCCAACTTGAAGTGTATAGGGTTGCATCAAGTATCCCTGTTAAGTTACCACTTCATACCCAGATAGAATATTAAGTGAAATTAACAAACAAAAAATAATTGATTGAGATATCTGAATACATTCATAGTTGAAACAAAAAATCTTTGCTACTTCACAAATAGCGTTTTCGTTTATATTCATTAGAATCAATTACGATATATAGCTACATAAACCAATCATTCATCTAGAACGACTTTTTTGGTTCTTTTGTTACTTAATAAGAAACAAATGGTAGTTCTGTAAGTAACTGTTGACTGTGTTGATATGTATATTCCTAGAATAATTATTAGAATGTTTGCTACCGTGTTTCAAAATAACAAGCTTTTTAAGTCTTATAAATTGTTAGTATGTAAATAAAGGAAATAAATGAATTGACAAAATAAGGGTGCGTGTTCTTGTTTTGCAGTTATAAGCCGTTGAAAATTTGGTGGGAATATTTTTCTGTAAATTTTCGTACATCTATATAGCTAATAATTACTACATTTTTAGTTATTTCATAAGCAATGGAAAATAACAAGGATTTGATAGGACTTTTAACCATAGCTGTTAAACCATATGTAATGAAAGTATGCAAAGCAAATAAAAGAGGGACGAAAGATACTAGAGGGTAAGTCAAACTAAAAGATCGGAAATAAAATGTCATCGCCAAGGCTAAAAATGAAAAGGACAAACAGGCAAACATTATTACACATGACACAACATATAAACCTTAAGAATAAACTACATGAACCCCACCAAAAGCTAGGGGTGATCTCAGATGCTCCGGAAGGATAAGCAGATCCTGCTTCACATGTGTCACGTACCGTTTTGCTTATGACATAACAAATCTGGTAAATAGTCTAATTTGGTAGATCACATTCATGAAAGGGATTTCGAAGGGGATTGTAGTTAAGACGAAGGGATATACGATATCATTTGTGAAACGGTTATTCCACAAACCAACTCGTGATGGCGTCCGTAAATTTTATCAAGAGCAGATTACTGCTTCACAATTTTGAACTCTTGATTTAATAGCTTCTTTGTGAGTAATAACCCTCTATCAAGAAAAAAATGATAGGAAATACAAGCACAGAAATATCATATCAATTGGAAGATATATACAGGTGCTACAGGAAAAATAATAAATGAGGGTTAGGTGGGCATAATTTGTAGTGTCGCTACACTGATAAAACCAGAGAATTACGAATATCTGGCAAAACATTGTTAAACTAGAGGAGCGAACATCTTTAATATACATGTAGATCGCAAATCTATCTCTCTTATAAACCGAGACTATATTCGGATGATATGATTATTTTTAAAGTGTACAGGACAATGAGTGGACATACAAATTTTGATAAAACGTACAGGAATGTAAGTTGTGTTGTTGCGTCAAATATATTCGGTGATACAGTTGTCAAGTTTGTGTTCCAAAGTGATCTGAAATCAAAATAAAATACTAACATAAATGAACTAGAATGTGTATACAAATACAGTGAAAGTATGCTTGTTAGTTCGATTGCTATTTTCAAATATTTGTCTACAATTAATGTCGACAAAAACATCTCTTCGATCATAAAATATAATATACACGCTATCCCAAACCATCATTTGATATATGTCAGAATGCCGATTTTTAATATAGGGAATTCCAAAAAAAAAGTTAAAAAAACTATTTCTCTTATCCATCGGGTTTCTTCGAGAACAATTTTTTTTGTCCCTAAAGGCTTCCTAATTGAGACGTTGTATTGCTCTTGCATGATGGCTATTATTAATTAATGCCTGTTAAGTTAGGCATGTGGAGCTTTCTCTTTAAAATTTGTAGTTTTAATATGCCTGCTAAGATAAATATTTGAGCATTAAGACTAGTGATTGTTATCTGTAACTCTTGTCTTGAATTGTTAATTTTTTCTGTGTAATTTCTTTATAGTCTCTCATGTTATTACGTTTTCTTTTTATGAACAAAAACAATTGATTGTGTAGGGCATGATGAATATCATTCCATTTTCCAATTTAAATGTTGATAGATTGGGATAACTCTGATGTTATCGTCTTTGAAACATGCAATGAACTAATAAGGGTAAACGTGAAAAACGATAGGACAACAGAGCAGATAATGAATAGTCCGTAGTAAAAAAAATGATAGCAGTAGGATAGATCGAAGAGATAATATTTTGGCATCACACACAATATATTATGTTTTACATTTTTTTTCAAAGCAAGCTGATGATGTCAGCAGTACTTTTTAGTTACTTTGTAAAAAATATAAATAAATACTTACACACGATGTAACGACAAAAATCCGTTGAAAACTCCAGCTTTTATATAGGAAATGTCGTTGTTATCTAAGACTCTAAAATGTATTAACAAATAATATTAACATCAATAATACTTTGTAACATTTTGTTTGGATTGGGTTTTTTTCATGTTTATTTTTATTTTAGTTTTTATTTATAATTTTTGTTGTTGTTTTTTATTTGGGGGGGAGGAGTGTAGATAGCATTTACAATTAATTAAAAAAAAACAATTATGTTTAACCCCGCAGAATTGTTGCGCCTGTCCAGGAGCCTCTGGCCTTTGTAAGTCTTGTATTATTTTTATTTTTAGTTCCTTGTGTATAATTCGGAGTTAAGTATGGCGTTCGTTATCACTAGACAAGTATGTATTTCATCAGGGGCCAGCTGCAAGACGCCTCCGGGTGTGGGTGTTTATCGCTGCATTGAAGACCTGTTGGTGACATTCTGCTGTTGTCTGTTCTATGATCGGGTTGTTGTCTCTTTGACACATAACCCATTTGCATTCTCAATTTTATTTATTTATTATATGGACATTTTAAAAGACATTTTAATTTGAATAAGTCAGTTATAGAAAGTCAAATCATATAAGACAAAAACTACTTGAAACTCTATCAAAACATGTAAGACAAAAAACCAGATTTATATTGTCAATGTTATTTAGCAGGCCTTTCTTTTATTTTTCTTAAGGTACCTTCTCACGGTGTGGACATTTACTGACTCGTAAGCCACGCTTATTTCTGTACTAACATTTCAGAATTCAATGAATAGTATCCTTGTATAACTGGTAAATTATTAAGTTTGAGTTCTAATCACCTTCAAAACTTGCATTTATATTGAAGCAGTTAACTCATTTATTAACAAAACGACAAACAAATTAGAAGCCTTTGAAACATCAGGAGTTCCTATTTCGGTTTTGCTATTGATTTAAGAGCATTTACATACTTTCACGGCCCACATACATTTAAAGATGATGTACATGAATTAATCAATTTCAAATGTTATATGACCTTCAATACATTCATTTGCATTTTTTTCCATATTAAATTTACATAAAACAACAGCATAAACAAAACGTCAATTTTGTCAGATTGTATATATATTTAAGAAAAATTAAATTTACTTTGATTGTTAAGCGTTTTTCGTCATTTTATTTTCATTGTAAATATCACATATTATTAAATGAAAAAGATTTTAACCTCCATATGTCATATGTTTTCTTAAACTCTTGTATTTTGAAATAAAATAAAATGTTTGTTCTGAGGCTTCGGTTTTCAAGAAATTGAAGCGCAAACTTTTTGAGAATTCGTATTTTGTTTACACAACAGGTTTCAGGCAGTTATTGAAATTGTGGGATGTTTATCGATATTGATTCGATATCCACGATATCGACAACAACGACATAGGTTATAGGTTGTTGTTCCAGCTTTTGAATGTTTGTCGATATCGATTCGATATCGTCGATATCGACACTCTTGGCAGAGGTTTCAGGCGATAATTTAAGTAACGAAATCTTTGTCGATATCGACAACCAAGACAGTGGTTGAAGGCTGATGTTCCAGTTCAGAAATTTTTGTCGATATCGTCGATATCTACAACCTAGACAAAAGTTTAAGACCGTTGTTTGTCGATATCGGAGGTTTCAGGCTGTTGTTAAGTAACATGATGTTTGTCGATATTGATTCGATACTGTCGATGTCAACAACAAAGACGGAGGTTTAGGGATATGAAATTCTTGTCGATATTGATTCGATACTGTCGATCTCAACAACAAAGACGGAGGTTTAGGGATATGAAATGCTTGTCCATATTGATTCGATACTGTCGATGTCAACAACAAAGACAGAGGTTTAGGGATATGGAATGCTTGTCGATATTGATTCGATACTGTCGATGTCAACAACAAAGACAAAGGTTTAGGGATATGAAATGCTTGTCGATATTGATTCGATACTGTCGATGTCAACAACAAAGACAGAGGTTTAGGGATATGAAATGCTTGTCGATATTGATTCGATACTGTCGATGTCAACAACAAAGACCGAGGTTTAGGGATATGGAATGCTTGTCGATATCGATATCAACATTCAAGACAGAGTCATGTGAACATTACAGCATACATATACGAAAAATGGTGTATCGATTTTGAATCATCGTGAAACGTCATGTCTTGGACATATCTCATTGTTTTGTATTCGGTTATGATTGTTTTGTAGAAAATCCTGATGAAATCAAAACAGTTGCACATGATATTAAAAATCATCACTCAAAATAGCGATAATTATATTATTTTTGCAATATTTGTTGTTTTGTTTTTTAATGTAAAGCACTTGTTTCGGTTGTTTAACATCCTTGTCTTTCGCATATTACGCTTTGGGCGTTCCTTATCAAATATCAAAATTAAGGCGCTTCGAACTCATGCAATGTATAACGTACTTTGGTCAATTTGTAAGCCCTGAATCGATGCAACTACTGGTTGACTTTAAGTGTAGTCGGTAGATTTTTAACAAAATTTTCCAAAATTGTTCATTACCAATTTTAAAAATTGTTGAATACTAAGATTTTAGCTTTCTCAGGAAAAGTTGACGATTTTGACCTCAGATGAATTTGGTTTATTTTCATTTTATTATTTTGAGTTATAAATATGACGCTTCATTTTTTCAGTTCTAATACTCCTTGGTTTTTAAATTATTGCACGCATGGAATTTCTAATGTGTTCTTTTAAATGAAATGTAATTTTTCAGTATGTACTCTGATACTTACAAACGCTGAAGGGATTTTAATCCAGATAGTAAATTTAAATCTTCTGATGAAATTCTACAATTTTTAAGGTCTCTGCAAACCAAAGCAAAAGTAAATGTCAACAAGGCAAAGAAAACAATCGACGATCAGCAAGCAACTAAATTTGTATATAATTCAATAATTTAATTTTGAGTGTAACGCGTCTTCTGATTGGCTGACATTATTTTGTCATGAGCACATAAACATAATTAAGTCATGTGACCGTGAATTCATCAACATTTTATCATCGTTTTCAACGCTTTAACATAGGATTAGGAATTAAATTATAAGAAATGACTGTAATATTTTTTTCTGTCTATTCGAAATAACATAAAAAAAATGTGGTGCACACTTTCAAATAATCCGCTACGCGCGTTATTCAGTGTGCACCAAATTTTTTATGTTATTTTTTCAGAGACAGAAAAAATATTACAGTCAATCCTTTAATACTCTTTAATACACCAACAATTAATGAAAAGATTGCAAATATGATACCTATGATAGTATGTTCATGAATTATAACTGATATTTAAGTATGACTTATAGGAAGGTTCGAGTTTCCGGTTTGAACGTGACAAAACCATGTAAAAGTAATATATGAATTACAGACTAACACCTATGTATTACTGGTAAATTATTAAATCAGGGATATCGTTACCATAAATTACTTAAAACCTTTACTAAATTTTTCCATAGATATAAAGATTTGGTTTTGAAGTTTGGTTGTACCTGCAGAAAACTTATTTCAAACGGGAAAGCACATCCTCATTTTTACGGAAATGTTGTTAACCGTGCCCGGAAATTTAGAAATGATCCATGTAAACGTGTTTCTTCTTTAAATAAACTTATATTAAAAGGTTACCTATTCAACACTGTCATAAGATCATTGAATATTATTTTTATTGGTATAAATATTTATTTTGTTATCAGTAGATTAAAAGCTAACTAAATATTACTCGTATGTTATATACATATGTATACATTTTCATGGATATACAATCTTTCGATACCTGTGACTTGGCATTGCAAAAGGTCATGTTTTTCTCTGGCTGTTTATAACGTCTTTATACCAAATCCATCGTATGTTGGATGTGTACGGATTGAGTGTTTAGTCTTAGAGGAATGATTTTTTTATTAGTTGTTAGTGGTTTTGAACTAGCTTTCAGATAACTGCGAGTACTCTCAGATCTGTTCATTGTCTCTTTTTGTATCGGGATGTATATGTACCCGGCCACGTCCACTCTCATTTTTTGTCTATCTGATGAGTTAAGCCTTTTTCAACTGATTCTTATAGTTAGTTTCATATGTTGTACTGGTATGCCACTGTCCCAGGTTAGGGGAGGGTTGGGATCCCGCTAACATGTTTAACCCCGCCACATTGTCTTAACGGGGCCTTTTATAGCTGACTATGCGGTATGGGCTTTGTTCATTGTTGAAGGCCGTACGGTATCCTATAATTGTTAATGTTTGTGTCATTTTGGTCTTTTGTGGATAGTTGTCTCATTGGCGATCATACCACATCTTCTTTTTTTATAAGTATCCGCATTATTAAACATTGGACACTTATATGTAATTCATCAACTGCTTAACTTTAAATGTTTTTATTTTATATTTCATATTTAAGGCAATCTTGTTTTTTTCACATCAGATATAAAATAGAAAATGTGCTATGAATGTCAATGAGAAAACTCTCAACAAGAAACCAAATAACACAGTAACTAGCTGCCATATGTCACTGTACGGCTATCGATATTGAGCGTTATGTTTTTTTTTTAATTTCGTGTTGTTCTTCATAGGTGGCAGGGTATACCTTCATGCAGGACGCCCTTATAAGTGTGTCATATGCCACATACTAATTAATATCAAACACATCTGCTTCGAAGGGGATGCAACTTGGTGTCCACAGAAAATACTTCAAAAACGTTTTTGTGGGAATGCTTGATAATATTGTAAGGTGATGTCTCTGTAAAATTCAAGTTACTGACGAAGATATCTCCCTCATTCTTTCGTTTACTTTGTGGTATGTTGCATTTTTGTCCATTTATTTTCACCGTGGTATTGATCCTAATATATATGTTTTTGTTTTAACTATAGGATATACGTCTAATTGATTATATAATTTTGATTATAATATAATACAGAATGATGATGAATAATGATTAAAAAAGGTTTTCACTATTTTTAACATGTTTAATGGTTTGGATTGTTTGTTATTAAATGTGACTTAAACAGTATGATACATGTATGCTTACAACATTGTGAGGTTTGTCAATGTATTAATTGCAGTTAACACTTCTGTAGGAACATCAATTTCAGTAGAATGACCAAACAAGCTGTAAAAAAAACTAATTATTAAAAGATTATAAGTCCATATAAGAATATTATGAAATTGTTTTGGCCTACACAAAAGGACATGTTTGAAAGAATGACGTTATCCCTTTGATAAACCAAGGAGGTTATAACCTCCTTGGATAAACTAAAACCAACGGATTCACTTTTTTTTTAAGGTAACAATGTTCGTTTCTTGAGGAAAACTTGCATGTTCTTGGATATTTGATTTCGTTGTTTTGCAAAAGTTTGTAAAAATTCCTGTAGAAAATTTTGTTATTTTTTAGGCATTGAAATGCGTGGTCCCAAGATAAACACGAAAATACGCGGACATTGCTTTTTAACGAATACTAATGGATGTACTATCAGATTCCTTTTATGGCGCAAATAACCGTTTATTCATCAATCGCATCTTTTTTTTCGTCCCGTCTTTCACGTCAGCTTATTTTCGACTTTGTATGCAAACCAAAACTAATGACACCTATGATATGATACTTATATCATGCCCTAGAAAAACTTATGTTATGAAAAGAAATACAGATTTATAAATCTCCTTTTTTGTGCTCTTTAAAAATAACCTAAATGTAATTGGTGAGCTTAGGTGGGCGAGTGGTCTAGCGTTTCTGGTATGGTCAAAGCGATTTGATGCCTTGATGTCTCGGTAGCATGAGTTAAAGTCCCGTTTAGGGAAGAACAAAAAATTTGCGAAACCAAATTTACTCATCTAAAATTATAAGGCTGATGTTTAGACGATTTTTTTATATATATCTTTTCCCATTTTACCAATAAGACGCCCAATTCACTGAAGAAATGAGAACTAATTAAAAAAAATAAGTGTATACAAAATTACAAACCAACCCTAAACAGATAAGACGTTACTTGTGTTAGGGTTACGTCCCCTTAATCCATTTTATGTGACATTAGTACGTTAGCGTGAGTTACATTCATCCATGATTATCACAAAGATGTGAAACCGGTTGGAAAAAAATGTAGAGAATTAAAAACTGTGAGAGCATTTTGGAATTTAATTTTCTTTATATTTTCTGTGACTGTATCTTGCATCAATTTGTAGGACCCTTTACTTTAGATAATTGAGCTGATCTGTAACAATAACATCTCCATGCCTTATATATCATGTACTGTAGTACACCGCTAGATTAAAACTGACAAGGAGAGGTAACACATGGCCAACAGAACTTTTACTTTTGTGAAGCCATTGTGGTCTTATGGTCTAGCGGGACGGCTGCAGTGCAGGCGATTTGGTGCCACGATATCTCAGTAGAATGGGTTCGAATCCCGGCGAGGGTAGAACAAAAAATTTGCGAAAGCAAATTTACAGATCTAACATTGTTAGGTTGATGTTAAGACGAATTGTATATACATAATGTACACAGCCATGTTTCACCAACATCTCTTGTGATCCGATGGATAAACCTGTTGTAGAGTTGTCACTGACTCAGACGTACTTATAAATATAATCATTTTCTGTGACTGTATCTTGCATCAATTTGTAGGATCCTTTACTATAAATAATTGAGCTGATTTGTAACAATAACATATCTTTGCATTATATATCATGTACTGTAGTACGCCGCTAAATTAAAACTGACAAGGAAAGGTAACACACGGTCACCGGAAGCTTTACTTTTGTGAAGTCCAGGTGGCTGTATGGTCCAGCGGGACGGCTGCAGTATCAATATTAACAAGATCCGATCACATTAGTAAAGTCTCCATGCAAACTATTAAATATCTTGTAGCAGAAAAAGATGTCTGTGTTTTTTTTTACTTCCCCCCCTATGAAACATATTATCTGAAAGTAGCCCTTTCCCTTATAAAGAAGACAAAACGATACATGCTTTAAAAATTAAAAAAAACTTACAATATAGCCAGTGACCAAAGCCAATCGAACGCACCCGTTTCTATACTGGAAATTTTATTATTACTTAAACTTCTGAAAAATATTTAAGATTATATTCATATGAGGTAAACATAATATTGATTGATCGGTTGTTGGTTGCTTAACGTCCAGTTGTTAATATTTCATGCATATTCAGGACGATATCAAGTTCACAATAAATACAATATGTAGGTTGATACAATAGAGGCCATCTGGGATGATGATCGGGGAAATTAAAACTGCCACTGGAAAATGAGGGTATATTGGATAAGGACATAATTTGTGCCTCGCAACAGGCCACATACGGGCCCTTCAAAGAGTTGTTGCAGGGGTTCTTAACATGCAAATAGCGTGGCACTCTCTTTACACGAGGCATCGGATTAAACGTCCCCCTTCTGACCGGACATGACTGCGAACTTGATACGTCCCGCACAGCCAAACGAATGCCCCACTTCGGCAAGCGTTTTACTCTAGGTCGTGTGAGACCGTGTGACCATATTTCTATACCCCAGTCAACCATGGGATCGGTAAACATAATATAATTTATTGATATTGGATTTATGTCTTAATATGAATATATTACTTTAATATGTTTAAAAAAGCTTTTGAATTATGCCTTTATAGATATGCCTTATATACCATAAACATTACTTAAGGAATATTTGATAATCATATTTTCGCAAAATCTTAGAGATAGATAAAACTATATAAAAAAAGGCAACAGAAGTATGTCGTTGTAAATAAATAAATAGTAATAAAACAAGCGTGTCACAAATCAATACCAAGGGAAATACATGAGCTAAAACCAAGATGGTGGATACACAAATAATAGTAGAAGTTGATTATCCTTCTGGAGGGGAGCACATTCAATCCCTATGTTGTTAGTGGGAGGATGTTCATGTTGCTCATATAAAAAAGAAGATGTGGTATAATTGCCAATGAGAAAACCCTCTACAAGAGACCAAATGACACAGAAACTAACAGCTATTGTTCAGTCTAAATGTATCTACGATTTGTGATGAAATGTTCTTAAAATAAATGGTTATGGCATAGAATTAGATTATTTTTACGGTAATTAAAAAAGTGACCGTCGGGCACATTTATATAAATAGTATAGTTATTGTGAATAGTCAATTAAAATGTTAGGATTGTACATCGAATCTTCGATAGTAAAATAAATGGTCGAATAAATAGTTATTTGAAATCTGTATTGATAAAGCTACTTACAATGTTCCGAGGGATGACAATCCGAAAAACGATGCTGAATCAATTTTTGTAATCGCATTGTTATCAAGTGATCTGTTCAAATAAAGTGCAGTTTTATCAATGTATTAAGATCATAAAGACAAGTCTGGTCCAATATAAATGCTACATTAATATTTGTTTAAAGCGCTTTATAATTGGCCGTTTGAGAGTCTTTTAAAAGCATTATGGGTAATTTCTTGGTTTATACCCAAAAATGAAAATGACGTCACGTCATTGGTTACATTTCCATGACATTTTAAACCAATCAGGGCGTTTTGATGTACACTTTTGAAAACATATCCCAGGATGCATTAGATTCTGAAACGACGTATTACATACTCAGTAAGTTTTGCAGTAGCGTTAGGGTATATATATATATATATATATATGTAACACTCCCAAACGTGTCCTTCCCCCAAAAAACAACCCTGTCCGATTCCCCCAAACGTGTCTATTCTCCCCAAACGTGTCCTTATTATTCAATATTGCCCAAACGTGTCCGATTTTAAATCCCCCATACGTGTCCGATGATTGTTATATACCCAAATGTGTCCACTTTAAATGCAATATCGTCTCGCGTCTTTTCGCGGTAATACATGTATGTCCCAAATGACATCAATAACGTTCACGGCATTTCTGTGATGGGGGACATAGTTGAAGAAGTGGTCATGTATTAGCATTAGTTTGTTCAATGCCGGTTTTTACTGATTAACATAACTAAAAATTCAATCTGTAACATATGAATTCACTTTTGACTGAAATCGCCTGTTTTCTAGTTGCAAGTAGTTCATGCTCATTTAGAACGAACATACACACAATTCTAGAACAGACGAATTAATCGTTTACTATGGATAAGTTATGTGTTGCAATAAACTCCGGTCATGTCTTTTTAGTGGGAGATATTAGCAGGCAAAATCAAGGGAATTGTGCAAATGATGATACAAGCATGAAAATTACCACAAAGCATCATTATTATATACTTTTCAAGAAACAACTGCTGGCCATTAAAAAAAATCATTTTTTCAAGATGGCCACGGCCTTTTTTCAAAATGGCTGCTTTGAATACTTTTTTTCTGAAAAACTTTCCTTTTTCCTTCTTTGAGTGAAAAACAGCTATCAAGTTTGGTAGCTACCTTCCTTACATGTCAAGAATTTACTAAACATGAATATTTGACGTATCCAGAGTTTGCGCATGAGCGCAAATGTAGCAAAATTCATTTAAAAACATTTGAATAAATTGTAAATGGAAATGGGGAATATGTCAAAGAGACAACAACCCGACCATATAAAAAACAACAGCAGAAGGTCACCAACAGGTCTTCAATATAGCGAGAAATTCCCGCACCCGGAGGCGTCCTTTAGCTGGCCCCTTAAAAAATATATACTAGTTCAGTGATAATGAACGCCATACTAATTTCCAAATTGTACACAAGAAACTAAAATTTAAAAAATACAAGACAACAAAGGCCAGAGGCTCCTGACTTGGGACAGGCGCAAAAATGCGGCGGGGTTAAACATGTTTATGAGATCTCAACCCTCCCCCTATACCTCTAGCCAATGTAGAAAAGTAAATACATAACAATACGTACATTTAAAATTCAATTCAAGAGAAGTCCGAGTCTGATGTTAGAAGATGTAACCAAAGAAAATAAACAAAATGACAATAATACATAAATAACAACAGACTACTAGCAGTTAACTGACATGCCAGCTCCAGACTTCAGTTAAACTGATTGAAAGATTATGATTTCATCATATGAATATCAGGCACAATCCTTCCCGTTAGGGGTTTAGTATCATACCATCATAACATATATGAGAAGAACATAACCCGTGTCATGCCAACAACTTATTTTTGAATAAATGTGTTTAGTTCCGATGCGAAGACCCTATAAGTAAATCAATATTAACGCCAAAATAAGCAATCTTTAATGACCTGACAACAGTATCGTAACTATATCCCTTCTTGATAAGTCTATTTAAAGGTTTTGTTAGTTTCTGGGGTCAATACTGACATTTTTGTGCTTTATAAAGAATATTTCCATAAAAAATTGGATGTGAAATACCTGAACGTATAAGAAGTTGAGCTGTATTTACGAATGATGTCCTTATACCGATGATAAAATTTAGTAAATGTTTTCACTAGTTTGTGATATCGAAAACCCTGGTGTAATAATTTTTCAGTAATACACATAAATTTCTCTCGTTAAAATCTAAAACATTGTTACATACACCAGCGAATCGTACAAGTTGAGATATATAAACACCGTAAGATGGTGACAAGGGAACGTCACCATCTAAAAATGAATAATTAACAATAGGAAAGGAAAAATTTACAATAAAATTAGTGTTTTGGGATTTGCAATGATATTATGATTTGGTTTGATAGCATTTTTTAAGGTTATGATACAGGTGATTTAACAATTTTGCGCATGCGCAAACTATTAATAGACATAAAGGGCAACTTTAGTTCCCATGGCTGTAATTTGTCTGAATTTGTTCCCGAACAAAGACCGGGACCGGAAACATTAACTCAAAGACTAAGTCATTTTATCGACCTTATTATCAAACATCTATGTCCATCAATTCCAAGTTATATCAAAGACGATATGGAATTTTTAAATCACATTCCTGCCATAGTTCCTGAAGAAACACTATTAACAAGCTTTGGTGTAACAAGTCTATATAAAATATTTTCCATGATCTAGGTCTTACAGCCGTAAAATACTGGACCGAAGAAAAACGGAATGAAATTGACAGTAGATTTGAAGCAAACTTCATACTAGAGGCTATCAAAATAGTTCTGGAAGAAAATACATTTTATTTCGACGGGAACAAATACAGACAAATTAAAGATACAGCCATGGGAACTAAAATTGCCCCCATATACGCAAATTTAGTGATGGGATATTTAGAGCAACATATGTATGGACAAATATCTATCCAATTCGATCAAAATTTCTGTGATTATGTCATTCAGTTTTGGAAAAGATATTTAGATGACTGCATAATATTTTGGAGCGGATCAGAAAAGGATTTATATAAATTTAAAGAACTTATTAACTCCTTACATCCGTAGATCAAATTAACCATGCAAACCATAATAAGGTCGATAAAATGACTAAGTCATTCAATTAATGATTCCGGTCCGGCTATAATAGCCGGACTGGAATCATTAACTTAAAGACTAAGTTATTTTATCGACCTTATTATCAAACATATATGTCCATGCTGACTAATGTCCGTCAATTCCAAGCTATATCAAAGATGATATGGAATTTTTAAATCACATTCCTGCCATAGTTCCTGAAGAAACACTATTAACAAGCTTTGATGTTACAAGTCTATATAAAATATTTTCCATGATCTAGGTCTTACAGCCGTAAAATACTGGACCGAAGAAAACCGGAATGAAATTGACAGTAGATTTGAAGCAAACTTCATACTAGAGGCTATCAAAATAGTTCTGGAGGAAAATACTTTTTATTTCGACGGGAACAAATACAGACAAATTAAAGGTACAGCCATGGGAACTAAAGTTGCCCCCACATACGCAAATTTAGTGATGGGATATCTAGAGTAACAGATGTATCGACAAATATCTATCTAATTTGATCAAAATTTCTGTGATTATGTCATTCAGTTTTGCAAAAGATATTTAGATGACTGCATAATATTTTGGAGCAGATCAGAAAAAAATTTATATAAATTTAAAGATCTAATTAACTCCTTACATCCGTAGATCAAATTAACCATGCAAACCATAATAAGGTCGATAAAATGACTAAGTCTTTGAATTAATTATTCCGGTCCGGCTATAATAATTCCTATGATATGATACTTCTAATTGTTATTCCAAATCAGATTTTTGACTCAAATTTAGGGTCTACTAAATATATAGAAATAAATGTATGAGTGAGGCATCCTTGTTGTTAAAGGCGTTGCTTTAAGGCCTGATTTTCAAGTCATCGTATTCATCTGTCCTTTCGCGACGTCCAATAAATCTAGAGGGGGTGTAATTTTACCATAAATATCCGGAAATGTTTAATTTTCTCCTTCTTTTCTGTGGTATGCAATGTTTTTGTTTCTTTTATTTACTTTCATTCAACTTAATTGCAAACTATCATTACTTGAATTCCATGTCGGTCAATTTCAAAATGGGCGACATTCATTAAAGGTAATGTTTTATAAAAAAATGTTCAATAAGGCAATTGGAATAAGCACTGTTCTACTATAACTAACATGATTTTTTTTTATATTATAACGTTCAAACGTCCGCCATTTAAAAACGAACACCTCTCCGGCCAATTACGTTTTTTAGAGTGAGTCCATAGCTTAAAATTGTTCTATGACATATACTACTACTCTGCATGCAACATTTTATGATTTTATCACAATCTGAGCAATTTTGTCTAAAATCTGCTCAAATCAACTGGAATAACAGTAAGATGAAATAAAAGATCTTGTCTTTTTAAACACATTAATGTTAACTTCAGTCGATTTAATTAGTTACTGTGAAAATTGTCTTTAAGATATTTAAATTCAAGCATCAATAATAAACATCAATCAAATACGCCATAATATGCAAAAAGTAAAATCACAAAAATACTGAACTCAGAGAAAAATCAATACAGAAAGTCCATAATCACATGGCAAATTCAAATAACAAAACGCATCAAAAACGAATAGACAAGAACTGTCATATTCCTGACTTGGTACAGGCATTTTCAAATGTAGAAAATAATGGATTAAACCTGGTTCTATAGCGCTAACCCGCTAACAGATTTTCAGATGTTTATGTCAAAAAATAAAAGTAGGCACATTCGTGTTCAGTCTTGACCTTCGTTTATATTATGTATCATCATCAAATAAAACTGACATTTAAATATTAATTTTGAACATAAATGCGGCCACATCTATTGAAGACGAAAATTGTCTAAATTAGCGTAAATGCTAAAAGTGTGAAGACTGTATCAATTTAGCATGAATAAATGATGCTTGTACATGTACCCGATACATGTACATTGTATTGTAAACGAACAGACTATATGTATTTAACGGTAGCCAATGCGTTCCAATAAATAGTTTAATTTTTACATTATAATAATGTTGCAAAACTGCTATATTTTTTGACAGAAAATGCGTCTAACTAGTCTGATAAACGCCATTACTATATTTGCATATCAATTTTGTATACATATCTAGTGAGAATAACTAAAGTATTATTTTAATGTTTAATGGAGCTATATGCGGTTTATTGACAGAGTAAGCGTCACCTACAATGTGTGTATCACCTGTAATTCCCGACTGCATATCGGCTTAACAAATACACAGAATCAAACAGCCGGAATAAAATATTAGTGGGGTATAATTTTCCTGTAAAATATATGAATGAGTAAAGATTTTCACCTCAATCAATACGTTGGTTTTTTTTTGTTTGCGGAGGAGGATTTCAAACGTCTGTACCCTATATACATTGTTTAAACAGTATAACAAACAAGTGGGGACAACAACAACAACAAAACTACACAGTGAATTAAGTCTGAAAAGCCATGAATGACTAGATAGAGCTACGATAGTGTAATGCTAAATTGAAAATAGAAAAGTTTAAAAGGCATACTTATTCGACATTTCTCCACAATGACATATATATATATGCATATGTAGTTTTAGTAAACGAGTAGTTGTGTGCCCTTTAACGTCATACGTGTTTGCCTTTCTTCATATTAAGATCTGAGTGTCATTGATGTGTCCTATGTATACGAAAAGCGCGTCTGGCGAATCAAATTATAAGCCTGGTATATGTTTTTAAGATAGCTAATCAAAGCACGTAAAGTTTTGGAAAATGTATAGAATCATATAATGTATCTACCTCATACAAAGCTCTGATTCCATGCCTAGCAATGGCTGACCTATTTGGTCCTTTATTGTTTATCGCCCTTTCTAATTAGCTTTGGATTTTTAAATATTTGTTAGCATCAATAATAACTGAAGAGACATGTCGAAATGCGAATCTGGTGCAGGTTCAGACGAATTGGTACTATGTTTATTATTACAATACAAAATTACTTACAACACTGTTGTGGTGTTAGGAATATTTCTTGGTACTTCTGTTAAACCGAGTCCATCACAGCGTACAGCTGTCTTGATACAGGAACACTGCGACAGTTCTGGTACAGTACAACTTTGACCATATGCTGGTGGTAAAAAACTCACCATTGCAATAAGTATCCTTATGTTCGCCATAGTACAAACGTTTGTATGCTTCTCCTTAAAAAATAAAAAAAACAGCACGTTATTAATATTGTGCGCCATAAGCACTTTTCTGGAATTATCCTTACCAGGTTTCTGTATCTGTATAAAACTTGAAATGAACTCAAAATACTGAGAAAAACTTATCCAGGAAATTTGTGTGCGCCACTGATGTAACTAGTCGTGCGATATAACTGCCTCAAAACTTTCCACAGTTAAACAGTTCTCTGCAGCATTTGGTAGTAAGTTCCAGTCAATGATAGTTTGTGGAAAAACAGAATGTTAATGAATGTCAGTATTTGCTGATAAAAGTTTTATTTGTTTGACGTAAGAAGTTCTGGATGGTCTAGTGTTAAATTCTATATGATATTCAGTGGAAATGGCTACCAGGTCGCTCACTATTTCATACAGTAGTACCAGTCGTTGTTCTCGTCTTCTTTCCAAAAGAGGTTTCCATCCAAGGTCCTTCATCATGGAGGTGACACTAGTACTACTAGTACGTCTATAGTTTTGAAAACAAACCTAGCTCCTCTTCTTTGTTTGTTCTCTATGCGGTTTATGTCTTTTTGTAGGTATGGGTCCCATACAGTGCATGAGTAATCTAAAACTGATCGAACTAGCGAGATGTTGGCAGTTTCCTTCAAATGTTTGTTACAGTGTTTAAGGTTCCGTCTGATGAATTCCAGTGTAGAATTGTGTGATGACCATTTCAAATTATCGCTAATAATTACAACTTAGTATGGGTTTTCATTGACCTACTCTAATATGTGGTCACTTAGATTACAACTGTATATGAGCGGGGACCTGCTACGGTGAAAGGACATGACATAGCATTTACTGGCATTAAAACGCATACCAGTTCATGTGAATCTAGATCTTTCTGTATAGTCCGGCGGCTATAAGCATATTTCAGACGAATTGTGCACATCCTGCTACAAGCATGAAATTTGGCATAGACCTTTATCAACTATTACTCTTTTATTTCAGATAGGGAGACATTTGAAAAAAATATCTCACTTTCGGAAAAATCCAAAATGGCGGATATCATGCTAAAACAGCCATATGTCGAAGGCTGGTATGTGAAAAGATGTTATTATCATGCTACTAACATAATATTTGGTACCAACCTTTGTTGTATACTACTTTTGGATACATGATATTGATAAGATGACTTCAAAAACCCTACTTCCGGGAAAATCTATCATGGCGGACATAGTAATAGAATAAGCTTATTTTTAGGGAGGGTAATTGAAATGTGTTTTAATGTATTGCTACTATCATTATATTGTACAGGAACCTTTCTTTTGTGCTTCTTATGGATACAATGTATAACACATATCTCTTTTAAAACCTTACTGTATGAAATATTCAAAATGATGGACATAGTAATATCAATTTTTGTTTGCTTGTCATTAAACTTTTGGCATACTCAAAATCACTAACTTTATTCTGTTGTAAAATAACACTTCCGGTTAAAAAAAAACAATATGCTGTAAATTTAAAAAATCAATCCATATCTTTGATTTAGAGTTTTAGATAGATTGATTAAAACAAAACAAAATTAATATAATTTAGCTAAAAATGCATGTTTATTCACAGACACAACCACATGCAAACAAAGCAGAGACGGGAGACCCGATTTTCAACATTAACAACAACCGCAATATCCTCTGTATCTGTATGAATACGTTGTCGATACCAATTCTCGCTTAAATATAACGGTTTGAGAGAGTGCCGTCGATTATTGACGAGGCGTAAGGGTAGATTTGACGCTTTCTATGCTTGATGCGCGCACTACAGTGTCGTTTAGCTAGTTCGACGCGATCACTGTCTTTACAAAGAATGAGTTTGAGTATTGTGGTGTTTTGCGTAGTGGAATGTAAAAACCCTTAGAGTGATTCTTTACTTGCTTTCTAACAATATTTGTTGCGTGGTATTCTTCGAACTTGTTGGCAGTCATGTTTCTCTTAGGATGTGCTCTTTATTAGAAATTCGACTGGTTCGTCTAGCGCTAAAAACCAGGTTTAATGCAACAATTTCTACAATTAAAAATGCCTGTACCAAGTCAGGAATATGACAGTTCTTATCAATTCGTTTTTGATGCGTTTTTTATTTTGATTTTGCCATGTGATTATGGATGCAGCATTTGTTTGGAATTGAACCGTACTCACGTACATCTACAATGTACAAGCTTCTCTCAAAATGATGAGGCCTTAGAAAGAGTTATTTACAAATGATCCTATTTGTCCTTTCGCCATCATTTAGCGTCTGAACTGGGTAGCATAAGAGTCAATTCCAAGCTCTTCCATCTAAACACCTATCTTAGTATATTGCACGATTTACATGCTGGAATAGACTAGACCAAGTTGAGGGAATACCATCAATTAGTCTTCCCTTTTACCCAAATAGCATTTTTCTTAATTCGTTAACCATGTTGACCCCATCTGATAAGTTTGTGTGATCTTACAGTTAAACCTCGGAGATTTCGGCTGATCCATCTTCATTCTTTATGTTCAAGTCACATCTTCATAGTCATCAATGTCTACCACGCAGTCTTTTTTTTTCCTTTTCAGCTATCAGAAAACCAAATCAAAACCAGTAAAGACATTGATCACAATAAATGTGTGTAATCACTCATTGCCATGTGCATTTGAAAGGTCATTGATATATATTTATCCAAAGCTTTGTGTCCTCCCATACAGAATCCATAGTTATTCTACCCCTGTCACGGAATAGCGAAACAGTAATACTAGAATCATCAGTAACGAATATTCAAATCATGACTCGTGCAAGTTCTTGTTTTATTGAATGAGACACATGCACCATGATTATATTGTCAGACTCTTAATGTTAATATGGTGATAATCTTGAAAAACACCTCGAGGTAGATAAGGTAGAATATCCTGAGAATTTGTTATAAGATACAAGAGCTTCATTTAGAGGAAAGGGAATACACGGACGAATCCAGTCTGGAATGTATATGTTCCTATTCAAATCAATAAAAAACAAGTTTATTGGAATTTATATGTTCCTATTTAAATCAACAAAAAACAGGTTTGTTGGAGTGGAAATGTTCCTATTCTAATCAATAAAAATAGGTTCATGAGAGTAGATATGTTCCTATTTAAATCAATAAAAACAGGTTTGTAGGACTGGATATATTCCTATTTAAATCAATATAAAACAGTTTCATTAGAGTGGATATGTTCCTTTTTAATCAATAAAAAATAGTTTAATTAGAGTGGATATGTTCCTAATATTTAAATCAATAAAAAAAACAAGTTTGTTAGAGTGGATATCTTCCTATTTGAATAACCCCAAAACATGTTTGTTAGAGTGGACATGGTGGATATGTTCCTATTTAATCAATAAAAAACAGTTTCATTTGAGTGGATATGTTCCTATTTAATGAATAAAAAAAAGTTTTATTAGAGTTGATATATTCCTATTTAAATTTATAACAAAAACCGGGTTGTTAGAGTGGATATGTTTCTATTTAAATCAATAGAATTTTTATTAGAATGGATATGCTCTAATTTAAATCAATAAAAAAAAGATTTATTAATATAGTTATGTTTCCTATTGTTATCAATAAAAACAGGTTTGTTAAAGTGGGTAGTGTCATATTTAAATCAATAAAAACAGGTTTGTTATATTGGATATATTCCTATTTAAATTCTTAAAAAACAGGTATGTAAGAGTTTATATGTTCCGATTTTAAGCGAAAAGAAATAGTTTTCTTAAAGTGGATTTATACCTATTTGAATAAAAAAATAAAACAAGTTTGTTAGAGTGTATATGTTCCTATTTTAATCAATTAAAAATAACAGGTTTGTTAGAAAGATATCTTTCTAAACAAATCAATAAAAACAAGTTTGTTAGAGTGGATATGTTCCTATTTAAAACAATTAAAATAACAGGTTTGTTAGAAAGATATCTTCCTAAACAAATCAATAAAGACAGGTTTGTTTGAGTGGATATGTGCCTATTTGAATCGATAAAAAACATGTTTTTGGGAATGGATATGTTCCTATATTTAAGACTCAATAAAAAACATCTGTGTAAGAATAGATATGTTCCTTTTTAAATAATTAAAAAAACAACTCTGTAAGAGTGGTTTTGTTCATATTTATATCGATAAAAATCCGGGTTGTCAAAGTGAATTGCTACTACTTAAATTGATAAATAAAAACATGGTTGTTAAAGTGGATATGTTTCTATTTAAATCAATAGAATTTTTTTTTTAGAATGGATAAGTTCTTATAAAATAGATATGTTCCTTTTTTTTAAACTCAATAAAAACATCTTTGTGTGAATGAATATGTTCCTTTTCAAATAAAAAAAAACAATTATGTTAGAGTGGTTATGTTCATATTTATATCAATAAAAATCCGGGTTGTCAGAGCGAATATATTCCTATTTAAATTGATAAAAAAACATGTTTGTTAGATTGGATACTTTCCTATTTAAACCGATAAAAACACACGTATGCTATAGTGGATATATTCCTATTTATTTCAATGAAAAACAGGTTTGTAAGAGAAGATATGTTTCTATTTAAATCATTAAAAACAGGTTTGTTAACGTGGATATGTTACAACTTAAATCGATAAAAACAGTTTGTAGAAACTTATATGTTGCTATTTAAAACGATAAAAAAAAAACATTTAAAGTGGACATGCTCCTATTTAAATCAATAAAAAACAGGTTTGTTAGAGTGTCTATCTACCTACTTAAGTCAATAAAAAAGCTGATTTGTTGGAGCGGATATATTCCAATTTAAATCAATAAAAACCATGTTTGTGAGAGGTGATATGTTTCTATTTAAATCAATAGAAAAAGTTTTTAGAGTGGGTATGTTATTATTTAAATCAATAAAAAAAAGATTTGTTAGAATTGTTATGTTTCTTATTTGAATCAATAAAAACATTTTCATTAGAGTTGATACGTTCAAACTTGTTTATAACGGTGGATATGTTCCTATTCAAATCAATGAAAAAACAGGTTTATAAGAATGGATATGTTCCTATTGAAATCAATAAACCACAAGTTTATTAGAGTGGATATTTCCCTATTTAAAGCAATAAAAACCAGATTTGTTGGAGTGGATATTTCCCTATTTAAATCAACAAAAAAAACAGATCTGTTGGAATGAATATGTTCTAATTTGAATCAATAAAAAAAGATTTGTAAGAACGGCTATGTTTTCTATCGTAATCAATAAACATGATTAAAAACAGGTTCGTTATATTAGATATATTCCTATTTCAATGAGTAAAAACAGGTTTGTAAGAGTAGATATGTTCCTATTCAAAAACTTAAAAAAACAGATATGTTAGAGTTGATATTTTCCGATTTAAAGCGATAAGAAATAGTCTTCTAAAAGTGGATATGTACCTATTTAAATAAATAAATAAATCAAGTTTGTTAGAGTGGATATGTTCCTATTTAAATCAATAAAAAAAGTTTTGTTAGAAAATTATATTCCTATTTAAGTCAATAAATAACAGGTTTGTTAGGGTGAATATATATTCCTATCTTAATCAATTAAAACAGATAAATGATAGTAGATATATTCCTTTTTGAATCAATCAAAACATGTTTGTAGCAGTGGATATATTCCTATTTAAGTCAATAAAAAACAGGTTTGTCAGAGTTGTATGTTCCTAGTTAAATTAATAAAAAAAACCAGGTTTATTGAGGTGGATATGTTCCTATTTGTAAAAATCAATAAACACAGGTTTATAAGAATGGATATGCTCCTATTTAAATCGCTTAAACAACAGGTTTGTTGGAATGATTTGGCAGATTCAGGGGGAAGAGGACCTGGGGGGTTGGAACCTATCTTTGTATGGCCGTTCACTGCATTTGAACGGGGACATATAGATAGAACACCCCTTTTGTCCTTGATTGTGAACCCCCCCCCCCCTTCAGACCTTTTTTTAAAAGGCTGGATTCGTCCTTTTTTGCTGAAGTGGATATGTATTAATTAAAATCAATATAAAACAGGTTTGTAAGAGTGGTTATATTTCTTTTTAAAATCAATATCAAAAAACAGGTTTGTTAGAGTGGATGTATTTCTATTAAAATCAATATCAAAAACAGGTTTGTAAGAGTGGTTATATTTCTATTAAAATCAATATAAAAAAACAGGTTTGTTAAAGTGGTTATATTCCTATTAAAATCAATATAAAAAACAGATTTGTTGGAGTGGTTATATTTCTATTAAAATCAATATAAAAACAGGTTTTTTGGAGTGGTTTTATTTCTATTAAAATCAATATAAAAAAACAGGTTTGTTGGAGTGGTTATATTTCTATTAAAATCAAGATAAAAAAACAGGTTTGTTAGAGTGGTTATATTTCTATTAAAATCAATATAGAGAAAACAGGTTTGTTGGAGTGGTTATATTTCTATTTACATCAATATAAAAAACATGTTTGTTGGAGTGGTTATATTTCTATTAAAATCAATATAAAAAACAGGCTTGTTGGAGTGGTTATATTTCTATTAAAATCAAGATGAAAAAACAGGTTCGTTAGAGTGGTTATATTTCTATTAAAATCAATATAAAAAAACAGGTTTGTTAGAGTTGTTATAATTCTATTAAAATCAATATAAAAAAGCAGGTGTGTTGAAGTGGTTATATTTCTATGAAAATCAATAAACAGGAAACAGGTTTGTTGAAGTGGTTATATTTTTACTTAAATCAATATGAAAAAATCAGGTTTGTTGGAGTGGTTATATTTCTTTTTAAAGTCAATATAAAAAACAGGTTTGTTAGAATGGTTATATTTCTATTAAAATCAATATAAAAAAACAGGTTTGTTTAAGTGGATATATTTCTATTAAAATCAATATAAAAGAAACAGGTTTGTTGAAGTGGTTATATTTCTATTAAAATCAATATAAAAACAGGTTTGTTAGAGTGGTTATATTTCTATTAAAAGCAATATAAAAAAACAGGTTTGTTGGAGTGGTTATATTTCTATCAAAATCAATATAAAAAAACAGGTTTGTTGAAGTGGTTATATTTCTATTAAAATCAATATAAAAAAACAGGTTTGTTAGAGTGGTTATATTTCTATTAAAATCAATATAAAAAAGCAGGTTTGTTGAAGTGGTTATATTTCTATTAAAATCAATAAACAGGAAACAGGTTTGTTGAAGTGGTTATATTTTTACTTAAATCAATATGAAAAAACCAGGTTTGTTGGAGTGGTTATATTTCTTTTTAAAGTCAATATAAAAAACAGATTTGTTGGAGTGGTTATATTTCTATTAAAATCAATATAAAAAACAGGTTTGTTAGAATGATTTGGCAGATTCAGGGGGAAGAGGACCTGGGGGGTTGGAACCTATCTTTTGTATGGCCGTTCACTGCATTTGAACGGGGACATATAGTTAGAACACCCCTTTTGTCCTTGATTGTGAACCCCCCCCCCTTTCAGACCTTTTTTTAAAAGGCTGGATTCGTCCTTTTTTGCTGAAGTGGATATGTATTAATTAAAATCAATATAAAACAGGTTTGTAAGAGTGGTTATATTTCTTTTTAAAATCAATATCAAAAAACAGGTTTGTTAGAGTGGATGTATTTCTATTAAAATCAATATAAAAAACAGGTTTGTAAGAGTGGTTATATTTCTATTAAAATCAATATAAAAAAACAGGTTTGTTAAAGTGGTTATATTCCTATTAAAATCAATATAAAAAACAGATTTGTTGGAGTGGTTATATTTCTATTAAAATCAATATAAAAACAGTTTTTTTGGAGTGGTTTTATTTCTATTAAAATCAATATAAAAAAACAGGTTTGTTGGAGTGGTTATATTTCTATTAAAATCAAGATAAAAAACAGGTTTGTTAGAGTGGTTATATTTCTATTAAAATCAATATAGAGAAAACAGGTTTGTTGGAGTGGTTATATTTCTATTTACATCAATATAAAAAACATGTTTGTTGGAGTGGTTATATTTCTATTAAAATCAATATAAAAAACAGGCTTGTTGGAGTGGTTATATTTCTATTAAAATCAAGATGAAAAAACAGGTTCGTTAGAGTGGTTATATTTCTATTAAAATCAATATAAAAAAACAGGTTTGTTAGAGTTGTTATAATTCTATTAAAATCAATATAAAAAAGCAGGTGTGTTGAAGTGGTTATATTTCTATGAAAATCAATAAACAGGAAACAGGTTTGTTGAAGTGGTTATATTTTTACTTCAATCAATATGAAAAAATCAGGTTTGTTGGAGTGGTTATATTTCTTTTTAAAGTCAATATAAAAAACAGGTTTGTTAGAATGGTTATATTTCTATTAAAATCAATATAAAAAAACAGGTTTGTTTAAGTGGATATATTTCTATTAAAATCAATATAAAAGAAACAGGTTTGTTGAAGTGGTTATATTTCTATTAAAGTCAATATAAAAACAGGTTTGTTAGAGTGGTTATATTTCTATTAAAAGCAATATAAAAAAACAGGTTTGTTGGAGTGGTTATATTTCTATCAAAATCAATATAAAAAAACAGGTTGGTTGAAGTGGTTATATTTCTATTAAAATCAATATAAAAAAACAGGTTTGTTAGAGTGGTTATATTTCTATTAAAATCAATATAAAAAAGCAGGTTTGTTGAAGTGGTTATATTTCTATTAAAATCAATAAACAGGAAACAGGTTTGTTGAAGTGGTTATATTTTTACTTAAATCAATATGAAAAAACCAGGTTTGTTGGAGTGGTTATATTTCTTTTTAAAGTCAATATAAAAAACAGATTTGTTGGAGTGGTTATATTTCTATTAAAATCAATATAAAAAACAGGTTTGTTAGAATGGTTATATTTCTATTAAAATCAATATAAAAAAAACAGGTTTGTTTAAGTGGTTATATTTCTATTAAAACAATATAAAAGAAACAGGTTTGTTGAAGTTGTTATATTTGTATTAAAATCAATATAAAAAAGCAGGTGTGTTGGAGTGGTTATATTTCTATTAAAATCAATATAAAAAACAGGTGTGTTGAAGTGGTTATATTTCTATTAGAATCAATATAGAAATAACAGGTTTGTTCAAGTGGTTATATTTCTATTAAAATCAATAAACAGGAAACAGGTTTGTTGAAGTGGTTATATTTCTATTAAAATCAATATAAAAAAACAGGTTTGTTGGAGTGGATGTATTTCTATTAAAATCATTATAAAAAACATGTTTGTTGGAGTGGTTATATTTCTATTAAAATCAATATAAAAAACAGATTTGTTGGAGTGTTTATATTTCTATTAAAATCAATATTAAAAAACAGGTTTGTTGGAGTGGATATGTTCCTATGTGAGCCAATAAAATACAGGTCTGTTAGAGTGTGTATTTTGCTATTAGAAATAATAAAAACAATAAAACAGGTTTGTTAAAGAAGATATGTTCCTATTTAAATTAATAAAAAAACAGGTTTGTTAGTATGGATTTGTTCCTATTTTTAAAAACGTGGTTATGTTCATTTTAAATCTACATAAAAAAACAGGCTTGTTGGAGTGGTTATATTTCTATTAAAATCAATATAAAAAACGGGTTTGTTGGAGTGGTTATATTTCGGTTAAAATCAATATAAAAAAGCAGGTTTGTTAGAGTGGTTATATTTCTATTAAAATCAATATACAGGAAACAGGTTTGTTAGAGTGGTTATATTTCTATTAAAATCAATATAAAAAAGCAGGTTTGTTGAAGTGGTTATATTTCTATCAAAATCAATAAACAGGAAACAGGTTTGTTGAAGTGGTTATATTTCTATTAAAATCAGAATAAAATAACAGGTTTGTTGGAGTGGATGTATTTCTATTAAAATCAATAAACAGGAAACAGGTTTGTTCAAGTGGTTATATTTCTATTAAAATCAATATAAAAAAACATGTTTGTTGGAGTGGTTATATTTCTATTAAAATCAATATAAAAAACAGGTTTGTTGAAGTGGTTATATTTCTATTAAAATCAATAAACAGGAAACAGGTTTGTTCAAGTGGTTATATTTCTATTAAAATCAATATAAAAAAGCAGGTTTGTTGGAGTGGTTATATTTCTATTAAAATCAATATAAAAAAACAAGTTTGTTGAAGAGGTTATATTTCTATTAAAATCAATATAAAATAACAGGTTTGTTGGAGTGGTTATATTTCTATTAAAATCAATATAAAAAAACGGGTTTGTTGGAGTGGTTATATTTCTGTTAAAATCAATATAAAAAAACGGGTGTGTTAGAGTGGTTATATTTCTATTAAAATCAATATAAAAAAAACCATCTTTGTTGGAGTGGTTATATTTCTATTAAAATCTATATAAAAAACAGATTTGTTCGAGTGGATGTATTTCTATTAAAATCAATATAAAACAGGTTTGTTAGAGTGGTTATATTTCTATTAAAATCAATATAAAAAAGCAGGTTTGTTGAAGTGGTTATATTTCTATTAAAATCAATATAAAAAAACAGGTTTGTTGAAGAGGTTATATTTCTATTAAAATCAATATAAAATAACAGGTTTGTTGGAGTGGTTATATTTCTATTAAAATCAATATAAAAAAACGGGTTTGTTGGAGTGGTTATATTTCTATTAAAATCAATATAAAAAAGCAGGTTTGTTGAAGTGGTTATATTTCTATTAAAATCAATATAAAAAAACAGGTTTGTTGAAGTAGTTATATTTCTATTAAAATCAATATAAAAATAACAGGTGTGTTGGTGTGGTTATATTTCTATTAAAATCAATATAAAAAAAACATGATTGTTGGAGTGGTTATATTTCTATTAAAATCAATATAAAAAAACAGATTTGTTGGAGTGGTTATATTTCTATTAAAATCAATATTAAAAAACAGGTTTGTTGGAGTGGATATGTTCCTATGTGAGCCAATAAAATACAGGTCTGTTAGAGCGTGTATTTTGCTATTAAAAATAATAAAAACAATAAAACAGGTTTGTTAAAGAAGATATGTTCCTATTTAAATTAATAAAAAAAACAGGTTTGTTAGAGCAGATATGTTCCTATTTTGATCAATTTAAAAAAAAACAGGTTTGTTAGAGTGGTGATGTTTCTACTTAAATCAGTATAAAAAAACAGGTTTGTTAGAGTGGATATGTTCCTATGTGAGCCAATAAAATACAGGTCTGTTAAAGAGTGTATTTTGCTATTTAAAATAATAAAAACAATAAAACAGGTTTGTTAAAGAAGATATGTTCCTATTTAAATTAATAAAAAAACAGGTTTGTGAGAGCAGATATTTTCCTATTTTGATCGATTTAAAAAAAAACAGGATTGTTAGTATGGATTTGTTCCTATTTTTAAAAACGTGGATATGTTCATTTTAAATCAATATAAAAAACAGGCTTGTTGGAGTGGTTATATTTCTATTAAAATCAATATAAAAAAACGGGTTTGTTGGAGTGGTTATATTTCTGTTAAAATCAATATAAAAAAACGGGTTTGTTAGAGTGGTTATATTTCTATTAAAATCAAAATAAAAAAACATCTTTGTTGGAGTGGTTATATTTCTATTAATATCAATATAAAAAACATGTTTGTTGGAGTGGTTATATTTCTATTAAAATCGATATCAAAAACAGATTTGTTGGAGTGGATGTATTTCTATTAAAATCAATATAAAAACAGGTTTGTTAGAGTGGTTATATTTCTATTAAAATCAATATAAACTAGAGGCTCTAAAGAGCCTGTGTCGCTCACCTTGGTCTATGTGCATATTAAACAAAGGACACAAATGGATTCATGACAAAATTGTATTTTGGTGATGGTGGTGTGTTTGAAGTTCCTACTTTACTGAACGATTTTGCTTCTTACAATTATATCTATCATGAACTTTGCCCATTAGTAACAGAGAACTATATTTGGTAAAAATTTACATAAATTTACCAAATTAATGAAAATTGTTAAAAATTGACTATAAAGGGCAATAACTCCTTAAGGGGTCAATTGACCATTTAGGTCATGTTGACTTATTTGTAGATCTTACTTTGCTGAACATTATTGCTGTTTACAGTTTATCGCTATCTATAATAACTAGTATTCAAGATAACCAAAAACGGCAAAATTTCTTTAAAAATTACCAATTGGAGGGCAGCAACCCAACAACCAGTTGTCCAATTCATCTGAAAAATTCAGGGCAGATAGATATTGACTTGATTAACAATTTAACTTCTTGTCAGATTTGCTCTAGATGCTTTGGTTTCATAGTTATAAGCAAAAAACTGCATTTTACCCCTATGTTCTATTTTTAGCCGTGGCGGCCATCTTGGTTGAATGGCCAGGTCATCGGACACATTTTTCAAACTAGATACCCCAAAGATGATTGTGGCCTAGTAGTTTCAGTGGAGATTTTGTAAAAGATTACTTAGATTTATGAAAAATGGTTAAAGATTGACTATAAAGGGCAATAACTCCTAAAGGGATCAACTGACCATTTTAGTCATGTTGACTTATTTGTAGATCTTACTTTGCTGAACATTATTGCTGTTTACAATTTATCTCTATCTATAATAATATTCAAGATAATAACCAAAAACAGCAAAATTTCCTCAAAATTACCAATTCAGGGGCAGCAACCATACAACCAATTGACCGAATCATCTGAAAATTTCAGGGCAGATAGTTCTTGACCTGATAAACATTTTTATCCCATGTCAGATTTTCTCAAAATGCTTTGGTTTTTGAGTTATAAGCCAAAAACTGCATTTTACCCCTATGTTCTATTTTTAGCGGTGGCGGCCATCTTGGTTGGTTGACCAGGTCACGCCACACATTTTTTAAACTAGATACCCCAAAGATGATTGTGGCCAAGTCTGGATTAATTTGGCCCAGTAGTTTCAGAGGAGAAGATTTTTGTAAAAGATTACTTTAATTTACAAAAAATGGTTAAAAATTGACTATAAAGAGCAATAACTCCTAAACGAGTCAACTGACCATTTTGGTCATGTTGACTTATTTGTAGATCTTACTTTGCTGAACATTATTGCTGTTTACAGTTTATCTCTATCTATAACAATATTCAAGATAATAACCAAAAACAGCAAAATTTCCTCAAAATTACCAATTCAGGGGCAGCAACCCAACAACTGATTGACCGATTCATCTGAAAATTTCAGGGCAGATAGATCTTGACCTGATAAACATTTTTACCCCATGTCAGATTTCCTCAAAATGCTTTGGTTTTTGAGTTATAAGCCAAAAACTGCATTTTACCCCTTTGTTCTATTTTTAGCCGTGGCGGCCATCTTGGTTGGTTGACCAGGTCACGCCACACATTTTTTAAACTAGATACCCCAAAGATGATTGTGGCCAAGTTTGGATTAATTTGGCCAAGTAGTTTCAGAGGAGAAGATTTTTGTAAAAGATTACTTTAATTAACGAAAAATGGTTAAAAATTGACTATAAAGGGCAATAACTCCTAAACAGGTCAACTGACCATTTTGGTCATGTTGACTTATTTGTAGATCTTACTTTGTTGAACATTATTGCTGTTTACAGTTTATCTCTAACTATAATAATATTCAAGATAATAACAAAAAACAGCAAAATTTCTTCAAAATTACCAATTCAGGGGCAGCAACCCTACAACCGATTGACCGATTCATCTGAAAATTTCAGGGCAGATAGATCTTGACATGATAAACATTTTTACCCATGTCAGATTTGCTCTAAATGCTTTGGTTTTTGAGTTATAAGCCAAAAACTGCATTTTACCCCTATGTTCTATTTTTAGCCATGGCGGCCATCTTGGTTGGTTGACCGGGTCACGCCACACATTTTTTAAACTAGATACCCCAATGATGATTGTGGCCAAGTTTGGTTTGATTTGGCCCAGTAGTTTCAGAGGAGAAGATTTTTGTAAAAGTTAACGACGACGGACGACGACGGACGACGACGGACGACGACAGACGACGGACGACGGACGACGGACGCAAAGTGATGGGAAAAGCTCACTTGGCCCTTCGGGCCAGGTGAGCTAAAAAGCAGGTTTGTTGAAGTGGTTATATTTCTATTAAAATCAGTATAAAAAACCAGGTTTGTTGAAGTAGTTATATTTCTATTAAAATCAATATAAAAATAACAGGTTTGTTGGAGTGGTTATATTTCTATTAAAATCAATATAAAAAAAACAGGTTTGTTAGAGTGGTTATATTTCTATTAAAATCAATATGAAAAAGCAGGTTTGTTGGAGTGGTTATATTTCTATTAAAATCAATATACAGGAAACAGGTTTGTTGGAGTGGTTATATTTCTATTAAAATCAATATGAAAAACAGATGTGTTGGAGTGAATGTATTTCTATTAAAATCAATATAAAAAACAGGTTTGTTAGAGTGGATATGTTCATATTTGAGCCAATATAATACAGGTCTGTTAGAGTGTGTATTTTCCTATTAAAAACAATAAAACAATAAGACATGTTTGTTAAAGAAGATATGTTCCTATTTAAATTGATAAAAACAGGTTTATTAGAGAAGTTATGTTCCTATTTTGATTGATTTTAAAAAAAAACAGGGTTGTTAGAATGGATATGTTCCTATTAATAAATACGTGGACATGTTCATTTCAAATCGATAAAAAAAAAATAAGTGTGTAGGAACGGATATGTTCCTATTTAAATCAATATTAAAAAAACAGGTTTGTTAGAGTGGTTATATTTCTATTAAAACCTACTTAAAAACAGGTTTGTTAGAATAAATGTGTTCCTATTTAAACCAAAAAAAAGAAAGGTCTGTTAGAATGTGTATTTTCAAAATTAGTAAAAACAGGTTTGTTAGAGTGCATATGTTCCTCTTTAAAGCAGTAATTAAACAGGACTGTTAGAGTGGTTATGTTTCTATTTAAATCAATATAAAAAACAGGTTTGAAAGAATGGTTATATTTCTATTAAAATCTATATTAAAAACAGGTTTTATAGAAAGTATATACTCCTATTAAAGCCAATAAAATACAGGTCTGTTGGAGTAGTTTTATTTCTATCAAAATTAGTAAAATCAGGTTTGATGGAATGGATATGTTCCTATTTAAATCGATAAAATACAGGTCTGTTAGAGTGTGTATTTTCCTATCAAAATTAGTCAAAACAGGTTGGATAAAGTGGATATGTTCCTATTTAAATCGATAAAAAAAATAGGTTTGTTAGAGTAAATATGTTCCTATTTAAATGAATTAAAAATACAGGCTTGCTAGGGTCAATATGTTCCTATTTAAATCAATACAAAACAGGTTTTGTTTGTTAGAATGGAAATGTTCCTATTTAAATCAATTAAAAATACAGGTTTGTGAGAGTGAATATATTCCTGTTTAAATCAATAAAAACAGGTTAATTAGAATAGATATTTTAAAAGGTAGCACAATACGAAGATTGTTTTACTTCCAAACACTTACCTTTGAAATGCTGCAAGTTTCTTATGAATACATAGAAAATAAAAAAGAGGTATACATAGATAGATAAAAGATTAATCTTTTAAATGAATGTACTTTTTTTATTTTGCAATCATTATGTAATCAATTATTATGTAATTAGTGGCAAAATCTGGATGCGTTCACTTGAATGAATTTAGCTCTATCATCTCTTTAACTGTACAGAAAATTTTAACGAAATCGTAATCAACACATCATGGGCTTCAAAAAGGGTGTCTCAGATTGTCTCTATGTTATTCCATACTCTCATAAATCTGTAATAAGGGTGAACATCCTAGCCACATAAAAGAAGATAATGTTTAATTAGATGTAAAATTTATTCTATGCATTCTATCTAAAATCTGAGACACCCTTTTGTAGATAATGGCCGAAGGAACAACATATAATAATATAAGACACAGTTAACATTATAATTGGTTACATAATTGTTGCATAATACTAACATAACGTAACCTGTTAGCTATCCAAAACTAACACTTTTTTTCAATTTTCAAGCATTATTAAGAAAGATACAGCATTTTAAAACTTGGAAGTTGGAGTTATAAAATCTTTGTATTGTGCTAATTAAATCAATGAAAAACAGGCCTATTGAAGGGGATATGTTCCTTTTCTAAAAATGACAAAACCAGGTTTGTTAGAGTGGATATGTTCTTTTATTCAAATAAAAAAGGTATGTTAGAGTTTTTATGTTTCTTATTTAAATCAATAAAAAAAGGTTTGTTACAGTGGTTATATTCCTTTTAAATTCAATCAAAAGCAGATTTCTTAGAGTGAATATGTTCCTATTTAAATCATTATAACACAAGTATGTTAGCGTGGATGTGTTCCTATTTGAATCAATAAAACCTGGTTTGTTAGAGTGGATGTGTTCCTATTTAAATGAATGAAAACAGATTAGTTGGAGTGGATATATATTCCTATTCAAATCAGTAAAAACAGGTCTGTTAGAGTGGATATGTTCCTATTTGTAAAAATCAATAAAAAACGGGTTTGTTGGAGAGGATATGTTCCTATTTCTATAGATTAAAAAAATAAGTTTATTAGAGTGGATCTGTGCCTATTTTAATTGATACAAAATACAGGTTTGTTAGAATGGATCTGTTCATATTTGAATCGATAAAAATAGGTTTGTTTAAGTATGTATATTCCTTTTCAAATCAATAAAAAAAAACTTGTATGCAAGAGTAGATAGGTTCCTATTTAAATCAATAAAACAGGTTTGTTAAAGAAGATATGTTCCTATTTAAATGAATAAATAACAGGTTTGTTAGAGTGGATACATCAACAGAAGAGGTGTTACCATTTGGATATTTTCAGTATGACACGTTCATGTTAAAAAAATATGGTATTATTGTCAATGAGACAACTCTCCACACGAGACCAAAATGACACAGAAATTAAAAACTTCTAGGTCACCGTATCGCCGTCAACAATGAGCAAGGCCCAAATCGCATAGTCAGCTATAAATTTACAAAGCAACATTACGACTATCAGGGTAATATTTCTATACAGTGGATGTGGTAGAATGGTCTAGACAACTTTTAACAAGGCTAAGCGAATGCACTCTCGTGTACACAAAGTGAAATTCAATTCCAGTTAACGGACAAAAAAATAAGCACACATTTTGCAAAATTAAAATATGTGTGTTGCATTTTTTATCTAAAAGGTTATTTCATAATACATGAATTTTTTAAACATCATTTCAAGCTTAAAGTAATCAATATAAGTATTATAATTGTTAAACCGACGTTGTTTAAAGAAAATGATAGACGCTGTGAATACAGAATAGTAATCATATGCAAGCCGTTTCTTTACTTACTTTTAAACCGGTTCCTAGAGTAGCTGGTGACACTGAAGCAAATGACTCGATACAACACTCGGGCTAGACTTCACAAAGTATAACTTGTTGATTTGCTTTGGCCAAATATATAATCTAAAGATGACGTGTTCTGGTGTACTTTTGAATTGCTGACACAGGGATTCTTGCGTCATTAAGGGAAAAATGATTCAAATCAATGTAAAAATAGAAATATTAAAGCAACATACGTATAATTTTACCACAGCTTGGACGATCACGTATACATGTACTATTGATAGTTCAACCACCTTAAAGGTTGTTGCCAATAAGGAAGTTACTATTCTTCGCCAGGGAAAAGTTGGTTAATTGTATTGAAATAACCGTGTAATTTGTTTTTATTTTCGACTATTGTCTGGACAGATTGATACCAGAAGGTAGGGTGTGTTGTTTTGTTTTCATGTAAATACATTGAAGTCTTACGTATTTTATCTATTTTCAAACATTTCATCGAGATAAAAAGCTCTTTGGTAGAACAATTTAAAATCAGTAGCACACTTTGAGGGGACAACAAAGAGAATTTTTAACGAACTTGACTGGCTATACAATGCTTGCACGGTTGGTGTGGGAAATGTTTAGAACCGACAAATAAATTCGGGCTCAGGCATTTTAATAGTTTGGAATTTTTTTTTCTAACATTATGTAATCGATAAATTGATATATTTGTGGTTGAAGCCTCTGCTCACGTACATATTTACATTTAATATATAAAATGTTAAATAAGATGTTACACAGGCTTAAACACATGTCGTATGCCTAACCCTAGATTATAAGCGCTGAAAAGAGTTGAATGATATCCCAGAAACGTTTAGGAGGGTCGGTAAGTCACCGTGATAGGTAGTCGATTGCTGAATAGAGGTGACCATTATTACAAGTGAGGTCTAGATGGAAGCGATAATTTAGTCAGGTTTCACGATGATATATAACAATTCTCCGAACAAAATTTATTTTTAGATTTTATATCCTAGAAAAATAAGGATATCTGAAAGGATTGTAAATGCGTCAAATAAATCCGAAATTAAAGTCGAAACAGCTCGTAGAACAGTTCACTTTGCCAAATGTACAGGGTTATTTTTTCGTTTTTTTTAATACAACAGCAGTACTGCACACGCTTTTAACAATTACTCTACTGATATAACTATTTTAGTATAAAAGGTCCATGTTTCACATACAAAGAAATATTTTGCATGTAAATACCATAGAGTACTTTGAAGATGCAAGGGAACATTTCTCATTTTATGTAGAACTTCAAAAGTCTCCGAAGGACGCCTTCTATTTAAGTTGGGATATAATACTACGGGGAGATAACTCTGTAAAATCAGCTTAACGTTTTAATCACGTTGTACTGTCAAGAAAATATCATGCTTTGCAATTATCAAAATTAGTGTTTGTCAACTGCTATATATCCAACCATTTTGTTTTAGGGAAGGTAATTGGTCTAGGTTAGAATTTTTTTATATTTAAGGCAAGAGGTTGGTTACAACCTTTAAAATGTTCTACAAGAACTATCACGACAGATTTATGACATGATGTTCAGCAACCAAAATTCGATCAACCAATCATTGTATTGAGTCCTTTGAAACTTGCATACAACATATTTTTTATCCATTGATTTTTTTTTCAATTAAAAAAATGATTTGACTTTGTTTGTTATCAAAACAACTGTTAAGTTTATATAAAAGGTTAAGGTTTTAAATGGTAGGGGTTAAAACTGATTATGATATTGGAATAAGTTCCTTATAAATATGGTGTGCTCCTATTAAGGCGGTAATATGCTTTTAGGATAGTGTATTTCTATGTTCACCAGTGGTGAAGTACAGTCTAACAATATGTTATTGTTTTATGTTGTACTTTTTTCATGTGAATAATGATTTTTATAAATTGAAATGATAAATTGATTCAGAATTTATATTAACGTACAAAATAACAACTGTTTCTTTTTTTTAGATTGGATTGGTATGTTTCTTACCTGCAGTGACCTAGACAGACATTAATGATGCCGTTTCTTTTGAATTTATCTTCAATAAAATTAAAAATGTGCTGCACATTCTCCGGTTAGCTGATACCTAACAAAGGTGTTAAAAGTTAATTTAGTAATTAATTCATGCTCCTCTGAATTTATTTCTTAATTGAAACATAGGAGCATTAAACTACATCCGACTTCAAACAACGGTATATATATTTGTTAAAGCATCACGTTTTTTTTTTTTGCTGCTACTATTTCATTTTGGGACACCAACATGTAGACCAGGATTTGCATTACCTTCCGGAGCACATGAGATCATCCAAATTTTTTGTAGGGGTTCGAGTGTTTTATCACATAAGCAAAACGACGGATGCCACATGTGAAGCAGGAGCTGCCTACCCTTCCGGAGCACCTGAGATCACCCCTAGTTTTTGGTGGGGTTCGTGTTATTCTTTAGTTTTCTATGTTGTGTCATCTGTACTATTGTTTGTCTGTTTGTCGTTTTCATTTTTAGCCATGGCGTTGTCAGTTTGTCTTAGAATTATGAATTTGACTGTCCCTTTGGTATCTTTCGTCCCTCCGTTACATTGTATCTATGTTTCTTTGTCATAATCAAACGTATCAACGACGATAATTGAGGTTATAGGTCTTAAGGTTTGTGTTGATCTTCAATATTTCATAATTTGATAGTTTTTTAGAAGGAGCACTGTGATATTTTTTAACATATAGTTTCAATCAACTTTTGATAGAATAAATGTCAGCACGATGCGATTTACAGATAAGAGGTAAACAATCTTCATGAATCGCATGTTTCAGTATTCATTGATCGCATGTTTTAATCTACAGGTATCACATATTTCAATCTACATGTATTGCAAATGTATAGCATGTTTCATTTTTAATGAATTTCATTCTTTATTGAACCTGTATCGCGTGTTTCATCCTACATGCATGTCATGTTTAATTCTTCGTGTATCGCATGCTTTACTGTACTTGTATCGCATGTTTCACTTCACATGTATGTCATGTTTCACTCTCAATGTATCGCATGATTCACTCTTCATGTATCGCATGTTTCAATCTACATGTATTGCATGTTTTAATCTATTTATATCGGATATTTCACTCTACATGTATCGCATGTTTATTCTTTATGTATCGCATACTTTACTGTACCTTTTTCGCATGTTTAACTCTACATATATCGCAAGTTTCAATCTACATGTATCTCATATTTCAATCTACAAGTATTGCATGTTTCATTCTTCATGTATAGCATGTTTACTGAACTTGTTTTGCATGATTCACTCTACATGTGGCGCATATTTAATTCTACGTGTACCGTATGTTGTAATCTACATCTATCGCTTATGTTACTTTACATGTATCGCATGTTTCATTTTTCATATATCGCATGCTTTACTCTAAATGTATCGCATAATTCACTCTTCGTGTATTGCGGGTTCACTTTACCTGTATCGCATGTTTCGCTCTACCTGTATCGCATGTTTACTCTACCTGTATCGCATGTTTCAATCTACATGGATCGCGTATTTCACTCTTCATGTTCTGCGCATGTTTCATTCTTAATGTATCGTATATTTACTGTACCTGTATCACATATTTCACTTGAACTGTTTCGCAGGTTTCACTCTCATGTATTGCTTGTTACACTCGTCATGTATCGCATGTTTCAATATATACATGGATTGCATATTCACCCTACATGTATTAGAGCATGTTTCACTCTACATGTATCACATGTTTTGCTCTACCTGTATCGCATGTTTTAATCTTGATGTATAACATGAGTCAATCTATATGTATAGCATGTTTCAATCTTCATATTGCATGTTTATCCCTACATGTTTCACATATTTCGCTCTTCCTGTATTGTTGGTTTTACTTGACATGTGTCTATGTTTTACTCGACATATATCGCATGTTTCAATATACATGGATAGCTTATTTCTTTCTTCATGTATAGCATATTTACTGTACATGTACTGCATGTTTCAATCTGCTTACAGCATATTTCGATCTAAATAAAATGCATGTTTCACACTACATGTATAGCATGTTTCAATCTACATGGTTTGCATGTTTCAATCCGCATGTTTTGTATGTTTCAATCTATTTGTATAGCATGTTTCAATCTACATGTATAGCATGTTTCAATCTACATGTATCGCATGTTTCAATCTACATGTATCACATGTTTCAATCTACATGTATCACATGTTTCACTCTACATGTATCACGTGTTTTGCTCTAAAATGCGTTGAACAAACAAAAGGTGATCATTATACAAGTCGTATCTCAACTTACGTTTAAAATGGTTACTAGAGTAGCTTGTATGTGGTAAAAGTCTCGATAATTTACTCGAGCAAGACTTCTGAAAGTAAAAATTGTTGAACTGCTTCAGGCAAACATATACTCTAAAGATGACGTTTTTTGGTGTGCTTTTAAATTGCTATACACAAGGGTCCTCCTCGCGTCCGAAAATTGAAGGAAGAGGGAAACAATGATCATGATGATCAGTTTTATTTTATTGGAAAACGATTCAATAAATCTAGCAAAACAATGTGTAAATAAAAATATTTAAGCAACATATGTTAAATTTTATCACATCTTGGAAGATGTATCAATGTATACATGTACTATTGATAATCAATTAAAATAGATCAACCACCTAAAAGGTTGTGGCCAACAAGGAATTTACAATTCTGTTTGATCATCTTTGTAAGGGAGAATAAGGTTTAATGTATTGGAAAAAACGTTTCTTAATTTTTTTGTCTTTTGTCAGGACAATAAGATACCAAAAAAAAAGGGTTAGGATGTGTTGTTTTCATGTTAATGAATTTAATTCTAACATATACTGAACGACTTTAGAAATGCAACACGACGACAATAAGATACACCAAAAAAGGTTAGGATGTGTTGTTTTATGTTAATAAATTGAAGTCTTACATATACTGAACGACTTTAGAAATGCAACACTAGATGGTTCTGTTAAAATCCTATTTTTAGATAAGCAAATTTAAGTCAGCAAACTTATGAACAGAAAGTTCTTTCATTACTTAAATGTTTAAAATAAATGTCAGTTCGAAAGTTGAATTGTTTACGTCGTTTTCAATGTTCAAATATTGTGGTTTACACTGAATTCCTGGTTTTCCCCTTATCAATGAACTTGCATTAGTCACGGTCAAAAGCAATCACTGCCTGTAACAAACGCAAAAATGAGTGTCAGATAGGTCAACCGTTTCTGTTTGGCACGTTTGGGATTCTGTTTTGCACCTTCTGATTTTGCCCTTGTTTTATCCATTATAACTGGTTTTTGGCAATTATGTGGTTGCAACTTTTAGGCTTAATTTTTTTTTCTTCATTCAATTCTTTATGTATCGCATACTTTACTGTACCTTTTTCGCATGTTTAACTCTACATATATCGCAAGTTTCAATCTACATGTATCTCATATTTCAATCTACAAGTATCGCATATTTTAATCTACATGTATCGCATGTTTCATTCTTCATGTATAGCATTTTTACTGAACCTATTTTGCATGATTCACTCTACATGTGGCGCATATTTCATTCTACGTGTACCGTGTGTTTCAATCTACATCTATCGCTCATGTTACTTTACATGTATCGCATGTTTCATTTTTCATATATCGCATGCTTTACTCTATATGTATCGCATGTTTCACTCTTCGTGTATTGCGTGTTTCGCTTTACCTGTATCGCATGTTTCGCTCTACCTGTATTGCAAGCTTCTGTTAAATTTTGGTAAAAATCCAGGCTAGTTTAAGAATCTAAAAAATGTTTTTAAAACTTTAACTGCAGACTGTATGCAATGTTTACTGGAAGCAAAACTAAGTCCATTTCAAACATGTATAAGTAATATACAGGAAAAAATGACATGCCAGCTAAAGACTTCAATTAAACTGACTGAAAGACAAGCATAAATAGTACGTGTAGGAAGATCAAACATGATTTGGTAAAAAAAAAATCAACAAAAGGAGTGGTGCGTTTTTAAAGTCGGTCAGTATATACAATCTATTTCCAAACGGTTAATAGGGATTTAGTTCTCTATTGAAGAATGGGTATCAATTCAAGCAATATTCAAATTTTGAGTTTGTAATGTTTAGAACTGACACATGAATTCGGGTATTGTCATTTCAATAGCTATAACGTGTGGCCGTTGGAATAATGCTTCTAACATTACGTAATCGATGAATGGAGATTTTCACATACATTTACATGTTTACATATACTTACACGGTTTAACACATGTCTCTGTCTATCTCTAGTTTCACTTTACCTTAAAATGCAAAACTACGACTCTTTGAGTTATATTTGTATTCATCGGATATGGTAGAGTGGTCTAGAGCGCTTGACATGAGGATAGGCAAATTAGCTATTATTTAAAAATTATGTGAGTTCAAATCCAGTTAACGGACAAAGTAATTGTACGGCTTTTAGCATGAATCCTACTACAAAAAAAAACATACAGTTGGATTTATTTTTATCTTTCTAATCAAAATATTTACTTCATCACGTTTTATAAAGATACAATCAAACCTTGTTTCAAGAGGTCACTCGGTTTCTCATTTATCTTTGGGTTTTGAACACCTTTTTTCCCCTGGTAGATACAAGAAAATGAAATGACCGTTGCTTATAGCTAAATATTATAGTTTGTAAGAATGTGGTGACATATCACGGCATTAGTTTAGAGGCCGCTGCACAAAATTGAATGATATTGGGGAAACATGAATCAAGATGATGTTTTTCATTTATCGGAACTTAATTCCTTTCCAAATATTCACCACTGTCCTTCCTTTTATTATGTTCGCACTGTTTAATCCTGACCTTCACATTTTTCAAGATTATTTACATTGTAAAATCGCCATCTTGGTTTCTATGAGGATCCCTTATACCATAACCTTACTATCTGGTAATATCATTGAAATTGATGATACAATTTCCCGCGCTTTTTACAAAAAGATGACAAAAGCTCCGAGAGACACAAACAAATGGAGATCACGTAGAACTCCACGGCAACACTTCCGGTAATAACAATGTCGGATTCCACCATACAAAATAATCTTGGATTATGTGAAGGTCAGGATTATACAGTGCAAACACAATAAAAGGTAGGACAATAGTGGATATTTGGACAGGAATTTTTCTTCCGCTAATTGAAAAACATGATCTTTAGTAGACGCGGTCGATATTTGATAACATTTTGACAAAAAACATGGTGCCAATTTTACGTGACGGAGACTATAAGGAGCTTCCATGTTAACTTGCTGAAATGAGTAAATATGCGAATAATGCAATAGAATAGAATAGAAAATAAAACAAAACAAAACCTACCTCAAAAATCAGTTTTAAAACAATATCATACGAATTCCGATGATTCACAGAACACTTTCAGCTTTAACGGTTTCATTTGTATGACGTCATGTTTTGAAATGACTTAAATGCGCCAAAAAGATTGATATACTTTCGCGGAATTTTATTTTCTTTTATTTTGTTGATTTCTCCGAGCTCTTTTGCGTTAATTCTTTTTATTATGAATACGAATACGAATAAAAGTTGTTTTCCCTTTTTTTAAATGCACTTTTTTAAACACTTAAATCGGCAAAGAGTCTGCAAATAGGTTCCAATACATAAAGATTTACGTAAGAGGTTTATTGTAACAACCATTATTATCTGAGTCTGTGCTAAGTATATTTTATCGAGAATTTTATCACAGTGTTGTTTACAAAGCTTAAGAAGCACGTCATATTATAATTATATACTAAATTTACAATCAGTGTATTAGTATAATATAATTGAATGACGCCTCTGTTGTGCTCTTTCGATAAATATTTAAAAATCATCAAGCAAAGGCTTTCAGACAAACAAAAGGTAAGTAATACAAAACCCTTGGTAAAATAATATGACTTGGACAGTGTTTATGGAGTATGTTGCCAAAGAGGCATCTATACACCGGATACCCTAAAAGAACATGTAATTTAAAACACAATTGTCAGTCATTTATCAGATAGAATAAGTTATGTTTTCATATTACGAAACTACCAATAAAATAGAAATATCATGTTGATGTCTTTTTTTAGAATGAAGGCATCGACCATATAATTGTTATCGAGGGTACTGTTTCTTTGACAAATAGTGTTTTTTTGCAATTGAAGAACTCGTCTTTTTTATCCACGATGCACCTTTTTGTGAAATACTATTCTTTGTTTATAATGATGCCCCCCTCAACTTACATAAAAGATGAATAGAGAGTGCAGCAGAAGGTCAAGCTACAGTAAATGGGCTATGTCACAGATTCCAGTAAAATTTGGCATACAGCTCTGGTTCGATAAACTTCAACTGAATATCGAAAAAAATAGTGTATCTCAATTATCATTTGCAATATTACTGATTGAATTCTTACGAAATGGGTGAACATGTGTATAGAAAGCAGATGAAATCGGCGAAAACCCTTCGAAAATTTGTCTTAAAATCGACAAATCTCTAATTCTACTACATAGATTTTTCTTAAAAAACTATATGTCGTTGATACATAAATTTCCGTTATAATGATGCAAAATAAAGATAGGATCACCGACTTCGTATTAACGTCGTATCAAAGTTGCGTTCTTTGTGAAAAAACCAACAAAATCGTCGAAATAATCGTAACGTTATCGCGTTACAGGCCGTAAAATGTTAATTTTTGACGTTTTTCACTACCAACAAGGTAACAAATTGATTACTAGACAAAAAAACGAAGTCGGTGACCCTATGATTATTTTATATCATTAAAACAGAAATTTATGTGTCAATAATATATAGTTTGTTAAGAAAAATCTATGGAGTAGAATTAGAGGTTTGGCGATTTTAAGACAAATGTTAGAAGGTTTTTCGCCGATTTTATGTGCTTTCTATACAAATATTCACCCATATTAAAAAAAAAAATCCGCAATTTTTCAGATAATAAAAGTGATAAATGCATTAATTTTTCGATTTTCAGTTGTAGTTCAACGAGCCAATGTTGTATGCAAATATTTAGCAAAATCTGCGACATAGCACATTTACTGTTTTTTTGAAGAATTTGTGAACAAGACTTTATTACTGCCAGCTTTCCCTATTTGAATATTTTCTAAAATGCCTAAAACCTGTTTAATACTGTTTTGATAACATATTGAAAGCATATCAGAATACTGTAAATGTAATATTTAGTAGTCAATCATTATAACATTCAAGATTATATAAAGTATCCAATCAAACCTCTGTCTCCAGTCTACATCTTAATCTATGTCTATTTGTAAAAAAAAAGTTCACATTTTCTACCTCAAAAAGTCAGTCTTTAATTCTTGACACAACAGTATCATATGTTACCATATATTTGACGCAATTTAGCTAATAAACAAACAAGACGTATTCAAACATAGCCTATTTGAATAGTTGTATGTATGCAAATACCATTCTGAGATAAGAATTCACTTATAATGTTGTAGAGATGACTGCTTACATCTGATATTTGCAAAACTTCTAAGCACAGTTGATATTTATTATATAAAGAACTTTAAAATTATAAGATAGAAATTAGATAAAATTATTTGTTCTATGACCAGGGAGGCAATTTTATGTTCTTCACCCCTGTGGCCTCAAGTTTCCTACATTATTCTAATGTTTCTATCAAAATAGAATATTAAGTACATATTCAGGATATAACACACTATTGTAAGTTTTGTTGAGATATTATTGTATTTTTAGCTATATTTGTAGTTTGCCGTGGTGACAAAAGAGCAAATGTAGGTGTTACAGCTTACTTTTGGGTTATACATGTAATTGGGACAAACCAGCCCTTAAATAATATTCAGGAAGGATCTATGAGTTTCAATGACTGCGAAGATTGAATATAAACACTTCTTATCAATTTAGTTTACATAAATGCAAATATTGTGAATTAATTTTATATTCAGGACTTTAAGTAGACTATGCATACTGTAAACTGTGAAGTTATGCAGATAATGACCATATTTAAGGCCCAGGATTCTATAAATCTTCATGAAATATTTATAAAACTTAATATTTGAGTTTATTTCTTTAAAATTTGTAAGATAAAACATATTTGGTTAAATTCTGTGTGTCCTCTTTTTTACCCAATCTAGGTTGCATTTCTTTTAATATTGACAGTGCAATTTCCCATAGGAACTTCCTTTACAGCTCAAACTGTACGCCTTTTACTAAAACATTTTGAAAAAAAATCTTTATCTGGAACTGAAAATTCATGTGCACTACATTTGTTTTCAAAGGTCAAAATATAGGGGTGTGCGGCATTTTTAAACATTGATATGCCCTGAACTTTTCAGAGTTTAAACTAACATGTATTTCCTTAACTAGCCATACCTGGACTGTAGGCTTACCATAGATTTAATATAAACAATATACACATGTATATTCACTGGTAATATTCCCAAGTTGTTTCTCTCTGAGATGCAACACATGAAGCATAACTGGAAACAAGTATGTAAACAAAACTAATTTTCTATGAATATTCTAGACCTCTCTGAACGAGGCGTGGTTTAAGAAATAAATGTATTTACAAAGTGCAACCTACAAAGTATTTCTAAATTACAATACGTCTGAAATAAAAGTTAAAAAAATTCATGTACACAATTATGTATATCAGAATTTCGCGTGTATTTTAGTCCATCTCATTGATTATAGAGTAGAACTCTGATGGTCACAAACCCGATATAAAATCAACATCAATCCCCCAAAAAAATCCCAATGACGTCGGTCACATAGAATTTGTAATTTGTGTATAATTGTTTTATTCCATGTTATTGATGAAAAAAAAATGGATAAACGTTTTTACATGTACAAAAATAATTTTTTTTTGTGAATCGAATCAGTATACGAAAATGTTCACCTTTTTTCACTTGCAATGTTGACATTCTTTTCCTTTTTTTAATGGCTGAACACGGTTACATGGAAGGTCACAGTAAAACCGATTTAATGTTGTAGAATCATTCATTTGCAAGCAGATAACTCATAACCAATATTTATTTGTTTACTTTGACAATATTTTTTTTTCATATATCGTAGCTATTGTCCCATTTGAAGTATAAACACTATCAATATTAATTTTAATTTATATCAGCTTTGTGTGCTAGTGCTACTTATATTTAGACTTGTGCTAGTACATTGGAACGTTATGCACAGGAAGACAACGCCACACAAAACTAACACACTGTATTTCTTAAATAATGATCTACAGTAATATGAGTAATAACAATAGACTGAGAAAGAGAATAGGGTTATTAAATTCATTTTTTTAAAAGTGTAATATTTCAAAATTTCAATCTCATCTTTTTCAGTAGAAACTTTTAATTTATAATTCAATTTTTCAAACTGGTGTTCTTTTTATAAATCTGTTCTTTCCATAATAATAATTTTAAACTGTTTGAAAATATGTCAGATGTCTTTGTCTTCTTCTATTTTTTAACAATTTTGTGTATATTTTGTTCGTCAATACATGTACGCCATTCAGACCAAAATAATAATACTTTCATTGACACATTATCTACATTTTATACATTGTTATAATCCAAGTGTGAACTATATGTATAATTACCAGGATACATGTTTTAGAAGTATTATGAAATGCAGCAAGCTAGAAGCGAAGCAGACACTAGACGAAATCCCGGATTTGAATAGGTATGCAAATGTTATGTAAATGTATTCAGAGACCGACATTTACATATATTTATAAACCACTGCTTTTAGTTTATATAGTATTTGCATGTAGTAAATATTAACATTTATTGTGCTTTACCCTCCTATGGGCGGTTATGAGAGACCGCGGTTTATAAAATATATTAACACCTCATCAAACAATTTTAAAGTTTAGAATTTATATATATTTATGACCATCTCAAAACTTTCACAAACTTATGTATTTGTATACCTCTGCAAATGAAAAATTTTATTGGGGTTATAAAGAGTAAGGTGCATCTACATTTTCCTGGTATGTAAACCAATTCAAAACGGAAACTTTATAGAGATGTGTAAAGCATCATTTCCTCTAATATGCGGAGACCTGTCAAATGTATTGTAAAGGAATATTTTTGTTTGTCTTTATAGTCGGCTTAAATGCATGTCAGATCAGAACGTATCAAAAGTCTTTGAACATAGTCTTAAATGTATGGTAAATACATAGATTTGCAGACAATTTGTTTAATGAAGAAATGTGGTCAAATGATAATACCAATGTCATGTGTAAATATATTGGGCATATGTAACTTTGAATACATATGCAAAGATATGGCAAAGAAAGATATTTCAGACAGCTAGAAATGTATGAGTAATTGTATTGGGCACATGTTACTTTGAATGTGTATGCAAAGATATGATAAAGAAAGATATTTAACACAGCTAGAAATGTATGGTAAATAGTTATATTTGCATTTAATTTGCTTATATATTTTAAACGTGCAGATAAAATTGACAAATATTGCCATAGCTCTACTTGTCAAGTAATGTCATGACGAATATAGCTGCTTTTGGGATTGGTTTTGACATATTGGTATGCTCATTTATTATTCATATATTTTTATAATTTCGTTTTGAAAATAAAAAAAAAATCGGTTCGACAAAATCGGTTCTTGGTCTCTTCTCTGTTTGATGTACTGCGTAAATTTCTTTATCCATCAAAATTTTGTATTCTCAGGAAGTAATGATGGTTAATTCGCATGGCATAAAACTAATGGAATTGCACGAACTACAAAAACTGGAAAGGAATACACATATGAAAAATCCACAAACAATACTAGATATACGGCCTCAGTATAAATTTAAATTTTAAAATCAGTAGCACTCGGAATGTTATCAAACGATTTATCATTTGTTTGTATAAAGTCCAAGTTTCTGAAATAGTATAGAAATATTCCTTTATCGGTATATTATTTGCCACCAAATATTTGACACAAAAAACTTCTTGAGCGCATGTTTGTTTTTTTAAGAATCGGCTTGTTTGTACACACACACACACACACCAACACACACATACATGTCTAAGGTGTCAAGTGGGGACACCTGCTACAACACGATCAAATGGGGACTTTTTATGTGTAGGTCTTGTGTTTAATTTGATATCAGATCTGCTTACAAAAGAACTTATTATAATCGCACGTTACAGTTAGTAGCTGAGAAATGCCATTTGAATGACATAAATTAAGTGAACTAAATGGGGACACACAAATTGAACACCCATGTATGACATCAGCTTTCAAAATGGGGACGATTCATGGCATTTCTTTCGTGAATTAATTGGGGACACACAGTATGATATGAGATTTCTAAATGAGGACTTTTTGTCTTATCAAAGATATCTAAGTGGGGACATTAGTGTGTCAATGGAATGCATCAAAATAGGATTATCTAATTAAACCATTGGTAGCGGTCTCTATTCTAATGAACTAACTAATGAAGATGACATTCTGTATACATACCTGTATTCTAGGGGTCATTTTCCTAGAACATACCTGAATTCTAGGGGTCATTTTCCTAGAACATATCAGTATCAGTGTTATATGAAAGTTATCTAGGGTTATTAAGTTCAAAAATCTCAGTTAGAGTGTTTCAAAACGTTCCCTACTGATAAAAACCTCGAACTTATGTTCAGTAATGTAGAAATGTTTGCTGGTCAGTAGACATTTGTGGAAACCAGGTCTTTCTATGATTACACTTAAGACTGACGATTACAGGGGACACAAACAAGGGGTCATCTCAAAATACAAAAACATACAAACACTACAGATACAAAATAACAAAATGGTCACAAATGGTGTCTTCTATTAAAAAAGAAGAAGATGAAAGCAACACGTTAAAATTTCATGTGTCCGAAGCGCTTTTCCGAATTTACAACCAAGACCGCACACAGCCGAATATTTGAAGACAAGGATTTATAAAGACCGAAGGTGTAGATAGATGTATGGTATATATTTTATCAGCAGGAACAATAGATTTTCCCCGCGAAAAAAGGTACTTTAAAGGGGCACTAGCTGTCAAGTTCATGGTCACCGATTTGACTCAAATTCTCATATTTGATTTATAACAATGTAAAACATTTATTCAGACTACCAAAAGTCTAAAATAAAGTTTACAGAGCATGGGGGAGATAAAATATAGGTTCGTTTCGTGTGTATTTTAGTCCAGACGCCATCTAATTAACTCTAGATTTGTCCTCAGATGACCATATAAGCGATGTAAACATAAATACAGATATGAATAGATTAAACCAACACGTGCAATTGGATTTTTATAGGTCTGTTTGATTTAGTTATATAGATTAAAAATAGAAGTTTCTCATTGCTTTTAACCGTATAAGAATGATTTTATGTGCATCGAATTGGTAATCAAATGATTTACCGTAGTTTCACTTTCATTGTTGACATTCTTTTTCTTTAAATAACCAGTACACGTACAATGCATGCGTTGTCAATCTCTAGCTAGGGGTTAAATTGAAGTTCACATGAATACGGATTTAAAGAGATCGACTCATTCACTTGCAAGGAAAACCTAATTATCAATGTTTCTTAGCGTAATTCGACAAAATTAAACCTTTTTGGCTGCAAAAAGCGAATTATTATTTCACTATTTCACTTTCATTATTGATTGAACAAAAAAAATCAAACTTTAGATTTTTTATATATCTCGAAGCTAATGCCCCTTTAAATGCAATCGTTAGTATACAAAAACCAGCAAAGATGTTGTTCAAAGGATATTCTACAAACTGTTTTATTTGAAATAGTAATGTTGGTGTCGTTTTTGTAATGCACGATTAACTTCGTATCTTCAACTGTTGCCTTGCCGACTTGAATAGATTGAGATTTTTTTTTTCAATTTTTTCTCGCCTGCTAAACTTTTGCATTTTTATCCCTAAGAATCAATTAAATAGATTTGCGTATAAACTTTGTGTTGAAATGAACGTCCTAATAGTTATAGATCACGGGCTGTTTCTTTGGTTTGATCACCCCTTTTCTTGACGTTCAATGCTTTTGAATAGGGACATATGTTGGACCCCCCTTTTTCCCCATAAGATCTATGTTATATGAACGTTATCTAGGGTTCATATCCCTTTTAAAACACAAGACCTGTGTTATAGGAATGTTATCTAGGGTTCATATCCCTTGTAAAACACAAGACATGTGTTATAGTAATGTTGTCTAGGGTTCATATCCCTAATAAGACACAAGACCTGTGTTATAGGAATGTTATCTAGGGTTCATATCCCATGTAAAACACAAGACATGTGTTATAGGAATGTTATCTAGGGTTCATATCCCTAATAAAACACAAGACCTGTGTTATAGGAATGTTATATAGGGTTCATATCCCTTGTAAAACACAAGACCTGTGTTATAGGAATGTTATCGAGGGTTCATATCTCTTGTAAGACAGAAGACCTATGTTAAAGGAATGTTATCTAGAGTTCATATCTCTTGTAAAACACACAACCTGTGTTATAGGAATGTTATCGAGGGTTCATATCTCTTGTAAGACACAAGACCTGTGTTATAGGAATGTTATCTATGGTTCATATACCTTGTAAAACAGAAGACCTGTGTTATAGGAATGTTATCTTAGGTTCATATCACTTGTAAAACACAAGACCTGTGTTATAGGAATGTTATATAGGGTTTATATTTCTTGTAAAACATAAACCTGTGTTATAGAAATGTTATCTAGGGTTCATCCAAGACCTGTGTTATAGGAATGTTATCTAGGGTTCATATCTCTTGTAAGACACAAGACCTGTGTTATAGGAATGTTATCAAGGGTTCATACTCCTTGTAAAACACAAGACCTGTGTTATAGGAATGTTATCTAGGGTTCATATCCCTTTTAAAACACAAGACCTGTGTTATAGGAATGTTATCTAGGGTTCATACTCCTTGTAAGACACAAGACCTGTGTTATAGGAATGTTATCTAGGATTCATACTCCTTGTAAAACACAAGACCTGTGTTATAGGTATGTTATATAGGGTTCATATCCCTTGTAAAACACAAGACCTGTGTTATAAGAATGTTATCTAGGGTTCAAACTCCTTGTAAAACACAAGACCTGTGTTATAGGAATGTTATCTAGGGTTCATATCCATTATAAAACACAAGACCTGTATTATAGGAATGTTATATGGGGTTCATATCCCTTGTAAAACACAAGACCTGTGTTATAGGAACGTTATCTAGGGTTTATATCCCATGTAAAACAGAAGACCTGTGTTATATGAATGTTATCTAGGGTTCATATCTCTCGTAAAACACAGAACCTGTGTTAAAGGAATGTTATCTAGGGTTCATATCTCTTGTAAGACACAAGACCTGTGTTATAAGAATGTTATCTAGGGTTCATATACCTTCTAAAACAGAAGACCTATGTTATAGGAATGTTATCTAGGGTTCATATCCCTTGAAAAACACAAGACCTATGTTATAGGAATGTTATATGGGGTTCATATCTCTTGTAAATCACAAGACCTGTGTTATAGGAATGTTATCTAGGGATCATATCTCTTGTAAAACACAAGACCTGTGTTATAGGAACGTTATCTTGGGTTCATATCACTTGTAAAACACAAGACCTGTGTTATAGGAATGTTATCTAGAGTTTATATTTCTTGTAAAACATAAGACCTGTGTTATAGGGATGTTATCTAGGGTTCATATGGCTTGTAAAACACAAGACCTGTGTTATAGAAATATTATCTAGGGTTCATCCAAGACCTGTGTTATAGGAATGTTATCTAGGGTTCATATCTCTTGTAAGACACAAGACCTGTGTTATAGGAATGTTATCAAGGGTTCATACTCCTTGTAAAACACAAGACCTGTGTTATAGGAATGTTATCTAGGGTTCATATCCATTGTAAAACACAAGACCTGTATTATAGGAATGTTATATGGGGTTCATATCCCTTGTAAAACACAAGACCTGTTATATAGGAATATGTTATCTAGGGTTCATATCCCTTCTAAAACACAAGACCAGTGTTATAGGAATGTTATCTAGGATTCATACTCCTTGTAAAACACAAGACCTGTGTTATAGGAATATTATCTAGGGTTCATATCCCTTGTAAAACACAAGACCTGTGTTATAGAAATGTTATCTAGGGTTCATGATACTCCTTGTAAAACACAAGACCTGTGTTATATGAATGTTATCTAGATTTCATATCCATTGTAAAACACAAGACCTGTATTATAGGAATGTTATATGGGGTTCATATCCCTTGTAAAACACAAGACCTGTGTTATAAGGATGTTATCTAAGGGTTCATATCTCTTGTTAAACACAAGACCTGTGTTACATGAATGTTATCTAGGGTTCATATCTCTTGTAAAATCCAAGACCTGTGTTATAGGGATGTTATCTAGGGTTCAGATCCCTTGTAAAACACAAGACCTGTGTTATAGAAATGTTATCTAGGGTTCTTATCTCTTGTAAAACACAAGACCTGTGTTATAGGAACGTTATCTAGGGTTCATATCAGCTGTAAAACACAAGACCTGTGTTATAGGAATGTTATCTAGGGTTCATATACCTTGTAAAACACAAGACATGTTTTATAGGAATGTTATCTAGGGTTCATATCCATTGTAAAACACAAAACCTGTGTTAAATCAATGTTATCTCGGGTTCATATCTCTTGTAAAACACAAGACCTGTGTTATAGGAATGTTATCTAGGGTTCATATCAGTTGTAAAACACAAGACCTGTGTTATAGGAATGTTATCAAGGGTTCATACTCCTTGTAAAACACAAGACCTGTGTTATAGGAATGTTATCTAGGGTTCATATCCATTGTAAAACACAAGACCTGTATTATAGGAATGTTATATGGGGTTCATATCCCTTGTAAAACACAAGACCTGTTATATAGGAATATGTTATCTAGGGTTCATATCCCTTCTAAAACACAAGACCAGTGTTATAGGAATGTTATCTAGGATTCATACTCCTTGTAAAACACAAGACCTGTGTTATAGGAATATTATCTAGGGTTCATATCCCTTGTAAAACACAAGACCTGTGTTATAGAAATGTTATCTAGGGTTCATGATACTCCTTGTAAAACACAAGACCTGTGTTATATGAATGTTATCTAGATTTCATATCCATTGTAAAACACAAGACCTGTATTATAGGAATGTTATATGGGGTTCATATCCCTTGTAAAACACAAGACCTGTGTTATAAGGATGTTATCTAAGGGTTCATATCTCTTGTTAAACACAAGACCTGTGTTACATGAATGTTATCTAGGGTTCATATCTCTTGTAAAATCCAAGACCTGTGTTATAGGGATGTTATCTAGGGTTCAGATCCCTTGTAAAACACAAGACCTGTGTTATAGAAATGTTATCTAGGGTTCTTATCTCTTGTAAAACACAAGACCTGTGTTATAGGAACGTTATCTAGGGTTCATATCAGCTGTAAAACACAAGACCTGTGTTATAGGAATGTTATCTAGGGTTCATATACCTTGTAAAACACAAGACATGTTTTATAGGAATGTTATCTAGGGTTCATATCCATTGTAAAACACAAAACCTGTGTTAAATCAATGTTATCTCGGGTTCATATCTCTTGTAAAACACAAGACCTGTGTTATAGGAATGTTATCTAGGGTTCATATCAGTTGTAAAACACAAGACCTGTGTTATAGGAATGTTATCTAGGGTTCATATACCTTTTAAAACATAAGACCTGTGTTATAGGGATGTTATCTAGGGTTCATATGCCTTGTAAAACACAAGTCCTGTGTTATAGGAAGGTTATCTAGGGTTCATATCTCTTGTAAAATCCTAGACCTGTGTTATAGGAATGTTATTTAGGGTGCATATCTCTTGTAAAACACAAGACCTGTGTTATAGGAATGTTATCTAAGGTTCATATGCCTTTTAAAACACAAGACCTGTGTTATAAGAATGTTATTTAGGGTTCATATCCCTTGTAAAACACAAGACCTGTGTTAAAGCAATGTTATCTAAGCTTCATATCTCTTGTAAAACCCAAAACCTGTGTTATAGGAATGTTATCTAGGGTTCATATATCTTGTAAAACACAGAACCTGTGTTAAAGGAATGTTATCTAGGGTTCATATCCCTAATAAAACACAAGACCTGTGTTATAGGAATGTTATCTAGGGTTCATATCCCTTGTAAAACACAAGACCTGTGTTATAGGAATGTTATATGGGGTTCATATCTCTTGTAAAACACAAGACCTGTGTTATAGGAATGTTATCTAGGGTTCATATCCCTTGTAAAACACAAGACCTGTGTTATAGGAATGTTATCTAGGGTTCATATCCCTTGTAAAACACAAGACCTGTGTTATAGGAATGTTATATGGGGTTCATATCTCTTGTAAAACACAAGACTTGTGTTATAGGAATGTTATCTAGGGTTTATATCAGTTGTAAAACACAAGACATGTGTTATAGGAATGTTATCTAGGGTTCATATCTCTTGTAAAACACAAGACCTGTGTTATAGGAATGTTATCTAGGATTCATATCCCTAATAAAACACAAGACCTGTGTTATAGGAATGTTATCTAGGGTTCATATCCCTTGTAAAACACAAGACCTGTGTTATAGGAATGTTATATGGGGTTCATATCTCTTGTAAAACACAAGACCTGTGTTATAGGAATGTTATCTAGGGTTCATATCCCTTGTAAAACACAAGACATGTGTTATAGGAATGTTATATGGGGTTCATATCTCTTGTAAAACACAAGACATGTGTTATAGGAATGTTATCTAGGGTTCATATCTCTTGTAAAACACAAGACCTGTGTTATAGGAATGTTATCTAGGATTCATATCCCTATTAAAACACCAGACCTCTGTTATAGAAATGTTATCTAGGGTTCATATCTCTTGTAAAACACAAGACCTGTGTTATAGGAACATTATCTAGGGTTCATATATCTTGTAAAACACAGAACCTGTGTTAAAGGAATGTTATCTAGGGTTCATATCCCTAATAAAACACAAGACCTGTGTTATAGGAATGTTATCTAGGGTTCATATCCCTTGTAAAACACAAGACCTGTGTTATAGGAATGTTATATGGGGTTTATATCTCTTGTAAAACACAAGACCTGTGTTATAGGAATGTTATCTTGGGTTCATATCCCTTGTAAAACACAAGACCTGTGTTATAGGAATGTTATCTAGGGTTTATATCAGTTGTAAAACACAAGACCTGTGTTATAGGAACGTTATCTAGGGTTCATATGCCTTGTAAAACACAAGACCTGTGTTATAGCAATGTTATCTAGGGTTCATATCTCTTGTAAAATCCAAGACCTGTGTAATAGGAATGTTATCTAGGGTTCATATCTCTTGTAAAACACAAGAGCTGTGTTATAGGAATGTTATCTAGGGTCCATATCCCTTGTAAAACACAAGACCTGTGTTATAGGAATGTTATCTAGGGTTCATATCTCTTGTAAAACACAAGACCTGTGTTATAGGAAAGTTATCTAGGATTCATACTCCTTGTAAAATCCAAGACCTGTGTTATAGGAATGTGTTCTAGGGTTCATATGCCTTGTAAAACACAAGACCTGTGTTATAGGAATGTTATCTGGGGTTGATATTTCTTGTAAAACACAAGACCTGTGTTATAGGAATGTTATCTAGGGTTCATATCCCTTGTAAAACTCAAGATCTGTGTTATAGGAACGTTATCTAGGGTTTATATGCCTTGTAAAACACAAGACCTGTGCTATAGGAATGTTATCTAGGGTTCATATCTCTTGTAAAACACAAGACCTGTGTTATAGGAATGTTATCTAGGGTTCATATCCCTTCTAAAACACAGGACCTGTGTTATAGGAGTGTTATGTAGGGTTCATATCGCTTGTAAAACACAAGACCTGTATTTAAGGATTGTTATCTAGGGTTCATATTCCTTTGAAAACACAGGACCTGTGTAATATGAATGTTATCTAGGGTTCATATCATTTGTAAAACACATGACCTGTGTTATAGGAACGTTATCTAGGGTTCATATCACTTGTAAAACGCAGGACCTGTGTTATAAGAATGTTATCTAGGGTTGATATCACGTGTAAAACATAAGACCTGTGTTATAAGAAGGTTATCTAGGGTTCATATCTCTTGTAAAACACAAGACCTGTGTTATATGAATGTTATCTAGGGTTCATATCTCTTGTAAAATCCAAGACCTGTGTTAAAGGGATGTTATCTAAGGGTTCATATCTCTTGTAAAACATAAGACCTGTGTTATAGGGATGTTATCTAAGGGTTCATATCTCTTGTAAAACACAAGACCTGTGTTATAGGAATGTTATCTAGGGTTCATATCCATTGTAAAACACAAGACCTGCATTATAGGAATGTGATATTGGGTTCATATCCCTTGTAAAACACAAGACCTGTGTTATAGGAATGTTATCTAGGATTCATACTCCTTGTAAAACACAAGACCTGTGTTATATGAATGTTATCTAGGGTTCATATCTCTTGTAAAATCCAAGACCTGTGTTAAGGGGATGTTATCTAAGGGTTCATATCTCTTGTAAAACATCAGACCTGTGTTATAGGGATGTTATCTAGAGTTCATATCTCTTGTAAAACACACAACCTGTGTTATAGGAATGTTATCTAGGATTCATACTCCTTGTAAAACACAAGACCTGTCTTATAGGAATGTTATATTGGGTTCATATCCCTTGTAAAACACAAGACCTGTGTTATAGGGATGTTATCTAGGATTCATACTCCTTGTAAAACACAAGACCTGTGTTATAGGGATGTTATCTAGGATTCATACTCCTTGTAAAACACAAGACCTGTGTTATAGGAATGTTATCTAGGATTCAGACTCCTTGTAAAACACAAGACCTGTGTTATAGGAATGTTATCTAGGGTTCATATCCATTCTAAAACACAAGACCTGTGTTATATGAATGTTATCTAGAGTTCATATCTCTTGTAAAACACAAGACCTGTGTTATAGGAATGTTATATGGGGTTCATATCTCTTGTAAAACACAAGACATGTGTTATAGGAATGTTATCTAGGGTTCATATCTCTTGTAAAACACAAGACCTGTGTTATAGGAATGTTATCTAGGATTCATACTCCTTGTAAAACACAAGACCTGTATTATAGGAATGTTATCTAGGGTTCATATCCATTCTAAAACACAAGACCTGTATTATAGGGATGTTATCTAGGATTCATACTCCTTGTAAAACACAAGACCTGTGTTATAGGAACGTTATCTAGGGTTCATATGCCTTGTAAAACACAAGACCTGTGTTATAGCAATGTTATCTAGGGTTCATATCTCTTGTAAAATCCAAGACCTGTGTTATAGGAATGTTATCTAGGGTTCATATCTCTTGTAAAACACAAGAGCTGTGTTATAGGAATGTTATCTAGGGTCCATATCCCTTGTAAAACACAAGACCTGTGTTATAGGAATGTTATCTAGGGTTCATATCTCTTGTAAAACACAAGACCTGTGTTATAGGAAAGTTATCTAGGATTCATACTCCTTGTAAAATCCAAGACCTGTGTTATAGGAATGTGTTCTAGGGTTCATATGCCTTGTAAAACACAAGACCTGTGTTATAGGAATGTTATCTGGGGTTGATATTTCTTGTAAAACACAAGACCTGTGTTATAGGAATGTTATCTAGGGTTCATATCCCTTGTAAAACTCAAGACCTGTGTTATAGGAACGTTATCTAGGGTTTATATGCCTTGTAAAACACAAGACCTGTGCTATAGGAATGTTATCTAGGGTTCATATCTCTTGTAAAACACAAGACCTGTGTTATAGGAATGTTATCTAGGGTTCATATCCCTTCTAAAACACAGGACCTGTGTTATAGGAATGTTATCTAGGGTTCATATCGCTTGTAAAACACAAGACCTGTATTTAAGGATTGTTATCTAGGGTTCATATTCCTTTGAAAACACAGGACCTGTGTAATATGAATGTTATCTAGGGTTCATATCACTTGTAAAACACATGACCTGTGTTATAGGAACGTTATCTAGGGTTCATATCACTTGTAAAACGCAGGACCTGTGTTATAAGAATGTTATCTAGGGTTGATATCACGTGTAAAACATAAGACCTGTGTTATAAGAAGGTTATCTAGGGTTCATATCTCTTGTAAAACACAAGACCTGTGTTATATGAATGTTATCTAGGGTTCATATCTCTTGTAAAATCCAAGACCTGTGTTAAAGGGATGTTATCTAAGGGTTCATATCTCTTGTAAAACATAAGACCTGTGTTATAGGGATGTTATCTAAGGGTTCATATCTCTTGTAAAACACAAGACCTGTGTTATAGGAATGTTATCTAGGGTTCATATCCATTGTAAAACACAAGACCTGCATTATAGGAATGTTATATTGGGTTCATATCCCTTGTAAAACACAAGACCTGTGTTATAGGAATGTTATCTAGGATTCATACTCCTTGTAAAACACAAGACCTGTGTTATATGAATGTTATCTAGGGTTCATATCTCTTGTAAAATCCAAGACCTGTGTTAAGGGGATGTTATCTAAGGGTTCATATCTCTTGTAAAACATCAGACCTGTGTTATAGGGATGTTATCTAGAGTTCATATCTCTTGTAAAACACACAACCTGTGTTATAGGAATGTTATCTAGGATTCATACTCCTTGTAAAACACAAGACCTGTGTTATAGGAATGTTATATTGGGTTCATATCCCTTGTAAAACACAAGTCCTGTGTTATAGGGATGTTATCTAGGATTCATACTCCTTGTAAAACACAAGACCTGTGTTATAGGGATGTTATCTAGGATTCATACTCCTTGTAAAACACAAGACCTGTGTTATAGGAATGTTATCTAGGATTCATACTCCTTGTAAAACACAAGACCTGTATTATAGGAATGTTATCTAGGGTTCATATCCATTCTAAAACACAAGACCTGTATTATAGGGATGTTATCTAGGATTCATACTCCTTGTAAAACACAAGACCTGTGTTATAGGAACGTTATCTAGGGTTCATATGCCTTGTAAAACACAAGACCTGTGTTATAGCAATGTTATCTAGGGTTCATATCTCTTGTAAAATCCAAGACCTGTGTTATAGGAATGTTATCTAGGGTTCATATCTCTTGTAAAACACAAGAGCTGTGTTATAGGAATGTTATCTAGGGTTCATATCCCTTGTAAAACACAAGACCTGTGTTATAGGAATGTTATCTAGGGTTCATATCTCTTGTAAAACACAAGACCTGTGTTATAGGAAAGTTATCTAGGATTCATACTCCTTGTAAAATCCAAGACCTGTGTTATAGGAATGTGTTCTAGGGTTCATATGCCTTGTAAAACACAAGACCTGTGTTATAGGAATGTTATCTGGGGTTGATATTTCTTGTAAAACACAAGACCTGTGTTATAGGAATGTTATCTAGGGTTCATATCCCTTGTAAAACTCAAGACCTGTGTTATAGGAACGTTATCTAGGGTTTATATGCCTTGTAAAACACAAGACCTGTGCTATAGGAATGTTATCTAGGGTTCATATCTCTTGTAAAACACAAGACCTGTGTTATAGGAAAGTTATCTAGGGTTCATATCCCTTCTAAAACACAGGACCTGTGTTATAGGAATGTTATCTAGGGTTCATATCGCTTGTAAAACACAAGACCTGTATTTAAGGATTGTTATCTAGGGTTCATATTCCTTTGAAAACACAGGACCTGTGTAATATGAATGTTATCTAGGGTTCATATCACTTGTAAAACACATGACCTGTGTTATAGGAACGTTATCTAGGGTTCATATCACTTGTAAAACGCAGGACCTGTGTTATAAGAATGTTATCTAGGGTTGATATCACGTGTAAAACATAAGACCTGTGTTATAAGAAGGTTATCTAGGGTTCATATCTCTTTTAAAACACTGGACCTGTGTTATAGGAATGTTATCTAGGGTTCATATCTCTTTCTTACAAAAATAAAACTGGAAATTATGCTTGACTAAGTAAAATGAAGTAAGGACACGTATGCTTGTTTAAGTAACATCACTTTGGGTCACACATGATAGATCCTTACTAAATGAGGACTTTTTTGTGGAAAATTTGAGAAATCCTCAATCTTTTTTTGTACGTTTTGAATAGGTATAGCACTGAAAAAAGGTCAATTCAAAGCTTAAACAAACATGATCCAAACAACATACTTTTTTCAAATCAACTAGTGCTATCTATATATATATGTAGATTTTCTGGGGTTCATATCTTTTGTAAAACACAAGACATGGTGATAGAAGTTTTGTCTAGGGTTCATAACACTTTAAAAACACAAGATCTGTGTTATAGGAATGTTATCTAGGGTTCATATCTCTTATAAAACACAGAACCTGTGTTATAGAAATGTTATCTAGGGTTCATATCTCTTGTAAGACACAAGACCTGTGTTATAGGAATGTTGTCTAGGGTTCATATCCCTAATAAAACAAAAAAAAACTGTGTTATAGGAATGTTAACTAGGGTTCATATACCTTGTAAATTAGAAGACCTATGTTATAGGAATGTTATCTAGAGTTCATACAGTGGAGATCACTTCTAACCTCTCATTAGAACTGTCAGAATAATCTGTCATAGAACTGTTCTAACCTGTCCTAGAACAGTTCTAGCTAGAACAGTTCTACCCTAGAACTGTTCTAGGTAGAACTGTCAGGATCAGTTCTAGGTAGAACTGACTAAATCAGTTCTAGGTTGAACTGTCAGGATCAGTTCTAGGGTAGAACTGTCCAAATCAGTTCTAACCGTAGAACTGTCAGCAGAACTGACTAAATCAGTCAGGACTGTAGAACAGTTCTAAATGACGTCACTGCAGTAAGGACACATTAGAATTTAGAAGAAATAAATCACTTCCAATTACTTTGCTATATAATAGCAGATTTTCTATATTTTTTACTGATCAAACGTTACATGAACAAATATCGAAGTGAATAGGAGGTTATCCAACTCATCGGGGAAATATTTTTATAAGATTGCATAGGAAACATCATTGTTTACGTTTCTTCGTTCCTCGTTTTTAACAGTCTCTTCATAAAACTCTGCATTAATTCATGGAAGTTTAATCTTGTTTGCCTTGGATTTACATTCATGATTTAAGATTCTGTTTTGACAAATGTTCAAACGAAAATTGTACAGTGGATGAATTATGGGATATTTTAATGAAAAAAGTGTTGTTAAACGTAAAAAAAACTATGTAGACTTCCGGTTCCTGTGATGTAGGCTACATTTGCATTATCTCGTAGATAATCTGGGAGCCTGGAAGTTGGAACGACAGAAAAATATACTCAATGTGAACATGAATGAAACATTTGCCACTGGACTTTAGGCTACCAACAAAACCAATCATTTTCCTCCTTCAAATTATTCCAAGAAGAAAACTTCTCATACATGTAGTACTTTTATTTTAAAATAAAGTAGATGAATCAGTCATGTGAGTGTTGGATGATGCCGTTAAATAGTTTTGTTTAAAAAAAACCCATCATGAACTATACTGACTTAAAAAGTCATTTTTGTGAGGATTTATTATTTAATAATTTAATTTTGGATGTAACGGGTCTTCTGATTGGCTGACATTATTTTGTTCTCAGCCCATATAAAAAAGTAAGGCATGTGACCGTATCGTCATCAACATTTTTTCATGGTTTGCCAAGGTTTAAATTGGAATTTAGAATTAAATTATAAGAAATGACTAATATTTTTTTCTGTCTATTCGAAATAACATAAAAAAATGTGGTGCATGCACACTGTTAAAAAACCTACTACTCAAGTTATTCAGTGTGCACCAAATTTTTTATTTTATTTCTTCATAGACAGAAAAAATATTACAGTCATTCCTTAAATAACAATATTATCGATACAGAGAGGAAATAATGGCGCACTCAATCGATTTTGAAATTTGGTATCATCTTTATCATGCAATATCTATCCTGACATAGAAATATTATTGGTTTACAATGAGGCCATACATGTATTTATTTTAATACATGATAAAGTATATATGGTTGATGCGGTCAAATAATGTTGTTATTAAAACAACTCAGTCTGATACATGTATATCGAAACTACTGAATTTTGTTAGCAATTCAATATTTTGAATATAAAGAGGACATGCTGTCATTTGAATTATACAATCCATCGTGATTGGTTGTTGTCTCCTCTTTGGTCGGGTTGTTGTCACTTTGACACCTATCGCCATTTCCTTTCTCAATTTTATAAGTGATTTACTATGCAGCTATATAATTATCTATATATTAAGATTTACATAATAAAGTGTAAATATGGTCAGTTTTGGTTGATGTGGTCAAAAGATTTTATTACACAACTCAGTCTGAAGTATGAAAACTACTGATATTAGTTTACGATTAAATACTTTGAATAAAAAGAGGACATGGTGGCACTGTCATGACTGTAAATTCATGCAAATAAAGTTTTGAGGTTATTGTTTTCCAATATTGCTGTAACTTGTATATTACAGTCCCTCTTGACCTAAAATTATATCTGAATTACTGTGCAGCTATACAGATTTGCAGAAAAAAAGAGCAAATAAGGTCAGTTTAGATTGATGCGGTCAAAAGATTTTATTACACGACTCAGTCTGAAGTATGAAAACTACTGATATTTGTTTATGATTCAATACTTTGAATGAAAAGAGGACATGCTGGCACTTTAAATTCATGTGAACAAAATTTTGAGGTCATTGTTTTCCAATATTGCTGTAACTTGTATATTACAGTCCCTCTTGACCTAAAATTATAACTGAATTACTGTGCAGCTGTATAGATTTGCAGAAAGAAAGAGCAAATAAGGTCAATTTATATATAGAAAAGAAGATGTGGTATGATTGCCAATGAGACAACTATCCACAAAAGACCAAAATGACACAAACATTAACAACTATAGATCACCGGACTGCCTTCAACAATGAGCAGAGCTCATACCGCATAGTCAGCTTAGATTGATGCGGTCAAAAGATTTTATAACCTGACTCAGTCTGAAGTATGAAAACAACTGATATTTGTTTACGATTCAATACTTTGAAAAAAAAAGGACATGCTGGCACTATAAATTTATGTGAACAAAATTTTGAGGTCATTGTTTTTCAATATTGCTGTAACTTGTATATTACAGTCCCTCTTGACCTAAAATTATAACTGAATTACTATGCAGCTATATAGATTTGCAGGAAGAAAGAGCAAATAAGGTCAGTTTAGATTGATGCGGTCAAAAGATTTTATTACACGACTCAGTCTGAAGTATGAAAACTACTGATATTTGTTTATGATTCAATATTTTGAATAAAAAGAGGACATGCTAGCACTTTAAATTCATGCGTACAAAATTTTGAGGTCATTGTTTTCCAATATTGCTGTAACTTGTATATTACAGTCCCTCTTGACCTAAAATTATAACTGAATTACTGTGCAGCTATATAAATTTGCAGGAAGAAAGAGCAAATAAGGTCAGTTTAGATTGATGCGGTCAAAAGATTTTATTACACGACTCAGTCTGAAGTATGAAATCTACTGATATTTGTTTACGATTCAATACTATATGTCCTCATTCAAATGCATTGATCCTCAAAAAGGGGACATATAGTTGGACCCCCTTTTTGTCATGGGTTGGGACCCTCCACCTATTAAAACAGCTGTATCCGCCGAAACAACGTTATAGTCATTATAAAGTTAGATAATGTTGTTATGTAAAACGAGCCATACTGACTCCAGGAATGACAAATTAAAACAATTGAAATAATAATGCCCCCCCCCCCATATTAACGGCCTAATTTATGTTTAAAAAATGAAAGAAAAACAAATAATTTATGTAATACATCAACAGAAGAAAATCACTGAATAACAGGCTCCTGACTTGGAACAGTCACATACATGCAGAATATGGCGGGGTTAGGGACGACATCAAAAGTTCAATGTTGGATAAAAAACTTAATTCAGATAGTTTTTTTACTGACCCCCCTACCCCCCTCTTAACTTAATTTGGGAAAAATTGATTGACCCATATAGATGTATGTAAAATCGATGTAGGATTAACAAAACTTGCAGCAAGTTCAACCCCCACCCCCAAACTATTCTTCATTGATCTTTTGATGTCGTCCCTTAAACATGTTCTCTTGCCGACGAAAAATTTGAAATAAAACCGGCAAAATAGCAAAACTCTTTATAATATAAAGTAATCGCTATTTTGTCGAAGCCTTTATATTTAGTTTAGATTTCTTAAAAAATATAAATCAATTCTAGCCGTAGAATTTATAAATCAATTTTAGCAGTAGCGGATTTAAATCAATTCTAGCCGTAGAATTAATAAATCAATTCTAGCCGTAGAATTTGTAATCAATTCTTACCGCAGAACTGTTCTAGAAGTAGAACTGTCAGGATCAGTTCTAGGGTAGAACTGTCATGATCAGTTCTAGGTAGAACTGTCCAAATCAGTTCTAGCTAGAACTGACCAAGTCAGTTCTAGCTAGAACAGTTCTAACCTAGAACTGACTAAAAGGTGTCAGGCTGACAGTTCTACGTACTGTCCTAGAACAGTTCTCCTGACAGATTCTGACAGATTTAATGAGAGGTTAGAACTGATCTCCACTGTATCTCTTGTAAAACACAGAACCTGTGTTATAGGAATGTTATCGAGGGTTCATATCTCTTGTAAGACACAAGACCTGTGTAATAGGAATGTTATCTAAGGTTCATATCCCTTGTAAAACACAAGACCTGTGTTATAGGAATGTTATATGGGGTTCATATCTCTTGTAAAACACAAGACCTGTGTTATAGGAATGTTATCTTGGGTTCATTTCTCTTGTAAAACACAAGACCTGTGTTATAGGAACGTTATCTTGGTTTCATATCACTTGTAAAACACAAGACCTGTGTTATAGGAATGTTATCTAGGGTTTATATCTCTTGTAAAACATAAGACCTGTGTTATAGGGATGTCATATAGGGTTCATATGCCGTGTAAAACACAAGACCTGTGTTATAGAAATGTTATCTAGGGTTCATATCTCTTGTAAAATCCAAGACCTGTGTTATAGGAATGTTATCTAGGGTTGATATTTCTTGTAAAACACAAGACCTGTGTTATAGGAATGTTATCTAGGGTTCATATGCCTTGTAAAACACAAGACCTGTGTTATAGGATTGTTATCTAGGGTTCATATCCCTTCTAAAACACAAGACCTGTGTTATAGGAAAGTTATCTAGGATTCATACTCCTTGTAAAACACAAGACCTGTGTTATAGGAATGTTATCTAGGGTTCATATTCATTGTAAAACACAAGACCTGTGTTATAGGAATGTTATCTAGGGTTCATATCCCTTGTAAAACCCAAGACCTGTGTTATAGGAACGTTATCTAGGGGTTATATGCCTTGTAAAACACAAGACCTGTGCTATAGGAATGTTATCTAGGGTTCATATCTCTTGTAAAACACAAGACCTGTGTAATAGGAATGTTATCTAGGGTTCATATCCCTTCTAAAACACAGGACCTGTGTTATAGGAATGTTATCTAGGGTTCATATAGCTTGTAAAACACAAGACCTGTATTTAAGGATTATTATCTAGGGTTCATATTCCTTTGAAAACACAGGACCTGTGTAATATGAATGTTATCTAGGGTTCATATCACTTGTAAAACACATGACCTGTGTTATATGAACGTTATCTAGGGTTCATATCACTTGTAAAACGCAGGACCTGTGTTATAAGAATGTTATCTAGGGTTGATATCACGTGTAAAACATAAGACCTGTGTTATAAGAAGGTTATCTAGGGTTCATATCTCTTTTAAAACACTGGACCTGTGTTATAGGAATGTTATCTAGGGTTCAAAACTATTTCTTACAAAAATAAAACTGGAAATTATGCTTGACTAAGTAAAATGAAGTAGGTACACGTATGCTTGTTTAAGTAACATCACTTGGGGTCACACATGATAGATCCTTACTAAATGAGGACTTTTTTGTGGAAAATTTGAGAAATCCTCAATCTTTTTTTGTACGTTTTGAAAAGGTATAGCACTGAAAAAAGGTCAATTCAAAGCTTAAACAAACATGATCAAAACAACATACTTTTTCAAATCAACTAGTGCTATCTATATATATATGCAGGTTTTCTGGGGTTCATATCTTTTGTAAAACACAAAACATGGTGATAGAAGTGTTGTCTAGGGTTCATAACGCTTTTGAAACACAAGATCTGTGTTATAGGAATGTTCTCTAGGGTCCATATCTCTTGTAAAACACAGAACCTGTGTTATAGAAATGTTATCTAGGGTTCATATCTCTTGTAAGACACAAGACCTGTGTTATAGGAATGTTATCTAGGGTTCTTATCTCTTGTAAAACACAAGACCTGTGTTATAGGAACGTTATCTAGGGTTCATATGCCTTGTAAAACACAAGACCTGTGTTATAAAAATGTTATCTAGGGTTCATCCAAGACCTGTGTTATAGGAATGTTATCTAGGGTTCATATCTTTTGTAAGACACAAGACCTGTGTTAAAGGAATGTTATCAAGGGTTCATACTCCTTGTAAAACACAACACCTGTGTTATAGGAATGTTATCTAGGGTTCATATCCATTGTAAAACACAAGACCTGTATTATAGGAATGTTATATGGGGTTCATATCCCTTGTAAAACACAAGACCTGTTATATAGGAATGTTATCTAGGGTTCATATCCCTTTTAAAACACAAGACCTGTGTTATAGGAATGTTATCTAGGGTTCATATCTCTTGTAAGACACAAGACCTGTGTTATAGGAATGTTATCTAGGGTTCATATCCCTTGTAAAACACAAGACATGTGTTAAAGCAATGTTATCTATGGTTCATATATCTTGTCAAACCCAAGTCCTGTGTTATAGGAACGTTGTCTAGGGTTTATATCACTTATAAAACACAAGACCTGTGTTATAAGAATGTTATCTCGGGTTCATATCCCTTGTAAAACACAAGACATGTGTTATAGGAATGATATCTAGGGTTCATATCTCTGGTAAAACACTGGACCTGTGTTATAGGAATGTTGTCTAAGGTTCATAACGCTTTCTAACAAAAATAAAACTGGAAATTAGGCTAGACTAAGTAAAATTAAGTAGGGACACGTATGCTTGTTTAAGTAACATCAATTGGGGGCACACATGATAGATCCTTACTAAATGAGGACTGTCTTGTGGAAAATTTGAGAAATCGTCAATCTTTTTTTGTAAGTTTTGAATAGGTATAGCACTGAAAAAAGATCAATTCAACGCTTAAACAAACATGATCCAAACAACATACTTTTTCAAATCAACTAGTGCTATCTATATATATATGCAGGTTTTCTGGGGTTCATATCTTTTGTAAAACACAAGAGCTGTGTGATAGAAGTGTTGTCTAGGGTTCATATCCCTTGTAAAACACAAAGACCTGTGTTCAAGGAATGTTATCTAGGGTTCAAATCTCTTGTAAAACACAAGACCTGTATTATAGGAATGTTATATGGGGTTCATATCCCTTGTAAAACACAAGACCTGTGTTATAGGAATGTTATCTAGGGTTCATATCTCTTGTAACACACAAGACCTGTGTTATAGGAATGTTATCTAGGGTTCATATCCCTAATAAAACACAAGACCTGTGTTATAGGAATGTTATCTCGGGTTCATATCTCTTGTAAGACACAAGACCTGTGTTATAGGAATGTTATCTAGGGTTCATATCCCTTGTAAAACACAAGACATGTGTTAAAGCAATGTTATCTAGGGTTCATATCTCTTGTCAAACCCAAGTCCTGTGTTATAGGAACGTTGTCTAGGGTTCATATCACTTGTAAAACACAAGACCTGTGTTATAGGAATGTTATCTCGGGTTCATATCCCTTGTAAAACACAAGACATGTATTATAGGAATGATATCTAGGGTTCATATCACTTGTAAAACACATGACCTGTGTTATAGGAACATTATCTAGGGTTCATATCCCTTGTAAAACACAGGACCTGTGTTATAAGAATGTTATCTAGGGTTTATATCTCTTGTAAAACACTGGACCTGTGTTATAGGAATGTTATCTAGGGTTCATAACGCTTTCTAACAAAAATAAAACTGGAAATTAGGCTAGACTAAGTAAAATTAAGTAGGGACACGTAGGCTTGTTTAAGTAACATCAATTGGGGACACACATGATAGATCCTTACTAAATGAGGACTTTCTTGTGGAAAATTTGAGAAATCGTCAATCTTTTTTTGTAAGTTTTGAATAGGTATAGCACTGAAAAAAGATCAATTCAACGCTTAAACAAACATGATCCAAACAACATACTTTTTCAAATCAACTAGTGCTATCTATATATATATGCAGGTTTTCTGGGGTTCATATCTTTTGTAAAACACAAGAGCTGTGTGATAGAAGTGTTGTCTAGGGTTCATATCCCTTGTAAAACACAAAGACCTGTGTTAAAGGAATGTTATCTAGGGTTCAAATCTCTTGTAAAACACAAGACCTGTATTATAGGAATGTTATATGGGGTTCATATCTCTTGTAAAACACAAGACCTCTGTTATAGAAATGTTATATAGGGTTCATATCCCTTGTAAAACACAAGACCTCTGTTATAGAAATGTTATCTAGGGTTCATATCCCTTGTAAAACACAAAACCTCTGTTATAGAAATGTTATCTAGGGTTCATATCCCTTGTAAAACACAAGACCTGTGTTATAGGAATGTTATCTAGGGTTCATATCTCTTGTAAGACACAAGACCTGTGTTATAGGAATGTTATCTAGGGTTCATATCCCTAATAAAACACAAGACCTGTGTTATAGGAATGTTATCTAGGGTTCATATCCCTTGTAAAACACAAAACCTGTGTTATATGAATGTTATATGGGGTTCATATCTCTAATAAAACACAAGACCTGTGTTATAGGAATGTTATATGGGGTTCATATCCCTTGTAAAACACAAGACCTCTGTTATAGAAATGTTATATAGGGTTCATATCTCTTGTAAAACACAAGACCTGTGTTATAGGAATGTTATCTAGGGTTCATATCCCTAATAAAACACAAGACCTGTGTTATAGGAATGTTATATGGGGTTCATATCCCTTGTAAAACACAAGACCTCTGTTATAGAAATGTTATATAGGGTTCATATCTCTTGTAAAACACAAGACCTGTGTTATATGAATGTTATATGGGGTTCATATCTCTTGTAAAACACAAGACCTATGTTATAGGAACGTTATCTAGGGTTTATATCTCTTGTAAAACACAGAACCTGTGTTATAGGAATGTTATCTAGGGTTCATATCTCTTGTAAGACACAAGACCTGTGTTATAGGAATGTTATCTAGGGTTCATATCCCTAATAAAACACAAGACCTGTGTTATAGGGATGTTATATGGGGTTCATATCCCTTGTAAAACACAAGACCTGTGTTAAAAGCAATGTTATCTAGGATTCATATCTCTTGTAAAACCCAAGACCTGTGTTATAGGAACGTTATCTAGGGTTCATATCACTTGTAAAACTCAAGACCTGTGTTATAGGAATTTTATCTAGGGTTCATATCCCTTGTAAAACACAAGACCTGTGTTATAGGAATGTTATCTCGGGTTCATATCCCTTGTAAAACACAAGACATGTGTTATAGGAATGATATCTAGGGTTCATATAGCTTGTAAAACACAAGACCTGTGTTTAAGTTCATATTCCTTTGAAAACACAGGACCTGTGTAATAGGAATTTCATCTAGGGTTCATATCACTTGTAAAAAACATGACCTGTGTTATAGGAACATTATCTAGGGTTCATATCCCTTGTAAAACACACGACATGTGCTATAAGAATGTTATCTAGGGTTCATATCTCTTGTAAAACACAGAACCTGTGTTATAGGAATGTTATCTAGGGTTCATATCTCTTGTAAGACACAAGACCTGTGTTATAGGAATGTTATCTAGGGTTCATATCCCTAATAAAACACAAGACCTGTGTTATAGGGATGTTATATGGGGTTCATATCCCTTGTAAAACACAAGACCTGTGTTAAAAGCAATGTTATCTAGGATTCATATCTCTTGTAAAACCCAACACCTGTGTTATAGGAACGTTATCTAGGGTTCATATCACTTGTAAAACTCAAGACCTGTGTTATAGGAATTTCATCTAGGGTTCATATCCCTTGTAAAACACAATACCTGTGTTATAGGAATGTTATCTCGGATTCATATCCCTTATAAAACACAAGACATGTGTTATAGGAATGATATCTAGGGTTCATATAGCTTGTAAAACACAAGACCTGTGTTTAAGTTCATATTCTTTTGAAAACACAGGACCTGTGTAATAGGAATGTTATCTAGGGTTCATATCACTTGTAAAACACATGACCTGTGTTATAGGAACATTATCTAGGGTTCATATCCCTTGTAAAACACACGACCTGTGTTATAAGAATGTTATCTAGGGTTTATATCTCTGGTAAAACACTGGACCTGTGTTATAGGAATGTTATCTAAGGTTCATAACGCTTTCTAACAAAAATAAAACTGGAAATTAGGCTAGACTAAGTAAAATTAAGTAGGGACACGTATGCTTGTTTAAGTAACATCAATTGGGGACACACATGATAGATCCTTACTAAATGAGGACTTTCTTGTGGAAAATTTGAGAAATCGTCAATCTTTTTTTGTAAGTTTTGAATAGGTATAGCACTGAAAAAAGATCAATTCAACGCTTAAACAAACATGATCCAAACAACATACTTTTTCAAATCAACTAGTGCTATCTATATATATATGCAGGTTTTCTGGGGTTCATATCTTTTGTAAAACATAAGAGCTGTGTGATAGAAGTGTTGTCTAGGGTTCATATCCCTTGTAAAACACAAAGACCTGTGTTAAAGGAATGTTATCTAGGGTTCAAATCTCTTGTAAAACACAAGACCTGTATTATAGGAATGTTATATGGGGTTCATATCCCTTGTAAAACACAAGACCTGTGTTATAGGAATGTTATCTAGGGTTCATATCTCTTGTAACACACAAGACCTGTGTTATAGGAATGTTATCTAGGGTTCATATCCCTAATAAAACACAAGACCTGTGTTATAGGAATGTTATCTCGGGTTCATATCTCTTGTAAGACAAAAGACCTGTGTTATAGGAATGTTATCTAGGGTTCATATCCCTTGTAAAACACAAGACATGTGTTAAAGCAATGTTATCTAGGGTTCATATCTCTTGTCAAACCCAAGTCCTGTGTTATAGGAACGTTGTCTAGGGTTCATATCACTTGTAAAACACAAGACCTGTGTTATAGGAATGTTATCTCGGGTTCATATCCCTTGTAAAACACAAGACATGTATTATAGGAATGATATCTAGGGTTCATATCACTTGTAAAACACATGACCTGTGTTATAGGAACATTATCTAGGGTTCATATCCCTTGTAAAACACAGGACCTGTGTTATAAGAATGTTATCTAGGGTTTATATCTCTTGTAAAACACTGGACCTGTGTTATAGGAATGTTATCTAGGGTTCATAACGCTTTCTAACAAAAATAAAACTGGAAATTAGGCTAGACTAAGTAAAATTAAGTAGGGACACGTATGCTTGTTTAAGTAACATCAATTGGGGACACACATGATAGATCCTTACTAAATGAGGACTTTCTTGTGGAAAATTTGAGAAATCGTCAATCTTTTTTTGTAAGTTTTGAATAGGTATAGCACTGAAAAAAGATCAATTCAACGCTTAAACAAACATGATCCAAACAACATACTTTTTCAAATCAACTAGTGCTATCTATATATATATGCAGGTTTTCTGGGGTTCATATCTTTTGTAAAACATAAGAGCTGTGTGATAGAAGTGTTGTCTAGGGTTCATATCCCTTGTAAAACACAAAGACCTGTGTTAAAGGAATGTTATCTAGGGTTCAAATCTCTTGTAAAACACAAGACCTGTATTATAGGAATGTTATATGGGGTTCATATCCCTTGTAAAACACAAGACCTGTGTTATAGGAATGTTATCTAGGGTTCATATCTCTTGTAACACACAAGACCTGTGTTATAGGAATGTTATCTAGGGTTCATATCCCTAATAAAACACAAGACCTGTGTTATAGGAATGTTATCTCGGGTTCATATCTCTTGTAAGACAAAAGACCTGTGTTATAGGAATGTTATCTAGGGTTCATATCCCTTGTAAAACACAAGACATGTGTTAAAGCAATGTTATCTAGGGTTCATATCTCTTGTCAAACCCAAGTCCTGTGTTATAGGAACGTTGTCTAGGGTTCATATCACTTGTAAAACACAAGACCTGTGTTATAGGAATGTTATCTCGGGTTCATATCCCTTGTAAAACACAAGACATGTATTATAGGAATGATATCTAGGGTTCATATCACTTGTAAAACACATGACCTGTGTTATAGGAACATTATCTAGGGTTCATATCCCTTGTAAAACACAGGACCTGTGTTATAAGAATGTTATCTAGGGTTTATATCTCTTGTAAAACACTGGACCTGTGTTATAGGAATGTTATCTAGGGTTCATAACGCTTTCTAACAAAAATAAAACTGGAAATTAGGCTAGACTAAGTAAAATTAAGTAGGGACACGTATGCTTGTTTAAGTAACATCAATTGGGGACACACATGATAGATCCTTACTAAATGAGGACTTTCTTGTGGAAAATTTGAGAAATCGTCAATCTTTTTTTGTAAGTTTTGAATAGGTATAGCACTGAAAAAAGATCAATTCAACGCTTAAACAAACATGATCCAAACAACATACTTTTTCAAATCAACTAGTGCTATCTATATATATATGCAGGTTTTCTGGGGTTCATATCTTTTGTAAAACACAAGAGCTGTGTGATAGAAGTGTTGTCTAGGGTTCATATCCCTTGTAAAACACAAAGACCTGTGTTAAAGGAATGTTATCTAGGGTTCAAATCTCTTGTAAAACACAAGACCTGTATTATAGGAATGTTATATGGGGTTCATATCCCTTGTAAAACACAAAGACCTGTGTTAAAGGAATGTTATCTAGGGTTCAAATCTCTTGTAAAACACAAGACCTGTATTATAGGAATGTTATATGGGGTTCATATCCCTTGTAAAACACAAGACCTGTGTTATAGGAATGTTATCGAGGGTTCATATCTCTTGTAAGACACAAGACCTGTGTTATAGGAAAATTATCTAGGGTTCATATCCCTTGTAAAACACAAGACCTATGTTATAGGAATGTTATATGGGGTTCATATCTCTTGTTCAACACAAGACCTGTGTTATAAGAATGTTATATAGGGTTCATATCCCTTGTAAAACACAAGACCTGTGTTATAGGAATGTTATCTAGGGTTCATATTTCTTGTAAAACATAAGACCTGTGTTATAGGGATGTTATCAATGGTTCATGTCGCTTGTAAAACACAAGACCTGTGTTGTAGAAATGTTATCTAGGGTTCATCCAAGACCTGTGTTATAGGAATGTTATCTAGGGTTCATATCTCTTGTAAGACACAAGACCTGTGTTATAGGAATGTTATCAACGGTTCATACTCCTTGTAAAACACAAGACCTGTGTTATTGGAATGTTATCTAGGGTTCATATCCATTGTAAAACACAAGACCTGCATTATAGGAATGTTATATGGGGTTCATATCCCTTGTAAAACACAAGACCTGTTATATAGGAATGTTATCTAGGGTTCATATCCCTTCTAAAACACAAGACCTGTGTTATAGGAATGTAATCTAGGATTCATACTCCTTGTAAAACACAAGACCTATGTTATAAGAATGTTATCTAGGGTTCATACTCCTTGTAAAACACAAGACCTGTGTTATAGGAATGTTATCTAGGGTTCTTATCTCTTGTAAAACACAAGACCTGTGTTATAGGAACGTTATCTAGGGTTCATATCAGTTGTAAAACACAAGACCTGTGTTATAGGAATGTTATCTAGGGTTCATATACCTTGTAAAACACAGGACATGTGTTATAGGAATGTTATCTAGGGTTCATATCTCTTGTAAAACATAAGACCTGTGTTATAGGGATGTTATCTAGGGTTCATATGCCTTGTAAAACACAAGTCCTGTGTTATAGGAAGGTTATCTAGGGTCCATATCTCTTGTAAAATCCAAGACCTGTGTTATAGGAATGTTATTTAGGGCGCATATCTCTTGTAAAACACAAGATCTGTGTTATAGGAATGTTATCTAAGGTTCATATGCCTTTTAAAACACAAGACCTGTGTTATAGGAATGTTATTTAGGGTTCATATCCCTTGTAAAACACAAGACCTGTGTTAAAGCAATGTTATCTAAGCTTCATATCTCTTGTAAAACCCAAGACCTGTGTTATAGGAATGTTATCTAGGGTTCATATCTCTTGTAAAACACAAGACCTGTGTTATAGGAACGTTATCTAGGGTTCATATCTCTTGTAACATCCAAGACCTGTGTTATAGGAATGTTATTTAGGGTGCATATCTCTGGTAAAACACAAGACCTGTCTTATAGGAATGTTATCTAAGGTTCATATACCTTTTAAAACACAAGACCTGTGTTATAGGAATGTTATCTAGGGTTCATATCCCTTGTAAAAAACATGACCTGTGTTATAGGAACATTATCTAGGGTTCATATCCCTTGTAAAACACACGACCTGTGCTATAAGAATGTTATCTAGGGTTCATATCTCTTGTAAAACACAGAACCTGTGTTATAGGAATGTTATCTAGGGTTCATATCTCTTGTAAGACACAAGACCTGTGTTATAGGAATGTTATCTAGGGTTCATATCCCTAATAAAACACAAGACCTGTGTTATAGGGATGTTATATGGGGTTCATATCCCTTATAAAACACAAGACCTGTGTTAAAAGCAATGTTATCTAGGATTCATATCTCTTGTAAAACCCAACACCTGTGTTATAAGAACGTTATCTAGGGTTCATATCACTTGTAAAACTCAAGACCTGTGTTATAGGAATTTCATCTAGGGTTCATATCCCTTGTAAAACACAAGACCTGTGTTATAGGAATGTTATCTCGGGTTCATATCCCTTATAAAACACAAGACATGTGTTATAGGAATGATATCTAGGGTTCATATAGCTTGTAAAACACAAGACCTGTGTTTGAGTTCATATTCTTTTGAAAACACAGGACCTGTGTAATAGGAATGTTATCTAGGGTTCATATCACTTGTAAAACACATGACCTGTGTTATAGGAACATTATCTAGGGTTCATATCCCTTGTAAAACACACGACCTGTGTTATAAGAATGTTATCTAGGGCTCATATCTCTTGTAAAACACTGGACCTGTGTTATAGGAATGCTATCTAGGGTTCATAACTCTTTCTAACAAAAATAAAACTGGAAATTAGGCTAGACTAAGTAAAATTAAGTAGGGACACGTATGCTTGTTTAAGTAACATCAATTAAGGACATACATGATAGATTCTTTCTAAATGAGGACTTTCTTGCGGAAAATTTGAGAAATCGTCAATCTATTTTTGTAAGTTTTGAATAGGTATAGCACTGAAAAAAGGTCAATTCAACGCTTAAACAAACATGATCCAAACAACATACTTTTTAAAATCAACTAGTGCTATCTATATATATATGCAGGTTTTCTGGGGTTTATATCTTTTGTAAAACACAAGAGCTGTGTGATAGAAGTGTTGTCTAGGGTTCATATCCCTTGTAAAACACAAAGACCTGTGTTAAAGGAATGTTATCTAGGGTTCAAATCTCTTGTAAAACACAAGACCTGTATTATAGGAATGTTATATGGGGTTCATATCCCTTGTAAAACACAAGACCTGTGTTATAGGAATGTTATCGAGGGTTCATATCTTTTGTAAGACACAAGACCTGTGTTATAGGAATATTATCTAGGGTTCATATCCCTTGTAAAACACAAGACCTATGTTATAGGAATGTTATATGGGGTTCATATCTCTTGTTCAACACAAGACCTGTGTTATAGGAATGTTATATAGGGTTCATATCCCTTGTAAAACACAAGACCTGTGTTATAGGAATGTTATCTAGGGTTCATATTTCTTGTAAAACATAAGACCTGTGTTATAGGGATGTTATCTATGGTTCATGTCGCTTGTAAAACACAAGACCTGTGTTATAGAAATGTTATCTAGGGTTCATCCAAGACCTGTGTTATAGGAATGTTATCTAGGGTTCATATCTCTTGTAAGACACAAGACCTGTGTTATAGGAATGTTATCAACGGTTCATGACTCCTTGTAAAACACAAGACCTGTGTTATTGGAATGTTATCTAGGGTTCATATCCATTGTAAAACACAAGACCTGCATTATAGGAATGTTATATGGGGTTCATATCCCTTGTAAAACACAAGACCTGTTATATAGGAATGTTATCTAGGGTTCATATCCATTCTAAAACACAAGACCTGTGTTATAGGAATGTAATCTAGGATTCATACTCCTTGTAAAACACAAGACCTATGTTATAAGAATGTTATCTAGGGTTCATACTCCTTGTAAAACACAAGACCTGTGTTATAGGAATGTTATCTAGGGTTCTTATCTCTTGTAAAACACAAGACATGTGTTATAGGAACGTTATCTAGGGTTCATATCAGTTGTAAAACACAAGACCTGTGTTATAGGAATGTTATCTAGGGTTCATATACCTTGTAAAACACAGGACATGTGTTATAGGAATGTTATCTAGGGTTCATATCTCTTGTAAAACACAAGACCTATGTTATAGGAATGTTATATGGGGTTCATATCTCTTGTAAAACACAAGACCTGTGTTTTAGGAATGTTATATAGGGTTCATATCCCTTGTAAAACACAAGACCTGTGTTATAGGAATGTTATCTAGGGTTCATATTTCTTGTAAAACATAAGACCTGTGTTATAGGGATGTATCTATGGTTCATGTCGCTTGTAAAACACAAGACCTGTGTTATAGAAATGTTATCTAGGGTTCATCCAAGACCTGTGTTTTAGGAATGTTATCTAGGGTTCATATCTCTTGTAAAACACAAGACCTGTGTTATAGGAATGTTATCTAGGGTTTATATTTCTTGTAAAACATAAAACCTGTATTATAGGGATTTTATCTTGGGTTCATATGCCTTTTAAAACACAAGACCTGTGTTATACAAATGTTATCTAGGGTTCATCCAAGACCTGTGTTATAGGAATGTTATCTATTGTTCATATCTCTTGCAAGACACAAGACCTGTGTTATAGGAATGTTATCAAGGGTTCATACTCCTTGTAAAACACAAGACCTTGTGAAACAGAAAACCTGTGTTATAGGAATGTTATCTAAGGTTCATATGCCTTTAAAACACAAGACCTGTGTTATAGGAATATTATCTAGGGTTCATATTTCTTGTAAAACATAAGACCTGTGTTATAGGATGTTATCTATGGTTCATGTCGCTTGTAAAACACAAGACCTGTGTTATAGAAATGTTATCTAGGGTTCATCCAAGACCTGTGTTATAGGAATGTTATCTAGGATTCATATCTCTTGTAAAACACAAGACCTGTGTTATAGGAACGTTATCTTGGGTTCATATCACTTGTAAAACACAAGACCTGTGTTATAGGAATGTTATCTAGGGTTTATATTTCTTGTAAAACATAAGACCTGTATTATAGGGATTTTATCTTGGGTTCATATGCCTTTTAAAACACAAGACCTGTGTTATACAAATGTTATCTAGGGTTCATCCAAGACCTGTGTTATAGGAATGTTATCTAGGGTTCATATCTCTTGCAAGACACAAGACCTGTGTTATAGGAATGATATCAAGGGTTCATACTCCTTGTAAAACACAAGACCTGTGTTATGGGAATGTTATCTAGGGTTCATATCCCTTGTAAAACACAAGACCTGTTATATAGGAATGTTATCTAGGGTTCATATCCCTTCTAAAACACAAGACCTGTGTTATAGGAATGTAATCTAGGATTCATACTCCTTGTAAAACACAAGACCTGTGTTATAGGAATATTATCTAGGGTTCATATCCCTTGTAAAACACAAGACTTATGTTATAAGAATGTTATCTAGGGTTCATACTCCTTGTAAAACACAAGACCTGTGTTATAGGAATGTTATCTAGGGTTCATATCCATTGTAAAACACAAGACCTGTATTATAGGAATGTTATATAGGGTTTATATCCCTTGTGAAACAGAAAACCTGTGTTATAGGAATGTTATCTAGAGTTCATATCTCTTGTAAGACACAAGACCTGTGTTATAAGAATGTTATCTAGGGTTCATATTCCTAATAAAACAGAAGACCTGTGTTATAGGAATGTTATCTAAGGGTTCATATCTCTTGTAAAACACAAGACCTGTGTTATAGGAATGTTATATGGGGTTCATATCTCTTGTAAAACACAAGACCTGTGTTATAGGAATGTTATATAGGGTTCATATCCCTTGTAAAACACAAGACCTGTGTTATAGGAATGTTATCTAGGGTTCATATTTCTTGTAAAACATAAGACCTGTGTTATAGGGATGTTATCTATGGTTCATGTCGCTTGTAAAACACAAGACCTGTGTTATATGAATGTTATCTAGGGTTCATATCTCTTGTAAAATCCAAGACCTGTGTTATAGGGATGTTATCTAAGGGTTCATATCTCATGTAAAACATAAGACCTGTGTTATAGGGATGTTATCTAAGGGTTCATATCTCTTGTAAAACACAAGACCTGTGTTATATGAACGTTATCTAGGGTTCATATCTCTTGTAAAATCCAAGACATGCGTTATAGGGATGTTATCTTGGGTTCAGATCAATTGTAAAACACAAGACCTGTGTTATAGGAATGTTATCTAGGGTTCTTATCTCTTGTAAAACACAAGACCTGTGTTATAGGAACGTTATCTAGGGTTCATATCAGTTGTAAAACACAAGCCCTGTGTTATAGTAATGTTATCTAGGGTTCATATACCTTGTAAAACACAGGACATGTGTTATAGGAATGTTATCTAGGTTTCAGATCTCTTGTAAAACATAAGACCTGTGTTATAGGGATGTTATCTAGGGTTCATATGCCTTGTAAAACACAAGTCCTGTGTTATAGGAATGTTATCTAGGGTTCATATCTCTTGTAAAATCCAAGACCTGTGTTATAGGAATGTTATTTAGGGTGCATATCTCTTGTAAAACACAAGACCTGTGTTATAGGAATGTTATCTAAGGTTAATATGCCTTTTAAAAAACAAGACCTCTGTTATAGGAATGTTATTTAGGGTTCATATCCCTTGTAAAACACATGACCTGTGTTAAAGCAATGTTATCTAAGGTTCATATCTCTTGTAAAACCCAAGACCTGTGTTATAGGAATGTTATCTAGGGTTCATATCTTTTGTAAAACACAAGACCTGTGTTATAGGAACATTTTCTAGGGTTCATATTTCTTGTAAAACATAAGACCTGTGTTATAGGGATGTTATCTATGGTTCATGTCGCTTGTAAAACACAAGACCTGTGTTATAGAAATGTTATCTAGGGTTCATCCAAGACCTGTGTTATAGGAATGTTATCTAAGGTTCATATGCCTTTTAAAACACAAGACCTGTGTTATAGAAATGTTATCTAGGGTTCATATCCCTTGTAAAACACAAGAACTGTGTTATAGGAATGTTATCTAGGGTTCATATCTCTGGTAAAACAAAAAACCTGTGTTATAGGAACGTTATCTTGGGTTCATATCACTTGTAAAACACAAGACCTGTGTTATAGGAATGTTATCTAGGGTTTATATTTCTTGTAAAACATAAGACCTGTATTATAGGGATTTTATCTTGGGTTCATATGCCTTTTAAAACACAAGACCTGTGTTATACAAATGTTATCAAGGGTTCATCCAAGATCTGTGTTATAGGAATGTTATCTAGGGTTCATATCTCTTGTAAGACACAAGACCTGTGTTATAAGAATGTTATCAAGGGTTCATACTCCTTGTAAAACACAAGACCTGTGTTATAGGAATGTTATCTAGGGTTCATATCCCTTGTAAAACACAAGACCTGTGTTATAGGAACGTTATCTAGGGTTTATATCCCTGGTAAAACAGAAGACCTGTGTTATAGGAATGTTATCTAGGGTTCATATCTCTTGTAAAACAGAGAACCTGTGTTATAGGAATGTTATCTAGGGTTCATATATCTTGTAAGACACAAGACATGTGTTATAAGAATGTTATCTAGGGTTCATATTCCTAATAAAACACAAGACCTATGTTATAGGAATGTTATCTAAGGGTTCATATCTCTTGTAAAACACAAGACCTGTGTTATAGGAATGTTATATGGGGTTCATATCTCTTGTGAAACACAAGACCTGTGTTATAGGAATGTTATCTAGGGTTCATATCCCTTGTAAAACACACGACCTGTGTTATAGTAATGTTATCTAAGGTTCATATACCTTGTAAAACAGAAGACCTATGTTATAGGAATGTTATCTAGAGTTCATATCTCTTGTAAAACGTAAAACACAGAACCTGTGTTAAAGGAATGTTATCGAGGGTTCATATCTCTTGTAAGACACAAGACCTGTGTTATAGGATTGTTATCTAGGGTTCATATCCCTTGTAAAACACAAGACCTATGTTATAGGAATGTTATATGGGGTTCATATCTCTTCTAAAACACAAGACCTGTGTTATAGGAATGTTATCTAGGGTTCATATCTCTTGTAAAACACAAGACCTGTGTTATAGGAACGTTATCTTGGGTTCATATCACTTGTAAAACACAAGACCTGTGTTATAGTAATGTTATCTAGGGTTTATATTTATTGTAAAACATAAGACCTGTGTTATAGGAATGTTATCTAGAGTTCATATGCCTTGTAAAACACAAGACCTGTGTTATAGAAATGTTATCTAGGGTTCATCCAAAACCTGTGTTATAGGAATGTTATCTAGGGTTCATATCGCTTGTAAGACACAAGACATGTGTTATAGGAATGTTATCAAAGGTTCATACTCCTTGTAAAACACAAGACCTGTGTTATAGGAATGTTATCTAGGGTTCATATCCATTGTAAAACACAAGACCTGTATTATAGGAATGTTATATGGGGTTCATATCCCTTGTAAAACACAAGACCTGTTATATAGGAATGTTATCTAGGGTTCATATCCATTGTAAAACACAAGACCTGTATTATAGGAATGTTATATGGGGTTCATATCCCTTGTAAAACACAAGACCTGTTATATAGGAATGTTATCTAGGGTTCATATTCCTTCTAAAACACAAGACCTGTGTTATAGGAATGTTATCTATGATTCATACTCCTTGTAAAACACAAGACCTGTGTTATAGGAATGTTATCTAGGGTTCATATCCCTTGTTAAACACAAGACCTGTGTTATAAGAATGTTATCTAGGGTTCATACTCCTTGTAAAACATAAGACCTGTGTTATAGGAATGTTATCTTGGGTTCATATCCATTGTAAAACACAAGACCTGTATTATAGGAATGTTATATGGGGTTCATATCCATTGTAAAACACAAGACCTGTGTTATAGGAACGTTATCTAGGGTTTATATCCCTTGTAAAACAGAAGACCTGTGTTATAGGAATGTTATCTAGGGTTTATATTTCTTGTAAAACATAAGACCTGTATTATAGGGATTTTATCTTGGGTTCATATGCCTTTTAAAACACAAGACCTGTGTTATACAAATGTTATCAAGGGTTCATCCAAGATCTGTGTTATAGGAATGTTATCTAGGGTTCATATCTCTTGTAAGACACAAGACCTGTGTTATAAGAATGTTATCAAGGGTTCATACTCCTTGTAAAACACAAGACCTGTGTTATAGGAATGTTATCTAGGGTTCATATCCCTTGTAAAACACAAGACCTGTGTTATAGGAACGTTATCTAGGGTTTATATCCCTTGTAAAACAGAAGACCTGTGTTATAGGAATGTTATCTAGGGTTCATATCTCTTGTAAAACAGAGAACCTGTGTTATAGGAATGTTATCTAGGGTTCATATATCTTGTAAGACACAAGACATGTGTTATAAGAATGTTATCTAGGGTTCATATTCCTAATAAAACACAAGACCTATGTTATAGGAATGTTATCTAAGGGTTCATATCTCTTGTAAAACACAAGACCTGTGTTATAGGAATGTTTTATGGGGTTCATATCTCTTGTGAAACACAAGACCTGTGTTATAGGAACGTTATATAGGGTTCATATCCCTTGTAAAACACACGACCTGTGTTATAGGAATGTTATTTAGGGTTTATATTTCTTGTAAAACATAAGACCTGTGTTATAGGAATGTTATCTAGAGTTCATATGCCTTGTAAAACACAAGACCTGTGTTATAGAAATGTTATCTAGGGTTCATCCAAAACCTGTGTTATAGGAATGTTATCTAGGGTTAATATCGCTTGTAAGACACGAGACATGTGTTATACAAATGTTATCAAGGGTTCATCCAAGATCTGTGTTATAGGAATGTTATCTAAGGTTCATATACCTTGTAAAACAGAAGACCTATGTTATAGGAATGTTATCTAGAGTTCATATCTCTTGTAAAACGTAAAACACAGAACCTGTGTTATAGGAATGTTATCGAGGGTTCATATCTCTTGTAAGACACAAGACCTGTGTTATAGGATTGTTATCTAGGGTTCATATCCCTTGTAAAACACAAGACCTATGTTATAGGAATGTTATATGGGGTTCATATCTCTTGTAAAACACAAGACCTGTGTTATAGGAATGTTATCTAGGGTTCATATCTCTTGTAAAACACAAGACCTGTGTTATAGGAACGTTATCTTGGGTTCATATCACTTGTAAAACACAAGACCTGTGTTATAGGAATGTTATTTAGGGTTTATATTTCTTGTAAAACATAAGACCTGTGTTATAGGAATGTTATCTAGAGTTCATATGCCTTGTAAAACACAAGACCTGTGTTATAGAAATGTTATCTAGGGTTCATCCAAAACCTGTGTTATAGGAATGTTATCTAGGGTTCATATCGCTTGTAAGACACGAGACATGTGTTATAGGAATGTTATCAAGGGTTCATACTCCTTGTAAAACACAAGACCTGTGTTATAGGAATGTTATCTAGGGTTCATATCCATTGTAAAACACAAGACCTGTATTATAGGAATGTTATATGGGGTTCATATCCCTTGTAAAACACAAAACCTGTTATATAGGAATGTTATCTAGGGTTCATATTCCTTCTAAAACACAAGACCTGTGTTATAGGAATGTTATCTATGATTCATACTCCTTGTAAAACACAAGACCTGTGTTATAGGAATGTTATCTAGGGTTCATATCCCTTGTTAAACACAAGACCTGTGTTATAAGAATGTTATCTAGGGTTCATACTCCTTGTAAAACATAAGACCTGTGTTATAGGAATGTTATCTAGGGTTCATATCCATTGTAAAACACACGACCTTTATTATAGGAATGTTATATGGGGTTCATATCCATTGTAAAACACAAGACCTGTGTTATAGGAACGTTATCTAGGGTTTATATCCCTTGTAAAACAGAAGACCTGTGTTAAAGGAATGTTATCTAGGGATCATTTCTCTTGTAAAACACAGAACCTGTGTTATAGTAATGTTATCTAGGGTTCGTATCTCTTGTAAGACACAAGACCTGTGTTATAAGAAAGTTTTATATGTTTCATATTCCTAATAAAACACAACACCTGTGTTATAGGAATGTTATCTAAGGGTTCATATCTCTTGTAAAACACAAGACCTGTGTTATAGGAATGTTACATGGGGTTCATATCTCTTGTAAAACACAAGACCTGTGTTATAGGAATGTTATCTAGGGTTCATATTTCTTGTAAAACAAAGGACCTGTGTTATAGGGATGTTATCTATGGTTCATATCTCTTGTAAAACACAAGACCTGTGTTATAGGAACGTTATCTAGGGTTCATATCTCTTGTAAAATCCAAGACCTGTGTTATAGGAATGTTATTTAGGGTGCATATCTCTTGGAAAACACAAGACCTGTGTTATAGGAATGTTATCTAAGGTTCATATGCCTTTTAAAACACAAGACCTGTGTTATAGGAATGTTATGTAGGGTTCATTTCCCTTGTAAAACACAAGACCTGTGTTATAGGAATGTTATCTAGAGTTCATATCTCTTGTAAAACACACAACCTGTGTTATAGGAATGTTATCGAGGGTTCATATCTCTTGTAAGACACAAGACCTGTGTTATAGGAATGTTATCTAGGGTTCATATCCCTTGCAAAACACAAGACCTATGTTATAGGAATGTTATATGGGGTTCATATCTCTTGTAAAACACAAGACCTGTGTTATAGGAATGTTATATAGGGTTCATATCCCTTGTAAAACACAAGACCTGTGTTCTAGGAATGTTATTAATGGTTCATGTCGCTTGTAAAACACAAGACCTGTGTTATAGAAATGTTATCTAGGGTTCATCCAAGACCTGTGTTATAGTAATGTTATCTAGGGTTCATATCTCTTGTAAGACAAAAGACCTGTGTTATAGGAATGTTATCTAGGGTTCATATCCATTGTAAAACACAAGACCTGCATTATAGGAATGTTATATTGGGTTCATATCCCTTGTAAAACACAAGACCTGTGTTATAGGAATGTTATCTAGGGTTCATATCCATTGTAAAACACAAGACCTGCATTATAGGAATGTTATATTGGGTTCATATCCCTTGTAAAACACAAGACCTGTTATATAGGAATGTTATCTAGGGTTCATATCCATTGTAAAACACAAGACCTGCATTATAAGAATGTTATATTGGGTTCATATCCCTTGTAAAACACAAGACCTGTTATATAGGAATGTTATCTAGGGTTCATATCCCTTGTAAAACACAAGACCTGTGTTATAGGAATGTTATCTAGGGTTCATATTTCTTGTAAAACATAAGACCTGTGTTATAGGGATGTTATTAATGGTTCATGTCGCTTGTAAAACACAAGACCTTTGTTATAGAAATGTTATCTAGGGTTCATCTAAGACCTGTGTTATAGGAATGTTATCTAGGGTTCATATCTCTTGTAAGACACAAGACCTGTGTTATTGGAATGTTATCAAGGGTTCATACTCCTTGTAAAACACAAGACCTGCATTATAGGAATGTTATATTGGGTTCATATCCCTTGTAAAACACAAGACCTGTGTTATAGGAATGTTCTATGGGGTTCATATCTCTTGTAAAACACAAGACCTGTGTTATAGGAATGTTATCTAGGATTCATACCTCTTGTAAAACACAAGACCTGTATTATAGGAATGTTATCTAGGGTTCATATCCCTTCTAAAACACAAGACCTGTGTTATAGGAATGTAATCTAGGATTCATACTCCTTGTAAAACACAAGACCTGTGTTATAGGAATGTTATCTAGGGTTCATACTCCTTGTAAAACACAAGACCTGTGTTATAGGAATGTTATCTAGGGTTCGTACTCCTTGTAAAACACAAGACCTGTGTTATAGGAATGTTATCTAAGGTTCCTATGCCTTTTAAAACACAAGACCTGTGTTATAGGAATGTTATGTAGGGTTCATTTCCCTTGTAAAACACAAGACCTGTGTTATAGGAATGTTATCTAGAGTTCATATCACTTGTAAAACACACAACCTGTGTTATAGGAATGTTATCGAGGGTTCATATCTCTTGTAAGACACAAGACCTGTGTTATAGGAATGTTATCTAGGGTTCATATCCCTTGTAAAACACAAGACCTATGTTATAGGAATGTTATATGGGGTTCATATCTCTTGTAAAACACAAGACCTGTGTTATAGGAATGTTATCTAGGGTTCATATCCATTGTAAAACACAAGACCTGCATTATAGCAATGTTATATTGGGTTCATATCCCTTGTAAAACACAAGACCTGTTATATAGGAATGTTATCTAGGGTTCATATCCCTTGTAAAACACAAGACCTGTGTTATAGGAATGTTATCTAGGGTTCATATTTCTTGTAAAACATAAGACCTGTGTTATAGGGATGTTATTAATGGTTCATGTCGCTTGTAAAACACAAGACCTGTGTTATAGAAATGTTATCTAGGGTTCATCCAAGACCTGTGTTATAGGAATGTTATCTAGGGTTCATATCTCTTGTAAGACACAAGACCTGTGTTATTGGAATGTTATCAAGGGTTCATACTCCTTGTAAAACACAAGACCTGCATTATAGGAATGTTATATTGGGTTCATATCCCTTGTAAAACACAAGACCTGTGTTATAGGAATGTTATATTGGGTTCATATCCCTTGTAAAACACAAGACCTGTGTTATAGGAATGTTATATGGGGTTCATATCTCTTGTAAAACACAAGACCTGTGTTATAGGAATGTTATCTAGGATTCATACTCCTTGTAAAACACAAGACCTGTATTATAGGAATGTTATCTAGGGTTCATATCCCTTCTAAAACACAAGACCTGTGTTATAGGAATGTAATCTAGGATTCATACTCCTTGTAAAACACAAGACCTGTGTTATAGGAATGTTATCTAGGGTTCATACTCCTTGTAAAACACAAGACCTGTGTTATAGGAATGTTATCTAGGGTTCATACTCCTTGTAAAACACATGACCTGTGTTATAGGAATGTTATCTAGGATTCATACTCCTTGTAAAACACAAGACCTGTGTAATAGGAATGTTATCTAGGGTTCATATCCCTTCTAAAACACAAGTTCTGTATTATAGGAATGTTATCTAGGATTCATACTCCTTGTAAAACACAAGACCTGTGTTATAGGAATGTTATCGAGGGTTCATATCCCTTGTAAAACACAAGACCTATGTTATAAGAATATTATCTAGGGTTCATATTCCTTGTAAAACACAAGACCTATGTTATAAGAATGTTATCTAGGGTTCATACTCCTTGTAAAACACAAGACCTGTGTTATAGGAATGTTATCTAGGGTTCATATTCATTGTAAAACACAAGACCTGTATTATAGGAATGTTATATTGGGTTCATATCCCTTGTAAAACACAAGACCTGTTATATAGGAATGTTATCTAGGGTTCATATCCCTTGTAAAACAAAAGACCTGTGTTATAGGAATGTTATCTAGGGTTCATATTTCTTGTAAAACATAAGACCTGTGTTATAGGGATGTTATTAATGGTTCATGTCGCTTGTAAAACACAAGACCTGTGTTATAGAAATGTTATCTAGGGTTCATCCAAGACCTGTGTTATAGGAATGTTATCTAGGGTTCATATCTCTTGTAAGACACAAGACCTGTGTTATTGGAATGTTATCTAGGGTTCATACTCCTTGTAAAACACAAGACCTGTGTTATAGGAATGTTATCTAGGGTTCATATTCATTGTAAAACACAAGACCTGTATTATAGGAATGTTATATTGGGTTCATATCCCTTGTAAAACACAAGACCTGTTATATAGGAATGTTATCTAGGGTTCATATCCCTTGTAAAACAAAAGACCTGTGTTATAGGAATGTTATCTAGGGTTCATATTTCTTGTAAAACATAAGACCTGTGTTATAGGGATGTTATTAATGGTTCATGTCGCTTGTAAAACACAAGACCTGTGTTATAGAAATGTTATCTAGGGTTCATCCAAGACCTGTGTTATAGGAATGTTATCTAGGGTTCATATCTCTTGTAAGACACAAGACCTGTGTTATTGGAATGTTATGAAGGGTTCATACTCCTTGTAAAACACAAGACCTGTGTTATAGGAATGTTATCTAGGGTTCATATCTCTTGTAAAACACAAGACCTGTATTATAGGAATGTTATATTGGGTTCATATCCCTTGTGAAACACAAGACCTGTGTTATAGGAATGTTATATGGGGTTCATATCTCTTGTAAAACACAAGACCTGTGTTATAGGAATGTTATCTAGGATTCATACTCCTTGTAAAACACAAGACCTGTATTATAGGAATGTTATCTAGGGTTCATATCCCTTCTAAAATCCAAGACCTGTGTTATAGGAATGTTATTTAGGGTGCATATCTCTTGGAAAACACAAGACCTGTGTTATAGGAGTGTTATCTAAGGTTCATATGCCTTTTAAAACACAAGACCTGTGTTATAGGAATGTTATGTAGGGTTCATTTCCCTTGTAAAACACAAGACCTGTGTTATAGGAATGTTATCTAGAGTTCATATCTCTTGTAAAACACACAACCTGTGTTATAGGAATGTTATCGAGGGTTCATATCTCTTGTAAGACACAAGACCTGTGTTATAGGAATGTTATCTAGGGTTCATTTCCCTTGTAAAACACAAGACCTATGTTATAGGAATGTTATATGGGGTTCATATCTCTTGTAAAACACAAGACCTGTGTTATAGGAATGTTATATAGGGTTCATATCCCTTGTAAAACACAAGACCTGTGTTATAGGAATGTTATCTAGGGTTCATATTTCTTGTAAAACATAAGACCTGTGTTATAGGGATGTTATTAATGGTTCATGTCGCTTGTAAAACACAAGACCTGTGTTATAGAAATGTTATCTAGGGTTCATCCAAGACCTGTGTTATAGTAATGTTATCTAGGGTTCATATCTCTTGTAAGACAAAAGACCTGTGTTATAGGGATGTTATCAAGGGTTCATACTCCTTTTAAAACACAAGAACTGTGTTATAGGAATGTTATCTAGGGTTCATATCTCTGGTAAAACACAAAACCTGTGTTATAGGGATTTTATTTTGGGTTCATATGCCTTTTAAAACACAAGACCTGTGTTATACAAATGTTATCTAGGGTTCATCCAAGACCTGTGTTATAGTAATGTTATCAAGGGTTCATACTCCTTGTAAAACACAAGACCTGTGTTATAGGAATGTTATCTAGGGTTCATATCCATTGTAAAACACAAGACCTGCATTATAGCAATGTTATATTGGGTTCATATCCCTTGTAAAACACAAGACCTGTTATATAGGAATGTTATCTAGGGTTCATATCCCTTGTAAAACACAAGACCTGTGTTATAGGAATGTTATCTAGGGTTCATATTTCTTGTAAAACATAAGACCTGTGTTATAGGGATGTTATTAATGGTTCATGTCGCTTGTAAAACACAAGACCTGTGTTATAGAAATGTTATCTAGGGTTCATCCAAGACCTGTGTTATAGGAATGTTATCTAGGGTTCATATCTCTTGTAAGACACAAGACCTGTGTTATTGGAATGTTATCAAGGGTTCATACTCCTTGTAAAACACAAGACCTGTGTTATAGAAATGTTATCTAGGGTTCTTCCAAGACCTGTGTTATAGGAATGTTATATAGGGTTCATATCCCTTGTAAAACACAAGACCTGTGTTATAGGAATGTTATCTAGGGTTCATATTTCTTGTAAAACATAAGACCTGTGTTATAGGGATGTTATTAATGGTTCATGTCGCTTGTAAAACACAAGACCTGTGTTATAGAAATGTTATCTAGGGTTCATCCAAGACCTGTGTTATAGTAATGTTATCTAGGGTTCATATCTCTTGTAAGACAAAAGACCTGTGTTATAGGAATGTTATCAAGGGTTCATACTCCTTGTAAAACACAAGACCTGTGTTATAGGAATGTTATCTAGGGTTCATATCCATTGTAAAACACAAGACCTGCATTATAGCAATGTTATATTGGGTTCATATCCCTTGTAAAACACAAGACCTGTTATATAGGAATGTTATCTAGGGTTCATATCCCTTGTAAAACACAAGACCTGTGTTATAGGAATGTTATCTAGGGTTCATATTTCTTGTAAAACATAAGACCTGTGTTATAGGGATGTTATTAATGGTTCATGTCGCTTGTAAAACACAAGACCTGTGTTATAGAAATGTTATCTAGGGTTCATCCAAGACCTGTGTTATAGGAATGTTATCTAGGGTTCATATCTCTTGTAAGACACAAGACCTGTGTTATTGGAATGTTATCAAGGGTTCATACTCCTTGTAAAACACAAGACCTGTGTTATAGGAATGTTATATGGGGTTCATATCTCTTGTAAAACACAAGACCTGTGTTATAGGAATGTTATCTAGGATTCATACTCCTTGTAAAACACAAGACCTGTATTATAGGAATGTTATCTAGGGTTCATATCCCTTCTTAAACACAAGACCTGTGTTATAGGAATGTAATCTAGGATTCATACTCCTTGTAAAACACAAGACCTGTGTTATAGGAATGTTATCTAGGGTTCATACTCCTTGTAAAACACAAGACCTGTGTTATAGGAATGTTATCTAGGGTTCATACTCCTTGTAAAACACAAGACCTGTGTTATAGGAATGTTATCTAGGATTCATACTCCTTGTAAAACACAAGACCTGTGTAATAGGAATGTTATCTAGGGTTCATATCCCTTCTAAAACACAAGACCTGTATTATAGGAATGTTATCTAGGATTCATACTCCTTGTAAAACACAAGACCTGTGTTATAGGAATGTTATCGAGGGTTCATATCCCTTGTAAAACACAAGACCTATGTTATAAGAATATTATCTAGGGTTCATATTCCTTGTAAAACACAAGACCTATGTTATAAGAATGTTATCTAGGGTTCATACTCCTTGTAAAACACAAGACCTGTGTTATAGGAATGTTATCTAGGGTTCATATTCATTGTAAAACACAAGACCTGTATTATAGGAATGTTATATTGGGTTCATATCCCTTGTAAAACACAAGACCTGTTATATAGGAATGTTATCTAGGGTTCATATCCCTTGTAAAACAAAAGACCTGTGTTATAGGAATGTTATCTAGGGTTCATATTTCTTGTAAAACACAAGACCTGTGTTATAGAAATGTTATCTAAGGTTCATCCAAGACCTGTGTTATAGGAATGTTATCTAGGGTTCATATCTCTTGTAAGACACAAGACCTGTGTTATAGGAATGTTATCAAGGGTTCATACTCCTTGTAAAACACAAGACCTGTGTTATAGGAATGTTATATTGGGTTCATATCCCTTGTGAAACACAAGACCTGTGTTATAGGAATGTTATATGGGGTTCATATCTCTTGTAAAACACAAGACCTGTGTTATAGGAATGTTATCTAGGATTCATACTCCTTGTAAAACACAAGACCTGTTATATAGGAATGTTATCTAGGGTTCATATCCCTTGTAAAACAAAAGACCTGTGTTATAGGAATGTTATCTAGGGTTCATATTTCTTGTAAAACATAAGACCTGTGTTATAGGGATGTTATTAATGGTTCATGTCGCTTGTAAAACACAAGACCTGTGTTATAGAAATGTTATCTAGGGTTCATCCAAGACCTGTGTTATAGGAATGTTATCTAGGGTTCATATCTCTTGTAAGACACAAGACCTGTGTTATTGGAATGTTATCAAGGGTTCATACTCCTTGTAAAACACAAGACCTGCATTATAGGAATGTTATCTAGGGTTCATATCCCTTCTAAAATCCAAGACCTGTGTTATAGGAATGTTATTTAGGGTGCATATCTCTTGGAAAACACAAGACCTGTGTTATAGGAGTGTTATCTAAGGTTCATATGCCTTTTAAAACACAAGACCTGTGTTATAGGAATGTTATGTAGGGTTCATTTCCCTTGTAAAACACAAGACCTGTGTTATAGGAATGTTATCTAGAGTTCATATCTCTTGTAAAACACACAACCTGTGTTATAGGAATGTTATCGAGGGTTCATATCTCTTGTAAGACACAAGACCTGTGTTATAGGAATGTTATCTAGGGTTCATTTCCCTTGTAAAACACAAGACCTATGTTATAGGAATGTTATATGGGGTTCATATCTCTTGTAAAACACAAGACCTGTGTTATAGGAATGTTATATAGGGTTCATATCCCTTGTAAAACACAAGACCTGTGTTATAGGAATGTTATCTAGGGTTCATATTTCTTGTAAAACATAAGACCTGTGTTATAGGGATGTTATTAATGGTTCATGTCGCTTGTAAAACACAAGACCTGTGTTATAGAAATGTTATCTAGGGTTCATCCAAGACCTGTGCTATAGTAATGTTATCTAGGGTTCATATCTCTTGTAAGACAAAAGACCTGTGTTATAGGAATGTTATCAAGGATTCATACTCCTTGTAAAACACAAGACCTGTGTTATAGGAATGTTATCTAGGGTTCATATCCATTGTAAAACACAAGACCTGCATTATAGCAATGTTATATTGGGTTCATATCCCTTGTAAAACACAAGACCTGTTATATAGGAATGTTATCTAGGGTTCATATCCCTTGTAAAACACAAGACCTGTGTTATAGGAATGTTATATGGGGTTCATATCTCTTGTAAAACACAAGACCTGTGTTATAGGAATGTTATCTAGGATTCATACTCCTTGTAAAACACAAGACCTGTATTATAGGAATGTTATCTAGGGTTCATATCCCTTCTAAAATCCAAGACCTGTGTTATAGGAATGTTATTTAGGGTGCATATCTCTTGGAAAACACAAGACCTGTGTTATAGGAGTGTTATCTAAGGTTCATATGCCTTTTAAAACACAAGACCTGTGTTATAGGAATGTTATGTAGGGTTCATTTCCCTTGTAAAACACAAGACCTGTGTTATAGGAATGTTATCTAGAGTTCATATCTCTTGTAAAACACACAACCTGTGTTATAGGAATGTTATCGAGGGTTCATATCTCTTGTAAGACACAAGACCTGTGTTATAGGAATGTTATCTAGGGTTCATTTCCCTTGTAAAACACAAGACCTATGTTATAGGAATGTTATATGGGGTTCATATCTCTTGTAAAACACAAGACCTGTGTTATAGGAATGTTATATAGGGTTCATATCCCTTGTAAAACACAAGACCTGTGTTATAGGAATGTTATCTAGGGTTCATATTTCTTGTAAAACATAAGACCTGTGTTATAGGGATGTTATTAATGGTTCATGTCGCTTGTAAAACACAAGACCTGTGTTATAGAAATGTTATCTACGGTTCATCCAAGACCTGTGTTATAGTAATGTTATCTAGGGTTCATATCTCTTGTAAGACAAAAGACCTGTGTTATAGGAATGTTATCAAGGGTTCATACTCCTTGTAAAACACAAGACCTGTTATATAGGAATGTTATATTGGGTTCATATCCCTTGTGAAACACAAGACCTGTGTTATAGGAATGTTATATGGGGTTCATATCTCTTGTAAAACACAAGACCTGTGTTATAGGAATGTTATCTAGGGTTTATATCACTTCTAAAATCCAAGACCTGTGTTATAGGAATGTTATTTAGGGTGCATATCTCTTGGAAAACACAAGACCTGTGTTATAGGAGTGTTATCTAAGGTTCATATGCCTTTTAAAACACAAGACCTGTGTTATAGGAATGTTATGTAGGGTTCATTTCCCTTGTAAAACACAAGACCTGTGTTATAGGAATGTTATCTAGAGTTCATATCTCTTGTAAAACACACAACCTGTGTTATAGGAATGTTATCGAGGGTTCATATCTCTTGTAAGACACAAGACCTGTGTTATAGGAATGTTATCTAGGGTTCATTTCCCTTGTAAAACACAAGACCTATGTTATAGGAATGTTATATGGGGTTCATATCTCTTGTAAAACACAAGACCTGTGTTATAGGAATGTTATATAGGGTTCATATCCCTTGTAAAACACAAGACCTGTGTTATAGGAATGTTATCTAGGGTTCATATTTCTTGTAAAACATAAGACCTGTGTTATAGGGATGTTATTAATGGTTCATGTCGCTTGTAAAACACAAGACCTGTGTTATAGAAATGTTATCTAGGGTTCATCCAAGACCTGTGCTATAGTAATGTTATCTAGGGTTCATATCTCTTGTAAGACAAAAGACCTGTGTTATAGGAATGTTATCAAGGGTTCATACTCCTTGTAAAACACAAGACCTGTGTTATAGGAATGTTATCTAGGGTTCATATCCATTGTAAAACACAAGACCTGCATTATAGCAATGTTATATTGGGTTCATATCCCTTGTAAAACACAAGACCTGTTATATAGGAATGTTATCTAGGGTTCATATCCCTTGTAAAACACAAGACCTGTGTTATAGGAATGTTATATGGGGTTCATATCTCTTGTAAAACACAAGACCTGTGTTATAGGAATGTTATCTAGGATTCATACTCCTTGTAAAACACAAGACCTGTATTATAGGAATGTTATCTAGGGTTCATATCCCTTCTAAAATCCAAGACCTGTGTTATAGGAATGTTATTTAGGGTGCATATCTCTTGGAAAACACAAGACCTGTGTTATAGGAGTGTTATCTAAGGTTCATATGCCTTTTAAAACACAAGACCTGTGTTATAGGAATGTTATGTAGGGTTCATTTCCCTTGTAAAACACAAGACCTGTGTTATAGGAATGTTATCTAGAGTTCATATCTCTTGTAAAACACACAACCTGTGTTATAGGAATGTTATCGAGGGTTCATATCTCTTGTAAGACACAAGACCTGTGTTATAGGAATGTTATCTAGGGTTCATTTCCCTTGTAAAACACAAGACCTATGTTATAGGAATGTTATATGGGGTTCATATCTCTTGTAAAACACAAGACCTGTGTTATAGGAATGTTATATAGGGTTCATATCCCTTGTAAAACACAAGACCTGTGTTATAGGAATGTTATCTAGGGTTCATATTTCTTGTAAAACATAAGACCTGTGTTATAGGGATGTTATTAATGGTTCATGTCGCTTGTAAAACACAAGACCTGTGTTATAGAAATGTTATCTAGGGTTCATCCAAGACCTGTGTTATAGTAATGTTATCTAGGGTTCATATCTCTTGTAAGACAAAAGACCTGTGTTATAGGAATGTTATCAAGGGTTCATACTCCTTGTAAAACACAAGACCTGTGTTATAGGAATGTTATCTAGGGTTCATATCCATTGTAAAACACAAGACCTGCATTATAGCAATGTTATATTGGGTTCATATCCCTTGTAAAACACAAGACCTGTTATATAGGAATGTTATCTAGGGTTCATATCCCTTGTAAAACACAAGACCTGTGTTATAGGAATGTTATCTAGGGTTCATATTTCTTGTAAAACATAAGACCTGTGTTATAGGGATGTTATTAATGGTTCATGTCGCTTGTAAAACACAAGACCTGTGTTATAGAAATGTTATCTAGGGTTCATCCAAGACCTGTGTTATAGGAATGTTATCTAGGGTTCATATCTCTTGTAAGACACAAGACCTGTGTTATTGGAATGTTATCAAGGGTTCATACTCCTTGTAAAACACAAGACCTGCATTATAGGAATGTTATATTGGGTTCATATCCCTGGTAAAACACAAGACCTGTGTTATAGGAATGTTATATGGGGTTCATATCTCTTGTAAAACACAAGACCTGTGTTATAGGAATGTTATCTAGGATTCATACTCCTTGTAAAACACAAGACCTGTATTATAGGAATGTTATCTAGGGTTCATATCCCTTCTAAAACACAAGACCTGTGTTATAGGAATGTAATCTAGGATTCATACTCCTTGTAAAACACAAGACCTGTGTTATAGGAATGTTATCTAGGGTTCATACTCCTTGTAAAACACAAGACCTGTGTTATAGGAATGTTATCTAGGGTTCATACTCCTTGTAAAACACAAGACCTGTGTTATAGGAATGTTATCTAGGATTCATACTCCTTGTAAAACACAAGACCTGTGTAATAGGAATGTTATCTAGGGTTCATATCCCTTCTAAAACACAAGACCTGTATTATAGGAATGTTATCTAGGATTCATACTCCTTGTAAAACACAAGACCTGTGTTATAGGAATGTTATCGAGGGTTCATATCCCTTGTAAAACACAAGACCTATGTTATAAGAATATTATCTAGGGTTCATATTCCTTGTAAAACACAAGACCTATGTTATAAGAATGTTATCTAGGGTTCATACTCCTTGTAAAACACAAGACCTGTGTTATAGGAATGTTATCTAGGGTTCATATTCATTGTAAAACACAAGACCTGTATTATAGGAATGTTATATTGGGTTCATATCCCTTGTAAAACACAAGACCTGTTATATAGGAATGTTATCTAGGGTTCATATCCCTTGTAAAACAAAAGACCTGTGTTATAGGAATGTTATCTAGGGTTCATATTTCTTGTAAAACACAAGACCTGTGTTATAGAAATGTTATCTAGGGTTCATCCAAGACCTGTGTTATAGGAATGTTATCTAGGGTTCATATCTCTTGTAAGACACAAGACCTGTGTTATAGGATTGTTATCAAGGGTTCATACTCCTTGTAAAACACAAGACCTGTGTTATAGAAATGTTATGTAGGGTTCATCCAAGACCTGTGTTATAGGAATGTTATCTAGGGTTCATATCTCTTGTAAGACACAAGACCTGTGTTATTGGAATGTTATCAAGGGTTCATACTCCTTGTAAAACACAAGACCTGCATTATAGGAATGTTATATTGGGTTCATATCCCTGGTAAAACACAAGACCTGTGTTATAGGAATGTTATATGGGGTTCATATCTCTTGTAAAACACAAGACCTGTGTTATAGGAATGTTATCTAGGATTCATACTCCTTGTAAAACACAAGACCTGTATTATAGGAATGTTATCTAGGGTTCATATCCCTTCTAAAACACAAGACCTGTGTTATAGGAATGTAATCTAGGATTCATACTCCTTGTAAAACACAAGACCTGTGTTATAGGAATGTTATCTAGGGTTCATACTCCTTGTAAAACACAAGACCTGTGTTATAGGAATGTTATCTAGGGTTCATACTCCTTGTAAAACACAAGACCTGTGTTATAGGAATGTTATCTAGGATTCATACTCCTTGTAAAACACAAGACCTGTGTAATAGGAATGTTATCTAGGGTTCATATCCCTTCTAAAACACAAGACCTGTATTATAGGAATGTTATCTAGGATTCATACTCCTTGTAAAACACAAGACCTGTGTTATAGGAATGTTATCGAGGGTTCATATCCCTTGTAAAACACAAGACCTATGTTATAAAAATATTATCTAGGGTTCATATTCCTTGTAAAACACAAGACCTATGTTATAAGAATGTTATCTAGGGTTCATACTCCTTGTAAAACACAAGACCTGTGTTATAGGAATGTTATCTAGGGTTCATATTCATTGTAAAACACAAGACCTGTATTATAGGAATGTTATATTGGGTTCATATCCCTTGTAAAACACAAGACCTGTTATATAGGAATGTTATCTAGGGTTCATATCCCTTGTAAAACAAAAGACCTGTGTTATAGGAATGTTATCTAGGGTTCATATTTCTTGTAAAACACAAGACCTGTGTTATAGAAATGTTATCTAGGGTTCATCCAAGACCTGTGTTATAGGAATGTTATCTAGGGTTCATATCTCTTGTAAGACACAAGACCTGTGTTATAGGATTGTTATCAAGGGTTCATACTCCTTGTAAAACACAAGACCTGTGTTATAGAAATGTTATCTAGGGTTCATCCAAGACCTGTGTTATAGGAATGTTATCTAGGGTTCATATCTCTTGTAAGACACAAGACCTGTGTTATAGGATTGTTATCAAGGGTTCATACTCCTTGTAAAACACAAGACCTGTGTTATAGAAATGTTATCTAGGGTTCATCCAAGACCTGTGTTATAGGAATGTTATCTAGGGTTCATATCTCTTGTAAGACACAAGACTTGTGATATAGAAATGTTATGAAGGGTTCATACTCCTTGTAAAACACAAGACCTGCATTATAGGAATGTTATATTGGGTTCATATCCCTTGTGAAACACAAGACCTGTGTTATAGGAATGTTATATGGGGTTCATATCTCTTGTAAAACACAAGACCTGTGTTATAGGAATGTTATCTAGGATTCATACTCCTTGTAAAACACAAGACCTGTATTATAGGAATGTTATCTAGGGTTCATATCCCTTCTAAAATCCAAGACCTGTGTTATAGGAATGTTATTTAGGGTGCATATCTCTTGGAAAACACAAGACCTGTGTTATAGGAATGTTATCTAAGGTTCATATGCCTTTTAAAACACAAGACCTGTGTTATAGGAATGTTATGTAGGGTTCATTTCCCTTGTAAAACACAAGACCTGTGTTATAGGAATGTTATCTAGAGTTCATATCTCTTGTAAAACACACAACCTGTGTTATAGGAATGTTATCGAGGGTTCATATCTCTTGTAAGACACAAGACCTGTGTTATAGGAATGTTATCTAGGGTTCATATCCCTTGCAAAACACAAGACCTATGTTATAGGAATGTTATATGGGGTTCATATCTCTTGTAAAACACAAGACCTGTGTTATAGGAATGTTATATAGGGTTCATATCCCTTGTAAAACACAAGACCTGTGTTCTAGGAATGTTATCTAGGGTTCATATTTCTTGTAAAACATAAGTCCTGTGTTATAGGGATGTTATTAATGGTTCATGTCGCTTGTAAAACACAAGACCTGTGTTATAGAAATGTTATCTAGGGTTCATCCAAGACCTGTGTTATAGTAATGTTATCTAGGGTTCATATCTCTTGTAAGACAAAAGACCTGTGTTATAGGAATGTTATCTAGGGTTCATATCCATTGTAAAACACAAGACCTGCATTATAGGAATGTTATATTGGGTTCATATCCCTTGTAAAACACAAGACCTGTTATATAGGAATGTTATCTAGGGTTCATATCCATTGTAAAACACAAGACCTGCATTATAGGAATGTTATATTGGGTTCATATCCCTTGTAAAACACAAGACCTGTTATATAGGAATGTTATCTAGGGTTCATATCCCTTGTAAAACACAAGACCTGTGTTATAGGAATGTTATCTAGGGTTCATATTTCTTGTAAAACATAAGACCTGTGTTATAGGGATGTTATTAATGGTTCATGTCGCTTGTAAAACACAAGACCTGTGTTATAGAAATGTTATCTAGGGTTCATCCAAGACCTGTGTTATAGGAATGTTATCTAGGGTTCATATCTCTTGTAAGACACAAGACCTGTGTTATTGGAATGTTATCAAGGGTTCATACTCCTTGTAAAACACAAGACCTGCATTATAGGAATGTTATATTGGGTTCATATCCCTTGTAAAACACAAGACCTGTGTTATAGGAATGTTCTATGGGGTTCATATCTCTTGTAAAACACAAGACCTGTGTTATAGGAATGTTATCTAGGATTCATACTCCTTGTAAAACACAAGACCCGTATTATAGGAATGTTATCTAGGGTTCATATCCCTTCTAAAACACAAGACCTGTGTTATAGGAATGTAATCTAGGATTCATACTCCTTGTAAAACACAAGACCTGTGTTATAGGAATGTTATCTAGGGTTCATACTCCTTGTAAAACACAAGACCTGTGTTATAGGAATGTTATCTAGGGTTCATACTCCTTGTAAAACACAAGACCTGTGTTATAGGAATGTTATCTAAGGTTCATATGCCATTTAAAACACAAGACCTGTGTTATAGGAATGTTATGTAGGGTTCATTTCCCTTGTAAAACACAAGACCTGTGTTATAGAAATGTTATCTAGGGTTCATCCAAGACCTGTGTTATAGTAATGTTATCTAGGGTTCATATCTCTTGTAAAACAAAAGACCTGTGTTATAGGAATGTTATCTAGGGTTCATATCCATTGTAAAACACAAGACCTGCATTATAGGAATGTTATATTGGGTCCATATCCCTTGTAAAACACAAGACCTGTTATATAGGAATGTTATCTAGGGTTCATATCCATTGTAAAACACAAGACCTGCATTATAGGAATGTTATATTGGGTTCATATCCCTTGTAAAACACAAGACCTGTTATATAGGAATGTTATCTAGGGTTCATATCCCTTGTAAAACACAAGACCTGTGTTATAGGAATGTTATCTAGGGTTCATATTTCTTGTAAAACATAAGACCTGTGTTATAGGGATGTTATTAATGGTTCATGTCGCTTGTAAAACACAAGACCTGTGTTATAGAAATGTTATCTAGGGTTCATCCAAGACCTGTGTTATAGGAATGTTATCTAGGGTTCATATCTCTTGTAAGACACAAGACCTGTGTTATTGGAATGTTATCAAGGGTTCATACTCCTTGTAAAACACAAGACCTGCATTATAGGAATGTTATATTGGGTTCATATCCCTTGTAAAACACAAGACCTGTGTTATAGGAATGTTCTATGGGGTTCATATCTCTTGTAAAACACAAGACCTGTGTTATAGGAATGTTATCTATGATTCATACTCCTTGTAAAACACAAGACCTGTATTATAGGAATGTTATCTAGGGTTCATATCCCTTCTAAAACACAAGACCTGTGTTATAGGAATGTAATCTAGGATTCATACTCCTTGTAAAACACAAGACCTGTGTTATAGGAATGTTATCTAGGGTTCATACTCCTTGTAAAACACAAGACCTGTGTTATAGGAATGTTATCTAGGGTTCATACTCCTTGTAAAACACAAGACCTGTGTTATAGGAATGTTATCTAAGGTTCATATGCCATTTAAAACACAAGACCTGTGTTATAGGAATGTTATGTAGGGTTCATTTCCCTTGTAAAACACAAGACCTGTGTTATAGGAATGTTATCTAGAGTTCATATCACTTGTAAAACACACAACCTGTGTTATAGGAATGTTATCGAGGGTTCATATCTCTTGTAAGACACAAGACCTGTGTTATAGGAATGTTATCTAGGGTTCATATCCCTTGTAAAACACAAGACCTATGTTATAGGAATGTTATATGGGGTTCATATCTCTTGTAAAACACAAGACCTGTGTTATAGGAATGTTATATAGGGTTCATATCCCTTGTAAAACACAAGACCTGTGTTATAGGAATGTTATCTAGGGTTCATATTTCTTGTAAAACATAAGACCTGTGTTATAGGGATGTTATTAATGGTTCATGTCGCTTGTAAAACACAAGACCTGTGTTATAGAAATGTTATCTAGGGTTCATCCAAGACCTGTGTTATAGTAATGTTATCTAGGGTTCATATCTCTTGTAAGACAAAAGACCTGTGTTATAGGAATGTTATCAAGGGTTCATACTCCTTGTAAAACACAAGACCTGTGTTATAGGAATGTTATCTAGGGTTCATATCCATTGTAAAACACAAGACCTGCATTATAGCAATGTTATATTGGGTTCATATCCCTTGTAAAACACAAGACCTGTTATATAGGAATGTAATCTAGGGTTCATATCCCTTGTAAAACACAAGACCTGTGTTATAGGAATGTTATCTAGGGTTCATATTTCTTGTAAAACATAAGACCTGTGTTATAGGGATGTTATTAATGGTTCATGTCGCTTGTAAAACACAAGACCTGTGTTATAGAAATGTTATCTAGGGTTCATCCAAAACCTGTGTTATAGGAATGTTATCTAGGGTTCATATCTCTTGTAAGACACAAGACCTGTGTTATTGGAATGTTATCAAGGGTTCATACTCCTTGTAAAACACAAGACCTGCATTATAGGAATGTTATATTGGGTTCATATCCCTTGTAAAACACAAGACCTGTGTTATAGGAATGTTATATGGGGTTCATATCTCTTGTAAAACACAAGACCTGTGTTATAGGAATGTTATCTAGGATTCATACTCCTTGTAAAACACAAGACCTGTATTATAGGAATGTTATCTAGGGTTCATATCCCTTCTAAAACACAGGACCTGTGTTATAGGAATGTAATCTAGGATTCATACTCCTTGTAAAACACAAGACCTGTGTTATAGGAATGTTATCTAGGGTTCATACTCCTTGTAAAACACAAGACCTGTGTTATAGGAATGTTATCTAGGGTTCATACTCCTTGTAAAACACAAGACCTGTGTTATAGGAATGTTATCTAGGATTCATACTCCTTGTAAAACACAAGACCTGTGTAATAGGAATGTTATCTAGGGTTCATATCCCTTCTAAAACACAAGACCTGTATTATAGGAATGTTATCTAGGATTCATACTCCTTGTAAAACACAAGACCTGTGTTATAGGAATGTTATCGAGGGTTCATATCCCTTGTAAAACACAAGACCTATGTTATAAGAATATTATCTAGGGTTCATATTCCTTGTAAAACACAAGACCTATGTTATAAGAATGTTATCTAGGGTTCATACTCCTTGTAAAACACAAGACCTGTGTTATAGGAATGTTATCTAGGGTTCATATTCATTGTAAAACACAAGACCTGTATTATAGGAATGTTATATGGGGTTCATATCCCTTGTAAAACACAAGACCTGTGTTATAGGAATATTATCTAGGGTGCATATCCCTTGTAAAACACAAGACCTATGTTATAAGAATGTTATCTAGGGTTCATACTCCTTGTAAAACACAAGACCTGTGTTATAGGAATGTTATCTAGGGTTCATATTCATTGTAAAACACAAGACCTGTATTATAGGAATGTTATATAGGGTTCATATCCCTTGTAAAACACAAGACCTGTGTTATAGTAACGTTATTTAGGGTTTATATCCCTTGTGAAACAGAAAACCTGTGTTATAGGAATGTTATCTAGGGTTCATATCTCTTGTAAGACACAAGACCTGTGTTATAAGAATGTTATCTAGGGTTCATATTCCTAATAAAACACAAGACCTGTGTATAGGAATGTTATATAAGGGTTCATATCTCTTGTAAAACAAAAGACCTGTGTTATAGGAATGTTATATGGGGTTCATATCTCTTGTAAAACACAAGACCTGTGTTATAGGAATGTTATATAGGGTTCATATCCCTTGTAAAACACAAGACCTGTGTTATAGGAATGTTATCTAGGGTTCATATTTCTTGTAAAACATAAGACCTGTGTTATAGGGATGTTATCTATGGTTCATGTCGCTTGTAAAACACAAGACCTGTGTTATATGAATGTTATCTAGGGTTCATATCTCTTGTAAAATCCAAGACCTGTGTTAAAGGGATTTTATCTAAGAGTTCATATCTCTTGTAAAACATAAGACCTGTGTTATAGGGATGTTATCTAAGGGTTCATATCTCTTGTAAAACACAAGACCTGTGTTATAGGAATGTTATCTAGGGTTCATATCCATTGTAAAACACAAGACCTGCATTATAGGAATGTTATATTGGGTTCATATCCCTTGTAAAACACAAGACCTGTGTTATAGGAATGTTATCTAGGATTCATACTCCTTGTAAAACACAAGACCTGTGTTATAGGAATGTTATCTAGGGTTCATATCTCTTGTAAAATCCAAGACCTGTGTTAAGGGGATGTTATCTAAGGGTTCATATCTCTTGTAAAACATCAGACCTGTGTTATAGGGATGTTATCTAGAGTTCATATCTCTTGTAAAACACACAACCTGTGTTATAGGAATGTTATCTAGGATTCATACTCCTTGTAAAACACAAGACCTGTGTTATAGGAATGTTATATTGGGTTCATATCCCTTGTAAAACACAAGACCTGTGTTATAGGGATGTTATCTAGGATTCATACTCCTTGTAAAACACAAGACCTGTGTTATAGGGATGTTATCTAGGATTCATACTCCTTGTAAAACACAAGACCTGTGTTATAGGAATGTTATCTAGGATTCATACTCCTTGTAAAACACAAGACCTGTATTATAGGAATGTTATCTAGGGTTCATATCCATTCTAAAACACAAGACCTGTATTATAGGGATGTTATCTAGGATTCATACTCCTTGTAAAACACAAGACCTGTGTTATAGGAATGTTATCTAGGATTGATACTCCTTGTAAAACACAAGACCTGCATTATAGGAATGTTATCTAGGATTCATACTCCTTGTAAAACACAAGACCTGTGTTATAGGGATGTTATCTAGGATTCATACTCCTTGTAAAACACAAGACCTGTGTTATAGGGATGTTATCTAGGATTCATGCTCCTTGTAAAACACAAGACCTGTGTTATAGGAATGTTATATTGGGTTCATATCCCTTCTAAAACACAAGACCTGTGTTATAGGGATGTTATCTAGGATTCATACTCCTTGTAAAACACAAGACCTGTGTTATAGGAATGTTATCTACGGTTCATATCCCTTGTAAAACACAAGACCTGTGTTATAGGAATGTTATCTAGGGTTCATATTTCTTGTAAAACATAAGACCTGTGTTATAGGGATGTTATTAATGGTTCATGTCGCTTGTAAAACACAAGACCTGTGTTATAGAAATGTTATCTAGGGTTCATCCAAGACCTGTGTTATAGTAATGTTATCTAGGGTTCATATCTCTTGTAAGACAAAAGACCTGTGTTATAGGAATGTTATCAAGGGTTCATACTCCTTGTAAAACACAAGACCTGTGTTATAGGAATGTTATCTAGGGTTCATATCCATTGTAAAACACAAGACCTGCATTATAGCAATGTTATATTGGGTTCATATCCCTTGTAAAACACAAGACCTGTTATATAGGAATGTTATCTAGGGTTCATATCCCTTGTAAAACACAAGACCTGTGTTATAGGAATGTTATCTAGGGTTCATATTTCTTGTAAAACATAAGACCTGTGTTATAGGGATGTTATTAATGGTTCATGTCGCTTGTAAAACACAAGACCTGTGTTATAGAAATGTTATCTAGGGTTCATCCAAGACCTGTGTTATAGGAATGTTATCTAGGGTTCATATCTCTTGTAAGACACAAGACCTGTGTTATTGGAATGTTATCAAGGGTTCATACTCCTTGTAAAACACAAGACCTGTGTTATAGAAATGTTATATTGGGTTCATATCCCTGGTAAAACACAAGACCTGTGTTATAGGAATGTTATATGGGGTTCATATCTCTTGTAAAACACAAGACCTGTGTTATAGGAATGTTATCTAGGATTCATACTCCTTGTAAAACACAAGACCTGTATTATAGGAATGTTATCTAGGGTTCATATCCCTTCTAAAACACAAGACCTGTGTTATAGGAATGTAATCTAGGATTCATACTCCTTGTAAAACACAAGACCTGTGTTATAGGAATGTTATCTAGGGTTCATACTCCTTGTAAAACACAAGACCTGTGTTATAGGAATGTTATCTAGGGTTCATACTCCTTGTAAAACACAAGACCTGTGTTATAGGAATGTTATCTAGGATTCATACTCCTTGTAAAACACAAGACCTGTGTAATAGGAATGTTATCTAGGGTTCATATCCCTTCTAAAACACAAGACCTGTATTATAGGAATGTTATCTAGGATTCATACTCCTTGTAAAACACAAGACCTGTGTTATAGGAATGTTATCGAGGGTTCATATCCCTTGTAAAACACAAGACCTATGTTATAAGAATATTATCTAGGGTTCATATTCCTTGTAAAACACAAGACCTATGTTATAAGAATGTTATCTAGGGTTCATACTCCTTGTAAAACACAAGACCTGTGTTATAGGAATGTTATCTAGGGTTCATATTCATTGTAAAACACAAGACCTGTATTATAGGAATGTTATATTGGGTTCATATCCCTTGTAAAACACAAGACCTGTTATATAGGAATGTTATCTAGGGTTCATATCCCTTGTAAAACAAAAGACCTGTGTTATAGGAATGTTATCTAGGGTTCATATTTCTTGTAAAACACAAGACCTGTGTTATAGAAATGTTATCTAGGGTTCATCCAAGACCTGTGTTATAGGAATGTTATCTAGGGTTCATATCTCTTGTAAGACACAAGACCTGTGTTATAGGATTGTTATCAAGGGTTCATACTCCTTGTAAAACACAAGACCTGTGTTATAGAAATGTTATCTAGGGTTCATCCAAGACCTGTGTTATAGGAATGTTATCTAGGGTTCATATCTCTTGTAAGACACAAGACCTGTGTTATTGGAATGTTATCAAGGGTTCATACTCCTTGTAAAACACAAGACCTGCATTATAGGAATGTTATATTGGGTTCATATCCCTTGTAAAACACAAGACCTGTGTTATAGGAATGTTCTATGGGGTTCATATCTCTTGTAAAACACAAGACCTGTGTTATAGGAATGTTATCTATGATTCATACTCCTTGTAAAACACAAGACCTGTATTATAGGAATGTTATCTAGGGTTCATATCCCTTCTAAAACACAAGACCTGTGTTATAGGAATGTAATCTAGGATTCATACTCCTTGTAAAACACAAGACCTGTGTTATAGGAATGTTATCTAGGGTTCATACTCCTTGTAAAACACAAGACCTGTGTTATAGGAATGTTATCTAGGGTTCATACTCCTTGTAAAACACAAGACCTGTGTTATAGGAATGTTATCTAAGGTTCATATGCCATTTAAAACACAAGACCTGTGTTATAGGAATGTTATGTAGGGTTCATTTCCCTTGTAAAACACAAGACCTGTGTTATAGGAATGTTATCTAGAGTTCATATCACTTGTAAAACACACAACCTGTGTTATAGGAATGTTATCGAGGGTTCATATCTCTTGTAAGACACAAGACCTGTGTTATAGGAATGTTATCTAGGGTTCATATCCCTTGTAAAACACAAGACCTATGTTATAGGAATGTTATATGGGGTTCATATCTCTTGTAAAACACAAGACCTGTGTTATAGGAATGTTATATAGGGTTCATATCCCTTGTAAAACACAAGACCTGTGTTATAGGAATGTTATCTAGGGTTCATATTTCTTGTAAAACATAAGACCTGTGTTATAGGGATGTTATTAATGGTTCATGTCGCTTGTAAAACACAAGACCTGTGTTATAGAAATGTTATCTAGGGTTCATCCAAGACCTGTGTTATAGTAATGTTATCTAGGGTTCATATCTCTTGTAAGACAAAAGACCTGTGTTATAGGAATGTTATCAAGGGTTCATACTCCTTGTAAAACACAAGACCTGTGTTATAGGAATGTTATCTAGGGTTCATATCCATTGTAAAACACAAGACCTGCATTATAGCAATGTTATATTGGGTTCATATCCCTTGTAAAACACAAGACCTGTTATATAGGAATGTAATCTAGGGTTCATATCCCTTGTAAAACACAAGACCTGTGTTATAGGAATGTTATCTAGGGTTCATATTTCTTGTAAAACATAAGACCTGTGTTATAGGGATGTTATTAATGGTTCATGTCGCTTGTAAAACACAAGACCTGTGTTATAGAAATGTTATCTAGGGTTCATCCAAAACCTGTGTTATAGGAATGTTATCTAGGGTTCATATCTCTTGTAAGACACAAGACCTGTGTTATTGGAATGTTATCAAGGGTTCATACTCCTTGTAAAACACAAGACCTGCATTATAGGAATGTTATATTGGGTTCATATCCCTTGTAAAACACAAGACCTGTGTTATAGGAATGTTATATGGGGTTCATATCTCTTGTAAAACACAAGACCTGTGTTATAGGAATGTTATCTAGGATTCATACTCCTTGTAAAACACAAGACCTGTATTATAGGAATGTTATCTAGGGTTCATATCCCTTCTAAAACACAGGACCTGTGTTATAGGAATGTAATCTAGGATTCATACTCCTTGTAAAACACAAGACCTGTGTTATAGGAATGTTATCTAGGGTTCATACTCCTTGTAAAACACAAGACCTGTGTTATAGGAATGTTATCTAGGGTTCATACTCCTTGTAAAACACAAGACCTGTGTTATAGGAATGTTATCTAGGATTCATACTCCTTGTAAAACACAAGACCTGTGTAATAGGAATGTTATCTAGGGTTCATATCCCTTCTAAAACACAAGACCTGTATTATAGGAATGTTATCTAGGATTCATACTCCTTGTAAAACACAAGACCTGTGTTATAGGAATGTTATCGAGGGTTCATATCCCTTGTAAAACACAAGACCTATGTTATAAGAATATTATCTAGGGTTCATATTCCTTGTAAAACACAAGACCTATGTTATAAGAATGTTATCTAGGGTTCATACTCCTTGTAAAACACAAGACCTGTGTTATAGGAATGTTATCTAGGGTTCATATTCATTGTAAAACACAAGACCTGTATTATAGGAATGTTATATGGGGTTCATATCCCTTGTAAAACACAAGACCTGTGTTATAGGAATATTATCTAGGGTGCATATCCCTTGTAAAACACAAGACCTATGTTATAAGAATGTTATCTAGGGTTCATACTCCTTGTAAAACACAAGACCTGTGTTATAGGAATGTTATCTAGGGTTCATATTCATTGTAAAACACAAGACCTGTATTATAGGAATGTTATATAGGGTTCATATCCCTTGTAAAACACAAGACCTGTGTTATAGTAACGTTATTTAGGGTTTATATCCCTTGTGAAACAGAAAACCTGTGTTATAGGAATGTTATCTAGGGTTCATATCTCTTGTAAGACACAAGACCTGTGTTATAAGAATGTTATCTAGGGTTCATATTCCTAATAAAACACAAGACCTGTGTATAGGAATGTTATATAAGGGTTCATATCTCTTGTAAAACAAAAGACCTGTGTTATAGGAATGTTATATGGGGTTCATATCTCTTGTAAAACACAAGACCTGTGTTATAGGAATGTTATATAGGGTTCATATCCCTTGTAAAACACAAGACCTGTGTTATAGGAATGTTATCTAGGGTTCATATTTCTTGTAAAACATAAGACCTGTGTTATAGGGATGTTATCTATGGTTCATGTCGCTTGTAAAACACAAGACCTGTGTTATATGAATGTTATCTAGGGTTCATATCTCTTGTAAAATCCAAGACCTGTGTTAAAGGGATTTTATCTAAGAGTTCATATCTCTTGTAAAACATAAGACCTGTGTTATAGGGATGTTATCTAAGGGTTCATATCTCTTGTAAAACACAAGACCTGTGTTATAGGAATGTTATCTAGGGTTCATATCCATTGTAAAACACAAGACCTGCATTATAGGAATGTTATATTGGGTTCATATCCCTTGTAAAACACAAGACCTGTGTTATAGGAATGTTATCTAGGATTCATACTCCTTGTAAAACACAAGACCTGTGTTATAGGAATGTTATCTAGGGTTCATATCTCTTGTAAAATCCAAGACCTGTGTTAAGGGGATGTTATCTAAGGGTTCATATCTCTTGTAAAACATCAGACCTGTGTTATAGGGATGTTATCTAGAGTTCATATCTCTTGTAAAACACACAACCTGTGTTATAGGAATGTTATCTAGGATTCATACTCCTTGTAAAACACAAGACCTGTGTTATAGGAATGTTATATTGGGTTCATATCCCTTGTAAAACACAAGACCTGTGTTATAGGGATGTTATCTAGGATTCATACTCCTTGTAAAACACAAGACCTGTGTTATAGGGATGTTATCTAGGATTCATACTCCTTGTAAAACACAAGACCTGTGTTATAGGAATGTTATCTAGGATTCATACTCCTTGTAAAACACAAGACCTGTATTATAGGAATGTTATCTAGGGTTCATATCCATTCTAAAACACAAGACCTGTATTATAGGGATGTTATCTAGGATTCATACTCCTTGTAAAACACAAGACCTGTGTTATAGGAATGTTATCTAGGATTGATACTCCTTGTAAAACACAAGACCTGCATTATAGGAATGTTATCTAGGATTCATACTCCTTGTAAAACACAAGACCTGTGTTATAGGGATGTTATCTAGGATTCATACTCCTTGTAAAACACAAGACCTGTGTTATAGGGATGTTATCTAGGATTCATGCTCCTTGTAAAACACAAGACCTGTGTTATAGGAATGTTATATTGGGTTCATATCCCTTCTAAAACACAAGACCTGTGTTATAGGGATGTTATCTAGGATTCATACTCCTTGTAAAACACAAGACCTGTGTTATAGGAATGTTATCTACGGTTCATATCCCTTGTAAAACACAAGACCTGTGTTATAGGAATGTTATCTAGGGTTCATATTTCTTGTAAAACATAAGACCTGTGTTATAGGGATGTTATTAATGGTTCATGTCGCTTGTAAAACACAAGACCTGTGTTATAGAAATGTTATCTAGGGTTCATCCAAGACCTGTGTTATAGTAATGTTATCTAGGGTTCATATCTCTTGTAAGACAAAAGACCTGTGTTATAGGAATGTTATCAAGGGTTCATACTCCTTGTAAAACACAAGACCTGTGTTATAGGAATGTTATCTAGGGTTCATATCCATTGTAAAACACAAGACCTGCATTATAGCAATGTTATATTGGGTTCATATCCCTTGTAAAACACAAGACCTGTTATATAGGAATGTTATCTAGGGTTCATATCCCTTGTAAAACACAAGACCTGTGTTATAGGAATGTTATCTAGGGTTCATATTTCTTGTAAAACATAAGACCTGTGTTATAGGGATGTTATTAATGGTTCATGTCGCTTGTAAAACACAAGACCTGTGTTATAGAAATGTTATCTAGGGTTCATCCAAGACCTGTGTTATAGGAATGTTATCTAGGGTTCATATCTCTTGTAAGACACAAGACCTGTGTTATTGGAATGTTATCAAGGGTTCATACTCCTTGTAAAACACAAGACCTGTGTTATAGAAATGTTATATTGGGTTCATATCCCTGGTAAAACACAAGACCTGTGTTATAGGAATGTTATATGGGGTTCATATCTCTTGTAAAACACAAGACCTGTGTTATAGGAATGTTATCTAGGATTCATACTCCTTGTAAAACACAAGACCTGTATTATAGGAATGTTATCTAGGGTTCATATCCCTTCTAAAACACAAGACCTGTGTTATAGGAATGTAATCTAGGATTCATACTCCTTGTAAAACACAAGACCTGTGTTATAGGAATGTTATCTAGGGTTCATACTCCTTGTAAAACACAAGACCTGTGTTATAGGAATGTTATCTAGGGTTCATACTCCTTGTAAAACACAAGACCTGTGTTATAGGAATGTTATCTAGGATTCATACTCCTTGTAAAACACAAGACCTGTGTAATAGGAATGTTATCTAGGGTTCATATCCCTTCTAAAACACAAGACCTGTATTATAGGAATGTTATCTAGGATTCATACTCCTTGTAAAACACAAGACCTGTGTTATAGGAATGTTATCGAGGGTTCATATCCCTTGTAAAACACAAGACCTATGTTATAAGAATATTATCTAGGGTTCATATTCCTTGTAAAACACAAGACCTATGTTATAAGAATGTTATCTAGGGTTCATACTCCTTGTAAAACACAAGACCTGTGTTATAGGAATGTTATCTAGGGTTCATATTCATTGTAAAACACAAGACCTGTATTATAGGAATGTTATATTGGGTTCATATCCCTTGTAAAACACAAGACCTGTTATATAGGAATGTTATCTAGGGTTCATATCCCTTGTAAAACAAAAGACCTGTGTTATAGGAATGTTATCTAGGGTTCATATTTCTTGTAAAACACAAGACCTGTGTTATAGAAATGTTATCTAGGGTTCATCCAAGACCTGTGTTATAGGAATGTTATCTAGGGTTCATATCTCTTGTAAGACACAAGACCTGTGTTATAGGATTGTTATCAAGGGTTCATACTCCTTGTAAAACACAAGACCTGTGTTATAGAAATGTTATCTAGGGTTCATCCAAGACCTGTGTTATAGGAATGTTATCTAGGGTTCATATCTCTTGTAAGACACAAGACCTGTGTTATTGGAATGTTATCAAGGGTTCATACTCCTTGTAAAACACAAGACCTGCATTATAGGAATGTTATATTGGGTTCATATCCCTTGTAAAACACAAGACCTGTGTTATAGGAATGTTCTATGGGGTTCATATCTCTTGTAAAACACAAGACCTGTGTTATAGGAATGTTATCTATGATTCATACTCCTTGTAAAACACAAGACCTGTATTATAGGAATGTTATCTAGGGTTCATATCCCTTCTAAAACACAAGACCTGTGTTATAGGAATGTAATCTAGGATTCATACTCCTTGTAAAACACAAGACCTGTGTTATAGGAATGTTATCTAGGGTTCATACTCCTTGTAAAACACAAGACCTGTGTTATAGGAATGTTATCTAGGGTTCATACTCCTTGTAAAACACAAGACCTGTGTTATAGGAATGTTATCTAAGGTTCATATGCCATTTAAAACACAAGACCTGTGTTATAGGAATGTTATGTAGGGTTCATTTCCCTTGTAAAACACAAGACCTGTGTTATAGGAATGTTATCTAGAGTTCATATCACTTGTAAAACACACAACCTGTGTTATAGGAATGTTATCGAGGGTTCATATCTCTTGTAAGACACAAGACCTGTGTTATAGGAATGTTATCTAGGGTTCATATCCCTTGTAAAACACAAGACCTATGTTATAGGAATGTTATATGGGGTTCATATCTCTTGTAAAACACAAGACCTGTGTTATAGGAATGTTATATAGGGTTCATATCCCTTGTAAAACACAAGACCTGTGTTATAGGAATGTTATCTAGGGTTCATATTTCTTGTAAAACATAAGACCTGTGTTATAGGGATGTTATTAATGGTTCATGTCGCTTGTAAAACACAAGACCTGTGTTATAGAAATGTTATCTAGGGTTCATCCAAGACCTGTGTTATAGTAATGTTATCTAGGGTTCATATCTCTTGTAAGACAAAAGACCTGTGTTATAGGAATGTTATCAAGGGTTCATACTCCTTGTAAAACACAAGACCTGTGTTATAGGAATGTTATCTAGGGTTCATATCCATTGTAAAACACAAGACCTGCATTATAGCAATGTTATATTGGGTTCATATCCCTTGTAAAACACAAGACCTGTTATATAGGAATGTAATCTAGGGTTCATATCCCTTGTAAAACACAAGACCTGTGTTATAGGAATGTTATCTAGGGTTCATATTTCTTGTAAAACATAAGACCTGTGTTATAGGGATGTTATTAATGGTTCATGTCGCTTGTAAAACACAAGACCTGTGTTATAGAAATGTTATCTAGGGTTCATCCAAAACCTGTGTTATAGGAATGTTATCTAGGGTTCATATCTCTTGTAAGACACAAGACCTGTGTTATTGGAATGTTATCAAGGGTTCATACTCCTTGTAAAACACAAGACCTGCATTATAGGAATGTTATATTGGGTTCATATCCCTTGTAAAACACAAGACCTGTGTTATAGGAATGTTATATGGGGTTCATATCTCTTGTAAAACACAAGACCTGTGTTATAGGAATGTTATCTAGGATTCATACTCCTTGTAAAACACAAGACCTGTATTATAGGAATGTTATCTAGGGTTCATATCCCTTCTAAAACACAGGACCTGTGTTATAGGAATGTAATCTAGGATTCATACTCCTTGTAAAACACAAGACCTGTGTTATAGGAATGTTATCTAGGGTTCATACTCCTTGTAAAACACAAGACCTGTGTTATAGGAATGTTATCTAGGGTTCATACTCCTTGTAAAACACAAGACCTGTGTTATAGGAATGTTATCTAGGATTCATACTCCTTGTAAAACACAAGACCTGTGTAATAGGAATGTTATCTAGGGTTCATATCCCTTCTAAAACACAAGACCTGTATTATAGGAATGTTATCTAGGATTCATACTCCTTGTAAAACACAAGACCTGTGTTATAGGAATGTTATCGAGGGTTCATATCCCTTGTAAAACACAAGACCTATGTTATAAGAATATTATCTAGGGTTCATATTCCTTGTAAAACACAAGACCTATGTTATAAGAATGTTATCTAGGGTTCATACTCCTTGTAAAACACAAGACCTGTGTTATAGGAATGTTATCTAGGGTTCATATTCATTGTAAAACACAAGACCTGTATTATAGGAATGTTATATGGGGTTCATATCCCTTGTAAAACACAAGACCTGTGTTATAGGAATATTATCTAGGGTGCATATCCCTTGTAAAACACAAGACCTATGTTATAAGAATGTTATCTAGGGTTCATACTCCTTGTAAAACACAAGACCTGTGTTATAGGAATGTTATCTAGGGTTCATATTCATTGTAAAACACAAGACCTGTATTATAGGAATGTTATATAGGGTTCATATCCCTTGTAAAACACAAGACCTGTGTTATAGTAACGTTATTTAGGGTTTATATCCCTTGTGAAACAGAAAACCTGTGTTATAGGAATGTTATCTAGGGTTCATATCTCTTGTAAGACACAAGACCTGTGTTATAAGAATGTTATCTAGGGTTCATATTCCTAATAAAACACAAGACCTGTGTATAGGAATGTTATATAAGGGTTCATATCTCTTGTAAAACAAAAGACCTGTGTTATAGGAATGTTATATGGGGTTCATATCTCTTGTAAAACACAAGACCTGTGTTATAGGAATGTTATATAGGGTTCATATCCCTTGTAAAACACAAGACCTGTGTTATAGGAATGTTATCTAGGGTTCATATTTCTTGTAAAACATAAGACCTGTGTTATAGGGATGTTATCTATGGTTCATGTCGCTTGTAAAACACAAGACCTGTGTTATATGAATGTTATCTAGGGTTCATATCTCTTGTAAAATCCAAGACCTGTGTTAAAGGGATTTTATCTAAGAGTTCATATCTCTTGTAAAACATAAGACCTGTGTTATAGGGATGTTATCTAAGGGTTCATATCTCTTGTAAAACACAAGACCTGTGTTATAGGAATGTTATCTAGGGTTCATATCCATTGTAAAACACAAGACCTGCATTATAGGAATGTTATATTGGGTTCATATCCCTTGTAAAACACAAGACCTGTGTTATAGGAATGTTATCTAGGATTCATACTCCTTGTAAAACACAAGACCTGTGTTATAGGAATGTTATCTAGGGTTCATATCTCTTGTAAAATCCAAGACCTGTGTTAAGGGGATGTTATCTAAGGGTTCATATCTCTTGTAAAACATCAGACCTGTGTTATAGGGATGTTATCTAGAGTTCATATCTCTTGTAAAACACACAACCTGTGTTATAGGAATGTTATCTAGGATTCATACTCCTTGTAAAACACAAGACCTGTGTTATAGGAATGTTATATTGGGTTCATATCCCTTGTAAAACACAAGACCTGTGTTATAGGGATGTTATCTAGGATTCATACTCCTTGTAAAACACAAGACCTGTGTTATAGGGATGTTATCTAGGATTCATACTCCTTGTAAAACACAAGACCTGTGTTATAGGAATGTTATCTAGGATTCATACTCCTTGTAAAACACAAGACCTGTATTATAGGAATGTTATCTAGGGTTCATATCCATTCTAAAACACAAGACCTGTATTATAGGGATGTTATCTAGGATTCATACTCCTTGTAAAACACAAGACCTGTGTTATAGGAATGTTATCTAGGATTGATACTCCTTGTAAAACACAAGACCTGCATTATAGGAATGTTATCTAGGATTCATACTCCTTGTAAAACACAAGACCTGTGTTATAGGGATGTTATCTAGGATTCATACTCCTTGTAAAACACAAGACCTGTGTTATAGGGATGTTATCTAGGATTCATGCTCCTTGTAAAACACAAGACCTGTGTTATAGGAATGTTATATTGGGTTCATATCCCTTCTAAAACACAAGACCTGTGTTATAGGGATGTTATCTAGGATTCATACTCCTTGTAAAACACAAGACCTGTGTTATAGGAATGTTATCTACGGTTCATATCCCTTCTAAAACACAAGACCTGTGTTATAGGGATGTTATCTAGGATTCATATTCCTTGTAAAACACAAGACCTGTATTATAGGAATGTTATATTGGGTTCATATCCCTTGTAAAACACAAGACCTGTTATATAGGAATGTAATCTAGGATTCATACTCCTTGTAAAACACAAGACCTGTGTTATAGGAATGTCATCTAGGATTCATACTCCTTGTAAAACACAAGACCTGTATTATAGGAATGTTATATTGGGTGCATATCCCTTGTAAAACACAAGACCTGTTATATAGGAATGTAATCTAGGATTCATATTCCTTGTAAAACACAAGACCTGTGTTATAGGAATGTAATCTAGGATTCCTACTCCTTGTAAAACACAAGACCTGTGTTATAGGAATGTTATCTAGGGTTCATACTCCTTGTAAAACACAAGACCTGTGTTATAGGAATGTTATCTAGGGTTCATACTCCTTGTAAAACACAAGACCTGTGTTATAGGAATGTTATCTAGGATTCATACTCCTTTTAAAACACAAGACCTGTGTTATAGGAATGTTATCTAGGGTTCATATCCCTTCTAAAACACAAGACCTGTATTATAGGAATGTTATCTAGGATTCATACTCCTTGTAAAACAAAAGACCTGTGTTATATGAATGTTATCTAGGGTTCATATCTCTTGTAAAATCCAAGACCTGTGTTAAGGGGATGTTATCTAAGGGTTCATATCTCTTGTAAAACATCAGACCTGTGTTATAGGGATGTTATCTAAGGGTTCATATCTCTTGTAAAACACAAGACCTGTGTTATATGAACGTTATCTAGGGTTCATATTTCTTGTAAAATCCAAGACATGTGTTATAGGGATGTTATCTAGGGTTCAGATCCCTTGTAAAACACAAGACCTGTGTTATAGGAATGTTATCTAGGGTTCTTATCTCTTGTAAAACACAAGACCTGTGTTATAGGAACGTTATCTAGGGTTCATATCAGTTGTAAAACACAAGACCTATGTTATAGGAATGTTATATGGGGTTCATATCTCTTGTAAGACAAAAGACCTGTGTTATAGGAATGTTATCAAGGGTTCATACTCCTTGTAAAACACAAGACCTGTGTTATAGGAATGTTATCTAGGGTTCATATCCATTGTAAAACACAAGACCTGCATTATAGCAATGTTATATTGGGTTCATATCCCTTGTAAAACACAAGACCTGTAATATAGGAATGTTATCTAGGGTTCATATCCCTTGTAAAACACAAGACCTGTGTTATAGGAATGTTATCTAGGGTTCATATTTCTTGTAAAACATAAGACCTGTGTTATAGGGATGTTATTAATGGTTCATGTCGCTTGTAAAACACAAGACCTGTGTTATAGAAATGTTATCTAGGGTTCATCCAAGACCTGTGTTATAGGAATGTTATCTAGGGTTCATATCTCTTGTAAGACACAAGACCTGTGTTATTGGAATGTTATCAAGGGTTCATACTCCTTGTAAAACACAAGACCTGTGTTATAGGAATGTTATCTAGGGTTCATATCTCTTGTAAAACACAAGACCTGTGTTATAGGAATGTTATCTAGGGTTCATACTCCTTGTAAAACATAAGACCTGTGTTATTGGAATGTTATCAAGGGTTCATACTCCTTGTAAAACACAAGACCTGCATTATAGGAATGTTATATTGGGTTCATATCCCTTGTAAAACACAAGACCTGTGTTATAGGAATGTTATATGGGGTTCATATCTCTTGTAAAACACAAGACCTGTGTTATAGGAATGTTATCTAGGATTCATACTCCTTGTAAAACACAAGACCTGTATTATAGGAATGTTATCTAGGGTTCATATCCCTTCTAAAACACAAGACCTGTGTTATAGGAATGTAATCTAGGATTCATACTCCTTGTAAAACACAAGACCTGTGTTATAGGAATGTTATCTAGGGTTCATACTCCTTGTAAAACACAAGACCTGTGTTATAGGAATGTTATCTAGGGTTCATACTCCTTGTAAAACACAAGACCTGTGTTATAGGAATGTTATCTAGGATTCATACTCCTTGTAAAACACAAGACCTGTGTAATAGGAATGTTATCTAGGGTTCATATCCCTTCTAAAACACAAGACCTGTATTATAGGAATGTTATCTAGGATTCATACTCCTTGTAAAACACAAGACCTGTGTTATAGGAATGTTATCGAGGGTTCATATCCCTTGTAAAACACAAGACCTATGTTATAAGAATATTATCTAGGGTTCATATTCCTTGTAAAACACAAGACCTATGTTATAAGAATGTTATCTAGGGTTCATACTCCTTGTAAAACACAAGACCTGTGTTATAGGAATGTTATCTAGGGTTCATATTCATTGTAAAACACAAGACCTGTATTATAGGAATGTTATATTGGGTTCATATCCCTTGTAAAACACAAGACCTGTTATATAGGAATGTTATCTAGGGTTCATATCCCTTGTAAAACAAAAGACCTGTGTTATAGGAATGTTATCTAGGATTCATACTCCTTGTAAAACACAAGACCTGTGTAATAGGAATGTTATATAGGGTTCATATCCCTTCTAAAACACAAGACCTGTATTATAGGAATGTTATCTAGGATTCATACTCCTTGTAAAACACAAGACCTGTGTTATAGGAATGTTATCGAGGGTTCATATCCCTTGTAAAACACAAGACCTATGTTATAAGAATATTATCTAGGGTTCATATTCCTTGTAAAACACAAGACCTATGTTATAAGAATGTTATCTAGGGTTCATACTCCTTGTAAAACACAAGACCTGTGTTATAGGAATGTTATCTAGGGTTCATATTCATTGTAAAACACAAGACCTGTATTATAGGAATGTTATATGGGGTTCATATCCCTTGTAAAACACAAGACCTGTGTTATAGGAATATTATCTAGGGTGCATATCCCTTGTAAAACACAAGACCTATGTTATAAGAATGTTATCTAGGGTTCATACTCCTTGTAAAACACAAGACCTGTGTTATAGGAATGTTATCTAGGGTTCATATTCATTGTAAAACACAAGACCTGTATTATAGGAATGTTATATAGGGTTCATATCCCTTGTAAAACACAAGACCTGTGTTATAGGAATGTAATCTAGGATTCATACTCCTTGTAAAACACAAGACCTGTGTTATAGGAATGTTATCTAGGGTTCATACTCCTTGTAAAACACAAGACCTGTGTTATAGGAATGTTATCTAGGGTTCATACTCCTTGTAAAACACAAGACTTGTGTTATAGGAATGTTATCTAGGATTCATACTCCTTGTAAAACACCAGACCTGTGTAATAGGAATGTTATCTAGGGTTCATATCCCTTCTAAAACACAAGACCTGTATTATAGGAATGTTATCTAGGATTCATACTCCTTGTAAAACACAAGACCTGTGTTATAGGAATGTTATCGAGGGTTCATATCCCTTGTAAAACACAAGACCTATGTTATAAGAATATTATCTAGGGTTCATATTCCTTGTAAAACACAAGACCTATGTTATAAGAATGTTATCTAGGGTTCATACTCCTTGTAAAACACAAGACCTGTGTTATAGGAATGTTATCTAGGGTTCATATTCATTGTAAAACACAAGACCTGTATTATAGGAATGTTATCTAGGGTTCATATCCATTCTAAAACACAAGACCTGTATTATAGGGATGTTATCTAGGATTCATACTCCTTGTAAAACACAATACCTGTGTTATAGGAATGTTATCTAGGATTCATACTCCTTGTAAAACACAAGACCTGCATGATAGGAATGTTATCTAGGATTCATACTCCTTGTAAAACACCAGACCTGTGTTATAGGGATGTTATCTAGGATTCATACTCCTTGTAAAACACAAGACCTGTGTTATAGGGATGTTATCTAGGATTCATGCTCCTTGTAAAACACAAGACCTGTGTTATAGGAATGTTATATTGGGTTCATATCCCTTCTAAAACACAAGACCTGTGTTATAGGGATGTTATCTAGGATTCATACTCCTTGTAAAACACAAGACCTGTGTTATAGGAATGTTATCTACGGTTCATATCCCTTCTAAAACACAAGACCTGTGTTATAGGGATGTTATCTAGGATTCATATTCCTTGTAAAACACAAGACCTGTATTATAGGAATGTTATATTGGGTTCATATCCCTTGTAAAACACAAGACCTGTTATATAGGAATGTAATCTAGGATTCATACTCCTTGTAAAACACAAGACCTGTGTTATAGGAATGTCATGTAGGATTCATACTCCTTGTAAAACACAAGACCTGTATTATAGGAATGTTATATTGGGTGCATATCCCTTGTAAAACACAAGACCTGTTATATAGGAATGTAATCTAGGATTCATATTCCTTGTAAAACACAAGACCTGTGTTATAGGAATGTAATCTAGGATTCCTACTCCTTGTAAAACACAAGACCTGTGTTATAGGAATGTTATCTAGGGTTCATACTCCTTGTAAAACACAAGACCTGTGTTATAGGAATGTTATCTAGGGTTCATACTCCTTGTAAAACACAAGACCTGTGTTATAGGAATGTTATCTAGGATTCATACTCCTTTTAAAACACAAGACCTGTGTTATAGGAATGTTATCTAGGGTTCATATCCCTTCTAAAACACAAGACCTGTATTATAGGAATGTTATCTAGGATTCATACTCCTTGTAAAACAAAAGACCTGTGTTATATGAATGTTATCTAGGGTTCATATCTCTTGTAAAATCCAAGACCTGTGTTAAGGGGATGTTATCTAAGGGTTCATATCTCTTGTAAAACATCAGACCTGTGTTATAGGGATGTTATCTAAGGGTTCATATCTCTTGTAAAACACAAGACCTGTGTTATATGAACGTTATCTAGGGTTCATATCTCTTGTAAAATCCAAGACATGTGTTATAGGGATGTTATCTAGGGTTCAGATCCCTTGTAAAACACAAGACCTGTGTTATAGGAATGTTATCTAGGGTTCTTATCTCTTGTAAAACACAAGACCTGTGTTATAGGAACGTTATCTAGGGTTCATATCAGTTGTAAAACACAAGCCCTGTGTTATAGGAATGTTATCTAGGGTTCATATACCTTGTAAAACACAGGACATGTGTTATAGGAATGTTATCTAGGTTTCAGATCTCTTGTAAAACATAAGACCTGTGTTATAGGGATGTTATCTAGGGTTCATATGCCTTGTAAAACACAAGTCCTGTGTTATAGGAATGTTATCTAGGGTTCATATCCGTTGTAAAATCCAAGACCTGTGTTATAGAAATGTTATCTAGGGTTCATCCAAGACCTGTGTTATAGGAATGTTATCTAAGGTTCATATGCCTTTTAAAACACAAGAACTGTGTTATAGGAATGTTATCTAGAGTTCATATCTCTTGTAAAACACACAACCTGTGTTATAGGAATGTTATCGAGGGTTCATATTTCTTGTAAGACACAAGACCTGTGTTATAAGAATGTTATCTAGGGTTCATATCCCTTGTAAAACACAAGACCTATGTTATAGGAATGTTATATGGGGTTCATATCTCTTGTAAAACTCAAGAACTGTGTTATAGGAATGTTATCTAGGGTTCATATCTCTGGTAAAACACAAAACCTGTGTTATAGGAACGTTATCTTGGGTTCATATCACTTGTAAAACACAAGACCTGTGTTATAGGAATGTTATCTAGGGTTTATTTTTCTTGTAAAACATAAGACCTGTGTTATAGGGATTTTATCTTGGGTTCATATGCCTTTTAAAACACAAGACCTGTGTTATACAAATGTTATCTAGGGTTAATCCAAGACCTGTGTTATAGGAATGTTATCTAGGGTTCATATCTCTTGTAAGACACAAGACCTGTATTATAGGAATGTTATCAAGGGTTTATACTCCTTGTAAAACACAAGACCTGTGTTATAGGAATGTTATCTAGGGTTCATATCCCTTGTAAAACACAAGACCTGTGATATAGGAATGTTATCTAGAGTTCATATCTCTTGTAAAACACACAACCTGTGTTATAGGAATGTTATCGAAGGTTCATATCTCTTGTAAGACACAAGACCTGTGTTAAAGGAATGTTATCTAGGGTTCATATCCCTTGTAAAACACAAGACCTATGTTATAGGAATGTTATATGGGGTTCATATCTCTTGTAAAACACAAGAACTGTGTTATAGGAATGTTATCTAGGGTTCATATCTCTGGTAAAACACAAAACCTGTGTTATAGGAACGTTATCTTGGGTTCATATCACTTGTAAAACACAAGACCTGTGTTATAGGAATGTTATCTAGGGTTTATATTTCTTGTAAAACATAAGACCTGTGTTAAATGGATTTTATCTTGGGTTCATATGCCTTTTAAAACACAAGACCTGTGTTATACAAATGTTATCTAGGGTTCATCCAAGACCTGTGTTATAGGAATGTTATCAAGGGTTCATACTCCTTGTAAAACACAAGACCTGTGTTATAGGAATGTTATCTAGGGTTCATATCCATTGTAAAACACAAGACCTGTATTATAGGAATGTTATATGGGGTTCATATCCCTTGTATAACACAAGACCTGTTATAAAGGAATTTTATCTAGGGTTCATATCCCTTCTAAAACACAAGACCTGTGTTATAGGAATGTTATCTAGGATTCATACTCCTTGTAAAACACAAGACCTGTGTTATAGGAATGTTAACTAGGGTTCATATCCCTTGTAAAACACAAGACCTGTGTTATAATAATGTTATCTAAGGTTCATACTCCTTGTAAAACACAAGACCTGTGTTATAGGAATGTTATCTAGGGTTCATATCCATTGTAAAACACAAGACCTGTATTATAGGAATGTTATATGGGGTTCATATCCCTTGTAAAACACAAGACCTGTGTTATAGGAACGTTATCTAGGGTTTATATCCCTTGTAAAACAGAAGACCTGTGTTATAGGAATGTTATCTAGGGTTCATATCTCTTGTAAAACAGAGAACCTGTGTTATAGGAATGTTATCTAGGGTTCATATATCTTGTAAGACACAAGACATGTGTTATAAGAATGTTATCTAGGGTTCATATTCCTAATAAAACACAAGACCTATGTTATAGGAATGTTATCTAAGGGTTCATATCTCTTGTAAAACACAAGACCTGTGTTATAGGAATGTTATATGGGGTTCATATCTCTGGTGAAACACAAGACCTGTGTTATAGGAATGTTATATAGGGTTCATATCCCTTGTAAAACACACGACCTGTGTTATAGGAATGTTATCTAAGGTTCATATACCTTGTAAAACAGAAGACCTATGTTATAGGAATGTTATCTAGAGTTCATATCTCTTGTAAAACATAAGACCTGTGTTATAGGGATGTTATCTAAGGGTTCATATCTCTTGTAAAACACAAGACCTGTGTTATATGAACGTTATCTAGGGTTCATATCTCTTGTAAAATCCAAGACATGTGTTATAGGGATGTTATCTAGGGTTCAGATCCCTTGTAAAACACAAGACCTGTGTTATAGGAATGTTATCTAGGGTTCTTATCTCTGGTAAAACACAAGACCTGTGTTATAGGAACGTTATCTAGGGTTCAAATCAGTTGTAAAACACAAGCCCTGTGTTATAGGATTGTTATCTAGGGTTCATATACCTTGTAAAACACAGGACATGTGTTATAGGAATGTTATCTAGGTTTCAGATCTCTTGTAAAACATAAGACCTGTGTTATAGGGATGTTATCTAGGGTTCATATGCCTTGTAAAACACAAGTCCTGTGTTATAGGAATGTTATCTAGGGTTCCTATCTGTTGTAAAATCCAAGACCTGTGTTATAGGAATGTTATTTAGGGTGCATATCTCTTGTAAAACACAAGACCTGTGTTATAGGAATGTTATCTAGTTCATATCTCGTGTAAAACACACAACCTGTGTTATAGGAATGTTATCGAGGGTTCATATCTCTTGTAAGACACAAGACCTGTGTTAAAGGAATGTTATCTAGGGTTCATATCCCTTGTAAAACACAAGACCTATGTTATAGGAATGTTATATGGGGTTCATATCTCTTGTAAAACACAAGAACTGTGTTATAGGAATGTTATCTAGGGTTCATATCTCTGGTAAAACACAAAACCTGTGTTATAGGGATTTTATTTTGGGTTCATATGCCTTTTAAAACACAAGACCTGTGTTATACAAATGTTATCTAGGGTTCATCCAAGACCTGTGTTATAGGAATGTTATCTAGGGTTCATATCTCTTGTAAGACACAAGACCTGTGTTATAGGAATGTTATCAAGGGTTCATACTCCTTGTAAAACACAAGACCTGTGTTATAGGAATGTTATCTAGGGTTCATATCCATTGTAAAACACAAGACCTGTATTATAGGAATGTTATATGGGGTTCATATCCCTTGTATAACACAAGACCTGTTATATAGGAATTTTATCTAGGGTTCATATCCCTTCTAAAACACAAGACCTGTGTTATAGGAATGTTATCTAGGATTCATACTCCTTGTAAAACACAAGACCTGTGTTATAGGAATGTTATCTAGGGTTCATATCCCTTGTAAAACACAAGACCTGTGTTATAAGAATGTTATCTAAGGTTCATACTCCTTGTAAAACACAAGACCTGTGTTATAGGAATGTTATCTAGGGTTCATATCCATTGTAAAACACAAGACCTGTATTATAGGAATGTTATATGGGGTTCATATCCCTTGTAAAACACAAGACCTGTGTTATAGGAACGTTATCTAGGGTTTATATCCCTTGTAAAACAGAAGACCTGTGTTATAGGAATGTTATCTAGGGTTCATATCTCTTGTAAAACAGAGAACCTGTGTTATAAGAATGTTATCTAGGGTTCATATTCCTAATAAAACACAAGACCTATGTTATAGGAATGTTATCTAAGGGTTCATATCTCTTGTAAAACACAAGACCTGTGTTATAGGAATGTTATAAGGGGTTCATATCTCTTGTGAAACACAAGACCTGTGTTATAGGAATGTTATATAGGGTTCATATCCCTTGTAAAACACACGACCTGTGTTATAGGAATGTTATCTAAGGTTCATATACCTTGTAAAACAGAAGACCTATGTTATAGGAATGTTATCTAGAGTTCATATCTCTTGTAAAACGTAAAACACAGAACCTGTGTTATAGGAATGTTATCGAGGGTTCATATCTCTTGTAAGACACAAGACCTGTGTTATAGGATTGTTATCTAGGGTTCATATCCCTTGTAAAACACAAGACCTATGTTATAGTAATGTTATATGGGGTTCATATCTCTTGTAAAACAAAAGACCTGTGTTATAGGAATGTTATCTAGGGTTCATATCTCTTGTAAAACACAAGACCTGTGTTATAGGAACGTTATCTTGGGTTCATATCACTTGTAAAACACAAGACCTGTGTTATAGGAATGTTATCTAGGGTTTATATTTCTTGTAAAACATAAGACCTGTGTTATAGGAATGTTATCTAGGGTTCATATCTCTTGTAAAACACAAGACCTGTGTTATAGGAACGTTATCTTGGGTTCATATCACTTGTAAAACACAAGACCTGTGTTATAGGAATGTTATCTAGGGTTCATATCCCTTGTAAAACACACGACCTGTGTTATAGGAATGTTATCTAAGGTTCATATACCTTGTAAAACAGAAGACCTATGTTATAGGAATGTTATCTAGAGTTCATATCTCTTGTAAAACGTAAAACACAGAACCTGTGTTATAGGAATGTTATCTAGGGTTCATATCTCTTGTAAGACACAAGACCTGTGTTATAGGATTGTTATCTAGGGTTCATATCCCTTGTAAAACACAAGACCTATGTTATAGGAATGTTATATGGGGTTCATATCTCTTGTAAAACACAAGACCTGTGTTATAGGAATGTTATCTAGGGTTTATATTTCTTGTAAAACATAAGACCTGTGTTATAGGAATGTTATCTAGGGTTCATATCTCTTGTAAAACACAAGACCTGTGTTATAGGAACGTTATCTTGGGTTCATATCACTTGTAAAACACAAGACCTGTGTTATAGGAATGTTATCTAGGGTTCATATCCCTTGTAAAACACACGACCTGTGTTATAGGAATGTTATCTAAGGTTCATATACCTTGTAAAACAGAAGACCTATGTTATAGGAATGTTATCTAGAGTTCATATCTCTTGTAAAACGTAAAACACAGAACCTGTGTTATAGGAATGTTATCGAGGGTTCATATCTCTTGTAAGACACAAGACCTGTGTTATAGGATTGTTATCTAGGGTTCATATCCCTTGTAAAACACAAGACCTATGTTATAGGAATGTTATATGGGGTTCATATCTCTTGTAAAACACAAGACCTGTGTTATAGGAATGTTATCTAGGGTTCATATCTCTTGTAAAACACAAGACCTGTGTTATAGGAACGTTATCTTGGGTTCATATCACTTGTAAAACACAAGACCTGTGTTATAGGAATGTTATCTAGGGTTTATTTTTCTTGTAAAACATAAGACCTGTGTTATAGGGATTTTATCTTGGGTTCATATGCCTTTTAAAATACAAGACCTGTGTTATACAAATGTTATCTAGGGTTCATCCAAGACCTGTGTTATAGGAATGTTATCTAGGGTTCATATCTCTTGAAAGACACAAGACCTGTGTTATAGGAATGTTATCAAGGGTTCATACTCCTTGTAAAACACAAGACCTGTGTTATAGGAATGTTATCTAGGGTTCATATCCCTTGTAAAACACAAAACCTGTGATATAGGAATGTTATCTAGAGTTCATATCTCGTGTAAAACACACAACCTGTGTTATAGGAATGTTATCGAGGGTTCATATCTCTTGTAAGACACAAGACCTGTGTTAAAGGAATGTTATCTAGGGTTCATATCCCTTGTAAAACACAAGACCTATGTTATAGGAATGTTATATGGGGTTCATATCTCTTGTAAAACACAAGAACTGTGTTATAGGAATGTTATCTAGGGTGCATATCTCTTGTAAAACACAAGACATGTGTTATAGGAATGTTATCTAAGGTTCATATGCCTTTTAAAACACATGACCTGTGTTATAGGAATGTTATCTAGGGTTCATCCAAGACCTGTGTTATAGGAATGTTATCTAGGGTTCATATCTCTTGTAAGACACAAGACCTGTGTTATAGGAATGTTATCAAGGGTTCATACTCCTTGTAAAACACAAGACCTGTGTTATAGGAATGTTATCTAGGGTTCATATCCATTGTAAAACACAAGACCTGTATTATAGGAATGTTATATGGGGTTCATATCCCTTGTATAACACAAGACCTGTTATATAGGAATTTTATCAAGGGTTCATATCCCTTCTAAAACACAAGACCTGTGTTATAAGAATGTTATCTAAGGTTCATACTCCTTGTAAAACACAAGACCTGTGTTATAGGAATGTTATCTAGGGTTCATATCCATTGTAAAACACAAGACCTGTATTATAGGAATGTTATATGGGGTTCATATCCCTTGTAAAACACAAGACCTGTGTTATAGGAACGTTATCTAGGGTTTATATCCCTTGTAAAACAGAAGACCTGTGTTATAGGAATGTTATCTAGGGTTCATATCTCTTGTAAAACAGAGAACCTGTGTTATAAGAATGTTATCTAGGGTTCATATTCCTAATAAAACACAAGACCTATGTTATAGGAATGTTATCTAAGGGTTCATATCTCTTGTAAAACACAAGACCTGTGTTATAGGAATGTTATATGGGGTCCATATCTCTTGTGAAACACAAGACCTGTGTTATAGGAATGTTATATAGGGTTCATATCCCTTGTAAAACACACGACCTGTGTTATAGGAATGTTATCTAAGGTTCATATACCTTGTAAAACAGAAGACCTATGTTATAGGAATGTTATCTAGAGTTCATATCTCTTGTAAAACGTAAAACACAGAACCTGTGTTATAGGAATGTTATCGAGGGTTCATATCTCTTGTAAGACACAAGACCTGTGTTATAGGATTGTTATCTAGGGTTCATATCCCTTGTAAAACACAAGACCTATGTTATAGGAATGTTATATGGGGTTCATATCTCTTGTAAAACACAAGACCTGTGTTATAGGAATGTTATCTAGGGTTCATATCTCTTGTAAAACACAAGACCTGTGTTATAGGAACGTTATCTTGGGTTCATATCACTTGTAAAACACAAGACCTGTGTTATAGGAATGTTATCTAGGGTTTATATTTCTTGTAAAACATAAGACCTGTGTTATAGGAATGTTATATAGAGTTCATATGCCTTGTAAAACACAAGACCTGTGTTATAGAAATGTTATCTAGGGTTCATCCAAGACCTGTGTTATAGGAATGTTATCTAGGGTTCATATCGCTTGTAAGACACAAGACATGTGTTATAGGAATGTTATCAAGGGTTCATACTCCTTGTAAAACACAAGACCTGTGTTATAAGAATGTTATCTAGGGTTCATATCCATTGTAAAACACAAGACCTGTATTATAGGAATGTTATATGGGGTTCATATCCCTTGTAAAACACAAGACCTGTTATATAGGAATGTTATCTAGGGTTCATATTCCTTCTAAAACACAAGACCTGTGTTATAGGAATGTTATCTATGATTCATACTCCTTGTAAAACACAAGACCTGTGTTATAGGAATGTTATCTAGGGTTCTTATCCCTTGTTAAACACAAGACCTGTGTTATAAGAATGTTATATGGGGTTCATATCTCTTGTGAAACACAAGACCTGTGTTATAGGAATGTTATATAGGGTTCATATCCCTTGTAAAACACACGACCTGTGTTATAGGAATGTTATCTAAGGTTCATATACCTTGTAAAACAGAAGACCTATGTTATAGGAATGTTATCTAGAGTTCATATCTCTTGTAAAACGTAAAACACAGAACCTGTGTTATAGGAATGTTATCGAGGGTTCATATCTCTTGTAAGACACAAGACCTGTGTTATAGGATTGTTATCTAGGGTTCATATCCCTTGTAAAACACAAGACCTGTGTTATAGGAATGTTATATGGGGTTCATATCTCTTGTAAAACACAAGACCTGTGTTATAGGAATGTTATCTAGGGTTCATATCTCTTGTAAAACACAAGACCTGTGTTATAGGAACGTTATCTTGGGTTCATATCACTTGTAAAACACAAGACCTGTGTTATAGGAATGTTATATGGGGTTCATATCTCTTGTAAAACACAAGACCTGTGTTATAGGAATGTTATCTAGGGTTCATATCTCTTGTAAAACACAAGACCTGTGTTATAGGAACGTTATCTTGGGTTCATATCACTTGTAAAACACAAGACCTGTGTTATAGGAATGTTATCTAGGGTTTATATTTCTTGTAAAACATAAGACCTGTGTTATAGGAATGTTATATAGAGTTCATATGCCTTGTAAAACACAAGACCTGTGTTATAGAAATGTTATCTAGGGTTCATCCAAGACCTGTGTTATAGGAATGTTATCTAGGGTTCATATCGCTTGTAAGACACAAGACATGTATTATAGGAATGTTATCAAGGGTTCATACTCCTTGTAAAACACAAGACCTGTGTTATAAGAATGTTATCTAGGGTTCATATCCATTGTAAAACACAAGACCTGTATTATAGGAATGTTATATGGGGTTCATATCCCTTGTAAAACACAAGACCTGTTATATAGGAATGTTATCTAGGGTTCATATTCCTTCTAAAACACAAGACCTGTGTTATAGGAATGTTATCTATGATTCATAATCCTTGTAAAACACAAGACCTGTGTTATAGGAATGTTATCTAGGGTTCTTATCCCTTGTTAAACACAAGACCTGTGTTATAAGAATGTTATCTAGGGTTCATACTCCTTGTAAAACATAAGACCTGTGTTATAGGAATGTTATATGGGGTTCATATCCATTGTAAAATACAAGACCTGTGTTATAGGAACGTTATCTAGGGTTTATATCCCTTGTAAAACAGAAGACCTGTGTTATAGGAATGTTATCTAGGGTGTATTTCTCTTGTAAAACACAGAACCTGTGTTATAGGAATGTTATCTAGGGTTCGAATCTCTTGTAAGACACAAGACCTGTGTTATAAGAATGTTTTCTAGGTTTCATATTCCTAATAAAACACAAGACCTGTGTTATCGGAATGTTATCTAAGGGTTCATATCTCTTGTAAAACACAAGACCTGTGTTATAGGAATGTTATATGGGGTTCATATCTCTTGTAAAACACAAGACCTGAGTTATTGGAATGTTATATAGGGTTCATATCCCTTGTAAAACACAAGACCAGTGTTATAGGAATGTTATCTAGGGTTCATATTTCTTGTAAAACATAAGACCTGTGTTATATGGATGTTATCTATGGTTCATATCACTTGTAAAACACAAGACCAGTGTTATATGAATGTTATCTAGGGTTCATATCTCTTGTTAAATCCAAGACCTGTGTTATAGGGATGTTATCTAGGGTTCAGATCCCTTGTAAAACACAAGACCTGTGTTATAGGAATGTTATATAGGGTTCATATCTCTTGTAAAACACAAGACCTGTGTTATAGGAACGTTATCTAGGGTTCATGTCACTTGTAAAACACAAGACCTGTGTTATAGGAATGTTATCTAGGGTTCATATACCTTGTAAAACACAGGACATGTGTTATAGGATTGTTATCTAGGGTTCATATCTCTTGTAAAACATAAGACCTGTGTTATAGGGATGTTATCTAGGGTTCATATTTCTTGTAAAACACAAGACCTGTGTTATAGGAATGTTATCTAGGGTTCATATCTCTTGTAATATCCAAGACCTGTGTTCTAGGAATGTTATTTAGGGTGCATATCTCTTGTAAAACACAAGACATGTGTTATAGGAATGTTATCTAAGGTTCATATGCCTTTTAAAACACATGACCTGTGTTATAGGAATGTTATCTAGGGTTCATCCAAGACCTGTGTTATAGGAATGTTATCTAGGGTTCATATCTCTTGTAAGACACAAGACCTGTGTTATAGGAATGTTATCAAGGGTTCATACTCCTTGTAAAACACAAGACCTGTGTTATAGGAATGTTATCTAGGGTTCATATCCATTGTAAAACACAAGACCTGTATTATAGGAATGTTATATGGGGTTCTTATCCCTTGTATAACACAAGACCTGTTATATAGGAATTTTATCTAGGGTTCATATCCCTTCTAAAACACAAGACCTGTGTTATAGGAATGTTATCTAGGATTCATACTCCTTGTAAAACAAAAGACCTGTGTTATAGGAATGTTATCTAGGGTTCATATCCCTTGTAAAACACAAGACCTGTGTTATAAGAATGTTATCTAAGGTTCATACTCCTTGTAAAACACAAGACCTGTGTTATAGGAATGTTATCTAGGGTTCATATCCATTGTAAAACACAAGACCTGTATTATAGGAATGTTATATGGGGTTCATATCCCTTGTAAAACACAAGACCTGTGTTATAGGAACGTTATCTAGGGTTTATATCCCTTGTAAAACAGAAGACCTGTGTTATAGGAATGTTATCTAGGGTTCATATCTCTTGTAAAACAGAGAACCTGTGTTATAAGAATGTTATCTAGGGTTCATATTCCTAATAAAACACAAGACCTATGTTATAGGAATGTTATCTAAGGGTTCATATCTCTTGTAAAACACAAGACCTGTGTTATAGGAATGTTATATGGGGTTCATATCTCTTGTGAAACACAAGACCTGTGTTATAGGAATGTTATATAGGGTTCATATCCCTTGTAAAACACACGACCTGTGTTATAGGAATGTTATCTAAGGTTCATATACCTTGTAAAACAGAAGACCTATGTTATAGGAATGTTATCTAGAGTTCATCTCTCTTGTAAAACGTAAAACACAGAACCTGTGTTATAGGAATGTTATCAAGGGTTCATATCTCTTGTAAGACACAAGACCTGTGTTATAGGATTGTTATCTAGGGTTCATATCCCTTGTAAAACACAAGACCTATGTTATAGGAACGTTATCTTGGGTTCATATCACTTGTAAAACACAAGACCTGTGTTATAGGAATGTTATCTAGGGTTTATATTTCTTGTAAAACATAAGACCTGTGTTATAGGAATGTTATCTAGAGTTCATATGCCTTGTAAAACACAAGACCTGTGTTATAGAAATGTTATCTAGGGTTCATCCAAGACCTGTGTTATAGGAATGTTATCTAGGGTTCATATCGCTTGTAAGACACAAGACATGTGTTATAGGAATGTTATCAAGGGTTCATACTCCTTGTAAAACACAAGACCTGTGTTATAAGAATGTTATCTAGGGTTCATATCCATTGTAAAACACAAGACCTGTATTTTAGGAATGTTATATGGGGTTCATATCCATTGTAAAACACAAGACCTGTTATATAGGAATGTTATCTAGGGTTCATATTCCTTCTAAAACACAAGACCTGTGTTATAGGAATGTTATCTATGATTCATACTCCTTGTAAAACACAAGACCTGTGTTATAGGAATGTTATCTAGGGTTCTTATCCCTTGTTAAACACAAGACCTGTGTTATAAGAATGTTATCTAGGGTTCATACTCCTTGTAAAACATAAGACCTGTGTTATAGGAATGTTATCTAGGGTTCATATCCATTGTAAAACACAAGACCTCTATTATAGGAATGTTATATGGGGTTCATATCCATTGTAAAATACAAGACCTGTGTTATAGGAACGTTATCTAGGGTTTATATCCCTTGTAAAACAGAAGACCTGTGTTATAGGAATGTTATCTAGTGTTTATTTCTCTTGTAAAACACAGAACCTGTGTTATAGGAATGTTATCTAGGGTTCGAATCTCTTGTAAGACACAAGACCTGTGTTATAAGAATGTTTTCTAGGTTTCATATTCCTAATAAAACACAAGACCTGTGTTATAGGAATGTTATCTAAGGGTTCATATCTCTTGTAAAACACAAGACCTGTGTTATAGGAATGTTATATGGGGTTCATATCTCTTGTAAAACACAAGACCTGAGTTATTGGAATGTTATATAGGGTTCATATCCCTTGTAAAACACAAGACCTGTGTTATAGGAATGTTATCTAGGGTTCATATTTCTTGTAAAACATAAGACCTGTGTTATATGGATGTTATCTATGGTTCATATCACTTGTAAAACACAAGACCTGTGTTATATGAATGTTATCTAGGGTTCATATCTCTTGTAAAATCCAAGACCTGTGTTATAGGGATGTTATCTAGGGTTCATATCACTTGTAAAACACAAGACCTGTGTTATATGAATGTTTTCTAGGGTTCATATCTCTTGTTAAATCCAAGACCTGTGTTATAGGGATGTTATCTAGGGTTCAGATCCCTTGTAAAACACAAGACCTGTGTTATAGGAATGTTTTATAGGGTTCATATCTCTTGTAAAACACAAGACCTGTGTTATAGGAACGTTATCTAGGGTTCATGTCACTTGTAAAACACAAGACCTGTGTTATAGGAATGTTATCTAGGGTTCATATACCTTGTAAAACACAGGACATGTGTTATAGGATTGTTATCTAGGGTTCATATCTCTTGTAAAACATAAGACCTGTGTTATAGGGATGTTATCTAGGGTTCATATTTCTTGTAAAACACAAGACCTGTGTTATAGGAATGTTATCTAGGGTTCATATCTCTTGTAATATCCAAGACCTGTGTTCTAGGAATGTTATTTAGGGTGCATATCTCTTGTAAAACACAAGACATGTGTTATAGGAATGTTATCTAAGGTTCATATGCCTTTTAAAACACATGACCTGTGTTATAGGAATGTTATCTAGGGTTCATCCAAGACCTGTGTTATAGGAATGTTATCTAGGGTTCATATCTCTTGTAAGACACAAGACCTGTGTTATAGGAATGTTATCAAGGGTTCATACTCATTGTAAAACACAAGACCTGTGTTATAGGAATGTTATCTAGGGTTCCTATCCATTGTAAAACACAAGACCTGTATTATAGGAATGTTATATGGGGTTCATATCCCTTGTATAACACAAGACCTGTTATATAGGAATTTTATCTAGGGTTCATATCCCTTCTAAAACACAAGACCTGTGTTATAGGAATGTTATCTAGGATTCATACTCCTTGTAAAACACAAGACCTGTGTTATAGGAATGTTATCTAGGGTTCATATCCATTGTAAAACACAAGACCTCTATTATAGGAATGTTATATGGGGTTCATATCCATTGTAAAATACAAGACCTGTGTTATAGGAACGTTATCTAGGGTTTATATCCCTTGTAAAACAGAAGACCTGTGTTATAGGAATGTTATCTAGGGTTTATTTCTCTTGTAAAACACAGAACCTGTGTTATAGGAATGTTATCTAGGGTTCGAATCTCTTGTAAGACACAAGACCTGTGTTATAAGAAAGTTTTCTAGGTTTCATATTCCTAATAAAACACAAGACCTGTGTTATAGGAATGTTATCTAAGGGTTCATATCTCTTGTAAAACACAAGACCTGTGTTATAGGAATGTTATATGGGGTTCATATCTCTTGTAAAACACAAGACCTGAGTTATTGGAATGTTATATAGGGTTCATATCCCTTGTAAAACACAAGACCTGTGTTATAGGAATGTTATCTAGGGTTCATATTTCTTGTAAAACATAAGACCTGTGTTATATGGATGTTATCTATGGTTCATATCACTTGTAAAACACAAGACCTGTGTTATATGAATGTTATCTAGGGTTCATATCTCTTGTAAAATCCAAGACCTGTGTTATAGGGATGTTATCTAGGGTTCATATCACTTGTAAAACACAAGACCTGTGTTATATGAATGTTTTCTAGGGTTCATATCTCTTGTTAAATCCAAGACCTGTGTTATAGGGATGTTATCTAGGGTTCAGATCCCTTGTAAAACACAAGACCTGTGTTATAGGAATGTTATCTAGGGTTCATGTCACTTGTAAAACACAAGACCTGTGTTATAGGAATGTTATCTAGGGTTCATATACCTTGTAAAACACAGGACATGTGTTATAGGATTGTTATCTAGGGTTCATATCTCTTGTAAAACATAAGACCTGTGTTATAGGGATGTTATCTAGGGTTCATATTTCTTGTAAAACACAAGACCTGTGTTATAGGAATGTTATCTAGGGTTCATATCTCTTGTAATATCCAAGACCTGTGTTCTAGGAATGTTATTTAGGGTGCATATCTCTTGTAAAACACAAGACATGTGTTATAGGAATGTTATCTAAGGTTCATATGCCTTTTAAAACACATGACCTGTGTTATAGGAATGTTATCTAGGGTTCATCCAAGACCTGTGTTATAGGAATGTTATCTAGGGTTCATATCTCTTGTAAGACACAAGACCTGTGTTATAGGAATGTTATCAAGGGTTCATACTCATTGTAAAACACAAGACCTGTGTTATAGGAATGTTATCTAGGGTTCCTATCCATTGTAAAACACAAGACCTGTATTATAGGAATGTTATATGGGGTTCATATCCCTTGTATAACACAAGACCTGTTATATAGGAATTTTATCTAGGGTTCATATCCCTTCTAAAACACAAGACCTGTGTTATAGGAATGTTATCTAGGATTCATACTCCTTGTAAAACACAAGACCTGTGTTATAGGAATGTTATCTAGGGTTCATATCCCTTGTAAAACACAAGACCTGTGTTATAAGAATGTTATCTAAGGTTCATACTCCTTGTAAAACACAAGACCTGTGTTATAGGAATGTTATCTAGGGTTCATATCCATTGTAAAACACAAGACCTGTATTATAGGAATGTTATATGGGGTTCATATCCCTTGTATAACACAAGACCTGTTATATAGGAATTTTATCTAGGGTTCATATCCCTTCTAAAACACAAGACCTGTGTTATAGGAATGTTATCTAGGATTCATACTCCTTGTAAAACACAAGACCTGTGTTATAGGAATGTTATCTAGGGTTCATATCCCTTGTAAAACACAAGACCTGTGTTATAAGAATGTTATCTAAGGTTCATACTCCTTGTAAAACACAAGACCTGTGTTATAGGAATGTTATCTAGGGTTCATATCCATTGTAAAACACAAGACCTGTATTATAGGAATGTTATTAAGGGTTCATATCCCTTGTAAAACACAAGACCTGTGTTATAGGAACGTTATCTAGGGTTTATATCCCTTGTAAAACAGAAGACCTGTGTTATAGGAATGTTATCTAGGGTTCATATCTCTTGTAAAACAGAGAACCTGTGTTATAAGAATGTTATCTAGGGTTCATATTCCTAATAAAACACAAGACCTATGTTATAGGAATGTAATCTAAGGGTTCATATCTCTTGTAAAACACAAGACCTGTGTTATAGGAATGTTATATGGGGTTCATATCTCTTGTGAAACACAAGACCTGTGTTATAGGAATGTTATATAGGGTTCATATCCCTTGTAAAACACACGACCTGTGTTATAGGAATGTTATCTAAGGTTCATATACCTTGTAAAACAGAAGACCTATGTTATAGGAATGTTATCTAGAGTTCATATCTCTTGTAAAACGTAAAACACAGAACCTGTGTTATAGGAATGTTATCAAGGGTTCATATCTCTTGTAAGACACAAGACCTGTGTTATAGGATTGTTATCTAGGGTTCATATCCCTTGTAAAACACAAGACCTATGTTATAGGAATGTTATATGGGGTTCATATCTCTTGTAAAACACAAGACCTGTGTTATAGGAATGTTATATAGGGTTCATATCTCTTTTAAAACACAAGACCTGTGTTATAGGAACGTTATCTTGGGTTCATATCACTTGTAAAACACAAGACCTGTGTTATAGGAATGTTATCTAGGGTTTATATTTCTTGTAAAACATAAGACCTGTGTTATAGGAATGTTATCTAGAGTTCATATGCCTTGTAAAACACAAGACCTGTGTTATAGAAATGTTATCTAGGGTTCATCCAAGACCTGTGTTATAGGAATGTTATCTAGGGTTCATATCGCTTGTAAGACACAAGACATGTGTTATAGGAATGTTATCAAGGGTTCATACTCCTTGTAAAACACAAGACCTGTGTTATAAGAATGTTATCTAGGGTTCATATCCATTGTAAAACACAAGACCTGTATTATAGGAATGTTATATGGGGTTCATATCCCTTGTAAAACACAAGACCTGTTATATAGGAATGTTATCTAGGGTTCATATTCCTTCTAAAACACAAGACCTGTGTTATAGGAATGTTATCTATGATTCATACTCCTTGTAAAACACAAGACCTGTGTTATAGGAATGTTATCTAGGGTTATTATCCCTTGTTAAACACAAGACCTGTGTTATAAGAATGTTATCTAGGGTTCATACTCCTTGTAAAACATAAGACCTGTGTTATAGGAATGTTATCTAGGGTTCATATCCATTGTAAAACACAAGACCTCTATTATAGGAATGTTATATGGGGTTCATATCCATTGTAAAATACAAGACCTGTGTTTTAGGAACGTTATCTAGGGTTTATATCCCTTGTAATACAGAAGACCTGTGTTATAGGAATGTTATCTAGGGTTTATTTCTCTTGTAAAACACAGAACCTGTGTTATAGGAATGTTATCTAGGGTTCGAATCTCTTGTAAGACACAAGACCTGTGTTATAAGAATGTTTTCTAGGTTTCATATTCCTAATAAAACACAAGACCTGTGTTATAGGAATGTTATCTAAGGGTTCATATCTCTTGTAAAACACAAGACCTGTGTTATAGGAATGTTATATGGGGTTCATATCTCTTGTAAAACACAAGACCTGAGTTATTGGAATGTTATATAGGGTTCATATCCCTTGTAAAACACAAGACCTGTGTTATAGGAATGTTATCTAGGGTTCATATTTCTTGTAAAACATAAGACCTGTGTTATATGGATGTTATCTATGGTTCATATCACTTGTAAAACACAAGACCTGTGTTATATGAATGTTATCTAGGGTTCATATCTCTTGTAAAATCCAAGACCTGTGTTATAGGGATGTTATCTAGGGTTCATATCACTTGTAAAACACAAGACCTGTGTTATATGAATGTTTTCTAGGGTTCATATCTCTTGTTAAATCCAAGACCTGTGTTATAGGGATGTTATCTAGGGTTCAGATCCCTTGTAAAACACAAGACCTGTGTTATAGGAATGTTATATAGGGTTCATATCTCTTGTAAAACACAAGACCTGTGTTATAGGAACGTTATCTAGGGTTCATGTCACTTGTAAAACACAAGACCTGTGTTATAGGAATGTTATCTAGGGTTCATATACCTTGTAAAACACAGGACATGTGTTATAGGATTGTTATCTAGGGTTCATATCTCTTGTAAAATAAAAGACCTGTGTTATAGGGATGTTATCTAGGGTTCATATTTCTTGTAAAACACAAGACCTGTGTTATAGGAATGTTATTTAGGGTGCATATCTCTTGTAAAACACAAGACATGTGTTATAGGAATGTTATCTAAGGTTCATATGCCTTTTAAAACACAGTACCTGTGTTATAGGAATGTTATCTAGGGTTCATCCAAGACCTGTGTTATAGGAATGTTATCTAGGGTTCATATCTCTTGTAAGACACAAGACCTGTGTTATAGGAATGTTATCAAGGGTTCATACTCCTTGTAAAACACAAGACCTGTGTTATAGGAATGTTATCTAGGGTTCCTATCCATTGTAAAACACAAGACCTGTATTATAGGAATGTTATATGGGGTTCATATCCCTTGTATAACACAAGACCTGTTATATAGGAATTTTATCTAGGGTTCATATCCCTTCTAAAACACAAGACCTGTGTTATAGGAATGTTATCTAGGATTCATACTCCTTGTAAAACACAAGACCTGTGTTATAGGAATGTTATCTAGGGTTCATATCCCTTTTAAAACACAAGACCTGTGTTATAAGAATGTTATCTAAGGTTCATACTCCTTGTAAAACACAAGACCTGTGTTATAGGAATGTTATCTAGGGTTCATATCCATTGTAAAACACAAGACCTGTATTATAGGAATGTTATATGGGGTTCATATTCCTTGTTAAACACAAGACCTGTGTTATAGGAACGTTATCTAGGGTTTATATCCCTTGTAAAACAGAAGACCTGTGTTATAGGAATGTTATCTAGGGTTCATATCTCTTGTAAAACAGAGAACCTGTGTTATAAGAATGTTATCTAGGGTTCATATTCCTAATAAAACACAAGACCTATGTTATAGGAATGTTATCTAAGGGTTCATATCTCTTGTAAAACACAAGACCTGTGTTATAGGAATGTTATATGGGGTCCATATCTCTTGTGAAACACAAGACCTGTGTTATAGGAATGTTATATAGGGTTCATATCCCTTGTAAAACACACGACCTGTGTTATAGGAATGTTATCTAAGGTTCATATACCTTGTAAAACAGAAGACCTATGTTATAGGAATGTTATCTAGAGTTCATATCTCTTGTAAAACGTAAAACACAGAACCTGTGTTATAGGAATGTTATCGAGGGTTCATATCTCTTGTAAGACACAAGACCTGTGTTATAGGATTGTTATCTAGGGTTCATATCCCTTGTAAAACACAAGACCTATGTTATAGGAATGTTATATGGGGTTCATATCTCTTGTAAAACACAAGACCTGTGTTATAGGAATGTTATCTAGGGTTCATATCTCTTGTAAAACACAAGACTTGTGTTATAGGAACGTTATCTTGGGTTCATATCACTTGTAAAACACAAGACCTGTGTTATAGGAATGTTATCTAGGGTTTATATTTCTTGTAAAACATAAGACCTGTGTTATAGGAATGTTATCTAGAGTTCATATGCCTTGTAAAACACAAGACCTGTGTTATAGAAATGTTATCTAGGGTTCATCCAAGACCTGTGTTATAGGAATGTTATCTAGGGTTCATATCGCTTGTAAGACACAAGACATGTGTTATAGGAATGTTATCAAGGGTTCATACTCCTTGTAAAACACAAGACCTGTGTTATAAGAATGTTATCTAGGGTTCAAATCTCTTGTAAAACACAAGACCTGTGTTATAGGAATGTTATATGGTGTTCATATCCCTTGTAAAACACAAGACCTGTGTTATAGGAATGTTATCTAGGGTTCATTTCTCTTGTAAAACACAGAACCTGTGTTATAGGAATGTTATCTAGGGTTCGTATCTCTTGTAAGACACAAGACCTGTGTTATAAGAATGTTTTCTAGGTTTCATATTCCTAATAAAACACAAGACCTGTGTTATAGGAATGTTATCTAGGGTTCATATTTCTTGTAAAACACAAGACCTGTGTTCTAGAAATGTTATCTAGGGTTCATCCAAGACCTGTGTTATAGGAATGTTATAAAGGGTTCATATCGCTTGTAAGACACAAGACCTGTGTTACAGGAATGTTATCTAGGGTTCATATCCATTGTAAAACACAAGACCTGTATTATAGGAATGTTATATGGGGTTCATATCCCTTGTAAAACACAAGACCTGTTATATAGTAATGTTATCTAGGGTTCATATTCCTTTTAAACACAAGACCTGTGTTATAAGAATGTTATCTAGGGTTCATACTCCTTGTAAAACATAAGACCTGTGTTATAGGAATGTTATCTAGGGTTCATATCCATTGTAAAACACAAGACCTGTATTATAGGAATGTTATATGGGGTTCATATCCATTGTAAAACACAAGACCTGTGTTATAGGAACGTTATCTAGGGTTCATGTCACTTGTAAAACACAAGACCTGTGTTCTAGGAATGTTTTCTAGGATTCATATACCTTGTAAAACACAGGACATGTGTTATAGGATTGTTATCTAGGGTTCATATCTCTTGTAAAACATAAGACCTGTGTTATAGGGATGTTATCTAGGGTTCATATTTCTTGTAAAACACAAGACCTGTGTTATAGGAATGTTATCTAGGGTTCATATCTCTTGTAATATCCAAGACCTGTGTTCTAGGAATGTTATTTAGGGTGCATATCTCTTGTAAAACACAAGACATGTGTTATAGGAATGTTATCTAAGGTTCATATGCCTTTTAAAACACATGACCTGTGTAATAGGAATGTTATCTAGGGGTTCATATCCCTTGTAAAACACAAGACCTGTTTTAAAGCAATATTATCTACGGTTCATATCTCTTGTAAAACCAAAGACCTGTGTTATAGGAACGTTATCTAGGGTTCCTATCACTTGTAAAACACAATACCTGTGTTATAGGAATTTTATCTAGGGTTCATATCCCTTGTAAAAAACAAGACCTGTATTATAGGAATGTTATATGGGGTTCATATACCTTGTAAAACAGAAGACCTGTGTTTTAGGAATGTTATCTAGGGTTCATATCTCTTGTAAAACACAGAACCTGTGTTATAGGAATGTTTTCTAGGGTTCATATCCCTTGTAAAACACAAGACCTGTGTTATAGGAACGTTATCTAGGGTTCATATCGCTTGTAAAACACAAGACCTGTGTTAAAGGAATGTTATATGGGGTTCACATCTCTTGTAAAACACAAGACCTGTGTTATAGGAATGTTATCTAGGGTTCATATTTCTTGTAAAACACAAGACCTGTGTTATAGAAATGTTATCTAGGGTTCATCCAAGACCTGTGTTATAGGAATGTTATCTAGGGTTCATATCGCTTGTAAGACGCAAGACATGTGTTATAGGAATGTTATCTAAGGTTCATATGCCTTTTAAAACACATGACCTGTGTTATAGGAATGTTATCTAGGGTTCATATCGCTTGTAAAATACAAGACCTGTGTTATAGGAATGTTATATGGGGTTCACATCTCTTGTTAAACACAAGACCTGTGTTATAGGAATGTTATCTAGGGTTCATATTTCTTGTAAAACACAAGACCTGTGTTATAGAAATGTTATCTAGGGTTCATCCAAGACCTGTGTTATAGGAATGTTATTTAGGGTGCATATCTCTTGTAAAACACAAGACATGTGTTATAGGAATGTTATCTAAGGTTCATATGCCTTTTAAAACACATGACCTGTGTTATAGGAATGTTATCTAGGGGTTCATATCCCTTGTAAAACACAAGACCTGTTTTAAAGCAATATTATCTACGGTTCATATCTCTTGTAAAACCAAAGACCTGTGTTATAGGAACGTTATCTAGGGTTCCTATCACTTGTAAAACACAATACCTGTGTTATAGGAATTTTATCTAGGGTTCATATCCCTTGTAAAAAACAAGACCTGTATTATAGGAATGTTATATGGGGTTCATATACCTTGTAAAACAGAAGACCTGTGTTTTAGGAATGTTATCTAGGGTTCATATCTCTTGTAAAACACAGAACCTGTGTTATAGGAATGTTTTCTAGGGTTCATATCCCTTGTAAAACACAAGACCTGTGTTATAGGAATGTTATCTAGGGTTCATATCGCTTGTAAAACACAAGACCTGTGTTAAAGGAATGTTATATGGGGTTCATATCTCTTGTAAAACACAAGACCTGTGTTATAGGAATGTTATATAGGGTTCATATCCCTTGTAAAACACAAGACCTGTGTTATAGGAATGTTATCTAGGGTTCATATCCCTTGTAAAACACAAGACCTGTATTATAGTAATGTTATATGGGGTTCATATCCCTTGTAAAACACAAAACTTGTGTTTTAGGAATGTTATCTAGGGTTCATATCTCTTGTAAAACACAGAACCTGTGTTAGTGGATTGTTATCTAGGGTTCATATCCCTTGTTAAACACAAGACCTGTATTATAGGAATGTTATATGGGATTCATATCCCTTGTAAAACACAAGACCTGTGTTATAGGAATGTTATCTAGGGTTTATATCCCTTGTAAAACAGAAGACCTGTGTTTTAGGAATGTTATCTAGGGTTCATATCTCTTGTAAAACACAGAACCTGTGTTATAGGAATGTTATCTAGGGTTAATATCTCTTGTAAGACACAAGACCTGTGTTATAAGAATGTTATCTAGGGTTCATATTCCTAATAAAACCCAAGACCTGTGTTATAGGAATGTTATCTAGGGTTCATATCGCTTGTAAAAAACAAGACCTGTGTTATAGGAATGTTATATGGGGTTCATATCTCTTGTAAAACACAAGACCTGTGTTATAGGAATGTTATATAGGGTTCATATCCCTTGTAAAACACAAGACCTGTTTTATAGGAATGTTATCTAGGGTTCATATCCCTTGTAAAACCCAAGACCTGTGTTATAGGAACGTTATCTAGGGTTCCTATCACTTGTAAAACCCAAGACCTGTGTTATAGGAACGTTATCTAGGGTTCCTATCACTTGTAAAACACAATATCTGTGTTATAGGAATTTTATCTAGGGTTCATATCCCTTGTAAAACACAAGACCTGTATTATAGCAATGTTATATGGGGTTCATATCCCTTGTAAAACACAAAACTTGTGTTTTAGGAATGTTATCTAGGGTTCATATCTCTTGTAAAACACAGAACCTGTGTTAGTGGATTGTTATCTAGGGTTCATATCCCTTGTTAAACACAAGACCTGTATTATAGGAATGTTATATGGGATTCATATCCCTTGTAAAACACAAGACCTGTGTTATAGGAATGTTATCTAGGGTTTATATCCCTTGTAAAACAGAAGACCTGTGTTTTAGGAATGTTATCTAGGGTTCATATCTCTTGTAAAACACAGAACCTGTGTTATAGGAATGTTATCTAGGGTTAATATCTCTTGTAAGACACAAGACCTGTGTTATAAGAATGTTATCTAGGGTTCATATTCCTAATAAAACCCAAGACCTGTGTTATAGGAATGTTATCTAGGGTTCATATCGCTTGTAAAACACAAGACCTGTGTTATAGGAATGTTATATGGGGTTCATATCTCTTGTAAAACACAAGACCTGTGTTATAGGAATGTTATATAGGGTTCATATCCCTTGTAAAACACAAGACCTGTTTTATAGGAATGTTATCTAGGGTTCATATCCCTTGTAAAACCCAAGACCTGTGTTATAGGAACGTTATCTAGGGTTCCTATCACTTGTAAAACCCAAGACCTGTGTTATAGGAACGTTATCTAGGGTTCCTATCACTTGTAAAACACAATATCTGTGTTATAGTAATTTTATCTAGGGTTCATATCCCTTGTAAAACACAAGACCTGTATTATAGGAATGTTATATGGGGTTCATATCCCTTGTAAAACACAAAACTTGTGTTTTAGGAATGTTATCTAGGGTTGATATCTCTTGTAAAACACAGAACCTGTGTTAGTGGATTGTTATCTAGGGTTCATATCCCTTGTTAAACACAAGACCTGTATTATAGGAATGTTATATGGGATTCATATCCCTTGTAAAACACAAGACCTGTGTTATAGGAATGTTATCTAGGGTTTATATCCCTTGTAAAACAGAAGACCTGTGTTTTAGGAATGTTATCTAGGGTTCATATCTCTTGTAAAACACAGAACCTGTGTTATAGGAATGTTATCTAGGGTTAATATCTCTTGTAAGACACAAGACCTGTGTTATAAGAATGTTATCTAGGGTTCATATTCCTAATAAAACACAAGACCTGTGTTATAGGAATGTTATCTAGGGTTCATATCGCTTGTAAAACACAAGACCTGTGTTATAGGAATGTTATATGGGGTTCATATCTCTTGTAAAACACAAGACCTGTGTTATAGGAATGTTATATAGGGTTCATATCCCTTGTAAAACACAAGACCTGTGTTATAGGAATGTTATCTAGGGTTCATATTTCTTGTATAACCCAAGACCTGTGTTATAGGAATGTTATATAGGGTGCATATGTCCTGTAAAACACAAGACCTGTGTTATAGGAGTGTTATCTAGGGTTCATATCCCTTGTAAAACACAAGACCTGTGTTATAGGAATGTTATCTAGGGTTCATATGCCTTGTAAAACACAAGACCTGTGTTAAAGCAATGCTATCTAGGGTTCATATCTCTTGTAAAACCCAAGACCTGTGTTATAGGAACGTTATCTAGGGTTCATATCACTTGTAAAACACAATACCTGTGTTATAGGAATTTTATCTAGGGTTCATATCTCTTGTAAAACACAAGAAATGTGTTATTGGAATGTTATCTATGGTTTATATCTCTTGTAAAACACAAAACCTGTGTTATAGGAACGTTATCTAGGAGTCATATGTCTTGTAAACCGCAAGACCTTTGCTATAGGAATGTTATCTAAGGTTCATATTTCTTGTTAAACACAGGACCTCTGTTATAGAAATGCTATCTAGGGTTCATGTACCTTGTAAAACTGAAGACCACTGTTATAGGAATATTATATAGGGTTTATATCTCTTGTTAAACCCAGGACCAATGTTAAAGGAATGTTTTCCAAGGTTGATATCTCTTGTAAAAACAGGACCTGTTTTATAGGAATGTTATATAAGGTTCATATTCATTGTAAAACACAGGACCTGTGTTATAGAAATGTTATCTAGGGTTTATACACCTTGTAAAACGCAGGAGCAATTAGTGGAAATTTAGAGAAATCTTGAATCTTTATTTTCATTTTCTTCCAATATTTGTTTTGGTAATTCTGAATCGGAGATATAATGGATTAAGACAGACACCAAGTTGAGACACAAGCTTACATGACATTTTATGGCAGATGGGCTGTTTAGTGGAAATTTTGAGAAATCATGATTCTTCATTTATATTTGTTGCCAATATGGTTTTTTCTGGTTATTTGAGGAAAGAAAATTTAAGGTATCATGCTGATATCTTTTCCACCAATGACTGGAGAACTGGACACTTTTGTGAATCATTAGACCATCACTACCAACAAGATAAGTGATTGACAGCATAATGTGATATATTGAAAATGTATTTGGACAGACAGATGAACAGACATAACTAATCTTTAAAGCTCCTGAAATAAAAGAAATGTTGAACATCAGCCGAGGTCATATGACCGTTTATGCCAGGTGAGCTAAAAGCTGATAACACAACATTGTCTAACAAATTCAATATGGGACACACATATGATTGTCCAAGGCCCATCAAGTGGGGACACACATGATATAGTCCTACTAAATGAGGACATGTTTAGTGGAAATTTGGAGAAATCTTTAATCTTTATTTCTATTTTCTCATAACAGTTTTTTTGGTTATTCGGAATCAGAGAAGTAATGGATTACCAGAGACACCGAGTTGAGTCACAAGCTTATATGACATTAAATGGCAGATGAGCTCTTAAATGGAAATTTTGAGAAATCATGATTCTTCATTTATATATGTTGCCAGTATTTTTTTTTCTTATTGTTTGAGGAATGAAAAGTGAAGGTATCATGCTGATATCTTTACCACCAATGACTGGAGAATTTGACACTTTTGTGAATCATCAGACCATCACTACCAACAAGATTAGTGATTGACAGCATAATGTGATATATTAAAAATGTATTTTGGCGGACAGATGAACATATATAACTTATCTTTAAAGCTCCTGAAATAAAAGAAATGTTGAACATCAGCCAAGGTCATATGACCTTTTATGCCAGGTGAGCTGAAAGCTGATAACACAACATTGTCTAACAAATTCAATATGGGACACACATATGATTGTCAAAGGACCATCAAGTGGGGACACACATGATATAGTCCTACTAAATGAGGACATGTTTAGTGGAAATTTGGAGAAATCTTTAATCTTTATTTTTATTTTCTCATAACAGTTTTTTTGGTAATTCGGAATCAGAGAAGTAATGGATTACCAGAGACACCAAGTTGAGTCACAAGCTTATATGACATTAAATGGCAGATGAGCTCTTAAATGGAAATTTTGAGAAATCATGATTCTTCATTTATATATGTTGCCAGTATTTTTTTTTCTTATTGTTTGAGGAATGAAAAGTGAAGGTATCATGCTGATATCTTTACCACCAATGACTGGAGAATTTGACACTTTTGTGAATCATCAGACCATCACTACCAACAAGATTAGTGATTGACAGCATAATGTGATATATTAAAAATGTATTTTGGCGGACAGATGAACATATATAACTAATCTTTAAAGCTCCTGAAATAAAAGAAATGTTAAACATCAGCCAAGGTCATATGACCTTTTATGCCAGGTGAGCTGAAAGCTGATAACACAACAATGTCTAACAAATTCAATATGGGACACACATATGATTGTCCAAGGACCATCAAGTGGGGACACACATGATATAGTCCTACTAAATGAGGACATGTTTAGTGGAAATTTGGAGAAATCTTGAATCTTTATTTATATTTTCTCATAATTGTTTTTTGGTAATTCGGAATCGGAGAAGTAATGGACTACCACAGACACCAAGTTGAGACACAAGCTTACATGACATTTTATGGTAGATGGGCTGTTTAGTGGAAATTTTGAGAAATTTTTACTTTTCATTTATATTTGTTGCCAATATGTTCTTTTGTTGTTCGAGATAAGAGAAGTTAAGGTAGCATAATAATATCTTTTCCACCAATGACTGGAGAATTTGACACTTTTGTGAATCATCAGACCATCACTACCAACAAGATTAGTGATAGACAGTATAATGTGATATATTGAAAATGAAATTTGACGGACAGATGAGTAGACATAACTATTCTTTCAAGCTCCTAAAATAAAAGAAATGGTGAACATCAGCTGAGCTCATATGACCTTTTATGCCAGGTGAGTTGAAAGGTGATTACACAACATTTTTTAACAAATTCAATATGTGACACACATATAATTGTACAAGTACCATCAAGTGGGGACACACATGATAGAGTCCTACTAAATGAGGACATGTTTAGTGGAAATTTGGAGTAATCTTGAATCTTTATTTTTATTTTCTCATAATTGTTTTTTGGTAATTCGGAATCGGAGAAGTAATGGATTACCAGAGACACCAAGTTGAGACACAAGCTTACATGACATTTAATGGTAGATGGGCTGTTTAGTGGAAATTTTGAGAAATTTTTATTTCTCATTTATATTTGTTGCCAATATGTTCTTTTGTTGTTCGAGATAAGAGAAGTTAAGGTAGCATAATAATATCTTTTCCACCAATGACTGGAGAATTTGACACTTTTGTGAATCATCAGACCATCACTACCAACAAGATTAGTGATTGACAGCATAATGTGATATATTGAAAATGTATTTTGGCGGACAGATCAACATATATAACTAATCTTTAGAGCTCCTGAAATAAAAGAAATGTTGAACATCAGCCAAGGTCATATGAACTTTTATGCCAGGTGAGCTGAAAGGTGATAACAAAACATATTCTAACAAATTCAATATGGGACACACATATGATTGTTCAATTACCATCAAGTGGGGACACACATGATAGAGTCCTTCTAAATGAGGACATGTTTAGTAGAAATTTGGAAAAATCTTGAATCTTTATTTTTATTTTCTCAGAATAGTTTTTTGGTAAGTCTGAATCGGAGAAGTAATGGATTACCACAGACACTAAATTGAGTCACAAGCTTACATGACATATAATGCCAGATGAGCTGTTTAGAGGAAATTTTGAGAAATCGTGATTCTTCATTTATATTTGTTGCCAAAATGTTTTTTCTGGTTATTTGAGGGAAGAAAAGTGAAGGTATCATGCTGATATCTTTTCCACCAATGACTGGAGAATTTGACACTTTTGTGAATCATCAGACCATCACTACCAACAAGATAAGTGATTGACAGCATAATGTGATATATTGAAAATATATTTGGACGGACAGATGAATCGACATAACTAATCTTTAAAGTTCCTGAAATAAAAGAAATATTGAACATCAGCCGAGCTCATATGACCGTTTATGCCAGGTGAGCTGAAAGGTGATAACACAACATTGTCTAACAAATTCAATATGGAACACACATATGATTGTCCAAGGACCATCAAGTGGGGACACACATGATAGAGTCCTACTAAATGAGGACATGTTTAGTGGAAATTTGGAGAAATCTTGAATCTTTATTTTTATTTTCTCATAGTAGATTTTTTGGTAATTCGGAATCAGAGAAGTAATGGATTACCACAGACACCAAGTCGAGTCATAAGCTTATATGACACTAAATGTCAGATGAGCTCTTAAGTGGAATTTTTGAGAAATCATGATTCTTCATTTATATTGTTGCAATAATGTTTTTTCTTGTTATTTGAGGAAAGAAAATATAAGGTATCAATCATGCTGATATCTTTTCCACCAATGACTGGAGAATTTGACACTTTTGTGAATCATCAGACCATCACTACCAACAAGATTAGTGATTGACAGCATAATGTGATATATTGAAAATGTATTTGGACAGACTGATGAACCGACATAACTAATCTTTAAAGCTCCTGAAATAAAAGAAATGTTGAACATCAGCCGAGCTCATATGACCTTTTATGCCAGGTGAGCTGAAAGCTGATAACACAACACTGTCTAACAAATTCAATATGGGACACACATATGATTGTCCAAGGACTATCAAGTGGGGACACACATGATATAGTCCTACTAAATGAGGACATGTTTAGTGGAAATTTGGAGAAATCTTGAATCTTTATTTTTATTTTCTCATAACAGTTTTTTTGATAATTCGGAATCAGAGAAGTAATGGATTACCACAGACACCAAGTTGAGTCACAAGCTTATATGACATTAAATGGCAGATGAGCTCTTAAATGGAAATTTTGAGAAATCATGATTCTTCATTTATATATGTTGCCAGTATTTTTTTTTTCTTATTGTTTGAGGAATGAAAAGTGAAGGTATCATGCTGATATCTTTACCACCAATGACTGGAGAATTTGACACTTTTGTGAATCATCAAGCCATCACTACCAACAAGATTAGTGATTGACAGTATAATGTGATATATTGAAAATGTAATTTGACGGACAGATGAGTAGACATAACTAATCTTTTAAGGTCCTAAAATAAAAGAAATGGTGAATATCAGCTGAGCTCATATGACCTTTTATGCCAGGTGAGCTGAAAGGTGATTACACAACATTTTCTAACAAATTCAATATGTGACACACATATAATTGTCCAAGTACCATCAAGTGGGGACACACATGATAGAGTCCTTCTAAATGAGGACATGTTTAGTGAAAATTTGGAGAAATCTTGAATCTTTATTTTTATTTTCTCAGAATAGTTTTTTTGGTAAGTCTGAATCGGAGAAGAAATGGATTACCACAGATACTAAATTGAGTCACAAGCTCACATGACATATAATGCCAGATGAGCTGTTTAGGGGACATTTTGAGAAATAATGATTCTTCATTTATATGTGTTGCCAATATGTTTTTTCTTGTTATTTGAGGAAAGAAAAGTTAATGTATCATGCTGATATCTTTTCCACCAATGACTGGAGAATTTGACACTTTTGTGAATCATCAGACCATCACTACCAAAAAAATTATTGATTGACAGTTTAATGTGATATATTGAACATGTATTTGGACGGACAGATGAATATACACAAGTTATCTTTAAAGCTCCTGAAATAAAAGAAAAGTTGAACAATAGCCTAGCTCATATGACCTTTTATGTCAGGTTAGCTGAAAGGTGATAACACAACATTGTCTAACAAATACAATATGGGACACACATATGATTATCTTAGTACCATCAAGTGGGGACACACATGATAGAGTCCTACTAAATGAGGACATGTTTAGTGGAAATTTGGAGAAATCTTGAATCTTTATTTTTATTTTCTCATAGTAGATTTTTTGGTAATTCGGAATCAGAGAAGTAATGGAATACCACAGACACCAAGTCGAGTCATAAGCTTATATGACACTAAATGTCAGATGAGCTTTTAAGTGGAATTTTTGAGAAATCATGATTCTTCATTTATATTGTTGCAATAATGTTTTTTCTTGTTATTTGAGGAAAGAAAAGATAAGGTATCAATCATGCTGATATCTTTTCCACCAATGACTGGAGAATTTGACACTTTTGTGAATCATCAGACCATCACTACCAACAAGATTAGTGATTGACAGCATAATGTGATATATTGAAAATGTATTTGGACAGACTGATGAACCGACATAACTAATCTTTAAAGCTCCTAAAATAAAAGAAATGGTGAACATCAGCCAAGGTCATATGACCTCTTATGCCAGGTGAGCTGAAAGCTGATAACACAACATTGTCTAACAAATTCAATATGGGACACACATATGATTGTCAAAGGACCATCAAGTGGGGACACACATGATATAGTCCTACTAAATGAGGACATGTTTAGTGGAAATTTGGAGAAATCTTTAATCTTTATTTTTATTTTCTCATAACAGTTTTTTTGGTAATTCGGAATCAGAGAAGTAATGGATTACCAGAGACACCAAGTTGAGTCACAAGCTTATATGACATTAAATGGCAGATGAGCTCTTAAATGGAAATTTTGAGAAATCATGATTCTTCATTTATATATGTTGCCAGTATTTTTTTTCTTATTGTTTGAGGAATGAAAAGTGAAGGTATCATGCTGATATCTTTACCACCAATGACTGGAGAATTTGACACTTTTGTGAATCATCAAGCCATCACTACCAACAAGATTAGTGATTGACAGTATAATGTGATATATTGAAAATGTAATTTGACGGACAGATGAGTAGACATAACTAATCTTTTAAGGTCCTAAAATAAAAGAAATGGTGAATATCAGCTGAGCTCATATGACCTTTTATGCCAGGTGAGCTGAAAGGTGATTACACAACATTTTCTAACAAATTCAATATGTGACACACATATAATTGTCCAAGTACCATCAAGTGGGGACACACATGATAGAGTCCTTCTAAATGAGGACATGTTTAGTGAAAATTTGGAGAAATCTTGAATCTTTATTTTTATTTTCTCAGAATAGTTTGTTTGGTAAGTCTGAATCGGAGAAGAAATGGATTACCACAGATACTAAATTGAGTCACAAGCTCACATGACATATAATGCCAGATGAGCTGTTTAGGGGACATTTTGAGAAATAATGATTCTTCATTTATATTTGTTGCCAATATGTTTTTTCTTGTTATTTGAGGAAAGAAAAGTTAATGTATCATGCTGATATCTTTTCCACCAATGACTGGAGAATTTGACACTTTTGTGAATCATCAGACCATCACTACCAAAAAAATTATTGATTGACAGTTTAATGTGATATATTGAACATGTATTTGGACGGACAGATGAATATACACAAGTTATCTTTAAAGCTCCTGAAATAAAAGAAAAGTTGAACAATAGCCTAGCTCATATGACCTTTTATGTCAGGTTAGCTGAAAGGTGATAACACAACATTGTCTAACAAATACAATATGGGACACACATATGATTATCTTAGTACCATCAAGTGGGGACACAAATGATAGAGTCCTACTAAATGAGGACATGTTTAGTAGCAATTTGGAGAAATCTTGAATCTTTATTTTTTTTTTCTCATAATAGTTTTTTTGGTAATTCGGAATCGACGAAGTAATGGATTACCACAGACACCAAGTTGAATGACAAGCTTACATGACATTTAATGGCAGATGAGCTGTTTAGTGGAAATTTTGAGAAATCATGATTCTTTATTTATATTGTTGCAAGTATGTTTTTTCTTGTTATTTGAGGAAAGAAAAGATAAGGTATCAATCATGCTGACATCTTTTCCACCAATGACTGGAGAATTTGACACTTTTGTGAATCATCAGACCATCACTACCAACAAGATTAGTGATTGACAGCATAATGTGATGTATTGAAAATGTTTTTGGACGGACAGATGAATATACACAAGTTATCCTTAAAGCTCCTGAAATAAAAGAAAAGTTGAACATTAGCTGAGCTCATATGACCTTTTATGCCAGGTGAGTTGAAAGGTGATTACACAACATTGTCTAACAAATACAATATGGGACACACATATGATTGTCCAAGTACCATCAAGTGGGGACACACATGATAGAGTCCTACTAAATGAGGACATGTTTAGTGGAAATTTGGAGAAATCTTGAATCTTTATTTTTATTTTCTCATAATAGTTTTTTTGGTAAGTCTGAATCGGAGAAGAAATGGATTACCACAGACACTAAATTGAGTCACAAGCTCACATGACATATAATGCCAGATGAGCTGTTTAGGGGACATTTTGAGAAATAATGATTCTTCATTTATATTTGTTGCCAATATGTTTTTTCTTGTTATTTGAGGAAAGAAAAGTTAATGTATCATGCTGATATCTTTTCCACCAATGACTGGAGAATTTGACACTTTTGTGAATCATCAGACCATCACTACCAAAAAAATTAGTGATTGACAGTTTAATGTGATATATTGAACATGTATTTGGACGGACAGATGAATATACACAAGTTATCTTTAAAGCTCCTGAAATAAAAGAAAAGTTGAACAATAGCCTAGCTCATATGACCTTTTATGTCAGGTTAGCTGAAAGGTGATAACACAACATTGTCTAACAAATACAATATGGGACACACATATGATTATCTTAGTACCATCAAGTGGGGACACACATGATAGAGTCCTACTAAATGAGGACATGTTTAGTAGCAATTTGGAGAAATCTTGAATCATTATTTTTATTTTCTCATAATAGTCTTTTGGTATTTCGGAATCAGAGAAGTAATGGATTACCACAGACACCAAGTTGAGTCACAAGCTTACATGACATTTAATGGCAGATGAGCTGTTTAGTGGAAACTTTGAGAAATCATGATTCTTCATTTATATATGTTACCAGTATGTTTTTTTCTTGTTATTTGAGGAAAGAAAAGTTAATGTATTATGCTGACATCTTTGCAACCAATGACTGGAGAATTTGACACTTTTGTTAATCATCAAGTCATCACTACCAACAAGATAATGATTGACAGTATAATGTGATATATTGAAAATGTAATTTGACGGACAGATGAGTAGACATAACTAATCTTTAAAGCTCCTAAAATAAAAGAAATGGTGAACATCAGCTGAGCTCATATGACCTTTTATGCCAGGTGAGTTGAAAGGTGATTACACAACATTTTTTAACAAATTCAATATGTGACACACATATGATTGTCCAAGTACCATCAAGTGGGGACACACATGATAGAGTCCTACTAAATGAGGACATGTTTAGTGGAAATTTGGAGTAATCTTGAATCTTTATTTTTATTTTCTCATAATTGTTTTTTGGTAATTCGGAATCGGAGAAGTAATGGATTACCACAGACACCAAGTTGAGACACAAGCTTACATGACATTTTATGGTAGATGGGCTGTTTAGTGGAAATTTTGAGAAATTTTGATTCTTCAGTTATATTTGTTGCCAATAGGTTTTTTTGTTGTTCGAGATAAGAGAAGTTAACGTAGCATAATAATATCTTTTCCACCAATGACTGGAGAATTTGACACTTTTGTGAATCATCAGATCATCACTACCAACAAGATTAGTGATTGAAAGTATAATGAGATATATTAAAAATGTATTTTGGCGGACAGATGAACATATATAACTAATCTTTAAAGCTTCTGAAATAAAAGAAATGTTGAACATCAGCCAAGGTCATATGACCTTTTATGCCAGGTGAGCTGAAAGGTGATGACACAACATATTCTAACAAATTCAATATGGGACACACATATGATTGTTCAAGTACCATCAAGTGGGGTCACACATGATAGAGTCCTTCTAAATGAGGACATGTTTAGTAGTAAATTTTTGGAGAAATCTTGAATCTTTATTTTTATTTTCTCAGAATAGTTCTTTGGTAAGTCTGAATCGGAGAAGAAATTGATTACCACAGACACTAAATTGAGTCACAAGCTTACATGATATATAATGCCAGATGAGCTGTTTAGAGGAAATTTAGAGAAATCATGATTCTTCATTTATATTTGTTGCCAAAATGTTTTTTTCTGGTTATTTGAGGGAAGAAAAGTGAAGGTATCATGCTGATATCTTTTCCACCAATGACTGGAGAATTTGACACTTTTGTGAATCATCAGACCATCACTGCCAACAAGATTAGTGATTGACAGCATAATGTGATATATTGGACATGTATTTGGACGGACAGATGAATATACACAAGTTATCTTTAAAGCTCCTAAAATAAAAGAAAAGTTTAACATTAGCCTAGCTCATATGACCTTTTATGTCAGGTTAGCTGAAAGGTGATACCACAACATTGTCTAACAATTACAATATGGGACACACATTTGATTATCTTAGTACCATCAAGTGGGGACACACATGATAGAGTCCTACTAAATGAGGACATGTTTAGTGGCAATTTGGAGAAATCTTGAATCTTTATTTTTATTTTCTCATAATAGTCTTTTGGTAATTCGGAATCTTCGAAGTAATGGATTGCCACAGACACCAAGTTGAGTCACAAGCTTACACGACATTTAATGGCAGATGAGCTGTTTAGTGGAAATTTTGAGAAATCATGATTCTTTATTTATATTGTTGCAAGTATGTTTTTTCTTGTTATTTGAGGGAAGAAAAGTGAAGGTATCATGCTGATACCTTTTCCACTAATGACTGGAGAATTTGACATTTTTGTGAATCATCAGACCATCACTACCAACAAAATTAGTGATTGACAGTTTAATGTAATATATTGAACATGTATTTGAACGGACAGATGAATATACACATGTAATCTTTTAAGCTCCTGAAATAAAAAAAAAGTTGAACATCAGCCTAGCTCATATGACCTTTTATGTCAGGTTAGCTGAAAGGTGATAACACAACATTGTCTAACAAATTCAATATGGGACACACATATGATTGTCCAAGTACCATCAAGTGGGGACACACATATGATAAAGTCCTACTAAATGAGGACATATTTAGTGGAAATTTGGAGAAATCTTGAATCTTTATTTTTATTTTCTCATAATAGTCTTTTGCTAATTCGGAATCGACGAAGTAATGGATTACCACAGACACCAAGTTGAGTCACAAGCTTACATGACATTTAATGGCAGATGAGCTGTTTAGTGGAAATTTTGAGAAATCATGATTATTCATTTATATTGTTGCAAGTATGTTTTTCTTGTTATTTGAGGAAAGAAAAGATAAGGTATCAATCATGCTGATATCTTTTCCACCAATGACTGGAGAATTTGACACTTTTGTGAATCATCAGACCATCACTACCAACAAGATTAGTGATTGAAAGTATAATGAGATATATTAAAAATGTATTTTGGCGGACAGATGAACATATATAACTAATCTTTAAAGCTTCTGAAATAAAAGAAATGTTGAACATCAGCCAAGGTCATATGACCTTTTATGCCAGGTGAGCTGAAAGGTGATGACACAACATATTCTAACAAATTCAATATGGGACACACATATGATTGTTCAAGTACCATCAAGTGGGGTCACACATGATAGAGTCCTTCTAAATGAGGACATGTTTAGTAGTAAATTTTTGGAGAAATCTTGAATCTTTATTTTTATTTTCTCAGAATAGTTCTTTGGTAAGTCTGAATCGGAGAAGAAATTGATTACCACAGACACTAAATTGAGTCACAAGCTTACATGATATATAATGCCAGATGAGCTGTTTAGAGGAAATTTAGAGAAATCATGATTCTTCATTTATATTTGTTGCCAAAATGTTTTTTTCTGGTTATTTGAGGGAAGAAAAGTGAAGGTATCATGCTGATATCTTTTCCACCAATGACTGGAGAATTTGACACTTTTGTGAATCATCAGACCATCACTGCCAACAAGATTAGTGATTGACAGCATAATGTGATATATTGGACATGTATTTGGACGGACAGATGAATATACACAAGTTATCTTTAAAGCTCCTAAAATAAAAGAAAAGTTTAACATTAGCCTAGCTCATATGACCTTTTATGTCAGGTTAGCTGAAAGGTGATACCACAACATTGTCTAACAATTACAATATGGGACACACATTTGATTATCTTAGTACCATCAAGTGGGGACACACATGATAGAGTCCTACTAAATGAGGACATGTTTAGTGGCAATTTGGAGAAATCTTGAATCTTTATTTTTATTTTCTCATAATAGTCTTTTGGTAATTCGGAATCTTCGAAGTAATGGATTGCCACAGACACCAAGTTGAGTCACAAGCTTACACGACATTTAATGGCAGATGAGCTGTTTAGTGGAAATTTTGAGAAATCATGATTCTTTATTTATATTGTTGCAAGTATGTTTTTTCTTGTTATTTGAGGGAAGAAAAGTGAAGGTATCATGCTGATACCTTTTCCACTAATGACTGGAGAATTTGACATTTTTGTGAATCATCAGACCATCACTACCAACAAAATTAGTGATTGACAGTTTAATGTAATATATTGAACATGTATTTGAACGGACAGATGAATATACACATGTAATCTTTTAAGCTCCTGAAATAAAAAAAAAGTTGAACATCAGCCTAGCTCATATGACCTTTTATGTCAGGTTAGCTGAAAGGTGATAACACAACATTGTCTAACAAATTCAATATGGGACACACATATGATTGTCCAAGTACCATCAAGTGGGGACACACATATGATAAAGTCCTACTAAATGAGGACATATTTAGTGGAAATTTGGAGAAATCTTGAATCTTTATTTTTATTTTCTCATAATAGTCTTTTGCTAATTCGGAATCGACGAAGTAATGGATTACCACAGACACCAAGTTGAGTCACAAGCTTACATGACATTTAATGGCAGATGAGCTGTTTAGTGGAAATTTTGAGAAATCATGATTATTCATTTATATTGTTGCAAGTATGTTTTTCTTGTTATTTGAGGAAAGAAAAGATAAGGTATCAATCATGCTGATATCTTTTCCACCAATGACTGGAGAATTTGACACTTTTGTGAATCATCAGACCATCACTACCAACAAGATTAGTGATTGACAGCATAATGTGATATATTGAAAATGTATTTGGACAGACAGATGGACAGACATAACTAATCTTGAAAGCTCCTGAAATAAAAGAAATGGTGAACATCAGCCGAGCTCATATGACTTTTTATGCCAGGTGAGCTGAAAGGTGATTACACAGCATTGTCTAACACATTCAATATGGGACACACATATGATTGTCCAAGTACCATCAAGTGGGGACACACATGATAGAGTCCTACTAAATGACGACATGTTTAGTGGAAATTTAGAGAAATCTTGAATCTTTATTTTTATTTTCTCAAAATAGTTTTTTGGTAATTTGGAATCGGAGAAGTAATGGATTACCACAGTCAACAGGTTGAGTCACAAGCTTACATGACATTTAATGGCAGATGAGATGTTTAGTGGAAATTTTGAGAAATCATGATTCTTCGTTTATATTTGTTGCCAATATGTTTTTTTTTTGTTATTCGAGATAAGAGAAGTAAAGGTAGCATAATAATTTCTTTTCCACCAATAACGGGAAAATTTGACACTTTTTTGAATCATCAGACCATCACTACCAACAAGATTAGTGATTGACAGCATAATGTGATATATTGAAAATGTATTTGGACAGACAGATGAACAGACATAACTAATCTTTAAAGCTCCTGAAATAAAAGAAATGTTGAACATCAGCCTAGCTCATATGACCTTTTATGCCAGGTGAGGTGAAAGTTGATAACACAACATTGTCTAACAAATTCAATATGGGACACACATATGATTGTCCAATTACCATCAAGTGGGGACACACATGATAGAGTCCTACTAAATGAGGACATGTTTATGGGAAATGTGGTGAAATCTTGAATCTTTGTTTTTATTTTCTTATAATAATAGTTTTTTGGTAATCTGAATCGGAGAAGTAATGGATTACTCAAGACACCAAGTTGAGTCACAAGTGTACATGACATATAATGCCAGGTGATCTGTTTAGTGGAAATTTTGAGAAATCATAATTCTTCATTGATATTTTTTGCCAATATGTTTTTTTCTGGTTATTTCAGATAAGAAAAGTTAAGGTAAAACGCTAATATCTTTTTCTCCAAAGACTGGAGAAATTGAGTTTTGTTAATCATCAGACCATCACTACCAACAAGATCTGTGATTAGCAGCATAAAATGATATATTGAAAACGTATTGGGACATACCAATAAATCTTTAAAGCCCCTGAAATGAAATTATTTAAATGTTGAACATCAGCACAAGCTCATTTGACCTGCTTTGCCAGGTTAGCTGTAAAGGTGATAACTTAACATTTTGTAACATAATCAATAAGGGACACGTGCACACATATGATTGTCCAAGTACCATCAAGTGGGGACACACATGATAGAGTCATACTAAATGAGAACATTATTAGTGGTTTATCTATATTTGTTGATAATAATTTTTGGAAATTCTGAATCAGAGAAATAATTGCATGCTCATGTGCATGGTATGATTATGAAATCTTTGTCACCCATGACTGGAGAATTTGATACCTTTATTAATCATCAGTTCACCATTACCAACAGAAATTGTGATTGATGGCATAAAGTTATATTGAAAATTTATTGTAAAGTACAGATGTACAGACATTAACACAATGATTAGTAAAAATTAAACCCCCTTATCCTGAAAGTTGGGATTATGAAATTAATGTTGAACATCAGATATTTCTATCAATGTAGAACTCCAAGATTTCAAGAATTCTTACCTGACAACTTCATAAACATGATGAAAAGGCATTTCAATTTAAGGGGAAAAAACTCTATACATGTACATGTATCGACAAAGTATTGCATGTCCAACGTGTAAGTTTTCATTGTTTAAGTCGAAGGTTTTTAACACAGTAAAACATCTTTTTTATTATCAACCTCTGTCATTGGCATTTTCATTTTAACGGTAAAGGATCAAATACGGGATCTCCGAACTTTCTATCATTTGTTACGAGGATATCATTATTAAATCGAACATATGTCTTTGTTCATGACACATATTATGAAACACAAAGAAGTTGAAATTATCAAATACTTTCGAACTGGCGGAAACAAAAATACTTAATCTAGAATGTGTTTTTTGTCATAAACAATGGCTTCGTCGTGCGAATCAACGAGATCATGTTAGTACATGTAACTGATCTTAGCTGCAGAAACAGTTGGTGCTACTTCGATAAAATCTTTATCAATTTAATATAAGCGACAAATATATATTCATGACTACAATGATAATGAATTTATTGGAGTCACATCCACTGTTTCTACTGTAAACATGATCTTGTCGGTTAGTGCAATGAGAACACTTTTAAAGATTGAGATTGTTGGTTTATTCTTTACACCTTCCAGATATTAAAATTATGTCAGTGTTTATTTAAAGTTTAAATTTCTGTTTAAAATTGTCGAAACTTCCGTTTAAGATTTCTGTGGTAAACTATCTATTCTATAGTTAGGACCATTTTATAATAAACACCCTTTTGTACAAGAATACTTTCTTTATATAATATAACTTTATTGCAAAATACATGAAACCCTGACGGGTTAAAATATTTATAAAAGTATAGATCTGCTGGTAATAGATTTTTTTTATAACTTTCATTATTGTGACGACTTTATAATTTATAAATGAAGTTGTATATTAATTTTTGGTCATAAACACAAATCTTTTAAACAGTTCGACGAGTGCGTCAAATTGAATGTTACAGACTGAGTTCTCTGTTTACTGTAACAGGTTTTCAACAAGGGTATAGAATTCAAAACCTTGAATATGAAAGCCTCAAAATCCATGATATTTTTTCTGTGCGGTAGTTATATCTACAAAATCCAATCATGTACACGACATACAGTGGCGGATCCAGAGGGGGGGTTCCGGGGGTGCGCACCCCCCTTTATTTTTGCCGATCAATGCATTTGTATCGGGACATATGTTTTGCACCCCCCCCCCTTTGCCCTGGGTTAGCACCCCCCTTTCGAAAATTCCTGCATCCGCCCCTGACATATAATGCATGTATATTCATACATGTATCTATATATTGGGAATTTATTTTTGTTTCCAAACAGAATTATAAGGTTATGTACATGTATAAGTGCCTCTGTTCACTGCACAATTGTAAATTGTCTTTCTAATTTAAGACCAGCAAAAATAAATGGCACAAGTTCACGTAGTCATAAAAAAAGTCGTATAATTTACGTTAACAGAAAATCAGAAATACGGAATATTATATGTGAATGGTTAGGAAATCCGTTTCCCCTACATGTTTTAAAAGTTAAAGAAAAATGTGTTCCCTGATACAAACGTTTTAAGAACCAGCTTTGTGTAACTTATAGACAAATGTGACTGTATATACGGAAGTTAATACGTTTACTCTGATTTGAAATTATCTTTTAGAACTTTTTTTAGTAATTGAGAAGCTATGTTGTTTATGGGTAATAGGTGAAATGTTGCTGATCCCTCAAAATGATAGCAAGCGCAGTTTTCTGGACGATTTTCATTTGTACACTGCTAAAAACTGTCAGGTCCTGGCCATGGTATATTTTGGAGAATACTGATTTTTACTAAAAAAATTATTCTCTGTGTGTGCCATGGCAAGAAAAAGTTTTGCTCGTTATTTTGTCATATTAAAAATAAATCTCAACAAAATTTTTCCGTTTGAATTGTACTAGAAAAAAGTTTGGCATGTGAAACACACGAAGAGATATATTCTAACAGAAGTACAAATACCAGTCCTCCCTTTTGTGTATACATCTGAGAAAACATTTCAAAGTTATTGATTGATTTCAAATCCATCACACATGCAGTACACATTGTAGTCCGAAAAAATAAAAAAAACTTCATTCCTATCAAACTCCTTAAGTTTGTGATTGTTTATCAGTATATTTCTTTTAGTTTGGGGTAAAATTGTAAAGGAATAATACTATCTTCTTCTCTAGATAGTTACACCCTTTATAGGGTAACCATACTTTCGTATGTTGAACAGTTCCACCACCGAAAAAATAAAAAAATAATATATGCATGAAGAATAAATTAACAATCGTAACACAACATCATTATATACATTATATTTACATGTCTATTAAGACGTCCTTCCATGATAATTCTTTTTTTTTATGTTCTGACTTTGAAGAAATGACTACTTTTCGCCCAATCGAAATGGTGCATGGACATATTTAAATTTTGTTTCATATTATTAGAATTATTTTCAATATTATCGGCATTAAACTTGATTATCGACACATGAAAGTTTGTCAGCATTGTCAATCTTTTTAACGTTAAAGTATCAATAGTTCGGTCACTACTCAATTAAGTTTGTCGATAACGTAACTAATTTTGACGGTAAAGAAACATCAATTCTGGAAATGTCTTATTTTCATAACATTAAGCATGTTAAGTTAAAAGTCCATAGTTTTAACAAAAACAGCAGAATAGAATGAAACATAGTTACTTGATCTGTTAAACGTCTCATAGTAGACTGATATATAACATGTATAACAAATATCAGCTGAATATCTGAAGGCATTTTAAAAGAAGTCCGTATAACTGTTAATTTCAGGAAATTTTCAAATTCCAAAGCCAATATAATTTCATCATAATTAGCAGAGCAGAGCAAAAAGTAAAATCTGTCTGTTTACTAATCATTAACCTTTTGCTGTTCAATGGACCCTTATGGTCATGATGGTATTATGCAACCAGAGTATAAACATGAATTTCACAATATACAATGTAAAAAATTTCAAAATATACAATGTACCAGGGGTACCAGGGTTTGGTTGTTTTAGACTTTGAAAGAAAGGAGAAAGAAAGCACGCAAGCCCTCCCCATTGCAAGTTGACATTTTGATATAAAAACAACAGAGTCAGCGCAGGGCCACTAAGCTCAACTGCCCACTTTGCACCAGCCAATATAAATGAATGCCTAGGGTGGGAATCGAACCCATGTACACCAACTCTGTTGTCCTATACATTTACATGACCACAAAATGGCTTCAAGAGCAAAACAATAAACCAACAAATATTTTTTTTTAAATATAAAATTTATGTTTTAAGCTTAATGGCATGTATATCAGTCAGGGTACGTACCTTCTTGTACAAGTATTTTTTATTTACTTGAAGAAGTAAGTATTATACGCGTATACTTATATAAGTAAATTTGTGGGGTACATATATGTATATATATACAAGTGTATTCTATTGACTTGTATAGGTAAACAAAAACAGGCTTGGTTATGTTCCTTAGATTTCATTGTTTTTTAACTTACAAATGTATACAAGTAAAAATGTCATCCTATCTTTTCTTGAACTCTTATGACTTCTTTGTGCCTGAACAGACTTTTTTAATTGTCTGTTCTTTGCAGATGTCTAAAAATATATAAAAAAGAAGATGTGGTACATGTATGATTGCACATGAGACAACTATCCACAAAAGACCAAAATGACACAGACATTAACAAAGTTCTATAGGTCACCATACCACCCTCAACAATGAGCAAAGCCCATACCGCATAGTCAGCTATAAAAGGCCCCGATAAGACAATGTAAAACAATTCAAACAAGAAAACTAACGGCCACATCTATCATATGTCTATGTAAAAAAAATTAATGAAAAACAAATATGCAACACATAAACCATGTAAACAAACGACAACCACTGGATTACAGGTTCCTGACTTGGGACAGGCACATACATAAATAATGTGGCGGGGTTAAACATGTTAGCGGGATCCCAACCCTCCCCTAAAATGCCCTAACCTAATGATGTCCATTTTCACTGAACTAGTACACACTTTTATTTAGAGGCCAGCTGAGGACCACCTCCGGGCGTTGGATTTTCTCACTGCGTTAAAGACCCTTTGGTGGCCTTCTGCTGTTGACTGAGCACTCTTTGGTCGGGTTGTTGTCTCTTTGATCTATTCCCCATTTTCATTCACAATTTTATTGAAATAAGGAGTAATTCTGTAGGTCAAGGATCTATAATGTTTTAGTAACCAGTCTTCATGCGTAATCACAAGTCCTTCGGCATAGGACATGTAGGATTAAAACAAATAATTATCTTCTGGCTTGTGAACTCAAATGTTAAGGATGAAGGCTGAGTAACTACAAAATGTATTATCATGATTATTAAGCTTGTTGTTCGGTGTGAACCAAGACTGTGTAGAAGGCCGTACATTGAACTATAATGGTTTATTTTTTTAAATTGTTATGTGGATGGAGAGTTGTATCATTGGCACTCATATCATATCTTTTTTTAAAACAGGTTTATAAATTTGGCTTCAAATGTCCAAGTTTAATTTTGAACACATGCTTCATCATGTTCATTGTATTTTCACATTTCTTGATTGGTGTGAGAAAAATATTTCTCTTACTAGTGAAAAATCTGTTCTCAGCAAATAATTGGTCGAAATTTAATTGTGACGTTAACTTTTCTTGGTTTGTTCTGAATTTTCTTATTGTGACTTTATGAAAAAAGGCGACCGTGCATGATGACATCAAATAAAAAGTTCACAACTTTCTGCAAATCTTTGAAAAAAAAGGATAAAAATCATTAGAGAAACAATACCACCACTATAACTAGTGTATTACAATTTACTTCTCCACTCTCAACTGTTAAACTTGAATTATTTAAAAAGCTTGGCTAGCCTCGTGCTTTAAATATTAAAATTTAACTGTCTCGAGTGGAGAAATATCATAACACACCTGTTGCATTTGTGGAATCTATATTTCTACTATTCACATTTAAATCTTTTGACAATTCAATTCTCGTTCGCAATATTCACTTATACTCATGATCATAAATATTTAATGGGTACCTACACGTATAGAGCTACTAATTCTCATTAATCTCTAATGGGTACTTACTAATTCTCATTAAACCCAATCATTAAATGGGTACAATGTACCTACTAATTCTCAATAGAGCTTTCTTACAAATTGACAAAAGGTATGTATGCTTGACGAATCATACGTAAACTGGTTTTAGGGATCCTTTATTTTGACTTATTTAAATAATAGTCTTGGAACTTTGTAAAATTATCCTACATGCAACGATACTTATTAAATTTGATTTTTCTTGAAATATGTTTAGGATTTCATGACATACGATTAGTTAACTTATGATACCACCAGGTCGGAGGAGATAACACTACAAAATATCCTAATTATAGAGTAGTCAGATGGAAAAAAATGCCTCTAAAAGACCAAAAACTGGCCCTCCCCACACTTCAATATTACAATGTTGCACTATTTAACCTAAGAAAATGTCAAAGCAAATACATTGTCTTCCTCCCTTACAGCAAAATAAGAAAAATTAAAACACAGATACATGTACTTCCTTGATTCAAAATTTGCAACGCTCAAAAAAATAAAATGAAAATGAAGGAAAAAAGATGATCTTCATACTACATGTATGTCATATATTGGTACTCGTTTAATAACTTTTGATTCATAAGCGCCTCTCCTGTGGTACATGTAATATTTGTTGCCTCCCTTAATGTGTATATATGATACACTGGAGCAATATAACGGTTATTTTAGCTTATAATTGCGTTTTGCCTATAGTCCTGAACATTCATGAAATATTAGCCACTGGACGATAAGTGACAACTTCGCATCTATCTTCCAAACATGTGTACTGTTAAATCGTCATTATAAAATCCACAATATATACGGTGCAAAATTTTAGATTTATTTTCTTGTTGTATGAAATCTGTTTTTTTCTAGATTTATTCAACATTACTTTCAACATTACTTTTTAAAAACATTGTTGCATCATTTTTTAGTAAATCTTGATATTCCACTTCGACAATTTGCTGAAAGTGTACTATAAAAAATAAAAATAAATGTGAAGTTTGTCGTTAAATTAGACTTTAACTACTTCAATGATGTCGCCTTTGAAATGTGAATCGTGAAACTCATGCTTAAAAATTCCCGCGGTTTTAGTTTTCATTAATCATGTTAATCCATAATGGTTACCAACTAATTCTCTTTAATCCCTAATCATGCTTATCATGCTAATGGGTACCTACTATAGATCCTAAATATAAACTCTTATTCCATATTGATAAAATTTAAGGAAGTTTTTCTATATGAATGGGAAAAAGTATATTCACCTTGAAAAACGTCAGGTGCTTTTACGTGCATAGTTTTGTTAAAAAAAACATTCTATGTACAATCGGTTTTAGTAAATACTTGCCAATACATACATTTCTCCCAGAAAATGAAATAAAACAATTACTGTCTTTTGTTTCGGTGGTTTAATTGACTTTTGAAAAACTGATAACCATAGCAATTTTACATGACATACAATGTACCTGTCAAGCCAGTTTCACATCATTTCCCGTTAAGCAGTTACCAACTTAACTTTTTTCATTTCTTGTCGATTTTTATCAAACATGTCAACACAAACCATATTTCTTAGCATGCTTAGTTCAAGATTATCAGTTCCTCCGCAGATGGGTTGGTCATTTGACTCAATTTAATTTAATTATCATCGCTAAAAGTATTTTTTTATTCCGTACTGAGAATGTCAGTGCCGGTAAATATCATCTACATCATATATATATAGACTACCACACCCAGTGCATAGCCTTTGATTTTATAAAGGGAACTACAGGGTGCTTAGTGGGCAAATAAGGAATGCTGAACAGACTGATACACATTGCTTATATTATACAATGTTGTTATATATGAGTTTCATTATAGAATAACAACTATTTTCCTTAATTGTCATTTTTATCAATTCCAATGCCAAGCCTGCATTGTGTTCTCCCTAGTGAAGAATGACCATAAGCTGTCCTTACGGTTCCCACTTCGTTTTCTTGCTATTTTGGTAATTGTTTTTAAATTGGGGCATAAAAATAGGTTGGATTTTTTCACGGTCAAATTCAGAAGATTAAGTCATGAATCGGTATCCACTATTTGCTATTGCAGCAACAACTACAAGAAGTTTCATACTGGTTTTGTAAAACACTGAAGAAACGATTTGGAGGGCAACAACATGAGACATTTGAACATGGTTTAAATGACTAACATAGCTAATTTCATAGTAATATACTATGCAACATTCATCTTTCAATTTTGAAAGAAAAACTGAAGCTAGATGTATCAATTTCATTGCAAACTACAAAATCAATGAAAATGAACTTCAAATTGTACATTTTGTATAATTTATGATACTATTTTTTTTCAGTTTATCAAGTTGCAGTTAATATTCATGTTTTGTGAGTGATGATGTATTTATTTTAAAACTTGAAGAGTGATCAAATATTACATGTATCAATAATTGCTGTACTAATCATGCTAATATGCTTTTTGGAATATATAAAATTATGTTCAATTTTTAACGTCTAATTTTGTACTCGTTTAAAAAAGGGAGATGCTGATTGCACAAGTCAATCATGAGTTCGTACCACTTGTAACACTTTTTTCTCTGTTAAAATACTGGATTCAACTTTTTTTTTTTTTTTTTTAAATTTTCATTAGCATTTACAGACGTTACCTAAAAATGATGATAATGCAATCAATTGTTAAAGTGATTAGTAATTTTTAGCCGGATATCCCTTAGAGCTTGAAATTTGTGATCAGGAGGACCCTTTGGATTGTAATACAAAAAGCTTAAGGTTTAATTGATTATGGTTGCTAACCGCGAAAATAGGTGTCGCTAGAGAAACGAAAACATTTTTTTTTATAAATGTACAACGGCAGTTTTTTTTTTAACATTTTTTGAGGATGTCGGAAGATAATTTAATGATGGCAGTAATCATTGGACATGTTTAACGGTGGTAGATGATATTTTAACAATGATGGTGCGCCATCTTAAAACAGGTCATGGAAATCCCCTATATCTATACAGATATAAGATGTGGTTTGAGTGCCAATGAGACAACTCTCCAAGTCACAATTTGTTAAAGAAAAACCATGGTAGGTCAAAGTCTTCAACCTGGGTTTCATTTGGGGTTGAAGCGTGACACGTGAAAGTCGAATTATTTAGCTGTTTAAACGGGAAATGGAGTCTAGCAGGACCTGGGGAAATGACAAAAAATGAGAATTGCTTTAAGTACATAGTGTAAGCAGGATAGGGGAATCTGTCAAAACAGTAAGCGGGATCCAGGATCAGAACTGGTTCCCCCAATGAGACCCAAAAGGACTACTGATAAACTAAGTTTTCCTCACCACTTTTATTTTCATGCAGACAGGTCGCCATTACATGTATGGTTCAGTCAAGTGACATGTATAAGATGGTGCAAATGTGGACTGAGTGTGACCTGTCTACGGTCTGCTTGTTTCAAACATGGAAGCCGTTACACAAACTATGTCCGGTTGAAATAATTAAACTGAGGACAATTATTTAAAATGTAATAGTGCAACACAAATAAACTTTACCTCGCTGCTAGTTAATGGGTCGCCATTTTGTGCTTGGTCACATGATATGAATAAGATGGTGCAAACGGGGACCGAGTGTATCACGTCCGCGCTTTGCGAGTTACCAACATATAAGCCGTCACACAAACCATGCCCGGTTGAAATAGTTAAATTGAGGACAAATGTTTTTGTAAGAAAATTTGATTCTGATAGAAAAGGACGTCAAAAAATTCGATTTACAGCACTTTGACAATTGGGGACGTCCCCGTTTGATAGGTGTCCCCAATTGAAGGGTTTCCTACACGTGTGTGTCCCCAATTGACACGACTGACAAACGCACACACACATATAAACGCTAAATCTATTGACGAATATTTGTTTTCCTTATCCATTAAGATCAGTCACGAGATGTTGAACTCCGTGTGCTTCATATATACTGTCCTCTGCATAAACTTTCTTCTGTGTGCAAAAGAAAGATTAAAAATTACAAACAAAGAACCAGTGAGTCACGTGTCATAATTCACCCACAATCTACCAATGAAATCGAAACAAAAACGATAGATAATAATATTCCAACGACGGGATATCGCCCCTCCTCCGATCGACGGGGTTTATCAGCAGTTAAGTGTAATAATTATCACCTTTAACAGAACGATCTGGTCCGAAAAGATCAATAGCAAACACAGCTATATAATATCAATATCCATTAAAATATTACAGCACACGTAATTATCATTACTTTGTGACATATCCAACTATAGCAGTCATCACGTGACTTTTGTGACGTCACACATCACCCCCGTATCAAGCCCAGGTGGCCACAGACCACAATTAATTCCTCTATCAGTTCTTTATAACCTTTTGCATCATTAAAAAAATTGCACCGTGCACTTTTGTCAAATTTTTTGTGTGTGTAATGTATTGTCTTAGTCCAAATATATATCCAAAATTCAGAAAGATTGAAGCAATCACTTTTACAAATTTAGCCAATACACATCCATACCCCTATTGACAAGTCAAGAGAGTTCCGAAAACTGTAAATATCACCTTTTTGCACTTGACCTAATCACTCATTCCATATCAAAATCAGTTAAAATACAACATCCAAAAATTTATTTGACCTCTCTTCTTTCATTTCCACCCAAAAAGATTTAAGGAATGAGTGAGGAAAGGAAAGAAAAAAATTAAGGAAAAATACACTCTAATCAAAAGGAACTATATTCGTGGACAACGAAAAGCGGGGTCATTAATTGTGGTCTTGGGCCAGGTAAATTGTATAGAAATGCATAGGGGCTTTCTGGAATCGATGAAATACATTACTTTAAATTCATGATACTAAAAGTGTGGGTCTTTGTAGTAATTCCTCATATATTTAGAAATATAAATATTCCATTTGGAATAGTTTAAATTTTGATCTTCTCCCTTCCAAATGCTTTTGAAAATTTGTCTTGTTGCCTCGATAGTTCACACTGTTAAATCATACAACTACGATAAATATTGGATTTTCTGTCGTCTTTAACCTTAAATTGCAATTTAAACAAAACAGATGGAATAATTGTGGGTCTTTGTGCTTATTATTATATTCATAACTATTTGAAATATCGTATATAGAATAGTTTAATTTTCTATTATGTCCCTTCCAAATTGATTTGAAAATAAGCTATTTTCAGAAAATCTTCTATTATTTTTCAATATGGCGACCAGATTGACAGCGTGGGGCGACATGGTAAAAATATTATTTGTACGATTTTTACGGTGTCTTCAACCTATGCCAACATTTAATAAAAACATATTCAACCTATGCCTACAAACAAAATACAATAGGTGTTGTTATAGCAATAGTTAATTAATAAAAGGTAAAATACAGTCAGTATATTTAAGCATTAAATTATTACTCCTTGAAAATTCAGAAACAAAACAAAATTGTGTTGAATACATATAGGTAAAATGATGTAATTTAAAAAATTCTAAAAGGGCAAAAATTGTTAAATAGAACCTTTGATACTAGCAAAATTGTGTTGAAAAACACTTGAATATAACAATACTTGAGAAAAAGATAGTTAAAAAGCTATTTTATCGGTGCAAATTTTTATGATAATTTTTGTTCATTATTTTGTTGTGTTTAATATGTAACATACTTCAACAAGCAACACAATATACAAAGATACCATACTTAAACAGATTATTTTTCTAAATCAAATTAATTTTGCAATATAAAATTTGAAATAAATATCAAATAGAATGATATTTTGGTTCATTTACAGGCAGCGACTTTTGGACAGTACACCCTTTTTATAATATTTACTTTGTATTAGTTTAAAAAAATCAAGTACTCTGTGTGTATTTTTTTGTATTTATTATTTGAATTGCGAGATTTATGGTTACATTTTGTGTGTCTCTAATTTGGAACTCAATCATCCAAATTGATAATAAGATAATAATGCGATAATTTGCAAAATTACTTAAAAAATTAGTGTAATTTATATACACAAATTTGTGACTATCCTAAGACCAGCATAAGAAACCTCATGTGTAGTCCTTTCTTTGTGACCAACTTTAGAAAATGTAAGAATTAAGCTCATTTTGTAAAACCCTCTAAGGACTAGAATATACCGTAAAGCCATCCTAAAACAATGTCTTACTCCTGAGATATCTTTGTGAAACTTGCTCAAGAGACCCAAGGATATCATGACACCAGCTGATTGAGCATATCTTATAGAAAGACTTTTGAGACAATCATATTAGTGAAATTGTCTAATTCTATGTATGCGGTGGAATTAATATTTGGATCATATATTTTATATTATTCATGAGAATGACACTGATATATATTTAATATGACTAGATGATTGTTCCTTTAAAACAAATCCGTATAACTCTTTCTTTTCCTCATTATTTCATTATATTAATTTTAAACTGATTCCTATATGGAATAGAGATCATCATCACACATAATTATGCCTACATTTTCACTTGTACTTGTAAAAGACTTTGTATATTGAGTATATCATAGATGGGTATTACATCTATGAGTATACTTTAACGGTAGGTTTAAACTGGTTGTAAATTGATTAGCCCCTAATTGATTTATGTTTTTATAACACTTAATCTGTAATAAATAACTCAACCTATGCCAACATTTTTTCATACAATTTTATACCTAAATTTCAAAATGTTGGCATAGGTTGAATGAACCATTTTTACTATGAAAATTAAATAACTGTTGGATGCTCGCGTTTTCATTCATTGTCTTACCTTAAAGCAGCATGTAATCGAACATTGGTTCCTGTTTATCAAGCTTAAACATGCTGTTGTTATTTTTATAAAATTTAGAAAAATGGCGAACAAATAATTTTCAAACGTAGAGGATGTTCGACACTTATTTTGTTAATGCACATAATTCAATATATTTTCTCTGTTTATATTGTAATTAAATATGTCACGTTATTGTATCTATAAGAATAGCCATAGCAAGATTACGGAGATATTAATTAAGTCATAACATCAACGTGATCAAAGAAAACAAACATGGCACCTAATCACGATGTAAGTTTTGACAATACCCATGTAGATGCATGTTTTGACAATACCTATGCCGGTTAGTGTTGTCCGATTATCAATGAAATTCTTTGCAATATTATTTTATATTCATAAAAGAAGACATCGAATGGATATAAACCGAGGTGAACTAAATATATTTTTCAATTTTCTTTAAATAATTCATCAGGTAACCAGTATAAACATCCTTATTGAACCAGTCACATGCAGAGTTATCGAACGTGATTATGACTGTAATTGTTGCATACGTTTAAAAATTGTCATAAAACAATGCTCCCATTGTCATTAGACTGTGTTGTCTTTAAATATACGTAAAAACCAAACAAGGTTATCTAAGTTTGTTAAAAGTAAAGCACTATTATAAGCTTATGGGACTGATATAAGCACGATTCCTGGACTCTTTGTAACATTGAAACGCAATTAATGTTTAGCTAATTTGTTTTACAATAATTTGTTCTCAAAGCAAAACAATAGATTCATTGTAATTTAAGACTTTTCGGGGACAACATTAAAAGTAGACTGATATGAAGTATAAAGCAAAAATCGTTATTCTCATAATCCTTAAAACCGGGTCGCCTGTCCGTTCTTGTCTTGTAATGTGCTTAGACTGTGGTGATTTTTTTTTTACTAGATTTGAATATAGTGACAGTGCAGTATTATACTTTAAGTACTTGTACTGCTTCAGTCGACACTAAGGACCATCTTCACCTGGTTTCACGGTATTAACGATTGAAGACCATCCAGCAACTATCAATACGGAGAACAGGAATAAATACTTTCATTGACAATTGATCATTTGTATTTTTTCTATATGCATTTAATTTGTGTGAAATTAGATCTCCTGCACCTTTACTCATTATTCCTTTATTTTCTATTAAATGGTCTAAACCAGGGATGGGCACGATTACTGGCAAATGTAATCGATTAATAATTGATTACATGAAGGATTTTTGTGCAATCGATTAATAATCGATTACTCAAATTTTAGTATGTAATCGATTACAATCGATTACTTTATCAAAAGTAATTACATTACTTTTCGATTACTGTCAATTACATGCTCAACATTTCACCAAAAAAATAACATGTATAAACACAATTATATTGCTCAACATTTGTATAGTGGAAATTATAAAGAACTTACCAAATGCATCATTTAAAGCATTGTTTCTAAATTGTAAGTTAATAGCTGTTTTTTAAAATCATATCTCTTAATGAAGATTAGAAATATTTAAAAAATCTTGAAATTTTTACTTTCAACATAAATGAAAGATGTCATTGAATTACAACAATCACTTATTCATAACTAATTGTTTTTCATAAATTTTGCTTTCTTATTGACTTCAGTTAGCTTTTTTGTTTTTTACTCTTTAAAAAAAATATTTTAGCATAGTTAATTATAATGTTTAAGGAAATATAAAAATAATAGTAGAATAATTAATCAGTTCAGCTAATTTTTAAGATCAAAAATTATTTTTATAATGACATGCATAATTTAAACCTTTTGTTTGGATAACCACCCTAATTACAGATTATTTAACTGCCACTGGAGTACAATCTATAACCTGGGGCTAAATACTGTAAATTTCATTCTTAATTAGACATAAGATAATTGAAATAAAAACAAGCTTTGTTTGTTATTGATTAGAAGACTTTGATCATCTAATTAGGAAAGGCAAGAATATTGTCACGATTTGTTGACTTCTCCCCATAAAATTATATACAAAATATATTTATAGTGTAAAAGGGATACATGTATCTATTTCTAAAAAGAATTGCAATGCATTGCCATTGGTTCATTAATGTTAAAAGGATTTTTTATTCTTTTTTAATTCAATTTATATTCATGTATATCATAACATTTAAGAAATCAACTGATTATCTATTCTAAGCTTTAATTTCAACTCTGACTGAAAATGGTGTTTTCAGGAAATATAACGCAAATAAACTTATCACTTTTAAAAATGTAGTGAAGAACTTAACGAAAGACAGACACATTTCTTATTTAAGACCTATTTTATTATTTCAAATCTATTTTATTATTTAATATTAAAGCTCTTGGCTTCAATTATTGACAAGCACATACATCCATTTGTTTTAAAAAACTAGATATAAAGTAAATTTAGGTAGGGGGTCTGGTTGCTCATAATGCAGCTTGAGACAATAGATAGCTTTACTCTCAAGTATTGTTGATGTATAATATTTTATTTGTACTTCAAAGTGATAACATACATATTTTCCTCTGAAATAGGTTGTTTTTCATCAAACTATTTTACTAAAGTAATCGAAATGTAATCGAAAAGTAATCGATGATTACACCCAATTTTTTGCTGTAATCGATTAAATTACGATTACATGTAATCGAAAATGTCTTCGATTACAGATTACTGTCAATTACTTGAAAAAATGTAATCAATTACAATCGATTACGATTACAGATTACGATTACCCCATCCCTGGTCTAAACACGACGTATTGCAATTTTAACTCGTCAATGTAAAAGGCAATATATTGGTTTATAAATAGATTTGATACCGTTAAATTGGTGCATGGTCTTACTTTATTTTAAACCATGTCAGCTATTTAGTTTTATCTACAGAAAAGAGAGCCAATTTTGTATTCTTTGATATCAAGTTTAATTCTCCATGCAGAAATTACCATTGTTTATTGTGTCTAGTAGCATCATATGCTCTTAAAATATTTTCTCGCACAATGTCTGGACATCGGTGGACATGCAACATTGCTAAACTGCATGTTTACAAATGAAAATAAACACTCAGACTATAGTCATAAAGTGGGACGATAAATGAACAAAAGACAAACGCGTACACAGAAGTACAAACAATAGACCATCAACTTTGAAAACTAAAAAAAAAATAGATGCATGGATCACGAAAACCAAGCAGGGGCTACCTCAGAGAGTGAAGAGAACTTGCATCTAGCAAGACTTTTTCCGTGAAAACAATTTGATGTTAGGTAGTTTTTTGTTTTAGTTTTTTTTTTAATTTCCAACATAAGGCATTTTCCTCAATGTAGTTACGGCCCTGATATATGATTTGTCTTTTATTCCCACAGAGGCAAACAAAATCTATTAACTACCATTATTGTTTAAGTGCATTGCTTGGAGTAAGAAAGCTGTAATAAACAAGATAAAATATTAAAGAGTATAATTTATTCGAAAAATATATATAAAAAATCAACATTAAATAAAGGCAACAGTAGTATACCGCTGTTCAAAACTCATAAATCCATGGACAAAAAACAAAATCGGGGTAACAAACCAAAACCGAGTGAAACGCATTAAATATAAGAGGAGAACAACGACACAACACCGAAACGCAACACACACAGAAACAGATCAATCATCAGACAAAACACCACGAGAATAACAAATGTAACATGAAAACCAAATACATGAATTTAGGATAGACAAGTACCGTGCCACGTCTTATCTCAATATCTCAAAAATAAGAGAAAACACAAACGACTCAACGTTAAAATGCAACACAAAGAGAAACGAACAATATTATAACAATGACCATCTTCCTGACTTGGTAAAGGACACTTTTAAAGGGGAATAAAAGTGGTGGGTTGAACCTGGTTTTAAGGCATGCCAAACCTCGCACTTTAATGGCAAAGTTAAATATAACATTGAAATGACAACATAATATTACAGGACTACAATACAAATAAATAGGAGAACATATTAGACACAGAAAAACATGATTAATAGATAACAAAAAGCATCAGGTTTAAAATTCAATACGCCAAAAACGCGCCTTGTCCACACAAGACTCACCAGTGACGCCCAGATATAAAAGATCGAAAGTGAAAAAAGTACAAAGTTGTACAGCACTGAAGATCAAAAGTTGAAAAGGTTTCGCAAAATACGGCATTGTTTTTATGCCCGGGATAAGAACATTCTTATTATATAGAACAATTCATGCTATTGCAAACAGTAAATTTTATCAAATGAATATGAAAGAGATATACACAAAGAAACTAAAGTATTACCTAATTACAGAAAACTAAACCTGAATACATAACGCCTAGATATAAAAGATCGAACGTGAAAAAGGTACAAAGTTGTACAACACTGAAGATCAAAAGTTGAAAAGGTTTTGACAAATACGGCATTGTTTTTATGCACGGGATAAGAACATCCTTATTATATAGAATACTTGATGCTATTGCAAACAGTAAATTTTAACAAATGAATATGAAAGAGATATACATAATGAAACTGAAATATTAACTAATTACAGAAAACTAAACCCAAGTTTATCACAAAATAGACACACATCCGACTCAGTCCAGGCGTAAACGTAATTGAAAATATTGTGACGTCACATACGATGGCGAAAAGGCAGAAACGTTATGCCACATTTGAATTTATGAAATTTAGAAACAGCATGACGTCACATATGAAAAACTATCATTCAAAAATGAGATAGAATGAGGATTGATTTAGAACTAAATACTGATAATTCATTTAAACAAAATGCATGTTGCAATACTTATTAATAGCAATTAACTGTAATATATATATATGTCCAGTTTGTTATGAATCCAACTTCAAACGTAAATAATCGTACAAAATTTAATGTAATTAATAAAGAGGAGTTGATTAATTTTTCTATACGCCATACCAAAATATATAATAAGAAGACGTCAACACATTTGACAAAATCTGATGAGAATTACAAATATAACATTAAACATGTAAACTAAATACATGAATTTGGGATAAACAAGTACAGAAACACGTCTTATAGTAATGCGAATTCATATTCAGCAAAACGGTCACAATCGGGAATAAGTCACGTTTGGTAATTAAAAGATTAGACGACATAATGACAAACCACAATCTACCATGTGGTAAAAATGTCCTTAGCTAGTTTGGTTAAAGAGACATCATATGGATCAACCAATTCGTGATGGTGTCCATAAAATTTACGGAGTGTCAATTTTAATCTGTCCTCCTCATAACTTTGTTGGAGCAGTTTCTGCGTAAGGAGCACACTCCTGTATATGAAGTCCGTATAGTGTGAACATGCACGTGAATAACGTATCAATTGTGATATGTAAACACCATACGAAGGGGCAGAGGGTATGTTACTGCTGAGAAATGGGAAATTGATAATTGGGAAGTTGAAATCGTCCCGTTTATCATAGATTTTTGTGTGAAGTCGTCCATCTACGTCAATATTGAGGAAAAGATCAAGGTATGAAGCAGTCCTTCTAGTATCAGTAGTATCCTTAATTTCAAGTTCACTGGGATATATGAGATGTAAGTATTGGCTGAAGTATGGGTTGTTCAACGATAAAACATCATCAATATATCGAAAAGTAAAATTAAAGAATTTCGCAAGGTGCTTTTTCTTTTTGTCTTTTAGAAGGTTCTGAATAAATTCTGCTTCATACGAATACAAAAACAAATCAGCCAGCAGGGGTGCACAATTAGTACCCATTGGAATACCGACTGTCTGTTGAAATATAAATCCTCCAAACTCAACAAATATATTGTCGATCAAAAAGTCCAGCATTTTAATAATATCATCTTCAGTATATTTTCTGGAAGATTCAGTGTGATTCTTCACAAAATATGAAGTATTGTATCCCAAAACAAGAAATTTGTATCTACGATTCCCATTTTTATAGAAAAAGCTCTGTTTTATGAGTTGGTGAAGTCGATCTTTCAACTGAGCATGGGGAATAGTAGTATATAGCGTAGAAAAATCAAAAGTTTTTATGTTGCTGCAAAATTGCAAAGATTGTGATCGAAGGTTAAGCAGTAGATCTTTCGAATTTTTGAGAATCCACATCTGGTTAACACCACTGGTAGAATATATCTCCTCACAATATTTTTGAAGCCCATCTTTAACTGTAGAAAGAATAGTAGTCAATACTTTAGAAAGATGTTTAGTCGAACATTTTGAAGACCCAGCTATGTATCGTTCTTTATATGGAGTTTTGTGTAATTTAGGTATCCAGTATAATGAGGGCAAGTTTTCTTCGTTTTCTTTGATGTTGATACCAAAAGAAAGAAGGACAGATTTATGATTTTGTAAAATTTCATCCTTGGTAAATGATGTTAAAGAATATGTAGGATTACCAGTAGTTTGATCAATTCCAAGCTCTGTAGTGAGACATTGCAAATAATGTTTTTTACATATGAAGACAATATTATTGGAGGCTTTATCTGCCGGAACAACGACATATTTGTCATGCAAAGAGGATAAAGCATCCACAACCTCCGGATTCTTGAAAGGGTTAGAAACTCTTGTACTCATATTACATCTTAGTTTTTGTATGCGCCTCTGAATGCATGATCGAATAGCTTTGATCCATTCAGACAAAGTGTCCAGTTCGGGTTCGTCTGGTTCGCGCTTTATCCATTTTCTTGCATAGTCCTCAACTGCATCCATCAGTAACTTGAAATTCTTTTTCCAGTTGATGGGCTTGGGGATTCTATACTTTGGTCCCTTGGCTAGCAACTCTTTTAGTTGTTTATTGGTAACAATACCAAGGTCACCAGTAATAATATGACCAGCTGGACTATAATTGTATTGAGAAGATGCACATGAGCAATCCGGAGGCTTGGATTTTGTATCTTTGAGGTTAAAATCCTCTAAAACTCTCTTGTGGTTGAAAATCTTTGATGCAATAGACTTGGTGTAAATATAAGAATTAACAGGTGTAGCTTTATTTTTGAAGTAATCAGGTATAGTTTTTTGTACAGATTTTTGATGAAAAATATTGCCAATATTTAAAGCATCTAAACCTTTATTAGCGAATTCTACCTTAAAAAAGTAACGCTTTTCCTCACTATTGGATGTAGTCAATACGGGTTTAAATAGTCTATGGTTAGCAATGTCCATGATAATTGCAACTAATCTATACAAAACAGAACGAGAATCCGTAACGGAAGTATTTTTGGCATCTTGAAATAGTAAAGAAAGTTTTGACAATGAAATGGAGTATAATTTAGTTCTAATATGATGAATACCTAAAGGTTTTTGAACAGACGTTAATAGACTATCAATTGTCACGGTGTGTACAGCAGGTGGTATATATTTTCTGTGACCATGACTTCTATTTCGTCGAGCAGAAGTATTAAATAATTTTAATGTATTGACAGTACTACACCTGGGACTAGATAAAATACCTACACCATCAATTTTGTCATTGCATCCATAGGGAATGGCTGTTCCCAACTCTCTGATCCAAAAGTCTTCTCTTTGTAAACGATATGGTGTACTCAATATGGGGTCATTTGTTGGATGATATATTTTCTCTATAATCCGGACTTTCATTGAAACAATAGAATGGTCTGGCTGATTAAAATGTTTATAGAGAAATTTGTTGTTATTAGGATCATTAACATTAGACCGATGATCATTCATCCTAAAATTGAGTCTTTGTCGAGTTTCCCCGACGTAGATCAATCCACAAAGAGTACATTCAATACCGTAAACAATATTGGAGGCAGTGCAATTCAAATCCTCATGGCTATGTGTATTGTAATTTTTGGTGGTTAAATTACTTTGAAAGTGGGTATCAGTTATAAGAATATCACAGGTTTTACAATTTTTACGGTTACATTTGGAAATAGAGCAATATTGATGGTTGTCATTGAAATCTAAAATATCTCATTATCTGAAAGTTGAACAGTACACGGCCGAATATATTCAAACTTGTCTGCATTTTTATAGTACAATGAGGATTCAGAAGACTGCACATGTGTCATTTTCATAACATCATTTAAGATGATCCTGGGGACACCTGATAAAATCGGTGTTGTTGTGTCCTTGACAACAGCCGATTGACACCTTTTTATCCTGGGCGTCGTGTCATCCAGTATAATATTATTTTTTCTACTAGTTTTCATGCTGTTAGGCTACCGGACTGGTAGAATCCTCGGGGACAGATTGTCCACCAGCAGAGATTCCGGTCCGGTGGTGATAAATAAAGGCAACAGTAGTATACCGCTGTTCAAAACTCATAAATCCATGGACAAAAAACAAAATCGGGGTAACAAACCAAAACCGAGTGAAACGCATTAAATATAAGAGGAGAACAACGACACAACACCGAAACGCAAAACACAGAAACAGACCAATCATCAGACAAAACACCACGAGAATAATAAATGTAACATGAAAACCAAATACATGAATTTGGGATAGACAAGTACCGTGCCACGTCTTATCTCAATATCTCAAAAATAAGAGAAAACACAAACGACTCAACGTTAAAATGCAACACAAAGAGAAACGAACAATATTATAACAATGACCATCTTCCCGACTTGGTACAGGACACTTTTAAAGGGGAATAAAAGTGGTGGGTTGAACCTGGTTTTAAGGCTTGCCAAACCTCGCACTTTAATGGCAAAGTTAAATATAACATTGAAATGACAACATAATATTACAGGACTACAATACAAATAAATAGGAGAACATATTAGACACAGAAAAACATGTTTAATAGATAACAAAAAGCATCAGGTTTAAAATTCAATACGCCAAAAACGCGCCTTGTCCACACAAGACTCACCAGTGACGCCCAGATATAAAAGATCGAAAGTGAAAAAAGTACAAAGTTGTACAGCACTGAAGATCAAAAGTTGAAAAGGTTTCGCAAAATACGGCATTGTTTTTATGCCCGGGATAAGAACATTCTTATTATATAGAACAATTCATGCTATTGCAAACAGTAAATTTTATCAAATGAATATGAAAGAGATATACACAAGGAAACTAAAGTATTACCTAATTACAGAAAACTAAACCTGAATACATAACGCATAGATATAAAAGATCGAACGTGAAAAAGGTACAAAGTTGTACAACACTGAAGATCAAAAGTTGAAAAGGTTTTGACAAATACGGCATTGTTTTTATGCACGGGATAAGAACATCCTTATTATATAGAATACTTAATGCTATTGCAAACAGTAAATTTTAACAAATGAATATGAAAGAGATATACATAATGAAACTGAAATATTAACTAATTACAGAAAACTAAACCCAAGTTTATCACAAAATAGACACACATCCGACTCAGTCCAGGACGTAAACGTAATTAAAAAAATTGTGACATCACATACGATGGCGAAAAGGCAGAAACGTTATGCCACATTTGAATTTATGAAATTTAGAAACAGCATGACGTCACATATGAAAAACTATCATTCAAAAATGAGATAGAATGAGGATTGATTTAGAACTAAATACTGATAATTCATTTAAACAAAATGCAAGTTGCAATACTTATTAATAGCAATTAACTGTAATATATATATATATATGTCCAGTTTGTTATGAATCTAACTTCAAACGTAAATAATCGTACAAAAATTAATATAATTAATAAAGAGGAGGCGTTTAATTTTTCTATACGCCATACCAAAATATATAATAAGAAGATGTCAACACATTTGACAAAATCTGATGAGAATTACAAATATAACATTAAACATGTAAACTAAATACATGAATTTGGGATAAACAAGTACAGAAATACGTCTTATAGTAATGCGAATTCACATTCAGCAAAACGGTCACAATCGGGAATAAGTCACGTTTGGTAATTAAAAGATTAGACGACATAATGACAAACCACAATCTACCATGTGGTAAAAATGTCCTTAGCTAGTTTGGTTAAAGAGACATCATATGGATCAACCAATTCGTGATGGTGTCCATAAAATTTACGGAGTGTCAATTTTAATCTGTCCTCCTTATAACTTTGTTGGAGCAGTTTCTGCGTAAGGAGCACACTCCTGTATATGAAGTCCGTATAGTGTGAACATGCACGTGAATAACGTATCAATTGTGATATGTAAACACCATACGAAGGGGCAGAGGGTATGTTACTGCTGAGAAATGGGAAATTGATAATTGGGAAGTTGAAATCGTCCCGTTTATCATAGATTTTTGTGTGAAGTCGTCCATCTACGTCAATATTGAGGAAAAGATCAAGGTATGAAGCAGTCCTTCTAGTATCAGTAGTATCCTTAATTTCAAGTTCACTGGGATATATGAGATGTAAGTATTGGCTGAAGTATGGGTTGTTCAACGATAAAACATCATCAATATATCGAAAAGTAAAATTAAAGAATTTCGCAAGGTGCTTTTTCTTTTTGTCTTTTAGAAGGTTCTGAATAAATTCTGCTTCATACGAATACAAAAACAAATCAGCCAGCAGGGGTGCACAATTAGTACCCATTGGAATACCGACTGTCTGTTGAAATATAAATCCTCCAAACTCAACAAATATATTGTCGATCAAAAAGTCCAGCATTTTAATAATATCATCTTCAGTATATTTTCTGGAAGATTCAGTGTGATTCTTCACAAAATATGAAGTATTGTATCCCAAAACAAGAAATTTGTATCTACGATTCCCATTTTTATAGAAAAAGCTCTGTTTTATGAGTTGGTGAAGTCGATCTTTCAACTGAGCATGGGGAATAGTAGTATTTAGCGTAGAAAAATCAAAAGTTTTTATGTTGCTGCAAAATTGCAAAGATTGTGATCGAAGGTTAAGCAGTAGATCTTTCGAATTTTTGAGAATCCACATCTGGTTAACACCACTGGTAGAATATATCTCCTCACAATATTTTTGAAGCCCATCTTTAACTGTAGAAAGAATAGTAGTCAATACCTTAGAAAGATGTTTAGTCGAACATTTTGAAGACCCAGCTATGTATCGTTCTTTATATGGAGTTTTGTGTAATTTAGGTATCCAGTATAATGAGGGCAAGTTTTCTTCGTTTTCTTTGATGTTGATACCAAAAGAAAGAAGGACAGATTTATGATTTTGTAAAATTTCATCCTTGGTAAATGATGTTAAAGAATATGTAGGATTACCAGTAGTTTGATCAATTCCAAGCTCTGTAGTGAGACATTGCTAATAATGTTTTTTAAATATGAAGACAATATTATTGGAGGCTTTATCTGCCGGAACAACAACATATTTGTCATGCAAAGAGGATAAAGCATCCACAACCTCCGGATTCTTGAAAGGGTTAGAAACTCTTGTACTCATATTACATCTTAGTTTTAGTAAAGTTGACAAGTTTATATATACATGTACAGTTACATTTCTGATTTTTTGCATTTTTTTACTTGCATCACGCTGAATGTTGATATCAAGGTCATTGTTTCACTGGTGGATACAAGTATCCGTCTCTGGATATTACACGACAAATTTTATTTTACGTAAAACTCACCCGTTAACGATGTTGTAATACCTATGAAGTTTAAACTTCAATTTAAAGGTTTATTCTTTTAAAATTGTAGTCCTTTTTGTTAGTTTAGTTAGTTATGAATAGAGATTAGAGCTGTCTGCATATCGGGATTGATGCCCCATTCTATAATATATGCATGTTTATGCAAGTTGCAAATCTGGCAGAATCTATCAATGCAAATCCCTGATGATTATTCAAAATGTTAGGCTAGTTTATGCAATGTTTGTCCTTGTGCTTCCAAAAATAAAAGAAAAATCACAGGTGGGTGGCTCAACTGCGTGTAAAAGGAAATTCTAAATTAAATTGATTTTAGAAACAGGAACACTTTCATTTTATGATTGTATCTATCAAGTACCGAGTTTGAGAACATATTAAGTTCCAATCAACACAATTTATGAACTGGTGTTAAATTACGTTTTTTGATCGAGTTAAGCCTGCCTATTGATATTTTACCCGAGTCGTGTGTTTTCTATGTTGTGAAGTTATGCTATTGGTTCAGAAAAAGGTAGAAGGTTTGCAATTGGTACCATTAAAACGTTTAATCCCGCAGCAAATGTTTGCACCTGTCCTAAGTCAGGAATCTGATGTACATTACTTGTCGTTTGTGTATGTAATTTATACGTGTTTCTCGATTCTATATAGTTTAGACCGTTGGTTTTCTCGTTTAAATGGTTTTACACTAGCAACTTTGGGCCATTTATAGCTTGTTGTTCGGTGTGAGCCAAGGCTCTGTGTTGAAAGCCGGACATTGACCTATAATGGTTTAATTTTGTAAATTGTTATTTGGATGGAGAGTTGTCTCATTGGCACTCACACCACATCTTCTTATATCTATGGACCCATATTGGCTAGCATTTGGGGTCACAGGTCATATATAGCCCAGTTAAGTATAGTTTTTATTTTGATTAGAGCTTTTGCAAATATCATCTTGATAGTATTTTCGGTCAATTTGTATATGACAACTGTAAAAGTATTAAAAATCAATCGCATCTGCAACGAGTGTATCAAAAAACAATCTTAAAAGGATAGACAGCCTGAAAAACTTATGTTGAGCTTTCAACTCTTAGAATATTATTTACCCTTTATCGAAACACTCTGCTTGTTTTATCTAATCCACCTGAATAGTCACATATATATATAATATATATCATCAGTTGTTCGACCTGTTAGTCAAATGCGTTTTGTTTAAATATACTTTTTCACTTTTTTGATCTTTTGGAAAATGTTGTTTGTGCTGTTTTTAGACCCTTCTACAACGAAATTTGTTTGACATGCACACGTATAAAATTCACGACTATCAAGATCGTCGGTTGTACTTGCCTCATGGTGTGGACATGAAGGGGGCATCTTGAAAAATGAGTTCACACGTCGTCCTGGTGTCATCAGATTTTTCATAACATTTTTTATTAAAACGGATGATCCGTACAACTGTCAACTTTGCCTTGTACACTATTTTAAAAGTGTACCTTATGAGTACAACCGTTTTGTCAGCTTGTGGTGCAGAGGAATGTTTGAACCAGAGGGACCATCAAGTTTTCTACCCGTACAGCGGATTCATGGAAAAGCTATATGTACACAGACTAAAGTCAGGAATGAAATTGTTCTAGCAGTTATACCACATTTAAGACAATTATTTCACTAATTACGAGTACATATTGGAGACTTTAATATAAAGCCACCAAAATAACATTTTTAAACTTATTGAAAATTCTCAGCTTTAACTTTTTTTATATTTCAGATGTCCGCATTAGTAATCAGATTCCACACGTCATAAACATTTCAGTAGGTCTCATATGCATGTAGTAATAACGAAATCATATATTTATATTTTGATTAGATTGAGGCATTTGTATAAACAAGAGTAAAAAAGTATCAGTGGTGGATCCTAAATTTCCATAAAGATTGCCTAGAAGAGGCGGGGGGGGGGGGGGGGGGGGGTGCGGAATAGTCATGCTTCAGTTAATCCATATAAAACAGCTTATAGTATAACGAAATCAGAGATCTTGATTAGATTAACAAATGCCTAGAATTTTAAGTCACCAAAATTGCAAATATTGGGATGGATGAGTGTCTAAAGTTGAAGCTCGACTAACAGATGGACGACATGAAAAGAGGAACCGTGATGTCGCTGATAAAAAAAATAAGATATAAAAATGGCACATGTAGCTGCAGGCAAAGTCTAAATACCTTTTCATTTCCATTTTCAATTCTATCTCATGCAAATACAAATACATCACATTTTTAGGGCCTACAAAAGCTGTAATAAACGTGAAAGCGTCATTAGCGCAAGTAGAGATTACAGCGCCTGTACAGTGCATACGCAAAATGATCAGATAAATATTTTCAATCAGAATGTTATCTTTTATACAAAGCCTTAAAACAAATAGGGATTAAGGAATTCATGACATCGATTATTGTTAATGTTTTGTTAGTCAAATGAAATGCCTATAAATGTAATAAATTATGATAACACCGCCGGTTCACTTGTCATTTGTGTAAGCAAAAAAACAAACAAACTTTAAGTTAAATCTTTCAAAATGTTGAGTTATAGCAAATAGGGAATCAAATTCTTGACAAAGTAGTAATAAAAGTCAGAAGACAAGTGTACCAACAACGCCACATTCTGTACATGCCTACCCAAAGTCAGGAGTCTTAACTTTAGTTGTCGCTGGTTCTTGTTGCATGTCATTATTGTTTTTCTCTATTCACTGTTTTGTACATATTCCTGTGACTCTTTTCACAAACAAATGTTGAAAAAAAGATTGAAATGATCGTAAGTTATACTGAAATGTGTATAAATAAAGATAAGTTATTTTATGAGAAAAAAATAGGGCAGTAAAAACTATTTGTAAGAATCGTTTTAAAATTGTTATTTAGGGACCTTTGAAAGATGAATATGCTATATGGGTTGGGAACATTGTTGAAGGTTATACGGTGAACTATAGCTGTAAAATTACAAGATGTACAGATCTAACATTGTTTGGTTGAAGCTTACATCAACCCAACAATGTTAGATACATACAACTCGTCTTAACAGCAACCCAACAATGTTAGATCTGTACATTTGCATCACTGGCTCAGAAGTACTTTTAAATATAGTTATTTTCTGTGACTGTATCTTACATTACTTTGTAGGATCCTTTACTATAGATAATTTAGCTGATCTGTAAGAAAAAAATCTTTATGCTTTATATATCATGTACTGTAATACGATTAAAACTGACGTAGAAAGGTAACATCCGGCCACCGAAAGCTTCATTTTTATGAATCCCAGGTGATCGTGTGGTCTAGCGGGACGGCTACAGTGAAGGCGATTTGGTGTCACGATTTCTCAGTAGCATGGGTTTGAATCCCGGCGAGGGAAGTACAAAATGTTTGCGAAAACAAATTAACAGATCTTACATTGTTGGGTTAATGTTTAGACGAGTTGTATATACATTATGTACACAGCCATGTACCACCAACACTGGTGGTGATCCGATTGATAAATCTGTTGTAGAGTTGTCAGACGTACTTGTATGCCATTTAATTTTTGGTGAAGTTGTCTCATTGGCAACCTGTTATTTTTGTTTATAGGCAATCGAACATGATTGGAAAAGAATTTTAAGGGGGCATGTCAATTGTTGTATACCCACCTCAAAATATGGATTAGCACACCCATTCGCTTGCTGTTCTCTACAAGTAAATATCAAGGACAACTGTAGATGCTCCAACTAGAAAGTTGTTTTGTTCGGTATATTAAAACACTTAATGAGGGTAATATCAAGTCTGTTGCCCCTTTGATACAAACTATTGCCTTCGGCTTCGCATCGAGCAATAGTTGATATCTCAGGGACAACAAACTAGCTATCAACCTCAAAACTAGTCAAAATGTGCATAATATTGCAAAGTCTTGGTATGTCATTGGAATGATACCGTATGGTGTTCTTTTTTATAACTTAAATTTAAAATATATATATAATCTCGTAAGCTTCCAAAATGTTCACTTATATGGTCAAGCATTATTACGCGGCGTTCCTAGCGTTATAAATTATCACCCTAACATGTGAGTTTAACGTACGAGGGGACAGGTCTTAAGCTCACATACTAAAGTATGGAGGATATGTTGTAATGTATCATGATTTTGACGACCGTGACAGTTTTATATTTTGACGTTTGGCAATTGTAACATTGATAGACAACAACATAAAACAACAAACAAATACAATTTATGTTGACAATTAAACAAAACATTAATTCATAGCCGGTAGTGAAATTGTGTTGCTGGAAAATGATGAACTGCTACTTGTCAAATATTGCTGACTGGACCACCATCTAGTACACTAGCTTTGGATCGCCAAGCTGTGATACAATGATAAGTTTAATCGTCAAGATTTATTTTGAGTGACACATAATTTTTTTGTGTCATATTGTTGTTTGAATTTTGATTAAATATTGCCAAGACTATTCATAAGCCCAACTATATCAGTGTTTTTTGTTATAGTAATATAAAAAGTCATCAATGATATGTTATAAGTAAATTTTGATATTTGTATACTTAAGTTATAACACCAATCATATTATTTTGATAAAAGGATATAATCAATACATTTATTTGTGTTAATCTATAACTACCGGGGAAGAAACTTTATATGAACAGCAACCTTCCTTGTGTGTTGATGTCCTCTTCGCTACATGTAGAATAGAATAGAATTTTTGAAATCGGGTTTTTAAAATTCTCAAAGCTCCTTGTAATAACAATAACAATACCAGTGGGGTGCATACCCTTTTTTTTTTTTTTTTTTTTATCTTAAACTTAATTTTTACTGTAACACTTTATGAGTGCAATTATTTGAAAATATGAAAAATAAAATAGGTTCAACAAAAAATTGAGGGCCAACAATGGGAGAGGGAGGAGGTCTACACTAAAAGCGCATGTTAATCGGTCTGCGATATTTTTAAACGATTGAACTGTTCAATCGACGTTGTATTCTAGGGTAAACTGAAATATATGAAAATAAAAGAGAGGGTCAACTGTAATGTTGGAGAGTAAATCCTTGTTGAAATTACATGTTTATATATATAACAGTTTATATGAGCATAAGAAATGGTGGTATGTTCGCCAATGGGACATCTTTCCAAGGCCTATAGAAGTAGGTATAGTAGTAATTAAAAATCAGTTGTGACCTTCAACATGAAACAGTACATTTGCTGATATTGTGAATTCGGGTGAAATAAATTTTGGGCGATTATATTTGGCATCTCGATTTTTGATTGCAAGCCATTTTTTAGATAAAAAAAAGTTTATCAATCTATCTCCTCTCCACCTGTACTAACATTGTTTACTTATTTCATTCACATTTCGAAGAGAGGCAGTGATCCAAAAAAACCTGTTAGGCCCTCTTAATCTGATGGTGAAATGCTGCCGAGTCATTCAATTCGTATAATTGGTACTATGATGAATTTCAATTATCTGTTGTCAGTAACTGCATATAGGAACATTTCCATTATCTGTTGTCAGTAACTGCATATAGGAAAATTTTCATTATCTGTTGTCAGTCACTGCATATAGGAAAACAATCTGTCGGTAGCGATTGTGCATAGGTAAACGGATAGAAACTCGTAGGATAATAAGTCACAGGACATAGTCACAAATAGTAGGACAAAAAGTCATAATTAATCTATTGATAATTGTTTGTATATATGAGGGAAATATCTTGGAATATTTACTTTTCAATAAATATATTCATATCAAAGTTTAGGAAATGTGTCAAGATTTATTTAATTTCAATCATGCAAAAGATATATTTCTTGGCACCATAAATCCACCTAAGTGCCAAGCTACGGAAGCCCTGGAGTGCCATGCAAAAAAAATATTTTAACTTGTGCGCACAAGTTACCAACTTGCGCGCACAAGTTACTATCTTGTGCGCACGAGTTATTAACTTGTGCGCACGAGTTGTACAACTTGTGCGCACAAGTTGCACGTATTCTTATAGACATGCGCTGTTTTGCTAAAGAGACAACTTTATGGAACGCCGTAGCTGCCGAATAAAAATATATGTTTATATACATGAATGCACATACTTTTCAATGTCTGCACATGTTTTTTTCTATGTATACACATACTTTGCATATATATATATGAACATAGTTTACCTTATATGCACTTTCTTTTTATATATATATGGACATACTTTTCCTACATATGCACATCGTATACCTTATATGCTCATACTTATCTATATATGCACATGTATGCGCATTTTTTTTATATATTTATTTGCACATAGTTAACCTTATATGCATATACTTTTTTTTTTATATATATGCACGGACTTATTCTACATATGAATGTACAAATGTAGTTCTGCATGTGAATACTTTTCTCAGTACATATGGACATAGTTTTTCAACGTGAGAATTAATATTCATATTAATCTTATCTGTTGTTGTTTTTTTTCCAAACTGAACTAAGCCTAAGGGTTCCAATATCATAAAAGGAATGTTTATTAAGAATTTCTTAATAATGTATGTTGTTCAATTAAGCAACTGTTGGGATCATTTGTATATGAATGCAATATTATTTTAGTATGTATGATGGTATGGCGCTGTTGTCTTCTTCTATAATCACTTGGTTTTTATGTCAAAACGTTAAAGGAGTCGATTTGTTTGTATTCAATTTTAACACAATGATTATTACCACTAACGGGTCAAAATTTGAAAAATACATTCTTATAAACTTAATTTAAATTGCCATTTTCTTTACCAAGTTTAATGTGTTTTCAAAGTATTCGGTGTAGTCTAAGATCTCAAAATGTGAATTGTTTTCTATTATTATGGTGTTATAGAAAGGGCCATAGGCCGATAGGCGTATGGGGCATTATACATGTACATGTATTACCCTTGATCGTCCGTTTTACCGTATGTTTTTCCATCTTTCCATTTTGTTTTGCTGCACACTAAATCAACTTTGTCTCTGCTTAATTTGATAACCTCATACACAAAGGTAAAAAACTATAAAACGCAAAAAGTCACCTGCTGTACTACAGTTCTTCTCCTTTATAACTAGTAAAATTTCATTTCTTTTTTTGTTTGTTTTTGCACTCTCACCTTAATCCCCAATTGCTGATAGTGTAGACGCAAAACTAGAAATGCAGAGTAAATCAGACAAATCATAATTTAGAACTGCAGCACGTCATATCATATTTGATATTCACACCTTTTTAAAGCTTTTCAATACGTATACATTTTATTTTTACGGCGTCGGCGTTGGGTTCGCAATGAATTAGTTTGTGATAAGGTCTAGTGTGTGTTGAACCACAAGCTCAATATATATGACTTAGTATCTGTGTCACTATGTAGGAAGCCATCTTTTGACTTCACGGTCACAATCTGGGATGCATCTTGTTTCCGGCTCTTCACATATGACCGGAATCTTTTAGGGTTTTTCTCCAAGTCGTTGCTTACTATATCTTCCGTGTAATTACTGTGTGCTTGTCTAGCTTCCTTCTGTAGTTGTGCTTTAAGAAATTTGTATTTCTTTTTGTCTCGTGTTTTTTCCACTGCTTTTGGCAATCTGCATTTGAATTGTGATTAACATTTTGATAATAGGCATCTTTTTTAAGACATCAAAAAAATCAGTGGGCCATTCTTATACACTCTTTATAGAAAAAAATGAACATTGACCAAAGAATTGTGAATCATGAAAATGTGCCACATATAGTTGACCTGCTGTGTTATTACATCTGAGAAACGTACATAATAACTTAATTTTAACATCGATCCCTCATAAAAAAGGCAGAAATTCATTTGACAAAAAAACTATAATTGTGTTCAACCAGTAGCTGTACCATTTATAATAGGTCAAGTCCAAAGAACATATGACAGACGGAAACTTCGAAACATTAGGCTTTTACAAACAAAGTATGAAGCATCCAGGTATTCCATCTTAATACCGAATATAAAGCTCTATAGAAATAGTGTTTCCCATCGCTGGACAGTCATATCTTTGTCTCACTCTATGACATTTTACATTCACTGTTTATAGATTATTCCCACACTGACAAAGTGCATTCGGCTCTTACTAATGTTTTACTAGTAAAACATAAAACCTGTATAAAAAAAAGTCTGAAAACACGAATTTTGGAAATTTTCAATTTTCCAAGTCATAAAGGGTATAATTGTCCAAAAAATTACTGCCGAAATTCTAACTCGGCCTAACTTTGTGTGATTATTAACATTGTGTGTGAATTTCAATAACTTTGGATAAGGTTAATTAACGACAGAGTGCGGAAACCAAACTAAATGCATTAATATAACTTGTGACCCGTTATCACTGAATTGTTTGGACAAAAACCACTGAATTAAACACGCCATTAGTGATAATAATCCTTGTGTTAAAATGTAATACAAACGACTCATACAAAATACAAAGTTATGGCAAGTGACAATAGATGAAGACAACAGCGCCATACCATCATACATGCCAAAAATAGTATTGCATTCATATGAAAATGATTTCAAAAGTTGCTTAATTGAACAACTTACATCATTAAAAAATTCTTAATTTACATTCTTTTAATGATATTGTAACCCTTAGGCTTACATGTAGTTCATTTTGAAAAAAACAACAGAAAAGCAAGAATTGTAATTCTCACGTTGAAAAACTATGTTCATATAAACTGAGAAAAGTATTCACATGCAGAACTACATTTGTACATTCATATGTAGAATAAGTACTTTTTAAATTGTTATTTGGATGGAGAGTTGTCTCATTGGCACTCACACCACATCTTCCTATATCTATATATAGAAAAAAGGTATATGTATATATAGAAAAAAAAGTATATGCATATGAGGTTAGCTATGTTCAAATAGATATATAGAAAAGTATGTGCATATAAGGTAAACGATGTGCATGTGTAGGAAAAGTATGTCCATATATATATAAAAAGAAAGTGCATATAAGGTAAACTATGTTCATATATATATATGCAAAGTATGTGTATACATAAAAAAAACATGTGCAGACATTGAAAAGTATGTGCATTCATGTATATAAACATATATTTGTATTCGGCAGCTACGGCGTTCCATAAAGTAGTCTCTTTAGCAAAACAGCGCATGTCTATAAGAATACGTGCAACTTGTGCGCACAAGTTGTACAACTCGTGTGCACAAGTTGTGTAACTTGTGCGCACAAGATAGTAACTTGTGCGCGCAAGTTGGTAACTTGTGCGCACAAGTTGAAATATTTTTTTTGCATGGCACTCCAGGGCTTCCGTACTAAGCTACTTTGACCTATTGTTTTTTTTTAACAATTATTTGATCATCTTTGATATTTTTTGACAAACTTTGTATACAAAGTTGGTTTATATACAGTAGAAATAAGCGGGTTTTATTTAAAGAAAATAATCAGAAAAAAATGAATTGTGACTTTTTGTCCTTGACATTTTGTCTGTGATTTTATGTCCTACATTCTGTGTATATATAGGTATTCAAATAACAGAATTAGTTTTTCTTTGGAAAGAAAGCCATACTTGGTCTTAATATACGACAAAAAAACCTGAAACATGTGTATCAAAATGTAACTTGTAGCTTGTAAGAAATTTCTGAAATGTTGACCATTTCATTTGGAAAAACCAGCATCAGTTGATACGAGAGGAAAAAACAAAACATATAAGATGCCCCCGTCCCCCTCCTAAATTCGACCCAGAGTTTAACCTACCCATCAAATGGAAAACGAGACATATACAAATTCGAATGACTCATGATGATTTTGTGTAGGTTCTGACGGTAATATGGTTGTGTGTATATTTTGTAATTAGTTGAATAACAAAAGGAAATGAGTTGCATTTGCAGTTGTTTTTTTCTAGCATGACTGGATGTCGCTTATTTATCTCAAACTTGTTAGTTACATGGGGTTGACACTTCTTTTTTACACAAAACATAGCTAAGCGTTTGCAGTAATTTTACGTCCGTCGATAGTTTGAGTTCTTAATTTTCTTAAAAAAGCAGCATTAAAATCCTTTTGACCGGAAGGATTTATTAAAATGGACATCTTTGACAATGGTCTTTTTTTCACACGATCGAAAAAAAACTTCATAAAATTGGGTGTTTGTTTAACTTGTAGGGATGAACAGATTCCAAGCAACATCTGCGCATAGTAGAGAGGTAAACACAACTACTTGTGTAGAAAGGGTCACACTCCCCCGCAAGTTTAAGAACCATTACAACAACTGTTTACCAACGTAAAATTGTTGAATGAACCAGCTGAAATGATATGTTGTTTAAGCAAATTGACACAGGACTCCTGTACTAATTGTGTTAATGGTTTAAAGTTTGTTGCATTTAGTTTGACATCATAAAGTTTAGCAACTACCAATCAACCAATCGAATAAGTATGCTTTTATAGCCAAAATAATCAGCATCATTTAGTTCTAAAAGATGAATTTGATTTCCTGTTTGAGTTGAATTCGGTTAATTTAAGGCAACATTTTGAAATTGTTTCATAAACATAGACACATTTTTATATGATACGACGATGAGATGTGGTATGATTGTCAATGAGACTATTCGCAATCCAAACGCATATGTCAATATTGTAGGCAACTAAACTGTTATATTACCTCCTTGCTTGAATGTACTACTGTTGTAGTGGAATCGTTGCAAAATCTTCTCAGGATCAAAGCAAGGTCGTGGTACCACGATTTTACCGGGTTCCTATATTTTTTATAGATCGTAATGGGATTGTCATCGTCTTGGTCTAGTGAGACGTGGACGTAATGTTGACGAACATTGCAAACTTCTGGTTTTAATACATGTTTAACATATTTTGGAAAGCATTTCATGTGTATATAGTTCTATTATAATGATGAAAACCACCTAAAATATTTATTTATATTTTTTTAATTGTTAAGATATATGAATAAAATAAATAAAAAAGCAGTCAGATTTTTAAAATGGTCTTTTTCACTGTTATTTCTATTCTTGTTAAAAATATAAAATTGAGGAGAGATATCTGATATGAGAAGCGAGGAAACGGGAATGTTTATTATAAAAAAAAAAGATAATTATTTTAAAAGATTTTGTCTGATTATGTTCAGGCAATAAAACAGAAATGATTTTGATGTCTTTATCTGGCATATTGGCTTGCGTAATTGGTATATTGTATATTATCAATGTCTTTAGAACGTTTTGATTTTATTATGTACGCAATTAGCGTTATTTTGTCAATTTTGTTAATAAATTACCACGGTTTTCCTTTTAAGGAACCCTGTTGCGCTAAAGAATGGTCCAATTTCAAAGTCTGGAAAATCTCTCCATTTACATATTAGTGACACATTCACCACCTATTGAGGAATAGTTGATTCATGCGGTTTGTTTATTGTGTAGACATAAACAGATTGACAACAAACTTGTATGTGCGTACTCGTGTGTCTGCAAATAATAGGATCATGCAAAACACACGCCTTGGCTCAAGATATATAAAAATAATTAAAAATTATTCTCTTGCATAAAATAAGAAAAAAAAAACAACAAATATTAAAGCAGAAACTTATCTTACTAAAGATTGAGAAAACGTACAATTTTCATCGGTTTGATCTTAATCTATTCGAGTTTATATTTCATTCCTGAACGAAACCATAACGGTTGTTTTCGTATTTTGAAGTTCAAAAACTATTGATGCTCACAATTTAGATCAGTGCTATCGAAATAAAGAACCTCTTCCTACACCTGAAATGTAAAGGGATAGGTCCGGTAAAGGCCGGTTTTGGCCTCAACTTTCAAGTTCATCTGACGAATTTTGGACACTTTTTAAACACTTAAATGTCTATTTCAATTGATTTAATTATTTTTTGTGAAACTTTATATCATTTAAAACGCTCTGGTACTAGCTTAAATATAAAAGAATCTATAAAATCTGCCCAAAACTTTCAATTTTCATATGGTTTTTGTCAAAACTGAATGTGGCCACAACCGTGTTAATCCTCGACCTTTATATGTGTTATGTATTATCATAAAACACAACTTACCGCGGCCGTCTAAAATTTAACTAAAATTCTGAAATTGTGAAGATTTCAGTACTTTAGCATGACTTAATGATGCAAGTACTCGATATATGTGCATTGTAATGCCAACATAAGCCCATATTTATGTAGAAGAGACATTATACCTTCCGAAAAATAACTAAAAACTTTTACTTAACCAATTTTATAAAAATGCTATATTTTGGGTCCAAAAAGGGGTTTTACTGAACCGACTCCTTTGTAGTACAAAAATGTATTTGCAACTGTACGTTCACACAAGGAGGTTATATATTTACACAAATCAATCCGTACACCCAATATTATGTATTTATATATGCTTAAAAAATCATTTAATTGTAAATCGTCTAAGTTGATGTTTCCGTTCTGTTACAAGCATATCGAATTGTAAACAATGCTATATATATATACGGACAGTTATGAATATTTCAAAGCAATTGTTATACAAGCAAGATCTAAAAGACAAAATCTTCATTAACCTTTTCACTATTTTCCGTGGTTGTGGAGTAAAGCTTTGAATATTTTCTTATTTATTCAACTAGAAAACAAATATTATCGATCCGGCATTAAAATAACACCCTGATATTTTAAAATACTATGAAGTTAATTCTGTTTCTTTACATACATAAACCATATCGACAAACTTTTTCAAATATAACACAAACATTTGACAGCATTTACCTTAACATTGGTTGTAAATGCTTTATAAACCACGGTCTCTCAAAACTTTGCATACCTGCGTGAAGATATGTTGTAAATACCAATATTTATCATAATAACCATGATACTTTAAAGTATTAGTAAATAAAATACATTAATTTACATATATAACCCATATCCACAAACTTTTTCAAATATAACACAAACATTTGACAGCATTTACATTGGTTGTAAATGTTTTTTAAACCGCGGTCTCTTAAAACTTTGCTTACCTGCGTAAAGATATGTTGCAAATACCAATATTTATCATAATAACCATGATACTTTAAAGTATTAGTAAATAAAATACATTAATTTACATATATAACCCATATCCACAAACGTTTTCAAATATAACACAAATATTTGACAGCATTTACATTGGTTGTTAATGTTTTATAAACCGCGGTCTCTCAAAACTTTGCATACCTGCGTAAAGACATGTTGCAAATACCAATATTTATCATAATAACTATGATACTTTAAAGTATTAGTAAATAAAATACATTAATTTACATGCATAAACCATATCAACAAACGTTTTCAAATATAGCAAAAACATTTGACAGCATTTACATTGGTTATAAATGTTTGATAAACCGCGGTCTCTCAAAACTGCCCACACCTATGCAAAACAGGTATGCACATTTTAAACTTTGCATGCATGTCCTATCCTGGAAAGTGCATGCAAACATAAGGCTTATCTTTACATATCTTTGGAATATGAATAAAGCTATGGATATAAAATAGTTTTCTTTGCTACATCTTTGAGGACGCCCTAAATAGTTGCAAAGGAATTATACATTTACATATACATTAGTAGGTCCGCAAATATAGCTGGCAGAAAAGTAGTTACATTTGTCAAACATTTACATGACTACCCAAATTGTTGTAACTCTGCCTTTTCGTGTAGTGCTAGAGTTTTGTCAAAATGCCACAAAAGGGAGAGTACATAATGATTCGTGTAGTGAATGTTGACTCAGATGAGGATTTGGAAGAGATAAAAAACGATGATGATATCTTGGCCTCTCCTTTCAACGAACCAAACATCGTTTTGGTATTTGACAAAAGAAAACTCTATCTACAAAAGGAGCACATGATAAACGTTTCGCCACTGTTTGAAGCAATGTTTAGTTCCAAATTTAGAGAAGGATCGACGAAAGAAATACCTTTACCTGACAAAAAGCCCAGTCATTTTGTTCATTTTCTGCGATATTTGTCTCCGGTATTCAAAGATGAACTCACAGGTGAACACGAGTATACAAATTTGCTCACCTTGAAGCAGGCTCTGTTATAGCAAAAATTTCTGTAACTTTAAATTAAAATTCATGTCTGCAACTTTGAGATGATTTTGAATAAAAATCAAAATTGGTCATGTATATACAAACTATAACAAATGCCATTTATAATAAAACAAACTCACCCAATTGCATTTGAAACGTAAGTTAAAAAACATAACTCTACCAAAATAGGGATTTTCATTTTTTGGTTTACTATAGCCCGGAAATTAAATTAAAAAAAAACTAAATTTTAGTAGAAAAAAAAGCAATGTTACAAATGTATTTGTGCATGAATTAAAATAGCAATTTAAGGGTGCAACACTTTTTCTTATATAAATCAATTCTGTAAATGCACACCATAAAAACACATTATAAATATTTTGGGCATCAAAACACCAATAGTTACAAACTTTGTAGTCCAAATACAAAAAAAATTTGGTATAATTGCCAATAAGACAGCTTTCAAAAGGAGACCAAATGTCACAATGAACAACTATAGGTCACAAGTGGGCCTTTAATAATAAACAAAGTCCATACCTAGTAGTCAGCTTTAGATTATCATTATTGATATATTTATAATTAAAAAAAAATGTTACAACATAAAACAATTAATAACATTCATGTTTTTAAGAAAAGTCATTATTGTATTCAATGCAAATCCTATATAAGTTATGTTTTTGCATATTTTGGTTTTGTTGCAGATGCCACTGTTCATCATATGCTTCCTTTAGCTGAGGAATATCAAACGAACGATTTAAAGGAAAGAATTGAAAAGTTCCTTATAGAGGGTGTTTTGTCTTAGTCAGATTCGATCACATCAGTACAATTTATCATAAAAATTCTTGCAGCGGCAAAGTGCATGCATTAATGTAGCTTCTCGGATAAAACTAAAGGAAAAATTCAATGATAACAAAATGATAGCATTCTGTGATAACAGTAACCTCTCGTACAAAAACGAACCACTCAAAAAATTCCTAGACGCCAGGGACGGAGTACACCTAAATGAAAGTGGAATCAGAATGTTTGCGTCAAATCTGAGAGACTGCATAGACAATATTTTGGGTCTTCCTAGTAGACATTCATATAATTATGGCATTAGACACCCATATGATGGACAAAGAGACTATAACCAAAGCTTTCGAGGGCGTGGCCGAGGTCATCAAGGCAACCCAAGAGGTGGATGTGGAGGTCGTGGCCGTTAAACTGCATTTAGTCTATCTATTTGATTATATATAAACTCTTTTCAATACTTAATACACTAGAACATTTAGTATTATCTTGGTATCCATTTTTATTTTTTAAGGTAATTTGAAAAATTATTTCAATTGTCTTATTTTTGTTGTTGTTTGCCTCATTTTTTTCATTTTTTTTTTTCTTTTTCATTGATAACTAAAGATCACAACTTAATTTTTACAAAAGACAAAGATAAAAAAAGTAATAATTAAAATCATTACAATATATAATTACAAGAAAAATTTAAGACATTAATATGAGAACAAATTTAAGAATATGTTCATGGAATGTAGGAGGTCTGGTGTCTGACAAGTACGATAAAACTAAAGATCCTGATTTTATTTCTCAGATAGCAAACTATGACATAGTACTCTTAACAGAAACACATATTGGCTATGATACTAATATTCAATTTGAAAATTTTTTATTCTATCAATTCTGCAGACAAAAGTCGAAAAATAACAGGTTTTTCGGTGGTTTAGGTATCCTAATTAGACCTGAAGTAAGAAAAGGTATAAAATTCATGAATGATGGAACCTCTGAGTACCAATGGATAAAACTTGGCAAAAACTTTTTTCATTTTAAAAAAGACATCTTTTTATGTCTAATTTATTATGCGCCAAAAAGTACAGTCAATATTTTTGAAATAATTGAAAAAGATATTATTGAAAAATACAGTGAAAAAGGAGATATCTTGTTGGCGGGAGACCTTAATTCACGCACAGGATCAGAACCAGACCTAATAATAAATGATTCTGTCAAACACATGCCTATAACTGATAATATGTATGATGTAGATTATGTTACTGAGGGGAGAGTCAGTCAGGATAATATTATTGATACAAGAGGAAGGGAATTGCTTGATTTATGCATATGTAACCAATTAAGAATTGTTAATGGTAGATGTTGTGGTAATGTTAATGGTACTTATACATGTTTTAAACCAAATGGATGTAGTGTAGTCGATTATATTATAGTCTCACAATCATTGTTGTCACAATTATTATATATGAATGTAAATGAATTCATTCCATGTTTATCAGACTGCCATTGTAAAATATCTTTAAAAATCTTAGCGAACTTTGAAATAGAACGCAAGCAAAAAGAGTCAATTGATTTTCCAACAAGATATATATGGGACCATGAAAGTATTATTAAATTTCAAGAAACATTTTGTAATCCTGCTATTCAAAATGAAATTAAAAGTTTTATGAATGAAAAGCTTGAGCTTACCCCAGAAAACATTGATTTATACACCAGTAAAGTCCACACGATTTTTGATAAAGTATGTAAAGCATCCTTGAGAAAGAAAAAAAAAGAAAATTCACAGAAAATAATAAAAAATGGTTTGATCAAGATTTGGAAAAACTTAAAAAAATTGTCACAGAAAAGGGCAATTTAATGTCAAAATTTCCAAAAGACCCAATTGTACGGGGCTCTTTTTTTAAGACAAATAAACAATACTCAAAACTGAGGAGAAATAAGAAAAAAGAATTCAAACAGCTTATCTTAGATCGCTTGGACAATTTGGAAACCGAAAATCCAAAAGAATACTGGTCTCTGGTAAACTCCTTAAGAGATGAACAAAAAAATAATAACACAAACAATATAGATGGAGAGAATTGGTTCAAATATTTTTCTAATTTGGCATCTGTTTCTCCAAATCTGTCAAACAAAGTAAATGAAATTACAGAAAAACTAAAGAAATTGGAAAAAAATGTTGGAAGCTTTATTCCACTCGATTTTGAAATTTCTTTGTCTGAATTACAAAAGGCTTTGAAAAAGCTCAAATCTGGAAAGAGTCCTGGATTGGACAACATAAGTAATGAAATGTTGAAAGTGTCACAATCCCACATGGTCCCATGTTTTCTAAAACTATTCAATGCAATATTTAGATGTGGTCACTATCCGAAGTCTTGGTCTCAAAGTTTTATATGCCCTTTGTACAAATCTGAAGATCCCAATAAACCTGAAAACTATAGAGGCATAGCAATTAATAATAGTATTGGCAAACTGTTTAACATTATTTTAAACACCAGACTTGATAATTTTCTGTCTGAAAACGGGATTATACATCAAACTCAAATTGGGTTTTCTAAGAAATCCAGGACTTCAGATCATGTCTTCGTTCTAAAATGCATTATTGATAAATATTTAAATTGTGGTAGCAAAAAACTATATACATGTTTTGTGGACTTTCGTAAAGCCTTTGATAAAGTGCTTCACGTTGGTATCATGTTGAAATTGTTAGAGGGAAATATTGATGGCTTTTTCTATAGAATACTAAATAGTATGTATAACAATGACAGACTATGTGTGAGGGTAGATAATAAAATAACTGATTTTTTTAGTTCAAAAGTTGGAGTCCGACAAGGGGACGTTTTAAGTCCTAACCTGTTTAAATTTTTCATAAACGATTTGCCCAAAGCTTTAGAGGACAACTGTGACTGTTTACAATTACATAATAAATGTGTACCTTGCCTTCTCTATGCGGATGACCTGGTGCTATTTTCAGATAATAAAAAGGGGTTACAAACCCAACTTAATATTTTATACCAATATTGTAATGACTGGTGTCTTGAAATAAACACAAAGAAAACACAAATTATAATCTTTAATAAAAATGGGAGACTACTGTCAGATGAATTTGATATAGGTGCAAACAGAATAGAGTGTGTGAAATTCTATAAATACTTAGGATTAGTTCTTACTAATACTGGAAAATTTAATGCAGCTAGAAAAAACCTATATGATAAAGGACTAAAGGCTTCTTTTAAATTTTATAAAAACATTAAGTCATGTTCTCCATCTATTAAGACTTTACTTCATATATTTGATCACACCATCAAACCAATAGCTTTATATGGCTGTGAAATATGGGGTATGTTAAATTTGACTCCAAAAAGAAGAGCCATGCATCTTTTTGAAATCTTCAAAGATTGGGAACCTGATAAATTAAATCTTAAATTTTGCAAATATGTACTTGGTGTCTCCAAAAATTGCACAAATATTGGAGTTATATCAGAGCTAGGAAGATTTCCTTTATATATTAACATAGTAATTCAAATGTTTATGTATTGGCACCGCCTTGAAAACTCGCCCACTGATCTCTTAAGTGATGCTTATATTAAAAGCTCCTCTGATAAAGCTGTGTCTAATCAATCGTGGTATGCAAACATAAAGTTTTTTAGTGAAAAACTTGGTTTAAATTTAGCACTTTGTAAAAAACTCAGTAAAAATAAATTCAAAATTTTACTTAGAAAATGTATCAAAAATGATTTTTTAACATATTGGAGCCATCAAAAAGACTTTATTAAAAAAGATGATCACAGTAAATTGAGCAACTACTTTAAATTTAAACATAATTTCACTTTTGAAGAATACTTCAATATTAAAAACAGAGACAAGAGAGTCATACTAACTAGATTTAGAATAAGTAATCATTGTCTCCGCATAGAGAGAGGTCGTTACGAACGAAAAATTGATGGCCATGGAAAAAATATTACACTGCCAAGATCAGAGAGAACATGCCAGTTTTGTTCAATGAACTCGGTTGAAGACGAAGAGCATTTTTTATTTAAATGTACCCTTTATAATAAGGAAAGAAAAACCTTTCTGGATGAACTCTTTGCAAAATACCCATATCTATCCCAAATATCTGATAGCAATCTGCTTATTTGGTTTATGTCAAACGATAGCCTTCATTTTAACTCTAAATTATGTGAATTGCTATCCTCATTTTACACATTGAGAAACTAAGTATTTGCTTAACTGAAATTATTAAACTTATTTCTAGTCTTCACCAGTTCATTGTAACATAATATAAATTGTTCTTTTCTGGGCAGTAAGAGTTATCCTTCGTTCCATATATATACAATGTAGGCAACTGACTCTCCTCATAAAACAAATACTTTTGTATTGGTATTTTTATATGTATGCTATTTTTTTCATTTACATGTTGTACTGTTAAATCAATCATCCTTGATCAGAACGATAGTTGTATGTGTGAGTGTATGCGAGTGGGAGAGAAAGGCTTTTTATTTTTACTTTGTGTGATTAAATGCTTGTTATGAGCCCTATGATTAGGAAATAAAAATATCTTTATCTTTATCTTTATCTTAAAAATTCAAAGCTTGAAAAAATGTTCAAAATTTGAAGAGATATCTCAAAATACACAATTAAAAATCGCCTTTAAGGTGGAATGGGAGTCTAAAATAAAAATGATAGAATTTGTTCATACTTTGTAAAAATGTAGTATCTATTGATACATGTTCAAAAATATTATAAAAATGACAGGTCACCGCGCGTTTTCTCAAGCTACAGGTGGTGACAAAATGACAAATTTTGTATGGATTGTACAGGAAAAAACAACATTTTGTGAATAGAAACTAAACAAAATGATAGAATTGTAAAATAAACTAGGAAAAGATTGCTTTCAGACATTGCTTTGAGAATATCAAAAGAAAAGATAGGGTCACCGTATGTTTTTTCCAGCTAAAAGACAAAATAGGAAAATTTCATGTAGAGTCCTTCAGAAAATGCACTGTTTTAGAGTAACCTCCCCTTAAATTGCCAATATGAAAATATTCAAAAACAACCAAAAATAATCTGCACTTGTACAAATATCAATATTTCTAAGTTATATTCTTAAAAATTGGTTCTTTTAAATGAAAATTCACATTAATATCTGCATTCCTGCATCTAATTTTGCTAACTTGATAAAAAATATGGACCTTAGTTTCTCTGTTTTTTACAGTCCAAGATGGCGAAAGACACCCATACCACCTTAAACGGATGCACGATATTGATAAAATTTACAAAAATGCAATTGATGATCGAATGATATCAGATGAACAGTCAAATCGGATATTTAGACAAAACTAATTTTCGATGAAAGATCTTGGCACGCACTTAAAACCATACATGCAAAATAACTAATTGTTTTTTTCTATCTCAGTGAATTTGAACGATGATTAAATACCTTAATTAATTTATATTGGAACACGTTACCACCCTTAATTATGGAGAGTAATCGTGGAGAAAGATTTATATATAACGACAATTGTATTTATTAGGAAGTTGACGTTTTGGGAAGAAGATGTGCAAAACAGAACATCGCGTCTTCCGCTGACCTATGCTAACTCTTAAACAATATATAGTATACAGTAGCTGGTTGATGTGTTAAATGTTTGTTTCTAAATAAGTTTGTACAGCAATTCATGAAAAGTAAAATCACAAAAATACTGAACTAAGAGGAAAATCAATTCGGAAAGTCTATAATGACATGACAAAATTAAAATACAAAACCCATCAAAGACTAATGGACAACAACTGTCATATTCCTGACTTGGTAAGGGCAAACTGTCAAAGTTGAAAACTGTTTTATAATGTAGCAATTTAAATTGATATTTTGCAATAAATATGCAAAGTTAGAACTGTACCCTCGCAAAATTCTCGCCCTTTTCGAGATGATTATGAAACAATCACTTTAACTGAGTTTACGGGCATAAGTGTGTTTTATCAAACACAACATTTATGATAATGGTTTGGTAGCGATAGTGTGCTTCTCCTGTTTATTTTTCCACATTTGTTTTGTCATAACCTGTTTAGCTGGATAAACGGTAAACGTACTTATCATTATTAAAGGCAGTAAAGTGACCTATATTTGCTTGTATTTTCTTCTTCTTCTATCTGGTGGATAACTATCTAATTGGCAATCATGCCACTTTTCCTATTATAATATTAGTTGAACCCTAACTTTTGGTATTTGTTGTAAGAAACACGATATAACATGTTCAGTGAAATTTCCTTTGATTAACGGCTCATTCGATGTTCTTTTTCCATATGGATATTTTCGCCTCTCCTAAATACTAAGTATTTGATAAAAAGGCAAACAAAAGAGATTTTGAGCTTTGTCGAGAATGGCAACACAAATAATAATTCATTCTTTTGTATAATTACAAAAATGTCTAATTTTGTCGATTGTAAAAATTGTCAATTAAGAAAACTTCAAAACGTTAAAGGTAGAAAATGATTATCGCTTATTATGTTCTTTTTTTAAGTTAACATAATTTCGAACTATCAAATTCGGAAAAAAAGACAACTACAATGCAGCAATCACCCATAAAAACACTGATACATAAAAAGGAGTCATTTTACAATATAGTGATGCAACACAATCAGCGATTACTCCAGACAAATTGTCTTGATTTATAGTTGAAAAGTTATTATCGTTGGAATATCTGTTGTTCAAATGAGTCAAATGCCGCATTCTTATATGTAGATAGAAATTGTGTTTATAAAAGGAGCAACTTACAGGCATGTTGCCTGTGTTTGAAAATATGTTCAGTTCTAAATTCTAGAGGGTCCGAAAAAGCCGACAAGGACAAAAATAAAACACTTTGTTCATTTACCAGTAAGGGGCGTTACTTAAACAAGTTATTTTTTTAATTTCTTTTATAAGTAATTTTTTATTTTAAAAATAATAAAATTACTTAAAAGAGTTATTTTAATTTTCAATAGAAACTTACACTCAGTGTAGTTTTCATGATTTTAAACAACATTTTATATCATAAAATAAAGAAGTTATCAGATTTGAGAGGAGTAAAGAGATAAAGGGTTACTTTGAAAATAATGCCAAAAATATTACCTGAATAAGTTATTTTAAACATTTTTGAAAACAAAAACAATAACACTATCTAAGGCACATATTTAATTGGTGTAGGTTACAAATTATAAATAACTTCAGGTCTTAATTAATTCACAAGTATCTATCTATTTATATCAGTCTACTTTCAAGATTTTAAAGGAAAATGATAATTTAATAGTCCCAAGAGACCAATCTTTGACCCAGAAGCGTCGGTATGAAAGATAAGTGCGTCGGAAAGTTATTTAGTGATTCAGAAGAATTAGTTTTTATATATCAAGGGAAAAATAACCAGATAACTGTGAACATTATTTAAAGCTAGTAAAATCTATATTCTTGGACACCTATAAAAATAATATTCAGAAAAATAACTTATATAAGTTATATTTAAAATAGCCTCGTTTTCAACATTACTTGTATAGGTAATTTTAATTGTTACTTGTTTAAGTAATGCCCCTGACTGTTTACTACGAAACCTTTGTACAGAATTAGATCATGTAGATGATGATTTTACAAGTAAAATACACAAAAAGCAGGTAATGAACTAAATCATATTTTTGTTTATGGGCCAACTTATGCCTGCATGTGTCGGATTGTCACGCTATGTTGAAGACACATCGTTTGCCTTTGGCTTTTTTTCTGAACCTGTGTCAGGTTGTCATTCATTAACACATGCTTGTTTTCATTTTCCATTTTATGTGGTATCTGTAAATATTGCTTTTGTTATTTTTTATCTTTTTCAATTGTTGAACTACAAGACTTAAAACGTATTCTGTTGCTTATTTAAACAACTTGGAAGTTATCATGGTTATCATGAAAGATAAAATATAGAAAGAAAGGATATGGATCCTCCGTTAATTAAAAAAGATCAGGAAACGTATTTGAAGTATAATTGTATGCGTGTAGAATACAATTACACAATGTTAACTGCTGTACCTGAATGTTTTACATGTTTACATATAATATTTGTTTTGGTCACACTTTTGTCTATTTCATACACGTGAGATGTGAAGCTAGTTATAAACACAAACAAACAGGTTTAATCCACCATTGTTCTTTCTAAGCGAATACATGTACCAAGTCATGAATATGATTATGATGATAATCGTTTGGCATTCATTTTAAAATGTGTTTGAGTTGAGGATTTTTTTTTAATTTGGGGGCCGGGGTCTTTTAGTTTCAATGGTTTATTGAGATCAAAGGTGTGTTAAGTTATATTTGCTATTTTTTACTTACCTTTATGTTAGGTAACTAATGACTGGCGAAGACTAGTCGTTTTTGTGTTTTCTATATAATTTTCATTATATGATTGAGCTTATGTAGATCGAACCGGTCAACAAAATGGTTTGTTATTGTTTCACTTTCGATGTTGAAATTGTTTGGAGTATAATGGTATCATTGGCAATTATTTTTCATTTCTTTATATCTTATATTGGGTTATCTCTTTTTACTTGCAAGAAAATGTTTTATTTTATATACACTAATTACAAAATGTATCATGGGAAAAAAGAATATTGGTAAAATGTAGCCTTACCAGAATCTGTAATTCTTGTTCGTAATAGGTGCATAACTTAAGATTTAAGACAAAAATTGGCTATTCTCTTTTGTTTTAGGAATATGTAAAAACGAATTTTGAAATAATATTTATATCTGAGCATTCAGTTTAGATATGATTTGTCAAAATAAGGTCAAAACATTGCTGAGATTATTGATTTGAAAGTAAATATTTCGACATCCTTCAGCCTGTACGGATATTTTCGAGTTGATGCACTGTTAAAAGTTTATTTAAGAACCGTTACGTTTGCGATTTGGATATACGATTAAGTATATTTGAAATCACATTATATAATTATGAAAATTTGAATCGTATCGGTGAAACTTATTTTGACAGCTAATGTCCCATATTCATAAATCAACTATTTACAAGGAGTAATTTCCCTTATTTACTTTTGTTTTCGAGCGTCATTGTAATCGCAAATACAAAATTTCGATCCTGGGATCTATAATCAGTTTACTTTAACAATGATATAACCTGTGTGAAATTCGATTGATTGATAAAAGGAAAAAAATATATCAATTACATGCACTTCATTTGAACTTTGGTGGATATTTGTCTCATTGGTAATCCTTATTATCAAATTATCTAGTTGTTGTTTGCACACACTTATTATACACATGACGTAAAAATGATAAATCACCTGACACGTAAACCAATATGTCATTACTGATACCGGAAATGTCTAAGGAAGATATATTTCCGGTAAGTTTTAAGAACAAGAGATAATTGCAAACTTCAGTTATTGTTCGGCCGTACGGTGACCTTAAGTTGTTAATTTCTGTGTCATTTTGGTCTCTTATGGAGAGTTATTATTAGAAATTATACCACATCTCCCTTTTTTATATTTACTGTTAATGATTGTTTGATAAATCAACTGTCAGACTCACATGAAAGTTACAGTGTCATAAAGCTAATTTTAGAACAAACACCAATCTTCTTATAGACATTATAGTTTTCGCTAGCTTTTATCAAACTTTAATGTTGCTAACAGACAATAATAGAATGCTTAGATATCCTTTGATTTGCATTTTGTTCCTCGAACTTTTCTATTGAGCATACTTGATGGAGGAAAAACTTCCAATAGCTATCAAAGGTACCCGGTTTGTAATTTAATACGCCAGATGTGCGTTTCTTCTACATAAGACTCATCAGTGACGCTCAGATCAAAATAGTTATAAAACAAGTTCAAAGTTTAAGAGCACCAAATCACGTGTCGTTCGTGGAAAATATATAAAAAAAAGAAGGGTGAAAGATCCCAGAGTTTCATTTAAATTTGGTGTGAGCCAAGGCTCTGTGTTGAAGACCGTTCTTTGACCTATAATGGTTTACTTTTACAAATGTTGACATGGATGAGACAGTTGTCTCATTTTCACTCATGCCACATCTACTTATATCTACTTATATCTAATCATAGATCGAAAATCATGTGAAAACGCAATGACTAAAAGTAGAAGAACACAAGACACAAACAACTAAGCAACACGAACTTCACCAAAATCTTGGGTGATCTCATGTGCCTCCAAAGGGTTATGAGATCCTGCTTCACACGTGGCAGATATTGTTTTGCTCATAAAGAATAAAGTATAAAAATGAAATTAAAGTGTGGGTATAAGTCATTTACACAAAACACAACAGACATCATCATGTTTAAATATGTTAAACAACAAATTACAGATATTTAAATCTCCCTTGGTCTCGACAGTAGATAAAATTAACAAAGGGTATAAAAGATAACTTATCAAAACTTTAACAAATGATACAACAAAACAGATGCATTGATAACGCTCCTAAATGGACAGTCACGTAATGGATAAACTGTTAGTTGTACGTCAGTAAGGTAGTCGATAAGTAGAGTAACACACAACACAAATGAAAACATCCTGCTTTACAAAATTTCAAATATTTGGCTTTGAGTGTTCTTGATGAAGATAAACCCAGAAAAGCGCTTCGGACGCCTCAACTGATTGAACGTGTTGTTTTCAATTCTTTACACTAGTTTCAATCATTTAAACGATACATAAAGGTTGATCTGCTATAATCAACATGATCAACGAGCGACTACTTCTTATTAATTCTAGAGAGTAGCAATTTCTAGTAAAACGTTATATATTTCGTGTTTTATCTTTTTTTCTTATATAATTGTCGGAAATGATTATATCCACACTGTTCACATCTATATATAGACTGTCGACAAGATAACATAAGATTAGTATAACTTAAGTAGGTTGCTTGCTCTCCTTTTTAACACAAAATTTCTTACTGGTTTATAAATATTTCATTGATGCTTTAAAAAAAAAACATACCACATTATAAAAATTGCGGAGTTTTTGTTATCTATGATCTATTCAAAAAGACATCAATATAAATTTATAGAAATCATTAATCGTGTTTCGAAAAACCTTTGGAATGTATATGTTTATGTTGAGAATACAAATTAAGAATTTTTACATGTAATAATTTATACAATTCAAATATACAAGTTTTATCACGTACAGCAGTACCTCATCATATTATTATTAAAAATATATAAACATGTAAAAAATATTGCTTTAAAATGCTTTCACTTGTAACTTTCATTAAATCAGAATATACATTTGAAATTTATTGAGTAATAAAGAACAATAAGCAAAGATTCATAACATTTTTTTCCGAAAGCAGTCACAAAGATTCAGAAATGTGTTTATTGCTTCTTAGCTTATGCTGGCAAAATAGCATTTTATCAGTATAATATTTATACTGATTGATGTTAGCACTCTCGGTATACTAGTGGTATGCATAGACTGGAGACTGTTATGATTTATCTTAAACCCTTCAGTTCAAATACATGATATAAGTATTAAAGTTAACACAGCAGATTGTTAAAATAATCTATCGTAAGAACAATAGACTAACGTCATAGAAATGTTGGTTAAGGAAATTTAATTTGTTTTTGAAAGTGTATCATTTCCAGATTTCAATCTCATTTCTTCCAGTGGTATCTTTTAATTTAATATTTTAAAAGGCAGCATTTCATATATCTATTCTTCTCATGAGAATAATTTCAAATTTTTTAACAATATGTAAGATGTCCGGGTTTTTTTGCAGTTGACAGTTGTGTGAATATTGTGTACGCCAATGAGTTAGGCAAACCAAAATGATTATATTTTTAATGACAATATATCCATATTTTATAATCCAAATGTTATGTACTATTAGTTACACGGTGTGTTAGTATATATATATGTTTACTGACCCCATATATCTCGTATATCTCGTATTAGGTCAGTAGCACACCGTGTAACGAATTTATCTTACCGACTTTCTACACATGTGTATTAAGATACTATACTCTTATTTGTCTTTACAGAAAACAAATGCCAGCAATATTACTTTGAAACTTTAAATGTGTTATATGAATTCATTTTATTTCAATCGTGTATTACATGTATTTGTTTCTTAGTCTGTTGAATCCGTTTAGATTTTTTTAAACGGAATGCCAACAGTAAAAACTTGTTAGCTTTAATTATGTTTTATGCACTTATTTCAACCAAACATCTTCAATTTCGTCGTATGTTGAATCCTATCAGATTTTTCCTCAACACCGTGTTGTTTAAAAACAAAAAAAAGGCTTGTGCCATCATTTTTGTTTTGAAAGAGAAATTACTCCTTACTAACCCCATATACTTACTGACTCTATATGGTAACTAACCATGTGACACCCTATATCAAATATACATAGTCACAACGTGTAGTCCATTAACCAATCATATCCAAATAAATCTATTGGAGGTATTATAAGATAAATGTATATATATCATATCACAAGGAATACATATAATTGATGTTTGATGTAATACAGGAATCTAGATGTTCAGTAGATCGTGTACAAATTCGAACAGACCAAACTGTAAGGAGTAGTGAAGATGAAGGGTCGATTAAGTCAGTTGAGGATTTACAAGAGTTGACAACCGCTGAGGAACACTTGGTATCTCCTTTCAATGAACCAAACATTGTTTTGGTATTTGGCAAAAAAAAGCTCTATCTACAAAAGGAGCAATTAACAGACATTTCGCCTGTATTTGAAGCAATGTTTAGCTCAAAATTGCCGGTAGAATCGATGAAAGAAATACATTTACCTGACAAAAAGCTCAGTCATTTTGTTCATTTCCTACGTTTTTTGTCTCCGGGATTTGAGGATGAACTAACAGGTAAATGCGAATAGTCCACTTTGCTCACTTTGCCAACAGGCTCAATGAGCAAACGTTTCTTTGACTTTAATTTTAAAATTTATGTTTGGAACTCGGAAGAAAATTTGGCACACTTTAAATGTGTTGATCAATCGAAATTGGACATGTATTTACCAGCTATTACAGTTACTATTTATCTTAGATAGTTTTGTTAAAATATCAATTCAACAAAACACATTTTAACGTACTTAAAAGAACCAATACTCTGACAAAATATGACTTTTGATATTGTTGTTGACTGCTCTAATGAGTTTCAAAAACCTAAAAAGACTGACATTATAACAGCCGCACTTGGCCTGATAAAAGTAAACATTGCACTAATTTCGTTAATAAACATTGACAAAAATGTACATACAAGTATGCCAGTTTGCTTCATATTACCTTAAAGTTCATATCTGAATATTTTTAAGAATCTTAACGGTAGAGCACTATAATCCTTATTAAACGTCAATGACTCCTTATATTGTGCTTGTATCGTGAGTCTCATTGCTGAATACCTGTGAGTTTTGCGTTTACTGATAAAATAATGGCATACACTACAGGCAAAGGGACACTGTCTTCTGAATCAACAAACTACGAGTAAGAAACATTGCAGTCAATATAAAATGAAGATTTGATATGATTGCTAAAGAGACAGCTGTACACTATAGACCAAATGTCTCAATTAACAACTATAGGCCACATTTCGACCTTCAGCAATGAACAAAGTTCATAACTCAGATATATATAGTGAGCTATAGTTGAACATAAACGATGTATTTACAACTATAAAGATAAAGTCATTATTTCATTCAATTAAAATCCTTATTAGTGATGTGTTAGCATATTTTTGTTTTGTTTCAGAAGCCACTGTTCATCATATGCTTCCTTTAGCTGAGGAGTATCAAACGGACGTTTTTAAGTTTAGAATTGAAAAGTTCCTTATAAGGGATGTTTTGTTTAAGTCAGATTTGATCACATCAGTACAAATTATCGCCAAAATTCTCGAAGCGGAAAAGTACAAATTAACTGGATACCTGACTGCATGCATTGATGTAGCATCTAGGAAAAAAAGTCACAGATTGACAAAAACATCGGAATTTGAAGAGATATCTCAAACCACACAACTTAAAATTTGCTTTAAACGGATGAAAAATATCGATAGAATTTGCAATAATGCAATACCTAGTGGGGGCATGAGTCGACTAAATAGATTGTATATGATGAATCTTGGCAAATACTTAAAACCATACATGAAAGATAACTGATTGTTGTTTCCGATCTCAGTGGTTTTGAACGAGGATTTATTCAATTTAATTTATTTGTATTGGAACACGTTACCATCCACAATTAGGGAGAGTATAATATAGTTAGTGTCATATATCATGACCATTTGTAACTAGTAGGATATTGATGTTTTTTTTTTTATATTATATGTAAGCAATCAGAACATAGCGCCTCCATCTGCCCTTTTAAAAATTCAATTCCATATAAATTATTGTATGCAGTAGCTGGTTGCTATGTTCAATGTTTGTTTCTGATTAAGCGTGTACAGCATTCAATTAAATTGTGCTACTTTCCTTTGAATATTAGATTAATTTTTTTCAAGTAATAATATATCAAAACCAGAGCACAAAAAAAGCTGTTTTAGCTTAAAATGTCTTTTTCCTCCTGCATCTTATATATGTTTCCTATGTAGTGTACAATTGTTGGAAATGCTTTGGACATGCAGTTTTATTGCTATCGTCCCCAGTTTTTCGTTAAATGTATAGAAAGTTGTATTGTGCACACTGATATTTGTAAAAAGTTAATATTGGTTGTACGTTGGAAGGTTGGAACACCGTACCATTGTATACTTAAATGATTTGGTATGGTATGGTATGTTGGTATGGTATTAAGTAGCTATAGGGTATGGTTTAAAATATGACATTTTGTGACAGTGCATATGAATTACCAGAAACACGAATATTAATTTATATTTTGTTATATAAATGACCGCATATATATATTGACATGTATCTACAATTGTTAACAGTAAACCTTTCCGTAAGTACAATACTAGATGGTCAAATTAAGATATCTTGGGTATTAAAAAGAAATGTCACAAAAACGATATCATGGACATGGGTTAACTTTGCAAAACTTTCAGTCACTTTTTCAATTAAGGAGTCGTAAGTCCTTGAACGTGTTTTCGGAAGAACATTTTGCATATCAAAACTAAAACAACATACAGAACAACCATAATATACAATGTAAGTTGTAAATCTATAAATGCTGTATATCACCTGCGGCTGCGCTACACTATAAATATTGTAAGCTAAAACGTACGGAGGGACAACGTAACTTCTATTGCAAACGAATGTGAGTCTGCAAATGCGGATCAATGATTATGTATAGGGGCTTAAAAGCCAAACTTTGGAGAAATTATTAATAGTCTATGCAATTGTCCTTTATTTAACGTTCATAGTGTCACTTATACACATACTGTATAGTCAGCACAATAATGTATTTACTTAAAAGTCTTATACAAGTTACAACAATAAACCAACTATATCAATTATCAACCAAGACAATTATCTGATATCAAAGCTCTGATGAGAAACATAAAGAATAAGGAAATCCTTTTTTTTTTTTAAGTTTGAGTGATTTTCGAAATTAACATTAAAAGAAAATGATTTTCTAGATGCTTTTTTCAATGCAGTTACCATACACTTAATTATCAGTAGAGATAAATAAATTACAAAGTGATATTTCAATTTTCTTGCACTTAGTCGTAACTTGTGTTAGTGAACTGCTATTGTGTTTATGTTTTTCTCTGCTCGGAATAGGTGCTTCACTGACCTCAATTCATAACATTATTTTTTTTAAATTTTGATAAAATGAGACCTTATTTCGAAACTTAGGTTTCGATATCCACATGTATGTTGGGTTTTTTTAGGTTTTTGCGACGTATTATTTAATGAGGAAACGACACTAGCTTGTATTTGGTTCCACTATTGTCAAACATTACAATAACTTCTTTTGTTTCATCTGTGTTTCAAGATCATCATTCAGTGTATATAAAGTGCGAATCCAGCTAGTTAATTTTTACTGTTATATGCGGGTATGTCTATTGTAGAATAAAGGATCATGGGAAAACTGTATTTGTTTATGTTTTGAAAATATCAAGTTAAGTGATTTGAAGATAAGTTTTAACATATTTTCATTGTGATACGTCTTTATAATTTACAAACATAGATTAAAGTTCAAATAAGTGTTATAAAAGCATCATAATATAGCATATCGATTATTGAAAGCGATCCATTTTAAGTATAGATGCGATGAATTATCACTGTTAGTGCAGTCATTATTAATGTAGAATTTTCAAAGATGCGAGGAATTTTTATTGTAGAATTATGTGATAAATGCACTTGCAACAAACGAAAAAACTTAGTTGATGACTTTAGGATTTATGAAACATGTATTTTCAAATTGAAATACAAACTCCTCATTCATTCTTCATCAAATATATAGCTTTTCAAACTTGTAACAAAAGCGATTCTCAAAATGAAAAATTCTAGATCCGCGAATGGATACTACCGCAGAGGTAAAACCATACACATTTGGGTTATTGTACACGAAATGCATGCTACGATTCATTTTTGTTGATTTTAGACCCTTTGGAACTCTTTGTGTGCTCTTTCAGCAACTAGGCAAAATTTCCCCAAACTAGATACACGGTTAGATTCAGCATGTAAACGAATCCCAAATATCTATATTTAAGGACTTTTGTCTATAAATTTGGACCCCACTAAATTGAAAAGGGGACCAAAATATAAAAAAAATGCATGCATCGGATACATTTGTTATTGAAGGCATGACTGTAACAATAGGACTAATATACAAAAATATCTTATTCTGGGGGTCTCATTGGGGGTTCTAATCCCGGATCCCGCTTACTGTTTTGACAGATTCCCGTTTTCCGCTTATTGTTTTGTCAGATTCCCGTATCCCGCTTATACTGTGCAGTTCTCATTTTTTGTAATTATCCGTGTCCCGCTAGACTTCATTTCTCGTTTTTCACGACACAACCATTTGACCTTCACCTGTCACGCTTGCAAAAAATCGGCAATCCGGCGTCACGCTTATACCCAAATGCGACCCACTATTTTACTCTATTCTGACTCATATTAGGCCCATTATAAATAATATATATATTAAAAAAGTAGCGTGGATTTTTTATCCCGTCTCGTTTCGTTTTTGAGCCATATATAGATGTCGTATGTGACAATGAGACAACTCTCCATCCGAGTCACAATTTATAAAAGTAGACCATTATACGTCAAAATACGGTCTTCTACATGGAGTCTTGGCTCACACCGAACAGCAAGTTATAAAGGGCTCCAGTGTAAAACCTTTTAAACGGGAAAACAAAGGTTCAATCTATATCAAGATGTACGTAATTAGTGATGAAGTGTCATGGAAATGGATAAAAAAGTAAGGATAAAGATCCCTATACGCTTTATAAGAAACTTAATGGAATACATTTGAAATAAATGTTATTTCTATTTAATATATTAGAGTGTTTTAAAACCAAACTTTCCTCCGTAAGTTAAATTTTATCAAATCTTTCTCTTACTTTATCTATTGTTTGAGCAAGTCGGCTAAATTAAGGCTTTACAGCTAATTTCCTAATGCATGTAAAGCAAAACTTTGGTTGGCTTGCTTGCTTTGTTTGTTTAATTGTTTATACAAACTTTGTAAATAAGATTGACATTTTTAAACAATATGAATAAGCATACTTTAACCTGTATTTTTAATATTTGAATTACATTGGGTGTTATCATAATGATTATCCAATAAAAGAAAAGCAAGCAAGTCAACTAAAGTCTTGCTCTACATGCTTAAAGAAATGAGCTGTAATAGATAACTAAAAAAAAATTATACAGTGAAAATGCACCGCATATACAACACTAATGATTCGCTCCACAGTGAAAATGAAAGAATAGTATCTTTATTAGACAGTAAACATGACTAGCATTACGAAATCATCATAGTGGAATTTAGTTAAATATGAAGAAACTGAATGACAAAACATATTCTACGTTATACAACTTTATTAATTGTATTAAAATGAATACTTTTTACTGCAACAACATCTCACCTGTTAGTTATAAAGCACCTGCACGATCTGTTCGTGAAAAGTCATAAATATTCACCTATTTTGGTATATATTTCACAGCTGGATGGCTTTAGGCGCGATAAAACCCCACTGCATCTCTTACTTTGTTTTATTAGTATTATGTATTTCTGAACATATACATTTTAACTAATTTTCATCATTTTCTTCAAAAATTAAAAAAAGTTCGTCTGTTTATTTATCATTCTACATTAGACATTTATGACATATACAGTAAAAATGATATTTTAGGATCCGCACTTTACATACACTGATCATTGTCGTTTGCGTTACCATGCATTTAATTATCTACAGCATATACTGGTTCTATATTATCAATAGAGAATATTCTATCGCAGAAAAATACCATTCACTGTGAAAATTTTATACATAATGTGAAACGGCATTTAGAGCTAGTATAGGGAACTATTAATCTGTTTCAACTCTAATGGCTTTCAATTCCGACATTAATTGACTTTTGCTGGATAGAGTAATATTTTTTAGACTCCTTCTCTTTTTGTATAGTCGATCGAATTGGATTCCTTATGAAATTTTGTTTAACAATAATCTTACATTTTTTCTTCTTTTTGTATCCATAACAGCATGAGAATACATTAAACTATTTTCGGATAATGACACTCCGTAAATTGTATGGACACCATCACGAATTGGTTGATCCATACAATCGGTCTTAACTAATTAATGACATTTTCACCATTTCTTAGATTATTGTTTACCATTTACGTCGTCTGGTCTTTTAAGTACCTATTCCCGAATATGACTGTTTTGTTGAGTATGAACTCGCATTGCTATAAGCCGAGTCACTTTTTTTTTATCCAACATGCATGTATTTGGTTATGATGTTGTTTTTGTAATTGTTATCGGATATTGTTAAATGTCTAATCGTTTGCAGTTGTAATTCTATTTTTGTGTTTTCAATTCGTAGGTTAAAAAAAAGATAATTAATCACCCAAATCATTTTAAGATTTTAGTTTAAAGCGACTTAACGTACACGATTTATTTGTGTAACGGTTTGATTCATAAGAAATACCGGCATCGCTAGATAAAACAATTAATTATCAAATTACTTACACAATTCTCTATTAATATTCTTGTTATTAAAATAAAAACATCAAATACGATCATTTCAAACCTAATCTGGAACTACATTTTGTATATCAATTACTTTAAGAAATATACCTGTGACGTCACTTTTTGTGGCGACGATCTAGTCGCGTGATAGACAATGCGTGGTTATGTTGTGCTGCTTTTGTGAACTGCTCTAGGTTGTTTTACATGTTTGTTTTTATTCTATGGTTAGTCAGCACTTCGATGTTGACATGAATGTCAATTGTATTGTCATTTTTTTTATAAATTTACTGATTGCAAAAGTATGAATTATGGATTTTCTTATCCAAGGCAAGGATGACTTTAGCTGTATTTGGCACAAGTTTTTTGAATTTTAGGTCATCAGATGCAATTCTTTTCATTAACTTTATTTATTTTTTGATTTTCGACTATTTTAATCTAAGCGTCACTGATGAGTCTTCTGTAAATGAAACGCGCGTCTGGCGTATACAATTATAAGCCTGGTACCTTTGATAACTTTTAGCATGTCGAAATGCATTATTGTATTGTTTCTTTGTGCATTTCTCTGTCCTAAATGTTCTTGCATTTCTTTGTACTGTAGTCCTGTCATGCACTGTTGTCATTTTGGCGTTATATCTAACATTGTCATAAAAGCGAGAGTTTTGGCTAACCACAAAACAATGTTCACCATCCCCCATTTTTACTTAAAATGTCATGTACTAAGTCAGAAAAATTCAGTTTTTATCTAATATTTCGTTTCTGTGTAATTTACATTGTCGTTTGGTTTCCGTGTTGCATTTTAGTTTTTTGTTATTTCGTTCTTTTCCTTTTATTCCCAATGTGTTTCACCTTGTTTTAGTTTGTAAACCGGATTTGTTTTCCCTCAATCGATTTATAATTTTCGAACAGCGGTATACTACTGTTTCTTTTATATAACGAATTGAATAGCGACAGTTTATCAAATTGTCTATTGACGAGTGAACTATTTTTGGTACTGTGTAGATATGTGGTTTATACTTTTCGAATTAAGTAAGATATAAACATATGACGTGTAGGTTCCAAGGAAGTGGAGGATATTGTTTTGAATGTAAGTATTGATTTCAGCATTTATCGACATGAAATTATAACTTTTATATCTTGAACGTGTTTATCAACACACAGGAATGCATTGTAGATAACTGTGTTTGTGTGTACGAAAATAAGTGTATGTGTTTCTATAATAAAACAGACGTGGATCGATTGACAACAAACCAGTTATCGGCAAGATTATAATTTACTTGGATATATGCACATGTATCTTATGAATATATATTTATATATAAAGAAAGGCAAACAAGCACATTAAACCAATATGATATGTAACAGGTAAGACTAAGATATTTGCTATCAATCATGATACTTAATGTATACTCTCGAGTTCAAATATGGTGAATGTCTCAAAACGTTTATTATCGATTTAAACCATTTAATGTCATGACTATAATAATGAATTATTTGAACAATAAATCATATGCTTGCTGTGAGATATCGTCAACAAGGTATTCTACACACGTTTTATTTCATTAATAATTTTTTTCTATTTATAATTTTCTCATTGTAACATCGAACATGATATCAATTTTGTTCATACTATTGCTTATGATCATTCAGGAACTCAAAAACAAACCTCTACTATCTGTTTTTTTTTTTCTAAGTCTCATTTTAAGATTTTAAAACAACTAATTCATACTCCATTGCTATCTATGTTAACTTTGGTAATTTCAAGCATTAATGGCCACTTGGTTCTAAGTTTAAATAAAGTGGCAGTCATGTTATAGATGATTGATTATAAAGTTGGTTTATTAAAGAATAGAAGCCCGCGGAACAACTCTTCTCCCGCTGTCCCATACTAGTTTAGATCAATTAGATTTTGCTATATCGCTTGCCATGTTTGCGATTTATAACACCGTTACTTCATTCCAATGCGTTCAAATGACACTGCAAACAAAATTGGCAGATTTTCTATTTTGTCAAAAACTCTCTATTATAAACCAGAACTATTCCAAATGCCGTTGAATGATCATCTGAAATTGGTTGCGGTATGTTGACATGTGACTGTCAAGTTTCGATTTTTTTTTAGATGTACTGCCTCACCAACGAAAAAATGACCAATAATTCCGTATATGTATGTACAAAATAAAAAGGAAAGAGTTTACAGGAATACAAAGTGTGTAACATGTACATGCGTTTTAATATTGCATTATGATAAAAAGTACTGTGGATTCTTTTATTTTCGTGGATTGCCTTAAACATGCATTTTCGTGGATATTTGATTTCGTGGTTTTGCCAATCTCTGTGTACAAAGCCTTCTGACAATATGTTTTTCGTTGAACATTTGAACTCGTGGTTCACCTAACCCACGCAACCCACGAACATTGATATCCGACGAATACTAATGAATCCACAGTGTTATTTAACATATTAAAATCAGTATATAAAGTTAAATTTCATGAACGTTTGACTACCGGATGCTAAATGATCCGTGGCAAATATTTTCTATTTATTTTGGTATAGTTAAGCTTTGTATCAAAATTGTAAAGACTGTTAAGGAAAACATGTTCAGTTTCAATTGAAAACAAGTTTATGTTGATACATTACAAGGTATGCCTTCTATTGATTGTCACTTATCGTACTGATATGTCACATGGTTGCAAGATGAAAAATCAAATGTTTAGAGTCAATGACTAAAAAAAGACTGAAATTTGTGGCGACACAACTTGAATCATCCTAAGCATTCAGGGTTTCCGCTGGCGGTCGCCATTTTCGCAATTTGGGAAAAAATAATAATTGTGGCGATTTAAATTCTTCATTTGCGAAAGAATTTGGCGAAAGAAGTATACAAAACGTTTTATTTTCAGCCATCTGTTTTTTTAATTTTTTCGGGTTTCTCTGACTATACCGATCAGACAATACTCGGAATTCACCTTGAACTCGTTAAGATTTTGACAGAAAATCAATAATCTCATAGCTATCGACATCAAAGGACTAAATAATACAGTTGTTGATTGCATGATATGAAAGTTGTTGATTGCATGATATGAAAGTTGTTGATTGTATGATATGACATAATGATATGGTTAAATGGCTTCTGTCACATGTCACAAAAGGGATTTATCAACCACTTTGCGACGCACGTTTTTAAGGCAAAAATTTTACGCTTCATCTCCTTCTTTTAATGATAGTCCAGAAAATAAAATAAATTGTTGTTATGACGAAAAATATCCAAACCCAAGAAAGGTCTCTAATTGAAAACTTTATCATTTTACTTTCATATAGATCATTGATTTGAGTGGGTACTTCAAAGTCGTTTCAGTGACACACGTTTTTCAAGCATCTATAGTTTCACTTATCTACGATGGTCTAGAAAAGAAAACTGTCGTTATGAAGAAATCTATTCAAAAGGTGGGCATGAGTGTAACCCTGCAATGTAATGACTTCACCTTACACGTAGGATCAATTCCAAGTGATAAGATGCTTCGTTTTAATGTAAAAACCACTTCTTTTTTAGGGGGGGGGGGGGGGGGGGGGGGGGTGAAAAAAGAAGGAAAATTTTAAAAGAAAATTTTATATATGTGTGTTTCTTGGCGAAGAAAATAATAGGTGGCGAAAAATATATTGTTTTGGCGAAGAGGTGAAGAAAAAAATAATTGACCCAGGGAAAATAGTATACCGCTGTTCAAAATTCATAAATCCATGGAGAAAAACAAAATCAGGGTAGCAAATTAAAACCGAGGGAGACGCATTTAATGTAAGAGGAGAACAACGACACAACGCTGAAATGTAACACACAAAGAAACGTACCAAGCAGCAGAAACAATCCCACGAGAATAACAAATATAACATCAATACCAAATCCATGAATTTGGGATAGATAAGTACCGTAACACGTCTTATCGCAATGTGAGTTTACACTCAAAAATAAGAGAAAACAAACGACGAAAGGTTAGAATGTAACACACACAGAAACGAACAATTATATAACAATGACCATATTCCTGACTTGGTACAGGACATTGTAAAAGGAAACATGGTTGAACCTGATTTTATGGCATGCCAAACCTCGCACTTTAATGGCAATATTAAGTATAACATTGAAATGACAACATAATATCCTTGCTAAGAATAATTCTGAAAGTGGTCGGTTAGAAATGTTTCTGCTTTTGTTCTCCTCATTTTTATGTAGTTATCATAGTGTAAATGAAAAAAAGATACCTCAGATATCAAATATAAACGACAACCTAATAAAAATCATTGCCGTCAATTTTTTACAGCAAAGCGTAAAAGTACATATTTATAAAATGATGATGTATGGATGATGCAGTCAAAGTTTTACTGCAATTTATTACGTGCCTTTGAACAATTTCTAACTGAAACTGCTAATTTAAATTCAATAATGTATACAATATATGTGTTTTTGGGTTGTACATTATAAGTAGTACTTCTCCAGTACAAATAGAAGTAATATGAGTAGAAGTGAAATAAAATAAAATAAAACAGTGAATATTGTTGATTTCAAATATGCAATTGAAGAATAAGAGTTTCATGCTCTTAACCACCAAATTATATAAAATTATGAAGGACAATTTTGGAGTTTCTTTTAAATTAGACCTTTTATCAGTAATTTCTTGCAAGGGTTGTCAAAAGGAAATGGTGCATAACAAATCATCACAGAGCAACTTGCATCAATGTAACTTGCATATAGATAAATACTATGTATTGCCTATGCTGCAGTGTTAACAAATTAAGCAATTATATGGTATGGTCATCGTACTGACAAAGGAATACGACTTTAATATAGACATTCCTCTCTTTACATTTGAGATACACCTACCAGTATTTATAGTGTGGCTCTTTGTGCGAGAGTTTCTAGCTGCATTGAAGAGCCATTGGTGGCATTCGGCTGTTGTCTACTCTAAGTATGCATTATTGAAAATCAAGATGGAAGCAAGCGGTAGTCAGGCCTCTGCTGAAAATGACTGGTCTTGAACTAATTTACTCAAATTATGTTATAGATAATGCATATTTTAAGGTTTTTCTTGTCGTAGAACACACCGAGGGGTGTAAAGATTGATCAAATGAAAGACCGACCGTAGGGAAGTCTTTCTTTGAGCAATCCTGACACCCCCAGTTGTGTTCTACGACATGAAAAACATTAAAATATGCATTATCTGACTTATATACCGTCAAAAAAATATATTTTTTTATAATGATTTGCAAAATTTAGTATCCTATTTTACCGACAACACTAAAGTGGGGTATTCCTTTCTTATGCTTTCAGGTTTTAATACGCCCTACGTCTCATTTAGAATGTGAAATAAAACTCACTTATAAATCTAGATATAAACCTACACAATAAAAAGTGTAACTGCATGAAGTAAGACACAAATGTATTGTTACCATCCGATAACGGTGTATGACAAATACAAGACACATTGTTAGTAATTTATTGTACCACTTAGTTTATGGAAAAGGGGAGGGGTATGGGTTTTTTTTTCTATTTGTAATGTCATTTCTATCGCGGAAAAGTGTTTTTTTTTTAACAAATTGTATTGAATCGAATGAAAAATTCAGAAAGATTATCTTTTGAATAGCAATACTAGTACATTTTATTAACAGATAATCATGATATAATTACATTCCCTCCGCATGTACCCGACCCTTTTCTGAGTTACGTTAATGTTATTCAATAGAATATAAGATTATCTTACTAGTTGATCATTTGATAGAGTAAAAGGTAAACATAAATATAGAAAAGTTAAGAACTGACAGAAAGACGAATATAAATACATGTAGGTCACCGTATGATTTCTTTTTCAGCGTTTATCGTCCTGAACATGCATAAAATATGTGCCACTGGACGTTAAGCAAGCAACCAAAAATCAAACAACCTATTCAGTGTGACTCAATCAGGTTTTTAAAATCTAACACACGAATATGTTACATCTGGCACATATACGATAATGTTTCTTTATTGAATTTCATGCGTTATTTGTTTCTAAAATTAAAATGCGGGCAATGAAGGTAAATTTTACATCTATCATTGATTGAACTTTTAAATACAAATTTCCCAATCGGCAACAAAAAACTATCAGACGAATAAAATTTTGAAGTAAATTATAAACTGCATTTTTATCAAGAAAATAATGACCTCACACAGGTCATTATTTTATGCCTTTGATCATATTTCATTGAAAAATGGTATCGTCTGGGTTGATTCTGAAAAAGAATGACTTGTCGTTCTGAAAGAAAATAACTCCATATAGGTATATAAAGACAAGTAAGCAACTTGTCTTTCCTGTCTAAATTAATTGAAAAATGTGAGCTATATAGACTGAATGAACACGTGAAAGATCATGATCTCCTTCCTTCAAACCAATCTGCGTATCGTCAATTCCATTCGTGCGAATCGGCCCTTCTACGACTTGTTCATGACATACTCGATGGGATGGAGCATCAAGAAGTCACCGCTATGATCGCCGTTGATTTAAGTGCAGCATATGATACTGTAGATCATAGTATTTTGATAAAAGTACTCAAATATCATAACGGTGTAAATGGAACCGCAATTAAATGGATCGATTCCTATTTGAGACTTCGAAGATGTCGTGTAAATGTCAGCTCTACAACATCATCAGAGCGACAACGTGAGTGAAGCGTACCACAGGGAAGTTGCTTAGGTCCCTGGCTTTATTTTGTCTACGCCGGAACTCTATTCGACATTATTCCACCATCTATTACTGTGTACGGATTTGCCGACGACCATACTGCTAATAAACGTTTCGTGCCAACATTAACGAATGAGATGGATGCAATTCGTGACCTACAGGACTGCTCTGTTCATATAAACACCTGGATAAACAGTAACAGACTAAAATTGAACAATGCGAAAACAGAGTGTATTCTCTTTGTCAGTGGACACCAACTCTGTAGATGTCAAACTAAAGAAATAATCATTTGTGGAGATGTTATAAAATCAAAAACATATATACGGTACTTATGAGCTTTTCTGGAAGAGATTGTAAACTTCAAAGACCATTTCACTAAAAAAATGTAAGACAGCAATGATGAGCTACCACAAAATAAAGTGCATAATATCCTATCTATCGAAAGAAGCAACTGAAATTTTGGTCTTATCTTTGGTTATATCACATTAGATTATTGCAATGTTATACTTTTTCGAATTTCACAAACTGATTTATATAAATTGCAACGTATACAGAATATGCGTGCCAAACTTGTGTTTAACCGTTCTAAGTATGATAGTGCCAATCAGGCATTGTTTGACTTACACTGGCTACAGATCAAAGCCAGAATTACATTTAAAATCTTAATATATATGGAAAACTGTCATGTAGTTAATGCACCGTCATATTTGATCAATTTGTTAAATCCTTAAGCGATGAAACGTGTATTAAGGTCGTCAGAGTCATCTATTGGTTGTTATGCAGTCCCATATAAAAAAAGAATACTTTTTCAGATAGAAGCTTTAGTACTATTGGGCTAAGATTGTGGAATGAACTAGGTACAAATGTAAGAAACTCTGAACTTTGGATACTTTCAAATGTCGGTTGAAAACATTGTATTTTGAAAATTATTTTGAACTTTTCTGACTTTTTTCTTGTGTATCACAGTATATATTTTCAATTTTTGGTATAGTACATACATATTGTATTTTTGTATAGTATTTTTGTATTTTATATGCCATTTATGTACAACGCCATTGAATACATATTGTATATGTAGAAATAGGCGTTAAATTACGTTTTCATGTTTCATGTTTCATTCTAAATAATTAGAATGTTCTTATCCCAGGCAGAAAACCTAGCCGTTTAAGGCACAACTTTTTGGAACTTTTGGTCCTGAATGCTCCTCAACTTTGCACTTGTTTTGTTTTTTAAACTTTTTTCATCTGAGCGTCACTGGTTAGTTTTGTGTGGACAAAACGCGCGTCTGGCGTATTAAATTTTAAACCTGGTACCTTTTGTTAGCTACTTATCGTGTGTTTCACTGTCCAATATGATATCCCATTTATTTGTTTTGTAGTCCTGTAATGTAATGTTGTCATTTCAATGTTATATTTGACATTGCAATAAAAGCGGGAGGTTGGGCACGCTATAAAAGCAGGTTCGACGCACCATTTGTTTTCTTAATTTGTCGTGTGCCAAGTTAAGGTGGCAAATTTGAAACGAAGAAAAACTATCTAAGTAAGTTCAAGTATAAAAATTTTTTTTTTGAGAATTCTTAGTACCATAAAATGTATTGCACGGAAGGAATTGAAACATTCTCTATTACCTGAAAACAAAAACAGTCGTTTTAGTGCTCTCCCTAGTTTTCCGTGTTGCAATTCTAAGGCTTCGTATGCGAATTTCTGGATAAAAAACTACTTAAGACGACTTCCGAATGTATCATTTATATAGAACTAAATTCTTATCATGGAAATTAACCAAATACCAGCTTCAATCTTAAAATTAATTGATTTAAAACTAGTTTTTAATCAAAATACAAAGTGTTGCTCGATTTTTTGTCTCAAGGGGTAGAGGCATTTAATAAAATCATATAAACTTGTCTTTATCTGAAACCTCTTAATTTAAACACATCTACTATATTATGATAACACATAACAAACTTAATCTTGTTTGTTTTTTAGTCTAATAAGACATGTGCTTTTGATTTCATTAAAAGTTAAAAAAAACTACTAAACTATTTTGTTTAAAAGCTAGAAAATTATTCCTTTTCCTTTTCAGTCACTATCATGGTTAAAAGACAATATTTCTCTTCTTGTTTGCATTTGGGGACGGTCAGATTTATGTCAGAAAGAATAACATAGGAAATGTGGTATCGGAAAATAACAAAGAGGTTTTGGAAAACTAGCTTTCACGGTATTCTTGTTTACATTGTATGAGTGCACCAAAATGTATTGGACAAATAACAGAAAAAGAAAACAAAAACAAAAAATCTGATGTATTCCTATTGATGCAACAAAATTAGCGAAGTCATACTATTTAGATGTGTAGCTAGCTATAAGCATAAACACCAGGTTTAATTCACCATTAATCTTTTCTGCACCAGGTCATGAATATGACAGTCGTTTACCAATCATTTAATGTGTTTGTCTTCTGATTTTAATATTTGATATGGGTCTTTCTGTTTTGAAATTTCGTTGGAGTTCAGTATTTTTAGATCTTTTGTTTAATAGTGTGAGTGGTCCATTGATGCTAAGGGTGTGTTAAGTTATGCTTGCTTAATATCATTTGTTTACCTACTGAAGCTAACTAATGACTAGCTATAACTTATATTTTTTTGTGTTTCCTATACTATTTTCATTATATGAATGAGCTTTAGCAGATCGAAGCAATCAACAAAATGATTTATTTTTGTTTCTCTTTCGATGTTTAAATTCTTTTTCTTTTATTCTTTAAAATGTCAAGTGTATGCGTAACCCATCTCTTGTTTTAAAAATGATTTAATTGGAAGTCGCATGAATACGGATAACATGAGGTCGAACTATTGCCTTACAAATGAATAATTCATCAGCGATGTTTCTTAGCTTATTTTGACAACATTAATCAAACTAAAAGCGGATAAATATTTCTCCATAATTATACTTTTATAAATGATGGAACCAAGTCAGAAGCCTGTAGTTCAGTGGTTGTCGTTGGTCCATGTATGCCATAATTGTTTTATTTAATTAATTTGATATAAAATAGTCAGTCAGTTTTCCAAATTGGATTATTTCGTATATTACATGTTGAAAGGGGGGGGCTTGATTGCCTAGTTGCAGGCCGTACGGTTGGCTATTTTTTTTCTATTTCGGCTGACATCCACAAACTTAAGCTTAACCAGAATCTGTAGTTCATCGTTAGTTAGTAAGCTACGATTTTGCTATTCTATTTTGTTTCAAGTAAATATAAAACTAGAATATGGAAATGCTATTTCTATACAAGCATTCAGTTTGGATCTAATATGTCATTTGTATGTCAAAATAAGCTCAAAAACATAGCAGACTTGAAGGTAACTAATTGGACATTCTTCATCCTGTACAGATTTTTTCGAGTTGATGCATTGTTAATAGTTTTTTTAAAGAACCGTAACGTGTTTTTTTTTGGGATATACGATTTAGTATGTTTAAAATCACATAATGTTATAATAACAACTTGAGTCATTTCGTTGAACATCAACTTGACAGCTAACGCCCCATATTTATGAATCAAGAATTATAAAACTTTGATTTTTTTTTAAATACTAGGGCTAATCTCCATCAGGAAAATATTACTTTTGCTGTTTTGGCAAACTATTTAAGGATTTTAGTTCCTGAATGACCTTTAACTTCGTATTTTTTTTTGACTTTTTAAATATTTTTATTCGAGCGTCACTTGTGAGTATTTTGTAGATGTAACGCACGTCTGGGGCAAATACAAAATTTCAACCAGGGTATCTATGATGAGTTTATTTTAACAATGATATAACATGTGTTAGATTCAAATGCTATTAGAAATCAACCAAAATATCACTAACTAGAACATACACTTCATTTGGTGGATAGTTATATCATTGATAATCTTTAATACATTTAACCTCGTTGTTGTTTGTTTACACACTTATTACACAAATGACGTACACATGATAAACCATTCGACATGTAAACATATCTGTGATCATTGATAGAAAATTTGTCCAAGTACTATACATTTGTGGTATGTGTTTAATTTAAATTTAAAACTTTATTCAAACATTCTTTCACTAAAAGCACAAAAAAGTAAACTATCATTATGCAAAGACGATAACCCCTGTCAAAAGTGGTCGGATAGTTTCGACTTTGTTGACTTTTTTGTTGATCGTGTTTTGCTTATACTTTGTTCACTTAAAAGTTTCTATAGTATATGCAAAATTAAACGCAGATGATAATCAGAATGATTGTTTAAGGGTTATACCTCCTATGCAAGTCAAATTATAATTTCGGCTGTGTTGACCCATTTATAGTCATAGTTTTTATGTTCACAATAACCTCACAAACATTACAAAAGTATTTTCCACAATAACCAGATGGGTATAGTTTTGTTTAATTGTGTATTTTTTTTTTCTCGGTCAAATAATTGATTATTAATCTAAGAGGTATCATATCTTTCATTTTCATATGATGGTGTTGAGTTGGTAATGGTCTTGGTTCTTGGTTAAAAGAAGTGGTTCTACAGTCGTGGCCTTCATATCTCAACTTAGTAAAATTAAAGTCATATCTTCATGTTCTATGTTGACTTGATGTATATTTGGATCATTTATCATCAAACAAGAAAATATGCATGCGCCTTATAATATTATAAAACGTATACCATACATTAGCATTAACTATGATGAAAAATAAAATAAAAATTGTTGTACGGTTAAAGTGAAAAGTGTAGTTGGCATATGAATGCTTATTTTATTAAGGCATAGTATTGATACTGTTTGTATAATTATTTCCTTATATAGTGATAACATTTATTGTGTAATATCCGCAATCGTATGAAGGTTCGGGTCATTAAATCGATGTTAAATTTCGATCAATGATCACACCTGACATTTTGAATAATCCTTTTTTTATGATTTTAATGAAAATATTTAATCATATTTTCTCTTCTCATTTTAAATTTTAGTATTGACATATTATCATACCCAAGAAAGTTAAAATGTAGAATGTATTCTCCCTCTTAAAGGAACACTCATAATATATAACAAATCTTCAAAATAATTAGAAAAGTGCGAGACATACTATATTTCATAGATTACAGAAGCTAATTATTAATGAGACAAGCATCCAGTGTACAGGTATTGACAATAAAGCCCTTTTAAAGGGACACTAGATGTCAAATAAAAGTATTACATACTTAAACGTATATTCAAATACAATAAGTCTGAAATAAACAGAAATCAGATGCATGTACATGATATATTATATCAGACTTTAGTGTGTTTTAGTCCAGATGCCAAATGATAACATTCAGAGTTGTAATCCGATGATCACACAACCCGATTTAAACATCAACATAAATAGAACAACCTTAGCGACGTCGTTTTGTATCTAGGTCTATTCTATTTCATGTTATTGGTTAATTTATGTCAACACTCGTGATAACGTGATATCATGCGTACACTCAAACTGATATAATTTCGCTATGAAAATACGAGATAAAATTCGTAAATGAAAAGTTATAATATAAGTTATCTCGGGTTAACAAGTTTATTCTTAAAAAAAATAGTACAGTAATGAAATAGACAGAGAAACAGGTAATGGTTATTTAATTTATTGTTTAAATGTTTAAAAGGTGAAACATACAATATCTTAATCTCATCTCTTTCAGTAGTGAATTTTATGTTTATTTTTCAAACTGTTGGTTTTTCTATAAATCTGTTCTTCTAATTAGAATAATTTCACACTGTTTGAAAATATGTAAGATGTCTTTGTCTTTTTGTATTTATTAACAATTGTGTATTTTTTTGTACGCAAATGAGTCATTCAAACCAAAATGGTCATATCTTAATGACGATATATCTATATTTTATAATTCAACTTTGACATACAATGTTTTATTACCAGGATTACATTTAATTGAGATTAGATTAAATGGACCAGTCTAGAAGGGCAGAAAATTATAACCAAATTCAAACAGTAGGGATAGTAAATGATGTGACGAGTAGTGAAGAAGAAGAAGAAGAAGAAGAAGAAGAAGAAGAAGAAGAAGAAGAAGAAGAAGAAGAAGAAGAAGAAGAAGAAGAAGAAGAAGAAGAAGAAGAAGAAGAAGAAGAAGAAGAAGAAGAAGAAGAAGAAGAAGAAGAAGAAGAAGCTGACTCAGATGAGGATTTAGAAGAGATAAAAAGCGATGATGAAAACTTGGCTTCAAATCTGACATACATGTTTTATTTCTAGGTTAAAAAGTAATTGATGTTTAATGCAATGCAAAAATCTAGTGATAAAGCAACGTGTTACCCAACTCGAGCAGAATGTAGTGTAAAATATGATACGAGTAGTGAAGACGAAACCTACTCAAATGAGGATTTAGAAGAGATAAAAAACGATGATGAAAACTTGGCTTCTCCTTTCAATGAATCAAACATCGTTTTGGTATTTGACAAAAGGAAGCTCTATCTACAAAAGGAGCATCTGATAGCCGTGTCGCCTGTGTTTGAGACAATGTTTAGTTCGAAATTTCTTGAAGGATCGATGAAAGAAATACCTTTCCCTGACAAAAAGCACAGTCATTTTGTTCATTTTGTACGTTATTTATGTCCGGGATTTGCAGATGTACTAACAGGTAAATGCAAATATACTACCATGCTGCAACGTTATAGTGAATTTATTAGAAAACGTCTGTACCAAATCAGGAATATGACAGTTGTTATCCATTCGTTTGATGTGTTTGGACTTTTGGTTTTGCCTTTTGATTTTGAACTTTCCTTTTTGAATTTTTGTCTGAGTTCAGTATACGTATTTTTGTGTTTTTACTTTTGACCGCAAAAAGTTTCTGCTACTTAAATTTAAAACTAAAGTTTGCAGCTTAGGGGAAGATTTGGAAAACCTAAAAGTGTTTTTAATCAATAAGAATTGCACATGTATTTATCAACTATGACAATTGACATTTATAAAAAAAATCAACTCATCCAATCAAATGTGTAACACAAATAAAAAAATATTACCCTAACAAAATAGGATTTTTCATAGTTTTGTTTACTACAGCAATGAAATTAAATTAAAAAAGAAAAAAAATTGCTCGAAAAAAAAACATTATTATTACAAATGTTGTTGTGCATGAATAAGCATAACAATTTAAAGGTGCACAATTTCTCATTACATACAATGTACATCATTTTTTCAAATACACACCATAAGAACAAAGTTCATACCTAATAGTTAGCTATAGATTATCATAACTGATATCTTTATATTTCTTAAAAGATATAACAAAATAAAACAATTAACTACATTCATGTTTTTAAGAAAAGTCATTATTATATTCAATGCAAATCCTATATAAGTTATGTTTTTGCATATTTTGGATTGTTTCAGAAGCCACTGTTCATCATATGCTTCCTTTAGCCGAGGAATATCAAACGAAAGATTTAAAGGAAAGAATTGAAAAGTTCCTTATAAAGGGTGTTTTGTCTAAGTCAGATTCGATCACATCAGTACAAATTATCATCAAAATTCTTGAAGCGGAAAAGTACAATTTAAATGGATACCTGACTGGATGCATTGATGTAGCATCTCGGAAACAAATTCAAAGCTTGAAAAAATGTTCGAAATTTGAAGAGATTTCTCAAAATACACAACTTAAAATCGCCTTTAAACGGATGGACGATATCGATAACATTTACGACAATGCAATTAGAGATAGGCCAAAGACACAAGATGGACAGTCAATTCGGAAATTAAAAAAAAAACAATTTTCAATGAAAGATCTTGGCACATACATGCAAAATAACTAATTGTTGTGTCCGATCTTAGTGAATTTAAACAATGATTAAACACTTTAATTAATTTATATTGGAACACGTTACCACCCTTTACTATAGAGAGTAATGGTGTAGTTAGTTTTACATATAACGACAATTGTATTTATTAACTAATTGACGTTTTTGAAAGAATATGTGCAAAACAGAACATCGAATATTAATCCATATTTTTTTATATAAACGACCGCATACATATATTGACATTTATCTACAATTGTTTACAGTAAACCTCTCAGTAAGTACAATACTAGATGGTCAAATTAAGATATCTTAGGTATTAAAAAAAACGTCAAAACAAAATATACATGTATCATGGACATGGATTAACTTTGCAAAATTTTCAGTCACTTTTTCAATTTAGAAGTCGTAAGTCCTTGAACGTATTATCGGAAGGACATTTTGCATACCAAAACTAAAACAACACACAGAACAACCATAATATACATGTAAATTGTAAATCAATAAATACTGTATATCACTTAGGGCTGCGATACAATATCAATCTTGACAGTACGGAGTGACAACGTTACTTCTATTGCAAACAACTGAAAGTCTGCAAATGCGGATCAATGATTGTGAATAGGGGCTTTAAAAGTCAACGTTTGGGGAAATTATTGATAGTCTAATATGCAATTGTTCTTTATTTAACGTTCATATGGTCACTTATACACATACTGAATAGTAAGCACAATCATGCATTAACTTAAATTTTACGGACGCCATCACGAGTTGGTTGACCGTTATGGAATAACCGTTTCACAAATGATATCGGATATGTTCCTTACGTCGTAACTACAATCCCCTTCCCTTTCATGAATTTGACCTACCGAATTAGACTATTTACCGGATTTGTAATCACATTAGCAACACGACAGGTGCCGCATGTGGAGCAGGATCTGCTTACCCTTCCGGAGCACCTGAGATCACCCCTAGTTTTTGGTGGGGTTCGTGTTGTTTATTCTTTAGTTTTCTATGTTGTGTCATGTGTACTATTGTTTTTCTGTTTGTCTTTTTCATTTTTAGCCATGGCGTTGTCAGTTTGTTTTAGATTTACGAGTTTGACTGTCCCTTTGGTATCTTTCGTCCCTCTTTTAACAGTCTTATACAAAGTACCAAATGTACAACAACAAACACACCATATCCAATTTCAACCAGGACATTAATTTGATATTAACACTCTGATGAGAAACATAAAGAATAAAGGGGTCAGTTTTTTTTAAGTTTAAGTGATATTCGAAAGTAACATTAAAGGAAAATGATTTTTTAGATGCTTTCTTTTCAGACTTTATATCTTTACGAAGCATTATTATCATTTTCTTGCACTTAGTCGTAACCTGTGTTAGTGATTTGCTAGTGTGTTTAGGTTTTCCTCTGCTCGGAGTAAGTGCTTCACTGACCTCAATTCAAAGCAAAATTTTCATAAAATGAGACCTTATTTCGAAACTAAGGTTCCTATACTGTCATGTATGTTTACTCTTTGTAGGTCTTTGCGAAGTATATTTAAATAATTACATTCGATGTATGTTTCATTGTAATACTTTATTCTGATTGGCTAACTGCACATCACTTGTTATTTCTTCAGCAATTGCATTACTCAATAAAACTTTTCATTCATGATAACACGTGTTCCCACAATAAAGTGCACAGGTGAATTAAGTAAAAAAAGTGATAAAATTCGTGTTTTCCTGATCATAGCTAAAAAATGTAATTATAAGTATTGAATGCTTCTTTTTGTAACTTCAAAGGGTTGTAAAAGCGTTGACCGTGCGAACATTTTTAGAATGAAGCGCTTTCGCGCTTCATTCAAAATGTACTTCTGTCAATGCTTTTTCATCCCAATGAAGTTTCAAAAAAAGCATTCAATTCTTAAATGAGGAAGCGGCACTATAATAAAACATGATTACTACTATTGTTTCATCTGTTTTTCAAAATCATGATTGTCGTTTTCGTTACCTTACATTTGATGATCAACCGTATATACTGGTTCTATTTTCTAAATTATCAGTAGAGAAAGTTTTATCGCAGAAAAAAAAACATTCACTGTGAATTTTTATTAAACATGTAACACTCAGAAACGTGTCCTTGCCTCCAAACGTGTCCGATTCCCTCAAACGTGTCCACATTGACGTCACTGAACTCCAAAACAAGTCTAGTTAAAATCATCGCCAAAGCGTGTGATTGTAAAAAACACCAAAACGTGTCCATTTCTCAACTAACCCTCAAACGTGTCCTATCACAAAAAACGTGTCCATATCAAGCGTTATTTGGTTATTGCAATTTCATTAAGGTATACTGATTTTATCGTTTCATTAAAAATAAAGATAAGGTACGTGTTTTAACCGGCCGAAAAACTGGGTAAAAGTGAGGGCGTCATTTCGGCTATGTCGTATGTATATTGTAGCAAAACTGTTTAGTTAAACTGCACATTTAACGGGTTGAAGTGTCCCTTTCTCTGCACATTAACATTTGTATGTTACTTCTAAATATTGTGAAACACCGGCAACTGTATAATCAACAGTTTAAAGTAAATTCATACAGTACAAATGTAAAACATTAAAAACTTGTAACTTATGCTCTCTCCAAATATGCATGAAATACTGGCAACTGGACAATACGCGATCAACAGTTAAAAGTTAATTAAACAGTGTAGAGCAGTAAATTTATTAAAACATGTATTTTTTCTCTAAATATGCATGAATACTTGCAATTGGAAATATGCCATCCACAGTCTAAAGTTAATTTATACAGCAAACATAAAACCTTCTCGCTCAAATTTTGCATAGAGTACTTGCAATTGGACAATACCCTATCAACAGTCTAGAAAACGAATTTATACAGTCCAAATTAAATTTGCAATTACGGTAATCACTTATAACCGGCGTTGATTACATAACATTCATATTAATAAAAAGAATCCATAAAACCAATGCATGAACTATTTGGCACTGGAAGTAATGTCTCTTGATCGTGTGGCTTTAGTGATGCTGGAAACCTAACATTTATGAAACACCTGGATGATAAATTTGAGAATGAAAATGAGGAATGTGTCAAAGCGACAACAACCCGACCAAATAAAAAAACAACAGCAGAAGGTAACCAACAGGTCTTCAATGTAGCGAGAAATTGCCGCACCCGGAGGCGTCCTTCAGCTAGCCCCTAAACAAATATATACTAGTTCAGTGATAATGAACGCCATACTAATTTCCAAATTGTACACAAGAAACTAAAATTTAAATAATACAAGACTGACAAAGGCCAGAGGCTCCTGACTTGGGACAGGCGCAAAAATGCGGCGGGGTTAAACATGTTTGTGAAATCTCAACCCTCCCCCTATACCTCTAACCAATGTAGAAAAGTAAAAGCATAACAATACGCACATTAAAATTCAGTTCAAGAAAAGTCCGAGTCTGATGTCAGAAGATGTAACCAAAGAAAATAAACAAAATGACAATAATACATAAATAACAACAGACTACTAGCAGTTAACTGACATGCCAGCTCCAGACTTCAATTAAACTGACTGTAAGATTATGATTTCATCATATGAACATCAGGCACAATCTTTCCCGTAAGGGGTTTAGTATCGTACCATCATAACATATATGAGAAGAACATAACCCGTGTCATGCCAACAACTGTTTTTAGAATAAATGTGTTTAGTCCGACGCAAAGACCTTATCAGTGACTCAATATTAACGCAAAAATATGCAATCTTTGATGACTTGACAACAGTATCGTAATTATATCCATTCTTAATAAGTCTATTCAAAGGTTTTGTAAGTTTATGAGGTGAATACTGACACCTCTGGCTTTATAAAGAATATTTCCATAAAAAATTGGATGTGAAATATTTGAACGTATAAGAAGTCTGCATGTTGAGCTATATTTACGAATGATGTCTTTATACCGATGATAAAATATAGTAAATGTTTTGACTAGTTTGTGATATGGAAAACCCTGGTGTAATATTTTTTCAGTAATACATAAATTTCTGTCGTTAAAATCTAAAACATTGTTACATACACGATCGAATCGTACAAGTTGAGATATATAAACACCGTAAGATTGTGACAAGGGAACGTCACCATCTAAAAACGGATAAACGTACACAAATGAAATTCCTACATAGCTAGATAATACAATTAAGGTGGTGCCCAACACTTTCACTAGAATTAGTTTGGCTTGTTTAATTTTCATAAAATGTTGTCAAAGTATTTACTTTGACCCTTTAACAAAAATATTAAAATTTCAAAAATTTGAAACCAACAGTTTTGTCTAAAAACAAAAAAACACTGGTTGTATAGCAGTTTGACAAACCAAAATTTTGATCACTGAGAAGCTTCATATATCCTAACAAGACGACGTATTTAAAACGTTTAGCTGATTTTACACAGTTATCACCCTGTAGTGTAAGGTACCACCTTAATTATCAAATTACTACACAATTCTCTATTAATATTCTTATTATAAAAACATCGAATACGATAATCTCCAATCTAATCTTGAACTATATTTTGTATATCAATTATTTTAAGAAATAAAACTGTGACGTCACTTTTTGTGGCGACGACCTAGTCGCGTGATAGACAATGCGTGGTTTTATTGTGCTGTTTTTGTGTACTGCTATTGGTAGTTGTACATGTTTTTTTTTTAATTCTATGGTTAGTCAGCACTTCGGTCAATTGTTTTGTTAATTTTTTTGATAAATTAACTGATTGTATGAATTATTCTAAATACTAAGGATTTTCTTATCCCAGGCAATAATGACTTTAGCCGTATTTGGCACAACTTTTTGGAATGTTGAGTCATCAGATGCAATTACCTTAATTAACTTTATTTCTTTTTTTATATCCGATTATTTTGATCCAAGCGTCACTGATGAGTCCTCTGTAGACGAATCGTGCGTCTGGCGTATACAATTATAAGCCTGGTACATTTTGTGTACCTTTGATAACTTTTAGCATGTCGACATGCATTATTGTATTGTTTATTTGTGCATTTCTCTGTCCTAAATGTTCTTGCATTTTTTGTACTGTAGTCCTGTCATGCAATGTTGTCATTTTGGTGTTATATCTAACATAAGGAGAGTTTCGGCTAACCACAAAACTATGTTCACCATTCCCCATTTTTACTTAAAATGTCCTTACCAAGTCAGAACAAATGCAGTTTTATCTCATATTTCGTCTCTGTGTAATTTACATTGTCGTTTGGTTTTCGTGTTGCATTTTAGTGTTTCTGTTATTTCGTTCTTTTCCCTTTATTCCCAATATGTTTCACTCGGTTTAAGCTTGTAAACCGGATTTGTTTTCCCTCAATCGATTTATAACTTTCGAACAGCGGTATACTACTGTTTCTTTTATATAACGAATTGAATAGCGACGTGTGAACTATTTTGGTACTGTGTAAATATGTGGTTTATACTTTTCGAATTAATTAAGATATAAACATATGACGTGTAGGTTCCAAGGAAGTGGAATATATTGTTTTGAAGGTAAGTATTGATTTTAACATTTATCGATATGAAATTATAACTATTATATCTTTAACGTGTTTATCAACACAGGAATGCATTATTGTAAATGACTGTGTTTGTGTGTACGAAAATAAATGTATGTGTTTCTATAATAAAACAGACGTGAATCGATTGACAACGAACCAGTTATCGGCAAGATTATAAATTACTTGGATAAAAGCACATGTATCTTATGAATATATATTGATATGTCGGGAAAAGCAAACAAATGTATAACACTAATATGATATATAACAGGTAAGACTAAGATATTTGCTAGCAAAAATTATACTAAATGTATATATACTCGAGTTCAAATATAGGGACTGTTTCAAAACGTTGATTATCGATTTAAACCATAAAACGATGAAAATGAATTATTTGAACAATAAATATTATGCTTGATATGATATATTGAGAACATGGTATTCTACACACGTTTTTATTTTATTGATAATTTTTCAATTTAGAATTTTAAGTGTTTCTTCGAACTTGATAACAATTTTCTCATACAATTCTTTAGATCATTGATCAGGAACGCACAAAAAAAAACAGACTAGCTTTGTTTCTCAGTCGCACTTTTACATGTTTAAGTTATAAAACAACTTATTCATAGCCCATTGCTTTCTATGTTAAATTCTAAAATTTCCAGAATAAATTGCTACTTTGTCTTAAGTTTAAATAAGGTGGCAGTTTACCATATCGAAATTCAAACTTGTGCTAAAAAAATCAACATTGTACCTTTAATTACGTATTAGAGCGTAATGGTTCCTTGAATTTTTATAGTACAAAAACCGTCCCTACATTTTATGATTTAAAATACTTCTTTGTTATTTGAATGAATTTTTCAACAAGAATTCAACCGTGTTTCCAAGTGCCCTAGCTTTCATTTGATACCAAACCTACCAACATATTTAACCTATTTACAAAGATACAGCCATGCGTAAGAACTACTGTGTCTTTTTAAAATATGTTCATCTCTCTTGTATGTTCTTTTCGATTAAGCCTGAACTAGTGGTTTAATATTCTAAGCGCTTGATCTCCATTTTCCTAAGTTTCCAGTAATGACGAGTTTGTGTTCAAGATTGGAGAAAAAATAGAGAAACAACACTATGGCCATGAAAAAGAATCAACAACATGACTGCAATAAAACGTTCCGTTTTTCTAGATTTTGGGGATTTTTGTAAAATGATGAATACAATTTCTTGCAAATTTTAATATCTGTTTAACCAACAAATATGATTAAAAGTAAACCAAACACACACAATACACTTGCTAAAGCTTAAACCGCTAAAAAAATAGATAAGCACTATTTTCTGTTTCTGAATCTTTCATCTTACTCAATATATAGCAACTTTAACGGTATAGGAGAATTATATTTCACAACTTATTCCATATTAAAAAGCTTGCAGCTGCAATTCAGATATTATAAGACATCATCAGTGTCCTTTTTCTTAAATAAAACATTGAAAAATACAAAACATTACACTTGGACTTGTTTTGAACTAAATTTTAATGTGCGTGTTGTTCATGTTGTTATGAGTTTACTTTTCTACATTAGCTAGAGGTATAGGGCAGGGTTCAGATCTCATAAACATGTTTAACCCCGTCGCTTTTTTGCGCCTGTCCAAAGTCAGGAGCCTCTGGCCATTGTGAGGTTAGTCTTGTATTGTTTTTGATTTCAGTTTCTTGTGTACAATTTGGATTTTAGTGTGGCGTTCATTATCACTGGACTAGGATATATGTAGGACTTTAAAGTGCGAAGGTATACGAAGAACGATAGCCAGGCTAAAGTGCGATGGTACTATAGTATGCGCTAAAGTGCAATTCCTCAATACGCTATAGTCCGATGATATGCAAAAGTATAGACGTAAGAAACGTTTGAACAAACTAAAAATGAACATGCCGGAAGACAAATTAAGAATTTTTAAATTACAACTTTAAACCAAATGTCCATGACTTAATGTCAGGCCTAACCGTGCTTCGTCGGCAGAAGCAACTATGTTGATTTTTTTCGGATGCTGGAAGAAGGAATTGTGTCCTGCTGTTGACCTTTTTACTATTATATAGATACAAAATAGAATTACGCATAGGTATCGTGTATCCTGCTTCTATTGGTAGCGGACGGATGCATTTAAATAATTGTATGGCAGTTAACTTTGTGGTCACAGTTGAAATGTTGTCGCTAAACATTAATTTATACATTGCAGGAAAATATAACATGAATGTGTAGTCGTTACAAAAAAGGGAGAAGTTTAAGCTCGGCGAACATCGCCTTTCTCTCTTATTTATAAAAAAAGGTAGACAAATAGATGTTGCATATTCCGACAATAATATGTAATTTCCAAGGACGATTGTAAGGGGAGGTGTTCCCATAAGTGATAGACTACAACGTCTGAACGGCAAGCTGCACCATTTATCACAATATCTAATACGCCCGAATTATTTATAGGAAATATAGTATTTTGTGAAATTACCTTTTAAACAATTATTACGTGGTCTATCATTTAACTTTAGAAACCAATCACTTAAGCCTACGGTAAATTATAAAGCCTATCTCATATGGTATACTATCTTTTATAACATCCAGGTACTCTCACGTTTTAAGCCGTTTGACATGTATTTACCTTTTTGGTCAATCGCACTTTAGCGCGATATACCATCGTACTTAAGCAAACAAACAAGCATCGCACTTTAGCGTGATATACCATCGTACTTTAGCAAACAAGCAAGCATCGCACTTTAGCGTGAGACACCATCGTTCTGTAACGTAGACCATTGCACTTTAGCGTGACCATCGCACTTTAGAGTACGATCGCGCTTTATCACCCTGCATATATATTTTTTAGGGGCCAGCTGAAGAACGAGTCCGGGTGCGCGAGTTTGTCGCTACATTTAAGACCTGTTGGTGACCTTCTGTTGATGTCTGTTCCATGTATGGTCGGGTTGTGGTCTCTTTGACACATTCCCCATTTCCTTTCTCAATTTTATGTGATAAATATTCCGTATCAACTTCACAAATATTACATTCTGTTTTGAAGTATAGATTCTGGTAACTGGCGTTGTTTATCCTCTTAATGACGTTTTATGTTTGTCTCTTTTGAATTTATCCTTGGATATTTTTTATGGCGTTTGATTTTGTAGAAGTTCAATGTTTCAGCTATTCCCTTGCTTTCCTTTTTAGTGATTTGTTTCTTTCTGTTTTGATTTGTGACTCGGTTTTTGTTCTCGTTCAATAGATTTGTGAATTTTAAGGAGCGGTATACTATTTTTTTGTTTAGCCTTAACAGTTATGTCAAGTTTTGTTAATATTCTATTAGCGATGATACTACCTACAGATTAAATCTTAGCGTGACTATGTTATGGTCAATTTTGTATTGTTGTCTTTTGTTTTGTTGGTGTATGTTTGCATTAATGTGTTTATGTTTTGTTTGTCTGTGTTGAAATAGTAATTTGTATCTAGCGCTTAAATGAGTCGATTCAATATTTTTCATTATTTTTTGTCAGGCATAAATAGATCTTATTTATAAAATGGATACAGTTGCCAAAAGAAACTGGAGTCCAAGAAATATTAGAAAAGACGGATCATTGAGACGCTCTCGAAGTTATTCGAGTGAAGACGAAGAATCGATTGACTTACGGGCAGATTTGGCTTCTCCTTTCAATGAACCAAATGTTGCATTCGTATTTGAAGAAAGAAAGCTGTATGTTGAAAGAGAACAACTTATAGCGGTGTCACCTGTGTTTGAAGCAATGTTCAGTTCTAAGTTTAAGGAAGGATCAAAAAAAGAAATATCCTTACCTGGGAAAAACATAAATCATTTTGTTCGTTTTCTACGATACCTTTGTCCGGGATTCGATGATGAATTAACAGGTAACAAACCATTTTCTTTTCACAGCACCGTTGTTTTACAAGGGGTGATCTGAGTCTGATCATCCCTACCAGACCATCCTATATAAAAAAGAAGATGTGGTATGATTGCGAATGAGATAACTATCCACAGAAGACAAAAATGACACAAACATTAACAACTATAGGTCACCGTACGGCCTTCAACAATGAGCAAATCCCATACCGCATAGTCAGCTATAAAAGGCCCCGATAGGACAATGTAAAACAATTCAAACTAAAAAAACTAACTAACTTTTTATGTAAAAAAAAATGAACGAAAAACAAATATGTAACACATAAATAAACGACAACCTTTGAATTACAGGCTCCTGACTTGGGACAGGCACATACATAAATAATGTGGCGAGGTTTAACATGTTAGCGGAGTCCCAACCCTCCCCCTAATCTGGGACAGTGGTATAACAGTACAACATAAGAAAAAACTATAAAAATCAGTTGAAAAAGGCTAAAATCATCAGATAGATAAAAAATACAAGTGGACGTGGCCGGGTACATCCCGACACAAAAAACACAATGAACAGATTTTAGAGTACTCGCAGTTATCTGACAGCTAGTTCAAAGCCACTAACAACTAATTAAAAAAAACATGCCTCTAAGACTAAACAATCAATCCGTACACATCCAACATACAATGGATTTAGTGTAAAGACGTCATATACAGTCATGACCTTGTGCAATGCCAAATTACAGGTATCGACAGATTGTAGATCCATGAAAATGTATATGTATATAACCTACTAGTAATATTTAGTTAGCTTTTATTCTACTGATAACAAAATCAATATTTATACCAATAAAAACAATATTCAATGATCTTATTACAGTGTTGAATAGGTAACCTTTTAGAATAAGTTAATTTAAAGGAGCAACAAGTTTACATGGATCATTTCTAAATTTCCGGGCACGGTTAACAACATTTCCGTAAAAATGAGGATGTGTTATCCCGTTTGAAATAAGTTTCTACAGGTACAACCAAACTTCAAAACCAAATCTTTATATCTATGGAAAACTTTAGTAAAGGTTTTAAGTAATTTATGGTAACGATATCCCTGGTTTAATAATTTACCAGTAATACATAGGTTGCGTTCGTTGAAATCAAAAACGTCACAACAGACACGGGCATAGCGAACAAGTTGTGAAATATAAACACCGTAAGATGGTGCCAAAGAAAGATCACCATCTAAAAATGGAAAAATTAACCATAGGGAACGAAAACTCGTCTCTTTTTTCGTAAAGGAGTAGGTCCAGTAAGACCCCTTTTTGGCCCCAAAATATAAGCGTTTTACAAAATTGTTAAAATGTAAATATTAGTTATTTATTGGACAGTAGAATGCTTCTGCTACATAAATATGGGCTGTTTTTGACAATACAATGCACATATATCGGGTACTAGCACCATAAAGTCATGCTAAATTACTGAAATCTTCACAATTCTAGCATTTTATTTAAATTTTAGACGGTTTTTGTGTAAAACGAAAATGGCCGCATTTGTGCTCATGTTCAATATTGAAATGTAAGTTGTATTTTATTATAATACATAACATATATAAAAGTTGAGGATGAACAAGAATGCGGCCACGTTCATTTTTGACAAAAACCAACTGAAAAGTGACATTTTTCGGCATATTTGACAGATTTTTCATATTTGAGCTTGAATCGGATCGTTTTTAATGACTCAATCAGTTAAAATATTTCACATAAACTGGTTGATTCCAATTAAATAGACACTTAAGTGTTTAAAAAGTGGTCAAATTCTTTCGCCAGATTAACCTAAAATTTGGGGCCAAAATCGGTTCTTACCGGACCTACTCCTTTTAGTGTGTAGTTTCCCGTTTAAAACCGAACTATCTAAATCCAGGAAAGGACAGTTATTACCGAATACATTTGATTTATTTAAAGTTAGTTCCTTGTGGTAAATTTCAGCAGTATGTTGAGAAAATTCTTGATTATTTAACGAAAAAATATAATCAAGATAACGGTAAGTGTTGTTGAATTTATCAATTAAATGCAATTTCGACGGGTCTTTACTGAGTTTAGTCAAAAACTGTGATTCGTAACAAGTCTGCTATTAAAGGGGGCACAGTTATTGCCCATGGGGATACCTACAACCTGTCGATAAACTTTGTTGCCGAAACGTACGTAGATATTATCAAGGAGAAAATTAACAGCTTCAATCATCTCATCACACCTCCAGTAAGTATATCTAGCATATTTACCTTTCTCATTAGAGAAGAAGGCTTTAAATGAGTTGCAGCAAATATATATACATTCAGCTTTACCAAACGACCATTTAATTAAACAGGAAAACTTTTGTTTAATGAGATAGTATGGAAGTGTAGTGTAAAGAGTAGAAAAATCAAAAACTATTAACAGAATCAAAAGGACCATCAAAAGCCCGTAATTTATCTAAATCATCCAAAGAATTTTTTACACTCCAAAAATGGTTTATACCACTATGTTCATATATTTTATTACAATAGTTTTATTACACTAGCTTGAGTTTCTTTATTCTGCATGTTTTTCTTAGTTCTGGTACATTTTGGCGCAATAACAAAATCCACAATAAAACTTTGGGAAAACTTACATTTACAATTTATGTAGATAAACTCCAGATTTTATGCTGAAATATGAACTCAAAACATTTCCATTTTATCCCAAGATTCATACCTCTTCACCAGGACCTTATGCTTATTTGACATATCTAAGCATTGTGTCATGGGCCCTTGAAGTGGATATGCTATAAAATAGTACATCATAAAGTATTTCATAATGATTATAAGGCATTTGAATCTATATTTTCTGAAGGGTAAATGGTGTTTATATCTTATCTATAACAGCTCGGATTTGAATATTGTTTTAAATGACTATCTAACTTCAAAGAGGGGGTGGTATATTTTTTTCTATAAAATATATATCCTGATCACCAATTTAATGAAAAACAAATATTGTGGTCCAGCAGACAATAATATATTCTAATTCATGATTTCCGTGTTCGTCAGAGTGTTTGTAAATTTTGAAGGAAATAATTTGATTGATAGCGTAGTAATGCTTTTAGAAATATGTCTGTGCATTGCTTTTTATGAAGAATTTTTTCAAAGGTTTGCAATGTTAAGTTATATTTTTACCATCAACTAGAGTCTGGGTATTTATTGTACGGGTAATCTAAAAAAAATAGTATTGAGTTTCTTCAAAAGTGGAGCCAAAGATTGCCAGAAAGTATAAATATCATTATAAAATCCCTATAAAAGAGGGACGAAAGATTCCAGAGGGAGAGTCGAATTCATAGATCGAAAATAAACTGACAACGCCATGGCTAACAAATAAAAAGACAAAATTTAACAGACAAACAATACTCAAGTTACAACATTGAAAACTAAAGACTAAGCAACACGAACCCCATCAAAAACTTGGGGTGATATCTGGTGCTCAGGAGGGGTACGCAAACTCATCATAAAAACCAGGATTAAATTTTGTAATCACGTGTCTACAAATGACTCATCAGTGACGCTGATCCAAAAAAGTAATAAAGACCAAATAAGTCAGATCTTGCTCCACATATGGCACCGTCGTGTTGCTCATGTTATTATAAACCCGGTAAGAAGTCTAATTCGGTAGGTCACATTCGTTGTGAAAAGGGAAATGGATTGTAATTACGACATTAGGAACACATTCAATATTATCTAAAATAAATGTTCAATCAATAACGGAATGACATACAGAAACAAAACAATATTTTTTACATTTAGCAGCATTATTTTATATTTAAATTTCGTATAAATATAGAGACTGGAGGAAATAATCAGATTTTTTTTATTTTTTTTTCAGAAGACACTGTTCATCTGATGTTGCCTTTAGCTAATGAATATCAAACTGATGATTTAAAGAACAGAATCGAAAGGTTCCTTGTCAGCAGTGTTTTGTGTGAGCTAGAATTCATTTCTTCGGAACAAATTATTTTGAATATACTTGAAGCGGAACTTTACAAACTATCTAACTATCTGGATGCATGCATTCAGGTTGCGTCTCGGAAAATGTTTGATAACTTGACAAAAAGTCTCAAATTCGAGGAAATTTCTTAGAACACGCAACTTAAAATCAGCTTTAAGCGCTGGGAAGATATAGATAAGATTTATAAAAATGAGGTTGAAGAAAAATTCAAGTCCACAGCACGCATGCAATCACCGGGGCCCACAGTGTTAGGATCCTTTAATCAACATGAAAACTATTTACCAAATTTTGGCCTAAAAATAAAACCACACATGCAAGAAAACTAATTTGAATTACGGGTGAATTGAATTAAAGGAATTATACGCTTTAGTCTATATTCAATAGAAAAAAAGTTAGGATAAAGTCATTTTTACTTGCATAAATAGTTGTTCAAGAAAGTTGTATAAAGAATATTTAACATCGGAATAATCATATATAAATACTATACTAACTCAAATGCAATAGCTGGAGCTGTAACACTTACAATTTTTACGATTAAACATCAATCCAGAGATTAGAAATCTGCTTCATATTATTTGATTTTTTTTTTTTTTAGTCAACATATATAACAATCAGTATGATTGGCGCATTTTGATGAATTGACAGGTACGTATTGCTCAGTTTTAACCTTTCCGTGTTATGGTTTGTCTTTACTTTCTTTTCCTTTTTTGCCATTGAGTTGCAAGTATATTGTCGTGTGTGAATGTCCATATTGATATTTTTTGCCTCTCTTTTAATAAATTAACGGTACCAATTTTTTGGCACCAGATGCGCATTTCGACAATACATGTCTCTTCAGTGATGTTCGTTGCCAAAATATTGAAATCCAAAGCTTATATAAAAGATGAAGAGCTATACTCCAAAAGGTCCAAAAAGTATTGCCAAATCCGTGAAAGGAACCAAAGCGTGATGAAGCGTGTGACAAATACTCCTATATACAGTTTAACGAAGTTTAAATATTGTGATCATAATTAAGAAGCAAAGTTCCCATTTTATTTGTTATAAAAGACAATAATGCGAACATAACTTTTTTAGTTCATTGTTTGACCTGAACCCACTACCTAGATACCTCGCTGGAGGTGAATACGTTATCGTTAGACTGACAAGTATTGCTTGTAATGTATAATAGTATATAAGGTAGAGATAAGCTTCAAATATTTTACACTCACCATTCACGTTGTCTGGCAATCTTCATATCATGCAGCAGGAGTAAAAAAGAAATTTGTAATACCATTTTATCAATTTGGGAAAAAGACTATGAAGTTGGCTTAGTAAATGTAACGTGATATTGCCTATGAAAGACTCACAATAAATAATGTATATTATCAAATAATTGATATTAGAACAATTGGGCTATTATTTAACGATTTAGTTCAATTTCCAGAGTCTCCCACACAAAGTGGTCAAAGTCATTAATTTTTATGAAGCAAAAATACTGCAATCTGATTGCTGAATTACCCCGGTGTAAATATCACATCACCTTTATTTACTCAGGAGGGATTACAAAAAACAAAAACAAATTGGCCAATTTAAAGATATTTTCCCAAATAATTCTGAAGAACACAAAATAAATCTGACTTTCCTACAAATAAAGAAAAACGTATTTGGCAATACGCAGCAACATCTACGTTTAAAAAATGCTACACTGGAAATTTAAAACTAGCATTTTTCAATTTTACATTCTTCTTTAGAAGTAATAAATGGAATAGTGCATTAGCAATAAATGTGTTATTCTGGTGTGCGCCTCAGGGTGTATGAATTTTAAACAACGGTGTGAAATTGTGTACAACCCTTATTCATGTTATTATACCAAAATAACTAGTTATATTGTACGTTTTTAACTTCCGGGTTAAGCATAGTAACAACAAATAATATATCAACAGGTAATAAACTAAAAGGTTCTGAAGGTAAATATTAACACGTGTTTGATCAATTCATAACCTTATCATAGTTTCTATGCGTGGTATACAATCCTCACTATCGTCAAATGATCAATGAATAGAAATATACAGAGAGGCATTATAACAAAATTTTGCCTTTCGTAAAAATCAGACGTACATATGAAGGAAGCTATCCTCCTTAAAAATCCACGATAAGTATTAATAATTTGTAATAAGTGATTGAAACGAATTTGGCTTATTTCACTTTTGCCAGAAAATATATTATTATGAAATCTCTGCAACAGTACATTTAGTCAAATCAAAAGTATATACATAACAGGTACCTACACAGACAGGTAATGCATTACCCCAACTTTGATTAATTTCAAAATATGAAAGTAGAATTCGTTTTAGGGATAGTCATTACTTTCCTTCCATTTGAAACATAGCAGTTGTATCTTGAATAAAAGTACAATGTGTAAAAAAGCTAAAAATATCATTAAGTAGACTATGATGCATTTTTTAACCTTAAAAACAATTATCTGATCGGTTGTAAGTGAGAATTTTCGAATGTTAAGACACAAATATCGCTAACAAATCTTATCAGTGGAAGGACAGTATATTTAGTTTTTTTACATATGTTGAAGATTAAGTACACTTTAGCACATACGCACACACACCAACACACACACATAAACACACACACGCAATATTTGTGAATAACACAGATCGAAAGTAAAGCACGTCATCAAGTATTTTAGTACAAAATAGTTGTTCAAACATATCTTACTCTGTTATGACTCTTAAGAATTCATTTTTTGATTCAGTGAATTGTTAATGTTATGATATCAACATGTAGCTAACAAATATAAAAACAATGGCATACAATTAGTTGGGATAGGTTAGGGGAGATGCATGTGTGATAACGGGCGGCAATGGTTAACATAATTTATTCTAAAGTGGTGTTATAATTATAGTCTTATTACATGTTTAAAGGCGTGTTTGCTATGTATTAGACTCTTATTACAATCAAGGACGTGTATTAGTGTTAATTATACATTGTTATTGTCGTCTTATATATTCCAATGAACTTGAAATTAAAGATACTACTGATACTAGAGAAAGACTGCTTTATACCTTGATCTTTTCCACAGTATTGACGCAGATGGACATCACACGAAAATCTATGATAAACAGCTGGACGATTTTAACTTCCCAATTGTCAATTTCTCTATTTCTCAGTCGTAACATACCACAGATCCCTTCGTATGGTGTTAACCTATCACAATTGATACGTTTTTCACGAGCTTGGTCACACCATACGGACTTCATATACAGGATAGTGCTCCTTACACAGAACTGTTCTAACAAAGTTACGAGGAGGACAGATTCAAATTGACACTTCGTAAATTTTATGGACACCATCACGAACTGGTTGATCCATACGATGTGTCTTTGACCAAACTATTTAAGGCCATTTTACCACGTGGTAGATTGTGGTTTGTCATTACGTCGTCTAATCGTTTAATTACCGAACGTGACTTACTCCCAATTGTGACCGCTTTGCTGAGTGTGAATTTGCATGAGACGCGTTACAGTACTTATCTATCCCAAATTCATGTATTAAGTTTGATGTTATATTTGTAATCCTCATCGTATTTTGTCAAATGTGTTGACGTCTTTTCTGTTATGTCCATGTGTTGCGGTAAAGAAAATTAATCGCCGCCTTCAATTACTAGATTTGATTTAGTTCAACGTAATCTGTTCTATTTTTTACGTTTGAAGTTAGATTCAAAACAAACCGTACATAGCTATATAATATAGTTAATTGCTACCTCAGTTTGCTATTATTAAGTATTGCCATGTGCAAAATGTAATATCAGTATTTAGTTCAAATATAATATCAAATAAGTCTGATAGATATAGGAAGATGTGGTATGAGTGCCAATGAGACAACTCTCCATCCAAATAACAATTTAAAAAGTAAACCATTATAGGTTAAAGTACGGCTATGTCTATCTAATTTTTGAGATATAGTTTTAGTCATCCATTTTGTGCTGTTTCAGAATTTCAAATGTGACGTAATTTTGGTGTCTTTTCACCATTTCGTATGTGAATTCACGCTCTTTTCACTTTTTGTATTTTTCGGTTATGTCCATGTGTTGCGGTAAAGAAAATTAATCGCCGCCTTCATTTACTAGATTTGATTTAGTTCAACGTAATCTGTTCTATTTTTTACGTTTGAAGTTAGATTCAAAACAAACCGTACATAGCTATATATTATAGTTAATTGCTACCTCAGTTTGCTATTATTAAGTATTGCCATGTGCAATGCTATAAAATATAATATCAGTATTTAGTTCAAATATAATATCAAATCAGTCTTATGTCTATCTAATTTTTGAGATATAGTTTTAGTCATCCATTTTGTGCTGTTTCAGAATTGCAAATGTGACGTAATTTTTGTGTCTTTTCACCATTTCGTATGCGAATTCACGCTCTTTTCACTTTTTGCATTGAGGCCTTGACGGATGTGTCTATTTTTTGTGTTTGTTTATGTAATGTATCCGGGTTTTGCTATCTGTATAAGTTAATACTTCAGTTTTATCATGTATATCTTTTATATTCATTTGATAAAATTTACTGTTTGCAATAGCATAAATTGTTCTAAATAATGAGGATGTTCTTATTCCAAGCAGAAAACCCTAGCCGTATTTGGCACAACCTTTTTGAACTTTTAATCCTCAGTGCTGTACAACTTCGTATTATGACATAACATGGAATAGAAAACTAACGAATAAGCAACACGAACCCCACGAAAAAATAGGAGTGATCTCATATGCTCAGGAAAGTTGAGTTGATACTGCCCCGCAAGTTGCACCCGTCGTGTTTCTTATGTAATATGTGTAAAATCAAATTCGGTAAATCATCTAATTCGGTAGGTCACATTCATGAGAAGAAAGGGGATGAAAAAAAACATTACCCCAGAGACCTCAACCATCCAAGCAATTAAAGGCTCTTGGCTTTGTACAAGCGCATATCGAATCAGTATGGGTTGAACATGTATGTCAGCTCTCAAACACAACATGTAAGTGTGATGTTACTGTACAACAACTTACATTTTTAGTAGAACTCATTTTATAGGACGCACATATCAGTTTTTCTGATTTTAACAACTGGCTTTGGCTTAAGCTGGCTTGAGTTAATATAAAAAAATATGACGAATCAATTGTAGCAGCAACCAATATCTAGGTCTATATTTCAACAATTTAAAACATGTATCTTTATTTGGAGAGAGACGCCGGTAGACCTGACCATCGATGACGAAATCATGCGGTTATTTGTTTTGACTTTCAAACTTTTATATATTGGCGTCAGTGGTAAGTCTTGTGTGGACGAGGCACGTTTCTGGCGTATTGAATTTTAAAACTGATGCCTTTTGTTAGCTATTATTCATGTGTCTTTGTCTTATATGCTCTCCTAATTATTTATATTGTAGTCCTGTAATATTATGTTGTCATTTCAATGTTATATTTAACATTGCCATTAAAGTGCGAGGTTTGGCATGGCACAAACCAGGTTCAACCCACCATTTGTTTCTGTCAAAATGTCCTGTACCAAGACAGATATACGGCCATTTTTAAATCAGAGTTCGTTTCTGTGTGTGTTAAATTTAAACGTTGTGTTTCTGTTGTGTCGTGTGTTTTCTCTTATATTTGAGTATGAATTCACATTACTATAAGACGGGTCACGGTACTGTTCTATCCCAAATTCTTGTATTTGGTTTAGACGTTATATTTGTTATTTTCATCGGATTAGGGATTCGTCCGTTTCTGTGTGTGTTACATTTTATATTTGATGCGTTTCCCTCAGTTTTAGTTTGTTATTCCGATTTTTTTCCATAGATTTACGAGTTTTAAACAGCATTATACTACTGTTGCCAAAATTTAAGTAAATAGCAGCCAGTTTGCAAAACATAAACTCTCCAAAGATCAGAATTTGGAGAAACATAATCTTGTTGTTACAGCCTTTTTGTGTACCTTCTGAGAATATGTCATTGTCAGCACTATAACCATTGATAACAGTACATGTGTTTTTATAGTATCTTACCTAACTAATATGTAGATAGAAAAAAATACACAATGTGTTGAATAAAAAGTACTGCAGAATTGCTTTCTGTTAAAAAAAAAAGAAATAAAATAATAATAAAGCACAGTAATTAAAAAAGGGGGATCCCATTTGCTTTTCGTTCATCTGGCCTGAACCAATCCGGCTTCCGTGGCGGTACCAGGGGAAATAACCCCTTACGTCAAAGTTCAAATCAATCATCTGACTTACTTGGGAAATGAGTCACTTCGCAGATTAGATAGAAAGTGGATATCAAGGAGGGAGCCTCAGCTATAGTTGCTAGTTATTATTTCCAAACGGTCACTGGTCTAGGGGAAAATGTATTCGTCGCATGGTATGTCCACAAGATCATTAACAACTTTGTAGAGTAATGATAGCTGTACAAAGTAAAACCACACAAATACTGAATGCATATGAAAATTTATTTGGGAAGTCTATAATCTTATGGCAAAATCAAATAACAAAACACAGCAAAAACGAATGGACAAGAACTGTCAAATTTAGAAAATGATAGATTAAACCTGGTTTTATAGCCCTAACCATCTCACTTTGATGACAGTCTAATCGAATTCCGTTGTATTTACAATGATGCGTTAACTAAACAGATACAATGAATAGAATAGTTAAACCTTTCTGTTTTCAAAAGATTCCCATTCTACTTATTCTCACAAGCTGCCCACACTACTGGTGTTTCTATAGCGGTTGGTGGCTTAACGGGCTGATTATTTCAACCTTTTCACTTGCTTTTTTTTTGTATGGGTCCTATACTGTTGCACAGTAGTGAAGGTTGGATCTGACCACTGCAACATATGCGCTCGTCTTGGTTTTGCTGTTGGATGTTCTATGTATGTACTTGTAGATCCTCCTTTATGTGGAGGGCCCTCGATAGCTGCGAGGGTACAGTGGAAACCGAGTACACTCCCTTTCAGATGTGTCACTAACATATTTACAATATGCAATATTTACAAGGACAATCCCGACCCCAACACAAAAGGAGTGCTAGGACACCAGGATATCTGTTATTATGGTGGAGGAAGTCGGAGTACTAGGCGAGGACAACTTTGACCAACACCCTTTCTGATGTACTGATATTTTTAGCATCCCAAGTCAGAATCAAACTACAAAATGTACACCATCGGTCTTTACCACTAGACCACGAACTCACATATATATGAAAACAATTTTGTTGTAAGGTATACAGTAGAAATGGAGAACGGAAATATTTTTAAAAAATAAATATTTTTGTTGTTCATTGAACGACAAAAGAATTGAAAATTTATAGTCATTTGAAACACGTATCGAGGACTTTGCCCGGATTACGAACATGGCGGACACACTTTTCTACCTGCAGAGAAAAAATGTGTTATTTTACTGTTTTAGTCATATCATTTTATATACACATTGTTTTATTAACACCACCTCTACACAAAATCAATCGTTCATGTTACCTTAAACCATCATATTTCACTTGGAAAGCTACGAACTGTTTTAAACCGGCATTTGCTGACTAAGCCATCTTGAGTGTTTTGGTAAATTGATATTTACTTATACATACTCCACATTTATTGTTTCTACGTCTTACCGGACTTTATCAGCAACCCTCAAAGAGAACATTTTTACCTTTTACAAGTTTTAACAGATTAATAGGATTTTAAACTGTACACCACTTTTTAGTCTTGGATATTTTTACCGATTTTACCTTTGCGTTTTACTGCTCACATGATAAACTGGTTTAATCGTGTGTTTTAAAATTCCAAGCATTATCATCTATAATACTACCTCTCGTTACATATCACTCATTTTCAACTACTAGTATTAGTAAAAGTCAAAACAAAACGTTCTGTGTATACTCCTGCCATGTCAGCACGTAAAGCTGTTATTGTTGACTCAACAAATTACAAGTCACCTAATTAGGTTAATACAAGTGATCACTCAGCTGGATATACTCTCAAAAAAAACAAAGCATAAACACATGTCTTGGGTATTTCTAAACACCATTATTTTTTATTTGTGATTTCTATAGAAAATTGTGTAATCGTGATGTTACATGGTGACAAAACATTGTGCACACATAGAATAAGGGGAGAAATTTGATTGGTTAACTTCCAATGATGGTTATTTTCTTATGTGCAATGAAATGTTTTGTGTTCTATAGAACTGGACAGGATAAAACTTTACTCATGCCAAGTATTTCTTTATTTGAAACAAAGATAAATTCTGCACAATTTTTTGAAAAGTGCAAATTTAACAAAGACTAATAGGGGAAAATCAATGGTGGTATTACACCTTAAAGTGTCCGTATGTGATGGTAAATTTTCCAGTATTTTTTTTTTTTTTCAAAAAGAGGGTTTCACACAGTGTCTTTCAATTATGTTTAAAGAAATGGAGAAAGGAAGAAAAGAAGAAACGTTCGAATTATTCCAAGAAATAAGTCAAAATGAAGACTCCGGTAGTAAAGATGAATGGTCAAAGGACGCAGAAGAAGATTTAACAGAATATGAGGAACTCATTGCCTCACCTTTCAAAGAATCTAATATCGCTTTAGTGTTTGGTGAAAGAAAGCTACATGTACAAAAGTAGCATCTTATTGCAGTGTCTCCTGTGTTTGAAGCAATGTTCAGTTCAAAATTTCTGGAAGGATCATTAAAAGAAATACTTCTACCAGATAAAAAAATAAGTGATTTTGTTTATTTTCTACGTTATCTGTCTCCAGGATTCCAAGATGAACTGACAGGTAAATACAAATATTCTACTTTGATAATCTTCCCAACACACTCACATGAAAGCGAAAGTTTCTCTGAATTTGATATTGATATTAATGTTTGCAGCTTGGGGGAAGTTTTTGTTTATCAATCAAATTTTGACATGCATTCAACCAACAATGACAGTAACCATTTATCAATGATAAAGTTGTTATATAATACTAGTATAAAAAATGTACTTTCAGAAAATTGTCTACGGACAACGACAGTCGATACTTGCATATTAATTGGTAGGTTAACACTGACTTTTTGGCCATGTAAATAAACTCATCTTAGACACCAGGACTAAATTTAGTATAAACGCCAGACGCGCGTTTCATCTACAAAAGACTCATCAGCGACGCTTGAATCCAAAAAAGTTAAAAAGGCCAAATAAAGTACGAAGTTGAAGAGCATTTAGGACCAAATGTCCTAAAAGTTTTGCCAAATACAGCTAAGGTAATCTATGCCTGAGGTAGAAAATCCTTAGTATTTAAAAAAATTCAAAAATTTGTAAACAGTAAATTTATAAATATAACCATAACTATGACAATTCATGTCAGCACAAAAAGTGCTGACTACTGGGCTTGTGATACTCTCGGGGAAATAAAGTGTCCACCAGCAGTGGCATCAAACCAATGGTTGTAAATAAACTCATCGTAGATACCAGGCCTAAATTTAGTATAAACGCCAGACGCGCGTTTTGTCTACAAAAAACTCATCAGTGACGCTCGAATCCAAAAACGTTTAAAAGGCCAAATAATGTTCGAAGTTGAAGAGTATTGAGGACCAAAAGTCCTAAAAGTTTTGCCAAATACAGCTAAGGTAATCTATGCCTGAGGTAGAAAATCCTTAGTATTTCAAAAAATTCAAAAATTGTAAACAGTAAATTTATAAATATAACCATAACTATGACAATTCATGTCAGCACAAAAAGTGCTGACTACTGGGCTTGTGATACTTTCGGGGACATAAAATGTCCATCAGCAGTGGCATCGACCCAATGGTTGTAAATAAACTCATTGTAGATACCAGGACTAAATTTAGTATAAACGCCAGACGCGCGATTCATCTACAAAGGACTCATCAGTGACGCTTGAATCCAAAAAAGTCAAAAAGGCCAAATAAAGTACGAAGTTGAAGTGTTACAAGCAAATATGATGTCAATATGTCATGGCAATTCAAAACGTAGCCAGACATATCATTTATTCGTTTTGTTATGCGAAAGAAAAGGCAAACCTGTTCTGTAGGTTTTTTCAATTTCAATTTTAAAACAACCAAATCAACATAGTATTTCCATATAGTTTATGTTGATTTATGTTGGAGGTAAATTGTAACAGCCAGTAATATGCACATTTATCAATATTGCTTAAAACTCTACACTAGAGACCATATGATATAAAAATAAATTGAAAAGGTCATCGTACTGTCTTCAACAATGATCATATAGTCCATATAGTCAACTATAAAGTCCCAAGATGACAACCATAAAAAGGAACAGGGATATAATACAGTAAAAATAAATAGAATAATAATATAAAGGAATAGACATAACGTAGACAAGGTCAATCAAAACTTAATCTCAGAGAATATTTGACAGCACTATTGCAAGCAAAAAAAACACACAAGAAGCGTACGGGGACATATTCTACTGCATTTACACAGTACGAGTACAAATCGTGAAATAGTTTTACAAAGAAGATGTGGTATAATTGTCAAAGAGACAACTTCCCAAGAAACCAAATGAAACATTTAATGACTACAGGTCACAGCACGGTCTTTAACAATGACAACATCGCAGTCAGCCATAGTTTATCATAATATATGCAGCTATCAGGTTATAATTTAAATCACGATAAAAAAAAAACTATGAATTATACATTCATATCAAAATTGACATTTATATCAAAATTGACATGTATATCTATAAGAGAAACTCGTTTCTTTATTCGATGCAAATCATTTATTTGTTCGTGCATTTTTTTTTTCATTTCAGAAGACACTGTTCATCATATGCTGCCCTTAGCTGAGGAATATCAAACTGATGATTTAAAGAGAAGGATTGAAGAATTCCTTATTAAGGATGTTTTATCTGAATCAGACGACATAACTTCAGTTAAAATTATCATACAAATTCTTGAAGCGGAACAATACAAATTAAATGGCTACCTGACTGCATGCATTGATGTAGCATCTCGGAAACAAATTCATATTTTAACAAATAATCCTAAATTTGAAGAAATATCTCAAAAAACACAACTTAAAATCGCCTTTAAACGGATAGAAGATATCGATAAAATTTACAATAAGGCAGTACAAAGTGGGCACACGAGACAAACTAGAAATCAATTGTGTATGTCAGATCTTGGCAATCACATGCAAAACAACTAATTAATGTTTCTGGTGGGAGCGTATTGATATGATGAATTATACACTTGAATTCATTTGCAGTTGAAAAACCTACCCACACACGATTGGGCATAATACGGAAACATTTGGTTTTATAATATATTAAGACACTTTTTTCTAACTAGGACATTGATATTTTTAAAGGATGCACATCGTGTCTCCGACTTTCCTGTACTTGATCCAATTCATCGTGTATTTTGTTAAGAAACTGATTGTTATAGCATATGTTTTCCTATTAAGCTTTTAAAATTATTGAAAATTTGTTACATGTACAAATGTATTAAAATATGTCATAATGTCAACTAAACGTGAAAATATTAAAATCAGTAGTTTAAGTGCTATTTTATTATCAATTGACATATGACATGTGATATATAAAAGTCAGTGGCATATATTTCAGTGTTGAATAGTTAAGTTTCACAGCTGGAAAAACAGTTAAGAAGAACATTTAAAATCTTTTGTCGACACGTGTATAAAGACTCATATACATAAAATGTCTTTTAAATTTATGATATATCATATGAAACTTATAAGATTGAGTATGGAAATGAGGAATAGGAGACAACAGCCGAAGGCCACCTATGGGTCTTCAATGCAGCAAGAAACTCCCGCAACCGGAAGTGTCTTGTCTTAGACAACCGGTTTTATTTCATTTGACTCCAATATTAGAATTGTATATCACCTTTTAATTTGCCATTAGTGTTTGACTGTAGGTACCGGAGGGTATCACAAAGACAGTAGCTAGTACTTCAGTAATGACAATATGGATAGTATTTCATTATAATTTGCTGTAAAACAGTAGATTTTGTTCAAAATGAAGGAATATATGTTGCTCATGCACAGCTCTGAATAATTTTTGTTCTAAAAATAAGATACAAATTGGAGTTTAGTATGGCGTTCATTATCACTGAGCTAGTATATAGTTGTTTAGGGGCCAGCTGAAGGACGCCGCCAGGTGATGACCGCAAGTGTCCCTGATAATCTGTCGTATTGCTATGTGTACCTCTCGCCTTTCTAAGTGCTCGACCCTGATGATAGTATATGCACCAAGTTTGCTGACTTACTGCAATGAACACACTTTGGGTCATTTATCAAGCCCCATTTTGCTAGATTTGTGGGGCATTGCAATACATCATATACCGAATTCATTTTGAATTGCAACCTAATTGGCTCAATCTTTCAGATTGCATTCCATCCTAGCTTCAGTGGCATTGTTCCTTTCTTTCTTTCCTGATCCATTGTTCGTGCCTCTTTCTGCACTAGGTGTCTTTTCTCTCCCACTGTTACAAGTGTTATTGTTATTGTCCTCCGAATGTAGGTTTTATATCCAGCTCTGTCTTTCAACTACAACTCTGACAATAATCTAACTGTGATTTAATCGTGACTCATCATAGTATATTGTCTTCTTTGTAAACCACTACATTCTTGTTTTTATTTCTACTTTTGCTGACCGTACTTTCTCATCCCTGCTGTTTACTAACATTAGATGTTGTCTAACCTTGGTCACCTTGAATTCCTTAGCGATCAACTTGAGTGATAGCTTCAACTTGCTACTTAAAATTTACAGGATAACACTTCTAACACTACACGGTACTCCATGCCATCTACGTAGGTAGCCGTTTGAAATTCTTTTTATTTCTTCTTTTGTTGTAATTGGTACATAATACAACGCAGCGGCGGCAATATTCTATACTGGTAAATCCATGCCTTGTATTTTCCTGGTTTTCCGCTCTTATCTACTGCTTTAGACTGTTGGAATTATCTCGTCTCTTATTCTAGACCTTTCCCTCTTATCTTTATCAATCATCAAAACCATTCTTCTGGATTTGTCTGGCTTAAATTTCTTTCTTGTACAGTTGATGAGCTCTCGTAGTGTCCATCTAGCGTCAATAACAATCTTTGTGCTTATTGTCATATTATCCATGAATATTCTTCCTGATAATTATCCAAGACCTGCCGTCTTCCTAAGCCCTCTGCTCTTCTATATACGGATTTTAAAATCATAGTCATTGCTGCTTAGATAAAGGATAACTAATATTGTGCATCCTGTCACTATTCCCACTTATAAACGTTACCATGATGTTGTATAATCTCGACCTGTAAATTTAAGATATAGATGGTTGAAGTATTCTTTTTTCATCTCTCTAATCCCGTCAGTTACATGGTAGTTTTCCAGCATCAGCTCAACTTACTTGTGTGGGTCTTCGTGCATTCGCTATATCAAACCAGACGACTGTGGGATCTCCCTTTGAATCTTTCGCTTCTCGGAATATCTGTAATAATTCACCTGTGTATTCATTACAGATTGATACCCCTAGTGCACCTCATTTCTGTACTGTTATGTCAATTTAGTTGTTGCAGTTTATTATCCTTTTTGGCAAATATAGCAAGACATATACTTCCTTCCACATTTAACAGTGAGATTGTTATAAACTGTCTGAATATCTCTGACTTTTCTTCCTTTGGTATAAAGTACCCTTTTGCTTTGTGCCAACTCTCTGTAGGTCAACCTTTTCTCCATACGATCTTTTTAAGTTTTATTAAACGTTTTGTAATTCTCTAATAGTTCTTGTATACTTAATATGGTTCTCCAAGTTGGACTGGTGCTAATACTGCTCTACTTTCTTGATTACATCTACCACCTCTTTTAACTTAGGTAGTGATTCATCAAAGCCTGTGGTGGTTCTTTCCGGCTCCTCCAGGCTTCTTGCGCTTCTCCTATTTCAAGCTCTTCTTGCTCTCTTTGTGATCTTGTTGTTTTTGAGATCTTTTAATGCTGGTTATTCATCCTCTGTTGTCTGATCACTGGTATGTCTTTCCTTAAGTTGACTAAAGTCTTTTCTCATCTTTATAATCTTAAATTCTTGTCTGTTCTTGTGATCCTCTGGCTCACCACCTCTTTCTCATCTGCACCCAATCTGCCCATACCTATTTTGTAGATAAATTATCAAACATCTAATAAACCTATTGCCATTCCCTTTTCAGTCTATGGAAGAAACGTATCGATAAAAACTTTTCTTATATCACAAAGCGATATTGTCTAATATCAATTGTAAATATGCAGACATTCCTTGCGGAAAATATTGTATCGGCATCGAAAAATTAAGAAAATACTAGCTTTAAATTTTATTGTTAAAAAACAACAATAATTGAGTCTAAACATACATTGAGAAGTTAATTAGAAGCTAAAGGTTATGTCCTTGTAAAATTTAAAGTGCTGTGTTTTTCTAATATATACATAAATAAACAATGCGATACTTTTAAAATATCAATACAATACTTTTAAAATATCAATGCAATACTTTTAAAATATCAATGCAATACTTTTAAAATATCAATGCAATACTTTTAAATATCAATGCAATACTTTTAAAATATCATAGCAGTGTTTTTCTTATATCAATATTAGTACCAATTAGTAATAATATTAGACTGTTGTATCCAAATTATGACAATTTTACCTATTATGTCTGTTTTGTTCACGCATCGTTATAAATATGACAGAATTTGATGAGACTGTCATACACGTGAGAGGTTTAGCGCTATAAAACCATGTTCAATCCATCATTTTCAAAACTTGAAAATGCCAGTACTGAGTCAGAGATATGGCAGTTGTTATTTATTCGTTTGGTCTGTTTTATCATTTGATTTTTACCATTTAATAAGGGACTTTCTGTTTTAAATTTTGCTCGGAGTTCAGTATTTTTGTGATTTTACTTCTTAGTAGTATTGTATGTAAATAAGCAGTTTTAAGAGCATTGCTTAAATTCAAATTGTTTTTGGTAACATCTTACAAATTTATCAATTAGTTTTGGAAGCAAAACTAATCAAATAGGTGTTTAATCAACAATGCCGTAAATGAAATAGCTAAGTATCAAAGTGATTGTTCACATATATAACGTTTAGCTAATTTCATAATGAACGCACCGAAAAAATATATATCCGATATGCTCGCAACGCACGCATGGAAGACTTTCATTGAATAACAATGGAACTAACTTGTGACAACGATGAATCATACTGTCCTCGTTCAGATTGATTCGACAAAATCTGACTTGTACTTTTGAATCTCCTTTTTTTTTTAACAATTTAGACCGATGGTTTTCATGTTTGAATGGTTTAACAGTAGCAATGATTTGTTCCTATATAGCGTGGTGTTCGCTATGAGCCAAGGCTCCGTGTTTAAGGACCTACTTTGATCGATATTGGTTTACTTTAAACAAATGATTACTTTGAAGGAAAGTTGTCTCGTTCGAACTCATGCACCATTATCTTGTATCTATAAATTTAAATCTTTATTTCCCCTTATAAATAACTGCTTTCCAGTCCTCCAACTGAACGATCTAAATGTATGAATATAGAAAAGTTATATACACATTTCTAACGTCAAAAGACATTTACATCTTATTTATTTGTGTTCTTAACATTTTTTTTAGTACTCATTAAAGAAATGAATTTATAACAAGCGATACGGATTGTTATTTTGCACTAAGAAAAGTACGCGTATTTATACGATCGGTTACTAGACAAAAATGAAAGTCAAATCTATGTGGCAACAATACATCGGAATACCCTCACAGTCACGCGATGTAAAAGAGCGTCCACGCGGCGAGCTTATTATGGTCATAGAGATATCGATTTACCAACGGGAAAAGTCTAATATGTTCTCCTATTTATTTGTATTTTAGTCCTGTAATATTATGTTGTCATTTCAATGTTATATTTAACTTTGCCATTAGAGTGCGAGGTTTAGCATGCCACAAAACTAGGTTCAACCCACCACTTTTATTCCCCTTTAAAAGTGTCCTGTACCAAGTCAGGAAGATGGCCATTGTTATATTATTGTTCGTTTCTGTGTGTTGCATTTTAACGTTGAGTCGTTTGTGTTTTCTCTTAATTTGAGATATTGAGATAAGACGTGGCACGGTACTTGTCTATCCCAAATTCATGTATTTGGTTTTGATGTTATATTTGTTATTTTGGTGGTGTTTTGTCTGATGCTTGGTCCGTTTCTGTGTGTATTGCGTTTCGGTGTTGTGTCGTTGTTCTCCTCTTATATTTAGTGCGTTTCCCTCGGTTTGTTACCCCGATTTTGTTTTTTGTCATTAGATTACTGAGTTTTGAACAGCAGTATACTACTGTTGCCTTTATTTGATATCCAAAAATAATTGTTTTCCTTCTCAATATCTTTTTCTATGTTAATAATAAATACATTTTTTGTCTGACGAGATTTTTTGATTTTCGTTATATCTGAAGTTGTCCAACATATAGTATGAGATTACTATATATGAGAGTTCTTTCCCCTTATGCATTTGATATAAGTAATATGGATTTCTATCTTGTAAACCATAAGTGATAGAGACCTAGCACCTTTTGATTTGAGGTCCTTGGTCCAAAAAAATAAAATTAGGTCAAGATCAAAGGTCAAGGTCATATTTGAATTTGGCTTATTTCCACTCATTTTCAAAAACAGTATAAGATATAGACAAATTATTTTTTTCTAAATTGTGAGTTGCAACATGTCGTCACACGTAAATTTTTATTACGATGGAACATTGAACGTAAAAGGGAGTTTTCTCTCCTCTTGTATTTAAAAATACGTGTATTGTGATATAACTCATTAACCAAATATGATGAAGACCTATGGTCTTTTGATTTGAGGTCCTTGGTTTATGACCTCTTAATTGATCTCAAGGTCATAGCTTAATTTGACGTTCTAGATTTTGACCTTTAGATTTTACCTCACATGTATACATGATAAAGCTATGAGACTTTTGGCAAAAGGTATCAAACCATTTAACCTTTAAAAAAACAAACGGGAGTGACATTGTGTAAACCGGAAATAGCTAATTTTGATACTTTATTAATATAAAAGTATATAGAACCAGATGTGTTTGGAATTATTGTAAAGTAAATATATAAATAATATCGGAAGTAACATTTTTCAAACCGGAAGTAACAAATCATCTCACTTATTTAAAAAAAGTATAGAAACCATATATTTTTGGAATCAGCGAATAAAAAGCTAGCATTTAACGATTGAAATGACATTTTAAACTTAATTTTACAACTTTCATATCAAAACACATTGTTTTTGGTGGAAATACCTTACATTGTTCTCTGAACCATTGGTTTTTAATTGTAATTTGGAGCTGTATTGGATCGGATTGTTTGAATGAATGTTTCTTTTAAGTAATGATATGTTTTGTCTATTTCGATATTACCAAGGGGGATAGGCTATATCAGTGTGACCAGTATATTATAATCTAAAAGGTCGGTAGACGTATTTACAACCACATTTAAATTCCGCCATTGCCTCATAACTTCAATTAGAATTATAAAAAATAAGATGTGGTATGATTGCCAACGAGACAACTGTCCACCAGTGACCAAGATAACACAGACATTAACAACTATAGGTCACTGTACGGACTTCAACAATGAGGCAAGCCCATACCGCACAGTCAGCTATAAAAGGCCCTATAAGACAATGTAAAACAATTCAAACGAGAATACTAACGGCCTTATTTATATAAAAAAAATTAACGAAAAAAAAATATGTAACATATAAACAAACGACAACAATTGAATTACAGGTTCCTGACTTCGGACAGGCACATACATAAATAATGTTGCGGGGTTAAACGTGTTAGTTAGTCGGTTAAACCATGTGATTGAAAACAATAGACTGAACAGATTATTAACACTTTCAACTATCAATAGTGTCAAGAAACATTTTTGAAATGCTTTTTACATGTAAGCGTTAATTTTGTTACAGTAACGAAATTTTAATGATTTTGATCTGTAAACATTAAACCGGTCATGATCTAAGTCTGTGAATTATGTTTGCAGTTTTCTTGACATGCATTGTGACGTGTCATAGTATTCATTTTATATTAGAAAACTATAGCAGTTATATTAGAAAAGTATCGCATTCATAATTTTTTTTATATTAAAAAAATCATCGCTTTGATATAAGACAAGAATCGCATTGATATTTTAAAATATAGCAGTATCGTTGACTTATAGGTGATTTTGGCGTAAAAAAACAAATGAATTCATCTAAATTGCATTCCACTGAATGAGGCTGTATGTTGTTGTCTTAACCCTCGTGTCCTGTTGATTCCTCGTTGTTCTCTAATTTATGCTGTCCTGTTCATTATATAATATATAAAGGCTGTGGTCACTGTGGTATGTATCATAAAATAGCTCCTCCACCGTCTCACCAGGCTACGCTTAAAGTTGTGTTATGCTCTTATTTGGATTGCATCACATCTGTTCAATAGGTTTCTTCGAACCACGTGTGTTTATATGAACAAGACGATTATGTTATATTCTAAAAATGTGTTTTGTTTTATTTTTAGTGCTGGTGTAGTATAACAAATTCAATGACTAGCATTTTTTTTTAAATGACATTGCTTATCTCATGTTGCCTCTAGTTTATGAATATCAAACTTAAGCTTTACGGAAAAGGATAGAAAACTTCCTTCAACATTTATTTTGATTGATATAGGATTCATTTCGTCAGAGCAATTCATTATGAATATCCTTGAAGCGGACATTTACGAATTATCTTACTACCTTAAAACATGTATTTTGGTCGCATCTCGTAAAATGTTTCAAAACTTCAAAAAGTCCGAAATTTTAGAGTATATTTCAGAAAACGAAACTGAAAATCAGGTTCAGACTGTAAAACATAGAGGTAATATTTACATAAAGGCAATAAAAGAAGAGCGCCAGGCCAGGGCGCACAAGAAACAAAGTATTAATATGTATGGACGTTGTGAGGCAAAAGATACCGATTTAGACCGTTTTGGTCAACATTTTAAACCACACATGCAAGATAACTAACACATGCTTTTGTGTAAGTGAATTTGTTTAAGGAATTACACACTGTAATTCATTCGCCATTGGAAAGAAATCAGGATAGTGTCATTGATATAAACATATATGAATGCAAATTTATTTTTACCTTAGGAGTATTGCCAAGTTAGCTTTTTAAAGAATAGTGATTTGCATAACAACGTTAACTCTGCTCCCGCTGATCTATACTAGTAAAATGCAACTATATCGCTTGATATGTTGAAAACATTCTAATGCTCTCGAATGACACTGAAGAAAACATTTGTCAGATTATATATTCTATCAAAAGAAGTTCTATTTCACAGAATTTCCCTTATTTCATTGAATGATCCTCTTGCACTGTATGTTGGCTAGCGGCTGCCAAGTTATCATGTTTGAGATGTTGTCATCGACGAAAAAATATCCCATATATTTTTAGTTGTGATACGTAAACAAAGTAAACTGTAACCGTCTGTAAATAGCGATTGACAGTTGAATGCTTCAAAGTCAGTTATAAGTCTAAACCAAACAGTGTTAGATTTTCTACTGACAATTTTTTTTTTTCGTCCCTCAGCGGGATTCGAACACACACCTGTGGTTCATTACATCACCAATCGAATAGCCTATGCGTAAAAGTAATGATTTATATGTTTTTCTATTAAGACTCGTTTATATTTTTTCATTTGGGCTTGTATCATATTTACCCTCCTGTTTATATGATTCGTTCATCCTATATTGACTCTTTAAAGTCAAGATTCTATCTGAAATTGAGGGAAAATTATATGGCCTTCAAAATACATGTTCGACCCCTAACATCACTGAAGAGACATATATTGTCGACATTTAGATCTGGTGTAAAAAAAAATATTGACACCTTGTGTTTGTGGCATAACATCGCTGCCACAAGTTTATCATTTGCTGTTCAGTATCAAATTTATATCAAGATCCATTTTGGTACATCTAATTATCAATTTATTTAGCAATCGCGAATGACAGTCAGCAGGGTTTAAGATCAGTTGTTCGACCTGTTAGTCAAATGCGTTTTGTTTAAATATACTTTTTCACTTTTTTTATCTTTTGGAAAATGTTGTTTGTGCTGTATTTAGACCCTTCGTCAACGAAATTTGTTTTACGTGCACACGTATACAAATTGCGTTTTTTATCATAGGTTTGATTATAGTTTTCAATTTAGACTCGTAAATATTTTTTTCGTTTGGGCTTGTATCATATTTTCCCTCCGGTTTATATGATCTGTTAATCCTTTATTCCAACGCGATCATAGGTTTGAACGTAATTTTCAATTTAGACTCGTATATATACTGGTTGGTAGATTCTTATAGACTACGTTTTTGGCATATTATGAACAAATTCTCTGATTTGTATTTTAGACTCCCATACCACCTAAATGAGCCAACCTAGTCATTGCTAGTAGATTAATAGATGATTTCATAACTTTAACAAAATATGAGTGAATTTTTCAAAACATTAAAATTGATTTGAAAAATAGTTCTACTAAAGGTTACGTAAAAAAACAAACATGACAGCCGTATGTTTACCTATACTTGTTTACTTTTTACACAATATAACTTGAATGGAGATTGGTCTTATTGACACATTGTCTTTACTAAATATATAACAATTAGTCAAATAAACTATCAAAAGGTAATTTTAATTCAGCGTTCTAAATGTAAAATATATATACATGTATAAATAAAGTTTACACCACGACAAATGAAACATAATTCATTTTTCTTTTCATAACTTGAATTTTTCAGGAATAAATATTCCTGATAATGTTCATTAATAAGTATTCGTTGGAAGCCAATTTTCGTGAAAATTCGTGGGTATCAAGGAACCTCGAAATCGAATGTCCAACGAAATACATTTTTTGTTAAGGAATGAATGCTGACAGCAAAACAGCGAAATCAAGTATCCATGAATATGCAAGTTTTCCTCACTCTCCGAACATTCCACGAAAAAAAATGCGTTAAACACACATACATTCTTGTTTGAATTTTTTTACATTGTCTAATCGGGGCCTTTTATAGCTGACTATGCGGTGTGGGCTTTGCTCATTGTTGAAGGCCGTCCGGTGACCTATAGCTGTTAATGTCTGTGTCATTTTGGTATTTTGTGGATAGCCGTCTCAGTGGCAATCATACCACATCTTCTTTTTGATGTACGGGATGGTTTGAACTTATCAAAGGGATCATAATATTTTTGGTGTATTCCAAAATTATTGCATACTATTCCTTATTGTCTTAGATTATTCTATTTTTTAAAGATAACTAAACGGAAATATTTAAATTCATGATGGGCTACAATTAACAAATTGCCAAATCTTGTAAACTTGTGAGCATTACAATATTTCGTACTGTTTAGTTAACAGTGAAATTGAAGCGCATTTTATCCAAACCAACAAATTTTGAAACATTTTATATCCTAAGTCATCACCATACCGTATGAAGACTTCTATAACTACTTCGACTTAGGTAATAAAACACTAGAAAAAAATAAGAAAAATACCACGGGAAAAAAATCGACAAAAATACACTTCACAACAGAGTAAACGAAAGAGTGAGCAACACTAAGTCTATATAAAATCAGGAAAATGCTCTATGAGTAAAAGAGGGACGAATGATATATACATGAGGGACTGTCAAACTAATAAATCGGAAAAATAAATCCCAACGCCATGGCTAAAACTGAGAAGAAAAAAAACAATAGTACACATGATTTTACATATAAAAAAAGGAATAAGCAACACGAACCCTACCAAAAACTAGGGTTGATCTTAGGTGGAAAGGATAAACAGATTCTGCACCACATGTGGCACCCGTAGTTTGCGGTTTACAAAGACATTACATGTACTTTACAATTTAATCATGTACTTTCCGGCAAAAAAGTTTATCATAAGACTATAAGTACCTTTACTGCATCTCTTTTAGACGTGTTAATTTGCACTAGAATGTGACTTGTGACACATTCAAACTGTCTTTCGCATCACGGTATACCCTACCAACTAGTTAGTACAACACGCAAATTGTAAAACATATTGCTCATTATTGAAGGCCGCACGGTGTCTACGGCTGTTGATGTCACTGTCATTTGCTCTTTTGTTGTGCGTTGTTTGTTTGACAATCTTAACACATCTTCATTTTTATATATGATGTGAAAGAAACATGCTTGCTCTATTGCTCTTATGAAATATAGGATGCACACATCAAAACTAAAAGGCTAATTATGCATGCTATGGATGTCATCTAAATGCTATATATTTAGTCTGTAGTTCATATGTTCGTTTAACACGGTTTTGTCACGTTCAAACCGGAAACACTTATGTATTCAATGAGTTATATTTTGATAACAGTTCATGCACATACTATTAAAGTTATTATATTTGCAACCTTGTAAATAATAAATAATAAAATTAACGGTACGAGGGAGATACATTCCTTAATTTATAATAATTTCTAATATTTTGTAACAGCAAACTTTGATAACACAAAAAAAACGTATTTTCACGCCAATACCGAAGTACTGGCTACTGGTCAGGTGATACTCTCGGGGACTAATAGTCCACCAGCAGAGGCATCGACCCAGTGGTAGTAATCAAATTACCGGTACTAATTTTCTTGCACCAGATGCGCATTCCGACAATACATGTCTCTTCAGTGATGCTCGTGGCCAAAATATTTGAAATCCAAAGCTTATATAAAAGATGAAGAGCTATAACCCAAAAGGTCCAACAAGTATAGCCAAATCCGTGAAAGGAATCAAATCTTTGCACGAGGGAGATACATTCCTTAATTTATAATTATTTCTAATATTTTGTAACAGCAAATTTTAATAACACAAAAAATCCGTATTTTCATGCCAATACCGAAGTACTGGCTACTGGGCTGGTGATACCCTCGGGGTCTAATACTCCACTAGAAGAGGCATCGACCCAGTGGTAGTAATAAAATTGACGGTACTAATTTTCTTGCACCAGATGCGCATTTCGACAATACATGTCTCTTCAGTGATGCTCGTGACCAAAATATTTGAAATCCAAAGCTTATTTAAAAGATGAAGAGCTATAACACAAAAGGTCCAAAAAGTATAGCCAAATCCGTGAAAGGAATCAGATCTTTGCACGAGGGAGATACGTTCCTTATTTTAATCCACCATTTTCTACATTTGAAAATGCCTGTACCAAGTTAGGAATATGACAGGTCTTGTCTGTTCGTTTTTGATGCGTTTTGTTATTTGATTTTGCCATGTGATTATGGACTTTCCGTATTGATTTTCCTCTGAGTTCAGTATTTTTGTGATTTTACTTTTTATAATAATTTCTAATATTTATAAGAGCTTTGCACGAGGGAGATACATTCCTTAATTTATAATAATTTCTAATATTTTGTTATCCTTGGTTTTCTAAAAAAAATCAAAATTTTGTAATAGTAAATTAAAGATAAGATGATGAGATGTTAAACAGGGTTTCAAATGTAAAAGACATGGGACACATTGCCCTCAGTGCACACCATCCAGATGACATGGTTAATCTGTATTTAACCAAGAAACATGGCACCGGGGGCAAATTCCATGGTCCTTGGGAGGGCCCAGTAAGATGGATTATGCCTTCCTTGATTGAAGTCCATAGTTTCAGGATGATAGGGCTAGGCATAGGACCCCTTTGAAATTAGTATGGAGGCTAGAGGGTACAGTTGCAGAGTCATAACAATATTGGTGTCCCATACCAAGATAATCGACTAGACCACGGGGCAGTATTGATAACAAGACATACTGGTCTGCAAGGGAAGATACCGCGAGGTGTAAGAATTTCCCAACCACAGGGTAAAGGCGAATAAATACTAAGCCCTCTGGTTTCAAACCGTTCCCTGGTACTTCCCGGGTCCAGTTCAGCAATGCCTGGCAAGATCACGAAAAGTCTCTTGAGTACTGGGCTGATCGGGTGTTTTCCCTGGCAGCCTATGTATTTTGTAACCAAACCGACAATTATCTTTTAGTCGAGTAAATCTTTAAAAGCCACCTTCACAGAAAATTCATATGTTGACAGAGGAACGACTGACAACACTGAAAAAGGTCATACACCCCTCACTTTTATTTCCCTTTCCTAAACTGGAGAAATGAACAGAAAGGCTCAACGAAAGTAATTGACAGAAAGATAAAACTGAGAAAAACTAACAGTCATTAGTGTAGAATCTTTATTCGGCAAAGAATCCCGATCCCTTAATCCATAAAATTCAAGTTTGAGTTTAAGGAGGCTCCCGCAGGGTCAAAAACGACCTGCGACCTCCAGGCTTTTTAGAGGCGACTTCTGACCTGAAGGCCTTCTAAAAACGACCTGCGACCTGTAAATTTTGGAAGAAACGATCTCCGACTTCACCCCCGCTAAAAACGACCTTGCCATTTTTGGCGCGATGTTTTCCTTTGTGGTCCTTTGTCGCCACTTCGGTTATCTGACAGATCGACAAACCGGCGCGTGGTTACTGGTTACTGGTTCTCTGTCTCAACCTTTATCCCCCTTCCCCCATGACTGTACGCTCTTTCCACTAGTAGAACTAGATCAGAATGAACAATCGGCTGGCGTCATCGGACCGATCTAATGAAATAAAATGCCCAAAATACATTTCTGTGATAAACATAAACTGCTGACTGTTGGTCCCACCAACCATGGTCAGCCATACTGTTTTTTCGGCCAATCAGTCACAATTGTGTCTACTGTATTATACCCCACTACACGTAGTAGAGAAGTTTTACATGGCATGATGGTTGGATATCCGCCCGTACTTCCATCTGTCGTACCGTCCCATGGTGGTATCCAGATGAAAACTTGAGAACGGATCATGGCAAAGATTTATTTCGTTTGTTCCTTATTGTTTAAGCCCTATTCTTACTAGACCACAATCGCTCTACTGTCACGGCCGCGATCTAAAATAAATTCAGATCGTGGTGAGGTCGCGGTATGAGCGGCATGAAAATGTAAACTTTCGTTGCTTTCACGATGCTTCTACGTCCTCATTAATACGCTTCTACAACGATCCCGCTACGATTAGACCACGTTGTCACCGCGCTTATTCTGCAGTCCATACGCTTATCAAGATCTGTCTACGCTCATCACGTTCTCACTATGACCATACCACGAGTTATCCGATTGCAATACGATCTTACCACGCTATTACTGCGATTATTGTACGTTCTTAATACCGCGCTTTTACTGCGATTATTGTACTTTCATACCGCGATCTTACTACGTTATCCGTAATAACGTCAACATCGTGTTCCATATCAACACCATTCCATTCCTTCTATTTCTGATTAATACATGTACATAGATTTCTCTTAAACAATACAGGCATACCACCAACATGTTAAAGAACACGTGGGCGTAGTGGTAGGGTGATGTAGAGGCAGAGAGAGCTCTGATAGTAACGAATCTTGATCAAGCAGAGATATCGGACCGACAGCCCATTAATCCGACAGTCCATTGGTCCGACAACCCATTATTCCGACAACCCAATAGTCCGACAACCCATTGCTCCGACAACCCGTAAGTCCTGCACTTACCAAGTCGAGTATCAGGATATCAGGGTAAAAAAAAAATTGTCTGTCTGTATCATTACGTTTATGTAATAACATATTGTAAGAAATAACTCCGTATATATGACATAAGACTAAGATAGTTCGAATATTTTCTATATACTTAATTCGAAATCTGTATATAGAATAGAACAGAAAAGAATATTTCATTTTCCAATTAACAGGTTCTATAAAGAGCATATAAATCAAGACCAACCAGTGATGGTGCGAGATACATGATGATACACCCGCCCAAATATTTCGGCATCAAATAGGAAATTGTTGAGATGTGACTCTATTAAAGCATCACACAGTATAACTGACTTATATAAGACCTGAAACCAAATTTCAGAAATCTTTGTGTTGTAGTTTCTGAGAAAAATATGACGAAAATGTTCAACTTAGCTCGCATGTAAAAAAATGCATGGGGCGGACGGACGAACTGACGGATGTACAGACGGACGAACAGAGGTAAAACAGTATATTCCCCACTTTTTCGAAGCGGCGGTATAATGAACATGAAGACATTACAATACTAATTATAATATTTTTTATAGTTTTCTTATGTTGTACTGTTATACCACTGTCCCAAGTTAGGGGAGGGTTGGGACCCCCCTAACATGTCTAACCCCGCCACATTATTTATGTATTTGCCTGTCCCAAGTCAGGAGCCTGTAATTCGTGGTTGTCGTTTGTTTATGTGGTACATAATTGTTTTTCGTTCATTTTTTTAATATAGATAAGGCCGTTAGTTTTCTCGTTTGAATTGTTTAACATTGTCTTATCTGGGCTTTTTATAGCTGACTATGCGGTATGGGCTTTGCTCATTTTTGAAGGCCATACGGTGACCTATAGTTGTTAATGTCTGTGTCATTTCGGTCTCTTGTGTGGACAATTGGCAATCATACCACATCTTCTTTTTAATAATATACACTAGTTATCTTTATTTCACCATAAGTCTCAGTCACAATCGGAGCCAAAACAAGAACTAACTCATTGATATCAAACAACAGTCAGTATCAAGACCTGTAATTCATTATTGCTTTTGGTTTGAAATAAACTATTAACCTACATAATTCAAATGAACTAACAATAAAATCATATTTTTTTCCATAGCAGTTAAGTTTTCTTGTGTTAACATCAAATTAATCATGTTTATCTAACTTTTTAAAGTTCTGACAAGTGCCAGAAGTATGCTGAAAGAGTTCAGCCCTCAAATTATTATGAATGAAGCATTCGATTGAAAAATGATGCTCATCCTCAACTTTATCAATTGTACGATATTTTGAGTATCTGGCATTTTCATTTCCTTGTGTAATGGACGAGCACCGATTCTTAATCAAGTAACATATGAACTACCTTTATTAAAATCAATGACATCTGAATATTTTTCTCCTCGAAACAATCTTTAAATGAAAAATAAGTGCCAAGTATGCCACAAAACACATAATGTAATAATTTTTTACAATCAGATAATTTGACAAAGACACAAGCGTGACTAGAATTTCACAGATTGTCCTACTTTTTACAGATTTTTTACTGGTTGTTATTGGCTTTTATACTGTACTCGTTCTATTTAAGCAGTCAAATTCGTTGACTGTTTGTTTCTTTGTCATGAACAGTCACTGACCCGATATCACTTTTCCTCATGACAATTTAAATAGAATTTGCCGAAATATTCATGTCCGTCCTATTTGTTTTCCGTAATAAGTTGTTATAAATCATAAGTCCTGCACCTCCCCCAACCATTATAAAAGAGGCATATTTTTCTAGATTTTAAAATAAGCTCGGGATATAGAAGTAGTATTCCTACAAATATATTGAGTGTCCTCTCGCAGACTATGTCTGATCTATAGCTATTGGAAGTGACTTGTAGTTGTCTCCGTATTTCGTGGATTCACATTCCCGAACATGATACCGTATTCATAAAAAAAACCGAACTAAAACAGCAAAGACTAGTGACAGTTGACACACAAACGACGAAATATAAAATACCCAGACACGTAAAACAAAAAAGGCACAAGGGTAGGAAGTTGTACTGAGCAGTTGCAATAAGCATGTGTATCAATTCCAATATAATGAGACAAATATCCTGCATGGAAGAATAATTGGAAAAAAAACGGACAACCCCAAATATTAAAGAGAACAAAAGTTGGTCTTTTTAAAGAAAATTTACCCATACACACAAGACAGATGCATTGTCGGAGTAATGGGTTGTCGGAAAAGCCGGCTGTCGGAGTAATAGGCTGCCGGAATAATGGGATGTCGGAGTAATGAGCTGTCGGAATAATGGTTGTCGGAGTAATGGGGTGTCACCGTATTTATCATGATATATACTAACAACTGTGTAAAAATTAGGGAGTCCCATCGAAAATGGACGAGAGCGCCGAGCGAGACACACCTGTCTTCAAGAGTAGACATTTCCTTAATGCCATCTGTCTATAGATCGTGTTCAAAGTATCAGTAGGTTAAATCAAGCTCTTCATCCCCGGTGATTTTATAAGAGTTCTGGGAACTTGCTCAATATGAATATTGGTCTGGATTAATGAAATACTGAATGTTTGGTTGAAACTACTATTCTGAAAAATCGAAAAGTTCAAGACCTGTTTTTTGGTCTCAATATGGAAAATAACGGATATGGATTAATGGCACGAAAACGTCACATATTAATCATTAAATGCCACACACAAAAATAGATCTAGAGCTGACAACACGATCTTCAATAGAGCAGGAACTTCCCATTTACAGACGGCCATCTCTTGATGCCGCTTCAAACAAAACAAGAACAACCCAGCCCAAGGGCACATCAATGACTTAAATGGACCCTTTAAATTTAAAAACGACTTCCGAATTCTATGTTGGAAAAAAAGACCTGCGACCTGAACATTTCCTTTAAAAACGACCTCGCGACCTTGTGACGAATTTAAAAGCGACCTTGCGACCTGAGGGGGGTACCCTGTGGGAGCCTCTTTAAGGTGACTTTTTGAAGCAGATAATATGGGCACTAATAACTTCAATCTGCAGTCGTACCCAGTAGACAAAGGGACACCGGTCTTTTGTGTGAGCATTTTCACAGCTATATGGGTCCCAACAGAAGACACTAGGCCCATGGAATTCCCTACCTTGACTCGTGTATACATACAGTACAAGTAAAGAAAAAATGAGACTGAACTCTTTACGACGAAGAATGAATCACCACAACCTATTGGGTCTAACTATATAGAGGACATACAGTCACTAAGTATTAAGTCTGTATAAAGGATGGAGTGTAAACGATTCAGAGACGAGCAATCCACAGTTGGTTGGGTTCTCAATTTGTTGTTAACCAATTTAACCAGCTTTAAAGTGCATCAGTAGACCTATGGATACGAAGGGTCTGTTTGGGGGATAATTTTGTACTTTTTTAAATTGCGAGGGGAATAGGTTGTATAATTTTCAGATTTATTAAACTTAGAATGGAAATTGGGAATGTGTAAAAGTGACAACAACCCGACAATAGAACAGACAATGATGCATACTTCCCATAAATTTTGGTATGATTTCCTTATTTTGTTAATTTTGGGCGAAACTAGCAGGGCCCACCTAAGTAGAGAGGCTTTATCAATAACAATTGGGTTGACTTTAATATTCGTAGGGTTATATTTACACTTGACGAGCAGTCCGACCGTTCCTGACTGCTGGAACAACCATCCAATGTATCTATAGGTTTTTAGATATACTCGGAGTAACATCAACATTTTGCATATACACAAAGATGAGTGCGTGGTATTCCATAATTTGTCTTACATTTGAGTTAATTTTTTACCTATTACCTACTATGTTTGTTTTTGTATAGCATCGTTGACAATGTAATCGAATATAAAGTTATCACAGGTGCCTGGATTATACGTTAATACACAAGACTCGTGTTTCAACATGCGACTGCCATACAAGTAAGAGGTTTGACTAGACATGAAACTAAGTTCAATACACCATTTTCTTCATAAAATTTTTTTTACCAAGTATGGAAAATAACATTTATTGTTAATTCATTTGATCTGGTTTGATTTTGCAATTTAATTATGATGTTCCCTCTTAGAATTTTTCTCTGGGTTCAGAATTTTTGTGATTTTCCATTTTACATTCGACTTCTACAAATCTAACTTCATGAAGAATCACCAGGGTTCCCATAACAAACACAATAAACGTGATATGATAAAGATGCAGAGCCTTTTGATCGACTGTAAGTTTGTTTAGATTTGTGGTTATAAATATAACCTTAAACACTTTACAATCAGTGATATACGGGATAAGGCATGCCACCAATATTACATAAGCTAACAGGACAATAAAGCCAGAGATTTTGCGCTTAAGAAACAGGTTCAACCCACTGTTTAAAAATGCCTTCACCAAGTCAGGAATATGACAGTTCGTTTGAAGTATTTGATCCTTTGTTTTTTCCATTTAATAAGTGATTTTCCGTTTTGAATTTTCGTTCCATACGTTTGATATATTTAGTCCTTTGATTACGCAATTTGATAAGAACTTTCCGTTTTGAATTTTCATCGGAGTTCGGTATTTTTGTGAGTTTACTTTTTACAGATCTTGGTGACCCATTCGATGTTTTCAACTCATAAGCAACATTGGGAAGTAACATGATATGTAAATTAATCGATTGAGTCCTATTCAGGTTGAGGCAAATGATTTTAGTAGAAAGTCACATCTGATCTGGATAGTGTTTATTCGACGTTTATCGGTTAAAGTCTTCATTTTAATTTGTTAGGTTGCAAATGGACTTTTAAGTTTGATCATTAATAATATGTTTCTTATTCTTTTTTTCTTTGGTTTTTTTTTTTGCAATGTCGTCATCTTCTTTTCGGGTATTTTGTTTTCAATGCGTGTTGTTTTGTTTATGGCAGCAACATGCACAAAAAGCAACACGAATTTCATACCCATATTTATTAAAAAAACAAACCAAAAAAAACACAGTAACGAATTACAGAACAATCCTGTACTAGTATGCAAGCAAATTTGATTTTTATTGACATTTCAATAATTGTTTAGTTACCTCATTTACAGTTAAATTCTGCCCAAAATATCAGTTCGTGAAAGAAACGAATTTTATTACATAAGTCATATTTCAACATTTAAATAGTGACATTCCCTCAATATATAATTGATCAAAAAAACAAATTTCCCCCGCACTTTTGCACAGTTCTGTTTTAAACAAGAACATGTTGTACACGTCAGTTGTTTTGAGTGTGTCCTCTCTGGAATTCAATCAGCAATGATATAAGACTTTCTATTTTCTTCCTCTTCTGTGTCGTCTTTTACATCCTACATTTATAAAAATATAAAGTAAATATGTTTTACTTTTCATTTAGTTTTGGAACTGCATGTTTTAATTGTTTATAAGAACACACTGTTTGATATAAAAAAAAAAAAAAAGAAGACGGGGTAAAGCATAACCGATTTTCTTCGACTAACATTACAGGGCCTTCAAAAGCCATTTTTATATCATATGAGTTTTTCTTATTGTTGAAGGTAGTGCGAACTTTTGTGGTGCGTTTTCTCAGTAGCAATCATACCACATCTCTTCATTTTTATATCAAACCGAAAGTTTGGCACTGCAAGATGTAAAGTTTTAAAGAATGCAATGTTTTCTGCACGTTAATCACCCTTGCAGCAATTCTTTGAGTGGTCCGTAAGTGGCCTGTGGCGAGGCAAATTGTATGTCTCTTTTTCAAAATACTCTCATATTCCAGTGATAGTAAAGATTTCACCGACCTTCATCCTGTATTACATGACCTAAAAATTGTATTTAATGTTTATATGTCTCGCCCTTCATGTGCATGAAGTACCTAGCAAAAGACGTTTTGCAACAATCACTTTCAAATTATCAAAATATTATTTTCGTTTAAATAGGACAACAGAACGTTAGACAGTACAAGTAGATTAAAACAATCCACAAAATTCTGCATGCTTTAAACAAAAGGAAATATGACCCCATGTGTCATAAACACGTAGCAGTCGTTTCTTGAAGCATAAACTAGTTAACTGTTACAATTATGGAAAATGTGCGATAAGGAAATTGGAAATTCATCCGATAACCAAATTAATTACATGAAGATACTTGTCATTTTGATCTGAGCGTCACTGATAAGACTGGCGTAGACAAAACGCAAGTCTGGCGTTTAAATTATATTCCTGACACATTTGATAACTAAAGTCATATCATGTTTTACTTTTTTTATGATGATGGTAACAAGAAAAACAAACAGAAATTATAATATTTACCTCTTCTTCTGTACGGTTCTGTAAATAAATCAATCATTGAATATCAGAATAAATTTTATTTAATTTGATAGGTTTAATGTTATGTTTACTTGTAACTTAAGGTGGTACCCAAAACTTCACTCATATTTATTTGGCTCGTTTAATTTTCAAAAATTTTTGACAAAGTATAAACTTTGACCTAAGATAAAAATATAAAAAAAAATCAAAACATTTGAACCAACCGCAAACCATTTTGTCAGAAATATTACACTGGTTATATAGCACTTTGACAAACCCTGATTTTGATTATTTAGAAGCTTAATATTCCCTTTACAATACAACGTAATTAAACGTTTAGCTGATGTTACAGAGTTATCTCACTGTAGTGGTAGGTACCACCTTTAGCAATGTTTAAGCATCTTAATAGTCATTTCTTCTAAAAATAGCCAACTTTGATTATTTTTAATCCAGTTTCCTTTGTCAAAGTTTATAGTTCAAGGATACACTTGTAAGTTGGGTCTTTGTATGAAAAAGCTGAAAAAGCATTTATGTATAAAAAGTGTCACATTTTTATCAAAAGGGGCATACTTCAATTATTAGTTCTTATGTGATATTGAAGCTTGCAGTGATGTAATCTGTTCGATAAGCCTTTGGACTTCCATATATACTTCTTTTGTGTCAACCGCAATTTCTGTAGTTAGATTTCCAGAAATGTACCCATATGCTGTGATTCAATTACATTTGGACTTTTTCAGCTTTTTCATAACTTTCAATTGTAGAACACACTCTTTTATTTCAAGCCTTTGCACAATTTAGGTGCGTGTGATGGGTGACTGAGGAAACGGAATATGGTCACTTTGTCCTCTTTCCACCGGATATAAAACGCATGCTAAAGTGGAGCGTCCGTTTGGCGCTGCGGAATGTATCAAGTTCGCAGTCACGTCCGGTAAGAATAGGAACGTTAAATCCAGTGCCTCGGGTAAATAGAGTGCAAAGCTCTTTATATATTAAGAACCCTTGCAACAACCTGTTTGGGGGGTCCGTAGGTGGCTTGTCGCAAGGCAATATTTCTGTCCCTTTCCAATATACTCTCTTATCCAGTGACAGTCCAAAATTCCTCGACTATCATACCGAATGGCCTCTACTATGACCAAACCTACCTATTGTATTCATTGTAAACTTGTTTTCGTACCGAAGATACATGAAATATCTGCCACTGGACGTTAAGCAACCACCAATCAATAAATCAACTACATGTATTTACGTGTGTTATACTGCCCGGTGTAATGTAAATATTTCAGTTAGAAAAAAGGGAATAGTATTTTACTTTTTACTACCTTTTACATTGATTCGATCAACAGTTCTTTACTTTAAATTGGTAATTAGCAGATGCACCGAGAGCGCATGATAAGCCAGTCATCTTCTGTGTGACGTTTAATGAAATAATCATCAATAGTTTTTGAGAAAAACAAAAATCTAATGTCTCTAAAATAAAATTTTGAATCATCACGGAAAAAAATACAGATCTTAACAGTAATTAAAACCCAATTCTTCAAAGAACAATTGAAGGTCTTCCCACCTCGATAATTAGAATGAAATTTAAAAAACGATCTTAGAAAATGTCACTCCTTGTTGATGTAATGTTGTAAATCAAACTGATATAAACAAAATAGGATTAATAGGTCTATGCAGAAGACTTTATTTGTTTAATAATGAACCAGAATGAATTTGCTAAAAATCTAGAACGTTCAATTGACCTTTGACCTTGATCTCAATTTGAGGTCATTTGTCAGTTATCTCAAACCAAAAGTTCTAAGGTCAATCATTTGTATGGTTGTGAAGAATACTGATTTCAAATACATAAGGGGAGAAAACTCCTATGAAGGTTAACCAAAACTCTTCGTCTTAAATAGGTTAAGATTTCACCTTATTGTAAACAGTTATTTGGCAAACATATCATATCATTTACTGCAACAGTTTCTTTGGAATATAGATAACAAGCAAAATTCTAAATTTATAACATGACCTTGACCTTCGACCTTGATCTCAATTTTAAGGTCATAGGTCAGTGAACTCAAATCAGAACACCCAGGTCAATCACTTGTATGGTTGTGGAGAAATACTGATTTCAAATACAAAAGGGGAAAAAACTATAAGGGTTAACCAAAACTTTTCAAATTAAATAGGTTGAAGTTGAGCCTTTTTGTAAAGACATCATAGCATTTACTGTCACAGTTTCTTTGGAATAACGATAACAAGCAAAATTCAAAATTTACTACATGACCTTGAACTTTGACCTTGATCTCAATTTCCATCCAATGAACCAAGAACGTCATATCAAAAGACTGTAGGACTCTACGACTTATAAAGTATAAGTTTATCCAAGAAATGACCTATTGTAAATTTTCAAAGGGAATTAACTCCCATAAGATATCATCTGATCACTCAAGTCAAAATAAACCAAATCATTCTTAAGAGTAGACGAACAATTTGGTGATATTAGTTTGCTAAAATCTTTTACGGTTTTAGAGATATAGCGGCAACAAGAAAAAACAAGAAAAGGGGGATGCGGGGAGATAACACCCAAAATAATAAGAGTTTGGTTACACAGGGTGAGTTTTGAAACCCCCATTACTGTACAACACCATTGGCCTTAAATCCATTTGATATGTTGTAAGATAAAACAAAGTATCTCAGACGGCAGAAGAAAAAAAAAATAAAAACCAACTGTTCAGAGAACAATTGAAGGTCCTTCAACCAATAATGATCTATTTTGATATGAACATATTAAGATTCAGTTGAAAATGTCAGTTTCTATGGCTTAATGATGTACAAAATTGAATTTTCAGCAAAATTCAAAATCTTGAACGTCCAATTAACCTATGACCTTGACCTCAATTTCAAGGTCATAGTATAATATCACTTTACCCATAATTCTAATTATAAGAGGGGCGGAAACACCTATATATTGGCAACGCACCCTTTCAACCAAAATAAATAAGTTACGACATGTTTCAACTAACAATTTAGTTAAAAAAAATCGATATCTTATAAGGTTGATGAAAATAAGTGAAAATAAGCCAAAATTAAAATTTCGAATTTGACCTTGACCTTTGTCCTTGACCTAATTTTCATTTTTTTGGACCGAGGATCTTAAATCAAAAGACCCTTCATTTGTGTAGGTCTCTATCACTTATGGTTTACCAGTTAGAAATGCATATCACTTATATCATATACAAAAGGAGGGATAACTCTCATATGGAGTCTCCGGATAGCTTCGATCAAAATAAATCAAATCATCCTGTGGATTTAACGAGCAATTTAGATCAATAAATTTGTCGGTTTCCTACACGGTTGTGAAGATAAAGCGATAACAAGATAAACTGTATTCGGGGAGATAACTCTTATATGAGAAAGTAATCGGTCTAGCAGGGTCATTTTCAAAAGCGCATAAACTGTTCGATATCATATTTTATTTATCTAAGCGACATTTTGCTGAAACAAAAAAAAACAGGGAAAGGAAAAAAGATAATAATCAGAACAAACCCTATAGGTCTTACAACCGAAAAGGTTGAAAGACATAATAATCTTAAGAAAACCAAAAGGTCATTCCATGAAAGTGGAAAGACCTAATTATGATATTTAGCTTTTGTATTATAGAAACTATCACAGATAGTTGATATAGACTATAGATAAAGCTAGCTTAATCAGCGAGTCTTGAGAGATCAAGAATGTATTCTCCTAATTATGGTGTTTTAAATAACAATGCTTTATGTCTTGCGATTCTAAGCGTGGGAACAAAACACACAAAATCAAGAAATATTTGCATTGAGTCTATCACAAATGGCAATTGACAGCTTCTATTCAGTAACATAAAAAATTAAGATATAACACATTGTTGTGTTTACTTATATTTGACAGAATAATCCTTCATTTGTTTTACTTTACCATGTAGACAGACAGTTTTTATCTTAATCAACATTTCGTCAACTTTAGCGCTTTCGAGATCGGACCAGATAACCATAATGGGTATTTCTAATGTAGAAGTTGATTCACAAATATGCGTAAAGATATTTTTCTTTTCTAAAAGAGAAGTGATACTTAAATAATATTGACAATTTATACCTGGACATGCTATTAAACTACAATTAATTGCCTCCGTGTAAGATCCTATACATTCCAGTCCATTGTCAGAGGGTGGTGGACTGTCGCAACTCCTATTTCTCAATCCTGTACCAATACCACATGTAACAGAACACGTCGGAGTAGACCAAGAACTCCATTGGCCGTCAACTTTTATATAAAAAAGATATTTCTTAATATGTTTCGTACAATATTTTCTGATGATTAGGACTAAAATCAATTTTTTTTTGGTGTTTTCTTTAGTCAAAATACAAAATAAGTTTATATTTTAAAAACTTCGAATAACAAATTATCATTGGCATATTTCCGTAAAAATATAAGCGTATATTCAGTAACATATTGTTAACGAACTAATTTTCCCGATTTTCGCGAGTAGAAAAATAGCGCAAATCTAAGTCCAGCTAAGATGTGAAACTTGTCCCCACTTAAAATATCAACCTAATTTGAAAACTGCAAAATTCAATCACCGCGAAAAAAAAAAGTTTTCGCGAAATTAAGTTGGTAGTACCTCAGTCGTCTCAACAGTATTTCACCGATGTGTTACTCAGTGTGGGCGCATTATTATTGTGAATGATTCATACATATTCTGTCTTTATTTGGAGTGTTTTGATATTATTTAAGGATGTAATTAGGTGAAGTTTTGGGGTTTGTGTCAGATATTCGGACATCTTCTGTTTTTCGATACGATAAGGTGAAATATTTTGTCTCATAACACCAATTTATTTTTTTCATATTAGCTCATAAAGTCACTTAACCAAATTTAAGCAGGTTCTTGATTTACTTGCTTTCGATTTAAGACCTAAATAATTCTGATGGAAATATAAAGTAAAGATCCGAGTCAGCCTTTTCCCATCTATACTTTATAAATCGAATAACTAGAAAAGAAGCTCCATGGCCTATTTTCAATTTGTTTTGATCCTTAACTAGTACTCTCCCAGGTTATAGTATCAATTCAAAATTCATGATTTATTCAATTTCACCTAGTAAGTACATCCTTAACTGAAGATAAGTAAACTTCTTATACTACTGCAAACTGTCTTATTATGAATTTGAGACATCGTTATAAAACAAATGATTGGAATTTTTATACTAATCTCAATGAACTCATTGAATTCTATTAAGGTCCCATGCACTCAATTTAACTAAGTTAAAGGTAAAGAACTCTTAAAAACAGTATAACATCTGATGTTTTAGATTATTTCCAATGAGTTCATTAATAATAAACAAATATATACCAAGTGTAATCAAACCACAATTATTTGCAGTATAATAAATGATTAAGATTAATATTCAATCAGAAGTCTAGAAACCATTTGCTTTTACTTCTTCAAAACAATTAAACAAAAATTGAAGTTGAAGTCAACCGCTATTGTACAGCAGGAAAAAACTCCTCGAAAAAGACACACGATAAACTAAAACTAAAGTCGGGCCTATATTGAATGGAATACTATCTTTGTTAACTAAGATTATATATTTATTATATTTGCTTGTCCCTAGTCAGGAGCCTGTAACTCAGTAGTTGTCGTATGTTTATGTGTTACATATTTGTTTTTAGTTCATTTTTTTATATAAATAAGGCCTATAGTTTTCTTATTTGAATTGTTTTACATTGTCTCATCGGGGCCTTTTATAGCTGACTATGCGGTATGGGCTTTGCTCATTTTTGAAGGCCCTATGGTACCTATAGTTGTTAATATCTGTGTTATTTTGGTCTTTTGTGGATAGTTGTCTTTTTGGCAATCATACCACCTCTTCTTTTTTATTTATAAAAATATATTTGTTAAAATGTGTACATTGCATTCATAGACAACAATGGAAATGGGGAATATGTGAAAGAGACAACAACCCGACCATTGAACAGACAACAGCAGAAGGTCGCCATCAGGTATTCAAGGACTGTTTACTTTGATACCAAACTGACCGATTTTGATATCCTTTGGAAATAATTGAATACTTGATGGGAAATAATACTTATTAAATGTGAAACCAAACCACAACATCAGTGTAAATACTCTTTGATTTAAGTCTTTAACATAACAAAAGAACAAGGAAACTTACCGGGAAATGTACAATGTGACGTATTAAATATGTTGATATCTGTCGTCCGGTTAAAATCGTGACATGTTCCATCTATTTTTTTTAATTTTGGTTGATTCTGCCGCCATTCGAAAAAATCTGTCATCGTACAGCACATAAATGGATTACGTTCCAAGAGCCTAAAAAAATCACGTTAAGTTACTTTAAATCTCGTATATTTTTTATATAAACTATACAATATAAAAAAATATAAAGAATATTCCCTTCCCTTCAGGTGGTACCTTACATTACAAGGAATTAACTCAGCATACCGTTTTAATCATGTTGTCTTTTTTTTATCAAATACAAAATGACATAAAACAACTTTTTAGGAATTTTGGATCCTTAATGCTCTTCAACTTTGTACTTGTTTGGCTTTATAAATATTTTGATTTTGATATATAATGAGCGTCACTGATGAGTCTTATGTAGACGAAACGCGCGTCTGGCGTACTAAATTATAATCCTGGTACCTTTGATAACTATTTACGTAGCAAGTAGTAATAAAGAATGAAATGATATGATAAAATTTAAATTTTATAAGTTATTGCCAAGTTCAGAAGGGACACAGATTACCAATTTTAAGTGTAAAGTGTTGCATTAAGTATCCCTGTTAAGTTACCACTTCATACCCAGTTAAATATTCAGTGAAATTAACAAAACAAAAAAAGTTTAGATATCTGAATACATGCATAGTTGTAACAAAAAGTCTTTGTTACTTCAGTAATAGCGTTTTTGTTTAAATTCATTCGAATAAATTACGATATATAGCTACGGAAACCAATCATTCATCTGGAACGACTTTTTTTGGTTCTTGTATTACTTAATCAGAAACGAATTGTAGTTCAGTAAGTAACTGTTTGATGTGTTGATATGAATCTTCCTAGAATAATAGATACCAGAGGGTAAGTCAAACTCCTAAATCGAAAATGAAATGTTATCGCTAAGGCTAGAAATGAAAAGGACAAACAGACAAACAATAGTACACATGACACAACATAAAAAACTAAAGAATATATAACATGAACCCCACCAAAAGCTAGGGGTGATCTCAGATGCTCCGGAAGGGTAAGCAGATCCTGCTTCACATGTGTCACCAACCGTGTTGCTTATGAAATAACAAAACCGGTAAATAGTCTAATTTGGTAGGTCACATTCATGAAAGAAAAGGGGATTGAAGTTACGACGAAGGGAACTTACGATGTCGATATCATTTGTGAAACGGTTATTCCACAAACCAACTCGTGATGGCGTTCGTTAATTTTACCAAGAGACGATTTCTACTTCACAATTTGGAACTCTTGATTTAATAGCTTCTTTGTGGAACAACCCTCTATCAAGAAAATCATGATAGGAAATGCAAGCACGGAAATATCATATCAATTGGGAGATATATACAGGTGCTACAGGAATAATAATAAATAAGGGTCTAGTGGGCATAATTTATAGTGACGCTGCATTGATAAAATCAGAGAATTCCGAATATCTGGCAAAACATTGTTAAACTAGAAGAGCGAACATCCTTAATATACTTGTAGATCGCAACTCTATCGCTCTAATAAAACGGAATTATATTCGGATGATTAGATTATTTTTTAAAGTAGGTCCGAGACCACAATTGTCGTCCCTTGATTTTCGTTGTTCCCTAGTCCCTAGTGTTAACAGTGGTTTACTTGCCAATAATTTTTATACCCCTTCCAAATTTATTTCTCCATGTTTAATGCCTCAAACTTTAAGTTGGGGGTGAAATTACACTGTAAAAAAATTTGGGTCCAGAATTTTACAGGAAAGTAGTGATTTGGTCCAGCTGAAAAAGGTTAAAAATTAGCACTTCGGAAGCTGTCAAAAGATTTCAAGACACCCTAAACACAAAATTGTCCATATTTTGAGTTAGAGGCGATGAAGTTTTCTATAATTTTGATATAATTTGTCCCAAAAGTAGTACAACACACTGTAAAAATTTCATTGAGAAAGCGCAGGTGGGATTTTTTTAATTTTCATTTATGTTCTAAAAGAAATGCTCTACGAATTAATTGTGTTCTCGGACCAGTATACAGGACAATGAGTGGACATACACATTTTGATAAAACGTACATCCATAAAAGGTTTGTTGTTGTGTCAAATATATTCGCTGATAAAGTTGTCAAGTTTGTTTCGTCAAGGGATCTGAAATTAAAAATAAAATACTCACAGAAATGAATAGAATGTGTATACAAATACAGTGAAAGTATGCTTGTTAGTTCGATTGCTATTTTCAAATATTCGTCTACAATTAATGTCGACAAAAGCATCTCTCCGATCATAAAACATATTATCATATGTTTAGTAGTAAATACAGTAGTTTTGCATATGTGATAAATAGCCTGGGGTTTAATCCATATCGCGCAACTTTGATGCGCACCCTTTATCGCATACCCTTTAGCACACCCCTACCTTTTATCGCATACCCTTTATCGTACCCCTACCCTTTATCACACCCCTACTTTTTTTTTTTTTTACATAAAGTCAGTTTTATTTTATTTTTGCTCAAAAAATTTGTTCTTCAAAATATGTCAATTTTTTTGAATGACTTCATTGTTTGGTATGTGACGTCACAAACGACAAGTTTTCTATGTTGTATGTGACGTCGCGAACGTCAAGTTTTCATATTTTTGGCACTCTAAATGCAACTATAAAAAGTACAAAACACACAAATAAATACAATAATAAGAAACAAAATATTTTTTTTAAAACAACAGCACGGAAATTTTAAGGTGCTTTGGATAAGTAATTGAGCAATTCTTTTAAGGCCTTTGAAACAAAACAAAAGTAGAACTAATTTAAAAGGTAACCCAGTGCTAAGGATCAGAAAACTGTTCATATAATATAATACTTTTCTGTTGAAATATATGATAAAGCGTATAATACATGGCAAAATCCGTATCACATGCCGTATCACCCTCGACCAATATCATCCGTCGGGCCTAAAGGCCCTTGGGCTGATATTGAATTCTCGGGATGATACGACATATGATACGGATTTTGCCATGTATTATTCTCTCTAATATAAATGTTACCCAAAACCATCACTTGATTTATGTCAGAATACCGATTTTTAATATAGAGAATTCCAAAAAATAATTTAAAACAATTTCTCTTATCACATAGGGTTACTTTGAGGGCAATGTGGTTGTCCCTAATGGTTTCCTAATGAAGACGTTGTATTGCTCTAACATGATGGCTTTTCTTTTATTGATAAATGCCTGTTTAGGTTGGGCATGTAGAGCTTTCTCTTTTGTACAGTTTTAGTATGCCTGCTAAGAAATTTGAGCATTCAGACTCTGGTGCTTGTTATCTGTAACTCTTGTCCTGAATTGTTAGTTTGTTCTGTGAAATTTCTTTACAGTCTCTCATGTTATTACGTTTTCTTTTTCTGAACAAAAACAATTGATTTCGTAGGGCATGATGAATATCATTCCATTTTCCAATGTTAATGTCGATTGATTGGGATAATTCTGATGTTATCGTCTTTGAAACATGCAATGAACTAATATAAAGTAACGTGAAAAACGATAGGACAACAAAGCACACACAATTAATTATGTTTTACATTTTTTTTTCAAAGCAAGCTGATAATGTCACCAGTACTTTTAAGTTAAGTAAACAAATATAGATAAATACTTACATAGCGTTTAACGAAAAAAATCCGTTGAATAATCCAGCTTTTATATAGGAAATATCGTTTTTTCTTAAGGTTCTAAAATGTATTAACAAATAATACTAACATCAATAATACTTTGTAACATTTTGTTTGGATTGGGTTTTTATCTTGTTTATTTTTATTTTTGGGTTTATTCTCATAATTTTTGTTGGGTTTTTTTTTGTTGTTTTTTGGGGGGGAGTGCAGGTGGCATTCACAATTAATATTAAAAAAACAATTATGCTGAACCCCGCAGATTTGTTGCGCCTGTCCAGGAGCCTCTGGCCTTTGTAAGTCTTGTATTATTTTTAATTTTAGTTTCTTGTGTACAATTTGGAGTTTAGTATGACGTTCTTTATCACTGGACTAGTAGATGTATTTGTTTAGGAGCCAGCTTAAATACGCCTCCGAGTGTTGGTGTGTATTGCTGCATTGAAGACATTTTGGTGACATTCTGGTGTTGTCTGTTCTATGATCGGGTTGTTGTCTCTTTGACACATTACCCATTTTCATTCTCAATTTTATTTATTTCTTATATGGATATTTTTTAAAGACATTTTAATTTGAATAAGTCTGTTATAGAAAGTCTCTCTCAATTTCTAGATTTTGAATTATGATCTTCAAACTTGAAACTCAATCAAAACAAAAACACTTGAAACTCTATCAAATCAGATAAGACAAAAACTACTTGAAACTCTATCAAAACATGAGGGACAAAACACCCGATTTATATTGTCAATGTTAGCAGGCCTTCCTTTTATTTTTCTTAAGGTACCTTCTCACGGTGTTGACATTTACTGACTCGTTAGCCACGCTAATGTCTGTACAAACATTTCAAAATTCAATGGATAGTATCTTTGTATAACTGGTAAATTATTTAGTTTGAGTTCTAATCGCCTTCAAAACTTGCATTCATATTGAAGCAGTGAACTAATTTATGAACAAAACGACAAACAAATTGGAAGCCTTTTAAAAATGAGGAGTTTGTTTTTCGATTTTGCTGTTGATTTAATTGCCTTTACATCCTTTCACGCCCCACATATACTTAAAGAAGATGAACATGAATTAATCAATTTCAAATGTTATATGACCTTAATCAATTCATTCATTTGCTTCTTTTTCATATTAAATTTACATAAAACAACAGCATAGACAAAATGTCAATTGTGTCAGATAGTCAATTTATTTTTAAATATTTTTAATTTACCTTGCTCGTTCAGCGTTTTTCATAATTTTCTTTTTTTTGTAAATATCATATTTAACCTCCATAGGTCATATATGTTTTCTTGAACTCTTGAATTTTGAAATAAAATTAAATGTTTGTTTGAAGGCTTCGGTATTCAAGAAATTGAAGCACAAACTTTGTGATTCATATTTTGTTTGCACAAGAGGTTTCAGGCCGTTGTTGAAATTGTGGAATGTTTATCGATATCGACAACCAAGACAGTGGTTATAGGTTGTTGTTCAAACTTATGGATGTTTGTCGATACCGATTCGATGTCGTCGATATCGACACCCTTGGCAGAGGTTTCATGCGATTATTTAAGTTACAGAATGTTTGTCGATATCGACAACCAATACCGTGGTTGAAGGCTGTTGTTCCAGTTCAAGAATTTTTGTAGATATCATCGATATCTACAACCAAGACAAAGTTTTAAGACCGTTGTTCAAGTTATGTTATGTTTGTCGACATCGGAGGTTTCAGTATGTTGTTAAGTAAGAGGATGTTTGTCGGTATCGAATCGAAACTGTCGATATCAACAAGAAAAACAGAGGTTTATGAATATGGAATGCTTGTCGATATCGATATCAACATTCAAGAGAGAGGCTTCCGCTCATGTAAACATTACAGCATGCATACGAAAAATGGTGTAACGATATTGAATCATCGTCAAACATCGTGTCGTGGACATATCTCATTATTTTGTACTAAGGTTATGATTTTTTTGTAGAAAACCCTGATGAAAATCAAAACAGTTGCACAATTTTAATTGAATTAAAAACAATTTCATAAGTGTTTGTAATAATTTCAAATCAAATATATCTCGAGATTTAATTATATATAGATTATCGCTGATCATCTCAACCAGATTGACTATCTCGGTTGATCAGAGACAGCGAAATCGTGATACTCAGTTGATTGCTGTTTTAATTTTCATGTCAAATTCATTAGCAACGACTTGTGCCTTCTAAATTTCAGGCGATAATTTTCCATTTCGAGCGAGTAGCAAGATATAAAAAATCATCACTCAAAATAGCGATAATTATATTATTTATGCAATATTTTTTTTTAATGTAAAGCACTTGTTTCGGTTGTTTAACATCCTTGTCTTTCGAATATTAGGCATTGGGCGTTCCTTATCAAATAACAAAATTAAGGCGCTTCGAACTCATGCAATGTATAACGTACTTTGATCAATTTGTAAGCCCTGAATCGATGTAACTACTACAAGTGTAGTCGGTAGATTTTTAAAAAAATTTCTAAAACTTTTCATTACCAATTTTGAAATTGTTGAAAACTAAGATTTTAGCTTCCTCAGGAAAAGTTGACGATGTTGACCTCAGATGAATTTTGTTTATTTTTATTTTATTATTTTTAGTTATAAATTTGACTCTTCGTTTTTTCAGTTTTGATACTCCTAGGTTTTTAAATTATTGCACGCATGGAATTTCGAATGTGTTCTTTTAAATGAAATGTAATTTTTCAGTATGTACTCTGATACTTACAAAAGCTTCAGGGATTTTAATCCAGATAGTAAATTTAAATCTTCTGATGAAATTCCACAATTTGTAAGGTCTCTGCAAACCAAAGCAAAAGTAAATGTAAACAAGGCAAATAAAACAATCGACGATCAGCAAGCAACTCAATTTGTATATAATTCAATAATTTAATTTTCAATGTAACGCGTCTTCTGATTGGCTGACATTATTTTGTTATGAGCACATAGACATAATTAAGTCATGTGACTGTAAATTTATCAATATTTTATCATTTTTTTTTCAACGGTTTAACATAGAATAAGAAATTAAATTATTAGAAATGACTGTAATATTTTTTCTGTCTATTCGAAATAACATTAAAGAAAACGCGCGTTATTTAGTGTGCACCAATTTTTTTATGTTATTTCTTCATAGACAGAAAAAAATTACAGTCAATCCTTAAATACTCTTTGTTACACCAACAATTAATGAAAACATTGCAAATATGATATACCTATGATAGTATGTTCATGAAATATAACTGATATTTAAGTATTACTTATTAGAAAGGTTCGGGTTTCCAGTTTGAACGTGAACCATGTAAAAAAAATAAATGAATTACAGACTAAGTATCCGTGTTAATAATAATTGGACACTTATATGTAATTCATCAACTGCTTAACTTTTAATGTTTTAGGTCATATTTCATATTTAAGGCAAGCTTGTTTTTTCTTCACATCAGATATGTAATAGAAAATGTGCTATGAATGCCAATGAGACAAATCTCAACAAGAAACCAAATAACACAGTAACTAGCTGTCACTGTACGGCTATCGATAATGAGCATTATATTTTTTTTTCAATTTCGTGTTGTTCTTCGTAGGTGGCAGGGTATACCTTAATGCAGGATGCCCTTATAAATGTGTCATATTCCACATACTAATTAATATCAAAAACATCTGCTTTGACGGTGATGCTACTTGGTGTTTACAGAAAATACTTCAAAAACGTTTTTGTGGGAATGCTTGATCAGATTGTAAGGTGATGTCTCAGTAAAATGCAAGTTACTGACGAAGATATCTCCCTCATTCTTTCGTTCACTATGTAGTGTGTTGCATTTTTGTCCATTTATTTTCACCGTGGTATTGATCCTAATATATATGCTTTCGTTTTACCTATAAGAAATACGTCTAATTGATTATATAATTTTGATAATTATATAATACAGAATGATGATGAATAATGATAAAAAAAATGTTTCACTATTTTGGATTGTTTGTTATTAAATGTGACTTAAACAGTACTATTCATTTATGCTTACAACCATGTGAGGTTTGTCAATGTATTAATTGCAGTCAACACTTCTGCAGGAACATCATATTCAGTAGATTGAATAAAAAATCTGTAAAAAAAAGTAATTTTTAAAAGATTATAAGTCCATAAAGAATATTATGAAATTGTTTTGGCCTACACAAAAGTACATGTTTGAAGGAATGACGTGCTCCCTTTGATAAACTCAAACCAACGGATTTACTGTGCATTTTTGTTTTAGGTAACAATGTTGGTTTCTTGAGGAAAATTTGCATTTTCTTGGATATTTGATTTCGTTGTTTTGCAAAAGTTTGCAAAAATTCCTAAAGAAAATTTGTTATTTTTTTGGCATTGGAATTCGCGGTCCCAAGAAAAACACAAAAATACGCGAGCATTGGTTTTCAATGAATACTAATGCATATACAGTATCAATATAATCAGATTCCTTCCATAGCGCAAATAACCGTTTATTCATCAATCGCATCATTTTTTTGGCTCGTCCTTCACGACAGCTTATTTTTCGATTTTGTATGCAATCCCAAACTAATGACACCTATGATATGATACTTATATCATGCTCTAGAAAAACTAATGTTATGAAAAGAAATATAGATTGTATCACCTTTTTTTGTGTTCTTTAAAAATAACCTAAATGTAAATGGTGAGCTTAGGTGGGCGAGTGGTCTAGCGTATCTGGTATGGTCAGAGCGATTCCATGCCATGATGTCTTAGTAGCCTAAGCTAAAGTTCCGGTAAGGGAAGAACAAAAAATATGCAAAAGCAAATTTACTCATGTGAAATTTTAAGGCTGGTGTTTAGACGAATTATTTATATATATGTTTTCCCATTTTACCAATGTGACGACCAATTCACCGCAGAAATGAGAATTAATAAAGAAAATAAGTGTATACAAAAGTACAAACCAAGCCTAAACAGATAAGACGTTACTTTTGTAAGGGTTAAGTCCCTTAAATTCATTATTATCTGAAGTTACGTGGTCTAGCGGGATGGCTGCAGTGCAGGCAATTTGGTGTCACGATATCTCAGTAGCATGGGTTAGAATCCCGGCGAGGGAAGAACAAAAAATTTGCGAAAACAAATTTACAGATCTAACATTGTTAGGTTGATGTTTAGACGAGTAGTATATACATAATGTACACAGCCATGTATCACCATCATGGCTAGTGATCCGATGAATCAATCTGAAAGCTCAAATTTTGTGAAGGCCAGGTGGTCGTGTTTACAAATTTACAAATTTACAGATCTAACATTGTTAGGATATTGTTTAGACGAGTTGTATACTAGTATACATAATGTACACAGCCATGTATCACCAACATTGTTGGTGATCTGATGGATAAATCTGTTGTAGAGTTGTCACTGACTCAGACGTACTTATAAATATCCTTTACCATAGATAATTGAGCTGATCTGTAACAATAGCATCTCCATGCCTTATATGTCATGTACTGTAGCATGCCGCTAGTTTAAAACTGACGAGGAAATTTTACTTTTGTGAAGGCCAGGTGGTCGTGTGGTCTAGCGAGACGGCTGCAGTGCAGGCCATTTGGTGTCACGATATCTCAGTAGCATGGGTTCGAATCCCGGCGAGGAAAGAACAAAACATTTACAGATATAACATTGTTATGTTGATGTTTAGACAAGTTGTATATACATAATGTACACAGCCATGTATCACCACGATTGCTGTTGATCCGATGGATATATCTGTTGTAGAGTTGGCACTGGCTCCGACGTACTTATAAATATAATTATTTTCTGTGACTGTATCTTGCATTAATTTGTAAAAGTCTATACTATAGATAATTAAGCAGATCTGTAACAATAAAATCTCTATGCCTTTTATATCATGTACTGTAGCACGCCGCTAGATTAAAACTGACGAGGAAATGTAACACACAGCCACCAAAAGCTTAAATTTTGTGAAGGCCAGGTGGTCGTGTGGTCTTGCGAGACGGCTGCAGTGCTTGCAATTTGGTGTTACGATATCCCAGTAGCATGGGTTTGAATCCCGGCGAGGGAAGAACAAAATTTGCGAAAGCAAATTTACAGATATAACCTGGTAAGGTTCATATATAGACGAGTTGTATATACATATTGTACACAGCCATGTATCACCATCAATGCTGGTGACCTGATGGATAAATCTGTTGTAGAGTTGTCACTGACGCAGACGTACTTTTAAATATAATCATTTTCTGTGACTTTATCTTGCATTAAGTTTTTGGATCCTTTATTTTAGATAATTTAGCTGATCTGTAACAATAACATCTCCATGCCTTATATATCATGTACTGTAATACGCCGCTAGATTAAAACTGACGAGGATATGTAACACACGGCCACAGTAAGCTTTATTACTGTAGAGCACAGGTTGTCGTGTGGTCTAGCGGGACGACTGCAGTGCAGGCGATTTGGTGTCACGATATCCCAGTAGCATGGGTTCAAATCCCGGGGTGGGAAGATTAAAAAATTTGCGAACGCAAATTTACAGATCTAACATTGTTGGCTTGATGTTTAGGCGAGTTATATATTAATAATGAACACAGCCATCTATCACCATCATTGCTGGTGATCCGATAGATAAATCTTTGAAGAGTTGTAACTGATTCAGACGTTCTAATAAATATAATTATTTTCTGTGACTGTATCTTGCATTAATTTGTAGGATACTTTACTATAGATAATTTAGCTGATCTGTAACAATAATATCTCTATGCCTTATATATCATGTACTATATCACGGCGCTAGATTACAACTGACAAGCAAAGGTAACACACAGCCACCGAAAGCTTTACTTTTGTGAAGCCCAGGTGGTCGTGTGGTCTAGTGGGACGATTGTACTGCATGCGATTTGGTGTCACGATATCTCAGAAGGATGTGTTTGAATCTCGGCGAGGGAAGAACAAAAAATTTGCGAAAGCAAATTTACAGACCTAAACTTGTTAGGTTGATGTTTAGACGAGTTGTATATACATAATGTATACAGCCATGTACAACCATCATTGCTAGTGACCCGATGGATAAATCTGTTGTAGAGTTGTCACTGACTCAGACGTTCTTATAAATATAATCATTTTCTGTGACTGTATCTTGCATTAATTTGTAGGATCCTTTACTATAGATAATTGACCTGATCTGTAACAATAACATCTCCATAACTTATATATCATATACTGTAGTACGCCACAAGATTAAATCTGACAATGAAATGTAACACACGGCCACCGGAAGCTTTATTATTTTTGAGCCCAGGTGGTCGTGTGGTCTAGCGAGACGACTACAGTACAGGCGATTTTGTGTCACGATATTACAGTGAGGGAAGAACAAATAATCTGCGAACACAAATTTACAGATCTAACATTGTTGGGTTGATGTTTAGACGAGTTGTATATACATATTTATCTTTGTAATGTTATCCCCGATTGGCTGACGTTGGTTTATTTATCAGCTCATAAACATACTTTTGTCATGTGACTGTGACGTCATCGACGTTGGTTTTTTTTTCATATTTTACTCCGGTTTAAAATGGAATTTAAAATCAAATTATAAGAAATCATTGTTGTATTTTTTTCTGTCGATACTAAATACCATAAAAAATATGTGGTGCGCACACAAGACAAACATGCTGTTATTCAACTATTTTTTGATGATATTTTTCATAGATTGAAAACATGTTACAGTTATTCCTAAAAAGCCAATGTTAATTTTTGTGTTACATGCCAAGAAGGACAAAAGACTTTATCAACCGTGATTTGTTTTGTTAACTCTCAGTTTGCAAAACTCAGTCTTCCAAACGCGTATGAGCCTCATAATGAGGTTTTCAATTATGTGATCTCATAGGCGTTTTATCATGTTTATAGTGTTTTTATAATTACCACACATCATAATTCATGATTATTTGATAATTTGATAATTCTGATTATTTGGATATCTTGTTTAAAAAAAAACATTTAATGAACATGTGATTATATAAGCAAATCAGTTGTGATTGTGTTATTACTTGGTTACCTCTATGAACGGTCCTGTTAATATTCTTATTAAGGCATAGTTATCAATAATAACAAGATCCGATCACATTAGTAAAGTCTCCAGGCAAACTATTAAATATCTATAAGCAGAAAAAGATGTCAGTGGTTTTTTTTCTCCCCCCTCCCCCCCCACGAAACATTTTATCTGAAAGTAGCCCTTTCCCTTTTAAAGACGACAAAACGATACATGCTTTAAAAGAAAAAAAATCTTACAATGTAGTCAGTGACCAAAGCCAATCGAACGCACCAGTTTCTACACTGGAAATTTTATTATCAGTTAATGTTCTGAAAAATATTAAAGATTATATTCATATGAGGTAAACATAATATTGATTGATCGGTTGTTGGTTGCTTAACGTCCAGTTGTTAATATTTCATGCATATTCAGGACGAGAACAAGTTCACAATAAATACAATAGGTAGGTTGATACAATATAGGCCATCGGTGATGATGGTCGGGGAAATTTGGACTGCCACTGGAAAGTTAGGGTATATTGGATAAGGACATATTTTTTACCTTGCAACAGGTCACCTACGGACCTTCAAAGAGTTGTTGCAAGGGTTCTTAACCTGCAAATAGCGTGGCACTCTCTTTACACGAGGCATCGCATTTAACGTCCCCCTTCTGACCGAACGTCTCGCACAGCCAAACGGATGCCCCACTTCGGCAAGCGTTTTACTGTCGGTCGTGTGAAGACCAAGTGACCATATTTCTATACCCCAGTCACCCATGGGGTCGGTAAACATAATAATTTCATTTCATGAATGTGACCTATCGAATTAGACTATCTACCAGATTTGTAATCACATATTAAGCAACACGACGGGTGCCACATGTGGAGCAGAATCTGGCTTATCCTTCCGGAGCACCTGAGATCACCCCTAGTTTTTTTGGGTTTTGTGTTGTTTATTCTTTAGTTTTCTATGTTGTGTCATGTGTACTATTGTTTTTCTGTTTGTCTTTTTTCATTTTTAGCCATGGAGTTGTCAGTTTGTTTTAGATTTATGAGTTTGACTGTCCCTTTGGTATCTTTCGTCCCTCTCTTATAATATAATGTATTGATATTGGATTTATGTCTTAATACGATATATACTTTAATATTTTAAACAAGCTTTTGAATTATTCCTGTATAGATATGCCTTATATACCATTAACATTACTAAAGGAATAATTTGATAATCATATTTTCGCAAAATCTTAGAGATAGAGAAAACTATATAAAAAGGCAACAAAAGTATGTCGTTGTAAATAAATAAACAGTAATAAAACAACCGTGTCACAAATCAATACCAAGTGAAAGACATGAGCTAAAACCAAGATGGTGGATACAAAAATTATAGTAGGAGTTGATTGCCCTTCTGGAGGAGAGCACATAAAGTCCCAATGTTGTTAGCGGGAGGATGCTCATGTTGGTCATATAAAAAAGAGGATGTGGTATAATTGACAATGAGAAAACCCTTTCCAAGAGACCAAAGGACACAGAAACTAACATCTATTGTTCAGTCTTAATGTATCTACGATGTGTGATGGTATATTTCTAAAAACATGGTTATGGCATAGAAATAGATTAATTTTTCGGTAATTAAAAATATGACCGTCAGGCACATTGATATAAATATTATAGTAATGGTGAATAGTAAAGTTAAATGTTATGATTGGACATCAAATCTTCGATAGTACAATAAATGGTTGAATAAATAGTGATTTGAAATCTGTATTAATAAAGCTACTTACAAATAGTCGAGGGATGTCAATCCGAAAAACGAAGCTGAATCAATTTTTGTAATCGCATTGCTTTCAAGTAATCTGTTCAAATAGAGTGCAGTTTTATCCATGTATAAAGATCATAAAGACAAGTCTGGTCCAATATAAATGCTACATTAATATTTGTTAAAAGCGTTTCATAATTGGCCGTTTGAGAGTCCAAAGCATTATGGGTACTTTTTTGGTTCGTACCCCAAAATGAAAATGACGTCATGTGATTGGTTACATTTCCATTGTTTATGATATTTTTAACCAATCAGGACGTTTTGATGTACACTTTTGAAAAACATATCCCAGGATGCATAAGATTCTGAAACGGCGTATTACACACTCAGTAATTTTTCCAGTAACTTAAGGGTATATATGTTACACTGCCAAACGTTTCCTTCCCCCCAAAACGTGTTCGATTCCCCCAAACGTCTCTATTCTTACCTAACGTGTCCTAAATATTCAATATTGACAAAACGTGTCCGATTGCATAACTCCAATACGTGTCGGATAATTGTTATTTGCCCAAACGTGTCCAATTTAAACGCCATATCGTCTCGCGTCTTTTCGTGGTAATACATTTTTGTCCCAAATGACATCAATAACGTTCATAGTATTTCTGTGATGGGGGGTATAGTTGAAGAAGTAGTCATTTATTAGCATTAATTGTTCACTGTCGATTTTTACTGATATCCATAACTGAGAATTAACTTTTAACTGAATTGCCTGTTGTCTAGTTGCAAGTAGTTCATGCTCATTTAGAACGAACCTACACATAATTCTAGAACATACGAATTAATCGTTTACTATGTATAAGTTATGTGTTGCCAATAAACTCCGGTCATGCCTTTTATTTTAATTCGAATATTTCACGGCAGGCTTTCAGCAAAATTGACTTCACTTTTTTCAACACTTCTTATATTTTAAAAGCTCTTTAAATCATTAACTGCGTAGTAATCAGGTTTTAATCTGAACTAGTATTTATCTCGAGTAACCGTAAAAATTTGGGCACAATCCCAAATTTCATGTATGCCGGATAATATGACCTATCTTCAGTATTTACTGATGTCGTTCAAATAATACATGAAATATTTGGCAATGAACGTGATGTCTCTTGTTCGTGTGTCTTTAGTGCGGCTGGAAACCTAAAATTTAGGATAAATACTATTTGGGATTTTCATTTAAAAAAAAAATGAAAAGCGAGTAAAAAGACCGATTTTTTAATGACTTCAGTAAGAAACTATTTTAATCTTTGTATATAATAGAGGCCGTTTTATATGAAAGAAATGGACATGTAAACCTAGCCGAACGGACGCTACCACTTTACCAAGGTTGTTTTGCCGGATTAGAAATTATATTTCTATTTTTTATTGAAATAGTAAAATGCGTATATGTTAATAGAAAAAGCAATACCTAAATAACCAACGTACTTATAACATGGACAAGATTGATAATTCCAGTAAAAGAAAAAAAAGCTATATAAAGACACGTTTTGGGAGTTGGACACGTTTTGGCGTTTGTATCAAATGAAACGCTTTGGCGCCCTTTTATAACTAGACATGTTTTGCAGTTCTGTGATGTCGATGTGGACACGTTTTTGAGAATTAGATACGTTTGTGGGAAGGACACGTTTCTGCGTGTAACTAATAGCATAACTAATCGCCGTATTTGAATATCAAAAATAAGACAACGCGTGACTGAACGACGCATGGATTAAACGGCGTTCGGTCACAAGTTGTCTTATTTTTGATATTCAAATACGGCGATAAGTTATTCTTTTTTTTTGCATTGGCAAATTACTTTTTTAATGAAATTATTGTAGAAAAGGAAAGAAACTATATCTTTTTCCTTCGCATTGACAATTTGTTTTGATCCGACGTTATCGACGTCTTGACAACGCCTATTGTTAAATGACGTCAGAGAGTGAAATAGCTGATAAATCAATGTAATTCATTGCAACCACTGTAATAAATATATTTATTATACTTCACGTTAAAATGCCATATTTTGATTGGCTAAGACGGTGGTGTCAATTTACTCTATCACATGGCTGAGCGGGTGACATTTTCTTTTAATGTTACCCTCTCGTCTAGACCAATCAAATTCAGTAGTTTAAGGTGGTATGGGTGTCTTTCGCCATCTTGGATTGTAAAAAACAGAGAATCTAAGGTCCATATTTTCTACCAAGTTAGCAATATTTGATGCAGGAATGCAGATATTCAATGTAAATTTTCATTTAAAAGAACCAATTTATAAGAATATAACTTAGAAATATTAATATTTTTACAAGTGTAGATTATTTTTGGTTGTTTTTGAATATTTTCAAATTGGCAATTTAAGGGGAGGTTACTCTAAAACAGTGCATTTTCTGAAGGACTCTACATGAAATTTTCCTATTTTGTCTTTTAGCCGGAAAAAACGTACGGTGACCCTATATTTTCTTTTGATATTCTCAAAGCATTGTTTGAAACCAATCTTTTCCTAATTTATTTCACAATTCTGTCATTTTGTTTAGTTTCTATTCACAAAATGTTGTATTTTCCTGCATAATCCATACAAAATTTGTCATTTTGTCACAACCTGTAGCTTGAGAAAATGCGCGGTGACCTATCATTTTTATAATATTTTTGAACATGTATCAATAAATACTACATTTTGACAAAGTATGAACAAATTCTGTCATTTTTTTATTTTAGACTCCCATACCACCTTAAAGGACAATGCATTGAATTTACATCAAGTAATTAAATACAATGCTTAAGTTCTACATTTTGGCTCAGATTTTATTATTTGACTGTCAAAATAGAATAATAAAACATCTTGCTTTACTTTTGTTGTTTTTTTTCTAATACCCGTAACGTTATTATGTACGTGACGTCATAATAAATACTTTTAAAATAAAATTTATCATGCAGTGAAAGACTAAAATGATAGGACATTTCGTTTAAAAAATTAAATAACACATAGCTGAGAGGGTGATAGAGCAGATTGGTACCCCTCAAAAAAAGCATTGTCAACCTTGGCCTCGCCGCGGTTGACAATGTTTTCTCGGGGTACCAATCTGCTCTATCACCCTCTCAGCTATGTGTTATTTATATAATAATGAACGTTTTAGAAATTATTATAACGTAATGTATCTGAGCGATGTAATTGTTGTTTCAATGTTGTAATGTATTCCAATGAAGAAGGCCGTAATGGCCGAAACGTATGGGAATTTGTGTTATAGTTTGTATTATACAAACATTCAGAGACTTTATATATAGCATATATAAATAAATATATAAAATGACTGAATAAATAGTCAACGATCAATCTTACAAGGCGATGGATCATGTAATATGATTCTGTACACTACAAAATATAATATATAACAAGTCAAAAAGGGTACAACATCACCATAAAATAACTATAAAATATACAAATATTAGATATTTCGGATAACAGATATCCTTCTTCAATAATAGCACGATGTCAAATGAATCATGTCAATTCAAATTGAGACTCTATCAAAATCTTGATTTATACAATTTAAGCGAACGCTGGAACAATTTTAAAATTTCCAAACACACCGCAAAGACTACAGAAATATGCCAAAAATAAAAATAGTTATTTACGATGTGAAATGGCACAACTTTAGATTTTCAAAGGATGTGACAGTTGAGATGTAATAACTGCATTGAGGGCAGTCCTCAAACAAAAAAATCAAAATAATCAAAAATGTCCTTACCGATCCAGGATGGTATAAATTAGACAACGGTAGGGCAATTACAACGGAAACTACATATTAAAGCCTTCCAAACGATTAGCAGTCTAATAGTGATTGAAAGAATAAGTTTTGTATATTGAGCTTAAATAATTGAACGTGGCAACGTACTTATACATCATCCCGAATCAATGAAAACCTGTAATTTAAACGGTAATTTTAAAAATAATTTCGAACTGTAAAGCCAGTACTAAATCCGGCGTTGTTTAAAACAGGTGGTCACAGGAAAATGAGGGACTCGTTCTATGTTTTTTCATTTATGCCCTCTGGGGAGACTGTCCGTAACTTTCTTATCCACAATCTTTCCCGAGCGACTCTGTCGACCTTCGACCAACACTCGTTGTGGTCTATGATCGTGATGGTAAGGTTTTTTAGATCAGCTTGTGTGTGTCCAGGTGATCTCAAATGACGACTTACGGGTAGGTCGGGCTTGCAAGTGTAGTCACTTCGATGACCATTCATGCGTTTGTTAAATGGCTGCTCTGTCTCGCCAACATACTGCATGCCACATCGACACTGAAGGAGGTATACAACATTCTGGGTTTTGCAAGTTACATTGCAATATATAGTGTACACAGACCCAGTCGAGTGGCAAGTGAATGTTTGAGTATTCAGTATTTGTTGACAAGTCAGGCAACGTCTGTTACAACATGACTTGCAACAATAAATATATATATATATATAAGTGTCTAACGATGTAACTTTAAGGGCATATGATACAGTTAAAGGGGAGGTAATGACGTTGCTAATGTAAAATATTATTTTCGCGACGTCAAACTGTGACATATCATGAAAAAGATGCATTTTGCGACTGATTTGTATCATTCACACTGATTTAATTTGAAAAGAGTTCATGGACCCCTATTTTTCAAAACCGTCATTTGTTACATTTTGCAGGGAAATTATGTGACCCAAATTTTATAAAACTGTAAAAAAAGGATTTGTTCTAATTTTGATCAGAGATATATTAAAGTAGTAGCTTGAAGTAACATGTTGTTTTATAGAGCTGGAATTTAGTAACGTTTTGTATCGGAAGTTATAATTGTGAACCTTTAAATATATTAAATATATATTACTCGATTTATTTCACTTGACTGAGCGGAGTTTAACCAGTTCACTCATAATAACGGGCAAGATGCTGTTATCGTTCCCGAGGTAATGAGTTGTAGTACAAAACACAAAAACACACACTGAAAGCCCCGTTATACATGCAGCAAGAAATGACGTATTTTCCTCAATTCATGCACATTTGATAGATATGAGTTATTTCTGAAAAAAATGCATCTTGTTTTAGGATACTTAAAAAATACAGAAATTACCGATTATTTAACAAAAACAATTTGTGTTTATCTTTTATAACAAAAAAGTTATGTCTTTCTTCCGAAAAAAAAATTACGGCCACAAATTTGAATTTTGAGCAAACATACAAAATTTCGACCTCATATTACTCAAAAAGTAGCAGATGAATATATATATATTATTACATATTTGAGTTAATGAGGTAAAAAGTAGTCTAAATGCAAATTTTCACGAACTTGTCAAAACAGGGTCAAAACTGTATCGTATGCCCTTAACACACTAATGATTGTAATCAAATTAGTTGTTTTATTTCATATATTATTTACGCAATATTTCGCTAATCAAATAAGCTTCATCGGGCGTGTGCATCAATCTAGGTGAAATCGGATGCATAACAAAAAATATCTTTGTAGCTTGAGCTACACAACATTTGTGTAAAAGTTTAACATATTTATTGATGATCTATATATAAAACATATTTTTGTCGTTTATATTATATAAAATACATATATGACTGGATCTTATATTAATTTGTAGGATCCTTTACTATAGATAATTTAGCTGATCTGTAACAATAACATCTTCATGCCTTATATATTATTACAGTAACTGTAGTACGCCGCTAGATTAAAACTGACGTGGAAAGGTAACACAAGCCAACCGATAGCTTTACTTTTGTGAAGCCCAGGTGGTCGTGTGGTCCAGCGGGACGGCTGCAGTGCAGGCGATTTGGTGTCACTATATCACAGTAGCATGGGTTCGAATCCCGGCGATGGAAGAACCAAAAATTTACAGATCTAACATTGTTGGGTTGATGTTTAGACGAGTTATATATATATATAAATATATATATAAATGTCGAAGAATATAACTAAAACACACTAATTGATACATTAAAAAGTTCTATTAGATGTTAAATAGAAATACGCAATATTTCGCTAAACAAATTAGCTTCATCAGGCGTGTGCATCTCTCAAGGTGAAATCAGATGCATGACAACAAATATTTTTGTAGCTTAATCTATACAAGATTTGAGGGACAGTGTAACATATCAATTCGGTCATAAAATATGTTTGTAGCTACAACTATATGAAGTTGGAATAAAAGTTTAACACATTTATAGATGTTCGATTAATTGTATGATTTTTCATAAACTAATTTGTATGATTTCAAGATAACTATGGTTTTGATTTGCTTTGAAATCTTTTTTCGTCTCTCTTATTGAGTCCATCAGGTTCAAGAGTTCGTAACTGGTGCACCAAAAATCTCTCTCTTTTTTGTCTTCCTTGTGTATCCCAATTTTGATTTTTCTCAATGATTTGAAATGTGATGTTTTCAAAATCATGTCCTGCTCTTAAAAGGTGTCTTGTAATTGGGCAGTTCCTTTCTTTTGTATAATATGACCGATGGTTATTTAGTCGGATGTTAAATGGGGTTTCTGTTTCACCAACATATTGTAATTTGCAAGTTCCACACGTTAGAACATAAATCCAATTTTGCGTTTTGCAATTTGATGTTATAAATATGTTGTAATTTTTCTTTGTGACTGTGCTGATGAACAGGGTTTCTATATTGGCGACTTTGCAGCATTTACAATTGCCCCTTCCGCATTGTTTATAACCTCCGATTGTTGATATCTCCCGTTTAGATACTTTGGATAATACTAGAATATCTTTGAGGTTTTTTGGTCTGCGGTAAGCCATAACGGGAGGTGATGGAAAAATCTCGTTTAATGAAGGATCATTTTCAATAAGACGCCAGTGTTTGTGGACAATTGATGAAATATTTGTCAGATGAGGATGAAAGCTAACAACAAACGGGATTTTATGTGTCTGGGCCGTCTTTTCTTTGTATTCAAGTAGGTTTGTTCGTTCTTTTTCGTTTGCTTTTCCGAAAGCTTCTGAAATACTTTTGTTCTTATAACCTCTTGATTTGAGTTGCTGTCTGAGTTGCCCTAAACGATGGTTTAACTTTGATTCCGATGAACAAATTCGTTTTAACCTGATGGCTTGGCTGTACGGAATGCTCCGGGAGCAGTGTTTCGGGTGACAACTCTTCGGAGAGAGAAATTGGTGTTTATCAGTTTTTTTGGTGTGAAGGTCTGTTGTCATGACTCCGTTTTCTAAAGTTATGTTGGTGTCGAGAAACGCAATTTTCTCATTTGAAACTTCAGATGTGAACTTTATCGATTGATGAAAGTTGTTACAGAAATCGAGAAATTCTTGCAGGCGTTCTGCAGTTTCGTTCCATTTGATGTCGATGTCATCAATATAACGGAGCCAGGACAAGGGTTTGTATGGTACATTCGAAAGGATGCGTTCTTCGAGACTCCCCATGAAAATGTTGGCAAAAGAAGGTGCCATTTTGGTTCCCATACTGGTACCGTCAACCTGCAAGTAGTGCTGGTCGTTGAATACAAAATTGTTGTTTTCAAGCACTACATTTTGTAGTTTCAGCAACTGAACCAGACAGTCTGTTGGGGGATGTTTATCCTTACGATTGTTCCATACCTGTTCGCAAGCGACTATTCCTTCATTTTTGGGAATATTTGTGTACAAAGAAGACACATCCATCGATACCAAAATTGTGTTGTTTGGTAAGGGATTTAATAAATCCATTTTCTTCAAATAATCTTTAGTATCTTGAATGTAAGATGGCATTGTTCTAACATGTGGTCTGAGATGGTAATCCATGAATTCAGATATTTTTTCGGTTGGATGGCCATTTGCAGATACTATCGGTCTTCCCGAAATCCCTTCTTTATGGAGTTTTGGGAGCAAGTAAAATCGACCGGCTGTGCAGGTTTCATCAGGGCGTAGATAGTCGTACGTGTCGTCATCAATATGTTTTTTTCTGTTCATGTCTGAAAGGACCTCATTAATATGTTTACTTATTTCTTTTGTAGGATCACTTTCTAAATGTTTGTAAAATTTTGTATTTGAAAGCTGACGATTCCCTTCTTCAATGTAGTCGGTTTTGTTGATCACTACAACTGCACTTCCTTTGTCTGCTTGTTTAATAACAATATCATCACGGCTTTTTAAATTATTTATGGCCTGGCTTTCTTGTTCAAAGAGATTCCTTAAACGTTTGCCACTAACTGATGATTTTACTTCATTTTTAATTGATGATATAAAGGATTCTAAATTGTCGTTCTTACTCCTTGATGGATTCCATTCGCTTTTCTTTTTAAATCTTGGGATGCACTTGTCCTCTTTATCACTCTCATATTCCGAATCATTCATTCCGGCTTCTTGTAAGTTTTTTTTGTGTTGCCTATTAAAATGTTCTTTTAGGCGGAGGCGTCTTGCAAATTGTTCCACATCTGTCTCCAGTTGTAAGTTGTTAATGTTTGCTGGTATAGGACAGAAGTTTAGACCTCTACTTAATAATTTTTCTTCGGAGTTGGTTAATTCTGTTGACGATAGATTAACAACTAAATTATTCTCCGCGGGTCGTGTCCGTTTTTTAAAACGTCTTTTTCTTGGTTGTTTTAACTTACTCTCTTTTAAAATATTATTTATATCAAAATTTGAAAATTGTTTAAGACCATCTCTGGCGAATTTATTTTTTTGGTTGGTTTTGTAATTTTGACTTTCTATTCTTTCAATATCGGATAATCTTTTCTTGATTAAATCCATGTCTCCGTTAGTAATGGACATTGGTGGTTTAGAAAGCATTTCATTTATTCCAGAGTTGATTTGTTTATATGAATAGATAGAAAAGGAGAGTAAAAGTTGGAGAAGCCGAAAAGAACAATTGAATAAAGTTTCGTCCCAACGTTTCAGAAATCTGAAGGACTTTACACCCGGTGTTTGTGGTGTCAATTTAATATTAAACCCGTTTGCTATTTTGTAGTTATAAATATATGATTTAATGTTTGAAACATGATGTTAAACTTGTATTTTCTGTTTTGTTAAACTCCGTAGTTTGTTAGAATAAGTTCTTTGTTCCATGATCTTAACAGGAAATAGATATGAAAGGATTACACACAAACATATGTGTAATGCGTGTTGCCTACAATAACGAACTCATTACACATATTTTTGTGTGTAATCCTTTCATATCTATTTCCCTTACCAAACAACACAATTTTAGTATCGATGGATGTGTCTTCTTTGTACACAAATATTCCCAAAAATGAAGGAATAGTCGCTTGCGAACAGGTATGGAACAATCGTAAGGATAAACATCCCCAACAGACTGTCTGGTTCAGTTGCTGAGACTACAAAATGAAGTGCTTGAAAACAACAATTTTGTATTCAACGACCAGCACTACTTGCAGGTTGACGGTACCAGTATGGGAACCAAAATGGCGCCTTCTTTTGCCAACATTTTCATGGGGAGTCTCGAAGAACGCATCCTTTCGAATGTACCATACAAACCCTTGTCTTGGCTCCGTTATATTGATGACATCGACATCAAATGGAACGAAACTGCAGAACGCCTGCAAGAATTTCTCGATTTCTGTAACAACTTTCATCAATCGATAAAGTTCACATCATGGCAACAGACCTTCACACCAAAAAAACTGATAAACACCAATTTCTCTCTCCGAAGAGTTGTCACCCGAAACACTGCTCTCTGAGCATTCCGTACAGCCAAGCCATCAGGTTAAAACGGATTTGTTCATCGGAATCAAAGTTTAACCATCGTTTAGGGCAACTCAGACAGCAACTCAAATCAAGAGGTTATAAGAACAAAAGTATTTCAGAAGCTTTCGGAAAAGCAAACGAAAAAGAACGAACAAACCTACTGGAATACAAAGAAAAGACGGCCCAGACAAATAAAATCCCGTTTGTTGTTAGCTTTCATCCTCATCTGACAAATATTTCATCAATTGTCCACAAACACTAGCGTCTTATTGAAAATGATCCTTCCTTAAACGATATTTTTCCATCACCTCCCGTTATGGCTTACCGCAGTCCAAAAAACCTCAAAGATATTCTAGTATCATCCAAAGTATCTAAACGGGAGATATCAACAATCGGAGGTTATAAACAATGCGGAAGGGGCAATTGTAAGTGCTGCAAAGTCGCCAATATAGAAACCCAGTTCATCAGCACAGTCACAAAGAAAAATTACAAGATATTTATAACATCAAATTGCAAAACGCAAAATTGCATTTATGTTCTAACGTGTGGAACTTGCAAATTACAATATGTTGGTGAAACAGAAACCCCATTTAACATCCGACTAAATAACCATCAGTCTTATTATACAAAAGAAAGGAACTGCCCAATTACAAGACACCTTTTAAGAGCAGGACATAATTTTGAAAACATCACATTTCAAATCATTGAGAAAAATCAAAATTGGGATACACAAGGAAGACAAAAAAGAGAGAAATTTTTGATGCACCAGTTACGAACTCTTGAACCTGATGGACTCAATGAGAGAGACGAAAAAAGATTTCAAAGCAAATCAAAACCATAGTTATCTTGAAATCATACAAATTAATTATAAAAAAATCATACAATTAATCGAACATCTATAAATGTGTTAAACTTTTATTCCAACTTCATGTAGCTACAAACATCTTTTAGGACCGAATTAATATGTTACACTGTCCCTCAAATCTTGTATAGATTAAGCTACAAAAATATTTTTTGTCATGCATCTGATTTCACCTTGAGAGATGCACACGCCTGATGATCCTAATTGGTTCAGCGAAATATTGCGTATTTCTATTTAACATATAATAGAACTTTTTAATGTATCAATTAGTGTGTTTTAGTTATATTCTTAGACATTTATATAATTTTAATTCAGTAACTGTATCAGTTGATTTTCACAAACTGATCCACGCTTAATTAGATTGAATGTTGATTGTTGCTATTTTTAGACATTATATATATATATATATATATGTATATATATATAACTCGTCTAAACATCAACCCAACAATGTTAGATCTGTAAATATATACAACTCGCAGCCGTCCCGCTAGACCACACGACCACCTGGGCTATATATATAAGAACAGGACATACTTTTGAAAATATCACCTTTTAAATAATTGAGGTAAACCAAAATTGGGACTCAGAAATTAGAAAAAAAGAGAGAAAGGTTCTGGATGGATCAGCTACGTACTCTTGAACCTGATGGACTAAATGAGAGGGATGAAAAACAGTTCTACCCGAAACCAAAGGAATAACTCATCAATTTTACTTCTTTTAACTAAAACAACTATTTGTTTAAATTTTTGAAAAAAATGTTTATGTAAAATAAACGGCAAAAAAATGTTTTATACAGATCATTAATTAATATGTTAAACTTTTGTGTAGCTTAAGCTACAAAGATATGTTTTGTCATGCATCCGATTTCATCTAGAGAGATGCACACGCCCGATGAAGCTAATTTGTTTAGCGAAATATTGCGTGAATAATATATAAAATATAACACCTAATTTTATAACACTCATTAGTGTGTTAAAGTTACATTCTTAGACACGTATATATATATATATATATATATATAAGTAGGTCTGAGTCAGTGACAACTCTACAACAGATTTATCCATCGGATCGCCATCAATGATGGTGATACTTGGCTATGTACATTATGCGAGGAGCAGAGTAATAACAACGTTAGCATACCGTTCGTTATTACACATGATCCCGGAACTTTGAAATTATTCCCGTTGCAAAAGCAAATTGATCTATTCTTGGTCAGAATGAAAACATGCGCCGTTTAATAAATTCAGAAACACTTCTACAAGTAAAAAGTAAAAGGCAGCCACAAAATCTTAAACGACTATGACCGAGCAGTTCAACCAAAAAAGAACATTCAGTGTGTCGAAATGTCGAGATAGTCTTTGTGTCCGTATATACATGGCGGCAAGGGAATGGACATACCTAATGGTCTATCACTCTTAACCAACGGAGACATTACCTGTAAATCAAAGAATTTAATTTATTGCATTAAATGTAGTTGCTGGTTGGTCCTTTTTATAGACTTTTATATATAGTACGCCGCTAGATTAAAACTGACGTGGAAAGGTAAAATATGGCCACCGAAGCTCTTTTTTTGAGAGCCCAGGTAGTCGTGTGGTCAAGCGGGACGGCTGCAGTGCAGGCGATTTGGTGTCACGATATCACAGTAGCATGGGTTCGAATCCCGGCGAGGGAAGAACCAAAAATTTGCGAAAGCAAATTTACAGATCTAACATTGTTGGGTTGATGTTTAGACGAGTTGTATATACATTATGTACACAGCCACGTATCACCATCATTGATGGCGATCCGATGGATACATCTGTTGTAGGGTTGTCACTGACTCAGACGTACTTATGAATATAATTATTTTCTGTGACTGTATCTTACATTAATTTGTAGAATCCTTTACTATAGATAATTTAGCTGATCTGTAACAATAACATCTTCATGCCTTATATATCATGTACTGTAGTACGCCGCTAGATTAAAACTGACGTGGAAAGATAACATATGGCCACCGAAAGCTCTTTTTTTGAGATCCCAGGTGGTCGTGTAATCTAGCGGGAGGGCTGCAGTGCAGGCGATTTGGTGTCACGATATCACAGTAGCATGGGTTCGAATCCCGGCGAGGGAAGAACCAAAAATTTGCGAAAGCAAATTTACAGATCTTACATTGTTGGGTTGATGTTTAGACGAGTTGTATATACATTATGTACACAGCCACGTATCACCATCATTGATGGCGATCCGATGGATACATCTGTTGTAGGGTTGTCACTGACTCAGACGTACTTATGAATATAATTATTTTCTGTGACTGTATCTTACATTAATTTGTAGGATCCTTTACTATAGATAATTTAGCTGATCTATAACAATAACATATTCATGCCTTATATATCATGTACTGTAGTACGCCGCTAGATTAAAACTGGCGTGGAAAGGTAACATATGGCCACCGAAAGCTCTTTTTTTGAGAGCCCAGGTGGTCGTGTGGTCTAGCGGGACGGCTGCAGTGCAGGCGATTTGGTGTCACGATATCACAGTAGCATGGGTTCGAATCCCGGCGAGGGAAGAACCAAAAATTTGCGAAAGCAAATTTACAGATCTAACATTGTTGGGTTGATGTTAAGACGAGTGGTATATACATTATGTACACAGCCACGTATCACCATCATTGATTGCGATCCGATGGATACATCTGTTGTAGGGTTGTCACTGACTCAGACGTACTTATGAATATAATTATTTTCTGTGACTGTATCTTACATTAATTTGTAGGATCCTTTACTATAGATAATTTAGCTGATCTGTAACAATAACATCTTCATGCCTTATATATCATGTACTGTAGTACGCCGCTAGATTAAAACTGACGTGGAAAGGTAACATATGGCCACCGAAAGCTCCTTTTTTGAGAGCCCAGGTGGTCGTGTGGTCTAGCAGGACGGCTGCAGTGCAGGCGATTTGGTGTCACGATATCACAGTAGCATGGGTTCGAATCCCGGCGAGGGAAGAACCAAAAATTTGCGAAAGCAAATTTACAGATCTAACATTGTTGGGTTGATGTTAAGACGAGTGGTATATACATTATGTACACAGCCACGTATCACCATCATTGATGGCGATCCGATGGATACATCTGTTGTAGGGTTGTCACTGACTCAGGCGTACTTATGAATATAATTATTTTCTGTGACTGTATCTTACATTAATTTGTAGGATCCTTTACTATAGATAATTTAGCTGATCTGTAACAATAACATATTCATGCCTTATATATCATGTACTGTAGTACGTCGCTAGATTAAAACTGACGTGGAAAGGTAACATATGGCCACCGAAAGCTCTTTTTTTGAGAGCCCAGGTGGTCGTGTGGTCTAGCGGGACGGCTGCAGTGCAGGCGATTTGGTGTCACGATATCACAGTATCATGGGTTCGAATCCCGGCGAGGGAAGAACCAAAAATTTGCAAAAGCAAATTTACAGATCTAACATTGTTGGGTTGATGTTTAGACGAGTTGTATATATATATATATATATATATATACGTCTGAGTCAGTGACAACTCTACAACAGATTTATCCATATATTATTAAGTTTACTGGTTGGTAGATTCTTATAGACTCTTTATATATATCTTATTACTAAGTTTACTGGTTGGTAGATTCTTATAGACTCTATATACTTATTGTGTACATGTATCGTTACTCGTAACGATCCAGCGCCCTCGTGGGGAAAATCGTTGACTACTATTCAGACGTTTTATATATATTATATTTTCTGATCTGTGTGTCAGTTTTTCTGTTTGTTCGTTCGTTTCTTTGTCCTTTTGTTCGTTTTTTCGTCCGTCTATCTTACTTCAGGTTAAAGTGTTTGGTCTGGATAATTTGGGATAAAGCTGAAGTCCAACCTCACACTCGGTACATATGTTTCCTATGATATGATACTTCTAATTATTATTCCAAAATGGATTTTTGACCCAAATTAAGGGGTCTATTAAATATATTTTGCCAGAAATAGATCCGGAAATTTTTAATTTTCTCCTTCTTTTTTTGTGGTCTGCAATGTTTTTGTTTCTTTCATTTACTTTGGGAAATAAAGAAACGATCAGTGTGTATGTTCATTTTAAAAACTTTTATCAATGTTTTATTTTGCATCAAAAGCAGTCAACCTGGTTACAAATGTTCAACAAGGACATTGGAATCAGCACATTTTCTATTTAACAGGTTTTATGTCAATATTTTTTCTAATATAACTAACATGATATTTTATTAAGTTATAGAGTTTAAAACTGGCCACCTCTCTGGCCAATTACGTTTTTTTAGATTGAGTCCATAGCTTAAAATGTTGTCTATGACATATACTACTACTCTGCATGCAAAAAATCATGATTTTACAATCTGAGCGATTTTGTCTGAAATATGCTCAAATCAACTGGAATAACAGTATGATGAAATAAAAGATCTCGTCTTTTTTAGATACGTTTAAAAGTGTTTACTTCAATCGATTTAATTAGTTAATGTGTAAATTGTATTTCAGATGTTTAAGTTCAAGCGTCAAAAATACACATCAATCAAATACGCCATAATATGCAATTTTTTAGATGTTTTTGTCATAAAAGAAAATTTGGCGCATTCGTGTTCAGTCTCAACCTTCGTTTATATTATGTATCATCATCAAGTAAAAGTGACATCTAAATATTAATTTTGAACATAAATGCGGCCACATCCCTTGAAAACGAAACTTGTCTAAATTAGCGTAAATGCTAAAATTGTGAAGACTGTAGCAATTTAGCATGAATAAATGATGCTTGTACCCGATACATGTACATTGTATTGTAAACGAACAGACTATATGTATTTAACGGTAGTATTATTTGTTCAAATAAATAGCTTAATATTTACATTATAATAATGTTGCAAAACTGCTATATTTTTGACAGAAAATGCGTCTTACTAGTCTAATAAAAACCATTACTCTATTTGCATATCAATTTTGTATACACATCTAGTGAGAATAACTTAAATGTTTAATGAAGCTATATGCGGTTTATTGACAGAGTGAGCGTCACCTGCAATGTGTGTAACACCTGTAGTTTCCGACTGTATAACATATACACAGAATCAAACAGCCGGAATAAAATATTGGTGGGGTATAATTTTCCTGTAAAGATTTTCACATCAATCAATACGTATTTTTTTATTTGCGGAGGAAGGTTTCAAACGTCTGTACCCTAAATACATTGTTAAAACAGTATAACAAACAAATGGGGACAACAAAAACAACAAAACTACACAGTGAATAAAGTATAAAAATCCATGAATAACTAGATAGAGCTACAATAATTTAATGCTAAATTGAAAATAGAAAAGTTTGGAAGGTATACTTATTCGACATTTCTCCACAATGACATATATATATATACATATGTAGTTTTAGTCAACGGGTAGTTGTGTGCCCGTTAACGTCATACGTGTTTGACGTTCTTCATATTAAGATCTGAGCGTCATTGATGTGTCCTATGTATACGGAAAGCGCTTCAGGCGAATGAAATTATAAGCCTGGTACAAGTTTTTAAAATAGCTAACCAAAGCACGTAAAGTTTTTGAAAATGTATAGAATCATATAATGTATCTCCCTCATACAAAGCTCTACCTTTTTGGTTCTTTTGTTTATCGCTCTTTTTAATTAGCTTTGGATTTTTATATATTTTTTAGCATCAATAATAATTGAAGAGACATGTCGAAATGCGAATCTGGTGCAGGTTCAGACGAATTGGTAGTATGTTTATTATTACAATACAAAATTACTTACAACTTTTTTGTGGTATTAGGAATATTTCTGGGTACTTCTGTTAAACCCCTTCCTAGACAGTATATAGCGTCTCCAGACCAACAGTCACACTGCGACAGTGTTGGTACAGTACAAGCTTGAGCATATGCTTCTGGTAAAATACTGACCATTGCAATAAGTATCCCTATGCTCGCCATAGTACAAACTTTTCTATGCCTGTCCTTAAAAAATAAGAAAAACAGCACTTTATAAATATTTTGCGCCATAAGCACTTTTCTGGAATTATCCTTACCAGGTTGGACACAGTGTGAAATATGTTCATCATGTGTTAACTTTTGTTATTGCAAGTGTACAATCTAACTACATATTTTGATTTGATTGGATTTGTTTGAATATGACTGCAGTTTAAACCTTAATTTGTCACTAATAAGAAAAGAAAGTTTAACCTTTGGTTAAATATGATTAAATGTTTTATATCTTTCATTTCTTAACAATCTTGTTCTAACCAATGTGTGGTCGATCGTTTGTGCTTTTTTTGTATTGTGTTTTACGAATGAAATCTAACATATGTGAACATAGTATTTACATTTTTAGCTTGAAAACACTTCGAAAGCATGTAATTGAAAAAATTTGTGCCAGCGAAACTGTTCTGAAACTTCTTAAAACCATGTTTAATCCACCATTTTTTACATTTGAAAATGTCTTTACCAAGTCAGGAATATAACTTTCCATCCGTTTTTCATGTGCTTTGTCATTTGATTTTGCAATGTGACTATGTACTTTTCGATTAGATTTGTCTCTGCAGTTCAGTATTTTTTGTGATTTTTCTTTTTGTGCACATATCATTGATTATCATTTTTAGATATTATATATGAACATCGAGATAGACAAGTCCATATATAGGTGAACGGAAATTTTTTAAAAGGCGTGCTACTTAAGAAATGTCAAAACCAATGTGAAAGAACCCAGAGTTGTGCATATTGGTGGCTGTTTCTATAAATTCACATGTATTGTTAATATTATGTCGATTGTGTTGCGTAGCGCAAACTCAGAGATATGGCTGTTACTATTTATCTCCGACCTAAATCCACATGTATCGTAATTATTATGTCGATTGTGTTGTAAAGCGCAGACTCAGAGATGATATAATTTTAATCCCCCGTAAATCAACATGCATCGTAAACATTATGTCAATTGTGTTTGTAAGAGTGGATATATTCCTATTTAAATCAATGATGAAACAGGTTTATGGAAGTGGATATGTTTCTATTTTAATCAATGAAAAGCATGTTTATTTGAGTGGACATATTCCTACTTAGATCAATAAAAAACAGTTTTATTAGAGTGGATATGTTCCGATTTAAATCAATAAAAACTGGTTTATTAGAGTGGATATATTCCTATTTAAATCAATGAAAAAATTGGTTTGTGGAAGTGGATATGTTCCTATTTAAATCAATAAAAGGCTTGTTTATTAGAGTGGATATATTCCTACTTAGATCAATAAAAAACAGTTTCATTAGAGTGGATATGTTCCGATTTAAATCAATAAAAACTGGTATATTAGAGTGGATATATTCCTATTTAAATCAATGAAAAAATAGGTTTGTGGAAGTGGATATGTTCCTATTTAAATCAATAAAAGGCATGTTTATTTGAGTGGATAGATTCCTACTTAAATCAATAAAAAACAGTTTCATTAGAGTGGATATGTTCCGATTTAAATAAAAAAAAAAACAGGTTTATGGAAGTGGATATGTTTCTATTTAAATCAATAAAAATCTGGTTTGTTAGAGTGGATATGTTGCTATTTAAATCGATATAACACAGGTTTGTAAGAGTGGACAGGTTCATATTTGATCGATAACAAATAGGTTTGTTAGAGTATGTATATTCCTTTTTAAACAAATAAAAAACAGATATAATAGAGTGGATATGTTCCTATTAAATCAATAAAAAAACAGTTTTTTTAGAGTGAATATATATTCCTTTTTTAATCAATAAAAACATGTTTGTAAGGATGGATATGATCCTATTTAAATCAATATAAAACATGTGTCTTAGAGTGGATATCTTCATATTTGAATCGATAAAAAATAGGTTTATTAGTGCATGTATATTCTTTTTTAAATCAATAAAAAAACAGGTTTAATAGAGTGGATATGTTCCTATTTATATCAATAAAAACAGGTTTTGTTAGAGTGGATATGTTCAGAAAACCGTAGAAAACCATGAAAAAACGTTGATGACGTCACGGTCACATGACTGAATTATGTCTATTGGGCTCATAACAAAATAACGTCAGCCAATCATGAGACGCGTTACATCCAAAATTAAATTATTAAACGATGCAATCTGTTTGTGTTGATTGTAATTTCACTTACAAGAAGTAATTATAAAGAAGAAAAAAATCTTAAAGGGAGTTATAATATAGTACCTTATTTAAAATATGGGTTCGCTCACTGTATATTAAAGGTGAATTTGCGTTCGGTGTACTTTAGCTAGAATTTATTATAAGCACGGAAAGTTTAACACAATTATTTCTAGTCTTGATTGAAATTAATGAAATATTTATTAATACAAAACGAATTATAAAAAAGTATAGTTCATAATGTGCATATAAAGTTATGTGACATTTTTCTTGCCGTACGAATATAGCCTCTGCATAATGCCAATGCATAGCTTTCCTATTTATATCATATAAAACAATAAGGAGATGTGGTATGACATCCAATGAGTCTACTACCCGCCACTGGTTAAATGAAGTCGATGCAAGCAATAACTTATAAAACAACCAAACTCTTTTCAACAATTAAAGAGACAAAAACATAATGTGTAGGCCACAAAAACCCCGATATGAAAAATGCAAAAAAAAATATCCAACGAGAAAATCAACAGTCTTATTCATGAAAAAAATAGTTACGAAAAACAAATACCATGTTGTGAAGTGACAGACTTGAACAAAAATGAATAACAACCAGTAAACTATGAGTCCAGTAATACAACACTTTGCAGTTTAAATGATTTACATTCAACGATTTTTATCGGATACATTTTGTTTAGGGGGGGGGGGGGGGTCAACGTTGATACTAAAGAAAGTAATATCCTATAAAAAAACGTTGAATGTAAATGATATGAAACTACAAATTCTTACATTATTGGACACGTAATTGGCAGACCCTGACGGGAGTTGGACCCCCCTTTTGAGCCGATCAATACATTTGAATGGGGACATATAGTTGGAACCCCCCTTTGTCCTGGGTTGGGACCCCATTTTTTAAACGACTGGATCCGCCCCTGCTAGTACACCACAGGCTTCTCAATTCTTGTATTATGATCTATAATCATGAACTAAGTAAAAGCATAGAGCTGATCGACTGCGAGATCTTCCTGGATTATCATTGAGATCATTTAAGCATCCCTTGCAGTAGACTTCCGTTAAATTAAAAAAAAATCTTTAAAATGTTATCGAAATGTATTAAAAGTCTGAACTCATTTCACCTCTCCTTCCACTAAACATTAATTTACAGTTACAAGTGCCACAAAACTTTCCTGCCCTCTTTTCTTTAACCGTAATGATATATTCTACTCATTCTTAATCTTGAATTGAGACTTGGGAATAAGACGTTACTTCAAGTTCAAAATAACATTTTTTTCTCTAATTTGAAATGATGCACACAGGCACAATAAAAGAAAACAAATTTCGCTACATGTATCTCTTCGAAATTGGAAATTGAAAAAGAAGAAATGACGTGTTATATTTTTATCTTACATGAATCATGTGTATTTGTACTTTCAATTTCAATTTGGTTCTAAATTTAGATTCAGTTTTCCCATAAATTTCGGACGGAATAGAAGACACCTGTTTATTTTCTTCAGATGTAGAAAAAGTTGAATACTGGAAGTTGAATGACATAGTGTTTACTTATTCTAAGATAAATGATTAGAGGGATCACTTTTAAGTTTACTATGAGTATTTTTGGGGGGCCTAATTTGTTAATTTTCGTCTTTGTTCTTCCGACTTGTAAGTGTTGCCCTAGACTAGTGGTCAAATTATATTCTCTTGGTATCGTCTTATTTTCTAAATGGATATAAAACATGTGCTAAAATTTTCATTTGCACGAAATACGAACATTTTAACGGTTTTTTTTAATCTAATAATTAATCTCACATGTCATTCATTTTAAAACTGTTCGGTAACCTAAAACTTTATGTTGAGTACTGCCGTGTGTTTTCGTTCAAAACTACGGCTTTTAAAACGATATTGTTGGATAAATTCAGGTTTCATTTTAATTAATTTGATATCAATAGAAGTAGAATCGTCACATGTTTATTTATTTATAATTCTGTTGTGAGGCGTTTTTACAATATGTATTATGTTGATATCACATTATACACGAAATGCCTTTCATGTCCCATGCGTCTCAAACAAACAAAAAAATCAACTTGTATTAAAGTCAGGCTGCACAAAACAATAGAATGCTTTGATTTCTAACTGGAGTAATTCAGATAATTTCTCATGATTAGGTTTTTTTAAGACAGCACGGGCGTGCTTGTTGGATTTATGATAGACCGCACGAAGTATTTTCTCTTTCGTGTGTCCTTTCTTGGAGTAAGGGAGATAACTTGCGTAACTAACGTCGAACGTTATTAATCCCGGATTCCGCTAGGAGCGTGCAATGACGTACACTTCGCCTTAAATCAATTAAAAACAGATTTGTTAGAGTGAAGATCTTCTTATTTAAATAGATAAAAAATAAATGTGTTAGAGTGAATATGTTCCTATTTAAATCGATAAAAACAGGTTTGTAAGAGTGGATATATTCCTATATTAATGAATATAACACAGGTTTGTTAGAGTGGACATGTTCATACTTGAACCGATAAAAAAAAAATTGTTAGAGTATGTATATTCCTATTTAAATTGATAAAAAACACGTTTCACAGAGTGGATGTTCTTTTTTATTTAAATCAATATAACACAGGTTTGTTAGAGTGGACATGTTCATATATGAATCGATAACAAATAGGTTTGTTAGAGTATGTATATCCCTATTAAGATTGGTAAAAACATGTTTGTTAGAGTAGATATTTTCGTATCTAAATAATCAAATAAAACAGGTTTGTTAGAGTGAATATGTTTCTATTTAAATCAATAAAAAACAGATTAGTTAGAGTGAAGATGTTCCTATTTAAATAGATAACAAAAACCGGGTTGTTAGAGTGGATGTGTTTCTATTTAAATCAATAAAAAAAAAAAGAATTATTAATATAGTTATGTTTCCTATTGTTATCAATAAAAACAGGTTTGTTAGAGTGGATATTGTCATATTTAAATCAATAAAAACAGGTTTGTTATATTGGATTTATTCCTAGTTAAATCAATAAAAGAAGGTTTGTAAGAGTGGATATGTTCCTATTTAAATCCTTAAAAAACAGGTATGTTAGAGTTTATATGTTCCGATTTAAAGCGAAAAGAAATAGTCTTCTTAAAGTGGATTTGTACCTATTGGAATAAAAAAATAAAACAATTTTGTAAGAGTGGATACGTTTCTTTTTTCATCAATTAAAAAACAGGTTTGTGAGAAACATATCTTCCTAAACAAATCAATAAAAACAGGTTTGTTGGAGTGGATATGTTCCTATTTATATAAAAAAGACAGGTTTGTTTGAGTGGATATGTTCCTATTTGAATCGATAAAAAACATGTTTTTGAGAATGGATATGTTCCTATATTTAAGACTCAATAAAAAAACATCTGTGTAAGAATGGATATGTTCCTTTTTAAATAATAAAAAAACAACTCTGTAAGAGTGGTTATGTTCATATTTATATCGATAAAAATCAGGGTTGTCAAAGTAGATATGTTCCTACTTAAATTGATAAAATGAAACATGGTTGTTAAAGTGGACATGGTCTTCTCTATACCTTATGTTCCTAACATAGCAACACTTCTAACAATAGACAACTAAAACACAAACGTATGTTTGTCGACTAGCTTGCTGCTTGTGTATATTCTGAGCTGCCGATTTTTTTAAACAAATATGTACAAACATATCACATCAATACACATAAAAAATTGTGGCAATCATAATGACTTCTAATATCTACTACTAATATCTAAATGTTTCGTGGCCGTCCAGGAAAAACTACTTTTAGAAACCTGTGTCCGTTTGCCCGATGCCATGGGAAACCCCAAGTGTTGGACCGCACTTGGTATAAGAATGTTCAAAAAACATTTAAGAAAACATTTAAAAAAACAAAAAATCTGCTATCAGTCAAAAGATGCGGCTAAATGAAATAATTTGAAGACAGAAATGAATCTGAAATAACCAAATCCGATTACGTTTGTATAGCCATACCACCTATATATAGCGAAAAGTTTTAACTTTATTGCTAATTTGAACATACTTATATATACAAAATATTTAAAAAACGTTTCTTAACGTACAAGTTAAAAAATTTGATGTTCACTCAAGTAAAGCAGGGCTAGAAATGACCATATATACACCTATCGTTTAACACAATAATTTTTCCCGCCCAAAAAATGCATACGCCTTCGAACTACTACGTGAGAAGACAATTAATTCCCGTTACACTACGTGCCACGGAAATTAGGAAGTCTTCTCTATACCTTATGTTCCTAACATAGCAACACTTCTAACAATAGACAACTAAAACACAAACATATGTTTGTCGACTAGCTTGCTGCTTGTGTATATAGAAAACAACAAAGATAGCTAGACTGTAGAAACAAATTAAACAAAAAATAATTCTTAACATCAGACTTGCGATTCATAAATCATAAACCTAATTTCTTCGACACTTTTAATCTGTTTTCAATAGAATCAGCCACATAACCATCCTTACTAGAATCGCTTTTCCATCTACCATTGCGCTTCCAGCACCTTTCGTTAACGTCAGAGTTAGCCGCCGCAGTGGCACCACCAGACCTCAAAGAGTGCAAACCAAGGTTTAACTATGGAGCAACTAATTTCAAACGCTTCAGTATGCATTCTCTAGCTGTGTTATAGCTGATCGGTTTATTAACCTGAATTAAACCAGACTTGTTCTAAGATTTATACAATGGACGAAACAAATACATGTCTGAAAAAATATCTAAATGCGCCATTCCAACATACTTTAATAACATGTCAAAGGGACAAGCCATTGATTGACCTTTAGAAACCAAAACTTCATCTCCAGCTCTATATTGGTCAGTTTTGCTCTTTTTAATCTTTACAATTAAATAACTATCCTTAAAAATAATGTCGTTACATTTCAAATTACTCAAATCACTAAATCTAGGAAAAGCACTATAACTCAGTAAAATCATAGCCAGACCCCTAACTACTGTTAAATCATTCGACCCTTGAAACATAGAACATAAACTTATCAAATTGTCATTGGAGACAGGATCTTTCTTTACAACGGGAGCTTTAGCAGTACGTTTAGCTGACTCAACTATATTTTTTACAAAAGAATTCTCTGTAGGATCTAACTGACCTGACATGTCATGGGCCCATTTAATGGAATAAAAAACACTATTGATAGTACTGTATGTAGCACCTGAATCAAGCAAATGAACTAAATAAATGCTGTCACTCCTGGAATCAAGCAGTCTCAACGAAAAACTATCCACCAAATCATGTAAAGGATGATCCTCTCCGATACCACTATCCTCCATGGCTTCTGTTACAAAACGTCCAAGCGTTAACCCTGTACAAAAAATACAAAATAAAATCAATAAAATCGGATCTTAAATGCAATCAAGGAAAAGTTCATATATTTCCCGAATACACCATTATTTCCCCCTCCGGGAACAACAGGACTAATGCTCATTATTTGATGCTCGTCTTTTATGAAATGTTTCAAATTTTCAAAAATATCATGCAACATCAACCAATAAGGTGAAGAAATCCACAATGGAACTACCAATGTACAATTTGCCTTATCACTGCACAGTTTTCTTATAACCTTACAAACAACATTTGGTGGTGGTACTAACCATTTGTTTTCACCAAACCAATTTTGTGAGAATGCATCAATTTCTTCTGTATTCTTACACCAACATTTAGAATTAAATCTCGAACATTTAGTGTTGTAATCTGTAGCAAATCTGTCTATTGTATGTTTACCCAATAACGTATCTAACATTTGAAATACAGATTCTTTAATACCCCAGTTGTCGCAATCTGAATATCTACTCAGACCATCAGCAATTTTATTTTGTTCTCTTGGAATCCAATGTGGTTTAATTTTTATATTGTTCTCTGAACATAAATAATTTAGCTCACAAGCAATATTTTGCAGTTCCGGTTTTTTGCTACCATTTTTAACTATACTAGTTACATTCTTATTGTCTGTATTCAATTTTAAACAATGGTTTTCTAAACATCTTAACGAACTTTTCACTGTTCCGCTTACTGCGTCAAGTTCACGCCATGTTGAACTTTTACCACTTTCTAATACTGTCTAACTTCCTACTACAGTATTCAAACTGTTACCTGGTAATTCTAGACCACAGTCAGTCAGAATTTCTAACGAGTCACAGACCGACTCGGCACATATGCCATCAACTGCGGGCACAATATAACCCCCAAAAACCTACTTCTGAGGCATCAGTAAACGCCACCAAATCACATACATCTGACTCATGCAGATCATTACCTTGCTCATTTAACTGTGTTACTGAATTTAACCAGTTTCTTAGCTCCTCGACAGCCGGGGCTGTCAGAGCGACAAGTGACTTCAAACTTGCCCTTAATAGTATAAAGTTATACAATTCTCTAGTTCTAAGCCTAACTAGATTACCTAACACAGCTTGCATTGATATTATCTGGCCAACAATTCCAACAACAAACTTTGCATTGTGCAACATTTTTCCTTTTCCGACACAGAAAAGTATTTTACTGATAACATCAACTAATCTGTCAATACGTTCAGTGGAAACTCTAAGTTACCCGAACTCCATATCCCATACCAAACCTATCCAGGTCATATTTTGCTGCGGATACCAGCTATTAAAAAAACAAATTCAGACAAACTAGATCTTATATACGAGCTAGCTCTTTCAGCTGATTGAAAATCCTGTGCACCTCCAAGCCCATCATCAAGATACATTATTATCTTCAACCCCTGATTTCTCCAGTATTTTATCACTTCTTTAAGGACTTTGGTAAAAATATGACCCGCACTGGTCAGACCAAAAGGAAGAACATTGAATACAAAGTACTTTGTTATACCATTGAAATCCCAACTGAAACCTAAATAAGTTCTATGTTCCTCTAATATTTCCAAATGGTGATATGCACTTTTAAGACCATATCTAAACAAAAAATTGCCTTTTTCAAACAATTCTCTTGCAACTGTACCATCTTCAAATTTAAACCTAAATTGGTGTATGCATTCGTTGATATGCTTAGAGTCCAAAACTAAACGGGGCTTCTTTGATTTACTAAAAGCTACCGTTAAAGGATTAACCACAAAAAGGTATATCATTAACTTCTGAAATGCAACCTTTTTCTGTCAATTTCAAAATCTCACCAATAACGAATTCCCCGTTATCCCTAGCAGATTTATTATTTCTCAATACAACATTTTCTGGCAGTACTTTCAACGGAATACCGTATCCCTTTTCTATAACACTTAAAATATACATGCTTGTGTCTATATATCTCCATTTGTGTATTGATTTTTTCAATTTACCTACACACTGGTATTAAAGAGATAATAGTAACTGCAATTACGATTATCCCAATATGGCGACGGCAGATATAGGTAAAATATTTACAGTCAATGTACTTAAATGTAGCATGATTTTGTGACTAGTTACTCAGCTGCAAGGTTTTTCTATACCATTACATCATATTTGAATTGTAACGGTGCACTGGAATTGTCTAAGCGCTTTGAAAATTGCCGTTGAAAAATTCGGGATGATAATCGTAACTCTATGGAATTTTTCTTGATTGATAATCGTAATTTCTTTATCGGATAATAGAAACTGAAAAATTAAATGTGTCTTTCAGATTTCAATGGTATTGTGTGTATTAAAATGCAAATGTACATTTAATTGATGACATTAACGGAAAATAAAAAAATGAAGAAACTAACAGGTTAATATTTAAGACAAATTTACTTATATCTCTCTCGATTTTTTGGCGTTTTTTAAAAAAAAAACGTGATTACTTGTCACAGCCACTTTAAAAAAAATGTTTTTGATCTTTACAAGTATTTTTTTGTGCAGTCAGTACATGTAATTAGATTTAACATTTTTAAAGCAAAGAAATATACTATTTTTAGAGGGACTAATACGCTATGGATTCCTGGCATTTCCCTAGACGCCCTTTTCAACATTTATGCTCAATGTTTGCAAGAGATATAAACATAAGGGTCTTACAAAAGAAATGATGTTTTAATAACGGCACTTAAATTGTTGACAAAAAAGAGCACATTAAAATGCAATAAGATGTGCGTTTAAAAGCAGTTTCGTAGTGGACAAATGTCCCCTGCGAATCAGTACATACATTATGAAAATGATATCATTTCAAAGAGTATTTAAGATTGCACTTTTTATTTACAAACAGGTCTACAATAGAGGTATTCAAAATAACTCTAGAAATAAAAATTTCGAAAAGTTGATTTTTTATTTTTTTAGGTCTGAAATTCACACTTTTATTGAAAAATGCCCTTATAACAGACAACAATATGCATTACCTTTTAATGTATATGTTAGCGGCAATAAGTGAAATTAGGCATCAAGCTTAAATCCTAGGCAATAAGCTAACGCCTAGGCAGTAAGTCTATTGCCTAAATGATGTTAGGCATTAGTCTTAAATTTTAGGATTTAAGCTTAAATCATGAAAAATGTGTGCAGGCATTAAGCTTAATGCCTAAAATATAAATGCGAGTAAATAAATGACATTTATTCATTTAAATAAAAATATATGCATTACATAATAACATTATGACAACTGGGGCCTGTTTATCAATAATGTACTAAGATCGATCCTACTAAATATTCTGAGGACAGAAATTATGATAAAATTAGGACCGACATGTCTCAGCATGGACATCGAAGCTAACTTGATTTTATCTTAGCTAATATGTCCTAACCGCTGTTCTAGGTATTGGCGTAAAAGAAAATAGAAAATGAAAAAAATGAAATATTGTGTTATGCTATTGTTTCAGAAAAAGGGAGAAGGTTTGGATGCATTAAAACGTTTAATCCCTTTGCAAATGTTTGCACCTGTCCTAAGTCAGGAATCTGATGTACAGTAGTTTTCGTTTGTTTATGTAATATATACGTGTTTCTCGTTTCTCGTTTTGTTTATATAGATTAGACCGCTGGTCTTCTAGTTTGAATGGTTTTACACTAGTAATTTTGGGGCCCTTTATACTTGTTGTTCGGTGTGAGCCAAGGCTCCGTGTTGAAGGCCGTACTTTAACCTATAATGGTTTACTTTTTAAATTGTTATTTGGATGGAGAGTTGTCTCATTGGCACTCACACCACATCTTCCTATATCTAATTAATAAAAAAAAAGGATGAATTTAAAAAAAAAAATATTAGTTTTATTTCTGAGGGTTATAAATAAGTTTGATATTATAATTGAACATTTAAACTTTTTGAAACAAAACATAATTCAAAAAATATAACTATGTTTTATATTAGAATTGAACAAACGAGTTGTAAATTGTTTAAATTAAATATATAATGGTGCATCTTTCACAATGTTTCTTTTAAATACTGAATACTTCAAATATTTTTTTTAATTACTGCAGTTTACATATGTTTGAAGATGAGCATAAGAAACAATCTAATTTTACCGATGCAAAACTACAGGGCCCAGTTTCATCCTAAAATCACTAATGAAATATGTTAATTTAGATTAAAACTCATCAAATGATGATTTAAAAATATTAAAACTTGATAGAAATTTGTGTTAAAATCATTTTTTTTAACAAAAGTTGTGGAAGGGTTTAGAAGGGCAGTTCAAACCAGCTCAACTAGTGAAGTGTACACATTTTAAAATAAATATTATAATAAATCTATAGAATCTCCCCCCTTCTTTTTTTGATTGGATACAAACACTTTTAAAAAAAAATCTTTTTAATATTTTGATCTGTCAAATGAATATGTGTTTCTACATGTAATATTATAAATATGATTAAGAAACGACTTTATATCGAGAAAAAATCACCAAATATCCACAAATTCGAGAGTTTACTTATTGCCTAAAATTATGTTCGGCAAAAGGATGAATAATCATCTTCAGATTTCAGGAAATAAGCTGAATGCCTGAAATTTTCAGGCAATAACTTAATGCCTAGGCGTTAGCTTATTGCCTAGGATTTAAGCTTAATGCCTAATTTCTCTTATTGCCGCTAACATATACATGTTGAAGGCCATACATTAACCTGTAATGGTTTACTTTTTTAAAATTGTTATTTGGATGGAGAGTTGTCTCATTGGCACTCACATGCTACGCATTACCTATATGTATGTACCTGTTCAATATATTGACAATGAAGCAGCTGTCGGGTCAGGTATTGTGGTAAGTAGATATTCTAATTGTTTTCAAAGTTTCAATGTTATTTGCGCGTTTAAGGTGGGTATTTTGTTGGGCGAAACTGGAGGGGGATAAGCAATATCCCATATTTCAAAAGTGCAAAACCTAGTTCTTGGGAGTTTTCTGTATTTTAACATAGTTCGTGTTTCTCCCATATCCAAATTTCTTAAAGCTTGTTCATCTTCCAATTTTATGATAGTATGTAGCTGTTTTCATTAGAACAATTAATAATATATGCACAAAAAGATATGGCATAAGATGTTAAAATGTGATTACTTAGTAATTCATCACCATAATTTCATCATGTGCTATCAGATATACGTTTTAGTGTCAATATCAATAAAACACTCTCCAGTTACGATTATCTTCGCATTTTTTAATACCATAATTACGATTATCTTTTTTGCCGAGTTAAGATTATCATCCCGAATTTTTCAACGGCAATTTTCAAAGCGCTTAGACAATTCCAGTGCACCGTTACGATTCAAATATGATGTAATGGTATAGAAAAACCTTGCAGCTGAGTAACTAGTGACAAAAACATGCTACATTTGAGTAAAATGACTGTAAATATTTTACCTATATCTGCCGTCGCCATATTGGGATAATCGTAATTGCAGTTACTATTATCTCTTTAATACCAGTGCTACAGGTGTAAGTAAACTTGAATTTACCGTTAACTGGCTAGACACCTTTTCGATACGTTTACGCTCGAGTAAACAAATACTATCATCATTCATGAAATACTTTAAAGACTTATCAGTAAGGTGAATCGTATTCACCTGAAAACTATTATCATGTACTAAATCTGAGCAAATGCTCCTTAATTTATTAACATTAAATAAATTTGTACTTAACTATCGTTTTTTCTCTGGACATTCAAATTTCCAGTGACCAGGCTTGTAGCAGTTATAGCAAACTCCGGGCCTCCCACTTGCTTTGCCATTTGCATCACTAGAAGTAGCAGTTGTAGTTGGCCTGCTATATGACGTTGGTCTTTTCTTCTTGGCTTTCTCCGATTTTGTTTTTCTCTCCGCTCGTGTCTGCGCTCTAAGAATCTTACAGTCGTCCTCTGAATCATCTGCGAGTGGATTCGCTGTATATTCTTGTACCACTTTCCATCCCATCTCGGACGAATCGGCCATTTTCACTAATTTCTGTCTATAGCGTATTAGTTGCATACCTTCTGCTATTTTCTGCTAAGCTAAACCGGCACTTGGATCCCTGGACTCCAAACTGGCATTGGCTTCCTTCAAAGTTACACTTAGTTTGCGATTGAATTTGAACTGGTCCTCATACGACTTTCTTTGAAACTTGTAATCATCATTCCCCGAAAGTTCGTTTTGTAATCTGCTCATTTGTAGCTCGGATCTCTCCTTCTGTTGATGATCGAATTCTTGAAGCTTTATAGAAAACATCCCTTCCATTTGCGACAACAAATCATTCTGCGTTTTTCGAATTTCCTCCCCGACAATCCGCTTAACACTATCCTCGATGTCCGGATCCATCATGGCACTCAGAAAAAATTTGATGTTCACTCAAGTAAAGCAGGGCTAGAAATGACCATATATACACCTATCATTTAACACAATAATTTTTTCCCGCCCAAAAAATTCATACGCCTTCGAACTACTACGTGAGAAGACAATTAATTCCCGTTACACTACGTGCCACGGAAATTAGGAATTTCACTTTAAATCAATAGAATTTTTTTTTAGAATGGATAAGTTCTTATCTATATCAATATTTTTTTTAAACATATTGTAAAAATGGTTATGTTTCTATTGTAATCAATAAAAAAAACAGGTTTGTAAGAATGGATATTGTCATTTTTAAATCAATAAAAGCAGGTTTGTTTGAGTGGATATGTTCCATTTTAAATCAATGACAGACAGGTTTGTTAGAGTGGATGTGTTCCTATTTAAATTAAAAAAAAAAGCAGGCTTGTAAGAGCTGATATGTTCCTATTTAAATTCTTAAAAAACAGGTATGTTAGAGTTGATATGTTCCGATTTAAGGCAATACAAATAGTCTTATTAAAGCGAATATGTTCCTATTTAAACAAATAAATGAACCAAGTTCGTAAGTTTGGATATGTTTCGATTTAAATCAATTAAAAACATGTCTGTTCTCTTTTCCTAAATAAATCAATAACAAACGGGTTTGTTAGAATGCATATGTTCCTATTTAAATCAATAAAAGACAGGTTTGTTTGAGTGTATATGTTCTTTTTTGAATAGATGAAAAAAACACGATTTTGAAAACGGATATGTTCCTTTTTTTAAAACTCAATAAAAAAATCTTTGTATGAATGAATATGTTCCTTTTTAAATATAAAAAAAAAATTATGTTAGAGTGGTTATGTTCATATTTATATCATTAAAAATCCTGATTGTCAAAGTGAATATATTCCTATTTAAATTGATAAAAAACATGTTTGTTAGATTGGATACTTTCCTATTTAAACCGATAACACACATGTTTGCTATAGTGGATATATTCCTATTCATTTCAATGAAAAACAGGTTTGTAAGAGTAGATATGTTTCTATTTAAATCATCAAAAACAGGTTTGTTAACGTGGATATGTAACAATTTAAATCGATAAAACAGTTTGTAGAAACGGATATGTTGCTATTTAAAACGATAAAAAAAAAAAAAACATTTAAAGTGGACATGCTCCTATTTAAATCAATAAAAAACAGGTTTGTTAGAGTGTCTATCTACCTACTTAAGTCAATAAAAAAGCTGATTTGTTGGAGCGGATATATTCCAATTTAAATCAATAAAAACCATGTTTGTGAGAGGTGATATGTTTCTATTAAGAGTGGGTATGTTATTATTTAAATCAATAAAAAAAAGATTTGTTAGAATTGTTATGTTTCTTATTTGAATCAATAAAAATATTTTCATTAGAGTTGATACGTTCAAACTTGTTTATAACGGTGGATATGTTCCTATTCAAATCAATGAAAAAACAGGTTTATAAGAATGGATATGTTCCTATTGAAATCAATAAACCACAAGTTTATTAGAGTGGATATTTCCCTATTGAAATCAATAAAAACCCGATTTGTTGGATGGATATTTCCATATTTAAATCAACAAAAAAAACAGATCTGTTGGAATGAATATGTTCTAATTTGAATCAATAAAAAAAAGATTTGTAAGAATGGCTATGTTTTCTATCGTAATCAATAAACATGATTAAACACAGGTTCGTTACATAAGATATATTCCAATTTCAATGAGTAAAAACAGGTTTGTAAGAGTAGATATGTTCCTATTCAAAAGCTTAAAAAAACAGATATGTTAGAGTTGATATTTTCCGATTTAAAGCGATAAGAAATAGTCTTCTCAAAGTGGATATGTACCTATTTAAATAAATAAATAAATCAAGTTTGTTAGAGTGGATATGTTCCTATTTAAATCAATAAAAAAAGTTTTGTTAGAAAATTATATTCCTATTTAAGTCAATAAATAACAGGTTTGTTAGGGTGAATATATATTCCTATCTTAATCAATTAAAACAGGTGCATGATAGTAGATATATTCCTTTTTGAATCAATCAAAACATGTTTGTAGCAGTGGATATATTCCTATTTAAGTCAATAAAAAACAGGTTTGTCAGAGTTGTATGTTCCTAGTTAAATAAATAAAAAACAAAACAGGTTTATTGAGGTGGATATGTTCCTATTTGTAAAAATCTATAAACACAGGTTTATAAGAATGGATATGCTCCTATTTAAATCGCTAAAACAACAGGTTTGTTGGAATGATTTGGCAGATTCAGGGGGAAGAGGACCTGGGGGGTTGGAACCTATCTTTTGTATGGCCGTTCACTGCATTTGAACGGGGAAATATAGTTAGAACACCCCTTTTGTCCTTGATTGTGAACCCCCCCTTTCCGACCTTCTTTTTAAAGGCTGGATTCGTCCTTGTTTGCTGAAGTGGATATGTATTTATTAAAATCAATATAAAACAGGTTTGTAAGAGTGGTTATATTTCTTTTTAAAATCAATATAAAAAACAGGTTTGTTGGAGTGGATGTATTTCTATTAAAATCAATATAAAAAACAGGTTTGTTAGAGTGGTTATATTTCTATTAAAATCAATATAAAAAATCAGGTTTGTTAAAGTGGTTATATTCCTATAAAAATCAATATAAAAAACAGGTTTGTTGGAGTGGTTATATTTCTATTAAAATCAATATAAAAATAACAGGTTTGTTGAAGTGGTTATATTTCTATTAAAATCAATATAAAAAACAGGTTTGTTGGAGAGGTTATATTTCTATTACAATCATTATAAAAAACAGGTTTGTTGGAGTGGTTATATTTCTATTAAAATCAATATAAAAACAGGCTTGTTGGAGTGGTTATATTTCTATTAAAATCAATATAAAAACAGGCTTGTTGGAGTGGTTATATTTCTATTAAAATCAAGATAAAAAAACAGGTTTGTTAGAGTGGTTATATTTCTATTAAAATCAATATAATAAAACAGGTTTGTTGGAGTGGTTATATTTCTATTAAAATCAATATAAAAAAGCAGGTTTGATGAAGTGGTTATATTTCTATTAAAATCAATAAACAGGAAACAGGTTTGTTGAAGTGGTTATATTTTTACTTAAATCAATATGAAAAAAAACAGGTTTGTTGGAGTGGTTATATTTCTTTTTAAAGTCAATATAAAAAACAGATTTGTTAGAATGGTTATATTCCTATTAAAATCAATATAAAAACAGGTTTGTTAGAGTGGTTATATTTCTATTAAAATCAATATAAAAAAGCAGGTTTGTTGGAGTGGTTATATTTCTATTAAAATCAATATAAAAAAAAACAGGTTTGTTGAAGTGGTTATATTTCTATTTAAATCATATATAAAAAACAGGTTTGTTGGAGAGGTTATATTTCTATTACAATCATTATAAAAAACAGGTTTGTTGGAGTGATTATATTTCTATTAAAATCAATATAAAAACAGGCTTGTTGGAGTGGTTATATTTCTATTAAAATCAATATAAAAACAGGCTTGTTGGAGTGGTTATATTTCTATTAAAATCAAGATAAAAAAACAATTTTGTTAGAGTGGTTATATTTCTATTAAAATCAATATAATAAAACAGGTTTGTTGGAGTGGTTATATTTCTATTAAAATCAATATAAAAAAGCAAGTTTGATGAAGTGGTTATATTTCTATTAAAATCAATAAACAGGAAACAGGTTTGTTGAAGTGGTTATATTTTTACTTAAATCAATATGAAAAAAACAGGTTTGTTGGAGTGGTTATATTTCTTTTTAAAGTCAATATAAAAAACAGATTTGTTAGAATGGTTATATTTCTATTAAAATCAATATAAAACAGGTTTGTTAGAGTGGTTATATTTCTATTAAAATCAATATAAAAAAGCAGGTTTGTTGGAGTGGTTATATTTCTATTAAAATCAATATAAAAAAAAACAGGTTTGTTGAAGTGGTTATATTTCTATTAAAATCAATATAAAAATAACAGGTTTGTTGAAGTGGTTATATTTCTATTAAAATCAATATGAAAAACAGATTTGTTGGAGTGGATGTATTTCTATTAAAATCAATATAAAAAACATGTTTGTTGGAGTGGTTATATTTCTATTAAAATCAATATAAAAAAACAGATTTGTTGGAGTGGTTATATTTCTATTAAAATCAATATTAAAAACAGGTTTGTTGGAGTGGATATGTTCCTATGTGAGCCAATAAAATACAGGTCTGTTAGAGCGTGTAATTTGCTATTAAAAATAATAAAAACAATAAAACAGGTTTGTTAAAGAAGATATGTTCCTATTTAAATTAATAAAAAACAGGTTTGTTAGAGCAGATATGTTCCTATTTTGATCAATTTAAAAAAAAACAGGTTTGTTAGAGTGGTGATGTTTCTACTTAAATCAGTATATAAAAACAGGTTTGTTAGAGTGGATATGTTCCTATGTGAGCCAATAAAATACAGGTCTGTTAAAGAGTGTATTTTGCTATTTAGAATAATAAAAACAATAAAACAGGTTTGTTAAAGAAGATATGCTCCTATTTAAATTAATAAAAAAACAGGTTTGTTGGAGTGGTTATATTTCTATTAAAATCAATATAAAAAACAGGTTTGTTGGAGTGGTTATATTTCTATTTAAATCATATATAAAAAACAGGTTTGTTGGAGAGGTTATATTTCTATTACAATCATTATAAAAAACAGGTTTGTTGGAGTGGTTATATTTCTATTAAAATCAATATAAAAACAGGCTTGTTGGAGTGGTTATATTTCTATTAAAATCAATACAAAAACAGGCTTGTTGGAGTGGTTATATTTCTATTAAAATCAAGATAAAAAAACAGGTTTGTTAGAGTGGTTATATTTCTATTAAAATCAATATAATAAAACAGGTTTGTTGGAGTGGTTATATTTCTATTAAAATCAATATAAAAAAGCAGGTTTGATGAAGTGGTTATATTTCTATTAAAATCAATAAACAGGAAACAGGTTTGTTGAAGTGGTTATATTTTTACTTAAATCAATATGAAAAAAACAGGTTTGTTGGAGTGGTTATATTTCTTTTTAAAGTCAATATAAAAAACAGGTTTGTTAGAATGGTTATATTTCTATTAAAATCAATATAAAAACAGGTTTGTTAGAGTGGTTATATTTCTATTAAAATCAATATAAAAAAGCAGGTTTGTTGGAGTGGTTATATTTCTATTAAAATCAATATAAAAAAAAACAGGTTTGTTGAAGTGGTTATATTTCTATTAAAATCAATATAAAAATAACAGGTTTGTTGAAGTGGTTATATTTCTATTAAAATCAATATGAAAAACAGATTTGTTGGAGTGGATGTATTTCTATTAAAATCAATATAAAAAACATGTATGTTGGAGTGGTTATATTTCTATTAAAATCAATATAAAAAAACAGATTTGTTGGAGTGGTTATATTTCTATTAAAATCAATATAAAAAATCAGGTTTGTTAAAGTGGTTATATTCCTATAAAAATCAATATAAAAAACAGGTTTGTTGGAGTGGTTATATTTCTATTAAAATCAATATAAAAATAACAGGTTTGTTGAAGTGGTTATATTTCTATTAAAATCAATATAAAAAACAGGTTTGTTGGAGAGGTTATATTTCTATTACAATCATTATAAAAAACAGGTTTGTTGGAGTGGTTATATTTCTATTAAAATCAATATAAAAACAGGCTTGTTGGAGTGGTTATATTTCTATTAAAATCAATATAAAAACAGGCTTGTTGGAGTGGTTATATTTCTATTAAAATCAAGATAAAAAAACAGGTTTGTTAGAGTGGTTATATTTCTATTAAAATCAATATAATAAAACAGGTTTGTTGGAGTGGTTATATTTCTATTAAAATCAATATAAAAAAGCAGGTTTGATGAAGTGGTTATATTTCTATTAAAATCAATAAACAGGAAACAGGTTTGTTGAAGTGGTTATATTTTTACTTAAATCAATATGAAAAAAACAGGTTTGTTGGAGTGGTTATATTTCTTTTTAAAGTCAATATAAAAAACAGGTTTGTTAGAATGGTTATATTCCTATTAAAATCAATATAAAAACAGGTTTGTTAGAGTGGATATATTTCTATTAAAATCAATATAAAAAAGCAGGTTTGTTGGAGTGGTTATATTTCTATTAAAATCAATATAAAAAAAAACAGGTTTGTTGAAGTGGTTATATTTCTATTTAAATCATATATAAAAAACAGGTTTGTTGGAGAGGTTATATTTCTATTACAATCATTATAAAAAACAGGTTTGTTGGAGTGGTTATATTTCTATTAAAATCAATATAAAAACAGGCTTGTTGGAGTGGTTATATTTCTATTAAAATCAATATAAAAACAGGCTTGTTGGAGTGGTTATATTTCTATTAAAATCAAGATAAAAAACAGGTTTGTTAGAGTGGTTATATTTCTATTAAAATCAATATAATAAAACAGGTTTGTTGGAGTGGTTATATTTCTATTAAAATCAATATAAAAAAGCAAGTTTGATGAAGTGGTTATATTTCTATTAAAATCAATAAACAGGAAACAGGTTTGTTGAAGTGGTTATATTTTTACTTAAATCAATATGAAAAAAACAGGTTTGTTTGAGTGGTTATATTTCTTTTTAAAGTCAATATAAAAAACAGGTTTGTTAGAATGGTTATATTTCTATTAAAATCAATATAAAAACAGGTTTGTTAGAGTGGTTACATTTCTATTAAAATCAATATAAAAAAGCAGGTTTGTTGGAGTGGTTATATTTCTATTAAAATCAATATAAAAAAAACAGGTTTGTTGAAGTGGTTATATTTCTATTAAAATCAATATAAAAATAACAGGTTTGTTGAAGTGGTTATATTTCTATTAAAATCAATATGAAAAACAGATTTGTTGGAGTGGATGTATTTCTATTAAAATCAATATAAAAAAACATGTTTGTTGGAGTGGTTATATTTCTATTAAAATCAATATAAAAAAACAGATTTGTTGGAGTGGTTATATTTCTATTAAAATCAATATTAAAAACAGGTTTGTTGGAGTGGATATGTTCCTATGTGAGCCAATAAAATACAGGTCTGTTAGAGCGTGTAATTTGCTATTAAAAATAATAAAAACAATAAAACAGGTTTGTTAAAGAAGATATGTTCCTATTTAAATTAATAAAAAACAGGTTTGTTAGAGCAGATATGTTCCTATTTTGATCAATTTAAAAAAAAACAGGTTTGTTAGAGTGGTGATGTTTCTACTTAAATCAGTATATAAAAACAGGTTTGTTAGAGTGGATATGTTCCTATGTGAGCCAATAAAATACAGGTCTGTTAAAGAGTGTATTTTGCTATTTAGAATAATAAAAACAATAAAACAGGTTTGTTAAAGAAGATATGTTCCTATTTAAATTAATAAAAAAACAGGTTTGTTGGAGTGGTTATATTTCTATTAAAATCAATATAAAAAACAGGTTTGTTGGAGTGGTTATATTTCTATTCAAATCATATATAAAAAACAGGTTTGTTGGAGAGGTTATATTTCTATTACAATCATTATAAAAAACAGGTTTGTTGGAGTGGTTATATTTCTATTAAAATCAATATAAAAACAGGCTTGTTGGAGTGGTTATATTTCTATTAAAATCAATACAAAAACACGCTTGTTGGAGTGGTTATATTTCTATTAAAATCAAGATAAAAAAACAGGTTTGTTAGAGTGGTTATATTTCTATTAAAATCAATATAATAAAACAGGTTTGTTGGAGTGGTTATATTTCTATTAAAATCAATATAAAAAAGCAGGTTTGATGAAGTGGTTATATTTCTATTAAAATCAATAAACAGGAAACAGGTTTGTTGAAGTGGTTATATTTTTACTTAAATCAATATGAAAAAAACAGGTTTGTTGGAGTGGTTATATTTCTTTTTAAAGTCAATATAAAAAACAGGTTTGTTAGAATGGTTATATTTCTATTAAAATCAATATAAAAACAGGTTTGTTAGAGTGGTTATATTTCTATTAAAATCAATATAAAAAAGCAGGTTTGTTGGAGTGGTTATATTTCTATTAAAATCAATATAAAAAAAAACAGGTTTGTTGAAGTGGTTATATTTCTATTAAAATCAATATAAAAATAACAGGTTTGTTGAAGTGGTTATATTTCTATTAAAATCAATATGAAAAACAGATTTGTTGGAGTGGATGTATTTCTATTAAAATCAATATAAAAAACATGTATGTTGGAGTGGTTATATTTCTATTAAAATCAATATAAAAAAACAGATTTGTTGGAGTGGTTATATTTCTATTAAAATCAATATTAAAAACAGGTTTGTTGGAGTGGATATGTTCCTATGTGAGCCAATAAAATACAGGTCTGTTAGAGCGTGTAATTTGCTATTAAAAATAATAAAAACAATAAAACAGGTTTGTTAAAGAAGATATGTTCCTATTTAAATTAATAAAAAAACAGGTTTGTTAGAGCAGATATGTTCCTATTTTGATCAATTTAAAAAAAAACAGGTTTGTTAGAGTGGTGATGTTTCTACTTAAATCAGTATATAAAAACAGGTTTGTTAGAGTGGATATGTTCCTATGTGAGCCAATAAAATACAGGTCTGTTAAAGAGTGTATTTTGCTATTTAGAATAATAAAAACAATAAAACAGGTTTGTTAAAGAAGATATGTTCCTATTTAAATTAATAAAAAAACAGGTTTGTTAGAGCAGATATTTTCCTATTTTGATCGATTTTTAAAAAAACAGGGTTGTTAGTATGGATTTGTTCCTATTTTTAAAAACGTGGATATGTTCATTTTAAATCAATATAAAAAAAACAGGTTTGTTTAAGTGGTTATATTTCTATTAAAATCAATATAAAAAAACGGGTTTGTTGGAGTGGTTATATTTCTGTTAAAATCAATATAAAAAAACGGGTGTGTTAGAGTGGTTATATTTCTATTAAAATCAATATAAAAAAACAGGTTTGTTGAAGTGGTTAAATTTCTATTAAAATCAATATAAAAGAAACAGGTTTGTTGAAGTGGTTATATTTCTATTAAAATCAATATAAAAACAGGTTTGTTTAAGTGGTTATATTTCTATTAAAATCAATATAAAAGAAACAGGTTTGTTGGAGTGGTTATATTTCTGTTAAAATCAATATAAAAAACGGGTGTGTTAGAGTGGTTATATTTCTATTAAAATCAATATAAAAAACACATCTTTGTTGGAGTGGTTATATTTCTATTAAAATCAATATAAAAAAACATGTTTGTTGGAGTGGTTATATTTCTATTAAAATCAATATAAAAAACAGATTTGTTGAAGTGGATGTATTTCTATTAAAATCAATATAAAAACAGGTTTGTTAGAGTGGTTATATTTCTATTAAAATCAATATAAAAAATCATGTTTGTTGAAGTGGTTATATTTCTATTAAAATCAATATAAAAAACGGGTTTGTTGGAGTGGTTATATTTCTGTTAAAATCAATATAAAAAAACGGGTGTGTTGAAGTGGTTATACTTCTATTAAAATCAATATAATAATAACAGGTTTGTTTGAGTGGTTATATTTCTATTAAAATCAATATACAGGAAACAGGTTTGTTGAAGTGGTTATATGTCTATTAAAATCAATGTAAAAACAGATTTGTTGGAGTGGTTATATTTCTATTAAAATCAATATAAAAAAGCAGGTTTGTTAGAGTTGTTATATTTCTATTAAAATCAATATAAAAAAGCAGGTTTGTTGGAATGGTTATATTTCTATTAAAATCAATATAAAAAAACAGGATTGTTGAAGTGGTTATATTTCTATTAAAATCAATATAAAAATAACAGGTTTGTTGAAGTGGTTATATTTCTATTAAAATCAATATAAAAACAGGTTTGTTGGATTGGTTATATTTCTATTAAAATCAACATAAAAAACAGGTTTGTTAGAGTGGTTATATTTCTATTAAAATCAATATAAAAAAGCAGGTTTGTTGGAATGGTTATATTTCTATTAAAATCAATATAAAAAAACAGGTTTGTTGAAGTGGTTATATTTTTATTAAAATCAATATAAAAAACAGTCTTGTTGGAGTGGTTATATTTCTATTAAAATCAATATAAAAACAGGTTTGTTGGAGTGGTTATATTTCTATTAAAATCAATATAAAATACAGGTTTGTTAGAGTGGTTATATTTCTATTAAAATCAATATAAAAAAGCAGGTTTGTTGAAGTGGTTATATTTCTATTAAAATCAATAAACAGGAAACAGGTTTGTTGAAGTGGTTATATTTCTATTAAAATCAAGATAAAAAAAAAAACAGGTTTGTTAGAGTGGTTATATTTCTATTAAAATCAATATAAAAAAACAGGTTTGTTAGAGTGGTTATATTTCTATTAAAATCAATATAAAAAAGCAGGTTTGTTGAAGTGGTTATATTTCTATTAAAATCAATAAACAGGAAACAGGTTTGTTGAAGTGGTTATATTTTTACTTATATCAATATGAAAAAACCAGGTTTGTTGGAGTGGTTATATTTCTTTTTAAAATCAATATAAAAAACAGGTTTGTTAGAATGGTTATATTTCTAATAAAATCAATATAAAAGAAACAGGTTTGTTGAAGTGGTTATATATGTCTATTAAAATCAATATAAAAGAAACAGGTTTGTTGAAGTGGTTATATTTCTATTAAAATCAATATAAAAGAAACAGGTTTGTTGAAGTGGTTATATTACTATTAAAATCAATATAAAAACAGGTTTGTTGGAGTGGTTATATTTCTATTAAAATCAATATAAAAAAACAGGTTTGTTAGAGTAGTTATATTTCTATTAAAATCAATATAAAAAAGCAGGTTTGTTGGAGTGGTTATATTTCTATTAAAATCAATATATAAAAAACGGGTTTTTTAGAGTGGCTATATTTCTATTAAAATCAATATAAAAAAGCAGGTTTGTTGAAGTGGTTATATTTCTATTAAAATCAATAAACAGGAAACAGGTTTGTTGAAGTGGTTATATTTTTACTTATATCAATATGAAAAAACCAGGTTTGTTGGAGTGGTTATATTTCTTTTTAAAATCAATATAAAAAACAGGTTTGTTAGAATGGTTATATTTCTAATAAAATCAATATAAAAGAAACAGGTTTGTTGAAGTGGTTATATATGTCTATTAAAATCAATATAAAAGAAACAGGTTTGTTGAAGTGGTTATATTTCTATTAAAATCAATATAAAAGAAACAGGTTTGTTGAAGTGGTTATATTACTATTAAAATCAATATAAAAACAGGTTTGTTGGAGTGGTTATATTTCTATTAAAATCAATATAAAAAAACAGGTTTGTTAGAGTAGTTATATTTCTATTAAAATCAATATAAAAAAGCAGGTTTGTTGGAGTGGTTATATTTCTATTAAAATCAATATATAAAAAACGGGTTTTTTAGAGTGGCTATATTTCTATTAAAATCAATATAAAAAAACATGTTTGTTGGAGTGGTTATATTTCTATTAAAATCAATATGAAAAACAGATGTGTTGGAGTGGATGTATTTCTATCAAAAGCAATATAAAAAACAGGTTTGTTAGAGTGGATATGTTCATATTTGAGCCAATATAATACAGGTCTGTAAGAGTGTGTATTTTCCTATCAAAAATAATAAAACAATAAGACATGTTTGTTAAAGAAGATATGTTCCTTTTTAAATTGATAAAAAAACAGGTTTATTAGAGAAGTTATGTTCCTATTTTGATTGATTTAAAAAAAAACAGGGTTGTTAGAATGGATATGTTCCTATTGATAAATACGTGGACATGTTCATTTCAAATCGATAAAAAAAAAATAAGTGTGTAGAAACGGATATGTTCCTATTTAAATCAATATTAAAATAGGTTTGTGAAAGTGGATACGTTTCTATCAAAATCAATATGAAAAAAACAGGTTTTTTAGAGTGGTTATATTTCAATTAAAACCTACTTAAAAACAGGTTTGTTAGAATAAATGTGTTCCTATTTAAGCCAAAAAAAAGAAAGGTCTGTTAGAATGTGTATTTTCAAAATTAGTAAAAACAGGTTTGTTAGAGTGCATATGTTCCTCTTTAAAGCAGTAATTAAACAGGACTGTTAGAGTGGTTATGTTTCTATTTAAATCAATATAAAAAACAGGTTTGAAAGAATGGTTATATTTCTATTAAAATCAATATAAAAACAGGTTTGTTAGAGTGGTTATATTTCTATTAAAATCAATATAAAAAACAGATTTGTTAGATTGGTTATATTTCTATTAAAATCAATATAAAAAGCAGGTTTGTTGGAGTGGTTATATTTCTATTAAAATCAATATAAAAATAACAGGTTTGTTAGATTGGTTATATTTCTATTAAAATCAATATAAAAAAGCAGGTTTGTTAGAGTGGTTATATTTCTATTAAAATCAATATAAAAAAACATGTGTGTTGAAGTGGTTATATTTCTATTAAAATCAATATAAAAAAGCAGGTTTGTTGGAGTGGCTATATTTCTATTAAAATCAATATGACAAACAGATGTGTTGGAGTGGATGTATTTTTATAAAAATCAATATAAAAAACAGGTTTGTTAGAGTGGAAATGTTCATATTTGAGCCAATATAATACAGGTCTGTTAGAGTTTGTATTTTCCTATTAAAAATAATAAAACAATAAGACATGTTTGTTAAAGAAGATATGTTCCTTTTTAAATTGATAAAAAAACAGGTTTATTAGAGAAGTTATGTTCCTATTTTGATTGATTTAAAAAAACAGGGTTGTTAGAATGGAGATGTTCCTATTGATAAATACGTGGACATGTTCATTTCAAATCGATCAAAAAAAATAAGTGTGTAGAAACGGATATGTTCCTATTTAAATCAATATTAAAATAGGTTTGTGAAAGTGGATACGTTTCTATCAAAATCAATATGAAAAACACAGGTTTTTTAGAGTGGTTATATTTCTATTAAAACCTACTTAAAAACAGGTTTGTTCGAATAAATGTGTTCCTATTTAAGCCAAAAAAAAAGAAAGGTCTGTTAGAATGTGTATTTTCAAAATTAGTAAAAACAGGTTTGTTAGAGTGCATATGTTCCTCTTTAAAGCAGTAATTAAACAGAACTGTTAGAGTGGTTATGTTTCTATTTAAATCAATATAAAAAAACAGGTTTGAAAGAATGGTTATATTTCTATTAAAATCTATATTAAAAACAGGTTTTATAGAAAGTATATGTTCCTATTAAAGCCAATAAAATACAGGTCTGTTGGAGTAGTTTAATTTCTATCAAAATTAGTAAAATCAGGTTTGATGGAATGGATATGTTCCTATTTAAATCGATGAAATACAGGTCTGTTAGAGTGTGTATTTTTCTATCAAAATTAGTCAAAACAGGTTGGATAAAGTGGATATGTTCCTATTTAAATCGATAAAAAAAATAGGTTTGTTAGAGTAAATATGTTCCTATTTAAATGAATTAAAAATACAGGCTTGTTAGGGTCAATATGTTCCTATTTGAATCAATAAAAACCAGGTTTTGTTTGTTAGAATGGAAATGTTCCTATTTAAATCAATTAAAAATACAGGTTTGTGAGAGTGAATATATTCCTGTTTAAATCAATAAAAACAGGTTAATTAGATAGATATTTTCCTATTTAAGGTAGCACAATACGAAGATTGTTTTACTTCCAAACACTAACCTTTGAAATGCTGTAAGTTTCTTATGAATACATAGAAAATAATGAAAGAGGTATACATAGATAGATAAAAGATTAATCTTTTAAATAAATGTACTTTTTTTTATTATGCAATCATTATGTAATCAATTATTATGTAATTAGTGGCAAAATCTGGATACGTTCACTTGAATGAATTTAGCTCTATCGTCTCTTCAACTGTACAGAAAATTTTAACGAAATCTTAATCAACACATCATGGGCTTCAAAAAGGGTGTCTCAGATTGTCTCTATGTTATTCCATACTCTCATAAATCTGTAATTAGTGTAAACATCCTAGCCACATAAAAGAAGATAATGTTTAATTAGGTGTAAAATTTGTTCTATGCATTCTATCTAAAATCTGAGACACCCTTTTGTAGATAATGGCCGAAGGAACAACATATAATAATATAAGACACAGTTAACATTATAATTGGTTACATAATTGTTGCATAATACTAACATAACGTAATCTGTTAGCTATCCAAAACTAACACTTTTTTTCAATTTTCAAGCATTATTAAGAAAGATACAGCATTTTAAAACTTGGGAGTAGGAGTTTTAAAATCTTTGTATTGTGCTAATTAAATCAATGAAAAACAGGCCTATTGAAGGGGATATGTTCCTTTTTTTAAAATCAATAAAAAAAACAGGTTTGTTAGAGTGGATATGTTCTTTTATTTAAATAAAAAAGGTTTGTAAGGGTTTTTATGTTTCTTATTTAAATCAATAAAAAACAGATTTGTTACAGTGGTTATATTCCTATAAATTCAATCAAAATCAGGTTTCTTAGAGTGAATATGTTCCTATTGAAATCATTATAACATAAGTATGTTAGAGTGGATGTTTTCCAATTTAAATCTATAAAAACTGGTTTGTTAGAGTGGATGTGTACCTATTTAAATGAATAAAAATAGATTTGTTGAAGTGGATATATATTCCTTTTTAAATCTTTAAATCAGTAAAAACAGGATTGTTGGAGTGGACATGTTCCTATTTCTATCGATTTAAAAATAAGTTTATTAAAGTGGATATGTTCCTATTTGAATTGATACAAAATACAGGTTTTTTAGAATGGATATGTTCATATTTGAATCGATAAAAATGGGTTTGTTAAAGAATGTATATTCCTTTTCAAATCAATAAAAAAAACTTGTATGTAAGAGTAGATATGTTCCTATTTAAATCAATAAAACAGGTTTGATAAAGAAGATATGTTTCTATTTAAATTAATAAAAAAACAGGTTTGTAAGAGTAGATATGTTCCTATTTCAATCGATTTAAAAAAAAACAGGTTTGTTAGAATGGATATGTTCCTATTTTTAGAAACGTGGATATGTTCCTGTTAAATAGATAAAAAAAAATGAGTTTGTAGAAACATATATGTTCCTATTTAAATCAATATAAATAAAAGGTTTGTTAGAGTGGATACTTTCTAATTTAAATCATTAAAAACAGGTTTGGTAGGGTGGATATGTTCCTATTTAAATCAATTAAAACAATTTGGTTAAAGTCGATCTGTTTCTATTTAAATCAATAAGGAAACAGGTTTGTTAGAGTGGATATGTTTCTATTTAAGTCAATAAAATACAAGTTTGTTAGAGTTCGTTTTTTTCTATTTAAATTAATACACACGGGTTTGTAAGAGTGGATGTGCTCCTTTTTAAATCGATAAAAAAGCAGGTTTGTAAGAGTGGATATGTTACTGTTCAAATAAATAAAAAAAACTACTATTTGGACGTTTTCGACTCTTCTTTTTTTTTAATATTTCCATTCATTATGACAGGAACATACGTACAATAACTCTATAAACCAACAGAAGAGGTGTTACCATTTGGATATTTTCAGTATGCAAGTTTATGTTAAAAAAAACATATGGTATTATTGCCAATGAGACAACTCTCCACACGAGACCAAAATGACACAGAAATTAAAAACTTCTAGGTCACCGTATCGCCGTCAACAATGAGCAAGGCCCAAATCGGGTAGTCAACTATAAATTTACAAAGCAACATTACGACTATCAGGGTAATATTTCTATACAGTGGATGTGGTAGACTGGTCTAGACAACTTTACACAAGGCAAAGCGAATGCACTCTCGTGTACACAAAGTGAAGTTCAATTCCAGTTAACGGACAAAAAAATGAGCACACATTTTGTAAAATTAAAATATGTGTGTTGCATTTTTTATCTAAAAGGTTATTTCATAATACATGATTTTTTTAAAAATCATTTCAAGCTTAAAGTAATCAATATCAGTATTATAATTGTTAAACCGATGTTGTTTAAAGAAAATGTTAGACGCTGTGAATACAGAATAGTAATCATATGCAAGCCGTTTCTTTACTTACTTTTAAACCGGTTCCTAGAGTAGCTGGTGACACTGAAGCAAATGACTCGATACAACACTCAGGCTAGACTTCACAAAGTATAAATTGTTGATTTGCTTTGGCCAAATATATAATCTAAAGATGACGTGTTCTGGTGTACTTTTGAATTGCTGACACAGGGATTCTTGCGTCATTAAGGGAAAATGATTCAAATCAATGTAAAAATAGAAATATTAAAGCAACATACGTATAATTTACCACAGCTTGGACGATCACGTATACATGTACTATTGATAGTTCAACCACCTTAAAGGTTGTTGCCAATAAGGAAGTTACTATTCTTCGCCAGGGAAAAGTTGGTTAATTGTATTGAAATAACCGTGTGATTTGTTTTTATTTTCGACTATTGTCTGGACAGATTGATACCAGAAGGTAGGGTGTGTTGTTTTGTTTTCATGTAAATACATTGAAGTCTTACGTATTTTATCTATTTTCAAACATTTCATCGAGATAAAAAGCTCTTTGGTAGAACAATTTAAAATCAGTAGCACACTTTGAGGGGACAACAAAGAGAATTTTTAACGAACTTGACTGGCTATACAACCCTTGCACGGTTGGTGTGGGAAATGTTTAGAATCGACAAATAAATACGGGCTCAGGCATTTTAATAGTTTGGAATTTTTTTTTCTAACATTATGTAATCGATAAATTGATATATTTGTGGTTGAAGCCTCTGCTCACGTACATATTTACATTAAATATATAAAACACAGGCTTAAACACATGTCGTATGCCTAACCCTAGATTATAAGCGCTGAAAAGAGTTGAATGATATCCCAGAAACGTTTAGGGGGGTCGGTAAGTCACCGTGATAGGTAGTCGATTGCTGAATAGCGGTGACCATTATTAAAAGTGAGGTCTAGATGGAAGCGATAATTTAGTCAGGTTTCACGATGATATATAACAATTCTCCGAACAAAATTTATTTTTAGATTTTATATCCTAGAAAAATAAGGATATCTGAAAGGATTGTAAATGCGTCAAATAAATCCGAAATTAAAGTCGAAACAGCTCGTAGAACAGTTCACTTTGCCAAATGTACAGGGGTTTTTTTTCGTTTTTTTTAATACAACAGCAGTACTGCACACGCTTTTAACAATTACTCTACTGATATAACTATTTTAGTATAAAAGGTCCATGTTTCACATACAAAGAAATATTTTGCATGTAAATACCATAGAGTACTTTGAAGATGCAAGGGAACATTTCTCATTTTATGTAGAACTTCAAAAGTCTCCGAAGGACGCCTTCTATTTAAGTTGTGATATAATACTACGGGGAGATAACTCTGTAAAATCAGCTTAACGTTTTAATCACGTTGTACTGTCAAGAAAATATCATGCTTTGCAATTATCAAAATTAGTGTTTGTCAACTGCTATATATCCAACCATTTTGTTTTAGGGAAGGTAATTGGTCTAGGTTAGAATTTTTTTATATTTAAGGCAAGAGGTTGGTTACAACCTTTAAAATGTTCTACAAGAACTATCACGACAGATTTATGACATGATGTTCAGCAACCAAAATTCGATCAACCAATCATAGTGTTGAGTCCTTTAAAACTTGCATACAACATATTTTTTATCCATTGATTTTTTTTTTCAATTAAAAAAATGATTTGACTTTGTTTGTTATCAAAACAACTGTTGAGTTTATATAAAAGGTTAAGGTTTTAAATGGTAGGGGTTAAAACTGATTATGATATTGGAATAAGTTCCTTATAAATATGGTGTGCTCCTATTAAGGCGGTAATATGCTTTTAGGATAGTGTATTTCTATGTTCGCCAGTGGTGAAGTACAGTCTAACAATATGTTATTGTTTTATGTTGTACTTTTTTCATGTGAATAATGATTTTTATAAATTGAAATGATAAATTGATTCAGAATTTATATTAACGTACAAAATAACAACTGTTTCTTTTTTTTAGATTGGATTGGTATGTTTCTTACCTGCAGTGACCTAGACAGACATTAATGATGCCGTTTCTTTTGAATTTATCTTCAATAAAATTAAAAATGTGCTGCACATTCTCCGGTTAGCTGATACCTAACAAAGGTGTTAAAAGTTAATTTAGTAATTAATTCATGCTCCTCTGAATTTATTTCGTAATTGAAACATAGGGGCATTAAACTACATCCGACTTCAAACAAAGGTATATATATTTGTTAAATCATCACGTTTTTTGTTTTGCTGCTACTATTTCATTTTGGGACACCAACATGTAGACCAGGATTTGCATTACCTTCCGGAGCACATGAGATCATCCAAATTTTTTTGTAGGGGTTCGTGTGTTTTATCACATAAGCAAAACGACGGATGCCACATGTGGAGCAGGAGCTGCCTACCCTTCCGGAGCACCTGAGATCACCCCTAGTTTTTGGTGGGGTTCCTGTTATTCTTTAGTTTTCTATGTTGTGTCATCTGTACTATTGTTTGTCTGTTTGTCGTTTTCATTTTTAGCCATGGCGTTGTCAGTTTGTCTTAGAATTATGAATTTGACTGTCCCTTTGGTATCTTCCGTCCCTCCGTTACATTGTATCTATGTTTCTTTGTCATAATCAAACGTATCAAGGACGATAATTGAGGTTATATGTCTTAAGGTTTGTGTTGATCTTCAATATTTCACAATTTGATAGTTTTTTAGAAGGAGCACTGTGATATTTTTTAACATATAGTTTCAATCAACTTTTGCATAGAATAAATGTCAGCACGATACGATTTACAGGTAAGAGGTAAACAATCTTCATGAATCGCATGTTTCAGTATTCATTGATTGCATGTTTTAATCAACAGGTATCACATATTTCAATCTACATGTATTGCAAATGTATAGCATGTTTCATTTTTAATGTATTTCATTCTTTATTGAACCTGTATCGCGTGTTTCATCCTACATGCATGTCATGTTTAATTCTTCGTGTATCGCATGCTTTACTGTACTTGTATCGCATGTTTCACTTCACATGTATGTCATGTTTCACTCTCAATGTATCGCATCATTCACTCTTCATGTATCGCATGTTTCAATCTACATGTATTGCATGTTTTAATCTATTTATATCGGATATTTCACTCTTCATGTATCGCATGTTTATTCTTTATGTATCGCATACTTTACTGTACCTTTTTCGCATGTTTAACTTTACATATATCGCAAGTTTCAATCTACATGTATCTCATATTTCAATCTACAAGTATCGCATATTTTAATCTACATGTATCGCATGTTTCATTCTTCATGTATAGCATGTTTAATGAACTTGTTTTGCATGATTCACTCTACATGTGGCGCATATTTAATTCTACGTGTACCGTATGTTGTAATCTACATCTATCGCTTATGTTACTTTACATGTATCGCATGTTTCATTTTTCATATATCGCATGCTTTACTCTATATGTATCGCATAATTCACTCTTCGTGTATTGCGTGTTTCGCTTTACCTGTATCGCATGTTTCGCTCTACCTGTATCGCATGTTTACTCTACCTGTATCGCATGTTTCAATCTACATGGATCGCGTATTTCACTCTTCATGTTCTGCGCATGTTTCATTCTTAACCCTTACCATGCGGTACCCGTCTTTTGACGGGCGGACCCTAATAACCGTTATTTGGCTCCAATGGCGTTTCATACTTTTAGAAGTCCACTTTATGATACTTATTTTAAAAGTTATGCATGTTCTGTCAACCTGAGGCTATCCATATTCACGTTTCTCATGTATAAGTAGCATTTTGAGCACAAATACGGACTTGGAAAATTGAAATTGGCTAAAACTCGGTTTTCTGGAGGGGTAGGCTTCACATCTGTATCTTACACAAGAAGTTCAGAGGCATAAAACTGGCAAAGATAGTGCAAACCCACAGCCATATAACTACTGATCATAATAATATTATTGAAATACGCATAGAAAACAACTACTTCCGGTTTTGGGTCCATTCGAAGTCAAAAATCGGCAAAAATCGTGAAATTCGGTATTTTGGGTCTAAATGACCTTCTGTAGACTGATGAATCAAGATCAGATTCACTCCGACCTAACAACTGTTGGGGTCAATTTGTTCACTAGGGTCCACTCTACACGCAGGCTACAGCTGGATACCTTAACCAGCAACCCTGGGTCTTCTGGGTCAAGAGAAGGGGTGAAAAATCGGAAAAATTGACGCTTTTTGCACCTGTTGACCCACTTTGGGGCAAATTCCCGCAAAAAAAATTCCGCCTCCTCACCCCGACCACCCCACCCCGTGATCACCTATATTAGATTTAAAGAAATCAATATGCTACAGCAACAGGGCTAAGCTCATTTGCATATAATTTGCATATTTTTGCAAATAAACGAAAATTAGACATTTTCTAAAAACAATTCCGCATGGTAAGGGTTAATGTATCGTATGTTTACTGTACCTGTATCACATATTTCACTTGACCTGTATCGCAGGTTTCACTCTTCATGTATTGCTTGTTTCACTCTTCATGTATCGCATGTTTCAATGTATACATGGATTGCATATTCACCCTACATGTATTAGAGCATGTTTCACTCTACATGTATCACATGTTTTGCTCTACCTGTATCGCATGTTTTAATCTTGATGTATAACATGAGTCAATCTATATGTATAGCATGTTTCAATCTTCAAATTGCATGTTTCGCTCTACATGTTTCACATATTTCGCTCTTCCTGTATTGTATGGTTTACTTGACATGTGTCTATGTTTTACTCGACATATATCACATGTTACAATCTACATGGATAGCTTATTTCTTTCTACATGTATAGCATATTTACTGTACATGTACTGCATGTTTCAATCTGCTTACAGCATATTTCGATCTAAATAAAATGCATGTTTCACTCTACATGTATAGCATGTTTCAATCTACATGTATCACAAATCTCACTTTACATGTATCGCATGTTTCAATCTACATGGTTTGCATGTTTCAATCGGCATGTTTTGTATGTTTCAATCTATTTGTATAGCATGTTTCAATCTACATGTATCGCATGTTCCACTATACATGTATCACGTGTTTTACTCTACCTGAATAGCATGTTGCAATTCACATTTATTATCGCGTATTACATGTTTCAATCTACATGTATCGCAAATCTAACTTTACATGTATCGCATGTTTCATCGACATGGTTTGCATGTTTCAATCTGCATGTTTTGCATGTTTCAATATATTTGTATAGCATGTTTCAATCTACATGTATCGCATGTTTCATCGACATGGTTTGCATTTTTCAATCTGCATGTTTTGTATGTTTCCATCTATTTGTATAGCATGTTTCAATCTACATGTTTTGCATGTTTCACTCTACATGTATCACGTGTTTTGCTCTACCTGTATTGCATGTTGCAATTCACATTTATCATCGCGTATTGCATGTTTCACTCTACATTTATCACGTGTTTTGCTCTACCTTTATTGCATGTTGCAATTCACATTTATTATCGCGTATTGCATGTTTCACTCTACATGTATCACGTGTTTTGGTCTACCTGTATTGCATGTTGCAATTCACATTTATTAACGCGTATTGCATGTTTCAACCTACATGTATCATGTGTTTTGCTCTACCTGTATCGCATGTTTCACTCTACATGTATCACGTGTTTTGCTCTCCCTGTATCGCATGTTTCACTCTACATGTATCACGTGTTTTGCTCTCCCTGTATCGCATGTTTCACTCTACATGTATCACGTGTTTTGCTCTACCTGTATTGCATGTTGCAATTCACATTTATTATCGCGTATTGCATGTTTCAACTTACATGTATCACGTGTTTTGCTCTACCTGTATCGCATGTTTCACTCTACATGTATCACGTGTTTTGCTCTCCCTGTATCGCATGTTTCACTCTACATGTATCACGTGTTTTGCTCTCCCTGTATCGCATGTTTCACTCTACATGTATCACGTGTTTTGCTCTACCTGTATTGCATGTTGCAATTCACATTTATTATCGCGTATTGCATTTTTCACTCTACATGTATCACGTGTTTTGCTCTACCTGTATTGCATGTTGCAATTCACATTTATTATCGCGTATTGCATGTTTCAACCTACATGTGTCACGTGTTTTGCTCTACCTGTATCGCATGTTTCACTCTACATGTATCACGTGTTTTGCTCTCCCTGTATCGCATGTTTTACTCTACATGTATCACGTGTTTTGCTCTCCCTGTATCGCATGTTTCACTCTACATGTATCACGTATTTTGCTCTACCTGTATCGCATGTTTCAACCTACACGTATCGCACGAACTAAAATGCGTTGAACAAACAAAAGGTGATCATTATACAAGTCGTATCTTAACTTACGTTTAAAATGGTTACTAGAGTAGCTGCATGAATGTGGTAAAAGTCTCGATAATTTACTCGAGCAAGACTTCAGAAAGTAAAAATTGTTAAACGGCTTCAGGCAAACATATACTCTAAAGATGACGTTTTTTGGTGTGCTTTTAAATTGCTTTACACAAGGGTCCTCCTCGCGTCCGAAAATTGAAGGAAGAAGGTAACAATGATCATGATGATCAATTTTATTTTATTGGAAAACGATTCAATAAATCTAGCAAAACAATGTGTAAATAAAAATATTCAAGCAACATATGTTAAATTTTATCACATCTTGGAAGATGTATCAATGTATACATGTACTATTGATAATCAATTAAAATAGATCAACCACCTAAAAGGTTGTGGCCAACAAGGAATTTACAATTCTGTTTGATCATCTTTGTCAGGGAAAATAAGGTTTAATGTATTGGAAAAAAACGTTTCTTGATTTCTTTGTCTTTTGTCACGACAATAAGATACCAAAAAAAAAGGGTAAGGATGTGTTGTTTTCATGTTAATGAATTTAATTCTAACATATACTGAACGACTTTAGAAATGCAACACTACGACAATAAGATACACCAAAAAAGGTTAGGATGTTTTTTATTCATGTAAATAAATTGAAGTCTAACATATACTGAACGACTTTAGAAATGCAACACTACGACAATAAGATACACCAAAAAAGGTTAGGATGTTTTTTATTCATGTTAATAAATTGAAGTCTTACATATACTGAACGACTTTAGAAATGCAACACTACGACAATAAGATACCCCCAAAAAAGGTTAGAATTTGTTGTTTTATGTTAATAAATTGAAGTCTTACATAATACTGAACGACTTTAGAAATGCAACACTACGACAATAAGATACCCAAAAAAGGTTAGGATGTGTTGTTTTCGTGTTAATAAATTGAAGTCTTACATATACTGAACGACTTTAGAAATGCAACACTACGACAAAAAAAATACCCCAAAAATGGTTAGGATGTGTTGTTTTCATGTTAATAAATTGAAGTCTTACATATACTGAACGACTTTAGAAATGCAACACTACGACAAAAAAAATACCCCAAAAAAGGTTAGGATGTGTTGTTTTCATGTTAATAAATTGAAGTCTTACATGTACTGCACGACTTTAGAAATGCAACACTACGACAAAAAAAATACCCCAAAAATGGTTAGGATGTGTTGTTTTCATGTTAATAAATTGAAGTCTTACATATAATGAACGACTTTAGAAATGCACCACTACGACAATAAGATACCCCAAAAATGGTTAGGATGTGTTGTTTTCATGTTAATAAATTGAAGTCTTACATATACTGAACGACTTTAGAAATGCAACACTACGACAATAAGATACCCCAAAAATGGTTAGGATGTGTTGTTTTCAGGTTAATAAATTGAAGTCTTAGATATACTGAACGACTTTAGAAATGCAACACTAGATGGTTCTGTTAAATTCCTATTTTTAAATAAGCAGATTTAAGTCCGCAAACTAATGAACAGAAAGTTCTTTCATTACTTAAATCTTTAGAATAAATGTCAGTTCGAAAGTTGAATTGTTTACGTCGTTTTCAATGTTCAAATATTGTGGTTTACACTGAATTCCTGGTTTTCCCCTTATCAATGAACTTGCATTTGTCACCGTAAAAAGCAATCACTGCCTGTAACAAACGCAAAAATGAGTGTCAGATAGGTCAACCATTTCTGTTTGGCACGTTTTAGGTTCTGTTTTGCACCTTCTGATTTTGCCCTTGTACCATCCATTATAACTGGTTTTGGCAATTATGCGGTTGAAACTTTTAGGCTTAATTTTTTTTTCTACATTCAATTCTTTATGTATCGCATACTTTACTGTACCTTTTTCGCATGTTTAACTCTACATATATCGCAAGTTTCAATCTACATGTATCTCATATTTCAATCTACAAGTATCGCATATTTTAATCTACATGTATCGCATGTTTCATTCTTCATGTATAGCATTTTTACTGAACCTATTTTGCATGATTCACTCTACATGTGGCGCATATTTAATTCTACGTGTACCGTATGTTTCAATCTACATCTATCGCTCATATTACTTTACATGTATCGCATGTTTTATTTTTCATATATCGCATGCTTTACTCTATATGTATAGCATGTTTCACTCTTCATGTATTGCGTGTTTCGCTTTACCTGTATCGCATGTTTCGCTCTACCTGTATCGCATGTTTACTCTACCTGTATCGCATGTTTCGCTCTACCTGTATCGCATGTTTACTCTACCTGTATCGCATGTTTCAATCTACATGGATCGCGTATTTTACTCTTCATGTTCTGCATGTTTCATGCTTAATGTATCGTATGTTTACTGTACCTGTATCACATATTTCACTTGAACTGTATCGCAGGTTTCACTCTCATGTATCGCATGTTTCAATGTATACATGGATTGCATATTCACCCTACATGTATTAGAGCATGTTTCACTCTACATGTATCACATGTTTTGCTCTACCTGTATCGCATGTTTGAATCTTGATGTATAACATGAGTCAATCTATATATGTATAGCATGTTTCAATCTTCAAATTGCATGTTTCGCTCTACATGTTTCACGTATTTCGCTCTTCCTGTATTGTGTGGTTTACATGACATGTGTCAATGTTTTACTCGACATATATCACATGTTTCAATCTACATGGATAGCTTATTTCTTTCTTCATGTATAGCATATTTACTGTACATGTACTGCATGTTTCACACTACATGTATAGCATGTTTCAATCTACATGTATCGCAAATCTCACTTTACATGTATCGCATGTTTCACGGTACATGTATCGCATGTTTCACTCTACATGGTTTGCATGTTTCACACTACATGTATAGCATGTTTCAATCTACATGTATCGCAAATCTCACTTTACATGTATCGCATGTTTCAATCTACATGGTTTGCATGTTTCAATCTGCATGTTTTGTATGTTTCAATCTATTTGTATAGCATGTTTCAATCTACATGTATCACATGTTTAACTCTATATGTATCACGAGTTTGCTCTAAAATGCGTTGAACAAACAAAAGGTGATCATTATACAAGTCGTATCTCAACTTACGTTTAAAATGGTTACTAGAGTAGCTTGTATGTGGTAAAAGTCTCGATAATTTACTCGAGCAAGACTTCTGAAAGTAAAAATTGTTGAACTGCTTCAGGCAAACATATACTCTAAAGATGACGTTTTTTGGTGTGCTTTTAAATTGCTATACACAAGGGTCCTCCTCGCGTCCGAAAACTGAAGGAAGAGGGAAACAATGATTATGATGATCAGTTTTATTTTATTGGAAAACGATTCAATAAATATAGTAAAACAATGTGTAAATAAAAATATTGAAGCAACATATGTTAAATTTTATCACATCTTGGAAGATGTATCAATGTATACATGTACTATTGATAATCAATTAAAATAGATCAACCACCTACAAGGTTGTTGCCAACAAGGAATTTACAATTCTGTTTGATCATCTTTGTAAGGGAGAATAAGGTTTAATGTATTGGAAAAAACGTTTCTTGATTTCCTTGTCTTTTGTCACGACAATAAGATACCCAAACAAATGTTAGGATGTGTTGTTTTCATGTTAATAAATTGAAGTCTTACATATACTGAACGACTTTAGAAATGCAACACTACGACAATAAGATACCCCAAAAAAAAGGTTAGGATGTGTTGTTTTCATGTTAATAAATTGAAGTCTTACATATACTGAACGACTTTAGAAATGCAACACTACGACAAAAAGATACCCCAAAAATGGTTAGGATGTGTTGTTTTCATGTTAATAAATTGAAGTCTTACATATACTGAACGACTTTAGAAATGCAACACTACGACAATAAGATACCCCAAAAACAGGTTAGAATTTGTTGTTTTATGTTAATAAATTGAAGTCTTACATATACTGAACGACTTTAGAAATGCAACACTACGACAATAAGATACCCCAAAACCAGGTTAGGATGTGTTGTTTTTATGTTAATAAATTGAAGTCTTACATATACTGAACGACTTTAGAAATGCAACACTAGATGGCTCTGTTAATTTCCTATTTTTAGATAAGCAGATTTAAGTCAGCAAACTTATGAACAGAAAGTTCTTTCATTACTTAAATGGTTAAAATGGTTACTAGAGTAGCTTGTATGTGGTAAAAGTCTCGATAATTTACTCGAGCAAGACTTCTGAAAGTAAAAATTGTTGAACTGCTTCAGGCAAACATATACTCTAAAGATGACGTTTTTTGGTGTGCTTTTAAATTGCTATACACAAGGGTCCTCCTCGCGTCCGAAAATTGAAGGAAGAGGGAAACAATGATCATGATGATCAGTTTTATTTTATTGGAAAACGATTCAATAAATCTAGCAAAACAATGTGTAGATAAAAATATTTAAGCAACATATGTTAAATTGTATCACATCTTGGAAGATGTATCAATGTATACATGTACTATTGATAATCAATTAAAAAAGATCAACCACCTAAAAGGTTGTGGCCAACAGGGAATTTACAATTCTGTTTGATCATCTTTGTAAGGGAGAATAAGGTTTAATGTATTGGAAAAAAACGTTTCTTGATTTCTTTGTCTTTTGTCACGACAATAAGATACCCAAAAAAAGGTTAATATTTTGTTTATATAGATTAGACCGTTGGTTTTCCCGTTTGAACGGTTTTACACTAGTAATTTTGGCGCCCTTTATAGCTTGTTGTTCGGTGTGAGCCAAGGCTCCGTGTTGAAGGCCGTACTTTAACCTATAATGGTTTACTTTTTAAATTGTAATTTGGATGGAGAGTTGTCTCATAGGCACTCACACCACATCTTCCTATATCTATAAGATGTGTTGTTTTATGTTAATAGATTGAAGTCTTACATATACTGAACGACGTTAGAAATGCAACACTACGACAAAAAGATACCACAAAAAAGGTTAGGATGTGTTGTTTTCATGTTAACAAATTGAAGTCTTACATATACTGAACGACTTTAGAAATGCAACACTACGACAATAAGATACCCCAAAAATGGTTAGGATGTGTTGTTTTCATGTTAATAAATTGAAGTCTTACATATACTGAACGACTTTAGAAATGCAACACTACGACAATAAGATACCACAAAAAGGGTTAGGTTGTGTTGTTTTCATGTTAATAAATTGAAGTCTTACATATACTGAACGACTTTAGAAATGCAACACTAGATGGTTCTGTTAAATTCCTATTTTTAAATCAGCAAATTTAAGTCAGCAAACTTATGAACAGAAAGTTCTTTCATTACTTAAATCTTTAGAATAAATGTCAGTTCGAAAGTTGAATTGTTTACGTTATTTTCAATGTTCAAATATTGTAGTTTACACTGAATTCCTGGTTTTCCCCTTATCAATGAAATTGCATTAGTCACCGTCAAAAGCAATCACTGCCTGTAACAGACGCAAAAATGAGTGTCAGATAGGTCAACCGTTTCTGTTTGGCACGTTTGAGATTCTGTTTTGCACCTTCTGATTTTGCCCTTGTTCCATCCATTATAACTGGTTTTGGCAATTATGCGGTTGAAACTTTTAGGCTTAATTTTTTTTCTACATTCAATTCTTTATGTATCGCATACTTTACTGTACCTTTTTCGCATGTTTTACTCTACATATATCGCAAGTTTCAATCTACATGTATCTAATATTCCAATCTACAAGTATCGCATATTTTAATCTACATGTATCGCATGTTTCATTCTTCATGTATAGCATTTTTACTGAACCTATTTTGCATGATTCACTCTACATGTGGCGCATATTTAATTCTACGTGTACCGTATGTTTCAATCTACATATATCGCTCATATTACTTTACATGTATCGCATGTTTCATTTTTCATATATCGCATGCTTTACTCTATATGTATCGCATGTTTCACTCTTCGTGTATTGCGTGTTTCGCTTTACCTGTATCGCATGTTTCGCTCTACCTGTATCGCATGTTTACTCTACCTGTATCGCAGGTTTCACTCTCATGTATTGCTTGTTACACTCGTCATGTATCGCTTGTTTCAATGTATACATGGATTGCATATTCACCCTACATGTATTAGAGCATGTTTCACTCTACATGTATCACATGTTTTGCTCTACCTGTATCGCATGTTTTAATCTTGATGTATAACATGAGTCAATCTATATGTATAGCATGCTTCAATCTTCATATTGCATGTTTCTCTCTACATGTTTCACATATTTCGCTCTTCCTGTATTGTATGGTTTACTTGACATGTGTCTATGTTTTACTCGACATATATCACATGTTACAATCTACATGGATAGCTTATTTCTTTCTACATGTATAGCATATTTACTGTACATGTACTGCATGTTTCAATCTGCTTACAGCATATTTCGATCTAAATAAAATGCATGTTTCACTCTACATGTATAGCATGTTTCAATCTACATGTATCACAAATCTCACTTTACATGTATCGCATGTTTCAATCTACATGGTTTGCATGTTTCAATCGGCATGTTTTGTATGTTTCAATCTACATGTATCGCATGTTTCAATCTACATGTATCGCATGTTTCAATCTACATGTATCGCATGTTTCAATCGGCATGTTTTGTATGTTTCAATCTACATGTATAGCATGTTTCAATCTACATGTATTGCATGTTTCAATCTACATGTATCGCATGTTTCAATCTACATGGTTTGCATGTCTCAATCGGCATGTTTTGTATGTTTCAATCTATTTGTATAGCATGTTTCAATCTACATGTATCGCATGTTTCACTCTACATGGTTTGCATGTTTCACTCTACATGGTTTGCATGTTTCAATCGGCATGTTTTGTATGTTTCAATCTATTTGTATAGCGTGTTTCAATCTACATGTATCGCATGTTTCACTCTACATGGTTTGCATGTTTCAATCGGCATGTTTTGTATGTTTCAATCTATTTGTATAGCATGTTTCAATCTACATGTATAGCATGTTTCACTCTACATGTATCACGTGTTTTACTCTACCTGTATATCATGTTGCAATTCACATTTATTATCGCGTATTACATGTTTCAATCTACATATATCGCAAATCTAACTTTACATGTATCGCATGTTTCATCGACATGGTTTGCATGTTTCAATCTGCATGTTTTGCATGTTTCCATCTATGTGTATAGCATGTTTCAATCTACATGTATCGCATGTTTCATCGACATGGTTTGCATTTTTCAATCTGCATGTTTTGTATGTTTCCATCTATGTGTATAGCATGTTTCAATCTACATGTTTTGCATGTTTCACTCTACATGTATCACGTGTTTTGCTCTACCTGTATTGCATGTTGCAATTCACATTTATTATCGCGTATTGCATGTTTCACTCTACGTGTATCACGTGTTTTGCTCTACCTGTATTGCATGTTGCAATTCACATTTATTATCGCGTATTGCATGTTTCACTCTACGTGTATCACGTGTTTTGCTCTACCTGTATTGCATGTTGCAATTCTCATTTATTATCGCGTATTGCATGTTTCACTCTACATGTATCACGTGTTTTTGCTCTACCTGTATTGCATGTTGCAATTCACATTTATTATCGCGTATTGCATGTTTCACTCTACATGTATCACGTGTTTTGCTCTACCTGTATTGCATGTTGCAATTCACATTTATTATCGCGTATTGCATGTTTCACTCTACATGTATCACGTGTTTTGCTCTACCTGTATTGCATGTTGCAATTCACATTTATTATCGCGTATTGCGCATGTTTCAACCTACACGTATCGCACGAACTAAAACGCGTTGAACAAAAAAAAGGTGATCATTATACAAGTCGTATCCTAACTTACGTTTAAAATGGTTACTAGAGTAGCTGGTATGTGGTAAAAGTCTCGATAATTTACTCGAGCAAGCCTTCTGAAAGTAAAGATTGTTGAACTGCTTCAGGCAAGCATATACTCTAAAGATGACGTTTGTTGGTGTGCTTTTAAATTGCTATACATAAAGTTCCTCCTCGCGTCCGAAAATTAAAGGAAGAAGGAAACAATGATCATGATGATCAGTTTTATTTTATTGGAAAACGATTCAATAAATCTAGTAAAACAATGTGTAAATAAAAATATTTAAGCAACATATGTTAAATTTTACCACATCTTGGAAGATGTATCAATGTATACATGTACTATTGATAATCAATTAAAATAGATCAACCACCTAAAAGGTTGTTACCAACAAGGAATTTACAATAATTCTCTTTGATCATCTTTGTGAGGGAGAATAAGGTTTAATGTATTGGAAAAAACGTTTCTTGATTTCCTTGTCTTTTTTCACGACAATAAGATACCAAAATAAATGGTTAGGATGTGTTGTTTTTATGTTAATTAATTTAATTCTAACATATACTGAACGACTTTAGAAATGCAACACTACGACAATAAGATACATCAAAAAAGGTTAGGATGTGTTGTTTTCATGTTAATAAATTGAAGTTTTACATATACTGAACGACTTTAGAAATGCAACACTACGACAATAAGATACCCAAAAATGGTTAGGATGTGTTGTTTTCATGTTAATAAATTGAAGTTTTACATATACTGAACGACTTAAGAAATGCAACACTACGTCAATAAGATACCCAAAAACAGGTTAGGATGTGTTGTTTTCATGTTAATAAATTGAAGTCTTACATATACTGAACGACTTTAGAAATGCAACACTACGACAAAAAGATACCACAAAAAAGGTTAGGATGTGTTGTTTTCATGTTAATAAATTGAAGTCTTACATATACTGAACGACTTTAGAAATGCAACACTACGACAATAAGATACCCAAAAAAAGGTTAGAATTTGTTGTTTTATGTTAACAAATTGAAGTCTTACATATACTGAAAGACGTGAGAAATGCAACACTACGACAATAAGATACCAAAAAAAAGGGTTAGGATGTGATGTTTTCATGTTAATGAATTTAATTGTAACATATACTGAACGACTTTAGAAATGCAACACTACGACAATAAGATACCCCAAAAAAAGGTTAGAATTTGTTGTCTTATGTTAATAGATTGAAGTCTTACATATACTGAACGACTTTAGAAATGCAACACTACGACAATAAGATACCCGAAAAAAGGTTAGAATGTGTTGTTTTCATGTTAATAAATTGAAGTCTTACATATACTGAACGACTTTAGAAATGCAACACTACGACAATAAGATACCCAAAAAAAGGTTAGAATGTGTTGTTTTCATGTTAATAAATTGAAGTCTTACATATACTGAACGACTTTAGAAATGCAACACTACGACAATAAGATACCCAAAAAAAGGTTAGAATGTGTTGTTTTCATGTTAATAAATTGAAGTCTTACATATACTGAACGACTTTAGAAATGCAACACTACGACAATAAGATACCCAAAAAAAGGTTAGAATGTGTTGTTTTCATGTTAATAAATTGAAGTCTCACATATACTGAACGACTTTAGAAATGCAACACTAGATGGTTCTGTTAAAATCCTATTTTTAGATAAGCAGATTTAAGTCAGCAAACTTATGAACAGAAAGTTCTTTCATTACTTAAATGTTTAAAATAAATGTCAGTTCGAAAGTTGAATTGTTTACGTCGTTTTCAATGTTCAAATATTGTGGTTTACACTGAATTCCTGGTTTTCCCCTTATCAATGAAATTGCATTAGTCACCGTCAAAAGCAATCACTGCCTGTAACAAACGCAAAAATGAGTGTCAGATAGGTCAACCGTTTCTGTTTGGCACGTTTGAGATTCTGTTTTGCACCTTCTGATTTTGCACTTGTTCCATCCATTACAAGTGGTTTTGGTAATTATGCGGTTGAAACTTTTAGGCTTAAATTTTTTTCTACATTCAATTCTCTGACATTTCAGTTAATTGGAAACATTTATGGCATAAATTTGGGCAAACTGGCATTCAGCAGTTTACATTACGGCCGTAGATCTGTCTCGCATATGACATTGCGTAATCAAATTCTATTGACGTTGCATTTTCACCACGTATTGATCTGGTCATTGATTGTCTCTAACGAACCCCGTCTACCGGTATCATAGTCGGAAGGACAGTAAGACAAGTTTTTGACGTACAATTTTTGGTTGCAGCACGTTAACGTTTTCCTGTTTACAGAATTCTAATGGGTTGATTCCTTTTTTTTAGTTCTAAGTCTTGGCAATATTGAGATGTAACATTTTTTAACTGATTTTAGAGTAGCCAAGGCTTTCAGGAACTGTTTCACAATGAAAAGAAAGTCAGAAGATCTTTTATAAGTTCGTGCGATCTCAATAACCCGGTATTTTTAATTACGTCGGGTAAATCAAATGTTGATGTTTTCGAAAGAGGAAGAAGTATGACAATAAAATTGAGAATGGAAATTGGGAATATGTCAAAGAGACAACAACCCGACCAAATAAAATAACAACAGCAGAAGGTCACCAACAGGTCTTCAATGTAGCGAAAATTTCCCGCACCCGGAGGTGTCCTTCAGCTGTCCCCTAAACAAATATATACTAGTTCAGTGATAATGAACGCCATACTAATTTCCAAGTTGTACACAAGAAATTAAAATTGAAATAATACAAGACTAACAAAGGCCAGAGGCTCCTGACTTGGGACAGGCGCAAAAATGCGGCGGGGTTAAACATGTGTGTGAGATCTCAACCCTCCCCCTATACCTCTAGCCAATGTAGAAAAATAAACGCATAACAATACGCACATTAACATGCAGTTCAAGAGAAATCCGAGTCTGTCAGAAGATGTTACCAAAGAAAACAAACAAAATGACAATAAAACATAAATAACAACAAATGACAACTAGCAGTTAACTGACATGCCAGCTAAAGACTTCAATTAAACTGACAGAAAGACAAGCATAAATAGTACGTGTAGGAAGATCAAACATGATTTGGTTAAAAAAAAATCAACAAAATGAGTGTTGCGTTTTTAAAGTCGGTCAGTATATAAATAAAGGCGACAGTAGTATACCGCTGTTCAAAACTCATAAATCCATGGACAAAAAACAAAATCGGGGTAACAAACTAAAACCGAGGGAAACGCATTAAATATAAGAGGAAAACAACGAAACAACACCGAAACGCAACACACACAGAAATGGACCAAGCATCAGACAAAACACCACGAGAATAACAAATATAACATGAAAACCAAATACATGAATTTGGGATAGACAAGTACCGTGCCACGTCTTATCTCAATATCTCAAAAATAAGAGAAAACACAAACGACTCAACGTTAAAATGCAACACACACAGAAACAAACAATAATATAACAATGGCCATCTTCCTGACGTGGTATAGGACACTTTTAAAGGGGAATAAAAGTGGTGGGTTGAACCTGGTTTTGTGGCATGCCAAACCTCGCACTTTACTGGCAAAAGTTAAATATAACATTGAAATGACAACATAATATTACAGGACTACAATACAAATAAATAGGAGAACATATTAGACAAAGAAAAACATGATTAATAGATAACAAAAAGCATCAGGTTTAAAATCCAATACGCCAAAAACGCGCCTTGTCCACACAAGACTCACCAGTGACGCCCAGATATAAAAGATCGAAAGTGAAAAAAATACAAAGTATATACTATCTATTTCCAAACGGTTTATAGAGATTTCGTTCTCTTTGGAAGAATAGGTATCAATTAAAGCAATATTCACATTTTGAGTGATGTTAAAAACTGACACATGAATTCGGGTCTTGACATTTTAGTAGCTATAACGTATGTCCGTTGGAATAATGCTTCTAACATTACGTAATCGATGAATGGCGATTTGTATGAAATAAGTAAGGCATTTGCGTTTGGTGCCTATGCAAACACATAGATTTACATGTATACATATACTTACACGGTTTAACACATGCCTCTGTCTATCTCTAGATTCACTTTACCTTTACAATGCAAAACTACGACTATTTGAGTTATATTTGTATTTATTCAACGGATATGGTCGAGTGGTCTAGAGCGCTTGACATGAGGATAAGCAAATAAGTGTTTACCACTGGACACTTTTAATTTGCAAAATACTCATTTGCAAATCCGCCGCCGCCTCAAATAAGTGCTACAGTATCATGTATATAGCCAAATGTGCGGAATTACATGGGATTCAATAATTTCATTGGTTTTCTACTGTTACTATTATATTTATTTTGCTATTTGATTTATAAAAACATGGGATTTTCAATATCCCATGGGACAGGGCAAAATCCCATGGGATTTACCATTATCCCATGGGATTTTGGTTAAATCCCTTGGGATTTGTTTTGGTCCCATGGGATAATTGTTGTCCCATGGGATATTTGTTGTCCCATGGGAACAAAAAATCCCATGGGACTATAATTATCCCATGGGACTATAATTATCCCATGGGATTTTAAATATCCCATGGGACAAATTAAAATCCTATGGGATTTTAATTATAAATATATAGATAAAAATATACAATAATGTGTAAGTAACAATATATTCTATTTTGGTAGTAAATTGTTATAAGATGAATCTTTTAAATTGAATATCTTTTTTTCTTTGAAAATGTTAATTCAACATATTGTTCTATAACTGTTCAAAACTTAACTTTTAAACAATAAAGTAGATATTGTAAGTATCAATATATATGTTTATTTATGAATTATAGAATACTTTTTCGAAACACAATTATTTACCATTTGAAATCAGTGAAAAACTCTATTATTAGGCTAAACATACTAGTAGCTATTTAAGTAAATGTATATTTTTTTCACAATATCTCTCCACACAAAACATTAATAGTTTTTTATCATCAAGCATTGTGTGTTTGTATAGTCCACTTTTTTGTCATTTAGCAAAGAACATTGACATTATTGTGGTTTCAAGATCGTTTGGTATTTTAAAGAACTCTAAATCATTGACTGACGGATGAAAATAATAACTGATCCAACATTGTCTTTGAATTTATTCTGGTCTTGTCTCTATGTTTTCTTCATTTATTCTAGGTGATGAATGTCAACCCTTATGAAAAAGAACCAACAAAAATTGAAGTTATTGATTATACAAAATTGTTTGCATACATGTAGTAATAATATGATTTTCAATAAAAATAGCTATGCGGTATGGATTTTACTGATTGTTAAAGGTTGTCCAGTGTCATCATGGTCATCATTTGCTTACCGCCTATATCATTTGGTCTCTGATGGAGAGTTGTCAAATTAGCAATATACCACATCTTCCTATTCTAATACTATATAACAATCAATTAATTTATTCTTCTTTATAACATTTGGGTATTTTCCCAAGCTATATATATAAAGATCAATGTTAAAACTTTAGACAATTATGATACCATTCCATTATTCACAAGAATTCGCAATTTATTTTACAAAACGCAGACAAAAGAAATAACATTTCCTGAAGCTTTTGAAGTTCTGACAGTTCAACTTTATTTCAATGAAAAAATAAGAATAACTCTTTGGAATATTGGAAATTATAACATTGCTACAAAAATTGTATATTGTGTTATCCTTATTTTTTGTGTTGTTGGCTTGCTGTCTCATTTTCATATACAGTTATACATACATCAATAATCTTCCTCTTTTTTAAAATTAAAAATGAGATATTTTTGATATCCCAAAACATTACAGATCTATCGAATAACTTATTACCAAGTTCATAAACATTGGTATTAATTTTAAGACATGTTTATTAATGTTCCAGACCATATCAGTATTTGGACCGTATGTTTACGGTCTGGAACATATAAGTTTACTCTTACAGTCCGACCATATGCATACAGTATGACAGTCAGACCATTTGAGTATACTTTTACTGTCTAATACCAGAAAGTTCTTTTATTACTTAAATGTTTAAAATAAATGCCAGTTCGAAAGTTGAATTGTTTACGTCATTTCCAATGTTCAAATATTGTGGTTTACACTGAATTCCTGGTTTTCCCCTTATCAATGAACTTGCATTAGTCACCGTCAAAAGCAATCACTGCCTGTAACAAACGCAAAAATGAGTGTCAGATAGGTCAACCATTTCTGTTTGGCACGTTTGAGATTCTGTTTTGCACCTTCTGATTTTGCCCTTGTTCCATTCATTACAACTGGTTTGCCAATTATGCGGTTGAAACTTTTAGGCTTAAATTTTTTTTTCTACATTCAATTCTGTGGCATTTCAGTTAATTGGAAACATTTATGGCATAAATTTGTGCAAAATGGCATTCAGAAATTTGATAAGCAGTTGACGTTGCGGCCATAGATCTGTCTCGCATATGACATTGCGTAATCAAATTCTATTGACAGTGCGGCCGTAGATCTGTCTCGCATATGACATTGTGTATTCAAATTCTATTGACGTTGCGGCCGTAGATCTGTCTCGCATATGACAATGTGTAATTCTATTGACGTTGCATTTTCACCACGTATTGATCTGGTCATTGATTGTCTCTAACGAACCCCGTCTACTGGTATCATTGTAGGAAGGACAGTTAGACGAGTTTCTGACGTACAATTGTTTGGTTGCAGCACGTTTACGTTTTCCTGTTTACATAATTCTAATGGGTTGATTCCTTTTTTTATTTTTAATTCTTGGCAATATTGAGATGCAACATTTTTTAACTGATTTTAGAGTAGCCAAGGCTGTTTCACAAAGAAAAGCAAGTGAGAAAATCTTTTATAAGTTCGTGCGATCTCAATAACCCGTTATGTTTAATTACGTCGGGTAAATCAAATGTTGATTTTTTCGAAAGAGAAAGAAGTATGACAATAAAATTGAGACTGGAAATGGGAATTTGTCAAAGAGACAACAACCCGACCATAGAAAAAACAACAGCAGAAGGTCACCAACAGGTCTTCAATGTAGCAATAAATTCCCACATCCGGAGTCGTCCTTCAGCTGGCCCCTAAACAAACATATACTAGTTCAGTGATAATGAACGCCATACTAATTTCCAAATTGTACACAAGAAACTAAAATTAAAATAATACTAACAAAGGCCAGAGGCTCCTGACTTGGGACAGGCGCAAAAATGTGGTGGGGTTAAATATGTTAGTGAGATCTCAACCCTCCCCCATAATATACGCAAGCAGAGTATAAGCACTAAAGATTTGAAGGCCACACTGTGGGTTGGCTGCTAAAACTACTTTTAAAAAAAAACCACCAACGATCCTGTCATCTCTATTTTGCATATTAATCGTTTTGTAAATTACTTTAAATTTGTATTACAGCAAATAAAAAATGAAAATGAAATACGACATAAGTGGAGTTGATAAAACTAGTTTGAAAAATGTTTATTTGGTTGACTGTATTTACATATTCACTCCGAGAGAAAAAAAATACCCATAGTTGTACTATCATGCCAATTCTTTAGGTTTATCGGATAAATTTATCAGTTAATGGTTATATACGTACTATATGTCAACAAATATAATTTGTTTGTAAACAGTGTACTAATATTATCTAATTGGATCACGTCTCTTTTCATTAGATATTGAACTGAGCTGAATCCCATTGACCATTCATCAAAACAGATGACTGTGATGGTATTAAGGTAGCATATCATGAACATGTCAAATTGTTTTACAAACATAGTATGATATGAAGCCTAAATGAACAAATAGCAAAAAAAATCGCATTTGCTAGTAAATAGATAAATGCAGTATGAAATGTTTGCAACTGTGGGTCACAGTAAGGTCTTCAATGATGAACAAAACCAATACCGTGAAAATGTAGATATAAATTTAATCTAAGAATCATATTACTGAGATATGGGTTTTTGAGTACATGACTTTGTGATTTGATTTTTTTTTTGTATTTTAACGCCACTTGTAAGCACCGTATTAAGGCTATTTCGGGGTGGCCAAATTTTATTGGTGGAGGAAGCCGGAGTACAAATATGTACTGAACAATAATAAACACATCATGTAAGTAAGAAATAACCCGCACAATTGGAAGTATTTCCTTAAAAATATGAAAATCAAACATCTCTCAAATGATGGATCGTGTTGTATTGTTACAATTTTATTTTAATACATAGTTTATACTCAGAACGACACATATACTGAAACAGTGCATGTACATGAACATAATACTTAATTAAAAGGAGATATTGTACAATGAATTGTGGTTTTTTTTTGCCTATTACATGTATCTTGAAAAGTATATCATACAATTATAGATAGTAATCTTAAGGACTTAAACAAGAGGCTCTCAAGAGCCTGAATCGCTCACCTTAATTCTTTTGGTTAAATCTCTCATCAATGATTATTTTGGCTTTTCAATTTATTTAAATGTTCTTTGGATCGTCCTATTTTCTTCAAAGGCCAAAAAAAATAATCATTTTTTCCTATGTTCTATTTTAGCCATAGAAGCTATGTTTCTTGACATACAAGGAAATAAAATATAAAATTTATACTAGATACTCTGAAACTTATTTAGCTTAAGTTTGGCTGAAATTGATACAGCAGTTTCAAAGGAGAAGATTTTTTAAAGTAAGTCAACATGATGAACAAATTGTTAAAAAAGTCTTTTAAAGGGCAATAACTCCTTAAGGGGTCATCTGACAATTTTGGTCATATTGACTTATTTGAAGATCTTTCTTTGCTGAACATTATTGCTGTGTACAGTTTATCGCTATCTATAATAATATTCAAGATAATAACCAAAAACAGCAAAATTTCTTTAAAATTATCAATTCAGGGGCAGCAACCCAACAACAGGTTGTCTGATTCATCTGAAAATTTAAGGGCAGATAGATCTTGACCTGATAAACAATATTAACCCATGTTAGATTTGCTATAAATGCTTTGTTTTTTTAGTTATAAGCCAAAAACTGCATTTGACCCCTATGTTCTATTTTTAGCAATGGCGACCATGTTTGTTGATAGATCAAAACTTCGGATACAATTTATAAACAAGATACTCAAAGGAACATTCGGTTAAAGTGTGGAAGTATTTGGCTCAGTAGTTGCAGAGGAGAAGATTTTTGTAAAAGATTACTAAGATTACGAAAAATGGTTAAAAATTGATATAAAGGGCAATAACTCCTAAAGGGGTCAACTGACCATTTCGGTCCTGTTGACTTATTTATAAATCTTACTTTGCTAAACATTATTGCTGTTTACAGTTTATCTCTATCTATAATAATATTCAAGATAATAACCAAAAACAGCAAAATTTCCTTAAAATTACCAATTCAGGGACGGCAACCCAACAACGGGTTGTCTGATTCATCTGAAAATATCAGGGCAGATAGATCTTGACCTGATGAACAATATTTCCCCCATGTCAGATTTGCTCTAAATGCTTTGGTTTTTGCGTTATAAGCCAAAAACTGCATTTGACCCCTATGTTCTATTTTCAGAAATGGCAACCATGTTTGTTGATAGATCAAAACTTCGGATACAATTTATAAACTAAATACCATAGAAAACATTCAGTTAAAGTTTGGAAGTATTTTGCCCAGTAGTTTCAGAGGAGAAGATTTTTTAAAAGATTACTAAGATTTACGAAAAATGGTTAAAATTTGACTATAAAGGAAGTACACCACTAATTCATGGTCCCATTACTTTCTATGTTAAATTCCTCCATTTCAACCAGGCACACCTCTTTCATTTTAAGTTCAAATAAAGTGGCAATCATTGCATGTCAAAGCAACACTTTATGGTGTCTTCTACTGACAAAATCAACATACCTTACATGGCATATAAGAAAGAACTGGTTCCCAGAACTTCGGATGTACCAAGACAGGTACTTTAGATCTGACAAACAGACTAAATGTACCCTCTTTTTAAAATTTGGTGCAGTTTTTTTTAATATTCAAAATTAAAAGTCCAAAAGTGTTCTGCAATGATCACCAGTCCTTCAGCTTTCATTTGATACCAGAAATACCTAAATATTCTTCATAGTTTGAAAGTTACACTCATGCGTAGGAACTATTTTGTGTTAAATATGTACTACTTTCTGGTATGTGCTTTCTGGCCGGGCATGAATTAGTGGTGTTACACCTAAAGGGCAATAACTCCTTAAGGGGTCAACTGACCATTTCGGTCTTGTTGGCTTATTTGTAAATCTTACTTTGCTGAACATTATTGCTGTTTACAGTTTATCTCTATCTATAATAATATTCAAGATAATAACCAAAAACAGCAAAATTTCCTTAAAATTACCAATTCAGGGGCAGCAACCCAACAACAGGTTGTCTGATTCATCTTAAAATTTCAGGGCAGATAGATCTTGACCTGATAAACAATATTACCCCATGTCAGATTGCTCTAATTGCTCTGGTTTTTGAGTTATAAGTCAAAAACTGTATTTGACCCCTATGTTCTATTTTTAGCAATGGCGACCATGTTTGTTGATAGATCAAAACTTCGGATACAATTTATAAACTAGATACCCTAGGGAACCCTTCGGGCCAGGTGAGCTAAAAAGCAAAAAATATTGACAATGCAAGATCTACATATATGTCAAATTGACTGCAAATGCCAATTAACTCTATATAAGATTTTGGTCTTTCATGATGATTTTTACCAAAACAAATGGCCATTGTTGAAGATAAAGGTGAGCTGCACATGCTCTTTTGAGCCTCTTATTATTTCACAATTTTGTGAAATAAAACCAAACCAATTACAAAACCAAGACCATATATGACGAATAGAAACCTACGACAACCACTTGATTACAGGTTCTTGATTTGTAATTGGCACATTATGAACATGACGTAAGCGTGTTTGTGGGTCCTATACTAAGACATAAAAAATACAGTGCAACAACGGAATAAACTAAAATCACTTTCACACGACTTGGTTCATCGTATCGTTACAAAGGACAAATACAAGTAAAGGAAAGACACAAAACAACAAAGTACATGTATATTTAGTGAACTCGCAGTTACGAAACGCTTGTGCGAAGCGTATTTACATATTCAATTGATTTTGATCTACTAAGACGGATCAACATCAATGTTGGTATTGATCAAGACGATGTTACAAAATGTGAAATTGAAAACTTTTAAGAATTTATTCAAAGTTGAATAAGTTTATACGGATGTATCAAATTGAATGGAATTTGTAAATAACTACACCGAAAAAACTAATGTGCAAATCCCGATTGTAATTACATGAATAAGGGTACAGTCACACTTGTCTTTGTGTAAACGAGATAATCCTGTAAATGTGTAAAGTTATTTGTGGTAACGACTCTGACTTTATAGATTACCTGGTAAGCAAAAAATACTTTTAATGGAGTGTTGCCATGGCTACAGACTCTGGCATGGCAAAAGAGTTAAAAGAGTTGAACAATCATTTCTTTTTTTGAACAATTTTGTATAGAGTTTTTTATGAGAAACTAACGTATCCATCTCTTTAAAGTGTCAATGATATACTGTTTATACTAAAACTGATTAACGCCAGTCTTTTGGATAAATTTCAAGAGTAAAATAAGTACATTTTCGATTGTATATAGAAAAAATATGACCAAGGTATATGGAATTTAGATGGAGCGTTACTTAATCTGACTATAAACTGATATTTAAAACAATGTAATAAAATGATTATTCAAGGGGTGCAGTTGGTCTTATAAGGAATATCTATAACCTGTCGATAAACTTAACAGACGAAACGTTGAAGATGTTATAACAAAAATAACGATACAGCTCAAATCATATTAGAACAGTAGAAGAAAGTATATCCGGCATATATACTTTTATTTTTACAAAAGGGATGTGAAATTAGATTTATAAAAACATAAACTTAATTCAATAGTAAAAACCTTTTGTTGATACATGTACTACTGTGTAGTAAAGTGATACAGAAAGTCGAAAAGTAAATTCTGCCAACTGTATTGAGAAATAAACCTATAAGGTGGAACCCAACACTTTCACTAAAATTAATTTGGCTCGTCTAATGTTCATAAAATTTTGACAAATTATTTACTTTGACCCTTTTACAAAAATGTAAAAAAAAATCAAAAAACTTGAACCAAGCGTTTTATCAGAAAAATTACACTGGTTATTTAGCAGTTAGACATACACTAATTTTGATCATTGTGAAGCTTTATATTGCCTTCACAAAGCAACGTAATTCAAACGTTTAGCTGATATTACAGAGTTATCTCCCTGTAGTGTTAGGTACCACCTTAACCACATAAATTAGTTCAACATTTATATATTTCTACTTCAAAAATGTTTTATTCCATAAAATAACAAAGTGAATAAAATTACAGAAAGAGATTATTTAAAAGCACAGAAATATCAATTTTAGAACACTAGAAGTAGTGACGAAAGAAATGTTTGCTTAACTTCAGGAAAGTAACAAACACAAAGAAGGGATCTTCAAATGATCATTATCGATGTTCTGTTGTCTCATATTATATAAAAAAAAAACAGTTTTCCATCAATTATTTGATAACAACCAAAAATAGAAAATACCAGGGCATAGGAGGGAATTTGAGTAAAAGTCACCGGCAGTGTTAAAAAAAGATGCAAATTCGTTTAAAATAAGAAAAAAAGTAAGACTATTCGAAAGTACATCATTCTTATATAGAGTGAAATCAAACATGAAACCATACTAATAACCTTACTTTAGCTATCTTAGTTCAAAGTTTAGATTTTACAAAAAAAATGAAAAAACATCGTCTAATAATTCGTTGCGTCCGAATGTTTTTCTGGATTTACCTTCATCAGAAACGCTAAATGCCAAACAAATGAAATCCGAGGATGTATAAGTACAGAAACCGTTGAAGAGCTATATCAAAATTGTTGTTTTGCTTTACCCCGTTAAATACAACGGCTAATATGGATCAGCAGTTCAAGGTTGACTGTTTTATAACAAAGGAAAATACATCATGGCCTTGTATACAGTTGGCAATATGGACAGGTATAAGACGGACGACATTTTGTGGCAAGTTTTGGATTTGGTAAAATAGACAAAAGATAAAAGCAATGTTATTACCCAAAGTACTTAAAGCTGTATTAGTTTGATATATAACGATTGTATAACCCGACCCCTTTCTTCTCGAGAATAAACAAACATTCGTATTTGGAAATACTGTAGGATATATGTATCTGGATTAGAAACCTAAGGACTAGGCACGATCAACATACAAAGATACAGATTGAATATTGAGGAACTACCTTTTGCGCGGCATTTAGGGACGGATACAGTCATTCTTATTTGGGGCAACCAAAGAGGATGGGGTTTCCAAAGATACTTTAAAAATTTCCCACCATTTAAATGCGTTGACCGTTCAAATGAAATGGGTATCGAACCAACTGATTCGCCACTGGGATTTCGAATCCGGTTTTTTTTAAAGATTACTGCTTTAGAATAGAGACATATGACAGGGATAAAATATGTAACCTTCAAGCAAGAGTGTTAAAATGATAAAATAAAATAAACTGAGCCAAAAAAGTTTAGCAACACTTTTTTTTTTCTTTTTTTTTTTTTGGTTGTTTCTGGAGAGAAAAAAATATTTAAACATTATTGATATAATCCTTAGTTTTACCTGTAAATTAAACAGTCGTACTTTTTCCTGGTAATTCATTTCGCGCCATTTCAGCTTTGCACGTGTAACTGATGTTTTACCTTCTGTACCTGTACTTTTAAACGATATTAAAAATTTCTTTTCCAATTACATTCAGAAACACCCCATTGGTAAGAAAAACGCATACACATTTATAAAAATTGCATTTGTCGTCAATCAGACCTTCCCGAAAATGACAGTCGGAAAGCTGTTGAAATGGTTGATGCCGGAATGAGGGTTGCTGACATCATGGCTTGATTAAATGAGCATAAGGCAACAGTTTAGAGAATAACAAACAGATTTCGACAAATTGCAACTGCGCAAGATAGTCCGATATCTCATAGACACCCAAAAAACTGTCGTCAAGGTAGGAGCGCCACCTTCGCTTTACGTCAAAACGTGACAAGTTTTTTTCCGGCCAAAAAGTAGTGCATTCACTAAGGGCAGCTGCTGGTGTGCCTGCCAATCCTTCATTGGTGCACTTAGGGCATGGCTGAGAAATTGATTTTGAATAACACTTTACTCATTTCCACATTTTGACCCTCCCGCGCTCCATACAAAGAAAATTCTAATAAATGTGAGTGATTAACATTCATGTTGCTTCTGACATGTCATAATTGTTTTTTGTTATTATTAAAATTATATTTTGTTATGATTTTGTTATAAATTAAAATTTCACACTTTCGTTGCTAAACTTTTTTGGCTCAGTATATATGTAGATGCTTAATTTTTTTTTCGTTTTTTGGAATCTTGAAACAACTTTTAGTGAACACTATTTGTTATTTCTTATGTTTATGCTATTAAACGAGTGATCAATTTTTATTGGTTATGAATAAGAATGGACATTGTTATCGGGATGTAGAATCAGGGATTTTCAGAAACCCCGCTCGTCACACCCTGTTGCAAAAGTCCATTGATATTCGTAACAATAGATCTATTCAATTTACACTTGTTTAAGAAATGGAAACTATAAAGTATAACAATAGTGTAAATATATATTAAAAACCGAAATCACTTATTAATTGTGAGTGGTAATGTGTTCGAATGTATATGAATGAAAGTGTACAAATACTTATATTGATTTAGTAAGACAGGAAACCACAATTAGTTATTCATTCATGAAAGCTCCTAAGTGTTCGCCCACATCTTTAATATCAATTGCATATTCACTTGGTGCTCCGATACGGCCTCTGTTTCTTTCCACATATTCTGTGAAATTAGGATTTATTTTTACCGCTTGACTATGCATATTATCGATGTCTTCCCATCGTTTTAAACTAATTTTAAGTTGTGTTTTTTGAGTTATTTCTTCGAATTTTGGAGGTCTGAATTTTTTTCCGAGATGCTATACCAATGCATTTGTTCAAGTAGCCATTTAAATTGTACCGTTCCGCTTCAAGAATTTTTTCGATAATATCTACCGATGCGATTGGAACTGATTTAAAAAGAATCTTGATCAGGAACTTTTCAATCCTATTCTTTAGACCATCAGTTTGGTATTCATCAGCCAAAGGTAATATGTCGTAAGCAGTGTCCTCTGAAAAAAGTAAAAAAAGGATTATTAGGTCACTAGCACACTATGTAACGAATTTATCTCACCGACTATCTTTATTTGTTGAATTTAGACTCCAGTTGTCTTATTTGATATCATAACACATCTTCTTATTTCTGTATTAAAGTGTTCAAGTGGTCAATTTGAAGAACCTTCTGCAATTGGTCTGCACTAAAAAAAAAACTAATGTTAACGATAAATATCTATTATCAATAACCTTTATATAACAATATTAAACAGAACTTTCAATACTTTTAAATAATCAAACAGTGCCTAAGTCGTAAATCAACTACTAACCGTGTATTGAAATAAGCCCCGCCTCCCTACTAACCAAATATTGAATATACACGGTCTCCACGAGGTCGCTTTTAACCAATCACATTCCTAGAAATGTATAGGAGGTAAGATAAAATTATTTGTCAAAGATTACAACAAAAAAAGTATTTGCATTTGAAAGAAAAAATGAGCTATTTTCATATTCACATACATGAATATTTATGTCATACATATTTGTCTTACCTCCTTTACATTTCTAGGAATGTGACTGGCCTCGTGGAGATTGTGTATATTTGATATTCGGTTAGTAGTGATGCGGGGCTTATCTCATACACGGTTAGTAGCGGTGTTACGTCCCTTAATATACCATATAAGGTAGAAGAGAGGCAGGGCTTATTTCATACACGGTTAGTAGTGGTGTTACGTCCATTTATAAAATAAAACGGTATTGAGAAAAAAATTGAAAAGGTTTCAAATGACGAAGAAATTGATGATTAAGATTGAAATAAATTCATAAAACACTTTAAACCTAACAAGTTGTTATAGTTGGAATCTTCCTTTTATCTGTAGGATCAAAGGAAGTAGTTTCTTAATGTTAACAGTATTGACGACTTGCTCATTGTTATAGGCCACTAGTCTAAATTTCACACGTTAAGATAGTCGGTAAGATACCGGTACATTCGTTACATAGTGTTCTAGTGACATAATACGGTATTCCTCGCTCTCAACCCTTATGAAATTTACTGACCCCATATATACCTTATTAGGTAACTAGCACACTATGTAACTTATATTATCCCCGGCTTAGTATATTTCTAGGATTTTGATTGGTTAACGCACGTCGTTAAAAAACCCATAGCCCCTGAGTGTTGCTTACCCCGATGATATCTCCAGACTTTGCTAACCCATTCCATCGGGGAAATTCACGCACGTGTTCCTTAGTTCCATGGTTGTTCCTTGTGAAATATCGAAATCTGAAGATTATCAATGATGTCTGTATAATAAGATACTGAATCCACTAACAATTTTATCGTATTATGTCGATTATTTGCACTCATTTTGGTATATGCATCACTACTCTGCCACATTGTCAATGAATGGGACTACTGACCTAGCTATGCAAATGACCCACGTTGACGTCACTTCGTGTAGGATGTAATTCTCACAATTTTGAGAGCCAAAATCGACCCATTTCAGATTCTCTGTCTTTAGATTAAAAACGTCTAATAGTCAGCTTAAATTCACCAGTATACCCGCGGACTATTGTACCGGAAAATAAAATGGGACAATGATGTTCTTTATTTAGATCACAGATATGCCTATGATAAATATGAGAAGATTAAACTGTCAGCTATATCACAACATCGTTGATTAAGTTATGTTGGTTCAAACGTTTATCAACTTCTACGACTTGCTACAGATGATTATGTAAACATACTAGATAGCATCAGAGAAATTAAAGGAATGACTGTAATATTTTTTCTGTCTATGAAGAAATAACATTAAAAAATGGTGCATACTAAATAACGCGCGTAGCGGGTTATTTAACAGTGTGCACCACATTTTTATGTTATTTCGAATAGACAGAAAAAATATTACAATCATTTCTTATTATTTAATTCTAAATTCCATTTTAAACCGTAGAAAACCATATAAAAGCGATGATGACGTCACGGTCACATGACTAAATTATGTCTTTTGTCTGATAACAAAATAACGTCAGCCAATCAGAAGACGCGTTACATCCAAAATTAAATTATATAATAATACATATAAGTATTATATTCTCTGATAGCATATTAAACAATGTATGTCTTTTCATGAATCTTTAAACTTAATTATTGCTATAGCCACTTTATGGCATATTTTAACCCAAAAAAAAGTTTGTAAGAAGTTGAGAAAAAAAAATATTTACATACAACTTGAAATATTCATATATTTATTAAACACACTGGTTTACAAGTTTAAAATAAAATAGGTGGACGATGTAAGATGTTTTTTTTTTTATTTCTATTGTAATATTTGACCAATTTCCTTTAACATCATACGATCATTTGGAAAAGCTTACTAGGATTTGCGATGAGTGTTGCAATGGCGACTACACGTCATTCACGTCATTACATTGGTCATTGTGTTTGATGTTGAAATACAAACCAAGGAAAAGGACAAAGCTACAGTTATATCTTGCAGTTTATTTGAAGACAAGAATCCAAGGAAACGACTGTTATTTAATCATGGTATGAACAAAAATGATATTGTCTTACCGTCTGAAGCACTTTTTTCCCAAATGGTCCCCTAACTCTAAATAGGATTCGTGTTCTTTGAATTTGAAGGTTAAGTTAGCTCATTTGTGTTATTTTGATAAGGTAGTCCATTGTTGTGTGATGCCAAGCATTGTTCTGCGCTGTCGGTCAATAATTAGCATAATGTGAGTTTGGAAAGTTTTGCATCTGTACCATTGAGTTAGTAAAACCGAAAATTGTACAGACTCCGTTTTACGGTCATTACTGCTCAGATCAAGACACTTTCTCTGTCGAAGTTGTCTATTTCTTTTACATACGAGCAATGGGTATTCAATAAAGCAAGAAAATTCCTAACCGAAGGCGTGCTTCGGCTGGCCCCTAATTAAAAATGTGTACTAGTTCAGTGATAACGGACGTCCAACTAAACTCCAAAATACATATATGAACTAAATTCAAAATTCATACTGGAATAACAACAGTCTCAACCCTCCACCTTTTCCTCTAACCAATGTAGAGAAAAGAAACAAAAGGCAATTGTTGTGACGGAACTTAGTGTCCCTCGTCCCAACGACTCTCCAACTTATCCATTTGACCAATACCAAATAATGTTGAACTTAATGCCCTTCAATCAAATAACCCTTCAGACTGTCATTTACAAATACCACTAGTGCTGCAGCATACCTTTTTGTTATTCTGGGGAAAAGCTCGGTAGTGCAAGGTTGGAATCTGCCTAACGACCTTTATAAAAGAATAAATAATAAGAACTCAGTTTTGCTGGGAGGAAAATGATGTTTTTAATTATTCTTTCTTTTCTTTTCTTTTTTGATCAAGATAATTTTACAATACATTAATTATACACAATAACAATAAATAACATGATCTCTTGACAAAATACAAGTATTCCTGTTTCGTAAATTGCAGAATTTAACTCGTGAATTTCATGGCAATTAACTATTCTATTTATATGCATTTATGCACTTCACATAAAAGATCTGTTTTTAACTTATATACGATCATCCTATTTATCGTTGCGGAGTGAATAACCTCATGATTCTATTTACTATAAAGATTTTATCCAATTTCAACAAAGTGTTAATATTTTATTTAATTAATTATTAAATAAAGAATCAAATTGATAAATTATATTTCTTGAATTATATAGATAAATATTCTCTTTTATTATTATTACTTATAATTATTTCTTATTTCATTTTAATCTTAAATACGTATATCTAAATTTTAAATAAATAAAACAAGCTTACCTTTATAAAAGAATAAATAATAAGAACTCAGTTTTGCTGGGAGGAAAATGATGTTAGCGCAAACCTAATGATTCGCCTTTTTATATGTCCCAAAGAATTCCTGCATGACATCATTTTCCCCCGTTCAAAACCGAGCCTCTCTGCATGTAAGGTAATTTGGTGCCAAAACACTTGTCATCTCATAATATGCAAAATGCACTCATTTATTCATGAAAAGCATTTGAGAATATTAATTTTAATAAAATAATATTTTGTTTGCACTCCAAATTCTGATTTTTATAAAAATTAATTCAAGTTGTATTAAGTTCTAATTTTTATTTTTGTGTATGTATTCATCTTACTCCAGCTTTTTGATTGGTTATATAAATACATTCCTGTGCTGTTATGTATTATTGAATATTCATGATGCCCCACTATCTACAAGTTCTGTGAATATGGTTATAACCTTGGATGTAATATCAATTCGACATACATCTGTCCGTCGACCTATCAACTTCTAAAGCGTGCTACTTAACCTTTAATCAAGATTCTTGACATCTATTTTGAGCATGATCTTGTACCTTAGCTAATGTCTGTTACTCTTATGAATCATAAAATCTTTTGATTGTAGTTTCTTTTTGTTATATTTCCTTGTGCCAATGAATTATTTGACTTTATATTCTATTTTACTTTTAACTGACTTAATAAATTTGAAACATACAATTTTTATTTTAATTAGCTTTATTTAATTTCAATTTTTAATTATTTCTAAAAGTGTCCTAAATCCTTTCATAACACAATACACGCAGTAAAATTCAGTCTAACGACTTCCGAGTCCGATGTCAGAATAGGTAACAAAAGAAACTAAACAAAGTGACAATGACACATAAATTAACAAACGACTACTAGAAGTCACTGACATGCCAGCTCAATACCTCAACTAAACTGATTGGAAGATTCTGACTTCTTCATATGAATAATATCAAGCAAAATTCCTCCCGTTAGGGTTTTAGTATCATACCATCATAAAATATATGAGAAGAACATAACCCGTATCATGCAAACAACTGGATTCGAATAAATGTGTTTATTTCAGATGCAAAGACCCTATAGTTAAGGATGTACACCTCTGAGGAGCCAAACATTTCTAGAATTAAACTTTTTTTCTTAACCTGATTTTTAGGTTTATAAGACTGTAACAAAACAATTGGTGAAGAAAAAATCATATGGTGGTGTGCTTCTTTTTTTGCTACGGCCCTCTGAAAATGCCCAATTTTGATGATTTTCTCACTTTTCATCGATTTTTACCTATTTTTGGGCTATTATCGTGAAAAAAATCACAGTTCCACAATTAAACTTTTTTTCATACTTTCCATAAAGATGAAGTGGACCAATCTGAATAAATTTAACATACAAAAACTAAAGGTAGGTGTTAATATAAGAAAGTTTTATCATATTTTGATGTTTTTTTGTGTAAAATTTACCATACTGCCAATTTTGTATTTTTATGATTTTTCTCATTTTAAAGAACAAAATGCATATTAATTCAACTTTTTTGTTATAAATGATTGAAAAAATACATATCTAAGAAATTTGAAAAGACCAAAATGAGATGGGATGTATATTATTCTTGTAAACTCATTTTTTGTATCCCTCACCCATTTTCTCAAAATTTTGACTAAAAATACTGACTTGAATGGTCGTAAAATTTGAAAACTGGATTATTCAAAAACCGTTCATGGTAAATACACAATTTTTTCACAGAGTTATGTTTGATTATAATATTTTTAAAATTCATTGATATTTTCCACTTCTATCATATGTTTTGGAAATAATTTAAGAACGAGATTTCAACGAGACTGAACGAGACTGAAAAGTCAGAAGAATACATCCTTAATCAATATTTAGGCCAATATATGCCATCTTTAATGACTTAACAACAGTAGCGTATATCCGTCTTAATTAGGTTGTTAAAATGTTTTGTTAGCTTTTGAGGTGAATGTCGAAGTTTTTGTGCTTTGTAATAAATATTACCATAAAAAATTGGATGTGAAATACCTGAACGTATAGGATGTTTGCATGTTGATTTATCTTTACAAATGATGTCCTTGTACCGATGATAAAATTAAATTTTTTGACTAGCTGGTGAAATCGAAAACCCACGTGTAATCATTTTCCAGTAAATACAACCAGTCTCAAGCTAGCAGCCACTCGCTAGCAGCCTCTTCGCTAGCAGCCAGTTTTCAGATATGTCTAAAAACCCAAAAGTTGCATAAGATTCAAACGTACTTTAAATGTTTTTATCACTCATATAATCACAAAATAATCTGTTTTTATATATGAGTGAGCAGCCGATGACACTATTTAATATTTTTTTCTTCAAATTAACATGTTGTTTCCTGCTCATTACTTTATTCGCTTTTCATATACCAAACAGCGTACTGCGCGCAATTTTGAATAGTGTATGAAGAATAGTAAATACCTCTGCACTTATTTAAATGCTGGCAAAATTGTTGCTACATGGCATCGACATTTCCATAAGAAATCAATTTTGTGATATTGTAAGAAATAGCTTTCCATAGTCTCGGCATCCTGTCAAGTAGTTCCCAAGAAGTATCAAAAGTTTTGCATTACAAGGTAGGCATATTTGACCCTTCAGACCTAAGTTCGGACCTATGGTGAAGACAAACTATGAGTTGTCCCACCTGGACCTTTTGGTCCATTAGACCCTAGCCCATTACCTACCCTTTCCACCTAGTAGCTGAAAATGTTTTGCCGTAGGGAATTAATTACACCCTTTTAAAAATTGGGGTAAGGCATTTTGTTAAAATCAAACTTTGGACCCATGGTGAGGACAAACCATGAGTTGTCCCACCTGGACCTTTTGAGCCATTTGACCTTAGACTATTACCTATTATTTGCACCTAGTGGGTAAAAAAGTATTGCCGTAGGGAATTATTGACAGACTTTTGAAAATTTGGGGTAGGCATGTTTGACCCTTCAGACCTAAGTTCGGACCTATGGTGAAGACAAACTATGAGTTGTCCCACCTGGACCTTTTGGCCCATTAGACCCTTGCCCATTACCTACCCTTTCCACCTAGTGGCTGAAAAAATTATTGCCGTAGGGAATTTTTTATACCCTTTTAAAAATTGGGGTAAGGCATTTTGTTAAAATCAAACTTTGGACCCATGGTGAGGACAAACCATGAGTTGTCCCACCTGGACCTTTTGAGCCATTTGACCTTAGACCATTACCTATCAATTGCACCTAGTGGGTAAAACAGTAATGCCGCAGTGAATTTTTGACAGACTTTTGAAAATTTGGGGTAGGCATGTTTGACCCTTCAGACCTAAGTTCGGACCTATGTAAAGATAAACCATGAGTTGTCCCACCTGGACCTTTTGGCCCATTGGACCCTAGCCCATTACCTACCCTTTCCACCTAGTAGCTGAAAAAGAATTGCCGTAGGGATTTTTTTACAACCTTTAAAAAATTGGGGTAAGGCATTTTGTTAAAATCAAACTTTGGACCCATGGTGATGACAAACCATGAGTTGTCCCACCTGGACCTTTTGAGCCATTTGACCTTAGACTATTACCTATTATTCGCACCTAGTGGGTAAAAAAGTATTGCCGTAGGGAATTATTGACAGACTTTTGAAAATTTGGGGTAGGCATGTTTGACCCTTCAGACCTAAGTTCGGACCTATGGGGAAGACAAACTATGAGTTGTCCCACCTGGACCTTTTGGCCCATTGGACCCTAGGCCATTACCTACCATTTCCACCTAGTGGCTGAAAAAAGTATTGCCGTAGGGAATTTTTTATACCCTTTTAAAAATTGGGGTAAGGCATTTTGTTAAAATCAAACTTTGGACCCATGGTGAGGACAAACCATGAGTTGTCCCACCTGGACCTTTTGAGCCATTTGACCTTAGACCATTACCTATCATTTGCACCTAGTGGGCAAAAAATTATTGCCGTAGGGAATTTTTGACAGACTTTTGAAAATTTGGGGTAGGCATGTTTGACCCTTCAGACCTAAGTTCGGACCTATGTGAAGATAAACTATGAGTTGCATCCCACCTGGATCTTTTGGCCCATTGGACCCTAGCCCATTACATACCCTTTCCACCTAGTGGCTGAAAAAAGTACTCTCGTAGGGAATTTTTTATACCCTTTTAAAAATTGGGGTAAGGCATTTTGTTAAAATCAAACTTTGGACCCATGGTGAGGACAAACCATGAGCCATTTGACCTTAGACCATTTGCACCTAGTGGGTAAAAAAGTATTGCCGTAGGGAATTTTTGACAGACTTTTGAAAATTTGGGGTAGGCATGTTTGACCCTTAAGACCTAAGTTCGGACCTATGGTGAAGACAAACTATGAGTTGTCCCGCCTGGACCTTTTGACCCATTGGACCTTAGATCCTTACCTACCATTGCCACGTAGTGGCTAAAAAAGTATTGCCGTAGGGAATTTTTTTACACTCTTTTAAAAATTGGGGTAAAGCATTTTTTTTAATCTAATTTTGGACCCATTGTGAAAACATACCATGAGATGTCCCACCTGGGCCTTTCTGGTCCATTGTACAATAGATCATTACCTATCATTTGCTTCTAGTGAGTAAAAAAAGTATTACCGTAGGGAATATTGGCAGCTTTTCAAAGATTAGGGGAAGGCATTTTAGTCCACCGTCTGGGCAAGGATATCAATGGAACTTTGCACATTGAAAGCTATGGTATGAAAAAATCCAGGCGCACTTGGTATGATTACCACGACTTTCACGGACGGTAGGATTGACAGTGTTAAGATATGATTTTAAGGACCGAAAAAAATGTGTCTAATAAATTGAATTAGGGATGGTGGTTGGGGTAACCTAAATTGATATTTTTTATTGTTGGGATGAAGACATGGATCCGACAGCGGACATGGAGTAAGTTGTTGAAAATGTCAAAGCCCTGAGAGGTATTACCAAAATGAACCACCTTTGATGGTACTCCCGGTTTGGGAAAGATCAGTTGGTTGAGTTGATTGTAACAGAAGATACCAACCTTAAATATCAGCGTCGTCCGAAACCCCAGACGAGAAAGGGGATTATCTCCCAGGCAAAAAACTTGGATTGAAAGGTATTAGTAGGCTATCGATAGTGCATCCGCCAACGAAAGCCTTGAAAGAGGCATTTACTACCTGGAAGATGACCCCCATTATTGCTATGGATGTGCAGACTTTCCTTGACGTCTCTCAGATGTCTCTGGAGGAACTTAAAATAAATTGGACATTGAAAGGAGAAAAATTCAATGTGGTACTGCACTGTACCATTGTGAATATTAATCCAACAGGTAATGCAGATGATAAGAACAAGGGATACTTTCACTCGAGATTTTCACCGAGGCCACGATCTTAGCTGAAACCCTTGATTAGATGGACAAAAAGATTGGAGTAAAGATTGCCCAGTGAACCTCTGAAAAATTGGGCTGAATATTGAATGCAATTGTAAAATTCACGTCAATATTAACAAACACCGGCCGCTGGGAGGGTCACAATACTTTGAAAGAAGGCTGTAAACAATATGAAAAAAACCTGATGAGGATTGTTGTAAGTGGGCTATACTATGCCTTGAAAGGTGTTGGAAAAGGGGCCTCCTAATTATAAACCGTCGACCATGTAGTTGGTAAAGTGGTATAAACCATCTACCACTTCGTCCACGCTAAAAATACATACATTATGTCTGACATCCTTACAATCACCGAAGGATTGACTTTCGATGAAAATCTCCAGGGATTTATCAGGTTCACGAATACGAACCTCAAACTGGTGACAATCTGAATAATCAAGGTGATATCCTAATCAATATCGAAACCCAAGACTTATTACTCCATCCCGCTGAAAAGTAATCTGTTGGTAGAAGGGCAACTGCAAAAGAACGACAGTAGTGCATATGCTGATACATATCTAATGTCTCTCTGTCACAATGGAATCATGTATCTCTTCTCTCAGGCCAGCTTATCGAACATATCAATAACCCAGGCGTTGCCACTACCATGTTGGGAATTTTGATTTATCTCGACGATTTCTCCAAATCTCATGGTCTCAACCAGCTGTGGTGCAAGGATTCATCTTCCGAGGCTGAGACCGAAAACACAGGGTTACAGCACGTCATGGTAAAAATATCCCAAAACATGCCAACAAAGGAGCTTTTTCATTCACCATACCCCTGAGACATATTTTCGGCTTTTCAGACGACTACGACAAGATTGTATACGTATTAAAGCATGTATTGTCACTAGTGCGCGTGATTCAGACGACAATGCCATGCAATGAGCCGCCACAGTCAACGATGTGGCAAAAAATATTCAGATCTCTTGGTTCGTTCTTCACGTCACCCCATCAGACGAAAACAAGATGCGGCTGTACAAAACCATACAAAGTAAAAGTAAAATCGACTGTGGATTTCGCATGAGGCAGTGTGATTCTATCGCCGTTCCCCAAAACACAAACTTTCAACTGGCGCCTATCTGCCACAAGTGGTACTTAAAAGCCTAGATATACAATCGTTGCCATCCAAACCGACAAAAGTGTGGATAAGACCCATGACGCCGCCGTGTGCGATCACTGTCGATTGCGGAACATCCATATTACTGTCAACGCTGAACGCTACCTAGCCGTCGTATTTAATGCCGGTTTCACTCAAAATAGGGTTTCCAGAGTGTTCAAGGAGGCTGCAGACATCCGAAAGAAACTGTACAACATGGTCACCCTCATCAGTAACGGCGGCAATACCTCTGATTTCACGGGCTTATAACCGGTGTTGGTCATCTATGCAAGTCATCAGTCCGAGCGGCTGAAAGAATCCACGGTGGACATCCAGATACGAGCCGAATTCGATCGCAATGTTTCCGCCAACACCGAAGCATTTGCACTAGGAATCTCCGACATAGTTTTTTACGTCGAATCTGACGGACAGAAGATGAACGTCGTGTTTGAAGCCTGCAAATAAATAAATGCATTATTTTGCAGCAATTCGTAAGTAAATCCGATCTAAAGGAGGGGTTCTCGTTTATAGTATCCGGGAATCATACCCGCTTCAATCCACTAAAAATTGGAAAGGATTATGAGATGTCATTGGGAAATCATGAGACCTTCTACGTATACTCCATCCCCAACATTCACACAGGTTCCTATGGCATCAACGATGAAATACAGCGACAGCTGCGGCTCAACAAACACACAGCCAAAAATGCAAATCGGGAAACCCTAAGAGCAACACTAACTCTCGCCAGGCACTACGAAGTAGATTTCAACTTAACAAATAGCCGCAACACCGTCTTGGGATTAGAACGGCAAATGTACATCACGATAGGGCTATACAGAAGGGGAACACATTGTTAGAATCATCAACATCATCAGCATTCAGCATTCAGCTGGCAAATAGCCGTATTATCTATGGGAGCTAAGTTAATGGAAAGCAGTTATCCACCATCCCGGTGTCGATCCTGGTATGAAGAAGCCCCCAAAGACTGGAGTACTTACCAGTGACCCTGAAAACCATCAATCGCATGTGCACTTATCTTACCGATCAGGATGGTGACCCCATCAAACTCCGCGGCGAACACCTCACTATCTATTTTTGTCTTCTAAGGGAATTTAATTTCGCGATTATCTGATTTACTTGATAAAGTTTATTCAGGAAAGATCAAAGATTGACATATTCGCGACGATTTATTTTCGCGTTATTTTTTTACTCGCGATCAAGAAAACATGCAAAAAGTAGGTGGATACCTACCCATGTTCGTAGGGTTGGCAATGAGGGCATTTCACATGGCATCTGAAACCATTCTATCTGCCTTGGGTATTGGAGACTTGATTGCTTTGGGTGGTGTACCCGTCAACAAGGTATTGGGATCATGATTTTACCTGAAACTTGGTGGATGCAATTGAAATTTTAAGATATTTCAATTCTGGTATTTATGGTGAGTTTATTTGCACAGTGAATCCCAGTGGTAACGATCTCTACCTCAAACCCTCAAACGCCCGGATCACCTATGGTGATGGACTTTACTTGAGGTGTGCATGTGGTCAGCAATTCAACGACGAAGCCGGTCTGATATAATTTGCTACCAGCACCTTCAAAGACAACCCTCCTTGGTATGCTCCTATGAATAAATGAATGATATAGATTATGGGTACCGGCAACTAAAGATTTCTACCTCCTGAGCCTTATTCTCTCTCAGACATACCTTGTGTTTATTATGTGACTTTTTTCTCTTTTCTTTCACAAATGCACATTGGTAGGTAATAATTCAAGGTCAAATTGGCCAAATGCCCAGGTGTAAAAGATAGGTAATGGTCTAAGGTCCAATGGGTCAAACGGTCCAGGTGGGACAACTCATGGTTTGTCCTCACCATGGGTCCAAAGTTAAATTTTTAAAAAAATGCCTTACCCCAATTTTTAAAAGAGTGTAAAAAATTCCCTACAGCAATACTTTTTTGGCCACTAGGTGGAAATGGTAGGTAATGGGCTAGGGTCCAATGAACCAAAAGTTCCAGGTGGGACAACTCATAGTTTGTCTTCACCATAGGTCCGAACTTAGGTCTTAAGGGTCAAACATGCCTACCCCAAATTTTCAAAAGTCTGTCAAAAATTCCCTACGGCAATACTTTTATACCCACTAGGTGTAAATGATAGGTAAGGGTCTAAGGTCCAATGGGTCAAAATGTCCAGGTGGGACAACTCATGGTTTGTCCTCACCATGGGTCCACAGTTAAATTTCAAAAAAATGCCTTACCCCAATTTTTAAAAGAGTGTAAAAAATTCCCTACGGCAAAATTTGTTTAGCCACTAGGTGGAAATGGTAGGTGATGGGCTAGGTTCCAATGAACCAAAAGGTCCAGGTGGGACAACTCATAGTTTGTCTTCACCATAGGTCCGAACTTAGGTCTTAAGGGTCAAACATGCCTACCCCAAATTTTCAAAAGTCTGTCAAAAATTCCCTACGGCAATACTTTTTTACCGACTAGGTGCAAATGATAGGTAAGGGTCTAAGGTCCAATGGGTCAAAATGTCCAGGTGGGACAACTCATGGTTTGTCCTCACCATGGGTCCAAAGTTAAATTTCAAAAAAATGCCTTACCCCAATTTTTAACAGAGTGTAAAAAATTCCCTACTGCAATACTTTTTAGCCACTAGGTGGAAATGGTAGGTGATCGGCTAGGGTCCAATGGACCAAAAGGTCCAGGTGGGACAACTCATAGTTTGTCTTCACCATAGGTCCGAACTTAGGTCTTAAGGGTCAAACATGCCTACCCCAAATTTTCAAAAGTCTGTCAAAAATTCCCTACGGCAATACTTTTTTACTCACTAGGTGCAAATGATAGGTAAGGGTCTAAGGTCCAATGGGTCAAACGGTCCAGGTGTGACAACTCATGGTTTGTCCTCACCATGGGTCCAAAGTTAAATTTCAAAAAAATGCCTTACCCCAATTTTTAACAGAGTGTAAAAAATTCCCTACGGCAATACTTTTTTAGCCACTAGGTGGAAATGGTAGGTAATCGGCTAGGGTCCAATGGACCAAAAGGTCCAGGTGGGACAACTCATAGTTTGTCTTCACCATAGGTCCGAACTTAGGTCTTAAGGGTCAAACATGCCTACCCCAAATTTTCAAAAGTCTGTCAAAAATTCCCTACGGCAATACTTTTTTACCCACTAGGTGCAAATGATAGGTAAGAGTCTAAGGTCCAATGGGTCAAAGGGTCCAGATACCATAGGTCATAAAGTAGATTTCATTTATAAATTGCTAATTTATATTTTCCGTGCACAGCATACATTAAGTACAACAAATAAACCTTTCGTATAATCAACTGTGAGTGCATTCCGCTTGTTCAGAAGTAGAAATTTTGTCAAGACAAATTTGTCTGACATAAAAAATAGCAAAGCACGAGTGCAATTTTCTATTCTTGTAATGCAAAACTATTGATACTTTTTAGGAACTACCTGACAGGATGCCGAGACTATGGAAAGCTATTTCTTACAATATCACATCACAAATTTGATTTTTTATGGAAAAGTCGATGTCATGTAACAACAATTTTGCCAGCATTTAAATAAGTGCATAGCTTTTTACTATTCTTCATACACTATTTAAAATTGCGCGCAGTACATATGAAAAGCGAATAAAGTAATGAACAGGAAATTACATGTTAATTTAAAAAAAAAACATTAAATAGTGTCTTCGGCTGCTCACTCATATATAAAAACAGGTTATTTTGTGATTTTATGATTGATAAAGACATTAACAGTACGTTTGAATCTTATGCAACTTTTGGGTTTATAGACATCTGAAAACTGGCTGCTAGCGAAGTGGCTGCTAGCGAGTGGCTGCTAGCTTGAGCCTGGTGTAAATACATAGATTTCTTTCTCTAAAATCTAATACGTTGTAACATACACGAGCGAATTATACAAGTTATGATACATAAACACCAGTAAATGGTGACACGGTGTTTGTTAAAAAAAAATATTGTATACTACACTTTCCTTTTTTCGTGAACTTCATAACGGGGCCATTACCCTTTTTTGGTCATATTTTATCATATTACAAACAGAATATTTTTATGATGTATTATGTCTAATTGTATGATACTAACATTTATATATATATATTCTATTATATATTCTCTTTGGATATATAAAAATTAAAACACAGGGACACTTATCCCAAATCTGTAAATTAAGTAATTGTTAATATTTATCAAAGGTACAAGGCTTATATTTTAATACTCCTGACGCGCGTTTCGTCAATATAAGACTCATCAGTGACGCTAAGATAAAGCCTAACAAATACAATGTTGAAGAGTATTGTGGACATAAAATTCCAAAAAATTGTGCTAAATACGACTAAGGTAATAAATGCCTTGAATAAGAAAATCCTTAATATTTCTAAAAATTCGTACATTTGTAGACAGGAAATTTTTTAAAAAATGACCGAATGATTGATTTTCATGTCGACAACGAGGTGTTAACTACGGGACTGGTGATACCCTATACATAGCTAGGTGACGTAATGTCTACCTGCACATCGACCCAGTGGCTTATAATTTAATACGCCAGATCGCGTGTTTCGTCTACATAAGACTCACCAGTGAACAGGGTTTAGTGCAATAAAGATGAAAATAAAACAAAAGTATCAGTACTGTAGATAAATAAAACAAATATTGAAAAAAAAATTAAAAAAACATGAGTCTTTTTTCTGAAAATGAAGAACACATGAATAAAAATTGACGTTATGTTTTTAATGCTGTGAAGCATGCAATAACTTTTTGAAAAGGTTAAACCTGCTTATTTTTGATTTAATTTTATGCTCTGTATGTCGCCCTTGTCATTTACTTTAGTCAATTCAAGGTGGATTGCTATAAGGTTACGAACAAATGTATCCTTATCCTAGTGTCACCTCTTGTCGTTGGATATTGTAATGAGGGGTAACTTAAGGTCATATGCAACTGTTACCCTCTCAATGATTACGCCCCGTCGTATAATATTGCAGTTATACGTATACTATAGGTATATAGAGATTCTTACATAGTTACTCGTGGATTATCGGATTTATCCAATCGAGATAGTTAAATTATCAATTTTAAAGTCCGAGCCGCCTGTTTCTACTACTTTATTGATGTCATTTATCTATTGATAGAACATGCTTTCCGTCAGCTGTTACTGCTGATTTATACTACAGCACATTATGAAAAATGTGGCTTACCATATAAGTGAGAAGTTTAGCTAGCTATAAAACCAGGTTTAATCTACAATTTTCTATATAAGAAGATGCCTGTACCAAGTCAAGAATTTGACAGTTGTTATCCGTTCGTTTGTTGTGTTTGAGCTTTTGATTTTGCTTTTGAATACGGACTTTCTGTTGCTAGTCTTCCTCTAAGTTTTTTGTGATTTTCCTTTTAACCTAGTAGGGTTTGGTATTAGTTGATGCTGACCCTATTTCGTATGGAATACATTGCGAAAAGTGCTGACACAATGTAGTGTGAACGTTTATGTAGATGGGGTATCGGGGGGATTCTAAACTAAAATCCAAAATGTAGTTAATATCATACTTTTAACAAAATATATTTAAAGTACGGGTCACCGCGGGTTTTTTTTCATGCTACGTGTTGTGAAAAAATTACAGATTTTATGTAGATTATGCACCAAAACCCCAATTTTGTGTGACAAAAAGTGACAGCCGAGATTTGTATCCTTAATCTCAATTGGTCGAATTAACAAAACTTACTTCATTGGTAATATGGTGTTCTCTTCCTCAAAATGCATGAACTGTTTGTCACGTAACTTTAATCATTCACCTACCGATCAAAAACTAGCTATGACTTTGTGTCAATACTCATATGCTGATACATCATGCCGACAACAGTTTTTGTAAGCTTTGTGTCTGAATCACTAGACTGGTTTGTGAAAAAAGAATTATTTCGTTTACTAAGAGAACCCAGAGTCTATCTATAATTATAAACTCATCATAGAGACCAGGATTAAAATTTCATATTTTTGCCAGACGCGCGTTTCGTCTACAGAAGACTCATCAGTGACGTTCGAATAAAAAAACTTTTAATTAAAAGGCCAAATAGAGTACGAAATTGAAGAGCATTGAAGGTGTAAATTCAATAAATAAATATATTGTCATTGAGAACCACGATTTGTGTTTTCTTTTTGGATATAAGAGAGAAAGGAAGGGGGTCTGCATAAAAATGAAGTCCCCTGCTCCACTCATTGGTTCATAGTTCTTGTTATAAAATTTAAAACAACTAATAAGATGGTTTGAAACTAAATTTAAAAAAAAAACATACTGAATGCATTATTTAGTTCTTTTTTAATGGGACAGTTGATTCATACGTTATATCGGTCCTTCCAAGGGGCAGCTCTTACTTCTAGTTTTCTGGCTGCCTCACTGGTCGATATAATTTGGAGAAAACATATACCGGTACTTGATTGTTTTGCAGTTGAAATTAGTCTGGTTTTGTTTATAATCATGAAATATTTGTCACTGGCCTTAAAGAAAAAAAAACAGTTGATATAGTCTTTTTGTTATATTGATGAAAGGGAAATTCCTGATCTGCGTTCAATCTTCCAGAAACGTTTGGTCCCTTTTTGCACATATGACTCTTTAAATGCTTGAAATATTTGTCACTGGAAATGAGAAACAATTCATATATAAGATTAGTTGATATTATATAAAAAATAAGATGGTGGTATGATTTCCAATGAGACAACTGTCCACAAGAGACAAAAATGACACAGACATTAACAACTATAGGTCACCGTACGGCCTTCAACAATGAGCAAAGCCCATACCGCATAGTCAGATATAAAAGGCCTCAAAAAGACGATTTAAAACAATTCAAACGAAAAAATTAACGGTCTCATTTATATAAAAAAAAAATAACAAAAAACAAATATATAACACATAAACAAAGGAAAACCGCTGAATCACAGTCTCTTGACTCGGGACAGGCACATATATAAATAATGTGCCGGGGTTAAAAATGTGAGCTGGATCTCAACCCTCCCCTTACCTGGGACAGTGGTATAACAGTAAAACATAAGAACGAAATATGAATCAGTTGAAAAAGGCTTAACTCATCAGATGAACAAAAATACAAGTGGACGTGGCCGGGTACTTGTACATCCCGACAAAAAAGACACTGTCAATGAACAGATCTGAGAGTACTCGCAGTTATCTGACAGCTATTGTTCAAAGCCACTCACAACTAATAAAAAAGTCATGCATCTAAGACTAAGAAAATCCCTAATCTGCGTTTTTATCTAACAAAAACAGTTGGTCAATTTCTGCAAATGTAACTCTTTTAATGTACTGATAACATGTTTGTCATTGGACAAAAGAAGAAAAATCACCAATTGGTATAATCTTTTAATTATAGTGATGAAGAATATTACCAATATTGCAGACATGATTGGTCAATATTTATGCTGATATGGCTCTTTCAATGTATAAAACACTTGTCACTGGACATAAAAAAAAAAACAGTTGATATAATCTATTAGTCATATCGATAAGGAAACACTTGTTCTACCATTCAATCTCGATTAAAAAGTTGATAATTTTTAGCTAGACTAATATCTTGACCCTTCCCAACCGCAAAGTCATTTATTTGATTTCCCGTTTGTTTTTAGGACAATCATATAGATCTCCTTTGAATGTATTTTATTGTTTATAATAACACTTAGGTAATGATAGATGGTTTCCTCTAAATGGTATAGCAATTAAATATGTCAAAGTCGTCCTGATTTGACAATAGTGACGTTCAAATTACAAGATCTCATTTGCATATTGTTAGGCCACAATATTGTGTTTTTGTTGTTAACCTCTTTGATTTCTTGGATATTGTCTGTTCAGAAAAAAATATGTATACTAAGTTTGAAATAATATATAAAAAGTTACAAATTATATTTAGATGATTAATTATGTTTTCTATAACACTGATATATGAACATCAATGTATAACTCTTTCAGAATTTGATTTAAAAATATGTTCATTAAACTGTTCTTTTAAAAATACATGCATTCAAACGACAATGAAAATACCAAAAAAAATATCTTACTAAATACAAATACTTTTTTTCTGTTTTAAATGTCTGCCACGTTAATTTTTTTTAAACAATATTAGTTATAATATTAATAAAAAGAACACTATTAAAAAAAAGATTTAATAATGAACAAATGTGTTAAAACAATAAGTTTGGCCTTAGTGTATTCCCCCATTTTTTTATTTTTGAATGATTAAGACAAATGACAGATAATTTGTATATTGCCATGCTTGATTGACTAGATATATAATTAAGTAGTCCTATTTTAGGAGTGTGTCTCATAATGTGTGTAGTCTGAAAATGATTCAATCGGTTAAAAGTTTGACCAGTGTTATGTAACATTTTAAAAATTGAATCATTTCATTGTAGATTCAATAGTTTATTATAGTCTCACCACACACGTACAAGTATACACATCTAATGTATGATAGACAAGTGGTTCGTAACTTACCGAAATGAGCTTCAGATCTTTGAAAACGGATATTGACCCGCGAAAACTCATCAGACGATGGAAATCTATGCCCAGACAGCAGAGAACGACGGTTACCGAATCTGATGTTACATATCGAGATAGCACAGGAAGAACCCTTCTTTATTTTGCCGCCAAAAATGGTGAGACGGAGAGAGTGAAGCAATTGTTGAAAGCTGGATGTAACCCGAGGTTATCCGATATTAATCGGAACACTGCTCTACACATGGCTGCTGATGGGGGATATATTGAAATAATTCATATGCTGGTAGAATATGGTAAATACAATTTTATTGTTTACTTAAATCAATTGAATTTGAATATTTGTTATTGTTTCAATTTAATTGAATTTGATTGTTTCAATCATTTTAAAATAAATTGAAAATGGAATATTGGTTATTGTTTCAGATTAATTGAATTTGATCATTTTAAGTATTTGGAATAAATTGAAATTTGAATATTTTAATTATTTAAAATTACTTTAATTCTAATATTGTCCTAATGAGTTCTTGTAAACAACAGTTAAAGAATTTAAGAAATTTATATCAAAGGACTATTTAATCTTCTTAAAAATGATAAATTTAATAACGTGACAAAACACACGGAAGTTCAGCTCTTGAAATGCTTGTACTTGTTACGTAATAACTGACATCTAGTTTGCTTTTAAAATTAATGGATATTAATTGTCTGAACTAATTAATTTAAAAAATTGAAGAAACACCTACACGTTATAATTTGTTCACAAACTATTACAAATATTACATGGCTCTGTAAGAACAAAGCATTCAATTAGTTTTAAAGAATATATCACATAGATTTCAAGGTAAATAAAACCTGTACTTGTTGTTATTGTTTTTCTGTTTATTCTGGCCTTTTTTTTAAATTATTTGTATAGGTTGTTCATATTTTATACTGTTACATCACTGTCCCAGATTAAGGATATGGTTGAGCGCCCGCTAGCATGTTTCACTCCGCCACATTCTGTGTGTCCGTCCCAAACCATGAGCTTGCAATTTAATTGTTGACGTTTGTTGCTGTATATTATATTTGTATTTTGTTCATTGTTTTGTTAAGTTTTTTAATACATTAGGGCGTTCGATTTCTTCTTTGATTCTTTAAACGTTTGTCATTTCGCAGCCTTCTATATCTATAAGCTATAGTTAGAATATGGGGTTTGTTCATACATGATGAGATTGTGGGCCATTCTGTGACCTTTAGTTAAGTTCTGCATCTTTAGTTTTCTGTTGAAAAAATGGCTGTATTTTTGGTCTGATAAGCACTTTTCAAATGATTCTTGATGGTGGGTTCTGATGTTGATCTGTTGCACTACTGTCCTAGTTTAGGGGAAGTGTTTGCTGGCACCAATCTCCTCCATAAACTGTATGCGCCTGTCCAAAGTTATAATCTGTAATTCAGCATTTTTTGTTTGTTGTTGTAAATTTTAAACTTGTATTTGAGTTTTTTTGTCTTTTCGATGTCTTTTATAGCTCATTATGCGGTATGAGTTTTGCTCATTGTTGAAGGCCTTTACTTTGACCAACAGTTGTTAGCTTTTATGTCATTTGGACTCTGGTGGTGATTTGTCTAATTGTTAGTTCTTTTTTATATAATGTATTTTTCGCGTTGATTAGCAATCTCAGATAAGCAAGGCATGTTCCTCTGAAAATACGATTTTGTTATGCCTTTTCTCGATTTAATCTTTTTGTTTTATTCAATTTAATTCATTTTCTTTATTAAATCTTTGCTTTTCATTGCTTATGTTGCTGTGTTTTGTCCGATTTTCGACAAACGTACACAAAACTCGAGACAATACACACATATCAATAATAGTACATATGCCTCAGTCCGGGCGAGGAAGTTTCTCTCTGCTTTGAGGACCCATTGGAGGACTTCGGTTGTTGTCTCTGCTCTTATGTCGGATTGATATCTCGTTGACATATTTCCAATTTCCATTCTAAATTTTATATATTTATAAACACTTTTACGTTTCATTTCAGGATGCAAACTAAATGCCAGAAATATTTTAGGACAGACAGCACTAATGAAAGCTGTACAGTATGACGATCTAGAAACAGTGTCGGTGCTTTATAATGCTGGTAAATATAATACTGTGACGTGATTACTTCCCTTAGTACATGTAGTTGATACTAACTTAGCACTACGATCTAGAAACAGTATCGCTGCTTTATAATGCTGGTAACTATTTTACTGTGACGGAATTACTTCCCTTAGTACATGTCGTAGATACTTACTTAGCACTACGATCTAGAAACAGTATCGCTGCTTTATAATGCTGGTAAATATTTTACTGTGACGGAATTACTTCCCTTAGTACATGTAGTAGATACTTACTTAGCACTACGATCTAGAAACAGTATCGCTGCTTTATAATGCTGGTAAATGTTTTACTGTGACGGAATTACTTCCCTTAGTACATGTAGTAGATACTAACTTGGCACTACGATCTAGAAACAGTATCGCTGCTTTATAATGCTGGTAAATATTTTACTGTGACGGAATTACTTCCCTTAGTACATGTAGTAGATACTTACTTAGCACTACGATCTAGAAACAGTATCGCTGCTTTATCATGCTGGTAAATATTTGACTGTGACGGAATTACTTCCCTTAGTACATGTAGTAGATACTTACTTAGCACTACGATCTAGAAACAGTGTCAGTGCTTTATTATATTGTGACCGGATTGTTTAAATAAAAAAAGGTGGGGGTTCGGGGGTATGACACCCCATTTTAAAGATGGTTGTATTCGCCTTTGCAGTGATTAATTAACGATTGCTTCTTTTGACCATGGCGTTTTTAAGTCTTTCTCATTCGGCCCATAGTATCCTATTGCTATGTTGGGTCATAACTTAGCCACTCGTAAGTGATAGAGCTAAGAAAGTACTTACTATGATAAGTCAGTTAAAGCGCTGCCTTGAAACATCGAGGTTCCAGGTTTGAGTCCCGATGGTGACAATGTAATTTTCTCACAAGAATTATGCACTCTGGTTACATTATAATTTGTATTTTGATGGATATGTTTCACTTTTTTCTTAATTATTTTAACATTGATGTGTGTTGAACAGTGCTAGCGTGTAAACCTTTTTGTTTTTTAGTATGTTCTGTCACCCGTAAAGTTGTGTTTATCCCTGCCCTATTTATGTCAATACTATATCCAGGTCTACATGGTAGTATTTCTTTAAAGTTCTTAGTGTATGCTTTGTTTGTGTGCGCATGGCTTGAATGTCTCATTTTTCTTATCAGAAGAAAGCTTTTAAATTATCGATACTTTACAAACAATCCTGACAATGTTTCAAGTACACTTTGCAAGACTTCATCAGAATGTAACGCATTCCTATACAATTCAATTATTTAAATGATACGACATAGAAAACTATTAAGTTTATGTGATACACTCAATATTGAATGTTAAATGTACACTGGGTAAATATGGCTTGCTTTTCAAACTTCTGTTTATTATATTTGCGACTGACATTAAGGTAGCTCAAACCAATAATTGACAAAATTTAAATTATATTTACAAAGCTAGGATACACTGTTTAGTTCTTTAGATTCTACAGTCAACACACAGGCACTTGTCTCAGAAAAAAAAAGTCCTATATACCTTGATATAACATTAAGGTATATAGGGGGAAATCTGAGACAAGTACCGGAGAGTCAACACTGTAAGAAAACTTTCCTTAAAAACTTCCTGTGAAACAAAGATCTAATTAAATCTTTCAAATTATACACCATAAACATGACGAAATCAATTTAAAAGTAAGGGGAACATTACGCACAGGGAAAAAGTGGCAGGGCGAGGAAACAAAGAGAAGTTCATGTGCAATAAACCTTAATTTGACATGATATTTAATTCATTGTTAATTGATAATTAATACATATATCTGAATATGATTGACAACTATTTGATTTATGTTCCTTTTAGTCCTCCGCCCTTTACAAATTTATGAACTAAAATTACACTGCATTTAAAAACATCATTTTAAACACAAGTTCTTTGTTTCACTTTATTGAAATTTGCCATACATAAAACATTTCAATTAATTGATAAGTTGATGTCCGCAAATGTTTGAGAAACATTCTCTTTCAAACCAAATGATTTTTTGATTTTTTGATTTATTGTTTTGGGTCCTTTCTTCATTACTGCGTTGTTCTTTTTTTTCTTTTTTTTTTTTATTCTTTTTTTTTTTAGTATTTGAAGTATCGTGGTTTTGTGGCTTTGAGGTTTTTAAATTGTTTGTTGTATTTCAAAGCTTGTTTGTCTAAGTTTTATCTATTCTGTCTGATTTCTACTTTTAATTCGTTTGTTTCGTTTTTGTTTTTTGTTTACTTTTCTTCGACATTTAATAAATTATATATATATATATGTGTACGTCAACTTTATGCATAGACACTTGTTACCTTTTATCACCGGAAATACTAGTTAAGAGGCGCGTATTGCAATTAAGTTTAGTATCATGCTAACAACTGATGTTTTTATTTACTATGCAAAGATTAAATAAGTGAATAAATATTAAAGCCAAATATGCCTTTTTAATGACCTGACACCAGAAGCCAATTTCACAAAAGAGTAAAATTTATCGCAAGTCTAAAATATTCCTGAACATTTCAATTGTAAGATTAATTTTACGCTGAAGATTTTTTGTGAAAAGGGCTCAAGTTTCGTAACTGTATCCCATCTTAATAAGTCTGTTTAAAGATTTTGTTAGCTTTTGAGCTGAATGCCGACATTTTTGTGCTTTGTAAAGAACATTATCATAAAAGATTGGATGGAAATACCTGAATGCTTATTGTAAAATTTTCTTTTACATAGGTGCGTATTTAGACCTCACAGATTGCACGGGGAAAACTGCACTTCTTCTTGCTCTACAAGACGGAAATGAAGAAATAAGCTCGTTCTTATTACGGAACGGAACTGACGTAAATGTTGTTGATTATATAGGTCAAAGTGCACTTTATACCGTTGTAAATTCAAATGAAAAACTGCCATTAAGCCTGTGTAGAAAGGTAGTTGATGCTGGATATAATTTCGAACACGACAAGGAATGGATTACTAGAGACCTTCACCGACAATTAACCCAGCCACAAGTTGGATTAGTAACAAGAATCAAAAGAAGGTTAAGTTTAAAGAGGAACCCCGAAAGGCAACACGAGGACAGTATTACAACTGTTTCGAATGATAAAAAGGAATTATCGAATGACAAAATGGAATTATTGAATGATAAAAGGGAAGTATCAAATGATATTGAGGAAGTATCTAATAATGTTCAGGAAGTATCAAATGATAAAAAGGGAGTAAAAGCAACATCGTTGTAAATCTAAATGACATTTGATATTAGTTTAAACAACCTTTGTTTTTATTAGGGTTTTTTTCTTTCTTTCCGTCAAGTTGTTTTGTTTTCTTTAATCTTTGGTATGTTTTTAATCTTCTTTTTTTATTACTCTTAACTGATGAAAGGAGTAGGTCCGGTAAGGACTCATTTTGGCCTCAAATTTCAGTTTCATCTGACGAAAGATTTTGATCACTTTTTAAACACTTAAGTGTCTTTTTTACTTGATTCAATTAGTTTTTGTGAAAGATTTCAACTAATTTAGTCATTAAAAACGATCCGATTAAAGCTCAAATATGAAAAATCTCTCAAATATGCCAAAAAACGTCACTTTTCAGATGTTTTTTGTCAAAAATCAAAGTGGCCGCATCCGTGTTCATCCACAACCTTTATATATGTTATGTATTATTATAAAATACAACTTACATTTCAATATTAAAAATGAACACGAATGTGGCCACTTTCGTTTTACACGGAAACCGTCTAAAATTTAACTAAAATGATAGAATTTTGAAGATTTCAGTAATTAAGCATGACTTAATGGTGCTACAACCCGATATATGTGCATTGTATTGTCAAAAACATCCCAAATGTATGTAGCAGAAGCATTCAACTGTCAAATAAATAACTAAAAGTTTACATTTTAACAATTTTGTAAAACTGCCATATTTTGGGGCCAAAAAGGGGTCTTACCGGACCTACTCCTTTGCATTTCTATCATAACTTTTGAATCCGTTTTTATTTAATGTAGTTTGTCTTTCAATTCGTCAAGGTGTCTCTTTGTTTTTTTCTTTGGTATTTTTTCAATCTTATTTTAGATTATTGTTAACTGACGAAGTTTGCATTACTTCAAAAAGAAAAAAAAGAAAAGAAAACTAGCATAACTTTTGAATCTGTCGACACACGGTCAAATACAGATAAAACATGTCACAAAGCAAAACGTAATGAAAATTTTTAATGTAAATAGTTTTTAAACCTATAACACCCTTAATTATGAAACATTTAATAGTATAGGATTAAACGCCTTTTTAGGTTAAATAAATTCATTGATGTATAAACTTGAAGAATTCACTCCCAAACAAAAAAAAGTCCGAAACATCTTGCGGAAGTCCTCTCCACGAATCATATCAACGTATTCTCTAATAAACAAGTCATATAAGAATTAAAAACCAATTGTTCAGAGAACAATTGAAGGTCTTTCCATTGAAAACAATGTATTTTAATATGAAAGTTGTAAAATTAAGTTTAAAATGTCATTTCAATCGTCAACTGATAGGTTATTGTACGCTGATTCCAGAAATATATGGTTTCTTTACAATATTTTTTTAAATAAGGGAGATAATTTGTTACTTCCGGTTTGAAAAATGTTACTTCCGATAATATTTGAATATTTAATTGACACTGATTCCAAACTGATCTGGTTCTATATACTTTTTTATTAATAAAGTACAAAAAATAGCTACTTCCGGTTTACACAAGGTCACTTCCGGTTGTTTTTTTCAAGGTTAAATGGTTTGATACCTTTTGCCAATGGCTATCTCATATGTGTCAAAAACTAGAACGTCAAATTAATCTATGACCTTGAGATCAATTTCAAGGTCATAAACCAAGGACCTCAAATCAAAAGACTATAGGTCTTAATAATATTTGGTTAATCAGTTATATCACCATACGCGTATTTTTAAATACAAGAGGGGACAAAACTCACTTTTACGTTTAACGTACCCTTGCAATCAAAATTTATGTGTTACGACATGTCGCAACTTACAATTTAGAAAAAATAATATGTCGATATCTTATACGGTTTCTGGAAATTAGTGGAAATAAGCCAAATTCAAAAATTAGAATATGACCTTGACCTTTGAACTTGACCTAATTTTTATTTTTTTGGACCAAGGACCTCAAATCAAAAGATCCTTGGTCTCTAGCACTTATGGTTTACAAGATAGAAATGCATATCACTTATATCAAATGCATAAGGGGAAATAACTCTCATATGGAGCGTTCATATCACTTCGGTCAACATAGGACAAATCATGCGAAGGATATAACCAGCAATTTTGTAAAATAAATTTGTCATAATATTTTACGGTTGCAAAGGAGTTGCACTAACAAGGAAAACAGTGTTTGGGGAGATAACTCCTACAAAGAAAAGTATTTGTTTACGCAGGGTAAATTTCAAAAGCGCATAAACTGTTCGATATCATATACCAAATATCTAAGCGACATATTGCGAAACAAATGTTTATCACAAGAAGAAAATTAGGCGGAAGAAAAAAAAAAAATAATCAGAAGAAAAACAATAGGTCTTTCCACAGAAAAGTGGAAAGACCTAATTAAAAACCAATTGTTTCCACCGGTAAAAATCTATTTGGATATAAAAATATTAAAAATCAGTCTAAATTGTCAGCTCATATGGCTTTATGATGTGAAAATATGAATTTAGACCAAAGGTCAAAATCTAGAACTTCATATTTACCTTTGACCTTGACCTAAATTTCAAAGTCACAAACCAAGGACTTTAAATCAAAATACCCTAGCTCCTATATATGTATGGTTAATGAGTAATATCACCTTAAGCATAATTCTAAATGTAAGAGGGGCGAAAACTCCCATTTATTGTCTACTCACCCTTTCAACCAAAATGTTTCTGTAACTAACAATTAAGTATAAATAATTTGTCGATATGTTATACGGTTTTTGAAAGTAAGAGAAAATAAGCCAAATCAAAATTTAGAATATGACCTTAACCTGTGACCTTGACCTTATTTTCATTTCATTGAACCAAGGACCTTAAATCAAAAGACCCTAGGTCTCTATCGCTTATGGTTTACCAGTTAGAGACGCATATTGTTAATATCAAATGCATAAGGGAAATAACTCTCATATGGAGTCTCTGGGAAGCTTCGGTCCTAATGAATATCATAATCCTGAAGATGAACGAGCAATTTGGTAAAATAAATTTTTCATTATTTTACGGTTGCAAAGGAGTAGTGGTCACAAGAAAAACAGTGTTTGGGGGAGATAACTCTTACAACGTTAAATATTTGGGTACGCAGTTGTCAACTTTAAAAGCGTATAGAATATACGATATCATTTTTCAAATATCTAAGCGACATCTTATGAAACAACAAAACTACGCAAAAAAGGTTAGGAGGATGAAAAAAAATAATAATCAGAACAAAATCAATAGGTCTTTCCACGGAAAGGTGGAAAGATCTAATTTTATATAATTATGAATACTGCTTTCTCGGAATATTCTTTATCCATGTTCTGTAGTTTGCAGGAAAGTTTCGTTTGTCACCTGTTGCTTTGACATCGGTTCCGATCTTTATCCAGATGACCTAGTCTTGTTCAGTTCATTGTTTATGAATGGTAGCAGTATGCACCGTCATTTATTGTTAACCTTGCATTACATAGTAATTACATGAATGGCTAATACTGAATTACGTGTCATAGTTGAATTTCTATGCTGAAGCCCTCATGGAAAAACCTTCACTCGGGTTGACCATTTTGGATATTCACCTTCTTAGCCATGTTGTCAGCGGGCCATAATTGTATAAACCTGTTTTGTTATGATTAGTAACAACTTCTGGTGTTTCCGATTTATTTTTTTAGAGCAATCTAGGCACAACTCATATGCTTTTAAGGTGGTACCAAACACTTTCACTGAAATTAATTTGGCTCGTTTAATTTTCATAAAATTTTGTCAAAGTATTTACTTTGACCGTTTAACAACAATATTAAAATATAAAAAAATTGAACCAACCGTTTTGTCAGAAAAATTACACTGGTTATATAGATGTTTGACAAACACCAATTTTGATCATTGGGAAGCTTAATATTCCCTTAAGAGCACAACGTCATTAAAACGTTTTCTGATTTTACAGAGTTATCTCCCTGTAGTGTTAGGTACCACCTTAAGGTAATAGTCAGTCGAGATACAGGTCGCAGTAATTTGTTTTGATTTTTTTACAATATCAGGATGAGGAGAAAATCTTATACGATATTCGTATTATTTAAACTGACATGGTTTTCTTAATCTAGTATGTTTGACTATTGTCTTTTTGTAGATTTTAACATGCTATTTTTCATTTTTTGTTATGTTTGTTTGTAATTTGTTTTTGCTAAATGTATGATTATTTATTTATTTATTATTCCATCATTACTTTTTGTCACAATATGATCTTTAAAATAAATAAGCAACCTCACGGAATTGATTACAAGTGTAACATATAAATCTGAAATCAAAACAAGAGTAAAGTTTTTTAAATTGAAATTTATTTAAGTATTTGTGGATTTTTCTGCTATACATATCAATCCTATAAAACAGTATTAACCTTTACTTGAAAGTCAACGTTCATGATTTATTATTGACATGCATTATATGAAATTGCTTCAAAAATAAAGATGTTCAGCAGTTTTCCTTTGTTCTAAACTGGTTATTACCCTTGGATCTAAGCGAGAAAATATGAACAAAACGCGATATGAGTTGATAGTTTAGGCGTATTTTCTGTGCTTCCACCACTCACTACATAAATTATATAGTCTTTGGTAATGGAAAGTCAAAGATAAAGGACACGTTCGATACATCTATAAAACATATCTATAAACAAGAAAACATGTTTCTAGTTGATTGACACATAGACATGCTTCATCGGTTTATCGGTTCATACATTATTAAAAATGATAATAAAACTTTTGTAGTGTCAATTGCATCCTCATTTCACAATTCAGATTTGATTTTGATTTTCATCTGTTTATGTGATCTTTCCTCAATCTACCATATTGATCTCAACATCATGTTATTGATATATACCACTGTATCTCAAAGTTTTTTTTCTATAGATGAGTCACACCGTTTGAAAAAAGGGGGGTTTCATTGTACGTAATATCTACTCATTGTGACATAGCATTTACCGGGAAAGCGCACGTTTTCGAAAGTCGCCTGCTGTTTTTCAATAACTAAGTACATGTATGATTGCCAAGTCCACGTTTTTGACTAAACATTTGTTTGTTAAACACTAAGAAAACCAGAGGATTCATCAGACTGTTGACGGGAGCCAGAACATGGAGGAATTTGTATATTGTACTTCCTGGTTTTATAAGATCATACACACTCATTATCTGTGCAATATTTAGTGGTGCTGTACTGGATATGTAAACTGAAATGTTAAGGAAAAAGCAAAATCACAAAATTACTGAACTCAAAACGGAAAGTTCCTAATCAAATCAAAGTCAAAAGCTAAAACACATCAAACTAATGGTTAACAACTGTCATGTTCCTGACTTGGTATAGGCATTTTCTTATGTATAAAAAAGCGGATTAAACCTGGTTCATAGCTACCTAACCCACTCACTTGTAGGACAGATATATAAAAGTCATAAAAATATAGAAGCTTTATCGATACAAAGATATGTCAAACTCACATGAGATAAGGTTTAAAGAAGAAAAAAATGTTACTCAAAACAAAAAGACCACCACCACCACCCGAATAAAAGCTAAAAAAAGATAAGCATAGCTTATATCGAAGAAACTGCTTTCTGACAAATGAAATGATTTAGAAATATACAACTAAAGGCTAAATAATAACTTATTTGCATGTCAACAAAACGTCGACACACACACATACCATTGTTAGCTTCTTTTAATTTTGTTCGTTTGTTTTGGTTTTTTTTTTAATTTTTATTAAAAATTACGTATTTAATGTTATTATGCCTTTTATGAATTTGCATTCACCCTGTCAACCCGTTCACCTAAAACACATATTTTCGCCTCACTTTTCAGAAACGACATCATGCTTAGAATAATGATGAGTTGTTTCATTACGGCGCTTTTCAATTATGTCTAACAATTTATTTCTGCATGCCGATACTGGTATGTTTTGCTTACATCCACTTCATTTTGGACCTTCATGGCAATCATACCGCATATCCTTATTTGTATATTTTGCCTGACAAAAAATGGGAAACACCAACAACCTGGCAGTGATGAAATATGAGCCTTTTTTTTATCTGTCAGACCACTACTGGTGTGATATTTCTTTTTTCATGAGAACTCGTTCATTTTTGTAAAGGTCTTGAACTATTTCATATCATCATTTATATTCAATTCTTAATCTATGTGCACATTTATTCTACTGACGTTAAACTCACCTATAATTACTACTAATAGCAGTTTTATTGTCTTCTTTTTGGCCCTTGAAATAACCGTTGTTTGGTTTACTCTTATGGTCTGCGGGTTAATGTTTGCTGAACCTAAAACAAGTTCAAATACATTTTCTGATTACCTATTTTTCGTAGTATATACTCTAAATATGTGTTTAAATGCATAGCGTGTTTATTGTTGTGTTTGAGGATCACAAAGACGGACTAAGTATTAAGAGGGTGCATAACAATAAAATTCAGAGTTCAGACAGGGATGTTTTGCTCTTTTCATATGTGTCATTATGTTTGTTTATTTTGTTCACACATAGCTATAAAACTAGGTTTAATCTACCATTGTCTAAGAATATACATGTTCCAAGTCAGGAATATGAAGTGGTTGTTTAATCGCTTGATGTGTTTGAGCTTTTCATTTTGGCATTTGATGAAGGACTTTCCGGTTTGAATTTTCCTCGAAGTTTAGTATTTTTGTGATTTCATATTTTCAGATGTCTTGATCTTAGCCTATTTGTATTTATGTGACCTTCGAAACCGAAGTGCCAGGTTCTGTTGATTCTTCTTGTCAGTATACACATCAGAAATCTGTTAGCATCTCCTGGAATTGGAATTTCTATTTTATACGGATTTTAAGTTTATACGGTCATATTAGACAAATACAAAAGTTTAACTTGAATTCAGCACTACAATGTTTTTGAAGACATTTGCATTTTTAAACATTTTTTTTATTGTCACTGATGAATATTTTGAAGTGGAAACTCGCGTCTGGCGTAAATAGATGTAATGCCGTTATATATGATGAGTTTGTTTATAAAGTTCAATTTTAAAATGTTATTGCATTTGTATGTGCACTGTCATTGAGCGTGGACACCTAAACAAGGTTACTGGGCTTCTTATGGTTATTGTATCTCATGATTTATATAATGATAGAAATAAAAAAATATAAAATCAAACAAGAATGTGTCCCCAGTACACGTACGTCCCATTCACACTATCATTTTCTATGTTCAGTGGACCGTGAAAATGGAGTAATCTGTAATATTGGTACTGGCATTAAAATTAGAAATATCATATCATAGGGAACATGTGTACTAAGTTTCAAGTTGATTGGACTTCCACTTCATCAAAAACTACCTTTAACAAAACCTTTAACCTGAAGCGGGACAGACGAAAAATCACACGGACGGACGAACGAATGAACAGACGGACCATAAATGGTGCATAAAAATATAAACAAACCCAACATAGTTCAAATACAAATAAGAAAGTTGGTTGTATTAATCTTTGAAAAATCCTTCTTGCTCTGTGCGATACATCTCATTTTGATTTCACATTTGAGTTTGACGTTTAGACCTCAGCTTTAAGATACATGTTGCTGAATTCTGCATTTAAATGCTCTGAATCAAAATATAGGATGCAAAATAACATTATACAATATTTAATTTATAAATAACCGTATTGAATAATCTCAATACTAAACCTTGGCTCAGCCGGTTCAAAGTTAGTTCATTGTACTTCTTAAGAAATGTGGTACTCACCTTTTGACAGCCGAGGCTGTTTCAATGTCATGAAATTTGTTGCTTTTTCTCTTCGCCATATGATACGTATCATCCAGACATAAGACACAGTAATTACACATACGGGTATTACAATACTAATAAACACCTCACCAACAACTACAGCCTGTAAATGCAAATAAGTATTGAATCGAACCTTTAATACGTCTTTTATATAATCTATGCATAATATTACTATTATTTCAGGTAAGGGTGAAGGTTGACGTCTGTTAAAACATGATGTTCAGTAGTTGTTGTTTGTTGATGTGGTTCATAAGTGTTTCAAGTGTTTCCCGTTTATATAGATTAGACCGAGGATTGTACTCTAGTCATTTTTGAGACTCTTTATAACTTGCTCTTTGGTGTGAGCAAAAGTTCCGTTTTGAAGGCCGTATATTGACCTATAACGGTTTACTTTTAAAAATTGTGACTTGGATGGAAAGTTGTCTCATTGGCACTAATACCACATCTTCTTACACTTACATCTTTATGTTAATAGTCTGTGAACGATTTCTAAATCGGAAGCTTTTTTATTTTGTTTCACATACATTTCTCTTCTTTCAAATACTTGCAAACATATCATACATTTTAATACAGAAACAATTACAAACCTATATAACAAAGAAAACAGCCAACAATATGTGTACAGGGCGTTGTTAGGTGAACTGAGTAGGACCTCTATGCGACATTACAATGATGGTAACCAGTCCTAAGACTATGCTCAATTTTCCTCCATCAGATATCAACCGTTATCGATTTTGGATTATCAAATATTTCAGCATAGAGCATCATTTAGTTAAGAATGAAGTGTCAAATGCGCTAAAATTATTCTGTTTAGTGCAAATTTGAACTTTTGAAACAATTTCCAATTTTGGCTGATAATGTTATATTAATATACTTAGATACTACTTACATAAATACCATTTCCAAAATTATGTCGACATATGTATCCATCTATTCCGTCTTTAGAACTATAGTAGTAGGTTATATGCATCGCGTAAGGTATGGCTATTAGTACAGCGACACTCCAGGCACTAATTATAAGTCCATATCTATAGGTTTTCCCTGTCGTATATGAAGATACCGGACGGACAATCACAAACAGTCTATCTACGGTTAATACTAATATAAGAAAAGTTGATGCATTGATGACTAAATTTGTGAAATATCCATAAAATATAAAACACGAATGTTTCTCCCAGTGTTCTAAGAATCGATCAAAAATACATTCTGGCATTACATATAGAAGACCAACACAAAGATCTGAAAAAGAAGAGTGTAAATGTAGAAGCCTACGTGCACTTTGATTATTTTTATGACTAATGTTTGTCTTAAATATAGTTTAATTTGTGTTCTTTCAAGCTGCTGTTTTGTTATTGTACTGTTACACATCATATCCCAGGTAAGGAGAAAAAGAGATAGATGATACACGCTCACATAAATGTTAACCCTTTTCCCCCTTATGCATTCTGTATACGTATTACAGTGAATTTGTATAATCAGAGATTATGTAGAATCACTGATTTTTCAGGGATTATGTAGAATCACTGATTTTTCAGGGATTATGTAGAGTCACTGATTTTTTCAGGGATTATGTAGAATCACTAAAATCATTAGTGATTATACAGATTTCATGAAATGACCAGTGATTTTACAAAATCACTGATAATTTTAATTAGTATTGTACAAATTCCCTAATATGATTTCAGGGGTTATCAATAATTAAACGTTCCTAAGATGATGAAACAAATTAACATAGACAAATTATCAATTATTTTTTTTCTTATTTTCAGTTTTCATTCTCTATCTGCTATGTGAATCTTAAGTGATGCGTGTTTCCCTTTATATTTTATTCAAGTGTTGAACCTCATAATGTAACTAACAAATAAGCTCTGTACAGGCACAGATGTTGCTTGGGTTGAAGAAAACATATGCTCAAAAGTTACTGAAAATTGCAGAGGAAAAACAAAATGCACCATAAATCTCAAACCAATTCCACTAGTGGTTCCAGGAAAGGGAGATAAAAAAATAATGGTCATTATTCACAAAGTTTGAAGAAGGATATCGCCTTGCCAAGTAGTATGGACTCCTGCTCGGATCTTTAATACACGATATCAGTTTGAGGTTGTTGATTTCCCTTCATTGGTACCTACAGATATATGTGCTGAAAACTCTATTTCTCTGAGACGTGCCGTAAAATATGATTCGATATGGAGGACAAGTTTTTTTTCAAATGTTGACATTGTGGTAAAAAAAATATGAATTTGGTAGATATACATGTAGAAAAGCAGGGCAAATGTGTAAAAGTCGATGCCATACTAGTTTGTAAATAAAATGTTTATTTTCAAAATATTATCAAAACGATTGTACGCATAAATATAGTTTAAATGACAATTTCATTTTAATTCATATTCTCAACCTAAAAACAATTGCTAAAACAATACGATAAAAAGGATAATCATTATGCCATTTAATAGTTTCATACTTACTTCACCAACCCGCCCTTGTGGGCTGCTTGATATTATTATTACTGATACAGTCAGTATCAAAAAGGGCGCGCTTGATATTAATATTGATAAAGTCAGTATTAAAAACAAAACATCAATTATTCAATATATATTTTGCCGATCATTTAAAAATATTGTGCTTATCATTTAATTAAATTGTGTTTAACATTTCAATTTTTTTTGTGTCTTTCATATTAATATATTATGCCTAACATTTTACAATATTCAGGTTATTAGTTTGATATAATACTGTCAACTTTTATCATATTTCAATATGCATATATTTTAATATCATTTTAGTTATTTTGTATAATCCCTTACGTTTTTTCTAGTGATTATACATACTCCTTGAACATTTGAGTGATTATGTAAAATCCCTAACTAACCAGTGATTATACATTACCCCTGGACATTTTAGGGATTCTACATAATCCCTGATTATACAAATTCACTGTAACATACGCATATTTCAAGTCAGAAACCAGTTATTCGGTGCGATTGGTTGCATTCTGTCATATTCGTGTTTTTGTTTTATTAGAAATTTTGCCACCATGATTCTTGTTTAAATCTTTTAACATCGTATCCTCTCTTAGCCTTTAACAGTTAACTCTACCGTATGGTGAGTGAATTTTGTAGTGTTTCTACATTCACATCATTTGAACTCTGATTGATGTCTATCGGACAAGAACCTCCTTTTTTCATTTATTTGTATTTGTTATGTTCCTTGTTTTGTAACTACAATCTCGTTCTCCTTTCCTCGAATGTGACCTACCTACCGTAATAAGATTATTTACATGATATGTAACACGACAGGTGGCACATGTGGAGCAGGATCTGTTTACCATTCAGGAGCACCTGATCCCATTTCTTGTGGGGTTTGTGTTTATTAGTTTTAGTTTTCTATGTTGTGCCTTGGATAATATTGTTTGGTTGTCCTTTTCTTTTTAACCATGGCGTTTCATTTTCTTTTTGATCTATGGGTTGAAATGTCCCTCTGGTATCTTTTCACCACTCTTTTATTTGAAATATTTGAGCCCAATAACAAGCAAACAATTTTTTATGAGATCACTCAACAACATCTGTTATATATGCTACGTTCCTGGTAAATATAAATCAGGAAAACGCTTCGTATGCATCAAATTTATTACGTGTTGTTTTCCTTTTTTTACAAATATCAAAATTTATATCAAGAACGAAAAAAATCAATTTTAATAAATGTTTCAACAAATCATAAAAATAAACAAGTGGAAGATTACTTTCGACATTTTAAAGTTATGGAACAAAACCATGAAAATTTTCTAAAAACAGTGTTAGATTTGATCGAAGCACAGCTACATATTATATTTTTTGTTGTTGCTATTTATTTTCAAGGAAATTAATTTTTACCTCATAGAATTTGACTCTTGGAATTTCTAAAACAATCCGATTTATGTCGGGAAGAAAAATTCAGTCTTTACCACTCGACATTTTATCACTCGGAACAAACGCATACATCATTTCTTATTTTGAATTTGATCAGTAATTGGAAATTGACATATTTATACTTTGCACATCCTAAAACCAACCAATAAATTCGTTTCTAAATAATCACATTTGTGTCAATTAGAGAATTATCAGTTTTATACTTCATGTGTTACAGCTATAATTGAATATAATCTCCAAAAACATGTGTAATAAATAACCTATTTTCAAATAATTTACTTTTGAATTAGGATTATGTAATTTTTGACATGTTACTTTTCCCGTGGTGAGATATTCTTCTATCAAGTCAAGTAAGAGCAATGTAAAATTCTAAAATCGGTACAATATATTTTTGTTAAAATTAACTGCTTTACATTTTCTTTACACGACAAAATCATCGGCAAACAGTACACTCAAATTACACCGATTATTTGTTTAATTTTACTTATTTTGGTTGTTCTAACTTGTTCTAACTTGAACAACTACCAATGAAAAGGTAATCTGTCAAAAAATTATATAATCCGGAGTCAAAAGTCGGTTACATGAAAAAAAAGTTTATTGGTATAAATAAAGATACAAAGATGGGATATGATTGTTGATTCAGTGAAACCTGATTAAACCGAACCCTGAATAAACCGGAAACCTGTCTTATCCACACTTGTTCTGCAGACCAATCATATCACATTTTATGCATTGTGAACCTGATGAAACCGAAAACCTGCCAAACACGAATAAAACTTCTAGTCCCAAAAGGGTTCGGTGTAGTCAGGTTTTACTGTAATCATATCCAGGTTTGTTACCTCTAATAAGAAACTTTACTCAATCAAAGAACCCTGAGGACATGATTGTTTACATTTTCACATAAAAAACTATTATTAGTGTTCCAATAAAGAGATATATATGTCATACTATATAAGGTACAGGTGTTATGTAATACTGAGAAGCAAATAGAAAATGAAAGCTGTTATTAACGAGATATGAGGTCTACAACTTTTTCTTTTTTTTTTTTTTTTCATTAAAACTAAGTTTTATTAACATATTTACATTTGTTAATATATACATCGGCAACTGTTTCTGATTGTTGTTCGAAGATGAAAGACAACAGTTAAGTCTGATGGTAAAAAAACAGTTGACTTCAATCAAGGATATAACTATTTTTTTATACTGTTGGAGGTTGCATATGTTAAGTCACTGGGACAAATGAAATATATGCACAATCAGAAATGATGAATTATGAATGTACCACATTATTAATACTAAGCGTGCTGAAAATGTCTACTTTTATCTTATTGTCTTTTAGAAGCTTTTGTATGACCAAGTGTAAGCTTCATATAAATAGCTAGAATTTAGATTTATGAAAACTATCAATTTTATAGGATACCATAGATCCAGTCATAACATGCAAGACATCCTGTTGTGATTTAAAATCAGGATCTCATATGTTTGCTGTATTAAAAAAACAGGTATAGTAATATGTGTGGAAGTTTTAAGTTTTCATTCGGATAGACGTGAGATAGATAATGTTGCTAATTTTGAAAACGTGATTCGTCATCCTTGGGAATCGTTTTGTAACAATAATGTGGTAATAAACTTTTGATTTTTCGAAAAACTAAGGATTTTCTCATCCCAGGCATAGATTACCTTATCCGTATTTGGCACAACTTTTTGGAATTTCGAATCCTCAATGCTCTTCAACTTTGTACTTGTTTGGCTTGATGAATATTTTGATATGAGCGTCACTGATGAGTCTTATGTAGACGAAACGCGCGTCTGGCGTACTAAATCATAATCCTGGTACATTTGATAACTACTAGTAACGAAGTCCTCCATTTGTAAAAAAAATCCACATTGGTAAGGAAATAGTTTGAAAAGGGAGAATGTGCATAAAATACCTGTTGAGAAAATATTCTTTTAATCTTCTGGCAGTCATTGCTTACACATTGCAATTTAAAAGTGATAGCACAAGGATTGGGCACAAATTTGGACAGATAATGTGGATAATTCAGGTAGAATTTTAAAATTTCAGGCCGAATGTTTTACAAAGAAATTGTTCTGCGAATGACGTAACGACTATAGACACAAATTGAAGAAAAGACATAAATTTATGGCCGCACTCGGATGTAAGGCTTTTATACATCTACAAATTGAAGAACTCAACAGCTGTCGCACCTAGAAAAAAGATTGATTCTTTTGGTATTTGCTATTCCATGACTATATTTAAAAGTTATTTGACACTAAGGTTTACATCATTTAAGTTGTCATTCCGAGAGCATGGCGGGCGAAAACTTCTATAAACTTTTAAATATAAGGAGGTCTGAGAAGCATTCATTGCATTTGATAAGCTCTTCGAATTTTTTATTACCCAAGCGCTGCAACATAAAAATGTGTTTAAACCAACACGTCCATTAAAGACTAATAAAACACGTATACAACTTATTGTATTAAAGCTTAATCCAGGAAAGTGTGGGTACCGATACCATTACATTTGTTTTTGCTTTGTTATTTTTAATATACTATACCTGCTACTGCTAAGTGTTGAACAAAGAAAGTCATTCTTGATTGTTTGTCACGCCTTGCTAGAAGAATGATGACTGCAAGATTCAACGATATAATACCAATCATCTCCAATAATGAAATCCATTTTGTTACTTTAGAATAATCCTTAAAAGATAATAAGCAAATACAGTATAAAGTTCAATCTATTTAGATTTGAACAATATCGTAATAACATTAAAATTAAATCATTTTTTAAATTCTAAAACCCTTTCATTAAAATGTATGTGTTTGCACTAATGCAAGAGGGACGAAAGATACCAAAGGGACAGTCAAACTCATAAATCTAAAACAAACTGACAACGCCATGGCTAAAAATGAAAAAGACAAACAGAAAAACAATAGTACACATGACACAACATAGAAAACTAAAGAATAAACAACACGAACCCCACCAAAAACTAGGGGTGATCTCAGGTGCTCCGGAAGGGTAAGCAGATCCTGCTCCACATGCGGCACCCGTCGTGTTGCTTATGTGATTACAAATCCGGTAAATAGTCTAATTCGGTAGGTCAAATTCATGAAAGGGAAGGTGATTGTAGTTACGATGTAAGGAACATATCCGATATCATTTGTGAAATGGATATTCCATAACGGTCAACCAACTCGTGATGGCGTCCGTAAAATTTACGAAGGGATGATTTCAACTTCACCATTTGGAACTCTTGATTTAATAGCTTCCTTGTGAGCAGTAACCCTCTATCAAGAAAATCATGATAGGAAATGCAAGCACGGGAATATCGTATCAATTGAGAGATATACACCCCGTATGCAGGTGCTGCTGGAATGTTGCTACTTAGAAATGGAAAGTTCACAATTGGAAAGCTGAAATCATCTCTTTTGTCGTAAAGTTTTGTCTTCAACCGACCCTCATTGTCAATTTCTAGATGTAAGTCAAGATATGAAGTTGACTTAACTGTATCTGTAGTATCCTATATCTCCAATTCGATGGGATAGATGCGTTCCACATAGTCACCAAATTTTGAATTGTTTAGTGAAAGAACGTCATCTATATAGCGGAAAGTAGAGTTAAAGGATATTGCTAACTTCTTATCTTTCTTCCTAAGAAGTTCAAATGTCAAGGAAAATCCAAATATCACAGCAAATAAACTTTTGCATACAACATGTACACTATGATATTCCTATTCACATCTTATCAACACGCTTCAATCCATATATTCACGAACATATGTCCTGGATATTCAACACTAGTTTACTCATCTATTCATTAAATAAATTTCAGTAAATGCTTGCATATGATAAGGTTGGTTGACATGTTGTTGGTATTACAATCAAGCGATTGTAGTTACATCTTACTCGTTTCGTTAAGCTTTTTCCTTGTTTTTTTTTCTATTTTGATTATTCGTTAGTTCTGCGGCTGTCATACATGTGAAGATTTAAATAGCTAAAAACAGGTTTAATCCACCGTTTTTTGAATATGAAAATGCCTGTACCAAACCAGGAATGTGAGAGTTGTTTTCCACTCGCTCGATGTTTTTAGCTTTTGATTTTGTTATACATAGAAATTTTTTGAATTTTCATCGGATTTTTGTATTTTTGCACTGTTTTCATGAAGGCCATACTTGTTTATTATTAGTTGATAGGCATACTTACGCTTTTACACAGATCGTCACCGGTACTGTTGTATAGTAACAAGGAATTGTTACCGCACTTTCCCATAATCTGTGAAATCAATTGAGATTATGTACTTAAAAGTAATCCACATATATTTTGTTAAACAAGTGATAATTTTATGATAAACAGGAGAAAAGGGGAAAACATTCATGTACAATTAATCAGGAAAAGACAACTACAATGTAGCAGAGAAAATGCAAGGGGTAAACACTTAATTATTAACAACTATACAAGATCCTTAATCGCTTACCTTCAACTACTTTGCCTCTAGAAATGTTCAAAGCCATCTTTCCATTACTAAGCAAGATTATGTCCAGTTTTTTTTTGCAAACCATGTTTGCATAAGGACACCCAAATCTATGTTTTTACAGAAAATTTCATTTTAATATTCTATTTTATACTAGTCAACAAAAGAAACGATACACGACTTTGAAATAGAATTTATCAAAAAGTATTACATATAAAACAAAATGAGATACACTATTTTAAAGAGCTTTCATTTGCAATGTATGATCAAGTGATAATGAAAATCAAAACTTGTCGGAAAGTATCTAAATTCCGTGTAAACGATCACATAAATTTCAAAGTATTGTATAAAATTTCAAATTTGTTTAAAAATATTCAATATGATAATAAAGTTATGTTGAAGTTGTAGCAAATGGGTTAAAATATTGGGTTTTTTTTCAAATTCTTGGGAAAAAAGGTCTAAAAAAATGCATTTTTTTTTTATTTTCGTCTTAAATCAATGTTTTAGATATTAAAACAACCCAGAGTAAATTTGGAACCTTTCGGATTAGTTTTAAAAGTGTTACCGCTTTTTGAATATCACTTTACACATACTGTCTAAGGTAAATCAGTTGATAATGTACACATTTTAACGATTTCTCGTGAGGCCGAACTTTGTTTAACAAAAAACGAGGAAACTATGATTTTTTTAAAACAAATTGATGACAAACATTGTCTTTACCTTTAAATGAGAGGTTGGCATCATTAGTTTTAAATTGTCGGTTTATGTAAATTTGGTAAAGAAAATCGCAAAAAAACTTCACGAAATCAAAAAAATATTTTTATTAATTGGATTTATATTTCCATAATGATTAAGTATTACTACCTACAATATTGGTCCAATGAACGGAAAACTTTATATTTAATTTGAAAAAAAGGCTTGTATCGTTTCTTTTGTTGACTAGTATATATGCAATTTAAAAAAAAACAGCAGGTCTGCATTTTTATTTATTAACTATTAATATCATACTGTAGTATCGGTCGTTTTAACATCAACGTTTTAACCCTCACTTGATCTAACTGGACATTTCAATTCTGCATGTGTTTAAGGCATTCACATACCAGTCAGATATGAAAAACAATACAACATTCCACCTGAGAAAACAAACGGCCACATGTATGTTCATTTTCAATGGAATCTCTAAATATTATTATTAATTAAATATTTTATTAATGGTTTGCTGTGATTTTCGTGGCGAAATACAACTTATTAAAGGGTTCCCTGGAGCATCAAGCAAAAGGCTTGTTTATATGTCATTCATGATTATCTTGGAGTTAACGATTTCAAGTTAAGATGATTGGTTATTGATCTATGCTTCACTTTCAGACAGAGACTCTCGGTAATTATTTGTATAGGTGACCTTAAATAAAAAGTGTAGCCCTTTGGTTTTGTTTAACAATACAAACCATAACAAGTGTTGATATTGCAAGCGTCAGAAGATGTTAGTGGCCTAATGTACATTGATAAGATAACAATATTTCCAAAGATATTTCCAAAGTCTAATGTCAGATATACATATATATTTATACGTACTCTCAGATCTGTTCCTACTGTCTTTTTGTTGTCGGGATGTATAAGTACCCGGTCACGTCTACTTGTATTGTTGTCAATCTGATGAGTTAGGCCTATTTCAACTTATTTTTATAGTTCGTTAGGTTAGTGGGAGGGTTGAGATCCCGCTAACATGTTTAACCCCTCCACATTATTTATGTATGTGCTTGTCCCAAGTCAGGAGCCTGTAATTCAGTGGTTGTCGTTTTTTATGTGTTACATATTTGGTCTTTCGTTCATTTTTTTTTATATAAATAAGGCCGTTGGTTTTCTCGTTTGAAGTGTTTAACATTGTCACATCGGGGTCTTTTTAAGCTGACTATGCGGTATGGGCTTTGCTTATTGCTTGAGGCCGTACGGTGACCTGTAGTTGTTAATGTTTGTGTCTCTTTGGTCTCTTGTGGACAGTTGTCTCATTGGGAATCATACCACATCTTCTTTTTTACATATAGGGAGACATATATATATGCCCGTTAATGTTAATAAGTTTGGAGCATATTGATAATTTTCATAACTTTGCTTTTTCAATGGTAACGGCGGCCATTTAGGAAATTCCAAATCACAACTCTTCTGTGATGTTTTATTTACGAGGGGCAAAAGGAACAGTAAATTTAATTGATCGAAAATAAACTGAAAACGCAATGGCTAAAATAGATAGTACACATGACAGAACATAAAAAAATAAAGACTTAGCAACACGAACCCAACGAAAAACAGGGGTGATCTCAGGTGCTCCGAAAGGGTAAGCTGATCCTAATCCACATGTGGCACTCGTCGTGTTGCTTATGTTAGTAAAACCCTGTAAATAGTCATTAAGTTTGGGGCAATTTGTTTGTTTTTTTTTTTTTTTTTGTTTATCTGTCGACTGAGTAATTCCACGGATTGTCAAAATCGTAAAAATTTGACATGTAATTGAAGAGGGAATTACAATTAACATCTAAAAGAAACATAAATAAAAATTTGGAAACATTTATGAAGCCGAGAAAAAATCCTATGATTTTTAGGTCAGTCATACTAAAAAAAATTACCAAACTTAAACACCAATAATTTTATAATTTTTCTTATTTCTATTGTATATTGACCTATCATTGAGAATGATTGCATTAGCTCTGAGGGAAGCTCTTGAACGAAATAGGTGGAAGTAAAATTTGAGCATTCCTGATGAAGGTAAATCTATCTAAAAAAGCGCTTCGGACACAATTATTAAACGTGTTGTTTTCTATTTTTTACACCACTGGGTCGATACCTCTGCAGGTGGACTATCAGTCCCCGAGGGTTTCATCAGCTCAGTAGTCTATACTTCGGTACTAACATGATTTAACAAACTTTACTAAAATTGTCCGTTGATAAATTTTGAAATTGGTAAGAAACTAAGGTTTCAACTTCCTCAGGCAAAGCTTGCTTCAGATGGATATGACTATATATTGCAGGTATTTTTTACTTATAGCGGTTTCGGTACTTATACATCTTCAGATTTTAAATGTTTGGCTTTAAGCATTCCTGATGAAGGTAAATCCAGTAAAGCGCTTCGGACGCAAGAAATAATTAAACGTGTTGTTTTCAATTTTTTATAATTATACGGAAACAGAAACCTAGGAAAAGCAATATGTCACCCGACACTTTCGATCGTGTGACATGATGAAAAAATAATGGTTATAGTAATCGTTTCAAACCTTTCATGACTCAATTCAATTATTTACTCATTTTAAAGTTATTATTCCTTGGTTTCGAATTGTTACGTAATAAGACAAATGCATACCAACACGATTTAAAATATAATGCAATACGTTTTCTGCAAAGTAACAATGTTCATTTCTTTTTTAGATTTAGCTTTCAATATCTCTTGTATACACTGCAAATAATGATTGACTTATATTTGTAGACTAATTTAACCATTGATTGGAGCATAACTGATGAGTCTTGGGAAACCGATTCGCGCAATTGACGTTTACAATTCAATCATGGTATCTATGATGAGTAATATTTTTTTAGACACTATTATTATATAAATCTTTTAAACGAAATACGTAAATGTTTGAACGAGCAACATAAGTACATTTTATGTCGAGTGTATGTTGAAAACAAATCTATTGTCCAAAACCAACACATACAATCTGTTCGCAGATTACGTATTTCTGGAATAGCCCTCTAAACGTCATATTGAAATATATGATGTCGAAAGCCAAACGTATATTACGTATCATAGCATATAAATCAAACAAACCTAAACAGAATAGTCAATACTGACATATGTAAATTTGAATTTAGGAAGTAGCAAGCTTATTCAAAGTGAGGTACCGATCATTCAATTTTTTTTTGTAAATGTTCGCTTTTGTTCACAGAAGAACCTTTTTTTGACATACTATCCAGGAACATTTTTTTTATCGGAAACGCAATGTAATTGCTATTCCACAACATTCAGTGGAAATACATTCTCTTTTAAAACAAATATATTTTAGGGACTTTTTTTATATTTTTTTAAAAATTAAACCTACACGCTTTCAAATGAAAACACTGCATTAGAACGAATGGATCGGACGTCGTGTCATCATGATGAACTTTTATTTATAAATGTTGTTTCATTCAATTAAATATATCTGTTAAATAAAAATAAATAATAAAAAAAAACGTTCTTACCTTCGAAAATAAATTCCAGCTATGATATGTTAATCACAGCAAACACACTAATTGATTGCATTTGAAAATAAAAACAGACTGTATTTTCCCTGTAACGGTTAAAGAAAATGTTATACAGAAGCTATAGCATAATGAATACCTCCAATAAAATAGTCAGAAGTTACGTTTTTGTCTTTGACGCATGCGCATTACGATTCCTAAAAAATCAAATCGGAAGAAATCTCATTGGTAATATCTTAATTTGAATATCAACTTTCCATTTAATTCGGTGAAGTTTGTCGATATTTTTGTAGAATATGTTGCTGTGCTATTAAACGGTCGTTATTAGATGTTATTACATGTGTTATGTAATGTTTGAACGGAATTTTCGAACATGTATAACTTAAGTGTATCATAAAAAGACTACATTCCTAAATTATTGATTAACGCGTTAAGTTTCTGATGATAAAACAACCCTTTTTCGATTATAGCACTATCTAACTCTACAGTATTACGAATTTTTAGTGACGTTTTATGACATGTTTTGCATTACTGAGATACAAATAATTATTAAAAAGCATATACTTTTGTAGTCAACTGATTTTTCATTTGCAATGGATGGATTTAATGATACACCAATGCACTGTCAAATATAAACATAAACAATGAAACAAAAAAGAATACCAATTTTATGGTTTTAGTACTGATATTTAAAGATAATCCATATCATTTGAAAAAGGATGAGCCGTTAATTCTGTATTTGAAAAAAAAATCATTTATATTATTGTTCCAAACGTCGTTTTTATACAATCATTTAATGGTCATTATCGCTACAATCGCTTGTCGCTAATGGGTTTTTAGCGGAGATGTTTTTATTATCCTGGATAAATGCGTTTTTTTTTTATTCATGTCCGATGTTTAAACCAAAGTAAAAAAAAAGGGTGTATCTTAAATGCTGAATTTCTAAAGCTTCATAACCAAGTCCTTAGCATGTCAGAAAAATTCTATGCAAAGCTGACTATATCTTTATTACCAAAGTCTATATAAACTATATGTATAAGTTTGAAATACATCAACATCAATAACAATGATACATACATAAACACATACTATGTGACAGAATAGCAGAAGGTGTTGTAGTGACACACGAACATTATTTTAACTTTTTGTTTAATGCCTTTTTGAAATTGACCTACAGTTTTCCTTAAAGAGTATAATTTTGCTATTATTTGTGTCCATAAAGGTCTCGCTCGCACTTCCATTATTAAATAATTATTTGCCTGAACGAAGTCGTAAGCATAGGAATGTACTGGTTTCAAAGTATTCCGCATTATTGGTATTTCAAGGTTCAATGAGCAGTAAGATAGGCATGATAACCGTAACTTTCCCTAGTATGATAAACATTGCACTCCACGTAAGTTTCAAGTTAATGTGACAAAAAGCGCAGTGTAAACTTCATCAATCTAACAAATTCAGACATGTGGTGGACAAACCGACGGATGGACATACATGGACATATAATACGTTTTGCTTTCGGTATTTGCTGGGTCTTACATTCTGTAAGATTTCTAACTTACTAGTATGTTAAATAAAAGTATTGCATACGTACACTGATGGAGAGTAATAAAATCTCTGATTTATAAAAAAAAAAAAAAAAAAAAACAATTACGAAATCCATAATCAAATTTCTTATTACAGTTTTGATTATGTTTTAATTTAAACAACTAGATCTGCATGCTGTGTTTAATTATTCACTGTTGGACGTAAAGCTTACAATTTCCTGTTTAACTAAATTATAATCGATTCACCCGCTAAGCCTTATTTGATCCGTTAATTGGCATTTATAGGTTTAGTTGATCCAATATCTAGCAAGAAAATACTAAGCTAACAATATAATAACATGTTCGGTGTTAGGCAAGGCTCCGTGATGATGGCCGTACCATGACCTGTAATGGTTTACTTTCATTAATCGTTACTTGGATGGAGAGTTGTATCATTGGCACTCATACTACATCTTCCTTTATATATAAACAGAAATAGAAATAGATAGCGTCTATAAAATTGAGAATGGAAATGGGGAATATGTCAAAGAGACAACAACCCAACCACAGAAAAAATTATAGCAGAAGGTCACCAACAGGTCTTCAATGTAGCGAGAAATTCCCGCACCCGGAGGCATCCTTCAGCTTAATGTCTGTTTGATTTCATATCTAACGATAAATAATGCACTTTCAATATTTTGGAACATTTTGCAAGGTACATCGACCGGGATGTAAGAAGCAAAATTTACAGTTCTTCTTGAAAAATTTATATTTGGTATGTTGGATAAGGACAGAAGGGTAGCCGTTTAATAGGCACCAAGATAATAATTGCAAAGGTAATGTTACGTTCTTTCCATGGTTGGAAAAATAGGTAGACACGTGTGACACCTCTAATTGATAACTGCATATTATGCTGGATATTGAAAAATCGAAAGTAGACTTTAATACTTTTATGGTGATTCTATTCAAACTTATTGCAAGTAGCATCAACAGAAATGTCCTTTTTAATCGCAGGACTCGTTCACAATACAAAATACGTTGTACTTAGAAGTAGACCTATAAGACCTGTTAGGTATGCAGCAAACTTGTTTTAGAAAACTAACTGTTTGACGATTTAAAATCTTATAATTGTGTTATTCAACTTCCTTGCAAGAAACACCATTATAAATGTCCATTTTGATTTGCAGGATTCGTTCAAAATATAACAGACGTTGTAATTCTGATTGTTACTTCATGCATTTTAGAATGTTCACATAGCATTAAAAAAAACATTTATTTTGAATTAAAATCAGATTTGACAGTTGATTGTTTGCTTTTCTTATTACTTTTAGATAGTCCTACGTAGTTATATATCGTATTTACTGCTATTCAATTATAACACCTACGCTAGCGTTCTACTATGAAAAGAATCAGTGAAAACAATTTGATTAAATTTACAATCAGATTAACAATTGGAATTGCTGAAAATCTTCGCAATGTGGAATTGCATCATTATGCAAGATCCCTTTGCGACGAATAAAAGTACTTTGTGATGGTTTAGATAGCCATGTAACCAGGTTCAATCCACCATTTATATTCAAATGCATATACTTAGTCAAAAATATGTCAGTTTAATTATCAAATTCTCCTTTTTGAATTGGTCTTTCAGTTCGGTATTTTTGTTAAAGGTTGATATTTTATGCTTTGTTAGTACAACATCATTATAACTGATGTGTTTTGAGTTGTTTTCTGGAGCATAGACATCAATGATCATATACTCTTTTCTCAAATTCACACCAATATAAAGAACATAACTACTAGTATAAGAATCATATATTTCATAGATATGTTCTTTGTAAAAAAACATTATTTTGAAACTCAACATAGATACCAGGAATAAAATTTGTGTACGCCAGAAGCGCTTTATTTATTCAAAAGACTCAACGGTGAAACTCAAAATAGAAGTATTTAAAAAAATCAATAATGCAGTTAAACAGCATTGACAATTCAAAATTCTGCAATCTGACTGTTACAAACGCATTTACGTTTTAACCTCTTCCTCGTATCAATAAATTCATATCAATTTTTGTTTAAAGAAAACTTTATCAAATGTATCGTTTAATATAGAACAAACTCTTGTTTGCATCGGCGTATCATTTCAATCATCCTCACTAAAAGGCCTAGTGGAAAGTGCTAATTATAGTGAGTAGCATAAACTGCTCAAAATCTGTTTCAGGGGATTCTAACTAATTAGTTCATCAAAAATTATCACTAGTCCGTCAACTCTCAATTGATGCAGTAAATGAATATCGACTTTGTAATCCAAAACGACCCTATCAATGGGGATTTTGCAAAAGTGATTAACAAATTAGTAGAGGAAAAGATTTGCTTAGGATCTTCCCAGATCTTTCTTACTCCTTGTCAGATAATAAGACGGAATCCCCTGGTATTATCCATGTAAATAAATTTTGTTGAACAATAACCTATTTTTCTTTTCATAACTAAATATATTTTATAAAAGTTATTTCAAATTTTTATAAAGTCTTTGTTATTTCTCACTGTTTTTTGAAATTATGATAATGTTAAATAAATAAAAATTTAGGAGAGATTAATTTTGCCCCAAATTTAAATGGCTTATATCTCTCAAACGAGAACTCTGACCTTTAATGTTGTTGTTAGCTTCGTTATCTCTCGTCTTTCAATATATAACAGCCATTTTGAACGTTTTGTTTATTTCACAACAGAGCTGCCATCATCCATAAGAAAAACGAGAACGAAAATGAAAAACGCAAATTTTGGGTATCTTTTCCTTTCTGACAACATTTTCTTATTTGAAAAAGCTGAGCATATCAGTCGCTTTAATTGTAGTTGTTTACTTGTTTTTTTACTATTTATATATTCCTGTGTAGTGTGATTTATGTTATTGTATGTCTTTAACTATTAAATTTGAAACGTTTATAACGAATGATATTTCTGTCGGGATGAAATAATCGGATTGTGTATCTTTACTGTTGATTTTTCTATCATTCGGATGGGGAAAATAATAAAAGATCACTCAGTGTGTATTTTTTCAGACAATGGAATTTGACATATTCATTTCTTACCACACGTTAAACCAAATAGATCCTTTTTCAGTCCAATGTCGATAAGTGTTGTATTCTCTGTTACATAACACCATAGCTTCAAAATGATTAAAAATAATCTCTGAATAATTGTGTAATAAATGTTTATTTTAGGTTAAACGTCATTTTCCCAGACTTGTCGTCACCTTAAAATCTATGGAAATGTAAGTACGTGTGTATAATATATAATTATTTGCAACAAGTAGCGCGTCTGGCGTACTAAATTATAACCCTGGTACCATTGATAATTATTGAACAAAATGACTCAAACATAATAATCTTTTACAACAATTCGTGTTCAAATCTTAAACAACGCATTGTTTTATCCATACATGAGAAAAAAAATGCTGTAGATTTAAAATTAAACAGGACATTAATAGGACAATACTATCCATACCAACACAAAACCTCTGAATACTGGGTCGGTGATGCCCTTGTTGACAAAACGTCCGGCTGCAGTATCAACGATTGTACATCTCATCAAAGAAGGATTATGAATTAATTAGTTCGCAAGACATGAAAAAAATCTACAATTGAAAATTGTTACTAGAAATCAGAAGAGCATTCGTTAAGAAACAAAATAAGCCATAAATATTGATAGGTTATGCAACTCTTTAAGATATTCTGATTTTAAAAAATGGCGGGGAAAAGCTGATTCGAACTCTTACCTTTATTTAGCATTGTCATTATTTGGGTCTCAAATCGAAAGTAAAGAAGAAATCTCGAATCTGCTTTAATGTTGGTACTAGTATATGACCTTTGATGAGCTATTGAAGCCATCTCTGAAATGTACAAAAAAAAATCAACCTTATATCTAAGGGGGAAAACTGAGGACTTATTTGACAATAATTCCTTAACCTAATTTAAGTGCACAATTTCAGTGGAAGAGCATTTCCAAACCGATAGGGTTATTAAAAGTGTTTTTGTTTAAATTAAATTCTTAACATATCAGAGTTCTGTATTAAAACAATGATGTTAACCAAAAAGTATATGCGTTTAACAAATGAAAATATAAATTTTACTGGACAAATGAAATTTTGCTTACCCGATGAACATGATTATGTAGTAATTTTAGCATTTGAAGGGCACTCAACAGCTATTGCAACTAGAACAATAGACTGGTGCATTTTGGCATTTGCCAAAACCAAAACCAAAAAAGCCAAAAACTAGTGATGATTACACCAATCGACGCTTTCATTATGAGAGCATAACGATCGAAAGATTCTATATTACCTCCACTTAAAAGAATATTGGCGACGCAATTTGCATCATTTTAGAAACACGCATTAAGGCAAAAATATCTGGCTAAAACCAACTAGCCATTTAAGACACATACCTTGTGTAAGTGCTATCAAATTTGAAGAATAGCCCTAAATATAATGGGAAAAGTAAAATAACACAATTTCTCCATGGAAAATTTTAAACGGAAAGTCTCTTATCAAATGGCTTCATCAAAAGCTCAAACACATTTAACACAAATGGAAAACAACTGTCATATGCCTGACTTAGAACAGGCAATTCCTTATGTACAAAATTGTGGATAAAACCTGGTTAATAGCTAGCTAAACGTCTCACTTTTTGACAGTCGTATAAATTCCATTATATTGACAACAACGTGTGAATAAAACATTGATTGTATTCCATTACATTGATTGATGAATCAATGCAATTACAGTTATTATCGTCTCAAAAGTTGTATTTACAAAAAAATACAACTATACTCCATTGATTGCGAAGTGATAAGTGATGATAACAAAAGATAACAATATATAAATAGCATTAATATGAGAGTGTGATAGAGCAGATTATTACCTCGAATAAAATCAGTGTCAACTGTGGCGAAGCCTGTGTCGCTCACCTTGGTCAATGTTCATATAAAATAAATTACACACATGGATTCATGACAAAATTGTGTTTTGGTGATGGTGATGTGTTTGTAAATCTAAATTTACTGAGCAGTCTTGCTACTTACAATTTGCTCTATCAATTTGCTCACTATCGTTCGGGCAAAAATAATCACGAATATAATGCCTACCCATGTTAAAACTACAATAAAGTATAGCTTGCATCAATTATTTCTTAAAAATGTTAATCATATAAATCTATTTTAATTGTAAGAAAATTTTACCTTAGAAAAGTACTACAAGACAATTCTTAATATTTCTTCGCTTTAAGGAGTAGGTTCAGTAAGACCCCTTTTTGGCCCCAAAATATAGCAGTTTTAAAAAATTGTTTAAAGGTAAACTGTTTGTTATTGATTGGACAGTAGAATGTTTCTGCTACATAAATATGGGCTGTTTTTGACAATACAATGCACATATATCGGGTACTTGCACTATTTATTCATGCTAAATTACTGAAATCTTCAAAATTCTAGCATTTTAGTTAAATTTTAGACGGTTTCCGTGTACAAAGAAAGTGGCCACTTTCATTTTTGACAAAAACCATCTGAAAAGTGACCTTTTTGGGCATATTTGGTAGATTTTTCATATTTGAGCCCGAATCGGATCGTTTTTAAGGACTAAAGAAGTTAAAAATTTTCACATAGATTTATTGAATCAAATAAAAAAGACACTTAAGTGTTTAAAAGTGGTCAAAATCTTTCGTCAGATGAACCTGAAATTTGAGGCCCAAATCTGTCCCTTACCGGACCTACTCCTTTCATTGGTGATTTGAAGGTTCCAATCATCACTTTATTTGTAGATATTAAGAAACTAAGCTTTCAACACTCTCAGGCAAAGTTGGCTTTAGATGAATTTGGCTATTTATCTTAGGTATTTTTGACATATAGCTCTTCAACGGTTTCGATGCTTATACATTTTCCAATTTCAAATGTTTGGCTTTAAGCGTTCCTGTTGAAGGTAAATCCAGAAAAGCGATTCGGACGCAATTAATTATTAAACGTGTTGTTTTCAATTTTTTACAAAGAGAACACTGTACGCTCCAAACAAAAATGTACATCACACTTCATTCTAACTAATAAAAAAACAAAGGGTATTGGTTATCCATTCATGCATGACACAAATGCTGTTTATAATGAAACATTAAAACTCTGTATCTTATTAACTGGAACCAGGCCTTGAAATAACTGTCTAAGAAGACAGCAATTAAAGAAAGACCAAATATACCAGGGGAACATTCTATCTACATGTCGAAAATAAACTGACAGCCATGGCTACAATAGAAGAAGACCAAAATACAATAGTACACATAACATATAGCACTAAAGACTGAGCAACACGAACTCCACCAGGTGCTCCGGAAGGGTAAGCAGATCCTAATCTACATGTTGCACCTGTCGTGTTGCTCGTGTTAGTAAAAACAATGGATCTTGAAGTCCATAAGTACACAAAATATGAAAGTCACTTTGCCCGATCCTTTATTTGCATTTGCCATTTTTTCCTTCTATAAGTATATAAAGTCAAGTGCATATTCAATGTTAACAAGAATGTGTCCATAGTACACGGATGCACCACTCGCGCTATCATTGTCTATGATCAGTGAAATTGGGGTCAAAACTTAATTTGGAATTCAAATTAGAAACATCGTATCATAAGGAACATGTGTACTAAGTTTCAAATTGATATGACTTCCGCTTCATCAAAAACTACCTTGACCAAAAACTTTAACCTGAACATCACACTATCATTTTCTATGTTCATTGGACAATGAAATTGGGGTCAAAACTTTAATTTGGCATTATTTTTACAACGACCATGTCATGGGAAACATGTGTACTAAGTTTCAAGTTGATTGAACTTAAACGTCATCAAAAGCTACCTTGACCAAAAACTTTAACCTGAAGTGGGACGAACGGACGGACGGACGAACGAACGAACAGAGGCACAGACCAGAAAATATAATGCCCCTCTATTATCGTAAGTCGGGCATAAAAAAATCTTTAATTTCATTTTTTCATTTTTTTTCAATCAGATGATCTAAAGAGCTTGGGTTGTTCAACTGCATCAACAATGATTACTGTGCAACCTTATACACTTAAGTGCCAGTCTGCCTAAGAATCAGGCAGTGGTGAAAACATGACCAAAAAAAACCACCCAAATTGACATTGATTTCAGTTCATGATAAGTAGTTATGCACAAAAATAACATTCATTTCCATTTTCTGTTCTGGTAATAGAAGATACAATTTGGTTGAAATGCACTAGAAATTAACGAATTAGGGGAGATAACTCTATAATTGCTATCATTCTAACCAATTTTCGAACCAAGTTATTTGATATTACCAGACACACACAAACGAAAGACTGATACTTTTTAATGATGATGGTTAGTATTAAATAGCAGGATTAGCTCGGTGGGTTTTTTCTAATCATGTTTTAATGTTTACCTAAATTGCCTGATTCTGACAAAGACTGGCACTTAAATAGTATTCATGACTTATATTTCATTTTCATATCTTGTTTTGCTTTCAGAGCACTTATGGCTGTTAACAGTGCATCTACTTTTGATAACTATTTACACCACTGGGTCGATGCCACTGCTGGTGGACGTTTCGTCCCCGAGGGTATCACCAGCCCAGTAGTCAGCACTTAGGTGTTGACATGAATATCAATTATATGGTCATTTTTATAAATTTTCTGTTTACAAAACTTTGAATTTTTCGAAAAACTAAGGATTTTCTTACCCCAGGAGTAGATTACCTTAGCCGTATTTGGCACAACTTTTTGGAATTTTGGGTCCTCAATGCTCTTCAACTTTGTATTTGTTTGACTTTTTAACTATTTTGATCTGAGCGTCACTGATGAGTCTTATGTAGACGAAACGAGCGTCTGGCGTATAAAATTATAATCCTGGTACTTTTGATAACTATATTCATCTAAATTGATAATAATCTAATCTAGATCTAGAATTTTTCGAAAAACTAAGGATTTTCTAATTCCAGGAATAGATAACCTTAGCCGTGTTTGGCACAATTTTTTGGAATTTTGGGTTCTCAATGCTCTTCAATTTTGTACTTGTTTGGCTATATAACTATTTTGATCTTAGCGTCACTGATGAGTCTTTTGTAGACGAAACGCGCGTCTGGCGTATTAAATTATTATCCTGGTACCTTTGATAACTAGTAAATGTCCCAAAAACGCAAAAAAAGATGAAATTGGCATAATTTAATAAACAACTTCAATAAGGAATCAACTGACTAGTTAGGCTATGTTGACCCTAAATGTTTATGTTCTGTCGGTGATATTGTTTTAATATAACAGCCAAAAAGGGTTATAACTTTCAGTCATCAAATTTAGTCGAAAAGTGGAAACAGATATTTCTACTCAGTGCAACAAAACAACATTTTAATTCGTTCTTAGTGTCCACAATCAATAAAAGACTGGGTGCCACTGTTGTTAGTGCAACAGAGTGTCAGCTTTGAATCTGCTCCAAATTGTGAACTCTCATTAAATCTAGAGCTACGTCACAAATCATATAAAAGCCAATATTAATTAGGCCACAGTTAAAAATAATTTGGTTTGCCCAAACCCTACCCAAAGGTTGAGACAGTGGGTAGGTAGGTAGGCATTTTCTTTTTTTTTTTCAAAAAAAGAAATTGAAGTATCAGATGTTTATTAGTCTTCATGCCTATTTGATTAAAAAAAAACTTCTTCAAATCAGGACAATAAAAGAATTTGAGTAGGCAGCTTTTTTCTGGGTAGGTAGCGTTTGGGCAAAAAAACCTATTATTTATTATGGCCCTACTCAGATATATACATATGGAAACAGATACTTTCACATTCATCACTGTTCAACTTCCTGTTATAGTTCTACTGATATATATTCTAACATCCAATGTCTATGTATGAATATTTTTCTTTTTTCTCCAAAATTCAACATATCAGAGCACCATCAATTGGTTTCATGATCTATGTGAGCATGTTATTTGATGTGAATAAACTCATCATAGGTACCAGGATTGAAATTTTGTATTTGCGCCAGACTTCAGTTTCGTTCACAAATCACTCATCAGTGACGCTCTATGTAATCAAGTTAAAAAGGCCAAACAAAGTACAAAGTTGAAGAGCACTGAGGACCATAAATTCCTTAAACATTTTGCCAAATACAGCGAAGATGGTTCACATCCATTGTATTCAACATCCTGTTTACCGAAAACACTCAGAGAAGGTGTCACAGTTCCTATTGTTTCAAAAGCATTCACCAAAATAGGTTGATTTGTTGACATCTATAACATTGGATATTTGACTCAAGTGCAAAATTTTGTACTTTTTGGGCTCAAATAATGAAATTACTCATTATCCATTCATGTATGCCTTTTTGTGCTTATTTGTTAAATTTGTTTGTTTTTATAGTGGTTAAGATTATAACACAATGTCGACTGCTGTGTCCCTATTTTTGACATATTTACCTATTGTCTGTTTGTTTTGTTCATGCATTGTTGATAATATAATAGAATTTGCTGCAACTGTCATACAAGTGAGAGGTTTAGCTAGCTATAAAACCAGGTCCATTCCACCATTTTCTACATAAGAAAATGCCTGAACAAAATCAGGAAAATGACATTTGTTATCAGTTTGTTTAATGTTTATGAGCTTTGATTTTGTCTTGTTATTTAGGGACTTTCTTTTTTTTAACTTTCCTCAAAGTTCAAAATTTTTTGTGATTTTACTTTTGAATTCTTATATGAGGAATTATCAAACACAACAACAAGCAAATATAAATAATCTGTATTGCACAAAACTTTACATATAAATTATATAGATATGATCAACATAAAAATACTAAATCATAATTCTGATTCTATACACCTTAACATATTATATGTATTTTCATATAATATTTCAGTTATTTTAAATCTAAAAACTAGCTAACAGTATTTCAACAAATATTCAGTTTAAGCATGGTTTACTGTAACAGAGCAGACACCACTTTTGAGAGGAAACCTCAATTCAAACATTACTTTCTGTACTTCCTTTGACATATGATTATGCATCATATCATCTTCAAATTAAATGTTATTATTATAAGATTTAATATTCAGCAACCCAAATGATGACTTTTTTAACCAGATTCCGATCCATTTTATTTTTATTCTTTAACAAAGAAATCTATTTTTCCATGCAGAAAATTTAATCCTTCATTAGTCATACATTTTGCTGATGTGTGCAAGAAACTGTTGAAAATGAATATGAAATAACTCCTTGTCTCTAGTTAATGCATAAAGAGATACTTCAAGTTTCATGTGGCCAGAGTGATATGAATAATTGATTTTACCATTGGATAAATTGGGTTGCTTATTCTGCAATGTGTTCCCTCAGCTAACCACAGCTTATTAAACTGTAATGACATACTGTGGATTCATTTTTTTCATGGGTATCAATTTTCATGGATTGAGAAACTTGCTTTTTCATGGGACTTTAATTTCTTGGTTTTGCCAATTTCTGCATACAAAGCCTATAGAACAAGAATGTGTCCCAAGTTCACAGATGCCCCACTCGCACTATCATTTTCTATGTTCAATGGACCGTGAAATTGGGGTGAAAACTCTAATTTGGCATTAAAATTAGAAAGATCATATCATAGGGAACATATGTACCAAGTTTCAAGTTGATTGGACTTCAACTTCATCATAAACTACCTGGACCAAAAACTTTAACCTGAAGCGGGACAAACGAACGAACAGACGGACGAACGAACGAACGGACCCACAGATCAGAAAACATAATGCCCCTCTACTATTGTAGGTGGGGCATAAAAATTTGAATTCGTTGAACATTAGATTCCGTGGTTCACCTGTAATACCCATGACAATTGGTATCTAACGGATAAAAATCCACAGTAACTTAAATTAATATTCATGATAAATGCAATAGTTCAGCTTATTTCCTTTTTCAAATATACAACTAGCTACATCATTAACACATGAAAAAACATGTCTCCTCTTTGAGCATTAAATAATAATGTAATTTTCATATGATTAACATGTCAACAAATATTTTAATCTGATTGGTTCATTTGATTTACAGGTACACTTAGAAATAAAAAAGTATGGATTAAGAATTTTAAGTTATTGATGGTTAAACCTGGGTAAATGCATTAATTAATTTACAGAATATCCCTTTAGATTTTTATTCAGTTTTAGATGTCATGGGCCCAGTGTACACATCAATGACCCTGAAACAAACATAAAAATCAATAAAATATTTAAATTTTATAAACAGATGTAATAAAGAATGTACTATATTCCTAAAGATTTGCGAACAGTTTTTGCAGCAATTTCTTCAAATTTCATCCTATTTTCTCTCCACGTTTTTGCAGCATCAACATTAGCAGCACTTTCATCATTAGGCTCTGAAAACAAATTAGATATATATATACTGTTAAATATGTATATTTGGTGTGTCAGAACATTTTGTAGGTTATCTAGTGGATTGTCGGTAATTTCATACTCTGGTTAGTAGTACACTATTTAGAATGATTTTAATAAAACATTGGTGTATACTTTTGAAAAGATTCCCTAGAATACAAAAGATTTTGAAACGTTGAGTTTTAACTTGTGCATTATTGTCAAAGGTGCAAAAATCAAAATAATATCAGATATCTGCTTAAAATTAAAGAGAATATAAACCACAATGTGAAAAATAACAAATACACACAAAATCTAGAATATATATGGCATCGAGAGTAACTAAGGATGTGTAATGCACAGGGCAAATTAACTATTGCTGTGCTATCCACATGGCAAGTTAACTATTGATGTGCTATCCCCATGGTTAATTGAATCAGATCATGCGATGTACAGGGCAAGTTAACTATTGCTGTGCTATCCACATGGTAAATTGAATCAGATCATGCAATGAGCAGGGTTAGTTGACTCAAACCTAGGACAAGATAAGTAATTTTATAAAGACACAATATATACAGGACCTGTTGTTTAGTGGTTGTTGTTTTTTGATGTGGTTCATAAGTGTTTTTTGTTTTTTTTGTTTGTTTTATATAGATAAGTTTTTTAGTTTTCCTGTTGGAATGGTTTAACATGTGATCCAAGGCTCTGTGATGAAAGCCATACTTTAAGTTGACTTTTTTACAAAGAGTTACTTGGATGGAGAGTTGTCTCATTGGCACTCATACCACTTCTTCTTATATCTATATATTAAATCCTTAGTGATTGAATTTTAACCAAGAAATAATCCTACCTGCCAACATGCTGACAACAGATAATAATATTTTTTCCACACTCTGTACCGGACTCCATCGTTCAGCACTAGATTCGTATCCCATTGGATCATCTCCAGGAGCATGTAGTATAGAAATACAGACTCTGCCATCAGGATATACTGTGGAATAGATCAAAAGTTAAAACAGGATTTTATAGTCAGCAATCACAAATACAGCAAACATATGGGGATTCAGGTAAATATGGAATAAGGTTAGGGTTTCATTATGCTTTGGGTAATGATTAATGTTATTATTCTGGGTTCAGGTAAGGATTATGATTATGATTATATGATTAGGGTAAGTGTTAGGGTTTTGGTTAGGGTGCATCCCACCTGTTGTGTATTATAAAATGGTATGGTAACATTTTGTTTTTCCATCAAGCATGGTCAAACTGTTCCAATCATGTGACTGTTCAGTTGCAAACTTACAAACTACTTAAATCTACAAACATACATGTATCATGCCTATATAGCAAAGTTCAACCTATATGGTTTCTTAAAATTTTAAATTCATGAAAGTACATGTAACCATTATATTTATTTCATCCTATCGTCACCAATATTAGTATTTTACCTGTGCCACTTGTTTAAATCCAAAAATCATGAAGTGTGTTTGTTTTACAAATTTTTGGTCACTTCCTCCTGAAATCAATTAGCTTGGGAGATTTCTTGATTTTAAAAATCTTTTGAAAACTTGAAATGATATTTTTGCCAGCAAAATTATGACCCTGACCAAGGAATGGATTAATGTATTTTTTATTAATGATTTCTTAGTAGAGAAAGCCAGAAGGAAACCAGGGCCTAGTCATTTATGATTGGTGTCAGATGCAACTGCCACATGCTCACAACCTTAATGATACAGCAGATGAACTGCTGATACAACTCAGTCACCGCCGCTTTGTCCGACTATTTATCTATTGTACAATGTTGGATTAATTACTTACTGTTTGGATGAAATAATTCACAAGTAAACTTCATCTTTGGAGGATTGAGAGGATAATCTGGTGGGAAAGCTAGTCTGGCGGGAAACACTCCTCCCTCAAAACATGTATTTTCTGGTCCCCTGTTAGAAAATTATAAATTACACAATGATTTAACAGTAAACTGCATGACAATAGATCCATCACATCAGTTGCTGCCTTAAGTTTGGGGGGGGGGGGGATTTCCTTGTTTTCTTTTTGACTGTCAGACATCTAACTTTCAATGGACTTAAAGTTTCCAAAATGGTTGTCAGATGTCTGATCATTCATGGATTATTTAAAATTTTGATCTTCCACACAATAAAACATCATTAATTGAAAGTTGAAAACAAGATTTGTAACTAAAGATACCTTAATTAACCAACTATCAATCAGAATCTGCTTTATCTAGTTGTTTTTTGTTTTCAGCATACAAAATTCTAAAGAGGTTTATATGTGTGTGTTGTTGAGTTGCTGTCTCATTGATATATACTGGTTCCCTCCTTTTATTTATATCCTAAATAAGTTGTTTAATTTTTGCCCAAAGTAATTCATGTAATTGAAAGATATCAGAGACCATTTTTAAAATAGATTTGGTGTATTACTTTATGATTTAAGACTGCAAACATAAAAAAATACAAATTATTTCAAGCTTTGAGGAGTGCCTGAATATCTCTAGAAACATTTATGAAGTGAATATGTAAATACATACATAATAAGAGCTTCCCATTCAAAGAAATTCTCCTCATTGACAGGTCCTGCTATGATTCCTTCAGGTGGATTTAGTGTCAATTCTGAAAATAAACAACAACAAAAAACTCTCTCATTAATACATTTGATTTAGCTGATCATGAGACTACCCTAAATCATGATACACTTCATGTTATTGCCAAACAATTTGCATAGGACTCATCAACTTCCATGGTCTAGTGATTTGAGAAAAACAAACCAACTACATTCTGACATTTTATTTAGCCTACTTAAATTCATACAGCTGATTGAAAATCAAAGCCGTAAAAGCTGCTGTTACGAATTTGTAATAAAATAAAATTTCACTATTTTTGTTGCTAAACTTTTTTGGCTCAGAATAGTTTAAACTCTAGTCTGGGTACTTCAGATGTGTGTGTGAGAGGGTAAAAATTACCCTTCTGATGTACTGATATTTTAAACACCCTAAGAATCAAACTTGGGACCTTTAACACTGTAGCCATCGGTCTTAACCACTAGACCACAAACTCACATTTCTGAAAGAGTTTTTTTTGTGTAAATGCTATATAAATACTAAATAGGTGTAACCGGAGAGCATGAATTTCATTACAAAATTGCTTGTCTCCACCAGAACTTGAACCCTGGACCTCTGTTTTACAAGGAAGCGCGCTTAACCGACTGAGCTTAAGAAGTATTTCCATAACTCAACCGCTTACTGCTGACTAAGTACCTACTAAATGTTTTAAGGGAAGCAATCCTGTCACACTTCCCCCACCTCAAAAGTCATTATACTCTATAATGATGATATCTTCATCTTTTTAATATTTATACTTTTAACAGGTTGGGAACAAACCCCCTGTATGGTGATTATACCTGTATAGAGGGATAATCTTTCTATAGAGGGATACATTCCCTCTATAGAAGGGTATTTTTGTTTACACAGGATTTAAAGCAATTAGGGCAGAATGGCATTTACCAGTTATTGTAATGTATCTATTGTCCATCTCAATCAATACCGCTCACTTCAATTACTACCTGTGGGGAAGTTCTCACACCTGTTTTCCCAACTTTTTTTGGCCACCTTCTGGAGAAATGAATAAAAAGTGGACTGCAAAATTAATCCTGGTAAGTTTTTATTTTTGTAAAGCATGAAACGTATTCTAAATTTATTTATCTAGTAGGGCATGCTATGCCTTAAAATTTCTACAGATGCGCAGGTTTGTCTGTACTCAGAGTAAATTTTGAGATTAAAATACGGCCATTTTAGCCACATGAAGATTAAGGGAAGCAATACACCTTATCGCTATTTGCCCACCATTACTGGATATCACACATGTTCCCGTAAAAATTTTGACGTCACAATACAAAATATCAGACGCAACAATGGATAAGTGATTGTTCCGGTTCCGGCGAAGACAACAGAAGGGTTCTTTTTTGTGCCCCTAATTTTTTTTGAAAAATCTGCATCAATCCTGCATAAATTTGGTGACCAAATTAACATTTTCGCCATGAAAGCTTAAACACAACATTGACATATCTTTTTAACTAACATTTCATTCAGAAAAAACATAATGAGTAAAACAGCAACTCCAAAGACAGGCACCATGCCGACCTCAATTAACAACAAATCTTGTGCCCAATGTGAAGAAACATTTAAGAAAAATCAAAAATGTATGAACTGTAATATATGCCGATATTGGTTCTGCATAGAGTGTAGCCATGTTTCAGCAAAATTATATGAGTTACTGAAAACTGAGTCCACCCCTAATTTGCCATTTAACTGTGATGGATGTGTCCGCGTATTACCAAAACTAAATGAGTTAGGGTTACACATTGAGAGACAAAGGGTACTTTTTGAAGAACTTGATACAAAATTGAAAGTTGTTGAATCCAGCATGGATATGAAAATTGACAAAAGAGTAGAAAGAGCCTTTGAGTCGTTTAGGGACAGAGAAGAAAGAAAATGCAATTTAATAATTCATAATGTCCCAGAACCAGATAATAGTACTGATAATAAGAAAAGAGATGATGAAATTTCATTGAAAGATATATTGCACACTGTTCAGAGTGATGAAGTTGAAATTAAATCATTTATGAGATTGGGTAAACCAAATGAGAGTAAACCAAGACTGATGAAAGTAACTGTTGGTTCAGTTGTAGATAAGCATAAAGTTCTAGGTAACTCTAAATTGTTAAGAAGGAAAAACAGTGATGGGTATACTGTACATGAATGGAACAATATTTATATTACCCCTGACTTGACAAAAGAGGAGAGGGACATTAACACTGAGCTGAGAAAGGAGCTTGAGAGGCAGAAAAAAGCATCAAACAATGCAAACTTGGTAATTTTCCGGGGGAAAATCGTTGAAAGAAAAGACATTTCTGGTCAGTCTGCTAGTATGACAAATACAGCTAGTAGTCATGGTAGTGTTGAAAGTGGCGGTTCAGGTCAGACTGCCAATTTTCGACCATACTAGACTTTCTACAGAAAAGATCAAACAACATGTAAATACGTTAATTCCAGTTGGTTTTTGTTACAGTTCAAATGTTACAGTTAATTTTTTTGATAATGCAGAAAATGACAATGCAAGTACCTCTAATGTTGATTCAGCAAGTGAATCTAATGATATTATAAGTAATGATGGTAGTGTGATAAGTGATAGTACTTCCGAAAGTATGGACGATAACAGGCAAAATAATATTGATGATTTAGATCGAAATATTAACCCTTTAATCGTAAACAAAGTTAAGTGTATGTACACCAATGCTGATCAATTACGTAATAAAATTGATGAACTTGAAGCGCAAATACAGGTTGTGAAACCAGATTTTATTTTTATAACAGAAATTTTGCCAAAAGCAAATATTGATATAGATTGCATTTCTCCATTATTTAACATTGAAGGCTATACAGCTTATCCGAGTAAAAATACAGGAAGGGGAGTTATTATTTATGCAAAAAGTCATTTCTGTGTCTCACCAAATGAACATATGAATTCGCTTTATGATGATGCTTCATGGTGCAATTGGGTAAAAGACAATAAGACTGTGTTGATAGGCTCAGTATACAGAAGCCCATCAAATCAAAACTCATGTTTAAATATTATTGGACTTTTGAATGAAGCAGCTCGATTATTTAACAATATTTTAATAACGGGAGACTTTAATATGCGTGATATTGATTGGAACTTTTGGACTACACCTCACTCTGAGGACCATTATGAACATACTTTTATTGAAGCTTTACGAGACAATTTTCTATATCAACATATAGATAAACCTACAAGATTTAGGGAAAATCAGATGTGTAGAACTCTAGATTTAATTATTACAAAAGATGAAAGCAATATTGACAATATAAATATTGATGCTCCACTTGGACTAAGTGATCATGCTACCATAACATTTGACTTTTTGTACTCTTTCAATGAATATGAAACTGGTAAATCGAAATATAAATATTCTAAATGTGACTTTGAAAAATTTTCTGAAGACTTTAAAAATAGCAATTTTGATTGGGATAGTTCTTTTGAAGAAAGACATTTAAGCAAGATGTGGAAAATATTTTCTGAAAAATATAAAAAATGTGTAGAAACGTATGTACCAAAAACTTATCCTAAACCGGGTTGTCAACCTAAACCATTATGGGTGGAATCAGAAAAAATGAGGCAAAAGTGTGACGAGCATGGTCAAAAATAAACATATTTTTGGGGGTTCAGGATTTGTCTCACCACCTTCACCATATCATTTATTTTATGAAACTTAAGTGTCCAGACAAAGCATTAAGACATTGAGAATAATTTTAACTTTTAATAACTAACAAAATCAGTAATTTGAACAAATACAACTAAACATATACACATGATTTACATCAATTAAGAATACATTAAAAGCATAAACATATTTCCTATTAATGCCAGGTTGATTAAGGAACATTTGGATACCAAATTCTCTATACATTATCGCCATCAATTTGAAAAAAATCCTGTTTTAGCACTTTATGTATGGCAGATTATGAATGACCTGGTTATAAAAGTTTAAATACAGAAAAAAATTACTTAAGAATATTAACAAAAACACCTTTCCATTAAAGACGCAACTTTTGGTAACAATCAGCAAAAAAAAATATACCAATATAGGCTACACTTTTAAAGTAATCATCTTTTCAGAAAAGCATCCATTTCTGGGATTTTGTCACACTCCTGACATATTTGACACATATCATATATATCAAAAAATATATAATATGAATGCATTTATCACATGTTGGAAGAAAAGTATCAAAAACCAGAAGGCAATTCTATCGAAATTTCATGAAATTATTGAATATATAGAATATGTTCTCTTTTTTTTTTAATCAACATAAGGGTGGAATCAGATTATAAACCATCTTCATATACATGCATTCATCATAATAATGTTTACTCAACATGTAAATTATTAAAAAAAAAATCCTGTCACACAAAAAGCGTCACACTCCTGACAAATTTGACATGTTTTTTTAATAAAACTTTTGGCTGGTACAAGATATCTAAATGAAATTTGGCTGCAAGTTAGCTGGAATTGAACTTGTTGGTTTGACATTTAATTTACTTTCCTTAATATAATGGGGCAAACAATATGCCCCAATATGTTAAAATCTTCATTTTTTCTGATTCCACCCTTATGGATAACATTTGATTGTCTGAGCAATATAAAACGCAAACAAAAGGCCTGGTCAAGATACTTGGCTACTAGACGAACAGTAGATTTTGATTTTTACAAAGTTGCTAGAAACAGGGCTAACGAGAACGTTCGAAAAGCAAAAAAGGAATATGAGAAGTTAGTGGCATCAAAGGCTAAAACTGAGCCGAAACATTTTTGGACATATGTCAAAAGTAAAGTGAAATCAAAATCAGCAGTATCAAACCTTATGAAACCAAATGGGAACTTAACTACTTCCGACAAGGAAAAAGCGACTGTATTAAATGACTTTTTTACCAGTGTATTTACTGCTGAAAATCCAAATAATATACCTAATATTGAAGAGAGAAATTTTGAATCATCATTAGAACACTTTGTGATCAATCAAGACACAGTTGAAAAATATCTACTTTTATTAAATGGAAGCAAGTCTATGGGTCCAGATAATATTCATCCGTTAATAGTAAAGAGCATGGCAAATACATTTTCAAAACCTTTGACTTTGATATTTCAAAAGACCATTGACACTGGAAAAATTCCAAAAGAATGGAAAGATGCTAGAGTTACCCCACTTTTTAAGAATAAAGGTAGTAAACTGGATGCAGGAAATTACAGACCGGTCAGTCTAACTTCAATTGTTTGCAAAACTTTGGAAAAGGTTATACGGAAAGAAATAATTAATCATTTAATAACAAATAATTTGTTATCAGACTCACAGTTTGGCTTTCGCTCTGGAAGATCATGTATATTACAATTACTTGATGTCATGGAAGACTGGTCATTATATATGGATAATAATATATCCTGGGACACATTATATCTTGATTTTGCCAAAGCTTTTGATAAAGTGCCACATAAAAGATTATTAAAGAAACTGTATTCATACGGTATTCATGGATCTATATTAGAATGGATAACTGACTTTTTAACTGAACGTCGACAACAAGTTGCGGTGAAAGGGGAAAAATCTGAATGGCAAAATGTAATAAGTGGAGTGCCCCAAGGCAGTGTACTAGGACCTGTTCTTTTTATTATATTCATAAATGATTTACCAGATGTTGTGAAGTCTATAGTAAAAATTTTCGCAGACGATACAAAAATTTATGCACCTACTTCTAAATCTGATGTCTTACAGAATGATCTAGATGCACTCTACAATTGGTCCAAGTTATGGGACATGAAATTTAATGTGAACAAATGTAAACAAATCCACTATGGAAGAAATAATCCTGAAAATGTTTATACAATGAACAATATTGATATTACTAAAGATGAACAAGAAAAGGATCTTGGAATTATTTTTCAAAATGATCTTAAATTTTCGCAACATATATCAAGTAAAATAAATAAAGCCAATAGTATACTTGGGCTGATTAACAGAACTTTTAACTCTAAAGATCAATATACATTTTTAAGACTATACGTTGCGTTGGTACGACCACATGCAGTCAGGGGTACTACTTGTACAAGTGTATTTTATTTACTTGAAGAAGTAAAAATAAATATACACATATAAGTAAATTTGTACGATACTTATACAAGTGAATTTTATTTACTTGTATAGGTAAAAAAAAATATTGGCTGAGTTATGTCCCTTAGACATTCAGATTTTTTTACTTGTAGAAGTAAAAAAGTCATCCTATCTTCTTTTATTGAAATCTTTGGATTTCTTTGCTCTAATAGAATTTTAAATTATCTGCTCTTTGCAGATGTCTTTACTAATCATTTCAGTGCAATTTCATGGACAATGAAAATCCCATTTGTCTGTTATCTTCAGAACACTGCTCATTTACAAGCCCCCAAGGAGCAATTTTTGAAGGCCTTGTGCAAATACTTAAGATCTTTGCGCAATCAGTTTCTTTGTTGAACTAATGAGATGAAACATTGAACTTTAATTAAAAAATTTGAGCAAACCTGGGAAAAATCATTAAAGGCATGATTTTACATCTCAAAACTTGAGGATTTTTGTTGGATTGTAAGAAAAATTTACTTCTACAAGTAAATTTTTGAGAAAATGAAGGGGAGATTATTTAAACATTATTTATTTACTTATATATGTATATTTTTTTTTACTTCTTCAAGTAAATAAAATACATTTGTACAAGTAGAGCCCCTGACTGACATGTGGAATATGGAAATACAATATGGTATCCGCATTTAAAGAAAGATATTAATGCTGTAGAAAAAGTGCAGATGAGAGCAACTAAATTAATTCCTGATATACGACATTTAAGCTATGAAGACAGATTACCCTCCCTAACTCACAGAAGGCGAAGAGGTGATATGATACAAGCGTTCAAAATATTAAAAGGAATCGAAGATATATCTTATGAAAGATTTTTTACTGTCATCAGTACTAATACCCGTGGGCATAATTGGAAATTAGCAAAACCTAGATGTAACACTTCTTTTCGATTAAGACATTTCTCACAACGTATTATTAATGATTGGAATAACCTACCAGTTGAAGTTATTTCATCTAAAACTGTGGAAGCCTTTAAAATTAGTATAGACCGTCATTGGGAGTCAGTCATGTATCAGTTAGGAAATTGATGAGGACACAAATAGTTTTATATATAACTTTTAATTGTGTGAAATAATGCACCAAATCATGCAGGATTGATGATTGTATCAGTTTTTGAAAGTGTACCAAAATATGGTGGGCTAAAAAGGATAGGATCCTTCCATATGAGCCCCACAACGATCTTACAGGTATGTATGCATCAAAAGTTCAAGAGGCTGGGTCAGGCGGGATTAGCAATAAGGTGTATCCCGCCGTCACATAGGTCAACTAAGTCAATTTGTTTTTATTAACCCTTAGAACAATAAGAAATGTTGAGGCCGAATCGACTATGTCTGAAACAACTGTGGCCGAATCGACTAGGGCCAAACTGGTTGTGTGGCCGAAATATCTCGAAAACTTTTATGCATACCGACACCCGAACAACATTCAACAAGCTCTATTGACATAATGAGATATTCATAACCATATATGAAACTAACGCTTGTATTCTGCCATCAACCTTCTTAAGGCTGATCCTGCCATTTTGCATTATCAGTTATGATCAGACTTTTTTCTACTCATGGAATCGTGTTGTGATTCTTTTACGTGGAAGATAAAAACAGTGTTCGACAGAACGACGAAATAAAATAGATATTCATTGGTTAAAGTTTAAATTACATTGAATGGCGACCAATCAAATGGACTGTTTCGTTTTTAGCAAACAATGGACATTTAACAGAAACCCGTTGAAAATATTTAACGATTCCTACAAGAATTAATATATTCTAGCAAACATGACGTCTGGTTGTTAATTTTGGAAATATTTTTAAATTAAAACAAATAAGACGGATTGCTGATTGGTGTCTTGTGACAAATAAAAAAATAGGGGCGACCGAAAACCTCTTGGATTTTGCGGATCGTTTATGTTAATTAGATTTTTTCATCTTATGTGCTTGAAGCAAGGCAACAATGGCACAGGCAAGCCTTGAATGGGTTGTAAGTACTTATGTTCCGATTAATTATTGACGGTTTCTAATCCAGGTTAAAATGACTACTGAAGGGTCTGTGTTTATTTCTTTATCTTGAGGTCATGAACTTCTAGACCGGTCATGTGATTGATCCATGTGATTTGATTGGTTGTTTTTAGCGCACTAGATTTAAACGGAAAAGTAACATCACATTCAGCTGTTCAGCGGAGTGAGCTTTTAGATACATCTAAGCCTTGCAATGGCTACAAGTCCTTTGAGGGTAAATGTATACCAGTCATGTCATACTGTTTCTGTTTTCAGATACATTTTACAGTCATCTTTCATGCATGCAAGTTATAGAACTTTGAAATATTTCTACCAAAAAAAGGGGGAGGGTTTTATGAATGTAAATCAAAAAATACAGAATACAGTAAATCATAAAATGAGGAATATTATATGAAGTCACATACAACTATCATCAGGTTGCAATATGGTAGGTGGTGATTTCCAGGGGGCAGACTGATTCTTTACAGTTGGAAATTAAGTTTTCCTTCAATTTTTATTTTAAACTATCCTCCACTCCCCAAAGTTCGTCCACCTAACGAATATCGCGGTACCATTTCAGATACGTTTCCCGTATATTCCCGATAATTTGCAGTAATAAAGATTCAATAAAATTCTAATCTTTGGCATGAAAAAGAATCAACAGAAGACCGTAGTATAACGGAAATGGAAAAGTGAACACTTACTTGAAATCAATGCCTGTTCTACTTTCGTCCACCGGATGTACAACCTTGTTACGTCACACAGGTTCGGCTAAACACATTGCATTTCGCATTTTTTGTTCAAAGTTAATTTAAAAGGGTAAGTATTGAAAAAAATCAACAAAAATAAATAATTAACAATAAAATTTTCAACAAGTAACAATAACAAGAAAATTTGGCAAAATTGTCTATTCCATGTCCTTGCAATGCATGCAGTAAAACTTGGTATTTCTCCTCGCAGCCCTCAATTCTGTACAATATTTCAGATGTGTCCAGTGCTTGCACCTATAATTGTCACACTGCACCCATTTGGTAAGTTCAACACCAACCCCAAGTCTAATTTGATTGGGGGTAAACTGTTTACACACACAGCATAATTCGACTTCTGGAATGTCTTCATCGTCTGTATCGCTGAAGTCCATGGAATCATCAATGTATATGTGACTAGGTCCTGGTTTTGGAGACTTGTGACTAGGTCCTGGTTTATTAATTATGTTGCTAGGTCGAAGTTTAGTGTGGCTAGGTCCTGATGTAAGTGATGAAGCAGAAGTGGACGTATTCTTTTTATTTTGTTTTCCAGTTTTCTTACAACTCTGGTTGCTTGGTTTATTTTTTCCTTGGTTTTCAACGTGCTGTTTAACCTTTTCTGCTACCTCACTTTCAGTTATTGGCATACCAGAGACAATCTTTCCAAGTGTTTTTCTTTCTTTCTTGTCATTTTCGGACTTCATTTTTTTTAGTTTGTTTATTCGTTCCGCAAAGAAGTGTGGTACATCAGTATCATGGTCTTGCATATCTTCAACAACATCAGTCACAGTTACAGTCACAGCACTTTCAACAGCTTCTGTTACTTCTCTATTCATATCGACTAATATGACTTCTTGCATTTGGATCTCATCTGTTTTTGGTTCATCTGTAGTTTCTGTAGTTTCTGTAGTTTCTTTACATTCCTCATTTCTTGTAAATACCTCTGATGGTTTCAGTTGATCTTGGTTGATGACAGTCTTATCCAAGGGGTATATTCCAGTCTTTCTAAATGCTGACTGAAGGTTTTCTGGGCACAGTGCTTTCTGGTATGCTTTGCAGACTAGTTCACATATATTATATTTGGTTATTACTGAGGAGTTTTTACGTATGGTTTTGTGACATTCATTATCGTAAATACGCTGCAACGGCCCATAACATCCAACATCCAAAGGTTGTAAAATATGTGAGGTATGAGCTGGTAAGACGTGAATGATGATGTGATGTTCCTGTGCCCATTCAATTATATCAACTGCTACATGTGATTTATGTCCGTCGAGGAGAAGAAGTACGTTGTCATTGTTTCTACCAGGTATGTATTTAAGAAAATGATCTGTTAAATATTGTCTGAATATGTTGGTATTGGACCATCCTGAGTCTGATACTGCACCAACAGCACCAGGTGTTGCACCTTTCATTAATTCATTATTCAATCTTTTCCCTTCAAATACAAAATATGGAGGAACAGCAAATCCTGAGGCACTGCCACATCCAAGTATGGTGGTAGTACTAGACCTTCCAGATGTTACTGATGATGTGGTACATTCAATTCCAGATACAACATTAGGTGGTTTGTGATTCAGTGTTATACCCTTCTCATCAACATTAAATATGAGATGTGGTTTATCTTGAAGATTGTATTTTAGGACGACTTCCGTTAAGCTTGCAAAGTATTTTTCAACATTAGCAACAGAACCACATTTTGCACGAAGAATCTCCAAACTTCTAGGTTTAACAACTCTAAGTTCTGGCCATCTTTTTATGAAACCCTCAAACCATCTCAAGGTAAATTCTTCACTCCTTGGTTTTATTTTGATTGTGTGGGCAAAATCAGTAGCTAGATCTGTAACTTCTTGTCTAGTGTACCCATATCCATATGAAGCCATGGACTTCACATGTTCCACAATGCGTGCCTCCTCTTCAAGCGAAAAGACAGGTGCCCTTCCAGTGGTGACACAATCTGGACTTATTTTGCCAGTGATTCTATCAGAGCTGCTTTTCTTTGTGACATTTCATTATTCTTTACTGATATGTATGCATTTGTCAAAGCCGTGGGACTGTACAACCTGTACTTTTTATCATGTCTGAGGAAGGTAGGTTTAGCCTGAAATGTAATGAGATTTCTTTTGTTTATTGCTGTATTTTTTGTTTTAACATTGTGTATGTGTGTATATCTATTTCTTTGTATGTAAAGTGTAAATTCTCAGCTAGATTTTAAGCCCTCTATTGTAAATATTGGTCTGGAATTAACAAAGCCTTAGCTTTTTGAGCAACCATGATGCTGTGGGAAAAATCACATTCAGCAATAGAAGCCATTTTATAGCGATAATTCATCATTTTTCCAGAATTTTTCATAATCTGTGAAAAAAATTCATTAAAATTTCCATATTTGTGAGATACGATTTTTACGTATGCTTGGCCTGACATACTTTTATAGGTCACCAGTCTTGATCACTGGAATGTAAACAAATCGGCAACTCAGTTTAGAAGGGATTTCCCCTGTGTTTTACTATTAAAAAATCCATTTAAAGATAGATAGAAAAGGGAATTAGTAAAAATGGCGGTTTTGACAAAGATTTTTTTATTTTATGATTATTTACCTGTTTCAATCTCATGTTTTGGTTTCACTTTTCCACATTGTTCTTTACTATATATAGAACGCTGATCAGCTGGTAAGTGACGTCACGGGTCTTCCGCATGCGCGATAAATGAAAACAATGATGGTGGACGAACTTGCGGGGTTGAAGGATAGATGATAGTTTATCGTTTCAAAAGAATCTCTGTATAATTTACATCAGACTTAAGAGGACTTTTTTCTCAACATTAAAAGGGTTACCAATTGTACAAAAGACTTTTTTGTTCTACAAACTTGACAGTCATTGTTTACATGATTGTCGGATTGAACTGTGTCTACCAGTGTAACTCATTCTTGAAAAACACATAAAGGTTAACGTAACCAACAAAAAGAGGATACTAGCCAAAAAGTTGTCATACTCCTAAAAAACCTTCAAGGGGGCCTTCAATTACATTTCAATGTTGTTTTTTGGCTTCTTCATACATTTATAAACTAAGTTATTGTAAAATGGACTGATTTGTTTAAATTTATGGACAAAATTGCTCTTTCAAAATTTCAATTTGGGAGCCCCCATGGGGGAAATCCCCCGCAAATAGTGACAGTTGGCAGGTATGAAACTAGCTATACATATATGTCCATGCAAGTCCTTAAAGGACTAGTCAAGGATCTTTGAAGACTTTAGGGTTGCTAATGTAGGCAGTTATTGGCAATATTGAATGAATTGACTGATGTGATGCTAAGATATGAAGATAAGAACAGAGGTCTGGTAATATGGTTCACAACTTCACTTTAATTATTTTCAGGGCACACCCCTGATCAACAAAAGTTGGGTGCCTCTATTTTTTAAACCACTGCACAAATGAACTTGTAACGACTTTTTCACGTCACAATCATTTATATCCTTGAAAATACGTTTAAATATCTATTTGGTCTCAATTTCTTTAATATTGGATAGTAGGAACTGCATCTATACTTAATGTGACGATTCTAATGACTGTAGACTGTAGATCACGTTTAGTTTCAATTTTTAAAAGAAATGAAATGAAAACAGGAAGTGACAATTGAATAATAATTTCAGAATAAAACCGGATTCATCTATGAACTTTTACGCATGCGCAATACATAGAACAGGAAGCACCTGTTTGCAAGTGAAAATAATTACGTTTTGAATAAAGTTCATTCTTTTTAATCAAAGTTGTCGAAAGTTTTTGATGAATATTTACATAAAGTATGACGAAAATACGTTAAAATGACAAAATTACGACAAGCAAACTGTAAATTATGATCGTAAGGGAAATATTGAAATTAAAATAAATTTGAAATGTCCGGGAAGATTATCAATTTTGTTCAAATGACGAAAATACGACATAATTGTGAGAAATTATTAAAATGAAATGCTGACTGACTGATTTAAACTTATTATGATGGTCATTTATGAGGTTTTATAATAATAATTAAGGGATTGGTGACCCATCTGATTGGCGATAGGCGGATTACTTGTCATCACAGCTTTAAACACCTTTGGTAAATGTTAATTACCTGAGGGTCATAAACTTGTCAGAAACATAAAGATAGGTAGAATTCTAGTATTTTGATGTGTAAATATTTTTACACTTTCCAAATTTAAGTGACGAAATTAAAATGAAATTTTTTCGTCATTTGAAAACCTTTTCGTAAAATACGAAAGTGACGAGCGCTAGCAAAATCACTGCTTAAAATCATTTAATCCTGATGTCCTGAATTTAATGAAATTTAAATCCTGACAATCCGAAATCCCAAGTATAAAAGCACTGGATCTGACCTCCAGTAAAAGGTACTACCCCCTCTTTGATGAACAGGGTTCTCATTTAAGTAATTAGGAAGGACTTAATTTTTAGCCATGGGGTCCAGAAATTTAATTCTTATAAATATAGAAATTATTATTAGTCTTTATGCCAAAGAAGAGCAAGGCAATCACGTAATTTATTTTATAGTTTGCTAAAAAAATGTTGCTACATGTATGTTTGCAAAATTTACCATTTTGATACATCTCTCTTAGGACCAGTCTGCACAGAAAACTTTTTCATCTACTTGTCTGGAAACTAAATATCAAAATTTTTCCCTTTAAGTATAAGACTATATATATGCATTAGCAAAGACTATTAAAGTACGCTTACTAAGTACATGTATTTACTTTTTGTGTTCTCTGCAACATTTATGCTACAAAAAGAGACATAGCTATGCTATTCAGCCTGTTATTGTTAACATGATTCAGAATAATAATTTTACAAAAACTCGCAACCTGCATATACATGTATGATTGATACATGTAAAAAAAATGTACCAAAACTATAGAGTTTAGGTTGGAAACTCTCAAAGATTATATTTTCTGACTTTTATCATTCTTGTAAATTTTATGTTTCAGACTTTGTTTGACAATATGAATTCTAAAGCTGATAAAAAGAAAATGGTTGAATCTGAGAACATGGATGAAGTTCATTTGCCTGGTGGTGGAGATGCAGGCTCTAAAGCATCAAAGAAAAGATTGTCTGTTGAAAGAATTTACCAGAAAAAATCCCAGCTGGAGCATATATTACTTAGACCTGATTCATACATTGGTTCAGTGGAAACTTTAACACAGGTTTGTCTTTTTAATGATCAGGCAAACAAAAATATCTGTCTGATTCCTGTTTCCCTGACCGACCCTGACTCAAAACCCCAGACCCTAGATTTTTTTATTCAAATCCGGGGGAAAAAAAATTTCCGGTTCGGAAAAGTCGTTTCCAGTCTGATCCAGATCTGTATCTTACTATGCCCAAACAATCAAATGACTGCTCCCAGCACAAATGTGCTACAATTAAGGTTTCAAAAATGTCTGCAGAGAGGATAATTCAATTAAAGCTTCTTTAAAGAGAATAAATCATTTTTGGGTTCAGGACCCTAACCGAACATGACATTAAACCTACTGCAAATCTGACAGGGAGTGCAAAAAAAAATCCTGACCTACCGACCCTGATTTTTTTGCCTTTGCAGCAGAAAACAGACATCTATTTTTTTTTGGGCCTCATGGGTATGTCTCCTCAGGAAGAAGAACATTAGGATACAAGATAACATATGAACTGTGTCGGATACCAAAAGAACCTTTTATATGCAAGAATAAAATTGAGAATGGAAATGGGGAATGTGTCAAAGAGACAACAACCCGACCAAATAAAAAAACAACAGCAGAAGGTCACCAACAGGTCTTCAATGTAGGGAGAAATTCCCACACCCGGAGGCGTCCTTCAGCTGGCCCCTAAACAAATATATACTAGTTCAGTGATAATGAACGCCATACTTATTTCCAAATTGTACAAAGAAGTTTGATTTGAACAAGCAACAAATGACCAGTGCTTTATTTTCATCAGGGGAAATAACTAAACTTATATGAAAAAATTGTCAGAATGTTTTAATAATATTTAAAACAGATTGGATTACAAATATGTGTTTCAAAAGTGCTTCAATTTTTGTTTGGCATGCAATGAATGATTTCAATGAAATAAATGGTTTTTGAAAAACAAATATTTTTTATAAGGGCTTAAAATGACAAATTGAAAAGAGAGCAACATCTGAATATAACTTCATAATTTTAAATTTTGATCAATTTTATTACAGGCAATGTGGGTTTATGATGACGAAGCAGGTCATATGGTGAACAGAGAGATCACATTTGTACCAGGACTTTACAAAATATTTGATGAAATTTTAGGTAAATTGAGCTTTAGGATTGGTCTGTCTGTCCCGTTTCAGTTTAAAGTTTTTGATGAAGCTGAAGTCCAATTAACTTAAAACTTAGTACACTTGTTGCTTATAATTTGATCTTTCTAATTTTAAAGCCAAATTAGACTTTTGACCCCAATTTCATGGGCCACTGAACATAGAAAATGAAAGTGGGAGTTTTAGGTGAAAGTTTTTGGTCAAGGTATTTTTGAGGAAGTTGAAGTCCAATCAACTTGAAACTTAGTACATATGTTCCATATGGTATGATCTTTCTAATTTTAATACCAAAATATTTTTTACCCAATTTTACGGTCCATTGAAGATGGAAAATGATAGTGCAAGTTGGGCATTCATATACAGATATACTTTGGGCATATTCTTGTTTTACTTCTCTTTATGTAATTATAATAAAAACATAGATGATAAATGATTGCCAATGAGTAAACTCTCCACCAAATTACGTAGAAGTTCACCTCGATATGTCACACATAACTGAATTTTAAAGTTATATCCTATAGCCCTTAAAACATTAATTTAAGGAATTTTAATACTTTATCATGTTGTTTTTATTCTTCAGTCAATGCTTCTGATAACAAACAGAGAGATCCTACAATGAACTGTATAAAAATTGAAATTGATTCGTAAGTATTAATTCCTAGATAAATATACAGGCCTACTAAATCTACAGGCCTGGAGCTCAATTTTATGATTTTTTTTTCGTTGGATTCTGTTGGCCTGTAGATATGATTTTTACAGGCCCAACAGTTATTTTACAAGCCTAGGCTGCCACTCAGCGTGAAGACTGAATTGAACCTCAAAAAGTGTTCTAAGACACAAAAATGTTGAAGGCTTGGTGCAAAATTTGGGATAACAATGACATCATTTACCCATGATAATACTATTATCTTCATTCCAAACTTATTGGTGCCAAGGACAACAACAATGAATGGCTCTATAACTTGAAAAAAAACAGTAAAATTTCAGATTTATATTTCACATGTTTATCAAAATTATTAAAATTTCCAAATTTTTAAACAACTATATTTGATTAAAAGAAAATCTACTCTAATCAGAAGAGCAGAAGAGCCTCTTATTGAGACATTGTATGTCCCTATTCCATTGTATCCAGATATACTTGACTTTGCTGTCAACAGGTATCTTAATGAGTATATCAATATGAAGATGTGGTATAATTGCCAATGAGATAACTCTTCACCAAAGACCAAATGAAGTAGAAGTTAACAACTATAGGTCACCTGATTGAGCAATTCCCATAGCTAGCTGTAAAATGCCTCAAAATGACAATGTAAAACAAATTATTTACTATTTATCATGTTTATGTATTAAACAATAAAATAATAACAAATATGATAAACAGAAAACAAATGACAAACATACACACACAGAATGTGGGGGAGTTATGCATGTAACATGGGACAAACACACACAGAATGTGGGGGAGTTATACATGCATGTAACATGGAACATACATTTTGTTGTACACACATAGAATGTGGTGGAGTTATACATGTAACATGGGACAAACACACACAGAATGTGGGGGAGTTATGCATGTAACATGGGACACACACACATAATGTGGTGGAGTTATGCATGTAACATGGGACACACACACATAATGTGGTGGAGTTATGCATGTAACATGGGACACTGTTGTTACAGAACAATATATCAACAGACTATAAAAATCAGTTGAAAAGGCTATACTTGTCAGATCAAGAGACCAAATGACACAGTTAAACATATCAGTGATCAACTGCGTGTGCATATTATGGTTGAACTTTAACTGACTTTGCTCACAATATTGAATGCTAAAAATAGCTAATATTGATTTTCGTTCACTGCATGAAATTTTTATATGGCGGGAAATATCGTAACATTAAACACAGGTGACCTTATTAAATAACCGTGGGAAAATCTATTCATGATTAAATTTGATGTTAAATGATTGACAGTATTGTCCGTACTGAGGCTCTTGATTGAGATGCATTAACAATTGATTTTCCAGAATATCAATTTAATCCTTCTACATTTTTTCTCTGTAAACTAGTTTTTAGAGAATAAAGTATCTATCTATCTACATTTAATCAAAATAAACTCTAGTCTTTTTTTAACTATTATATGTAAAATATTATCACTCCCGAATTGTTTTACTTGCGAGAAATGATTGACAGTTGTGAAAAGACATAGAGGTTCTAACGGGGAACTTGGTATCAAAAGGAAAATTACAGTTTATTCATAATGCCTACATTCAATTTATTAACATATTTTACAAAATTGTGTTTCTATAAATAACATAAATAAACAAGACGTTTATACGGGGAAATATTAAAACCATCAACGGAAACTCGTAAAATTACGGGATTGATGTCTCAAAATTTTTATTTAGAATTCTTCGATTGTAAACGGTCCTGGTTGTTAAAATTTTAATAAATTTTAAATAAAGTGAAATATTTACAATTTACAAATAAAAATAGTTTATTGGCACTAACACTATTAAAATAATTGGCAACACATTTTTTACAATCATTGTTAAAAATCGTTTTTATTTTATTTTCAAGTTATAAAAAAAACTTGATCCCTTATTCATGATATTTATTTTAAAATTATATTTTATTTTTTTTCTCCTCAAATATACAAAACAATAGTTTACATTAATATCTATCCTCCTTAAATACTAACATATCTGTACAGGTAAAATCAAATTTTAATTAAGCTGGTACAGATTGATTTACGACCTTCCACCTGGATATTGCACAGCAGGTGTTTATTACACTGGGACAACTGTCCGTCTAGTCTGACATCTAGACGGATTAAGGCATTCATAAAATTAAGTCCCTACACGTACTGTACACACATAGAATGTGGTGGAGTTATACATGTAACATGGGACAAACACACACAGAATGTGGGGGAGTTATGCATGTAACATGGGACACACACACATAATGTGGTGCAGTTATGCATGTAACATGGGACACACACACATAATGTGGTGGAGTTATGCATGTAACATGGGACACTGTTGTTACAGAACAATATATCAACAGACTATAAAAATCAGTTGAAAAGGCTATACTTGTCAGATCAATACAAAGCACAAAAAACAACTTAAAGAAGCGCAAAGGCGTTAAGTATCTCTCCATAGTTATGAAAATGTTGTTATCAATTTTCATATCAAACATCTAACAAACAATATATTTTTCTTTTTTTAGGGAAAACAATAAAATAAAAATCTGGAATAATGGAAAAGGGATTCCTGTTGTTGAACACAAAACAGAAAAGATGTTTGTACCCACTATGATCTTTGGTCATCTACTTACCTCCAGTAACTATGATGACACAGAGAAAAAAGTTACAGGTAAGATCTGGTCAATACAAAGGTTGGGGGTCCAGTTTTATTTGGTGAATTACTCTAAAATTAAATGACCAATGATCATAATATCCTTCAAATTTACAACTTGGTTATATATTGTATGTTATGAACATGAAGACATCATAGTTTTATTTTACTTTAATTATTTTTTATTGTGCTATCTTAATCTTTAGGCCAAAAAATAATTTACATGCTGGTCTTCCATCTCTGTTCTTCCCTCAGTATGTCTTTCTGTCTTATATATGCTCACTAGTCATGCTAGTGATGAAAATAGGCAACATCTAAATGTGATGTTTTATTGATTTTAATCACTGGCTTAAAACTTACAATATTTCTTTTGTTTTGATAGGTGGTCGTAATGGATATGGTGCTAAGCTGTGTAATATCTTCAGTACAAAGTTCATTGTAGAAACATCATCAAAGGACTACCACAAAGCATTTAAACAGGTAGGTGTTTTACTTAATTGAGCACTTTTTCAATACACCACACAATGTTTATACTGAAGGATGCCAGGTTTTGAGTACTAGCATTATAAATTATACATTATTAAATCCTGGAATTTAAGTTTTCATAGAAGAAAAAATTATCATTTTATTTTAAATTCATTTTATTTTATTTGATTTTTTAGACGTGGATAGACAACATGGGGAAAACAAAAGAACCTACTATTACAGATTCCAAAAATGAAGATTTTACAAGTGTGACTTTCTACCCTGACTTGCAAAAATTCAAGATGTCATCGTTAGATAAGGATACGGTTGATTTATTCACAAGGAGAGCCTATGATATTGCAGCAGCTTCAAAAGGAGTGAAAGTGTTCCTGAATGGCAAAAAATTACCTGTAAGTATCCCTCCAAGAACTCTCTGACAGTGTTACAATGACCAATGTATTAAGTCTTCTGGCGACTGATACTATTTAAGTATGGGTCAAATGGCATCTGGTTTAGAAATTTTATATTCATAAATTTCTGGCTATTGTAACATTTCAGTTTATATTTTATTTTATTTTTTTCTAAACATGTATTTTATTCAAATTTTCTTGTGTGCAACAGTTTAATTTCTGTAGATTTTAGCTTAAATATACTTAATCAGAGATCCACTTGAGAAATTGTGTTTCATTACTGACATGCTTTTATATACTTTTGATTTGTTTTTCACGGATGATCATTTTTGAAAAAGCTTGTATATATACAAGTTTTATACTTTGGGGATCCTCTGTACTGAAAAAAAACCAAAGTTGTTTATATTGATTAATGAAGAATTTATATTCACAGCTGAAATAGCTACAAACCAATCAAATGTTTTATTTTAGGTTATAAACAATTGTCTTTTTGTAGGTTAAGAACTTTAAAGATTATGTGGACTTGTATATCAAAGACAAAGTGGATGATAACAATATGCCACTTAAAATATGTCATGAAATTCCTAATGATCGATGGGAAATAGCAGTAACACTCAGTGAAAAAGGCTTTCAGCAAGTCAGCTTTGTTAACAGTATTGCCACAACAAAGGTATGTATCTGGTTAAAATCATTATTATTTAATTATTTACATTTCCTAAATTTTCGCATTGTTAATGTGGCATTGCAATTTGTCCTGGATAAAATAAACAAATGAAAGATACAAGAACATAAAAAAAAAAAATGTTTTGAAATTTTTAATCTTTTTGCCAGAGAGTTTTGGCATATAATTTTATAATTTAGCATTTTTTCCCATTTCTGTTTGAGATGTTTAATTTTAATTATTGGTCTTTGTTACCTAGATGGAAGTTGAAAAAAGGTTAACATTTTCTGGCAATCTTTAACTACATACATTATATCACTGTAAATTTTAATCCTGAACTGCATACAGTTTATTAATAGGTTTAAGAATATTAGTTTTTAGTTATTGTAAAATCTTCTAGTCTCATTCAAATGGGTTCATGGAGTAGTTGAATAATATGTCGTATAAGATTACTAATATGAAATGAACATATTATCGGTGACCTTCTGCTGTTGTCTCTTTGACACATTCCCCATTTCCATTCTCAATTTAAATTTTCTATGAGTGCTATTGGTTTTTATTAGGGAGGAAGACATGTTGATTATGTAGCTGACCATGTTGTTACTAAGCTGATAGAAATTGTCAAGAAAAAGAACAAAGGTGGTGTCGCCATTAAACCTTTCCAGGTAGGTAACATAGGAAATGAGAAATTTCAAAAGTGTGCGGTCCAAAATAAATTGTGATTTAACAATATATGAAAAACAAATTTGACTGACATGAACCAACGGCAACCGCTGATGTACAAACTCCTGAATTGAGTAGCATGTAAAGATTGTTGTGGGGTTAAACATTTTTGTGAGCACTAAGCCCTCCCCTTACCTGAGACAGAGGTGTAATAGCACAAAATAAGAACAAACTATAAGAATCAGTTGAAAAGGCTCAACTTGTTATATCGAAACTTAAGAAAGAAAAAAAACCACACAGACTCGTGTGGTAGGGTATGTATTCATCCTTCATTCTTAACAACAAAAATGACACTAAGTACAGATCTAGTAGTATTTGCAGGTGCTGACAGCTAGTTCAAAGCCATTAACAACTAATGAAATATTGTGTATCTAAGACTAAATTATCAATCAATACACTGATGACCAATGAGACAACTGTCCATCAAAGGTCAAGTTAAGTGGATGTTAGCAACTATATGCAAGCAAACTTCCATTATGGTGTTAACTTTTTAGAATGTATAAATCTGCTAAGTTTAATGTTTTGACACAAATTTCGCACACAGTTTGCTGTTAAGGTTTTAAGGGTTTGTTTAGGAAATACTAATCTTCAGTTTTTATTGTATCTTCAATTTGTATTTATAGTGATTTTTGACAAAAAACTAAAGTATAGATGGATATGTTTTTAATGTATTTGATCGTATACAAATACCCAAACTGCATGTTGTTTTTTTTAACTTTCAGGTTAAAAATCACTTGTGGATATTTGTAAACTGTTTGATAGAAAATCCAACATTTGACTCACAGACAAAGGAAAATATGACTTTACAAGCCAAAAGTTTTGGATCAAGGTGCACATTAAATGAGAAATTCATTACACAGGTATGAGTGTGCATATATTTACTTAATATGCGTCAAGTGCAATTTTGTAGGTATATATTCTTTTCGGAATTTCTTCCTCAGAAGGGAAAATATAAACATAATGGGACTTCAGTTGAATTATTAGTGGTCTGTGCTCAATTAGTTTCTCTGTTCAATCAATGATAGAAATCATTGAACAAACAAAAAATTATGAGCTAACTAGAAAAAAAATTTCAGGTATGTTTTTACAACTCAAAACTTAGTAAAAAAACAACTTACAAGTACAAGTATTTTTTTGAGAAAATTAAGGGGAGATTATTCAAACCGTAGAAAAAATAAACATTACAAAGTTTACTTATATAAGTATAATTTAATAACGTCTTAAAGTAAATAAAGTTAACTTTACAAGAAGAACCCTTGACTTAATGTACTATGAAAGTTGAGTATAGGGATATAAATCCATGGTTTGCAGTGCTTTTTTTGTAAATTTTCTTCCATATCAGATTGGCTGTCAGATTCGAGAAGAACTCATTTCCTAATTTGTGACCAACAGTAAATAACAAAATTTAACATTTATAGTATTATACAATTTTTTATTTTTTTTTAAGAATTAGCTTAATCACTGTGCATTAATTTACGGTAATAAAATCTATTTTTGTAGGTTAGCAAGTGTGGTATTGTTGAAAGTATTCTAAGCTGGATGAAGTTCAAGGCTCAATCTCAATTAAACAAGAAATGCCATAGTTCAAAACATTCTAAATTAAAAGGCATACCAAAACTAGATGATGCTAATGATGCAGGAACGAAAAATTCAAAGGACTGTACTCTTATTCTGACTGAAGGAGATTCAGCCAAGACGTTAGCTGTGGCAGGTCTGGGTGTAGTGGGGCGTGACAAGTATGGTGTGTTTCCACTGAGGGGTAAACTCCTCAATGTCAGGGAAGCTACTCACAAACAGGTATGATATCTTTTCATCTAATATTTAATGCCACCAAAGTAGTTCATTTAAATGACAGACTTGATAATTGGTATTTGCTGTTTATCTGCTATAAATATGAAAATAAGAAGATGTGTTGATTTTTTGAATGAGTCAAATGACATAAAAGTTAACAACTATAGGTAACCGTAAAGCCTTTGATAAATGGCACAGATATGACAAATGTTTAACACTTCAAACAAGAAAACTTGCACACCATGTGCCCCCTTAGATTCCAGCGATACTTTTCATATCACTATTGTGCTGAGAAACAAAATTATCAGTCAGCAAGACCAAAGGAAAATTTGGTATAATAGTGATAATATTTATATTTGTAGATTATGGACAATGCCGAGATCAACAATGTAATCAAGATCATGGGACTTCAGTTCAAAGAGAAATATGACAGTCCTGAGAAGTTAAAGACACTACGATATGGCAAGATCATGATAATGACAGATCAGGATCAGGATGGTTCACATATCAAAGGCCTTTTAATTAACTTTGTTCACCATTTCTGGCCAAATCTCTTGAAGAATAATGTTGTGGAGGAGTTTATTACTCCAATCGTCAAGGTATGAATTTTACTAAGGGCTTTTTCAGAAAAAAATGTAGGGGGGGGGGGGGGGGGGGGGGGGGGGGAGGCACATTGTATTAATAATACATGGGTGATGGGTATCATAGCAATTTTTTACACTATAATGCACGATTATTCTCAATTACAATTGTCTGGGTGGCGGGTGCTGACAAAAACTGCATTCCAACCCCCCATACATTTTTTTCTGGAATAGCCCTAATTAATATTTAAAAGTCTGAAAGGCTTCTGTGCATTTCCTGGTTAAATTAAAATCAGATCTGACAGTTTTGTCCCTTGCTACAATAAGGTTAAAATTTTGGTGAAAGGCAGTTTGATTAAAAGTTGGATAGATCTACGAACTACTTGTGTGTATTTTGTCTTTGTCTTTATTAACAGTTCTTATAAAATATTTAACTTACTAGATGCCATGGTATGATTTATGACATTGTCTATTGTAGATTCACTAATGTTGTTGGATACCAATTTTCGTGGGTATGGGGAACCATGAATTTAAATTTCATCATATTACAAATTTTGTAAGGGAATGTATGCAGACTATGTCAAAACCACGAAATTAAACATCCACAAACATTCAAGTGTTTCCTTAATCCACGAAAATTGGTTGATCAGATAAAACCAAACAACTATAAGAATAAGAAGAACTAAAAGTTATTACACCTGTATTGTTTATATTGTAGGTGACGAAAGGAAAAGAGGAGAAATCTTTTTACAGTTTACCAGAGTTTGAAGAATGGAAGAGAGATACAGATAATTGGCACACGTACAAAGTCAAATACTACAAAGGTTTTTAATCTCTTAAACTTATAAATTAATGCTTATTTTTATGCCCCACCTACAATATTACATGTGTGGCATCCATGTACTATAGACACATTCTTGTTTTATTTATTATAAGAATATAAACATGTTTTTCAGTCTCTTAAGGTAGCACAATACAAAGATTTTATAACTCCAACTCCCAAGTTTTAAAATGCTGTAACTTTCTTAATAATGCTTGAAAATTTATAAAAGTGGTAGTTTTGGAGAGCTAACAGATTACTCTTCCAAATTAATGCAATGTTAGTATTATGCAACAATTATGTAACCAATTATAATGTTAACTGTGTCTAAAATATTTTTCACCAAATTTCCACTTTCAAATGAAATTAGCTTCTGCATAGGTATCCCTAGAGGGTTGATTTTATTATATGTTGTTCCTATGGCCATTATCTACAAAAGGGTGTCTCAGATTTCAGATAGAATGTATAGAACAAATTTTACACCTAATTAAACATTATCTTCTTTTATGTGGTTAGGATGTTTATACTAATTAGAGATTTATGAGAGAATGGAACACCATAGAGACAATGTGAGACACCCTTTTGAAGCCCATGATGTGTTGATTAAGATTTCGTTAAAATTTTCTGTATAGTTAAAGAGATGAAAGAGCTAAATTCATTTGAGTGAACTTACCCAGATGTTGCCGCTAATTACATAATAATTGATTACATAATGATTGCATACTAAAAATATTGCATTCATTTAAAAGATTAATCTTTTATCTATCTATATATACCTATTTTATTATGTTCTATGCATTCATAAGAAAGTTACAGCATTTCAAAGGTTAGTGATTGGAAGTAAAAAAATCTTTGTATTGTGCTACCATAACAGCATACTCACCCCATTTGGAGCCTTAGAGCTTGTATCCCAAACCAGTCTCAAAAAATTGATAATTAATGGGTTTTTTGTAGAAGACAATTCTTATCGCTTGTTACAAACTTGTAATCAATTAATTAATGACTGTTCCATAAAAGCATTCATGGGTTAGGGTTGGGTGTTAATTGCTCTTTTGTAAAGTGAAAACGAATTGAGAAATTTTCTAGAAATTACCTATATAGGTGGTTAGACCTTTGATTCAAAGTCTGGTCCCTGGATATGTTTTAATGGATCAGCCCTAACCTTTGTTTTAAACAAGTATCTTACTACTTCTGGGCTTGGGAACCAGAATAGATAAAGAAGAAAGTCTGGTTCCTGTATATGTTGTATGTTTTAATGGATCAGCTCTTACATCAGTTTTAAACAAGTATCGTTCTACTTATAGGTTTGGGAACCAGCACAGCTAAGGAAGCAAAAGAATACTTCTCTGACATGGACAAACATAAGATTCCATTTAAATACCAGGGCACAGAAGATGATGCCTCTATTACATTGGTAAGCAATCAAAATTGTGTATAACTTCAGTATACAAAGTCATTTAGTTTATTACAGTCGATTTTATTGAGTGTGTTGTCGAGGATAAATAGAAACCATCACATTATGTGGGATTCATACATGTACCTATACACGTTAGTGCTCGATATGTAACGTCATGGCTGCTATGTGTTAACGTCATTGTTATTCCAGCATGAAATCATCCATTTCTCAATTCATAACACAACTCAAACTACAATTATACTATTACGAGAGTGTAGGGAAAAGTAGAATCCTTGGTTAACTTGCTTGTTAGCTGATCCGTGAACTCATTATTAGGTAAGGTAAACTACCCTCCTTTAAGAGTAGACTAGTCCAACAGATAACCAATCCATTTGTCTGTAAGACTAGACTACTTCGAAAGGAGGTAGTATATCTTACCTAATAATGACTTCGAGGTTCAGCTTACAAGGATTCTATCTTTCCCTACACACTTAACGCAATACGCTGCAAATGACTACACTATTTGCATATTCATTGAAAATTGATTTAGAGCTTGCCTGTTCAATTATTCTGATTAACCAATTATGATTTTCCAGCTAATTCCCAAGTATAAAAATTAACATGTATATGTTATTTGTTCTATTTCAGGCTTTCAGTAAGAAGAAAATTGAAGAAAGAAAAGAATGGTTAACAAACTTTATGGTTGAAAGAAAAAGAAGATTAGAAATGGGTCTACCAGAGGTAATACTTGTAACCAGCTTAGATATAGATGGTATTTTAATAGTTAAACTTTTCTATTTTTCAGTAAGAATATTTCAAATTCGAAGGTGTTGCCTATTGCTTAATTGAAGGATTAGCAATTCCATAGTAGTTATGATTAGAAATTAGAATGGTGTCCATGGAAAAACCAGGCAGTGGATGGCACATGACATATTTTGTTTTCCAAATTTTTTCATCTATTTCATACCACAAATTCATTTTTTCTCAAAGTAAAATTTTGTTTTTTATTAACTGCAACAAATAAAGAGAAACAAGAATACATAGAAAGCACTGAAAATTCATTGAAAAATTGAGATGACTTAATTTTGTACAAAATTTTGTTGCATTGTTAGTGAACTTTAAAATCATTTTCTGAGCCAGCCACTGTTGATTCAAAAATATCTTTGACATATATATCCTTTGTATGATATAAACATTGCATTGGAACCAAAAATTCAGTGGATTAAAAATAATGTTGTGCCAACCATATCATAGGAATTGCTTGATATTTACTTGGACAGCCTCTTAAAAAGACTTGAAGGTCTCTACATCCACTGCAGCACACACATGACACATATTACAACATATAATCCAAGTGATACATGCAATAATGACAAATAAGAATACCTTTGAGTCATAGTAATGCAGCTTACATGGTAAATTTGAATTTCGCTGCACAAAAAAAATAATAATATTTGCTTGCCTCTGTTTTCATTTGAAAAATCCATATAAACAAATAACTTTTGTGGTGTGAACTTGGTACAAATTAAAACTGCAAAGAGTCAACAGACATCAAATGAACCATAAATTCTAAAAAGTCATCTGGAATTGTTTCTGATGCCATTCTTTTGTTTACCTGTTCCAGGAATATTTAACTGTTATTGACTAATGGTAATCATTAAGCTTACAATATGTAGTATAGAGTAAAAGAAAGATACTATTGATTTAATTATCCAACAAACAATCAAACATGCCTTCATTATACCTTGTTTGTACTTGTCAGGGTTTGACACTAAAACTAGTCCGTGAGCCCAAGGCTATTAAAAACTGGAGAGTGCTAGTAAAAAATTGGTTAAAAAAAACTAGGAATTTGACAAAATTTAATTGTCAACAAATCCAAGAATTTATACTGTCTTTTGTACAGTTTTATATTCACGTATATTTTGATTTTCAGAAATTTCTAACATGAAAGGTACATTTTGTGGAGGAGAAAGAAACCGAAACAATGATGGTACATAAAACATTGAAAACCATGTGTGTTATGTATACAAATGCCTTGATGATTCTAGTTAATTGATAAAATTGCTAGTAAAAAAAAATATTGCTAGCCCTGCTTGTACATACTCAGACAGATAAGCTGTAGGAATATGTTTTTCATTCAGCTGTAAATATATATTTTTTTTCCTTTCAGGTGTACTTGTATGGTAAAGAAACCAAACATATCTCCTACAACGAGTTCATCAACAGAGAACTGGTCCTTTTTAGCAATATGGATAACGAACGTTCCATTCCTTCACTCGTAGATGGTCTGAAACCAGGTCAGAGAAAGGTCATCTTCACATGTATCAAAAGAAATCTCATCAGGGAATTGAAAGTCGCACAGCTGGCAGGTTCTGTAGCTGAACAATCTTCCTACCATCACGGTGAAGTAAGCAATAACTAATATCTTAACTAGTTTTATTTTCAATTTTTAGGGGAAAACTCTTTAAAACATAAAACTTTTGACGAAATGATCTGTTTCTCAACACTGAAAAAAGTACCAGTAAACAAGTATTGTTACTCATCGTCCAAGTCTTTTTTATAGCATATGTCACAAGTTAGTTCTGATCGGTCAATACTAAAATCTCTACCGGTTTCAATGAGCAAGCAATGACTACCACAGCTTAATTTACATGAACTGTATGTTAAATCAGTCAGAAATACTATAGAATAATTCTCAAAACCTAATTCAGATGTTTATACTGTACTGTGGATTCATTTATTTTTGTGGGTATCAATTTTCTTGGATTGCTAAAAAAAAACTTGCATATTTGTGACTATTTGATTTTGTGATTTTGCCAATCTCTGTATACAAAGCCTATTGATAATATTTTATTCGTTGAACATTTGAATTTGTGGATCAACTGTACCCACAAAATCCATGAAAATTGGTATCCATCGTATAATAATGAATCCACAGTATTTGCCTTTTCAGACACATTGTTATCTCTCCTGTCGAAAGTGTTCTGGTTTAATCACAAAATATTTGTTCTAATTTTAGCAATCTCTCATGTCCACCATCATCAACTTGGCGCAGACTTTTGTTGGCTCGAATAATTTGAATCTCTTGTTGCCCATTGGTCAGTTTGGTACCAGATTACATGGTGGAAAGGATGCTGCCAGTCCCCGTTATATTTTTACTGCATTAAGGTATTTATCGTGTAATAAATGTACAGCATTAAAGACAGATTGATGTGAGATGATGTTATCTCTATATACATGATATAAACTAATGTCAGGAATTAAGTTTTAAAAACGAAATATTCAAACAATATTTAAGCTGTTCATTGGTGATTTCAGACATATATACTTTCAGGTCCTGAATTTATTTTATTTTTGATAGAAAAAAATTCCAACATTTAAAAAAAATCAAATTTATCAAAAAGTCTAAAATGTTATCCTTTTGTGGTTGAGATATTGTACATTTTTTAGAATCATATGCATTTGGTGAACTCTGAAATTGTTTCATGTAACATTGTTATACCTTATTCTTGTAATTTTCAGTAATAAATACTGTTTGAACTAAGATAATGTGTCATTGAGTATATTTTTATTTGCTGTACAGTTTATGCTTGGAAGGTTAAAATTTTAAAACTGGTCACGATTCAAAATAGTTTTCTTCAATTTCATTTTGAACTTCAATTCAAAAATTTATCGTTTCAGCCAAATGACTCGTCTTATCTTCCATCCAAACGATGATGCTCTCTTAGAAAGCAATTTTGACGATAATCAGAAAATTGAACCAGTATGGTATTGTCCTGTTGTTCCCACTGTCCTAATTAATGGAGCAGAAGGTATTGGAACAGGATGGAGCACCAAGATACCTAATTATGATGTTCGTGAGGTTGTGGCCAACTGTAAGAGACTGCTGTACGATGAAGATCCTATACCAATGGTTTGTTTCATTCTTTTATTTGAACACAAAAATAATTTGTATTGTCATTGTCTGCTGCCTAAGGACTGTTCAATTAAAACATACATTGTAACCAGGGAAGGCACTTTGAAAACAGAGTAACCACCCATAGAAGGGATTTAGTCCTGCATCATTATTAACCAGTTCAACTCAGTATTTGGCATCCACCTAAAGTGGCAAATTTATGTTGCCTTCCCTGGGTCCCATATATTTTTTTATGAACAGCCCTAAGGAAAACCATATAATACTTTGTCAGATTATATTTCATTATCACATATTTTGTACTGATATGTACGTTTTTGCATGGCCAATAATAGCCGGAAGTCAAGGTTGGTTATCAGTGCTCGGGGCCGATATCGATATCAGCCCTCGAAATCCATATCAAGCCCCCGAGTTTAACTTCCGGTGACCTGTCAATCAAAGGCTACTTGTAAACAAGTTAAACACAATGAAAAGAAATTTAAAAAGTTACAAATGTGCTGTAGAAGATAAAATTGAGAATGGAAATGGGGAATGTGTCAAAGAGACAACAACCCGACCAAATAAAAAAACAACAGCAGAAGGTCACCAACAGGTCTTCAATGTAGCGAGAAATTCACGCACCCGGAGGCGTCCTTCAGCTGGCCCCTAAACAAATATATACTAATTCAGTGATAATGAACGCCATTCTAATTTCCAAATTGTACACAAAATAATACAAGACTACCAAAGGCCAGAGGCTCCTGACTTGGGACAGGCGCAAAAATGCGGCGGGGTTAAACATGTTTGTGAGATCTCAAGCCTCCCCCTTTACCTCTAACCAATGTAGAAAAGTAAACGCATAACAATACATAAGAATTTGTAATGTAACACTTTAAAGTCGTTTAATATTTGCAATTCTTAGAATTAATATATTTATTGTTAATTTATTTCTGAAACTTTTCACAAAACGTTGTTAACCAACTGTGATACGAACTTTTTTTAACTCAACGGCACAGTGATACATTTATTTATTGTTTTCGTTAAATATCTTTTTGATTTTTGATGAAATATCAAACATAATTTGGTGTAAGCTATTTGTTTTCTCCTGCTTGAAAATATGTGATAAATATATTATAACATGTCATTTTCCATATGGCCCATGGTATCAGCCCACGACCCATATCAAGCCCTCTGGCTTGATATGGGAGTCTTGGGCTGATACCAGGGCCATATGGAAAATGCCATGTAATAATCTATAAGTATCACATGGGTGATGTATTTAAAGTTGTATAATAACAATTAACACATCATAGATACCTGAACTGAAAATTTGTACACCTGATGTATGTTTCGTCTACAAAAGTCTAATATGTGACCATCAGAATTTTAAAAAAGTTTAAACGGCCAAATACAGCGAAAGCTGAAGAGCATTGAAAGCAATTTCTTCAATAAAGCTAAATGTTCTGAATGTGGCATCAAACACCCACAATCATTATCAAACCTTATTTGGCATCCCAATTTGCTGTTTGCAGATTGACAGGTTTCATAGAGATGGGGGAAAAAAGGCATGAGACTTAGACAATTGTCAAGCCATGCACTGTTAATTTAGAAATTTGTGTTTGAAACTATTATTGTTTTCATTGAACAGAAGACAAAATGTGGTATTGATAGGGAAAGACTGCATACTAATAGTGAGCTATATAAAAAAAATTAACATGTGTTCTAATGCTTGGAAAACCCATTTAATCACCCCCCAATTAAAAAAAAAAATCGAATTTACAAGTATATACCAAACAGATGTAAATTAAAAGGAAATTGAAATGTCCAACACTACAAATCCTACAAATAAAAAAAATGAACATTATAAAAAAAAAAAAAAATTGTGGTATGATTGCCAATGAGACAACAAGAGACCAAAATGACACAGAAATTAACAACTATAGGTCTGTACAATATGTTTATCATACTCTTAAAATCTTTTTAAAAATTTCAATTTCTAGATACCAAGGTACAAAAACTTCAAGGGATCGATAGAAGAAATCAGTGAGGACAAATACTTATGTAGTGGTGAGATATCCATTGTTGACGACCAGACAGTAGAAATCACTGAGCTGCCGATTAGGACATGGACGCAGAACTACAAAGAAGAAGTCTTAGAAGTTATGTTGTATGGTAATGAGAAGACACCACCTTGTATTACGTAAGTTTAATCTATTGTTATTTTATACTGTAAACTCAACTAATTTTCAAGAGCAATTCACTTTCATGTCTTTCACAAGTTAAAAAGTAACAGGACTACATGAAACTTTGATCTTTCCTCAATTAACTATAAAATTAAGCAAATTTGAAAATTGCGAAACTAAATCACTGCAAAGAGGGGTAGTTAGGGCTTAACGTGAAATAAAGTATCCGCATCCTCAAATATAAGTTTCTTTACAGTACATGTGTTCATCTTTTTAAAGATTTCTTAGGTAACCAGTGTTTGAATAAACCCAGAAGAGATAGGCAGCTTTCTTCTGGCCTTTTAGTTCTGCTTTACGCAATTTTTTTTTCTGATGAGGCAAATACTTTTCAATTCAAAGAAAATCATTTAAATTCCTGGAAAAAAACCTTTTTATAACCCAAAAGTATTATAAATCCAGTAAAAATACATAAATCTATTCAATCACTATACCCTTGGGTTTGTTTTTTTATGCCCCACCTACGATAGTAGAGGGGCATTATGTTTTCTGGTCTGTGCCTCCGTTCGTTCGTTCTTTCGTCCGTCTGTGCCTCTGTTCGCTTCAGGTTTAAAGTTTTTGGTCAAGGTAGTTTTTGAAGAAGTTGAAGTCCAATCAACTTGAAACTTAGTACAAATGTTCCCCATGATATGATCTTTCTAATTTAAATGCCAAATTATAGTTTTGACCCCAATTTCATGGTCCACTGAACATAGAAAATGATAGTGCGAAGTTCAGGTTAAAGTTTTTGGTTAAGGTAGTTTTTGATGAAGTTAAAGTTACATCAACTTGAAACTTAGTACACATGTTCCCTATGATATGATCTTTCTAATTATAATTTCAAATTAAAGTTTTGACCCCAATTTCATGGTCCAATGAACATAGAAAATGAAAGTGCGAGTGGGGCATCCGTGTACTATGGACACATTCTTGTTTTAAATTAAAATTTGCTTCATACTTTCAGAGATTACAAAGAATACCATACAGATTCCACTGTGAAGTTTATAGTGAAAATGACACCAGAGAAGCTTGCTCAGGCTGAAGAGACAGGATTACATAAACTCTTCAAATTACAAAGCACAATTTCTGTTACATCAATGGTAAGTTTCAATTTTTGTTCAGATATGATTCAGTTGATCACAATAATACTGTTCATTAATGTGAGCATTTATTATTACAAATTGGTCATGACCAAGTAAAATTTTAGATTAAGCATTTAGATTTTGTGGAAAAAGCAGCTTAAAAATATATGTTTCAGATATAATTGGAATGCAAATTTTTATTATGGCAACAATACTGACCTTGTTGCATTATTTGCATTGCTATACAAAAAAGACTCACTCATTTCTATTAGCTTTGTATGCAGATATTGTCAAACCAGGTAATCAAATATAAACAAAGATACAAGTTTTCCTCCGTCCACAAACATTGATATCCATGAATATAAATGAATCCACAGTATCAGTTTATATTTACTCCCAATTCATTTGAATCCAATAGACGTATTTACACTTGTATGCAAATTTGTCCGCCATTACAAAACATCACACAGGTTCCCGTAAACTTTGACATCATAATTCAAAACATTTGACAGTTACAACTGAAAGGTGATTGTTGTTTGACGCCAAAAGGTTATTCAGAGGTGATACAAGGTCATTCGGAGGGAAAATACAGCTAAATAATAAAAGTGTAAATACGTTTATTAAAATGAAAACAAGTTTGAATATATTGAACAATCGCCATTTGTAATTTTGACTTCCTGAATAATATAAACTTATCTTATTATAGGTGTTGTTTGATCATCTTGGATGTATCAAGAGATATAATAATATATACTTATCTTATTATAGGTGTTGTTTGATCATCTTGGATGTATCAAGAGATATAATAATATATACTTATCTTATTATAGGTGTTGTTTGATCATCTTGGATGTATAAAGAGATATAATAATATAAACTTATCTTATTATAGGTGTTGTTTGATCATCTTGGATGTATCAAGAGATATAATAATGTAGAAGAAATCCTCAGAGAATTTTTCGACCTGAGATTAGAATTTTATAAAAAGAGGAAAGCTTACTTGGTAGGCATGTTGGAATCTGAAGCTCTCAAATTAGACAATATTGCCAGGTTTATCCTGGAGAAGATTGATGGAACGATAACTATAGGTAAGGATGAGAAAAAACAATCAGAGGATAAATGCTCCTATATTTTTATGCCCCATTTGTGGGCATTATGTTTTCTGGTCTGTAGGTACGTTTGTCCGTTCGTTCGACTGTCCAACTTCAGGTTAAAGTTTTTGGTAAAGGTAGTGTTTGATAAAGTTGAAATCCAATCAACTTGAAACTTAGTACACATGTTCCTTATGATATGATCTTTCTAATTAGCCAAATTAGAGATTTCACCCCATTGTCATGGTCCACTGAACATAGAAAATAATGGTGCCGATGGGGCAGCCATGTACTATTGACACATTCTTGTTTATTTTCTTTTTTTCTTACAGAAAATATATGACTTTTGCCTTCCTTCTTTGTGTAAACTAATCAGAGGGTATCAATTTAATTTCACTAAAATTTGTTTTACACTTTTTCTATCCTTCTATTTTTTTACTTATTTACTGCACTTGATGAACACTAAAAAAAAATATGATGTATTAAATGTATGTAACCATGTTAACTTCCATACAGTCTCCAACTTAAAATTTGTATTAGAGTAATGTTTGATTTTAGCCTATTTATTAAAGGCCTAATTAACTGAGGTTTTGGTACCATCTTGTTCTGTGAAAACTGCTGAATGTTTCCTCATTCTCTCCTTTTATGAAAAATGATCTGGAAAGTGTTTTCTGAATTGGACACAAAAACAGAAATATTTTAAGATATCTGTTAATCCATGTTTGCTGTGAACTGTTTAAGAACATGTTATTTAGGGTTCTTTGCAGCACTTGCATATGAATATTTATTGGTTGTTTGGTCCTAAGATATGTTTCAGCCATAAGTAAAAATGAACAAATGAATAAATGGTTGCCAGCTCTTAAATTTATTATTTTTTTAACTTTTTTTTTTAGAAAATAAGGCAAAGAAGTCCTTGATTGAAACATTGGTAAGAAAAGGATATGATTCAGACCCTGTCAAAGCGTGGAAAGATTCACAAGGGAGAAAGGTAAGAATTAAGTTATCCTAAGTCTGTATCATTGGGGTCTAAGCGTGACGCAGGATTGCTGATTTTTTTGTAAGCATGACACTTTGAAGTCCAATTATTGTGCCGTGAAAACAGGAAATGAAGTTTAGGGGGATAAGAGAAATTACAAAAAAATGAAATTTGCTTACGTAAGCGGGATACAGAAATCTGACAAAACAGTAAAGCGAATCCGTGAGTAAAACCCCAATTAAGTTATCCACACGTAGAAGATTGTATTATAGTATTGTGATAACACTGTGTCAATAAAATAGTTTTATCATGGTTGAATTTCTTACCTGAACAAAAGAAAACATATCTTACGAGTTAAAAAAACAGCAAATTAAATACCTCTGAAAATGAAACTGTTCAGTTATTTTGTGTTGATTGAGGGAAAATTGTGTTTCGTGGTTTTGCCACAAAATCAATATAATATGACTAAAATAAAGATTTCAAATTGTAGGCAGAAGAGGAGGAGGTTGACGATGCAGATAGTGACGTATCAACCAGCTCAAGTCATGATTTTAACTACATACTTGGTATGCCTTTATGGAATCTGACAAAAGAAAAGAAAGATGAACTGATTAAACAGAGAGATAACAAGGTAAAGGAGTAATCTGTTGGTTTGGAATTCTTCGGTAGTTATTATATCTTCCACTCTAGAAGCTGAGGGGCTGGCTTTCATCTGTCATTCAGTATGCCCATGAAATTATCCGGGTTTCAAATTAGTGCAAGTCGGAGCTACGGAACCTGTCTTTTCTAGGAGGAGACTTTTCTTTTAAAATTTTAAATTGCAAAAGTGCAAAGACCTAACATTCTTTACACAGATGCTTTAAAGGGCTTGAGTTTCGAATGGTAGAGCATCTTTCATTATCTAATGCAAATTTAACCCCTGAATTATGTCCTTTTATCGTCTGGAATTCATAATAATAAAATTGGTCATCTTAACAGTCATTTTAGGCATGAATGCATAGATGCCAACAATTACAATTTTTCTGATTTTGCAATCAAAACAACTCTATTACGGTCAAATTGAATAGTTAAGGATTCCCAGTCATCGCCATTCAATTTTGTAAAACACAGATTTTTATCATTACTTTTACGGCCTGGTCCAGTTTTAAGAATGTAATGCTTCCGGTTTCTCAGGAGTTAAAGACATATAGTTTGGTAACTTACTGACTTCTGAAGAGGCAAACGGGCATTTTATGAAGTAGCTTTTCCCCCTTTCTCTACATCTCCTTGACAAAACGAAATGTACGAGTCGAGAACGTCGGAACAATTTATGAATTTAATAATACTACAGATAACATGTTAACGAGTCATGTTGTGCACATCAATTTGCAACCACTCGTCAGTAATTTTATTTTGGTAAATGCACGTTTTTAAATGATTACTGAAAACTTTCAAAAATTACCAAAAATTTGATAGATTGTTACAGATTGTGCCAAAAGTGGGTTTGCATCTATGTGAATGGCTTAAGTAAGGTTTTCATCAGTTAAAGTTCATAACTAAGCCACTTACTGTAGAGGAAACAATTGAGCCATTTATGATAAACTTTGTATCCTTAAACTATAAAACAAACTTATTATGGATATTAATGAATAACTATTGTGTATGACTATTTATTTATTCATTTTGAATTGTTTGGGTTTTTTTTGGTGTAAAAGAATTAAAATTTTAATACTTTTTTGCAGAAAGATGAGCTAGAAAAGTTGAAGTTAAAAACAGACAAGAATTTGTGGGAGGATGATCTAGAATTGTTCCTGAAAACACTAGATGTAAGTAAATGTACAGCAATGCCAAACGAAAAGATTGTGAAGTCCATATCTATGGACATATTTTCTATTTTCATTATTATCATTTAGTCTTTCATTTAGGGCTTTGCTCATTGTTGAAGGCCGTATGTTGACCTATAGTTGTTAATGTCTGTGTCATTTTGGTCTCTTGTGGACAGTTGTCCCATTGGAAATCATACCACATCTTCATTTCAATATTTCAGTTTACATCCAAGAGCGTATACATAAAAACATATAAACAAGACAAAAGAGTTAGGATTATTGATATACAATAAACATTGGAATTATTTATTTCTGTTGAACAATCCCCAAAATAAATGCACAAAATCGTCTGATGAAAAAGTGTTCAGTGTTTTTGCCAACAGCTTTGTTCCTAAATACTGTCAGAAACTATAGTGGCTTGATGTTACAATGAATTGCACAAAGAATGTAAGACCTAATATAGCTGCATTATACAGATTAAATTTCATTGAAATCTTTATGGAAATGAACAGAAGATAACTGCCTAAATAACATATAATAAAATTGACAGTACCATCTATCTACTATTCGCCTTTTCAGTATTTAAAGGACTCTGGGTAATCTCATTGTTCGTACACCAAAAATGAAAATAATGTTATGTCATTGGATGGTTTTCATTCTTTAAAATATTTTAAACCAATCGCAATGTTTTGGTGTACTCTTTAGAAAATATTACCCAGAATGCATTACATTCTGAAACTGCAAGTTCTTATACCTTATACAGGAAGTAGAGCAGAAAGAAATAGAAGATGAACAGGTGTCTTCTAACAAAACAGTGAAGGTTAAAGGCAAGGTGAAACCTAGAAAGGTCATGCAGTTACAGACAATGCCTTCACCTATGGGTAGGCGTGTTGTACCAATGATAGACTCTGCCATCCGTAATAAAGTCCAAGCCGCAGCTGCAAAGAAGATCAGGGATAAGGTAAACAAATATTTCCATTGATAATCATTTTAATATTTAATAGATATATTTTGTTAATCAGGTATAAAACTACTAATATTCGGGATATCATGAGTAATAATCAAGAGTATATGAAAATTCACATGGTTCTTTGTTGTAAGAAGGGGAAGGAAGTTAAACCAGAATCATTTGATTCCAATTTTAAACATTTGGGAAAATTGAAATGCAAACCTACTTCATGTTATGCTAAAAAAATACATTTGTTTTGTTAATATTTATAATTAGAAGTTCATTGTGCCTAGTTTATACCAAGCTGTGTGTACTATTATAAAAGATTTTCTCAATTCCAGATGAAGAAAGAAGGAAAGAACCTTAATGATGATTTTATAAAGAAGGAAGAGGTGGATGAAGAAGAACCAGAACCTATGAGTTTGTTTGACAGATTGAAGAAAAAAGATAAAGACAATAAAGTGTTGGATGAATTGTCAAGTGCCGAGAAAGCTGCTCCCAAGGAAAAGGAAAAGAAAAAGAGAGGTAAATACAATGCTCTGACCTCTGAAAAAAATACCAAAGAGACATTCAAACTCAAGTCTAAAATAAACTGACAATTGTCATGACAAAAAAAGAAAAAGAACAACAGACAAACAATGGTTCACAAAACACAATAAAGAAAACTAAAGACTTAGCAACACAAACCCGTCCAAAAACTATGGGTGGTCTCAGGTGCTCTGGAAGGATTTAAAATACTTTCATTACAATAAAATGTATGTTGTCATGGTTGTGTAATTTTCTTATCTAGTTTTGTTTGCAGTTAAGGATATTTCAAGGATAATTGAATTAACGCTGTGTTCATTATTTGTGTTTTATTACTTTTGAATAAAGAATTGAAACATTCACATCAGGGTACTGTGGATTCATTATTATTCTTTGGATACCTATTTACCTGTTTCATGGATACAGGTTGACCACAAATTCATATGTTCAATGAATAAATAATTATTTTTTTTAGTTTTTGTATGCAGAGATTAGCAAAACAATGAAATCAAATATCCATCATATTGGAGGTTTTCTTCAATCTAAGAAAATTGATATCCACAAAAATAAATGAATCCACAGTAAATTTCAGTGTAAAATGCCGACCACAGATATTTCCTGAGATCTGTACCATCCTGTAAATGTTTCTTCTTTTTATTTTCAAGCGCCACGGAAGCCAAAAGATGTAGACTCATCTGGATCACCAAAGAAAAAGAAGGGAGGGAAGAAGAAGAACCCATGGTCTGATGATTCTGAGGCTTCGGAGGACGATATATCTGATGATGATATGGATGGAAGCTTCTTAGAATCTGTCAAGCCGGAAATCCGAACGCCTAAAAGAGCTGCTGGTATGATTAAGATTTCTTTTGTCTTCCTTCTTTCATATTGCAGTTATAAGTCATCTCTTGATATTTTCTATGAGTGGTAGGTACAGTCATCATATCATTTTCACAGAAATTATTCAGGTGAGTCAATCTGAATCAAATGTCATTGAAATAACTTACCAAAGTTTTATTATATTTTATTTATTGAGTGTAGAGAGAGAAAAAATACTGTTTATTAACTCATACTACCCTCTCTAGTTAAAATTCATTTAAATTATTTAGACTAAATTAATTAGTTTTCATTGATGGCTTATCTCTAAAATGGATGGGAAATTCTAATTTTGAACTCAGGGTTGTTGGCTATTTGTGGTGTTATGTCCATTTAATGTATGAAAAGATACTCATAGAAAGATGTTGAGGGTTGTTCATCTTTTTAATGGAATAGCCCTTAAGAAAAAGCTATCAATTTGTTTTCTTTTACTTTCAGTGATATGGAAGTTTAAATTTATCACTTTTGAGATTGAAGAAAAGTTATCTGTTCTTATTTTGTTTTAATTATTTTTAGCTCGTAAAGCACAGACCCACTTCAAGTCTGATTCTGATGAGGAAGCAATAAAGTCTGATGATGGCGTGGATGATACCTTTAAACCAACAAACTTAGAAAATGGTGGATATGAGCCAGAGAAGATATCAGACGATGATTTTGGTGCTAGCGATGATGATGACGATGACTTCACTGCTAAACCACCACCCAAGTAGGTTGTTGTGACCTGTGTGTTGTTTTATAATTTTCTTGTCATTTGCAAAATACCTGTAGCTGTCAAATTAAATTTCTATGTTGCTGTTTAAATTGATTTATAAGACTACATTTTGAAAGTAGATATCTACATCCCCAAAAAATTGTATATTTTTCAATTTCCTTCATTAAAATTTTGCTTTTTTTTTCATTTTTTCTATAACAAATAAAAGTAATACTTTTGTCAATATTTTCAAAGTAACCACCGTCCGTCTGAAAAAATGTCTAGAACTCTGATATATTTTGAATTTTATTTACAGAAAAGTATCTAAACCTAAAGCCAAACCTGCCATTTCATCAGATGAGGATGATGCCTGGGATAAAATGATGGGAACACAGAAAGAAACAGGTAAATATGCTTTTATTCACACACAAATGTATGTCTGATAAAAGTTTTAGCTAAACACTTCGGAATCAACATTGAACGCTATGTATTTTGAACTTTGTCATTTTGGGGCCTTTTATAGCTTACTTGTGGTAAAGGTTTTGCTCTGACATTACTGAAGGTTGTACATTGACCTATAGTTGTTAACTTCAATGCCATTTGGTCTGTGGTTAAGAGTTGTCCCTTTGGCAATCATACCACATCTCTAATTTTTATATGAAAATATTTCTAGAAATATTTGATGGCACATTGTTTTGGTCATTAAGTGTTATACTTTTCTGCAAGCTTTTGAGCTTAGCTTGACCATTGTTAATTAATGGAGAACCAATGAACTTTGATTCAGCTAGTATTATTTTGGTAAAAAGTCTTGATATGATAATGAATAGTTTCTATTGTAGAATCTCAGCCAGTTACATTAGACAGTGGTAGTGACAATGAATTACAGGTAAACAAGGCACCAGTCAGTAAACCAGCTGCTAAAACGAAAGCACCTCCTAAGAAGAGAGCCCCTGCTGCAAAGAAAGGTTAGTGCTCTATAAAAAAAATTGTGATCGGGAAAAATAAGATCTATACATGAGGGGGAAATATCTTTGAAAGAATATTTTCAGAAACACCCATGGACATTTTAATATATGCTGAATCCTAAAATAAATAATTTAAATGAACCTATTTAGAATTATGCGTAACTTTTTTTCTTTTTTAAATCATTATTTTTTGCTGCTGGTGCCAGATTCAAATATCTCTCAGATGCCACCAACTTTTACTGGATTAATTTATTTTTTCATAGATCGTTGCAAACAAGTAATTTATTTTAATATTTTGTTAATTTTTTTAAAACTCTGCATACTAATGTATCGAAAATTGTATTTCATTTACTTATTCCAATGAAATCCCTGAAAATAGGTATCTAATGAATCCATAGTATAATTGGTTAATGTTCCAGTGTCTAAATTTGTGTTTTATTAATAAAAAACAAAAAAATGAGGACTGGGGAGGTCATTATATGCAGTATATTTTTTGAGAAAGTATCCCCTGATATGATTAAAAAAGAAAAGTGAAATTCTGAATATATACATATATATATATTCTCCATAGTATTTATAACTATAATTTTTTTTTTGTGCTATATTACAAATTTAGTTCATTGTGTCTGTCTAGTACACTGCAGGATTCATACTTCATATCACATTAACATGTTCTCATACTGTGTGCATTTAACCTGTCAATAGACCTCAGTCATCCATCACCAGTTAGTGCTAGATCAAAGAGATTTGACTGTCAACTCTCCCTTTTAGTTATTTTGTTTGGATAAGCCTTAAAAAAATATTTATATCTGGTCATTGATACATACGTGTTTAAAAAGAACTCAAAATGTACGTTAAAGGCAAAAAAGTATACTGCATGATAAATATCTGTATAGCATCTATCACATATCATTTCTTTTCATTGCTTTATTTCCATTAATCAGTAGATCCAAAACAGCCGTCGATCTCTGATGCTTTCACAAAACCAGCTGCTAAAAAAACTAAGTTACTGTCATCCAAGGCAGCTAAACCTCTCATGATTGACGACTCTGACGAAGATTTCCCTATCGAAGGTGTGGTTCTGCATGACTTATTGTTATCTTTTGTTATCACAAAATCTCAATACTTACCATTGATACGTTTTGTTATTTCAAAATTTCTGAATTTACCATTGATATTATTTGTTTTTACAAAATTTCAATTTTTTTACTAATGTTACTTTTTGTTATTTCAAAATTTCTGAATTTATCATTGTTACTTATCATTGTTACTTTTTGTTATCACAAACTTTCAGTATTTACCAATGTTACTTTAGTTATCACAAAATTTCAAATTTTACCATGTTGTTATTTTTTGTTATTATAAATTTCTATTATTTACCAATGTTACTTAAGTTATCACAAAATTTCAATAGTTACCATTGTTAGTTTTTTGTCACACAATTTCAATTTTTTCCATTGTTACTTTTTGTTATCACAAAATTTCGATATTTACCATTGTTATTACTTTTTGTTATCACAAAATTTCTATTTTAACTATTGTTACTTACATTTGTTGTGTCCAATTATTATGAGTGGTTATCAAAATAGTTCATCTACAGTAATCATTAGTCTGTCAGCACTCAGATTGTAAGTTTGAAATTCCTTTTGACAAGTTGCAATCATTGACTGAGATTGCCCTGCTGAAGGTCAGTGGTTCTGTCTAGGAACACCCAATTCCTTCACCAATAAGAACTGATCCCATGAAATAGCTGAGAGTTGTGAAAGCAGTGCCTTCACCACTCATCAATCTATTAAGACATTGAGTCCCATTACAAATTCTGAGGCTAATTAAAGTGACCTGTCTTTATCACCCTATTTATAAATCAAATTCACATTTGAAAATTGGAATTTTTTTCTCTATCGATCTTTGAAATTTGAACAGCAGTATATAACTGTTGCCTTTATGTAAAAGATAGTCTCTAAATTTTTACCATACCTTCTAAGTGCTATTCCATGTATGTGGGAAGTAGGAATGGAATTCCCTGCAACCATGAACTAATTTTTAGATAATTTTACATTATGGTAATAGACGCAAACTGAAAAAAGACCCATGACCCACATTCAACAATTAAACTTCCCTTTCTACTCTCCCACATACATTTTAATGGAATAGCCCTAATGATATATTAAAGAAACCCCTTTCTACCCTCCCACATACATTTTAATGGAATAGCTCTAATGATATATTATAGAAACAACAGCATGAATTTACTGATGAATTATTTATAAAACTGATTTTGTATCTTTGCAGAGAAAGCTCCAAAAGAGAAAAAGCCAAGAAAACCAAAGGCACCACCCAAAAAGAAAAGTAGCTCAGATATGGATGATGACGATGATGATGTGAAGCCTCAGAAAAAGAATGTGGCAAAAAGACCTAAAAAGGCAGCATTCTCGGACTCTGATGTCTCAGAGGATGAATTTATGGCTGAAAAGAAACCAGCAGCCAAGGTAAGGGATAGATAAAGGCAACAGTAGTATAATACTGTTCAATTGTCATAAAGGGATAAAGCCAAAAATAAACCGGGTCACAAACCAATTTCGAGGGAAACACATCATCTTTAGGAGAAAAACAACAGAATCACTGGACTGCTACAAAAACAAACGCCAAGATACAAAGAAAACAGACTAATTGTCAAAATTCTTGAAATTCTCTTTCTCTGTGTTATAAGTGTATCAAATTAGAAGTCAAAGGAATATTGTTCAAAATATCTGTAATAGAGCACTGCACTTTATTGTCCTGTTTACATCAACATAAGTTTTAAATTTCTTAATTAGTATAAATACTGCTTGATTGCAGTAGAAGTGTTTGTTAAGAAAGCTTGTTTGTTAAAATATCACCCATGCAGAATTTTCTGATGTCCATAACAACATAAGAGTGTCTAGATGGATTTATCATAATAGAGAAAACAGACAAAAGAAAAAAATCACCGAGAAAAATGACCAAAAAATAAAGAATTTAAAAAAAAACTCAATTGTTTAAGCAGACAGAAATGACAACAACCCCTATTCCAGACCCTCATAAAATGGCCCTGTAAATGATATTTTGTCAGGTCAATTTTGATTAAGATTTTTTTAATTTTACCAGAAAAAGAAAACTGAAAGTGATGATGATGACTTTGGCTTTGATGATGCAGACATAAGTACTGATTATGTACCAAGGGCAACAACTGGCAGATCAAGAAACACTGTTAAATATACATTTTCCGATGAAGAAGAAGATTTTTGACCCTAAAACTGTTAATTGAATACAGAAAAATATATATGGAGTTAATACTACCTGAAGATGTAATGTTCATCAAAACTTTTAATTTCTGGTGAGACAGGTATAGATTTCAATAGAAGTGAAGCCAGTTGAAACTGAACACGGAAATGCTTAATTTTTGTGTACCGGTAATATCTAGTTGCCAACATGATGAAGGTTACATTGAAGTTTGAGTGTATTTATTGTATATTTGTATATGATTTTTTTCCAAAAGGAAATTTTTATTGTCATCCAATTTTTTTTAATTTCATTGTACTTGTTCAATTTTTAATGAAAACAAATATAATTTTTACATTGTATTGTAATATATTGTTAAAAAAAGGTCAACATATTTTGTGATGATCATACAATGGCAAATGACAAGGTTGTAAATAGTCAATTTATCAATAACATTAAATATTCAACACTAAACAGCAAGCTAAATGTGCAAATATTCATTCATAGGAAATTAATAATTTTAAGGTGTGAACATTGCATAATCTATAACGATTTTGTTTGTCTGAGTCTATTGAATGAAAGTGATTACAATTGTTTTGAAAGACTGCATTATCATCTTATGTCTACTTTCACTTTACCCACATTATTTATCATCTACTTTCACTTTACCCACATTGTTTATCATCTACTTTCACTTTCTTTTCATTATGTATAAATCTGGAATGTGTGTCAACAATCATTTTGTAACATTGATGTGAACATTAAAGCCATTAAACATAAAAGTACCATTAAAACTGGCTTAAAAGATCATTTTAGTTGTCTTTTTTTATACTTATAGTATGATGTATGACAGTAGTTGTAATTATATAGTCCAAGACTGGACTGACTTTTGACAGCCTCCTTGTAAGGACTTTTTGGGGCTTTTGGATAGCTTGATGTCTTATGGTGCTCATATATCTGAACTTGTTTGATATTCTTGGGTATTTAAAGTTTTTGATTTCAAGGGAAGAAATTTCTGTACTGCTGAAAAAATTTTACACCATGATTTGCATTGTTACAAACTAGTCTTAAAGTCATAAGAAACGAGTGACCGCTGAAAAAAAATGTTCTTCCAATTCTTGAACCAATGCATACAAACATCATAAACTAAGTCTTCTGTGCACGAATTTAAAAAAATTTTCGTGTAAATTTCGTATAATCATCAATTTTTTTTTCAATCAGTCAGTGTTGTTGTGAAAATATGGCAGGAAATTAAAGTTCGTGTTTTGAAGCCGAAGTTAAACGATTGTCACCTGTATGTCAACAATCGACAAAAAATCAACAAAAAAGCACGGAAAGAAATTGAGCACGTGTTTAACATGTAAATTCAGATGCATATTGTGATCACCTGATTTTTACGAGATGGGTCACACTGAGGTCACTTTGCATACGGAAAATATGTCGGGGGGGGGGGAATTGCTGGAAGGAAGCAATTCAAAAAAAGTAAAGTTCTTCATAATATGAATAAATTAAAGAATTTTCTTCAGAAAAAAGTATATGTACATAAGTTTTATAATGAAAACTATCCATTGAGTTATACAAAATCATATTCATTACTTTTTTTGATTTGAGGTTTCTTATGACTTTAAACTTTTATTAATTTTATTATCTTAACAAGTTCATCATTTGTAAATATTAATCCACATGAAGACATTTTACACATTCAGGTATTTCACATCAAATCTTTTATGGTAACATTCTATACAAAGCACACAAATGTTATTCATTTAAAAGCTAACCAAATCTTTAAACAGACTTATTAAGAAGGTATATAGTTACAATACTGTTGTCAATTCATTAAAGAGGGCATATTTAAGAATTAATATTGATTCACACATAAGTTATTTAAATCAGTAATAAACCATTTATTCTAAAACCAGTTTTTTGGCATGATATGGGTTTTGTTCTCATATAGTTGATGATATGATACAAAATACCCAACAGGAGGGATTGTGAATGATTTTCACATTATGAAGACATATTTTTTCAATCAGTTAAATTGATGAATGTATCTGGCATGTCAGTAACTGCTAGTAGTCCTTTGTTGATTTATTTGTCATTGTCATTTTGCTTAGTTTCTCCTGTTACCTAATCTGATGTCAGACTGGGACTTATTTTAAGCCGAGTTTTACTGTGTTTTTGTATGAATTGGCTAGAGGTATTGGGGGAGGGTTGAGATCTCACTGAACATGTTTTAAACAACACAGCATTTTTGCGTCTGTCCCTAGTCGGTGGCCACTTATCTATATTTGTCTTGTTTTGTTTGTTTTTTTAGTCGTATTTCATATATACGTTTTGAAGTTTAGAGTGACATTAATTTTCATAGATCTAGTACACAGCTGTGACAGATTTCTCTCTGAATTGAGGCCCCATTGGTGGCCTTGGGCTGTTTTTATGCTCTTTGGTGGGATTGTCTTATTGACACATTCCCCATTTCCATTCTCAATTTTACAGTTCCAACAAAAATCGATTGACTCCTTTATACAAGTAAAGAATGAGTAATGACGTGCAACAGGGCTTGAAAAAAAGAGTTTTGTATTGCCTGGACAAAAGTCACTGAAAGCAAGGCAATTGGAGATTACAATGCAGCAGAGTAAACTATTTAGCTAGAGCTTTATATTTCTAAAGGAAAATCGCCTAGATGATATATACGTTCAGAGGCGGATTTAGGAGGGGGGCCCAGAGCCCCCCCCCCCCCCCTATTGGGAAAAAAATTGGTTGCCTATATAGGGAATCACTGAAGCATGACTGGAGTGGGCCCCCACTTATGAAAATTTCTGGATCCGCCACTGACGTTGGTAGCCAATACCTTATGTTACAAATTTTTGTCTTTCATAAGTGCATTTTTATGGTTAAGTGACTGCTTGAAAAAGATGGAGTTTATCCAGTCATCAAAAAGTCTTAGTCTTTTTCGTTTCTGGATGCTACCTGCAATATTTTGAACACATTGTAACCATACTAGGATATATGGTTCTTGTGGTCACCAAGTTACAGGTCACATTAACTAAAGAGGCTCTTCATAGTGGTGTTCAAGTAAGCACATAATCACAAATGTTTTGCCAATATAATCATAAAATCATTAATAATTTTTTTAAACCAAGATAATAAAAAATATAGTCCTAGATTATGATAATCATGGACTTTATTTGTATCAAATATTGATGAAATATTGGTCGGGTATAAATCAAATAATTACTAAAATGGCCAAGTAACCACATTATCAAATAAAGGCAACAGTAGTATAATGTGTTCAAAATTCATAATACAATAGAGAAAAAACAAATCCGGGTTACAAACTAAAACTGAGGGAAATGTTTCAAATATAAGAGAACTACAACACAACATTAAAATGTAACACACACAGAAACAAACTATAGCATAACAATGGCCATTTTCATGACTTGGTACAGGGCATTTCAAGAAAAAAAATGGTTGGTTGAACCTGGTTTTGTGGCATGCTAAACCTCCCGCTTTGATGACTATGTTAAATATAACATTAAAATGACAACATTACATGACAGGAATACAATACAAATGAATGGAAGAAAACATAGAACAAAGAAACACATGAATAATAGCTAACAAAAGGTACCAGGTTTAAAATTTAATACTCCAGAAACCCATGAGGAGGCTCACTTAACATAGATCATGAGTCTGCATTCCTCTAAGCATACAAAACCACAAACTTGGATATAAAGATCTACAAGTACAATATATACTATGGTTATTACGAGTTAACATATTTAAACAAACGAATCCGAAGGATGAGTTTAAATATGTTAATGAGTAAGACACATGGTATATAAAATTTGTAATATAAATAAAATGATTGACAGCTTCAAGACCTTCAACTAATATTGGAAATTGATCACGTTACAGTTTTATCCAATGAAATGGAAGCTCGCGCAAGTCACTCTTTGCACCTCGTGTATGATATTCTGTGTATTTCATGTAATAGAACCCCTGAATTTGCAAAAAGGAAAGAAAATGTCAGATTTTCCCGATTTTTATTTAGTTTTAAGCCCCGTGTATGGTTGTTTGCGCAAGTAACTTCATAATGTCATCAGACTGAGGTAAACAAAAATATCGGATTCCAGCGTCGGACAAGGATTAAATAATTATTCTAATGACGGTAAGAATTGGATTTTTGTTTTGTTTTCAAGTATCATATTTTACAGAATATGCATCTCATTGAAAAATGCATATTTATACATTTCTAGTTTTCGTACAAACTGCTTTCTTCCGTTATTTTATTAATTCGATTATAAGATTATTTATTAAAACACAATTTTAATGATAAAACACTGTACTTAAACAGTAGCGGATCCAGGGAGCGTAGATAGAGTACGTTCCCCTAATTGATCGCAAAAAAAAATCATGTTTTTTCACAGATATTTGTAGCCGATATTTATTCCTTTTTCTATAAGAACCCCCTTTTAAAATCGAAATTTAATCGGATCTTCGCAAAGGAAATGATAGTTTCACATTTCATTTTTTTCACAACTTAAAGAAGAAACATTTTAGTAATTGTTTCCAAAATTAGGGGAATTCGTAACAATCCTATATAGTTTGAAAAAGGTTTCTTAAGATTTGGGTACACATAATTTATTGCTTTTTGTTATGAAATGAAAACAAATAAAGATCTTGACCTTTTAGTACGTTTAACAGTTTCCTAAATAAGAGGCGGAAACATTTAAAAAAAAAAGGTGGAGCTTCAGCCATGGAATAACATGAACATGAATATGTTATACCATGGCTGAAACTCCGCCTTTTTCCTTTGAATTCTAGTTGAGTTGCATATTTAATTAGCAAAGTATGGTACAACATTAATTTGCATATAATATACCATGGTTTTGCCTCACCACACTGTTTAAGCAAATTATTTCATAAAAAACATCAAAGGAAAAAATCTAATTTATGTTACAATACACAATATACATTAGGTCACTGCATGGAAAGGGAAGGTTGAAGTTACTTAAAATAGTCTGAAAGATATGCAGGATATGGCTATGAGGATACTAACTCATATATTTTCTATTGAATTTTGAGGTCAGGATTAATATCTAAGGTAAATGTCCTACATTTTTGTACTTGATCAAAATGTATGTAAATTAATCATTATTGGTCAGTCAGGATGCAAACATTTAATATTGCATCAGAACCATACTAGAACATGAGATCGCTATTTATTTTGAGTTCACTACATTCAGGGTCAATGTCATAGTAGCTACAAAATATAAAGAAATGTATGTGAAAACTTAATACTTTTATCAATTTGTTACCATACTTAAAAATATCTGTTACACAGTATAAGGTTTAACACTTTTTTGGGGCCCTTTATAGGGTGCTGTTTGGTGTGACTGTACTTTGACCTTTAATGGTTTACTTTTCCAAATTGTGACTTGGATGGAAAGTTGTCTTATTGGCACTTTTACCACATCCTCTTATATCTACGTATTAGTTGAGTCTGAGACATATATACACAGACATGTCTCGTATGGGGTAAAATGGTTTCTTAATGCCTACTCCAATACTCATATCAAGCTGTAACCATACACAGATATAGTAAAAAGAGGAAGATACTTTTTGCTTATAGTCAACTACTTTAAAGGTGATAACCACCGAAACATCTTTTTTAATTATAAAAGATACTATTAAATTATAAGCTAAAGGTCATTTTCTGTAGTTTTAATCTCTTGAACTACAACTATTGAGAAATAGCGTTATACATAACTCGGAAATGTCATTTCCTGTTATAAATAGCCAAACATAGTGCATTAACAGGCGATGGTCTCCAGCTCATTTAAACTGTTAAGCCTTTAAACAAAGTTGAACACAATTGTAGAAAATAATTGGTTTTGAAATACTAGTATGCGAATGTAAAAACAAGCAAGGAATAATGCCCTCGTTAAAACTTGAAATGGCTTACTATAAAATTTCGTTTAAAAAAACGTTTTATTTTTTAATGAGTTTTTTTTTCGTCACTTTTGTTTCATGTGGACAAGATAATTTGTTTATGATAGAACACAATTATTGCGCCTTTGAAACTCACCTTTTTTTATTAAACTTTTTCTACAGTAGAACTTTCTCCACGTAAATTAATTTGACTTTCTGTTCGTTTTCCCGTCTGTCCAGATTTGGTGTCCAGTATACATGTACATTGTATATTGTTTGTCTCAAAAAACTTATGTAAATCAAATTTGGTATTAAAAAAGAGGAGCACACGATACCAAAGGGACATTCAAACTCATAGATCGAAAATAAAATGACAACACCATGGCTAAGAAAGAAAAAAGACAAACAGACAAACAATAGTACACAAGACGAAACATATAAAACTAAAGACTAAGCAACATGAACCCACCACAACTGGGGGTGATCTCCAATGGTATTAGTTTCAACTAATTTTAGAGTTTTTGACTTAAAATAAATCGTTTATAAAAGAGCTCTTCAATGATTTCTGTGTCAATACGGGATTCTTTTGTGGACCCATTAACAACATAGATAGGACCACAGTAGAACAGGAAAACCATTCTTCTCATGACCCTTGGATGAGGAATCTAAATTAAATCAAATCAAATAATTTTATTGGTGTAAAATCCAAATATTAGATTGTTACCAAGACATGACAATATTTACAAACGTACAATATTTAAATTTAAACAACATTCATATTCTATAAGACTATATTTAGATGTTTGGAGGAGGTGATACTTTAGGAAAAGTTATTGCAATCATGAAAACAGATATTTCGCGAAACGTATGACTGATTTCGTCAATTTTTTTATAAATTCATAATTTGCACTCAAAATTAAACAGCTGGAGAACTTATCAAATACAAAGTTAAAGAGTATTAAACTGCAAATCCTATTCAAATGATAAAATTGAGAATGGAAATGGGGAATGTGTCAAAGAGACAACAACCCGACCGTAGAAAAAAAATACAGCAGAAGGTCACCAACAGGTCTTCAATGTAGCGAGAAATTTCCGCACCCGGAGGCGTCCTTCAGCTGGTCCCTAAACAAATATATACTAGTTCAGTGATAATGAACGCCATACTAATTTCCAAATTGTACACAAGAAACTAAAATGATGTATGCAGTGAAGGCCTTTTATGACTGTGATCGAGGGCAGATGAAAATTGATAAACAACAACAGTAAGTTCTAAACATATATGTATTCGGTAAACTTTTAATTGTCACCAATTCAAATGATATTAACGGTACCCTTTTTTCTACACCAGATGCATATTTCGACCCTGAATAATATCTTCAGTGATGCGCGATGCCAAAAAAAATGAAAAACCAAAGCTTATGGAAAAAAGTAAAGAGCTTTTAAAGAGGACAAATACGTTTACCCATAGTCAGACAAGGAATATTAACTTTGCACGAGGGAGATGTATTCCTTGATTTAAACAAATTCAAAATTTTGGTAACAGCAAATTCTTATTGCACAAAATCTGTATTCTTTCCAATTTAGGAAATACCATAAAAGTTATATTCAGCTTCATGTTTCAATAGATCATATTATTTCAAAAGTTTAGTAAAACCAAATTCTAATTACACAAAATCCGTATTTTTTTTATCCAAATTTAGGAAATACCATAAAAAACTAAATTCAGCTTCATGTTTCAATTAATTCGATATATCCACGAAATCTACACAGTCAGTTATAAAGATTTAAATGGAATACAAATCTACTCGGAATATGAACATAATGTAAACAAATACTAAAGTACACACGAATTGATATTTGATAAGCTTTAAATTGAAGTTTTAGTTTTTCACTGATAAACGGTTCTTTATTGACGTCAGTGAGCGCGAGTACAAAGCATTTTGAAAATATATGTTATGATTAATCAAATCGCTATGCAATCTTAATTACGGCCCGAATGGAAACGATGTATTAGATTGTAGTTGTTATTTAGACAACACTATCTACCAGAGTTGAAATTAAGTAAATGGAAGTAACTAGTCACAGATTTTGGTTAAATTTGGAATACATCTATTGCCGTTGAACTTTAACCAAAAATCGAAAAAATAATGCATTATTCTCTTTCTGAAATTCTTTCAAAGTATATGAAAATGTGTAAAGAAAACAAATAAAATTGGCGAAAACGATCTTCAAAAATTGAAAACAACAAATTTAATAATTTAATGCGTCCGAAGTATACGAACGATGGATATACCTTCATCAGGAACGTTAAAATCCATACATTTGAAATCTGATGATGTTTTAGTACCGAAACAGTTGAGTTAAGAGCTATGTAACAAAATACCTAAAATAAATAGCCAAATTCTACCTAAGTACTGACTATTGAGCTGATGATACCCTCGGGGTCTGATAGTCCACCAGCAGAGGTATCGACCCAGTGATGTAAGCACGTTTAATAATTAAATGCGTCCGAAGCGCTTTTCTGGATTTACGTCCATCAGGAACACTCAAGGCCAAACATTTGAAATCCGAGGATGTATAAGTCATGCATGGGTCGAATAACATTGCAAAGTAATGCACTACATTACAATTACTTTAACAAAACCATGCATTAAATTACATGCATTTATCAAAGTTATGCATTATATTACAATTACTTTTGCAAAGTAATGCATTGAATTACACTTTACATTTGTAAATGTTATTATTAAGTTAAAAAAAATCAAACATTTTAAAAAACAACATGAGGTCACAAACGATTCTAGCATATGCAAAAACTGTTCCATATACATCTGAAATTTAAGTATTAAGTACAAAGTCTATTCAATACAACTTTAACATCATGAGAGTTTTAAGGTATTATCTCTGTGTTCTCAAGTAATGAATTAAATTACAATTACACCTGTTGGTGACCTTCTGCTGTTATCTGTTCCATGGTCGGGTTGTTGTCTCTTTGGCACATTCCCCATTTCCATTCTCAATTTTAATGCAAACATTGCTGCATTACACATAACAAGCAATTAATTGGAAAAATGTAATGCATTACCATGCATTACAATTACAAATGTGCATTACCCCATGCCTGGTATAAGTACCGAATCAGTTGAATAGCTTTATGACAAAAACACCTAAAACAAATATCCAAATTCATCTAAGGTCAACTTTGCCTGAGGGAGTTGAAACCTTAGTTTCTTTATAATTTCAAAAGTTATAAACGGTAAATTTTAGAAAGGTTTTATGTCAGTACCGACTATTGAGCTAATGATACATTCGGGGACCGATAGGATAGTACACCAGCAGAGGTATCGACCCAATGATGTACAAAATTGAAAACAACACGTTATATAACACTTTGTATTAAAACTATTTAACATCCATTTTCAAGTAACTTTATTTTCCTTACCAAACTTTATTTTGTAGGTACACAAATCTATGTTTTAATGATTAAGAATAATCATATCGGGTTCACCTACTTTCTTTTTAATGGTAACCATCATTTAAAATTGTTTTCTAAGTGAAAGAATACCCCAAAACATCGATGACTTCGTTTATGTCGTGTTGTTTGGAATAAAACGTCGATATTTGATATTTTTCACCTCGAACTATGTAACTGGTTGGCTATCTAATCAAAAACGAAGTCTGTGACCCTATAATTATTTTATACCCACTCGATTCAGTAACCTGAAACCAAACAGTCTGGTCATTTTTTCAATTTCTACCTATCACCAGTTGCCTGTTGACAGTTACTTTGGTTCTGATGAAAAAGCAGCAACAAGGGGTATGATAGGATATAATTTTGAAACAAAGAACAATTACAACCAATAACAACTTGACAGATATGATGATTTGTATATCCTTAGCAAAGTAGGTCTTAAGTAGAGTTTAAAAGGTTTGGTCATTATGAAATGTATAATATTGATATTATTGTTTCAAATTGAGGAAATCATTCTAAATTAATGGTGATATCTCCGTTAAGCAAAACTTTGATTCCTAGCCGGAATTCACGAATATGGCCGTTGCTATCCATTCGTTTGATGTGTTTGAGCTTTTGATTTTGCCATTTCATTAGGGACTTTCCGTTTTGAATTTTCCTTGGAGTTCAGTATTTTTGTTATTTTACATTTTGGTACTGTTACTGTCATTGCTGGACTTGTAGTATTTCCAGCCGATAGTCCAGGTCCCTATGTCGTCCTTGTTTTCTTAGGATATTAAAATAAACATATCCTTATTGTTCATTATTATATATCTCATTTTCATTAAACATACTGGGGAAAATTAGATGTTACCGTTTTTCGATTTTGATTACATTTAAATTTATTCTGCGATAGGGAGAAAGTAAGGTAACAAAATTACCGAACTCCAAGGAAAATTCAAATAGAAAAGTCTCTTATCAAATTGCAAAATTTAATGAACTTTTTCGCAATAATTGAATTATAGTAACTATAACAATATATTAATGACAGTTCTTGTCCATTCGTTTTTGGTGTGTTTTGTCATTTGATTTTGCCATGTGATTATGGACTTTCCGATTGAATTTCCTCTGAGTTAAGTATTTTTGTGATTTTACTTTTTTAATATCCAAAACCTAATTAATAAGGGTAGTTATGGTTTGAGAATGACAAAATAGTGTTCCACTGTTTTATTCCCAATATTCCACTTTATTCTGCAAAGTCATAATGTTTTGTATATATGTAGGACTCTAAAGTGCGATGGTCACGCTAAAGTGCGTTGGTCCACGCTAAAGTATACGATGGTGTCTTACGCTAAAGTTCAATGGTTGTTTGTTTGCTAAATTACGATGGCATATCACGCTAAAGTGCGATGGGCCAAACGGATAAGATTATATATAGGGCTAAAATGTGAAAGTATATGGATGTTAAAAAAAATCTTTTTGCAAGAGCTAGTAAGATGAGGTCTAAATATGTAATAGGCTTTATAATTTACCGATGGGCTCAAGTGAGTGTTTCTTAAATTAAAAGACCGACCACATTTTTATTTTCAAAAAGGTAATGTAGGTATCACACAATACTATATTTCCTGGAAATGATTTTTTAACAATTCGGGCGTATCAAGTATTTGGATTATTAGCGTAACTTACACTGTCTTTCAATTATGTGATTATGTGAACACATCTCCTTACAGTCGTTATTGTAAATAACAAATACAAAATTCGTTCATTTTCGGATGTCTAACAATGAAGTGCATAAGTTTTAATTCAAATGCTAGAGAAAGGAGATGCTGTCAGGGTTTTCTTCATTTTCGTAGAGAGTACAAATACATGTTATACTTCCTACAATGTACAAACTAGTGCGTATACTATTTTGTATCTATAAAGTAACATGAGTAAACAGATACAAGTTATCCTTCCAGCACCCCCCAAAAAAAACCCACACATTTGCTTCAGCCGACAAAGCACGGTTAGGTTTGAATTAATTAAGTCATGGACACTTGGTTTCCGGCTGCTTGGTTTATAAGTTGTAATATATATTTTGGTTTGTATAAACGACTGTTAACGTCATAATCCAACTACGTTTCGTACGTCTATACTTTCGCAGACCATCGCACTTTAGCGTATGGAGGCATCGGAATTTATCGCAGACCATCGCACTTTAGCGTGACCATTGTACTTAAGCGTCCCCATCGCACTTCAGAGTCTAACATATACATTGTTGATCTGCTTAAAATTATACTTTCTGTTGACAAGTTCAATCTTTTGGCGTTTTTTTCAATTTAGTACTTGTATCTCATATATCCCAGTGAACTTGAGATGAAACATGCTACTATAACTAAAATGTATGCTTTGTATATTCATATCTTCCATGATATTAACATAGACAGCGCGATTTCAAACTAGAATCTATGACAGCCTGACTTTTTCAGTTTTCAAATTCTCAATTTTCCGTTTCTCAGAATTAGTATACACCTTTCTCATCACATTGTGTTTACATGTTATAATCTTTAAAGACCCAAATGTTGCGAAACACTTCTCCTACCTCCATGACAAATATGTTGTTGTCCCCGCAGATAAAGCCCCAAACAACATCGTTTTTGTGTGTAAAACTCATTACATTAACTGCTTGATAAACGAATTAGGTATTGACAATTCACTTGGAAACTCAACATATACTCTCACGACACTTACAAAAGAGGAAATCCTGGATAATCAAAGGTCTGTTCTATGTTCCTTTGGAATTTCAACCAAAGATGAAGAACTGGATCTTCCATCACTGTATTAGATACCTAAACTACATAAGTGTCCTTACAAACAACGGTATATTGCTGGGTCTTCCAAGTGCTCCACGAAACCTCTTTCCAAATTATTAACATCTATTTTACCAGCATTTAAAGACGGGCTTCAAAGTTATTGTAACACTGCCTATTCTAGAGGTGGCGTGAATCAGATGTGGATACTTAAAAATTCCAAAGATCTTTTAGAGTACATACAATATAACTCTCTTTCATCTTGTTCTAGTATTAAAACATTTGACTTTTCTACACTATACACAAGTATTCCACATTCCAAACTAAAAGACAAATTAAAAGAGTTGGTATTGCTTTGTTTCATAAAAAAGAATGGCCAACGTAGATACAAGTATCTTGTCTTAGGGAGGGATAAATCCTACTTTGTAAAGGATCACTCCGATTCAAATAAACAATTCTCTGAAACTGACATTATCAAGATGCTTGATTTCTTAATTGACAACATATTTGTTACGTTCGGAGGACGTGTTTTTCAACAAGCTGTCGGCATTCCAATGGGAGTTCTTTATTATAATGAGGCTGACGTCATATAGGAACTTCTTAGAAAGAAAGACAAGAAGTTAGCAATATCCTATAAATCTACTTTCCGATATATAGATGATGTTCTTTCACTAAATAATTCAAAATTTGGTGACTAGGTTGAACGCGTCTATCACATCAAACTAGAAATAACGGATCCTACAGATACAGGTAAGTCGGCCTCATATCTTGACTTACATGTAGAAATTGACCATGAGGGTCGGTTGAAAACAAAACTTTACGACAAAAGAGATTATTTCAGCTTTCCATTTTTAAGTAGCAAAATTCCAGCAGCACCTGCATACGGGGTATATATCTCCCAATTGATACGATATTCCCGTGCTTGCATTTCCTATCATGATTTTCTTGATAGAGGGTTGCTGCTCACAAGAAAGCTATTAAGCCAAGAGTTCCAAACGTTGAGGTTGAAATCATCCCTTCGTAAATTTTACGGACGCCATCACGAGTTGGTTGACCGTTATGTCATAACCGTTTCACAAATGATATCGGATATGTTCCTTACGTCGTTACTACAATGCCGTTCCCTTTCATGAATGTGACCTACCGAATTAGACTATTTACCGGATTTGTTATCACATAAGCAACACGACTAGTGCCACGTGTGGAGCAGGATCTGTTTACCCCCCCCCCCCCCCCCCCCCCCGGAGCACTTGAGATCACCCCTAGTTTTTGGTGGGTTCGTGTTGCTTATTCGTTAGTTTTCTTTGTTGTGTCATGTGTACTATTTTAGCCATGGCGTTGTCAGTTTATTTTCGATTTATGAGTTTGACTGTCCCTCTGGTATCTTTCGTCCCTCTTATATACCTAATACACACTTTGTTAACACGGGTTGCTCCTAAGACAAAAAAAAGGTCGAGCAGAGATATAAGGAAGAACACCTAAAATAGACACAAATCAACTTTTCAGTCATCATGAAGAATTGGGTGAACGATACGATGTGTCAGTGTCTCGGTAAACTCGCAAACAACATGTTTTCGTTGTCTGATCTGTTAATTCCCCGGTTGTGACATTATAGCGGAGTTTGAACTCGCATGGCGGGTGATACATACATAGTAGGAGACGCTGAACTTGGTTTTGTTCCTTTTGGATTTTATGCGAATCGCTGAGTTCTTGTTTGTTACCCTTGATATGTATCTGTTTAATCCATTTACGATATTTGAAAATCGATGAACCACTGTTGCTTAAATTTTAATCATACCAATCCGAAATGGCATATTATTGACTTGAAATGAATATGATAGGTGCACTTTCTGTCAAATTCATGTTCACAGATTTGAGTTAAATTCTTATGTTTCATTTATAACATTTTCAAATCATAAAATGTATATTCAAATCATAAAAAAAGTTTGAAATTAAAGTGTTCGTTAATATGTTTCAACATTTTGTATTTTAGCCTAGACGCCTAATCAGTTATGTTAACCATCGAGGTGACCTCCGAAGACAGCCGACGGTAGTATATAACCTAATAAAACATAGATAAAGATACAAATTGAAAATCAACTCTTGGAATTGGATTTCTATGTCTGTTTGATTTTATATTATACGTTTAAAAATATGTTAATCATCGTTTTTACCTGTATCAGAATAAGTTTTGTGGATCGAATCAGTCAATCAAAGGTTTACCCTCGTTTCACTTTTAATGAAAAAAAATCACCTTTTTATAGATCTCGTAGCTAATGCCCATTAAATACTTGAAGTAACTGAATTATTTTTACTATTTTGCCTGGTTGCGAAAGCTATGAATGACCATACCTCATATTGCGTCCCTTTGATAACTATTCTAATAAATAGATATGAAAATGTGGTACGTTTTCATGATTCATGACGTGCACAAATCTTTTTTTTTAATAATAACTGCAATCGTAAAGCAGACAACAGTTGGTTTCCAGTTACAATAGTCAATTCATCAAATCAATTAGGGACCGGAGACAAAGTTATCGGAATCATCCTTTGTTCTATTATAATCCTTCAACACATGAATGGTTACTTTAATGATTGCTATTTCACGTAAATAATAGGTAGAATACAATTCGATACTCAATACATATGTGTTATAATGGCTTACTGATAGAATATTCAATCTGAATAATTCAACAACACCTTAACGTCACTGTAAATATAAAAGCTTAGAAAACGTACGGCATTTATATTTTCATTTTAAACAAAATGTTTCAACAGTTGTTGTCTTTTACTTGTGGGGAAAAGTTTGTTTTTATTTATAAAAAGACGTATATGTATCAAATGTATCAATTAAAGTGTTCAATGTGAAAAAGCCCTGGTGAAATAGATGGAAAATGAAACAATAAAAACTTTAGATGAATTTAATTATGAAATAAGGATAAACCTGTTAGCTCCATTATGCTATCTTCTTATACTTACAATAATTGGAATTCCAGGTAACTTCTTTGTCATAGTTATTTTTCGGACGTACAAAAACAATGTTTACAGGACAATAATTTTGAATATAGCAATCATAGATTTGTTATTTTGTCTGATTGGAATACCATTTAACATTTGTAGAATTTTATTTTACTATACATTCAAAATAACATGGATCTGCCAAATATTAGCAGGAGTTCTTGATTTTGGCATTATGTATTCCACGCATTTGTTGATGCTTATTGCTTTCCATAGATACAGACAACTCTTCATGATGTTTAAACCACAAATAAACACTCATAATGTCAAATACTTCATCGTGTGCTGTTTTGTTATAGGAATAGCCGTAGCGACTTTTCAGATTGCAGTTTTACAACCTCTGGAAGAAATACAACTTAGAAAAAATATTACAGGAACTATTTGCGCCGTGACTTGGAAACATTCGCCATTTTACTGGAAGGTGTACAATTTCTGTCTCACAGGTTTGTTTCTTACTTATGCTGTCATTTTGTTTGTAATTTATGGTCGGATAGGAAGAAAAATTATCGTTCGGCGTATTTTCGGAACAAAACAAAACTCGGGAATGAACGTTACGTCAATGCCATGTGGTCTGTCAAATAAAATGACAAAGATTTCTTTTGCTGTTAGCATTGTTTTTGTTGTAAGCTACTTACCTCTTTATATCAATGAACTACTTTCTAAAGTTATATATGAACCTGAACTTAGTCCAATAGAATTTAGTGTTATGAAGATAGTGGAAAGATCGTATATTCTAAACCATGTTGCAAATCCATTTATATATGCCTTCTTTGACGTACGTTTTAGACAGAAACTATTAAAAGTTCTCAAATCATGTTGTTTAATGCGTAAAGACCGACAAGAAAATCAAAGGGGAGACAATGTTGAAAATAATATATATTCAGTTCAGACATCCTAGATAACAAGCACTCCATTATGATGTATGACATTTCTTCCCGTATCAGTGGAAAGCACAAATGTATGATGTATGATATTTTCGTAATTGTAGCAAGCAAACTGTAATATATGGTATTTTTCCGTATTTGTGACAACCAAATATTTATGATGTATGTTATTTAGTATCTATGGCAAGCGCACTTTTACGCATGATATTGTTTCTGTATCTGGGTCATCTTCAAATTTATGATTTATCCGAGTCTTGCATTATCTCGGATTATAACAAAGTGTGCATAGGAAGACTCATGCATGTGTACTGCTGTGATAGCCTTTTGTATCATACGCATGCTATGATGTGATTTGTACATATAAATGTAGAACAGCTAAGAAGGGACAACCTATTGAAAGTTTTCAAATTATGTTGTCTAATGTGATAAGATCGCCAAGAAAATCAAAGGGGAGACGATGTTGAAAATAAGATATATTCAGTTCAGACTTCCAAGATAAGAAGCACTCCATTATGATGTATGACATTTTTACCGAATCCGTGGAAAGCACACTGTAATGTATGGTGCCTTTTTCGTATCCTTTGCGAACAAAATTGTATGATGTCTGTTTTTCCGTATCTGTTGCAAGCAAACTGTGATGCATGATTTTTTTTCTACAACTGTGGCAACCACACATTGGATTCAGAAAACGACATTAAATATGTGCGTTGTGTTAAACAAGAAATAAAACAGAGCCCACAAGAATTGATTACTTGCTTGTTAGTACTGAAATTTAAAAAAAATGCTCCTCTTGTGATATCAGACCAATTGTTATTCAATACACTGACCATAATAGTGTATCTTTAAAATTACAAATATCAAGAAATAATAAAGGACGTGGATACTGGAAATTAAACAGTAGTGTACTAAATGATGAAATTTACCTAAAAATAATATACAATCTCATTAACAACTATAAAATTAAAGCAAGTGATTAAAAAAATCTAGCTCTTTTATGGGACACTTTTAAAATAGAGGTTCGAGACTGTACAATTCAGTTCTGTAAATTGAAAGCCTTAAACAAAAAAGATTCAATCAATGTATTAGAAAATCAACTTATACAACTAAACAATGAAATTCATAAAAATAACATCAGAGTTAATGAAACAAATACCTACTTGATTGAAAAAAAGAGAGAAAGTAGAACAAGAGTTAGTAAATTTATATAATGAAAAAGTAAAAGGCAATCAAATTAGATCAAGGGTAAAATGGATTAAAGAGGGAGAAAAAATACTTCTTACTTCTTAGGTCTTGAAAAAGCAAGGCAGTGCAAAAAACCCATTACTAGATTATATGATGTAAACAATATTATCGCTATTTTGTGCATTTTTCCTTTGATCCTTTTTTGTGATAATTTTCATATCATGTTTCTCGCTTGAGATGGAAAAATTATCGCTAGAAACTAAGGAGGCCACGTGGCCGGTTGCTAACGAAATTGACATTGAAATTGACAACGTCGTCATAGGTAAAATAGCGATAAACAGATTATCATTGGTCATCTCAACTCGATTGCTTTTCTCACTTTCGCTGTACCAGCTCAAGCGATAAAATCAATCTCGTTGAGATAATCAACGATAATCTATAAATATAATTACTGATAAAAAAAAAATACTTAACCTTGAAGTTAACTATTATAAAAATTTATATTCCTCTACTAAACCAGATAGGGAAGATACCATAAAGTACTTTAACGATATTAAAAAATGTCCAAAATTAAGTGATAGTGAAAGTGATATATGTGAAGGAAAAATCACAGTGCAGGAATGCACAGATGCAATATTCAAAATGAAACTAAATAAAGCTCCTGGTCTAGATGGACTTAATGTTGAATTTTACAGAAAATTTTGGGAAAAAATAAAAGATTTTATTGTATCAGTATTCAACTTTTGCCATAAAAAAGGAGAATTGTCAACTTCACAAAAAATCGGAGCAATATCAATCATATATAAAAAAGATGATCCACTTTCTTTAAATAATTATCGTCCAATAACTCTGTTAAATTATGATGTAAAATTGTTAGCGTATGCACTTGCTCAAAGATTAAAACAAGTTTTACCAAAAATAATTCATACTGACCAAAAAGGTTATATAAAAAATAGATACATAGGTTTCAATATTAGACAAGTACAAGATATAATTGATTACTCAGAGAAATTTAAAGTAGATGGAGCCATACTTTTTGTTGATTTTTCCAAGGCATTTGACTCCCTTGAATGGAACTTTATGTCAGAAACTTTAGTAAAATTTGGCTTTAAAAGTAGTTTTATAAGATGGATTCAAACAATGTACACGGACATAAAAGGTTGTATACTCAACAATGGATGGGTGTCCAGCAGTTTTAATATTTTTCGCGGAATTCGACAAGGATGTCCAATTTCTTCGTTAGCCTTTGTATTAGTAGTTGAAATTATGGCAATTAAACTAACAATGACTAAGACAAGATAATAATCTCAAAGGCTTAGAGGTGAAATTAAATGGTAGAAACTGCTCACTAAAAATATGTCAACTTGCAGATGATACAACACTATTTCTTTAATCACCAAAAGATGTAAGTTTAGCAATGAACATAATTGAAACTTTTGGAAGTTTATCAGGATTACAACTTAACCGAAATAAAACAGAAGGATTTTGGTTTGGAAAACTTAAACATAGCAGAGATAAATTTGAAAGCATAAATTGGAAAACAGATAACATTAAAAGTCTTGGCTTTCACTTTGGTTATAACAATCAAGACTGTCAAAAACTAAACACTGACAAACAGCTTAAAAAATGTGAAAAAATTATATCAAATTGGATGAAAAGAAATTTAACATTAATAAGTAAAATAATAGTAGTAAAATCACTAATTCTTCAAAATTTAACTTAAATTGCATCAAATATGTACATCCCAAAGGAAATAATACAAAAGTTTAAAACTCTAGTATATAATTTTATATGGAATGGAAAAAAAGATAAAATTAAACGTGCAACCCTTTGTAAAGACTATTTATAAGGTGGGTTAAAAATGATCGATATAGATTTGTATCTCAAAGCACTTCAATTACGCTGGATTTTAAAACTTAAACAAAATTCTGGTGAAAATTGGTCAATCATACCCCAAGTTTACTTAAACAAATTTGGTAAAAACCTTTTGATATTTCAAATGAACATTAAAAATGTTAATATCACACAATAATCACAAAACTCATTTCCTGTAAATGTTAATGTAAAGGAAGGATTTTGGAACCATTTAAAGCTGTTTTTTAAAATATTTAAATCCCTTCCTGAGTTCTATCAGCAATTGATTAAAACTTGGATTAATGTTAAGGGGGGCAGACAAAGACCCCACAAACATTTCTAGACATAAGAAAGCAGATTTTATGGGGTAATCATAACATACAAACAAAAGGAAAATACTTATTATTTACTAAATGGATTGAACAGAATATTTTGTATGTAAATGACATACTTGATGAAAAAGGTTATATATCAGAAAAAAAAAATATTAACCAAAATAAAAGATAAACGTGATTGGATTCGAGAATTATCCTTATTAAAGAAAGCTTTTCCAAAACATTGGCAGAATATTTTAAAGCAAAAAAGCTCATTTAAAACAAAAGTAAATATAAAGAATACAAAAAATCTGCAAATACTTCTCAATCATAATATTCATCCAGAAATGAGTAATAATTATAGATTATCGTTGATCATCTCAACGAGATTGATTTTCTCGATTGAGCTGGTACAGCGAAAGTGAGAAAAGCAATCGAGTTGAGATGACCAATGATAATCTGTTTATCGCTATTTTACCTATGACGACGTTGTCAATTTCATGTCAATTTCGTTAGCAACGCCACGTGGCCTCCTTAGTTTCTAGCGATAATTTTTTCATCTCAAGCGAGAAGCATGATATGAATATTATCACAAAAAAAGATCAAAGGAAAAATGCACAAAATAGCGATAAAGAAATATATTCAATACTATTTGTCCCCCATAAACAAGAAAAACCTGTAGGTTTTCTAAAGTGGGAAAGAATCTTTGAAGAAAATTTAAATATAATATTTAAAAGCACTCTGCATTTTATATTTAATTACCTAGATAACAACAAATTTAAAATGTTTAAATGGAAATTACTCCACTTCATCCTTCCATGCAATGAATTGCTAGTTCAGTGGAAAGTATTAGAAAAAAATTCTTGTAATTTTTGCAAAGAAATTGACAACTATAAACATTTTTTTATTACATGCCCGTATAATAATAACTATTGGCAAGAAATAAAAAACTATTACTTTAAAGATAGAAAAATTTAATAACTGGCTATACAATAGCAGATATAAAATATTCTGATATAAACACCCTGATATAAACACCCTGATAACAGTTATATTTTTCTCCATATATAAGGCACATTTTGTTTCAAACAAAAAAGAAACAAAGATAGAAATCTATAAAATTTTCAAAAAGGAAATAAACGACATAATAAAATTAAATGCGATAAAAAAACATTGAAACCGGGAAAATGTTAATAAAGACGTCAACATATTGTAACCTGTAAGTAAAAGTATTACTGGTTGACAAATTAACATATGCTAATTTCCTTGGCCTAGTCTAAATAATATACCACGAGGTGCCACAAAAAAAAAACGCATCGCAAATAACCTTTTGATTTGAGTTTAACATAATTATGCACTTACCTATATGTTTATTTTCATAAATAAACATGATCAAGAATGTAAGCTAGAAAAAATAAATCCTTAATATCACAATATAAAAGAATAAGTTAGGCTAACTCCAATACACTATTAATACACAGGTTACCTGTGAGAAAGTAAACACACATAATATAATAACAAAACGGTACGGCGTAGAACCGTAACTTTTCCCGATTTGTAAATAGACACAGACAAACAAACAAATAAAAATGGATGAATCTATTTGTATTGATGTTTATTTACATAATGTATTATGTTTAATTGTAAAATACTAACATTACTATAATATTTTATTATATATTCTCCCTGGATGTATAATAATTGATATACAGGGATACTTAGCCTAATACTGTAAGCTAGGTAAATTGTTAAACAGCATTTAGTGCAATAAAGATGATTTAATTGTTTCAAAAAAAAAAAAAGGTGTTATACACAAACACACAAGATATTAACGAATTAATATAAATCGTTATGACAATTATCAAATTAAAAGTACGACTTTTAGGAATTTAAGTCTATGAAGAAAGTATATAAACTACGAGATAGCTTTCTGTTTTTACCTCTGTTGTATTACAGTAATTAAACGCTGTATCTATTTAATACATAATTTATGTTGGTATCTATCACGAATTGCTATTGTACTTTACTATCGATATAAAAAAAAAGGGCCCAAAAAAAATTAACAATTTTACAATATTCAAACATCCAACGTTCATAAGTACTGTTGTCATTCATTAAACATTGTAAAACCCTAATTATTTATCAGGCGGAAACCCGGTTGCAATAGAATAAAAGAATCTAAGCTCTGTGTTAGAGAAGGCGATAAATGCTTACTGTAATGTTTACGATAGTAACACTTTTTTTAATTAAAAGCTAATAGACACAAATGAAATGACAATCTTCAACTCAATTACGAAGTATTTCATTTTAAAAACACCATGTGCACAGTTTTTCAATTTATCTATTACATATATAGTTAAGCAGACTGGCACTTAAACGTTAAACACGTGCATAGGAATTAGGTGAATGTATATGCATGCTTTGGTTACATAACTTTTTCCACATTCGTGTCGAATGTTTGATTACCTTAATTAAGCAAGAGTATCTGATACATCATCTCGCTTCAGATTCTATCATTTTTATATATCAAGGCTACAAGTTGACTTTATAACATCAAAAATTCACAATACTAAAAGATGAAATATATGGGTCAAGTGAAATACCTTTCTAATGAATCACAAAAACAGAGTAGGTGTGTTCGAATAGCTTATTTTTACTTAAAGTACTTGACAACAGAATTTTAAGTTGGATGATAAAAATGAATATCTTCGAAAACACTTCTTTTTTTGTGTGTTATAATAAGGGTTTATTATCTTCAACCACTGAATTTTTTTAGTCTGCCCTTCCACGAAATATTAAATTAGATTTTTTTTTAATGTTTATGAATTTTTCTGCAAATGTAAAAAATGAACTGGCGTTATGGGGAGATAATTTTGACGAAGTAGAATTCTGACTGTTATGTATATTCCCAGGTTTCAAAAGTCAAGCCAATAAAACTACTAGTCAAAACTTGGCTTCCAGTTTAGGAAGATGTGGTATGAGTGTCATTGAGACAACTCTCCATCGAAATCTGCTTTTAACTTTGCTAAAACATTTTTTTGTTACTTTTACTGTTTGGTCTGTTTTTGGTGACATACATTTGACGTGGCTCTATACTTATGCATCCCGTCTTGTGTTGTTTGTGATATTTTTCATTTTTACCTTGTGCTTTGTCCGTGTGCCTTTTTTTCTTTGATACATATGACTTGTCTCTGAACTTAAAACATCCCGCCATTGTGTTATTGTTCCATTAATTTTTGCAAACTTTGAACAACAAAAGTATTTTATACCTCTACCAGTGTGATGTTTACCTTCTGACACCAAACTCGTGATTAAACGCCAGAGTAAATGTTAAAATTACTATTCGGTCCCAGTGCTTAAAATCTCTCGATCATTGGTGGGTTGATTTTGCATACATAAATACAATATAAAAAATGTAAGCAATGAACGATGTTGTTAAATGTGATATATGCTTTTTTGGTGCTTCTTCGTTAAATATTTTTTTGTTTTTGTTGTGATAAAGATTGTGACACGGTGTTGAGTGCTGCACCCCTATATTGAAATTTTTACCTACTGGTATTATGTCTGTTTATTTCATTCACGCATCGTTGTCAATATGATATGATTTGATGCGACTGTCAAACCAGACGAGTGAGAGGTTTAGCGCTATAAAGACAGGTTCAATCAACCATTTTCTACATAAGAAAATGCCTGTACCAAGTCAGAAATATGACAATTGATGTCCAGTCGTTTGATGTGTTTGTGCTTTTGATTTTGCCGTTTGATTTAGGACTTTCCGTTAATAATTTTCGTCGGAGTTCAGTTTTTTGTGATTTAACTTTTTTTCATAGGGGTTTAGCATTTTCGGATTAAATAATTCGCTATGTTTAATTAAGGAGATATATTTTAATCACTTAATTCTACAAAACCACACCACTGATAGTTAAACACACCTCGAAAGCCATTTTAACTGCTCTCTATTCTTTTTTTTTCAAATTCACATTTTACCGTTTGCTTTTGTTTAAAACAATAAAGAGATGTGGTACGTATAAAAGGATTGTTTGATGAGGAATCTAATGTTGCATGTAAATATATTTTAAATTCATTTGCGTTAATAATTGAATAGTTTGTTAAATCGATATAATAGAGGATATAATTAACAAGGATATACCTACAGTATAACATGATGTAGAGAAAGGTTTAAAATTTGCATTATTAATTAACTTACGGTAATTGGAAACTATCTTTGAGGTTTTATCATAATCAATAGTAATTTTGTCGGACCATTGTTTTTAGTATTTTATGTTTTATTACAGGGTAACTCGATGTCATATTGACTATTTGTCTTTCATTTTGTATCAGAGACTGAACGGGTGTCTTTCAATGCTTTATTCCTTACCTTATAAAGCAATTTTCCTCTATTATCATATTTATGGCCTATCTTTTCTCTTTATTTTTTTGTCCCTTCTTCTGCCCTTTTGTCTAGTCTTTATCTTTTTCATTGTTCTATAGTAAATTTGTTGTATTCTGTCGTTAATTTTTGCTAATGTGCTTTGTCCATATGCCCTTTTGTGTTTTTTTGTTTATTATTTGATTGCTTTTATATTGATTGAGATTATAACACAATGTTGACTGCTGTACCCCCATTTTTGACATTTTTACCTATTATTTTTGTTTGTTATGTTCACACATCGTTGTCAATATAATAAAATGTGCTGCGACTGTCATACAAGTAAGAGGTTTAACTAGCTATAAAACCAGGTTTTATCCACCATTTTCTACATAAGAAAATGGCTGTACCAAGTCAGGAATATGACAGTAGTTATCCATTCGTTTGATGTGTTTGAGAATTTGATTTTGCCACCTGATAGGGGACTTTCCGTTTTGAATTTTCCTCGGAGTTTAGTATTTTGGGGATTTTACTTTTTTTTGTAAACCCATCCAAACCCTTATGAATCATTTCAAACATGAAGGTCTGGATGATTTGTGTTTTTCTGATACTTTTGGTATCCACATAATATAAAACGGTCTCAAATGAGATGAAAAGCAATGTATACGTTCAAATTCCAACCTTGCAACAGCCGATGATTTGATAAAGTGATCGATGTTTTACGTCCCATCTCAAATAGTTTACATATTTTTAAAGCGAGAAAAATAACATTTACAAATGAAATAGAAAGATAGGCCGGGCAAAGTGTGTAAATAAAGTCAAGGGAGATCAATTAATAGAATTGATACATCTAAAGAAATTTTCCATTCAAAAGGGTCCTTTAACGGATAGAAAGCGAAGCAGCATCGCTGCACAAGGCATCATATTATACTGTAATTCAACCTGAAGTACTTCAATATTTCTACATTCTCGCATTATTAATCAAATGACCATCTTACCAATGAGATGTAGAAACTATAGACTACAAAAGACACTTGCAAAAAAAACAGCAGATAAGTTTCTATGTCGAAGCTACATCTCCGTCCCTCTTTCCCCAATGTGACCTACCTAATAGAATTATTACCAGTTTTGAACTAATATGAACAACACGAAAGGTGGCACATGTTGCTCAGGGTCTACTTACCTTTCAGGAGCACCTGAGATCACCCCTATTTTTTGGTGGTTTTCGTGTTGCCCAGTCTTAACTTTTCGATGTTGTGTTTAATGAACTATTAGTTGTCAGTTGGTCTTTTTTTCTATTTTATTGATGGCATTATAAGTTTATTTTCGACTTATTAGTTTGAATGTCCCTCTGGTATCTTTCGCCTCTCTTTTTATTATATAATGATTGAATGCAATAAATCAAGCAATAAGATAAAAGAAGTAATTATCATTACTTATACTAGGCCCTCTCGACTCTTCCCTAACATAAACGAGTGCCTTGGTGAGGTTAACAGCATAGATTATAATTTTTCAATACAACAGAACTCCCCTCCTAATAGAAAAAAAGAATAGAAAATCATGGTGTGCTGAAATATAAAGAATAATCGGCAAAATTGATAAAGAATAGAGAAATAAAAACGCTTAAAAAACAAAAGACTTCAGAATCGAAGCCCCCTCCACCATTTAGACACTCAACTATGATGACAGCAAACAATATACAATACATTGTCTATAGTCTTAGGCTTTGCAGGGGGTTAGGCACATATGTTTAACTCCCAGTTTAGTAGATTGTAATTCAGTGGTTGTCGTTTGTTGATGTATATCGTATTTTTTGTTCGTTTATCGGTTTTGACATTAATCAGGACGTTTATTTCTTGTTTGAATTGATTTCAAGTGTCATTTCGTTGACTTTTATAGATTGATATGCAGTATAGGTTTTGCTTATTGTTGAAGGCCTTACAATGACTTATAGTTGCTTACCTTCTATGTCATTTGGTCTCCAGTGGTGAGTTATCTAATTGGCAATCATACCACATCTTCTTATTTTACATTGATGTCTACTAGAAGGAACACTTAAAAAATTACCAAACAGGGAAACACTCTTCCACAAGATGTCACTATAGACATACACCAAACAGGTAGATCCTTACATGCTGCAGAAATAACAATATCTTCATTTGCCTTCCCACTTGCTTTGAAAATATCCAGGTGAGGAAAAACAACTGAGGATTCGGGTACATCGGAGAAAAATTGAACCACATCAAGACACTTATACCAGTCAGGAATAGAACAATCATTTTCATGTGTTTAATTTTGTTTTCCGTTTTTTGTATATTTTTATTTATTCATTCACGACAAAATCATATGGAAACGTAAGTATTCATTTAATTGCACCAATTGTATTCGTGGATCTTCTTCTTTTAATCGCTATTACTTGACCGAGTACCAGATTGTCCTACAACAGATTAGATAACCTTTCGAAGAAGTATAAATCAACTTCAACAGGAAGTAAAATAAAACATCGCAAAATTTGAATACAATAAACGGCTAATATGGTCATTTTTGCAAAAGTATAAACTACTCCAAATACTAAGGATTTTCTCATCCCAGTCAAAGATTACATAAGCCGTATTTAGCACAACCTTCTGGGATTGTGGGTCCTCAATGCTCTTCAACTTTATACTTGTTTGGCTTTCTTACTTTTTTTTATCTGAGTGTCACTGATGAGTCTTATGTAGACGAAACGCGCGTCTGTCGTATCAAATATTGAAAGCCTGGTACCTTTGATAACTATAGATACCAGTGTTGAGTAGCGTTTGAGTACTGGATTCTCTGTTCAATATTGTGGTTATGCTTTTTCGTGAACCCAATTCAATGTATATTTGGTCGCTAACATCAAACTAATTATCAAGCGGCTTTAAACATTTATGACATGTCAAGTTGGTGGTAGAATAGTTACCATTATGTAGACGAAACGCGCGTCTGGCGTACTAAATTATAATCCTGGTACCTTTGATAACTATTTACACCTAGATTTTTAGTTAAATAGAAAAAAATATGGCATGAAAAATTTATTTTGATCTGGAATATAAATATAAAATAATAACATTTTGAATTATAGGAAACAAGATTAAAATTGGCCATCTCAAAAATTTTACTTGAATAAGCTGTTCTAGTTTTTCTTTCTAAATTCTAAAAGTTTCGGCTGTTGACTATTTCAGTATTAAAAGTAAATATTAAAGACTAACTCACTGAGTAAGGGTGATATTTGAAGATTTAGAAACTGAAGTTAGTCGCGTTAATACATGAGTGCGTCTTAATGAATATCGCGTCCTTTGATTTTTTTTTTTTTTTTTTTTTTTTTTTTAAATTATACATACTTTTAGCTAGGGTCACACATTCACGATTTTTACTGCCGTCCTTGACAGGATCATTCCCGATTAAAATTTGTCAAAAGTCTGATCAAGATCCTGTGAAACGGGGATGGAAATTCAAACTTTAATTAAAATTTGTGAAACAAATAATTTAATCACGACAACAATCAGATATTGTTCAGGAAGCGTCGACATTCAACCGTTTTTAAGCGAATTTATCCCGATAATCCCGTTCTCAATCTGCTTCTTATCGAATTTGTATAATTGGCCTGGTAAAATTCGACCGAGTCTGTCAGGACTGCGTCCCGATTCTACCGAATGTAATCCGACAGAGATCAGACAGTGACCAATCAGTGACGAACTGACGCTGACGGAAGTTATCCGTTCGAAAACTGTCGGCATACTCGGGATGAGCAGGTACTATCGGAACGTAATCCTATTACGGTCCGCTCTATCGCATTGCAAACGGCTTTGTCTGGTCTCAGTCGTATTGCATTCTGTAATTGTCTGGACACTGACGTGGGTATCATTGACGAATTTCGTATTAATAACGGGACTGTTCCGGAACGGTTTCAGCAAAAACGGTTCGCAATCGACAAGATCTGGATGCAATCTGGACTCAATCGGCAGAAAACAGCAATGTAAAATTTCTCCAGATCATTCCCGTTCTACAGGACACCGTCCAGAATACACAGAACATTGTTAGGATTTTGATCCGATACAGCAGAATCCGTCACGACATAGGCACGATTGTAATCCGACTAAACAAAATCGGCTGAGTTTCCCCGAATGTTACGGGACGCACCTAACTGTCGGGGTGCTTCGCCGAACTATTCGAATCCTTTCCGATTCTTAGGAATCTGTTACGAACTTAAACGACTGCGTTCAGACAATGATAGGACATTCCAGATAATTGGGGATAGTAATCCGACTTTTTCACTTTTCGTGTCATATCGCTGTCTGATCTCAAACGGGAGCAACAATCTGCAATGTGTGAACCCCGCATTATTGAAAACTTTCACTTTTGTTAGTTTGTAACAGAAAGTACCGGTACTTTATCCCGGCCTCGTTAAACATTATATTGTATATTTAGATTTTTTTTTAATAATTATTAGTATTCAAAATTATAAAATATATACAATATATTATTGTGTATTCATTATTTAAATATTGATCAATTAAGAGAGAATTTATTTAAGAGAGAAAGTGAGAAGAGAAGAGAAAATAACAAATAAATAAAACACAAATGCAAAAGAAAAACAAACAAAAAAAACTAGAGAAAAAAAGTCCTTTAAATTTGATATTTGGCAGCAGTATTTTTTTCTTAAGAGACTACATTAAATAAATTTGTCAAATTTGGTTTTCCATTGTAAATAATTCATACGAACACAAAACAGATATTCAAGAATGTATATGCTATTTTAGGCACAAAACAAGATAAAAAAACAACATAAAACAGTATATTATATAAAAACATATATGTTGGTGTGGAGAAGGATAAAACAATATACACAATAACATTACATAGGGTAAAGTCTAAGTTATTCTAGTAATGGAAGCCAGGGGTCCCAGTAGAGGTTGGCAATGTGAAGAGGCTTTGTTTTAAAAAATATATTCTTTTCTAGTATTAGATTTTTGAAATTTAATTATGATGAAAAGATTCATTTGGCAAATATGACGTATTGTTTTATCTGATATATTTAATGCGTTTCCCTCGGTTTTAGTTTGTTACCCCGATTTTGTTTTTTGTCCATGGATTTGTGAGTTTTGAACAGCGATATACTACTGTTGCCTTTATATACGACAGTTTGAGAAATTAGCTGACTAAGTATTTTTTTAAATTTATTCAAACTAGGTACTTTTAAAATTGCTGATTCACAATGTATTTATAGGAATAATAATTTCAGGTTATTTCAGAACATTTCCTGATGCTTTGTAATAAAGTTTTGTGTTTCTGTTATTAATTGTAAATAAAGGAAATTAGAAATTTAAACTATCTCATCGACGCTAGAATGTATGATACACCAGGAAATAATTACTGATTAATATTTAAAAAGCTTTCCAAATAGTTGTCCTCAATAAAACGTAGGTAAAAATAGGATGAACACTTTGAAAATTTCTGCCTGGGGGGAAATGAAAAATATTAAACAAAAGAAAATTATAGACTTCACTAATGTATGTAACGCTTCATTGATATCATCGGGAAATATTCTTATCTTGATGATATTTGATCGTTAAATAATGAAGAATTTTCTAACTATACTACTGGCATTTACCAACAGGAACTAACTTTAAATAAATCATATATTTACTCAAATAATTGTTCTTTCCTAGATTAACATAGTTCAGCTTTACACGAGAAACGCGACACAAACATTCACCACATGATGCCATCCATTCATTTGATGTGTTTGAGCTTTTGACCGTGCCATTTGAATAGGAACTTTCAGTTTTCAATTTTCCTCGGAGTTCAGTATTTTTGTGATTTTACTTTTTACCACAAAAGGGACGAATTTTCTTTCCGATTGATAATCTTCCTTTTTATGACGCTGATGTTCCTATCGCATGGTCTTATGGTGTTTATATATCACAACTTGTTCGCTACGACAGTGTCTGTTATGACGTTTTGATTTTAGTGAGCTTAATACATCATATCCAAATGTAAGACTGGTAAATTATTAAAATATGGATTTCGTTACTACAAATTACTTCACATTACCTTTATTTAATTATTCCATAGAAACAACTTGAGTTGTAACTTGATAGAGCCATAATTTTTGTTTATATTGTTTCCTTGCTTTACCATTTGTTATTTATAACTATTTGTTGACAGGTTGTATTTAATTTGTTCTTTAAGTTATTGTTATTTCTATTTACCATCAAGAGCAGGTGTGTTTACATTCATTCATCACAGCTTTCTCCTCGCACCTTTATTGTGCGGTGGCCGAAGATATCTCAAGAGGTCTCAATGTTAAGGTCACTGCATACTGGAAAATGTCGGCGAATTCAGTAGTGTCTGGGAAGTCGAGAATTCAATATTGGTATATTAATGCAGATTTTGATACTATAAAAGAATTTTCTTTATAAAAAGACACACGTTGGCTTTTTTAAGGGTAAAGGTATAAAACATGTTAAAGTTTTTTGTAAGTTCAAATTTTTTTAAAGAATTAAATGCTACTTTTTGTAAATTTATTTAGTTCATTTTGTATGAAGAGCGGAAGCTTCATTCTAATAAACTGTTATCACAGAGATATGTCTCGCTTTTTGGTATAGATTTCGATAATGCAAATGTTGAAATTTAAAATAGCAACACTTTAACATGTAATATTTCAAATATTCAAAATCAATGAACCATGACTGAAGATACTTGGCTAAACAATCTCCATGGAAATGAGATGTGCCCATGCTTATATAATGCATACCAAATACTATTGACTTATTGTTCCCTTTAAACAAACCTAAACAAAAACTAAGTCATGTAAACTAGGCAAAATTTCAGTCAATAATCCATAACTCAGGGGGATGGGTCAAATAATCTCCATGGTAATGAGATGTGCCAATGCTTATACAACTGCATACCATATATCATTGACCTACTACTAGGGGTTCCCCATAAACCGACCTATCACAAACTAATACATAAAAACTAAGCAAATGTTTCAAAGTCAATACACCATGACTGATGGGGTGGGCCTAAATAATCTCCATGGAAATGAGATATGCCAATGCTTATACAACTGCATACCAATTATCATTAATTTACCACTAGTGGTTCCCCGTAAACTGACATAATCACAAACTTAAACATGAAAACTAAGCAAACGTTTTAAAGTCAATAAACCATAACTGAGGGAGCGGGACCAAATAATCTCCATGGTACTGAAATATTTCAATACTAATACAACTGCATACAAAATATCTTTGACTTACCTCTAATGGTTCACCATAGACCTGATCACAAACTAATATGAGATATGCCAATGCTTATACAACTGCATACCAATTATCATTAATTTACCACTAGTGGTTCCCCGTAAACTGACATAATCACAAACTCAAACATGAAAACTAAGCAAACGTTTTAAAGTCAATAGACCATAACTGAGGAAGCGGGACCAAATAATCTCCATGGTACTGAAATATTTAAATACTAATACAACTGCATACAAAATATCTTTGACTTACCTCTAATGGTTCACCATAGACCTGATCACAAACTAATACATTGTTGACGCCGACACCGGAAACAGCATACCAACTTCTCGCAATTGTTTGATAAAAAAATATATCTGTCAATAGTAAGTGAGAGAAAAAAGAATTCATTAGTACAGTTAGGACAGACATCATAAACAAACGGCCAAACGGGAGTATCATTAAGACAAACAAGTGAACACAAGACTCTGTAGAAAGCTAAAGACAGAGCAACATAACTCACACCAAAATCAATAATGGTTTGCCGAATTAAGAATACAGAAAAATGTGTAAAGTAAAGATGTATATATAGTATTTGAAATAGAAAACAAAAGTATTTTTACTTGCAAATCTTTGTTGTTTTTAAGGATGTAAAATTACCAATAGATAATTAAAAATAATTTGATAGCAATTTTGTATCATATTTAATGGACCTTATCCGTTTTTAATTTACCTTGGAGTACGGTATGTTTTTTAATACTTCTGAGGAATAAATTTCCAAAGATAAAAAACCTAGAAAGGGTCGTACACAATTACATTCTACAATATAACATATTTTGTTTGGAATGGATATTTTCGCAGTTACAATAGAACAATGACTATTTTCTCATACAAAACAATTGCATAGAATGTGTATAGGAAAAAAAAATCTATTGAAAAAAAGATATAATCGCACAGATTTATTTCAAATTACAAATCCTCAAGACTTAAAGAAAATAAAAAAAGAATAGTGTTATGCTGAAAACCAAATAACAATGGCATTTTACGAATTGAATAACCAAGAGGTTTCTGATTTATCGACTTTGAACAACGGTGTTAAAATGATTTAAATTTACCTTTTTACATCATGACATCTGTTAATTTGATAATCAGGTCTTTCCATCTTTTCATGGAACAACGTTTTGATTCTCTTCTTATTAATGTTTTTAATTTTCCAGATGAAAAGAACTAATTGTATTTCATGTTTTTCCACCGATGGTGACAACATTTATTTCAGCTTTCCCATTGTGAACTTTCCATTTCTAAGTAGCAACATTCAAGCAGCACCTGCATACGGTATATATATATATATACCAATTGATACGATATTCCAGTGCTTGCATTTCCTATCATGATTTTCTTGATAGAGGGTTTTGCTCACAAGGAATCTATTAAATCAAGAGTTCCAGTTAGTGAAGTTGAAATCATCCCTTTGTAAATTTTACGGACGCCATCACGAGTTGGTTGACCGTTATGGAATAACCGTTTCACAAATGATATCGGATATGTTCCTTAAGTCGTAACTACAATCCCCTTTTCTTTTATAAATGTGACCTACCGAATTAGACTATTTACCGGATTTGTTATTTCATAAGCAACACGACGGGTGCCACATGTGGAGCAAGATCTGTTTACCCTTCCGGAGCACCTGAGATCACACCTAGTTTTTTGCGGGGTTCGTGTTGTTTATTCTTTAAATTTCTATGTTGTGTGATGTGTACAATTGTTTGTCTGTTTGTCCTTTTCATTTTAGCCTTGTCGTTGTCAGTTTATTTTCGATTTATGAGTTTGACTGGTATCTTTCTTCCCTCTTTTATGTATCAATTGTAGGCCTGTAAACAATTGATGGAGAAAGTATTAATCGTAAACACAAACAAATATATCAAATGTGTTTTGTCGAAGTTTTATTATAAAAAAAAAATCAAAAATCGACAAAGGAGTAGGTCCGGTAAGGGCCGATTGTGGCCTTAAATTTCAAGTTCATCTGACGAAAGATTTTGGACACTTTTTAAACACTTAAGTGTCTATTTCAGTTGATTCAATTATTTCATTTGAAATATTTTAACTGATTTACTCATTAAAAACGCTCCGATTCTAGCTTTAACATGAAAAATCTATGAAATATGCCAAAAACTATCACTTCACAGATGTTTTTTGTCGAAAATGAAAGTGGCCGCATCCGTGTTCATCCTCATGTATGTTATGTATTATCATCAAACACAACTTGCATTAGTTTTCTTGCATGTGTGGTTTTAAGTCTTTATCGACATCTTTGATATAGATTGGATATTTCCTTTTTATAAGTGGTTGAAATAATTCGTTCTGGTCTTCACTGTTTAATACGGACCCTGGGTTTGTTCTTATAGACTTTTGATAAATATTATCTATATCTTCCCACCTTTTAAGGCTAATTTTAAGCTGTGTATTTTCAGATATTTCTTCAAATTTGGGAGTGCTTGTCAATCTCGTAAACGTTTTACGAGATGCAAAAGCAATGCATGCATTCAGGTAGCCGTTTAATTTGTACTTCTCTGCTTCAAGAATATTTATGATAATTTGTACTGATGTGATCGAATCTGATTTTGACATAACACCATTAATAAGGAACTTTTCAATCCTTTTCTTTAAATGATCAGTTTGGTATTCATCAGCTAAAGGCAACATATGATGAACAGTGTCTTCTGAAACGATAATAAAGAGAGTGACTAAATGTAATTATGGCAAACAGACTTCATCATTACAATACTCGTATTTGAAAGAATGATGAAACAATATTTTTGAACTTTTTATCCTAAAAAAAGAACCTATAAAAATGTTATTGTGAAAACGATATGATTAAGGAAGATCTGTCGAGCATACGCAAATCATACAAAGAAACCCGTCGACACAAATTATTTAAATAATCTCCTAGACAACATAGAGTTTGTATAAAAGACAAGACTTAATGTCAAGCTCTTAGAGAAAGTTTAATCACATGCACAGACATTTTATTGATTCTGATTCGTTTTTTTGCTAACGATAACCGCCATATTCTTTACTTTGATAAAACTACAACTGGTTGTAAGAACCAAGTGATTGCTTTTATTTTTGCTAAGTATATATGTTCCAGGCTAGCAAATTGAGCAAATCGATTTTCGGTACTTATCCATCTTCGGATTTCAAATGTTTGGCTTTGAGCGTTCCTGATGTGGGTAAATCCAGAAAAAAGCTTAGGACGCAACAAATTATTAAACGTGTTGTTTACCATTTTTTGATAATCTACTCGTTTTTACCTGTTAGTTGATCTTCGAATCCTGGAGACAGATAACGTAGGAACTGAACAAAATGGCGTTTTTTACCAGGTAAAGGTATTGCTTTTAAAGATCCTTCCAGAAATTTAGACCTGAACATTGCTTCAAACACAGGCGAAACGCCTATAAGATGATCCCTTTGTACATACAGCTTACTTGTACCAAAACCAACGTGATATTTGGTTCATTGAAAGGTGAGGCTAACTTTTTCTCCCGACTTGTTAACTTTTCTAAATCTTCCATTGAGTCAGTCGACAATTCATCGTCACTACCAGATCTTGAGCTATCAAACGGGGGAGGTATTCTGATGGGCGAGCGAGGCGCTTCTACGTTACACATAACAAATGTTAATCATTCAGACTCGTTCTTGTAAACGACCTACAAAACAAATGTGTGGAGGTAGGTATAACACAAACATCGGTGATAACATCATAGATTGTTGTCCTGTGTAATTCATATTTGATGACCGAGTATGGAAACTACAAATTGGAAATGAAAGTAAACCTTTATAAAGAGGTATAATCATTTAACAAAGTACAACGGTTGATAAATATAAATATACTATTTGATTAGACCTCTTTTTGTATTTTCCTGTTATATCAATTCATGTGTACATGTATTTTCAAACGTAAAACATATAAACTGTTTAAAATGTAAGTATGTGTAATTGATAGCAAGACAAATTAGATATGTAAATTAATCATTCGTTATGTGCCTCTTACAAACAGAATTAAGCTGAGCTAAAAAATAAATCATAATTTTTATTGGAAAATATCAGACATATATATTATTATACATTATATGAAAATGCAAATGTCTAGCACAGAACATGATAAAAGGAAGTCGGAGTCCACGCCTTAAGGTCAATTGAGTATAGCAATCCCAAATATAGTTCAAGGATAAGTTAATAGAGAAAAGTTGGGCTCTCATGGCTGCTTTATGCTCAAAACTCATTTCAGATTTGTCCTTTTTTTTTTATTTCTAAATACCGGTATATGATATCGTTTGAGAGTGACCCCTCCTTTCCCTTTATCAAGAATAAAATGCACGTATGTGTTATCTTATAATGTCACAAGTTTGCAAATATTCTTTCAAAAACTGTATGTGTAATTCGAAAGAGATGAATTGAATGCGTCTACACACATGATATTGGTATATGTGTAGTCCCTGCAAGTATACTGACGCAAGTTTACAGGAAACATTTGCGGCAAGTTTCCAGCAAACAATGCCACATGTTTGAAGCAAATCTAATTTACATAAAAATCTAACTCCCTTACGAATTTTGTATTGTCCCCTTTGATTCAGATCAGATCATTTGTGGGGAAAGTAACCATTGTTTTACATAGTAACAATTCAAACAAATTATTGGAATACAAAGAAAGTATAAATACTTTAATAATATTTATGCTAACGAAGAACTAAAGCAATTGTAACTAAAAACCAACCCTTTGTGCAACATACGTAATATATATATATATACAAGCTTTAGGTATTTTGTAAAAACAATAACTATACGTGTTAATATTTACCTTCAGAACCTTCAATTCATTTATATCTGGAAATACTATTTGTTGATATTACACGTAGCAACAAACCAGGATTGTGGCACCGTTAAAGTCCACAATTCCTCTAAAGTCCACAACACCGCTAAAGTCCACAACAAATTTCCGCTAAAGTCCACAATGCCGCTAAAGTCCACAAACTCTCCGCTAAAGTCCACAAAATGACCTCCGCTAAAGTCCACAAGAAAACGCCGTTAAAGTCCACAACAACAAGTTCCGCTAAAGTCCACAAAATATCACCGTTAAAGTCCAAACAAATTTTTTTATTATAAAAAATCAATTCGTTTCTTTTTTTTACTCCCGATAGTATAGATCTAAAAAAACAAGAATGGATTTTTGTTCTTGTAAAGCATTTCTTATCAGCTTGAATTATATTTTTGATAAATATAAAGATTACAGTTCCTGATTTTGATCCCCACAAATTTGAATATTGTATTGCGATTTCCTATCAATCAAACAGACAACATTTCGTAAAAGTTATCTAGCTATGGTGCGCTTTTCGTATTCTTTAGTAAACATTTGTACATCCACAAGAAACTCCAATATAGCGTTCTTTTTATTTATATGCTAGAGACACTGACATATATTGGAGCCTATATTTGGATCCTACTAAAAAGCGCCCCTGATCTCCCCTGGTGAAGAAAAAGCGCCCGGGGAACATCTATAGATATTATGTTGGCATGAAACAACTTTGTGTCGATTATATGTTATGCACATTTTTTTTTATGATTTTAGACAAGTATTTTACTAATTCAGATAAAAGACATTTGTTTGTAATAAAGCACAAAAACAAGTATGAATGTTTCAATTTTAACATCAATATATGAAAACTATTTCGAAAGACATATAATAATGGATCAAAGTTAATGCTGAAGATTTTTTTAAATGTTAGACATCGAAAGACATGTTTCCCGAAAGCAATATCAAAACGAAAAATGCAAAACAACACAGATAGATTTTATTTTTATCCGCTAAATTCTAGATACTATTTTATGATCATGAACAAGCTTCTGTCCAAATTTGGTACAAATCCAGGACAGTTTAAGAAAAATATTAAAAGTTTAAACACTTTTACCACAGAGTGAATGTAATGTTTCCTTGTAGAAAACCTAACTCCATTTATAAGTAAAATACGGGGAAAATGGATTTTTTTTTTACAAAATTTACTTCTGGATACCAATTTAATATTATCATAAACAAGCTTCTGTCCAAGTTTGGTACAAATCAAAGTCTCGTTTGAATTGTTTTACACTTTCATTTTGGGGCCTTTTATAGCTGACTTACGCGGTGACATTGAAATTTTCTTTATAAATATATGAAACATAAAAAAGAAATCCATGCAGTGTCTGTTAGGCTCCACAGCAGCCAAAATGGTCTGTAAATATCAAAAATAGACTTTGAACCATAATGTTCTTGTTTGAAATCAACATAATGATAAAGAATTCCACACATTCATGCATTTTGTATCATCACATTTATTGGTTAATGTAGAACAGATTTAGCGTTTTGTCAGTTTATACATATTAATCTTTGTGTAATTTTGCATGTGATTAAAAACACTTTACCAAGTTAAACAACTATTGTATGTATATTTTTTGTCTCGAAAACAAATACATATATGTAGTACACATGGTTTCTCAATGAAATAAAAATAATAGTTCTTGAAAAACTATTATATAAATATAAATTCATATTGTATTCTCTCCGTAAAATAGAAGCGTTTCAAAATGACCATAACACAAAAATAGTTATGTTGCCTATAATATTATATAGTTAACGTCAAATTAGCGATGCTACATGACATTTTGGTAGACCGCCTTGCGATCGCTTTATTTGGATGATTTTTACATTAATTTACTCTTTCCTTTATAATTAATCATACAATGATGATATATACATATAACAACACATTGTAGGTTACACATCCTTCTGACTGTTTATTGGATTGACTTTTTTCTATATTAATTAAGGTTCTGAATATTCAGTGAGCATTTGAACTCAAATTTTAAATCTAATACAGGAGCTTTACTGATAAGCGTCACTTAAATGTATGTATTCAGTTAAAGTTTTTATTTCATTTTCTAACTATTGATTAATTTAACAAATCAACCGATATGATCCAAATACACGTGTATGGTCGAGCTCGTACCTAGACCGTACGAGTATACTCATACGGGCCGAGCATACGTTCGCGTATACCTATACGGTCTGGACCGTACGCGTGCACATATTATCTGGAACATATATACATATAGCATTGTTCAATAAAATCTTTAATACGTGTACTCATCATAGGTAATAAGCAGTACAGAACCGCATTCGAGTATAATTTTATACTCAATTCATCTTCAACGCATTTTGAAAAAAATACATTTTCCTTTTAGAAAACAAAACAAACATGCAACCAATGAGTGATGGAAATCTGCTTAGCACTACAAAATGCATGAATGTGTGGAATGTTTTATTATTATGTTGATTTCAAACAAGAACATTATGGTTCAAAGTCTATTTTTTTAGATTTACAGACCATTTTGGCTGCTGTGGAGCCTAACAGACACTGCATAGATTTCTTTTTTATGTTTCATATATTTGTAAAGAAAATTTCAATGTCACCGCGTAAGTCAGCTATAAAAGTGTAAAACAGTTCAAACGAGAAGACTTTGATTTGTACCAAACTTGTTTATGATGATATTAAATTGGTATTTAGAAGTAAATTTGTATAAAAATCCTTTTTCACCGTATTTTACTTATAAATGGAGTAAGTTTTTTTACAAGGAAACTTTACATTCATTCTGTGTTTAAAGTGTTTAAAATTTTAATATTTTTCTTAAATTATCCTGGATTTGTACCAAATTTGGACAGAAGCTTGTTCATGATCATAAAATAGTATCTAGAATTTAGCGGATAAAATTAATATCTATCTGTGTTGTTTTTGCATTTTTCATTTTGATATCGCTTTTGAGAAACATGTCTTTTGATGTCTAACATTTAATAAAATCTTTAGCATTAACCGTGATCCATTATTATATGTCTTTCGAAATAATTTTCATATATTGTTGTTAAAATTGAAATATTCATACTTGTTTTTGTGCTTTATTACAAACAAATGTCTTTTATCTGAATTAGTAAAATACTTGTCTAAAATCATAAAAAAAATAAATGTGCATAACTTATTTCATCGACACAAAGTTGTTTCATGCCAATATAATATCTATATATGTTCCCCGGGCGCCTTTTCTTTTTCCCGGGCGTTTTTTTTCTTCCCCGTGCGCTTTTTCTTCACCTGGACGCTTTAGTACGACCCCAAATATAGGCTCCAAGATATTTCAGTGTCTGCAGAAGATAAATAAAAAGACGCTATATTGGAGTTTCTTGTGGATGTACATATGTTTACTAAAGAATACGAAAAGCGCACCATAGCTAGATAACTTTTACGAAATGTTGTCTGTTTGATTGTTAGGAAATCGCAATACAAAGATCAGATTTGTTGGGATCAAAATCAGGAACTGTAATCTTTATATTTATCAAAAATATAATTCAAGCTGATAAGAAATGCTTTACAAGAACAAAAATCCATTCTTTTTATTAGATCAATACTATCGGGAGTAAAAAAAAGAACCAAATTGATTTTTTTATAATAAAAAAAATGTTTGGACTTTAACGGTGCTTTTTTGTGGACTTTAGCGGAACTTGTTGTTGTGGACTTTAACGGCGTTTTCTTGTGGACTTTAGCGGAGGTCATTTTGTGGACTTTAGCGGCGTTGTGGACTTTAGCGGTGTTGTGGACTTAGAGGAATTGTGGACTTTAACGGTGCCACACATGTGCAGGATGTTGAAATACAAAATTGATTCATACATCTTTTGTGTGGGAGACAATCACAAAGTGGAGATCCTGTAATAGCACACAACCAATACATATATTATATGAATTGATTAATTGGACTTTAAATTCACCTTTTGGCTGTGAATAAAAAGTCAAAATATGTTATTTTAAAGTTAGTTAAGAAAATGCCTTGTACATATCATCTATAAAACTTAGTGAACGACCTTGATATTTCGATTATTTATTATCACTTTTCGTATTTTTTCCGGAACACTTTTTACCAAGCGTTAAAGTTTTATACCTATTAAAGAATGGCGGGAACATTCAATTCATTTATGATGTAATGCAATAAAAGTTAGCGAAATTAAAAAAGAATAACAATTAAAATACTTATTAACACCACTGGGTCGATGCTACTGCTGGTAAACATTCGTCCCCGAGGGTAACACCAGCCAAGAAGTCAGCACCTCAGAGTTGACTTGAATGTGGTCATTTTAATGAATTTCTTGTTAACAAAACATAAAACTTTTCGAAAAACTAAGAATTTTCTTAACGGAGGAATATATTACATAAACCGTATTTGGCACAACTTTTTGGAATATTGGGTCCTCAATACTCTTCAACTTTTTACTTGATTGGCTTTATAACTATTTTGATCTGAGCGTCACTGATAAGTCTTATGTAGACGAGAGACGCGTCTGGCGTACTAAATTATAATCCTGGTACCTTTAATAACTATAACGACGGTGTTCTAAATTATATGAATGTTTTATATACCGGTAAATTCATATTTATCATCATGATAAGACCAAAGACACCGAATTGTACAAATTCTGGTTCCTGTACGGCCTTTAACAATGAGCCAAACTGATACCGCATAGTCAGCCATAACAGGTCCCGAAATAACAAATGTTAAACAATTCAAACTAGAAAAACTAATGGCTAAATGTATGTACAAAATAATGATCAAAAAACAAATATGATATACAGCAACTAACGACATCAATTAAATTACAGGTTTCTGACTTAAGACAGGCACACACAGAATATGTCGGGGTTAAACATATTAGCAGAAGACCCCAACCCTAACCTGGGACAACGTTGTTACAGTACAACAAATTAACTGAAAATCATTCCTATTGAAATGGACTTTACACATCTGATCCATATCAGAAAAATTTTTAGCTTCAAAAATAGGGAGGGTAGGCTAATAAAAAACATATTTTTTTCCATTTGGTCCAAGTAACAAAAGCACACAGTGGACTAGCTGCAGAACCGTAGCTCTTGGGTCCTTATTATTTTTTTACTACTTGCAGACCATCCGCAATATATCATATGGAACCAAGAGCTATGGTTCAGAAATTCCTAGTTCCATCTTTAACCGGCATTTTTTAATTCAACAAACTTTTTGGAAATTTCAAGTTTCAGTTTTAACTAGAGTATATTGATTTTTTATAGCGTGTCTTTCTCTATTGAGATGTTACACTATTGTTTCAGATAAGGGTGAATGTTTGGCACCATTAAAACATTTTAAGTCTGGCGTTTATAATTATAATCCTGGTACTTTTGATAACTATTTACACCACTGGGTCGATGCTAGTGCTGGTGGACGTTTCGTCCCCGAGGGTATCACCAGCCCAGTAGTCAGCACTTCGGAGTTGACATGAATATCAATTATATGGTCATTTTAATAAATTTTCTGTTTACAAAACTTTAATTTTTTCGAAAAACTAAGGATTTTCTTACCCCAGGAGTAGATTACCTTAGCCGTATTTGGCACAACTTTTTGGAATTTCGGGTCCTCTATGCTCTTCAACTTTGTATTTGTTTGGCTTTTTAACTATTTTGATCTGAGCGTCACTGATGAGTCTTATGTAGACGAAACGCGCGTCTGGCGTTTAAAATTATTATCCTGGTACTTTTGATAACTAATTAAACCCGCTGCAATTGTTTGCACCTGAACAAAGTCAGGAATCCGATGTTCAGAAGTTGTCGTTTGTTGATATGGTTCATAAGTGTTTCTCGTTTCTCGTTTTTTATATAGATTATACTGTGGGTTTTCCCGTTTAAATGATGTTACACTAGTAGTTGTTGTGGCCCTTTAATTAGACAATATACGTATGATGTCTTGAAATATGAAATTTATTTGTATGAGGCTTAGAAACGGGATTCCCATTTCGTGCCGAATACAAATAAATTTCATATTTCAAGATACTATACGTATATTGTTTTTATACTGAAATCGAAAAAAAATTAAGAATGAAAATAAATATGTAACAAAAATTGTTGAAAAAAGTGTTTGGAATTTCCCTCTTGGGGTACCATTTTGGGGTATTTCCCTTTGAGCAAGGTCCAGGCGGTAAGACATTGACTTATTAAGGAATCAGAAAGGGAAAATGAACTTAATTAATAACATTTGATAAACATGGTATATAAAAACCAATTTGAAGACATAAAAATTGATAAAAGTTTAATTTCATGAAAGTTTGACCATTGTTACATAACGTTGTCATGGTCGTGACGTGACGTTCTTAATGAAATACAGTAGTTCCGGTAAGGAGGCGGGGCTTATAGGTTAGTTGAGGTCATTGACGTATAAAGCTAACGTTTATACGTATAGCTTTATCTGTATAGTAAAATAGCTGATTGCAGTTTAAAGCTTGCTATTCGGTATGAACACTGTACTTTGATCTATAATGACTTCAAGATAAAGATGTTTTTGTAAATTTTCAGTATCCACCTCTTTTTCACAACCGTAGATAGTTTCACAGTGGCTCTGAAGACTGACTTTGCTGGCTTTGACTTTGCGGAGCAGTTGCAGACTGAGCAATTCAATATGGTCTTTTGTTCCACGTGTTCCTCATTGTCTGACATAATACCCGTGGGAATCATCTATTAGTATTTTTAAATTGTGTTTCCAATTTATTGATTTTGGCTCACATTATTTAGGTCTTTACACGTTGCGTAGTGGTGAATTTACTAGTAACAACATACCAAGTCGTATTATATATGGATAGGGAACAAGCACATGAGGTATAGTTTTTACGTCAATATTGAGATCCTACAAAAAAAGTCTGTAGTTTAAAGTCACAATATGTGTGGTATAAGTAAACGTGATGACGTATCGAGGGATGATAGAAACAGACCTTTAAAGTAAGTAAGTAGGTTCATTTTGATTGAACTGCTTTATTACCTAAATTAATTGATACATTGGTTCGCAAACGAATTTTTTATACATGATCGTCTCTCGGTTTCAACGTTTCCAAAGCAAACTGGTCTGTATAGTTTGATGATCATTATTCGAAATGATAGCTGTCAGTTGGCATTGGTTTAATTTGAAATATATTAGTCGCCTTTCATGACTAAATGAGGTCTACAAACTGACATAGTTATACATTATTTCCATAAGCTTTTGATGTAGTACTGTACCACAACCTACTATCACAAATTGGAGAGAATGGAATTCAGGAACAACTAAACAACTGGCACGGTAGAATGTGGAGGTTGTAGTAGAAAGAGAACCATAAATGTAGATTCGGAAGTCCCACAAAGAACTGTACTTTTACCGTCACTCTTTTTATGTCACATAAATGACACCCAGGACACTGCAAAATCTTCAGGAAAGCTGTAACAGTTTCAAGTGGTTTATATACTATTCCTGCTTTTGAACTTAACAACAACTTTAAATCTGCAAGACCAAGAAGAACCATTTTAGCCGAAAGTTCGATGACTTTCAAACAACAAACAATGAAGAAAAAATAAATCAGAGACTACACTAGGTGTTTTCACATTCCCACCTCAACATACTAACTCATTGCTTGTGTCCACGATAAGCAACATGCAGGAACCATCTAGTAGACACAGTTGTGTGCGCACAAGCATTTAAATATGCTATCTCAAACAGTCAATAAATTAATGGCGACCTTATCCCGTTGTATATAAGTCAGTATTTGTTACTAGTACTACGACGTATACATATAGCTACAAATAAACTCATCAAAGATACAAGGACTCTTAATTTTATACTTACGTGCGTTTCGTCTACAAAAGACTCATTAGTGACGCTCGAAAAATTGTTTAAAAGGCCAAATAAATTACGAATTTGAAGAGCATTGAGGACCAAAAATTCCTACATGTTTTGTCAAAATACAGCTAAGGTTATCTACCCCTGAGGTAGAAAAGCCTTCGTATTTCAAAATTCTAAGTTTTATTAACAGTTAATTTATTATTATGAACATATCAATGATACCTCAAGTCAAAGATACAAGGACTCTTAATTTTATACTTACGTGCGTTTTGTCTACAAAAGACTCATCATTGACGCTCGAACAAAAATTGTTTAAAAGGCCAAATAAATTAAGAATTTGAAGAGGTTTTCAAACACAACTTTCACACAGAATGACGTTTCTAAAGGAGCAGTAATAAAACTTCGAACTGGTTGTGCACAAGCTATGGTCTTTTCAGACTCTGAACTGTTTGTAGTGCAATGGGATATGAATGAGTGGTTTCATACCTAAAAGGTGTTTATACTATGACTGCTGTAGGAAAAATATTTTTATTATATAAAAACTGTTCAGTTACCATGGAAATAATGAGAAAAAAGAAAGCAAGAAGACTATGGCTTGGTTATGTTTTAATAAATAATACTGATCACTAATTAAAACAAACATGATAATCAAAGAAATATGGTGGTGGAAGCGATACTACAATGTTTAGAGAAGGACATACAGATGTTAATTTTTTGATCTCAGTATAACATGTGCAATTTTACTTGTTTCTATTTTTAATTGTTTTACAGAGCTCCAACTTATGAGATGCCACAATTTATCTGTCATGGTAAAAGTGAACTTTCATTGTTAAAATACTGTGAGCGGTAGTTAAGACAGAACAATCAGATCTTAAGTCTTTTAAAAAATTCTAGACCATAAAACATAATTTTACATAAATTTCACACAATATCAAGTACCATTAGATTGTTCTTGGGCAGATTGTCTTTCAGACTTTTTTAGATGCTTTTTCATACATTTAAAAATATGGTTCCTGTCATGTCCTTCTCTTTATAAAGTCATGAGAAAATCTTTATGTTGTTTTACACTTCAAGTCAATTCAAGGTAGTACAAGCAAAACAGGACAAAAAGTATTAACATTTTTGGGGATAACACTTTTAACACTGTAAAGTAACCTTTCTGAAATGATGTTAAAATTCATACAATTATGTAACATAAATAATGTAATTAACATGGACAGTCCAGTTAAATTGCCAACACTGATGTTACATCAGGAATTGTAGTCATAAAATTTTAAAGCACAATTATTGTACTCGTCCTCTGATATCAACCAATCAAATTATTGGACTTCGTGTTTCGAGCACAAAATTATGCAGGAAAGTTTTATGACTGAGAGTCCTGAATTTTTGTCCATAGTAATGATAAGACACTACAGACACATATATGTTTATTTCCACAAAGACGCTGGTGTAATTTGTCCCTGTTCAATAATGCCGCACAAAAGGCACGACTGTCATATCATGCAATTATGTAACCCAAAAAATATTGGTGAAACAAAACAAACAATAATCTTGTATGAATTTGTTTTGCAAATTATCTAATAATAAATAACCATTACACTAACTAATTCGTTACAATAAATAATTGATAAATAATTAAGTTATATACATTTTAAAATACACACATATATGGATTATAAATATAAATTAAGTCTTTTTAAAATCAACGATCACAGACAAAACTTTCCAAATTCCAATGACAGAATAAGAAATCACAGTAAAAAATCGTAAAATGTGTATTTAATAAGAAACAGTTGTAATAATAAATACTTAAAACAACCAATCATACAATTTTATATTAATCATAATAAAAATAACCTAATTTAAGAATTATGAACTTTCCTTATTACTCTTTATAGTTATCCGTTGAACCAATAACATTTGTTTTAATAATTTGCCAAGTGAATACTGGTAAATTAAAACCATATTTTGCTCTTAATTTACTTGGAAGATTTTCCTACTTCATGTCTTCTTTTTAATTTGCATTCCCTCTCTTCCATCAGCAAGAGGAAACTATAATAATAGGGCAATTTTAAGAGAAACAAAATGTAAGCATCTCACAAAGATAGAAATACATGAAAAGTAATAAATGGGGTGATATTGTCATGACATGGATGGGTCTAAGAAACTAATTTCTACGTCATAATATTCAGGCTAAGTGTAATGTATGTATATTATGAAAAGAATGAGCCTAAAAAGTTTCTACAACAAACTTCTAAAAAAGCAGGGTATTAAGGAATTTATACCTTATCTGATCACATGATCCAGGACATGAAATACAAATCTATAAATAACCCCTTCACTCCTAAACACTTTAAATTTCCCTTGCAAACGTAATATACAGTATTCAACTAGAATACTTTCATAAATGTTTTTATATCTAACAGTATCAATACATACAGTCATATTGTTGAATGTATGTAAATAAACTCATCAAAAGACTTAAACGATTCTAAGAAGTCGACAAAAAAAATAAAAAATTCGCCCTGGAGTACCTATTTGCCAACATGAGTTTAAAATTTGCATTTCTCACCCCTGCAAACAAAAAACTACAGTCTATTGGACAAATCTTATTATAAACAAGCCAATTGAATTTACTTGCGATTAACATAACATCTCAGATTAACCTTTCTTAAATGGCAAAATTTATCTTACAAAGCATTTAATTAATTTTAAATCATTTTTCTTACGCAGTAAATTTGCAGAGATGAGAACTTACACATTACAACCATTTATTCTAATACACTTTAATGTCAATATCTCTTGTCAGTAGTTCTTTTAGTTTAATTCTTTGCTTTTAAATGCATCTTCCATAGCATCTGTAACAACAGTTTCAGCTACTTTATCAATAACATTTTGTTGTGACTCAACAATGTCATCACCTTTTTGTGTTGTCACAGGGTTACTGTCCTTTTGTGATATCACTTGGTTATCGTCTTTTGGTTTTGCAGTTTCAATATTTTCCTTAGCCTCTAATGTTTGCTCTGTTTCAGTCTTTGTAGGTACTTCTGTTTTCTACAAAATTATAACACAGAAGAAAGTAAGTGTTAAATTAAAAGCCAATCTTCATATAAATCACAAATGGTGGCAAGACCTATCATTCATGCCATTCAAACGTTAAAAAAAAGAAACATGTTTGAGGTTTCTGTTAATTATCCCTTAATACCAGAAATTATAAATGATAAAAAGAGGACTTGACAATGTCTGTAAATTGCCATTTACTTTAATGCTTTGTCTTTGATTGGAAATTAAAGGCGGTCCTAAAACCCCAAAATGTCTTCTTTTTTATAATCAAAGTACAGATTTTTTTCAGAGGGCAAAAATATAAAAATAATATTTATCAAATAATTTTTTTATTCTTCCTTCCTGCTTTAACACAGGTAATCACACAAAGGAATTTATCCATAAAAAGTATGCACCTTTTCTTTTTTGTCTGTATTTTCATCACTTTCTGTTTCTGTTTCTGGTATCTCCTCTGGCATCCATACTCCCAGAATTCCTCTTTCTCTGTAAAGGTCAGCAAATGACCTCAATTTAGCAGTGGTAAAGATGGCTTCCTGTCTAGCCTTAACTGTTGTATCTGCAACCAGTAACCATTTGTCTTCCAAACAATCTTCTACTGACACACGATTACTGTAAATAAATCAATAAACCAATCAGCCACTTGTTTAATAACAGAACTTATCTTACAAGCATGCCTGGTCTTATGAATGATATCATGTCATATAGAGTAGACTGAATGACTTCTATTGTCAATAAGTAAAACTAAAGGGTGGGTAACATCTTCTTGGTTTTTAAAAGGGGCTTAAAAAATGGGTCCTTTTATTTTGTTAACAATCAAATTATTACAGTCAATTCAACTGTTAAACTAGCTATATGGACATCAATGAATCAGTTTTGTCATATTTTTTCTAGTTATCACAAAACTGTCAATACATATAACTGTTTAACACAAATTTACAATCAACTTTACCATAAGAGATAAATAGATCGAAAAGTCTGATCTATAACTTTGATGGTCAAAAGATAAACAAAGGAGTAGGTCTGGTAAGGACCGATTTTGGCCTGAAATTTCAGTTTCATCTGACGAAAGATTTTGACCACTTTTTAAACACTTAAGTGTCTATTTCATATGATTCAATTAATTTATGTGAAAGATTTTAACTGATTTAGTCATTAAAAACCGTCCGATTCAAGCTCAAATATGAAAAATCTACTAAATATGCGAAAAAAAGTCACTTTTCAGATGGTTTTTGTCAAAAACGAAAGTGACCCATCCGTGTTCATCCTCAATCTTTATATATATTATGTATTATCATCAAATACAACTTCCATTTCAATATTTTGGATGAACACGAATGCGGCCACTTTCGTTTTACCCGAAAACCGTCTAAAATTTAACTAAAATGCTGGAATGAAGATTTTTTTAATTTAGCATGACTTTGTACTGGTAGTACACAATATATGTGCATTGTATTGTCAAAAACAGCCCATTTTTATGTAGCAGAACCATTCTGCTATCCAATAAATAACTAAGAGTTTACATTTTAACAATTTTGTAAAACTGCTATATTTTGGGGCCACAAAGGGGTCTTACTGAACCTACTCCTTTGATATTTTAGGACAAAATCATTCTTCATAGGGGTTTATGTTTTTTTTTTTATCAGTCTTACCTTGGTATTCTTTTCATTATCCTGTTCATAAATCTAAGAGCATCTCTTGTTATGTTATCATAGAGTGAATGGGCGTCATATCGACTGTATGCTATGTTGAAATATGTCTCTTCTACACTTGAGGCTCTGAACGGTGAGTCTCCACTCAATCTGAAATAAAACAAAACAAAATTCAAATTTATTTACTTAGGTTGATGTTAATGTGATATAGGAAGATGTGGTGTGAGTGCCAATGAGACAACTCTCCATCCAAATAACAATTTATAAAAGTAAACCATTATAGGTCATGTACGGCCAAATTGACTTAAAAAGCACAAATAAATAAATATTGCAAATGAGGGGAATTCAACATTATAATGTTAGACAAGAGTCAATGGAGCTTTTATAATTGTTGTTGTTAAAAAATAGATATAATCCACTTTGGAACTTACACCAACATGTATATATCTAAGTTACAATGTACTTATAATGTTTTAAAATTTAAATGTTCAGATATCATTCTCCTGCCAAGAATACAAATTTTCGAATGTCAAATGAAAAGGATATATTCTTATTTGATGTGTAACACATTTGAACAAATTTTTATTGATGGGCTCACTCCATTTGCCAGATTTTCTTGTATTGTTGAAGACCCATTTGTGGTCTTGGGCTGTTTTCTGCTCTTTTATCTGGTTCTTGTCTCTTTGACATATTCCCATTTTCCATTCTCAGTTTTATTACATAAGACAAATGGAAAATTTGAAGTATTATAAAATTTATTCCAACATCAGTTAGACCATGCTAATTTGTACCATACTTACAGAAGAAAACTGAGGACACCAACAGTCCATGTATCAGCTGAATATGAAGTTGTCTTACTTGTCACAATCTCAGGAGCTAAAAATAGTAATAAAGAAAATATACCTTATCTGTTACTCACTTGAAAATATTACACGTATCTAGCTATACTTTAAACACTGCATTTGATGATCATATATGTCCAATTATAGTCGACCCTGTTTAAAAAGTACCAGAAAAAACTGGCACTTTTTTACATTGGCGGAAAAAATTGGAAAAGTGTTATGACAGGTTTTCTCTTAAAAGAAGTGATCTTTCTTTAGATATTTTGATATGAATGTTTTTCCTGTAATAGCATTTTTGAAATTATCATAAGAGTATCTAACTTAAATGTGGATAACACAAAAAGCTTTAATTTTTCCAAAATGAGGCATTTATACAACCAACCTTGATAATCTGAAACCCCCTTCTAACTATTTGAATTATTTACCAATAAAATCAGGATATCCTTCACAAGGAACCACTTCTCCATTGCCAGACAATTTCCTCGCATGACTGAATCCACATATCTTCACATCCAAGTGTCGTCTGCTCCTCATTACCACACTGCTTGGTTGTAAGTTCAAATGGACCACACCCACGTGATGTAAATATTGTACACCTTCCAAGATCTGTCGTATCACTATGGCAACCATGTCTTCTGAATATTTTGACTTGAAAGCAAAATGCTGCAAAACGTTTACTCCACACAAATATTCAGTAATGATATAAAGCTTCTCACTGAATAAGAATCCATCATATAGTCTGATGACTTTTTCATGGTTCATTAATTTCAAGATTTCAAATTCTGTTGATTTTTTGTCTTTGTCACATGGAATTATTTTGGCAGCATAGGATCTCTTTGTTGAAGTATTCTCGGCAATTTTAATTTCAGAGAATTTCCCACTGAAATGAAAAGAAAATCAAACACACTGTATGAGTTTAGCATTAAGCAACGTTGTGAAAAATTTCTATCCCATGCACTGCAAATTTGACTTTTTAATCCTGGTTATTGTGGTTTTAAAATCACAGTAAGTGTTCAATTAGCTGGGGAACCGTAGCTCATAGGTCCTTATGTTATTTTTTTACTATTTGCGGACCATAGAGCTACAGATTTTTCCTATTTCAAAACTTGCGGAATTGCGACCCAGGTTCAGGTCGCACTTATTTCCCAAAAAAATATTCTTTATAATGTTTGCCAAGCTTGTCAATATATCTAATTCGTTTCGTTAGATATCTTTCTAGATATGACGTACCTATTGATGTTTGAATATTCATTTCCTTAACACTATTATCTAATTATTTCCATTTGTATACATTCTCCACCTATTTAATTCGGCCATATTGAATCTTGTGGTGACGTCACGAAAATCAAGAATGTGTTAAGATTTCAATTCCGTGTTTGAATGATTTACTTAAAGTGATGGCAAGTGAAAATAATAAGCCAACAAGTTAATATGCAACGAATGTTGTTACCCCCTAGTTTTCTCTCTGATGTCTGTTTATGTATTTCTTTTCAGACCATATCAAACAATTCATTTCTACATAAGAAAATGCCTGCAACAAATCAGGAATATGACTGTAGTTATCCATTAGTTTTATGTGTTTGAGCTTTTGGTTTTGCCATTTGATTAGGGACTTTCGGTTTTAAATTTTACTCAGAGTTCTGTATTTTTGTGATTTTACTTATCTAATGTGATGCATTATCACGTGTGCATTACAGTATTACCTATAAACTGTTTCTGTAAGGTTGTATTTTTCACTAAAGGCTCCTTCAGTCAGTTGTACTGGACCACTAGATGGCGGTGATGACATTAGATGCACACCACTCTGTCTTGCAAGAATAGCACTGGTGTACTCATCTAATACAATTTTGTCCCCATCTGAAAATTTAGACAATGTTCAATCAACACTATCAGTATTGGTAAATACAATTTTTAAGACAACCTTATTTTATTAAAAAAAAAATTGATATTAAAAGAAATCAGGTTGAAATTGTTTGAATCTATGGAAGAGTTACTATAAATGCTCCACAATCTTGTACTTTATTAGGCATTACTAATGGGTTTTTTTCAAGAGCCATTGATGAGTCTTATAAGGACAAAACATGGGTCTGCAACTCAAAGTCAGGTATCTTTGATGAGTATTTACTTACATAAAACTCCCCGTTTAACTTAGGCAAAATTAATTTCAATACATATTTAAATTGAACTGATCAACTGAATTAAAATGACTATTTCAGTCATATTTCACCACCACTGGGTTATTCATACTTAATATTCTTATTGAGTTTTCTGGTATATTATTTTCTTTAAAGTATTTGCGCTTTATAATCATCACTTTTGTTTACTTTATGTTAAAAATATGTCTGTTTTTTGCTTTGATTTTGAATGTTTAGAAACCTTAATTTTTTTCATATCAATTGTAATTAAACACGTATATCATGTTTCGGAGCTGTACTTTAAAAATACCAGTTTTGTAATAAAATTTCTTTTAACTGGTGGCTTTGGAAATCTTATCTTGTTTCACCTGGTATTTTTTGCTAAAACACCTCCTTAAAATGATATATCTATAAACTTCTGTATTCTAATATTTTCAAATTGGAATTGAACTGAATGCAGGTAAAATTAATTTATGGATAATTTACCTTCAGTTGTCACAATTTCAGGGGAGGCAACACTGTAAGCACTGAAACCAAACTGGTTTACAGCACAAACTCTGAATCTGTAAGATGCATTGGGTGCCAGATCTTGTACAATTGTACACTCATCAATGGGGTGTGCAACAGTCAACCAAGAATTTCCATCTGTAAAGAAAACAAATGTAAAATATTAAAACATGCTACAAAGTTCAAATAAAGGTTATGAAAATGAACTTTTCTATAGATTTCTAAGCTAAGACTATCTATGGTGAACCAAAACTTTTAAAATTTACGATAGGTACATAATTTAAAGAGTATACGTGATAACAACACAGAATGCGATAAATTCAGAATTTTGCAAATGATAGCAAGGGCTAATTCAATACAAGTCCCAAACAAAAATAAGATCTTATTTTTTCCATGGAAACTCAATATTCAAACTTTTTCTGCTCAACAGATTGCAGACAATACTTGCGATGCATTATGAATGTTTTAATGGTTACACATAATGCATATTATAATTATAAATGTGGGATTTTCCCAACATGTTTACCAAAGAGAGATCACTTTACACACCCTATTTTAGTGATTTAATAAAATTACTTGTTTTTCTGCAGTCAACTCTGTATCCTGTGATGTAAGAGTTTCCATTGGTTGTTGGTGGTTCCCATAGCAACAAAGCTTGTGTTGATGATACTTGTGTTGCCACTGGTCTGCTGGGCTGACTTGGAACATCTTAAAAGAAAAGGTATCATAAATAAAAATTCTTATAAAAAAACATGTTGTTTTAAAAAGTGCTTCATCAATGGAACAACTAATATAAGAAAAATAAGGTTCATGTAACACAAATCTGTATTTCATAGTATCAATTTGATAAAATCAACAAGAGTTCTCAAATCCATTTAGAACAGTTTTTATATGTCTTTGAAAACTGATAAAAGTTACCCATAAGTATATATAAGAAGTGACAGATTTTATTTTCATACGACAATTCTAATATATTTTTTTTTTAATTTTAAAAAATGACAGGTACAAAAGTGTGAGATTAATGAATAAAATGTATGTACATTTTGTTTATAGTTACAATTAAAATGGCAAAATATTACTATTGCCCCTCTCAAAATAAGTACAGTTCATTCTAAAGAATTTCATTAAAATTACCTCCCACCAAGACTCTAGCTGCTGCAGTAGCTTTTCCTCCTTTACTCCTCACAATACATTTGTATATTCCAGCATTGTATGGTTTGGCAGAGACAACTGTAAGCACAGTACCATTGTCTGTCACTTTTACGTAAATACGACTACTCTCAGAGACTAGCTCTTCATTCCTGTACCATGTGACTGCTGGAGATTCATCAATATCCAAAATGCACCGTAGGACAATGTTTTCTCCAGGAGTAAAGGCAAGATCATGGAACTTGGACACAATCTGTGGATTTTCATCTGAAATCAAATTTCATTCAATATCAATATTTTAAAGTTTAAAATATCAGTTGGACTCTCAGTACACTAACATTGTGAGCAGGAAAATATACCCATATGCAATTTACTTTATCAAATACTGTGAATTCATTTATTTTTGTGGGTATCAATTTTCGTGCATTTTTGGAAAAACCAGCGAATAATAATGAATCCACAATAGTAACTTCAATTTCATTTTATGTTTCCAAGTGTATGCTTTTTGTTTGCAATTTTTCATAGGATGTGGCACTGCTAGATAAAGCTAGATGAAAAATTTCAATAAGCTTTGATTTTTAATTGCTAGGGAAAACTTGACAGACATGTGTATTAAGTGTACATATCTGAAGCAGTGGTAAAACAATTTAAACTGAAAAAAAAGGACGGAGTATTTTTTTTCTCTATTCTAATTCTATGAGTTAAATATTTCTCTAAAATATTAAGTTATCTGAGAGTTCTTAAATTGTTTACAGAAATTGTCAACTATTTAGAAAACAACCAATTAAAAAGCATTCATACCTTTTGACTCATCTTTAGGAAACAAATCTTTTGATGCCTTCTTCCTCTGCTTGACATCATCAGCGACTACCCCATATTGTAACTCTTTCCGTAAACAGGGATCTTCGTGGATATCCTTATCTGCTTCCATCACTGACATCTTCCGTCTAACTATTGTCTCCACATCTTCATCATCCACATCTGTCATCCTCCGTGTTGTCCTCAATCCAGGGACTCTTGAAAGGTACTCAGCATCAGTCAGTGGCACAACTTTTGCCCCTGGACCTCTGTGGTATCTGTTTTGCCAGTCATACCAGGATTCTTCATCAAGATATTCACCAAAGTATTCACAATCAGGGTACGTTTGATTTCCAGATTCATTATCTCTGGCTGTTGTGAATGGCGTTACAGGAACTGTTTGCTCCAGAACAGATGTCAGACAGTGTAATTGTGCTATGCTTCTTAAACTTGATGCTTTTCTCTACAAATAGGTAAAGCATGTACTGTTACATTATGTTTTATGGTGAGTTGTTTTTCAATTATTTTCCTAATTCACATGAATGAACAAACAAACAAAAACACTATATATGATCAAATATGTCAGTTATCTACTATTTTTTATTTGCAATACGAGTTTTGCAATATAAGTAACAGTGTATTTAAGCAGTCATTTTTTTTTTGCCGATCAATGCATTTGAATGGGGACATATAGCTGGAACCCCCCCTTTATCCTGGGTTGGGACCCCCCCCTTTTAAAATGGCTGGAGCCGCCCCTGCCAGTGGCTAATTAACTCTTCTGTCTTTTGTTCTCTTATGTGTTTAATATCTCAGTAGATAAGTTAACAAAGATACAGCATTTCTAACATAAATAGTTGCATTTTCAAAAAATACACCATTGTGCTGCCTTTATGAATTTTTTTTCAAATCATCATGTGATGGCTAAGCACAATTTCTACAGAAAACTACAAATCCCATTAATCTTTTAAAAGGAATATTCTGTTTAACTTTGTCCTTAACATTAATGAAGTTTTTTGTGAAACTTATCTAGCAGCAAATGAAACCTTTTAACCATGATTTAGTTGAATTTTGATGAAACTGAGAATAGAAATAGGGGATGTGTCAAAGAGAGATTCATTGTACTATTGACCATACATACCTGTGCTAAATCTCTAGCTTGGAATGATACAAGTGGACCAAGATCAAGTGGACTGTTGCTCTTATCTGCTGACTCTTTTATCCAAGGATGTATTAAACATTCAGCAGCTGATAATCTATCACTATAAACAGGGGAAATATTTTATTACACCATTTTTAGAAATATTATTCATATTTTCAACTGTGATTGAACATTAACCTAACTAGAATTTACTCTTGGCCACCAAATCTTTTTAAGGAATGACTGTAATATTTTTTCTGTCTATGAAGAAATAACATAAAAAATTTGGTGCACACTTAATAACGTGCGTAGCAGGTTATTAAACAGTGTGCACCACATTTTTTCATGTTATTTCAAATAGACAGAAAAAAATATTAGTAATTTTTTATGATTTAATTCTAAATTCCATTTTAAACCGTAGAAAACCATGAAAAAACATTGATGACGTCACGGTCACATGACTAAATTATGTCTATAGGCTCATAACAAAATAATCAGCAAATCAGAAAACATGTTACACTGTACATCCAAAATTAAATTATTGTTCAGTAAATTCTTAAATATTCCAAAGCATCATTTGCAATGGTGATTCTTATGCCTAGTGGACAAACATAAAAGTTTTTAATCCTAATTTAATAGTTGAACTAATAACGCATGCACTGACCTGTGATCATATAAAGAATTTTTCTAAAAATGCAGAATAAATATTGCTCACAAGTTCACTGATTGGTAATTTTCATGTGCAACTCCTTTACATGTCTTTTACAAAAAAAATGTGACTAAAAATCATTTTGAATATGTTAAGCTTATACGAATATATATAAAAATTTAGAAAATAATATAGCCCCAAACATGGCTGGAAAGGGCTAAACATGATAAAAAGTAACTATAAAAATAATTGTTTAATAAGAAGGAAAGCTGATCTCACTCTCAAATCACTTATTATTATAACTTTAATTACCATGGATCAACTACTAAAAGTTCTGCCAGAAAGTCTATAGCATCTTCTGACACATGTTTGAAATTCTCCTCCAATGGGTTAATTTTACCTTCCATCACTTTCTTCAATGTTTCAGAGTTGTTTTCTCCCCTTAATGGAGATACACCACTAAATCTGAAATGAACATAATTAGACTTTCATTAATTTAAATCTTCATTTATATTTATAACAGTGACATAGAAAGTTATGGATTATCTACCATTCTAACATGACGTCCTTCAAATGCTTTGAGTACACACCCGTGGTAAAATATGAATATATTGTTAGAGTTGTTCAGATCATACTCCCACCTCATATGTATTTTTTTATGAATGAGCTACCCGACGTCTTAGAACGATGACGTCAGAATATAAGCATATTATGGGAAAATACATGCTTGTGAAACCGAAAAATCACCACAACAAGGAAACTTAAACAAACGATGCTAAAATGTGTTTTAAGCCATTTTTTTTTTATAAGACATATTAGTAAACTTATCATTTAAATTCATCAAAACCAATCTAAATACTTTATTGTAAATAGTTTAAGCATGTCACTAATTCAGTTTTCTCTGTTCTTTTACATCAACTTAATAGTGAGTTTATTTTTTGGAAAAGAAAATATTTGCCTTCACCTAGAGTGCTTTGATCTAAAAGAATACCTGTTTTTGTCCTATTAGAATGGAAATGGCTTGAATGTATCGTGATTTTACCACAGGTTGTCCCTTTATGCCGATATTTACCCCTCGCTATTGCTCAAGGTAAAATATTTGGCATATAGGGACAACCCGTGGTAAAATCACAATATATTTCAGCCCCCTTGAATTACTCGTGAATTTTCATAAGAAAGGTTAAAGGAGTCTAATCCTGAGTCCTTTCAAATAAATATGTATATCTTCACAAAATATTTGGATCCTTTCTTTCAGAAGTAGAAGCTACAGGTCAAACGTTCAGCTGTGAAGGGAGGGTAAGTTTTATACTCTGAACTATTAAGATATAACAATGTTAACAATGAACAAAAAAGAGGCTTTATATTCCAAGTAATTCTATGCTGAAGTTGCAGCAATATTCTTCATCAGGGGACAAAATCACTTTGAATTATTAAGGGGAGATAACCGTACCTAGAAAATACAAGTCAAAATTTTGCATCTCAATATAATGCAAGGACAGATATTTAAAGGTGTCCAAATCTTGATTGTTAATATGATTTTTAACTATACTTACAAAATATAAGTGAGAATGCCAACACTCCACATATCTGAGGCTGAGGAGACAGGTTCATTCTTAATCTGTTCAGGGGAGGTAAATTCTTCTGTGCCGTAGTTTAACTTGACATCGTAATCCATAGACACGTGACGAGAGAGTCCAAAGTCAATCAGTCTGATCTGATCTGAATCTGGGCTTGACAGGAAAATATTTGAAGGCTGGAAAAAATATAATAATTTTTTTTTAATGTAAATTCAAGACTTTTAATGTAAATTAAAGTCTAAAATGAATAAATGGTCTTACTCTGTCTTCATCCTTAAAAATAATGAAAACAACAAAATCAGCTGCAAAACTTAAAAAATATTAAATAAAACAAAATATTTATATAGTGATACTCTATTTATCAGGAAATTTTCTTATATTTACTTTGTTATTGGTAGAAATTTTAACTAGAGGCTCTAAAGAGCCTGTGTTGCTCACCTTGGTCTATGTGAATATTAAACAAAGGACGCAGATGGATTCATGACAAATTGTTAAAAATTGACTATAAAGGACAATAACTCCTTAGGGGGTCAGTTGACCATTTTGGTCATGTTGACTTATTTTTAGGTCTTATTTTGATGAACATTATTGCTGTTTACAGTTTACCTCTATCTATAATAATAATCAAGATAATAACCAAAAACAGCAAAATTTCCTTAAAATTACCAATTCAGGGGCAGCAACCCAACAACAGGTTGTCGGATTCATCTGAAAACTTCAGGGCAGATAGATCTTGACCTGATGAACAATTTTACCCCATGTCAGATTTGCTCTAAATGCTTTGGTTTTTGAGTTATAAGCCAAAAACTGCATTTTACCCCTATGTTCTATTTTTAGCCATGGTGGCCATCTTGGTTGGTTGGCCAGGTCACGCCACAAATTTTTTAAACTAGATATCCCAATGATGATTGTAGCCAAGTCTGGTTTAATTTGGCCAAGTAGTTTCAGAGGAGAAGATTTTTGTAAAAGATAACTAAGATTTACGAAAAATGGTTAAAAATTGACTATAAAGGGCAATAACTCCTAAATGGGTCAACTGACCATTTTGGTCCTGTTGACTTATTTGTAAATCTTACTTTGCTGAACATTATTGCTGCTTACAGTTTATCTATATCTATAATAACTATCAAGATAATAACCAAAAACAGCAAAATTTCCCTAAAATTACCAATTTCGGGGGCAGCAACCCAACAACAGGTTGTCGGATTCATCTGAAAACTTCAGGGCAGATAGATCTTGACCTGATGAACAATTTTACCCCTGTCAGATTTGCTATAAATGCTTTGGTTTTTGAGTTATTAGCCAAAAACTGCATTTTACCCCTATGTTCTATTTTTAGCCATGGCGGCCATCTTGGTTGGTTGGCCGGGTCAGGCCACACATTTTTTAAACTAAATACATCAATGATGATTGTAGCCAAGTTTGGTTCAGTTTGGCCCAGTAGTTTCAGAGGAGAAGATTTTTGTAAAAGTTAACGACGATGGACGACGACGACGGACGACGGACGCAAAGTGATGAGAAAAGCTCACTTGGCCTTTTAGGCCAGGTGAGCTAAAAATGACCAATACACACTATTTAAAGAAAATTATTACCTTGATATCAAGATGAGCAATACTTGATGCATGGATATTTCTGAGTATTTCCAAGAGTTGTTTGACATACTTCACAGCCTCAATTTCAGTCCATTTTTCCTGGGACAAGATGTGGTCTACCAGTGATCTCCCTTTGACACTGATTAAACTGGTTAAGGAAATATCTAAGATTTCAATTTACCTCTATCTTGATCTTATTTGCCTATTTTTTTCTCATCTTTCCCCTTTTTTTAATTCTCAAGATTTTGTTCATTAATCTCTATTTTGAAAACTCATTTAAAACTAAATCTTTTCTGGTGAGTGCACCTGATTTTTTTTTAAGAAGACAGAAGAAAGCATTTATACTCATCTGGTGTATAAAATGATTTATTACAATCAAACAAAAAAATTAGACATAAAATATAAATTGTTAGTTTTGGTGAGGATACTTCACACATCATAACCTAGGATAGGATACTACACATTTTATTACAAGTAGTTCTACACACTCCAGTACTTGTAATACTACACACATCATGCTTCTGTACTACCATTGTAAATGTCATGCATTTAGCTGCAATAAAAACACAAATTTTGATTTAAGAAAAATCAATAAAACATAATTGCACATGATATAATACCTACCCCCTTAAATAAAAAAGATTCTAATCTGAAATTATTTTTTTTGAGAATTACATCACCTAAACCTATCAACAGAAAATACATCTTTATTAAGTCAATTTCCTTGATGCATAGGTACTATTTCTGTACCAAAAATCTGTAGTACTGGAAGTCTACTTTTAATATTCAGTACTATTTTGTTACATTAAAATGATTGTAATATTTAGGTACCTGTATTTCATAGTACTTTATTTGTACTTGAAATTTAAGAACTACAGATTTTTGGTTACACGGCTACATTTTCAGCATTTTGAAAGTTTGTCTTTTTCAAATCACATAAAGTTATGATGTTCCAACATAGAATTCTGTGATCATTATTGGTATTATTTTTGTATCAATATTTTAGGTACAAATCAAGTACTGGAAAATACAAGTACCTATATATTACATTAATTTTAAAGTAACAAAATAGTACTAAATATTAAAAGTAAATTTCCAGGACTACAGATTTTAAGTACAGAAAAAGTACTGTAGCTGTGTATATACAGAAAATAATTATTAGTATTTAACCAATATTTACCTTTTCAAATCTATTCTGCATCTTCAAAGTTCATATAATCTTTTTGTGATGATGCAACGTAAAGCAATCAACAATCAATCAATCAATCAATGTTAGTTCATGCATAAATCATTCAACCATGCAATCTAAAACCATTCATGCAGATCATAGGATACAGTTCCATTACAATGACCAACTGTCTCTCTGACTGGAACGCATCAATGACCGATGGAACACGTTGGTTATTAATACGTCGCATATTGTTCAATTCATGTCCGAAGAAAAATTTCAGTTCCTCATTGCATGCTGGGATCATTTTAGCAGCATATTCCTTGCCGGTAGATTTCTGTATAACTCTTCTGACGATTCCATGTCGACCTCTGCCTAACTCCTCAAGTGGATAGTAATAATCTTCAAACACAGACTCACGGAAAGATATTTGTTTAGTTGTGGTCTCAAGTTCTACAAAGTAAAAGTATAAATTAGACACCATTAGTCTCTGTGGTTTAGTAATTTAGGTAATTTAACCTTTAAACTTCAGCTTATCATTAAAAAAAATAGAAAAATAAATAGGGATCAATTAGGTGGCAACTTTAAAACCTGCAAAACTGGAGATCTCTCTCTCTACAGTATGATTTTCAACTCCGAGACAAATTGTAATCAGATTTGCTGAATAACATTTTTTATGAACGGAAAGAAAGCTATCAACACTAGAATCTCCTGAGGGTAAACATATACTTTTTAATATGGATATTTCATTTTACTCTTTACATTTTGAAGTACCGGTATAATTTTTTTTACATTGTATCAACATTTAAATAAATCTAATCATTAAAGAATGCCAAATTTTCTTTTTGTCAATAGTGTTGCCTTTTGTTGTTGAACTTATGACTTTTGAAAGTACCCTTTGTACTCCTCAGTTTTCTATGTTGTGTTTTGTGTACTGTTGTTGGTCTGGTTGTCCTTTCTTTTTTAGCCATGGTGTTGCCAGTTTATTTTCGACTTATGAGTTTGAATGTCACATTGATAGCTTCTGCCTCTCTTTGATATTGTTTCTCTCATTCTTCAAGACTGATCACTTTAAAATTGTCAAATTATATAGTAAGAAACATTTTATTTTAAAGGTCAGAAAAATGGACTCCCTTTCATGAAGAAAGGTTATGAGGCTATTTCCTTTTTTTATTAATTGTTTTCTATGAGTTTCAAAACGGTCAGTACATGTAATGTGTTTAAAGTGTCTATGGAAGTATCTACATATGACTATAACATTGAATGAAAAATGTAAGTATTAATGATGTTGTTTTTATAGCTAAAACTAGAAAAATTATTAGGACTCAACAAATAAACGGCAGCAGTCCTTTTGCGCCAATTACTGATTTTTAGGGGTATCATTTGCGCCAAATTTTATTTTCAAAATGTATCAATTGCACCAATATTCGGAACTCATTTGCGCCAATTTACCTGTAAACATATTTATCATAAATATTAATGATTACTGTATATTTATTCTTATTTTTGCCTAAAAAGGTATCATTTGATAGGAGATATTTCACCATAAAGATGAGTTTCTGAAGAGAATCAAATGACTTAAGCAGCATTAGACAGTCAATGTACAGAGAAAGAATAAAACTTATTGCTTTGCTTAACAAAGAAAATAGAATTTAAGTGTTTGCTCTTTATGTTTAAGCCACATATGTTGATGACACAGAGCTTTGTTCATCATGCGTATGGGCTTTATTATTATTATGAAATAGTATTTTATGGATTTCATCCTTCAATGTTTGTGTTTTTGGACATTACATAGAAGTTTAAAGCTACTACATACATTAAATTGGGAAGTACCCATGCAGCAGCAGTAAGAAAAACACATGTTTCAGAAAAGGAAACATGTGCCGTGTTACACTGCCGGTTCCAAGTCCAAATAAAGGAGAAAGGAAGTAATTTTTCTTTTAACTAGCGCAATCGTATGTTTTATTTTTGGCGCAAATGATACCATCTAATTTTAAAACATGTGGCACAAACGTAGCATATGAGAATAAAAGTTGTGGCGCAAAAGGACGCATTTTTGGCGCAAACGGATCTCTCCCAAATAAACAAGGAATAATACTGAATTCACTGGAATAAAAATCAAATATATCAAACATTAGTTAGAAATATACTTTTCAAGTGACCATTTCTAGATAATTATTGAAAATAATATACAACTGAGACCATTTCATGTGCCAACCAAATTTTCTGCAAGTTGCCGCAACCTTTTTAAATTTAAGTAAAAGGTGTAATAATAATTAAAAAATGCAATTTCACATAATTCCTGCTACCCAAATGCACAATACTGATTTTAATATCTAATAGCTATTGCACAATAAAATTAAATTAAACTTGCAGAAAAAATGGTCAAGACTAATATGGTGTGTGATATGATAAGGGAAATAATTTTACCCAGCATAACTTAAATGGAAAATAAAGAAATATGAAGAGATTTTCTAAAGGGGAATACAAAATATTTGAGTGTGAGTAAAATGGATTGTGAATATGATTTAAAAAATGATATGGTATTAACATGCTGGCACACAGAATGAGGTCATTATGGAAGAGGGATGTTTCTATGGAAACTGATTTTCTTCTACAGGAAGTTTACCTTCATTATCACTATCATCTGAAAATTTTAATAATTACAATTTTGTCAGTAAATAAATCTGTTACTAGCCAGACAATAACTAGGATTTTCAATATTTCTGGTGTATGTAACAAAGTTGTAAAATAATCAAACTTTATGGTTAGTTCTACTTGATAAAAACATTAATCATTATTCATGATCAAATTATTCTAATACTACCACTTTGACTAATAGTTTTATTTTTAGTAGAAAAAAATAATTTAAACAATTGATTAGCATTGCATCTTTTAATTTTTTATATATATTAATTTTCTTATGTTGGAACCAGTTTATTTTCAAGGGTGAACATTATTCACATTTTCATTCAGTAGACCACTAAAATATATCCATAGGTCTAAGAGTTTTGGAACCATAAACTTAAACATACATGTAAAGTAGCCAGCTGAAAAATGTAGCCATAGATTTTTTAGAGAGTTAAGGCCCTTTATTTTACCTACCATCAACAAACAGATTTGAAGAAGAGATGGATTTTCCCGCCACATTTTCAGCCACACATGTGTACAAGCCACTATCCAATGAAATGACATCATTCAGACTTAGCGACCATTGGTTTGGTTTGGTGTGTTGTATCTTCAATCGGCTGGTTTCAGTGATTGGTCGTGTATCTTTCATCCATCGTATCTTAGGATAAGGAATACCATCTACTTTACATTCAAACCTACCACTCTTGTGGCTGTCCAGATACATGTCTTCTGTCGGTTCAATAAATGTAGGTGCATCTAAAAACAAAGTTAAACATATAGAATACTTTAAATCTAATAGTATTAGTTAGATACCATTTTTTTGTATTGTGTTGAAAATGGGTAAAAAAATTAATTGTTTAAGTGATATCCCAATGGCACACAAACACACGGATCATTTCTTTAATTTATCTAATAATCCAGTGTTCATCCCACGCCCTTAAAGGACTGCAGATCCCCGTTGGTATACTTTTTTAGCATGGGTCAATTAGCCATAGCACAGAGGTATAATTTTGGTGCTAAAATTTTAAACTACTTGTTAAATATTTTCTGTGTGGTATAAAATTTCAGGTGAAATATAACCGGTATTTTGATTGTTTACACCAATTGATCAATTTACCTTAAGAGGTTAACCTTGTTAATTGGACTTAATCGATGCAATTATCACTTGTTATATTATTCTTTTGTATATTAGAATTGATCAGGAGATGATTATTCACAGATATGTTATTTTGCTTCTATATATAATAAATATATCAATAAACCTTTCTTTCCTATATTTTTTTTGCATAACTTCACTAACCTGCATATTCTAATTGTACAATTATAATTTTAATCCCATTGTCATTTTCTGCTGTACATTTATATTCTCCAATGTCATCCAAACAGAGGTTAAATATATCAAGGGTGATAACTCCACTTGGTGTGATGATAGATTTATATTTAGTTTTATCAGACAAGTTATCTCCCTTGAATGTCCATTCTATAACAGGAAGAGGGAAACCCCTGACAGCTAGGTTGATTCTGACTGTTTTCCCTAATACACCATACTGTAACTCCTCAACTGTTGATTTGAATTCTGGGGGCATACCTGTGAAAATAACAATTAAGTAATCAACAGGCTTCTATAGGTGATATTGCATTTCTTTTTGTGTTAAAAAAATATATATAATACTCATTAAAATCATTAAAATATTGCAGAGGTAAAATTAAAACTTCCCAAATTCCAAGTACCATAAACACTGTATAGAATTTAAAGTTTGAAAAAGTTTATACAATTAAATTGGAAAAAGCTGGCAAAGAGAGGTCTAAAACATGATTAAAAGTTGTACCTGGTGAGGATTCATAGCCTTAGGCAATCTTTACTATGTGATTTTGAATTGCCTACTTTTCATTAAATAAAGTCAAAATAGCTAAAAAAAAAACTATACAAAAGGGAGAAATTATGTGTTTAACTGGTTATTTTAGATTGTGATTGATACATACCACTTCTATACATGTCATCACTTTCATCCAGTGATATCTGTCTACTGAGGACAAGTGGACTCTCTATAGAAGATCGTCGGGACATCCTTGGTGTTCCACTGTCCCTGGACTGTGATCTGCTAAATACTGGAGGTACATAGTCATCTAGAAAATCAAGGAAAATTCTCATTACAACTTTATAATTTTTATTCATCTAATGGACAGAATTAAAGGATATGGTACATCCCAAAATCGTATTTCCTCGACATGACATAAAAAGTTGAAAAAGCATTTTATTTTCATTTTTAAAAATATTTAATTTTTGTTACAAATTTTATAGACAATACTTCCAATACAATCTTGACTTTGCTTATAAGTTAAAATTTGTATGTATTTCTAAAGCAATGTATTCATTTGACAAAGATATTTTTAAAAATATCCTGTAAAATATTTCAGCGCCAAATACCATTAAGTGAGTAATGCAATGGTACATTGCCTTGCATAAATCAATGGTGGAATATATTTCTTCTTTGATGAGAAAAAACAATTTGTTTTTGTAAATAATTATTTAAATTAAAAAATTCTGCAAAAATAAATCACACATGTACACAGCATACCTCTGACATTGATAACACTGCAAGGCATTGTGGGATCACTAGCACCAAACTGGTTCTTAGCTCTGATTCTAAACATGTAATCTCTTTCTGGATTTAATCCAGTCACATCATATTCATTATCTTCTATGTTATCAGCCAGAACCGTCCACATGGAATGTGGTGGCTCACGTTTTTCTACCGTGTATTTCAATGAAGATCCTTTGACATAGGATGGCACACGTGCTGGACCCCACGTCAACAACAAGTTTCCTCCATAGTGGTTGGTAATTAGAGGTCGTGACGATGACATCCTAGGTGGTACTGACAAAGGGAAAACATCATTAGAAACAGTTTGACATTCTACATTTCAGTTATTTACATTTAATTTATAGGTTTTAGCCTAATAATTAAACACCAGCTACATTTTCAAAATATTCAATATTCATTTCCTTAAAAAATACAATAGATCAAAGCCACTCATGCATTAATGAACCCACCTCAAAACTCATCATATAATCAAGGTAAATAAGCTTTAAATAACTTTTAATGGTAAGCCCTTACTATGTGTGACCTCTGACCATTAACCTTTACTTGAACTACTCTTTGACCTTAATACTAACCTCCTTTAGGAGCAGCATCTCTCATTTTCGCCTGTGGAATTTCAAGGTCCTCTCTTTTTAAGTCTATAAGTGGTCTTTTTACTTTGTCTGCAAAATATCAAAACCAAATTTTAAACTATAAAAATAAGTTCTTTAGCCATGCCTTGTGGAATCTGACCTGGGTGTATCTCATAAAACATCACCTACACGAAATGTGTCTACATAAGTAGAGAGTATGAAGTATTTCTGTTCATTAGTACTGGAGAAATGCATGACATATAGATTCCATAACTGCAACTTGCTACATGCAGTGTGTTACAATGACTAATGTACCCATATTTTGACTATTTTATTTCTTGTGTCTGTTTATTTAACGCATCAATGTAAATATAACGGAATTTGATGAGACTGTCATTAACGTGAGAGGGTTAGTGTTATAGAACCAGGTTTAATCAACCATTTTCTACATTTGAAAATTCCTGTACCAAGTCAGGAATATGACAGTTCTTGTCCATTTATTTTTGATGCATTTTGTTATTTGATTTTGCCATGTAATTATGGCAGTTAAATTATATTATTTAAAGTCTCAATAGGAAAATTCATAAAGAAACCAAGAGAACTTGATTAATTAAATTTTGACCAATCAAATGCTGAGAACAGATATTTTACCAGTGAAGATAAATATTTTATCTCACAACTATAAAAAAAAAAGTGAAAATAGCACAGAAATTAGACCAATATCTCTTCATGTCAAAATTAGAAACAGGCCACATCTGTACGATAATATTTGTTAGATAATGGTTTAACACTGTGTAGACTTACCTAGGATATATGAGGACAAAGAGGGGTTGATTAATTGATTCAGGTTTAACACTGTGTAGACGTACCTGGGATATATGAGGACAAAGAGGGGTTGATTGATTGATTCAGGTTTAACACTGTGTCAAAACACTTTGGCTCTGCAAGGGCATCAAGGAAGTGGAAATGTGGATTTTCTGACAGTGTTGGCAATAAAAAAACAAAGGAAAGTGCTCTTGGAAGGAAACAATGCATAAGAAGTCATCACCTGTTGTGTTCAAGGAGTGCAAGAATTGTATTGATACCATGGATATAGAAAGGGACACATTACATACCCTGCATTGTTTGTATAAGATTTCTTACATCCTCAAGTTTTAACTCAGATTCCTCCTCCTCTGTAAACATAGATAGGCTCAAATATTTGTATCTTTTTTATTGTTGTTTATTTTCATAAATTTCACAGATGGTATTTTTGAGGTAAACAAAAGTACAACACATATGTTACCAATATGGTCGTTGGTATACCCTCTATTTATCCACCAGGTTTCTTATTTAACCTTAAGTAATGATGATGATCAAAATTCTAGTTCATACAACTTTTGATATTTTTTATAAATGCTTAATTAACCATCAGTTGTTTGGGCTACTCAGGTCTATGGTTAATTTAGCTCTATTTCTAGCATTTGTTGAATTTTAAAAATTTTAAAAATTGTTATATAAAACTATATGATTTCTTCATAGGAAACTTCCACTGAATACATACTCTGGTGAAACTGTTGCACAAATGGGAGATAACTCACTTTTATTTTGAAAAATAGGACAATATCATTTTTTATAAATATGTGTACACAATACTAATTCCTTCCAAATTTGAATGCATATCTGCTTTGTATCTAAATTTGTTATTTCTTCATGGAATTTAACATTTTAACATTCTATCCATAATTTATTACAAATAATTATTGTAGCCATGACTGCAGACAATACCTTTATTTCTATCCAGGCAAACAGCCAATGTAGGATCACTACAACCAAACTGGGTTTCTGCCTTCACTCTAAACTGGTAACCCATATTAGGATTAAGTCCCTCAATGAGGAATTTGGGATCAATGATTCCACTCTGGAAATGTGAGAAACCAGGCATATTGTCTTCTTTAATCTCCACAATGTAAGTGATGGGAACTTTCTTGGCATAGGCTGGTATCCTAGCAGACAACCAGTGTAGCATTGCTCTCTCCCCTGTCACGCTGGTCAATCGTGGTGTTTCCATTGGTAACTTAGGTGGAACTGTAAATCAGAGCAGATTTTATCACAAAATGTTTATTTAAAAATATTTTTATTAATTACCGATCTTCACGCTCAGAAGTTCATATTTTTTAACCAATAATGATTTTTGTAAAAAAATGATGTCTTGAAATGGTTGATACCTCCTAATTCATTTATATTTTGTTTGTTATACATGTAGTAGCATAATATGGTAAATTCTTTAAAAATCTCTTTATGGATTGTGCCTTTCGATAAACTATCAACCAACTTATTTTCACGAGCCCTATTTAAATGTCTTTTTTTAAAAGTAGAAACAATGGTGGATGTACCACATATCTATTTTGTACCCTTCTGTAATGACATGAATGCGATTATGATAAATTTGTAGTGACAGATTACAAAATTGATACACTGGCATCACTCATTACATAGTTTGAATGACATTTATTGAAACTATTAATAAATATTAAGTTAATAGTGAGTATGTAATTTACACATGTCCATTTCCCTATCATGTAATTTATTTCCTATGACACAATGATGAAATAGGATATTATTAGGTAGTGTCAATCCCGTCCTGGTACAATCAAGTATAGTAATAAGAACAAAATCCAAAATCTATCATTTAAAATTAATTGTGTCTCAAACTGTTAAAAATTAGTGGATTAAGTTTCAATATTACAAAAAGTCAAAACAGTTAATCAAACTTTTCTATTTTATATTAATTTAAATTACTGCTATTATTTGATATATCAACTTTATTAAGGTTAATGATGATAGTTATGATAAATTATTACTTATGTCTATTTATAGAATCTAAAGTGTTTCTAAAACTATCATAAATTATTAGTACAATTTTTAATTGAATTCAAAAGTGATTTAATACTTGTATGAATCCCAAAATTTAATTTTCCTTTTACACCAAGTGAAAATATTACTGTTATAATTTCTATGATTTAATCAAATCTTATATTTATTGTCTCCCTTAAATATAAAGGGGAGATAATTTGCTATTTGTTTTCAATGATTCTTTAAAACTTTTAATACAACAAATATAGAAAGGATATATACAGTAGGTTGTTTACTGCAACAACACAAAACAGAAAGGCAGAGATAATACGACAATGAACACCTCTTATATATCATCTTAAAAATTAGGTACAACACAGAAAAGAACATTTGGAAAGATATTTGTTTATAAATAGAACACATTTCAATGTGATTTGTCAGTATAATTCATGCTCCGATGTTATTCTAACTCCAAAAAAGTAGTCCATATAAACTGCAATAGAAGAATTAGCGGCTCACACCATGCTGGCAAATTGTGATTAGAAAAGTGCTCTGAAATAGTTGTAAAGAAATGAAGCACCTCTACTGAGTAAAGCAGATTCTATAATCAGTTTTGAAAATCTATCAATCAATAATGAACAATTGCCAGCTTTTGGAAAGGAATTCAAATTATTGAATCCCATAAAGGTGGTTTTATCCAAAAGCCATTATGTGTTAATCATTATGTAATTATTATCAAAGTCTTTTGTTAGCTATTCATCTCTATGTACATGTATAGCTTTTAATGATTGATTTTTTAATCTCCAGGAAACAGAATGCAAGAACTTTAATTTAGATCTGCTTTACCAGATAGAGGCAATGTATTAGCCAATCAGATGGATGAATTTGTGTAAAATTCAAGTAAGTTGCAATTTGAATTTGAATCAGTAATTATTTCTACGTAAAAAAGATTAACAGAAAATCATATTTTAAACATTAGTACAACTGCCCATATATTCCCCCCATTTTTTTTTTAATTTGTCTAAAACCAAAAGTTACTAGAAATAAACTGATTCAAATATGTTAGAACTTTGGAAAATCTGATAGCATATAAATTAACAGAAACAAGGCACAAACATTGTTCCAAAAATATTTCTAAATAGTTTTCTTTTATAAAATCCTGAATCATTTGAATCTTTGATTTCCTCTTTTTATCTTTAAACTGATAAATAAATAATTGAACACAGCCTTGACATTAATTAAATATTTTGTTGATAATTTTATAAATATTTTGTGCCTTGTTAAAAGTTTAGAGTCTGGTAACTTTGTCAGTACCACTGTACCTTCTTCAATAGGAGCTTCTGAAATAAAATGTATTTATCTTTGTCAGTCTATAAATAGCAACAATCTAACATTCAATAAAGCAACATCATATTCCTCAAAATCTTTTTTTGAATCTAAGAAGTCATTTCTTCAAAACTCCTGAAGGATGACATAATACAATTGAGAAATTAAATACTGTGAATTCAGAAATTATTGTGAGCATTTATTATGTGATTTTTTAAAAATGGACAAAAATGTGAGATTTATCAGATATAAAAATTTACTCTGTCGCATTATTCACATTAATAAAAACCTCACAATAATTTACGAATTTACAGTTACCCTCTATGCGTGATAATTCAAATCCTCAACAATCATATTTGCACCTTTTTAAAGTTCTATATTCTTCTTCTTTTTTGTGTTTTGCTGATTATTCTCTTTTCTTTATATTTTAGCACTGCAATATTCTCTATTTGAAATTTTTACGTATAATTTTCTTTTCTCCCCCTCCTCTGACTATTCTATAAACCCCATACACACCCTCATAATGTACTCTTCTCTGACTATTCTATAAACCCCATACACACCCTCATAATGTACTCTTCTCTGACTTTTCTATAAACCCCATACACACCCTCATAATGTACTGTTTAAGCATTGGTGAAGAATACATATTTTTAAATCACAATATTGAATATATGTATATATTATGAATGCAAAAAAATTATATTTATACACAAAAATGAGTCTTAACAATAAAATGAAATTCCAATATGGTTGGCTTCTTTTTAGACCCTATGCATAAAAATAATCAATCTCAAAGGTTATCCTGTCCACCAATTTTCCTTATTTATCAAGTATTCTGGGTTTAATTTCTTCGTTTAAATATAGTTTCAAATAGCAGTAGCATTGAGCATGCAAAAATTTAAAAAAAAAAAATGATTTTCATAATTCTGATGATTTTAAAACTTATCTATATAAATATATATATACATGTACATGCATATCTTTTTTCATGAACCCGTAATATCAATTGCACTTTTGACTCAAAAGTATGGTAAACTTTGACCTTACCACAATCTCCAAGGGTAACAAAGGGAACTTCATAGTCTGAGTCGTATTCATCATCATAATACTGTTCTACCTCTGAAAATACATATAAAACAATAAAAATAAATAAGTTTTTCCATTTTTAAACCTTTATAAGTAAGCAAAACTTTTATATCTTGAGAAGATTTCTAAACAAAACTTAGGATTGTTTTATAGCCTTTGAAATGTGGTACATTTTTTTTGTACTAACATCTGTCTACTACTGAAGCTGTATTTTGACCTCTACATTATTTTTGAAAATCTTAGAACCGTGAGTTAGTCCATTTAAAAAAAAAAAACAATTTTTAGTCATGGTGTAAATGGTACTGGTAACCCATTGCTCTGGTCAAAAGCAGAATAGTTCACAACTTCAAAATACATTAAGGAATATTTTGCTTTGGTCCATTATGATGTATAAGAAGAATATTTCGAAACCTATAGAAACAGGAAGTGTTGCCTCACTACTTTCAAATATATTGTGGGCCCTGTTTCTGAACATATAATGTATGCACCCCTAGTCATGTATATAAAGAATATTTCTCACCTATAAGTCTGTATAGAGAAACAGGAAGTGTTGCCTCACTACTTTCAAATTCATTGTTGGCCCTGATTCTGAACATGTAATGTATGCACCCTTAGTCATGTATATAAAGAATATTTCTCACCTATTGGTCTGTACAGAGAAACAGGAAGTGTTGCTTCACTACTTTCAAATTTATTGTTGGCCCTGATTCTGAACATGCAATTTTTCAATCTTATTCATGTATACAAAGAATATTTCTCACCTATTGGTCTGTATAGAGAAACAGGAAGTGTTGCCTCACTACTTCCAAATTCATTGTGGGCCCTGATTCTGAACATGTAATCCACATCAGGATGTATATCTTTCAGTGTATGTGAGAGACCAGTCAGACCAGATTCGACATCATTCCATTCAAAATTAGGTGGATTCTTCACTTCAATGCTGTATGTGATTGGGTACTTGTCTCTGGTTCTTTCTGGTACCTGTGCAGGTCTCCACCGCAGGGATACAGTTGATGGGCCATCCTCAGTCATATCTGGTTTATCCAAAGGTAATCTTGGCGGAACTAGAAAGTAATTAACAAGAAAATAATTTCAAACAATTCTTTTAACTTAGCCCTGTGTATTACTATGGACTCATTTATTTTTATGTTGGTACCAATGGAACGAAGAAAACTTTTATTTTCATGGATATAAGATTTTGTTATTTTACAAAAGTGTTAATTTTTTTACATAAATAAGGCCTTTAATTTTTTCGTTTGAATTGTTTTACATTGTCTTATTGGGGCCTTTTATAGCTGACTATGCGGTATGGGCTTTGCTCATTGTTAAGGCCGTACGGTGACCTATAGTTGTTAATGTCTGTGTCATTTTGGTCTTTTGTGGATAGTTGTCTCATTGGCAATCAGACCACATCTTCTTTTTTATAACCTCATCAATAAAAAATTTAAAGTAAAGAGTGGTCATAAGGTGCTCACGTAATCCTTCTAAAATAATCATTAAATAATTTTGGGGTGTAAATATATCACTTTAATAAGCCAGGGGGTCATGTTCAAATCAGAAACAAGATGAAGTTGATATTTTTAATGAAAAATAATGTTACTAAAATGTTAAATAATATTCTGGAACCCCCTTGAATGGGGGTCTCATTGGGGGGTTTCGATCCAGGATCCCACTTACTGTTTTGTCAGATTCCCGTATCCCGCTTACAATATGTACGTAAGCAATTCTAATTTTTTGTCATTTCCTGTGTCCCGCTAGACCTCATTTCTTGTTTTCACGACACAATAATTTGACTTTTACGTGTCACGCTTACAAAAATATCAGCAATCCCCCATCATTGCTCAGACCCCAATGAGACCCACTTGAATCCCCTATTATTTACTTACTGAATGTAGTTAGGTGATCAACATAGCATCTTGATGGTACTGAGAAGTCCTGCTCGAACATCTTATAATCCACAGTCTTCCTGGGAATTCTGGGAGATAGTGCTGTAAATATCAATGATTTATAATTAGATTATTGATATATTGAATTAGCCATCTAAGAATTGTGTATACATAACATAACTTACAAATTGGACTATTATACTACTTTAATAGTCCCAGTTTACAATATCACCCATCTTCATAGAAAGGTAGTATGGTAGCTCTCTGAAAATTTTGTATTTTTTGTAAGTTTTGTTGTTAAGAATTCTATATCCAATTTTGAGCTTCTGAACCAATTAATGGAAGTCGAAATATTATAAATTAAACACACACTAAAAAACTGACATAGCATTACTAAAAATGACCTCTCATTGTCATCCAAGTAAGAAGCATTAATAACAAATCATGCCTTAACTTTTTTCAAATTGGTTAGTTCAATCTAAATTTTGTAAAACTACCTACTTTTAAAGGTTTTAAAATTTTTAATGATCAGAAATTAATATGCAACCAAAATTGTGACTTTTATAGCAAACAAGAATGTGTCCAAAGTACACAGATGCCCCATCTGCACTATCATTTTCTATGTTCAGTGGACCATGAAAATGGGATAAAATCTCTAATTTGGCTCTAAAATTAGAAAAATCATATCACAGGGTACATGTTTACTAAGTTTCAAATTGATTGGACCTTAACTTCATCAAAAACTACCTCGACCAAAATTTTTCACCTGAAGTGGGACGAACGGACGGACGGAAGGATGCACAGACCAAAAAACATAATGCCCATAAATGGGGCATAATAAAATCAGGTGAAATCACATTATATCAATCAGAATTCAACTTGATAAATAAGGATTCAATGTTAATATTTTTTGCTAAATGTCTCACTATAGTAGCATAAAAACAAAAAAACAGTATAAAGGCATTTATTTCTGATGCTTCAATCTGTTAAAAAGTTTTTTCTTATTGTGCTGGGCTATAATAAACAAAAGGAAAGAAAACAGCATGCGATAAGGGAAGAAAAAAATTGATGCTGAAAATAATAAGTAGATATGAAAAAAGAAACTTCATGCAAGTCTAGATCTTTATGTGTGAGAAATTTGTGCATCATGTGAATAAGTTAAGGTCGTCACTTATCAATAATTGAGACTGTGAGGTCAAACACTTTTAGAGTGTGATTGAGGTCGAAAGTCATATATTTATTTGGAAATGGACAGGAAACTGTGATAAACTTTAATGCTAGGATCTATCATTAGAACTGTAAGGTCAAAAAAGTTTGTGAATGAAGTCAAAAGTTCAGAAATCCATATGGTGATAGACAGGGAAAAAAGTTAAAAATTTCAAGGTCGAAGGTCAAAGATCAATCAGAGATTAATCAAGGGTTGATTTGGTGTCAGGAACTCAGGATGGGAGTTTTTTTTTACCTTCAAAATCATTTTCATCAGTATCAGAATCGTCAATTTCATTTTTGTAAGTGTTACAAGAATAGTCATGTGTTAATTCTGGATCATCATTGTGTTTAACTTTATCTTCTTTCATATTGGTCTCAGAAGCTTCATTATTATTTTGATTATCAGTGTCATGTGAGGTAACACTCTTGGTGTTTTCAAGGTCAAGACTATTGTTGGTTCTAAGGTCATCTTTGACACAAATGCCATTTTTGTTTGAATCTAAGCAGTCATCATTTTCTCTCAAATTAGTAAATATTTCATTTTCTAATTTAATTGGTAAATTATTCAAATCAACATTTTTGTTTTCAATATCGACTTCATTTGCTGAAAGAAAACAAATACATAAATATAACAGAATATAATATAATCAAACAAAAGCATAAAAAGCAACAGCCATGATAGATAAAAACATCAAACAACTAGATAAGCAATAAAGAATATTGTTACTATTATATAATTAGCTACTATAGCGGTTAATTGCATTAAAGATTAGTTTTTTTATAGCAGTTGTCGTTTGTTGCTGTGTTATATATTTGTTTTCATTCATTTTTTGTACATTAAGTAGGCCAATTTTTCTTGTTTGAATTATTTTGCATTTGTGATTTAGGGGCAGTTTTATAGTTGACTCTAAGTTATGGGCTTTGCTCATTGTTGAATGTCAAGGTGACCTATAGCTGTTAATTTCTGTGTAATTTGGTTTCTTGTGATTAAGAGTTATCTTAATAGAATCATATCACATCTTCTTTTTTTATACCTTGTATGTAAATTAGAACTATCAAATAAATCTACGATTATAGATTTTTACTCAATGCTATATTCGTTCGTCAGCAATCAATTATGTGAGATTTTCCTGTTTTTTTCCCTTCAAGAAATAGATGCTAATGAGGAGTACCTATATTGCACCAATGCTTAACTAAACATCTTTAAAAATCAAATAGATTATGTTTTGTTTTATTACTCCACATTTTTTGAACAATTTGAAAATGCTTGTTATGCATTTTGTATAAACAAATATCTAGGATTTTTTATTTCTCACTTTTGAAATTCGACCATTAGTAGATGAAGCCATGCAACATTTATGTAACTTTTCTGTTTATTTATGTATATTGTAGATTTCATCTGTTGATATATTATAATGCGATTCTTTTGTGTATCTTTAAGAAGATTTTGCTATGTTGAAAGACATGCTTAATGATTAAAGACAAATAAATGAATTGTTTAGTCTGTAGGAAAACCTATAAGATATCCGTAATATTTTAATGCATAATTGATGCTAATTAGGTACTGCAGATTCATTATATTCATTGGATACTAGTTCATGTGGATTTCATGGGTAGACAGATACCATCTAACTATATGTTCAAGAATGAAAAATTTCTAAAGATTAATATAGACTTCACTAAAACCATGAAACGAAATATCAATGAAAATGTATGATTTCATAAATCCACACAATTAGATATCCATGAAAAGAAATGAATGAAAACACAGTACTTGATGCAGTTGTGATTCCATTACATGAAAGGCCTAGGAACTATCTTAAACCTACTTGGTGATTTGTAGTATGCTATTGGTGGCGTTGGTGCACTAATGTCACCATTTTGTGACTCTGCCCTGATTCTGAACAAGTAATCCTTCTTGGGCATGAGGTCTGTAATTGTATGTTCAGTCATGGTTATTCCCCTTGCTAGAGGGCGCCAGTTTCTGTGAGGAGCTTCCTGTTGCTCTATCTGGTAGCTGATTGGTTCACTATGACGATAAGGTGGTGTGTAAACTCTCTGCCAACGTAGTCTGGCACTGGTCGAGTCTTCATCAATAATCTCAGGTCGTGTAATAGGTACTCCAGGGCGAACTGAAACAAAACATAAATTTGAAAATTATTCAACAGGATTTAAGATACTCTTGGACTCTTTCTATAAGAGTTTCTGTTGAGAAAAATGCTTATCATTTTACTTTAATAATTTGTAAAAGGTTACTGTTTCGTGTATAAATTTTATTCTCAACAAATTTGCGTAAAGTGTCAGTATATGAAACCAAAATGCTTTTGTATAGGCTAAAATCAAAGAAATTCAAAGAAACTTAAAAATGCACATATAAGACATTCCAAAAATTATAAATTACACATATCCATTAGACCAGCACCCCAACATCATTGAAAAGATATATATAATTACTAAAGTTAAGGTGGTACCTAACACTACAGAGAGTTAAACTCTGTGAAAATCAGTTTAACGTTTTCATCACATCGTTTTGTTAAGGAAATAGTAAGCATCTCAATGATCAAAATTGGTGTTTGTCAAACTGCTGTCATAACCAACCAAATTTTTCTGATAAAGTGGTTGGTTTAAATTTTTGAAATTTTTATATTTTTCTTTAAGGGTCAAGGTTAATATTTCGTCAACATTTAATGAAAATTAAATGAGCCAAACTAATTTTAGTCAAGGTGTTGGGTACCACCTTAAATATATTGAAGTCATCAAAGGTTTTTATCATTCAAAAGCATTCTATGACATAAAATGCCAATCTGATACATTGTAATACCTTCTAATTTTCCAACTGAAAAAAAACCTGTTTTGTGATAATAATCCCATGCCAAAATGCTTTTTCATTGTCATGCAAATTATTGATAAAAGAAAACCTCAATTAACAGGATTACGATTAAAAGTGAAAACGAAGTGTCTTTCAGTACAGATACATTATACTTACATGTTCAGTGCAAAGAGAGATATTATTTATATATATATGTTGTGTACAAGATGTAAGTTTGTACAAATTATAATTTGTGCATGGTTTTTGTACAAGTTATAAGTTTTTTGACACCTACCTTCTTGCAACAGGTGATACAGGTGTATGTTATAAAATGTACTAGTGTAATGTTTTAAATTCAAGAAAATATATTTCAACCTAACATTTAGTCCTGGTCTCCTTGTCTTCAAACTGGAAAAGGGGGTACAGGAATGGTTTAAATTCTAATTTTATTTTTTTCCTTATACCATATTCATATACATATACAATCTTTGTGTGGTCTTATAATGTTTTTGCATCAATGCTCAGTATTTATAGACTGTATCATGAAGATGTGAAAATATGACAGAAATATGAGAAGCAAAAGGCTGTGTGCTTGCATCATCCATTTTTGTTCAGCAGATCATTAAACACTGATAACTTGTACAAATTAAAATTGAACACAACATATATATATATTACATGTGTCAATCATTTTCAAACTCAAGATATATTTTCCTATTCCATTCTTTTTCAAAATCTTAGTATAGATAAACTTACCTTTGTTTTCAACACACTATATCAAGCTAAAACTTCTTTTATCTCGATAATTTAAACTTTTCAATTTCCTCATTCATAATTGTTGCCAAAACATCACATTAACTTTCAAATTAATTTAAAACAGATCTTAGAAATGTCCGGTTACTAGATGTATCCATTATATACACTAAACAGCTTTCATTATTTCAGCAATATGTTATAGGGGGTGGGACAAAGTAATGCAAGAACATATAAAATAATTAAATTTCAAATTCTGTTCATTGCATGCTAAAAAAAAGAAACCCATCAAGGCAAGGTGAACCAGGTTGCTCCCTAAGGGTTTAACAGACTATTTGTTCAACCAGGAACAGATATTATGGAATTTCCAGTGGAACTTCAGTTGGGCTGAACTACTATTTATTGAGACAATGATCGTAACCAAAACAGACATACAGCTGGCAACAAACATTATAAAGAAAATTATGCAACACTAAACCCAGGAATGAACTCAGGTGCTCTGAAAGGATCAAACAATACAATTCCTATTCCATTAGTGCTACCTGTCATATTTTTTCTTTTACATTGTACAACCAAACATCATTCTGTGATGTCATAAACATAAACAAGGAAAGCATTTTAGTAGCTACGATAATTGGTCATTTTTGTCGAGCCTTCGACTTTAGTCGAAAAAGCGAGACTAAGCGATGCTACATTCCGTCGTCGGCGGCGGCGGCGTCCACAAATATTCACTCTGTGGTTAAAGTTTTTGAAATTTTAATTACTTTCTTAAACTATACTGGATTTATACCAAACTTGGCCAGAAGCTTGTTTATGATCATAAGATAGTATCCAGAAGTACATTTTGTAAAAATAAAATTCCATTTTTTCCATATTTTACTTGTAAATGGACTTAGTTTTTCTGCGGGGAAACATTACATTCACTCTGTGGTTAAAGATTTCAAAATTTTAATAACTTTCTTAAACTATTCTGGATTTCTTCCAAACTTGGACAGAAGCTTGTTAATAATCATGAGATAGTATCCAGAAGTAAATTTTGTGAAAAAAATAAATCAATTTTTTCCATATTTTACTTTTTAATGGACTTAGTTTTTCTGCGGGGAAACATTACATTCACTCTGTGGTTAAAGATTTTAAAATTTTAATAACTTTCTTAAACTATCCGGGGTTTGTACCAAAATTGAACAGAAGCTTATGTATGATCATAAGATAGTATCCAGAAGTAAATTTTGAAAGAAAAAAAACTCCACTTTTTCCATATTTGACTTTTAAATGGACTTAGATTTTCTTCCAGTTAACATTACATACGTGTAAAGTCTGCATTTAAAGTTTTGAAAGCATTTGTTAGATTCATTAACTATGCTGGGTTTTTACCAAACTTGGAAAGTAGCTTCTTATAATCAAAAGATTGTATCAAGAGGAATATTTTTATTGATGTTTTTCCTCATTTTTGTTGAGCCTGCAATTTACAGCAAAAGTAGGCGAGACACTGGGTTCCGCGGAACCCTTACACATTTTTTTTCTATGATCATCCAACATAACATTGGTAAGTAGGTCACAATGTCAATCTGTTTTTAGTTGTTTTTTGTCTACTAATCTGTTGCTAAATACACATGATATAAGAAGATGTGGTATGAGTGCCAATGAGAAAACTCTACATCCAAGTCAAAATTTGCAAAAGTAAACCATTACAGGTCAAAGAACCTCCTACAACACAGAGCCTTGGCTCACACCTGACAGCAAGCCAAAAAGGCCCCATAAAAGACTAGTGTAAACCCATGGTCTAATTTATATATAAAATGAGAAACGAGAAATACTATGAACCACATCAACATATGACAACCACTGAACATCAGGTTCCTGACTTAGGACAGGTGCAAACAAATCATATGAAAAAGAAGATGTGGTATGATTGCCAATGAGACAACTGTCCACAAGAGACCAAAATGACACAGACATTAACAACTATAAGTCACTGTACGGCCTTCAACAATGAGCAAAGCCCATACCACATAGTCAACTGTAAAATGCCCCGATAGGACAATGTAAAACAATTCAAATGAGAAGACTAAGGTCCTCATTTATGTAACAAATCAGCAAGTTTAAATTTTAATAGGTGCCAAACTTCACCAAACCCGAGACTAAATTTTGTATAAAATCAAGATGTCTTTGAATTTTTCAGTGTGTTTAGCTTGCAGTTTTTTTTTTATTAGAAATCTTATGACTATACTTGATTTGAACAAATGTTATGCTGAAATGTTTATGACTTAGACAAGTGTTTCTATTCATAAGACATTTGTAAGATTTTTTGTGAATTGAGTTTCTAAATGTAGAACAAAGAAAAAACACAGCTAAATAGAATAACTACATGAAGGACAATAATTTGGTTAACCTGAGTTTGTATGACAGATAAAACAATAGATAAAGGTAGAACATATGGTGATAATTATCAATAAACAGGTACTTATGTACTACCTTCAATACACATTACTCTGCAATACAACCCGTAGAGTCTGACTATTTACTCCAGAAACATAACTCAATTAATTACCAATAGGCAGGGGCGGATCCAGCCATTTTAAAAAGGGGGGTTCCTAACCCAGGACAAAGGGGGGGTTCCAATCACATGTTCCCATTCAAATACATTGATCGTCCAAAAAAAAGGGGGTTCCAACCCCTGGAACCCCCCCCCTGGATCCGCGCCTGAATAGGTGAAAATATTTAGATACTGCAAAGCAGGAGCTCCCACTTATGTGAATTTTCATATGAAAAGATTGTGTGTAAAGATAATTCATAGAGTTTAGCATTGAATATGTCATCTACAAAATATCATAAGGCTCTCTTATTTTTTTTTTGCAAACAAAAATGCTGAGTAGAGATAAAATATGTACTTTCAAATATATACCAGTAAACAAAACAAAAAAATATACATTGACATAGTTGGGGGTCCTATGCCAAAAGAAATGACAAAGAGGCCATGCAGTCAAATTTTCTATTCAATATTGCCAATATCCAACGTCAGCATGTTCAGCATCAGCAAAATGTTTATTGTTACTGGTTGTACAGTGTATATGCTAAACATGTATTTATAACTCACTTTGATGTGGGAGAGATAGATAAATGTAATCTTTGATACTTATGATGACTCTGATGAGGTAAATAGATTGAAGTGCAATCGTATAGTAACAATCAGAAGGGTAAATTACAATCAAATACAATAAACCACTTTCAATAGATGAGAGCATTTAGGAAAGCAGGTATACATGGTATAAAAGCACTACATGTATTATTACCACTGCCATGTAATATTTGACACTGGACATACAAATCTTTGATATTTTATTGTAATATATTACATGTATTACCATTGTCATTTAAATCATGTTAATACATATGCAATAAAAGATTTATATATTCTTATGTACAGCGTCAAATATTACATGAATATTCAGGATGACTACAAGCTAATGTCATTTTGAATATAAATTAGACTTGCTACAATTCCCTTTCTATTATTTTTTCTCTTATTAATTTATATGTTTACTGATAAGTGCTAGCCTACTGATTGCCCTTGGAGATGTCAGTATAATTGTAATCTCCTAGTTATAGCATTAAAATTATTAAAGGGGCAAAATTGAAAAAAAGAAGAAAAAACATTAGGAAGGGACATGTAGCAAGTCTAAATATAAATGTATAGTTAACATCCAGTGCCAAATACTTTATGGATTAATACAGAATGTCATTGACATCGATGCATTCGGAATACAACATTGTACTAGATCAACTCACTAAGACCAATGTTTAATGAGTATATAATAAAAGATAATGACTTAAGGTTGTACCTAACACTACAGGGAGATAACTCCGTAAAATCAGCTAAACGTTTTAATTACGTTGTGTTGTAAAAGGAATATTAAGCTTCTCAATGATCAAAATAAGTGTTTGTCAAACTGCTATATAACCAGTGTAATTTTTCTGATAAAACGGTTGGTTCAAATCTTTTGAAATTTTTATATTTTTGTCAAAGGGTCAAAGTAAATACTTTGTCAAAATTTTAAGAAAATTAAACGAGCCAAATTAATTTTAGCTAAAGTGTTGGGTACCACCTTAATCATTTTACCCACTAGAATTTTGATAGAACATTTGATTAAACCTATGATGTATGAGAACAATTATTAGAACCTCTTGCTTACAATGCCAGGAAGGCTAAAAGACTAATGTGAAGCATAATAGAAATTAAAATTGAGAATGGAAATTGGGAATATCAAAGAGACAACAACCCAACCAAAGAGCAGATAACAGCCCAAGGCCACTAATGTGTCTTCAAATCAGTGAGAAAATCCCACTTAAAAATATACATAAAAATAGTAAAAGTAACCAGTATCATGAGTTTAATTAAGAGAAAGTACAACTTCTGATTCAAGTATTTTTGAAGGCGAAAACTTGATGAACTTTCATATAACTTATTCCTTCTTGTTTTTGTATGCTTAATTGAAAATAAACTCATCATGAGTCAGGCTATACACATTTTTGCTTTATGAATCAACAGACTTTTCCTACATTTAAAACAGAAAGATTGTTTTTGCTTCAAATTTTCACTGTTATAAAGGATTTTATTCAAACTACATACAATCAAGATTTCATTAGAACATAATTAAGCATATCTTTGAAAGAACAACATCAACACATTTTTTATAAAATAACTGTGTGCTAATAATCTTTACTTTAAGCAGAAAATTCTATTTATTACACAAAATACTAATATTTATTTCAAGCAGGAAGAAAATAATTGCAATCTCTGTTGTGCTTGTCAGGGACTACCAATGACAAAATTATATGAATACATTACATGTATTAGATTTTTATCCTTATTTGACCCGTTCCAAACCAGAAATGTCCAGTAGTAGAAATATCAGTTCTATGACGAACTACTCAGTGCAACAAGTATAATATTAAGGAGATGTTATATGCTTCAGGCGCGGATCCAAAAGGGGGGTCAGGGGGTTGGAACCCCCCTTTTTTTGGACGATCAATGCATTTGATTTGAATGGGTACATGTAGTTGGAACCCCCCCCCCCCCCCCCCCCATTTGTCCTGGGTTAGGACCCCCTTTTTTAAAATGGCTGGATCTGCCCCTTTGATTGACACTGAGAAGACTCTCAATTAGAGTTCCAATGACAGGGATATAAACAGTTATAGGGTAACATGTCCTTAGAGAAGGTCTGTTTTAGATTTATCTTCCACAACAAAGTCTGTTTTAGGTTACATAACATTTGTCCATTAACTATAGCAAACAACCAGATTTTGCTGAACTGCCAAATGGTAAATTGGCAATAAGCATGCTATACAAGATGTAAAAGAAAGTACAACTTGACCAATTTACCTTAAACTAATGGGTCATATTGCCAAAAACACAAAAATCAAGTCAAAAAGACCTTTTTCAGTGATGCTGGGATTGGTGGTTTAAATAATCTTTGGAATTCTATATTGTGATGTGTAAAACTAGTTATTCTTTTCACAGGAAATTGGATGAAAACCCCTCTCCTACCTCTCCCTCCCACTTCCCCCGCCTTAATTAATCATGCAGTTTGCATTAAAAAATATTATCACCCAATCATAAAATCTATAAACCATGGGCTAATGAGACCAAACACACTGAATTTGTACTTTTATGCCTTGACGATGTGACCAAAAGCTGTTTTCTATTACACACATGCCATCAACATGCTATCAATCTGTCAGTATATCAGTTATAAGTATAAAACAATTAAATGAAAGAGCATTGTTTTTGTTGAAACATAAGATACTGTTATGATGCAATTAAAACATGTGGAAAAGCATGTCTTCAAGAATAATTACTGACAGGTGTGTTTCATTAAGACTTCCAGACTTAACTGTTTTACCTGATGCCCTCCATAGGGTTGATATAACAAACACTACAGGGGTGTGAGGGTATTATACGACCTTGGACCTTGACTTGAATATCATGGTTGGAGATGACATTTTTAAGTAGACAGCAAGCAGGCAAATTAATGTTTCATTGAAAAAATTCTTAGTGTCAAATTTTTGAATTATTTCAAAAATTCCAAAAAATTCTACAAAATGGGTTATCTCCCTGTTACAACAACAAAAGTAGCTGAAAAATATCAATCTTCCCCTGTTTATTAAATTCTACGTAAAATGTTTGGTTCACATTATCATTCAAAATATGAGGTTTTTTATTTAGTTTCCACAAATACCTAAATTTCACTACAATCTGACAATAACAGAAGATGTTTCCAGTGAGAGGTTTATGAAAATTAGGTAATAACTTAAATTTTGGATACTAATGCCTCCACCCTTTTACAAGAACTATTTTGTGGCATATCAGGATTGCAATTTCAATTGATACCTGGTCAATCATGTCATCATTAATGAATTGTCCTTAACCTGTGAACACTGCAAGTATAATGCTTAGCATTATAGCCAGCATTTCATAAAAAAATCATGGTCTTTGTTTTGGGAGTTGAGATTAAAATTACACCAAAAGAAATGGAAAGAAATTATTACCAAAAGCATTTGATGAAAAAATGTGTAATAAAAAATTAATAAACTACATAATAAATAATTAAGAACCCACCATAAATATACAACTCCTTGCTGTGATATAGAACAATTCTGTTGTACTATTTACACATTCAAATAATACTTCCACCCCGCCATCTAGATCCCATCACCTAACATCCCTCTAGAAGATTAAAAATTAGTTTAAACAGTATTTATTAATGAAAAGACATATATTACATTGTTACATAACGTTCAAATATGGGATTGGGAAACAAGTTTGGAAAAACTTTTATAAATCCCCATCCCCAGATTCACAACTTATTTGAGAACCATTGAGGCTAATCTATATAATTAAAGGAATTTGATGAAAAATATGTAGAAAAATACATAATAAGCTATTAGGAAAAAATAAAACATGACATCCCCCCTTCTAAAAAAGGATTCTCTACATTTGTCCACTTGTTTTATTTGCTCATTAAAAGCTTTTTTTATGACTACAACATAAATATATAAATTCAAATATTCTTTTAAACTAAAAATATCTTTTAAATAATCAGAGGTTTTAAAAGTTAAAAGGAGGAAACACACACTTTTTACCGATTCTTCAGAAAATCAAATCCCAATCAGAAGTCAGCCATATTTCTGAGTAGCACATGTTTCACATCTAAATAAAGTGTGTGCATCCATAGTAATAACAAAGTTCATCTGATACAGAGGCTCCACAGGGGGTATTGTGTAATCACCAAGGCTTCATGTGGGGTGTAATGATTCCATAACTACTGCTAATTAAAACATGATTTTTGTATTATGTCAAATAATCAACTTATACTGTCACATCCAATTCTCAAAATATATGCACATGAATGTATCTCTTATGTCACCACAGTTGTTTTCAATTTTAGACGACTTTTGCATTTGGATTTTTACAAAGATTCTGAATAGTATGAATTTTATTTATTTATTTGATTAAAGTTTTGTCTCAACTTTTTTTTAATTCCCCTAGTGTAAACCTAGCTTATCATATCTTTTTTTTCATTTTATTTTATTTAAAATATATAACAAACAAATTACTAGATTATAATTAATGCACTTTAAATAATTGAAAAATCAAAATTTAACCAAATATTTTGGCTAAAAATTACTCTTTTTTTTTAAACAAAGCAAGGTTTGATTTTCCTATTTATTTTTTTATAATAAATCTTTTTGAATAAAAGAAGACATTTCCATGAGACAATGAGACAACAACCCAACAGTACAACAATTGAAAGAAAACTTTACTTTGGTTTTGAGTAAAAAAAATTTGAAGAAATTAAACAGAAACTATCTACAAATCCACTAAATTTGGGATACACTACATAACACTACAGGGAGATAACTCTGTAAAAATTGGCTGAAGTTTTAATAGCTTTCTATGTTAGAAACTATTAAGCTTCTCCATGGTTCAACTTTTTTAATATGTTTATTTATCATATATTTAGTACAAAATACAACTATTTTGTATATCTAATAAAGGTTCTTTTTCCCAGTCTGTATCACCTACCCTGTATCGCATACCCCGTATCGCATGGCTAAACCCGTATCGCATGGCTAAACCCGTATCGCATACCCCGTATCGCATGGTAAAACCCGTATCGCATACCTTTTTTTTTTTTTTTTTTTTTTTTATAGCTAAAGTCAGTTTTTTGGGTTTTTTTTTTTGCTTAAGAATTTTTTTTTAAAAAATAGGTCAATTTTTTTAATGACGTCATTGTTTGATATGTTACGTCACGAACAACAAGTTTTTACAACATATTTTCACATAGTTTGTTGGCACACTAAATGCAACTATAAAAAATACAAAACACTCAAATATATAGCATAATAAACAAAATGTTTTCAAAACAACAGATTGTAAGGTAACCTAGGTGCTTCGTATAAATAATTGAGCAGTCATTTTAAAGCTTTGAAACAAGACAAAAGCAGAACTGAAGGTAAACCAGTGCTATGGATCAGAAAACAGTTCATATAATATAAAGCTCTTCTGTTGAAATATATGATAAAGCGTATAATACATGGCAAAATCCGTATCACAAGCCGTATCACCCTCGACCAATATCATCCCTCGGGCCTAAAGGCCCTCGGGCTGATATTGATGTCTCGGGATGATACGACATATGATACGGATTTTGCCATGTATTATTCTCTATATATTTGTAAAAGGTTCAAAGTAAATATTTTGATATAATTCTATGAAAATTAAACGAGCCAAAATAATTAATCGAGGTGTTTGATTTTCCAAAACGCAACTAATTCACACAAATGTAGCCTTCACCTCTGCCCAACCACTACAGGTAGCTTTCAGGGTTTAAATTGAGAAACCAAAAGAAAGAAGAAATATGAGATGTATTTATTAAATATTTGGGTATATGTTTCATAACTTGGCTAAAACATCTTTATCCCAGATATGTAATTATACAATTATTTACACAGAACAGATGTGAAATACATCATATACTAATTATAATGTAGATAAATCATATTTGACCTTATCTGACCTTGAGAAGTCTCATCAGACTAGAGGAGAGATTATATAACATGGAAAATATTTACGAGACATTAAAATCTTATATCATGATTGCTACATTGTATTTGTGTTGGAACTTGCCAAATTTCTGGTAATTGCAATTATATATAAGTCAATTCATGCAAACATTAACAGATTAATCTATTAGGCTTTGTAAAGAAATTAACAAGGCTTGTTGCTAAGGACACTGAAAAGGATGATTCATGAAAATTTATAAGGCACTTATCCTCTTTTCATTACTCAGGAAGCCTCCAAACAATTACGTAAAAAGATGAAACCAGTCTCCTGAAAGGTAAAGGTAAAAAACTTCCAAAAATTATTCCCTATGAAGTACCAACATTTCAATCTTTCTTTCAATCAGAGGAAACATTTCTCCATTTGTCAATAATTTTTACTACTTTTTAGTACTCTCATGTTTCAAAGTTGACAAATAGCATTGCATGTGTATTTGAGCCTAGACGCCATCTAATTCACCATCAAGGTGAACTCCGAAGACTGCTATTGGTCACATGACCAAATATTGATATAAATAGATTGCAACTTTTTTTCTAGATCTGTTTAATATCATATTATAGGTTAAAGAATGTGATAATCTCCATTTTTACCTATATAAGAATGATTTTTGTGGATCAAATCAGCCAACCAAATAGGTATACAAATATCATAGTTATATCTTTTAGCATTAAATGCCCCTTAAAAAAAATTAAAAAAATATCCCTTAATCTGAAAAGCCTGAATACTTTAATTGCAAAGTAGATAAATTTTAACAGAAAAAAATATATCAATAAAGGTTCTGCTGCCAAATCAAATTGTCCCCAAGAGGAAGTTCTCTCGCTTTTTAAAAAGATTTGAAAAGTTAAAAACAATTTTAAAAACAGAACTACTTCTATCGTAGCAAGGATAGAAAGTCTGGGTGGTGTACATACATATTGCTTCCATATCATGCAGATATTTAATTTAAGAAAAAGAATAAAGTTGGATAAATAGAATATTTTAAAATTCTGGCAAGGTAGATAACTCAAATTTCTTGTTTTTAAAGATAATATTTAGCTAGCATTACTTTTGCTTTCTTGGTTTTGGTGTCAGAATGTTTTTTATTTAAATAATCACAATGTATATATACACAAGAGCTGTCTTGAAGGACTTATGCCTAAATTTGAAAGAATATTTTAAGACAATTGAAACATTAGGAATTTGAGACGACTATCAAATCTTCCAAAAAACAATTTAACTCTGTCAAAATTAAATTTCTTGCCTGTCAATTTAATTCAGAGGATGACCTCCAAGTAAAACTGCTTTAAAAATTAAACCATAAGCAAAGAAAAGACAAATGTCAGCTCAAAGTCACATGGTTAACCATGATGATTAAACATAAAATCTCACATGAAATATTCAAATTATAGAAACCAAATATCTACAGGGCATATCATGATGTGTAAGCAGAGCTCTTCCAAGTTGTATAAGAAATAAAGTCTGCATCAGAGAGGGGGAATTCAACGCCCCTAAAAATACCAAACATAACATTACAAAGTAAAAGAGACAATATTTGTGATCAATCTTGTTTGTTTAGCCCATGAGGAGAAACATACAAATAACACTAGGTCAACTGTCAATAATGATTCCAAGTTGTAAAGTCTGAAAAAGAGACGGAAATGCAACCACCCTAAATATGCAAAATGTAACATTACATCATAAGAAAGACAATACTTATTGTGTTAAATCTTGTTTGTTTAAGGCATGAGGAGACAACACAAATAAAGATAGGGTAACTTGCATCTGAAAACTTCTAAGGAAATAATAATGTTTCTTCCAAAATTTGCAGATCATGTTTTCAAGGTAAAATGGTGTAAGGTAACTGGAGCAGTTTTGGATTGCTTCTAAACATGCCGAAACCACCATGAAAAAAACCCAAGATAATATGTCTACCTGACAATGACAGAATTACAGATTATGTTTCAAGGCAAAATTGTGTAATAAACCAGAGCATTTGGTAATGCTTCTGAACCACCATGAAAAAAAATCTAAGATAATATATCTTCCTGTCATAAAAGAATGTCAATATATGTAGGGTATGTTAATATAATCATCACAGTAGACAAAGGGAAAACTTCCCATGCTGATATCTAATTATCTGTATGTCTCATCTTGTCTGTTAATCACATGAGGAGAAATAAATGAGGGTAGAATAACTGGATGTGAAATTAGAGAAGAAAATTTGTAATCAAAACTCTTAATTCCCATCCCCCATAAAAAAGAGACAATATAAACACGTGTAAAATTATCATTATTTAGGAGCAATAACTTTTGTTATGGAATGGAATAACCATTTTCACTCTGTAGATCTTTTTCTCTTTATTCATATCCATCATAGTTTCCAAGATAATAAGAAAACATGCATCAAATTGGAATACTGTAAACCAACTTATTATCGCGAGCGGTTTATTTTCGTGAATTTTGCGAGCAAAAAATAACGCGAATATAAATCATTGCAAATATTCAATCCTTGATTTTCCTTAATAAACTTCATCAAGTAAATCAGATAATCGCGAAATTAAATAGCCGTGAAGTGGTCAAGAAAGGGTAAAATGCGAAATAAAGTATCCGCGAAAATATTTTAGTTGGTTTAAAGTATACAATTGATATGTTTTTTCTCAATTTTGTAAAGTTATGGTACACTAACAGATTAAAGCTTTTTATCAAAAAGAAAATCAAACAAATAAATCATCCATGAAAAGTATCACACTTTTTTATTTTGAGTACCCTCACCAGTTAAAATTGTTGATGGTATCTAAATTATAAAAATAATTGCACTTATTTAAATTCAAGGTCAAATATCTTGCTGTCAAAATAATTTACCTGGTTAATAAACTAAGTCCAATGCTGTATAAACATTTCAAAAGGATGCAAAAAACTGGACAGAAATAGCCCTGCACCAAACCTATACACACATGATGTTATGGACAAATGTCATATCATTAACAGATGTTTAGGTGTTAACTGACCATAGTTATACTGATAATCTCTAATTAATCCTGATTAATAAGTCAAGGTCAGGACTGTAAGTCTGTTGTTATGTTGATCTTTTGTGTAACATTATTGGTCAGATGTAGATGAGCATGTTCTTTGCAAATAACTGAGTCAATGCCAAAAATTGCTATATCAGCAAATATCAAACAATTGCTAAATATAATGAAGTAGTCTTGTGTCTTATCAGTTTGTTTTTTACAAATATATATACTGAGTGCCTAAAACAAAGCAGCACATAATATTTAAAGCCCCTGTGGACACTTTTTTGAAACAATACAATCTTTTTCTTTGCATTCCTTTATCGAAAACTGCTTATTTTTCTCAGAGTGGTTTACGTCAAATTTTTGTCCAGTTCCAAAAGTTTTAAGTATCAACAAAGTGATTGAAAATAAAACTCAAAGGTTTCCATGCAAATTTGATCAAATTAAAACAGAAGAATAATTTTTTAACTGCATCACTGATTTTTCAATATTTGATATAGTGACCATAGTTTATTTTAGTTCAAATTTTCCATCCAATTGGCAAATGATCAATTTAAAAAAGGGTCATTGTTAGACTGAACCTGACAAACAGACATGTGCACCTTACAAATATTTAAAGCCGATCTATTACTTATAGATCCTTATAGTTTTTGTGAAACAGACCAACAGACAGAAACTTAATATTGACCAATGGACCTTGAAAATGAGATCAAGGTCATAGAAAACCTGCCAGTCAGACAGTACACCTTGCAATCATTCCACACACCAAATAACGTTGACCTATTGCTTAATAAAGTGTCTGTGATATACTTTACCACAAAAACTTAATTCATGCCTGCCAACTTTTCAAAATGCCTATGGGGGTTTTGTGTGCAAGATGGCTGTCATAGTGCTAAAAAACCTTCAAGGGGGCCTGCAAATACATTTTAATGTTGTTTTTTGGTTTATCCATAGTTTTAAAAGCCTCAAGTCGTTGTGAAATTAATTGTTTTGTTTAAATTGTGAACAAAATTGCTCTTTCAAAATTTCAATTTGGGAACCTCCATGGGGGAAATCCCCCGCAAATAGTGACAGTTGGCAGACATGACTTATGTTTGTCATTATTAATGTCCTATGAAATGAGGTTGAGGTCAGGTAAATCTTGTCTAACAGAGATGTAGACTTATGTGTGAGGATCCCATATCATGATACAAAATATAGTTGTCCTATTTCTCATAACAAATGTGAGGAATACAATTGCACATGTATCATGTAATTTTTATCAACTTAAAATATGTAGTATTGTGTGATATGCGTAGTGTACAGTATGTTTATTTGTGTGTTGTCTTCTGTTGGGAATTCCAAATTAAATTGTCAGCTAATAAATTTCTAAGTTTCAATATCAAGATAAACTTTCAGAAGCATGATCAAAGATTGAATATATAAAAACAAAAACAGATGTGGTATGATTGCAAATGAGACAATTATCAACCAGAATCCAAATAATGTGGACACAAGCAACTATATGACACCATATGGCTTTCAACAATGAGTAAAACCCATATGTCTGGTCTAGCAGCTGTAAAAGGCAACACCATGACAATTGTAAAAAAAAAATTAGAAATAAACAGCCTGATTTATGCCAAAACAATTAACTAGAAACAATTTATGACAGAGATCTAACAAAGATAGCTGCTCCTGACTTAGGATATGTCCATAAAGAATTTGGTGGTTGTTAAACAGGTTTTTATTTGTCATTCAATAGATTGATTGATTTTTGGTTGTTTAATGTCCTGAAAGTATTCATGGAACAGAACTCAACTGAATTTATTTTGTAATGAAACCTGTTAAGGTCATCCAGAATTTCACCTGTCAAGGTCATTATTTTGCACGGTATTTTACTGCTACAGCATCGTAACTAAATGATTAATTGGGTGGCTTGAAGTGGTCAATGTGGAAAATCTACATTATGAGCAAACCAATGAATATAAAAGTAAACATAATTCCAGTCTAATTAAATTTAAGATGGATTAGTATAATCAATTCTTCTTTTGAATAGAATGGTAAAGGAATAACCTTATCATAAAACCATCATTTATACCTAAACGATATTGACTCCATTCACCAATTCCTTACAAAGTATTAAAATACTCTATAAATAAATGAAAGATTTGTTGCATGAATGCAAATGAGACAAATATCCACCAGAGACCTAGTGATGAGGATATAACTATAGGGGACTTCAACATGGATTTAATTATGGCCCTTACCATACATGCTCCTTAAATGTCAAGCATGTAATATTGGCTAATATCTAGCAACTTTTTAAATCCAATATCTTATTTGTTTCTTTACCAAGTTATACATATAAAACATATTGTTATGAATAAACTACTTGCAGAAAATTGCCAAATGTTGGTCAACCAGGGTCCTTTATAGATTATTCTTTGATATGGATTTTGCTCGTTGTTGCTGGCCTTACAGTGAGAATTATATTTGTAAACAGCCTTGTCCTTAAGATTATGGTGGATAGTTATTTCACAAAAAACAAGAATGTGTCCATAGTACACGGATGCACCACTCGCACTATCATTTTCTGTGTTCAGTGGACCGTGAAAATTGGGGTCAGAACTTTACTTTGGAAATAAAATCGTAGGTGGGGCATAAAAATCACATAAAATACAGACAAGAAGTGATGGCAGTCAACTTCCCTCTTTTAAAACTGCAAGGTTCTCTAAATGGCAATAATTAAGCTAATGCTGTAACAATGCCTATCTTCATGATTTTATGATTCCCTACAATTACTCAGCAATATGGATTATTAGAAGTATGTTATTCGCTTACACTACAATTATACCCTACAAATTCAAATGCTTTTTATGGATTTTACTTGAACTTTACCACAAAAACAACAGTTGACAGAACAAAATTTCTGAAATTTGCATATTGTCTCTTTTAATTGTCTATCATAAAATGATTGTATGTGGATCCAAAGCTATGAATTGATATTTGATGTCGGACTTGTCAATAAAAAAATAGACGTGGAAAATTATCGCTGTTTTGTTATAAGTTAAGCTATCATAACCTCACAGATTTCTCGTTGTAAACAAGATATACGCTGGGTTTTTCAATGAAATTTACAATACGGCCGGCATCAGTTAAAAAAAGACAATGCACCTACTAGTATCAAAAAATAAAATACAAAATATTGTAACCTAAAATGTACTATATAAGAGATACAGACCTAATCCAAGACACTTAAAAGCAATATCAATGAAATATGAAAATGATGCCAACAAGTTCTGAAAACACACAAATTTGGTTAACCATTAGTTGTAAGTGAAGATTGAATAAAATATTTTATTTTACACTTTTGCAACCAGAAAAACAATACCTCGGTCTTGATTTGGGAATCTTTCTTGGCAAACAAATCAAGACATTTTTATTTTCTTGCAGGATTTTCATAGTAATGAAATTTTAAAGATGGTTGTTGTAGGCTGTAAAGTGACCTTAAATTGTTTAAATTCTAGTCTCTTAAACCCTGGTGGATATTTGTCTCATTGGTTATCATCTAACATCTCCTCATTTCTGTATAGATTTTAATTTTCTGGTTCATTCAGGTCTTTACTGGAATGAACATAGTTTTATAAGCTTTTATACCGTATAGCGGGTTATTTTCGCAGGTGTAAAATTTCACGATTTTCATTGAACAAGGTATACGAAATATTTTGGCGGTTATTATTTTGGCGGATTAAAAACTTGTATTCATACTTTTGTATGTACACCTTTAATTTGGCGGAACTTATTTTGGCGATTTTGTTCTATCCGCGAAAATAAGCGAAAGTTTGCACCCCGCGAAAATAACCCGCTATACGGTATACTGTAAATTCAGAAATTGATGCGAGGTTTTTATTATGGTGAAAATTGCAACTGAGTTGTAAAGGCAGTAATTTAAACTCGCATTTTGAAATATTTAAATGAATTTCACAGGATTTTTCTCAAAATCGTAAAAATTAAAATTGCATTTAAGTCTAAAATGACAAAATCGCAATAATAAATGCACGTAATAATTTCTGAATTTACAGTAACTTTCTAGGCTATGTCTTAAACAAAGAATGTAAAACCTCAGAAACAACCATTTGTCTTAAATTATTTTGTTAAAGTCCTTCATATCAAAATTACATTACATGTATTACACATCCATGAAGTGTCCTTATGGGCGTAAGTTAGACTGACAACCATACACATTACTAAATGGCTCCTTCTGAAGGACAGGATCATGAATATTGTCATACAAGTCTAAGAAAACTTGCTTATTCTTTATCCATACTCTTCATGAATATTCAGCTATCTTAATATTAATATCAAACCATAGAAAATATAAAGAATAAAATACACAGAATTTCATGTGTTGGGTTTAGTGAAAAGTATAGAAAATGTAAACAAATGTAACAAATTAATAAAGAACTACTTAAAACATAACCAACAAAAGTGCTGTCAAGGTCCTTCGTTAGCTTAAAGAATAGAACATTATTATATTAATTCAAATGTACAAATATGATGAAATGATAGAAGAAAGAAGGAAGAAGGCAACATTTACCCATTATCTACCTTTACAGAGGCAAAGAAGGGGAGAACACAATCATCAGCTTAAAAGGTAGGATTTCTTTTTGTAATACTTTAATTTAATAGACATTATCTAACATTTTTTTGATACTGTGAACAAAATTTACATAAATTATCTCCCCATGATCAACTCAATTGCTAAATTATCTCCCCTTGATGAACCTAAATTGCTACATTTATCACCCATGATTATACTCTTTGCTAAATATACCTAACTTGGTAATTTCATTCATATCTTATCCTTCTTAAATTAAATAAAGAATAGTAATAAAAGATATATGTAATGATGAAAAAAAAAAAATTATGAAGACAAAAACATCTTAAAAAAATCAGAAAAAATAAAAGATTATTATACAGAAATTAATTAATTCATTTGCAAGATTTTTAAACTTCATTATTTACTACAAATCATATTAAAATTGAAAACAGAAATATTAGTGAATGATGTATTTTTTTAAATTAATTCAAGGGGTACACCAGAGGGAAAGTAAAAATATAGTTAATTTAAAATTATGTTAAAACAGGTAATATTTCAGGAAATTTTGGAAATATGAAGTTTAAAAAAACTGAGGAATAAGGTAGAAATATTCAGTATTAGGATTGATCGTTATTGTTAGGCTATGAGAAATTGTAAACTATTTCATTAAAAAATCATGCTCATATGAAAAATGAGGAGAAATTGAAAATGAGAGAAAAGGAAGAATAGAATTACATGCCTCCTGCAATTCTTGCATCATTTCATTATGCTTGTAAAAGTAAGTCATAAACAGAAACTTGTCATGTATTAAACAACTTAATAGGTATCCAACTCATTGCATATGGCTATTTCAAAGTTGATATACAGAGGTATTTCCCCTTCTCAATTTTTATTACTTTCTGCTTTGAAATAGTCATACTTTCAATTGAAGAAAATCACTTTCCTGCATAATAAAGATTGGAGAAATATTACAAAGGAGAGGACATCTGTATTGTAAAAAGCATTCTAAAGGCCAAAATGATGTGTACCTTTTTTTTTAAATATACTTGTTCCTTATTTATTTTTTTGTCTGTTTCTATCCAAAATAATTTTGTCTTCTTTATTTGAAAAGGCATAATTTAAGAGTTAAATAGATTTGCAAATTTGATTTCAATAAATTTTGGTAACTGTTTTTTTTTTAGAAAGACTGCAGGATTCACTATTTTGAATCTCTATTCTTAAAAAAAAAGGTGAGATTCTCCATATTAGACATAAACAAAATTTCCAAAGGTGGTCCTATCTTTGTAGGGAATGGACGATAGATCAGAGACATTATCAGGAAAGTGATTTTCTATAGCAAATTGTTAGCTTAAATATATTCAAGCTTATTTTAAATCAAATTGTCAACACTCCATTTAATATTATAATCTCTTGCTATGATTTAGAATTTAGTTTTCCAGATCCCAAAAAATCTAATACTGAATAAAAATAAGCTTGAATACAAAGAGTAAAGAAATTATTTTTTTTTAACTTAGAAGCCATTGTAACAGGAATTCATGATCGAACAAATGTTTTACCATTTAAGTCTGCCAGCAGTTGTAAATAAACACCTGAAAGATGGAGATATATATTAAAACATTAAGAAAACAACAATTGGGGTTCAACTTTTATTGCAAACAAAGCTATAATTGTATAATTGCAAACAATTCTATTTGTACTGAATGTTATCACACACGAAACATATTGCACTATTCCCAGACTTATTGCAAACAAAACTATACTGCATCGCACATATTGCAAATTTAAACTAAAATTGCATTTACTTATTTCAAACAATCTATTGCCACACTGATAATTTTGCAAACTAGATTCGTCTATTTATAAGATATATATATATGAACATTATTGCATTCCAAATACTTATTTGCATAGTAAGAAGTTAAGTACAGACATTTTTAACAAAAAATTACATAGGACAAAAATAACAAGTAAAAATAACAGGATAGATAAAAAGCACCATTTTTTAATATAATATTAGTATCACAGAGTTTAAGTTCATTCTCGTGCAAAGGTAATTATTTAACAAAAAATTAATAAATCACTTTTTTTAACAACATTTTACTCATACTCATAAATTTTTTTGCATCATCATTTTTTAAATTTAAACATTATCACAGTATTTAGTATAACATTGCCATGCTTCTTAAATCTTTTCCTAAAAAAATCACCTTTCTTGCTTTTTTCCAATTAGTATTGTTTTTTTTCGAACATCATCAAATTCTTCTTGAATTCAGCATTTATCTGTATATCCTTGTTGCGTAATTTACACAGTTGGCTAAATAATGTATTCATAACAGTCAAAAGATTTTCAGAATTAACATCTTTTGATGTTTTATCTCAGAAACTTAGTATAACTACTTATAAACATCCATTTACAACTTTTATTAATTTTAAAATCTACTCATCACTTCTCTACAGCAAAACCTTATAAAAACTTGTTCAATAACTTTTTCATTACAAAATATGCTATTAATAATTTGAAAAACATCACCTCTTTTCCAAAAGATTTTCTTGCATAAGCAAATTACGAAAGTCTATATTTATCTTTTTCTTTCTACTTAATGCCAATTAACTAATTTTTTAAAGTATTTTTGATGTAGGCAATCAAAATTAAGCCATAAATTCCTCAGAGTCAAAAGGTTTCAAATTTCTATATTGAAGGTTTTACTGTAGTTCAAGAAACACATCAGAATAATACGAAGACTTACAAAGTAAAGTAAGATCTGAACAAAATTATAAAGAAAAATATGGAGAAATAAATAAATCTATTCATAAATAATAATCTGTACACTACAAAATTATATAAATTTGGTAAAAAAACTTAAATATACAAACAAAATCTCTTAAAGGACTAGTAAACAACAAGGCAGTTGAACATTTTGAGCCAGTGCTTTTTTTATTCAAGCATGATAAAAGTATGATTTTACATATATTTCTGAAAGTTTACATTACATATGTCTATAAGGTTAGACAACAAACAACTTGGAAGCTTTTAACTGTAAAATAGAAGAATTTTATAAATAAATCAAAACTATTTTACAATTTTCAAATACCAAAAATTTTCTGTTTTTCAAAAATTCAAAAATATTTTTAGCCTGTAAGTCCTTACTCAGACTAAAATAGTCTGTAAGTCAAAATAAAACGACATTTCAAGGTCAGCTTTTTTTTAACTGCCAAATTTTTAAAGGTATTTTAATTAAAAGAACAGATAAAAATACAGAAAATGCGAGTTGATAGTTGCATTTGAATTACAGTTTCCACCTATTTCAATGAAATAACAAACACTTTAAACAACCACAAACAGGATGAAATATACACGTAGGACACATCATTAACAAAATACACATAAATATACACACCAAAAAAATTAAAAAAATTAAAAATCACATTACACTCGTAAGAAATATACATTGTAACTCCAAACAACCTACATTACAAACACTTTTTAATGACCAATGTAATTAAAACATTCCTGAAAAAAACTGTTTTATTGAAATATACACATGCTTCTTTGGTGATTGGACTTCAACCATTTTAAAACTTTTAACAAACCATTGAAGCAATTTTAAAACAGAAATGATATTTGTGTAAAATTTCACTAAGAAGACCCATACAAAAAACTCTCATGTGTTTTACATGACTAAATCAAGGTCTGATTTTTGTACCTTAATTATTTTAGCATCAAATATGTCAAATTTCTTTAAAAAAAATATTTGAAAATGGGCCTCCTTTTTCGAATTTATAATTCAGATTTACAAAAAACAAATCAAATGTTCATGTCATGACAAAACAATCCTTTATTAAATACATTTGCATTTAACAACAAATTTAATCTGGTTTTGAATGATCTCCTCTTATGAGATTTTTTCAATGCGACTATTTTTCAAAAATACAAGTTACAAAACACGAAAAAAAAAACACCACAGAAACATAAAAAGTATGATAAATATAACTTGTATAATATAACAGCACCAACTTTGCATAACATTTTATATCATAGCACCAACTGCATAAATGTAATTTACATGCATATATACATTTGTCATTAAATTACTAAATAAATGCCTCTGATTTCAAATCTAAAGATTTTCCAGTAAGTTCAGATATTCAGTTCTTCAGTAAAATAATTGTTCTTTCTACTAAATAAACTTCAATAAAAAAAATGATTGATTCTACAAATTTCAATTTTCTATTGTTTCAGTTTGAATGATATTTATTGAATGTGTCTAATATTTGAATTAAAGAAAAATAGAAAGAAAAGAATGAAAACTGATGATCGTATCAAATGCTATCAAAAGCTGTATAAAACTATAAAGCTAGTAAAAAAAGGCATTGAAAATATTCTCTTCATCTTTTTGAACATTGTGATAACATTTAACAAATGATTTTTTTTGTTGTGTTCCAGGTGATAGTTATTTTGCAATATGATAGTTATAATATTTATGAATTTGATCTTTCTTCTTCATATTCACTTACATCATAGTAATTCTTTATGGTTTATATGATATACACAATCCTTTTCATATACTACTACAAGTTTGTACCTTTGATTGGCCATATATTATCTAACTTTTGTCATATTCAAAATGAATTAACATTAAAAATATGATTGTCAATTTCAAATATTATCAGTCTAGTTAATCGATCAAGCAATATGTTTTTTGAATCTGTCCACAGTTGCTCTAATCCATGCAGGGGTTCCCTTTTGCAAAACATCTGAGGGTTTCCGAATGACATCAGCTGACCCAACACTAGAGATTGACGAATTCCTCTGTCTAAATCCAGGAACCATTGGGTTTCTGCTTGACCCAGCACTACTAACAGATGACGTTCTCATTCTGATTGGCATATTTTGTCCTGTACCGACACTACTGCCGATAGATGATGTTCTATCCCGTACAATAAAGTAAGTTTCTGAGGGAGCGGGACTTGATGCTTTGGATCGTGCAGGGGATGAAAATCTAGCAGGAGTAGCCCTGGATGGACTAGATCTTCTAGCAGAAGGTGGGGTTCTAGGAATGGATCGAGCTGGTGTAGAGCCTCTGCTCATAGGAACAGGAATATCACGGAAACACTTGGTATTTGGGGTATAGGTTGTGTAAGTTACATTCTTCTTAGGTTTAGGCATAGAATCAGAAGACAGAACTGACGACCTCCTTGGGCGCCCCATATGTCCACTCTCTGCAATAGAGCCTCTATTTGAGACGGAAGGTGTTGGAACAGAACTTCCAGATGCAGCTGACGAACTTCTGATTTTTGGGACGTACAGTCTGGATGTGTCTGGTATACTATCCATCATTACTGGGGTGGAACCTCTCTGGAACGATGATGATCTTCCTGTTACTGACCTACTTCTAGATCTGGAACTGAAGCTAGATTTGGTATCCACTCCTGGTTTGTGGAACTTCATATCTGTCGAAACTGAGTAACTCCTACGTGGATTGCTTGACGATAAGTCTGAGAGACTTCCTGTTCTGTTACGGTTGACTGACTGCATGAACTTTGACATGGTGCTGGATATTCCTGATGATATTCCAATAGGAGGTAGAGATGGAGCTCTACTGACTGACCTTCTGTTTGATATACTAGATGACCTTGAAGCTGCATCATGGTAGACTGCTTGACCAATCTGAGAAAGTGACCTATGTCGAGAGTCTGAACGACTTCTCTGTGATAATTCTTTGTTGTCTGTCTTTTTAAAGGTGTCTGCTTCTCCTATGTCAGAGTCACCATGCCAGGAAGAGGACCTTCTTTGTACTTCCTGTTTTTTGGGTGGTGATGGTTTACGTACTGGCTTCTTCTCATAAGTTACTGTTGGTTCTCGTTTAGTGTACATTTTGCGATCCCTGAACTTTGACATTGAACTTGATCCTGTATATCTTTTCATAGGAGACGGACTTTCTCTTCGGCTTGAAGCAAGATCACTTATCCTTGACCTCAATGTTATGTCATCAAGAGTGTAACTGCTTGGTCTTGGTCGATGAAGTTCGGACGAGGATCTTCTGGGTGTATCACTAGTGTATGGTGAATCATATCTGTAGTCTTTTAACGGTTTGGTTGAATCATATTTGTAGTCTTTTAATGGTTTTATACCAAAAAGTTCTCTGCTTGGAGTTCTTTCAAATGTCTTTGTACCGGCAGAGTAATCTTTTAACGGTTTGATACCAAAAAGTTCTCTGCTTGGAGTTCTTTCAAATGTTTTTGTACCAACAGAGTACCTTCTTATACTAGTCAAGTCTACCATACTACTACTAATATTTGATTTTGGTGTTTTTGGCGATGGTGTGGTTTCTTTTTTACGGAACTTCTCTAAAGTGCTCATAAAGTCAGGTTTCTTGTTTACAGCTACTTTAGGCTTGTTCTGTTCTGCCACATATTTATCTCTTCTAGACCTAGGACTTAGAGGTGGTCGATCAACTTTTCCGAAATTTTTCAGCCCTTCTTCAAATTTCCTGACCTGTTGAAGCAAAGCATTCTTTCTCTTATCTAAATTCTGTATATTATCTAAGAAACTTTGCTGTTTAGATCTAAGATTGTTAGTACTAAGTGGTGCAACATTCTGGCTAGATCGTGCTACAGTGGGTGCACTTATAGTCGTGCTACGATTACTGCTATGGCTACGATTAGGTATATATGAGGATAAAACATGGGACTCACTTGGTCTGCGGTAAACAGGGACTTGTTGGGAGGGTTGGGACAGGCCAGAAGGATATTCTCCACGGATTCTGAAGTTGTAATCTTGATTCCGCTGTAGGTTCTTCACACGGTATGACGTGTCTGATATTCCACTAGCAACAGGAAGCCAGTCATATCTTGGAAGCTGTTGAGCCTCTATCAGGAAAGCGAGTGGCTTGTCGTCAGCACTGTAAGCAGGGATGTCAACCATTTTCCAACTTAAGTCAACGTAATCGTCATCAACATTGACTACATCCACACCTGCTAGTGGCATCCTTGGAATCACTGCAACGACAGAGAGAACAAAATATATTTCATTGTAAATACATCCCAATGCATTTTGGTACGACCATGAATATTTTTACAAAATTCAGTAATTTGAGATTTTTTATATTTATTATAAAACTTCATAAAAAATTATATTGCGTTAAGAAAGTACTGAAAATTCAGAAATATTATAAATATTTTTTTACACTAATAATTGGACTGGGTTAGCGCAATAATAAAACTCACATTCTGATATCTGATACCTACATCTGTGTGCAGAAGCAAAATTAAAAATGGCCAATCTGTAGCTTATAATTGTTTTTGGCTGAGTGGTGACATTTGTTTCTTAATTGCTTTTGGTTTAAATATGTTTTCAAAATAGATTTTTTTATTTCATTGAGGTTAAATTCACAATGGTAAATTTTGAATAATTGATGGCCATATTGAAATTTAACCAGGAATTTTGCATACCACTTATGCAAAGTCTTAGATGTATGATTTTCTATTATTTGTTAGTGGCGTTGAACTAGCTGTCAGTAACTGTGAGTACTCTCACCCAATCCACTATAAATAAAAATGTTTAAACTAAACTAATCTGAACTAAGTGTCTATTTGTTCTTTAGATATACATGTACTCAGCCACGTCCACTCTGTGATTTTGTAAGATGTATTTCTATTTGTATACATCTGATAAGTTCAGCTTTTTTCAACTAATTTTTATAGTTCATTCTTATTTTGTACTGTTATACCACTGTCCCAGATAAGGGTAGGGTTTGAATCCTGCTAGTATGTTTAAACTTGCCACATTCTGTATGTATGTGCCTGTCACAAGTCAGAAGCCTGTATTAAATTCCGTGGATGTCCTTTGTGGCTGAGTCACATATTTATTTTTTGTTCTTTTTTTGTACATGAATTAGGCCGTTAGTTTATTGGTTTGAAGGATTATACGTTTGTCATTTCGAGGCCTCATATAGCTGACTATGCAGTATGGGCTCATTGTTGAAGGCTGTATGGTGACCTATAGGTGTTAACTTCTGTGTCATTTGGTCTATAGTTAAGAGTTGACCCATTGGCAATTATAACCACATCTTCTTTTTTATAACTAAATAGTCTAGCAATTGGGAGGTCTGTATTTTTGTTCTGACTTTGTTTTTCATTTTTTAACTCCCTGCTTACCTGATCTTCTGTGTAGAGGTACAGAATATACATAGTCTGTCGGTCCTTTCTCAGTGATTCCACGAACACGGAACTCATAGTCTTGTTTAGGTTTCAGTCCTGTCACTTTGTGTGTAGTGCCGTAAATATCTGTTGTCACTGGTCGCCAGTCTGGTACTGAGGATTCTCTAAGCTCTAACCTGTATCGCCTTGGAGTTATGGTTCCTGCATAGGGTTGCCATGACAACCTGACAGAGTCAGAATCAACATCAAACAGTTGTGGTCTAGTAATAGGCGTCTTTGCTGAAAATTCATATCATTTTGTTTTTAGTATAACATTACCTAAGTGGTAACTGTCTCCAGACAATTACAATTTAAACACATGTGGCACTTTTTTAAAACGATAATCACAAAATAAAATTCACATACCGGTAGTTTAAATCTGGAATGGTGCTTATAAACCTTCAAAATTATTTGCAGTATTATAAATAGACTAACCACAAGAAATAATCTTTTTAAATGTCTATAGGATTTTGACCAAGTTTATCTTTCAGAAAATCTTTAGATGAAAAATACCTTGAAAAAACTTTTCTTTGATTTAAGATCATTATTGCCAAGAATATCTTCAGAAAGTTGTATAAATCCCCTTCAAATCACCCTTCCTTCTTTATAATAAAAATTCCACTAAACCCTGATACGTACTTGTAGAAAGTTCACTCAAAGCACTTTCTGTCTACCGGTATAACCTCTTACACTATAATAATATTCACACTCACTTCTATATCTGCTTGTAGATATTGGATACGAAGGTTCACTCAGTGCACTTTCTGCCTGTGCTCTTACTCGAAGGATGTAATCATTTTCTGGAGATAACCCAGTCAGACGGTAGCTTGTATCTGGTATGTCCCTGGCTAGGGATCTCCAGGTGCGTTTGACTGGTTCCCAGCTCTCAATGTGGTATTTCAATGGTTTGCCAGCAAATGGCGCCATTTGTTTTGGTTTCCAACGCAACATAAGAGATGATCTGGTATCATCAAACTCAGAAATTTCAGGTATGTCAATTGGTGATCTGAAGTCTAAAAAAAAGAAATATTTTACAGTATTATGATTTGTCCATGCTACAAACGTAAAGATAAACACATGGTAAATACAGAGAGTTTAAAAATATTGTCTTGAATTCTTTATGTTACTTTTCCAAGGATGAAATTGCCTGGCTTCCAAAAATTAAACTATTCCCAGAAAAAGAAATCACAAAGGTTAACATCACAGATGAGGAATGGAAATCTCCACTTAAGAAAAACATAAATTTTATTTGCACAACATATAGCATTCTATAAAACCTCACTAAGATCTTTTCAAGGCATTGAAGTTCACAACATATAATGCATTTAAATATCATTAGGTGTTGTAAATGAGACAGCTTGTATCTAATGACTTTACCATAGATTAGAGAGGTGCCAAACCAATTCATATGTCAAGGGCTATCAATATAAGAATCAGATGATCTTGTATGAGTGCCAATCAGTTTTTCTAAATTACTTTTGATAAAATCTACCATTAATAGATAGGTTAAATAAATGGGAAATGTGCCTCCACATGCATATACTGAAAACCAACTTATTTTCGCGAGCGATTTATTTTTGTGAGCGATTTATTTTCGCGAGCCATTTATTTTTGAGACTTTCGTGAGTAGAAAATTAATGCCAATATAAAACGTCGCGAATATGTAAAACTCTCTCTTTCCTTATTTAACTTTATCCAGAAATTAGAAAATAGCGAAATTAAATAGCTGCAAAATAGTTTACAAAGGGTAAAACGAGAAATAAGGTATCCGCGAAAATAAGTCGGTTTACTATATATCATTTCAAGTTATAAAGGGACATAACTGAAGAAGGTAAAAGTGACATTACTCAAATATGTATTTAATCTGAGTTTGGTGGTTATAAGTGTCGTGTATATTAAGTTTTATAACACTTTGTTGAGGCAAAATGAAGATAGCTGAACAGAAACAAAAATTCCAGAATTTTTCTATTTGTAAAGGGGTCTAACTCTAAAACAGTAAAAGTGAGACCACAAAAATTAGACAGACAAGTGTAAAATTTAATGCCACCACCTCTATGGCAGGGGCAAAAAATAGGTCACTGCTGTAAAGTGATGACTTACCTGACAATCTTGTCAGTCTGATTGTGTTAGTTGGCTGACTGACACCATACTGATTTTCTGCCTGTACACGGAAACAGTAGTCCCGATCAGGATTTAGGTTGGTCACATGGTATGAGGTGTATGGTATCCTACGATATAATGGACGCCATGTTGTTGAGTGAGGTTCCTGGACATAGATTGTGTAGGTCACAGGTGATTCGCTAAGGTAGTGTGGGACGTCTGCTGGTCTCCATGACAACATCAGTGAGCCATGACCAATGTCATAGATCATTGGTTCGTCTTTAGGCATTCTTGGTGGAACTAAGAAAATTAGAATGGAGAGACATGTATTATTAATTCAATTTACAACCCCATATTCCTTGCATACCCCTGTAAGCTGATAGACTTATTATTTTTTGAAGAAAATTTATCTGAAAAAGCAGCTGTCCAAAGAAATTTGAGGAAGTTTTACTTTGTTTCAATCAAAAAATTTATGAAATTAATCATGAATTTGGTGTTGAAGTCTAATTTGCTTTTGTATTGTATTATTGCTGTTTTAATGAAGTTTATATAAAAAAGAAGATGTAGTATGATTGCCAATGAGACAACTGTCCACAAGAGACCAAAATGACACAAACATTAGCAACTATAGGTAACCGTACAGCCATAATGCAGTGTTCCCAATATTTTATTTTTTCAAATTGTTTTTATTCTGTGTAAACTAGATTTTGTAATAAGTCCTAACATAAGAAATTGTTGATGTTTAGTATTTTTGTCATTTTGTTGTTTTGAGAATTTTAGTTCCACCCTAGAGGCATATTTAGAGAAAATCCCGGATGGATCTTTTAGTGTTATGTTCTCATTATGAATATGTACTCAATGGATAACAAACATCAATGAATCATAATCAAAACAATATGTTATGTAAGGTGTCAGAAAACACAAATACTGTGGATTCTTTAATATTCCTTGGATATAAATTTTTGTGGGTTTCATAGGTACAGGTGAACCACAAATTCAAATGTTCAACGAATAACAACTTTTCAATTGATTTTTTATATAGATATTGGCAAGACCACGAAATCAAATATCCACTAAAATAGAAGTTTCCATCAATCCATGAAAATTGATACCCACGAAAATAAATGAATCCACAGTAAACAGTAACCTTCGATATGGTATGAAATAAAATATTAATAGATTATTTATTGTTGGTTGCTTGATGTCTGGTGGCAAATATTTTATGCATGTTCAGGACAAGAACACATCAACAATAAAAGAAAACAGTCAACAGTTGTATGTTGCACAAGATGAGGGCCCTCATGGGGTTTTTGATTATGTGATTACTTGGCCGTATTTTTAATGATTATTTGATTATTAAGCCAAATATTTCATGATTATTTGATTACCTAGGACTGTATTTTTAGTTTATGATTATTTGATTACTAAAGATAAGCAAATATTTAATGATTATGTGATTATATTGGCAAAAAAATGGTGATTATGTGATTACTAGGACCCCCCCATGAGGGGCCTCCAAGATGAAAGAACACCTACCAGCACGCCTTCTGATTTGTACCAATGGTGTAGGCTCACTATAACCATACTTGTTAATGGCTCTGACACGGAAGTTATACTCCCGATCGGGATGTAGGTTTGTCACATGGAAGTCAGTGTGTGGTATACCATCGACCAGGATTACCCAATCAGATCGAGGGAGCTCCTGGACTTCTAGTCGGTAGGTGACAGGAGCATAGTCTGTTATCTTTGATGGTAACTGAACAGCTCGCCATTGTAGATGGACAGAGTTAGGATTCATTTCTGATATGTAGGGCTGTTCATTTGGCATCTTTGGTGGTCCTAAAAACATGAAACATGAAAATATTGAAAAAAATATTTTAAGGTCTATCACTCATGTATTAAAGGTAGGTTCATCTGCCTCTTTGAAAGTCCTACAAACATTAAACAGGAAAATATTGAAAATACTAGTTTAGGTTCTATCTAATATATAATAAAACTTGGTTCTTCTGAATGTGTCTAAATTTATCCCACATATTGTTGGTTTTTCTATATGTTTATAGGTCAAACATTGAAAATATTGATAAATTGATTGCAGTGTATATGTAAAGCCCACGTTAATGAGACCAGAGAAAACAGACCTTATAAGACTTTTTTTGTCTTTTTCAATTTTTGTCCATTTGCCAGTTTTCTTTCGACTTGTAAATTTGAATGTGTCTCTGGTATCTTTCGCATTAAAAAAAATGAGGTTAAAACTCCATAAGTATTTCTACAGCAGAACAAGACAAACTTTTGTGGAATAATGTTGACCTTGAAATCAGGTGTTACTGAATTGGTGTTTAATCTACAGTAATTCATATTTACATATGAAAATCCTAATAATTACCAGCTCTGTGTGTCAAGTACACGGGTGCTGATGGTTCACCGAAAACATCACCAACGTGACCTCTGACCCTGAAAAAATACTCCCTATCAGGTCTTAGTCCAGTCACTTGGTAATTTGTTCCAGTGATACCAGTCAAAAATGGAGTCCATGGACCGACTCCTGGCCTGTCTTGCAGCTCTATGCTGTAAGTCACCTTTGGTGGAAATTTGAAGTCACCTTGAATCTCTGCAGGTTGCCATGACAACAAAACAGAATCACCATAGATGTTCGAAATAATTGGCTCACGTCTAAGCATTGGCACTGTAAAGCATGAATAATTAGTTTATCAAAATCATAGACACTTTGTGTTTGTCAAGTAATTTTAAGACCTTTTATATGTTATTTTGAAAGTTTCACAAATAATCTAAAATCTGAATTTAAGATGGTTTAAACCATTGATTTTTCTCACTATAAAATCTGACACTGATAATAAGAAGAATGAAGAATCTACGATAAGCACAATTTTATTATTATTACAAGAACAAACTTTCAAGGTCATACTGTTACAGTTTGTCTATACTTTTAATACTTTTCTAAAACTGTGGGTAGATTTGTTCTAGCCATGTTATTCTTACGATTAAACTTGCTAAAATTGAGAAAGGAAATGGGGAATGTGTCAAAGCGACAACAACCCAACCATAGAGCAGACAACAACCAAGATATACATAAATGCTTAATTATAGATATTTTTCTTTCAGGTACTTCGACTTCCAAATGAACAAATGCAAGATTTTATTTCAAATTCATTAAAAAAAATTGATGGCAAGCAATATCATATACAATATAATTATTCCAGTTTGTCATATTAAATCTACAATTTACCCTTGCAAATCTTAAGATACAATACAATATTTCCCTATTCCTTAGTTTGTTTAAACTTTTACTGATTCAGATTGTAATCTTTACCAGGTTTCCTATAAAATGTAACAGGCATGGTAGGTTCCCCAATGCCATAGTCAGTCTGAGGTCTAACACGAAACTGATACTCTTTCAGTGGACTCAGCCCCTTCACAATGTACGATGTGTCCAAGATGTTACGTGTAAGTGGGGTCCAGTCGTAGCTTGGGAGTGTCCTCATGTCAACGATGTAACGTATTGGTACTGGCGTCCTTTGGTACATTGGGATATCTGCTGGTTTCCATGACAACTTGATTGAGTCATCTCCGAAGGGAGTAATAGTTGGTTCATGTGGTCTGAACCTTGGTTTTACTGCAAGATATATATTATATAAATAATAGAAATATATGTGTTGGTCTTACAAATTTCTTTTGTTACATGTATATCCTAATAAGACTTAGTAATCACAGTTTCAATTTGTAAAACCACAATTTCAATTTAAAAGTTCTTTAAACTTGATTTCAGAGGGTAAACTTTACAGTCTACTTTTCAAAAGGTAAGTTGATACCATAACCATTAAAAATTTATTTTGCTGAAATGATTTTGTCTTAGTATTTGAATACATCTGATGTCTGTCTAAATTTGTCTATTCTTAATATTCTATTCCTGACAAAAATATAAGAAAATCAATTTGTAAATTTCTGACAATTTAGTCCTTTCATTTTTCATTTTCAAAGTGCATATGAAAACCTCTGCTGGGAGAAGTTTGTTCACTATAGACAGGGATCTTACTTGGCATAGAGGTAAGTGTAACAGGTGGCAGTGGTTCCCAGTAATCAGAACCTGAGTAAGGAACAATTCTGAAACTATAATCTCTGCTGGGTTGTAACCCTGTCACATGATATCTGGTATCTGCAACATCTGACACAAGAGGGCGCCAATCCACACTGGGAGGTTCTTGCATTTCAATACGGTACATAACAGGTAAGTGTGTGTCAACATAAGGTCGTCTCCATGACAACATGAAAGAGTCTGGTTTGTAATCAAGGATTTCTGGTCGACTGGGAAGGAAAGTTCTAGGAGCTGAAAGGATGGGAGACAACTCATGTCAAAGGATTTCAAAACAGATCATGCATAAAGATAATGTTCAATTCTTCAGATAAACACAATATTTTTTTTTTTTTTAAACAATAGCACTAGTTATATAAATAATTTCAGATTTCTTATAAAAAGTATGCAGAACTTGTTTCTTGATTACTGTAAACCAACTTATTTTCGCAGATACTTTATTTTGCATTTTACTATTTGTAAACTATTTTAAGGCTTTTTAATTTCGCGATTTTCTTATTTCTGGGTATAGTTTAATAAGGAATGATCTAAGTTTGACATATTCTCGATGATTTAAATTCGTGTTAATTTTCTACTCGCGAAAGTCGCGAAAATAAGTTGGTTTGCAGTTTTAAAGATTCTACATTTTTAGTTTAAAGGATACACAAAAAGGACAATGTACTGTATGGCAAAATACCAATTTCATACAAGTATTTGTTATTTTGCCTTCAAACATGGAAAACTGCATATGACAGGCACAGTAGAGAATTTTGTCAAGGATAAAAGTACATGCTCATAACACAGAAAAGTAGAACAGTGCCGCAGGAAGTAAAATTAACATTGAGACCTTAAATTCCTTTATATATTGAAGAATCGTCCTTGAAGTCATGTATTCAAAAGTTAATCTGACTCATTTTCTTCTGAATATAGTCCACATACCTGGCAGGGAGGTGAGAGACACTGGAGGCAAGGGTTCCAAGGTTCCTGCTCTGGTTTCTGGAACAACTCTGAACATGTAGTCCCTGCTGGGTCCAAGTCCTCTGATTGGATATCTAGTGTCAGGGATACCAGTAGCCAATGGTTTCCATGCCAAACTGGGTGGAGCTTGAAGCTCAACTCTGTATCTGATTGGCTCATGACTGCTGATCTTTGGTGGTTGCCATGCCAACTGTAGTGCATCACTTTCATCATACACAATCTGTGGATATTCTGACAAAACACGGTTTGGACCTATGGGGAAAAAAAAATCTTAGTCAGGTACAAAATGTTAATTAGTTAGGTGATAGTGAGGAAAAAAAATTGCTATAATCGAAACATCAACATTTACAAAAAGATGTAGAATGTGATATTTACAAACAAACATGTTTTGTTTTTTTTAGAAACACAAACATTATGACTGGCTATTAGTAAATAAAAGAAATATTTTTTTTTAAAATACTATAACAAACACCCTTTTTCTATAGAGAGCTTTCAAGCATATAAAATAAAATGGGAATCATAAAGCCAATAAAAAAATTAAAAGTTATAGAAAAAAATTGTACCACTTATTAATTTACCTGGTAGAGGTCTACGATAAGAAACTGGTAATGTGTATGATGGTGGACTAACTCCATAAGAGCTGAGAGCTCGGACCCTGAAATGATAGTCTCTATCTGGTATAAGGTCCGTCACTCTATATCTGGTAGTTGGTAGCCCACTTACGATTGGACGCCACTCATCCAATGGTGGTTCATTCATCTCGATCATATAGAGAAGAGGTTGTTCGTCAGCACCGTAGGGTGGTATTTCTACTCTGTTCCATTTCAAACGTATTCCGTCAAAGTCAACATCCTGGTCTTCAAGTTCAAATGAGTCAATTGGTGCCCTTGAAGTTGCTGAAATATAATTATGCATGGTATAAAGGAGTAGGTTCAGTTAGACCCCTTTTTGGCCACAAAATATAGCAGTTTTACAAAATTATGAAATTGTTATCTTTTAGCTATTTATTGGAAAGAAGAATGCTTCTGCTACATAAATATAGGCTGTTTTTGACAATACAGTGTACATATATTGGGTACTAGCATCATTAAGTCATGCTAAATTACTGAAATCTTCACAATTTTAGCATTTTAGTTAAATTTTATACGGTTTCCGTCTGAAATGAAAGTGGCCACATTCGTGTTCATTCATAATATTGAAATGTAAATTGTATTTAATAATCATACATAACATATATAAAGGTTGAGGATGAACACGGATGTGGCCACTTTCATTTTTGTCCAAAACAATCTGAAAAGTGACGTTTTTTGGCATATTTGCTAGATTTTTCATATTTAAGCTTGAATTGGAGCGTTGTTAATTACTAAATCAGTTAAAAACTTTCACAAAAACAAATCAAATCAATTGAAATAGACACTTAACCTGAAATTTGAGGCCAAAATTGGCCCTTACCGGACCTACTCCTTTTACCGGTCAACATCACAAAAAATCTAACAAGATATAAAGTAATTGTTATCATAAATACTATAGTATAACTTCAATGCTTATCATAAGATTTTTCGTTGACAGAAATTCAGGAGTCTCAAATTTTATTATCTGTATCAAAAACAACATTTTCATCTTTCATGTATCACAGTTTGTTTAAATTTTGACCCAAAAATTTTTGTACAGTTACCATTTATACAAATTTTCTTCTCAGCAATTGCTCTATTTTTTTTTAAAAACAAATTCATGGCATACTGAAGGAAGAAAAATGTTTACCAAATTCTCATCCTGAATCTCTTTATTTTACATTTCAGCAATTCAAAATGGAAAATGTTATTTCTCTAATTTTCGCGCTATTTTCACATTTTTTAATCAGTTGGGAAAAATGTTTCTCCTCACTAGTGAAAAATCTGTTCTTAGCAAATGATTGATCAAAATTTAATTGTGTCTTTAAATTTTTTTTGTTTTCTTCTGAATTTTCCTGTTGTTACGTCATGAAAAAAGCGGACAATGTCTGATGACGTCATTAAAAAAGTACACAACTTTCCTCAAATCTATGAAAAGGATGGATAAAAATAATTAGAGAAACAGATTCCACCACTATAACTGATCATGTATTACGATATTTCTCCACTCTCAACAGTTAAATTTTAATTCTTTAAAAAGGCCACTATGCCTCGTGCTGTAAATATTAAAATTTAACTGTCAGGAGTGCAGAAATATTGTAACACTCTTGTTGCAGTGATAAAATCTATATTTCTAAACCTAGAAATTTTTATTTGAGAAAGTTAAAACTTTTTAAAAACCTAGATAATGCTGACACCTTAAAATAAGATTAACATATAAATGACCATTTTCAACTCTTAACTTACCAATAGTTCTGTATACTGATGTCACTGGTGAAGGCTCAGACATCTTACCCAACGGAGTACGGGCCCTGACCCTAAATTTATAGTCCTGGCCTGGTTCTAAGTCTGACACAACATAGACCGTTCCTGGTATGTCTCTTGCAACAGTGGACCAGTCCCTGACAGGTGGCGCCTGCATTTCTATCATGTACATTAGGTCTTTGTCATTGGCTGAGAATGATGGCACGTCAACTCGTTCCCATCGTAATTTGACCATGTGTGGTTCAATTTCTGTTATCTCTGGTCTTGAAATGGGGACACCTGGGAAAGCTTAAATTGAAAAATGCAAAATGAAATAATGACGGATCCAAATTTTTGTCTGTTTGAATAAATAATTATTAAATTTAGTGATCTTGAAATTGCTTGAATTTTGAGAGGAAATGTTTATATGGAGTATTATAAGTCTTTAATGAATGTGATTGTAGAATGCCTCTAGTTCATTTATTCAATTTATTTGAATTCAAAATCCTTTAACTCACCAGGTACATTTATTTCTTCATCATGTGAAAAAAAACATTGTTACATTCAAAATTTGACAACCATGTGATAATAACTGTCTTTCAACCAACTAATTTTTGTGAGAGAAAAATACAATCAATAAAAATTGTTGCAAACATGTAAAACTCATATTTTATTCTTATATAAACACATCACATATGAGACAAAATTGTGAAAAAGAAGCACTGTGAAGTTAAATAGAATTGACTAAAGAAGTGTCCACTCAATTTGGCTGATTTACAGAAGATTAACTGTAGCATAAAAATTTATTTTAGAAGAATATTTCATAACAATATCATAGCTTACCTTTTGCCCTTGGAATCCAAATAGAGTCTGTAGGTTCACTGAGACCATATTTATTCTCAGCACGGACCCTAATATTGTAGTCCCTGTCCGATAGGAGGTCTGATAAATAATGACTGGTGTCTGTTAGTCTGCTACTTAGAGGCAGCCAATCAGTGGCTGGTAATTCTTGGGCTTCCAGTCGGTATGACACTGGAGGTGCAGTCTTTATTGCAGGGGGTACATAAGCTGGTTGCCATGCCAACTTGACTGAATCTGTTCCAAAGTCAGCTATCAATGGTTTGGATTTTGGAAGTTCTGGAGGTCCTACAAATCAAATATGTATAAATGAGTTAAAAAAAATGTTTTCCCTATTTAACAAAAAGTTGCTATTTTATCAAACTCACAGTATCTATTTATAGTGCCATATTTGGCTACCTATGACCAAGAAGTTTTAAGGTCACACATATAGTGTAAATTCAGAAATTATTGCGTGCATTTATTATTGCGATTTTGTCATTTTAGACTTAAATGCGATTTTAATTTTTACGATTTTGAGAAAAATCTTGTTAAATTCATATAAAATATTTCAAAATGCGAGTTTAAATTATTGCATTTACAACTCAGTCGCATTTTTCGCAATAATAAAAACCTCGCATTAATTTCTGAATTTACAGTAGTCAGTCTATGGAAGGTGCGATACGATAAAAACTTTTCTTATATCAATGAGCGATATTGTCTTATATCAACGAGTTGCATTGTGGGAAATCTCAGACGAATGTTTACATTTTTATGAAGGAACGAAGATTTCTCTGTATAAAGTAACGATTCTTTTCTTAAAACAGGCTGACGTTTAACAAGACATACGTCTGCTGTATAATTTCCATGAATTATTTTAAAGTTATACCAAGCAAGATGTATTTAAACGAGAAAATTGAATTGTTGAATAAATGAGACGTAAATGCACGATTTATCATTTTGTAGATGTACAAATTCAATTAATGTCATGTAGCAAATTATGTGGAATGCAATCGAAATGAATTAAATTGTTGGATAAGCCAAAATCGCCTATAAGTCAAAAATACTGCTATATTTTAAAATATCAATGCGATATTTGTCTTATATCATAGCGATATTTTTTTAATATCAAAAATTTATGAATGTGATACTTTTCTAATATAACTGCTATAGTTTTCTAATATAGAATTAATACGATGACACGTCACAATGCATGTCAAAAGAACCGCAAACATAATTCACAAACTTATTTCATGACCGGCTTAATGTTTGATGATAAATACCACTAAAATTTCGTTTCTGTAACAAAATTAACACTTAAACGATCTTTCATTTTTAAAATGTTGCTTGACCCTATTGATATTTGAAAGTGTTAACAACCTGTTCAGTCTATTGTTTTGCAATCACATGCTTTAACCGACAAATTATATTTGAAGTGATGATGCAATGGCGGAATTTGAATGCGGTTGTAAATAGTCTACCGACCTATTCGATTCTAATAAAGGTCCAGTGGCGAATCCGGAGGGGGGCGGGGGTTGAAACCCCCTTTTTTGGCCGATCAATGCATTTGAATGGGGATATATGGTTGATACCCTTTATCCTGGGTTTGAAACCCCCCTTTTAGAAACGGCTGAATCCGCCCTTGAGGTCACACTCCTATAGCCTATCCACATGGGTAACATCGAAATTAAAAAAAATCATTACTTAAAAGAAAAAAAACATTCATTCAAACAATCCAATTCAATACAGCAATGAATATTCAAATGGTAAAATAAATATTCCAAACAAATTAAAATGTACAAATGCTGTTGTCCCGATCTTTGAAGATACCAACTGAGTAGCCTCAGACTATAAATTGAACAACTTCAGATCGAACGAAAATCAAAAATCTTGTGAAACAGAAACTGTATTTATTATCACCATGTACGCTTATTTACAAATTTAGCTATATATTTTGGACCTTGGATTATAGCTCTCCCTCTTTTATATAAGCTTTGGATTTCAAATATTTTGGCAACGAGCATCACTTCAAAGACACTGTATTGTCGAAATGCGCATCTAGTGCATGAAAATTGGGACCGTTAATGTTATTACTTCCACTGGGTCGATGTTTTTGTTGGTGGACGGTTAGTTCCCGGGGATATCACCAGCCTAGTAGCCAGTACCTTGGTACTGGTACTGGCATGTAAATACGGATTTTTTTGTGTTATTTAAATTTTCGGTAGCAAATTTTTAGAAATTATTATAAATTATGGAATGTATCTCCCTCATGCAAAGCTCTGATTCCTTTCACGGATTTGGCTATACTTTTTGAACCTTTTGGATTATAGCTCTTCATCTTTTATATAAGCTTTGGATTTCAAATATTTTGGCTACGAGCATCGCTGAAGAGACGTGTATTGTCGAAATGCGCATCTGGTGCAGGAAAATTGGTACCGTTAATGTTTTTACATCGCGACAACCGCGAGGACATTCGCTGTATTGTTACCAGAGATTTGACCTTAGTTTTTGACTAGTAACCGATCATATAAATACGCTTACATTTCTTAGTGCAAAATAACAATCCGTATCGCTTGTTATAAATTCATTTCTACAATGAATGCTAAAAAATTTGTTTAGAAAACAAATAGATAAGATGTAAACGCCAAACGCGCGTTTCGTCTACAAAAGACTCATCAGTGACGCTCGAATCCAAATGTGTATACGTATTTTCTATATTTTAGAAATAATTCTCCGAGCTCTTACAAGTAAAATTGAGAATGGAAATGGGGAATGTGTCAAAGAGACAACAACCCGACCATTTAAAAAAACAACAGCAGAAGGTCACCAACAGGTCTTCAATGTAGCGAGAAATTCCTGCACCCGGAGGCGTCCTTCAGCTGGCCCCTAAACAAATATATACTAGTTCAGTGATTATGAACGCCATACTAATTTCCAAATTGTCCACAAGAAACTAAAATTAAAATAATACAAGACTAACAAAGGCAAGAGGCTCCTGACTTGGGACAGGCGCAAAAATGCGGCGGGTTAAACATGTTTGTGAGATCTCAACCCTCCCCTATACCTCTAACCAATGTAGAAAAGTAAACGCATAACAATACGCACATTAAAATTCAGTTCAAGAGAAGTCCGAGTCTGCATTACTTCTTTTTATTATGCATCCAAATAAGAATAATAGTTATTTTTTTTTTAATTGCACATTTTAAAACAATAAAATCGGCAAAGGGTCTGCAAATAGGTTCCAATGCATGTATATTTACGCGGAAAGTATATTGTACATAACAGCAATTATTATGTATACCTCTGAGTCTGCGCTAAGTTTAGATCTATCGAGAATTTTGTCACAGTGTTGTTCACAAATCGACGTCATACTAGAATTATAAATTTTGATCTTTCAGTGCTGTTTATTTGGTATTTTTATTGACGTAATCGTTCTTGTACCATCATAACTGTCGTTACCGTTAAAGATTAAGAAGTGTACTAGTTTATATTGCACTGTACAAAAGATTCAGCACCCAAATGACGTTTTTGGAGGTCTAGAGAGCAGTTATTTATAAAGGGATATTTTAAAGATTTATAGATATAAGAAGATGGTGCATGAGTTCGAATGAGACAACTTTCCACAAAGTATAATGATTTGTTTCAAGTAAACAATTATAGATCAAAGTAGGGCCTTAAACACGGAGCCTTGGCTCACAGCAAGCACCACGCTATATAGGAACAAAAAAAAAATACTAGTGTTAAACCATTCAAACAGGAAAACCAACGGTCTAATTTGTATAAAAAAAGGAGATTCAAAAGTACAGGTCAGATTTTGTCGAATCAATCTGAACGAGAACAGTATGATTCATCTTTATAGCAAGTTAGTTTCATTTTTATCAATAAAGAAAGTCTTACATGCATGCATTGCGAGCATATCAGATATATATTATTTCGATGCGTTCATTATAAAATTGCTAAAACTTAATGTTATATAGTATGTGAACAATAATTTGATAGCTATTTGATTACGATATTGTTTATTAAACCACATTGGTACTGGCATTTTTACATTTTGAAAATGGTGGATTGAACCTGGTTTTATAGCGCTTAACCTCTCACGTGTATGACAGTCTCATCAAATTCTGTCATATTTACAACGTTGCGTAAACAAAACAGACATAATGGGTAAAATTGTAAAAATATGGGTACAGCAGTCAAATATTGATACTAATAAGTGCTAATATTGATATAACAAAAACACCGCTATGATATTTTAAAAATATCGCATTGATATTTTAAAAGTATCGCATTGCTTATATATGTATATAAGAAAAACACAGCACTTCAAATTTTACATGGACATAAACGTTAGCGTTTAGCTAACTTCTGAATGTATATTTAGACTCAATTGTTGTTTAAATTTGAACAATAAGTTTAAAAGTTAGTATTTACTTAATTTTTCGTTGCCAAAAACAACATTTTCCGCATGAAATGTCTGCATGTTTACAATTGATATTAGACAATATCGCTCATTGATATAAGAAAAGTTTTTATCGATACGCTTCTTCCATAGACTGGTAGTTTAAAAGGTATTTTAACCCAACATGGAAATATTAAATTCAATGTAAAATCCTGCTTAAAAAAAATAGACTGGCAATAATCAAATTTGACAACCATTTTTTTAACAATTTTCTTAAATTGTATATTTATTTTGAGGAAACTTCAACACATTACCAATTGCTGTGGCATACCTTTTTCAATAAATAATTAAATCATGTTGAAATATTAGATCTTGCTTTATGTTTATATTGTGCTGCTAGGTTCCTGTCTCTTTTTAAATATGTTAGTTATGCTTAAATCTAATCGGTAAAAATCAAAATATAAATATCCAAAGAAGATAGCTGAAAAAATAAATCTGCCACTCAGTATGTAGATATATTGGAATGTTACTTACTCCTAAACTGGGGTACCTTTGATTTCATGCTGTCAGCAAAGTCATCAACTTCTGAAATAAAACAAGAAATAGCAGTGGAAGAATTTTTTTATTCTACGATGAAATTAAGACCATAACTGAAAAATTTAGAAACTATTGTGAGGATTTTATAAAAGGTGTCGTATTAATTATTTAGCGTACAGATTAATCTGATACTAAAGGCCATTTGGACATTTCAATGAAGGGTGCTATAGGCCATCTTGAACTATCATTGACTTGTAAGATTTAAGCTTACTGTGAAATTGAGATAAGGAAACACAATACAAGTCAGGAGGCGATCCAGCCATTTTAAAAAGGGGGTTCCCAACCCAGAACAAAGGGGGGGTTCCAGCTATATGTCCCCATTCAAATGCATTGATCGGCCAAAATAAGGGGGGTTCCAACCCCCGGAACCCACTGGATCCGCCCAATGCAAGTGCTGTTCATTTGTTTTTGATCTATACTTAAACCACTCAGTCTCAGATGATCTTTCCTTTTATTAGTACTTTAATTTTCATGAAAATTACAAGAAAAAGCTTAGTGTTATTTATACCTGTTCTTGGTCTTTCTAACATGGCTGGTGTCGTGGCATCACTGACCCCAAACTGGTTCTCAGCTCTCACTCGGAAATCATAGTCTCTCTGTGGTCTGAGGTTTCTCAGCAGATGAGTGTTTCCATGGATACCAGAGGCCAATTTCCTCCAATCAGCATCAGGCAGTTCTCTCCCTTCAATGAGGTATTTGATATTTTTGCTGTCAGGTGAGAGAGCAGATGTCAATACTGGTTGCCATGTCAACCTGGTGGATTCTGGTCTAATATCGCTAATGGTTGGTTTTTCATATGGCATTGTTGGAACTGAAAATAAAAATGTCCAATTGTAAAGAAAGGAATGGTATGGGTGTACACAAGACACACAACCTTTAAATTATCAGAAATTATCAAAATATATCATTTTTCACTTATGTTTGAGAATGCATGTTGGACAAACTGATGGACAGAGAAGAGGATAGTTTTTTAAGATTTTCATGAATTCAGAGTAAAGTTGAACCTGTCACTTGTGTTGTTCCAGATTGTGTTATATAGCCTAACTTTTAGATATGGACTTCAATGTTTTTGAAATATATTCATACAGTTAATATCTTGTAATCATTGCATTATTTTTAATACATACATGGATAATCCATCTTAATCAAAGAAAGTTAATTCATTGCCTGCATGCACATATGTATACCTGGTTTGATTAATACCATTTGGAAAAAGATAGACTACCCAAATTTCAATATTTATAAATAGACTAACCTTCTCCTGTTGCTTTTCTTATAAGTGGTGTAAGAGATGACTCCCTATCAAAATGTTCTCCTGGTTTCAAAGCTAAAAATTAAAAAAATCACATAAATTGATCATGTTTTATGAATGCAATATCAGCATTTAAGGGCATACAATACAGTTTTGAACCTGTATTTACAAGTTGATGAAAATTTGCATATAGGCTATGTTTTACCTGTTTAAATCAATTATGTAATAAATAATATACTTTTATATGCTACTTCTTGAGTAAAATGAGGTCGAAATTTTGGATATTTGCTCAAAATTCAGATTTGTGGCCGTATTTTCTTTTTCGAAAGAAAGACATAACTACTTTGTTTTAAAATATAAACACAAATTGGTTTCTGTTAAATAATCGGTAATTTCTGCATTTTATAAGTATCATTAAAAATTATGCAATTTTTATTGAAAAATAACTCCTATTGATCAAATGTTCATGAATAGAGGAAAAAAACGTCATTTTTGGCTGCATGTTTATCAAAATTATTAAAAAAAATGCGCTATTTACAGTTTTATAAAATTTGGGTCACATAATCTCCTTGCAAAATGAAACAAAATGTCATTTTAAACTAGAGGCTCTCAAGTGCCTGTGTTGCTCACCTTGGTCTATGTGATGTGCTTATTAAACAATGGACACAGATAAATTCATGACAAAATAGTGTTTTGGTGATGGTGATGTGTATGTAGATCTTATTTTACTGAACACTCTTGTTGCTACAATTATCTCTATCTATAATGAACTTGGTCCAGTAATTACAGTAGAAACAATTTATGAAAAATGTAAAAAATTTACTATAAAGGGCAATAACTCCTTAAGGGGTCAATTGACAATTTTGGTCATGTTGACTTATTTATAGATCTTATTTTACTGAACATTATTGCTCTTTACATTTTAAACTCTATTTATAATAATATTCAAGATAATAACAAACTAGAGGCTCTAAAGAGCCGGTGTCGCTCACCTTGGTCTATGTGAATACTAAACAAAGAACACAGATGGATCCAAGACAAAATTACGGTTTGGTGATGGTGATGTGTTTGTAAATCTTACTTTACTGAACATTCTTGCTGCTTACAATGATCTCTATCTATAATGAACTTGGCCCAGTAGTTACAGTGGAAAATGTTAGTAAAATTTTGTGAAAATTGTTAAAAAAAATGACTATATAAAGGGCAATAACTCCTTAGGGGTCAATTGACCATTTTGGGTCTTACTTTGCTGTACATTATTGCTGTTTACAGTTTATATCTCTATCTATAATAATATTCAAGATAATAACCTAAAACAGCAAAATTTCCTTAAAATAACCTATTCAGGGGCAGCAACCCAACAACAGGTTGTCTGATTCATCTGAAAATTTCAGGGCAGATAGATCTTGACCCGATAAACAATTTTTATTATTTTATTATTTAGATCTTACTAAAAATATATTTGGTGAAAATACAAAATTTAGTCCTGGTATCTATAACAAGTTTATTTATTGCAATATTTACCTTCAGTTAGTTTCATGTAAGCTGTACATGTGTTTTCTCCAGCAGCATTGGCAACAATACATGTATAAAGCCCCTGGTCAAGATCTTTAGCACCCCTAATGGTCAAGTAACAGGTACCACCATCTTGTGATATTAAGTAATGACCATCATTTGTCAGATTTCTGCCGTCTTTTTTCCTAAAATAAGATAATTAGGTATTCAACTATATTCACTTAATGAATGGCTATTATTTTGAATTCATTGAACCATAAAACTAATTTTTGACTCTTTACATTGAATAATCCGCGATCTGATTATGTAAAATGTGTAGAGTCAAAAATTAGTTTTATGGTTCAATAAAATCAAAATAAATTATTGCCATTCATTATAAATACATTTCTATAAAAAATAAGGCTCAAAGAACTTTTTATGTTACTTACAATAACAACATACATGCGTGTTGGCGTATGAATATACAACGTAAGGGCGTGTCGCTATCAAAACTGACAACATTGAAGATAAAACTAATAATTTTAACCAATCAGAAGACAGTAAAAACACCAAATTTATTTATTACACCTTAAAAAACAATGATAAGATCTTCACAATAATACCGGCTAACCTCACTGCTTTATTTTCATCATGAAAGAGTCCTTTATTTTTTTCCAAATTAAGACTGACCACTGTTAATGTGGGCATTGCTAAACCTGTCCTTAAGCATCAACAATCAATCAAACTAGGTTCTTTGACAGTTCTAAAACATATTTTCAATTTTTTTAATTAACATTTATCTCTGAATAGTCAAAGTTTGTTGTTTCCCAGATTCTATTCAATTACTTCTAAATGCTGCATGCCTACTGGAGAAACAGCAAATACCAAGTCTTTGGTTAAAATGGCCAGTGATCGAACATCCAGCACTTCCTACCAAATGACCACTGAGGCAATAAAAACCAATTGGATATTTAATCCCATAATTCCCAGCTTACCATGTGACTGTTGGTTCGGGTATTCCCATCACTCTGCATTCAAACTTTCCATCTTTTCCTGTTGGAATGGAAGTATCTTCTATTTTCTTTATAAACGTTGGTAAATAGCCATATTTAGCATCAAAGTCTTTCTGTGTGAATCTGGAAATAAAGGTAATTGCATAAACAATTAAAATTTGTCAGCAATGTCTTGGACTATTAGTCTTAGTCCCAGCAGATGTTAATTTGTTAATGACATCATATCACCTCTAAGATATTACTCAATATTAATGTTCTGATTTGAAAGCTATGATTACCTTTTTAAAAACTCAAAATTGAAAATATATTCAGCCATATAACTGGCGTTGTTTTACTTTAAGTGTCCCTTTACATTAATAGGGGTAAGAGTAATAGTTAATCTATTATTATAGTAAAGTAAGGAAATGTTTTAGGTAATGGTTTATAAAAGAGACACGTTGTCATATACAATATTTCAGAAAGGTTATCTCAAGTTTAGTTTGTGCTGATAAATAAACTAAACAGCTGTTATTATTGAGCTGACTTTTCTGTATGGGCTTATTGTTGAAGAATGAACAGTGATCTAAAGTTGTTAATTTGGTCACTTGTGGAGAGTTGTATAATTGGCAATCATGCCACATCTTCTACTTCTTACATAAACTTACTTTGGTTCTTCTGGTTTTTCCGATCCCTTTCTGGACTCTCTAACGAGGAGGTTTCCGCTTGTGTAAACTTCCCCCTCACTGTTGACGGCTTTACATGTGATCTTACCATCATCGTCCAGTATCAAATCTTCAATGGTCAGTCTATAGACATCTCCGTCCTGGCTTATTTTAAATCTTCTTCGAGTTTCCTACAAACAATATTTGAATGACTTATTGAAGCAAAATGGCAAATATGAATTTAAAGAAAATACTTTTAGACTTTAAAGCAATTTTTCTAATATTATTTATCAAAACTTACTTTTATAATTTCTTGATGCAGATACAAGAAATATGAAAAAAATATTCAAAAATTTAATATCAAATAGTAAAAAAAAAGTCAGTTTCATAGGTCATTTCCAATTTTTTTTAAAATATGTAATTTTCACAATTTTCAAAAATATGTACTTATCCAAAGATGAAATTTGCCATAAGAATGAAACCAGCAATCTTCAAAATTACAATTTTTCACCAATCCAGTAAACTGGCTGAATTAAAAATATGCTTGAAAATTTCTACTTACTGATATTGGCTTATGATTAAATAACCATGTCACTTTTGGTGGTGGTTCACCTATCACAACAACTTCAAATGTTACACCCTCTCCGGTTCTAACATTTTGGTCAGATAATTTCCTTAAAAACTTTGGCAATACAGGGACATTCTTGATCTTTTCACTGAGAACATTTAATCCAGCGCTGCATTTGGCCTCTCCAAGGGCATTTTTCAGGTTACAAGTATATGTGCCAAGGTCGTTTGAGGTCACTTCCTTTATACATAGACCAATCAAGTTTTTCTCTTGTAAAATGTGAACATTATCATTTGGTATGATTTCACAGTCATTAAACAGCCATTTGATCGTGGGAAATGGACGACCATCAATGAGGCACTGTAATTCGGCAGGCACGCCTTCGGTCAATGTTTGGTCATAAAATCTTGTTAGGAACTGTGGTGAAATGTCACCTTCTTCTTGTTGATCATGAAAAGCTGTAAAATGAAGAAAACAAAAGATGGTTAAAAGAAACATTTTAAGCACTTAATTGCAAAAATCTCATATGCAGTTGCCAAAATATGGCCGTTTCAAACATGTACTTCAATTCCCTTTTAAACATGTACTCGATATTTTCCTCTAAGGTGACCATTTATTTGAGATTTTTTTTATCAAATAGACATGGGGCCTTTTATAGCTGACTTTGCTGTATGGGTTTCGCACTTTGTTAAATGTCCTATGATGACCTAACAATACTTTTAACTTGCATGTCAGTTGATTTCAGATTGAGAGTTGTCTCTTTGGCAAACATACCTCATCTTCTAATTTTTATGTTCGCTACTCTGTTTTAAAATAACAAGCTTTTTAAAAGACTGTTATGAATTGATAGTGTATAATTAAAGAAACAATAAAAGCAGAAAAAAATGGAGGGTCCGTATGCTTGTTTACGAGATATAAGCCATATAAAATTTGGCGGGAAATAATTCTCTCTAGAGTTTTCAAACAATTAACATTGGCACCTTTTTTGTGTCAAAAACTATGAAAAAATAACAAGAATTTTATAAGATTTTGAACTATGGCTTTTAAACTATATGTAATAAAATTATGAAAAGAAAAGTAGGGATTAGTGGGCAAATTTTTGTAATGGCAATACATTGATAAAACCAGAGGATTCCAAAAATCTGGCAAAAAATAAAAAAACAGAGGAGCAAACATCCTTAAAGGCTATTACAGCATTATTGGCTATATAGTGGTGGCCAACTTATACCGAGCGCACAGTGAAGGGGGTCTCATTGGGGGGGGGGGGGGGGGGGGGTTACGATCCCGGATCCTGTTTACTGTTTTGTCAGATTCCCGTATCCCACTTACACTATGTACGTAAGCAATTCTCATTTTTTTGTCATTTCCCGGGTCCCACAAGACCTCATTTCCCATTTTCACGCCACAATAATTTGACTTTCACGTTTTACACTTACAAAAAATCGCCACACCCCAATGAGACCCACAGTGAACCACTGACCAGAATCAGCCAATGATACTAATTACTTACCAATAACATTTAGATAAGCTTCTGTCATGGCCTCGCCATATTTGTTGTGAGCCCAGCATGTGTATCTTCCCATGTCTTCCTTGACCACATTCTGTATCAGAAGGGAGTAGATCTCATTGTTAAAGTTTAGTAGTTTGTATCTGTCGTTTGGTTCTACTACCTTTCCATCCTTCATCCTGTAAAATATATTGATATTGATGTCATCTAATGTTAAATACTATGGGTAGGACCTTTATCAGGACTCCGGGATCAGGTGTTTTTAGGCTATTGATTTTGGGATTGACCCTTTCAGGATTCAGGAATTCTTTTTTCGACCTTGGGGGTGTTGGGATTTCAATTTATTTAAATTTGGGACCTCAGGATTGGGTGTTTTAAAGCCTAAAATTTCGGGATCAGGACCCCCCCCCCCTACATTCCCTCTACTATGGATTCAATATTATTTGCTGGTTTATGGATTTCCAGGGTATTAAAAAGTTAACCTCATGTATAATGTTTAACAAAGTACAAAATTTCTATGGGTTTGTCCGTAGATTTAGCAAATTAATGAAATTAAATATCCATGAAAATACAATTTACCTCAACCCAATAGACAAAGCTTATAACAAAATTCTCATAGTGCAATAGTGTATTTCATTTTATTACAATAATTGTATAATGATATGACAAATTTGACTTTAAACTTCATAATATTTCTATTGAATTAAAGACAAACATATTTTTCTAACAAATAAATTTGTGTAGCAATTTGTTGTCAGGACTTGCGTGATAGGATGTATAAACAAATTTGACAATGGAAATGGGGATCATGTCAAAGAGACAACAACTGACCAAAGAGCATAATAGAATGTCAAAATTCATGAAAAAATTTGATAACATATAGAATTATAAAGAAAAACATAAAAAATATGATGGCTTTCAAAAAGTATATTCTTACCATACAATTTCTGGTTTAGGGTAAGCTACCACACGACAATCAAAGCGAGCTAAGCGCCCTTCTTCTACTTGACAACTGTTCATCTGGAAGAAGTAAGCTGGGGTCTGGTACTTGGAGTCTGATAGTCCTTCTTTATATTTGTTCAGCAAGGCTGGTTGGACTAAAAAGTACAAACATAACTCATCATTATTTTTTCCAGGAAGACAGGGTTCATAAATTAATTAATGGTTTCCATATATTGGTTGGATTAAAGGTACTAAATTTTGGAAATTTAAGGTTGCAACTCCCTAACGCATTTTTTTCTAGATTGGAGTTATCTTGCTTTATCTATAATTGTAGTTAAAATCAATTTGATTATTAAAGAACTGATAGAATCTTATTTCATGCTTAGCTTATGTAATGTTTGATAAAATAGTTTACAAGTATAGTAAATATGACCTGAAAAATGTTCATCTCAATGGCAATGTAATAGAATATTTGAACTCGCAAAAGTAATCATTAAGCTCAGTATTATAGATGTCTATATCAAGACAATGACTTACTGGTTTTGATTGCATTCCATGCTATTTTCCTATATATTAATTGACATACCTTCTCCAACATATAATTCTGCTGTGCTGATTGTGGACCCATTAACATTCATAGCTCTAGCCGTATATAGACCTGTGTCCCCTTTCCTGATGTCTGTAAACTCAAGTGTGTGTGTGGCCCCATCTGATACGACCTTACAATGGTCTGATTCAAACAATGGTCGGTTATTCTTCAACCAGAGGACTTTTGGTTGGGGTATTCCAGCTACTTCACATTCTAGTTTCGCTGTGGAGCTTTCTGCAAAAACCATAAAAAAGTATGGTAAAAGTGTTAAATGATAATTGTCAAATACCATTGATTAAAATCAAAGAAATATTCCTTTAATACAAATGTATTCAGTTATTTCATTATAGTTTATCTAAAGAAATCAACTTAATTTGCAGTTTATAGAACTTTTAGACTATATCTGGTCATTATTTCTTTTTAGCTGCATGGTCATCTCTTTAAAAAAAAGTTAAGAAACTGTTATGAAGAAAAGATATGTTTTCATCTTTTTAAATAGGCTCTAATAAATATCACAATACATTATTTTAATAGTTATTTGCAGATGGATATAGTTCCAAACAAAATTTCAAAAATTACATATGAGGGAACTAGAGTATACCATTTACAAACTAATTTTCATGCATATTTTTTCATGTTAAATTCTTTCTAGCTAACTTCATATTTGCACTGATTTAAATTCACGTTGTTTAAGTACTTGCCACAGTCACGAAAAATAATTTGGTTTACAATATGTTGTCTGTTGTTTCTTTTTTATCATTAATTAGGCTGGTAGTTTTTTCACTTGATTTGTTTAACATTTGGTGCTATTTATAGTTTATTATATGATATGGTTTTTGTTCATTGCTGAAGGTTGTTGTGTGACCTAGAGTTGTTTCCTTCCAATTCATTTATAGTTGGATAGTTAAATCTCATCAACAATCATACCACATCTTCTCATTTTATATCTGAAATTAACAAACCTTCTACAATAGTTTTTTGTAGTTTCCTTTTGAATAAAGGTCTTGTTGTTCCATCCTCAAATTCAGCTGCTACATATCTGTCTCCAACTAGGTCCTTCCTTGTGGTCCCTAGTATGTTAAAATCTGAAAATATAAATAGTCCCTTTATTACCACAGTCCTTCCTTGTGGTCCCTAGTATGTTAAAATCTGAAAATATAAATAGTCCCTTTATTACCACAGTCCTTCCTTGTGGTCCCTAGTATGTTAAAATCTGAAAATATAAATAGTCCCATTATTACCACAGGCCTTCCTTGTGGTCCCTAGTATGTTAAAATCTGAAAATATAAATAGTCCCTTTATTACCACAGTCCTTCCTTGTGGTCCCTAGTATGTTAAAATCTGAAAATATAAATAGTCCCTTTATTACCACAGTCCTTCCTTGTGGTCCCTAGTATGTTAAAATCTGAAAAGATAAACAGTCCCTTTATTACCACAGTCCTTCCTTGTGGTCCCTAGTATGTTAAAATCTGAAAAGATAAATAGTCACTTTATTACCACAGTCCTTCCTTGTGGTCCCTAGTATGTTAAAATCTGAAAAATATAAATAGTCCCTTTATTACCACAGTCCTTCCTTGTGGTCCCTAGTATGTTAAAATCTGAAAATATAAACAGTCCCTTTATTACCACAGTCCTTCCTTGTGGTCCCTAGTATGTTAAAATCTGAAAATATAAACAGTCCCTTTATTACCACAGTCCTTCCATGTGGTCCCTAGTATGTTAAAATCTGAAAATATAAATAGTCCCTTTATTACCACAGTCCTTCCTTGTGGTCCCTAGTATGTTAAAATCTGAAAATATAAATAGTCCCTTTATTACCACAGTCCTTCCTTGTGGTCCCTAGTATGTTAAAATCTGAAAATATAAATAGTCCCATTATTACCACAGGCCTTCCTTGTGGTCCCTAGTATGTTAAAATCTGAAAATATAAATAGTCCCTTTATTACCACAGTCCTTCCTTGTGGTCCCTAGTATGTTAAAATCTGAAAATATAAATAGTCCCTTTATTACCACAGTCCTTCCTTGTGGTCCCTAGTATGTTAAAATCTGAAAATATAAACAGTCCCTTTATTACCACAGTCCTTCCTTGTGGTCCCTAGTATGTTAAAATCTGAAAATATAAACAGTCCCTTTATTACCACAGTCCTTCCTTGTGGTCCCTAGTATGTTAAAATCTGAAAAAATAAACAGTCCCTTTATTACCACAGTCCTTCCTTGTGGTCCCTAGTATGTTAAAATCTGAAAAAATAAACAGTCCCTTTATTACCACAGTCCTTCCTTGTGGTCCCTAGTATGTTAAAATCTGAAATTATAAATAGTCCCTTTATTACCACAGTCCTTCCTTGTGGTCCCTAGTATGTTAAAATCTGAAAATATAAACAGTCCCTTTATTACCACAGTCCTTCCTTGTGGTCCCTAGCATGTTAAAATCTGAAAATATAAATAGTCCCTTTATTACCACAGTCCTTCCTTGTGGTCCCTAGTATGTTAAAATCTAAAAATATAAACAGTCCCTTTATTACCACAGTCCTTCCTTGTGGTCCCTAGTATGTTAAAATCTGAAAATATAAACAGTCCCTTTATACCACAGTCCTTCCTTGTGGTCCCTAGTATGTTAAAATCTGAAAATATAAACAGTCCCTTTATTACCACAGTCCTTTCTTGTGGTCCCTAGTATGTTGAAATCTGAAAATATAAACTAAAATTGAGAATGGAAATGGGGAATGTTTCAAAGAGACAACAACCCAACCATAGAAAAAACAACAGCAGAAGGTTAAAATGATACAGGACTAACAAAGGCCAGAGGCTTCGGACTTAGGACAAGCCGAAAAAGCGGCTGGGTTAAACATGTTTTATACATCAGTCTCTAACTAAGTCTTTCCTTGTGGTCCCTAGTATGTTGAAATCTGAAAATATAAATAGTCATTATATCCACAAAACTCAAACTAGGTTCATCCTGGTGCAGGTCTCTAATTATATAATGAAACAGTCCATATTAAACAAAAACTCAATCAAATAATCCTGTGTTAGTAGGCTAGCACAAAAGCAGCCAAAAGGACCCTAAATCATTGTTCTGCTGTATTCATGCTAACAGCAGGCATTTTAAATCTTCAAAAGTCCAAAAATCCAGAAATTCAGTCACCAATTTAACAGAATATGCTTTTTGTAGTTGGATATCAATTTTTCAAGGATTTTGTGAACAGTAACACTGAGAAATTAGATGTTCAACCAATAATTTTTTCAAAGGCTTGTATGCAGAGCTTGGCTTAACCCTGAAATTAAATATAACGAACATGCAAGCTTTCTTTAAAAATAAATGAATTCACAGTAATCATGGCAATCAATTCTATAGAACCATGAATTTTTTAATCTATCCATATTGAAGGATAACTGAAGACATTTTGTTCAATCAAGATTTAGACCTCCCTTAAGATTTAGACCTCCCTCAAGTAAAATCGGGATAGTCTCCCCTCAATTAATTAAACCTTGTTTACAAGTTTGATCAAATAAACTCAGTATAAATAAAATACCAACCATCAGAGCTTCTGTCTGATTCAACTTCCACTGAGTCAATATTTTTTACCAGTTTGGATTTTTTTGGTGTGGATGTTAGGTTCTTCCCCTTTAGTTTCTGTTTGAATTCTGGCATGGTTATAGTTTCTTCTTGTAGCTCTGAAAGAGATAAACAAAATTTCATATTTATATTTATCAAATGATATGAATAAATCAGCCCTTATAAACAGATAAATCAGCATGTGCAGTACTGATGACTTTGCCCTGCAAATATAAATCAAGAGTTAATATGTTTTTTCATGCTGGTCCAATATGGAAAAAAACATGAGCAAATACTGTACCAAAAATCTAACGTGACTGCAGCAAAAACAATTTCAGATATGAATTTCTGTATTTTCTTCATAGTTAGTTTCTAAATATTCTATTCAAAGAATAAAAGTGTAATAATCCTTGATAGAGCAGTTGGGCTTACCATATTCATGAACACACAGCTATAATACTTATACACATCCCATAGCGTAAGTTACTCTTAAGAACCTCTGATTACTGACTATACCGTACATGAATGGGAATAGCTAAAAATTACCCTTATCAGAGCCTCAACATGTAAACATGAATGAAGACCAGACTAGCAGAGTTTTCACTGTACAAATTACATTGCACTGTCTGTGTAATCATAATCTCAATTTGGAAAATACTTTGTAACCATAGCAACATGTACATCATCAGAATGAAAACAATACACCCATAATCAAAGTTTATGCCAAAACATCAAGACATAAACTTCAGAATATCAGTACAACAGATAGAAAAGATAAAAATCTACTTCAACAAACAAATTGTCTTCACCAAAAATAGTTCAAAGCCTTGAATATGTGCTGGTGAATGTCTTGTAAATCAAAATAACATCCTGGTAACTCTTACACATCTTAATGATTTATAATGAGACATTAATTGTCCTCCTAGATACCTGTTTACCCAGCAGGTTAATGCCTTGTAAATCAAAACAACCTCCTTTGAGCATGGTATCTCTAAGCAATTTACAATGGGACATGAGGTGAAATTTTATTCTCATTAAAATTGAACAATTTAAAAATAACTTTTAAGTTTTTCATAGACACTCTTTTTTCCATTATAAATGAGAAAAATTTAAGTCTAGAAAATTTCTATTTTTTCTATGTAAAAACTGAGTGCATTGTGATCTTTAACGAAACTTAAAACTTCCAATAAATGATATTTTCAAAATTCAAAAATTTATAATACCATGTTTTTTTGTGATTATTTCTAATGGAAAGAACTTCTATTTTTCTTTTAACTATAAGCCTAGGAGTGTCAGCCAACAATTATCAATAAACCATGATTTCTGCAGGAAATGATTCAACATCAATTGACAATTTTTTTTATAAAAAATCTGGGTGGAAATGAACCACTTTGGCAGACTTGTATATAAAAGACAAAAAAAAATAATTAAAAATTAAGATTCCTTGAATTTTAATTCTCTGCATTCCTTATTCCTCAGCTGAACACAATTGTTTGTCTGTTCTTACTATATGAATTATGTAGAATAATGAAGACAGGTTTTCTATAAGAGTACCTGATACCTTTACCTACCTGTTACCTATGATGTATAGCTCACCTTAACATTAGTATCATACCTCATTGTCAAAGTGAATTATACATTTTGTAGGATAGAGCTTATATCAGTAGCTAACTGCTACTGTTTTAATGCAATCTTTCTATTACTTAATTCTAATCCCTAAGTCAAAATACGAGAAATATTGCCTAATAGCATTTTTTAAAAGAACAGCAGAATGTCTTTACAATTCTTTTCTATTATATTAAAAGCTGCTGTTCTTAAAAAAATTATTGATTCTAAGTTTCTTAAACTGAATATTTTGAGATGAAAAATTAATAAATAATTGTGAATGTAAATTTTCTTAAATTTATCCAGTTTTCAATTTATATTTTTTTTTAAATAAAACAAGTTGTACGGGTTTAACAAAAACAAATAAGGTTATATGTGTAACCAGAAAACATGAAATTTTTATAACCCTGTATCTGAATTGTATTCCAAAAAACCCTTTAAATTACAATTCTAACTCATTATAAAGGTCCTATGTCAGATCCCTGAATGTGCATTAAACCGAGTAAGCAGTTAATAGTCAAATGAATAACTTCCTTATAAATTGCTGATTTTAAATTTATCAACTACTGAATCTATATGAAGACATTTTTTTCATACAAAGCAAAACTAAATTTTCATCCAAAGCAAAACTACATAGCAATATAAAAACAAAAATGTGCGGTATGATTGCCAATGAGATAACTCTCCACAAGAGACAAAATGACATAGAAAATGAACAACTATACTGTACAGCCTTCAACAATGAGTAAAACCTCAAGTCCATTCATTTTAAGAACCAACACTGAGGAAACCTATCAAGTTCATTCATTTCAAGAATGCCTCAAAATATAAGTTCTGGCCTATGATTATAGTAATTTAGTTTAATTTCTTATCTTTAAATATGAGATGAAAAGTTATTAAACATTGTGCTACTTATAAATTTCCAATCATCCTTATGGAGCCCCATGCAGCAGCTGATCAGAGAAATCATAACAAGTAATCATCACTAATTGTAGCTTGTAAGACAGAGAGGTGTGATTAGGAATTCTTTTGACCTTGTCAAGGTTATTCAATGTAAATATTCTTTTGCTTCTTAACATTCATTTATCAATAGAATTAATGTTATTTTGAAAAGCTTGAGTATTTTTACTATTTTTGCAATTTTACACACAAAATAGCAGTTCTTTTTAATTATCAGATATCTGACTTCAACACAGAATCCTCTGAATAAAAAAACATTTAGGCATGACCTAAGACGAGCCTAAGACAACCACTGACTTGAGTTATTTTACTATTTTTTGCAATTTCATACACATGATAATGGTTCTTATCATTTTTAATAATTAAAGCAGAAATTTCAAATTTCTTAAATAACAAAAATTACTATGGCATGATATAATTTAAATTAAGACAATCACTGATAATTAGGTAATTGATGTGGTATATGCACAAGTTACTCAAGGTTAAACTTTTCATGTAAATTTATCAGAACAATCATCATAAATATTTGTAATGTGCATGTCCCCCTAATTTTATTTTTTTCAAGTAAGAGTGACTTAACATAGAGTAATTTTGCATCACTTAAAAGTTTTTAAGTACAGCAGCAAGTAGTTGAATCAGGACTTGAATTTGAAACTTTCAGTTTGCATGTAGTATATCGTATAGCAGGTTATTTTAGCCGGATGTAAATTTTTGCTTAATTTCGTGGATATAACAAAATGGCCAAAATGAATTCCGCCAACTTGAAAGTGAACATGCAAATGTATTGATGAATGTTTTGAATCTGCCAAAATAATATCCGCCAAAATATTTCGTATATATCATTATTCAATGTGAATCACTAAATTTTACACCCGCAAAAATAACCCGCTTTACAGTAATATAAAGCTTCAATGATACAGCCATGTCATACTAAATTTTGAGATTCCACAAAGTCAGATCTGATCAAATGCATCATTTTATAAGATTTTTTTACAACCTGAATATTTATAAGTAACTAAATTAGACATATTAATCATTAAAATGACTTGTCTCCCAAAATATGTGACCCAAATAGATGTAATGAATCATTTGATTATGGTTACAGTAGCCTAATTAATTCACCACTTGAGTTCTATATGGCTGACTTCATCTTGCAATGATTCAGGTTCAATTTAGTCTCTAAATCTATCAATGGTATATTTTTTGGTTTTTTTTCACCTTTTTTTCAACTTTAAATATTTATCGCACTAATAGTTGTGAACAATGTCCCTTAGCGCTACAACAACGATGTGAAGGTTTCTCCCTGTGTTATTAATTGCTAATAAAACCAGGGGATTTGATTAGCAAAATAGATCATATATTTGAGGGGGGATAGGAGGGGTCCTGATCCCGAAATCCCAGACTAAAAAAATCGAAATCTGAGGTCCCAAATTTAAATAAAGTAAATCCAGACGTACCGAAATCCGAAAAAAAGAATTCCCAGATCCTGAAAGGGTCAATCCCGAAATCCCGAGCTTAAAAACACCTGATCCCGGAGTCTCGATAAAGGTCCTATCCCCCCTCATATTTATATTCTGTGTTTGTTGCATTTTTCAAATTATTCATATTTATTGGGTTTTTTTCTAAACCTAAACAATCAATCATTTTGACAAAATGCAGAAAGAACATTTTGATCCTGCTTTATAAGTTATGCCCTATTTTCTTTGCTCAATTTAGTGATCTGATATGATCATGTTTGAAACTGCAATGTGCATGTTTTCATATTCTATGTTTTAGTTTGATACATAAAAAAGGTTTAGATAGGCAAAATGGAAAGTTTTGGAGTAAGAGAATTGTCATGTTCTAATCCCACTTAATTTTGTGTCTGTGCAAAGTCTGAATTTGTGAATGTCTTTGCTGTCTATTTTTTAACTGAGGGGTCAGATGTTTGTGGTTCATACTGTTTGTTTTAGCATTGTTCCTATTGAAATTTGTATTTTTTTTTTGTTCAGCTGTAGAATACATTTAAGGCCTTAATTTAAACATTGCCGTTTTCAAAAAAAATAAAATTCAATAAACACAGAAAAAAACACTTTGAAAGAAACATGCAATGTAGAAAATTTTGTCTGAAATCACTTTTTGAAATTTTAATAACTCTGATGCAATAAATGTTATTCTGATTCTATGTTCAAAGTTTGCTTCAGGTACACTTATAACCATGGGTTAACCAAAATCCATCTACATCAAATTATATAATTGATGTTTACACTGATAATAAGTTGTATATTGGAACTTATCAATGATCTGAAAAGATATCAAAACAGTTACCATGGAAACAGATGATACATCTATCATCATGATCGAATTCCACAATTTCTTTTAAATTCCTAAACAATGAAACATCAATATGTAGGTGTGGTAACATAAAAATAAGAAGATGTGGTATCACTGCCAATGAGATAATTGATTGATGATGCCAATGGCATTCAAAAGAAATGACAAAAGACTTGAAAATTTCTATTTCTAATTTGAAGTTTATAATAAGATAGAATTATGCATGACCAACTTTAATTTGTAATAACTTTATTAATTGAATAAGCTCCTAATCTCAATTTAACGAGCGAATGATCTTCATTTTAGCATTTTCCTAATTTTTTGACTAGATATAGATGTATATGTATTTTATGACATGAGAAGATCACAGTTTAAAAGTTTGACATTTTCTCAACCGTTTTTTTTTTCGGTTATAATTTGCTTTTAGTAATTTTACTAAAAGTTGCCAAAAATTTTTTTTTTAAAGATTAAACTTACTAAACTGTTATAGGCTATAATCACCCTGGAGTTTTTTACTTTCCATCGATAGGAACGGATGAGAAAGAGAGTGTAAGCTACATTTAATACACCTTCATGGCCATTTTTTTTTTTATCCAGAACTTTTTTCAACTTGAATTGCTCTGCTGAAAAAATTCAATTATCAACAAATATGCCCCCTTTCAAAAATCCTGGATCCCCCAGAGGGTAATATGTCAATGATATATACAGCTTCTAAGCAAAATAATATTACCTCAAACAAATCTATCAAATTTTGAAATTATGTTCAAATGGGAAGATTTTTGTAAAAGTTTACCACTGGAGGTAGGGGAAAAGTTTGTTTTTTTAAAACCATTCCATAGTAGCCGGTGCACAACTTAAGATATATGTGCCATCTGTCAGTAAATTTAAGGAATCCAGAGGAGGATTGAGAGGAGGCAAGGGGCCCAGTCCCCCCCCCCCACGTTACCCCCCTTTGTGTTTATTATAAAAGGAAACACTGGAGCATGTCTAGAGAAGGCCTCTTAGGCAGTCATCGGGCCTCCCATTTTGAAAATTTCTGGATCCGCCAGTGGAATCTGGGTTGAAAACTGTAAGAGAATTTTTACACAAAATAGGTACCCACTTTTACCCACCTGGTGTAAGTTTTGCACTTTGTGCATCCCAGCCAAAAAACTATCATACCTGCCAACTGTCACTATTTGTGGGGGATTTCCCCCTATGGAGGTTCCCAAATTGAAATTTTTAAAGAGCAATTTTGTCCTCAATTTTAATCAAAACAATTGATTTTACAATGACTATAGGCTTTATATAAAAGTATGAAGAAGCAAATAAGTATTTGATGGCCCACTTGAAGGTTTTATAGGACTGTGATAGTCATCTTGCACCAAAACCCCAATGGGCATTTTGAAAAGTTGGCAGGTATGAACTATGCTGTCTTTAACAATTACCAAGTATCTTTATGTTATTTCAAATCTAGAGGAGTTTCCATAAAGTATGTTTTAAGAAACTAACAGTTCATTGTAACAATACTGTCTTATCTCTTGATCTAGTATAAGTACAGAATTGTTCAATATAAAAAAAGGCGATGTGGTATGATGGATTACCAATGAGACAACTAATTATTCCACCAGAGTTCAAATGACGAATACATTATAGCATTACATGTCATTGTACAGCCTTCAATTTGTGCCATTTACCCTGTTCCTACTCCATTTCTATAATGTGATTGATCACATACTTATTTCTAGAAATACATGTACCAGTCATACATGTATGTACAGAAATGTGGAGAAATTCTACATTAATGACACGGTTATCATTAGGGGGGGATAGGACCTTTATCGGGACTCCAGGATCGGTCGTTTTTAAGCTTGGGATTTCAGGATTGACCCTTTCGGGATTCGGACATTCTTTTTTTTAAATTTTGGGACGTCGGGATTAACTTTATTTAAATGCGGGACCTCAGGATCTCGTGTTTTTAAGCCCGGGATTTCTGGATCAGGACCCCTCCTATCCCCCCTCATCATTGCCTGAGTATTTCATCTTAAGGAAAAGGGATGATACTCACAAATAGTGACGATTTCCATATTTATTTGAATTGAGATTTTTCATCCTCTTATATTTTTTAACAAGGTTTTTTTCAAAAGAGGGGTTGGGGAGTCTGGGGACACAAATAAGGGATCTAAACTCTGCATTTTATTGATTTCATTAGGCGTCAACAAGATGACTTTAATTGCATTCAATCATTTTTAAGAATTTAAAGGACCCAACTCTGTCATTCGACTATGGGTGTCACTGTGAACATGCACTGGTAGATACATCATGAATCCATGATCAAATAAATGAGCAATGAAATCTTCAGGGAGAAGAAAATGTAGATTATGAATAGGGCAGCGTTTTAACGATTTTAATCTAGTCTAGGTAAAATGCATGCCATTGATACAATCCTCCAAGTCAGACATCCACTGACAGGAAACCAGTTTTATGTTTCAGACACCAATAGAGTGATCTTACCAGACGAGACTACTTTAGCAATTAATCTACTCATCTTAGATCTACTGCTTAACTAAAATTCAATTTCGGTAATCATCATAAATGTATTAATAACTTCAAAATAAATTGCAAAGACTATCAGACAAAATTGTTTTCATTTTTACTTGATGTAACTTAGATTTGTTTATACATAGAATATATTGGCACATAAATTAATTGCATAATATTTAGACCATATGTTTTTAAATATTTAGACCATATGTTTTTAATAGTTGTGTTTGATTAATACCAACTGATCATAGCATAAAACTAATAGTTCTATAATGATTATGGGTGTGTAATAATGGAAGGTATCTGTTTGATATTTATTTGCATTCTTTTACATCCAAAATTAAACATTCATTTACCAATTTCCTACCAACAAACCAGTTCAATTTTCTACCTAATTCTGCAGTGGATTGAAAAAAATTAATTTACATTATTGTGGATATTTGATATCATTATTTTACCAAACTCTGCATACAATACAATTGAGAATGGAAATGGGGAATGTGTCAAAGAGACAACAACCCAACCATAGAAAAAACAACAGCAGAGGTCACCAACAGGTCTTCAATGTAACGAGAAATTCCCGCACCCGGAGGCGTCCTTCAGCTGGCCCCTAAACAAATATATACTAGTTCAGTGATAATGAACGCCATACTAATTTCCAAATTGTACACAAGAAACTAAAATTAAAATAATACAAGACTAATACAAACCTTTAAAAACATTTGTACTTTGTTGGTATTTTAAATTTGCAGTTTTGTCTGTTACTTACTACTTCCATGCCCAAGACTATTAAAAAAATTTAGGGACTAGTTAGTATTTACAAGACTTTGTTTAGATCTAAGAAGAAAATGTCAGAGTATTAGTCTTTGGACTAGTTGTCAGGAAATTTTTTGGTGCAGACTATATTTGTGGTTCAATTGTAGACACTTAAAACACAAAGTTGGTATTCAACAAATAATAATGAGTTTAAAATAATCAGTCCAGTTTGAATTCTTAACCCAAGAGCTTTCCAAAAATTATAAGGTTTAAAGTATAATTAAATATTTATAAGATGTAACAACACCAGAGTTAGATCTGAGCATTTTCAGATTTTACACTTAACATTCCTATGAATAAATGGTGGTATAACTGATGTAGACTGTAACATAGACTTTGCACATCAATAATATTAATGCAAGCCATGTCAGGATTCTATGTCAAAAACAGTACTTTAGTTCTAAATAATAATTTGTTTTTATAGGATCTCAATTTATTAGTCTTATGTTATAGTGTCAATGAACTTTCTCAGTAATGCCTACTCAGATGGAGGATGCAACAGGTCAAGGGTAAAACAGTATTGTTGACACTCAACAGGTGGTTATAGGTTAATTTTTTTTTTAAATTTTTTTTATAGTAGTGGTCTATCAAAATATTGATATACAAGTAGTTCATCAATTTCTTTAATTGAAACAATCTTAAAATAAAATATTTTTAGTTCAAAACTTAAAATAATTATGATTTGCCTATATACCCCTTAATAAGAGAGGGAGAGGGTTACATAAAGGTGCCCATTTCCCCAAAACTGCTTATTTTTAGATTTTTCCCCAATTTCCATTTTTTTCCTTTTTTTTTTTTTTTATCTCAGATCCAGCTTTTAAACCACTATATCTCACCCCCTTTTTTTAATCCTATATATCCCCTAGCTATACTTTTTTACCCGCTTCATCTACATTCAAAGAGTGTATTGTTACTCTGTCAAAAAAATTTCAATAAACTTACCTAGTTGTTTCTTTGCCTTTCCAATGTCTCTTTTTTACCTCTATATCTCTCATCCCCCCTTTTTTAATCCCTTATATCTTTACCCCCTCAATCTACATGCAGAGATTATGTTACCCCTATCAGATAAATCTCAATAAAACATACCTAGTTTTTTCTTTGCCTCTCGTATGTCTCTCACCCAAGCTTGTTTTGCATGAATATCTTGTACTTGTAGCTTTAGCGATGGTGATGCACTTAATTCCAACGATTTGTCTTCCCACAATTCAATAGTACATGATGACGATCCATCTGTATCCTCTTGTTTACCAACAGTTAAGTCTTTTAGCTGTTTAAAAATAGATTTTTATGACATAATAACGCTAAGAAGGCGGAATCAAAAATATTTTACGAAATAGTTGAAGACATGCAGCAAGAATCTGAGATAAAGTAGCACACACAAATCATAAGATATACCTGTTAGAAATTCTGGCATATGAGCAAGAGAGATAAGGAATGCTGATATACAGTAAAATCATAATTATCTAAACTTCTGTTTACAGTGTAATCCTTATTATCTTAACTGAGATCAGATACAGTGATTGGCTAAAGGTAGATAAAGAATAAACATTTATTTATAAATATAAAGGAAATGAGAATAAATATTTTTATTTGATTACCAGTGTCTGGTTAATAAAAAAGTGTTTATCTGATGACTAAATTGGAAGACTGCCATTGCTTCCTGTTTGTGAAAGCATTTATTTTCTTAATGAGTGGTCAATAGTTTATCATGTGACAGTAAAAATTGCATACTTCAACAAAGTAAACTAACCCAATTTTGTAAAACCTTCATAAAAGAGTAATTGTTTCAAGTGTCTTTTCCCCTAAATGTGCAAGAAATGATTGCCACTGAATTTTAAACAAAAATCTCTCAACAAAACCTTAAAAATTTACAAACATTTTTTGTGCTCAGTTTTTTCTTATAATCTAAACAATATAAATTAAAAATTTGTCTGGGTTTTCAGAAAATAAGTTCACAACTTTTCACATTTGGTTGTATTGTAACCATGTTTTAAGCCTATGTATGTATAGATGAAAAAAGTGAAAATTAGAACACCATAAAATTTGACTTATTTTATTTCGTAATATATTTCCTTCTTTGTAACGCAAGAATTTCCACCCATATTTTATCATAATGTCAGAAAATAATTTTATTCAGAACAAATGGACAATTAGTTGTTTTAAAAAAAAAGTCATATATATGAAAAGCTATGTTAAACCTTCTTAAATATTCAATGGAAGATAACTCAATTCTATATACTTTCCAATAAGTTTAAATCATAATCTTTTGCTGCAGTATAAACTGTCTTCTAAATTACAAAAGTACTCAAACAAAAATAATATAGGTTATTGCATGAATATTGGGGAATATTGTCCGGAGTAGAATTTTATATTGCACGAGCTTGCGAGTGCAATATATGTTCTACGAGGGACAATATTCCCCAATATTCATGCAATAACCCTTTTATTGTATAGCAATACAATATTTGAAAGTAAAAATTGGTTTAAACTAAGATTTTGCTGTTGATAACCTTATGAATTTTGAAGATTTATTGCACTAGTGCAATATCAGAATTTATTGCATGCTAACTTTTGGTTACTTTCTGTGGGAAATATTATATTGCTATGCAATAATATCCAATGGTGAATTTTTCTTAAGAGGAACCATGAGAAAAAGTAAATGGTATTTTAAGAGATAAAATAGAAAATAATTTTTAAGTGTAAATTCAGAAATTATTGCGATGTTTTTATCCTTACAAATATGTGACAGGATCTGTTTGCAAAAATTAAAACTTTGATCTTAAATTTGGATGCCAATATTTGTATGCAGCATTTTCTTAAATTACTATAATGTTTCTCCAATTTGTATCCATTGTTTGTCAATTGCAGGAATAAGTGCACACAATAATTTTGGAAATACTGTAAACCACCAAATTTTCACGAGTGATTTATTTTTTGCGACTTTAGTGAGTAGAAAAATAATACAAATATACATTGTCATAAACATGTAAAACTTAGATCAGTCTCCATTTAATTACATTTAGTGAATTTAAAAAAAAACAGGAAAATAAATCACTGCTAAATGGGCTAGGAACAACTCAACGGAAAATAAAGTGTCTGGGGAAATTAGTAGGTTGACAGTAAAAGGAATCATATGTAAACATGTTTGAAGCATTGAATAAATTTCATGGAAAGTGTTTAAATATCAATAAAACAATCTTAAATTAACTGTTTACACAGAGTTTCCTGGCCTTTTTATTATTTTGATAATGCAAATGTTGAAATAAAGATAATAATACTTTAACATGTAAGTTATGCAAAACATCATAGTTAATTTACTTTGACAGAAGGTACAGATCTCTACCATAGAAATGAGAAGTGCAAATGCTAAGAAAACTGCATACTAAAATCCATTGACCTATCATTACTCCTTCCCTTTAAACATGCATTAACTTGTAAACTTTGTTAAAGTTTCAAGGTTAAAGAACCATGATGAGGGAGTGAGGCTATATAAATTTACTTGCATACCATATATCTCTGACTTAACATTTGTGGTTCATCTTAAACTGATCTAATCCCAAACTTAACATGTTGATTATGAAAAACATTCATCAAAATCAATAGACCATGACTCAAGGACAGGGCTAAATTATCTGCAGCAGTCCTTTTGCACCAATTACTGTTTTTCAGGGGTATCATTTCCACCAAAAAAATATGTTTTTAAATGTATCAATTGCGCCAATTTACCTGTACACATATATACCTATCATAAATATTAATGATTAATTTTTCTACTTTTTTTTTTGCTATTGAGGATGAGCATCTGAAGTGAAATGACTTGAAATGCATTAGACAGTCCATGTACAGAGAGAGAAGAAAACTTATTGCTTTGCTGAATATTTAATACAAGATATGCCAAAAGAGAAGAAAATAGAAGATTTTGCTGATTATGTTTTAGCCACATATGTTTATGACACAGTGCTCCTTCCACTTGCATACAATCTGTATGGACTGAATCTCTATTTACAACAAGACGCACCAGTATTTGAGCAGAAGCATTCCACAGGAATTATTATGAACTGTTTTTATGCACTTCATCCTTAAATGTTTGTCTTTTTGGACAATAAAATGAAGTTACAAGCTACTACATACATTAAATTGGGAAGTACCCATGCAGCAGAAGTAAGAAGAAAGTATGTTTCAGAAAAGAAAACATTTGCAGAATAAAGTAGGAAGGAAGTTATTTTTCTTCTAAGAGGTGCAATCATATGTTTTATTTTTGGTGCAAATGATACCATGCAATTTTTAAAACAGGTGGTGCAAATGTAGCATTGGAGGAAATAAGTTGTGGTGCAAAAGGACGCATTTTTGGCGCAAACGGATCTCCCAAATTGTCTCCTAGGAAATGAGATGTGCTTTATATTTTAATTTTTACAAGTGCATACCAAATATCTTTGAAATTCCATAAATGGTTCACCATGAACTAACCTAATCACAAACTTATACATTGTTGACAATGATGCTTTCACTGGAATCAGCATTGATTAATGTTTCACTTTTTGATTCCATTGAGGAGAAACAGGTCCTGGCTCCTACCAAGTTTTGAAAATCGCTAAAACTCACTGGCTGACTGACTTCAATGCAATGTCTTATTGCTATCAAAATTGGTATAAGGGAAACAACTTGATGTTCTGTATATCTAGGTCACATGCTAAATATAATTTTTCATAAAAAAAAATGTCTCACCTCAATAATCTTTTCAAATTCTAGCTTGCCCTTTGGGTCTGAGGTCATTGGCTTGGTAACCATAATCTTGTCTTGAAATAGTATGACATGTCTTTGACCTTCAGATTCAGAGTCTTTGTCTACTTTGACTTTGACATCTTCCTATTTATTAAATGAAACAAAAGTATATTTGTTACTGTAAAATATTAAACCTATAACTTATTTACTGTGCATTTATTTTTTTGTTGGTGGGTTGAAGTTTATGTGGATTGAAGAAAATCTGCATTTCCGTGGACATTTAATTTTGAAGTTTTCCAAAAGTCTGCATACAACCAAATAGAAAATGTGTAATTTGTTGGAATCTTAATTCATGGTTAACCTGTACCCACAAAATCCATGATTTTTTTTTGATTTTTTTAAAACTTTTATTGATAACTGAAGGCTTTCACTTATGATAGTAATGTTTATTATAATCAATAACATGAAAATTACTGTAGTTAAGTCCTTTAAACTTACATGTTTAAGGACAGGTCCAAGTTGTTTGACATCACCTTGGTAACCTTCAATTTTATCCAATAAGACAATGTCTTCCATAGTTCTGCAGATCTCTGTCAACATCTGTACAGCAGCCATCAACCCTGAACAATCTCCACCAGACTGGGCGGTCAGTTTTATCAGGGTCTGTTGACAGAAATTTAAGGATTCCGAAGTTTCATTTATAATAAACATAGTACAAAAGTTTTTTGGTTTCCAGATTGATGAATATTTTTCAGGTCTCTGCTTTGAAAATTATTTACTGCAGAATCTCTAATAACTAAAGTATCTTTATAACTAGAACATTTTAATCACTTCAATAGACTTTGATGGTCCTTGATTATATTAACTCATTTGACCCCAAGAAATTTCTTGAAAATCAGGCATTTTGAGAAAATTTGCAATCATATATATACATGCTATTTAAAATTATATTAGATTATTCAATTAGATTTTCCAATGCACTTCCTGACAAGAACTATCAATCACTTATTTTTGCGTAGTATCTCATATCTAAATAGAACAGTTTTGCCTAAGTTATTCTTCCTACCTTGAGAAGTTCTATGTATTTCCTACCCTGAGAAGTTCTATGTATTTCCTACCTTGAGAAGTTCTATGTATTTTCTCCCTTAAGATGTTCCATGTATTTCATACCTTGAGAAGTTCTATGTATTTCCTACCTTGAGAAGTTCTATGTATTTCCTACCTTGAGAAGTTCTATGTATTTCTTACCTTGAAAAGTTCTATGTTTTTCCTACCTTGAGAAGTTCTATGTATTTCCTACCTTGAGAAGTTCTATGTATTCTTCCTACCTTGAGAAGTTCTATGTGTTTCCTACCTTGAGAAGTTCTATGTATTTCCTACCTTGAGAAGTTCTATGTATTCTTCCTACCTTGAGAAGTTCTATGTATTTCCTACCTTGAGAAGTTCTATGTATTTTCTCCCTTAAGATGTTCCATGTATTTCATACCTTGAGAAGTTCTATGTATTTCCTACCTTGAGAAGTTCTATGTATTTCTTACCTTGAAAAGTTCTATGTTTTTCCTACCTTGAGAAGTTCTATGTATTTCCTACCTTGAGAAGTGCTATGTATTTCCTACCTTGAGAAGTTCTATGTTTTTCCTACCTTGAGAAGTTCTATGTATTTCCTACCTTGAAAAGTTCTATGTATTCTTTCTTCCTTGAAAAGTTCTATGTATTTCCTACCTTGAGAAGTTCTATGTATTCTTCCTACCTTTAGAAGTTCTATGTATTCTTCCTACCTTGAGAAATTCTATGTATTTCCTACCTTTAAAAGTTCTATGTATTTCCTACCTTGAGAAGTTCTATGTATTCTTCCTACCTTGAGAAGTTCTATGGATTTCCTACCTTGAGAAGTTCTATGTATTTCCTACCTTGAGAATTTCTATGTATTCTTCCTACCTTTAGAAGTTCTATGTATTCTTCCTACCTTGAGAAATTCTATGTATTTCCTACCTTTAGAAGTTCTATGTATTTCCTACCTTGAGAATTTCTATGTATTCTTCCTACCTTTAGAAGTTCTATGTATTCTTCCTACCTTGAGAAATTCTATGTATTTCCTACCTTTAAAAGTTCTATGTATTCATGAATTCTTTCCAGTGGTCTGTTCATCAAATCTTCAAAAGCAGTAGCAGGATCTCCAAGGAGTAAACTGAATGCCTTTAATATATTTTAAATATTTTTGAGACCAAAAATATGTTCAAATACTTGTTTTCCCCCTCTGGATAGAAAAATAGGGTAAGTAATCTAATTTACTTTTATTTTATCTTTTAAGAAAGATTTTTGGTCATTTTATGTTTTAATGCACACACATATATATATATAGTATATTTATAAAGGTATCTTTAAAATCATTATACCTCAACCAAAAACTTAAACCTGGATGGACAGATGAATGGACGCAGCCCAGAAAACATAATGCCCCTCTACTATCCTAGGTGGGCATAAACATGAAAGAAAACCAAATATGTAACACTGAAACAAACCACACTCTCTTAATTACAGGTCACATTTGACATAATCTAACAGCCATCAGTAAAGAACTTACTGCACACCTAGTTATGCCCCACCTAAGATAGTAGAGGGGCATTATGTTTTCTGGTCTGAGTCTCTGTTCGTCCGTCAGTTCGTTCGTTCGTCCCTCCGTCTGTGCGTCCGTTCGCTTCAGGTTAAAGTTTTTGGTTAAGGTAGTTTTTGATGAAGTTAAAGTTACATCAACTTGAAACTTAGTACATCTGTTCCCCATGATATGATCTTTCTAATTCTAATGCCAAATTATAGTTTTGACCCCAATTTCATGGTCCACTTAACATAGAAAATGATAGTGAGAGTGGGGCATCCGTGTACTATGGACACATTCTTGTTTTAATATATGTTTTTATGAGAGGGTTGATCTTTAAATAGTTCTTTGCAAGTTGATGTTAAACTGTTTAAAAGTAAACTTCTTCATTAAATTTCACTTTTTCATTGTATAACCAGTGATGTGTAAATATCTTTTTTGCATTTTTTTATAGATACAATGTACATCAATTCAAAATTTTTAATTTTGCAAACAGAAGTAATTTATGCCACAAACCTGAACTACCCCCTCAAATAAATATGAAATACAAACAATACTCCTTCATGAAAAGAATTCAACTCCATTGAAAAAAATCTATATCTTAATTATCAATTAAAAGTCAACTAATTCAGTCTTTATTTTGCTATGAAGTCAGAAAAATATATTTTATTGTAAATATTATCTGACAATTTCCTACCTCCATCAATGCTGCTAACTGATCTGTGTCAGTATCGTCCATTGCCTTGTCATGGTCAGAGACAAATGGTACATACTCACAGAAACTTCCACGCTGAAAGGAAATTATTTATCATTCAAATATATATTTTTTAAGAATTTTTTCAGGATTGATTTTACAGTTTATAAATCAACCAAATTCAAATTGTTAAACAAACGCCTAGACTTGATAAAAACTTGTTTTCTGAACAGTTTTTCCATGTAAAAAGAAGTTAGGATCTCTTATATGACATACTAAAGTCAAATAGTTTTTAGTCAAATAAACAAATCAGCTATTTTGCCCACTATCTTGGAGATCAAGGGCAATAATTCTAACTCAAATTACATCTATAGAAACTTATCAATAGAGTGTAACTGCCCAGACTGAGTACACATACATTAAACAGGCAATACTTAAATTAACAATAATTATATGTCCCATGATCTCCCGATGTTTCCTATGGAACACTTATCTAAAATACCTACCCTTTCTGTAAATAGGTCACCAACAATTTCAGCATCATCTTGTGTTTTCAGAAGGCTTGGCAGCAATGTTCTGAATAAACAAATTTGGAAATTAGTGACTATTCACTGGTTTTTTTTCTCTCTTTTTACTGATTTTTTTTATTTATATTAAATCAACTTCTTTATACTGATACACTTCCCTACTTCAATTAATCTCATGGGAGGTGATGCACACATAGCAGGATATACTGATCATATGATATTGATGCATCAAGTCTCATTTTTGTTATTTTTAAATAATGTTCAAACTACCCCTCTTTGGATAAGACAGGATGTTAAAAGAGAGCAGTTGGCCCGAGAACACAGTTATTTCGTAGTGCATTTCTTTTAGACAATAAATTCAAATTAAAAAAATTGCACCTGCTCTTTCTCAAAAATATTTTTACAGTGTAGTGTACTACCAGTGAGACAAATTAAATAATATCAAAATTATAGAAACTTTTACCAGCTCTAACTCAAAATATTGACAATTCTGTGTTAAGGGGGTGTAAAATTCAGTTTGACAGCTTCAGACATGATAAAATTTGACCTTTTAGAACTGGACCAATTCACTACTTTCTCGTTTCTCGTTTTGTTTATATAGATTAGACCGTTGGTTTTCCCGTTTGAATGGTTTTACACTAGTAATTTTGGGGCCCTTTATAGCTTGTTGTTCGGTGTGAGCCAAGGCTCCGTGTTGAAGGCCGTACTTTAACCTATAATGGTTTAATTTTTAAATTGTTATTTGGATGGAGAGTTGTCTCATTGGCACTCACACCACATCTTCCTATATCTATTAACATAAAGTTTCAGCACCCAAATTTTTTTGACATGTAATTACATCCCCCTACTTAATATTTCATGCATTTATTATAAAGAAATAAATTGGGAAAGTGTATTAAATAAAACATGCAAGTTATACACTGTTTACACTAGGGACTATATTCGTAGACTACGAAAACCAAAGGACGAAAACTGTGTCCTTGGACCTAATAGGACAGAAAGACTTGACCAATCATAATAAAACTTTGCATAACCTAAGCTTAGGCAATAATGAGATAGTTTGCCAAGTTTCATGGCCATATGTCATATATAACAGAAACTATGGTCATTTTAGTATTGACATTTGGATGTTTATTTTTGATGTATAAATTAAATATCTTCAACTGTCAAGATTTTGGCCTAAAAACTTGAAATTATGCAAAAATTTGCTTTTTAAATGCTCTTGAATATTAGATATTAAGTATTAAAAGCATTTGCATACTCATTTTATTTATCAGATGTATTGTATTTATTCCAAAGTCAAATTTATATGCACCTATGCCTGAAAATAGAGATTTTCCAGTTCAGGGAAGCCTTATATAAATATGCATTTTTCTCAGCCAATTTGAAGTTTTTGAAGTTTTTTAAGCTTAAATTATTCTTTCATATATATTAAATGTACTTTAAATGTATAGAAAAGTTACAACAAGTATACCACATGAGTATAAAATGGTCTTGGAGCATGTAGTACTGAGAATTATTTAGAGTCAATTTAGGCGGTAGTCCATATTGACATATAAAAATGCACACAGAAGCTATCAGAAGTGAAAATGTGTTACTTTTTGTTCATTTTTATGCTAAGGTGTTATGATACAAGAAGTCTAAATGCAAAAGGACTCTTGCATTTAAAATTTTTGAAAGACAGTATGGTCTGACGGCCATTTTTTTCACTTTTCGATGGAAAACTTGCATTTAGTTTTAGTCTCAATAGGCATAAATTTTGACGTGACTTACTATCATACAGGGGGGAAAATATGGTGGCCTTTAAAGGAGTAAGGTGTACTGAATATAGTTAAATATTTTTTTTACAGATTTAGTGAAATATTTGTGATGGACTACAGATTTGATGTACAAAGCGCTTTACATTTTACATACATCAGTTAGGCCATTTAACCAGGGCCATGAATACAAAATATACTGCACTTTTTTCTGTGATAATCTACTTTTCTCTTTATTCAGAGTTCACAAATGATTAATTTAATTTGATTAATAATTTGATTTAAGCATAGAAACACAAATATCAGGAACAAAAAAGCTGTCAGATAGAAAGTCTGCATGCCTCTTAGGCATAAAATGTAAACTGCTTTAAAATGCTTCTTATAGCCGTAGAATGCCAAAATGGCACTTTTTAACAGAATTTCTGTAAACCAAAGATGTAAATCCTTTACTTTTATTGAGTTTGACAAATTGAAACCAGCAAATCATTCAGGAAAGTTCCCAAAGTACAGAATCTAGATTTCAGGAATCCATCTCTTAGGCCCGAGAACAGTTATTTCGTAGTGCATTTCTTTTAGACAATAAATTCAAATTAAAAAAATTGCACCTGCTCTTTCTCAAAAATATTTTTACAGTGTAGTGTACTACCAGTGAGACAAATAATATCAAAATTATAGAAACTTCTACCACCTCTAACTCAAAATATTGACATTTTTGTGTTAAGGGGGTGTAAAATTCAGTTTGATAGCTTCAGACGTGATAAAATTTGACCTTTTAGAACTGGACCAATTCACTACTTAACATAAAGTTTCAGCATTCAAATTTTTTTGACATGTAATTACATCCCCCTACTTAATATTTCATGTGTTTATTATAAAGAAATAAATTGGGAAAGTGTATTAAATAAAACATGCAAGTTATACACTGTTTACACTAGGGACTATATTCGTAGACAACGAAAACCAAAGGACGATAACGGTGTCCTTGGACCAGTTGCTTGTTTGAAATTCAGGCAATTTTTCTCACATTTTCGTTTCTTTATTGGTACACATGTATTTAAAATTGAATAAGAAGTATTCCTATATCATTGTAAAGTACCTTTTCGTGTTATTATTGACATAAAAAAGCCTCCTACAAATTGAACAATACTGATATATTTAAATAATTTAATTTTGGATGTAAAGTGTCTTCTGATTGGCTGACATTATTTTGTTATCCACCCATAGACATAACTTAGTCATGTGACCATGACATCATCAACGTTTTTTCATGTTTTTTTTTCTTCGGTTTAAAATGGAATTTAGAAATAAATTATAAGAAATGACTAATATTTTTTCTGTCTATTAGAAATAACATAAAACATGTGGTGCACACTTTTAAATAACCTGCGCTACAATAGACAGAAAAATATTTCAGTCATTCCTTAAATATTTTTTTAAATTGACAATAGCCCTTCAAACATTTTTGATTGGACATTTGAATTCACATTTTTTTCAAAAAGCATTGATTAAATATAGATCTCATCACTGCAATAAGTGTGTCATGATATATCTCCACTCAAGACAGTTAAGTTTAATATTTAAGGAGCAAGGCTTGCCAAGCTTTTAAAATAATTAAAATTTAACTGTTGAGAGTTGAGAAATATCGTCGTACACAATTTTAAGTGGAAGAATCAGTTTCTCTAATGCTTTTCATTCTTTTTATACCCCCCCCCCCCTTTTCCTTTAAATCAAAGAGCTGAAAGCTCTGAAGAAAAATGACGCCACTGTCTCTAATATTGTGATAGTTTTTATGCAAGTCTTGATTTTCACATACCGTAATTTGTTTAACAATGCAACATGTATCGTAAGCATATAATTGATATTCGTATATGTGTGTGTGTGTGTGTGAAGTGAAGGTGACAACTGGCTGGTTTTTTTAAGACAAATGAATAGGTCAAGACTACCTGAATTGTACAAATAAATACCGAAGAAAGGCTTGTATATTTCTCACTGGTACATAGTCTGAATCCGGGTCCGTTCGCTTCCATTCACGTTTGAGCCCACTCATTTTCACCCCGTTCACTTTCACACCCTACATGTTCGCACCCAATCTTAATTGGTTTTGCGTTTAATAACTCTGTAAGCAAGTGTTTTCTTATAAGTATAATTGTTGTCATTGTCTCAAAATAAAGTGAGACAGCTTTTTTTTTGTGTTGAATAAATCTTAATCATGTTTTGGATAGCTTATGTTTAAAAATAATAATAATCCTTTCTAAATAAAGTGGTATTTGTCAACGTTTTATTTTGTGTTGAATAACTCTTCATCATGTTTTGGTAAGTGTATTGCTATAACTTTGTTTCATTGACTTGTTTCAAAATGAAGTGAGATTCTTACTATGTTTGTTTCTGTGTGTTGAATAAATTTTATCATGTTTTGGTTATATTAGTGGATTGCTATATTTTGGTTTCTATGTTTTATTGTTTCGTTGTTTCAGATCAAAGGGACCAAGCTGTTAAAAAAACAATTATCTATTGTTTTTTTCCTTTAAAATCTTCAATGTTTTACTCATACCAAGCTATAAATACATTCAGTATTTACACCAAAGCAATTTAAAACAACAACCATGATTTTCCAATTATTCAACTTGAATTTGAATTAAAATTGGGCGCAAATGAGTAGAGTGCGAACGGACCTTGGGTGCAAATGTGCGAACGTGTAGGGTGCGAAAATGTATTGGGCACAAACAGACCTGATACCACATAGTCTTAACCCCCTTCTACCACAAAATATTAAGTAAATAATCTTTTTGTTACTGTTATCAAAGGTCTAATGAAACTCAGATAATTTCAAACATTTGTCAAAGAATTCTAGTCAAACCGGCACTTAGTTAAATTGGCACCTGGACAAATCAGCACCTGGTTAAAATAGACACCTGATATAGTCAACTCGTCACCAATGTTAAATATATATTTTTAACAGTATTTGAAGCAAAAGGAGTAAAAATAAGAAAGGGGTTGCCAGAATTAAAGAGTTAAATACTAACTTTCACATTTTTGGGTGTTCATGTACATTTTGTATATATTTTTTTTTTCTCAACTAAAATGACTTTTTGGTGTATTTTTAATGATATATATGTCATGTACAAGTTGCGTTTTTGTACAGGTTATAACATGTACAAAAATATTGTAAAATTATAATCCTGGTACTTTTGATAACTATTATAACATGTATAATGCAAAAATACAAGTTATAACATGTACAAAAGTACCTCATACATGTTATAACCTGTACAAAATATTGCTTAAAAATGGTTCTAACTTGTACAAAATTTAGGATAAATCTTAATGAAGTAAAATACACATTTAATACTCACCAATGCATAAAGAACAACAACAATAAATAGGCCATAACGTGTCTCTTTCTGTAGAGGACAATGATCACATAGTTACAGAAATATATGTTTCATGACTTATGTTGGCAAAATGTGCTTTCATGTGATTGCATGTTTTATGTAGTCCATCATGGCTTAAATAAGTGTGACACTATTTACTAAAAGCTTGCATTTCCTCAATGACAATTACATTAGATACTAGTAAATGTAGCTAAATTCTTCCTAAAATTTTAAGAACGATGCCTTATAATATCGGGTAATACTCTTCTCTCTCGTTTTATAGCATGCAAAGACTAAAACAATGTCTTATATGCTTACTCTGTAAAATCAAGAGAGAGCTGAAATAGTTTTCATTGCACCACATTTCATTATAAATATCTTTGTATCTACTCTTCAACATTTTTGGCCTTCATCATGACTTATGTAAATTTATAATTCAATTTTTTTTATAAACTGTAAGATTATTTCATTAGGCGAATGTCATTTTTATGTTTTAAATCTATATCCTCTACTTTGAAAGCATGTATTTGTGTCCTTTGGGTGTTGTCTGCTCCTTGAGCGGGTTGTTATCTTTTAGACACATACCCCATTTTCATTCCCAATTTAATTTGTAGACACATCTGTCCTGGCTATCCTCTTATGTCTTTTAGTGTCAACTAGAATGAAAGTATTTTACTATTGCCTTCAAAGTGAACACTCACATTTACAATTCATCAAATAAAGATATGTCCATAGATAGTCATAGGAGAATCATAAGACACGTCCTAAGATATACATGTATCTTATGACAAGTCTAAGGAATGCTTCGTAATACCGAACCCTGGACATTTACTGTATCAAAAAAGGACAAAAAACTCTAACATGAAGGAATAATAAAAAAGTTATGAAAATATATTGATGTCAATAACATCTGTTGCGATAATAGAAACATATCCTTATTTTGCTATTGTACAAGTTAAAACCATTTTTAAGCAATATTTTGTACATGGTATAACTTGTATTTTTGCATCATACAAGTTATAACATGTACAATATTTTTGCACATGTTATAACCTGTACAAAATCGCAACTTGTACACGACATATATATATGAGTAGTCCAAATACATGTAATTATTACGTCTGGCAAGGCTTTTTTGATTTTATTCTGGAACACCTTCCTTTGACCGCACGGCTATGTTAATTTTTTTCTTGGACGCATTCTACGAACGTCGTAGGAAGGCGTCCCAGAAAAATAATAAAATAGCCTTGCCAGACGTCATAATTATTTGGACTAATACATGAGATATTGGGTATTTTTCTGCATTATTTTAACCAGTTGAGCATTTTAAAGGATTGTTGGTTTAATGCTGTTTAAACTTACTGAAAAAAACACCTTAAATTTGCTAATTATTTGGCATGAAAGTTTGATTTATTGAAAGGAACTCATAGTTTTCCATTTTATTTTAATAATTGTCTAATTGTTAAAACAACAGCTTTGGTAAGGGCTTCGTTGTTTACCTTTATACACAACAACATATTCACTTTCGTTTCGTTGTTTACCTAAATACACAACAACATATTCACTATGTACTTGGTAACAGTAATTAATTAATTGAATAGAAAATATTATAACAAATATTATTGGATGCCCAATTGGCGTCAAATAAGTGCCGATTTGACTAGATGCCAATTTAACCAGGTGCCGACTTGACTTGTACGTTTCAATTCCTCTGCGATCGTTTCCGGTATTTTCTTGAGAAAACCTATTTTCCATCATCAAAGAGAAGAAGAAACTGCTTTAAAATGATTCTGGAACGCTTCATGATTGTTAAAATAAGTTTAATTCACTCAAAAAACTATTTTAAAACTTGCGATGTGTAAACAGGAAGTTTCAAAAGCACGTGTAAAAGAAGAAATTTACTGGTGAGAGTGGAAATCCGTACATGACAGATATCACTTTAGTACGACTTTGAAAGTAAAACAGTTCAATCCTTTTGTAAAACAGTCTTTAACATACCTATTACATTAATGTTTGAAGGGTCTTAAGCTTATTCAAACCATGTAAGTCGGTATGAAACACCAAAACGGAATGAACAATAACCGATTACGTTTTGTAGTTTACAAATTCTAAACTGGTTCCCGTCAAACTACAACACTTTGTTCGAGTGCAGTGGAATACAAGCAGAAACCAGTGTAAACTGGTTCCTGGCTGATTACTACACAATGGTCATGCATAATGATAACACAAGCAGATTCCAGTTTGTATGGAAAATAGTAAATACGAAACCAAGCGCGGTAGGCAGAAAAATGTAATGAAGTTCAGGTCGGCAGTTATGGAACAATGACTGCGTCATTTTCCAAAAAGGGGGGGGTATACTGTTTTACCTCTGTCAGTCCGTCCGCCCCATGAATATTTTTTGTCGCATTTTTCTCAGGAACTACAATACAAGGATTTCTGAAATTTGGTTTCAGGGTTTATCTAAGTCAGCTATACCCTGTGATGCATTTTCAGATTGATCACTTGACAACTTCCTGTTTACCGAACACTTGTATGATTTTACACATGATAGCTAAGTTGAAAATTTTCGTCACATTTTTCTCAGGAACTACAATACAAGGATTTCTGAAATTTGGTTTCAGGATTTATATAAGTCAGCTATGCAGTGTGAGGTGTTTTCAGATTTATCACTCGACAACTTCCTGTTTACCGAACACTTGCATATTTTTACACTATTTATATTATCCACTTGCGGCGGGGGTATCATCAGTGAGCAGTGAGCAGTGAGCAGTAGCTCGCAGTTTCACTTGTTTTCCAAAGATTTGTAGAAAGTTATGTTTTTCATATGTGATGACAGTCAGCGTCACCTTTTATCAAGACATCACAATAGGAAATTTGGAAGAAAACAAGAAAAATTTATGTCATGATCCAATTTCTACCAATCATTTGCCGAGGAACAGATGTCTTACTAGTGAGGAGATATATATTTCTCACATGAATCAAGAAATGTGAAAATTTCACAAAAAACTTACTCCTTATGAAACTGGTAAAGCTTTGATAAATCTTCCAATATTTTGTCTTGCTTGTCTGCTGCAGGTTTCTTGTTTGAGATTTTCCCTTCCTTTATATTTTTCCTGTCTGAAACTTTCCCTTTCTCTAGAGACTGACTGTAGGTGTCTATAAGATCCTTTAGATCACAAATATAGTCTGTTTCTGATTCCAATAAATCAGCCAAAACTTTCCTGGATGTAGCAATGATATTTATTAAAACTTTACATACTGTGGATTTATTAATATTTGTTGGATACCAATTTTTCGTGGATTTCGTTGTTACATGGAAACCACGAATTTAAATATTCAACGAATTGCAAATTTTCTAAAGGAATGTATACAGACTTTGCCAAAGCCACATAATTAAATATCCACAAATATGCAAGTTTTCCTCAAACCACGAAAATTGGTATCCATGAAAATTAAATGAATCCACAGTATCTGTAACTTAATTTTACTGTCTTATAAATAGCAAAATGGTTGTTTCTAAATTTGACCTGGCTTATTCTGTTTTTGTTGGGAGAGGCTGTGATTTGTGCAATCACACACTTATACTAAAAGCAAAGAGGCATGATACATATATTTTTCTAATAATTTGAATTTGTCAGTTTATAAAAAGAAGACAAAATATCTCTGGTTATGAATATCTCGGACAGATCCTAAAACATATTAGAATATCTATAAATAAAAATTCCTGTAAAGAATTGAGTGTACAAAGTTTCTAGTTTAAAATGTCTAACCTTGTACAAGACAGATTTGAAAACACAATCACAGTATCCCTCCCCTCTCCCTCCTATCTCCTAATTACTTATACTAACAGGCAATGCAAGGAAAGTAATGTAAGTTTAAATTTCGAATAGAATGACTGAGAAACAGATCTTTATTCCAATAGGCTTAAAACAAAATATAATGACTCTGTTTTAATGTGGCAACATATACCATACTTAATCAAACACTTTGGAGCAAAGGATAATCTTACAAGGTTTTCATTTATTTTTTTACTATTTACAGAATCTTTTTCTTGTTCACATTGACCTCTTAAATTTTTTACATACTTTGTTTTAGTTTGTATTTCTTCCTTAGATACAGGATTTCTCCCTTGACCTTGATTCCATGCAGGTATGTTCCCAACATTGTCAACATCTGTGTCAACTAACAAGTCTGGAGGAGCATAACATACCTAAAGAGTACAAATGATTCAGTAAAATTCAATCAGATTGAACTTTTTTTTTGGATAAGACTCTAAATGAACACCCCTAACTCCTACATTTTGCATTAATTGGAAAACCTTTGAACATTTTTAACATGACAAAAGTTGTAAATCCAAATTACCATTTCAAAAAATTTCATCATATCTAAGTTATCAATGGGGATCAAACATTTAGTGTATGGTTATGAAGAATGTCTACAAAATTGAACAGTTGCATAAGTGACATTTCAAATAAGAAAAACAGCCTAAAACTTAAAGCTGGTAACTGCTCAAATTTAATAACAAGATTTGTTTTACTTATTTTTTCATAACTTTGGTGTTCAAAATTTAACACTATTTATCAAAGTGATAAGTGTAATCCTTCTTGTCCAAAAAACCTTAAACAATCATTTTATATAAAATCTTGGTAGACATGATTTAGATTGACCAATCACTGCAAGGAAATAAAGTTGAAATTTCTTAAAACATTGTAAATTTTGCAAAATTTGTAAATAATCTCCTCCTTTTAAAAATAGCAAAAGTATTCTTTAGTGGGAAAAGCACATATATATGTAATCATAATGCAAAGAATATGTGCTATTTATTTGGGAAACAACTAATGCACAATTTTAATTCTTTTAAAGAAAAGATACAATCTTTAGACAATAGATTATACAGGAAGTTCATTTGTATGGAAATTATTATAGATTATTGCAAATTCAAACTTCTGCCTATAAACTGTCACATGACTGTTTGTAATTTGAGAGGAATGATACATGCATGTAGTGTTTATTAATAAAATATATATATTACAGTTCTTTAAAATATAAACCTTTGTTTGTTCTTGCATAGATTTGACCAGCCAATGAGATTCTTTAGATCTGTCTAACACCTCAATTATCTCCCCTTTCTGCAGGTCAATATCATTAAATGCATCATGGTAGTCAGATGCAACTTTATATCTTCTCGAAAAACATTCCTGAAATTAGTAAATATAATAAAAATATTTCACAAAACTGGTTAATAATCAGTGGTGAATCCAGAACTTTTCAAAAGGTGGGACCCGCTCCAGCCTCAGTGATTCCCTATATAATCATACCTGCCAACTTTCACAATTTAGGCGTGTACTACACGATTTTGACCCTTTGTCACGATTGCACGATCGTGTTCCTGAAAAACCCTCTAAAACACGATTTGGTGAAAATCTACTCGAAAAATATAGTTGTTCCCGATTTTGAACTGTGTCCAATGGAGGAAAATCGTGTTCAACCAATCAAATTGTGTGTTTCTCATGATCAAATTAATCAGCCAATCAAAAATGTTTTCTCTCAAGATTGTTTTAACATGCTAGATATTGAACTTGTGTTGTATTCCACTGTCTGTTGATGAAAAAAACGTGAACATGGCAAATGATTTTTCAACTGCAAGGAGGTTCTTACACATAATAAGAATAAAAGCATGGCTGATTGACACACTTCAATGATGCAGTACTACCATGAATATAATCATGATAATAAATAGTAGTTTATTCACTAATTTATTGACATCACATATACACTTGCTGTAACATAATTTCATTTATCTATCAATGATTTAAAGTATAATGTACTATTCATTATTTTTCACATGGACCCCCCCCCCCCCCCCACCACATCAACATGAGGAATCCCTTAAATGAGGGACTACCCTTAGTCAAGGGGTCACTCTTGTAAAAAATAAAATAGAAAAATGAAGATTTATTTACTTTAAAATGGGAAATTCCTACATTATATTTGGAACAGCTTTTATAAATAAAGAGTCCTATTATTTTGAATAATAAAGAAGATATAAGGCCAAGAACATATCAAAATTCTTGGACATGTGTTGACCATATAATACCAGATAGATCATAAGATGTATAGTTCTTTGGGAAAAGTTTCTCCAAATAATATGCATATGAATGTGTGCTCATTTGTACTTAAAAAGTGGTTTTAAATGTCCTAACATTGAGGGGGGATCCCTATGTGTTGTTCCCAACCTGATAAAGGTCCTTCTTTGTGTATAATTTTAAATTGGAAAAGTCAACAACTATTTAATATCCTTACACATGAAAATAATTCCTAGTCTTACAGATACATGTTCATATTTTCTACTGATATAATAACTAGAATCATGCAAATAAACTTAAACTAGAGGCTCTAAAGAGCCTGTGTTGCTCACCTTGGTTTTTGTGAATATTAAACAAAGGACGTAGATGGATTCATGACAAAATTGTGTTTTGGTGATGGTGATGTGTTTGTTCATCTTACTTTACTGAACATTCTAACTGCTTACAATTATCTCTATCTATAATTAACTTGGCCTAGTAGTTTCAGAGAAGATTTTTGTAAATGATTACTAAGATTAACGAAAAAATGGTTAAAACTTGACTATAAAGGGCAATAACTCTTAAAGGGGTCAACTAACAATTTCGGTCATGTTGACTTATTTATAGATCTTACTTTGCCAACATTTATTGTATTTTAAAGTTTATCTCTATCTATAATAATATTCAAGATAATAACCGAAAACAGCAAAATTTCCTTAAAATTACCATTTCAGGGGCAGCAACCCAACAACAGGTTGTCTGATTCATCTGAAAATTTCAGGGCAGATATATTTTTACTTAATAAACAATTTTACTTCATGTCACATTTGCTTTAAATGCTTAGGTTTTTGAGTTATAAGCCAAAAACTGAATTTTACCCCTATGTTCTACTTTTAGCCATGGGGGCCATCATGGTAAGTTGACCGGGTCACTCCACATATTTTTAAAACTAAATACCCAAATGATGATTGTGGCCAAGTTTGGTTTAATTTGGCCACGTATTATCAGAGGAGAAGATTTTTGTAAAAGATAACTAAGATTTACAAAAAATTGTTAAAAATTGACTTTAAAGGGAAATAACTCTTAAAGGGGTCAACTGACCATTTCCGTCATGTTAACTTATTTGTAAATCTTACTTTGCTGAACATTATTGCTGTTTACAGTTTATCTCTATCTATAATAATATTCAAGATAATAACCAAAAACGGGAAAATTTCCTTAAAATTACCAATTTAGGGGCAGCAACCCCACAACAGGTTGTCCGATTCACCTGAAAAATTCAGGGCAGATAGATTTTGACCTGATGAACATGTTTACCCCATGTCAGATTTGCTCTAAATGCTTTGGTTTTTGAGTTATAAGCCAAAAACTGCATTTTACCCCTATGTTCTATTTTTAGCTGTGGCAGCCATCTTGGTTGGTTGGCGGGGTCACGCCACACAATTTCTAAACAAGATACCCCAATGATGATTATGGCCAAGTTTGGATTAATTTGGCCCAGCAGTTTCAGAGGAGAAGATTTTTGTAAAAGATAACTAAGATCTACAAAAAATGGTTAAAAATTGACTATAAAGGGCAATAACTCCTAAAGGGGTCATTTGACCATTTACGTCATGTTAACTTATTTGTAAATCTTACTTTGCTGAACATTATTGCTGTTTACAGTTTATCTCTATCTATAATAATATTCAAGATAATAACCAAAAACAGCAAAATTTCCTTAAAATTACCAATTTAGGGGCAGCAACCCAACAACTGGTTGTCTGATTCATCTGAAAATTTCAGGGCAGATAGATCTTGACCTGATGAACATTTATACCCCTTGTCAGATTTCCTCTAAATGCTTTGGTTTTTGAGTTATAAGCCAAAAACTGCATTTTACCCCTATGTTATATTTTTAGCCGTGGCGGCCATCTTGGTTGGTTGGCGGGGTCACACCACACAATTTCTAAACTAGATACCCCAATGATGATTATGGCCAAGTTTGGATTAATTTGGCCCAGCAGTTTCAGAGGAGAAGATTTTTGTAAAAGTTAACGACGACGGACGCAGGACGACGGACGACGACGGACGACGACGGACGCCGGACGCCAAGTGATGAGAAAAGCTCACTTGGCCCTTCGGGCCAGGTGAGCTAAAAAGGGATGTAAGCTCATCTTACAAATCATGCAAATATGACACTCTTTCTAGATTACAAAACAGCACGGGCAAAATAGTCGTTGCAAAGAATTTTAAACTTTTAAATTGTTGTCGCGCGCTAAAACCCCCATGGGCATTTGCAAAAGTTGGCAGGTATGTATAATCAACAAATCTTTTCCCACAAAAGGGGGGCCTACTGGATCCACCAATGATAGTGATGAGGGATATTCCCTTACAATGGATAAGGGATGATAAGAAATTACTTCTTAAATCCTCTCAAAACTAAAATACTTAGACTTTTAGTAAATTGGATATATCAAATAGACATGACACATACTGCAAAATTTGGGGTACTTTGCTAATTTGCATAGCTGCCATTTTGCCTTATCATGACGGCAGCTATTACAATAGGATCATATATGAACCTTAAATAAAAATGAAAATAAGCCAATTCCTATCTTGAATCAACAATTTGTCCGCATATAGGTGAAAAACATGATGATTTCAACTTTCCAATTTCATAAAAAGTCAAATTTTTTGCATTTTCAATAAGAAATACACAACATTTTTGTTAATATCTGCCAACGGAAGTTTTCAAATACACATTAGTTTTAGATCCATGACATAAAAGGATTTATCCGCAAATTTCAAATCATTTATATTGTCAATCTGAAACAAAGGGAAGTAGTTTAATCAAGAAGGGCCAAGTCACATGGTGCAAAATATATGAATAAATTATTAAGTACCCCTAATTTTGCCATATGAACCAGAAATTATCTATGACAAAAATTAAAACTTCTCTAACTTTTGAACAATATCTTTTTTAAACAGTATTCTTTAAAAATATGAACCCAAAAGAACTCATATGGTAGAAAGCCATTATTTTTAATATAGTACCAGAAAAGAGCATATTCAGAAATGTCAAACTGTAATACAGAAGCATGTCACCTAATGTAATTATAGTATTTATACAAACGTACATCTGATTCAGACATATCAAGCTGTATAACAGGAGCAGTAGGTTTGTCCAATCTGTCATGACTGGATACTGTGTTCCACTCAGCTTTGTCACGACCTGGTACAAGGTTCCACTTAGCTTTGTCTTGATCTGGTACCAGGTTATACTCAGCTTTGTCACAACCTGGTACCAGGTTCCACTGAGCCTGACCTTCATCATTGTTAATATCTGTAGCTGTCTGTATGTTATCTCCTTCAATTTATGAAGAATAGAATAAATAATTTAAGCAACAATTGTAAGTAATCTTTGCCATCATATTTAAAGCAGAATGCATTCTAAAGGGAAATAACACTTTTAAAGTCAACAAAACATATATAATCATGATAAAACATGTACTGCATATTTGAATTATTCATAAGAAACCGATTTTGTTGATTTTATGGGTATATGTAAAACCACAGTAAAATTCTTTTTCATAAATGCAGTCTCTGGCAAATGTGTCAAATGGCTTTGGGACGACTATGCATTAACAAGGGCGAAGTCAGTAGTTACTGTCCCCTTTCCTATTTGAACCCTAAACAGCAAAACATTGGAATTAAAAGGTACATTTACAATTTCTTTATCTGTCTTAATACTTACCTTAAACTTCATCGTATTAATAAGTTACATTTTATTGAAGTTACAGTGAGGTTAATCATTTGATAACTTGCCTTATTTCGGACTACATTCAACGTTCCAATTCAAGTAGTTATGCACATGATGCATATCTCTGACTATTTCATAAACTGGCAAATGAGTTAACTTGTACATGTTGTATGAAGGATCTTCAGGGTGAGATGTAATAACAATATAAATGGTATTTTTATGGTCATCGGGTACCATAATATCTTCCTTGAGATAAGATATTATCGTTTAATTACTTGACATCCCTTGTTACTATGATAATTATGCTCAATATGACACAGTCCAATAAAGGTGGACTCATCCAGGATTGATACACCCTCATTACTAGGCAATATAGGATAATGGTATTGTCCAATAGTGGTATATTCCAATCATCCAGGGGTATATAAACAGCCGTCAGCAGTCAGTCAGGGTCGGTATTACGATCAGATCACACAGTGATAAGATAAATACCTACTTATAGTTCCAAACATTGAACTTTCTGCTCAAGTCTTTCCAATAACTGAAACTTAGCAGAAGTATTACCTTAAGCTATAAGTGAGCTGCATCGAGAGAAACGGAAGAGCTAGAGAGCTAAGAGAGCTTCGTTGTTTAAGATATAGCGGAAAGAGCACCAATATATCGAGCCACTTGACCTATCTATTTTATATAGAAGTATTGTGAGCCAGTTGAGCTACAGCGCTAGTGAGTCTGTTGAGCTAAGAGCTACAGAGCTAGTGAGAAAGTAAATCTTGCTATATAATTGAGTCAGTATATACTTTGAGTCAGTTGCTATATAATTGAGACATAAAGAGTCAGTAAGTCAGTTAGGCTGAAAAGTAATTGAGCTGGAGGAGCTTTAAAGAGCAGAGAGAGTTAGACAGGAATTATAAACAAAAAGAATATATATATATATACACAAGTCTCAGATCTCCACTTGGGTACTGACCCCAGACACGTTACACAAAACCAGGAAATTAAATATCCACTCCACAAGACTACAATTTTCCCTCAAACCTTTGAAGGTGAATATTAAGCTTTTCAATGATCAAAATAGCGTTTGTCAAATTGCTATATAACCAGTGTAATTTTTCTGATAAAACGGTTGGTTAAAATTTTTTGAAATTTTTATATTCCTGTCAAAGGGTCAAAGTAAATACTTTGTCAAAATTTTAAGAAAATTATACGAGCCAAATCAATTTTAGTTAAAGTGTTAGGTACCACCTTAAGTTTACAGTAAAAGTTATAAACAGCATCATAGGCTCTACATACCCTGATCTGTGACACAGACAGTAAACTGTACTTGGTTAACACCAACAGAATTAGATGCTCTACATACCCTGATCTAAGACACAGACAGTAAACTGTACTTGGTTAACACCAACAGAATTAGATGCTCTACATACCCTGATCTGTGACACAGACAGTAAACTGTACTTGGTTAACACCAACAGAATTAGAGGCTCTACATACCCTGATCTGTGACACAGACAGTAAACTGTACTTGGTTAACACCAACAGAATTAGAGGCTCTACATACCCTGATCTGTGACACAGACAGTAAACTGTACTTGGTTAACACCAACAGAATCATAGGCTCTACATACCCTGATCTGTGACACAGACAGTAAACTGTACTTGGTTAACACCAACAGAATTGGAGGCTCTACATACCCTGATCTGTGACACAGACAGTAAACTGTACTTGGTTAACACCAACAGAATTAGAGGCTCTACATACCCTCATCTGTGACACAGACAGTAAACTGTACTTGGTTAACACCAACAGAATTAGAGGCTCTACATACCCTGATCTGTGACACAGACAGTTAACTGTACTTGGTTAACACCAACAGAATTAGAGGCTCTACATACCCTGATCTGTGACACAGACAGTAAACTGTACTTGGTTAACACCAACAGAATTAGAGGCTCTACATACCCTGATCTGTGACACAGACAGTAAACTGTACTTGGTTAACACCAACAGAATTAGAGGCTCTACATACCCTGATCTGTGACACAGACAGTTAACTGTACTTGGTTAACACCAACAGAATTAGAGGCTCTACATACCCTGATCTGTGACACAGACAGTAAACTGTACTTGGTTAACACCAACAGAATTAGAGGCTCTACATACCCTGATCTGTGACACAGACAGTAAACTGTACTTGGTTAACACCAACAGAATTAGAGGCTCTACATACTCTGATCTGTGACACAAACAGTAAACTGTACTTGGTTAACACCAACAGAATTAGAGGCTCTACATACCCTGATCTGTGACACAGACAGTAAACTGTACTTGGTTAACACCAACAGAATTAGAGGCTCTACATACCCTGATCTGTGACACAGACAGTAAACTGTACTTGGTTAACACCAACAGAATTAGAGGCTCTACATACTCTGATCTGTGACACAAACAGTAAACTGTACTTGGTTAACACCAACAGAATTAGAGGCTCTACATACCCTGATCTGTGACACAAACAGTAAACTGTACTTGGTTAACACCAACAGAATTAGAGGCTCTACATACCCTGATCTGAGACACAGACAGTAAACTGTACTTGGTTAACACCAACAGAGTTAGAGGCTCTACATACCCTGATCTGTGACACAGACAGTAAACTGTACTTGATTAACACCAACAGAATTAGAGGCTCTACATACCCTGATCTGTGACACAGACAGTAAACTGTACTTGGTTAACACCAACAGAATTGGAGGCTCTACATACCCTGATCTGTGACACAGACAGTAAACTGTACTCGGTTAACACCAACAGAATTAGAGGCTCTACATACCCTCATCTGTGACACAGACAGTAAACTGTACTTGGTTAACACCAACAGAATTAGAGGCTCTACATACCCTGATCTGTGACACAGACAGTAAACTGTACTTGGTTAACACCAACAGAATTGGAGGCTCTACATACCCTCATCTGTGACACAGACAGTAAACTGTACTTGGTTAACACAAACAGAATCATAGGCTCTACATACCCTGATCTGTGACACAGACAGTAAACTGTACTTGGTTAACACCAACAGAATTAGAGGCTCTACATACCCTGATCTGTGACACAGACAGTAAACTGTACTTGGTTAACACCAACAGAATTGGAGGCTCTACATACCCTGATCTGTGACACAGACAGTAAACTGTACTTGGTTAACACCAACAGAATTAGAGGCTCTACATACCCTGATCTGTGACACAGACAGTAAACTGTACTTGGTTAACACCAACAGAATTAGATGCTCTACATACCCTGATCTGTGACACAGACAGTAAACTGTACTTGGTTAACACCAACAGAATTAGAGGCTCTACATACCCTGATCTGTGACACAGACAGTAAACTGTACTTGGTTAACACCAACATAATTTGAGGCTCTACATACCCTGATCTGTGACACAGACAGTAAACTGTACTTGGTTAACACCAACAGAATTAGAGGCTCTACATACTCTGATCTGTGACACAGACAGTAAACTGTACTTGATTAACACCAACAGAATTTGAGGCTCTACATACCCTGATCTGTGACACAGACAGTAAACTGTACTTGGTTAACACCAACAGAATTAGAGGCTCTACATACCCTGATCTGTGACACAGACAGTAAACTGTACTTGGTTAACACCAACAGAATTGGAGGCTCTACATACCCTGATCTGTGACACAGACAGTAAACTGTACTTGGTTAACACCAACAGAATTGGAGGCTCTACATACCCTGATCTGTGACACAGACAGTAAACTGTACTTGGTTAACACCAACAGAATTAGAGGCTCTACATACCCTGATCTGTGACACAGACAGTAAACTGTACTTGGTTAACACCAACAGAATTGGAGGCTCTACATACCCTGATCTGTGACACAGACAGTAAACTGTACTTGGTTAACACCAACAGAATTGGAGGCTCTACATACCCTGATCTGTGACACAGACAGTAAACTGTACTTGGTTAACACCAACAGAATTAGAGGTTCTACATACTCTGATCTGTGACACAGACAGTTAACTGTTCTTGGTTAACACCAACAGAATTAGAGGTTCTACATACTCTGATCTGTGACACAGACAGTAAACTGTACTTGGTTAACACCAACAGAATTAGAGGCTCTACATACCCTGATCTGTGACACAGACAGTAAACTGTACTTGGTTAACACCAACAGAATTAGAGGCTCTACATACCCTGATCTGTGACACAGACAGTAAACTGTACTTGGTTAACACCAACAGAATTAGAGGCTCTACATACCCTGATCTGTGACACAGACAGTAAACTGTACTTGGTTAACACCAACAGAATTAGAGGCTCTACATACCCTGATCTGTGACACAGACAGTAAACTGTACTTGGTTAACACCAACAGAATTAGAGGCTCTACATACCCTGATCTGAGACACAGACAGTAAACTGTACTTGGTTAACACAAACAGAATCATAGGCTCTACATACCCTGATCTGTGACACAGACAGTAAACTGTACTTGGTTAACACCAACAGAATTAGAGGCTCTACATACCCTGATCTGTGACACAGACAGTAAACTGTACTTGGTTAACACCAACAGAATTGGAGGCTCTACATACCCTGATCTGTGACACAGACAGTAAACTGTACTCGGTTAACACCAACAGAATTAGAGGCTCTACATACCCTGATATGTGACACAGACAGTAAACTGTACTTGGTTAACACCAACAGAATTAGAGGCTCTACATACCCTGATCTGTGACACAGACAGTAAACTGTACTTGGTTAACACCAACAGAATTGGAGGCTCTACATACCCTGATCTGTGACACAGACAGTAAACTGTACTTGGTTAACACCAACAGAATTAGAGGTTCTACATACTCTGATCTGTGACACAGACAGTAAACTGTACTTGGTTAACACCAACAGAATTGGAGGCTCTACATACCCTGATCTGTGACACAGACAGTAAACTGTACTTGATTAACACCAACAGAATCATAGGCTCTACATACCCTGATCTGTGACACAGACAGTAAACTGTACTTGATTAACACCAACAGAATTTGAGGCTCTACATACCCTGATCTGTGACACAGACAGTAAACTGTACTTGGTTAACACCAACAGAATTGGAGGCTCTACATACCCTGATCTGTGACAGAGACAGTAAACTGTACTTGATTAACACCAACAGAATTAGAGGCTCTACATACCCTGATCTGTGACACAGACAGTAAACTGTACTTGGTTAACACCAACAGAATTAGAGGTTCTACATACTCTGATCTGTGACACAGACAGTAAACTGTACTTGGTTAACACCAACAGAATTAGAGGCTCTACATACCCTGATCTGTGACACAGACAGTAAACTGTACTTGGTTAACACCAACAGAATTGGAGGCTCTACATACCCTGATCTGTGACACAGACAGTAAACTGTACTTGGTTAACACCAACAGAATTAGAGGCTCTACATACCCTGATCTGTGACACAGACAGTAAACTGTACTTGGTTAACACCAACAGAATTAGAGGCTCTACATACCCTGATCTGTGACACAGACAGTAAACTGTACTTGGTTAACACCAACAGAATTAGATGCTCTACATACCCTGATCTGTGACACAGACAGTAAACTGTACTTGGTTAACACCAACAGAATTAGAGGCTCTACATACCCTGATCTGTGACACAGACAGTAAACTGTACTTGGTTAACACCAACAGAATTAGAGGCTCTACATACCCTGATCTGTGACACAGACAGTAAACTGTACTTGGTTAACACCAACAGAATTAGAGGCTCTACATACCCTGATCTGTGACACAGACAGTAAACTGTACTTGGTTAACACCAACAGAATTAGAGGCTCTACATACTCTGATCTGTAACACAGACAGTAAACTGTACTTGGTTAACACCAACAGAATTAGAGGCTCTACATACCCTGATCTGTGACACAGACAGTAAACTGTACTTGGTTAACACCAACAGAATTGGAGGCTCTACATACCCTGATCTGTGACACAGACAGTAAACTGTACTTGATTAACACCAACAGAATTAGAGGCTCTACATACCCTGATCTGTGACACAGACAGTAAACTGTACTTGGTTAACACCAACAGAATTGGAGGCTCTACATACCCTGATCTGTGACACAGACAGTAAACTGTACTTGGTTAACACCAACAGAATTGGAGGCTCTACATACCCTCATCTGTGACACAGACAGTAAACTGTACTTGGTTAACACCAACAGAATTAGAGGCTCTACATACCCTGATCTGTGACACAGACAGTAAACTGTACTTGGTTAACACCAACAGAATTGGAGGCTCTACATACCTGCATCTGTGACACAGACAGTAAACTGTACTTGGTTAACACCAACAGAATTAGAGGCTCTACATACCCTGATCTGTGACACAGACAGTAAACTGTACTTGGTTAACACCAACAGAATTGGAGGCTCTACATACCCTGATCTGTGACACAGACAGTAAACTGTACTCGGTTAACACCAACAGAATTAGAGGCTCTACATACCCTGATCTGTGACACAGACAGTAAACTGTACTTGGTTAACACCAACAGAATCATAGGCTCTACATACCCTGATCTGTGACACAGACAGTAAACTGTACTTGGTTAACACCAACAGAATCATAGGCTCTACATACCCTGATCTGTGACACAGACAGTAAACTGTACTTGATTAACACCAACAGAATTAGAGGCTCTACATACCCTGATCTGTGACACAGACAGTAAACTGTACTTGGTTAACACAACAGAATTGGAGGCTCTACATACCCTGATCTGTGACACAGACAGTAAACTGTACTTGGTTAACACCAACAGAATCATAGGCTCTACATACCCTGATCTGTGACACAGACAGTAAACTGTACTTGATTAACACCAACAGAATTAGAGGCTCTACATACCCTGATCTGTGACACAGACAGTAAACTGTACTTGGTTAACACCAACAGAATTAGAGGCTCTACATACCCTGATCTGTGACACTGACAGTAAACTGTACTTGATTAACACCAACAGAATTAGAGGCTCTACATACTCTGATCTGTGACACAGACAGTAAACTGTACTTGGTTAACACCAACAGCATTGGAGGCTCTACATACCCTGATCTGTGACACAGACAGTAAACTGTACTTGGTTAACACCAACAGAATTAGAGGCTCTACATACCCTGATCTGTGACACTGACAGTAAACTGTACTTGATTAACACCAACAGAATTAGAGGCTCTACATACCCTGATCTGTGACACAGACAGTAAACTGTACTTGGTTAACACCAACAGAATTAGAGGCTCTACATACCCTGATCTGTGACACTGACAGTAAACTGTACTTGGTTAACACCAACAGAATCATAGGCTCTACATACCCTGATCTGTGACACAGACAGTAAACTGTACTTGGTTAACACCAACAGAATTAGAGGCTCTACATACCCTGATCTGTGACACAGACAGTAAACTGTACTTGGTTAACACCAACAGAATTAGAGGCTCTACATACCCTGATCTGTGACACAGACAGTAAACTGTACTTGGTTAACACCAACAGAATTGGAGGCTCTACACATGTAAATTCCAGCATCTTCTGGTTCAGTTTGTTGTATGATCAGTTGACACTTCGTAGAATCTTGTAATATCTCCACTCTCTCCTCTGGGTAGAACAGTTCTCCATTCTTAAACCATACAATCTGTGGACTAGGATCACCTACAATAATAAGAAGATGTAGTTATGATTGCCAATGAGACAAGTGTGACAGATCAGGTAAAAGGAGATGTCATCCCAAATTTAGGAAAAGATAAAATATTCTTTCCCAAGTCTTTAAAGTCAATCTTTAATTCAATAGTCCTAATAGGTAAAACTGTTGATTCATGATTATATGTTGGATACCTATTTAGTAATTCACTATTAGGTCGGTAATCTTACCATTTCCATAACATTAAGTCAGCTATATAACAATTACTTCACATGTTTTTTCTACCAGCAAGAACTCAGTGGCTTATTGTAAACAATTGCTATCAAATATTAAGTCCCCATTTCATCTGGACTTGAATGCATCTTTATGCAGCACAACAAAACAGTCCCTCATCATGGGTCTAGCTGTCTATACTATCTATGTATTATCAAGCTCTAAGTCACCATAAGTATAGATTGATTGATTGATTGGTATTTTACCAGCACTATTGCCTATTTTGAGCCAGTTAATTTTTAAAAGTGGAGAGAGCAGGACTGCCCAGAAAGAACTTAGCTTTCAAAGGAAAACTGATCAAGATATATAGTCCAGGCACAGATCCAAAGGGCATTCAATGCATTTGAATGGGGACATGTAATTGGAACCCCCTCCTTTGTCTTGGGTTAGGAACCCCACCTTTTTAAAATGGCTGGATAAGCCCCTGTAGTCAATAATTATTGGAGTAGAATACAATTTGAGAATAGTTTCAATAAACACATGCCAAACATCTGACAACATGGCATCAACAAAACGTCCAACTTCTCAATGTACAAAAATACCAATAAAATATAAACAATGGAATCAACTCAAAAAGGGTGTAAAAACTGGAGATACGTTTGATATTTGACAGGTACTAATGTATAAAATATCAAATCTTATCACCTATAATTATCTCCCTTTTTTTAACTTTTGGCGGAAAGACAAAATGCACAGATAAAAAACACACAATCTTAATCTTGGTTAGATCTAATCAAAATGTCCATAAACTTGTGGATTGATTATCTTCTTTGATCATCTCCTACTTGTAACATTAAACTATACTATATCTATGCCAGTCTGATCTATTTAAATCTAAGCATTACATAATTATAGTATCAAGCTACTCAATGGTAAAGACCAAACAAAATACATCCTAAAACTTTATTTTTTTTTAATTATCATCATTGGATTATTAAGAGTTACACTTGTTATTCTTTTTCAGAAGAAGTTTCATCTTATTCAAATTTTGGATTGACAGGCTTGGATTTTTTTTTTAAATGTTTACCTTTTCTTTTAGCTTGGGTCTGTTAGAGAGACATTTTTACCTCAATAGTCCTAAATTACATTAATTAGTTAATGATTGATTGATTGGTTGGTGATTAACACCATTTTCAACACTATTTTGTTATTAAGTGGCAATCAAGTTTTATTACTTGAGGAAGCCAGAGGGCAAGAGAGCAATCTAATTTAAAACCAATCTCTCATCGCTCCCGTTTTCTGATATGTTGCGTGGAAAATCTAATGAAACCCACTTTGAGGTCACAAAAATTGTGAGTGAACTAGAAGTAATGAATTTATAATGATATGCAAATGAGTTGACGACCTATTAATAAGCCAATCAAAAAAGTTTATGAATTATTTTGACTGATGATTTTGTCGTATATAAAATGAGTTACATCCCTTTACCTTACGATAAACTTTCAAGATTGTGAAAGAATCAATTTCATTGGTCGAAAAAGACACACCTACGCGGGTTTCGTTAGATCTCCAACACGACATATCAGAAAACGGGAGAGATGAGAGATTAGATTGGCAAGAGAGAACCATTGTCCTTCAGTGGGAAAACTGACAATCTTAGTCAATCAAAATTAGAGTTGAATGCACCTCCCCTGTCATCTTCCCGTGCCGTATAACCTCAATGTTCACAGGCTAGTGATACAGAAGTATGACTACTGCTATAACCACACTACCACTTAGGCCCCAAATTCCTCAATGGAAAATTGATAATATATAGGGTTGTGAAAAATAGGTGACAATAAACTCTACACTTTTTATTTTTGCCATATTCTGAATTATTTGTTCGTACTTCTAAAAGTTATACATATAAAAAAGAAGATGTGGTATGATTGCCAATGAGACAACTATTCACAAAAGACCAAAATGACACAGACATTAACAATAGGTAACCGTACGGCCTTCAACAATGAGCAAAGCCCATACCATACCTCATAGTCAGCTATAAAAGGCCCCGATAAGACAATGTAAAACAATTAAAACGAGAAAACTAACGGCCTTATTTATGTAATAAAATGAACAAAAAACAAATATGTAACACATAAACAAAAGACAACCACTGAATTACAGACTCCTGACTTGGGACAGGCACATACATAAATAATGTGGCGGGGTTAAACATGTTAGCGGGATCCCAACCCTCCCCCTAACCTGGGACAGTGGTATAACAGTATACAACAAAAGAACATGCATATTTTAGAGTCTTTGACTGCGTGGAAATAGATCCAATTGTATATCATCATTATCATTCTGAATGGAAGTAAAAGCTATCCATAAGTTTTTACAGATAAAACCAATTTTGATTGAAAAATAATTGCAGAAACATGCAAATCTATTGAACAAAATCAAACTATTTACTAAAATACTGCATGAAATAAAGGTTATTTATTTTCAAAGTACTGTAAATTCAGAAATTTGTGCATTCAATTATTTTTATGATAATTGTTGAGCAGTAGAGAAAAATGCAAAATTCATTCTTTCCGTTTCAGAAAAGTAATTGGTCATGTTGGTGTAAATTTTTAATTGACAGAGGTGTCAAAATCATATATACAATGTATATCCCTGTTTTCAAAATAATAAAAAAACATATAAACATTTCAGAAATTTCAGTAAATAACCTCTTGCCTGCTGTATGCCACAATTACACTTACCTGTTATTTGACATTCAACATGGATTATTTCCCCTTCTACCACTTCCACATTGCTTGGAGATTTTAGGAATTCTGGGACACCAGTTTGCTCTCCTCTGCAATATTAGTGATTGTCGAAGTTATTTTCATTTGATTACGTGTAAACAACTAAAGCATATAGATATAGGAAGATGTGGTATGAGTGCCAATGGCACAACTCTTCATCAAAATAACAATTCATAAAAGTAAACCATTATAGGCCTTCAACACGAAGCCTTGGCTCACACTGAACATCAAGCTATAACAAATGTATAAAGGCCCGAAAAATTACTAGTGTATGTGCTCTTATCAGTAATGCTCCACACGTTTTATTCTTTATTTCGTGACAATATAACTATGTTTTCTTTATTTTGTCTTTTCATGGTGTTCGAAGAATTGTGTACATGTTAAAACTTAAGCAAGTGGACAGCTCTTAATTTATTTCACAAATACAAAACAAACTTTCAAAAAATTCCCACAGGAATAACTTTAAAACAATACAACAATATTGATGTAAATGGCACATCTTTTAACATAGTTGAATAAAAAAATAATGCATTTAAAAAAAATTCAATATATAACACCCTACATTCATGTAAGGTAAATGTGTAACTTTTCTAGATTACACTAATGATGATGATTTTGAAAAATTCACTACAGATGAATGTTTTTGAAATTTTACCAAAAAGATGTTTATATCGTCTTTTTAATGACATGAACTGGAAGGGTTGTACCTTATGAAGAGTTAAGTATTAACTGTAAACTTTGTAATTTCCCTGACCATACGCATACGGTCGGACCATAAGTGTATGGTTGGACCATATGAGTATATATCCATACGGTCATGACCATATTTGTATGGTCCAAATACTCATATGGTCGGGCACATAATCACTATACAAATTGCTCAAAGACTACAAAAGGTGAATCAGTTAAATTATTTGTTGATGATTCACTGTAATAATATGAGTATCTTTGGTGATTCAGTATAATTTTCTAACTGTCTTGGCATTTGTATTTATAAAATTTTACATTTTCTCATTTTGACACATTCAATAAGAACCATTAAAAAAATCTAGAGATCCAGAAATAGTTTTTACTTTTCTGAAACATAATATGCATTTTATAAACATTAGATTATGCCTGAAAACTTTACCAGGTGCACAGGTTTGCATGTACCCAAATAGTACATACTTTTTGTGGTGTTACGTGCTAAACCATTCTTGTTATGATGGTATGATACTAAACCCCTAACGGGAAGGATTGTGCCTGATGTTCATATGATGAAATCAGAATCTTTCAGTCACTTTAATTGAATTCTGGAGCTGGCATGTCAGTTAACTGCTAGTAGTCTGTTGTTATTTATGTATTATTGTCATTTTGTTTAAATTTTCTTTGGTTACATCTTTTGACATCAGACTCGGACTTCTCTTGAAATAATGTGCGTATTGTTAAGCGTTTATTTTTCTACATTGGTTAGAGGTATAGGGGGAGGGTTGAGATCTCACAAACATGTTTAACCCCGCCGCATTTTTGCGCCTGTCCCAAGTCAGGAGCCTCTGGCCTTTGTTAGTCTTGTATTATTTTAATTTTAGTTTCTTGTGTACAATTTGGAAATTAGTATGGCGTTCATTATCACTGAACTAGTATATATTTGTTTAGGGGCCAGCTGAAGGACGCCTCTGGGTGCGGGAATTCGCTACATTGAAGACCTGTTGGTGACCTTGATCTGTTGTTTTTTTATTTGGTAGGATTGTTGTCTCTTTGACACAATTCCCCATTTCCATTCTCAATTTTATTGTCAATATTTCCTCTGATAAACATTAAGCTTTCTTGTTTATTTGTTTGTCATCTCTTATTTCTAACTCTGATCATGTTGATAGTTTCTTTATAGTTTAGAGAAATGCACTCACTGTCTGTCATGTGTTCAGAGATTTCTTGGAAATTTGGGAATGATAGGGAGTGGGGAGAGAAACGGACTTTGGTATATCAAAACCAAAGAATTATCATGATTATAACCGTATTGTAAATAATATTAGGGCAGAGTCGATTCCAGCCATATTTAAGAGGACCGGGGTTCCAAAATATTCAGTATGATAAAAGGTTCAAAATGGCATTATACAATACAGATTTAAAGTATGTCCGTCCGTCTGTTCGTTCGGCCGTTCGTTTGTCCTCTGACCAACTTTTGTAAAAAAAAAATGAAAAAAAATGACAAAGTTCAACAACTATCTCCAAAAAGAGTAATTAATAATAAAAATCAAAACCCTGACCAAAAACACACTTTTGATATAAACAGCCAGCAAAGTGGAAACTTCATAGCCTTCAAACTGTAGAAGCAGTTATCCGCAAACGCTAGGCACCTCTTATGCAAGTAAATACTCCAAAAAATTACTGACAACGTTCAACTATCTCACAAAAGAGTAAATATCAATAAAAATCAAAACTCTGACTACATGCACACTTAAAATAAATACACACAGCTACATGTAGTAGCAAAGTGAAAACTTTCTAGCAATAAATGAAGGAAGAGTTATGAATAGTTATCCGGAAATCCTATGCCCCTTTTATGCAAGTAAATACTTCAAAAATGCCAAAGTTAAACTATTTCCCAAAAGAGCAAATATCAATAAAATTCAAAACCCTGACTACATGAGCACCTTCAGTTTTTGTAGAAATAACCAGAAAAGTAAAAACTTCCAGGCATTCAAACGGTAGGAAGAGTTATCTGGGTATCTTTTACTTATTTATAATTGGACGGACAGATGGACGGACGAACGGACGGACGGGGCTAAAGCAATGCATCCAACTTTTAGTTGAAGGGGACATAAACACTTTTGTTAAGAGTGAACAAAACGAGCAAACATGCTACACCTATGAACAAGTTATCAGTATGACGGAGTTTCTAATTGACAGCTTATGTGTTGGATTTGGAGGTCACTGGAGACTTTTCCAATAAATTGTCGGCATTCCTATAGGAAAAAACTGTGCGCTTTTATTTGCATATGAGTCGGAGTTCCTCCAGACACTTGCTTTGTCAAAAACAAAAAGAACAAAGAAACCAGATCACTTAATTTTACATTAGAATATGTTGATGGTGTTCTTTTCATTATCAATGTAATCTTTTCTGATTGGGTCCCATAATACGTATACCCTGCATTTGACATCTCAGTAGGTCCAAGGACACATGCAGTTATCGTCCTTTGGTTTTCGTTGTGTACGAATATAGCCCCTAGTGTAAACAGTGTATAACTTGCATGTTTTATTTGGTACACTTTCCCAATTTATTTCTTGATATTAAATATTAAGTAGGGGGATGTAATTACATGTAAAAAATTTGGATGCTGAATCTTTATGTTAAGTAGTGAAATGGTCCAGTTCTAAAAGGTCAAATTTTATCACGTCTGAAGTTGTCAAACTGAATTTTACACCCCCTTAACACAGAATTGTCAATATTTTGAGTTAGAGCTGGTAGAAGTTTATATAATTTTGATATTATTTGTCACACTGGTAGTACACTACACTGTAAAAATCTTTTTGAGAAAGAGCAGGTGCGATTTTTTTAATTTGAATTTATTGTCTAAAAGAAATGCACTACGAAATAACTGTGTTCTCGGGCCAGTACCAGAATTTATGACAATTGTCTCAATTTTAATTTAGAAATTATCAATTTCCCACACTTTGGAGCAATATACCAGCTTATACAATTCACAAATCATTCGGTAATCAATAGCTTACAGTTGCTACATATGTACCCAGACCTTATAAAACGCCATCAGTGTTTGGGAACCATGATGGTTATGACAAAAAAAGTATCTACAGCATTGTATATCTAAGGTTAGACCATTTAAACAATCAAACAGACTAATCGGATTCAAGTTTTCGTAGCATGCAAACGAGTTATTCAGAATATTTGCAAAATTATTTACCTTTCATCATTGTTAAATTCGTCTTCTCTTACTGGTGAATTCTTGGCATTGTTAACATAAACCCTTGTCTTTAAGATGTCATTCCCAGATGAATTAACGGCACATATTTCGTATAAGCCAGCGTCTTCCTTCATTCCATACGGGATCTGAAGTGTCCACGTGTTTTGATCATTTTCGAGTGTTATTCCATCACAAATATCCAATGTTTCTCCATCTTTGAAAATAACAACTTCTGGCTCCGGAAAACCTAGATGAAAAAAACCTCTAAATTGAATGTACTGTATGCAAACATTATACTTGAGCAACACGACGGGTGCCACATGGGGATCGGGATCTGTTTACCGTTTCCGGAACACCAGAGATCACCCCTAGTTTTTGGTGGAGTTCGTGCTGCTTAGTCTTTAGTTTTTCTATATGTTATGACTTGTGTACTGTAACAGCTATTTGTCTGTTAGTCTCTTTCATTTATAGCCATCGATCTATGAGTTTGAATGTCCCTCTGGTATCTTTCGCCCCTCTTTTATGTTAACCATTTAGAATTCAAAATTGTGAAAACATCAGTTAAAAACAATAAGTAATACACAATTATAATGATATGATTGCATTTGCTATCTCCTAAAGTAGTATCTTGTGTGGTTATAGACATTCTAAATTGTCGGTGTTATAAGCATTTGGTCGAATCTATGTCTTTATTAATTTGTAAATAAATAAGGTCAAATCTCAACGTCCGAAAATTGAAGACAGCCGAAGAGAGTCCGGCAAGTTTATAAAAACGACAAAAATCCATAAAACACACAATGAAAAACTAAAAACTGAGGGAAACAAACTCAACCTACAACCGAATATAAGAGCAGGTGTCTCTGAAGAATAAGCGGATCCTGCTTCTCATGTTGCACACATTGTTTTTCTCGTGGTAAATATAAGTTCGGTATTAAAACCTATTTTTAGATGTCAATTGTATGTTGTAACACCTACTTTAAAGTGGCAAACTCATCTTTACTGTCAACAGAAGTTTGCTTGATGTAACGAATATCACTCTTATTCCCATTTCCTATAGTTACAAAGCATTTGTCCAAATGTTTTTTGCCATCCTTGGGCCTGTAAGATTTTTGATAATGCGTTTAGAAATGCACCATTATATATGTTGATATATCCAAAGTTCTCACATAAATCTTTCAAACTGTGAACACAAATTGAGATCGGGTTTTTAAAGGACATACATGTAGTATGACATAAATTAAAGGAATACAAAGTTTTTTAGTATTCAATGATAATTTTACAGTAAAATGCCTTGAGTGTGTACGTTAAGGTAATATCTTTGGTTAGCTTGCTTACTAGCTGTACCGTGAAATCATTACTAGGTAATTAAGGTATAATACCCGCCTGTTGGAGTAGTGTAGTCCCACAGAAAGATAGGTTGGTTATCTGTCGGGCTAGTCTTCTATCAAAGGAGGGTAGTATATCTAACTTAATAATGACTTCAAGGTTCAGCTAGTAAGCAAGCCAACCAAAGATATTATCTTTACATACACACTTATAGCATTTTGCTGTAAATCTATAAATTTACCTGTAATGGTCCATTGAAGAATAATCTCCTCACTATCGACTGCAGTGATGCTACTTGGTCCTTTTACAATTCGTGGTATTTGTTCCATACCAGTTTCTATAGGTTGATCAAAACTACAAGGCTTGCTAAAACTTTGAAGGACATCTATATTTTGAAGGTTAATGCGTTCTACAACTCCATCAGTATCTGTTACAGTCAAATCAATCAAAGATGGCCTCTTTGGTTTCTTGATTTGTCGTTCTTCCACTGACTCTGGGCTTAGACAGTCGATTGATTCTGCAACTTGGGAAATAGTTCCCTCTTCGCTTATTGGTGACAGTAAAATACGCGCATCCTTCCCAGGAACAACCGCCAGTATGTTTACGAAGTCAGTGAAATCCATATTTTCCAATTCTGGTGGGGATGCATTCTGTTGTGTATTTGTTTCGGCTGCAATACGACCCATTAAGGACGCCAATGATTGGTTATCACCAATGAATAAAGTATTCGGCAGTGCGGGTCTTGTATCAGATAAACTTTCTAGACCAATACTTTCGTCATATATTTCGTCAGAAGAAATTGAATGCAGCTGTTGTAATGTTTTAGTGCCATGTCTTTTCTCAAACTCTTTATCGTCGCATGTGATACCTTGTTTTTCGTTAACACTAGTGTCATTCATAATAACTTTATCCTTAGATATCTGGTTGTCATTCGTGCTATTTTTGTTGGTTTCTTCAGCTTTTATCTTACTGTTCATTAATGTATCTGATACGAAGATTTTGTCATCATTATCGTCTGAGAGTTCAGGAGACGTATTTTCCTCGACAATAGTTAGTTGTTGCTTTCTTAATGCGTCATTAATGACATATGAGCTAAGGTCCAGTTGTTTCAGAATGTCACATCTTTCTTCTTCAATTTCTTCTACTGAAACATCAGATTCGTCGTCTATGTATTCGTCGGAGGAATAAGGCGTATCTCTAAGATCAACTGTTAACAGGTCTGATTCCTCATTCTCATTTGGCTTTCCTTGTTTCTTATCATTTTCTTTTTCCCCAAGTGATCTAAATTTTTCTTTATAATCCTGAAGGATTTTGTTACTTTGTTCAACTTGCCTTTGGTCATCATCTAGAGCAGAACGATTTGCTGGTATATCTTTACTTTTATCTAATAGTTGACCATTCTTTTTAAGTGTGTCACTGCCCTGGTATTGATTGTTATGAATATCGTTATCACTCAATATATCATCCATTTTATCTTCACTATCAACCGATGCAATGATATCAATGTCCGTCAATATTTTCATTTTGTTGTCTTGGTTAGAGAGAGATTTGTCGATATCAACATCAACCGATAGCTCACCCACACGGTCTTTGTTAGGAGATTCATTAACATCAATATCCGCAACAAGGCAATCAATTTCATCCTTTATGTTGTATGTGTCTGTTTCTATATCCGACAATATCGCACTTGATTTGTCATTCTTATGAGATTCGTCGATATCAATATCAGACACCAACTCACCAATTACATCTTTGGTCGGATATTTATCGATATCAATTTCCGTCGAAATACCAAATCTTTCATCCTTGTTAGACGAATCGTCGATATCAAAATTTAACTCCAGTTCACCAATCTCATGTTTGGTTGGAGATTTGTCTGCATCACAATCTGACAATATACCTATTCTTTTATCATTGATAGGAGAGTCTTTGATATCAATATCGGACACCAACTCACCAATTACATCTTTGGTAGGATATTTATTGTTATCAAAATCCGTTGAAGTTCCCATGCCTTTATCATTGTTAGGCGATTCTTCAAAATTGATATCAGATTCAAGTTCACTTATCACATCTTTGGTTGGAGATTTATCGTTTTCCAAATTCGACAAATTACCAATTGTTTTATCCTTGTTAGGAGATTCATTGATATCAATATCAGACACCAGTTCACCAATAACATCTCTGGTAGGAGATTTGTCGATATCAATTTCCGTCGAAATACCAACTGTTGTATTCTTCTTTGGAGATTCACCAATATTGCTATCAGAAATCAGCTCAACAATCTCATCTTTGGTAGGAAATTCATCGTCACCATAATCGGACAATTTACAAAATCTTTTATCCTTGATATCAATATCAGACTCCAGTTCACCAATCACATCTTTGGTAGGAGTTTTGTCGATATCTATTTTCGTCGAAATACATATTCCTTTATCCTTGTTTGGAGATTCATTAATATCAATATCAGAAATCAGCTCACCAATGTCATCTTTGGTAGGAGATTTATCGTTATAAAAATCCGTCGAAACGCCAATGCCTTTATCCTTATTAGAAGATTCTACGATATCCAAATCAGACATCATTTCAGAGTTTATTCCCTCGTCATTCGATTCTTTGTCTAGGGTTTTGTGCGATTGACGGGAATCTTCATTCTTAATTTCATTTTCTGGAATTAAGCTCGATTCTTTTCCATTTTGAATATCTTCGATATGGTTGATAGTTTTAAGGTCGCCAATGTTGTTAGGTTTCTCTCCAAATTTGCATAAGAAAAAATTCTCATCATCTATATCTTGATACGAGAGAGCGTCCAAGTTTGTCTCGGAAAGGCTATAATCGTCACCACTTTCATACATGGACCAGCTTTCTGCCGACTGCAAAGAAAGTGTGTTACTCCTCGTTTCATCTAACATAGGTTTCTTTAAATGTAAATTTGGACGAATCTCTGCTAAGATCTGTTGCTCTTCTTCGTCTGAATGAAACAAATGCTCTCCGTCATTGCTTCCATTGTCATTGACCAAATCAACAATATCGTCTCCTGTGTTTTCGTCTGATTTAACGAACGTTATGTCCTTCGGTTTTTCGAAAGTCTCTTCCACTAAAGTTGTTTTTTCGATGTCACTACTATCTGTCACTGGTAAGAGGTCAAGTTTTTCATACCCTACAGCATTGATTTTATCATAACAACTCAAGTTTTGGGCAGTCTGGTTATCTAATCTGTCCTTAGCAGTTATATCAGCTTTTCCAGCAGATTCACACATTTCATCTTTTCCAGCAGAATCACACATGTCATCTTTTCCAGCATCACAAATATCATCTTTTCCAGCAGATTCACACATTTCATCTTTTCCAGCAGAATCGCACATTAATTTTTCATCTTTTCCAGCAGATTCACACATTTCATCTTTTCCAGCAGATTCACACATATCATCTTTTCCAGTAGATTCACACATTTCATCCTTTCCAGCAGATTCACTAATTTCATCTTTTCTAGCAGAATCACACATTTCATCTTTCCCCATGCTGTCACGAATACCATTCCTGGCTAATTTACTGTCATCCGATATGTCTACATGCTGGTACGAAAGTGCATCAAAATTTGATTCGGAGAGAGTGCAGTCATGACCGCTGTCATATACTGACCAACTTTCAGCCGAAAAGGCGTTACTTGTGGAATCTTCAAACAATTGTTTTTTCAGGTGTAAGTTTGGACGAATTTCTGCCAAGATTCTGTGTTCTTCTTCGTCCGAATGGAAATTATCCTCTCCCTCATCCTCGCTGTTAATGTTTTCTGCATCGAATTGAGTGTTCTGTTCTTCAAATGCATTTGGCTTCTGTTTTAACTGATGATTTGTAATACCATCTTTTAACCTGTCGCTAATATGGCTGGTTTTGGGACTTTGTACAAAGTTTTCAACCTCATTTTCATTCTCACATATTTGGACAGTTTTGCAGTCAGTGCCTGCTTTATCATCAACACCTGGATATCTACCTTTGTTAATGTAGTTTGAAGGTTGGTCGACATCCGATATGATACTATTTTGATCTTCCTTTTTCGAAGTACTTGAAGAAGTTTTGTTGTCGAAAGGGTCACCATTTCTATCAGATGGAGATACTTTATCATTGGGAATATTTTTCGTTGATTCAAGCTCTTGGTCATTTACTTCACGTCTTATAAATGTATCATCTAAAGGGTCATCACAAGAGGGACACTTTTTTGCACGTTTTTTATTATGTTGGTCTGAATATTTTCGAGATGACCTTCGTCTGTCTCGCATATGATCTAAATCTTCATCTGATGATGGAGGAGAATAATCATCGTCTGCGATTCCGCTGTCTCCTGTTAACCTCCTCGCGCGATTGCATTCGTCGTCTGCTTTAAGAAAACTTGCAAGCTCCTCCACAGTATCTTCTAGTCCGGCCTGAACATCTTCATCGTCACTCACTTCATCGATAGATATTGTTATTTTACTTCCCTTGTTTTCATTTTGCTGTTTTATGGAACTGCTCGACGAAAAATGGCCGCTATCTGTTTCAGCTAAATCTACGTCTTGTGCTTTTCCATTGCCAGCGATAACATTTCCGTCTAAATTATCGGTTTCAAGCATGGTGTGATTATTAGTGAAACTATCATCTGACATATCAATCTCATTTGGATCAGAAACAGGAAAGGAAATATTTCTCTTTACATCTTCAACCGTAGCAATACCAGTAGAAATAACCTTCATAGATATCTGGCGTATACCGTTTGCCGATAATGACCGATCGATATGGTCCATACTCAGAAAGTCATCCAAGCCTTCTGTCTTGTCTATATTAGCCAGAACCAATGGTCGTTTGTTGCTATCTTTTCTGGATCCAGATTGATCGAAGGTCATTCTGTGGACTGTCAGGGTGTCGTCAGTCTTGTCAGTATCGGTACCTACAAATAAGTGAAAGTGTTAATTGGCGAATTGGTTATCTTCAAGGGTAATTGTGCCTTCCCTTTTTCATTTTAGATTCTTGTGTATAAGTACATGTATATAAATTGTCGATAGTTTAGGAACGACATCAAAAGTTCAATGAATGAAGGATAAAAAAACTTAATTCATATAGATTTTTCACTCACTCCCTACCCTCTCTTAACTTAATTTAGGAAAACAATGATTGACCAATAAGGATATAAGTAAAATCGATGTCAATTTATACAAAACTTGCAGCAATTTGACCCCCATCCCCAAACTAATTTGAATAAAGTTTTTTTTTATCCTTCATTGATTTTTTTATGTCGTTCTTTAAGTACAAGTACAAGTGAGCAGTACATGATATCAAAGTAAAAATGTCAAAGATACCAGGCTACAATTACATATGTGGTACCACTTTTACTGCAACATATACTAATTTCAAAACAAAATATCTCTTAAATGATGCTCAAGGCCAAACTATTTGAAACTCCAAAGAGTACTGATGAAACCAAAACGTTTAGCCAAGGACGGACATTAGAGCTTTGCAATCTTACAGCAAAATTCAATAAAATAATATCCGTATTCCATTTTGCCTGGGAGTAAAAACAATCCCATAGGGGTTCGTATGTATTCAAACTTTATGAATTGGCCGATATTTCAAAAAGGTGTGAAAAGTTTTGTAGTACTAGGATTTGACTGAGTGTGTGTTGAATCGACAACCAACGAACATCAGGTTCCTGATTTAGGACAGGTGCAACCAAATGTAGCAGGTTTAAACATTTAAATAGGCGGCAACCGCCGCAGAACCTAAAATCATAGTGTAACACCAAGACATATAAATACACACTATAAATATCGATTGAAATGGCTTATTTCAATCAAAAAACATATTAACACAAGAGTGCACACACTGAAATGTCTCGCCTTCTTAACTAATCCTTGATACTATCTTGATAGACCTAAATATAAAGCTTTTTTACAACTGTCACATAAACTCAACATTAACCAAGAAAATGAAACATTGATCAATGAACCATGAAAATGAGGTCAAGGTCAGATGAACCATGCCAGGCAGACATGTACAGCTAACAATTCTTCAATACAACAAATATAGTTGACTTATTGCTTATAAATAAAGAAAAACAGACCAAAACACAAACACTTGAAACTTAGCAATATACCTTGAAAATGAGGTCAAGGTCAAATAAAACCTGCAATACCGACATATAGATCATAAAATATTTCCATACACAAAATATAATTGACCTAATGCATAAAGTATTAGAAAAATAGACCAAAACTAAAAAACTTAACTTTGATCACTGAACCATGAAAATGAGGCCAAGGTCAGATGACACCTGTCAGCTAAATATGTACACCTTACAATCATTCCATACACCAATTATAGTAGACCTATTGCATATAGTATAAGAAAAACAGACCAAAACACAAAAACTTAACTATAACCACTGAACCATGAAAATGAGGTCAAGGTCAAATGACACCTGTCAGCTAGACATGTACACCTTACAATCATTCCATACACCAATTATAGTAGACCTATTGCATATAGTATAAGAAAAACAGATCAAAACACAAAAACTTTTAAAACTATAACCACTGAACCGTGAAAATGAGGTCAAGGTCAGATGACACCTGCCAGTTGGACATGTACACCTTACAGTCCTTCCATACACATAATATACTAGACCTATTGCTTATAGTATCTGTGATATGGACTTGACCACCAAAACTTAACCTTGTTCACTGGTCCATGAAATGAGGTCGAGGTCAAGTGAAAACTGTCTGACAGGCATGAGGACCTTGCAAGGTACGCACATACCAAATATAGTTATCCAATTACTTATAATAAGAGAGAATTTAACATTACAAAAAATCTTAACTTTTTTTCAAGTAGTCACTGAACCATGAAAATGGGGTCAAGGACATTGGACATGTGACTGACGGAAAGTTCGTAACATGAGGCATCTATATGCAAAGTTTGAAGCATCAAGGTCTTCTACCTTCTAAAATATAAAGCTATTAAGAAGTGAGCTAACACCGCCGCCGGATCACTATCCCTATGTCGAGCTTTCTGCAACAAAAATTGCAGGCTCGACAAAAAAAAGTGAACATACACTGAACTAATAAATTTGATATAGAACGCAATGTAAATACAAAATTAATAAAACAAGGGGGTTTGTTTGTTTTGTGTACTAATGTTTGTTTGTTTGTCTTTTTCTTTTTTGAGGTAAAACTACAATATTTGAAGATAATCATGTTTGTTTGTTTTTATCATAATGATATGGGAAATTAATAAAATGGTAGTTTCAGATTATTTTACGTAACCATTTTCCTTTAAGGGAATGAACTCGTATCAATAATGTTATTTCCTTTGAAACATTTTTTTTAAAGATTTTCGTTAAAAATATTAGAACCCAGGATCACCTTTTTTTGGTAGATACATGTATATGAACTGATTCACCACCATGTAATCTTCAAGAGCGAACTAGACACAACATGTATTGTGGGGATGCACTGAAATTGATATTCTAAAGTTATGTAAAACGGTAAAAATATTGTATAGATAAAGAACAAGATATATCTTGTAGGTCAGTTATCAGGAAAAGTTCGTTAAATGATTATAAGTCGATAAAGAATTTCTTAAAAAAGATTGTATGAGTCACATAAAGTATCATCTTTGAAATCATCTAATTGATGTTGTTAACCCCGATATATAAGTGTAGATTTTAACTTGATATATTACTGTGCTGGTTACTTTTAGCTAGCATTAACGTTTTATTTTTCTTGGTATATTACTATGCATTTAAGCTAGCACTTACGTTTTGTTTTCTTGATATATTACTATAATGCAGTTTAATTTTAGCTAGCATTAACGTTTTATTTTCATGATATATTACTATGCAGTTTAGCTAGCACTTACGTTTTATTTTCTTGATATATTACTTAGCTAACATTATTTTTAGATGAAGAATCGAATCAAATTTAAACGCATGATGTGACCAATCTCAAATAGAAATAGATAGATTGATTGATTGGTTGATTGCTGTTTAATGCCACTTTCAGTGATATTGTGCTATTTCTTAATGGCCAGTGTTTAATGCTGGAGAAAGCACGCTATGAGTGGCCATTCATGTCAATTGCGTGATTATATACGCGTTTGTGATTTTTATACGCGTATATTGTGGTTTTTAACGCGTATATTGTGGTTTTATACGCGTATATTGTTAAAACTAACACGTTTGTACTTCAATCCAATTTATTTATCATAAACGCGTTAATAAACGCGTTAATTCCATACATATACGCGTTAATATACGCGTTTATATACGCGTTTATTGCATAAATATACGCGTTCCTATACGCGTTTATTGAATAAATATACGCGTTACTATACGCGTATGAAATCATTATAATACGCGTAAATAAACTTTCGTTTGTCTTTTCGTTTAACCAATGAAAACTGCGTTCTTAAACTAGTTTGTATATCACAATTGTAATGAAGTGCGGTTCCTTCGACCAACAAACGTAATTAATCTCAAGACTTTACAGCGTTTTATTTAAATTTCATTTATATGAAACTTTGTTGCCTATAATTAAAATAATAACTAACAGTTTCGGGAATATTTGCTTATACTATTAAAGCATGGATACTTTTCAAAAGTCTCCCAACTATTTTCTTGATTTAGCAAGGTATTCTTTGATCGTTTTGGTACGTTTATAAATACGCTATGATAGGCATCTGGGTGAGGATTTCACTACATTGTTTGTCTTTTTGCAGATTGCTCAATTTTTTCTTATAACCTTACTAAGGTTTTTGTACCATTGGATTATATTAAGTTACGAGAGTGAGTGGGACATTCTTTGTCCTATCGGCCTTTAATAAGGTTGGTTTTTTTTCTGTTTGAAACTTTTCTAATAACATTCTCTGTTTTATTTTAACAGTTTCATCTTTCAATATAAACTTATCTTTGTAAGTTAGTTAAATGTCTATCTAACTCCTTGATGTCCCTATTATTTCTAATATGACTTATAGATTCACTTGCAAACTGTAATACTTGTGAATGTGTGTTTTCGGATTTGCACTAGTGATTGGTAAATATTGATACGTTTCAGTTTTTTTAATATGTGATTTAACATCAAGGATTGCATTCTTATTGCATATGATGTAACGTCTATGTACACAAACATGAACATTGATAACATAGAAGAAACAGTTATCAATGCAATAGAATCAATTGACACACAAGCATATACTTTAAATATTTCAAACAAAAAAGATTTAACGGCATCTGTTAAATTTATACTAAGAAACAAAGAATTTGAATGTAATGGACAATCATACAAACAAATTATAGTGGTACATTTTCTCCGACATGCACAGATGGTGTCTTCAACCTCTGCCAACATTTGATAAAAAATATATTCAACCTATGCCTACAAACAAAAAAACAATAGGTGTTGTTATAACAATTATTAATAAATAAAGGGTAAATTACAGTCAGTATATTTGAGCATTTAATATAACTCTTTAAAAATTCAGAAACAAAAATGAAGTATTTGTAAAATTGTGTTGTAGTAAAAATTGAATTATTAAAAAAAACATCTTAAAAGAGAAAGTTGTAAAAAAGAAGCCTTGATACTAACAAAGTTGTGTTTCAGATGAATATTAAATTATTATAAAAAAAAGTAGACTTTTCTAAAATAAACTCTTAAATATAACAATACTTGAGAGAAAAGAAAAGCTATTTCATTTGTGCAAATTTATATAATATATTTTTTTCTCTCATTAGTTTGTCATTGTTTGTTGTGTTTAATATGAAGCATTATGTCAACAAGCAACAACATATACAAATTTATCATACTTCTACAGAAACTTTTTTTAAAATCAAATTCATTTTGAAATAAGAAATTTAAAATAAATATAAAAAAAGATTGGCTTTTAGGGCTATGGCTAAAACTAATAAGGAATTAGGGACAATAAAGGGGGAAAACTAAATTATTTTTTTTATTGGGAGGGGGGAGTCAATTATCAACAACATAGTGTAAATGCACAAAAGCAAAAAAGGGTTTAATAGGGGATCAATTCTCAACAGCATGGTGTATTGCATAATAGCAAAAACATGAATATAAATTCAAATCATACAATTATAAGTTCTTTGACTTCTGTTATGCTGTATTAGAAACAAATTCTGTTTCAAATATTTGATTACAATCCAGATTTAATATTTTATGCTTAAATTGTCTGTAACTTGGAACTATTAATAAATATTTTAGATAAGTTCCAATGGAGAAAAAACATCAAATTAAACTGTCAATACAGAGATGACGGTTGTATGGTCTTCACGGGTACATTTAAACAGATTAAAAATTTCTTTTACATAGCGGAAACAATATTGACGTCAAGTTGGTTACTTATTTCTTATTCTCTACTCGTTATCTATTCGTTACTTATTCCCTATCCCCTATTCGTTACCTATTCGTTACTTATCTCTATTCCCTATTCGTTACCTATTTGTTACTTATTCCCTATTCTCTATTCGTTACCTATTCGTTACTTATTCCATATTCGTTACCTATTCGTGATTTATTTCCTATTCCCTATTCGTTACCTATTCGTTACTTATTCCATATTCGTTACCTATTCGTTATTTATTTCCTATTCCCTATTCGTTCTTTATTCGTTACTTATTCCCTATTCCTTATTCGTTACTTATTCGATTTCTAATATCCTTCCGCTTTTTAATTGTTTATACATCTATATCTGGTAATAGTTCTAAATTTGTTGAGGTAAAATGATCTTTTTATGACCTATTTATATGTGTTTGTGCTCAACCGATCCTTTTACCTTATGTTCGATACTCATTTGTTCCTTATTTGATTTTTATACGTTCTACCTCTTAACTGCTTTATATCCGTATGTTTGAAGATGGGTCTTGGTTCGAAGGGATGAAATCGCCGTGTTAGCGCTTCTATAAAAAAGAAGATGTGGTATGATTGCCAATGAGACAACTCCCCACAATAGACCAAAAATGACACAGAAATTATCAGCTATTGGTCACTGTACGGCCTTCTAAAAATGAGCAACACACATTTCCGCATAGTCACCTATAAAAGGCTCAGACATTACAATGTAAAACAATTGAAACAACAAAACTAACGGCCTTATTTTATATACAAAAAAAATTCAAACGAAAAACAAATATGTAACACATAAACAAACGATAACTACTTAATTTCAGGTTATTGACTAGGGACTGGCACATACTAACATAATATGGTAGGGTTAAACGTGTTATCAGAGTAACATCGTTTCCGAGCACATGCTATTACCTTGTTTAATTCGTTCCATCACTCGCTTATAATGCTCCATATTATACATGTATTATACGTTGCACCTTTTAAAACATGATTTTCAATTGTTTTCTTGTCTCTTGTGGTAGATTTTGGTTCTTAGAGTTGATATAACTCTATAGGCGCGTATGTACGCGTTCGGACAATACCCTGTTACCTATTTGTTACTTATTCGCTTATAGAACGTTTGTTGTACGTTGCACCTTTTAAAAAGGGATTTTCATTGTTTTCATATCTCTGGTGGTAGTAATGTGTTCTAAGAAATTAAATGACCATATATGCGCGCATGTACCCGTTCCAGTGCTCGGTTTATACCCTGTTACTTATTTGTAACTTATTCGCCTATAATACGTTTATATACTTTGCACCTTTAGAAAAGGATTTTCGATTGTGTCCATGTCTCTGGTGGTAACAATGTGTTCTTAGAGATGAAATGACTCCATTAGTGCGCAGGATACTGTAGAAATAAAACAGAGAATGTTATTAGAAACGTTAAAAATACCACAAGCAGAAAAACAACCTTATTGAAGGCCGATAGGACAAAGAATGTTCCACTCACTCTCATTACTACATATGATCCAATGGTAAAAAACCTTAGTTAGGTTATAAGAAAACATTGGAGCAACCTGCAAAAAGACAAACAATGTAGTCAAATCACCCAGGTGCTTATCATAGCGTATAAAGTAAAACGTACCAAAACGATAAAAAAAAATACCTTTCAAAATCAAGGACATAGTTGGAAGACTTTTGAAAATGGACCCATGCTTTAATTGTATAAGCAAAAAATCCCGAAACTCTGTTAGCTACTATTTTTAATTGTAGGCAACAAACTTTCATATAAATGAAATGTTAAAAAAGCAGGTGTAAAATCTTGAGATTTATAACGTATATATAGAAAAAAAGATGTAAATTGGTCAAAGGAACCGCATTTCATTACAATTCTGATCAATTGTGATATACAAACTAGTTTAAGAACGCTGTTTTCATTGGTTAAAACAAAAAGACAAACGAGTGTTTATTAACGCGTATATAATGATTTCATACGCGTATATCAACGCGTATATTAACGCGTATATTTATGCAGTTAACGCGTATATTAACACGTATATTAACGCGTATATGATGAATTAATTGGATTAAAGTATAAACGTGTTTATTTTAACAATATACGCCTATAAAACCTCAATATACGCGTTGAAAACCACAATATACGCGTTGAAAACCACAATATACGCGTTGAAAACCACAATATACGCGTATATGTAGGTAATATACGCGTTATATACACGTATAAACTCATATACGCGTATATATACACGTATAAAATCATATACGCGTATATAATCACGCAAATGACATGAACGGCCACTCATAGGCCAGCGTGCCTGGTGAGAACAACCGACATTCGATAGGAAACCGGCATAGCAATCCTAGTCAATAAGATTGAACTGAGCTAAAGAAGATATAAATATACTGTCTTAAATCTATGAGAATAAGGTATGATCAATTGAAACAGGAAATAAGATATATATATATATATATATATACATGTAGTTATTGGAATATTATGTTTTTCTAAACTATCAATACTATGGACAACAAATAGCTATTGAACAGAAAATTTATAACACAAATCAGTTATGAATTAATCAATTTCCATTTGTTTAAAAAATGTAGTTTTTATTGCGTTTTAGATTGAATATGACGTAGTTCGACGAGATGGGTGGTACATTTACGCTTTCATACCCAACATCTTAATAAGTTGATTGAATATCTTTATTGTTGATATTATAAAAAGACTGGGTTGCATTTACTACAAATATAACATTAATTTAAAGGGAAAATTGAAGAACACAAATCATAAGTTATAATGAGAGCGACAACTCAAGGGCATAAGGTCGAATTTCAACAAACTATACATAACACAATACAGAAAAAAAGATTGCGCGAAATAAACCCCATTGTCGTACACCTTCCCGGTGTAGTGTTAGTCACTGACAATTTGAATTAGTGTATTTTGTGCTGAATTCATATTTATTCGTAAAAGTGGGAAAGTGAAAATCAATTGATTTTTAAACCATTTTCCTTTAGAATAATTTGAACAGAGTTATTTCGAGTGTATTACATGAATGTATTCATTTTGAATTGGTTTTCTTATAGCACGTGTCTTTGTCCACTTTTTTTTTATAATTTTATTTTTATTTTTTGTAAAAAGACAAAGAAAAGAGACATCATCAAAACACTGTAAAGAAAGAAAACAAACTCAGTTGTTCCGAAAAGGTAATTTGTCAGAGTTTAAAGTTGCAGTTTGTGATTAGCACCGTTTCTATTATGTATATTACTTTCAAAACTACTTTTTCATTGACATACATGAATAAAATTTACCTTTGACCTTTAGAAGGGCAGTTGTCGAAGCCCATCCTTCTGAGTTCACTGCCAAACATTGGTAGCTACCGACGTCAGCATATGTCACGTTCTCTATTTCCATGGTAACATAACCGTCGACAGAAAACTCAAACTTATATCGATCACTTTTTGTTATGTTCATGTCATCTTTCAGCCACGTGATTCGAGGTGTTGGGTAACCTATGACCCTACATTCAAACCGTTTGCTGCTCCCAAAGGAGGCAAGGGTATCTTCAGGCATGGTTCCTTTTCTAAAAATAGAATGCATAGTTAATTCATAACTTGGTAATTTTGATATGTTAATGATATTAAATTAACCGTTTACATGTAAGTGTAGAACTATTTGTTTTTGTATCAGGTATAAATGTCAAAATAGAGTTTCAATATATTGGTTGGTTTCTGCTTGCTTTATGTACAGTGTCACATAATATTGCATATATGTTCAGGACGATTAACAATACACAAATTAGGACGGTCATGTAATAAAGGTTCGATCTAATTTTCAGTATGACGTGTTTCCTCGCTTCACACAAGATTTGCATCGGTGACGGTCCGGAGGCGGATTTAGGGTGGGGCCCCTTTTGAGAAAAAAAAAGTGGTTGCTTATATAGGGAATCACTGAAGCGTGACGAAATCGGGCCCCTTCTTAGGCAGCCAGTGGGCTCTCACTTATGAAAATTTCTGAATCCGCCACCGGGTTGACTCTTTTACACCCCAATAACATTGCAAAAAGAATTCTTAAACGGTTATTGAAAATGACGACAGATTATATGTTTTGATAGATGATCAATATATGTGATGTTGACCACTGGGTGTCATTCACATGTGTGCATTTGCACAAAAAAAAACCATTGTCGGTGCCTTTTATAACTTGCTATGAGATAGGATTTTCTACAGCCTCATTGTTGAAAGCCACACAATGACCTTTAGTTACCAGCTTCATCTAGTATCTGCTTGATGGTTGTTTTGTTGACAAGCAAAACATATCATCTTTTTTTAATACAAAAAAAATTGTCTTGACTCGTATCTAACATAAATCTACGTATTCTACCACAATACACTGTTGATTAGTATATGTGTACAAATAAGTTTCAGTGGGGAAACTTGAAGGAAAAAATAGTGAAGATACGAAAGAGTACACTATAATAATAACCCAAAACTATAAATCAATTAAAAGCAGACAAGTTAACACCATGACCAAAAACAGAAAACAACGAAATGACAAACAATTGTCTACAAAGCACTGCACACAATTTTGCCTCTCTGTATTAATTCCGAATAGCTTTGGCGGGAACTCACGTGCGATAAATTAACCAAGGTATGATTTATTGAGAATTATCCAACTTGTCAGATTCCATTTAAGTTCGTAGAGAATTAGAGATAGAGGTGTGAATAATTCATTTTCTAAGTTGTTGATTAAATACCACGTACACCAGCAGCCATCAATCAACGTATCAATCTTAGTCGTTAGTATTTTGATATTATTAGCATAATATAGGTGATCACTTTCAAGTGAAACCTATTGAACAAATCATATAGGAATCTCAATAGGCTGAGTTCGAAACACTTTTCTTGATTGATGATAAAGGTGGTTTTTAACGACCTTGACTAAAGCTACCCACCCACGAGGGTATTGCCAGGTCAGATTAAAAATTAAAAATCAATTTGAATTCGGTGAGTATTTGAAAAAAGGTCAATCAATGTATGGACATAAGCTATAATGCATTTCTTGCATACTTTAGTGAGAATGTTTTTCTAGAAAAATGCAAAATGAATCAATTTAAATGCTGTTTTGAGTACTAGACAAGTACAGGCTCATTACCGACCTGATTCGAAGAATATAATTTGTGGAAATCAAAAGGGTGTAACTAGGTACAGTCGTGAATAGTTCAAACAAGACATGAAATTGAGAATGAAAATGGGAAATATGTCGAAGAGACACCAACCTGATCAAAGACAAGAAAATAGCCGAAAGGATACAAATTGATCTTCAAAACACCTGCTTAAATATCACGATTGAATTTAAGTTGAAAGTGAATTATGAAAGTTTTACCATAGTTTCAAATAAAATAATTATTATTAAATGAGGTCAAGGTCAGATAAACCCAAACATATTAGGTCCCAATATAGTCCCTAGTGTTGACAGTGAGTTACTTGCCATAGATTTTTATATCCCTTCCAAATTTATTTCTCCATGTTTGATGCCCCAAATTGCAAGTAGGGGGTGAAATTACACTTAAAAAATTTGGGTCCAGAATTTTAAAGGAAAGTAGTGATTTGGTCCAGCTGAAAAGGGTTAAAGATTAGCACTTCGGAAGCTGTCAAAAGATTTCAAGACGCCCTAAACATAAAATTGTCCATATTTTGAGTTAGAGCCGATGAAGTTTTCTATAATTTTGATATAATTTGTCCCAAAAATAGTACAACACACTGTAAAAATTTCATTGATAAAGAGCAGGTGGGATTTTTTAAATTTTCATTTATGTTCTAAAAGAAATGCACTGCGAAATAATTGTGGTCTCGGACCAGATACGGCACATTACAATCTTAGCATTATACATCATTAACCTATTGTTTATTTTGTATCCGAGAATCAGACAAAAATTGAACATTGACCAATGAACCATGACAATGAAATCAAGGTCATATAAACCATGATGACAGAAGACATGTTCACTATGTCATTATGCATAATTCCATAAACTAAATATCCAATTGCTTACAGTATCTGAAAAACAAACATAACCTTGAAAAAAATACATTGACTTATGTACCATGAAAACATGGTCAAGACAGATGAACCATACCAAATAAAGGTGACCTGTTGCTTATAGTTTTTGATCAAAAGACAAAACCATGAAAAGATAACATTGATCAATGGACCATGAAAATGAGGTAAGGTCAGACGAATGCAGCGAGACGGAAATCTACATAATGTAATTATTTTTTACACCAAATATAGTTGACAAATTGCATAATACTGCATGGATAACTAAAACAAATCCGAAAAAAATTAACATTGACCAATGAACCATGAAATATAGGTCAAGGTCAGATGAAATCGGACAGTCAGACCTGTAACAGTTATTATCACTCCATACGCCAAATATATTTGACCTATTGCTTATAGCATCTAACATCCTGGACTTAATCACTTAAGCTTAACCTTGATCAACGAGGTCATATAGACCCTTTTCAAGTAGAAGATTAATGTGACAATTAATGGACAAATGACAAACGGAAAATTTTGCAACACACGGCATCTGTATCTGCATATAACGTATGAAGTATCTTAGTATATAAACATTAAAACAACGCCACCAGATTTGTCGTGGGCAAGAGAAAAGGGACAACAAAAGATTTTCTACAAAAAAAAAATCGATACTAGCAGAGACGCTTACATATAAGGTTCATGTACACGTAAATGTATAAACATTTTAAGTTATGTAACAGTATCCACTGTTTAAAGCTTATTTCTACCAAGATGGTACTCGGAAACAATTGTTTGTGAATCCTGAACTAATTGTAAAAGTTTGCTTGCGTTAATAATTAGATATTGTGTCAAAACTGCAGGCCTCACCATGAAGAATGGCAATAAAAGTTGTTCCTTTGCACCCCCCCCCCCCCCCCCTGTGCATCAGGGACATTCTATACTTTAGACTGTCCTTGGGTGCCTGTACTGATTATGTGTCATGTATGGATACCCTACATCCTTTCTTTCCTATTATATTCACTGTGGCGAAGGACACAACTTCAAAGCAATCGTTTTCTTTATCGTTTCGAAAATGTCGAAAATACATAAATCATCTAGCTTATTTATTGATTAACGATCATTTCAACATAAGTAATCAATCAAAACATCAATGATTTCTGGTAAATATTTTTGATGTGAGTGGAAAAACTGACAGATTTTGTTATATATTTATGTTATTAAGACAAACATTGATATTTTAATTTAGTATGCGTGGGAGGTTTATCATAGTTACGCACCTTCTGTGTCTTTGGATAAAATTGAGAATGGAAATGCGGAATGTGTCAAAGAGACAACAACCCGACCATAGAGCAGACAACAGCCGAAGGCCACCAATGGGTTTTCTATAGATTGTTTGATTTATACCTCACTTGTCTTGACCATGCTAATTTTATAGTTGGTTTTGGTGTTGTTTTTGGGGTTTGACTAACTCGACTTGGTGTAGCGAGAGGTTGGATGAAGCTTTGTGTGATAGGCGGATAACCAGAAGTTTTTATGCTGTTCGTGTTTAGGACTGAATCATACCACAAGGGTTTCAGAAATAGTACCTTTAAATAAAAACACAAAGTTCTGTTCAGCTGGAATTAACAGATCCATATTAATTATTATAAAACAATCCTAAACATCAAATTAGAAATACAAATTTTGGCGATTTAAACTTTAACAGACTTGTGAAGATATAGTAACTGTATATTTTATGGCTGAAAATTTTTGTCTGTCTTTTCTGTTGTTTGATTGCCGTCTTATTGAAGTACGTGTATACCATTAATATCTTTTAATTCAAACGGACATATAGTGTTTAAATTGAAAATCACGGGTATGGTACTTTTTTCCTATTTGGGGAATAGTTAATTATTGTTTGTCTAATGTTCAGTGGCAAATAGTTAATGCGTCTTCGGGACAAAAAAACTTTAGGAAACAATCAATCACGTTAAAAGGATATGCCTAGTTTGTCGGTATACAATCTAATTAAAAACCGATCTCTCATCGCACCCGTTTTCTGATATGTCGCGTGGGAGGGGTCTAAGAATTTAAATTTTATTTCTTTATCCAACACTCTTGTGGATCTCGTTGTAATGTGCTTACCACTTGTTATTTTGCATGGAAAACACATGCAAATATAAGATCCGTGTATTTCGTCTTGTAAATGATTTCCACTTAATTTTTTCTCTCTCTCTCTTTTTCTTTCTTCCCTCTTTTTAAAAACATGCGGTAAGATGAGTATGATGAATAGTAACAAAAAAAGTAGAAAACAAAAAACATTTATTTACATAAACCGATAGAATCAACATAAAACAGATAATCTGATGTCTATACAGTGTAAGATGGAGATAAGGAAGTCCGAAAATAGATAGGAAATCTTATTTGAAGATCTTTACACTATCAAATCTAGTACATTTGGGTTTTTATTTACAATGTTCTGCAAAGCGGCATTTTATTTCATACGCACTTTTAGTGTTAAAAATTGGAAATTCCACTAATTTTAATTTGTCTTTTTTAGATAGGCAGGATTTACATTTAAATCATGCATGTGTATGAAGAAATTTCAATAATTTGGTTTAACTTGTATTGTCAGCTTTAATGTCATTTGATTTTATGTATCAAGAGATTCATTCGTCTTTTTTTATCAAATGTTTTAATAATCTTTTTTTTACGTAGGCAAAACCTGATTTTGCTCAATACTTTGGCTTAAGGTATAGGGGAGCCTTGGTTGAGAAATCAAAAAACATGTTTAACCCCATAGGTAGCCTTCGGCTGTTTTTTTCTCTTTGGTCAGGTTGCTGTCTCTTTGACATATTCCCTATTTCCGTTCTCAATTTTATCGTAAAACCCCAAACAATCTGACCTTAACATTCTTTCATCTGGCAAGCATGTGCGCAGTTAATTAAAGTGTTCAATTTTATTTGTATTCATTTTCCCCATCAGTTAGAATTTACAATACATATACATTCATTTCAACTTTATCGAAAACAAAAGCAATTTATTGACTTCAAATTGAGGCGCACATGATATCGATCATCAATATCAGATGTTTGAAATTATACCTTATCTCTCTATGATAAGAAATCATGATTGTTTGAAAACAGAAACATCCGCAAGAGATCCAAGTCAATTTAAAGGTAGTAAATTACATAATAGTAATATGAATCGAAATACGTAGCTTTCTCGGTAAATTGGTGCAAAACAAGTTTTAAAAGCGTCAGAAAAATGCCAGTAATCGCTAATTAATTTGATTAGTCAATGAAAGATCTTTGATTCGAATACCTATCTGTTATATTAGCTTGATCGTTATTTCTAATTGGAGTTCCTCCTTTCACTTTTATAAATACACCTGTTATTTTTGTTGTTGGATGAGGGACTGATTGGGAGGGTCCTTCAATTTTTAAATACCTTAATTTTTCACTCCAATTTTGTCTGTTCTTTTCAAGTTTTGCCTATTTTCTCATGTTCTCAATATTTGGCACCGCCATTTTTTACCTATTATATATATTTTAGCACGCCATCTAGACCGCTGTTTCTGAACATACCAGTTTGTTGGGTTACCATCGGCCAACACAACAATAATATCAAGGTGGCACCTAACACTACAGGGAGTTAACTCTGTAAAATCAGCTAAACGTTTAAATTACGTTGTGTTGTTATGGGAATGTTAAGCTTCTCAATTATCAATTATCAAACTGCTATATAACCAGTGTAATTTTTCTGATATAATGGTTTGTTTAATTTTTTGGATTTTAAATTTTTTTTGTCAAAGGGTCAATGTTAATACTGTGTAAAATTTTATGAAAATTAAACGAGCCAAATTCGTTTTGAAGAAGGTGTTGGGTACCACCGTAAGAATGATTTATATGCAAGTCGTATTCTACTAAATCTATGTTGTACAATTTCTAGTTTAGATCAATCTAGATCGTCGTATATTTTAGTCACAAGTTAGGCCCACTATTATTTAGAAAAACAATGAAATATAAAAAAGAAGATGTGGTATGATTGTCAATGACACAACTCTCCTCCAGAGACCAAATGATATGGAAATTAACAACTGTATGTCACCATATGACCTTCTTCAACGAGCAAAGCCCGTACATGGAAATACATGTAATAACATGATTGCATAATTCAAATCATCAGATTCTGTAGTTTAAGAGACATATATAAACAAACTTTTTTTTTTATCTCTTATTTGTTTTTCAAAACAGGATTTTATCTATCCTTGTACACTTCCACCTAACAAAATAGAAAACAGATAGAAAATTAAGACAGACAAATCATCATGCATGTGTTTGTGTGGATTACTGCATTGCAGTTTAATAGTCATGAAAGAACTCGGACCCTACTGTCCAAAAATCATTGCAATCTTCAGCGACATGAAAACCGAGACCGATCAGAATTTAAATAAATACCACGGTTTCATATAAAAATAGAAAAGACATAATGCACATGTGTATAAAATAACTCATATTATACGCCTTAATTTCATACTTATTGAAAATATAAAATCCAGGTTTGAATGTATACATACAACACAAAGTTTTGCGGTAAATACAATGTCTGTCACATATTGTAACCATTACAGCTTTCCGTACATCTTCAAGAGGATCTTGATGGGTTTTTGGGTTTTACAGAATAGAGAATAATGGACAAAAAAAAGATTAAAGGACAAAAAGTAACCAATAGAGAAAATATGTCACACAAATAAAGAATAGAGAATAATAGGGGGCTTCCTTCTAGATTCTCATTTAGCTAAAGGATCTAACTATTGTTATAGCTTGGACAGTACATAGGGCTCAATGTAGCTTCTCATTTAGCTAAAAGGTCTAACGGTTGTTATAGCTTGAACAGTACATGGGGCTCCATCTAGATTCTCATTTAGCTAAAGGATCTAACGGTTGTTATAGCTTGGACAGTACATGGGGCTCCATCTAGATTCTCATTTAGCTAAAGGATCTAACGGTTGTTATAGCTTGAACAGTACATACGGCTCCATCTAGATTCTCATTTAGCTAAAGGATCTAACGGTTGTTATAGCTTGAACAGTACATGGGGCTCCATCTAGATTCTCATTTAGCTAAAGGATCTAACGGTTGTTATAGCTTGAACAGTACATTGGACTCCATCTAGATTCTCATTTAGCTAAAGGATCTAACGGTTGTTATAGCTTGAACAGTACATGGGGCTCCATCTAGATTCTCATTTAGCTAAAGGATCTAACGGTTGTTATAGCTTGAACAGTACATTGGACTCCATCTAGATTCTCATTTAGCTAAAGGATCTAACGGTTGTTATAGCTTGAACAGTACATGGGGCTCCATCTAGATTCTCATTTAGCTAAAGGATCTAACGGTTGTTATAGCTTGAACAGTACATGGGGCTCCATCTAGATTCTCATTTAGCTAAAGGATCTAACGGTTGTTATAGCTTGAACAGTACATTGGACTCCATCTAGATTCTCATTTAGCTAAAGGATCTAACGGTTGTTATAGCTTGAACAGGTACATGGGGCTCCATCTAGATTCTCATTTAGCTAAAGGATCTAACGGTTGTTATAGCTTGAACAGTACATGGGGCTCCATCTAGATTCTCATGATAATTTCATTTTTTGTACTTAAATAATATACATTGTAAATACTGATCGAGTACACTGCTTCAATTATATTACAGTATTATAAAACATGTAGATTTGTACTATGAGTTTTAAGTACTTGATTTGATATATTGGTTGGTGTTTAATGCTACTTTCAGCACGTTTGCGCAATTTAGAGCACGCTTGCACGTGTGAGGGTCGAACTCAGAACGGTTTCATGCAGTAGATGCAATGACCTATTTAAGGTAGCAATACACAGTTAGAAGTTAAGTTTCGAATTATGGCCCCTGTGAATTTTTTAGATATGAAAGTTTTTGTACAATAAAATTGATTTTTAGGTAATTGAAGAATAATATAGCCTTCTTAGTGGGTTTATATGAACATTTAGATTGATTTTAACATGTTTTATAGGCCATTTCAATGATTGACAGTCCGTATTTTCCTATCCGTACCGTTCATAGGTCCATAAATTATTGTAGTGTTTATCAACAAAGATTTTGCGCTCGATCTTTTCAATTCAATTTTATGGAAAAACGAGCAGGAAGACATATGATTTTTTTTGGACCACTTGATAGATATAAACCTATGGATTCAGGAAAGGCATCACTGTAATTCATTGAAATTTTCCTTTAGACCAAATTTTGGAGACTTTTGTGACATGTTCACCCCCCTTTTTTGCTATATTTTGTATCTAAGAAATGCAGATTGTTGCCATGGTTACACCCAAAAGGGATTATATTTCTCCCTTATGACCATTAGAAATCAAATCTATGGAAGACTCTCTTTCTACAAGTATATACATGCATAATACACATATAAAGCCTTCTTTGTTAGACAGGAGAGGAAAGGGGGTGTTTAAAAATTATGAGTGTCAATTTTAAGTTTTTTTCCTAACTGTGTATTGCTACCTTAACTACTCGGCCAGTGAGAACCCCGTCCAGACATGAAACTCAAACAGGCTTTTGATACTGTAACAGTAGATGAGATAATAAACTACTGGTACCACTCGGCCTGCAAGACCCCGTCCAGACGTGTAAAATGGATAAAAATAAATAAGTAAATAAACAGAATAAATGAATGAAGTTAATATACTTACATTCGTCGAAATTTTATCCAAAATTCATTATCCTTAAATTACATCCATCGATAACGGCGTTGATGCTATTTACTCCTCGTTAACGGATATTGAATGCTAAAACAAATGTTGTGTTTATTCCAAATGTTTTGGTGTTTATGTTTTTATAACATGAATCTTGACTTTTCGACCTTATTAATTTTTCTCTGTAAGCAAAGATAAAGATAGCACCGGAGTTGATGCAGCAATGAGAAATAGTTTGTTTTATCTACTTTTATACAAAGTTAAAATGTTATCATACAGAAGATAAGGTATACTTAATGACGCAATAAGTATCTTTCTTTTATTTTACATAAAAATATAAAAATAACCATCTTTTCTTTGATTTTTGATGTTGTAAGAATTCATTTAATTAGTTAATTCTTTTTTGTATCATATCTTTTTGATACAAGTTCAGTCGCCATGTTGCATGCATATAGTTACATTTTCAAGTAGTATAAAGGAAATCGAAAGATTGAAGTACAATTACGAAATCATTAGGTCATTTTACAACACATAAAACGGACGCTTGCAGTACTTACATAAAATTCAAAACTGGCTTTTTTTCTAGATCAGATGGAATGATGCCAAAATGTTAACAGATAAACATCAAACATTTAAAAAGTAGATAGAAAATAAAAATCTTTAAATATAAATTATGAAGAAAATTTTCACAAACAGTAAAAACTAAAACCAGAAGTATGCAGCTCCCAGTATTAGTATTTTGTTAAAGCTTTTATTTTGCTTTCTTCATATTATCCATAAAATGTGCGACCCACTCCGTAACATATATACTGAAAAACATTAACCTATATCCAGTGACAGTCGCAATTTTTTTTTATCTAAATGTCTTCTATTTCAGGATTTATTGTTGTTCTATGTGTTCTCGTCCCAAAAAATCGTGAAATATTTGCCACTGAACGTTAAACAAAAAATTATCAAACATTAATCAATAAATAATCCCCGGACCACAGGAGATATGCAATCTCATACCAAAACATTAAGGCCAAACAAAAATTGATAGTTTTAACTATATTACTTTTTGTTATGTTTTAATAAAATTGAGAATGGAAATGGGGAATATGTCAAAGAGACAACAACCCGACCAAAGAGCAGATAACAGCCGACGGCCACCCATTTGTTTGCAATGCAGCGATAAAATTCCGCAGCCGGAGGTGATCATCACCTGGCCCCTAAATAAAAAATGTGTATTAGTTCAGTGAATTGAACCTATAAAAACAACAACACATAAAAGACTAACAAAGGGCAGAGGCTACTGAAGACGGACAGGCGCAAAAATGTGGCGGGGTTCAACATGTCTAGTGACATATCAATCACCCCCCTATCCCCCTAGCCTATGTAGAATAAACATACAGACAGTATTCACACAGTAGAACTCTATTTAAAAGAAGTCTGAGTTAATGGTTGTCTCCCTTGTGTCGCGGAAAGCTAAACATAGGTGTTATAAATAGGTTTTGGTAGTAACTACCTGTGATAACAATGAGGTTGCATTATTATCAGTTCAATTTAATTGTGACATTAAGTTTGATGCCCTGTCCCAATAGGTCATTGTCCAGAGACTTTGAATTATCCACCATTTTCTTCATTTGAAAATGCCTGTACCAAGTCAGGAATATGACAGTTCTTGTCCATTCGTTTTTGATGCGTTTTGTTATTTGATTTTGCTATGTGATTATGGACTTTCCCAATTGAGTTTCTTCTAAGTTCAGTTTTATTGTGATTTTACTTTTTATAAGTAATGTTACTGTCTATCAGATTGTATTTTTCCAATTTTCTGCCGATAGGCGAGACATGCATATTTATATAAACAGTTTATTTGTCTCGCCTTGACGGAGTCTACAAGCGAGTCTAAGGTATGATGCTTTTTTTTTTAAAGTCGATTGTAATTTATCAAATTTTTATGGGGAACATCTAAAGGTAAACCCATGATATTTGATGTGTAGTTGTTTAAGCATTGAAAAAATCACATTAAGTACATTAAGTACCAGCCTCTGAGTTGAGACCTTTGCAAATTAACATGTTAAATTGTAATAGGCCAGTTTAAGGAGAACAACACTTGACAGGTCAATATATTTGATACAACGTTGTATTAGAATCTACATTTTTTGTATATTATTTAAAGGAAAATTATATAGCCATGTGCCCTGCGTCAGATTTCGTTGACTTTGAAGATTTGCATATTTTACAAATATTGCTATTTCAATTTTAGCATTTGCATTTAACTTTCTAAATGAATAGGACCTGACACTTATCTTTACAGTTTATTTGATGAAAAATTCGTCAAACGTAGGTCACCCCATATCGTTAATTGGAGAACGTTTATCTTTTGTGGCTTGGTGTATCAATCAAATTATACTGCACGTAAGCATTATGTGTCTGCCTGTCATGTTTCAAATGAACTCGGTCTCATTTAAGTTGAACACAGTGACTTGGGGACTAATGAGCTTGTTATATGATATTTGCATAGATAACTAGTATATTTTACTTGTTAACTCAAGACCTCCCCAATGATTCAAGCATGATTTTAAGCAAGTTTCTAACAATCAAAGGGTTAAATGAATTGTGTAAAAATACTAAATGATTGAGACAATTGATATTTAAAAAAGAACACATTTGAATGATTGAATTTCTTTACATCTACATTATGTTTTGTTATTTGTAGGAACTTTCAAGTACAGTACTGTTTTTGAAGGAATTGAAATAAACAGAATATCTCATAATAATTTTTTTTTCCAAAAAGCCATTTGGTTGCCGAATGGTAAGTAAATTGAATTTACATATATATATCGATTATAAAATCACTTGTATTTCATAGAAGGGACCAGCAAAATTGTATGGTCTTGTTACATCTTATTACCCGAACACATCCGGTACATGATATATCATTGAATACATTATACTAGAATTCCACTAAGTACATTCTTATAGCATGGCAAAAGGTTCATTATTCTAACATACAGCTAGGTCTATCTTAAAGCATATCGATGAGTACATTGTTATAGCATTCCAAAAATAACATTCTTATAGCATTCCAAAAATAACATTCTTATAGCACTATGAACGTTATTATAGTATAAAAGCATATAACTAGGTTCTTTCTTATATCATCGAAGTCAATTCTTGAATTACTAAAAACATTATAATAACAAAGCGATACATCAATTCTTATAGAATAGCACATATTTAAAACATTTCACTAAGTACAGCAAGCTAGCATCGCAATAAGTACGCTATTAAAACAAGAACTAAGTCAATTCTTATAGCATAGCAATAGGTGCAATGTTACAACATAAAGCTATGTCCATTCTTATAGCATAACATTTACTATATTTTTATAGCTTTCTTATAAGTGATTTCTGATAGCATAATGCTAAGTACATTGTTAAAGCATCAGAGGCGGATTAAGGGGTGCAGGGGGGCCCGCCCCCTTATGAGAAAAAACAATTGGTTGATTATATAGGGAATCACTGAAGCATGACCAGAGCGGGGCCCCCCTCTTAGGCCAGCCAGTAGGCCCCCACTTATCAAAATTTCTAGATCCGCCACTGACTGCATAGAACTGTACCGATTCTTAAAGCATAGCACAAGGTACATTATTATTACATAGCACTAGGTGCATTATTATAGCTTAGCATTTAGAACATTCTAATATCATTCCACTAAGTACTCATTCAGATGTTTGAGAAGCACTACCCTTTCTCTACCAAATGTAGAAGAGACTGGATCAGTCATCTGTGTAAGCGAAGCTGTATCCTTACTCTATCACATTAAGATGACATGTATGGTTAATCGTGTTGTAACTCAATTATGTAAATGAGAAATTAAATGTATCAAATTTATATCAGCTTGTACACTTGTATCTTTAAAGTTTCAAAACAGATGCTAGCCTATTTCCATTTTTACAGCATTTCGTCTACACTTTCATAACATAGCGCTAGTTCGTTCCATTCCTAGAGAATAGCACTACGTACATTATTATAGCATTCGACTAAGTACATTATTATAGCATAGTTCAGGTACTTTATTAGAAGAAAAAACCAAGAAGATTGTTAAAGCTTGTCACTATTAACACTATACTATTATCACATAATGCACTCATAATCCATTCCGCTGAGTACATTTTTAGACAAGCTCCATTATTATACATAGCACAAGAAACACTAATATAACATAGCGCTGAGCGCATTCGTATAGCATAGCACAAAGAACATCATTCTTATATTATAGCACTTAGTACATTATTTTAGTATTCGATAGCCAATAAGAACATTTCTTAAAACAAAGCACTAGGTACATTATTACACCAGAGCCCTATGTGCTTTCTTTACAATATTAATTCGAATAACTCTGTATTAATTTTAAAACAATTCTATTTCATATAACTTTAAAAGATGCTATTAAAATTTAGCAAAATGAATACACAACTTTTACTGCTGATTTGTTTATCTATTTCTTTATATTTGGAACCTTTTCCTTTTCTGTTTAATGTGTATAATATTCCAACTATAATGTTTATAACATAAAAATATTTAATATCTAACATGTTTTATTTTGCATTTTTGTCATGCATCAGTTAGTCTTTCAAGGGTCTTCACAAACACAGGTGTTTTAATGGGTCTTCCAAGTGCTCCACGATACCACCCTCATAATTATCAATATCAAATTGTATGAACAATCAAAGTAGGTTTTCAATTTTTTTGTGAAACTGCTTTTTCTAAACAAGTATCTTGTCTGAGCATGGGATAAATCCTACTTAGTAATCAAATCACTCTAATTCAAACATTTTTTTCTCTCTGAAACTTACATTTTCAAGATGCTGGATTTCTTGATTCACAACATATTGCTGCGTTAGTTAACTGTTGAACGCATATAACCTATCCAGCATTTAAGTCTGCCTTAAATCTTGACTTACATCTAGAAATTGACGACAAGGGTCGGTTGGCAACTGAGTTGTACGATAAAATGGATTCAGCTTCATAATTTTGAACTTTCAATTTCTATGTGGCAGCGTATTTATCTCCCAGTTGATATGGTATTACTTGTAAGCTTGTAATTCCAATGGTATTTTCCTTGATTAAGCAATGCTCACAAAGCAGCTATTAAACCAAGAGTTCCAAATGCAGAAGTAGAAATCCTTCATTTGTGAATTTTAAAGACGCCATCACGAGTTGTTTGACCTTTATGGAATATCCGTTTCGCAAAAGATAACGGATATGATCCTAATGTCATATCAACAAACCTGTTTCCTTTTTCCCGAATGTGTCTTATCGAATAAGACTTATTACCGGTGTTGTACTAGTATGAGCAACACTATTGGTGCCACATGTGGAACAAGATTATCTTACCCTTCCGGAGCACATGTGATCACATCCATTTTTTTTTACCGTCGATGTACTAGTATGAACAACACGATTGGTGTCACATGTGGAACAAGGTCGGCTTGCCTTTTCCAGAGCACCCGTGATCTCATACAGTTTCGGTATAGTTCATGTGGTACTTCGTCTTTAGTTTTCTATGTTGTGTTTTATGATTTATTGTTTGTCTGTTTGCCTTTTATTTCTGAGCCATGGCGTTGTCAGGTTTTTTTTCGACCTATGAGTTTAAATCTCTATCTGGTTATTTTGACGACGAGCAAGCTGTATTGTTGATACTTCTTTTTTGTGTAACAGTTTATTTTTAGTCCTCTTCGCAATCCGCTTTTTAACTATGTCGATTTGTTTGAGAAATCAAAGGCAATGATTTTGAGTAAAACAACTAAAGCTGTATTAGTACTCACTACGAAACGATGAGCCTTGTTTCTCATCATGTTTCGTATGCTCGTACACATGAATTATACATTGTCCGATATTTTGTGTCTGAATCAAGTCAATATAAGACCATGTGCTCTTCATTTTTGTTTGTTTATTTGGTTTGTTTTTGTACTTTCGGAAGACTTTGAGGTTATTGGTTAAAGTGATTTGCTTTGTTTTAAAAAAGTTAATGATGTTTTCTACTTTCCTTTTTATATATTATACATGATAAAAAAAGGAAAATCACAAAAATACTGAACTACGAGTAAAATTCAAAACGGAAAATCCATAAGTTATTCCACTCTGGTTTTCTGTAGCTTTTATTATAAGTGTTGCACGTTGTTTTACATGTTTATTTTGGTAAATGCTTTTTACATGTATGAACTTTTCTGCACAAGATTCATGGTAATTTCACCAATAAAAGATGGAAGAGACCATTACCAACCGAAACTTTAACAATAGTTTTTAACCAAATTGGACAACAATATTAGCCAAACACTGCAAAAGAAATCAGAGCTAAACGTACATGAATGCATGAGTGTGATTTATTAATTTTGATCTCTTTAGTTTAGTAATAAAAGTAGGTTCAATATAACTTTTTATACATGTTTCTAATTTTGTGTAACTATGTAATTCTTTTCAAATTCAATAGCCAGACTAGTAGGAACCACAAAAAAATGGATTGACGATAGTACATATTACAGTTAAGTCTTTGTCATATCTTGACTTACGTCTGGAAATAGTCAATGAGGGACGGTCGAAAACAAACTTTACAGCAAAAGAGACGATTTTAGCTTTAAATTTCTATGTAGCATGTGCAACATTCCACAAACGCCTGCATACGGATTATATATCTCACAGATGATACAATATTCTAGGAAATGTATTTCCTATCATGATTTCCTCGATAGACGGTTACTATAAGAAAGATATAAGACCAAGAGTTACAAGTGGTGATGTTGAAATCATGTATTCAGTCGTTTTATGGACGCCATTACGAATTGGTTGACCGTTATACAAATCCATTTCACAGATGATAACGGATATGTTCCTAATCTTTTAACTTTAATCCCGTCAACATTTGCCGAATGTTGACTACTGATTGAGAATGGTTATCGGTTTTGTAAAAACATAGATCACCACTGGTGCTCCATGTTAGTGGTGCTCCATGTTGGGCAGGATATGCCTACCCTTCCAGATTGATGTTCGTAGTGCTCAGTCCATAGTGTTCAATGTTGCGTTTTATGAACTAGTATTTGTCGGTTGGTGTATTCCTTTTTTACAAGTTGTATAGACTACCCACAAATCTGATACAATTATTACTTCTAATCATAAACAAAAAGTCAATCTGTATTATTTCATTTTCTAAACACTCACTTTAATTTATAAGAATGTAACAAAAAGTAAAACGAAGCATATTTACATGCGTATATATAATAATGTTTGCCTTAAAATTGTTTTGATCACCATAATTTGGTATAAATTTGAGGCTTATTTTGTAACCAATCATAGGTTAACCAAACATCATCTTTAATGTTTATATTGTATGCTCATTGCTACCTCTTAGAATATGCCTTTGTATACAAACAAAGACATCCAACATATAAACAGGAGTCAAAGCAAGTCGGCCAAAACGTTTTCAATGACTTTGATACTTTTGCCAATATTGTTGAAAGCCTTGCCAATGTCTCTCAGGGATGGTCGGATATTATGTAAGGAGCAAAAGTTAGACCTCCACTCCTGAAGAATATGGCGATTGAGTTTCACCAAATCTCGTTCTGTTTTTCTGTATTTTATCTGAACCCAAGTTTGAAATTCCATGCCAAGCTCGACAAGAAATGCCAGCGAGTTGTTTCCGACTAACGGAGCGAGTCTGTCTAGATGTTCATCTGTAGGTACTAAATCCCATTTTTCTGGTTCTTGGTCTATCAAATGCAAATGAAAATTTAGATAATCAATATGTCCAATAAGGCTACATGTATAGGTAATTAGTATTCAATGACAGTGGAGAGCACTTTTAACCTCTCTTCAAATATGGAGGTGAACTGTTCTAGGACCGTATGTAGAACTGTCGGTCTGACACCTTTTATACAGTTCTAGCTAGAAGAACTAAAACTGATTTGGACAGTTCTACCTAGATCTAATTCTGACAGCTCTACCCTTAGAACAGTTTTAGACACTTCCGTCTAGAACTGACCAAATCTTTGGTCAGTTCTACTACTCGAACAGTTCTAGGGTTAGAACAATTCTACGTCTAGAACAGTTCTACGACTAGAACTGATTTGGTCAGTTTTACGGCAAGACTTGATTTATACATTTTAAGAACTCTTTGTCTTTAATATAAGGCCGAGGCTATTTTGCCGGCTTCGCAGAAATATCGATTTATTTAGAGTTTTTGCTATTTTGCCCGTTCAGTTCTAATTAGAACAGTTCTAGGGTATAAATGTTCTAGGTAAAACTGTTCTATGGCAGTTAAGGACTGTTCTATAACAGATTATTCTGACAGTTCTAATGAGGGTTTAGAAGTGATCTCCGTTGTACTACAGTCCTTGGATGGTGTAAACTTCCCACTAACACCATACACCATAACACCATACACCATACACCATTACACCATACACCTTGTACCATTACACCATACACGTTACACCTTTGCACCATACACCTTACACATTACACCATACACCATTACCCATTCTATCTACACGATCCAAAATTACCCATATTGCAATTAAATTTCCAATATTAAGATTATTATTATTGTTTATGTTTACAATTTGAAAAAACAAAATAAAAAAAACTTTGTTTTCAACTAATAAAATGTCGTACACCATCATTCACACCATTCCCGATCACACGTTACACAATCACACCATTCCCCATACACCATTACACCATTCCCCTTACACCATACACCATAGCACCATACACCTTACACCATTGCACCATACACCATACACCATTACACCATACACGTTTTTTGGGGAAGTTTACACCATCCAAGGGCTGTAGTATATGGTATAGTCTAATTTTGAATTATATATAGCTCAACAAGCAATATGCTTTCATGAATATTCTATTTTATAAAAGATTACTACAACTGTCATAATAAATCAGCTGAATTCGTATGTTTTTATCTATGATGACGGTCTACAAGAAAAGCCGTGGTGTAGTGGTTAGTGCATCTGACTACTAACACAAAGGTTCCTGGTTCGATTCTCATTCGGGATGGAATTTCAGGGACTGCATTGTGGGCTCTCCCTTGACACCATTTGCGAGTATGGTCTTAAGGAAGCGATGGTTGTCCGTCAGAAGGGGACGATAAATAGCTGACTCGTGTTAAGATAGAGCCAATTTCTTGCACGTTAAAAATTCTAGATTTCGGAAAAGAGTATACTAATGCCGCTACAATGCAGCACTCGCACCTGCAAAGTGGAAAGGGATTAATATAATTTGCCAAACTTGTTTCCCAATCCACTATAAATAAATATGTTTAAAACTAATAAGAAACTAAAAGAAAATTATGTAACTTACATATCGTTGCGTTTGGTTGATTAAATCCCACGTTTAATATGTTTCAGTTTCAATGGACTTCCCCCTTTTTGAATGCATCTATGAGTTTTTGTGTAAAACATTTCAATAAATCTTTAAATTTAAATGTACATTGCTAAACTTACCAAAATCTGCTTGAATGCCTCTCACCACCTATACAAAAGATGAATTGAGTTTGAAATTAAATCTTATTAATCATTAGTTGCTAAAATTTTATTTGTTTCCATTTTCAAAACTTGTATAAAAGACTAAAACATTTTTATTGATCAATTGCCTGCAACAACACTAGGATTACCATATAGAATGTGTAAAAATAAGGTTTACTATTTAACAAATAAACTCACCTGGCAAAGAGAGTGTATGGTCTGTATTTTACCAACCTCAGCAGCTTTTCTGATGTCATTAAATTTTGAATTGGAACCCATAACTGATACTTGGAGTGCTTCAAATTTTAATCTATCCGGTTCCTCAACAAATGTTACATACAGATCATCCCATGTTTGATAATTCATGCCAAGATGCATTGCCAACTCTTTGGTTTCATTGATACTGTACTGCATTGACAATCGACGAAGGTGAATATCTGACGGAATCTGTTCTAAGAACTCAGAATTGGTCACTGAAAGGTTCATAGAGTCAAAGACCTTTAATTGATATTCAAAATGTGCAAATGTATATATGCACATTTTGGACGATTTAATGGTTGCTAATATTAAATATAACAAGAATACACCAGCAAAGTCGAATGTGTGGTTGAAGGTATGTTAACTGTTGCAGGAAAATGTTTTGTAAAATATTTTATAACTGGCGGATTTCAGGAAAGGTATCAAAAGTCAAAGGTACTTGGTGATAAATCAATTTTTATTTTTTGACCTCCTCTTTTTTCCGTTATTTTTGTTTTCCTGTATACGATGAACATTCATATACTATATAGAAATTATATTTGCTCTTCACTATCAATTCGAAGAATATCCACATCGGTCACTGATATATATTTTAGAGACTCTCTCTTTAATATAATATCAGTGACCGCCGTGGATAGTGAACTTGGAATGAGTCTCTATACAATATATCAGTGACCGCATATAGAAATAGTAAATTCACTTTTGTATAAACATCAGGGAGAACTACGAATGCGACTATGCATGGTACTTATAAAACACATAGCCGTGATGATTGATTAATTGTGGAAGGAAAAGAAGTGACACAAAAAATGAGTTTGTTCTCATTTAATAATAAAGATACTTTTTAATTGATTGATCAAGAGTTGTCCCTGATAGTTCCCTATAGGTTACTGTACGTCTTAACTAGTGACAACTCTAGAACGGATTTATTCATCGGGCTGATATTTAGAAGACTTGATATCTATCTCACTAACGGAAAGCTGAATACTAAAATTTTTGATAAAAGAGATGATTTTTCATTTTCTATCGTTAATTAACCATCTTTTTATGGTGACGTTACCTTGTCACCATCTTACGGTGTTTATTTATCTCAACTTGTACGATTCGCTTTTGTATGTAACAATGTTTTAGATTTTAACGAGAGAAATTTATGTATTACTGAAAAATTATAACACCAGGATTTTTGATAACACAAATAGTCCATCAGCTAGTTCTCTAGTTAAGGAGTTTGTGTTACACCCCAGGGTACCGCGATTTTTTTTGATAGAATTCAACTTCATTATCTTATTGATAAAATACAAGGTGTTAGACTAAAAAAAAAGTGTCCAAAAGAGGATTAGAAACGTCCTTTCCAATGGTCCCCTCATTTAGCAATCACGACTAAGTAATTTTTAATTAATTTTTTTAATATCAAGCAATTAAAAAAAAAATAAAGTATAGGTTTAAACAACTAAAACAGATACAAAACTTATCATACTAAATGTAACTCGGAAGATTTTTTGTTTGAAAAAAATGTTTTTTACATTACAAAAAATCCGATTTTTTGGGTTCAAATTAAGGCATATTTTCTCCTTTCATAAAGAAATTCGTTATACAATTACCCGTTTTAGTTAACTAAACTTGAGAATTAATCATTATGCAATGTTTAAATCCTTTGCAGTATTTATATATCGTCTAAAATATGAATTATTTAATAAAATATATGTACTTGCAAATACTCGTAAAATACCGGAAATCATTAAATTACCGTCTTTGATTCAGTATACAACATGAACAATGTATTCACACATAAGCATTATCAATTTGCAACTTAAAATACACATTTAATTGTCGATTTAAGATGTTTTTGTGAGACAAATTATTTTAAAAAGTGAATGTGTAACGAAATAATGATGAACAAATCACAAATAAAGGGGATTTGTTTTGCGTTCAGAAAAGGTGCACTCTATCGAACTCAATAAAGGTGGGCTTGATAACATTTTGTGTTGTAGCTATGAAGTGATTGACTTAAGATTGTTAAGTCATTCAATCGACAAACATCGTTTTGAACGAACGTCAAATAGTCAGTTGTTGGGTTTGGCAATACTTTTTACATTCTTAGGTTTCTTAGAGATACAAACAAAAATGGCTTTGTTGGTTTCAGTTTAAATAAAGATTCTGATAAACTTTGGTTGCTAAATGCACATGAAAGAGCTTCAATATCATTAAAATGTCGAGACTTGGTAGGAATTGTTAACCCTGAAACATCAGAATGAAGCGAGTTAGTTTCTGATGTTTTGAAATTGTTTCAGACACTGCAAAGCTGGTCAATTCCATTATAACATCTGAGCAGTTATATGGCTTGTTCTCGGGTTCTGATGCATCTTCGGAATTAATGAGTGACCTTCTTAACGCGTATGAAAAGGGAAAATTTGCTTCAGAAATTTTCATTACGGAACGCCTTATTCAAAAGTCAACCGATATCTTCAAAAAAGAAAAGCATTGCTAACATTTTCAAAAAAGGAAATAAAAGGCAAGCAGTTAATGGCTGATAAGAACAACAAAACATTGAGAGCAGATGAAAAAAAAGTCGCCTGCTTGTCATAGCTCAGACAAGATAGTTATGCGATAGGTTCTCCAGTTTAAATTAGGTGCTTTTCCTATGTCTCTTGCAAACTTTGATGGTACACATGTAATGAAAATTTAAACCTGTCCTGAGTGGTCTTTTAGAAAAGGCTCATTCCTAAGGAAATCATGTGGATATTAGATGACATGGCAGTTATTCAAATCATCACTAGTATACCAAGCACTTTTTTTCGATTCGGCAAAAATTGTTATTTTAAAAACCATCCTTTTAGTTTCGAAAAGTGGTCACGCATTGATTTTCCACTGAATAGTATCGCACAAGACGCATAACGAAATTAGAACGGCAGGTCCTTGGGAGGGCAAATCATTACGATAAGTTTTATACCATCACAATCGTGTTCTTGGGAATGGAAAAATTGTTTGTTAGTTGGGGGAAACAAAGTTGCTTTTGTTGAATTCTTTTGTTTTGAACAGAGTAACTAATCCTATAGATTTATACTTGAATGTATGGAATTATTTGATTTACATGGAAGTATGTGCCACAAAATATATGTTGAAAATGAAATAGCGTACAATGGTTTTAGTTTATAATCAAACAGGAAGAAGCCGATAAAAAATGTTTCTTAATAAAATGCAAAAACATGCAGCTGACAAAGATTACGACTCCATTGTTACAAAACCTTCTGACACTGTTGTTGAAGTATTGGCTTACTATTTTCACAGTTGCATATCAATTCTAACATTGTAAGTCTGACAAATACATCCCCCAAATGCAGATTTTTAAATGTGCAATCAATGTGCGCAAATTTGGTGAGAATGTTTGTCGAAAACTACAAGAATTTCGCGCCAATACAGGTTGTGATTCAGTAAGTGTTTTGTCTGGTAAGTAAAAAAGCAAAGCATTCGGCTTTTTGACACGTTATGTGGAGTTTTCAGAAGGTCTATTCCATCTTGGTGAAACTTTGGAACAGGTAGGCGAGGAGTTGTCAAAGCACTCGAAAGGTTTTCGTGTTCTATATATGGCTACGAAATTAAAAATATCGCTAAATAAAGATCAAGACGTTTTGAAATGCAAAAGATGCACTGTTAAAGCACATTAAACAGGCCAATTTCAGACGAAGATTTGGAAATCTGCTCTTAAACACAACACTGGTCTGTTGCCAAACAACTTGGATTGTTTAGTGCGCTTTGATCAGTATCAATTTTCTAGACCAACCACCAACGTTAGACGCTTTGGTAATGATGTGCTGTTCATGTAAAGCTGGTTGTGCCAAAAAATATGTTCATGTGTTTAACAAGGTTTATCCTGACCAGATAGCTGTATGTTAATGCTCGAAAGCTATTAGATATAAGCATTATCAAATCGTTGATATTGCTAACGATGACGACACAGATGATGGAAAAAATTATAATGATAATTCGGTAGATGCCGGTGACCAAACTGATGATGGTTTTATGGATGTGACCTTTATATGTTGTGATGCGGTTGTTAAATTAAAACAAAAAAAATAGAAATCTAGATACCCTGACAGTTGTGAGTGTTTTAATATGTGAGTTATTCCATGAATGCGATGTATAAATTTGTGAAAAAATCGTGCATAACTTATGTTTGTGTTTGTCGTTGATTCTTTGTTTTTGTTTCTTACCTTTAACATGTTTTTCAACAGCCTTTTATATACTTTATGCTGTATGTTTCAATGTGAAAAAATATACTATTTTATCAAGAAAATAAGTACGTATGCTTCTTTTCATTCAAAATCATGACTTTTGGAAATTGACCCTCCCTTTTTTTTCTTGGTCCTCTAAGATATAAACATTAGCCTGCATTTTAATATGATATAATGTGTTCCATTTAATAAAAAGTAAAGTACTGAATAATTAGTTATTTTTATATTTTTCTGTAATAATGTGCAAAACAAAATTTTTGATATACCCTGAAATAAGCCCCCTTTTAACTCCTTTTGGACACTTTTTCAAAAGTCTTACACCTCTTAAAATATTCTTCAGATATTACTCTTTAAATTTATACAAAAAAATTGCGGTACCCTGGGGTGTAACACAGAACTGCCCTACCAGCTGATGGACTAAAACTAGTCAAAACATTTACTTAATTTTATCATCGGTATAAGGACATCATTCGTAAATATAGCTCAACATGCAGACTTCTTATACGTTCAGGTATTTCACATCTATTTATGGAAATATTCTTTATAAAGCACAAAGGTGTCAGTTTTCACCTCAGAAACTAACAAAACATTTGAATAGGCTTATTAAGAAGGAATATAGTTACGATACTGTTGTCAGGTCATTAAAGATTGCATATTTTGGCGTTAACATTGATTCACTTATGGGGTCTTTGCATCGGAACTAAACACATTTATTAAAAAAAAAACAGTTGTTGGCATGACACGAGTTATGTTCTTCTCATATATATTATGATGGTATGATACTAAACCCCTAACGGGAAGGATTGTGCCTGATGTTCATATGATGAAATCCTAATCTTTCAGTCGTCAGTTTAATTGAAATCTGGAGTTGGCATGTCAGTTAACTGCTAGTAGTCTGTTGTTTTTCATGTATTATTGTCATTTTGTTTATTTTCTTTGGTTACATCTCATGACATCAGACTCGGACTTCTCTTGAACTGAATTTTAATGTGCGTATTGTTATGCGTTTACTTTTCTACATTGGCTAGAGGTATAGGGGGAGGGTTGAGATATCACAAACATGTTTAACTCCGCCGCATTTTTGCGCCTGTCCCAAGTCAGGAGCCTCTGGCCTTTGTTAGTCTTGTATTATTTTAATTTTAGTTTTTTGTGTACAATTTGGAAATTAGTATGGCGTTCATTATCACTGAACTAGTATATATTTGTTTAGGGGCCAGCTGAAGGACGCCTCCGGGTGTGGGAATTTCTCGCTACATTGAAGACCTGTTGGTGACCTTCTGCTGTTGTTTTTTTTTCTATGGTCGGGTTGTTGTCTCTTTGACACATTCCCCATTTCCATTTTCCATTTTATTATATATTTTGTATCATAATCAATGAAGCCTAGGTGGTCGTGTGGTCTAGCGCGTCGGATACATTGCAAGACAATTTGGTGTCACGATATATCTTATAAGCATGAGTTTGGATCCCGGCGAGGGAAAAACAACAAAATTGCGAAAGCAAGTTTACATATCTAACATTAAGTGGCTGAAGATTAGAAGGCTTGTATATGTATATGTATATTCATATATATAAGTACGTCTGAGCCAGTGACAACTCTACAACAGATTTATCCATCGGATCACTAGCAGTGATGGTGATACATGTATGTGTACATTATGTGTATACAACTCGTCTAAAAATCAACCCAACAATGTCAGATCTATAAATTTGCATTCGCAAATGTTTTGATCTTCCCTCGCCGATATTCTAACCCATGCTACTTAGATATCATGACACCAAATAGGCTGCACTGTAGCCGTCCCGTACTGTAGTACGACGCTAGATTAAAACTGACGTGGAAAGTTAACACCTGGCCATCAAAATCTTCATTTCTATGAAGCCCAGGTGGTCATGTGGTCTAGCGGGACGCTACAGTGCAGACGATTTGGTGTCACGATATCTCAGTAGCTTGGTTTCGAATCCCTACGAGGGGAGAACAAATTTACTATCTAACATAGATTGCTTGATGCATGGATGAGTTGTATATTCCTATATATAAATGTGTGATTCATTTTAAATTCAGACCTTAAGTTAAGGAAGGTAAATGAATAATTTAAATATTAGTTTAGACTCATAGAAGTTGGAGTACAAATTTAGACACTATGCCGGCACAGCTCTATGTTTTGTCTTTAAATAAAATAGTAGTGCATATAAACTTTCCATTCTAGGAAATACTTTTTAACGAAACTTCTTAGTAACAGGGAACACACTTTAGGCTGTAATCGGAGTTCCTATGGGAAATTGCATTGTCTATATTTACAGAAATTCTACCTAATTTGGTAATTACAGAAAAAAACATGTAGAATTTCACAAAATCTCTATAATATCAGAGATTTTAATCTAATTTCCTCAAATATCAAGTTTTATAAATATTTTACGAAGATTGAGAAAATCCTGGGCCTAAACTGTATTTACATAGCAAAATTTTGCATATGCTTAATTATGTTTGATATACATGTGTTTCGAAACATGATGTATAAGCTGACAGTGATTTTAAAAAGTCTTGTTATATACATTTTAGTATAGGTTGCATGAAGCTGTTTCACAAACAATGCCTCTTTTTTTGGGTTATGTAATATTCATAGATATTTTGTTTTGTTTATGTTCTGGTTTCACAGCTATAATCTCCGTGTTTCATTTCATAGACACATAACTTGTTACCAGTATATCATGTATTTTTAAACATGGTAGCGACGAATCTTGAATCTAAGAAAGACCTAAGGTTAAAGAAGGGAAACATGTAGTACAGAATGTTAGTATAACTTATTTATAGAAGTCCAGGGCTTTCAAATATTGAAAACATGCCGCACAGTCCTGTATATGTTTTGACCTTCGAATATAATAGTAAAAAGTATAAAACACAAACACCGAACTCAGAAGAAAATTCAAAACGGAAAGTCCGTAAACAAATGGCAAAAAATTAAAAAAAAACCTCAAACAAATCAAACGAATGGATAACAACTGTCATATTCCTTACTTCGGACGCGCATTTTCTTGTGTAGAAAATTATTATCAAACTTTAGTTAATAGCTAGCTAAACTTCTCACTTGTATGACAGTCGCATAAAAGTCCATTATATGATAGTTGTCCATTTGTTCGATGTATCCGGGTATCTATGAAGAATTTGTTTAGATATCTTGATTTTGCCATTTGCTACGGCCAGTTTTGAATTTTCCTACGAGTTCAGTATCTGATATCATCCTGCTCTAATTCTAATGAGTTGATATGGTTTCTTGTCAACGACGTTTTATCTCCAATTGTTCCGTCTGCATAGTAGCAAGTGGGTCAATATTGGCATGATAAGAAATAAGAGTTTTCACATATATATTGAATCATTAAATTTTGTAAACTTTCTTAATATTTGTTAAAAAATTCTGTTTTTTTTAATGATCAAGCTGTTTTTGTCGATAAACAGAACGCAATTTCTTAACGAACGATAATTGGATATTGAAAAAAAAATATATTTTGTATATCAAATTATTTTAACTATAACATAAATTAGTATAAATTGAAAAATCAAATGTTGAGTGTAAGCAACTGTGTTTGCATTTTAATGAGGGTAAAATGTGACCTTACACAATTCATTACTGTATGTTGTGTATCACATTTCAATACAACCTGTTACAGGTTGGGTTGTTTCCTCAAAATAAAGACATATCGTTCTGAAAATAACCCCAGCATATAAATATATAACGATTCATTACTGATAATCAAATTACACGTCGACACGTAATAACCAAATTTTGAATTAGTAACAGATAGAATTTGTTTTTTTGTATGCCATTTTGTTATGATGGATCTTTAAAAAAGTAAAGCTTGCGTAGTGAGCTTTCTCGCAGAACGCACGAAGAACCGTAATGCTCTATCTTCGCATCCTCTGGTCTCTTGTGAATAGTTGTCTCTTTGTTCCGCATCCACTTGTATGAAAACAATTAAAAATATTTGGATACAACTATACAATAAATTAGTTTAACAAAATATACATAACCTGGGCATCCTTTTCCACATTGAATTTCGTCCTGAAATATACATTACCACCAAATTAGTCAATACGTAATAAAAAAAGGGTAGTAATATAAAGTAACAATTTTGATAAGAAAGTAACGAAAACGCTCACTGTATAGAAAACTAACGAATAAGAAACTTAAAAAGTCGAAATGAATATAAATTTCGAGAGTAATGAAAGGTTTATTAGATCTTACAATTATCATGAATTGTTTGTCTCGCGTGACGGAGTCAAGAAGCTAATCATAGGTTTGCTGTTTCCGGCGTCGGCGACTACGACGACAGCGGCGGCAACAATGCATTAATTTGTGAAAAGGTCTAGTTTATGGTCAACAACTAGTGGTATGTCAAATATATTTGGTACATGCACTTTTGTCAGTATTGGCACATCTCAATCTTTGGAGAATATTTGGCACCGCCCCGTCAGTTATGGTAAATTGACTTTTAAACTTTTGCTTATATTTGATTTATTAGTTTGTGATATTGTCAGTTTATGGGGAACCCCTAGGGGTAACCTAATTATTATTGGTATGCAGTTGTATAAGCATTGGCATATCTCATTCCCATTGAAATTATTTGACCCGTTCTTCTCAGTCATGGTCTATTGACTTTTGCTCAGTTTTTATTAGTTTGTGATTAGGTCGTTTTTGGGACCCACTTGTTGTAGGTCAATGATATTTGGTATGCATTTGTATGAGTATTGGCACATCTTATTACCATGGAGATCATTTCACCTTGTCCCAATCGTTATGGTTTATTGAATTTGACATTTTGCTTAGTTTACATGCATTAGTTTTCAGATTGTTGAAAGAGAACGTTGAACTGATAAGGCAATGGTATTTGGTAGCAGTCGTATTAAAATTGGCACATCTCTGTTCCATGGAGATTGTAATGATTCATTATCTGAATATTGGCAAAAATTATATTTTATAGTGCTGCTTTTTAAATTTCAACATTTGCATTATCGAAATAACCAAAATTTTAAACATAGCTCTGTAAAAACAGTTTATTTGAATATGTGAGGCAACGGGTTATATTTTTCAGTAAATCATGCTACACAATATCTTTTCTTATGCCATTGACTAACATCAATGCCAGGATCCCACAATAAAGAGATTGGAAGTTTAAATGCAAATATATAAAACAATGTTTTTGTAAACTAACAGACTAACGTCTTATTTACAGCTGAAAAAAAAGTTAAATCCAATTTACTAAAACTGAACGCCGAGGTAAATTCATAAAAAAAGTCCAAAATCAAATTGCAGAATTAAAGGCTCAAGCACATAACAAAGAAATTAGTAACAACTGTCATATTTCTCACTTGGTACAGGCGTTTTCGTACGGAATGTTTTTTTTTTTTTTTTTTTTTTTTATTAAATCTGGTTTTAAAGCTAGCTAACCTCTCACTTGTATGACAGTCGTATCATATTTCAAAGCTGAATGGTAGTAAATTTATAAAATGCGATTTTATTTTCAGAATGAAACCCAAATGAAATTTAACGAACGAAATGAAACTCTTTGTCATGTTGTAAGGGCAGGTAAAAAGGTCAAATTAGTTAAACTGAATTGTTCACACCTGTTTCTATTGGTTTTAAAAGTTTAATGAATGTGCTTATTTAGAATGGTTTACATTTTATGCATGTGTTGTCACTAAATTATTGAATTGAGGCGAATAACGTGTAACGTCTTGAATTATATAATTAAAGAATCGCAGTCTGCTATGGTAGATGCTCCTTTTTTTACTCAAGCATAAATTCTAAAGATAGATAATAGGTTTATCTTCTTCATATAGCTCAAAGCATCAATGTGCATTTGTGCACTCAAAATATCCATGAATTCATCAATTAGAGCTGTTGGGGTGTTGGAGTTGACTATACTGTATTTAATAAAAAAATAAAAAAAAAATATTAAACCATCCCACTTAAGATTCTATTTTTTTTATGTTTAGACTACAGGTTGATACAAAACATTCATTGTTAACAGTACTAAAAACAAAAAAAATTTGGGTCTTAAAAATAATGATGTTTTGTGTGTGTAACCTAGGATAATAAGTTTTCAACCCCTGATATAAAATAACATAATAAAATGTTCATTAGAATTTTAAAAATATTTTTCAACTTTCGAAAATTCCACTTGATTAACGACCAGACACTAATTTTAAGTTGATCAATGCATAACAGTACATAACATGATGCTAAATAACTAGTAGTCACAATTGTCTGTTGAAATACAAGTGGCAAATAAGGATCGTAATGATACTAGTTGAATACATTTATCGGTTTTCAAGAGACGAATTCACAGAGCGTTATCAATATTATGGCTTCCATATTTACGATCATTAAAATAAGATTATGGGGAAACAATTTTGATGAAGTAGAATCGTGACTGTTTTCGTAATGAGGTGGTTGGGGGGGGGGGGGGGAATGATATCTTCTGGTTCCAAAAAATTATAAACTATAGTATGACTATATGATTAATGACAGTGTTGTTGCTTAAAATATCCCGATTTACAAAATGTCGTTCGAAAACTAATGATATTTTCCCAAGGAATAAATTATTTTAGACGTGTTTGGTGAAACGTTTCAGAATAAAGCTCATTGACTTTGTTACTTCTTTTGCCTATTATAATTTTTATTTAATCATCTTTTGTAGACGAAACACACATGACGACAATCTAGGTATCTTCAATGTTTCGATGTTCTTATTTGACACTTATAAAGTGTTATATATAAGTATATGAATATGCAATGAAAGCAAATTTTCTGTTCGTTTTGTAAGGTTTTTAATATTTATATTAGATCTAAAATAAACAAAGTATTTAGGAATATTCCAAAACACATTAGCCTGGTCTAACGCAAAATAATTGATTTTGTAAATAATTGATAGAACAAATATGCAAAATAAAGAATAATTAGAATAATTTAAAGTATTCACACATATTATTGTTTTGTTTATTTACTAATATTTACCTGTTGTATGGCCCACGACGACATCATGTCTTTTGTGTGCTCAATGCCATGTTTTGGACATATCCATGAACCATCTTTTTCTTGAAGAACTGTCATTGGCAAGATACAAGGATCATCAGGAGAACTGCAACACAGACTGATGTTGAAAGAGCTTTTGCTGGTAACATTATCTGAACTGCTTGTCTTGACGTAAAGCTGACTTATTTTCTCCAGTGCAACAGCTAAACATTCACGAATGCTAGATGCAAGATCTCTCATAATTAGTGTCTGATTTCTGTGGTGAACAAGACGCACAACAATTACCTCATCATCACAGTTTACACACATATCTAGAGATTGATCAATATTGAAAATAGCTGATCTATGAAATAGCATTTCGTCGTCATTTTGTCCGTATTTTTTCACTGCAAAAATACTCAGGCAATAACTGATGAATCGAAAGGATAAAGCTGGTGGTATCATTGACGAAGAGTGACTGAAAGCTATTGCTGTATTTCTCTTAGCGAATTTCGGCGATTTTAGATAACCAGTTGTATCATTGGTTCTTACCATGCTGGCAACATAGTAGAAATCAGCTGGTATTCGATTTTGTAACTCATTATATCGTTTTGGTTCTACCAATATATCAAGATGTGTCATGACTCCCAACAAATATTTCGTATGGTCTTGAAATTTTTTGTACATCTTCTTCTTCCAGATATCTTGTATAGACGTTTTCACTATAATACCTTTCTTACTCATTAAATCCCAAGATTCCTGTCTCATTCTATCACCTTCACAAAAGCTCCTATGGGTAACAATTGATTTGAAGGCATCTATTAGATGTGTTGGTGAAAGAATGATGTGTTCATCCAAGTTGTCTTCGTCAAAGTATAAAATTCGCCCAACACAGTGCTGAAATTTAAGAAAAACTTTCAATTCCTGTTCAGTTAGCGGTCGAACTGGTTGAACGGAGTTTATCCTCTTCAAATGATTCATGGTAATTAAAGGGATATTACGACGAAGTAGAGAATCAAATTCCAATTCAAGGGGGATGAAGCATTTAGGAAGTTTCTGGCCCCATGTCGGTTGTTTCATGGCTTGCTCAATAATAATCTTTTTGATTTTCGCCATTTCCGGATCATTTTCGTTTCTGGCATTTACAAAGAGTTGTTCTTCAATGACAAGATGAGTTAGCAATGGACTTCCAGAATACATCTTCTGTATATCAGTAAACATTTGCTGACGTTTTGGTTCAACTTCTACCTATACAAAAACGTGAAGTAGTTGATTTTTGTAAATATGCATTTTATTTATAGATCTATTTTTGTAAAGATGCATTTTATCTATTTTTTTTTTGTGAATATGCATTTTATTTTCAGATTTATTTTTGCAAATATACATTTAATTTATAAATCCATACATTTTTTTTGGGCATATCATGCATATCAGATCTATCTTTGGTTAGTATAATTAATATCAAAATCGGCTTCTTACCCTCTAAAGATCTGTGGGGATTCAGTAGCTACGTATAGCACTGTTTGCCAAGCATGTTTTATTGTTTGTTTAAGGGTTATCAATGTAATCGAAACATTTAATATAAAAGAAATGTTGTATGATTGCCAACATGACAACACTCCATAAAAGACCACATGACACAGAAATTTAAAACAACTAAAGGTCACTGTAGGGTCTTCAGCAATGAGCAAATTCCATACTGAGAGAAAAGTCAGCTATAGAAGCCCCAAAATGACAAATGTAAAACAATTCAAACACGAAAACCAACGACATAATCAATGTACCAAAAATTTAACGAAAAACAAATACGTAACACAGCAACAAACAACAGACAACCCTCCGCATAACCTGGGACAGTGGTGTGACAGTATAATATAAGTAAGAAGTACTATTTGAAAAGCACTTGAAAAGAGCTAACCTCATCTGATGGATACAAATATAAATACATCCAACAAAACACGTGGACGTGACCGGGTATATTTATATCTCACCAACAAATAGACAATTATAACAGATCTAGGAGTACTCGCAGTTACTGACAGCTAGTTCAAAGTCACTAACAACCAATAAAAAAAATCATGCATCTAAGACTATTAAGACTATTTATCAAACAGTACATAATAAACATCCAGTGGATTTAGTGTAAATAAAGGCAACAGTAGTCTATAGGTATCCAGTAAAAAAACAACACGTCAGTGTGTTAGTTAAGATACAGGTATCGACAGATTATAGATTCATGAATGTGTATATGTATATTAAATAATGTATAGTTTGCTTTTAATTTACTGATAACAAAGTCAATATTAATATCAATAAAAATCATATTCAATGATCCATTAACAGTGTTGAATTGGTAACATATTTAAAGGATCGATTCGTTTCTAAATTTCTGGACACGGTAAACAACATTTGTGTAAAAATGAGGATGTGCTATCCCGTTTGAAATAAGTTTTCTATATGAACAACCAAACTTGTAAATCAAACTTGTATATCTATGAAAGAATTTTGAAAAGGTTTAAAATAGTTTGTGGTAACGAAATCCCTTGCTCAGTAATTTATCAGTAATACATAAATAACGTTGGTTAAAATAAAAAACGATACAGCAGACAGGGGCATAGATATCGAGTTGTGAAATATAAACACCACAAGATGGTACCAATAGGAATATCGCCATCCAAAAAGGGAAATTAACAATAGAAACGAAAAATTGTAATTTTTTTGTTAATACAATTTAGTGTGGAGCTTACCGGTTTTTTTTATTGGTATATTACACTCGCTTAGAATATTAAATTTAAGAAAAAGGCAGAAATCAAACATGGAATATAAAGAAACAAGGTATGTTCAGCAAAATGCAGATAAAATACTTAACCAGTAATTGTTTGCTGTTATCTAACATCAAAAATCGTCTATGACAAATCTTATGTACTCCACTATTTATCATGTTTATAGAATATAATAATTTCAACTTTTATATAGCAATATATTGTAAGTTATAAACTTTAGCTTGGCTATGATTTATGATTTGTATCTTGAATTTATGCCCGAAATACACTACCCAGATTCTTATATGGAAATTGTTTACTCGTAGTGTTATAGAATTAACACTGGTTTATGACGCCCTCATGTTTTTTTTTTAATTCAAAACATATGTCTGTTGATTCAGAAACATAAACTGTACGAAAAGAATTGCACCAAACCATTGTATGCAGGTACCTAGTGAATTATTGGAGGCTGGTAGCTGGTATATAATTAAAAAGAATCATAATTACATTCGATTCTTTAATAAGAAAATTCAAAAGTACATAGTAAAATATACATGTTATGTAAAAAGCATCCTGTAAAAACTAACTTTCCTGTTTCGTCGTTATAAATATTTTTAAAGTTTTTAACCAATTGACTCAAAAATGAAATACTTTTATTTATTCTTTTAGAAAGAAAATCTCTTAACTTTTGACCTTTTATAACCCTGTGTGATTTTTGTTAACACTGCTGAAAAGTTCAATTTCTCAATTTCAAATTTATGCACCATTTTTCTATATTATGACCAGGCAACAAAACAAAATGTAACATTAACATATATAGGAAATATCATCGCTCTATGATTGCCTTAATATAAAATAAAGCCATACTTACAGCTCGTAATTTGTCCTTATGAGTTAAGACAATCATGATTTTTGGAAATCCAGGTCCACTTCCTTTACAGTATGTGACTATGGTATTTATCCAAAATTTAAGGTAGTCTAGAAAAAATTTGAAATACTTGCATTTTAAAAGCAACCATTTTGAGAAGTATTTACATTATAACCAACTATTGTCTTCACCAAGAAAGTTTTATAGAAAATAATGAATAATGATTTAAATTATTTAAATTCAAGTCAAATAAGCAGTTTATATTATGATAGTATATATCAACCAATATATACAAACTAGAATCCCTTCTGGTTACTGTTATGCCTTTATGATTGTGTTTTGATTTGAGTTATTTTATCTGCTATCTAACAGTTATCTAATGAATGTAATACCAAGTCAAAACACAGACGATTAGTAAAGAAAGAAGATGCTGTTTGATTGTTTTTGCTAACATAATTAAATATTCAATTGAAGTATTGGCTTGTTACAATATCCTTATGGAGTTCAAGCTCCTGCTGAAAATCCTTGTTACATTCAACCAATAACTCGGGGTAGTAATAAGTTTTAAAATTCATATTACATCCAAATATATATTTTAAATAATATCACTAATAATGACTATCCATATGTTTTCTAATGTTTGCTAAAACATTACTTTGAATTGCCAAACATACTCTTATATTGAACTCATTAAGACAAATCTGTTTTTCGTTAGACCTACATCAATTTAAATTACAAACATTTAAAGTTTGCAAGGCTTTCGTCTGGTTATCCCTACTGTTTGTTTGAAAAACTAACAAGTTAGACACAAAATTATAAAAATAATACTGAGGTATAATTTTCCAACCTTCTTCACAATCAATTGTTTCGCTTTTTACCCACATAGCTTTTAAAATTAATTTCTAATATCTATCATATCCAATCATCTCCCTTTTCATAAGGACCAATAATTGTTTCTTTTTTACTTTATGTATTTTTTTTTAACCCCAAGCAAATTTAAACCAACTTTTTTCTGCTTTCCTTCAAATATATCTCAGGAACTATGCAGGCATTTCCAACAAAAGTTAAAATAGGCACTCTTAGTGTTTCAGTTATCAAGTTTGTTCCAAAAATAATAAGATACTAGTATCTTTTTTTGCCAAGAACAAAATAATTTATTAATTTTTGAAATTCATTTTCCAAATTTTTTTCACATTCTTCTTCACAATTCCCAAAGTATATGTCCATTGTGCCAGTTGATAACCTCAATTTTGTCCTTACATGATTTAAGCTTTCCTACCCATAACCCCTCTGTTTCATTTCAGTTTAATTTGAATCATGAATAAGAACCAAAGATTTCAATTGCTTTCAAGCTATTTGAACCTTATATATAGAACAACAAAACAAAGTAGTATCATCTGATAGTTTCGAAATTTTTAAGCTATGATTTTTGCATTCCAATTTGATTCTGATACCTTTAAAATCAGTATGGCTTCTTAATCTTGAAGCCATCATTTCCACAGATAAAACAAATAATAACGTAGATAAAGGGTATCCTTGACATATACCCTAGTGTTTTGAAAGACATCAGATATCCAACCATTATTTATAACCATATATAAAAGAATCATTAATTCTAAAATGTTTTGAAACTGAAAACATAGAATTCCAATTTAAAGAGAAATCGACAAAGACTATAATCCCTTCAGTTTTGTATAAATAGGTGAAATCAATGATATCTTGTATCCGTCTAAAATTAAAACCAATAAATTTATTCTTTTCATATCCAGTCTGGTGTTCTTTACACAGTTTTGGTAGGCAGTTTTTCAACCGGAGTGTTAGACGTACACTCGTAGGACGGTAATTATTTAGTGATAATGGATCACCTTTTTATAAATAATAGCGTTAAAACACATGTACGCTGTGAGTATGCAAGTGTTTGATCTGTATATCCAATATTCAGAATGTTTATTACTATGAACTATGATTTATCCCAATTCTTTTATTATATAAAATTCATCTTTTAAACTGACTTATCCAGGAGATGTATCCTGTTTCATTTATTTTATAAATAGCCGAAAAGAGGGACGAAAGATACTAAAAGGACAATCAAGCTCATAGATTGAAAATAAACTGACAACGCTATGGCTAAAAATAAATTGACAACACCATGGCTAATAATAAACTGACAACACCATGGCTAAAAATAAAAAGACAAACATACAAATAATAACAAAAACTAGGGGTGATCTCAGGTGCTCCTGTAGGGTAAGCAGATCCTGCTTCACATGTGGCACGTGTTGCTCATATTATTACAAATCAGGGAAATAGTCTCATTCGGTAGGTCACATTCGTGAAAAGGGGAGGGTATTGTAGTTTCGACATAAGGAACATATCCAATATCAACTGTGAAACAGTTTTTCCATAACGGTCAACCAAATTGCAGGGCTAATAAATTTTGATCTCTTGAACAAAATCTCTATCTGACATATTTACTACTGTCAGATTTGCTCTAAGAGCTTCGGATTTTGAGATATAAGCCAACAACTGCATTTAACCCCTATGTTCTATTTTTAGCCATGAGCGCCATGTTTGTCGGTGAATCAAAACTTCGGATACTATTTATAAACTAGCTACCCTAAAAATATTGAGTTAAAGTTTAAGGATATTTTGCCCAGTTGTTTTAGAGGAGAAGATTTTTGAAATAGTTAACGGCGACAGACAAAGAAGACACCTCATTTCTCATTAATATATATTTTTTTTTTTTTTTTGAAAAATATATTTTTATTACTTTGACAATTTGGTGCATATAAACACATTAGTGTTAAAACGCTTTCATCAATTTCTACATTAAGAAGAACTAATTGGCCATCTACATCGTTATGTTTATTAATCAACTTATAATTCAGCGAATTTTTAATGAAAATAGCCACACTCCTACAAAAGGTTTTCCGTGACTGCAAAGTATATCAAATTCTGAATTATTTTTTATTTTTATTTCTGTTTCTATGTTTTCATCAAAATGAGTTTCTTGTAAAATACAAAAAGAACTATTTTAAAATTTAATCCATTCAATTACTCTGTCTCTCTTTTGTGGTTATTTTTTTATATCATTTACCTTTACTCAGTAGGATTGTTAGTGAGAGAATTTTCCGAAAGACATCACATGACTTCGATGATCACTTTACGGTCTTAAACAACAAAACATGCTTGATACGAAAAAATAAAGATCAATTGAAGCGAGATAGCTGAAGGTCTGAATAATGTACAAAAAAAAAAAAAAAAAAAAAAAACCACAGAAGAAACAAACAAAAGTGATTAATATTGATTTGTGAACAACGAAGTCTTGTGAGAAAGAAAAATAAATATCATATGGGTAAATCTATTCATGATTTGATTCAAATAAAAGAAATTAAATAATCCAATGAATATTTATGCATTGCTTGACTATAACTGTAGTGTGAAAGGTGAACATGAAGTTTCTTTTGGTGTCATTACAAAATTAACTTCCCTTTTCCCGATGGAGATGAATAAAAGTTGGATAATTTTTTTTTCATCAGAACTTGTATATACAATGTAAATATCACTCCATTTACTTTAGTTCAGCAGGTGCAGACAGGTTCCATATCATAAAATTCTTAAAATATGTGTCGAATTGACCACATTTAGTAACGAACAGTTTCAGAAGAGATTGTTAGTCAGTAATCAGATGTATATACCTTAAATTTAGATCATGCAAACATTGTACCACATTGTTTTTACCTCGTGCAGTTTTATATCCGCTCTTTCCAGGAAGGTACTGTTCAAAAGGACAAGGATCATCAAGGGTTCTACTACCATCTAACACTATCAAATAAATGGCTCGATACGTCAGAAATGTTTGATGGGTGCTATAGAAGACATCTTGGCCTCCAAAATCCCAAATGATAACGGGAGCTATTTTTACCTGGTGTAATTTCTTCCTTCCAGCTTTAATCGAATCCTTCATAAATCTATCTTTTGTCATATACACCTTTATTTCTTTCACATCTTTCTTTACACCAAATAACTTCTTTAACTTTTGAATAAATCCTCGCTTTTTTACTACCTCAATAGTTGAACTAATTTCATTTGATATGATGTTTGGTTGTGAATGACATTCTTCTGTAAAAAAAAAAATTCTGCTTTCTTTTTTAATGTGTGCATACCTTTGTCATCACAGCAAGCTATTTAATGTTATACTAGCTGATGAAGGACACTCTAACATAAATGCAAAAAAATAATATCCGTATAAGGGGTCGTATATGTTTGCATATGTTTCGACAAATATAGATAATAAGTATTAAAGATTTTACAAATTATTTAACTGATATCTTACTTGAATGATAAAACTATCTCTCCCCTTTAAAATTCATAAATTGTAACATGATTTGAGTTCTCAATTGTAATTTTACTTTTGGAATAATCAATTACACTGTAATATTCGTTCATATTAAGGGAACGATATACAAGTGGAACCCTTACTTAAGAGTTGCAGTAGACTTTGTCACGCGAAAATTCATCGAGTATAACCTTATTTATTAGGGCAAAATAAACATTTGTTTTGCAAAACCACATTCTCATCAGAGCCACACGTAGTAGCACCAATACGGCACCATGTGAGTCAAAATAATGTATATTAGCTACACAACACGTGTTTAATAATTCCAGGTACATTATAATATACAAATAAATCACCAATTACATGGAAATTGGTATGACCAGAGAGCTGTTATAGTTAAGGTCTTTAAGAGTTGTTCTCCTCTAGTATTCATTCATTAATAGCAAGAAATTTCGCAGGTTTCAGAAAAAGGGAGAAGGTTTGGATCCATTTAAACGTTTAATCCCGCTGCAAATGTTTGCACCTGTCCTAAGTCAGGAATCTGAGGTACAGTAGTTGTCGTTTGTTTATGTTATATATACGTGTTTCTCGTTTTGTTTATATAGATTAGACCGTTGGTTTTCCCGTTTAAATGGTTTTACACTAGTAATTTTGGGGCCCTTTATAGCTTGTTGTTCGGTGTGAGCCAAGGCTCCGTGTTGAAGGCCGTACTTTAACCTATAGTGGTTTACTTTTTAAATTGTTACTTGGATGGAGAGTTGTCTCATTGGCACTCACACCACATCTTCCTATATCTATTATAACGCATTTGGACAGTTCTACCTAGAATTTATTTTGACTGGAGCACTGAAATAGGAAAGTTCAAATGATGAACAGTTCTAGGGTATAACTGTGCTAGAATTGGCAAATATATTGCTATAAAAGAACATTTCTGACAGTTCTAGATCAATGCTATTGCTGGTTATGTTTTCTCCTCGAAGGTATCACAAGCACAGTACATGCAGTAGTGAACACATCTGTGTTGTCAAGCATCATCATTGATTTGGTCATCTATCTATAAATCAACTGTCTATAAAATGTGGAATGTTTTGAACTACTAAGCATGTTCTATAACTAGATAGATAACTTAGCTTTATATGATTTAATCTTTCGAACTTTCAAGGTCCTCAATGCTCTTTAACTTCGTACTTCATTTCGTCAGCTTAACTCATTTGGTCTTAGCGTCACAATCATAACGCTTACACACAGATAGTACATCATTCGAGTAAGATTCTTTTCTGTCTTTCAAAAAGAGGCAAACACTTTTAAGTATTATAATAGGATGGCTTTTCGTTTCTAAAATTGGTAATGCTGACCAAAATCAGAGATCGTTTTTCACCCAAGAGAAATCAATAGTACTTTAAACGAAATATGTATCAGTATATAAATTCACCCACTGTATAAAAACCCTTAGTGAGGGTTGCAATCAGGATCATCATTTGAAACCCTGTTTAATATTATTTGATGAATAACATCTGCTGCCAAAGAAGGAGACAATAGAATGAGTATAATTTATACTAGACATACCTGATTGTGAACAATACTTTTGTTTGATAGTATTTGTTGAAATCATTTTGTCACTGGATTCGGGAAGTAAACGTCGAACATATAAAAGAGAAACACCTGTTTTGTCTCCACCAAATATTTCTGATCTAGATTTTGAGAAACCAGATACTAGATTACTTGTTTTCGCTTTGGCCGTAATTTTATTGTCATCTTCTATTTCTTTTTTAACAATGGGCTTTTTAATATTATCCTCTTCTTTCATATATTTGCTTCGCAAACTTTGAATCTGGCTTAGAGATGGTGTATCCTCTGTACTTATACGACAAGCATGATCTCTTTCATCATAAACCTGTTCTCTAACTGTACTAGTAAGTTCTGATGTTGAAGAGTAGCATTGTGCTGAAACTTCAGCAGTTACTGTCGAACTTTGAGTTGATTTAAATTTTAGATCAACTTGCATAGACCGCTCACGATCTTTCAGCTTTTCTTTGTCGTTCTTTCGTAATGCCTTTTCTTCACTCTGTCGTAATGATCTGCTGATTGTAAGCTCTGATAATTTAAGACCTTCAACAAATATTAATAGAGTCTAGATCCTATTACTTTGTATGTTAGTATTTTGTTAAAATATAGAGGTACATGTATACAGTTGGATACATATCAATCATTACAAGTACACGGGCAGAAAAAGTTAATGCGGCGGTTGGTCGCGTGCACATCATGTTAACGCGCGTTATTTCTTCGTTAACTTAAATGTTTCAAAAAAACAGAAAAAGTACACCGGCGTTTACTTTTGCGTTTAACTCTGCATTAACGCTAAAATGGCGCTTCTTCGAATTATGTTAAGAATAAATTGACGTTTACTATCGCGTTTAATTCCGTAATAAGTGAAAGAAAGCGCTTTTTAATTTTTTTTTGTAAAGAGTAAAATAGGGACGAAAGATACCAGAGGGAGAGTCAAGCTCATAGATAGAAAATAAACTGACAACGCCAAGGATAAAGAAAAAGACAAACCGACAAACAATAGTACAGAAGACACAACATAGAAAACTAAAGATCTTAGGTGCTCCGGATGGGTAAGTAGATTATGCTTCACATGTGGCACATGTCGTGTTGCTTATGTTTAACAAAATCCGATAAATAGTATAATTCAGTAGATCACATATGTGAAAACGGAAGGGTATTGTAGTAAAACGCGTTTACTTTAAAATCCTAGTATCGATTTGTCGGTGGAATGGGCGAAAATGTTTAAAGCTGACATATAACATATATTGCTATAAAAAAACAAAAAAGGAGACTGTAAATCATCCGGAACAAAAATTGAAATATGGAAATCTGTGTAGGCATCAATAGAAATGGGTTCTGTGAACGAACAAGACTATCAAATGAGAACTTACTATAACCATATAACATGGGATATTGATAAGAAAACCTTGTTATCAAAATAAGTGTAATCCTCGGTGTTAGAACATTTTAAACAATGTGCTTTAAATTTCAATTGCCCTTTAATAAAAACAGCTTTTGTTTGTCTTAAGTAATGTCACGACCCTTCAAGTTATCTCTATAACTTTCTGCCTAAAGTACAAATATCTTAATTAATTTTGTATTCCCAATTTTTTTTATAGGCTTTGATAGTTTTACCATTACAAAATTTGGAATGTGATTCTAAAGATTAGGAAAACATAATGAACACTGTGGACTGACATTAGCGACACATTTGTTACTTTTGTTGCTCATATGCGTATGTAACGCAAAATTCATCAGACTACCAACTGAAGTCTACTATTTCAAAATATCGATAAATAATTTAATACAAAACCAAAAAAAGAAATGATTGACCTGTTCAACAATATAAGAAACATTGTTATTTCTAAAATTATAAGATGCATAAACAAAACGAATTCACCATTAAACCTCACTTACAATAACAATATGGATTGAAAATAAATTAATCAATTATACCTCTAGCAATAGTTATCATTTTGGGTTCAGAATACAAAGAATGTGTAACTAGGGTAGTATCGTGCATCTTAACTAATTGGTTAACTGACAAAATTGAAATACAATCTATCCGAAGTAGGATGTGCCTTACCATATATCATACAACTAGAGTTTTAATCGAATGATTTATGTCATGCAAAGGATCTTACGTAAACATGCAGACTTATGTTTAACACCATTTAAAAAACTTTTACTTTCTCAGTACTAATAGAGACTAAGTTGTTTATTGATTTTCAACTTTCGTTAATTAATTTAGAAGTAAGATAACCATCACAGGAACAAGACCGGATGCTTCTTCAGGATTATCGTCTCATGATACATAGACATAAGGAGATGTAGTATGATTGCAAAAGAGTCACATGTCCAGTCAATTAAAATATTGTGAATGTAAGCAATTATAAGCAACTATACATTGTTACCACTTAATCCTCCCTCAGGTTGAGGCAGTTGTTGAACAGTAAGCCATGCGGACATGGACAGGCAATTACACATCTCAAAAGTAAAGAATAACTAAGATCAGATCTGAGCGTACTTGCAGTTAATGACCGCTAGTTCAACTTCAATATGTTCTCAGAGTAATATATCAATCAGTAGACCTATAACATCCAACAGATTTGGATTTAAAACGTCATTGACTGTCACAGACAACATCAACTTGTGGAATTTCAAACTATAAGTATCGCACGCTTGGAAAACAAGGAAAGTACATATAGTTAATATTTTAGTACAGTTTTTATTTACTGATAACACAATCAAAATTTACATATTTCATAAACTATGCTACTGTTTGTAATAAGTAAGTGAACAATTGTAAAGCTAAAATCTCTTTGTCATACATTTTGATTTTGAGTCGTCTTTTAGTAAAACATATAGATAGATGAAGATAAAAAGTTATAATCGTCTCAATATCATGTTAACAATGATAATTGAGATACAAATATTACTTAAGTTAGTATTTTAAAGTTATTTTTTTATTTTAGAGTGATAGGATATTAATATATCAGAAATAGGTATGGAAGAATTTGGTTAATCCAAAGTTTCTAAATCAGAGGCATATGATCATATGATATGCAAAGTTATCTTTGATTCGTAGATTTTCCTTCATAATCCAATATTGTACATGTATCTTACTAAAGTATGTAAATTATTGTCTGCTTCCAAGAAAGTATTAAGATTTCACTATTCAATTTTTTGTCTCAATCACTTTCAACTAGAATTCCCTTCAACCGTTTGTGTCACTATTTTTATATCATACATTAAAAGTTCAGTTACATTTATTTTCAACGATTTGATACTTATGCTCATGTTTAATTTTAACCATACTACAACGTATTTTCAAATTATAAAAAGTAAAAAAAGAAATATATACAAAATATGGGTAGAATATAATGGCCATATTTTCTTTCACATAACGACATAAAGCAACGCTAAAAAATGATGATATTACAATTTGACATATGAACTTCATACGCTTTAGATTGCACTTTTGTATATACAGCTGTTTCTCAAACTACGTCATTTTTGGGGAGATATATATTATTCATAGATATGTTAATTTGTTAATGTACTGGTTCCAATTTATGATCTCTGTGTCTCATCTGATGGAAACATAACTTAGGAATTGAACCAGTATAGAAAAACATGATATCGCCTAAATTTTAATTCTGAGGAGGTCTAAACATGCAGGTCAGGGTAGTATTGAATTTTAGTTTAAGTTTAAACTCTTAGAAGCTAAGGGCATACAGATTTCATTTTGACCTTTGAATAAAATACATTTGAATATAAACTCTCCGTTCTTGAATATTATTTTTCACCAAACTTCATAATGAAAGTGTCACAGTTTAAGCCCAAAGGGGACTTCGTATAGGAAATTGCATTGGCTATTCTTACAGAATTGCAACCTATACAATGCATTTATATTATTTTAAAAGAAAATGAGTACATGTTTGTTCTTTAAGTTGGAGGCTGTTTATATATCTTTGTCATTCGTTTGAAGTGTTTGAGCTTTTGATATTGCCATTAGTTACGAACTTTTCGTTTTGAACATTCATCAAGGCTTTGTATTTTTGTAATTCTACTTTTTAACTAACTTTCAGGAGCCTGTATTTCACCGGTTGTCGTTTGTTGCTGTGTTACATAATTTCGTTCATTATTGTTCTTATTTATTAGGCCGTTAGTTTTAATTTTTTAATTGTTTTTCATTGATCTTTTCGGGACATTTTATAGCTGACTTTGCGGTATGATCGTTTTTCAATGATGCCGTCCATCCGGTGACCTTTGGTTCCTAACATTGGTGTCATTTGATCACTTGTGAAGAGTTGTCTCATTGTCAATTATACCGCATTTTCTTTTTTTATATTTAAAATAGCATTACCAAATTTGCCCTGTATCCACTCCTCAGTCACACGGTTAATAAAGGAATAACCATGATATAAATCAATTCCATCTGTTGACATTCGTATTTTATTTGGAGCCTGGCCGACAAGATATCTTGCAATAGTAGTTTTTCCAGTTCCTTGTTCCCCTGCTAACATAACACGAGCCTCATAATGCACGTATACCTCTTCCTTCATTAAGCTTGCGAAAACTTTTGCAGATTGTTTGTTGAGCTCCTTAACTTCTATGGGTAAACCTAGGAAATTATCTTAAGATTATCTAAAATTGATTTGAAACTTAATAGTCATTAAAATAATTCTGGTATATAGGAAAAGAACACGTCACAACAATAAATATATATTTTTATAAGCTTTGCAACTTCTACCGGCAAACATAAGCAATTCTATTTTTTTCACGATTATTTATAGTTGACATAAAACTTGTAATTGAGTAAAATTCTTGTATAAAGGAACAAATCAAAAATCAAAAAAAAAATATTGATGTTGATTAAAAATTTTATTGGCAAAGGAAGCAGGATAATCTGAAAAGGACAAAATAAACTGCGATAGCAATACCGTCTATAGAAGTAGATGACGAATGCAGTCAAGTGTACTTGCCATGTATAACTGATAAAAAGTGCAGCACGATTAATGTTTACCAAAAAAAAAAGTAAATCTGTCAACGATTTATTCAACCATTAAAAATCTTTCCAAGGGCATATGAATGGAAATTTATTTATGAGACATTGCACTTGAAAATAATCAAAATTGACATAAAATATCATTGTTTAACCCACCGAATTTAAACCTAAGGTAGCACAACACACAGATTTTATATCTCAAATTCCCCAGTTTCAAAATTCTTTAACTTTCTTTATAATGCTTGAAAATTTATAAAAGTAGTTTTAATGGATAGCTAACAAAAAACTCAAATTAATGAAATATTAGTATTACAAACAATTATGTAATCAATTATGATGTTAACAGTGTCTACAAAATATTGAAAGAAATTTCTATTTTCAATTAAAATAGGCTTCTTTATGGATACCCCACAAGGGTTGATTTTATTATATATTGTTTCTAGAGCCATTATCTACAAAAAGGTGTCTCAGATTTAGGATATCATGTATAGATAAAGTTTAAACCTAATCAAGCAGGATCTTCTTTTATGTGGTAAAGTTGTTTACAATAATTACAGATTTTTGAGAGAATTGAATGCAATAACAATAATTTGAGAAACCTTTTTGTAGTTTCTGTTGTGTTGATTAAGATTTCGTTAAAAATTTCTGTATAGATACAGCTGAATTCATGTAAGTTAACTGATTTTGTCATTTATTGCATAATAATTAATTACATAATGTTGGCATGACAAAAATATTGCAATCATTTAAAAGATTAATCTTTATCTACCTATATAGTCCTGGTACCTTTGATAACTATTTACACCACTGGGTCGATGCCACCAGCCCAGTAGTTAACACTTCGGTGTTGATATAATTATCAATAATGTGGTCATTTTTATAAACTTCCTGTTTACAAATCTTTGACTTTTTCGAAAAACTAAGGATTTTCTTACTTCAGGCATAGATTACATTAGCCGTATTTGGCACAACTTTTTTGAATTTTGAATCTTCAATGCTCTTCAACTTTGTACTAGTTTGGCTTTATAAATATTTTCTTATGAGCGTCTCTGATGAGTCTTATGAAGACAAAACGCGCGTCTCTAGGTCTAAATTATAATCCTGGTACCTTTGATAACTATTTACACCACTGGGTCGATGCCACTGCTGGTGGACGTTTCGTCCCCGAGGCTATCACCAGCCCAGTAGTTAACACTTCGGTGTTGATATGAATATCAATAATGTGGTCATTTTTATAAACTTCCTGTTTACAAATCTTTGACTTTTTCGAAAAACTAAGGATTTTCTTACTCCAGGCATAGATTACATTAGCCGTATTTGGCACAACTTTTTTGAATTTTGAATCTTCAATGCTCTTCAACTTTGTACTAGTTTGGCTTTATAAATATGTTCTTATGAGCGTCTCTGATGAGTCTTATGAAGACAAAACGCGCGTCTCTAGTACTAAATTATAATCCTGGTACCTTTGATAACTATTTACACCACTGGGTCGATGCCACTGCTGGTGGACGTTTCGTCCCCGAGGCTATCACCAGCCAAGTAGTCAACACTTCGGTGTTGACATGAATATTAATAATGTGGTCAATTTTATAAATTTCCTGTTTACAAAACTTTGCTTTTTTCGAAAAACTAAGGATTTTCTTATCCCAGGCATAGATTACCATAGCCGTTTTTGGGCAACTTTTTGAAGACGAAACGCGCGTCTGGCGTACTAAATTATAGTCCTGGTACCTTTGATAACTATGTAGCCCTTTTCTTGATTTATTTGCAGCCTTAAGAAAGAAGCAGCATTTTGAAGGTTGAAGATTGAAAACAAAAATCTTTGTATTATGCTACATAAAGACTACCAAATGGCTTGCATTGTACCCGGCAGTGCATGCGATATGCTGTCACGATATCACAGTGGCATGAGTTTTAATCCCGGCGAGGGAAGAACAAAAAATTGCGAAAGCAAATTTACAGATCTAACATTGTTGTTCTGATGTTTAGACGATTTGTTTATACAGAATGTACACAGCAATGTATCACTGCTGGTGATCCGATGGATACATTTGTTGTTTAGTTGACACTGGTTCAGACGTACATATTAATATACATATATATATATATACAACTCGTCTTAACATCAACCCAACAATGTTGACAATGTTTATATATATAAATAAAACAAAACTATCAACATGTTATAATATAGATAATGAATGAAAACGGGGAATGTGACAAAGAGACAACAATTTACTCAACCAAAATTACTTAACAACACAAGACTACCAGTACCTTGCTATCAATTCATAATTATCTAGTTAATTGGTTTTTCAGTTCCTTTTCAAAATTGGCATCACTGTATGCTTTCAAATGTAAACATTGCAACTAATTGTAAAGAAAAACAAAAGTATACCTCACATAGAAGCAAGTTAAAAGCTGGTACAAGATACACAGCTACGTACTAAAAGGACATGTTTTTAAATGAACAATTATTGCATGCACTGTAAAGTTAGTATATAGGTGAACAGTAAATTAAATCAGCACTAATTAAATCGATACACTAACAGTATTGACAAAAAAAAACAGTACTGAAAGATTGCTACTGAAATGAGTACTGAAACAGCACTAAGAAACAGCACTAAAAAAAAAACCAGTATTGAAACAGTACTGACGAAATAAGTACTGAATTTATAAAATTAATTTCTGCACAGTAATGGGTTAATAGGTTAATAATGAACTGTATTTAAAAAAAGTTATCAAAGGTTCCAGGATTATAATTTTATACGCCAGACGCACGTTTCGTCTACATAAGACGCTCATATAAAAAAAGTAATAAAGCCAAATAATTCTACGGAATTAATAGAAAGTATAACATTATGAGTTTTTAGTCTAGCCAAACAGTATAGAAATATACCGAAAAAACGAGGGCGAATTCTTGTTTATGAAGAGGATTTAAACTCACAACCTCGGCTGTGATAGGCTATTGATGCAGTATATAAATGACTTAGAATCTTGTCCAACGAGGAAACTCTATGAAGGACCAAATAAAACGTATGTTAACACATGTACACATATGACGCAATTCGTTATATGATTTTCTCATTGTTTAAGGCTGTACTTGGACTCAAAATGCTAAAATCTACGGCATTTGGTTTCTTGTGTATACTTTTCCAATTGGTAATTTATAAACACCAAAAAACAAAGTTCACCTATAAAGGAACGGAAGTGAAAGTATTTTTGAGTTAAATAGCCTCAGAAATTAAAATGACAGATTGCCACAAAGCAAAATCCATACTATAATCTTATTTTTAGTTGTACAAAGTGGCCTCTTAGAAAAGGAGGCGCCAGCCAATGTTTTGTAATTTTGACAATTATAATACAGCATTAGATTTCTCCCAGTTATGATATGGACGGCTGCACACTGTAAATTTTGAAGAAGAAATAAAGTAAAAGTATTCACAAAAAGGTAACTTACCCAACTGCCAATATGCTTTGTAATCCTTGAAATATAAAATCTGCATTATTCATTTAATAAAACATCCACACTGATGAAATCATTTTTTTAAATAGCCTTAGAAAAAAGAACAACAAATTCAAGACAGAAAAAAAAAGGAGAAAGACAGTGAAAAGAACAAACATTCGTCTTTAACAGACAATCATGAAATAAGAGCTGTCATTATTATGATTATTTTTATTATTATTATTTTTCTATTATCAACGATATTGTCTCTGAGAGAATATATGGTCAAATATATTATGATTTGCGGTTGAAATATCCGACAAAAGGTCGTTGAAATACACTTAACTCTTTTCAGTAGACATGTTCACCATAAGCCAATATCAAAACCGAAACTGAAACCGATACCAAAACCGATACCGAAACCAAAAATAGTTGGGAGGTGAAAATGTTTATAATGTTAATTAGTTCAACCTTTTTACTCCATTATACTGTTTGAAATTTGCGCAGCTACATTAAGGCCGTTTTCACACTACTTTCGACAAGGGCAGATAACTCCGTTCAATCTCATTAAATATTCATGCGTCGTTGTACACGCCGCCATGATGGAGAAGAAAAAATGTCCAGTTTACCATCTTTTGATGAAGCAGCGTTGCAGCAATCGTTGCCTTAGGATGCGGAATGGTCCAAGTCAGGGTAATTATAGAAAAATTGTAAAAAGTCATGGATAAATTATATGATTTAGGCGATTTTCTGTCGAGTATTAAGCCCCGCCCTCTACGAATATTTAGCCAATCAAAAAATACCTGCTTCATTTAGAAGCTTGCATCAATATTTTTCTCGAGCACCTGTAATGTGACGAAAAATAGGAAATATGGACAGAAATGTGGAATTTGTGTTAATCTAGATAGATATTTAGTAAGAATTAACCCAACAACATCACAAAAAATGGAAACGGTACGTTTAAACGGAGTAGTCTGCAAATCTCAGGCCTCCGACTTGTGATGTTGTGCCTCCGACAGTGTCGGGGGGTATAACTAGCCTAATTTATGCATTCTCTCGGTTAAAAGAAGTTATTTGCACTGATCCAATCTATTGTTTTCACATTTTTGTTGATTTTAATGAATGTTTGATGCATTTCCTTTACAAATGAAGATATACACAAAAAAGGGGGGGGCACATTTGTTTCAAGATGGTGAAATTATACCCCCTTATCATGTTCATATAGTCTTCAAGCCAGGAAAGTGATATATTTATACCAGAATTGGTGCAGTTATGCAGACCATCTTGCTGAATGTGTGGTCAAGCCCTTTCAGTCATTCATTTTGTGATAGCTATATGCAGCAATTTAAAACTTAAAGCTCCTCTAAAAATTCTAAAAGTTATCGTTTAATAGGCGTAGCTCAATATTATCCTCGTCTCTTGGTTGTTCTTGCCATTAAGAATTGTGATGTCACGCTTTCAATGCTTGTTATTTTTACTTTGGCACTTTCCTATGACCGATTGGAATAGACTTAATGATTAGTTTAGTTAGCATATGTTTAAAATAGTTATCAAAGGTACCAGGATTATAATTTAGTACGCCAGACGCGCGTTTCGTCTACGCTGTACAGTATATTGAGTCAGTAGTTTCTAATGATAATGATAATTTGAGATACATGTACATAAGTTTTCATCTCTAACTGTACTTTTGCTTGTATGTTTAGGATGGCATTTACTTCCGCACGTTTATATCTTAGCTTTTTTGCATTTGCACGTCTTGGTTGTGCACGAATCTTTTTATTAACATCTTGTGCATGTTTTGCTTGTAAGTGACAATTAAACTAGCATTCTTTGCAGCTGCGTGCAGTGATATCAAGGTCTCGGGCCATACCGATGTGTCTGCAGTGTCTTTAAGAGGCTCTAGATCTTCAATATCGTAACATGACTGCAGTACACTTCTAGTATATTCACAGAAAAAATATTTATAAATTAACTTTAAACTATGGTCCAGACGCCCTGCCCTGTTAACCACCGATATGCGCAACATAACAAAACTTCATTTTACAATAAGTGCAATTGATTTTTGAGATCTTCTTATTGTTCTTACAAGTAGTCAGTAAACTTCAATGTGTGAAACTGCTTTTTTTTATTTAGTTAAAAAAAATTCTTATAAAAATATAATAAAATTACCATTTTAATGACATGACAACTAGAAGGGTCTGACATACCTTACGAAGAGTTTAGAAAACGTGTTAATTACCCAGATCATATGCGTACAGTTGGACCATATGAGTATTTATCTTACCTCCTATACATTTCTAGGAATATGATCGGTTAAAAGCGTCCTTGTGGAGACTGTGTATATTTGATATCAGGTTAGTAGGGAGACGTGGCTTATTTCATACATGGTTAGTAGTGGTGTTTTGTCCCTGAATACTCTATATTAGGCAAAAGGGAGGTGGGGCTTATTTCATACATAGTTAGTAGTAGTCACTTTATAAAAACAAAAGGTACTGAGAAAAAATCTTAACAGTTCAACAGCTACTAAATTGATGATTAAGATGGAAATAAATTCATGAAATGCATTTAAACCTAACAAGTTGTTATTATATATATTGGCGTCTGTCTTTGTAGGATCGCCAGAAAAAGATTCTTAATGCTAACAGTATTGAAGACTTGCTCATTTTGATAGTAGTCTAAATTTCACACGTTAAGATAGTCGCTAAGATAAATTCGTTACATAGTGTGCTAGTGACGTGATACGGTATATATGGGGTCAGTAAATTCAATATGGGGAGTCGAGCCTCGCTCTCACCCCATATGGAATTTACTGACCCCATATATTTCGTATTAGGTCACTACATGTAGCACACTATGTAACAAATAATACCCATATAGTCATGACCATACTCGTATGGTCCGGAACATATATATATATATATATATAGTCAGTTTGAGTAATAATTATCACATAATACCCTATGGACATAATGCTTTTCATATCATCATTTTTGAATGCGTTTTATTTCATACTGGATACAAAAATTCAATATACTGTACAGACATGACATAGACACATATATGCCAGAAAAGAAGTCATGTGCCAGATACACTGTATATACATAAACATTAATTAACATTTCCCGTCATCTATGTTAAAATAACTTTTAATATGGACATATCTCTTATTGTCATGTCATGATGTCACTATTAGAATGACTCGGTGAGAGCTTCAGTCCTTTCACTAAAACTGGGTACAATTTTACTATATCCAGAAATTGCATGCCAGAAAGGTAGGCAAGTGAGAAATAAATATTAAAATTCAAATGTATGCTAAGTTAGCCAGCTATGTCATGTATGTTGACATGTCAGCTTTGAGTTAAAAACATTCATCGTACATGTACGTACATTTGTACCAACATACATTTGTACATGTACATCTTGAATATAATATATTTGAAGCGGGTTCTGGATGACTACCAACTTACTAAAATGATATAGTTATTTAAGCAAGATATTATATACAAAAAAAGAAGATGTGATATGATTGTCATTGAGACCACTCCACAAGAGACCAAATGTAACAGAAATTATCAGCTATAGGTCACTTTACTGCCTTCAACAATGAACAAAGCCTATACCTCATAGTCAGCTATAAAACCATATAGGTGTTCCAGACCACATGAGTATTTGGACCTGACCATACATGTATTTAAATCATTGATTGATTGATTGTTGGTTGCTTTACGCCGTATTTGGGTTAAATTGAAATAAAGATTTATCAAAATCTTTATTTTTAGTTTTAAAAGTTGAAATTATTACCATAAGATGGATAAAGTGAACAAGCGAGCAATTGAAATTAGACATTTGATTAATTGTAAATCTGAATGCTATTTTTGTTCTCTCGCCCAAGGTGACACTTGCTACCACAAGTAACGTAATTTTTTTTATATTAACATGTTGCAGTTCATGCATGATCCTAAGCATTTGCACTTTTTGTAAAGTTGCTAAATATAATAAAACAATTGCCCTCCCACATTATATTTACTTCCCATAACTTCAATTTCAGTGGCCATAATTCAAGTGTCAGATGAATTACTGATCGACATGCTGAATATAAGAGATTAACAGATTTAATAAGCTTGACTTTTTTTAAATAGTTTGAATATAAACTTCTTATTTCAATTACAATTGAACTTTTATATTAATTTGAGAGTAAAGTTATTTTGATCTGTTATATGCATTTGTATCCAATAAACTAAACTAACTTCTTAATACTAGTCAGACTGTTCGCGTACGGTCGACTATATGAGTATTTAAAAAAAGTATGCATACAGTCCAAACGGTACGCGTACAGTCCAATAACTCATACGGTCTGGTACATAGGCATTATATAGTTTTTCCACTTTTGTTTATATTCATTATGTTATTTAGTTTTGTAATTTAATGGGGTTTGCTGATGTCAACTTTTTTATTCAACAGGCACATGCTATTTTTACTTTATATATAGCTTCCTAGAAGATCAGGCAGGGTATATATAGCTTCCTAGAAGATCAGGCAGGGTAACTCTTGGCATTATGCCATATTACCTGGCTGGTAACTGTTTATGTGCTATTTACATTAAAATTGTAGCACTTTACAGTTGCTGGGTAGGTTAAAATATCTCATCATTAAGAACATGGCAGCAATAAAGAAGATGAGGCATGAAAAAATGAAACTGAAATGATGAGTTCCTTGGGTCATTGCCTATTTCAATTGTTGATGTAAAAGAAGTCCATACTGACCATGTACTTGTAAGTTTTACTATCTGGAATATGCTGTTTTACTTATATTATCAGCACTGACTTATTTAAGACTGTATGAAGTCATATAATTGCTTATCGCCACTTCATTTTCTGTCTGATCATGTGTGGCAGTCATACCACATCTCATTTTTGTTGAGTCACCGACTTTTGTCATAGAAGGGAGACATCACGATTCTACATTTCATTGGCAACGGCTTCCACAAATATTCACTCTGCGGTTAAAGTTTTGTAAAAAAGAAACTTGATTATCCCTATTTTACTTATAAATGGAGTTTTTATTCTAGTAAACATTACAAATACTCTGTGGTTAAAGTTTAAAATTTTAATAACTTTCTTAAACTATCCTGGATTTGTACGAAACTTGGACAGAAGGTTGTTTATGATCAAAAGCTAAAAAAAATCTTATGGAGGAATTTAAATAGAGAAAAATAGTCAACAAATGACCGAACAACGCATTAATTTTATATCACTTGGAAACCACGGTAATTCATTGTAAGCACTGTAATAAATGTATTCAATCGTAGAAAGCATCATACATTCAAAATTAAAATTAAACTGAAGAAGATATGTGTGAGGAATGAAAATTATTTGTTCTTATTGCTGACAATAAAAAATTATGGACCGTTATTTAATATGACAAAACACTATAATCCCTAGGTCACTCACGCTTTTTGCATTTTAAAAGTAAGTGTAACAGATGTTGAATTTAATATATTTGTACATTATTTTTTTATATGTAACAGTTAACTGTTACAATTGAGATACTTGTAAGTTCATATCATTTTAATTTAAACCAAATTATTGGACCATGATAGTTTTTTTATATCCAAACTTAAAAAAACATATTGCTTTGATTCCCTTTACCAATATATCAAAGATATATTATGATTTAAAAGATGGTTAAATTCGTGCTTATAGCATAAATTTGTAACAATATTATTTCATAAATTAATTGTAAATTCTTGCAATACAATCTTACCATGAGATTTTAAAATAATAAAATATACAATTAATGGGTGCAAAATTCATTCTATAACATCAAAGAGATGTTAAAGATATATTTATCTCTATATTTTGTTTAGTGTTTTTATGTTGCAAATATGTCAATGGTTGATTTTGGGTCACAATTTAACAAATAGAATTTCTGTAAATTTATTCTTGCATATCTGACACTGATTACTGGTATAAATGGGGTTGCAAAAAAGGGTTATATTACTACTGAAATTTGGAGATTTTGTTATTGCATTGTTAGATTTGTAAGATCACAGACTGAAAACTCATAAGTTTGTAAAAGTAAAATCTATTTTTGTCTAACATTTGTCTAAGTTAATTACAAAATGTAGAGTAATTTTTCTTCCTTAATTTCTGTTGGAATATTATGCTTGCAATTTTTTTTCAGATATATCAGAGTATACATGGTACATTGTATACACTTAAATGTATCTTGTTAAGTTTAAAGATTATAGGTTCTTTTAAAATGAAAAGTCACATGTTGACAAAATTGTATTTAACATGATCATTGCAGATACATGTAGATTGAAAGCTTTGCCGTTTTTAGTTAATCAATATAAGGTCCCATAAATAAAAACGGACACATCTTATATATCTTGAGTACTTTTATTCACTCACACAAAGTGTAAATATTCTTATAAATTTTAAAAACACCGGCTTTTATATTTAAAAAACGTATTATATCATCTATCATTAAGCGCGGAAACAACCCTCGCTTTCCCCGGTACCGATTCAAAATCGTTATCTTTGTTGCGCTTTAAAATATTGCCGACGATAGAATTTTCGTTTAATTTTCAATATTTTGACCTAGCACAACCTTTTAATCTCAAACAAATGCCACCAACTGAGGAAAATTATTTTAAGAATTTAAATACGATCATGAATCTTGCTGGGGGTTTCTCCAATTTTGTTTCTGAGAGTCATACGAGGTAAGCAAAGATGACAAAATCACGGAATTTGACCTTCAAAGACGTAAAATCATTCTAAATAAACATTTTTAACAAACTGTTCTGACCCCCAGCACTTTTAAGTGACACTGGTAGTTGCTTAACCTATTATTAAAATTTGGATGAGAATGGTGAAGGGTAAAAGGTTGTGCTCGAGCCAAATACAGACGACAGTTTTAACATATGAAAATGGCATGTCACGTGACAGTGTTAGGGTCACGGGGTCATATTTTTATGTTCAGTGATGAGAAATCAGACGGCCTTTCGTTATTGTCCATGTACGACTATGAAATATTTGACATTAAGCCGATTCTGACAATTCCGTTTTCACCCCCCTTTTTTCGTCAAATTTACAAAATTGCGTCCTTAATGTAGCTGCGTGAATACCAAAGATAGAGTAGTACTTCAATTCATCAATTCACATGAATCTATCAAAAAGCTAAGTTTAATTCAACCATTATTTAATTACACCAATGCAAGTAATATACAATTTAAGATGTTGATACAATTTATTCATGATGTACAATAAGCAGGTTTAGTAGTAGAGTTATAGCTACACATAGTTCTACAACAGGTGCACTAACATCCGATTATGTCTATAAAGAGAATATATTATTAGATAAGTGCTTATTCGTCTTATGGAACTTTCTACATTAACTCTTCTGCACGAATGTTTTCATCTACAAAGCGTTCATCGTAGATACATGAATGTTAATTGCGTTGCTGCCTTACAGTATATAGTATTGCCATAGGATGTTCTAATGGATATATGATATCGCCAAGTAAGTACCAATCGAAAACGTGAGAATATCGTGTTGACCAATCGCACCCATCAATCTGTAAGTCATCGCGTCATTGTTATGATCTAGATGTATTTTATTTTCTTTTCTTACTTATTACTTACGTATACATGAATATAGTGTATACGACGATGTCCACTATGAAACAATGCCCGGTTTTTGGTTGACGATTTATTATATAATAGGTGCCATCAATAGATCCAACAGCTTCTTCCCATTCTGGGCAATCAACCTTCGTAGATTCCATTTTTTTATATGACGGATATTGTATCAATGTTCTGAAAGCTTGTTGAAGAATTGACCAAATTTCCTGGGTAGCTTTATGAAATAAAGTTTTGCTAACACCAAGAACAAATAGATATGAGCAATACTTTGAAAAAATATAAAAGGCTACTGTAAATAGTATGTCCATCACAAATGTGTTAAAGTCGGTTTTTATTTTCTTGATAAATATTTAAACTATGAAATAATTTGCTTAACAGTTGAGGATGAATACTGAAGAACCTAACACATCAAGAGGGGCATTCAAACGTGTTCCAGAAAAAGAAAAGAAAAGGAAATAGAGAAAAAAACATGGAAATGTATAACATAATGTTGAAAGTAGTTATGTCGAAAGCATCATCAAGCTTTTAGTTTAAACATATTTATTCATAGTGGATTGGGAAACAAGTTTTGCAACTTATATTAATCCCTTTCCACCTTGCGGGTGCGAGTGCTGCCTTGTAGCGGCATTAGCCTTTTCTTTTTCGAAATCTACAAGGGTGTCTTTAACGTGCAAGAGATATGACTCTCTCTTAACACGGGTCAGCCATTTATCGTCCCCTTCCGACGGACTATCATCGTTTCCTCAAGACCATACTCGCATATGGTGTTAAGGGAGAGCCGAAAATTGAGGTCCTGAAATTTTCATCCCGAACGGGAATCGAACCAGGAACCTATGTGATAGAAGTCCGATGCACTAACCACTACACCACGGCTCTCTCACAGCTTTCTCATCAAGCTTTTTGGACCCCCTTCTTCTGATACAGATTATTAGTAGTCATACAATTATAATAAAACCAAAAAATGTTTGCCTTTATTAGTATTTGTTTTGGTTCATTTGTTAATTAATGGTTCCCTTTCATATATATTTTAGGAACGATATTGCACATATTGTAAAACAATCATCAATTATAAATTTACATCCAAATCTTAATTGTAGATTACTCAATTAAGGGAGTTCGCTTCTCAGTTTCAAAATAATTAACTTTTCAAAACACTGGTTTATATTGATAGGGGATTAATAAAGGAATTAAAAGAGTCAAAAAAATATATAGGTCAATGTGCTAGTTTTTATCCATTGACACTTTTGCGGGAAAACATTATCTCTTGATTTTTCATACCTTTATCATTGACAAGTTAAAGTTCTCAGAAACTATTAGAAAATATTTTAAATGTATAAGACTTTTATAGATGGCTAATCACTATACATGTAAAAGATTTATAAAAAGAAGAATGGGGATCAATGGGCAAAATTATTTTAGGCATTCAAATGGATTAAACCCAGAGGATTCCGAAAATCTGACAAAAAAATCCAAAACATGACATGATTTTAATACTCGTTGAACTGAAATAAGCTGTTATGATAGATACATGTTAATTTTGTATCTAAATAAATACTCCATCTAGTGTTTTGAATTATAAACAATACAATAGAATAAAAGGATTGAGTTAATTAAACATTATTAACATTTACCATTTACATTACTACTACATTTAAGGTTTCGGTTTCGGTTTCGGTTTCGGTTTCGGTATTAGTTGCGGTATCGGGTTATGGTGAGCATGTTTTTTTTAGAAAGCTAACGCGATAGGCAATGCGATATTAAAACAATTAATGTAAGAACTGTGATACGCTTATATCTGATAACTACTTGCAAACTAACTTGACCATCAAATGTTACAATACACACAGCCATGCAAATTTGAGTTGTACTTTGTAGGTATTGAAAGCTTTATGGGTGGACTGATCTATGTCGATAAAATTCGACATAGACTTAGTTTAAGAATGCATGATCATCGGTCTGATGCTAATACATAGCTGCAAAAACTACCACACATCGTCGATCAGAATTTGGAGTTAAAATAAATCCTAATAGAAACAAAAATTAAATTTCGATTTTAATTTATCTAAGGCAAAGATAAATGCAAATGTATGTTCTATATAATTCGTTGATATAGGAAAATACGATAATAAAAACATACATAACTAAAATAGACATGATTCGTATGAATACCAATTATTCTCTTAGGTACAAGATAATTTACAATAGTTCAATTCAGAACCGTATCGAATTAGATATTTGGGACGCCTACGCAAGGTCCGAAGTTACAGAACAGATGAATGGCGAATTGTTTCTTCATCCAAGGTTATAGCTATATTCACAGAGTCATAGAGATAAGCTTCATGAAAACACAATCATACATTGATCCACACAGGAAGGTTAATAATAAAAAAATAAGATATGATATTTGATGTATCATAAAATAAACAAAATAATAATTTGAAAATTTACACATATTAAATATCTTGTTATAAAATTCAGAAGTTTAAAATTTGTCGAAATATTCTCCTGTTTAATCTTTAAAATAATAATCTTGATGCTTTGAGAATACAAAGGCTCTCAATTGTGTATTTAAAGGCAACAAATATGTATGCCACATATAACATCATATCCCTAAGGGCTCAGTTTGAGTGGAGGAAGAAATATAACTAGAATTCAACCGAGCCTATACAAGACGAAAAAAATTGTTCGTGATTAATAATCTGTCAGACCAGCATAACTTATTTATTCTTACTATTAAAAAGTTATGTTAGTTTGCTTTGCTTAAAGTTAAGATAAATACATTGAGAATTATATAAATAAGAAATAAATTTTAAACTATTAAAAAGACAATAGCTATCATATGATTCAATAAATATATTTAATAAGCTAAATGTTTAAAAAAAAAAAAGGAGGAAAACTATTTTCTAAGCTAATAATTCAGACATGATATTGTAGTAATAGTTCAATGGGGTGTTCACTCGTGTATTATAAGTAGGATGAACGTATTTATATTAAAAGCTTTGTGTATATTGCATTGATGCATGTATCGATACAGAAATATCTGTATTGTTTCAAGTGATAATATTATTTATAGTCAATACGTATAGATGGGTGCAGTCCAAATCTGTACATAAGGTTAATTTGTTTAACAGTAATTTGAAGTTAAAGTTAACCTGCGACAGGCTTAAGTCCTGCTCTGACTTAATCTACGAAGACTCGGACGATTCCTTGGACCACAATCAAGTTATATGAAAAAGTGGACTAAATCCTAAGACTGTCTTTATAACTGTCGAAAAAGTTAACTTGAATACTATTATAAGAGTACTTTGTAACAAGTCCTGTTATTAGTTAACTTTGATTTTAAAAACTCAAATCGAACCAGAACTGATTTCTAGTTATCCTTTTACGTGTCTGCTCTACGCTTAGTTAACTTGTAACTAGGACCGCTTTGGATCGAATAGTTTATATTTTCAAATTTCTCTGTTTCTTGACATAAACAAAACAAATTAAAAACAATTGTATATATAGTACGCATATGGTTTTAATAGTCGTACAGATTTCCCTGTGATCTGCCTTTTTATGTACTTAAAATGTTTGTGGTTGCATTGCTAACGTGCATGGAATAAAAATTGAAATAAATATCACATTTTTTAGGTCGTATATATGTTACAATAAACTGGTGAATTTTAGAAACCGCCCAGTTTTAACCTGACCAAACAATGCAGTAATATACTATATTTTGCAGATAAATAATGTTAGGATAAAAGGCCTTGAAAAACAAATCAAAAGGAAAAACACAGATTTTCATTTAAGTTATGCCTGATGACAATTTCGAATTTATTATTCATTATCATGATCACTAAACCAAATTTGTCATAATTAAATGTCTATCATCAAAAAGAGCTGACAAAGTTGCCTAGAAACTTCTCACAAATGTATTTCTCATTTTATCATAATGACCTGTTTATTGCAAATGATTTTAAGCGAGTTCTTGATTATATACTCTTAATTTTAAAACCAACACATCAAGTCAATAAGATAATAATAAAATGACTCATAAAATCAGTGTATACATGTAATCACTGAGCAATTCAATAAGTACATATATAACATATGGTGTATCATTCTACTGTTTTCATTTGATATAACGATCACATGTTTCAAAGGTTAATTTACGTATCTGAAGGCTTTTTTCTATGTTAAGGTACCGTGTATCGGGTTTTGTTTGCGTCGAGTTTTTCGCTATTTAATTACAATATGGGCATGTTAAATTTTCGCTGTTTATTATTTTTCGCTGATTTGTAAAATACACGCGAAAATTTAACACGAAGTTATCCTAAAAGCTAAATACAGGTAGTGCGATTTCTAAGATAACGCATACACAAACTATATTACTGATTGACATAAAATCAATAAACAATCATTATATTTATAAACTACAATGTACATCAATCACAAAACAAACGACTAATATTAACTTTTACAGTTATTTAAAGGTAGCATTTCTGTAAATATTGACAATGAAATTTCCCATAGGAACTCCTTTTACGACTAAAACTGTACCATTTTAATTATGAAGTTTTGAATACAATATTATCCTAGAATTGAAAGTTAATATGCACTACAATTTTTTCAAAGGTAAAAATATAGGGACAAATATTATCGTACTTTTGCGTAATCCAATTTTGCACCAAGAGGTTTTATAATGGTAAGTGGAAGATTCACTCTTAAATGTTCAATGTCGGGGTTTTCGACTAAGGTCATGTTCAAATGAATCTAAACTCGTTGTTGTGTTAGTGAAATTCACACGTAAAATAAACACAATTAAAAACTTAAATTGTTCAGAGAACAATTGAAGGTCTTTCAACTTTTCCACAAACGATTTATTTTATGAAAATATTAGAATTCGGTATAAAATGTAATTTACAGTGTCCAAGGGAAGGTTTTTATCAACATATTTACATTTGTTAATTGTATATATATCAAATGCCGGTACCTTATCCCGGCCTCGTTAGCATTAGTATAAAATATCCAAATTTATGGTTAATTATGTTAGTACACAAATTTTCTTAAATCCGGATATAATTCATGTCTTCGCCTGAATGATTTTCTATACCAGTATCTTTGTTTACAAAGAAGGTAGATAACACGTGCAGTGCATATATGGAATATAAACTAATTGGTGCTTTTATTCAAGGAAATGTTTCCAAAATATTTGTTTTGAAAGGATTATTGATATGCAAATGCGTTTTACCAAATATGACTACAGTAAAATCGGATGCTATTTTATCAATTGAAGGTAATTTTTATTTATGTCAGATTATAGGTTGTAACGTTATGTCTTAGATAACAGTACAAGTAATAACCATGAAAACATAACAAATACATATATAAATAACTGTTGACTGTTGTTTGAAAATACAGTCAAATCTAAATTCACAATTGATAAACACTATAATTTGCATGCACATACATAACCAGGTAGTTATACAAATATCAAAGGGAAGGTAATACTTAGCTGATTCCAATAAATATGGGTTCTATATACATTTAAATGGAATAAGTGTAGAAAGAGCTACTTTCGGTTTACAAAGGTCACTTCCGGTTTGATTTTTTAAAAGTCACTTGGTTTGAAACCTAAAGCACCGAGTCATATGGCTTTATCGTGTATAGAATTAAATTTGAAGCAAAGGTCAAAATCTAGAACGTCCAACTAACCTATGACCTTGCCCTCAATGTCACGGTCATTGACCAAGTACTTCAAATCAAAAGACTCTAGGTCTCTTAAATGTATGGTTGATAAATTATATCACTTTATGCATGATTCTAGATACAATAGGGGCGAAAACTCCAATTTGATCAAAATTTAGAACATGACCTTGACCTTTGACCTTTGACCTTGACATTATTTTCATTTTATTGGACCAAGGATCTCAAATCAAAAGACCCTAGGTCTTTATTACTTATGATATACCAGTTAGAAATGCATATTACTTATATCGAACATAAAAGGGGGAAAACTCTCATATGAAATCTATAAACGGCTTCGGCCAAATTAAAACAGAAAATCATGAGGATATAACGAGCAATTATGAAAAATAAAGTTGTCGGTTTCTTAAACGGTTGTGAAGCCTTAGATATCACAAGAAAAACTGTGTTCGGGGAGATAATTCTTATTTTGGAAAGTATTCGCTTAAGCAGGGTCAGCGTAAGCAGGCGTAAAAACTGTTATCATATTCGATATCATATTCCAAATATCTAGGCGACATCTTGCGAAACAAAAAAACAGCGAAGAAAAAAAAAAATTAGGCGGAAGAAAAAAATTAAATCAGGGGAAAACCAATAGGTCTTTCCACGGCAAAGTGGAAGACCTATTTACGTTCCCATTGATGACTAGAGGCTCTAAAGAGCATGTGTCGCTCACCTTGGTCTATGTGAATATTATACAACGGACGCAGATGGATTCATGACAAAATTGTGTTTTATTGATTGTGATGTGTTTGAACATCTTATTTTACTGAACAATTATCTTAATCTATAATGAACTTCGCCCAGTAGTTTCAGAGGAGAAGATTTTTGTAAAAGATCACTATGATTTACGAAAAATGATTAAAAGTTTACTATAAAGGGCAATAACTTCTAAAGGGTGCAACTGACCATTTCGGTCATGTTGACCTATTTGTAGATCTTACTTTGCCGACATTTATTGCTTCTTACAGTTTATCTCGATCTATAATAATATTCAAGATCAAAACCAAAAACAGCAAAATTTCCTGAAAAATTACCAATTCAGGGGCAGCAACCCAACAACCGGTTGGCCGATTCATCTGAAAATTTCAGGGCAGATAGATCTTGACCTGATAAACAATTTTACCTTGTACGATTTGCTTATATTGCTTTGTTTTTTGTCTTATAAGCCAAAAACTGAATGTTACCACTATATTCTATGGCGACCATCTTGGTTAGTTGGCCGGGTCATGCCACACGTTTTATAAACCAGATACCCAAATGATGATTGTGGCCAAGTTTGGTTTAATTTGGCCCAGTAGTTTCAGAGGAGAAGATTTTTGTAAAAGATTACTAAGATTTACGAAAAATGGTTAACAATTGACTATACAGTGCAATAACTCCTAAAGGGGTCAACTGAATATTTCAGTCATATTGACTTATTTGTAAATCATACTTTGCTGAACATTATTGCTGTTTACAGTTTATTTCTATCTATATAATATTCAAGATAATAACCAAAAACAGCAAAAATTCCTTGAAATTACAAATTCAGGGGCAGCAACCCAACAACAGGTTGTCTGATTCATCTGAAAATTTCAGGGCAGATAGATCTTAAACCTTATAATCAATTTTACTTCATGTCAGATTTTCTCTAAATGCTTTGGGTTTTGAGTTATAAGCCAAAAACTACATTTTACCCCTGTGTTCTATTTTTAGCTTTGGAGGCCATCTTGGTTGAACTTCAAGAAGCCTTATTAATCTCTTATCAAGAAACAAAGCATCATCATTGCCGAAATCTTAAGTCATTTGAAAAGGTCTTGCCGAATCGACTGGATGTACACAGAAATATTTGCCACTGGTATTTACTCAAACAACGATTCCCTCAATTTTACTTCATGTCAGATTTTCTCTAAATGCTTTGGGTTTTGAGTTATAAGCCAAAAACTACATTTTACCCCTGTGTTCTATTTTTAGCTTTGGAGGCCATCTTGGTTGAACTTCAAGAAGCCTTATTAATCTCTTATCAAGAAACAAAGCATCATCATTGCCGAAATCTTAAGTCATTTGAAAAGGTCTTGCCGAATCGACTGGATGTACACAGAAATATTTGCCACTGGTATTTACTCAAACAACGATTCCCTCATTAAAAAAAGTGTGCCATAGGATGTGAACCCAAAATGTGAACGGACTGATCTAACATTCAAGTAAAAGTAACGTTTCCTGGATACCTTCTTACTTAATGCTAGCGCAGTCACGAAATAACCAAATAAACCCAGGTTCTTTACATAAACAATGAAGACCAGTTCTGCCCTGGACACCTTTGATTTTTTAAAAGTCACTTGGTTTGAAACCTAAAGCACCGAGTCATATGGCTTTATCGTGTATAGAATTAAATTTGAAGCAAAGGTCAAAATCTAGAACGTCCAACTAACCTATGACCTTGCCCTCAATGTCACGGTCATTGACCAAGTACTTCAAATCAAAAGACTCTAGGTCTCTTAAATGTATGGTTGATAAATTATATCACTTTATGCATGATTCTAGATACAATAGGGGCGAAAACTCCAATTTGATCAAAATTTAGAACATGACCTTGACCTTTGACCTTTGACCTTGACATTATTTTCATTTTATTGGACCAAGGATCTCAAATCAAAAGACCCTAGGTCTTTATTACTTATGATATACCAGTTAGAAATGCATATTACTTATATCGAACATAAAAGGGGGAAAACTCTCATATGAAATCTATAAACGGCTTCGGCCAAATTAAAACAGAAAATCATGAGGATATAACGAGCAATTATGAAAAATAAAGTTGTCGGTTTCTTAAACGGTTGTGAAGCCTTAGATATCACAAGAAAAACTGTGTTCGGGGAGATAATTCTTATTTTGGAAAGTATTCGCTTAAGCAGGGTCAGCGTAAGCAGGCGTAAAAACTGTTATCATATTCGATATCATATTCCAAATATCTAGGCGACATCTTGCGAAACAAAAAAACAGCGAAGAAAAAAAAAAATTAGGCGGAAGAAAAAAATTAAATCAGGGGAAAACCAATAGGTCTTTCCACGGCAAAGTGGAAGACCTATTTACGTTCCCATTGATGACTAGAGGCTCTAAAGAGCATGTGTCGCTCACCTTGGTCTATGTGAATATTATACAACGGACGCAGATGGATTCATGACAAAATTGTGTTTTATTGATTGTGATGTGTTTGAACATCTTATTTTACTGAACAATTATCTTAATCTATAATGAACTTCGCCCAGTAGTTTCAGAGGAGAAGATTTTTGTAAAAGATCACTATGATTTACGAAAAATGATTAAAAGTTTACTATAAAGGGCAATAACTTCTAAAGGGTGCAACTGACCATTTCGGTCATGTTGACCTATTTGTAGATCTTACTTTGCCGACATTTATTGCTTCTTACAGTTTATCTCGATCTATAATAATATTCAAGATCAAAACCAAAAACAGCAAAATTTCCTGAAAAATTACCAATTCAGGGGCAGCAACCCAACAACCGGTTGGCCGATTCATCTGAAAATTTCAGGGCAGATAGATCTTGACCTGATAAACAATTTTACCTTGTACGATTTGCTTATATTGCTTTGTTTTTTGTCTTATAAGCCAAAAACTGAATGTTACCACTATATTCTATGGCGACCATCTTGGTTAGTTGGCCGGGTCATGCCACACGTTTTATAAACCAGATACCCAAATGATGATTGTGGCCAAGTTTGGTTTAATTTGGCCCAGTAGTTTCAGAGGAGAAGATTTTTGTAAAAGATTACTAAGATTTACGAAAAATGGTTAACAATTGACTATACAGTGCAATAACTCCTAAAGGGGTCAACTGAATATTTCAGTCATATTGACTTATTTGTAAATCATACTTTGCTGAACATTATTGCTGTTTACAGTTTATTTCTATCTATATAATATTCAAGATAATAACCAAAAACAGCAAAAATTCCTTGAAATTACAAATTCAGGGGCAGCAACCCAACAACAGGTTGTCTGATTCATCTGAAAATTTCAGGGCAGATAGATCTTAAACCTTATAATCAATTTTACTTCATGTCAGATTTTCTCTAAATGCTTTGGGTTTTGAGTTATAAGCCAAAAACTACATTTTACCCCTGTGTTCTATTTTTAGCTTTGGAGGCCATCTTGGTTGAACTTCAAGAAGCCTTATTAATCTCTTATCAAGAAACAAAGCATCATCATTGCCGAAATCTTAAGTCATTTGAAAAGGTCTTGCCGAATCGACTGGATGTACACAGAAATATTTGCCACTGGTATTTACTCAAACAACGATTCCCTCATTAAAAAAAGTGTGCGGTAAATTGTTTATTCATTGTTATTATTTGTCTATCTCAGATCCCTTAAAATACACTTTAAAATGAAAATAAAACATTAATCCCCCCTTTTTACGAAATACTCCTTGGTAAAGAGATACCATTTGAAACAAACAGAAAAGATAGAAATGAAGCGATCCTTTAAATCTCAATACTTTTTCACGTGTAATCCACCGTTTTCAACTAAACAAGATCCATGTACACATAAATATTTGCCCCTGGTTTTTACTCAAACAACGATTTGCATGCATTATTTAAAAAAGTCTACGGTTAATTGTTAATTGTTTGTCTATCCCAGATCCCTTAAAATGCACTTTGAAATGAAAAAAAAACAACTTGGTTTTAGTCTGCAAAATAGTTAACTTGGAAACAGGTCTGTTATTGATATAAGTTAACTTCGAACCAGTCCTGTCATAAGTTAACATATGTTAACTTTGAAGCAAGTCCTGCCATTAAATTAACATAAGTAAATTCGAAACCAGTCTTGCCACAAAGTTAAAATTCGTTAACTTTTGCTTTGACAATTCCGATCGAAACCAGACCTGTTCCCAAGTTAACTTTTGACTGGTCTGTTCAACACTAAGTACACTTGTAACCAGGACCACTCTTCTTCGATTTAAAAAAAATATATTTTAATATCTTTGTTTCTTGGTATAAACGTCGAAAATAAAGTGCAATCAATACTTCAGTGATAAAACAGGATTAAATACATATATTTGTAAATAAAGTACGCAAAAAACATAACTTTGTATACAAATTTATCCATGATCTGCCTTAATTATTTGTATTGACTTTGCTGATATTCGTAAGAAGCATTTCAATGTCAATAATATGTATGATTTATTCAATAATGTTCCATTTACAAATATTGTTGCTTTTTTAAAAGAAATTGGAATTTATTATAGAATATAAGAATGTTATTATATTTAAATCGATTTTAATTTTTATCACGTCATTTGACTGTTGAATTATATTTGTATATAATCAATTTGCTTTAGTCAAGAATGTAAGTATATTGTAGGACTTTTTGAAAAATTATTCGAACTAGCTCACGTAGCGATATAGCCTTTATGTGCTAATGCGGCGTAAAGCAACCAACAATCAATCGATCAATCAATATAAATATAACCATAGCAATGATAATTCATGTCAGCAATGAAATAAAACTCAGTGCCCTCTTCCTACCGCGGGGCATAAAAATGTATAAATTTGAAATAAAATGAAATTCCGCTAAAATTCATGGATGGTTTTTGCACAAAGACGTTATGGCTAAATGTGACGTCAAAATAATGAAAACTAACAAACTGAAGTTTATATCGTTACTTCAACGATTCAGATGTTGATACTATTACATAAAAAAAGCGATTTTGAGGTAGGTTTTGTTTTATTTTCGATAATACAGAAGTAATCGAACATTGGTTGATTTAAACAATTCAAAATGGCGGGACCCTCTTTCTTTAACTTTTTGTTTTTGAGTTATCTCTCTGTATACGCAAACCTTACCTTAATTTTCAAATTTCATATCAATAATAATTCATATCAGCAATGAAATAAAACTCAATGTCATGTTCCTACCGCAGGGCATAAAAATGTATAAATTTGAAATAAAATGAAATTCTGCTAAAATTCAAAGATGGCTTTTGCACAAAGGCGTTATGGCTAAACGTGACGTCATTATAATGAAAACTAACAAACTGAAGTTAATTACGTTACTTCTACGATTCAGATGTTGATACTATTACATAAAAAAAGCGATTTTGAGGTAGGTGTTGTTTTATTTTCGATAATACAGAAGTAATCGAACATTGGTTGATTTAAACAATTCAAAATGGCGGGACCCTCTTTCTTTAACTTTTTGTTTTTGAGTTATCTCTCTGTATACGCAAACCTATCAATAGCCAAGTAGCCAGTACTTCGGTACTGGCATGAAAATACGGATTTATTTTGTTATTAAAATTTGCTGTAACAAAATATTAGAAATTATTAAAAATTAAGGAATGTATCTCCCTCATGCAAAGCTCTGATTCCTTTCACGGATTTGGCTATACTTTTTGGACCTTTTGGATTATAGCTCTTCATCTTTTATTTAAGCTTTGGATTGCAAATATTTTGGGCACGAGCATCACTGAAGAGACATATATTGTCGAAATGCGCATCTGGTGCAAGAAAATTGGTACCGTTCATTTTATTACTACCACTGGGTCGATGCCTCTGCTGGTGGACTATTAGTCCCCGAGGGTATCACCAGCCCATTAGTCAGTACGAAAAATACGGATTTATTTTGTTATTAAAATTTGCTGTAACAAAATATTAGAAATTATTAAAAATTAAGGAATGTATCTCCCTCATGCAAAGCTCTGATTCCTTTCACGGATTTGGCTATACTTTTTGGACCTTTTGGATTATAGCTCTTCATCTTTTATTTAAGCTTTGGATTGCAAATATTTTGGGCACGAGCATCACTGAAAAGACATATATTGTCGAAATGCGCATCTGGTGCAAGAAAATTGGTACCGTTCATTTTATTACTACCACTGGTTCGATGCCTCTGCTGGTGAACTATTAGTCCCCGAGGGTATCACCAGCCCAGTAGCCAGTACTTCGGTACTGGCATGAAAATACGGATTTATTTTGTTATTAAAATTTGCTGTAACAAAATATTAGAAATTATTAAAAATTAAGGAATGTATCTCCCTCATGCAAAGCTCTGATTCCTTTCACGGATTTGGCTATACTTTTTGGACCTTTTGGATTATAGCTCTTCATCTTTTATTTAAGCTTTGGATTGCAAATATTTTGGGCACGAGCATCACTGAAGAGACCTATATTGTCGAAATGCGCATCTGATGCAAGAAAATTGGTACCGTTCATTTTATTACTACCACTGGTTCGATGCCTCTGCTGGTGGACTATTAGTCCCCGAGGGTATCACCAGCCCAGTAGCCAGTACTTCGGTACTGGCATGAAAATACGGATTTATTTTGTTATCAAAATTTGCTGTAACAAAATATTAGAAATTATTAAAAATTAAGGAATGTATCTCCCTCATGCAAAGCTCTGATTCCTTTCACGGATTTGGCTATACTTTTTGGACCTTTTGGACTATAGCTCTTCATCTTTTATTTAAGCTTCGGATTGCAAATATTTTGGGCACGAGCATCACTGAAGAGACATATATTGTCGAAATGCGCATTTGTTGCAAGAAAATTGGTACCGTTCATTTTATTACTACCACTGGTTCGATGCCTCTGCTGGTGGACTATTAGTCCCCGAGGGTATCACCAGCCCAGTAGCCAGTACTTCGGTACTGGCATGAAAATACGGATTTATTTTGTTATTAAAATTTGCTGTAACAAAATATTAGAAATTATTAAAAATTAAGGAATGTATCTCCCTCATGCAAAGCTCTGATTCCTTTCACGGATTTGGCTATACTTTTTGGACCTTTTGGATTATAGCTCTTCATCTTTTATTTAAGCTTTGGATTGCAAATATTTTGGGCACGAGCATCACTGAAGAGACATATATTGTCGAAATGCGCATCTGGTGCAAGAAAATTGGTACCGTTCATTTTATTACTACCACTGGTTCGATGCCTCTGCTTGTGGACTATTAGTCCCCGAGGGTATCACCAGCCCAGTAGCCAGCACTTCGGTACTGGCATGAAAATACGGATTTATTTTGTTATTAAAATTTGCTGTAACAAAATATTAGAAATTATTAAAAATTAAGGAATGTATCTCCCTCATGCAAAGCTCTGATTCCTTTCACGGATTTGGCTATACTTTTTGGACCTTTTGGATTATAGCTCTTCATCTTTTATTTAAGCTTTGGATTGCAAATATTTTGGGCACGAGCATCACTGAAGAGACCTATATTGTCGAAATGCGCATCTGATGCAAGAAAATTGGTACCGTTCATTTTATTACTACCACTGGTTCGATGCCTCTGCTGGTGGACTATTAGTCCCCGAGGGTATCACCAGCCCAGTAGACAGTACTTCGGTACTGGCATGAAAATACGGATTTATTTTGTTATCAAAATTTGCTGTAACAAAATATTAGAAATTATTAAAAATTAAGGAATGTATCTCCCTCATGCAAAGCTCTGATTCCTTTCACGGATTTGGCTATACTTTTTGGACCTTTTGGACTATAGCTCTTCATCTTTTATTTAAGCTTCGGATTGCAAATATTTTGGGCACGAGCATCACTGAAGAGACATATATTGTCGAAATGCGCATCTGGTGCAAGAAAATTGGTACCGTTCATTTTATTACTACCACTGGTTCGATGCCTCTGCTGGTGGACTATTAGTCCCCGAGGGTATCACCAGCCCAGTAGCCAGTACTTCGGTACTGGCATGAAAATACGGATTTATTTTGTTATTAAAATTTGCTGTAACAAAATATTAGAAATTATTAAAAATTAAGGAATGTATCTCCCTCATGCAAAGCTCTGATTCCTTTCACGGATTTGGCTATACTTTTTGGACCTTTTGGATTATAGCTCTTCATCTTTTATTTAAGCTTTGGATTGCAAATATTTTGGGCACGAGCATCACTGAAGAGACATATATTGTCGAAATGCGCATCTGGTGCAAGAAAATTGGTACCGTTCATTTTATTACTACCACTGGTTCGATGCCTCTGCTTGTGGACTATTAGTCCCCGAGGGTATCACCAGCCCAGTAGCCAGCACTTCGGTACTGGCATGAAAATACGGATTTATTTTGTTATTAAAATTTGCTGTAACAAAATATTAGAAATTATTAAAAATTAAGGAATGTATCTCCCTCATGCAAAGCTCTGATTCCTTTCACGGATTTGGCTATACCTTTTGGACCTTTTGGATTATACCTCTTCATCTTTTATTCAAGCTTTGGATTGTAAATATTTTGGGCACGAGCATCACTGAAGAGACATATATTGTCGAAATGCGCATCTGGTGCAAGAAAATTGGTACCGTTCATTTTATTACTACCACTGGTTCGATGCCTCAGCTGGTGGACTATTAGTCCCCGAGGGTATCACCAGCCCAGTAGCCAGTACTTCGGTACTGGCATGAAAATACGGATTTATTTTGTTATTAAAATTTGCTGTAACAAAATATTAGAAATTATTAAAAATTAAGGAATGTATCTCCCTCATGCAAAGCTCTGATTCCTTTCACGGATTTGGCTATACTTTTTGGACCTTTTGGATTATAGCTCTTCATCTTTTATTTAAGCTTTGGATTGCAAATATTTTGGGCACGAGCATCACTGAAGAGACATATATTGTCGAAGTGCGCATCTGGTGCAAGAAAATTGGTACCGTTCATTTTATTACTACCACTGGTTCGATGCCTCTGCTGGTGGACTATTAGTCCCCGAGGGTATCACCAGCCCAGTAGCCAGCACTTCGGTACTGGCATGAAAATACGGATTTATTTTGTTATTAAAATTTGCTGTAACAAAATATTAGAAATTATTAAAAATTAAGGAATGTATCTCCCTCATGCAAAGCTCTGATTCCTTTCACGGATTTGGCTATACTTTTTGGACCTTTTGGATTATAGCTCTTCATCTTTTATTCAAGCTTTGGATTGCAAATATTTTGGGCACGAGCATCACTGAAGAGACATATATTGTCGAAATGCGCATCTGGTGCAAGAAAATTGGTACCGTTCATTTTATTACTACCACTGGTTCGATGCCTCTGCTGTTGGACTATTAGTCCCCGAGGGTATCACCAGCCCAGTAGCCAGTACTTCGGTACTGGCATGGAAATACGGATTTATTTTGTTATTAAAATTTGCTGTAACAAAATATTAGAAATTATTAAAAATTAAGGAATGTATCTCCCTCATGCAAAGCTCTGATTCCTTTCACGGATTTAGCTATACTTTTTGGACCTTTTGGATTATAGCTCTTCATCTTTTATTTAAGCTTTGGATTGCAAATATTTTGGGCACGAGCATCACTGAAGAGACATATATTGTCGAAATGCGCATCTGGTGCAAGAAAATTGGTACCGTTCATTTTATTACTACCACTGGGTCGATGCCTCTGCTGGTGGACTATTAGTCCCCGAGGGTATCACCAGCCCAGTAGCCAGTACTTCGGTACTGGCATGAAAATACGGATTTATTTTGTTATTAAAATTTGCTGTAACAAAATATTAGAAATTATCAAAAATTAAGGAATGTATCTCCCTCATGCAAAGCTCTGATTCCTTTCACGGATTTGGCTATACTTTTTGGACCTTTTGGATATACCTCTTCATATTTTATTTAAGCTTTGGATTGCAAATATTTTGGGCACGAGCATCACTGAAGAGACATATATTGTCGAAATACGCATCTGGTGCAAGAAAATTGGTACCGTTCATTTTATTACTACCACTGGTTCGATGCCTCTGCTGGTGGACTATTAGTCCCCGAGGGTATCACCAGCCCAGTAGCCAGCACTTCGGTACTGGCATGAAAATACGGATTTATTTTGTTATTAAAATTTGCTGTAACAAAATATTAGAAATTATTAAAAATTAAGGAATGTATCTCCCTCATGCAAAGCTCTGATTCCTTTCACGGATTTGGCTATACTTTTTGGACCTTTTGGATTATAGCTCTTCATCTTTTATTCAAGCTTTGAATTGCAAATATTTTGGGCACGAGCATCACTGAAGAGACATATATTGTCGAAATGCGCATCTGGTGCAAGAAAATTGGTACCGTTCATTTTATTACTACCACTGGGTCGATGCCTCTGCTGGTGGACTATTAGTCCCCGAGGGTATCACCAGCCCAGTAGCCAGTACTTCGGTACTGGCATGAAAATACGGATTTATTTTGTTATTAAAATTTGCTGTAACAAAATATTAAAAATTATTAAAAATTAAGGAATGTATCTCCCTCATGCAAAGCTCTGATTCCTTTCACGGATTTGGCTATACTTTTTGGACCTTTTGGATTATAGCTCTTCATCTTTTATTTAAGGTTTGGATTGCAAATATTTTGGGCACGAGCATCACTGAAGAGACATATATTGTCGAAATGCGCATCTGGTGCAAGAAAATTGGTACCGTTCATTTTATTACTACCACTGGGTCGATGCCTCTGCTGGTGGACTATTAGTCCCCGAGGGTATCACCAGCCCAGTAGCGAAGTACTGGCATGAAAATACGGATTTATTTTGTTATTAAAATTTGCTGTAACAAAATTTTAGAAATTATTAAAAATTAAGGAATGTATCTCCCTCATGCAAAGCTCTTATTCCTTTCACGGATTTGGCTATACTTTTTGGACCTTTTGGATTATAGCTCTTCATCTTTTATTTAAGCTTTGGATTGCAAATATTTTGGGCACGATCATCACTGAAGAGACATATATTGTCGAAATGCACATCTGGTGCAAGAAAATTGGTACCGTTCATTTTATTACTACCACTGGGTCGATGCCTCTGCTGGTGGACTATTAGTCCCCGAGGGTATCACCAGCCCAGTAGCCAGTACTTCGGTACTGGCATGAAAATACGGATTTATTTTGTTATCAAAATTTGCTGTAACAAAATATTAGAAATTATTAAAAATTAAGGAATGTATCTCCCTCATGCAAAGCTCTGATTCCTTTCACGGATTTGGCTATACTTTTTGGACCTTTTGGATTATAGCTCTTCATCTTTTATTTAAGCTTCGGATTGCAAATATTTTGGGCACGATAATAGTTATACAAATGTAGCAAAACAATGCAATTTCAACAACCTTTTCGGCGTTCTATAAGTATGACTGTTTAAATTACTTTGCTTTGACACGGTTATCGATAAAATATTTCAACTTTCAGATGGTTGCAGTAGCCTTATTGTAAATGTGACAACATCTCGACGTTGACAGAGGTTATGCATGAATGTTTTCTAGTGACGAATCAAGTAATATTTAATTTGAATATGCCGTGGATTGGAGGCCTTGCCTTATAATTGAAAACAAGAATGTGTCCAAAGTAAACGGATGTCCCACTCGCACTATCCTTTTATAAGTTGATTGGACTTCAGCTTCATCAAAAACTACCTTGACCAAAAACTTTAACCTGAAGGACACACAGACGAACGGAGCCACAGTACAGAAAAGTAATAGGTGGGGCATCAAAACAACTCAGCTCTATTTTTAAATAACATCCATCCCAGCTTATGTGTAAGTAAATAGCACAAAATGCATGTTCTACTCCGTCATATTGTAAGACGTTAGACTGACAGTAGGTGGCCCATCGTGTTTTTTTTTTATTTGAAATCTCTAGTGATATTTTCTGGCATTAACCAGATTAACCATTAAAAAGAAAACAGCTGGTCAAAAAAGGATATGCAAGCTTCACAAAATTGAATTATCACAGAAAAATAGGTTGAGTTAAATCTAAAAAAAAATTTGATTTGAAATAACTTACATTTAAAGCCTCATTGAAATATCAATAATATTTTTCTCATAAAAAGGCATTTAGTTTTGATATTGATTATAGGTTGTGAGTACCTCGTACTATGATACATAGTCAGGAATATGACAGTTCTTGTTCATTTGTTTTTGATGTGTTTTGTCATTTGATTTTGCCATGTGATTATATACTTTAAGATTAGATTTTTCTCTGAGTTCAGTATTTTTGTGATTTGACTTTTTACACCACAACACAACCATTTTTTTTTATAAAAGAAACATAAACAAAAGTGCTCACCTGCATCATTGTCTTGGCTTTTTTCTTGTCGTCGATGTTCCTACAAAATCTATCTTCTTCAAGTACATGTAAAGGAGTCTTGCCCTGTAATATTAAAATAAAAATGATAGACGCTCTTGTTCTTTTACAACTTAAAACTTTAATCTACTCAAATTTCGTTTTAGCTAGTGGCAAATTAGGATTAATATCAGCCCTTCGTAAACTTGATTCTGTCATTCGTCCCTATCTTTTATTTTGGCTGTACCCTCATCTGGAACGCTCAAGACCTTTAACATTAAAATTCAAAATAAATTGGTACTGGAATGTATGATGAGTTGGAAGATACAATTTGATCTGAGAAAAAAACATTCTTATGACAACCTTGCCTCTTATACATGTAATAGAAAGCTTTTTTCTTGTTAATTTTTAATCAATTGATTTATGAAACGCAAAACGTTGGTACTGACATGATTTATAGTACTCATTTGAGTGGGCAAGCGTCAAACGATATGTTAGGGTAAACAAACAGTCCTAGAAAATGGATAGGATTGATGGATAACGTATTTTTGAATCATAAAATTGCTAAAATTTGAATACTAGAATACTTAAGTGTATAAGAACTGAAAGTATTTGGACAAAATTTGCTGTAGACTTTGAATTCCAAGCGAGATTAGTTCAGTATAGATTCATAATGAGTGAAAACAATATGGCTTCCCCCATGAAAGTAAACAATGACTCTCATGGTGAATTCCAAAATGACACTTTAGTTACTTGCTCTCAACCAGCTTCCACAAATCACTTCACAGCAATCTATTGGCAACAAGCGATCCCACCAGATAGTTCCGATAAATTCCCAGCGACACTTAAACAGAAAAGAAGACAACTAAGGATGCGAGGTAACTCGATGGGTGACCTAACCGAGATAGACAATCCAAAACCGGCTGCTTCAATACGTAAGTCTGTAGCTGACAGATTCCTTGAAGCCCTCAGCAGTCCAGAGGTTTAAAATACTATTTTACCCATTGTGTCCAAACAAATTAGCGATACATTAGAGCCAATGATAGAAGCTGAAGTTAAAATATGTGTTGCCGAAGAAACTCAACCACTATTACAGAAACTAGAGTGTCAGTCTAGTTTAGTTGAAACACAAAAGCAACAGTTAATTAAACATTTCATACAGCTTTCGTCATTGCAACGCACCACCCAAGACCAAATCACATCCAACAATGAACGTGAAAAAGAAATTAACTTTCTCTATGATTGGTTGGCTCTACTTGAAAACAGGCTTGAAATTCAGGAACAGTACTCTAGAAGGACAAGCATGCGTTTCAATAATGTTCCTATTCCCGCAGACAGACTTGAAGGAACAAAAACGTTCATCAAGTCGATACAAACAACATCATCCTAGATATCTGCAACAACAAACTCGGACTCGACATTGGTATTCGAGACATTTAACGATCCCATGTCATCGGCAAGCTCAAACAAGGAAGGTCTCAAGTAATTGTCCGATTTATTTCATACAGAACCAGACAACTGGTATACTCCAACAAAAAAGCTCTGAAAGGTGATCCTAATGGTACGTTTATTACAGAAATCATAACGCATTTGAGGACAAACCTCGTAGTACAGTTAGCAACGCTACAGTACAACAACAAAATTATTGCATGTTGGACCACAGACGGTCGGATCTTTATCAAAGTGAAATATAACAGTCAAAAGTGCATTATTAATAACAATAGATATTAGTGATCTCGAGTCGGAGATCCAACAATTTGAAGAACGCACGAACATGAATAACTCTGAGGGAATGTAGAGTAAAGGTTTCACCATATTTCATATTGATATATATGTAATAAAGACTTATCTTTAATTCTACTACAATTGTTTAACTTTTTGAGAGTGTGTCATATGTGCTGAAAAGTTAATAATAACATATTATATATATTTACAGATTGTGTCTTTCCAAAACGTCACACTGTATGAAAACCCCGTATCTAACCAAAAGCAATTAAAGTCAGTGATCATATTAAAAAATTCTATGTTCATTCAACAACACAACTTATTGAGAGTAAATGAAAGCCTGATTTTTTTAAAGTTCATTCATTCTTATTCTCAAACTTGAAAAACACTGAAGTAAAGGTTTTTTTATTTTGATTGTTTTTCTTTGGTTAGAAAGGAACAAAAAAATAAAACCAAAAGTGTCTCTAAAAACATAGCCTTATTTGTTACCTTTTATTACACCTATTTTGACCTTCACCACTGTATTTAATATTTACAATTGTATGTTCTGTTATGTCTATTAAGTACATTTAATTGAACAATGTTGATAATTGTAATGCATGCGCTAACTTGTCAGAGACTAAATGTGATTCTTAAAAATTTAAAAGTTTAAAAAAAATACAGCGTTCGTTTAAGATTTACATCAATTGAACATTTCCGTTTGACGTACATTGTATGTTTATCTATGAGAACATACTCTAACAAGTCTGCTGACCACAGGTGTGAACAATAGATAACTGTGGTTAAGCTCGAGTAATCTCCCATTTTGAAACCATTATACATTCCCTTGAGATTCACGAATTAATTGTAGTTTACTCACTAACAAAATCTAACTGAACTCCATACAGTTAACCTCTTAAAACTAACATAATACCCTAAGTTACATTGCTTGTTAATATTTAAAAAAACGACAAAAAATACAAGAACTTTAAAGTTAAATATGTCGAGAAATGGGGTAATTCAATATTTCATTTATTAGTCTTTCAAGCATTACAATTCATTGTTCTGTAGTTAGATAAGCCTTTTGAAACAACTATAAATTGAACGGGAGTTTTTTCTTGTCTGTAAATTGTAAATTGTATGTTGACGTTCTAACCTATTGTGTATTATATCATAATTTGTTATCTAATGTTTATAGCCTGTCTGTATAATTTTTTATTCTCTTAAGCTAATAGCACTTCTGGTTTGTGATAATAGTCATAACACAAATAACAATTATAAAAAAAAAATGCTTTTGTTTAACCAGTATAAAAAAAACAACTTAAAGCTACAAACCTACTTATAGCCATGTTTATTGGTCACTGGCTAATAGTTGTCTCATCGGCAATAATACTTTAGTTTCTTACGTAACTATCAAATACAGTTTCATTTACTTTTTTCGTTATTCATTTATTTACAAATTGTTTTTTTCTAAATATAATACATAACTTTTTCAGTATTATAATATCCCATTTTCATTCTAATTTTTTTTCATGACTTGCGAGGCTTATTTATTGGCCTTTAAAATTTTTCAACTTTGCTTGTTCTTACTTTGTGTATTTTCCTGTGATGAAGAAGGTGATGATGATGATGATGATGATGATGATGATGATGATGATGATGATGATGATGATGATGATGATGATGATGATGATGATGATGATGATGATGATGATGATGATGATGATGATGATGATGATGATGATGATGATGATGATGATGATGATGATGATGATGATGATGATGATGATGATGATGATGATGATGATGATGATGATGATGATGATGATGATGATGATGATGATGATGATGATGATGATGTGTCAGTTTTGTAATGTTCTCCTACAGCAGTCCTCTCCTAATTCCTGTAACAGTTTATTCATGTAATGGATAACTGTGTCCAGGACTACAGGGCTGCTATAGGTATATCTGATAACAGGAATAAACAATGTGGACCTGCATCCAATTTACACATAGCTTCCTATCTAGACATATTTATAATCAACTAACGTTGCAGTCTCCTCATCTTCAATCTCTCTGTTTTACAAACAATTAATCCAGATCAAACATTATTTTTCTGTTATACGTACTTTATTTTCTCCTTATTATCTGAAATATTGAAACAAATCGAGGCCCAAGTTTTCGTAATGAATCGAAAGATGAATGAAACACAACCACAAGAACATTTTATATCCATTTGTAGTCTCAACATAAGATCATTGAGAAATAAACTAGAATTTCTAAATAATTTTTGTGATGAATTTGATATTATTATGCTATCGGAAACACACTTAGATGCCGACATTTCTGATGATGATATGAAACTTGATTCCTTCTCTTCAAATATAGTCCGAAAAGATAGATATAGCTTCGGTGGAGGTTCACTCATTTATGTCAAAGATGGTATCGGACTCAGTCGAATAAATGCACTCGAAACGAAAGAGTACGAAACCCTTTTTGTCAGTATCCATGTTAAAGGTCAAAGCTTCCTATTGTGTCACACTTATCGATCGCCAAATTCAGATAATAACTATTGGACACGATTAAATCATGCAATTGGGATGGGTTTGCAGGTCAATGAGAGGATTGTAATAACGGGCGTTTTGAACTCTGACTTACTTACTTCGCATAATAACAAACTGATTGACACATTAATTTGTTCAATTTAACCAATGTTTTTGAATTACCTGCTAGAGTATCGGACCATAGTAGCACTCTGCTAGATCCGATTATTATTAATGACTCTATGTCATGTTCCTTTTCAAATGTTCTAAAAACTCCATCTGCAATTAGTGATCATGATGCACCTATTGCATTTCCCGAATGCCCAATGTCCGACTTTAAATCTTTTAAAAGAGAAATATGGCTATGCGATCGGGCTTATAAATCCAAATTTGCTGTGAAATTAGACGAAATAGACAGAAATACTATGATTCCCGAAAGTAAAACCACTAATGAGATGTGTGAATGTTTTACAATAGAATTTTTGGAAATAGCTAAAAAAATGAATTACTACTAAAATAGTAACTGTACGACATAATGACAAACACTGGTTCAATAATGACATAAGACGTGAAATTCGAATCCGAGATAGACAGAAAAAAAACCCCGATTAAATATTATTGTGAAAATAATATTATGAAGTACAAAAAACAGAGAGATAAAGTAAATAATATGAAAAATATCGTCAAAGACAATTTTGAAACAAATTTGGACTGTTTGATATCAAAACAACCACCAAACTCAAAAACGTACTGGAAATAATGAAAACGTTAATTAAATCCAAAAAAGATTCAGAAACCATACCCCCTCTCCAAAATATTAAAAATGATAATGAACTGAATGATACTGTATATGAAGATGAGGATAAATGAAATTTGTTAAACAAATATTTTAGAATGATTTCAAAACTATATGAAGATAATGTTGATTTGCCCGAATTTGATACAAAAACTAATAGTAAATTTTCAGATTTCCTAGTAAATATAAATGAAATAATAGATATTTTTCAGATATTAGATCCAAACAAAGCATCTGGTCCTGATGTGATCAGCCATAAGATGCTAAAGCTGTGTCCAGACAAGGTAGCGGTTCCGCTCCATATTATATTTAATAAATCCTTAAGAGGAGAGGGGATATACCCAACTAACTGGAAGAAAGCAAATCTGATACTCATTTTCAAAAAGAGAGATTCATCTTTGCCATCAAATTATAGACCGATATCCTTAATTAGTTGTGTAGGAACAGTTATGGAAAGAGTTGTGTTTAAGCACTTATACAATCATTTAAAAGCTAATAAATTAATCTATGAGTATCAATCAGGATTTCTCCCTAATAATTCAACTGTTCATCAACTCTTAGAAATATATAATTGCATATTAAACTCCCTGGAAAAAAGATATAAATTGTTTTATATTCTGTGACTTCTCTTAAGCTTTCGACAAAGTTTGGCATAAAGGTCTTATATGTAACATGAAAGCTTATGGTGTTGACGGAAACGTATTGAATTGGTTTCAGGATTATCTACACGACAGACAACAGAGAATAATATTAAATAACTCGTCTTCCTCCTCCTGTAATGTCTCAGCTGGTGTTCAGTTCTCTGCCCTCTTCTCTTTGTCTTATATATTAATGATATTGCTGATAAGCTTACTTCACTGTGTCGGCAATTTGCTGAAGACACATCATTCAATTATTCTGGTAACGATGGAGAACAGATTAAATCTGTTATCGATAGCGACTTGAAAGAGCTGGATGTTTGGTCTTCTAAATGGCTTGTGTCATTTAACCCAGATAAAACCAAAATTATGATTTTTCAAATATTGAGACTCCAGACCTCAGCTTTTCCTTAAATGGTAAAAATCTACCTTTAAGTACATATCAAAAGCACCTGGGAGTTAATTTCAGTAGTGACGCAAAATGAAACAATCCTATTGAAAGTATAATTACAAGTATAAAGAAACACTTAAATGTTTATGATATGTACTTAATCTCCTGTACCAAGTCAGGAAGATGGCCATTGTTATATTATTGTTCGTTTCTGTGTGTGTTACATGTTAACGTTGCGTCGTTTGTTTTCTTTTCTTTTTGAGATATTGAGATAAGACGTGGCACGGTACTTGTCTATCCCAAATTCATGTTTTTGGTTTTGATGTTATATTTGTTATTCTCGTGGAATTTTGTCTGATGATTGGTCCGTTTCTGTGTGTGTTACATTTCAGTGTTGTGTCGTTGTTCTCCTCTTATATTTAAAGCGTTTCCCTCGGTTTTAATTTGTTACCCCGATTTTGATTTTTGTCCATGGATTTATGAGTTTTGAACAACGGTCTACTACTGTTGCCTTTATTTACGTGAACTTAAATACCGATTACCTCGAAATAATTTAGAAAAACTATACTTAGTTTTTATTTGACCCATTTTTGAATATGCAACGAACGTGTTGGATAATTGTGGAATAGGCTACTCACATAAATTAGAAAATTTGCAATTAGAGGCCGCAAGAATAGTAACGGGTCTACCAATATTTACAAAAACTCAAACTTTATATTCTGAGGTTGGCTGGGAATCTCTTTTTGAAAGAAGAAGGAGAAGTAAATTACAGACGTTTATAACATGAACCAAAAGCATGCACTAGAATATCTATGTAATCTTGTACCTCCTTGTCTACAAAGTACAACCAATTACCCGTTGCGAAATGGTCATGATATTATTGTTCCATTTCGTAGACTTTCACTTACTCCTGAATCGTTTGATCCCTCTACTATACGGGAAGATAGTCTTTTATGTAAAATTGAAACGTTTTATTTGTACGGCCCAAGGAAATTAAATATTATCTTAACGCAATTGCGATGTTCCGCTTCATTCTTAAACAATGACCTATTTAGAGCTAATATTATAAATGTTCCTTCTTGCCATTGTGGATCCGATATTGAGGATGTCTATAATCACTTCTTCGATTGCCCAAAATACACATTATGTAGAAAAAACTCATTCCATAACCTTAACTGGCTATCTAATAACTTTGTTTTATATACAAAACGATTAATGTGCGGACACTTGGATCTTTCGAACGAACAAAATATTCAAATTTTCAATAATGTTCAAAATTTCATAAAAAGGTCAAACAGATTTCTAATGCCTTGATGGAGCGTTATTACTACTGATATCGAACGTCATCGTTGTCGTTAATTCACAAGTCATCGTCACAGAATTTTACGAATTTTCTCAAACTTTCTTTTTATCTTTTTACTTTCTTTCCTCTTTGCTCACCAATGAAAGCTAGTTGTATATTGTATACACTAAAATTGAGAATGGAAATGGGGAATGTGTCAAAGAGACAACGATCCGACCAAATAAAAAAACCAACAGCAGAAGGTCACCAACAGGTCTTCAATGTAGCGAGAAATTCCCGCACCCGGAGGCTTCCTTCAGCTGGCCCCTAAACAAATATATACTAGTTCAGTGATAATGAACGCCATACTAATTTCCAAATTGTTCACAAGAAATTTAAATTAAAATAATACAAGACTAACAAAGGTCAGAGACTGTTTGTTTTATATGCATTTCATTATATTATACTATTATTGTAACTTTATATTGTATTATGGAGATACATAAGTATGATCTACTTTTGTCTAATCCATTTTGCTTTATTTCAGCAAATAATATATGTTTAAACAAAACTCATTTGCGAATTTTGAAATTATTGAACTCACATACACAAAGTCGAGCTTAGATTGGTTTGCATATCAATTTAAAACCATTTTCTAATTGAATAGATGTACAATTGTTTCGGTATTATATATCATCGGCCATTCTATCAAAATGCACTACCTTACAGTCTAAGAACAGGTTTTTAATTGCATATTGGATGCAAAAAAGTATATGTCATATGTCATTTATCGTCGTCTTTTCCGCTGAATGAAATATTCAGGACTTTTTGGTCCTACCACTTCGATACACTTTCATTATGCTTCTGGTTTACTACATTGTACAAAAAATGACAAAACCGCTCATTCTTATGCAACATCGTTTGTAACGTTCATTTTGATTTACTTTGACTTTGATTTAATTTCACAATTGATACTATGGAAAATACGCACAAGACATATTTGAAATGTATGATTTGATGGTCGCAAATAACGTGACGGTACCAAAATTGCACCTATTTTGACAGTTTTTTCACATACGTTTTTTTTATGATAAAGAAACAAATGTCCATACTGTGTTTATTTTGTAGCCCTATCCTTCTTTATTGTATAGGTACACCAATTCAATTTTCAATTCATATTGAGTCATACAAAAATGGGTTTGAATCAACCTCCAAACTATCTATGATTCTGTAATGAGGAGTACTCAGATTACATCTATGCGTAAATTCACATCGTCAAAAGTCTAATAACCGAGCTTTTGTTTCATTTCTTCAAATATTTTGAACAATTGGATATTAGTCAATGCTCACTGTTCATATTTTACTAAATGGATACTCGTAATATATTGTATTTGCTAATTTTATAAAGATGACGTTTTGATGACGTCGCATGGTGACGTTTTCGCACATTTCGCTTTTTCAGTAAACAATAAATACTGTGAACGTTTTTAGTATATCTAAATATGTTTACCTAGTATGTTGAAAGACGTGCATAGTATCAAATCATAAAAATACAAATTGTTAAGTCTCTAGGAAATCTTGTAAGATTATCGTTTGCTATTTTTTCTAAATAGGTGCAATTTGGGTACTCGGTGCAATTTGGGTACCTTACGTTATATCATTATTAACAATGTATAGAAAGTAAATCAACTTTCTACTTGTAACTAAATATTAATATCTGCTTATATCAAATTTGACTCATATTATTTTTAAAAAATAATAGAAAAAGTGATCAAAAATTATGACAGCCATCGTAAATGTAGCAGCCAGCATAGCAAGATTGTGTTTCATATGACTGCGTAATAATTTACGACCTTTACATTGTAGCAGAACAAAGTGTTCGTTTTAAACTATATGTCTGCAACTATTCTGTAATATTCGTCAGAAATGTTAAGTGTATACTAGTATATATTTTCTATGTCACTATAAATTATTACTTAAATGATCAATATATGTTTAATAATTAATTAGTGTTTAAATATTTTTGAGCACCATTTGATTGAAATGATTAAAATAATGAATCTGATGATATTGGGTCATCCATTAACCATATATTAAAATACCGACAGTGCGCCTGCATAATCAAGAATTGTCCCAAGCTTAAAACTGCTCATATGAAGAATTAGAGTTTCTCCCAAGCTACTCAAGTTACTCAATCTGTAATAAATAGCACTGTAGTTAATTAACCAATCGTCATTGTTATGATTCGTGAGTTCAACTTAGAATCGTACACATCATTGACAGACATGATGGAACTACATAATGAAATGGAAGGCCTATTAATAACAATGAAGTTGGATGGACAAGAGCTGGAATTGAAATTCACCACCAGTTCTGACTAATTATCAGTTCAGCTCATTTGGATCAAGGTCAAGGAACCAGATCCTTCATCTAGGAAGTTGGCCGGCCTTGAAAAGCAATCAAAAGCCACTATCTACCCGTATACGCAACGCTAACCGTAACGCCCAGTGGATGGCCACCAAAACAGTCGTTGTACCTGATGCTGAATACTAACAAACCACCAGCGTAGACCACACCACGCAGACCGAAGCAAGAGACATTATTTTCGGTCAAGTACGTACACCAACAAAGTACAAAGGGGAACCAGTTTGAGTTGTAATAAAAAAGATGTTGTCAACAGTCCTTACAACCACAACAAGGCCTTTTATCGCCTGCTTTACAACACCTACACAACAGAAAGAGGCAAGCGCAGTAGGATCGACTTCGATGAAGGGTTTGTCATCAACGACCCGGACATACTGCGCACACTACCACATACATCGCCCGTCAGTATAGAATCAAAAGAGGCAATGCAAGCAGACATCTTAACAGAACGACCTGATACCCCGTAACAGCCATAACATCGATATCGCAGTCGAATCAATATGAAAGCCAAACGACAAACGAACCCAAATCTGTAACTAGGTATATCAGTCCACAATATCCAGAAAGGATAAACGGACGTAAAACACATATATGATCATGATCAGTCAGTTTACAAAATGTCGCTTATTGAGTGGTTGAAAACAGGCGCTGTAAAGACCCGGACACCAGTGACTCCAGGCTTACATGACCCAACTGACGACTGCAATTCTACACAAGATGCGTTGATTGTTCAGGCATCAAATTATGCAGTTGATTCAGTTGTATCTGCACTGTCACGTAAAAGAAAGAAAGGCGACCAAAACAATTACGACGACCAGACTCGTGCAAAGATTGCCCGGTATGCAGTTTACAATGGGGTAGCACATGCTTCGAGAAAGTGTACCTTAGACCTAGGTAGAAAAGTCAGTGAAACGTTAAAATTTGTTACTTACAATGTTAATTGGCTCTCTATTGATACTTTTAAAGCTCGTGTGGGTGTGGTGGGGATTAAATGATCAACAGATTAAAGAAAATAAGATGTTAATTGAGTCATAATCATTTCAGTTAGATTAATGATAACGGTAAACTTTCTTCTAGTAAAATTCATAAGGAAATCGATTTTATTTTCAAAATTTTTTTTTTTTTAATAACATAATATAATTTATTCAATTTCAGTTGGAACGGAACTTGCCACACTACCACATTCCCCTCGAGAGAATTTCTTACTCCTTGGTGACCTAGACACTAAAGTACAGGTCTGGATCATTAAAGTTCGCATCAACGGAGGTGTCATCAACGCAAGGATCGATGCAGAAGCAATTGTCACCAAATTTGCTCGTCATCGTCTAAAACGTTACGTTGGTCGCATCACAATTACAAGCACCTTCAACAAGTCATTACTCCATCGCATGGAATTTGTTTAACTCGATGGGGCTAAAGCAGTAAAACATCTACCCGATTATTTCGACGAAATTCGCCAGGATCACATCTCTAAAATCAACAATGCTAGAGAAAAACACAATATCCGAGACACGCTGATTAGCAACTGTGACTAGACAGGGTGTCAGCTTGTACCATGCGGAGTCTGGACCATGGAGAAAGAGGGTACGCGACAGATCAGCATTTCATGATAAGACGACAAACGCCAGATTAATCTTCTACTTGCAGTCAGCATGAGTGGCGATCTCCTCCAGCCACAACTCATCTATGAAGGAAAAACTGACCTTTGTTTGCCAAAGGGAGTCGACTTTCCGTTAACCTGGGATGTCACATACACAGAGACACACTGGAGCAACGAGGACACTATGAAACAGTTCGTCATCACCGTCATTGTGCCGTAAGCAGATGAAATTAGAGACTCTTTGCCACCCAAATACTGAATAACACAGAAAGTTATCGCCATCTTTTACCTTTTTAAGGCACACCGTGGTGAGAGACTGCTGAATCTACTCAAAACCAACGACATCATTCCTCTGTTTGTACCAGCATCGTGCAATGATCGACTGCAGCCACTAGATCTCTCAGTCAACAGAGTGTACAAAGAACAGCTAAAATCCCATTTTCACGACTGGATTTCCACCAGATCAACGATCAAGAAGAGAGTACTTGGGAAATTGCACATGAGAGCGTTGTAGTTAACATGAGAACGTCTTTGAACCAAAAGACGCCAATCCGATAGTGTCACGAGACAACAAGATGTCAATCCGTAAGGACTTAATCTGGCTAGTTTCCACAAGACCGGTTTATTGTGAACATTTCATTTGAATTTATAGTGCTCTAGTGACATTTATCTGTTTTTTTGTTGAACTGATATTATTTATTTTATTTAAACTGTAATTTATTAGTGCTTTACTTTTCGTTGATATCCGACCACATATAACTTATTTATTATAAGCATTTTTGTCTTAATTAGTGCTTAAATGTGTGAGACATGAATATTCTGATGAAACAAAAATCATGCTCACTTATTTTTATTTTATTTGATTCGTAACCATAACCAGGTATAATATGAACACTTCAACATCGCAAAAAGAGATGAAATCGCCGATTTCAATACACTAAACGCACGTTTGTACAGAAGTAAAAGTAAATCATTTGCTGAATGGAGGGTTTACAGCTTTTAATTATATAGTTTTCTCTGCGTTTAATATAAGAAAATATTTCATTATTTTGCAGTATTTTTTAGTTCTTTCTTTGTTATGTAGCTCTTGTTCCATATCATTGTAAAATTGAATGCTGCATGGTATGTACTCGTTAATTGGAGTTTGTATTTCAATCAAAAAGGATTAATATAAGCTATGTAAAGTTTGTTCCCGAATCGTATTAGTCCAGCGGCAACAAGCATATTCAGACGAATTGTGCACATCCTGCTACAAACATGAACTTTGGCATAGACCTTCTTCAACTATTACTCTTTTATTTCAGATAGGGAGGTATTTAAAAGAAATGTCTCACTCCCGGTAAAATCCAAAATGGTGGACATCATACTTAAATCAGCCCAATACCGATGCTAGTATGTGAAAAGGTATTATTATCATGCTGCTATAATATAATGAGGTACAAAACTTTGTTATGAACTAGTTTTGGATATATTACATAGATTAGATGTCTTTTAAAATTCTACTTTCGGTAAAATCAAACATGGCGGACATTGTACTAAAATAGACTTATTTTTTATGAAGGGTTATTGAAATGTTTTTTGGCGTATTGCTACTATCATTTAATGGTGCGGAAATCTTTCTTTGATGCTTATAATAGATACCATGTAGAAGACATATGTTTGAAAAACCCTTACTTTCGGCAATATTCAAAATGGCGGACATAAAAATATAATTTTCATATTCAACTTCTTTTCAAAAAGTGAAGAAATTGTCTTTTTTTGTGGTGGTCATTAAAATTTTGGCTTTAAGTTATCCTCTCAACCACTAATCATATTATGTAGTTGATATTTGTATACAAAGTTAACACTTCCGGTAAAATAAACAATATGGCGAAAATGTCAAAGATGAGTGCTCAATTCATATCTTCAATGTAGAGTTCTTGATAGATTGATTAAAACAAAACAAAATCACTTAAGTTCTAAATCATTTAAAAAATTACCACTATTTGGCCAAGAAAACATGTTAATTCCCAGTCACCACCACATGCACACAAAGCAGGGCACGGGAGACTTGATTTTCCACATTAACAACAACCGCAGCATTCCTTCTTACATCCACAATGTGCAAGCTTCTGACTAAGTGATGAGGCCTGATACAGCGTTTTTAAAAAGTGATCGTCTTTGTCCCTTCGTCATCAATTAGCGCTTGGACAACCGGTAAATACATGGATCAGAATATGTGTGTGTGATCACTCATCGCTAGTGGATTTGAAAGGTCACTGATAAATAGTTATCCAAAGCTGTTCCCCCTCAAAAACACAATCCATAGTTCGTCTACCCCTATGTCACCCCTATGTCACCGAATAGTGAAACAGTAATGACAGCATCAACAGTAATGACTTGTTTAAGTTCGTTGCATCAGGCACATGTACCATGATTCTTGTGTCAGCCTTTTAATGCTTACCTTAAAATACATCACGTGGTTATGGTAAAATATCCTGAATATGTGTTACAACACATATTGCTAGAACTTCCATATGCATCCAAGACTTCATCCACTCTTATAACAGTTTTCCGTTTGTTTGTTAAGTAAGGGCATTATAACCTATCAGCATACTTGTTATGAAACACCTTGAAGTTGTCACAAAAGTGGATGTAGTCTCGGATGCGTACATAGACAATACCGGTAGTTTGAAAGCTACCACAAGAAACGAGAGCTACATTTAGGGGAAAGGGAATACATAGACGAATCCAGGGTCAAAACAAATATCTCAAAATTGTCAAAGTATTCTGATGTATGACGACATTTAAAAAGAACTTTTTAGTTCTTATACACAGGAGCTTGCTCATTAGATATTGTGGAAAAGGTAGTTGTACCTACAAATGCTCATGATATTCTGTGTTATCCACCACATGATGGTGTTTTAAGTTCAGCCCAATGTTTACACGAAGAAGATTATACTACAATCAAGATGCATGTGTCTGATGCAGTGATACACATACTTAACTAAGTCATGACTCGAACAGTCGATACTAATGTTGCTGTCATTGCTGTTTCTTTATTCTGTACCGTAGGGGCAGACGATGTTTGGCTTGCATTTGTAAGTGAGAAAAGTTTTAGATATGGATTTGATAATGTCATTGATAAAACGATACGTGGTTTTGTAGTAAGATCGAACAAACTTATCAGATGGGGTTTACGAAGCAAGAAAACATGTTTTTGGAAGAGGAAAGACTGACGTATTAATACTATTTGAACGACTCTGTCTAGTGTTTTTTCTGCATGTAAAACGTGCAATACACCATGGCGAGTGTGGATGAGTAACAAGCTTTGATTTTTTCCTCTGATAACTATTCCAGACGCTTATGAGGCTATATGAACGACTCGGTCTAGTTTTTTGGAATTGGTTCATATGTTTACTTTTCCAGACGCTTATGAATGGCGAAGGGAACAATATGATCCATTGTAATCCTTTTGAACAACTCTTTGTGAGGCCTCTTCTCCTTAACAAGATGTAAGAAACAAAACAACGTCTTTGTAAAGGAGGAAAATCAGCTCTCCGATTGTGAATAATCATGTATTTGCTACCATAAATCGGTAATTTTAAAGATGTTTTATTACTTAAGTGACTTTAATTAATCTATCTTAAACTGTACATCGAAGATATGTACTAAGGGTTTTGAAATTTACGTCTTATTGGTGTTTTTTTCCGGAAGTCTTAAATTTGCATTTAAACATTTAACTACAGAATAGAATAAGAGGTTTAGAGGATAACTTAAAGCCAAAAGTTGAATGACCAGCACAAAAAAACTTTTCTTTACATTTAAAAAAAAGTTGAATATCAAAATAAAATGATTGCATTTCTATGTCAGCTATTTTGAAAATAACCGGAAGTAAGGGGTTTAAAGACATATGTCGTTTAAATTGTTTTCATTAGCAGCATCATAGAAAGGTTCCTGCACAATTTTAATGATAGTAGCAATACGTGAAAACACATTTCAATCACCCTACCTAAAAATAGGCTTATTTTAGTACGCCATAGTTGTTTTTTTCGGAAGTAGGGTTTTTAAAGACATCTAATCTGTATATCATATCCAAAAGTAGTACATAAAAAAGGTTTGTACAAAATAGTATCATAGCAGCATGATAAAAACACCTTTTTCACACATTAGTCTCTGATATTGGCCTGATTAAAGTAAGGCGTCCGCCATTTTGGATTTTACCGGAAGTGAGACTTTTTTTCAAATGCCTCCCTATCTGAACTAAAAGAGTAATGGTTGAGAAAAGTCTATACCAAATTTCATGCTTGTAGCAGGATGTGCACAACTTTTCACAAAGCTGCCGTACTATGTGTACTTTTGTATGATGATATGTTTGTAATAATGATGAACACCTATGCTTAAGCTAACAGAAGATGAAGATAACACGAATAAGTAAACAACTTTATAAGTTTAACGTGCCAAAGCACGAATTGATTGTCAGTTACGATGTACTTGTGTCTGAACCAGAAAGCCAAGCATTTTATTGATACAGGTTGTTTTATTCTTTGTGGTTTTTTTTAATTTTTGAAATTTCATTCGATTTTTAAAACATTAAGTTTAGCGTTAGGTTTATCTACACGCATAATTACATTAGCATAGGTTTAAATGATGAAAAAAGAAGACAAAACTTATTTTACCTCTTTGTCCTTCTCGTTCGGATTACAATAACCGTCTAGTAAAATGCGAATGATACTTGGTTTCACCTCTATTAATGAAGCTGCTACATGTAATGGAGTTCTCCCCTATAGAAAAAATACAATGTTTGGATTCAACATTACTTATTATTCCAAATGCATTTGTGCAAATTTAAAAATCGGTTCTTTAGAATTCTTACACAATTAAGTTTGTTCTGCAATGACCAACACATTGAACATCATTACATATGAGTTATCATTTATGTGGAAGGTTTGAGCTCATTATGGAAACCGATATATCATTAGATATAGCAAGATGTGGTATAAGTGCTAAGGACACAACTTTTCATCCAAGTCATAATTTAAAAATAAACCATTATATATAGATTACTTCAGCCCAATTTGGGACAACTGTTTTAAATTTTGGGTCCTCAATGTTCCTCAACTTAGAACTTGTTTGGCTTAATTACTATTTTGATGTGAGCGTCACTCATGGGTCGTATGTAGACAAAACGCGCGTCTGGCGAATACATAATAATCCTTGTACCTTTGCTAACTATTTTTACACTGGGGTATTAACACTGCTGGTGGACGTTTCGTTTCCGAAGGTATCACTAATATCAATTATATGGTCTTCATTGTTTCGTTTTCGGTGTTGTTTTCTTTTCTTCTTATTTTGGTGTATCTGTTTTAGTTATCTGTATTGGGATATTTGAACTGCAATAGCACGTGCTATTTATTTATACAAACACAGGCTGATATAAGGGTCTCGGATGATACCCAGGCCGATATGAAAAAGGCCATATATCAATCTCTATGTATCCACCTACATGTAATCAGTCTATGATTCTATAATATTACGCTTATCAAAGATAAAAAGGAAAATAGGGTAAGATAACCAATTAGACAACTCTTCACATAAAACAAAATAACAAATAACTAAATACTCTGATGATGATGGTGGCCAAGTTTGTTAAATTAGGCCCAGTTGCTTCAGAGGAGAACACTTTTGTAAAAGTTAACGACTGACAACGGACGACGACGGACGTTAAGCCAAGTGAACTTAAAATGACCATCACATAATGGTTGATTCATACGATGGACCTGTGTTCAAAATAACTTAGGACTTGTTACCACGTCTTGAATAGTGATATACCATTTACGTTGTCTGGTCTTTTAAGTACCGAAAATAACCTATTCCCGAATAGGACTGTTTAGTTGAGTGTGAATTCACATTTCTATAAGACGCGTCATGGTTTTTGTTTATTCAACAATTATGTATTTATTTATGATGTTTTTGTAATTCTGATCAAATATTGTTGGATGTCATCTCGTTTGTCGTTGTAGTTATAAATCGATTTTGTTTTTCTAAATGTATGTTGAGATAGAGATTATTAATCACGAAGTTCATTTGTTGGATTCTTGAAGCGACTAAAGGGGAACGATTTTTTAGTTTACAGCTTGATTTGTTAGAAATACCGGCATGGCTAAATAATACAATTAATGATGTAATTACGAAAGCAACCTTCCCACTAGACCACACGATTGCACCACGCTGACCGCGTTCTTAAATTTATTCAGATCGTGATACGGTCGCGGTATGAGCGGCATAAACAAGTTAATTGTCAGTTGTTTACATGATGATACTAAGTCCTCATTACGCTTCTACGTTCACGCTACGATTATACAACGTTCTCACCACGCTCTTTTTACGAATATCATGATCCTACTACGCTCATTACATTTTCATTACGACCATACCACGAGTTATCCGGTGGCAACATGATGACACCACGCTTCTACTGATATTATAGCATATTCTTACCATGATTATACTAAGTTCATACCGCGATCTCACTACGTTCTTAGCAATAATGTAAACATCGTGTACCGTATCAATACTGTTCCATTGATTCTTTTTCTGATTTCTCGGACATAACACAATGATGCCACCAAAATCAATCAGAACACTAGGGCGTGATGGTAGGGGTAGATATTGAGGCTGAATAAGCTCTGATAGTAACGAATTCTGATCCAGCAGAGATGTCGGACCGACCAATCAAATCTGAATCACAACCTATTGCTGGTCCATCAAGCTCAAATGACAATGTTAAGTGAACGATAACAGGGATAACACAGATGTGTCAACCATTGTTGTAACGACGTTAGAGAAAAGGGACAAGAGATCCAAAATAGCAACAAAGAAACTAAAACTTGAGAGCTTTTATAAATATTTTGAGCATGATGGTCGTAGTATGAACGTAGACAGGTATTAAGAAGAGAGTGATGAGGACTACATGACCGTGCTAGAGTCGTACTATGGTCTTGAACAGCGTGTTTTAAACGCGGCATGTATCGTCGTAGTGAAAGCGTAATTGGGTCGCGGTGATCGTAGTTGGGTCGTAATAACGTCGCTATGAGATCAAAGCGCAGTCTCTCCGAATATAATCATTTTGTTGCTACGCTCTCGTTATGATGGTATTGCGTTCTTTGCGATCTTACCACGAATTTACTGCGCTCCAAATACGATTTGGCTCCGACCTAATTACGCTAAACGCTGATTGTTTTGAACATGTTCAAAGTTGGGCACGCTCATCACGATCTTTAAAACCTCAGCGTGACCGTGATACGATCTTACTGCGATCTACACAATCGAACAACGATCGTCAAAATTTTCCTTTTTTTCACAGATCGTTGTGCGATCTTTAGCCTAGTTGTGACTGCGGTATAACACCATTCTATATAAATAGTCTTGTGGTTGTTATATAAATTTCAGACCTTGTCTTGAGCTATATCAAGTTTGTAGAGGTTTACATGTGTCGTAATTTCGAAGCGTCGATCCAATCGTGTAACAAGCAGCGCGTGAATCTGTTGTGTTGAACTGGGTTGTTCTGAGTGTGCGATTATGTTCTGTGTTTAGTCAACACTTCGATGTTCGATGTTTAGTCAGCATTTCGATGTGTCAAATATAGGATCGTGTTTTGGCTTTGATATTTGCAAAAAAAAATAATAATTCTAATTACTACGATTTTTTTTTTATCCTAGGCATAAATAACATTTACGCAACTTTTGGGGATTCGGCTCTATTCATGTTTGTATTTTACGATCTTTTGATCTAAGCGGCATAAATGGGTTTAATGTAGAGAAAGAGACGCGCGTCTGGTGTAATTGATTCTAACCAAGATAACTATGTGCATGTCAAAATGTACTATTGTATTGTTTATTTGTGTATTTCTCTATCCTGAAAGTCCTTGCATTTGTTTATACTGTAGTCCTGTCATGTTAATTTGTCATTTTAGTGTTATATATTTTATATTGCAAAAAAAAAACCAGGTTCAACCCATCATTTTTTCTTAAAATGCCCTGTACCAAGTTATGAAAATGGCAGTTGTTTTCTTATTGTTTGTTTCTGTATGTGTTGCATTGTCCTTTGTGTTTTGTTTTACTTGAGTATTTTTGTTGTTTTGTTATTTTTCTCTTGTAATTGATCATGATGTGTTTCCCTCTGTTCTAGTTTGTAACAAGGACTTGTTTTCACTCAATCGAAGTATGACTTTGGAAAAGCGGTTTACTACTGTTTGTTTTATTTAATAGAAGTATTTAAGCTGAATGAACTATCCATAAACAAGTTTACTGACCTTAAGGATGTATAATAAAGAACAATTACGTTTAATTTAAATTCACGGCGCGTTCATGAAAGGGATGCACATATCTTCCCTTTTGATTTATCATTTGTTGTCACTGCTTCAAAAATAATGTCATTAACGTATACAGTTATATGATATATAACCTCCTGAGTATCGCTTGCTATGTTTACTAACATTAGTGGATGAGTCCTATTTCAAGGCAATTGTCTCATTAGATGTATTTTTGGGACTCAATTCACGCAGAATATTTCTTAATATTTTTGTAATGTTTCGCTAAAAAAGAACGGAATTTTAAACAATAAAGTTCTAACAAGGTCAAAGGTGCATGACCAGTTTTCTATATTATATTTTTTACCAATATCTTTTCCCCCTATAAGCATGATTATTCTTTTTAAAGGTGCACCTTTCATACAAAAGTGCAGAATTTATATATAACTATCTTCGTTTCAAATAAAGAAATACTTTGTATCAGTCTATGGAAGAAACGAATCGATATAAACGTTTCGTCTATCAAATTGCGATAGTGTCTTATATCAACGAATTGCATTGTGGGAAATTTTAGACGAATGTTAGCATTTGTATGAAAAAAGGCAAATTCTCGAGATAAAGCAACGATTTTTTTTCTTAAAACAGGGTGGCATTCAACATGAAATATCAAATGTGAGAACAAGCAAGGTGTATTTATACGAGAAAATTGAATTGTTAAATAAATGAAACATAAATGCACGATTTATCATTTGTGGATGTACATATTCAATAAATATCATGTACCAAATCTAATGGAATGCAATTGAGATGAATTCAATTGTTTGCTAAGCCAAAATTACCTATAAGTCATAGATACTGCTATATTTCATTATATCAATGCAATGTTTGTCTTATATATAATAGCGATGTGTTTTTAATATAAAAAATTGCGAATGCGATACTTTTCTAATATAACTGCTATTGTTTTCTAATATAAAACGAATACGATAACACATTTCGAAAATGTTGCTTGCATTGACCCTATTGAAAATTAACAACCTGCTTAGTCCATTGTTTTCAATCATATAGTTTTACCGACAAATACTTTTTGAAGCGATGATGCAATGGCGGAAATTAAATATGGCTGTGAATAGTCTGCCGACCTTTTATATTATAATATAGGCCACACTACACAGGCACTTGTATAAATTAAGGTATATTGGATTTATTTTTCCTGGAACAAGTGCATGTGTTACACTGATATAACCTATTCACATTGGTAATATCGAAATAGACAAAAAGTATCATCAATATATAATTCAAAGGGAAAAAAACTCATTCAAACAATCCAATGAAATACAGTTCCCAATTGAACTAGACAATGAATATTCAAACGGTAAAATAAATATTCAAAATAAATAAAAATGTATATGCTGATATCACGAACTTTGAATTGAGTAGCCTCAGACTATTAATTGAACAACTTCAGACTTTTCCCGTTAGTAATTCGATATCTATGTATATATCTATATATATAACCAGAGTATACTGATTTGTATCGCTACAATGTAATAGTTATAACGGTGAGGTTGAAATGCCTGTCATTTATTCACAAGTTTTGCTCTAACTTGTCTTAGAAAGCATATGTCTCGGTACATTAACCTTACTTTCAAATAATACATGTTTATTTTCTAAGACAGGTGCTTGTGGCCATCCACACGAACATACGGACATCCGGTGTTCAGTACTCTAGTAGTATTTTTCCATTCTCAGTTTGTTCAAGAGGCCTTGCAATTAAACTTCTCCAGACAGCTTCAGACGTAATAAAATTTGACCTTTTGACTGGAATAAATTTCTTTAAAACATAAAAATTCAGCACCCAAATGACGGTTTTGGATGACTGGAAAGCAGTTATTTATATGGGGAAATTTTTAAAATTTATAGATATAAGAAGATGATGTATGAGTTCGAATGAGACAAGTTTCCATCAAAGAAATATATTTTTTTAAAAGTAAAGCTATATAGCTCAAAGTACGGTCTTAAACACGGAGCCTTTGCTCACAGCGAACACTACACTATATAGGACCCAAACGATTACTAGCATTAAACCATTCAAACAGGAAAATCACCGGTCTTATTTGTATAAAAATCGAGATTCAAAAGTACCAGTTGGTTTTGTCAAATCATTTGAACGAGGACAGTATGAATCATCTTTGTCACAAGTTAGTTTCTTTGTTACCAATACAGGAAGTCTTCAGGCGCAAACATGGGGCGGGTTTAAACAGGTTTTTGAGATCTCAACCCTCCCCCTATACCTCTAGCCAATGTAGAAAAGTAAACGCATAACAATACGTACATTTAAAAATCAATTCAAGAGAAGTCCGAGTCTGATGTCAGAAGGTTGAACCAAAGAAAATCAACAAAATGACAATTATACATAAATAACAACAGACTACTAGCAGTTAACTGACATTCCAGCTCCAGACTTAAATTAAACTGATTGAAAGATTATGATTTCATCATATAAATATAAAGCACAATCCTTCTCGTTAGCGGTATAGTATCATACCATCATAACATATATGAGAAGAACATAACTCGTGTCATGCCAACAACTGTTTTTTGAATAAATGTGTTTATTTCCGATGCGACCCTATTAGTGAATCAATATTAACGCCAAAATGTGCAATCTTTAATGACCTGACAACAGTATTGTAACTATATCCCTTCTTAATAAGTCTATTTAAAGGTTTCGTTAGGTTCTGCGGTGAATACGGACATTTTTGTGCTTTATAAAGAATATTTCCATAAAAAATTGGAAGTGAAATACCTAAACGTATAAGAAGTCTGCATGTTGAGCTATATCAACGAATGATGTCCTTATACCGATGATAAAATTTAGTAAATGTTTTGACTAGTTTGTGATATCGAAAACCCTGGTGTAATAATTTTTCAGTAATACATAAATTTCTCTTGTTAAAATCTAAAACATTGTTACATACTCGAGCGAAACGTACAAGTTGAGATATATAAACACCGTAAGATGGTGACAAGGGAACGTCACCATCTAAAAATGGATAATTAGAATGTATAGCATGTGTTTATTTATGTATATAAGAAAAACACAGCACCTCAAAGTATATTTAGACTTAATTGTTGTTTATATTTGAACAATAAGTTTTTAAGTGTTTTTTTATTTTTCGTTGCCGAAAACGACATTTTGCGCATGGAATGTCTGCATATTTACAATTGATATTTGACAATGCGACATAAGACACGTTTTTATCGATTATTGATTCGCTTCTTCCATAGACTGTGTATTAGTAAAGTCTTATTCTCTGCTGTACAATTTATAATAAATTTCACATAACATTGCATGGCACAGAAAAAAGAAACATCACTGCAAATTAACAAATCACATTTTCAACTTTGAAAACTTATGTACAAGCTTTAGTAACCATGTAAATTGTTACCTCGAGTTTTCAAAATATTCTGAATTAAACAAAATGGTGCCTTGCAACACCCAAGATATATGTTTATAACCCCGATTTTTTTTTACTGCAGTGACATGAAAGATTAGTTTCCTAAAATTGTCAAAATCAAGAAAAATACTTTTCCAACCGGATGCCACGCTCTATAATTTGGTGGTATTAAACCTAACGTTGCTAGTTGCGTAAAATTGTTAGTCAGGTCAATATTTATCTGTCCTGAAATTTTCAGACAAATCGGACAAACTGTTTTTAAGTTGCTGCCCCTGAGTTGGTTATATTCAGGAAATTTTGCAGTTATTGATTATATTCTTGAATATTATTATGAATACTATTATAGACAGAGATAAACTGTAAACATCAAAAATGTTCAACAAAGTTAAACCTACAAATAAGTCAAATGACTAAAGTGGTCAATTCAACCCTTTTTGAGTAGTAATCATCCTTTATAATATTTTTTTTTACAAATTGTTGTAATTTTTCAAAAATCTTCTTATCTTAAACTACTGGGTTGTATTGAATCAAAGTTAACAACTTTAACCATAAGGGTACATTGTTTTAAAAATGTGTCTGATGACCCCGCCTGAAAACCAAGATGGCCGACATAGCTTAAAATAGAACATTGGGGCAAAATGTAGATGCCGGCTTTTTATCTCTGAAACCAAAGCATTTAGAGCAAATCTGAAATAAGTAAACATAATTATCAGGCCAAATCATTCTGCACTGAAATTTTCAGACAAATCGGACAACCCATTGTTTGGATGCTGCCCCTAAATAGGTTATTTTAGGGAATTTTAGAAGTTTTGGTTATAAAAGGTATGACAAAAATGGTCAATTGACCCCATTAGAAGTTATTGCCCTTTAATATCAAATTTATTGTTTTTCTGTTTGTCTTTTTCATTTTTAGCCATGGCGTTGTCAGTTTGTTTTAGATTTACGAGTTTGACTGTCCCTTTGGTGTCTTTCGTCCCTCTTTTAACAATTTCTTGTTATCTTTTACAATAGTCTCCTCTTGGGTCAAATTTACCCAAACATCAGCTTTATGGTATCTTCCTTACAAAACGTGTCTGATTGCCCTGTCTGCAAACCAACATGGCCGACATGGCTAAAACCAGATCATTGGGGAAATACGCAGATTTTTACTTTTATATTTCTGAAACTAAAGCAAACGTATAAAAGTTGCATTATATCATACAGCAATTGTGAATTATTATAGCAGGTGAGCGACACAGGCTCATTAGAGCCTCCAGTTAAGTTTTTTTCTCCTCATAACTGTGTTAGAGCAGTTTCTGCGTATGTAGATAACTCCTGTATATGGCGTCTATATACTTTTTCATTGATAAAATGGAGATAATTTAAAACTTCCCGTGTATAGAAGGCGACTTTCCGTGTCATTAAAAGATAGGTATATGCTGCTGCAAAAAATGTATAGTTTCAAATTTTGTTTTTGTTCGATATGCGACAAACAAAATAAGAGATGTAATAAGCTGCATCGGATTACATTTAAGAATATCTGACTTCTTTGTACTTTTTGCTTGAAAAAGTGCAAACATAGCTATCTGAAATTTGCACAAGGTCACCTGAGATCTTTATTTTCATGATCATAAATAGGAGATGCACACACTATCAAAGGGCAAATGTTAGAAACGTACCTTGACATTTGACCTTCCGAGGTTAAAATGCTCGGATATCCAATTAAAACATTTTAGGTCTTTACGGTATACTGTTGATGAGGTAAATGACTCTGGATCGTTTTACATGTTGACCAAAGCTTAATGAGAATATAACCAACTACTTAGAAAAAAACAAATTGACCATATCTAATTTGGTTAGGGAGCAGATGCAAACAGAAGGTGTGTATGGGAAATAACCCTCATTCCACAATTCTTTGCTTAAACATTGTTAAACATTAAAATTAATTGAAAAGTGCAAAACCTTAAAAAAAAATATATCTGAGCGACATATGACGAAAATAATATTTCACTGAAAATATAACTTTGGCTTAGGAAACAAAAATTAGAAAAATATTAAGCTAAATGTGAATTGTTAAGAGAAAAATTGAAGGCCTTCCCTCACTAAATATTTGAAGAGTTGATACGATGACAACTTTGAAGAAGGTAGATGTTCAGTAACTTCCGATTTATGGAAGGTCATACATGGTGCCTTAAGATATCTTACTTTACATTGATTCAGAAAAAAGTTTCTCTATGTATATATATTTAAACAAAATAAGTAGCTTACAAAAGGCGATTTTGTATGTCATTAAGGGTTAGTGAATACCGATTGTAAAATTATGTACAGATGTAGTTCGTATGTAGTAAATATGTATTTTTTCCCTTATAAACGTGCTAAACTAACAACAACTGGCTTGAACAAGGTAATTTCAGGATGATAGTTTCTAAGTTCATGTGTCACCCATTTTTGCCCCAAAAAAATGTTGATTTACCGTTATCATGTACATGTATCGCAATAACAAAATATCCGATAAACATTTGTTTTAACGTTTAAGTTGCATAAAAGCATGAGAAGATATCATTAGATCGATTCAGAACGTATTGCCATTTATTCGTCTCATCAACCAAAATATTTAGCATCAGTTCTTTAATGATTATCTTTTATAGTATGAGATAGAATGCACACAAACAAAGGAAAATATGTAAAACATGACATTGACACCATGTCTTCATGGTGATCAAAGGACCTCAACGTAAGGTACTCTAGGTCTGTTACGATTTACGACTTATATTTACGTATCACCTATTTCAAATGCAAAATAGAAAATAACTGGAGTTAAATTGAAGATCACATGGGATTTAACAAGCCATTTGGAAAAAATGAGGTGTTGTTTTCTTTGACGATTGCGAGTGAAATATTCACATAAGACAAAAAGTATTTAAAGACAGTTATATATCAAAAATTTTGATTACTTTAGCAAGGTCAAAACGAAAAGAGCATTCCCTGTACAACAACATTTAATAAACAATAAAGCGACATTTTTAAAAACAAAAATTACAAGCAAGAACAAAACCTGTCAAAAGGAAAAAAACAAGAATGTGTCGAAGGTACACGGATGCCCCACTCGCACTATCATTTACCATGTTCAATGGACTGTGAAATTGGGAAAATAATCTTTTGGCATTAAAGTTAGAAAGATCATATCATAAGCAACATGTGTACTAAGTTTCGAGTTGATTGAACTTCAGCTTCATCAAAAACTACCTTGACCAAAAGTTTTAACCTGAAACTTGCACTTTCATGTTCTGTGTTCAGTGGACCTTGCAATTGGGGTCAACATTCTAATTTGGTCTTAAAATTAGAAAGATCATATCATAAGCAACAAGTGTACTAAGTTTCAAGTTGATTGTGGACTTTAGCTTCATCAAAACCTACCTTGACCAAAAACTGAGGCGGGACAGACGGACGAACGAACGAACGAACGAACAAACGGACGAACGAACGGCACGACAGACGAACGAACGCACAAACCAGAAAACATAATGCCCCTCTAATATCATAGGTGGGGCATAAAAACAGAACAAATACAAAAGATATTTCCACAAAAAGGTGGAAAGACCTAATGATAATCCAAACAAACTCAAAAGATATTTCCATATATATTAAAGACCTAATTATTACAACTCTGTTTTATAAACATACAACCCTAACATTGATTTTTATTTGCAACCATTTCATATATCATTATAGTCACTGAAAAATAAATAATAAATAGATATATAAAGATTCTAGACATAAGTTAAATTCTTGGCACCTTTTAGTTTGTAAAAAAAATCCTTTTTTTTTTTATTAATCACAAATAAATTGATTCTAAAATAATTAGTTAAATAAAGACATACATCGATTGAGAGAAAACAAGTCCGGGCTACAAACTAAAACCTAGGGAAACAGATCATTCTTTTAGAGGAAAACAAAGAAACAACGGAAACATTAAAGTGCAACAAAAACAAACAAACGACAGTGCAACACACACATATACGAGCTATACAATAGCAACTGCTATATAAGGAACAAGAGGAACACTGAAGTGCAGCAAAATCCAACAACATCATATTAAATAACAAACTATTTGATAACACCTGCCATATTACTGACTTGTATACGAAACATATATTGGTTGAACCTTGAATAATGACTATCAAAACCTCCGCTTTAGGAAAATGAAAAAAAAATATATCGCTTTAATGACAACACTACGTGACAGAAATACAACATAAACACCCGCAAGAAAATTCCGCACAGAGATACTCGGAAACAAATAATATAATAGTCGTCAGCATGCAAACAGCGGAACAACTACGAACAGGATATACTAGATTTTGACGTACTAACATAACTGACATGCAATTCCGGACAATTATTTTCGAAATACTCATCCAAACAATTTTCATGACAATGATGTATTGGAAAGGCATTTTTTCATTCTTTACTATTAAACAACGATAAGGCATCACACGTCTTTCAATATTAACCTTAACAAGAACATCAAAAAATGGATACACGAATAGTGCATGTAAAAAATACCGAGCGACGTCGTATAGCAACACAAACCTACTGACTACTAGGCTTTTAATTCTTTTTCGGAATAAAACAACTATCAGCAGTGATTTAGTAGGGAAGAAGTGCGTTTCGTTTAAAATAGACTAATCAGTTGCGTTCGAATCAAAATAGCGAAATTTCTTAAAATATTAAGCTAAGGCAATTTATGCATAAAGAATAATAAAACTTAAGTTCAATATTTAACTCATAAAATTAGAACAAATAAGTGTTTGATTACAGCACTTATATTACCATGTTATCCTTCGTATCAGGTCTACAGTCATACGAAAGAAGTTCTTTAAGGACATCTGGGTGACCATAGTCTGCAGCAATATGCAATGCTGTGTTCCCCTGAAATACAAATGTGGTCTGAAGTTTCATGGTATTTGAATATTGATAACGAGAAAGCAAGATATGGTGTTTCCAAATCGAAACAAAATAAAATAAAAATAAACAATAGTTCAGAGAATTGTCCGTTTATAAATTTTGAGAAAAGAAAGAAACTATGGTTTTAACTCTATCGTGCAAAGATGGCCTTAGACGCATTTGACTTTTTTAAGTATCATATATCTATCAACTTTTTCGGTAATTTTACATCCTTGGCTTTCAAATATTTGGCTTTGAGCGTTCCTAATGAAGGTAAATCAAGAAAAAGCGCTTCAGAGGCATGGAATTATTAAACGTGTTTTTGCAATGTTTTGAAAGTCTTCTCAACTCAAAGGCACATATTTTAATATGAAAATATTAAAATCTGGTTCAAAATGTCACATATGATGGCAGGCGATAGCTTAATACAATTTAAAAAAGGTATACTGTTTATCAATATACTGGGAAGTAAGGGCGATCACTTGCTCTCTCCGATTTAAAAAAAATTCATTTCCGGTATTATATGATAGATTATTTGACACTGAAAAATATATGATTCTAGATAATTTACTTTAAAATGATGCAAAGAATTGCTACTACCGATTCACTAAAGTACACTTCCGGTTGACTTTTCATAGTCATGTGTATTTCCTCAAAATACAAAATCGGTTTGTCATTATCATATTTCAAATTGGATCTCGAAGAAAGATCGAAATATAGAACGTCAAATTAATCTTTGACGCTGATGTTATTTCAAAGGTTATAAAGGACAGATATTTTTTTTTTCTGTTTTAATGACACCAATTTGAGAAAAAAAACATTTCCTGCTTTGACATCTTGCAAATTACAATTAAGTAAAAAAAATGTGGATATATTAAACAGTTCAAAACCTGAAACAGATCAGGCTCACAAAACAAAACAGAGGTACACTTATCAACAATGAGGGGAAACAAAACGAAACAATAGAAACACCAAACTGCAAAAAAAAGCCAAAACAAACGGCAACTTCCGCAGAAGCGGACTATGTTATAACAACTGCAATACAGAAACGGACTATGTTATAACAACTGCAATACAGAAACGGACTATGTTATAACAACTGCAATACAGAAACGGACTATGTTATAACAACTGCAATACAGAAACAGACTATGTTATAACAACTGCAATACAGAAACGGACTATGTTATAACAACTGCAATACAGAAACAGACTATGTTATAACAACTGCAATACAGAAACGGACTATGTTATAACAACTGCAATACAGAAACGGACTATGTTATAACAACTGCAATACAGAAACAGACTATGTTATAACAACTGCAATACAGAAACGGACTATGTTATAACAACTGCAATACAGAAACGGACTATGTTATAACAACTGCAATACAGAAACAGACTATGTTATAACAACTGCAATACAGAAACGGACTATGTTATAACAACTGCAATACAGAAACGGACTATGTTATAACAACTGCAATACAGAAACGGACTATGTTATAACAACTGCAATACAGAAACGGACTATGTTATAACAACTACAATACAGAAACGGACTATGTTATAACAACTGCAATACAGAAACAGACTATGTTATAACAACTGCAATACAGAAACGGACTATGTTATAACAACTGCAATATTCCTGATTCAGCACTGGTCTTTTTAAGAAATAAACGTAAGGTGCACATTGCTAGACAAACCTATTGCTGATATGGCTATGTAAAAATGATTGCTAGACGACCATCAAAAAATGAAATACGACAGAATAGAAATACAGAAGAATAATGAACTTTGCATCGTACGAATGAATCAACGCCACAACAAAGTATCACAGGTAAATGGGGGAAAAAATAGGATTAAAGTATTAAATGGTTTTACTTGATATATTTTCTAACCATTACAATAAATAAATATAGAATTGTGTAAGAAATGTTTTATATCATAGCATAAATTTCATGTTTTAAAGCTATGAATCGATACTACTGTTGATAAACAATCAGGTACCTAGTGTATCAGATGTATCATCAGATCAGTAGTAATTTTGTCGGTATTTGGCATCATGTATTTCAAAGGAGTAGGTCCAGTAAGACTCCTTTTTGGCCCCAAAAAATAGCAGTTTTACAAAATTGTTTAAATGTAAACTTTTGGTTATTCATTGGACAGAAGAATGCTTCTGTTACATAAATATGGGCTATTTTTGACAATACAATGCACATATATCGGGTACTAGCACCATTAAGTCACGGGTGTGTTCGATATGTTCTAGTAACATATATAAAGGTTGAGGATGAACACGGATGCGGCAACTTTCGTTTTTGACAAAAACCATCTGAAAAGTGACATTTTTCAGCATAATCGGTCGATATTTCATATTTCAGCTTGAATCGGTGCGTTATTTATGACAAAATCAGCTAAAATCTTTCACATAAACTATTTGATCCAAAAAAGATAGTCACTTAAGTATTTAAAAAGTAGTCAAAATCTTTCGTTAGATGAACCTGAAATTTAAGGCCAAAGTTGGCCCTTACTGGACCTACTCCTTTACCGTTTATAGATTACTAGGTTAATAATGGTTTTTGATTAGTTTGTCTGTTTCGTTTAAATCCAAAAATCCCATAAAATTCGGTCGAATATGCCTAAGATAGACCTCTGTTTGAGGTAGAAAAAAAAACCTTGGGTTAAGACAAACTCCATCTTTTATAAAAAGTATATTTGAAGTGAATAAATATGCATTTTAAAACATTGATTTTCTTTATTTCTCTTCTTCAGGTAAATTTGAGAATCGCCAAATTCAATCAATGCACAATGTTTTGGAAAAGACTCAACGCGAAATAAAGTATTCGCGAAAAAAATTTGATTTAAAGTAATTCCTCCTTTCCCTTTAAAGTAAATGAGCACAACAATTTTATTACCATATTATCTTGCTGGTAGGGTAGACATCCATATTGAAGTAGTAGATTTATGGTGTCAATGTTATTAAAAGCCGCTGCGTTATGCAATGCTGTTTTCCCCTGAAATACAATACATACAAAGTCATTGTTCATTGATTATGGCAACAGTATACCGCTGTTCAAAATTCACAAATCGATAGAGAAAGAAAACTTATCCGGGTTACAAACTAAAACCAAGGGAAACGTATGAAATATAAAAGAACTACGACAAAACAGAGACACAACACCGAACCGTAACACACACAACAACGAACTTTAATGTACCAATGGCAATTTTCCTGACTTGGTACAGTGCATTTTATGAAAAAAATGGTGGGTTGAACCTTGTTTTGTGGCATGCCAAACATCCCGCTTTATAGGCAGTGTTAATTATTACATTAAAATGACAACATTACACGACAGGGATACAATAAATAAACAGATAAATGGGAGAAAATATAGGACAGAGAAACAAACGAATAATAGCCATCCAAAGGTAACAGGTTAAAAAATATTTTTACACACTAGACGCGCGCTACGTCCACACAAAACTATACTCAGATGTAAAAAGTTTGAAAGCCATAATAACTACCAAGTTGAGGATCGCCGAGGACCAACAGTTCCAAAAAGTTGTGAGGCCTGGGTTATCCGCCTGGGACAAAAACATCATTATTATCAAGAATAATACATGGTTTTTGCAAACAGTTAATTTAATAAAATGACTATATAATAGATATACATGATTAAACTTAAGTGGTGACTAGCTATAGAATAAATAACGAATACATTACACAATCAAAGCCCTGTTAGCCATAGTCAATGCAACACCCAAAGTGACTTCACATATAAATTTCTAAAACGTGTTCCGAAAATTAAGAGAATTTGGATGAAATTCAAGATTAGATTTGTATGAACAGGACGAGTAGTTATCCTTCATTAAAACACAATAATACAACAGAAAAAAATACGATTTACAACTTCAAACGTTAAAACATTTGAAAAAAATCCGATGAAAACAACAAACACAACATAAAAAACCAACAAATAAATTTGGAATTGATAAGTGCCGTGCCACGTCTTAAAGCAATACAAATTCACACTCAGAAAAATAGTCACATATGGGAATAAGTCACGTTCATTTATAAAAAGATCAGACGACGTAATGACAAACCACAATCGAACACGTGGTAAAAAATGTCCATAGTTAGTTTGGACAAAGATACATCGTATGGATCAACTAATTCTTGATGATGTCCGTAAAATTTACGTAGTATCATTTTTAATCTGTCCTCCTCATAACTTTGTTGGAGCAGTTTCTGCGTGAGGAGCACACTCCTGTATATAAAGTCCGTATAGGGGGCTGATGGTATGTTACTTCTGAGAAATGGGAAATTGATAATTGGGAAGTTGAAATCGTCCCGTTTATCATACATTTTCGTATGAAGTCGTCCATCTGTCATGAACGAGAAAGGAGTAGGTCCGATAAGACCCATGTTTGGCCCCAAAATATGGCAGTTTTACAAAATTGTTAAAATGTATACTTTTAGTTATTTATTGGACAGTAAAATGCTTCTGCTACATAAACATGGGCTGTTTTTGACAATAAGAGGTACATATATCGAACACTAGCACCATTAAGTCATGCTAAATTACTGAAATCTTCATAATTCTAGCATTTTGGTTAAATTTTGGACGGTTTCCGTGTAAAACGAAAGTGGCCGCTTTCGTGTTCATCCAAAATATTTAAATTCTAGTTGTATTTGATGATAATACATAACATATATAAAGGTTGAGGATGAACACGGATGCGGCCACTTTCATTTTTGACAAAATCCATCTTGAAAGTGACATTTTTTAGCATATTTGGTAGATTTTTCATATTTGAGCTTGAATCGGAGCGTTTTTAAAGACTAAATTAGTTAAAATCTTTCACATGTATTAATTGAATCAAGTAAAATAGACATTTAAGTGTTTAAAAAGTGGTCAACATCTTTAATCAGATGAACCTGAAATTTGAGGCCAAAATCGGTCCTTACCGGACCTACTCCTTTCTTTTTAATAATAAGAACAAAAAATTATCTTTCCAAATCCTCATTCAAAATTAACTTTAGATCGATTCAGCATTTATTTAGTTTATTTGTGATCATAGAACTTGCACAACCTATGCTTTCATATACTTGGCCTTGCTCGTTCATGATACACGCATTTTTAAAAGATCTTTTTGCTCAAATGGGCAAAAGGGCCACGTAGATTGTTCTCAGAACTTGAGATCCATCGGCCGTCATCGTCCGGCGTCCGGCGTTCATCGTCCGTCATCCTTTATTTTAAACTTAAACAAAAATCTTTTCCACGAAAAATACAATACCAAATTTAAACTAACTTATACACAATGTGCTTAGGGGATAGTAGATTAAAAAGCATATCCAAGGTCAGGAGCCTCTGGTCTTTGTTAGTCTTGTATTTTTTCAATTTTAGATTCTTGTGTACAATTTGGAAATTAGTATTGCGTTCATTATCACTGGACTAGTATATGTTTGTTAAGGGGCCAGCTGAAGGACGCCTCCGGGTACGGAAATTTCTCGCTACATTGAAGACCTGTTGGTGACCTTCTGCTGTTGTTTTTTATATGGTCGGGTTGTTGTCTCTTTGACACATTCCCCATTTTCATTCTCAATTTTATCCAAGATTGTTACCATAACTTAAAATAGAACATAGGAGAAAAATATTATTTTGACTTATATCTCTGAAACCAAAGCATTTAGAGCAAATCCATGGGGTAATATTGTTTTTAAGTCAAAATCTACCCACCCTGAAATTTTCAGTTGTAGAGATAAACTGTTAACAACAAAAATTACCAGCAAAATCAGATTTCCGATAAGTCATCATGACCAAACGTTTTCACTTATTTTCCTGTAGTATTTTTTTGTAATCTTAAAAACAAATTGTCCTCTGAAACTACTGAGACAACTTTAACCAAACTTGGTCACAATCATTATTAAAGTATCTAATTAAATAAATTTTCAGATGACCACCGCCGGTCAACCATCAGTGTCACCACTGCTAAAAAAAAGAAAAAGTGTTCAACGGGATAGGATGTATCTGTCCTGAAGCCTTTGTTAAATTGATGCCCCTGAATTAGTAATTCCAAGGAAGTTTTGCAGTTTTTGATTAATATCTTGAATTTTATTATAGAAAAAAATAAACTGTAAACAGCATAAATGTTCAGCTTAGTAAGACCTATAAATAATTCAACATGATCATAATGGTCAATTGACCGATAAGGAGTTTGTGCCCTTCAAGTTTATATTTTCGTTTATTTTTTTTATCTTTTTAAAAGTCTTCTGAGACAACTGAGACAAATTAAACCAAACTTGGCCACATCAGCATTAGCTTATTCAGTTTAAAAATGTGTCCTATTACCTTGCCTACCAACCAATATTGTAGACATGGCTAAAAGTAGAACATATTGGAAAAATGATCGGAAAATAAAGTTTAAGTATAACGGTTGCGTTTAGTTATTTAATGCATAAAGTGTGAATAAAACTAGCAGGTGAGTGACACCGGCTCATTTGAGCCGCTAGTTTTAGTTTCGAGTTTTGATACTCTTACCTTACCTTAATTCTCTCCGCGCCAGAAGTCGCATAAGGCCTCCACGCTGCTTTTCCACCCTTTTCTATCTTTTGCCGCTGTTCTGGCTACGTTCCAACTTGTCCATCCTTGTTGGTTTCTTTCTCTCTCTGTTGTTCTTCTCCATGTAGTTTTTGGCCTTCCTCTAGTTCTTTTCCCTTCAGGTGCCCATTGTAGAGCTACATAGCTGTTGTTGTCTCTTTCACGTCTTAATGTATGTCCTATCCATGTCCACCGTCTCCTTCTGATTTCACAACTGATGTTTCTGGTGTTAGCTATTTCGTTTACTGTTTTGTTTGATGTTTTACTCTACCATCTTATTTTTAGGATCTTTCTTAGGCATTGGTGTTCTACAGTATTAAGTTTCTTTTCTTCAATGTTCCTTAATTTCCATGTTTCGCATCCATACAATAATACAGGTCTTACTAATGATTTATAACGGTGATTTTTTGTTTTTTCGGCCAATTCCTCTTGCATACCATATATTTCTTAGGCGATGCAATGTCCCTCTTGCTTTCTGTATTCTGTTCTTGATGTCACAACTGCCTCCTCCCAATTGTCCATGATTGCTCCAAGGTATGTAAACTTATCTACATCTTCTATTTTCTGGTCGTATAACGTTATCAACTCTTTATTCTTTGTTTGCTTGGATCTCAGAGTTTTACACTTTTTGGGGTTTAGTTTCATTCCAACTCTTTCAGCTTCAGTCGTTAATTTCTGTGCTTTTTCATCAAGGTCGCTAAATTTTGAGGAAAGGAGTGCGATGTCGTCCGCAAAGTCAAGATCTTCTAGAACAGTATTAAAGTTCCATCGTATCCCTCTTGCTTTGTCTGCAGTTGTTTTCCGCATGATCCAGTCTATGACTAGAAGGAAAAGAAAACCTGACATTACGCATCCCTGTTTCACTCCTGATTTTATCTCAAACCATTCTGATGTTTCTCCCTGATCGATGACATAACACTTAAATCCTTTATATATCTCCTTTATGGTTCTTATGATCTTGTCTGGTATTCCATAGCTCTTCATGATATACCATAGACTCTCTCGGTGGACTGAGTCAAATGCTTTTTCGAAGTCTATAAAAAGTATTATTAAAGCTGCCCTCCATTCATTTGTTTGCTTAAGTATGTTTCGAAGGATAACAATCTGTTCAGTTGTTCCTCGTTTTGGTCTAAATCCTGCCTGCTCATTCCTCAATCTCTTGTCTATTCCTTCTTTTATTCTTTCTATTAGCATTCTGCAGAAAACTTTACTGAAAACAGGTAAAAGAGTCACTCCCCGCAAGTTGTTACAATCTGTCATATCGCCCTTCTTAAAGATCTTACAAATCAATCCCTTTCTCCTGCAGTCTGATGGCCAAATTTCTTCTTCCCATAGGCTGTTAAATAATTCTGCCATTTTCTCTGCTGTAAGGTCGATGTCTGCCTTTATAAGCTCTGGTGTTACACTATCTATTCCTGCTGACTTCCCATTTTGTGTCTTCTTCAGTGCTCTTTTAACTTCAGCTACTGTCCATTCTCCTACATCGATCTCCTCCATTATAATTGCGGCCATATCTACATCTTCCTCTGAAATTGGACGAAGAGGATCTTGCCTATTTAAAACTTCACTACAATGTTCTACCCATCTATTCAATATATCGTTTCTTTCACTTTTCAGTTCTCCTTCTTTACTTTTTACTCCTGTGTGTTGCCTCTTTCTTTCACCTGTTAGTATTTTAGTGATGTTATAAAGCTCTTTGCTTCTGCCATTTTCTGCTGCTTTTGCTGCATCTTCAGCTATCATATTGTACCACTTCCTTTTATCCTCTCTGGCACTTTTCTTAACCCCTTTATTTTTTCTGCTTGTATTCTTAATTGAGTCTCACTTTTAATCTTTCAGATCTGGTTCCTTCTAATTCATTTTTAATTTCTTTTCTTTCATCAACCATTTTCCATGTAGTGTTGGTTATCCATGGTTTACTGATCTTTTTACTGCTCCCCAATACCTGTTTAGCTGCCTCAGTGTATATCTCTACTGCACCTTCATATTTCAACACTGGATCTTCTATGTTACCTTCTTCTAGGACTTGGAATCTGTTTCTCACTTCAATATTGTACTTTTTCCTTACATCCATACTTTGTAGCTTGTTTAGGTCATATCTCTCTCTTTTGCATTTGTTCTTGTCACCTTTATTTCTTGCCAGTTTGAGTCTGATCTTAGACCTTACTAAGTAGTGGTCAGTATACACATCTGCTCCTCTCATTACTCTTGTATCTAATATTGATGTCCTCATGTCCCCTCGTACCATTATATGATCTATCTGGTTTGTTGTTTTTCCGTCAGGGGATTTCCATGTTACTTTATGTATTTCCTTATGTGGGAAAATGGAGCCTGTTATGATGAGGCCGTTGATTTGGCAGAAATTACATAATAATTCCCCATTTTCATTTATTGTCCCACATCCATGTTTTCCTAACACCTCTTGCAAATGGCTATTGTCTTTGCCTACTTTTGCGTTCAGGTCACCCATAATTATAAGCATATCATTCTTATTGCAGGATGAAACATTGTCTTGTAGTTGTTGGTAAAATTCTTGTTGATTGGTGTCCATTCCATCAATGATTTCTTAGCTCTTTCATTCATCATTATGGCTACTCCCTTGACTTGATGTTCATCATCGCCGACATAGATCACTGTGTCTCCACTTTGAAGCTTGGTTTCACCTGATCCTTTCCATCTACTTTCACTGATACCTAGTATGTCCATACCATAATTTTTCATTTCCTTTGCTACTTGTGCTGCTTTTGATATGTCTGCCATTGTTCTAACATTCCAACATCCTATATACATATTCTGTTTTGGCGCTACTATGGAACCGCTCGGCTTTTGGGCTTCCTTTCGGCTTTCCCCCAAATGTGTCATGTTTGGTTCCTCAGCAGTACACCAATCTTGGGTTTCTTCAGCGTTTCTGGTTTCTGTAACAAGTTCTTTTTTACAGAGTTGGGTAGTTAGCCCAACGTCCAACCTCCACTCTGGTGGGCCGGGTTTTCTCTCTGGGTAGTCCTTCCCGTAGATGATTGCATTACCATGCTAACGGATTGCATCTGTCCGGATTTCTTTCTGGGTTGTCTCCCATAGCCTTTGACTTTCCACAGTCACCCACAAGGCAGTGAGGCTATTTTCCCATAGCTGGGGGTTTGGTTTGCAGGCACCAGGGCGTATCCACTCACCAGTGGGCCTAGCATGCCGTGCATCTAGGGGCCAAACCTCCTCCGAGACCTTGTGGTTTTGCCTGGGGCCGTGAGGTGCCCAGTTTCCATCTATCACCTCGTGGAGGATCCCATATCTGGGCCACATAGGTCTTACTGCATGAGAGGCTGTAACTGGCAGGAAAGACTTAAGCACTCGGCTCTCCTTTTCACAGCAAGCTGCTAGCCAGTGATGAATGCTGAAAGCGAAAGCGACAAGCACAGACACAACAACACACATACAGGTGCGCATCACACAGTCATTTGACAGACGTTTTGATACTCTACTGAATATTAAATTTAGAAACCCTGTAAACAATAACTGTCAGCTCGTTTAAAGGGGTAATAATAATAATCACCAATATGCTGATCCTTAATTTGTTAATAGAACTAAATTGTACACGACTTTGAAATAACCAGATCACATAGAATTAGCACTATATTACAATCGTTCATTTGAGTAACTGTAATGTCCATTATGACTTCATTAACATGACATTGTTGAACTATTTTACAAACTAAAAATTAGGAGATGTTGTTTGAATGCATAGGTACCAACTTTCCACCAAAGTTTAAATTAAGATAATGTTAGCAATTGTAGTAAATATAAATATTTTACGGTGTTCAGCAATGATGTACCGTGTATTTAAGATAAGAGGCTCCGACATTGAAAATATGAAATAATTGAATTAAGATCACTAACGGCCTACTTTGTGAAAAAAGATTATGTGAAACAACCGATGAAACCCATAATCTTTGTTTGGGAAAGGCACATACATAATATAATTGGGTCGAACATGTTTGATAATGCTTAATTCTTTCCTTAAATGGATCTTAATGAATAACATACGACAAAAACCGGTAAATTCGTTTGAAAAGAGCTCAACTCATCAGATGGATACATTTTTACAGAGCAGTAATACATCTAACAAAAACACAAACAGGTCGTGGTAGTGTATTAAGACATCCCACAACACAAATTAAACGACATGCAATACAGTTGTGAGAGTCCTCAAAGTCACTGACAGATATTCCAAAGTCATTCACAACTGTTATGAAAATTATGTAGCTATGTACTAAAATGGCAAAAAAAGAACCACAGTCATTAAATAGACTTAGTGAAAAGATGTAATTAACATTCAAAGATATCTTGGTATAAATGCAACATATAGGCATTTAGTTAATGTTACTACCACGAGTGAACATATATGTTAAAAAGAAAATACAATCTATTATGGTCCCAATTAACTGATAACAAAACACTCCGTTTCATAATAGGTAAGAGAAAGACTAATAAACTAAACATATTTCACGCGCAGAAAGGTCTGTTCGTAAAACTCGACTACATTTGTAATGGTTCAACACATGTTACTGTATCCAGTTGTAAGATCACAAAGTTACAAGAAAACATTTCAAAATGCGCCGTTGTACATCTGCATTACGGGAACGTGCAATTGACATGACTCAATCACGGCTATGTATAACATATGTATCTGTCGTGTCAAGAGCATATTTGACATTATATCGGGATAAAAAGAAATTCCACTTGACTGGTTCTACTTTCTGTGCAGCTACGTGTACGAGTAGTAATGGCTGATGACAGATTCATATACTTATACAACATGGATTCACTCTCCATCATTCAGAGGATCGAGCAAGAGTTTATAAACTATCCAACTAATGGTTTACAGATTGATGTGTCAAACAGTATGACAGATTTTGAGGTGTATATCTTAGCGCAACCTTTATAATCTGGTGATACTCAACGAAACACTTAATGCTCTACGCTATATAAATGAAGATGTAAAAGAAGTGTTTAATTTAATTAACAGATACATATAGAGACCCGAAATTAATTTTCAGCAATACAATCTCTATACTGCCTTGTTTCAAATGCCTATAGCTAATTGCAGCCAAAAAACATTGATGTTTTTCGAAGGTCATCGAAATCTCCTGACCAGATTTCCATTGATCACATATTGGATTAACTTAACAGCAACGTTCGATATAGGCAACGCCAAAACCTGTTACACAGCAAAAACCTCCAAACCATTACTTCAAGGGTGGAACAATATGCCTCAGGATACAATTTCCAAATCTATCTTGTCTATGAATCATAGTGCAAGTGAGTATTTCGACCTCACAAAATTCGTATCTTTGTGGACTTCAATTTAACCCCTTAGCTAGAGATGTATACCGCATGCATTGTGTGTGTTAGATTATTCAAAGGAGAAGAATGTTAAAGGTTAAACCATTTAATTGACCGATTCAATCCACAAAAAAAAAACATTTTTACACAGGTAAAAGCGGTTGTGTGTTTGTCGTTATTTATTGAAAACGAAAATAAATAGTACGTTCTGCAGGAATGTTTTTTTATGATATTTTTACTACTAATTCAGACGTAAGTTGGATATATCGTAAAATGTTTTGACCGTTAAACTTACACATTTGTGCTAATTTAAAAGCACAAATTCAAAATACACATTTCCAGGGAAGTTTTTATCAAATAACAGACATTTTTACACTTAATCATTAGGAAGTCGTATGTACTGATTGATATTTAAGTCATATATATGCAGGATAGTTTTTAATAGTTGTTATTTTCTTTGCTCTATCTGTAAGTAACTGCGAGTACTCTCAGATCTGTAATCTTTTAGTTGGAATATACATCTGTGCGTTTCTGTTAGATATGTTTTCTATTGTTTCATCTGAGTTGAATTTTGTTTCAACTGATTTGCTTAATCACTCTCCAAGATCAGGGGAGTGATTTCGGCTTCAAACGTGTTTACCCCGCTACTTGCCTATTATTCAGTGACTGTCGTTTATTGCTAAGTAACATATTCAGTTTTCGTTCATTATTTGTACATAAACAAAGACTTAGTTTTTGGGGACTGTTATATCTGACTTCAAGTTTGTAAAATTGGCCTTGATCACTATAATCAGCCGTACGGTGCGTTAAGTAGTTGACTTTTGTGTCATTTGATCTCTTGTGCCGACTTGTCTTGTTGTAGCTGCGGAACTGTAGCGCATTGGTCCTTAGGGTATATTTTACTATTTATTTGCGGATGGGCAACGGATTTGCAGCTAGTCTTATTGATAATCATGTCACGTTTTTTTTTATATATTGTCACCTTGTATTATAGGCTCGTAGATAACAGTATTATCACCAATATCACGTACATTTTTGTATTCAGTATATGACTTGTGTAAGTAATGATATCGTCAATGTTACCGAAAACAATTTTGTAGAACACATAACAAAACCTTCTTTGTTTATGCGATACATGTTTGCTAAAAACATCGTACCGATTGTACTTCTTACCTTTCTGTTTTGAATATTTGGATTACATCCCCTGTTAAGTAAACGATGAACAATGACCAGGTTGCTACGACAGGCTATGTGTAACGCTGTGTCACCCTACAATATATTGTTTTTGTTGAAAAGGAGGGTGACATGTCAAATGTGCAATTAACTATAAAAATATACAAACTACTGATTTTTAAAATCGAAAAACCAATCCAGGTATAATAATTCAGTTAAATCCATGTTCCTACAGTGTTGTGTATTTCAGCTTAAACTCAATCTCCTCTCGTTGCCTTTTTATAACATTCAATTATCATTTGTTTTATCGAGATTGAGAACTTGAACTTACCGTCAATATTTTGTATGCAGAGTTTTTAACAAGTTTAAAGACATTAAAGACATTATTTTGTATTCTTTCTCAAGTATATATCTAGTTTGTTTCTTTTTTAAGATTATTTTTTTGTTTTAATATGTGTGTCCGCATTCACCCATATGAGGATAGATATTTTTGATGTATTTTGATTATTTATTTTTAATAGTGTGTGCATTTGAAACATTGTATATAGATATAAGAAGATGTGATATGAATGCCAATGAGACAACTCTCCATCCAAGTTACAATTTATCATATAAACCATTAAAGGTCAAGGTACGGTCTTCAACACGGAGCATTGACTCACAATATCAGCCAGATGTAAAGGGCTCCAAAAAAACAATGCTAGTGTAAAACCATTCCAACGGTAAAACCAACGGTCTAATCTTGATAATATTTGGTGTTTTTTTTTTTAAATTTGTTTAAGTCACAATGCAGGGTGAACGGTTTCTTAGATAATTTTAATTTTCTATATAGTGCGCTTAATACGTTTTTATTTCATATTTTCATTAACAACACTGTACAATAACGAATGTTACATTTATGAAAAAAGAAGAGCAAAACTAATGATAAACTGATGTGTAAGTTTCATGTCACGTTGATAATTTGCTTTTACAAAATTTCCATTTTGTATTTTCGCTGTTTTGTAAATAAGGTATGTTTTTTTAAATTTTCAATATATCCTATACATAATAATGACATTTAACGAGTGTTTAAGCGAGACATGACTCCTATTACATATCTTTAAATTTTGTTTTTGAAGAAGGTATGGTCTGAAAATAAGTTTCATGTGTATTTATTTTCTTTTAAACCTTGGTTGCTGTGGTAACCATCCTTACAAAATTTTACCAAAATACATACAACAGTAGCCTTATGGTTGTTGTCGTTTTGACACATTCCCCATTGCCTTTCTCAATTTTATTTGAAAATTGAAATATATTGGATTTTAAAGAACCATTGAAATGCAGTTAATCAATACAAACAATAGATATATTTCAAATATTGACAAAACCCCAAACCATACAAAAACGTAAAAATTTAGAATTTATTATTTTTTTTTCCATAGCAACCATTAAAAAATGTGTTAAAATTCGATAATGAAAAATTTCAGAAACCCCTAAATTTCAAATAAAGTAAATTCAAAATTTTAATGCTTTTGAATAGTTTGGGGTTTTGTTTATTAACAATGAAAAAACGCTAATTGTTTGTATTGATTAACTTGATTGCCATGGGAATTTAAATTTCCTTATTTTAAAAAAGTTCTTTTCCACATATTTAGGCAAAATGATGTTTTGATGGTTACCATGGCAACGGGCATCATATAGGGAAAACAAAGACAAAATTTTACTTTTCTAGCAAAGTTCTTATGATATAGCCTAGTACATAAAGAATTACTTCCATGACATGTGATGAATCATCCTGTGCACAATTTTTACAAAGACAGGTATTTAATACACTGCAAATGTTTTACAAAAAAAGCCTCTTTTTTTTTTTTTAAACATTATCAATACCATGTGTTTAGACGATGACCCATTATTCGTATTGACTTTAGGTCCGTATAAAGGAAAATATAAACTGAATATAAGCGTAAACTTTCAATCATCATCAACATATTAATGATAGAGGATTTCATAATTAATATGGTTCAATTTGGATTATCGATCGTATTGATAAATACATCTACACATGTATATCAAAATTAACATAGAGGCGAAAGATACTAAAGGGCATACATTATTACAATTCAAGATTCGTCAAACAGTTAAGAGAAAAAAGTAAAATCACAAAAAAACTTGACTCCGAGTAAAATTCCAAACGGAATGTCGCTAATCAAATGGAAAAATCAAAAACTCAAACACATCAAACAAATGGATAATAACTGTCATATATTGCCTTGGTACAGGAATTTTTTTATGAAGAAAATGGTTGATTGAACCTGGTTTTATAGGTAGCCTGACCTCTTTCCAACTGGAGGGTATTCGTATTTTGATTTTTCTTTATTATCCTGTTTTTAATAACCACTAAGATTTTGACTGTTCATACATTACACGTAACGACATGACGTTAACGGAAGTACTTATATATTTTTTTACTGATAATCTAAAAGTGGGTTTAATGCAATCAAATTTGGAGAGTTTTAGCAACCACTCAGCTGATCTTCGCTGTTGGTGGCGGATGTATCTTTCCATATAGGTAATTTAGCTGAGTATATTAGAAGGCATTCATGTCTTTGCATGACAAGTATTGAAATGTGACTAAAATGTAGATTGCTTGCTCATTAAATTTTGAAATCATTCAGAAATTGCTTTATGTAGGTATACACCAATTATACCTAGACATATCTTACAAAACCGAATCTAAAAAAAAGTGTTCTTCTGTACGGTACATATGACAAACACATATACGCAAATAATAGGCACTGATTGAAAAACAAAAATATCTGTACAGAATTTACATTATAAATATGTTTTTGTTACCAATTAAATGTCTTTTACCTGAAGAAATCTTTATGAAAAACTTAAAGAATCACAGAGGGCCAATGATGTTTGATGGACGGGCAAACGATACATTTAAACTGATGTGACAATTTCTTTCATAAGTTTTCATCCTTACTACATTGTATATGAGATTTTATCTGGTAGTAATTTATCCAATTGTTCGTATTTTCGAGAATTTGAATGCTAATAACTTGTAATAACGATTAGATTGCAATTCACATATATGATGTACAATTAGTAAAAGCATCCAAATCTCCGTCCATTAAGCCTCGGTCACACCTTACCGGATTGCGCGAACGGACGCCTAACTTTTTTTCAATCCGTTCATGTCCGTTCTCATCCGTTGGACGTCCGTCCATATCCGTTGCATTTTCGTGAAGCGTACGTTTTATCCGTCGGCGTCCGTTCTGTCCGGTGAAACATTTTCAGCATGTTCAAAACTTTGAACGGACGTCCAACGGATAAAATGTCCATTGAACGTCCGTTCGGCGTCCGTTTTATATGGTACTCGTCCGTTTCGTTTCCGTTTTGTATGCGTTACGTGTCTGTTATACATCCGTTGGAGGTCTGGAAAAATAAATTCACCAACGGACTTCTACCGGACGTTTAACATATAAAACGGATGTTGAACGAATAAGAAACGGACTTCTACCGGACGTATAACGGATAAAACGGATGATGATCGGATCTAAAACGGATAAATACCATTTGAAAATTTCGCGTCAGAAAGTCCAATTATTTGTTTGTCTGATTTCTTAAGGTTCTTATGTGTCCGTTTTATGCGTTACTCGTCCGTTGGATGTACGTTCGACATCTGTTCTGAAGAAACAACAAAATAATTGAACAGAAGCTGTATTACCAACACTGGCATAATCTCACCAAATATAAAGTTGTTTCTTGGGTGCGCATATACTTTTTCGATCTAAAATATACTTAAAATTTGATGAAAAACAAGGAAAATCACGAAATTTAACAAAATATGCAAATTAAGTCATGATTTGTTGGCATGGTAACTTGTTCGATGTCAAATTTGTTTTGATTTTCTCCGTACCTTATACCTTAGTCAAGCTTTCAGTAATTTAAGAATATGTCTGATAACTTTTAAATTTGAAGTAATTTTTGGGCCAAATAAGGGCCTTATTGCCCCTACAAACATCTAAGTGAATGTATCATTAATGTTGAATATAATTTTTCACTAAGCTAAGTTGCTATTTCGACATCGTATTCACATGAAGATGATATCATTAACAATCTTTTCAAATATGAATATACAAAGTACCATATAATGTTCTTTAATATGAGTTTCATGTGTATAAGCAATGTTTAAATACAAATTCATCAACATTGGTCTTCCTCTACAGTTGACAACGATAACAACACATCAAAGAGCGTCATATGCAAGGAACTATAGATAGCATAGTCAACCTATTATGACATTAACCCAAAACACAGCTTCACTGTCTTTCACCATATTCCTTTTTAATTTAAAATTTAGATTAATATGCCAGCTATGCTGGCACTTATGGTAGAAGCATCGTTTTGGGAAAAAGAACGATAACTCTTGCTAGACGACCCATCTGAAAAGTTTCGTCACTCTCGTTAAATCTCGTACGATTATTTTTTTTTAATGGCTGCCAAAATTCTCGTTTCAACGCGATCTTGAAAAAACGGGACAGATCGGAATAATTTCGATGTTAATTACGTCATGAATTTTTATTTGTTTGCAAAAACAAGAATTCAGAAATTTTGGTAACTTTTGTAGTTTATTTAAATTTTATCGTACCACGGAAATTACCGAAGTTAGGACAACAACATCTGACGCCATGTTTCGTCTGCTACAACATTTCATTATCAGTGAGGTCAAAACAAATCACCTAAATAATAACAGGTACTGCATTTAAAAGTCACAAAATCATAGTAAACGATAACATATTTAGTGTAAAAGTTCCGTCCAGTCATAGGAACACAGTAAAAAACTCTGCAAGTAATACATTTCGGATTTTTTTTTTATAATGGCCATGCGGCATGCGGTGTAGACTCCAGTGCACCGGTTGTGGTTGACCATGACTACTAAGTCTTATGTTCACCTGCCACATAATTCCCCATACCAAAGAACAGTGATAATGACGTTGGTTATACTGTTGATCACGGTAAGTCATGAAACCCACAGACTAATTCAAAACTAATGATTACCCCCCACCCACCCCCACCCCCCCACCCCCCCCCCCCCCATCTGTCTGGGTTTTTTTTTTAATTTGGTTAAAAAACTAACAATAAATGTGCAATTTGGGTACTCTCATGTAAGCAACTTCACAGCTACAAATTTATTTTCATAACTTCCTTTAATTTGGCAAACTCTCAACAAATCTTTTCACTGATTATGTCACATAGATCCCTTAAATAGATACAGTCCCAGGAGATGGAAACTGTTTTGTTTTCTCTTACTAAGTTCAATCATAAAAGGAGACTTGGAGACTTGAGTCTGATTAGTACATTTAAGTACAAACTATATATTGTATGCTCTCATATTGTCCAAAATTGGATTTATGGGAAGATGGGAGTTAATTTCATAATATAACCCATGATAATACCATGACTTTGATAGGTATATACATGTACAGGGCATACATTACTTTGGAGATTATCATATTTGTGGGCTACATCCTTAAACATTCAAGCTGCAACAGTCACCTGTATATTTTATGCATCAGTTTAAACCTGATCAAAAAACATTTTCACTCTACCAAGTACTTTATCACTATATCACTATCAGGTTCACATTTGAACCTATTTAGCAATACACACTTATGGTTATATAACATTACAGTACCAAAACTGTACTCTGTCTCAGTAACTAAAATTGCACCTATTCAACAAAAAAATCTGGAAATCTTACAAGTTTTCTTTCACCATGTGAAGTTATCTAATTATCATCTTCTTAAAATGAGTAAATTAAATTTGTTACCAGCATCCTTTTCTTCAAAACATAAAGTTTAAGCATGGTATAATGTCAAATTTATTGAAATATTTGAAGAAATAAATTAATAAAACAAAATATTTGTTTAATTCCAGTTTTAAGGATTTGAAATAAAATGTAATGATGTATGAAATTTGGGTACTGACCTCATTACAGAATCATGGAATGTTTGGAGGTCAGTTGAAACCCATTTTTCTATGACTCTGGATGAACTCAAAATTAAATTGGTGACTGTGTAACTATATTGTAAACAAGGATAGTCTAAAAAATAAGCACAGAATAAACTTTTGTCTGGTTTATAGAAAAAGTTGGTGAAAAAAACTCACAATATAGGTGCAATTTGTGTACTTTCATGTTAGCAACTTCACAACAGAACTGCAAATTTATTTTCATGACCAAAACAAACAAAAAAGTACAAACTTAAAGGCAATAAAATGCTTTGCCATGCACAGCCTGATACGACCGCAGATGTATATTGAGCATATAAGGAGTGGACACCAAAAGATCAATGAAGGATAAAAAAATGGAATTCAAATAGTTTGGGGGTGGGGGGTTAAACTTGCTGCAAGTTTTGTTTAACCTACATTGATTTTACATATATCCATATGGGTCAATCAATTTTTACCAAATTAAGTTAAGAGGGGGGATGGGGGGTCAGTAAATAAAACAGTTAAACTATCTGAATTAAGTTTTTTATCCTACATTAAACTTTTGATGTTGTCCCTAAATAACACATTTTTTTTTGTCAGTTGAAATCAAACATATTTTAATTTTGTATCCTTTAAACTTCAATATGGACTAATTTGAAAACAGGTAGCAGGTAGACCGAAATATTTCTATTCAGCAGAAGTCTCTAACTACATATCTCCTTAATTTCATATGATAATAAGTCCTACAAAAATATTGAAAATGTGTACATTTAATTTTTTTTGTAGCTTCTCTCATGTGAAAGCAGTACCTTTTTGGTCACTATTTATGTGTTGCGTCTAAATAAGAATTGTAACACTTCATAGTGACCGAACAGGTTAAACAAATACTTCTGAAGAAACCGAAAAAGAAGACAACTTGAAACAGCACCAGCCATGCCAGTATACATGTATGTATCAATAAAAACTCAGATCAGAATAGCATGGACAATACAGGGGCGGATCCAGCAATTTTTAAAAAGGGGGGTTCCCAACACAGGACAAAGGGGGAGGGGGGGGCCCATTCAAATGCATTGATTGGCCAAAAAAAGGGGGGTTCTGACCCCTGGAACCCCCCCTTCAATTTCAATACAATATGTTAGTTCTATGTCCTTGTGAATATATCTTAAGGAAAGTTATCAATAAATCTGCAGATAATGCAATTTTATCAAGAGTATTGTACATTTTCTGTTATAATTTTCATACAATCAGTGAAACATTTAAACAGCCTAAACTAAATTTTTATTGCTGAAAGTGTCAAACAATGACAAGTGTTTTATTTACCACTCATGTGTTTTTGTGAGAGAAAAAAATCTTGTGCAATATTTGGAATTAAAGGGAAAGAAGATCCTTTTTGCCTCGCACTGGCGCATGTCAATTGTGAATATATACTTACCAAATATATTTTCTTTATCTTGATACTCAGAGACATTATCAAGAAGTACATATCATAGGAAAAATACACAAATTACAGATAAAATATTAAAAACACCCTATTTTAAGTGCATCTCCTGCCAAATCAGTATTTGTTGTATCTATATATATACTAGATAAGTATAATCAATGTAAATAAGGTAATTTTTGGAAGAAAATCCCAAAATAAAAAAATAAAATACCCCCAATAATAATGTACCATAACCCCAAAATCAATTCTAATCTTCCTTTTGTGTATTGAACCTCCTAGTGAAATTTCATGGAGATCCATTATCTTATACTCAAGTTATTGTCTAAAACCAAATATGTCTTCTTGAAAACAACTATGACATGATTAAGCATTACTGGAAAGCAAATTTTTGACATGCTTGTATTTCCCATTTCCATTCTCTATTTTATTTTGCTGTCATATAAGAACTTGAAAAGTAAGCTACATCATGTACATTTATAAACAAAAAGAAATATATGCAAGAAAGGACATAAAACCATATTGGGCCGTAGTTTTTTTATTTTTAGTTTTACGAATCCTCCTACCCTAATTTTTGCCAAATAGGAAAAAAAATAAAATTAAAAATATTGATTTTTATTTTTTTTTCTCCTCCGACCCAGTGTTTTTCATGCAAAAAAAGTTCATAACTGCATGAAAGAATCTAAATTTATGCTCTTGGTGATTTAGTAAGCTGTTGCACATTGATTTTCAATTCAAACTTTGTCAAGAAAAGAAAAAATAGTTGTTACACTAGTAGAAAATCTCCTGGTGAAATAAAAAAAAAAAAATTTGATATTGACGGTTGATATTAAAAAAAAAATCAGCAGCAGCAGTTTTTTTTTCTTTTTTTTTCGTCCTCCTTCCCATTGGTTTTGTCAAAAATGTTCGTAAAACTAAAAATATAATAACTATGGCCTAAAACCGACTCAGATTTTAATAGTACATGATATTTATGTAGAACTCACAAACTTGAGATGATCAGAAATACAAATGGTTTTTATTCGAGTCAGATTTTTATTACCGAAACCCTTCAGCGATATCAATTAAAATTATTTAGTCAAAATTTAACACTAGTATTAAGGTTTATTATAACTGTCAAATTGGCAAATATGACCTTAATAATAATTATCACCTAAAAAATACTGTGTACAAACTGACATATGTGCGGTTTGGGAAGTTTTTATGTTTTTAGATATATAAAAGTTAAATTTATTTTGCATACCTGATAGATAAAATCTTTTTTGGTAAAGATCTGGATTCAAAATATTTTTTTTGTCCTATGCTTGAACAAATTTTTCATTCATCAATTTTGGAATCAGAATATTTTTTCAGGAAAAATAGCATAACCCCTCATGCCTTTTCAAGTTCTATGTTTGTTCCCTAAACATTTTCCATCTGAACTTTCTTTTAGACATAAACAATACCTTAATGTAGCCTTCAACATTCGTTCTGAACATGCATCAAATATTTGCCACTGGATGACAAACAACCATCAATACATATGACATTGTCTTAGTATAAAGCTGGCATTTAAGGTAGCGCCTTCCTCATATTACTTAATGTTTAAATTTCGAACGACGATTATTACCTTGTGTTAGCAATTATAAATAGAAATAATTGTCAATTAAAATAAAAAACAAAACAAAACAAAACAATAACATGCATTTTACTCTCAGGTATATTCATAGCAACGATTCATAAACAAGGTCAACTAATTATTTAAAGTTTGCCTTACCTCCTTGGCTTCTGTGCAATTCACATCAGCTCCCAAATCTAGAATATTTTGTATTTCGTCGACACTCTGATATTTAACAGCACGTAGAAACTTCTGTTAAGACAGAAAACCAAAATAAATGTTAGAGACATGATATATGTGTGTGTTAGATGCAATATATGTGTAGTAAGAACTTATAAGCGACATGATTTAATGGGCTTATTTCTTGAGATACAAGTTCAACTGTTTTATCTATAACTTTTCGATTGTGATTTTGACTATGTATGCGTTTGTATGCATGGTTGGTGATACATGTATTGGGGAGGATGCGTACCCATCATAAACAACCCTTATCGCTTCTTTACGAAATCTTTTTTTGTTTGCTTTTCCTGCTTCCATTATTTTTTAATATATTTTGAAGGCCTCCTTTTAACATATTTTTTAGTAAGAAATGAAAAAAAATATCTATAAAAAGATAAAAACGATGTCGAGCTTAAACAAATAGGTTCATCGTTAATGTATCAAGTCATGCAAAATCAGATGCATACAGGATATTTTTGTAGTTCGTTGTATACTTTGGTTAACCAAATTTTAATGTGATGCATACATCTTTATGGCGTTCAAACGCTTTCGATTGATTAACGAATTTTTTTTGAATTAGGGTCGTTAATATAATCCGTCTATTTTAAACATTTTTCCGCAACATAAAGGAAGACAAACTCTCTTCATCAATCTACCATGTGAAAAGTTGTTAACTAAAAATATAGTTCGTGCGAACGATTTATCACTTTGGTTTGTGTTCAGCTATTCTTAAGATTTAAAAAAATCGTACAGACAAATTATCAGGCTAAACAAATTGCCTACGTCAGTTTCAATCTTGTTTTTGTTTTAAATCAAACACGACTAATTTAAAGAGAGTTTCGGATATAGGTTGTTCATTGTTACTTCTTTGGTTGTTGAGGGTTCAACATATTTATTTATTCTTCGTCCTAGGTTTAGTCAAAACAATGTTACAACTGCAAATTTATGGTATGGTTTTCGAAATCCTGCTTCTGTTATGACATTATTTCTTACACTGTGTTAACCACTGAAGATCAAACGGCCAATAAGGCTATATTAGAATAGCTTTCGTTAGTGATATACTAGTAATATCTATCCTGTCCAGCTTTCGCGGGTTGTAACAAGTATATCTAGAAATATAGACAGTGCACATTGTAGATTAAGTTTCTTTGTCAATATTTGAAATGTAATATGTCTTATAATGAAATTGGTACGGTGTGTAAACAATCTTTTGAATATTTAAAACATCATCTATACTATGGAAAATGATTCTCCAATGTCTTTGTTTAGATGCTACATGTAAGTGTGGGACGCAATTCATCAATTGATTAATAAACAAAGAAAAGCAATTTTTAGACGAGTACAAAAAAATTATTTTTCGATCTATCATCGATAAAAGCTTTAACCTACGACAGTTACTAAATAGACAAGAATATATATTAAGACATTAAGTATCAGTTGTCAAAAGCTTAACTTATAAGATCAATACAAAACAGAACAACATTTAACGAAAACACAGACAGTATTCATGCATCCCCATTACCCCCTTCCCCCCCCCAAAAAAAAATTATCTGAGAATACTCGCAAATACTATTTCATAGAATTCTTTTTAATCCTTTTATACACAAAATTGTCTTGCATGAATAATATATGCAAATTTAACATTTATGTCACAATTAACGTGCTGATTAAATATGAGCACGGTGACCTTATATATATTTTTTGAAATATGCGAAATACAGAGTGATGCAGTCCTAACCTGTACAGCAATTCAACTTGATAACCAGTCACTTGGACCAGTAAAAGTTAACCTGTGACTGGATTTTGGACAATTCTGTTCAACGTATTGATACGTAACAAAATTCCAATAGTTTTGATACCGCAGGCTGACTTGTACATCAATATTATTTGACCGCAGCAACCTAAACTGACCAAATTTGCACTTATTTTGAAAATCTATGTAGCTGCATAGCAAATCAGTAATATTTTTATATCAGGAATAATGTATAATAAAAATGACAGCAATATTGGAACACAATTACAACAAACAAAACATAAATTTAAAGGGCCCGCATGTCCTCTTTTGATTCAACATATTGTCTTGCAACAAAGTTTCAGTAGTTTTGATACCTCAGACTGACACCTATAAAACAATTATTTTACAGCATCACCCAAATGAAAGCAATTATATTGGAAAAATATGAATGAGAAATTGTGTCCGCCTTTATTTAGAGTGTCAGCATTTCATCTCGGTATTCATAATATTGAACTGTCACTAACGTAGTAGTTCAAGATGTTGTGTATAACATACGTACATGTATTTGACCGCATCATGATATCCAAGTACCAATACTGACATGACTGAATTTTTTTATAATCAAAAGGATATGAGACTCTTTTGTGGAAATACTATACTGTTGATATATAATGTCGTTTGATTAACTTTGTTTGTAGCTAAACTTTAAGTGGCAACTATTTCATTCATGTGCACAACACTTATATTTTTCGGACTTTTTTATAATCGACAAATACAAATCTGACGAAGTTTACGAGATTGTTTATATTTATAAATCACCTCATGAATCCGGAGACTGTACCATTTTCGTTAGAATTTTTTTTTCTCGAAAACGGAATCGTAAATCCAATACAAACAAGGTGAATTACGAAGAAATACACATGTATTTCTGTCATAAATAATGATAATTGTACTTATCATGCAGTCACACAAATATGTTTCAATTATAATCGGGTCAATAGTTAAAATTATTACTACAAACATTGTCCATCGGACAACCTATGAATGTTTAAGGCTAACATCAAAATGTATTTATACCACAAATAATTCTTGAATCTTTGCGTTGGCAAATGTTTAGTCGTTCCTGACTTTGTGTATGGTTCAACTAGGTCAAAAAGGCTAAATATATAAATTTTGCTACTTGATAAATACTTTTCCTTGTCGGGTTGTAACACAGTGCATGAGTGTTGAGTACATTGGACATTGATTAACTATGTTTGTCATTTAGGATCATGAAGTCAATAGAAGATAATGTTAACAGTGTTTAATTGACGATGTTTTAACTTTTGGTTGACATTACCTTGTTTAAATCTTCCTTTTCCGTCATTGAATACCTGCAAAAAAGAGCTCATCAACAATAAAAGGCTTATAAATGTGTACGTCAAGCGCACTTTTCATTTTCAACAGATTAATCGGTGACGCCCGAATTTTACCAGTTGAAATGTCAAATATGGTATAAAAATAATGAGCAAGGAGAGTAAAAAAAAAAGTTCAAATGCAGCTTAATTTATTTACTGGTGGGGTTGGAAGTCGTACGTGTAAATAGAAAATTTCTAAATATTCATCAATCTGGGATAGTTTCTCATCTGACTGTGACTGTTCATTATTTTCAAAATTGAATATGGTGTTCTCTGTCAAATTTGAGAAAACTGACATCGCATATCTCGTGTCTGAAAACCCTTTTTCTTCCTCCATCAGCCATAGATTGTATTATGTATTGCCTAACAGCATTTTGTTCCATGAAGTGGTCTGTTATTTTATGAGATGCCCCTTTATAATCTACTCTGAGTCCAATTTTCAACGGCGATACTGTGTATCTATTCATTTTGACAGCAGACGATGAGTCATCAAACATATGCTTTTACATGGGAGGTTTGCTAAATGGACGGAACAGCCATAACAACGATACCGGTTGCAGCCATTTGCAGGCATTTTCATATTAAATAAGGTTTCAAAAACTACTAGAGGGCAGTTATATAATGGTTTATGTCAATAACTTATAGATTTTATGTAAGCAGATAAAATATATGAACTTTATAAAGACAAAAATGAAAACAACGAGAATGTAAATAGTCAGTTTATGCGCATGTGTCAAACATGTTTTTTGTGCTGATTAGTACACATCTTTGTTTACAAAGCGTAATAGGGACGTCATTTTAGAATAATTATTTCAATTAGTCTTTTAGTTTGGAAGGGGGAATACTTTTTGTACTTGTGAAAATTGTAGAAAAGTAAAATGATTAGACACTATTGCTAGATGAAAAAGTCTTAGATTGTATGCACTCTAACAGATCTTTGAATTTTTTAATATTTTTTATAAACTGACTAATGGTACTTTTCTCTATATAAATTGTATATGTATACAAATGTTAAGAAAAAATCAAAGGTGAACAAAAATTGCTATATCTGTAGGGATCCACATTAAGGTAAATGGGGTGTCTAAATTATAATCCATAGAATGTTTATTATTAAATTGTTTGCCAAAATGTAGTTTATATCATGCTTTTTAGAAAAAATAATAATAAAAAGAATGGGTCATTGGGCTTATTTTCATGCTACAGGTTGTTCAAAATTAACAGATTCTGTATAGATTATGCATGGAAAACCAATTTTTTGCCATAAAACTTAAACTGCATCATTGAATTTATAGATAAAATATGAGACGATAGCTTTAATAGTATTCTTTAAGATAAGAAAAAAAATATGAGGTCACCGGACCCGTTTTCTTGCTAAATAATAAAATAGATTAATTCCTAACAAGTCTATTGGAAAAGTACATTTATCTAAATTATCTGCCCTAACATTTTAGTTGCCTCCTCTTATGTGAAAAAATTTAATCAAACTAATGTATCTGTTCTTTTACAAAATACAACCATAAATATGATTAAACATTCCATTTTCTATATTGAAATACAAATTCTTATACATGAATTACCTACATCTATTAAAATGTGCACATTCTATCAAAGATCTAGACCGATTTTTCTGGTATTTCAAAATCCAAGATGGAGGAAGACACCTTATCGACTTTAAGTTACAAAATAGAGGAAATAGTGTTATGTCATATCAAGAGTTATTAAAAACTCTTACCATATTCTTGAACTAACTACACAATATACATGTGCAAATATTCAGCACGACATGCATATGATTTATAAAACAACAATAAACGTATGGCAAACCAAAATTAGGGTCAGCAATACTATAACAGTTCCCTTGCTTATGACACTCATAAAGAACATTATACTTGGTAAACACATTTGTAAATGATATACGGTCATGATAAAGAAATATAACAACAGAACAAAAGAATAAATAGAAACAAAAGAGGCAAAGAGTATATCAAGTAATACTCACAGTTAGTCCAAACTCATAGACATAAAATGGTAATCCACAATAGTTTCTGTTTCAACACATTCAATATATGTGGAAATCCACATAATTTTGTTCTAATTTTAGCCAATGTTCAGTTGTTGTCTTTCCTTGCTTATACGTTTGATCCTAGTGAAACTTATTTTGTAAGCTATTTACTACGATGACCTATTATATATTTTCTATCGTTTCCTCTGTATGTTATCATGAACATATGAGAGCAAGAACTTTCTACATGATTAATGCGAAACAAAAAGAAAAACTAAAAGTATTTCTTTTTCAATATAAATATAGCCCATAGTTTGTACTATTCAATAAATCATTTGTAAAAGATCGAATGACGATAGCAGGTATTCAAAATGTTCACAATATAATCTTATTGAACTATATGTATATGATTGACAATTGGTATTTCAACATGCAGATATGAAAGTATAGCTTACAATCAAGATATAAAGACATATCATTTCTATATGTAAACATGTATTGTTATTCTATCATCCATGATATCATGAGATAGTAGAATCATTCGGTACCGATTTATAGTATAAAACAAATATGTGTTGTTTTGTTAAGTCGCAATTTGAATTTTAAATGGCTGACCTTGAGATATTGGTACACGCAAACTAAAGTAAATATATATTAAACTGTAATCGATATTGGTGTATTTGATTTATATTAATCTAATAGTACAAATAAAACAATTAGAATGTCCTTGGAGATATCGTAAACGTTTTTGCTTGTTTTTTGACATTTATAGACAATATAAAAATAAATAATTAAATGATAAAGAACTTTAAAGATCGGTTTCACGCTGACAAACATTTCACATGAAAACAATAGAAAACAATTACCGATATAAGAGAACTAGTAGTTATAGATACCGAGTTCAAAGCCAATTACCATAATAAAAATAATCCTGTTTGATAATATATTAAGAAATTATAAATTGGGCACATAAAATAAACTAAGTACAGAAACATGATTTATTTGTTGGTTGAAATGTTTGCTTTTAATAATATATCACTTTAAGAAATGCGAGTATTACATCATTTAAATTAGTGTTCTATATAAAAAAAAATCACTTTAGTGTTTCTTATTTTGTGACACTATGCAGAGTTAAGTGCTCTCCAATAATTTGTTAGTTGTATCATTTTTGTATTAAAACATGAATATTTCATTTTAACGGAAAGATATCGGTCAATAACGAATCAGGTTTTTCTTTCGCTTTAAATATTTTTCATGTTTTGCCATTCAAATCATGTCATAGCTAACAACATACACCAAATTATATGAGTTTTGTAAATGTTTGAAAGCGGTTCGGCTAATGTACTTAAATTATTTGTGTGTTTGTTAATTGTGATATAAAAACACATAGACAAATCTATCAATTGTAATCTTGAGGACCTTGAGACTCATTTCTGTCCGATTAACTGACCTAGCAAGTATATAAATATGCCTTGGATTAAAATTTCAAACTGGCAAATTTTTACATATTTCATGCTGTCTTCTCTTGCACTATGATAGTTTCAAATGTGCAAACATGGGTAAACCCAGTCAATCCATGACATTAAAACTATAAAAAGGCGACTGATATCGGAAATTTGCTTGAATAGTTCATCTTGCAGATTGATTATTATTCTATCAAGGATAGAATATATACTAAATTGAAAAAAAATATGCTGAACTGGACGCAGCTTGATACGACAGTTATGGTCGCACCCTGTACAATCAGTAGATTGAGGACATGTATGAACACACTATTTAAGATTAAATCAGCTCTGAATTGGAATTGTGATTGCATATTTGACACAACAAAGGTTTGTAACTCAAACTGAATGTAGTCAAAGAGCTTAACTATTTTAAATTTGAACTTAACCTATCATAAAATTGAATAACATGGTAAAAATAAGCATAATGAACACTAAGAATTCATTTTGGTGATTAAATCAAACAAAAAGTCATTTTGCGACCCTTTGGACCAATTTGATAACGGAGCCAAAATTGCCAACATCTAAAACACACTTAAATTCCTCATTTCTTGGAACCCATTATAGGTTGCACTTTGTAATTACAGCTGTTTCTTTTGGGGAGATCTTGAATATTCATAGAGAATTAATTTTGTTTACATTTTGTTTTGGTTCCCGGTTATGCTCTCTGTGTTCCATCTCACAGAGACATAACTTGGGAATGTTACCAGGAAATCTACATGTTCATATTGTTTCCATTGAAAAATGTGGTAACCTTTCATTCGAGGTAGGGGTAGTTAAGAAAATTAGTGTTAGTTTAAACTCTGAGAAGTTCAGGGCATATAAACGTTAAAAATATGCCGCACAGCCCTATATTTTGACATTTGAAAAAAATTGTGGTGCATATGAACTTTCAATTCTAGAAAAAAGATTTTTTTACAAGCTTCGTAGTAAAAGTGGTACAGTTTTAGCCGTAAAAGGAGTTCCTATGGGAAATTATTTTGTCAATACTTACAGAAATCAAACCTATAGGCGAGTAACATTTTTTTCAAAAAGCCTCTTACCTCTTAGTTAAGGTCTTTAACGCACCCACATAACACATGGCTGTATCATATATCATATATCATTCAGGCTAAAATTCAACAATTAACATTCAAACTATTTGTGACATTTACACAAAAAAAGCAATTTTCTATGTCTTGTGCGATGATTTGTTTTCTAAAATTCATATGAACCATGTAACATGTATACAACAAAACAATACTTCCAATCAATAACTAAATTTAAAGTTTAGTTGCGCAATATTTCCCATCAATTGCAATTCTGAACAAATCCTACAAAAATGAGAGAAAATCTTTTGAAGCAAATTATATCCTGAGAAATCAATTTCTGAACGCTTTAAAATCAAATAAATGTTTTGTTTGATAGTCAAAGAATTTCATAATATTAAGATTCCATTGATATAGTTTGTTCATGGAAAATCCTTCTATTGAAGCGTTGCAACTGCCCGAACAACTGCCATCTGCGAAAAGCGATAAATTTGATAAAATGATATTAATAAGAGTGAAGACAATAATTTTCCATAATAAAAAAAGGTTACTGTATCTAAAGTTTAAAAAGAAATTAACGGCCTAGTTGAGGGCAAATTCTATGGTTTTGTTTCGAAGTCAAACTTATTTGCCTTTTGAATTCATGATGAAATGCGTACATGACTTTGCAACTAAATCGGTATCAACCTTGAAATAAGTAACCAGCGTTGCGTAACACCGAGTTGTAATTTGCTAGATATAAACGAACAAGATATAATGCTGCTGCTTTTTGTTTTGCTTAAAAAGTGTTATGAATTTAGTGTGATATCCATTTGCACTGAGCTGGTACACTTTTGTTAAAAGGTCAGGTGTAGCCCACATCCGGGTGCGCGATTTTATCGCTGTGTTGAAGACCCATTGGAGGCCTTTTTCTGTTTTGCTGTTTTCTGCATTTTGGTTTGGTTGTTGTCTCATTTCCATTATCAGTTTCAGACATATTAAATGGGTTAATAAGTTCAATCTTATTTTTATTCGAAAGAAAGCAACTTTAGTGTTTTTAATATACGCCTTTAAAACATAGATGAAGGTTATTATTTATGTCATGACATTATCAGAAGAAGATTATGAAATAAATGACATCATAAGATCTTTGATAGTTTTGAGTTGTGTTCGTTTTTATACTTGGTGCTGTTTTTGTGACTGTTGTTCTTAAATTAGACTATTATTTTATCTATGTTTCTCTGATTTATGGTTAGAGACTATTCCCTTGGTATCATTTTACTTTGATGATTCTCATTTGCAGGACAAAAAATCGGCAAAAAAAACCCCCAGCATTACAGTAAAGTAAAGCGGACAAACACAATAAGACAAATATTCTCGAAAACAAGTGAATTTATCACGTGGAAATATAGTCAATCTGTAGCTATGTCACATTCAACCACAATTGATTATAACTTGTATTATATAAAGAAAGACAAAATATGTCAAAGGAACATTAAACTCATAAGTTAAAAACAAACTGACAAAACCGGGGCAAAACACGAATTAACGACTATGAGACAAGCAACAGTAAACAAAACACATTAAAATATAAAACTAAATACTGAACAACACAGACCCAACTAAAGCTAAGGATAAAATCAAGGGGACTAGAATAGTATCAGGCACCCATAGTATGATTTGTGTTATGTCTAACCATGATACCAGTACAGTTCATATTCGATCAGAGAGGACAGGATTGTGGTAACGCCGATTTCAACATGGCTGTCGTGATCTGTGCATCAGATATCCAATAACGGTCATTCAACTTGTAATAGCGTCCTTAAAAATTGCAAAGGGATAATTTAAATATTCGTGAGCACCAACCCATTGTCAAGGAAAATATAACAGATTATTTATGCTCTGGAATATTGTATAAACTGGAAGATATATACAGTGTACTCGATATTTAGGTGCTTCTAGAAACTGCTTATAGAAATGAAAGGTTCACAATTGGGAAACTGAAATCATCTCTTTTGTCGTTAACTTATGTATCAACCGCCACACATGGTCAATTCAGATGTAAGTTAAAAAATATGGTAGACTTAACTGTTTCTGTTGTGTCTGTTTTCCAATTTTGAAACGTTACATGCGTTCAACATATTCAACACTTTAAATTATTCAGTGAGAGGACATCATGAACATAGCGGAAAGTGAAGATATTCTTCAAAAGTACCAGGATTATAATTTAGTACGTCAGACGCGCGTTTCAACAGTGACGCTCAGATAAAAATACATTTAGTTATAAAGCTAAACAAGTACAAAGTTGACGAGAATGACATCGTGTGAGTAAAAGAAAGGTGTAATAAGCTATTAATGATGGCTAGTCGTAAATGGAGTTACTACGAATTATGATTTTATTCAATAACATTATTCTTTTTCCATGAATTTATGCATTTAAGGTGGTATGGGTGTCTTTCGCAATCTTGGATAATAAAAAAAAAAAGAATCTAAGCTCAAGATTTACAATCTAGTTAGCAAAATTGAATGCAGGAATGCAGATAACCTTTATGTGAATTTGCATTTTAAAGAATAATTCATAAGATTAAAACTTATAAATCTTAATATTCTTACAAGATTATTCTTAGCTGTATTTTTTAATGTTTCTAAGTTTGTGTTTTAAGGGAAGGTAATTCTGAAATAAAGGAATTAACATGGAATTTTTGCTATTTTGTATTTTTGTCATAAAAAAACGCACGGTGACCCTCTGTTTTCTTTTGATATTCTTATCGCATTTTCTAAAAGCTATCTTATTGCATTTTCTTTTTCAATTCTATCATTTTGTTAAGCTTCTAATCACATTATAGTGTTTTACCTGTATAAACCATACAAAATGTGTCACTTTGGCACGATCTGTAGCTTGGGAAAATGCGCGATGACCTATCATTTTATTATATTTTGAAACATATATTTATATATACTACGTTTTGGTTAAGTATGAACATGTTCTATCATTTTTACGTTAGACTCCCATACCACCTTAAACAATGAATAATGTAATATTTTAAGCAAAGACAACAAGTTTTATAATTTGTATACTGGTAAATGAATTCTTACAGGTTTTAATTTTTCCTTAATTTATTTCGTATTTTCTCTGTCTATATAGTTTTGTTAATGGTTTACATTATTTAGATAAAACGGCTTTTCTATACTTTATTATTTATAATGAATAAATCAAACAGTAAGAAAAGTCGAATGTTGCTTATTTCAGTCTGGCAGTTACAATGCACAATAAAAGCCAACATTTCCACCAATAGGATGATGCTCACTGATTATTATTACTTTAAATGTTGTCACATCCTTGAATATTTAGTACTTTAAATGTTATATTGACCACATATAATATTTAAAATTAGAAAAGTGCTGAAAAGCTGTGTTTCTGCAGATAGCGGTATTTTGGGCAATTGTATGAGTTGTTATGATTTGCTGTTTGGTAGGAAATAAGCATTAGTAAAGGAAATTGATAATGTCAAAAAACTAAATTACCCCTTACTACAGGGTTTAATTCAGTTTTAAGTGATTAGTATTTGCATAAGAAACCAACTTTTATTAGACTTTCCGAAAACATGTGCTGTCTATAAAAAAAAAGTTTCAAATATTTAAAAGTGCGTTTGACAAGTGACTGTTAGTCTCTCTGCAAAAAGTTCAAATACTTTGCATACATGATTATATTACATAGAATTCAGAATATACAATTAAGATGACATCTTAAAAAATATGCACTTAATTATCCTTGATCCTTGATCTTGTTTTGACGGTCATTGCACCCAACACTGTTTTTACTACCGGGGACAACAAATAGTGTAGATGTTGATTTTTGGAATGATAAACAATTTAGCTGTGTGTTTCATTTTATTGTTAAAGTCACTCCACTTATATATTCAATTTTAGTTCAAGTCAAACAAAATTTAACTTTGCAGCGCATTTTCAACCATAACTGAAAATTATGCACAAAAAATAAATTCAATGTTAAGATTCAGCTTATCACAAAATCCCAATTTTGTGTGTTTGTTAAGATCAATGAAACTTAAATTTTGGAAACATTTGACCTTGATGTGGACTAGTTTGAAAACCCGATTAAATTCTCACAAAATCACTAAATTAAAACACACCAACAACGAAGGTCATCAATTAATTAAGTTTTGATGAAATCTAGTGATAAAATAAAAAAATCATACACTTATAATCAAGTGATTGTCCATGAACCAGATAAATGATTGTTTATCCGAATTTTTTTAATCCCCAACACCAAATCAGCTTTTATAATTGCCCTCTGCCTTGCCATTTTGTGGCGTTGGGTCTTGTGCTGAAATTAGAAACCCATACCTTAATACTAAAGCTAATAATTGTAACCTAGAAACAATATGTTTTCTGCCCGTTTCGACTAATAAGTAGTAAACAGTATAGGCAATGACCCTCCAACAACTCGAAAATTCCTTTCGAGGTATGGAACATTGTGGTAATATATCAGATAAATTTAAACTCTTATACACCTTTATTGATAAAAACTGGACGATAACCCTAAAATAAAACTCAACCTTCCTAATGTGGTATGGAATTTTGTGCTAAAGTTAATACCATTGAACCTTAACAAATGTTTTGTTAGGCTTATTGGGGCTTTTATTCCTCAATACCTATGACAATAACTTCCTAATTTAATCCCAAACTAATAATCCATCCAAACCCTCTTTTGTGGTATGAAACCTTGAGCTTAAACTATTATACATCCATACACTCATACTTAAGTTATTGACTGCGATCCAACTTATTTTCCATAATCTGTTAATCTAACATTTTTTTTTGGTCCATTAAAACCGCTGGAAAATAGCTCTTATATGTGAAATTACGAGCTACCGCTCACTGATGATATCCCCTGCTGCAAATCAAAAATTTCAATAAAGTAAAAATATGCACTAAATGTTCGGTAAACAGGAAGTGTTTGGGTGATGCAGCTGAAAACTCATCACACTGTATAGCTGACTAATATTAATCCTGAGAAAAAATGTCGGAAATACTTGTTATGTATTTCCTTAGAAAAATATGATAAAAACTTGAATGTCATGTGTAAAATTATGTAAGTGGTCGGTTAACATGAAGTTGTTTTTAAATGCACACGTTATAGCTGACTATCTAACTCATATAACCCTTGAAGTTTTTGAGAAAAATAGGACGAAAATTTTCAACCTGAATGTCATCTTTAAAAAAGTATGAAGTTATTGAGTGATGAATCTGTAAATACACTTATCATTGATACCAGGATTCAATTTTGTATTTAGGCCAGTCACGCGTTGCGTCTAGAAAAGACTCATCAGTGACGCTCTTACCCAAACAGTTAAAAAGGCCAAATAAATTACGAAGTTGGTGAGCTTTGAGGACCAAAATTCCTAAATGTTTTGCCAAATACAGTTAAGGCAGAAACGCAAGATATGGTATAACTGACTCATATAAACCCCGAAATGATATTTCAGACATTCTTGTAATGTAGTTCTTCAGAAAGATTTGATGAACGTTTTCAACTTGCATTGAATGTCAAATGTAAAACGATGTAAGATTTCGGTAGACAGGAAGTTGTTAAGTGATGAATCTGAAATCGCAACAAATGGTATATCGAAAACTCTTGATAATGAATCTAGTTCTTTAGAACAATTTGACGAAAATATCAACTAGCATTGGATGTCATATGTAAAATGATGTCGGCTAGCTTGCTGCTTGTATATTTTCTGAGCGACCGATTTCATCTGAGATAAATGCACGGGAAAATATTCATGGGACGGACGGACGGACTGACATATTGAGGGTTGGACGGACATACAGACAAATATAAGACAGTGGGGATATAAAAACCACCTTAACTACCAATTAATGGTATATAATATTGTTCTAAAATTTCATAGAGATTAATTTATTTACACTAAAATTAATATCTTAGAACTACCATGTCTTGAGACGCAGACAAAAACATAACATAATACAAACGCACTCAAATGTATGGTCGTATACAAAGAAATATGCTCTTTGATTTAAGTCTATCAAGTCGTTATTGGTAAATCTGTTATCAATAATATCCATAATATTTTACATTGGTTGTGTGACTCCTTTTGTTAACTTTTAAACACTAAATTATGACATGAGATAGTTTTAAATATAATAAAACAAAATCAATATGAAAACAAATTGACAGTTGTGGTAATGTTGAATAATTTGAAGATTTTATCCTGCTGACCAATTCTGCAGTTTGTAGTTTCTCTTTATTTGTTATTAGTTAAACTAATCAAAACCGGTACTACCAAACAATAAAATCTAATGTTGAAAAATCTAGATTAAAAACTTTTTTTTTCGGAAATTTATTGAACAATTTTATCCTGCAGATTTACTCAAAAGTCTTGGTTTGTTGAATTTCGATTCTTGTTAAAGGTTTTCTCGTCTTGGAATGTTTTATATGAGCATTACCAATGACGAACTAATTAGGGGAAAATCATATTACAAGTGCAATTATTATTCATCAGTCTTCTATATAAAATAAATACACCATATATTCGTAATCTTTTATATTGCAAGGGTTGAACTATTTGACTAGTCAATAGTTTTTAACTATTTGACCTCGATGAAAATATTGACCGCAAGCGTCATGGCATTGCAATGAATTTCAAATGCAGCTACCGGATTGATAATTTTGAGAACAACACGGGAGGTATGACGTCATGTGTTAACGATTATATCAAGGGTTGACGTCGGTGCGGGTGTAGTCTTAGCATTCAGAAAAACAAAAGTGGAACAGTGTGGTTGTGTTTCTGCTTTTCAAACAACGATAAACGATAAGTGAGTTTACCTCGGCTCTTTCAGTATAATAAATCACTAACTGACTGGAAATCCATGTAATAGTAAGTTTAATTACTTTACTCAACAAATTATTTTCATTTTCCTGTTTATTTGTTTTTCAAAGTTGATGCTTTTCTGAAATTTTTTAACATTTCATAGCTTTTGTATACTTTTACTTTAATTGGTCATCCCTAATTTTTTCAACTTTATATTTACATTGTATCATAGTTTCAATTTATTCCTTCATTGTGTGTTAATTTGTGTATTATTTTTGATGGTGTTAATCTATTTTAATTGATATGTGTATGTGTCTTTCTATTCTGTGATGTTACACTGTTTTTTCAGATATGGCCGAAGGTTTGGTTCCATTGAAACGTATAATTTTGCTGCAATTATCTGCACCTGTCCTTAGTCAGGAATGTGATGTTCAGCCGTTGTCGAATGTGTATGTGGTTTGTAAGTGTTTCTGGTTTCTCGTTTGTATATAGATTAAACCGTTGGTTTTCCCATTTGAATAGTTTTGCAGTAGTATTTTGTAGGGCCCTTTATAGACTGTTGTTCGGTGTGAGCCAAGGCTCCGCGTTGAAGACCGTACATTGACCTATAATGGTTTACTTTTTTAAATTGTGACTTGGATAGAGATTTGTCTCATTCGCACTCATACCATAGATACAGTTAAATCAGCCTCATATCTTGTTTTACATCTTTAAATTGAATTGAGATGGTCGGTTGAAAACAAAACATTACGAAAAAAGATATGATTTTAGATTCCTTATTGTGAACTTTGAATTACATGTAGAAACATTCCAGCAGCACATGCATACGGAGTATATATCTCCCAACTGTAACGATAATCCCGGGTTTGTATGTCCTATCATGATTTCTTAAATAGAGGGTTGCTGCTGACAAGGAAGCTATTAAACCAATAGTTCCAAATTTGGTTAGATTGTTCTTGAAAAAACACAGTTGTGTGTATAAAAAAATCTACGAGATAGATTAATGAAATAAATTGTGAGAAGATATGTTTTATTTCATGTTGTAAAAAAATGACCAAAAAAAATGGTGTCACCAACTTGTTTTCTTGCTACTAGTAAAAATTCAAAAAATCCCTATCAGTCCAGTATAATTTGTTTACTAAAAGAGTTATCTCCCCTTATATGGCTCATTTCAAAAATCATTCTAAAAGCAAAACGTCTTAATGTTGCACATCGTTAATGTTTTAATGTTGCATGTCGTTAACTTCCTCATGTTTCACGTTTTTAACATCTAAATGTTGCACGTCGTAAACGTCTTAAGTTAGATTATAAGTATAGACTTTTTGATACAAAATTTTCTTATAACTTGCCAAAATGAAAATTTAACTATTTTGTTTTCAAAAATATAATAAAAAGTATGGGTCACCGTGCTATTTTTAAGCTATGAGTGGTTGAAAATTACCTACATTTGTTATATAAATAAACAGTCTAACTATTAAATTGCAAATCTGTCTCCAAATTTGAATATTTGGATAAATAACTAGACCGATTTTGTACTGTATTATGTAAGATGGCGGTATACCATGAATCTACCTTAATGTCTCACGTCGTTACCGTCTTACTAATGCACGTCTTTAGATTAAAATAAATTAAAAAAAGACCAATACACGTCTTTAGAGTCATACGATAAAGTTACAGGGGGGTGTGATGACGTTGCTAACGTAAAGTGTTATTTTCACGCCGTCAAACAGTGACATATCGGGAAAAGATGCATTTTGTGACTGATTTTTATCATTTAAACTGATTTAACGTTTTAACGAGTTCATGGACCGCTCTTTTTTTTTAAATGACATTCGGTTTGATTTCGTACTTGTACCAGTTTTCATGAAAAAGTCATTTTTTACAGAAATTATACATACCTTTATTTGTTTTAAAAGATAAACACAAGCTGTTTTTTCAAACTATTTGTAAATTCTGTTTTATATAAATATCATTTAAATTTGTGTATTTTTTTTTTCATATACCTCATATCTATTAAATGTTAATGAATGAAAATACCCACATAAATGTTTTGCTTTATATTTATCAAATCTTAAAAAAAAATCCACTATTACCGTTTTGAAGAATACTGGCACACATAAACTTCTTCTGCAATCAAACAAAATAGCATTAAAAAAAGAGGGGTCCATGAACTCGTTTTCAAGTTCAATAGGTTTGAATGATAAAAATCAATCGAAAACAGAATCTTTTCCCGATAAACATAGTTTGACGTCGAGAAAAATAAAAATTAGAAACGTCATTACCTCCCCTGTAACTGTATCGTATGCCCTTAATGTTGCACGTCGTTATTGCCTTAATGTTGTAAGCCGCTAACGTCTTTTTGTTACACGTCGAAATGATGCCAGAAACTGCATGTGACCCCTATTTTCTGTATTTAGCCATGGCGGCAATAGTTGTTGATGGTTCAATTATTTAGACATAGTTCATAAACTAGATTCCTAAAGGAACATTCATTTGAAGTTAAGAAGTATTAGAGACAATGTTTCAGAAAAGATTTTTGAAACGAAGCAAACCTAATGATTTTTTTTGGTAAAATTTACAAATTTAAAAAAAAAGGCACTATATTAACGTTTCGATGAAAAATTGGCACACATAATCTTCTTACGTAAATACGAACCAAATGCATTTAAAAAAAAGAGGGGTTCATCAACTCTTTTTCCAAATTAATTACGTTTTATTGATAAAAATCAGTCAAAAAGGTATCTTTTTCCGATTTGTCACAGTTTGACGTCGCGAAAGTAAAATTTTACGTTTGCAACGTTATGACCTACCCCATAACTGTACCATATGCCCTGAAGGGTTCAATTGACATGTTTAGTAATATTACCTTTTATTGTAGATCTTAGCTGAACATTATTGCTGTTAACAGTTTATATCTAGCTATAGCAATATTCAAGATAATACCAAACAAACTGTAAAATGTCCTTAAAACTACAAATTTAGTGGCAGTAACCCAACAATGGGTAGTTCGATCCGTCTTAACATTTCAGGCCTGCTAGATTTACCTTTATTGAACAAATTTTCCCCATAGTCAGATTTGTTCTAAAAGCTTTAGTTTTTGAGATATAAGCAAAAAAAACAGCATTCTACCCCCTGTGTTCTATTTCTAGCCATGGTGGCCAAATATGTCGATGGATCAAAACTTCGGATAAATTTATAAACAAGATACACTTAGGAACATTAGTTGGCATTATTATTTAAGTTCACTTTTTGGAGTGATGAATTTTACAGACGACATTACGAGATTGCTGGCGATTATAGACTGTGATTGTTATCTTTTACTTAAGTTGACGTATATGTTGTAAAACCAACCCCATGAATTCTTTCCATAGAGAATCACCTACCGAGTGAAAATTATCATCGAGTATGTTCTAAAAAGAACGCAAACACCGTTGCCGTGTTTATAGCAGGATTTGGTTAATGTTTCCGGGCATCTGAGATCAGTATTTTTATCGTTTTTCCGTTTTATTACATTATATGTCAGTTGTCTATAAACCAACTCTTGAGACAATGTAATAAATGCCTTTATGTCATTCTAAATGCTGCTGGATAAAAGAAAACTATAAACTTTATCAATAACTAAATTCCTTAGCACAAAGTTAAAAATTTTTGTTTATTTAAAATAAAATAACAAATGTGAAGGCAATAAATAAATAAATTATACGACATGTAATTATGCATTTACATTTTTTGTATTACTTTTTTGTTTTCCATATTCCATTGGTTTATACTTTGGTACTAGAGAAGGTTCGTTGCAGTCTGTAGACGTTTTTCCAGAAATGCCATCAGATCTCTTGGCAACTCCAACAGTTTTTTCAAATGGCGGTCGTGGTTGAAATTTTCCTGATTTAGTGTCAAAATCTGTATCACCCTTTTGAGTCAAAGGTGAAGGTGATTTTTCAGCACCTTTGAATTTTGAGGCTTCTACTCCACTTCTTCCCGGAGGACGCAATGGCGTTTTATTAAATTTTGTATCCATTTTTGTATTCTCAGGTTGAGATTTTGTAAAATTTGTCTTTGGTTTTGCATTAGGTTTTGGTCGGTCGTTGTTTACATTGACCTTAGTTTTTGGAACGCTGTCGGCAGGTGACCTTGAACCTCCACTATTACCACTCAAAGCAGCAATTCTGTCTTTGATAGAAGTATCAGTCTTTAATTCAGTTTTGTCTATATTGCTCTGTTTATGTTTTGGAGACAGCAATAAACTATCCTCGGATAATGAACTTTTAGGTTTCTTCAGATTTTGATTCCTCTGTTGATTATTAACAGGGTTTCGATTATGTAAACACGATTGTTCTGAATCGTTTTTGCCACTTAATTTCGACGGCGGTCGAGGTTCCGAGGTTCTTATATGTCCATTCACAGTACGACTATCGCTTTTGTTGCTAGAAGCAGGCTTTTGAAGATTAGATTTTAAATTTACATTTGTATGGCTATTTAAAGTAGGAAGAGAAATGAGATGCTTCGAGGAATTACTATTTTGATCTCCGTTAGTAGTAATTGAAGATAAAGGCTTTCGAAGAGGAGGTTTAGATGGCCTTGAATGTATCTCCTGTAACAGAACAAATCGTTACATTATTTATAAGCAATTATGAAATCATTAACGATAAATATACACATTCAATTGTCATGCAAATACCAGAATATTACGAATTCAAAACATTTCACAGCCTTTTTTTAACGATTAAATTATGAAATATGTTCTATTACAAAATAAAAATTTCTCAAATATTTTAAAATTTCATATGCTTCAAAACGCATATATATAATGGATCGCAGACAAAAACATATTTCCATCAATTGGCTGAGAAATATTTTTCAAAACCCTTATTCTAAAGGCCAACTCGTCAGGATGAACCGAAACTGAACAATCGTATCACATCTCCATGTTGAGAGAATAACCAATATGCAACACATATAGTTTTGATAAATAACAGCATAATAAACATGTGTTCTGGCTTTACTAGTTTTAAAAATCTATAATTGTACACGAAACGTCATGCATACAAATTAAACGCATCATTTTTATCAAAATATATAGGTAAACAAATTAAGTGTAAAGTTATAACTTCTTCACTTATCATTTTTATATACAAAAGTTCAATTAAGAAATAAAATTCCAATACAAAACGTCTTCAATTTTCAAAAACCATTTAACATCACTTGGTTTATTGGCTTAATCCAATGTTTCAATGATATGTTATCAATAATCGTACACAAATGTTGGAAATTGATCATATAGGAACTTGAATATTGTTTGATTAAGATTATGTTTGTGATTCTTTATTATTTTTAATGTATTAAAAAGATGAAAAATTCTTTTAAATCGTTGAACATTTAACTAATAGAATGATTTTTAAAATGCATTCCTAGAGTAGGGAAATATAATAATAGTGAGAACATGAACATGATGAAGAAGGTGAAGTCTTTTCAGAAAAAATTAATTTAAATATACATTGACAGATTAGCATGCTGTTTCTTTCAATTAAAGGACACAAGCACTAAATAAGTTTTGAGTATTTCAGGTTTATGTGAACAATAAATTTAGCAGTTCGACTTTGACCTTTTATACATAGTTGATACATATAAAAGAGTGGGGACACGTATTTCAGAAGTATCAGTGCATTAATTAGTTTATAATCAGGATTATATAGATATAGGAAGATGTGGTGTGAGTGCCAATAGACTTTACAAAAAATGTTAAATAAGTTGAAGAACAAATTTTTTTTTCACATGAAAGTTATCTTCTCTGAGAAACATGCTACATTTGAGATTTTGAGGTTTTTTTAATATGTATTGTGAGATATCTTACAATATGAATAGTCCTAAAATTAATAATTGATAAACTATTTTTTAGTCATAAAGTATCACCGACCTACACATGTTAAGCGAAACAAAGGTCAAAAGTCAGCAAATATTGACCAGTTCTTCATTATGGTTATGTACAATGCATGTATTTCTTCCATAAAAGGATCTAGCAGTATACCTTCAATGTGGCAAAGTAAGCTATAGGTAGTATTGAATTTTATGTTTCTGGTAAACTGTAACATGCATGTCAATACAGTAAAATTTCTAAGAACTTCCTCCGTGTCAACCACACATGTTTAGTATATATAATCCAAATGTGTCTCTAATAGTCTACGAGAATCAGATATATACTGGTCTTTATGAAATAAATAAAGCTACATGTACCTTTCGATATAATTTTTCGAGTTTCCAATTAACATTGTCCTAAAGACTACAGGCGATGCCTGATTATAATAAAAGTTAAAATCAGATTCTTGTTTGAGCCATCTGTCTGGTTTTTTCTTATTCTCATAATTCAAATGAAATATAAAACTGACTGAATGATTTTTTGATTTGTTGGTTGAAGTTATGAGTCAGCAAGTTATTACTTTGTTTTAACATGTCGAGCAGGATCTGCTTACTATTCCGAAGCAACTGATACATGTATCACCCTTAGATGTTAGTGGGGTGCGTGTTGCTAAGTCTTTTTTTCAGTTTCTTTTTGATGTACGCGTTTGACTGTCCATCTGGTATCTTTCGCCCCTCTTGTATTACTGTGTCTATTCATTGACTATATGGACAATGGTCACTGATTATAGTCAGTACAGTGACTAAATGGACAATGGTCACCGACTAGTTCTTGGACTATTCTATTACCTGAATTGATCTTCCTTTTAATGGAATTTTATGTCTTCCGCCAGAGTTACCTCCCCTCCTATGTATATATATTCCACAAATAACAGCTATTATTACGATGGCAACTGATATTCCTATAAGTATCTCGGTAGTACCATCTACAAGGAAACAATAATAAAATAGATATTCTCTAGATATAAGAAGATGTGGTCTGAGTGTCAATGTGACAACTCTCCATCCAAGTCACAATTTATAAAAGCAAACCATTATAGGTCAAAATACATTCTCCAACACGGAGCCTTGACTCACACCAAACAGCAAGCTATAATGTGCCCCAAAAAATACTAAATTGTAAAATCATTCAAACGGGAAAATGGATGTTTCAAATCTACTTTCATTTTTTAATGTTTTCAATCTTATTTAGGCGGTAATATGTTCACTTCCAGTGTAAACATATTAGTAAAACTTTTCGCTGTATAATTTTCAAATGCACTGCAATAAAACTTAATAATACAAAAAGGTTTACGTGTAGGTAGAGAGTCTTTATGCATATCAAACATACCTGACTCCGTTGGAAGTCTATTTGGATCTGGAACACTAAAGTATGCAGAACATGTATTACAACAATGACTCAGCTCTTCTTTCTTGTAGTAAGGACAGGCAGTTTTATTACAAAGTGATGTAGGTATTCTGTCTCCGTATAAGCACCCTAAGTAAAAACAAAGATATATAATATGTTAGCCATATCAACTAAAATGTTACTAAAAGGTCTTACTTCGGCTATTCAAGTTGAAAACCCATTAAAGTAACCACAGTTATAATTTGGTCAGTGTAATTCAGACCAGAGTTTTAATTGTGCAAGTAAAATTTGGTAGGATTTTCTGCCTTGAAAGGCATTGTTTCTATCAGGACATCATGACAGTGAAAACAAATTGGCATAATACATGGTAGTCCTTCTGTTATTGATTATGTAATTACAAATGTGGTCTGAGGACTCGCCAACCAGTTTTTCTACTGATTCACGAATGCCAAATCAAGTAGGCCCTTAATCTTACAAGTAATGCTAACCTTGTTAATACCTATTTCTAACACTTACTTCTTATTTCTAATAATAAAATCAAATAAACACAATCATTATAGTAAACTGGGAAGTACATTCTAAATAAAGGCAACAGTAGTTTAACGTTTATCGAAAGTCATAAATGGATTGAGAAAAAACAAATTCGAGTTTAAAACTAAAACAGAGGGAAACACTTTAACTATGCGAGGAAAACAACAGAAACACTGAAGCGTTTTTATTCAACGCATTCAGTTCTTATAATGGTCTACAGAGCATAATTATTATTTAAGTATGTTGATGAAATTTGGTATGAAATCTTGGCATGTTAGATATCACCCTTAACATATGCTTTTTTCCCTGAAATAACAAAAATGAAGCATCTGTTTTGATATTCTTTTGAAACATTTGGTCATTGGATTGAAATGAATGTCTGACGGACATATTTACTTCTAGTTTTGAATAATGCACTTAACGAAATTATTTAAACAATCTATAGTATTGTGTTCAATGTACAACAATATTATTCAGTGCATTTAAATTTGTACTAATATTATCATTCAATACGATTGTTCATGATTGTCATAAACTATCATATTCATACACGCATTGTGCTAAACCGTAAAAGACAGTTGGCATATTTAAAAACAAATCTTTCATGATAAAAATTAAAGTTAAATATTGTTTTCTATATATTGATACTTGTTTTCTATATATTGATACACATTTAATCAAAATACAGCAACATTCTAGGAGGCAAGAATTTTTACTGCCATTGGTTATAAATTATAATCGTTGAAGCTTTTACAAACAAAAAGCATGACAACGTAGTATTTTGTTTTATGCAAAAAATACTGTAGCCCTTTTCACAAAAAATATTAAGTGTAAAATTAATCTTACGATAAAAAATATTAAATTGAATTGTGAACGAACATTTTAGACATACGATAAATTTTACACTTATGATTTTGTATGCAAAAAATACGGAAGTTTACGAAAACTTCAAAATTCGCAAGGTAAGTGAAGTAAGCATTGACAGGGAAAAACGATATATTAAAGACAAAATTACTAGAATCAAGAGGCTTTTGTATTTAAAACAAAATAACAACCCGAAAGTTATATACATGTCCCCGGTGGACAAGAAAGATATTCTAAAACGTCCATTGACATTCTCTTCTTTATTTACAAGCAAAAACAGATACGTTTTATGTTTTTTTCGTTTATTTAATGATGGTATGAAACTAAACCCCAAACGAGATGGATTGCGCTTGATTGTTACCTTTGATTATTTCTTTTGATACATATTTTGACTTTTGACTCGGGATTAGTTTTACTATGAGTATTGGTGTGTGTTTATATATTCTACATTGGCTAGATGTAGTGTTAAGGTTGAGATCTCACAAAACATGTTTAATCCTGCCCGCCTGTTCCAGTCGGCTTTTGTTACTCTTGTATGTTTTTTTTTAAATTTTTGTTCATCTATATGTTATAGAGTTTAGTATGACAATTTATTTAGTAACCAGCTCATGCCCAACTCCGGGTAATGATTTTCTCGCTGCATTGAAGGTCTATTGATTACCTTTGACCGTTATCTGCACTTTGGTGGGATTGTTTTCTCTTTGACAAATTCCCTATTTCAATTTTCCCTTTGAAATCTTTGAATTTGAAAAATGTTATTCTATGATGATATAATTAATTATCTGTCAGAGTGCCAAATTTTTCATCGTTTTATATTTCATTTGTTTGCATTAAATATGTTTAATGTCCGATTGTTAATTGTGTGAACAATGAAAACAAAAGTCACAAATACCAAAAGATGTATAGCAAGATTATAGTATTTTTCATGCATAGTAGAATATTAGACCACAGGATAATACACCTAATGAAACAAATGTCTACTTTATTCTGTCTTAAAGCTATCCTTTCCTCTATATCATGAATATCTTTTGCATAGAAATAAAACGGCCAATGCACATTCCAAAGCTTTTTAATTAACCGATTCAAGAATGATAAGAAATTTATACACTCGAGACGACAACGCTTCGATGAAACCCCCAAACCGGGACTTGAAGTTAATGTCCACATTTCCCTGCTTTGCAGAGATAGTAGACATGTTCTCCATCTTTTAAAAACACGTTGTATAAAACACGTTGTACATTTCAATTGACTCTTGCTTGTCATAAACAGGTTTTCATGAGCAGGGCTATAATTTGATACATCTGTAGCAAAAAGGATTGTGATGTATCATATGCAAAGCAAAGTAATAAATTTCAGTAAATGTTGTAAACCCTTGAAAGGTGTTGTTGTTGGCAAGTAATTAATAGTTTTATAACAGTGGTTCGTCGATACCTCGTGCGCCTTCCTGAAATGGTATCTGAAAAGTACATATTCATTTAAAATAGAAAAAAAATCTAAAAACAATTTGAAAGGTTCTTGTTATTTGTTTCCATTTTATCCCGTTGTCCGTCGAAAAAAACATAATGCAGGTCTATAGTTCCGCTGGTTAAAAATATGAAAATTGATAGCGCCTTTGGAAAGTTATGATATTGCAATCTTTTTAAAAGTTTACCTGTAACTCCGGATGACACTTTAGCACATGATGCACAGCATGATTGTCCAATTCTATCTTAGCAGTTTACCTGTAACTCCGGATGACACTTTAGCACATGATGCACAGCATGATTGTCCAATTCTATCTTAGCAGTTTACCTGTAACTCCGGATGACACTTTAGCACATGATCCACAGCATGATTGTCCAATTCTATCTTAGCAGTTTACCTGTAACTCCGGATGATACTTTAGCACATGATGAATAGCATGATTGTCTAATTATATCTTAGATAGTTTACCTGTAACTCCGGATGACACTTTAGCACATGATCCACAACATGATTGTCCAATTCTATCCCTGTAGCATTCCGTTTTGTCTTTTGTCACAATTTGTGTACATGTGTTACCACGATTATCCATAGAGCCAACATAATCACCGTGCGCACACTTGGCTGTAATTATACAAATATGTATTTTCAAATTCTGGAAATTTGATCAGATTTTAATGGACCGAAACATAAAAGTGCTGAACTTTCTCATATGTTATATACCACAAGGGACTAATTCATGAGTAGTTTTTCATAATATATCTATAATGTTTATATGATGACATAAAATAACCATTTGTACGTTTAGTTTTATGAATGTATATTTGATAGTAGCGCATGATATCTACCAAGGTACACATATATAGTTTATATTACGTTTAAAGCCCTCTTCCTGATTTCTTTCTATCAGGTTAATTAAACGAGTTTACGTTAATGACTCATGTTTAACTAATTGTGTAAGTATACATCCTTTTAATTATCATAGTGTCCGTCTTGATGAGATGTTGATATGAGTGAACTACTAGAATTAAAAAGCAATGATTTCAAAAATATTTATACATATATTGTTAATTGTTCTGTATCTGTTTTCTTTTTAAAATGTCCTGTACCAAGGCAGGAACATTACCAATGTTATATTATAGTCCGTTTCTGTGTGTGTTGTGTTTCTGTTGTTTAATAGTTATCTTACATTTGATGTGTTTTCCTCAGTTTAAGTTTGTAACCCAAATTTGTTTTTCTCCCAATCGATTTATGACTTTAAACAGCGGTAAACTTGTATTGCCTTCATTTGACATACTTTTGTGTAAGTATACATCCTGTTAATTATCATATTGTCCCTCTTGGTGAGAGGTTGATATGAGTGAACTACTAGAATTAAGGTGTTATGGGTGTCTTCCTCCATCTTGGATTGCAAAAAACAGAGGATCAAAGGTCCATATTTCCTACCAAGCTAGCAAAATTTGATGCAGGAATGCAGATATTTAATGTGAATTTTCATTTAAAAGAATCAATTTATAAGAATTTAACTTATAAATATAATATTTTTGCAAATGTTAATTATTTTTGGTTGTTTTTAATTGTTTTTTAAATTGGTATTTTAAAGGGGTAACTCTAATTCAGTGCATTTTCTGGAGGATTCTACATGAAATTTTCCTATTTTGTATTTTTGCCAGAAAAAACGTACGGTGACCATATCTTTTCTTTTGATATTCTCAAATCATTGTCTGAAAGCCATCTTTTCCTTAAGTATCTCACAATTCTATCATTTTGTTAAGTTTCTAATCACAAAAGGTGTTTTTTCCTGTATAATCCATACAAAATGTGTCATTTTGTCACGTCCTGTAGCTTGTAAAAATGCGCGGTGACCTATCATTTTTATTATATTTTTGAACATATATCAATAGATACTACATTTTGGCAAAGTATGAACAAATTCTATCATTTTTATTTTAGACTCCCATACCACCTTAAAAAGCAATGAGTTCAGTAATATTTTATACAGTTATTGTTACTTGTACTGTTACTTCTTTTTTAACTTCTTTTCTTAAAATGTCCTGTACCAAGGCAGGGAAATTGCCATTGTTATATTATTGGTCGTTTCTGTGTGTGTGTTACATATTAGTGTTGTGTTTCTGTTGTGTCGTAGTTCTCTTATATTTGACATGTTTGATGTGTTTCCCTCAGTTTTAGTTTCTAACCAGGATTTGTTTTATTCTCAATCGATTGATGAATTTGGAACAGCGATATACTACTGTTGCCTTTATTTATTTGTAAACGTACCAGGAGTGGAAGCTGCGCGGCTTGAGTACGTACATACACCATTTATACACCACTGTAAAGAATAACATCATACAGATATAACAATGTAAACAATGTGTCCATACTACACGGATGCCCCAATCGCACTATTATTTGCTATGTTCATTGGGTCGTGCAAAGTGGGGTCAAAACTCGAATTTGGCATTAAAGTTAGAAAGATCATGTCATTGGAAACATGTGTACCTCGATCAAAAACTTTAACCTGAAGCGGGACAAACGGACGAAATGACAAACGAACGGACACATAGACCAGAAAACATAATGCCCATAAACGGGCATACAAATCCCCCTAAAATGTGTGTACTTATATAAATTAGTAAAGATTATCCGGTTTTCTACACATTGATATCGTAAAACATCATCGGCGAGTCACATGCGAACCTTTTTTGCGAGTGAGCGGCTGATATTTACGTAATCTTTGCAAATAAAATCCGATTATCTGTTTATCGTTCATTTATATGTCTTTTCTTCCTTCCTAAGACAGTTTTACGCTTGACGATAGCAAGCTTTATAACGTCTCCCCACACATTGTGACGTCGCTGATAATGCCTGCTCTCGTCTCAAAAGCCGCGATACAAGAAATACGGAGCGCCTGAGCAGGGTGATAAAGGCGAAGGGAAGGATAATAAGGAATCTTAGCAAACATGTGCTAATGCCGTTTGAAGTAAAAAAAAAAAAGAATATAAGATACCGAAGGCATAATCAAATTCATACATCAAAATATAATTCACAGACGACAAACGAATCGTATCCGCAGCACAACATAATTTCAACTATTCCTCCGTGTTAACTAAGGTTTTAGGAAATTGTGTGCTGTCTCATACAAATGAGTTTTGCGGTTGGTCGCAAACACTATACGACCCTTTCAAATCTTCTTTTGTAATTTTATTTTCATAATATTTAGTGTCACTTAGTTCATTAAAACGAAATATTCATCAATTTTATAAGATTATGCTTAGTGTAATCATTATTCTTACATGTTTGCTGGCACAAAGTGTTCCATCAGCAGGCACCATACTTTTACAACCTTGAGTTGTTATGTCACGGCACCACATTAACCCACACATCTGTCTATAATCACCCTGGTATTGTTCCTACAAATACATAAACACATTAACCCACACATCTGTCTATAATCACCCTGGTATTGTTCCTACAAATACATAAACACATTAACCCACACATCTGTCTATAATCACCCTGGTATTGTTCCTACAAATACATAAACACATTAACCCACACATCTGTCTATAATCACCCTGGTATTGTTCCTACAAATACATAAACACATTAACCCACACATCTGTCTATAATCACCCTGGTATTATTCCTACAAATACATAAACACATTAACCCACACATCTGTCTATAATCACCCTGGTATTATTCCTACAAATACATAAACACATTAACCCACACATCTGTCTATAATCACCCTGGTATTGTTCCTACAAATACATAAACACATTAACCCACACATCTGTCTATAATCACCCTGGTATTGTTCCTACAAATACATAAACACATTAACCCACACATCTGTCTATAATCACCCTGGTATTGTTCCTACAAATACATAAACACATTAACCAACACATCTGTCTATAATCACCCTGGTATTGTTCCTACAAATACATAAACACATTAACCAACACATCTGTCTATAATCACCCTGGTATTATTCCTACAAATACATAAACACATTAACCCACACATCTGTCTATAATCACCCTGGTATTATTCCTACAAATACATAAACACATTAACCCACACATCTGTCTATAATCACCCTGGTATTATTCCTACAAATACATAAACACATTAACCCACACATCTGTCTATAATCACCCTGGTATTGTTCCTACAAATACATAAACACATTAACCAACACATCTGTCTATAATCACCCTGGTATTATTCCTACAAATACATAAACACATTAACCCACACATCTGTCTATAATCACCCTGGTATTATTCCTACAAATACATAAACACATTAACCCACACATCTGTCTATAATCACCCTGGTATTATTCCTACAAATACATAAACACATTAACCCACACATCTGTCTATAATCACCCTGGTATTATTCCTACAAATACATAAACACATTAACCCACACATCTGTCTATAATCACCCTGGTATTATTCCTACAAATACATAAAGTTGTCCCATCACTATACAAAATTGAAAGGTATTTAATCCAAAACTGTGTTTTATAGAAATGAAATTATCAAAACTCCTTATACAAAATATTTCAATAACTCGAATATAAAAATGACCATAAAAAAACTTCGGGATAGTTTATTCGAAAATTGTTAACCTTCTCATTTCTTGTAAAACGTATATGAAATGCTAAACCATTCTATCATGGCACATGTTAAAAATATTGGCTCCTTTATGAACAGCCAATAGATCTGAGGGCAGAAGACTTATAAGTTTTGTCGGTGTATTCATTTAATTTAAAATAATTATGTCTTTACTAAATTATATTTGTTCTTGTTTTTGATTTTGCAAAAAAATAAATATTTGTATATGACAAAAAAGATTATTCTTATAATAACATTCTTGTTGATACAATTATGAAGAGTAGTCCTAGATAATTCATCAATAAAAAGATTTTCTATAAATCATTGCAGATGAACTGTCGTTTCTTACCCGACAAAGCGATGACTTGTCTCCATGTCTACTCTGGCATTGCTCGTCCGCTGTGTATAGCTGTCCTGGTAACTTCGACAAATATGGCCTTATTTCATTTGGGTTGTAACTGGGTCCAAATGACGTTAAACAGTTTTTTCTATTCCTGTAATTTTAGAAGCTCAAAGGATTATATCTATGTAGAAAGTTCTTTGACATTATACATGATTCTGTGAGTTATCCACCTGAGATCACCCCAAGTTTTTGGTGGGGTTCGTGTTGTTTATTCTGTAGTTTTCTATGTTGTGTCATTTGTACTATTGTTTGTCTGTTTGTCTTTTTGTCTTTTTCATTTCTGCCATGACATTGTCAGTTTATTTTCGATTTATGAGTTTGATTGTCCCTCTGGTATCTATCTTCCCTCTTTTCTCCAATTATACATGTAAGATATATAACGAATGGAAGTATTTATAGGAAGTCCACAAAACATTGTTCAACAGAAGTATAAATTGATAACTAGTACTTCAGGGTTTATTCTATATTTCTTGTGATATTCTTTTTCATTTTTGAGGATTTCCTCGGAAGAACAGATATATACAGTATACTGTAAATGAAACACAATTGTATTAAGGCTCTTATTTTTGTTCTTCTCATCGCTAGATGCTAGTTTTGTATATCTTTGTCATAAACTTGCAAAAATTCACAAAATGAAACTTACGAATCAAGTCGACGAATAGTTTGATGAAAGTAATTCACAGAGCAAGATGAAAATCTCCAGGGGTTAGAATTACCCATACTTGGCATATTTGTGGCAGCCATTATAAAAAAATCATCCTTTTTACAGGAATTCCCCTGTCCGTCATGATTAGCACCAAGGCTACAATTATACAAATACATATCTTTTGAATCATTACTATTGATGCGATAATAGAAATTATATATTAAAAAATATTGCAGTGTTGAATGCTTTGAATCATCTTAAAAATGATTCTTTATTCTATTTAAATATAACATACGCAAAAAGTACAAGACCTCACATAATAGATTAATCTTTACTTGTTCATCATATATATGTTCTCCTCAAACAAGTAGAATCACAATAAAACCAAACTTCGAGAAAACATCAAAACGAATAATCAGTAATCATATGTCAAAATCTAACGCTAAAATACATGAAATCAATGGATAACAACTGTCATGACTTGCTTCAAGCATTTTCTTCAGAAGATAAATAGTATTGTGTTAAACCTGGCTTTAAAACTAGCTAAACCTCTCATTTTGTGTGACAGTCGCATAAAATCCATTATATTGACAACGATGTGTGAACAAACAAAACAGATATGAATGGTAAAAAAAGAAAGCATACGTTCCTGTTTTTACAGATTATACCTGTAACATAAACCTCCCAACATCATGTTTACATGTGTCCAAGTTCATGAGCAGCGACTCTTATACTAAAGATAGCATATATCCTAGATTTACATATCATACCTACATCCAAAACCTCCCTAACATATATTTACCTATGTCCAAGTTCATGAGCCGCCACTGTTATCATACTATAGTCTTCACTCTCCTCCATGATAGACTGACTAGAAGGTGAACATATTGCTCCGACATATGCATAACCTTAAATATGGACCAAAACAAAGATTCATGTATTATCATCATTATAAAAATAGTGTAAATCCTATAACAGTGAAAAGGATCAAGTAAGAAATACCCAAGAATGTCTATAGTACAAGGATGCCTCTTTCTACTATTATTTTCTCTGTTCAGTGGACCGTGATATTGGGGGTCAAAACTCTGATTTGGCACTAAAATTAAAAGATAATATCATAGGGAAAATATGTACTAAGTTTTAAGTTGATTAGACTTTAACTTCGTTAAAAATTAACTTGACCAAAACTTTAACCTGAAGTTGGACACACGGACGAACGGAGGGAAGAACGAACGAACGAACAAGCAGAACGAAAAACTTAATGCTCATAGGCAGGGATGGAGTAATTGAAAATAAAATGGTAATTAAGTGTAATGCATTACAATTTTCCATGTAATTGAATGTAATGTGTAATTGAGCATTTTTTTAATTACATGTAATGGCAATTTAATAAATTACATTTAAAAAGCATGTAATGCTCAATTACTTTTGAATAACATTTCAATTACATGCACTTTTATGGTGTTAAAGATAAGGGTTTGTTTTTAATAATATAATTTGTAAACTTATATTCATTTTTCAAATATTGATATCACATACTGTTTTAATATATGTTCATTTAGAATTTAAAATCACTACACAATCATTTGTCAAATGAGTATACACAAAAGGATAATAGAAATAAAAATTAACAACTGTAAAAACAAACAGCAATTAATCAGATTTAAATGTCCACAGGCAATGCCACTATTATATGTATTTTATCTAATTAGCAAACTATTGATACTATTTAGACATTATATACATTGCTTGTACTAAAAATGTTATCAATATTGTGACAAGCACACTTTTTAATATTTTTAAAGTAAAAACACTTTTTTAAATTTATTTAAAATTTCTTTATTTAATTATGTTTAATTCAAATGACGTCATTTCTGAGATGTCAAAATACCCCTTGATGTATTGACAAGTCAATAGGAACAAATTCCCTCTCCTATCAATATGATGATGTTCTGATCAAGCAATATCATCCACATTTGCTCCTGTCGAAAGAATATTTAGAATTGATGTCAAAGTGTTCAGGCCAGAGAGATGCAGACTAAATGACAAAACATTAAAAAAACTAATGATTATCAAATGCAACGCTTAAACCATGCTTACATGAATATTTTACACATGCATTATATATACATTTATAATACTGTTGAATATGAGGAAATGTAATGTGTAATTTAATTAAGTACTTTAATTACTTTAGTAAAGTAATTGTAATTTAATTAATTACATTTCAAAAACTGTGTAATGTGTAATTAGTGTAATTGATCATTTTTGCAATGTAATGTGTAATTCAATTAATTACATTCCAATGTAATTGACCCCAAGTCTGCTCCTAGGTGGGTCATAATACAACAAATAACATTGATAATGATATATATTGTAGACATGGCAAACAAAATCTTAAGTATTAAACACACAATGCAGCAGCACAACCGATATTGAATAAATCTAGAGAAAAGGGCATTTTCTTATTTAAAAAAAGGTTGTTATTTGATCATGATAATAACGTGCAAATATTATATAATACAGAAGATGTGGTATGATTGCCAATGAGACAACTATCCACAAAAGACCAAAATGACACAGACATTAACAACTATAGGTCACCGATAAGCAAAGCCCATACCGCATGGCCAGCTATTAAAGACCCCGATAAGACAATGTCAAACAATTCAAACGAGAAAACTGACGGCCTCATTTAAGTAAAAAAATCAACGAAAAATATAAATATGTAACACATAAACAAACGACAACCACTGAATTACAGCTGAAAAATATGTCTATCAATGCGTAAATTTGAACTTTAAGAATTATCTGTTTCATTGAAAATAAAAGCATGAATATTGAACCTCACGTACATGTATATGTAAAGCACTAAAAAGTATAAAAGAAATAAAAAATAATTCACGATTTATGCCCCCATTTATGGGCATTATGTTTTTGTTCTGTGCGTCTGTTCCTTCGTTCGTCAATCCGCTCGTTTTCCGTCAGTCCCGCTTCAGGTTAAAGTTTTTGGTAAAGATAGTTTTTGATGAAGTTGAAGTCCAATCAAATTGAAACTTAGAACACATGTTCTCAGGGATATGCTTTTTTTTTTTAAATTTTAATGCCAAATTAGAGTTTGTACCCCATTTACACGGTTCACTGAACATAGAAAATGATAGCGCAGATTTTGCGTCCGTGTACTATGGACACATTCTTGTTAATAACATGAATTTTAACTCATATTGGTCATCAAATATATAGTCAGACATTATATGAATGTGTATTTGAGAAAGGAAATGGTGAATATGTCAAAGCGACAACCACCCGACCATAGAGCAAACAACAGCCGAAGGCAACCAATGGGTCTTCAATGTAGCGAGAATTCCCGTAGGTGTCCTTCAGCTGGCCCCTAAAATATGCATAATAGTACAGTGATAATGGACGTCATACTAAACTCCGAATTATACACAAGAAACTAAAATTTAAAATCATACAAGACTAACAAAGGCCAACTAACGTATGTGTATTTTTCTTAAACTTACATTACTAATTAAAATATTAAAACATGTCTTACCTTCCAGAGATGAAGACTGACCACTAGACAGGCTATATCTGTTAAAAAAAAAAGAGAAAAAAAGTTGTCATTTACATGTCATACTCAAAAGAACTTGTCCATCATTACGACATGTACATTGTACATGATAGTGATGCCTATATCAAGCAAACCATTTGTTAAGATAGTTCAAACGCATAAGAACTTCAATATGTGTTACATAAAGCAATCCAAACCAATACAAGATTGAACACATATTTTCCAGAGATGAGTGATTTGCAAATTTGAATTCGAATTGTACGTACAAATTGTGAGTAAGCAACACAGTTAATACCCCAATATCCTCTAAAAATGTGTTCCATCATAATAAGTCCTGACCCAAACATTTACAATTTTTAGTTTGTATTTTTTCATTTACTATTCACCGACAAATCAATACTCAAGTTTGATCCAGTTGACTATTTGATGAGTTGCATTACTCGATTTATATTACTTGACTGGGCGGAGTTTAACCGGTTCGCTCATACTAAACCAGTCCATCTATAGATAGCTAAGTGTTTTATATGATAAACTCATGAATGAAGTGTCCAATCATTGTTTTGTAAATTCCTTTGATGACATTGATAGTTGATTAGAAATCAGTAAAAATTATAACGGCAATCATGCTTATCACACACATCTTCAAATAGACTGGCCTTATGCAAATTAAAACGTAAGCTCCGCCCGATCAGTTGAAATAACATTGGTAATATATACCTGGTTAATAACATGGCATGATCATTTGATGGTAGATCAGTTTGTTTCTGTACCCAATCTTTGAATTTTTCTAATGCCTGGTGTGCATCCACTAGATTAGGGGTCTCGTGTGTCTGTCTTAATGATTCGGTCCATTCTGATTCTGATGGCGTCTGGAATGTAAATAAAACAATATAATAATTTTATCTTTAGTTACCTCCTATAAATTTCGAGGAATATGATTGGTCAAAAACGTCCATGTGGAGACCGTGTATATTCAATATTAGGTTAGTAGGGAGGCGGGGCTTAATTCAATACACGGTTAGTAGTGGATTTACGCCTTTGCCAATGTTTGATTTTCTAAAAGTATTGAAAGTTCTGTTCAATATTGTTAAATCAAGGTTGTTGATAATGAATAGTTATTGTTTGCATTCATTTTTTGGTGAAGACCAATCGATGAAGGTTTAAATTGAACACTTGAACACTTTAATATAGAAATAAGAAGATCTGTTATGATAGCAAATGAGACAACTCTGGTATAAATTCAACATATAAAGATAGTCGGTAAGATAAATTCGATACATAGTGTGCTAGTGACCTAACATGATATATACGGGGTCAGTAAATTGACCCCGTATATATCATATTAGGTCACTAACACACTATGTAACTAATAGTATTTGTTGATGTGGTTGAGTAAATCAATAAAGACAAAGGTTTCATTGGAAAATGTTGTCTTCAAAAGACATAATTTACACAAAAAGGTGCACATGTATAACTACAGTGTTATACGTCTCTCATAGTTATATCTCTACACCTCACGTTTATTGTATTTTTTGTTTTTCATTTACGGAATTGAGACACACATTTTAATGTTAGTTTAGATCAGATGTTTTGATAAATCAAATGAATGAATACTCTTTTCAGAGGATAATAAAACAAGTGAAACTGCGAGCTACTGCTCACTGATGATACCCCCGACGCAAGTGGATAATATTAATAGTGTAAAAATATGCAAGTGTTCGGTAAACAGGAAGTTGTCTAGTGATGAATCTGAAAACGCATCACACGGTATAGCTGATTTATATAAATCCTGAAACCAAATTTCAGAAATCCTTGTATTGTAGTTCCTGAGAAAAATGTGACGAAAATTTCAACTTGGCTTTCATGTGTAAAATCATACAAGTGTTCGGTAAACAGGAAGTTGTAAAGTGATCAATCTGAAAACGCATCACATGGTATAGCTGACTTAGATAAACCCTGAAACCAAATTTCAGAAATCCTTGTATTGTAGTCCTGAGAAAAATGCGACGAAAAATATTCATGGGACGGACGAACTGACGGACTGACGGACTGACGGAAGGACAGACAGAGGTAAAACAGTATACCCCCCTTTTTTTAAAGCGGGGGTATAATAACTTTAAGGAATGACTTGTACCACTTTGTCAGGTTAAACGATGGTATGTTGTAAGTTATGTTTTTTCGAAAGCTGTCGTTTCCAATTCGATTCCACAAATAATGTCGGACAGTTCAAATATGTATAATATAATATAAAGATAGGTTCGACTGGAGGCAAAATGACCAAACATGAAAGCAACGAAAGGCAAATAGTAATTCTAAAGATAACATGCAGGGGGAGGGGCGGGGAATTGAAACCTTGGTGACTTCATATTTGTTTTTTTAATTTATCAATGGAGAATTTAAAAGCATCTCAATTATCAATCATGTAATTACCGAAGCGCTGACTTAGTTGACTGCAGTACCCCTATTTTTGATATTTTAAGCCATTATGTCTGTTTGTTTAATCCACCATTTTCTACATAAGAAAATGTCTGTACCAAGTCAGGAATATAACAGTTGTTATCCACTCGTTTGATGTGTTTGGGCTTTTGAGTCTGCCATTTGATTAAGTACTTTCCGTTTTGAATTTCCTCGGATTACAGAATTTTGTAATTTTACTTTTTAGTACTGTGCTTCACAAATGATGTGTTTTGTCATTTGATTTTGCCATTTGATTAGGAACTTTACGATTGAATTTTCCTCGGAGTTCAGTATTTTTGTGATTTCACTTTTCACACCAACAATACCAATGATAGTCGTTCACTACAACATTACGTAAACAGCACCATGATCTTTACTCGAAAAATGAACATTCAATTATATTTTTAAACGTAATAAAGATATATAGTTCATGCCGTCAACATTAATTTTTAAAGCAAAATTTGACAAAATTGTCCCTGTTAAATTTGTTATCCACTGTGACGGGTTAACAAGTGTAACACAAGTGAGTGTATAGATATGAAACATACTGTACCTTACAAATGATGATTCCAGCGAAAGCAATGCCAATAAAATTGGGTGACATAGATTTGTATCTTCCATCCATCTGCAAATCAATGAAAAACGGATAAAGATAAAGTAAATGAATCAAATAGGTATTAGAGGATGTGGTATGAGTGCCAATGCGACAACACGCAATCCAAGTCACACTTAATAAAAAATAAAGCATATAAAAGTGTCTTAATGGGGCGTATTTAAACAGTCATGTACTCTTTTGATTTTAATTTTCTATATTCTTTATTTTGTTATGAACATTTATTGTTTTAGTATCTTGCAAACTCGAACCAAATCCTATAATATAAGCCACTACAAACTATGATAAAAAGTGTTTGCATTCTTTGTTCGGGCTCCAGCAATTTAAAATTCCTTCCATACATGTATATCTAAGATTATAAACTATAATTGTATTTCATTATTTAGATGTGTACCAGTCCATAAACATATTCTGACTTCTCTTGAACTGCATTTTAATGTCGTTTACTTTTCTTCATTAGCTAGATGTATAGGGGGAGGGTTGAGATCTCATAAACATGTTTAACACAGCCTGTCCCAAGTCAGGAGCCTCTGGCCTTTGTTAGACTTGCATTCTTTTTAATTTTATAGTTACTAATGTATAATTTGGAGTTTAGTATGGCGTTCATTATCACTGAACTAGTGTATATATTTATACAGGTGCCAGCTGAAGGACGCCTCCGGGTGCGGAAATTTCTCGCTGTATTGAAGACCATTAGGTGACCTTCTGCTGTTGTCTGTTCTATGGTCGGATTTTTGTCTCCTTGACACATTTCCCATTTCCATTCTCAATTTCAATTCATTTAACGAACCTTTTACATGTAGAAAGTGATAACAATGTGCATCCCAATAGCAAAATCTTTACAAAGGGTTTATGAATAATGTTTTGTCCATAGGTGTAAATGCTTGACACTAGATACATGTAACTAGATACCCCAATGATAATTGTGGCCAAGTTCGGTTAAATTTGGTCCAGTAGAGAAGAAGTGTTTGCAAAATTTAACAGACGACGACAGACAACGGACGCTAAGTGATGCAAACGGCTCAGTTTGCCCTTTAAACCATATGAGTTATACAAAAAAAAACCAGATAAAGAGGTTCAAACTATCCTTATTAAATTAATTTTGAAGTAAAAGTAGTAAACGCACTATAGATTTATATAATTATCTACAGGAAAACACTCCCGTCACACTTATACATCAATCGACGTGATGATTGGGTCTCAATAGAGAGTAAAGCAGGGTTTGTAAGGAAGGAAGGACATAAAAAAATTGTATTATATATATAAGTGTGTATACATGCAGTCTATCGAGAGTTTTTAAAAACATATATTATAATATATACATCTTCTTTGAAAGCTGAGTTTAAAGTTTACGTTATATAGACAATAACTGTTTAGTGTCTTTAAATATCAGCTGTATTTGTACGAGGCTAGGAAACAAGGTGTATGCGAGCTTTTAGCGAGCTACTACACCTGTTTCGAGCCGAGTACAAATACAGCTGATATTTAAAGACACTAAACAGTTATTGTCTTTATCCTGCAATTGATTCTGTAAATTGTTTGTGTTTTGAAAAACACAAATTAAAACTTACATAATTATTTAGCATTTATTTTCGATTTGTAATCCCTTGAGGCCCGCGTAGTTATATCAAAATCACACATTACGCTGAAGATGGATTCGCAAAAAAAGAATCTCGAATGGTCAATAATAATACCTCGCTCAAGGTGAATAAATGTCTATTTTAACATAACAACTAATTTCAACAGTAAGAATTAAAAACAAAACATTGTCCAATTTGAAACAGAAATGTACGAGTTGTCCTACTACGCTTCAGACTTGACTTTCACTAAACATGCATGCTGAAATTGACATGGCTGATTTTGTAACACAATCATACACATTCAAGTTTTGAAATCGACAATTGTCATTGTCATTGGAATGCAAGTGGAATACACATTCTGAGGTCACACAGGTTCAAACAAAACTCAGTCCGGCAGTGGGCGGAGCTTAGAAGCGATATCTGTATAGTATACAGATACATCATAGCGATATCTGTAGGGCTGTATCTGTATAGTAGGACACCCAATTGCAGGATAAATAGTAATATGGCGAAGTGTTTTCTTTTATATTTTCTTTTATCATATATTTATTACAAAATACAGCTTTTTTGTATATCTAATAAAGGTTCTTTTTTCCAGTCTGTATCACCTACCCTGTATCGCATACCCCGTATCGCATGGCTAAACCCGTATCGCATACCCCGTATCGCATGGTAAAACCCGTATCGCATACCTTTTTTTTTTTTTTTTTTTTTTTTTTTTAAACTAAAGTCAGTTCTTTTGGGTTTTTTTTTTGCTTTTAAAAGAATTTTTTTTCTATTAAAAAAAAAAAATTTAAAAAAAATTAAAAATATTAAAAAAAAAAAAAAGACTTTTTTTTTTTTTTCTAAAAATAGGTCAATTTTTTGAATGACATCATTGTTTGGTATGTAACGTCACGAACATTAAGTTTTCATATTGTATGTGACGTCACGAACATCAAGTTTTACAACAATTTTTTTGGCACACTAAATGCAACTATAAAAAATACAAAACACTCAATAATACAATATTAAACAAAGTATTTTCAAAACAACAGATTGTAAGGTAACCTAGGTGCTTCGTATAAATAATTGAGCAGTTATTTTAAAGCTTTGAAACAAGACAAAAGCAGAACTGAAGGTAACCCAGTGCTATGGATCAGAAAACAGTTCATATAATATAAAACTCTTCTGTTGAAATATATGATAAAGCGTATAATACATGGCAAAATCCGTATCACATGCCGTATCACCCTCGACCAATATCATCCCTCGGGCCTTAAGGCCCTCGGGCTGATATTGATGTCTCGGGATGATACGACATATGATACGGATTTTGCCATATATTATTCTCTATGTATTTTACTACGAGATCTTATGATACAGTAGTAGTATTTCTATTTCTAATTGTCAGATATTGCCTTCTGTCGTAGGTAGTTTATAGATATTTTAAGTTAACCCGCACTCGTGTAATTTGTTTGCTTAGATCAAGCGCGGTTGACATGATCATCTAGCCGCAAAATGCACTCGAAACAATCCTCTAGTCTGCCGTAAACATGCAATGAGTTATGAGCTTTTCTGTGCGTTGAAGATCTCATTACAAAATGCGACGAATAACGGCAATGCAAGTGACGTTGCTTGCTCTTTTAGTTTTTACAAGAATATCTAAGAATTGTTTAGTCTTGAACTAATACAATTGTACATGTTTTTTCCCCCATTTAACTCTTTTTTAATGGGATCATATTAATATTAACACTTGCTGCTTGTTTTTTAATTCTATTTGTAAATGTGAATTTATTTTGTAATTTGTATAATTCATAATAAAACATAGCACACACATATTTTTTTAAATTCTGTCGCATCTTTCAATTTTTCCATTCAATTTTTTTCAGAGACTTACGCATGTTTCAAACAATTCTATCCATTGTTTAATTAGTTTAACCTTTTGAATAAGCAACTAATTTAACAGCATATACTTACGCCATTGGCAACAAAGGCATATATCTGTCGTATTGATTGGATAGCCTGAGCACTGGATCTCTTATTGTGGTCATACCAACTGAAACAGAATATGTAGATAAACTTATCATAGATACCAGGACTAAATTTAGTATATAAGCCAGACGCGCGTTTCGTCTACAAAAGACTCATCAGTGACGCTCGAATCCAAAAAAGTTAAAAAGGCCAAAAAAGTACAAAGTTGAAGAGCAATGAGGACTAAAATTCCTTAATGTTTTGCCAAATACAGCTAAGGTAATCTATGCCTGAGGTAGAAAAGCCTTAGTTTTTCAAAAAATTTTAAACAGTAAATTAGACGTCAGTAAAAAATGAGACAAGTCATACACCTTGTCAGAATATTACTGCATCACTTATATTTTCAAATAAATGTCTTAATTTTGCCGTGGTAAAAAAAAACAACAACAGAAGTCCAGCTGGGAATTTACAGAATTTTTTATGAACACTTCACAAATTATAAAATAAGCGCCAAAAAATATTTAAAACTAATGGGGGACTAACATATCATGAATAGAGTAAAATGATTTTTTTAAATAATGAAAAGAGGAAAACGGCCTATAAAAATAAATAATATAGAAATGAAGCACCCCGTCCACATATTGAAGAAATCTCATCTGAATATCCATCAAATATCTGCCACTGGACGTTAAACAATACACTAATCAATCAATCACACTACACTCCTTCCGTTAAAGTAAACTGTCCGGTACTTTAAAGGGCATATCTAGTTATATGTTTGACAGACTGATCAACAATGATGACAATGAACATAGAGCGTCTTAAACGTTTTAAACAATATTTTAATTTATAAAAGCATAAATAGATTGAAGATAGTTGACATCCATGATTTCTCAACAAACGAGACTTTATGAATGTGCAAATAAAATTCACATGGAAATAATTTTTCCAACAGTTCTCGCAACCTTTTTAATTTTAAAATTTTAGTACTGAATATCATTCTTGTTATGATTTGTTCAAGATATTTTCAAAAGAGTAAACATGTGCCATTAAATAAAACGATTGAACATTAGTGATAAGTGCACAGTGTTTATTTTGCTGTAAAATATGATAAATATGCAAGACGTGAATGCGATTGTAATCTAGATTTTGTCATCACAGTCAAAGAAGATAAAGAGAATCTGTTGAAATATACTAAGCAAGCTTTCAACATTCTGCCTATTAAACAAATACACAGAACACTGCAACACTATAGTCCAATATTATATAAGTAAGACATAGGTTCAGTATCTTTTGCGTTCGATGTTTGGTTAATGAAATTCGACGAACAAACAAAAAACCGAGTAATGCAAACGACTGGAACCCACGAAGTCTTATCTTGTAGGTCTACATGTAGAAACACAGAAGTAAATCTCTATCGATTCAAGTATTACGGACACTCGAAATGATCATACAAAGAAAATAAAAATACCATTGAAAATTCATCTTGCCAAAAATCTAAATTTTAACTGAAGAATATACTTAGAGAAATTTATAGGTATACAAAAAACACCATTGGAAATTCATCATTCCATATCGGTCATTCCAAGAGATCGGTATATTTTTTTATTTTTTTTGTACTTTAACCGTTTGTTCAAATGAGAAAGGATTGTCGAGATTATATTGTCTTAATTTGACATGCATTGGACGTTATTGCATTTTCACCAATCGCCAACGATGGTCAAAACATAACGTTGGACGACGACTTACTCAGTCAAAACGATTAACACTTATATGTACACAGGAGTTAGACAGAACAACATACACTGATTGAGTACTTGGGGCAAATAACTAATTGTGTTGTTTTGGGGGAGAGGGATTTATTCGTTAAGATTTTACAGCAAAAACTGACACCGGGTGGTCTGCGCATGCGTCCTTTATTTGATTGTTATGTATCGGAAGACGCAAGTAATCCCATAAATTTCATAGCCCTTAATTATTGTAGTAACATTGAGTTTATCAGTATATGTTTACATGCACGATTCAAATTATCTCCTCTCAGGGAAATATTTCAGTTTTCTTCCAAGAAAAGTAACTTGGCTTGTGCCTTTACAATTTAATTGTAGACAGTTCAAGTGTGTTTCATTCATCAAGGAAAAAGCATCTATTGTATACTACAAAATTAAAGGAAATAATCCATGAACCAGATCAGATTTTAAACGATTGAAGTTTTCTTTCAGAAAGGAAATAATTTCTGTTTTCTCCAAGGACAAGGAAATACATCCTTTTCATTTTTATATATACATGACTCAAGTTTTCGTTTAGCAATGAAAGTTCTTCTAGGAAAAGAAAATAATCTCTTAACATGTCTCTTCTGTGATGCTGGTGGCCAAAACATTTTAAAATAAAAGCCAATTGAAATGTTGAACAACTGATATTAACCGAAACGGTCAAGAGTACATGTATATCAAAACATTGAAAAGGGACGAAAGCTACTTACTATTACAAATGGCTTAATGTTTAGTCTTTCAGTAAAGATGGTGAAAATTCTTTCTTTTAAAATATAGGTATCAGAAGGATATTTTGTTTTTATTATTGTTTTTCTATAATAAATATCACTCATTAAAAGGATCCTCGTTTTACCGTGATTAAAGTGAACATTCTTTCTTTAAAAAAAATAGGTATCAGAAGGATATTTTGTTTTTATTATTGTTTTTCTATAACAAATATCACTCATTAAAAGGATCCTCGTTTTACCGCGATTAAATTGAACATTCTTTCTTTAAAAAATATAGGTATCAGAAGGATATTTTGTTTTTATTATTGTTTTTCTATAATAAATATCGCTCATTAAAAGGATCCTCGTTTTACCGCGATTAAATTGAACATTCTTTCTTTAAAAAATATAGGTATCAGAAGGATATTTTATTTTTATTATTGTTTTTCTATAATAAATATCGCTCATTAAAAGTATCCTCGTTTTACCGTGATCAAAGTCATTAAAATAATAAGGTTTACACACATTCTATAGATTCCACAAGCTTTTATAAATCTACATTCTCTACAACATATCTTTATGACGTCAGCTAAAACTTGTTAACCTGATAAAAACTGTTGAGTTGTAAATTAGAAGAGCGATAAAAATCTTTTTCAATCAAAAACTAGTATCAGAAGTGTTGTCTTTATGATTTGCCTTTCATATTGGTGTTAGCAGTACTTCTAGTATCTTTCAACTATTGGTCTTTACTGTAATAGCCATGGCGTCGAGTTTAAATGTCTTTAGGTTCGTATTCAGGGGCCTCGATGGCCGAGTGGTCTAAGTAGTTACTACTGGCCGAGTTCACTTGAAACTCTTGAGTTAACTTTACTCGGGTTTCAACAATACGATTTTACTTGAACCACTCGAGTTAACCCCGCGTACCATGGTTCCAACCCTCATCGAGCCAGGGTTAAACTCGAGAAACTCTTGAATGACGTCAAACCAATGCTTTGGTCAGGGCCTTACCATAGAGTTACTTCGAGTTGTTCCAAATATCAACTCTGGTGCGTTCACGAGATAATCTATCAAATATGAAGTCCATTGTAGAGTTACAAGTGAACTCGGCCAGTAATCACTAGGGTTGTAAGTTCGAACCCCGCTCATGCTGGTGCACTCGACTCCAATCTTAATTGAATAGGATAGTCAATTTTCCTATCGAAGGTCGGTGGTTTTCTCCGGGCACTCCGGCTTCCTCCACCACAAAAACTGGCAGCCACGAAATAGCCTAAATGGGGTGCTTAAAAGTGGCGTTAAAACACCAAAAATAAATAAAAAATCAACCATAAGGTCTTGTTTTCCACTTTTTCTGATTATCTTGATTTACATTGTATGGAGGGGGAAACGGAAATTTAAAAACTTGTTTTACCTAATAACAAATTAACAGAATCCAAAGCTAGGAAATTCGACAGTAGTTGCATTTTGTTACATGTTTGGCAATTAAAGTAGTCTGTGTTAATGGCGGATCATTGGTAGTCCCTTCACTGGTGAATTTCTGCTTTATAATTGTTTGTTTCATCTTTATTTATTTCCTTAGATTCAGATGCGTATAAAAGATTTTTTTCACGCTTATCAGGGGAAACGAGTGTTTTCACATTTTAAAGCAAATGGTGTTCTAAATCTTTTATATCTATCAAGAAGACATAATTGGTTTGCTGTCTGGATGCCGTATGACAACAGTTAGTTGGGAAAATAATTTTCTTTGTTATCCCACAAGATATACATTAGAAATTGGAATATTTGAATTAATACCCAGAGTGCATCGACTCTTTCTACAGCACGTGTAAATATGTAAAAACGTATCAGATACCAAATCTTTGAAACCGATCTTTGCACTATTTCTTGCGTAATATATTGACTGATGTTCAGGGTGATATAAGTAAATATTATCCATCTCTAGAGAGCATCTGCCAATCAGGATCTTCAATCTTAAAATGTTAAACAAAATTTGAAAAGTGTGAACATACGTGTTGATCCTGATATCAGATAATAGACTTCCAATGGGGTTTAGGTATATCATGTATTATATTTATACTGACCAAACGCCGTTTTCATCTTTTTCATATAATAACCTAAGGAGATTTCGGTTTGTTATTTCTAAGAATCTATAAAATGACAATGATTTGGGCCATACAAAAGAATAGGTTGGTTCGACAAAACGCTTTACCTGCCCAGAAAAAAGCTGCCTACTCAAATTCGTTTATTGTCCTGATTTGAAGAAGTGTTTTTTTTTAATCAGATAGGCATGAAGACTAATAAACACCCGATACTTCAATTTCTCTTTTTGAAAAAAACAAAAAAGAAAATGCCTTCCTATCTACCCAATGGGTCAACCTTTGGGTAGGGTTTGGGCAAACCAAACTATTTGTTATTGTGGCTTTAAATAGAAACAACCCATCATGGCATCAGCAGTAACATGATCAAACTCTTCAAATAACAAAGCTATGCAGATACTACTACTGGCTTAAAGGAGTGGTCATGAATATGCTACGGAGACAGGGGCGGATCCAGCCATTTTAAAAAGGGGGTTCCAACCCAGAGTAAAAAGGGGGGAGGTTCCAACTATATGCTCCCATTCAAATGCATTGATCGGCCCAAAAAAGGGGGGGGGGGTTTCAACCCCGGAATCCCCCCCTCTGGATCCACCAATGAGAGATAACATAAGTATTTTTGAAATCTCAAGCATAGTTCACTGCATTGCATATTAACTTTGTCATGTTCGTGGGTTGTATAACCTCAGTGAACATCTTTGGCACACTATTGCACCCCTGTTATTCCTATATCCTTCAACCCGTGCGTACATCAGATGCCCTTATCAAATATCGTTACATTATCAACTATCAATCTAACTGGCTGATAATTTAGTTTGATCGTTAACATAAACAAATAGAAGATAATCAGAAAAAGTTTTATCGCCATTAAACAGCATGTTACAGAGAATTTTATCAAGATTAGATAGCATGTCGGAGGGTCTGGATCGGGCGGGAGGGGAGCATTAATTTCGGTATTATTTTGGTCCACGGTCTCTATTATCAGAAGTCCGTTACTAGTTTAGTATTGTATTTCTGCTATTATTTATATTGTTTGTCGCTTAATTGTCTATTCTTTATATTTCAACACACCATTATGATCTGTTCTTGATTTTTATATAATGCCCCATTTGTCTTTTATTTTGCCAAATTATTCTCGACTTGTAAACTCCACCACACCCTAAAGTCGATAGCTCAATCATAAAAATAAACAAGTTAATCCACAATAATAACCATGATAACATGCATCGAAAAATAAAATTTATTTGCACGATCATAAGAAACTGTCAAGGAGTACAAAAACGGTCATGTACTAAATCTTACAAATTATTCAAAATATTATTATCTATAATAACTTACGTGGAAGAATGCATTTGACATTTTTATTTCTATTATTATTGATTATTATTAACCCGGATGACATAAATGATAAATTTAATTGAAAATGTTATGTTTGGTATTGTGAATGTAATGAAAGGCTGAATTTAATTTTCATCCTAGAAATCATAATTATTCTTCATCGCATCAGAAATAGAATAATAACATTGCATAGCTCGGTATATAATAGTTCCCACAGAACATAATCTAAAGATAGCCTGCAATATTCTATGATTTTACTGACAATTGACAATTATACATATATACCGTCAAAACGTTTTAACACAGTATTCCTACTTTTAATAGGGCTCTTCACGGTTAGTTCGGCCATATTGGATAGGGGGCAAAAATACGGGAAAACATCATAGAAACAGAGCAGTTGCTTGGAAACACACATAGGATTTCCCATACTTTCATACTATTTCCACCTCTTTCTAAAAAATCTGCCTCCTATCCAACATGGCCGAACTAACCGTGAAGAGCTCTATTACTGTCAACTCTAAATACTTTGAAATAGCTCAAGAACTAAATAAATGGGGAATATAAGTTTCATAACATTTGTTAGAGGATAACTGAAGTAAGAGAAAGAAAAACCAATTTTTTGACATACGTTCTGATGGCCAAGGGTAAAACTTCTATTTACGCATGACGTGCACGTATATGTAGCATTGATGTTCTTTTCAAATGGTGTTCATGCATTTGGATTTCTTTAAAATATGTGTTTTCCGGTATAATAAAACACTTAGTGACTAGTTATGAGTATAACAGAAAGTAACTTAGTTGTCATTTCGATATCAACTATTGCCCTCGGCATCGCCTCGAGAAGTAATCATGGTAATTGTTGTATAAGGTACAACACTTATAAAAACCTTCAAAACCATTCATAAGGTGTATAAAAGTCATGCAATTATATAGCCCTATAATATCAAATCTAAGATTTCGTTCGACATTCATTTTCTTTCAAAAGTGGGGTAATCTGGAATTGGAATTTTTTGAAATATGTGTTTTCCGGTAAACACAAATTAGTGACTAGTTATGAGTTTAACAGAAAGTAACTTAGTTGTCATTTCGATATTAACTGTTGCCCTCGGCATCGCCTCGAGAAGTAATTGTTGTATAAGGTACAACACTTATTAAAACCTTCAAAACCATTCATTATGTGTATAAAAGTCATGCAATAGCCCTATATTATTAAATCTAACATCTCTCTCGACCAGACAAAACAAGTCCGTGCTAACTTACTGTTTATATATAGAATAATCCACGACAAATAAAACTTCTACGTGGTAAGATGGTGCTCTTTTCTTTCTGTGATGCTCTGTAAAGGTTTTGTTAATATCTAAAAGAAAAAAAATCGTCGTTAATTATTTGATTGATAAGCTTTCAATCCAACTTTCAGTGGCGGGTCCAGGAGGTTGAGGGTTGGGGATCTGGTGGTTGTAACCCCTCTTTTTTGACGACCAATGCTTTTGAAAAGAGACATATGGTTGATACCACCCCTTTTTAAAATTGGCTGTATCCGCCTTTGACTATTAGAAATTGCTGCTGCGAATAGTTAGTAAACATATTAACTATAATTGATTGATTTTTGGTGTTTTACCAGGGGCGGAGTCAGAACTTTAGTCTAGGTGGCACCAACTTTTGACGAGCGGAGCAAAGCTAAAATCTTTTTTAGGAGGTATTAAAATTATCGAAATATTCTTCATTAATGTCAGAACAACCTATGTTTTTTTCAAATTCATTTTGTTTCTTTTGTATGTATAATTAGTTCCGTTTTTTTGCACGTGCCATTCAATTTGAAAACTCGTTTGTCAAAAAAATATAAACAAAGTCACGAAAACAACTATATAGCTTCAAACTATATCCAAATAACAAATTTCAAATTGTATTTTTAAACGCGGTGCACGGTCGTATTTCTATATTGGTTATTATATTCTACAGTAAAGCACTTACTTGTGTATATTGGGTCGTTCAGATTTGTATATGTCTGTGACGACGTTTTCCGTATCTTAAAATGGTAGATACTCTTTGGCTGTTGGGACTCCTTGTGCGTCACAACAGAGTTGTTGTTCTTAAACTCTAAGATGTATTCCTCATTTTCAAAATGGAATGTACCATACTGAAAGCAGAACAAGGTCATTACAGATACCAGACTTTTATTTAAGGGTACCAGTCGCGCATTTCGTCAATTAATTTAATCATATTTATTTATTTATAGTGGATTGGGAAACAAGTTTTGCAACTTATATTAATCCCTTTCCACTTTGCGGGTGCGAGTGCTGCCTTGTAGCGGCATTAGCCTACTCTTTTTCGTCAATTATACACAAGACTCATCAGTGGAGCTCGATAAATTTAACTTGAAATTGGAAATGCAAAGTTAAACAGCATTATAAACAGTAAATAGAGAATATGTCCACGGGACATAGAAGATGCCCCCCGCACTGAGATTTGTGGTACATTTGTGTTATAAGCATTGTGTATACTAAATTGGTTGAAGCAAACTTAGGTTTGAGAATAGAAACGAAAAATTCAGCAATGTTTCGATTTGTTAAGGGGCATAACAACAGAACGGTAAAAATAACGTCACCTTGATCTGAGTTGTGTGATACACATAATAAGCAATGTGTGTAAGTTTAATAACTTGTGGTTGAGGCAAGCTAAGTTTAGAGATTAAAAGGTAATTTTGGGACGTTCATGTACGTACGTAACCTCCAAAACGTTCTTACAAATCTGCAGGCTACGGTCATCGTTATGTTTAGGGGTAGAAAATCGTAGATAAACATGTTTAACCCCGCCGCATTTTTGCGCCTGTCCCAAGTCAGGAGCCTCTGGCCTTTGTTATAGTCTTGTATTATTTTAATTTAAGTTTTTTGTGTACAATTTGGAAATTAGTATGGCGTTGATTATCACTGAACTAGTATATATTTGTCTAGGGTCCAGCCGAAGGACACCTCCGGGTGGGGAAATTTCTCGCTACATTTTAGACCTGTTTGTGACTTTCTGCTGTTGTTTTTTTTCTATGGTCGGGGTGTTGTCTCTTTGACACATTCCCCATTTCCATTTTCCATTTTATATTCGTTTTATAAACAGAGACCAGTTAGTCAGATATATCTACCATCTTATTGCTGGGTAATCACTTTATGTCTCTATACTTTACATTTGTATTCAAAATTTATACTATGTTAAGGGAGCTACCATTTGATTTTTAGGGGGGAGGAGGGGGCTAGGATGAAATTTGAAAAAAAATAGGCAGGACAGGAGTTTTGAGTAAAAAAAAAACAGGATGAGACACTTGCAAAAAAAGTCAGGACGACAATTTAGGTAAAAAAAAGTCAGGATAAACTAAAAAAAAAAAGAGGCAGGACCGAACAGAGTGAAAAATAAAACGGCAGGACAGTGATTACAGCTAAAAAAAATGCAGGACAAAATTTTTCATCCTATCCACCCCATAAAAATCAAATGGTAGCCCCCTAATTCATTTTTATATGTGTCTGTACCATTGTACTTTGGTTTATGAGAATAAAGATATATATTATCGTACAATTTAACTATACAAAAGGTTCCATCTGCATTTTTACAAGTTGAAAAATAAATGCTATACATGTATATACATGTACATTTAGCTGCATGCATGATTATTTTTTTGTATAATTATCGAATTGAGACATGTTATTATTAAATGGAGAAATTTTATCATAAGCTTGATAATTTGTACAGAAAAAAACTCTTTAGAATTTTTTTAAATAGAAGCTAAAGTATTTGATACACAACACCGAGCCCCGGTCGAAATATCACTTTATCCTGCCCGGAGAATGGAGAAATTTGAATTGAAACAATAGTTTGCCTTTTATATATATACTTCACTAACATATTAACATCACATACACACGTTTTCTACTACCCTTCTAGTTTGTGTGACACAATGCATCGTAAACTGCATTCAACCGAAAGATAACATGATACGAGACAGACAGGCGGACGGACGGAAGGGCGGGCACAGTTTATTTGTTGGGAATTTTACTTTAAAATTGATCTCTTTGTTATGCATACAAAATAATAAGGAAACAACGAAATGACTCACATGGTTCATCTTATTTTTCTGAGAAAATCCAATCAATGATATCCTTTCATATACATTTCTATTCTTCTATATAAAATTAGATTTCATTATGTACATATTTGCCCTTCCTCTTCGTCATGCTTTGACCGTCTCAGTATAAAGACATTTTGCAGACAGTATTCCTAGAAAATGAGCTCGCCGATTAAGGGTATAAAAATTGAAGGGAGGTCCTTAATACTTTAATTCTCTTTCTTTTGTATTTCTAAATCTTTTCCACTTTTTTCCTTTATTCTAATCGATAAGACCAGCATTCCCTATTCTGTATATTTTAGCAACCCATTATTCTCCTGTTTTATCGGTTTTTAATTAGATTGGTTTGCTCTATAAAAAAATAATTTATACTTGATTCTGCTATTTTGTCCCCAGTTATTCTCTTTTCTGTAAAACCCACCCAGATCCTCTTGAATCTTACTTTTGATTACCATATTAAAATGATAATACGTTAAAACAGGAAGGTGAAAACTGCGATTTGGACCCAATAAATCTATCATTTCACAAAATCTTTTTGCTACCTTAAGTAGCTGAAAGTATGCCAACATAAAATACGTTCACAGAATGATTCAGCACTGAGCAGATCATATGATTTTAGGTGGACTATAGTCATTCATGTATGTATTCCTTATGGCAGTACTGTTATATGTTAACTGTTATAAAACGCCATATTTAGTAATACACTAGAAACGTAGGTCAATATTACACCTTGAAAGCAAAGGTCAAGATATTAGAATGACCATATTTATATAAGTGCAATTTGTCCGGAAGGAGTTACCACAATCTATTTAATATTACTTATCTCAGTAACCACATATGATAATTTGTCATATAAATTAAATTTTCATTTCTTTTATTTTTTTGTAGGAATGTTGGTATTGGGCCTAAACAAAAATGTGAACTGTTCTTTAAAAATTTACGTCACACTAATCTCCAAAACATTCAAATAAGTTTATAATCAGCAGTGCCAGAATTATTTATCAGATATATTTCAAGATCGTCAACCTTTTACGTATGAAAATGTGTTGTCGAATCATATATATAGGAGAGACGCTAGATGGGTTTACAGAAGGGTGAACATTTGGTATATATCCTACTGAAAAACGGACCAAAAAGATAGAGAAAGGATAAAATGATACATGGCTGTCTACATCGTAATTCACAGTCAAACTCATCATTTGTCTGCAAATAAAACAAAATATGAAAAATTCACCTCACCGCAGAGATTTTAAGGAGACAATTTCCCTATGCCCTGTAAACCTTCGTTGTGAATTTGTCATCCCCCTTTTTTAAATGACCACAGTGCTTCAATCTAAATGTGTATATACGTACCATATGACTCCGTAAGCCATCGATAGATTCAATGTAGAATGAGGCACCATTTGATGTGTCGTAATAATAATTCACATCCTGCAAATACAATGATAAAACATATGTATCCTTGTAATAAAGAAAAAAACACACAAGAATACATGTAATCATTCGCCAAATTCAAATCATATCAACTACAAAATACATGTAGCTAAATTGTGTAGACATGCATATTTCAAAGAATTTAATTCAAATCAAATCATTGTATTGTTTTTTTCTTTCCAAATATAGCAGTGTTGTCTATATTGACAGAATTCCATACTCCGGAGAAAATAATCTACTAAGAACACACATTTGAGAATCTATAATATCACTTTATGCACAAAAACATGTACAAAAGGATGATGCATAATGTCCTCTGCAATGTGAAATGGATTTGAGGAGGTGTTGATTACATATTAATTGTATGGTTACTGTATGTAAAAAAAATGTTTGTATCTACTATCAAATTAATATTCTTATTCCTTATTCATGTATGCTCTGCATGCCCCTTGTGGGCCCTTAATTGGAAATAAAATATGTTATGTTCTGTTCTGTATTGTTTCGAATTATTTGAAATATTTATCTGAATTCTGCCTACAATGTATATATACAATAGTTTTCATACTTGTTTATCCACTTAAAACGTCAAAATATTTTAAGTAGGTCAATTTCATTCGAATTTATAGCTAGCCAGATAGGATTGTTTTCGAAAATCTCTTCAATGTGTTCTTAGATCTTTTATACCATTGTGCTCAATGAAAATACCTCAAGGTTTCTTAAGTATTGTTGTTCTTCCTTACAAAAGTTCTCACCGGAAACTTTGTTTTAAACAATTCTAAGATAGATATAGGAAGGTGTGGTGTGAGTGCCAATGAGACAACTCTTCATCCAAATAACAATTTAAAAAGTAAACCATTATAGGTTAAAGTATACATGTTTTTGTTCCATTTTGAACAAATATTTTATACCCTTTAATGCGACAGGAACAAATATTTGATACCCTTTAATGCGACAAGAAGAAACATTTTATACTCTTCATTTTATCAGGAATTTTTTTTTCATTCCTGTTATAATTTTCTCCTTTTTAGATAAATCTTATTCATTAAGTATAATTCAAAGAAAAAAATGCAAAAGTTGAATTTAAAATGATTTTGACATATGATATTTAAGAGGGTCTTTTTAACTGAACCAGTATCAATCGGAAATGAAAGCTCTATGTATACAAATTAAACAATTTGGTAAAGAGTTCCATGTTTTGATGTAAAATTGAAAGTACAAAATATACATATAAAAAAGATGTGGTATAAAGGCCAATGAGACAACTATCCACAAAAGACCAAAATGACACAGACATTAACAGCTATAGGTCACCGTACGGTCTTCAACAATGAGCAAAGCCCATACCGCATAGTCAGCTATAAAAGGCCCCGATAAAACAATGTTTTAACAATTCAAACGAGAAAACTAACGGCCTTATTTATGTAAAAAAAATGAACGAAAAACAAATATGCCACACATAAACAAACGACAACCACTGAATTATTGTGATTTTACTTTTTACAGGCTCCTGACTTGGGACAGGCACATACCTACATAAATAATGTGGCGGGGTAAAACATGTAAGCGGGATCTCAACCCTTCCCTAACCTGGGACAGTGGTACATGTATAACAGTACAACATAAGAAAGAATTTATACATGTACAACTTTATAATTTTGATATGAAAACACACTGCATGGACCACATTGACAATTATCATAAAATTCTTTCAGTAAATTATTCAATATATCTTTTATTAATGTTCAAACATTAGTTTTATCATTATTTAGCATCTTAATCTCGTTGTGTGGTACACGTTCAGGGGAAATTGACCATGGATGTCTTGATAAAAGCACACGCTTAAACAATTATTATTCATTTACCAGACACTAAACGATCAAAGTAGTACGATAAGTGTGTTTTCAAGTAGATTCATTTTGAACATGGACATAACCTCTCATCATTTAGCAAATACATCCGATTCGGCATTTTTACATTGTTATAAGCTTTTGACATTGATAAGTATATGGACATAATTATCAATTTCCTTTAAAGCGCCAGTGTGTATTAGAGAACTCTACAATATATATTTTTTTATAAAAAAAAACTGTCCTGTAAAAATGAATTATTTTTTTACATTCATACACTCACTTTGATGCACCCTTTCAGGTATAATTTTTTATTAATATTTTATCCTTTTTTAATCATTTTCTCCATCTACTTGTACTTGTTATCTTTAAGACTGAATTTACTGAAGTACAGAATATAATTACAGGATCGTTTTTGGGGTTAAAGTTTTCTTTACTGCCAAATGTAAGCAAACATGCAAACATATCATACAAAGTACATTTGCATTAAATAAACTCATCAAAGATACGAGGATTCGAATTTTGTATATATACGCCAGGCCCGCATTATGTCAACAAAAGACTCACCAGTGACGCTCGATATAAAAAAAAAGTTAAATGCCAAATGAGGTAAGAAGTTGAAGAGCATTGCAAACCAAACCAAACATTTTAAGTAAGTAATTTCAAGCTTTTGTAAGCATGTGTACATGTATATACTTACGTGTAAATCAGTAGGTAAATCCTCTTGTATTATTGAGCCATTTTGTGCAAAAGCATAAACTGGAATTCTAGAACTGAGTTGAGCATTTTGTTGTAACTTTAATATCACAGGTTTGGATGAGAGAGAGAATTTTAATGAGAGATCGTATCTAGAACTAACTGAACGTCTATATATATGGTTGTCTAGTAACTCTACTCGTATGGAACCTGAAATCAGAAAAAAAGGAGGTGTTACAATGTAAGAGACTATTATTAAAATCTTATCCCTTTGCAGTATAGTAAAAATGCATCCTATCCCTTCCTAGTCTTTTTTCTTCACCATACTACAACTAAAAAATCGCATGTGCAATGGTCTGAATAGAATTAAATTTGCAATAACTTTTAGAACTTCTAAAAATTGAGAAAAAAAAAGGCTGCTATAGTTATTTAAAACTCATTGTGTGTCCTTGTATAGGCTTGGTTTCATACTTATATGCGGTGTGGATATAGCTTATTTTTAAAGGCCGTACGGAGATTTGTAATTATACTGACTTGAAATACATCATTTGATATTTGGTGTCAAATTCCCTTGTACCCGCACATCTTCTTATTATCTTATCAATTTTTATTAAGATCTATGCCCTTACGAAATACCACAACATGTCGAATGCTCGTTTACTAAATATATTTAACCTATCTTGTATGAATTATGTGGAGCTTGACACAATATTGTCAGAATTATCTGGCAACGATCAAGAAAATGTAATAATATGCAAAGTTATCAATTCTATTTCATAATCATTCGTAGCATATCTCACCTTACACTACCTACCCGTAGCCAGGGAGTGCTCGGACGACCCCCCCCCCCCCCCCCGTCCAAACCCCCATTGAAACAAAATAAGCACTGTTAAAGTCAACGTTCTGTTCAAATTGTGACTGTTAAGTCGAGTAAATGAGTCCAAATACCCCCCCCCCCTTTTGGAAATGCCTGGCTACGGGCCTGTACTATGTATACCACACTTGGATATTCGCAAGCCGACTGCTATGCTATTGCACTTACAATAGTTTACTTGAAAAGGTATAGTGACCTTGATCATTTTATCCATATAGTATCTAAATAATTACTAGTAGTATATTTATAAACAACTTACCAGAGTCAAAATTAACATCCTGGTTTGTAAAAGATTGAATGAAACAATTGTAACCACCGAAAATCCAAATAAAATAACATAAAACAAACTCCCATCTAGACATCTTACATTTGTAAAATATTGTAAAATATAAGGAAGTGAGTAGATACACTTATAATAATCATGTGACTTCAATAAATAATCTTGTACAATAGATATTGGGATGTTTTCCGGATGAGTGACTCTTGGGTTGAATGTGTATTGCCGTTGTAAACATTGTAAATCAAATAGCGTAAAATTTGACATTTAGATATGATTTACCTGATTTTGTTACCTGTCTGATCCAGGTAAACATAAAGGTAATCTGCATTATGAACAAATAAAGTACAAGTATACTGTTACAATAGTTATCCTATATTCTATATGTTGGTCAATGTAACTTTCAGGTCGTACATGTAATCAATTACATTATATATGTCTATTATAACTTCGTTTATCTAACTTTAAATGGAATTACTAAAAAATCGATTTAAAACCATTATTTAGAAAATATTATAGAAAGAGATGGCACTTTTATTTCTTTCATAACACGGTGATATCATCAAAAGAAACCCCTTTTTTTTGCCAATCCTCCTCGGTGTCAAAGTTCTTAATAACTATAACTCAACTGTACTTCAAATGATTCATCTTCACAAACGTCAAAAGATGATCAATTCTGTTTATACGCACTTAATTATATTTGTTTATAATTTTTTTCAAGAAAGAAAGAGCAAGACATCTGGCAACTCTAGAACTTTAGGTAACAATATCTAAGCCATGCGGAAGACAGTAGCAGCAGAGAAAAATGTATAAGTAACGTAAAGTTAAAGGCAAGGTTTACTTATCTAATTATTCTTCATTAACATAAAACAGTTTAGCTAGAATAAATAATTATCTCAGAACTACAGGTGATGTGGCTTGCTGTGTTAAAAACAAAATGAAGAATTAAAACTAGACAAAAACTGTGCAAAATATATATAGAATATATTAAAAAAAACTTTGCTAACAATATGAAGAATACATTAAAGAAACTGTTATTAACTCATAGAGGTTTTTAATTTTGACAGCTACCCTATACCGGAAAACTGAGCTAAGAAACCGCATACACATGATTTAATTTCTGTTGCAAAAATATCGAGTATATTAATTTGAAGGACTTCGATTTACTAAATGAGTTTTAAATACTAGTACCACGATTGAAAAACATAGAACTGGTGAAATAAAAACGTGCATGTGTTGCCCCTTGTTTTTTTTTTACAGAACTTAGTCAATGTTTGTGTTGATGTTCAATCGACCTCAAATTCATGTGAAACATCTCTCAACTATTATCTACAGATACTGTAGATGTATAAAAAGAGAAAGACAAGTCTTAAAGATACAACCGATGCTGTCTTTACATGATCTCATCACATTCCCCTGGGTGCTAGGATGTGTTCACTTTCGTCAGATCATAAATTGCCAACGATATTTTTAAGATAGGTGTAAGCTCTAGCCGAAAAAGTAGAAGGAATGGATATTTTTACTGCAAGTGACGAGGACAACATTTTGATATTCCCTTGATGTATAACAAGATGACACCACGTACAGATAACCGGATACATCCCTTTGTAAATGTAATATTTATGTATTTTCCGCAATATAAAGCTTTTGTATATGATATAGTTTCATTGTAATGATCCGTATTTTATGTTATCGCCCGAATTCACATGTTGGTCATGTTGGTATTCGCTCTAATTATTACTTGTATTATTTGTCTGCCTCTTGTTACAGTGTAAACTGTCTAGAGTGTTAATAAAAGTTGAAAAAAGTTGAAAGTTGATTCACATGTTGTTATGACGAATTACAATAGATTATAATTTTACTTATTAAATGTGTTTCCTTGACCACAAAATATGTCATGTATGTGATATTATCGTTTTGCGAAATGGATGGGCATCTCAAAGTCAAAATGTTCAAAGTAAAATGGTAGAAAGTGGAAGAACACGTTGAAAAGGATAACTCGTCATTGGGAAGTGTCTTACGATAAAGGTTGACCCATTTTAATTTAACATTAAAATAAATACTAGTAAATGATAGTAAAATAACAAGAATACATGTACGAACAGAACAGAACAGAACAGAACATATTTTATTTCCAATTAAGGGCCCACAAGGGGCATACAGAGCATAAATGTACGTGTCCATAGGACAGCGTGTCCCAATTACATGAGCACTAAACAGGTTGTATTAGGGGTTCGGGTTGTTTGTGAAATTTAAAAATGCTTGTCAAAACCGAATACAAATTGACAAAAAGCTTCTTGATCCCCACCTCTTTTACTACACACACAAAGACACATAGGAACACGTTTTAATTCCGTTTGGAACCCCATCAAATAAATCTCGAAGGAAATATTTTGACCTGCTGTCAAATCATGCAGTTTATCACCGTATATCACCCTATCATGGCTGCTGATATTACATTTATATGCTAGATTACATAATATTGGAGATTTGCCTGCTACCATCAACAGAACAAAATATTACAGTATAACAGAAAAAAGAGATACTTTGTTATACAAATCAAACGTTGTAACTACCAGAAAATCGATTTAACAGACGTATGATTCATTTAGATATGACTGTGTCAATTCAAACTAAAATGTATGCGGTTTACCAAATAAAAGTACAAAGTTCTTGTGAACACACGAGAACACCAAAAGTGGAAGAGTCTTTAATAGTCTTACCTTTCTGCTCCCTCCCTACACCAATACATATTAATGAAATAAAACTTTTAAAAATATACCTCAGAAAAAAACACAGCGATCATTGTTTCATTGCATACTGCAGGCTCTTGTAAAATGGACCCCTTTGTTTTTCCTTTTAATTTTCATCAGTATTTTTAACTTCCCCCAATTGTAGCGTTTTCTTTGTTATTATCTTTAAGATTTAACAATAACAGAATTATATCATGTATTAAGCAATGCCCCTCTTTTTCAAATCCCGGAAATTTTAAATCCATATCTATTCAATTTGGATCAACCTGTTAATTATCTAAGGATCAATATGTTCTTCTATTGAATGCAAGAATTTGAACTTTTTTAGGGTTAATGTTGGTTTTTTTTGTGCATGTTCTTCTTCCCTTTTGCGCTATTACCATGTTGACCCAGTTTGTTCATTTTCAACACTTTGAACACCACCTTAACATGCCTACGCGGGAAAAAGCATTGCAAATAATTGCGATCTTGTAACCCAGAGCGTTCTTGTGGTTACTTTTTAATTTGATTTATTTAAACATTTATCTCAATGCAAGGTGTAAATATTTATAAATAAAAAATATAGCAAAGATAGAAAAGAAAGAAAGAACCAAAATATTTAAAAAAAAAAAAAAAAAAAAAAAAAAAAAAACCGTAAAACACCCGTTTAATTTTCATATAATGGACAGATGGAATTAAATATGATAAATGTATTTATTTACTTTATTTTAAACATACTTATTTATAGTGGATTGGGACACAAGTTATTGCAACATATATTGCTAATCCCTTTCCACTTTGCGGGTGCGAGTGCTGTCTTGTAGCGGGATAAGCCTATAGTACTCTCTTTTTAGAAATCTACATAATGTCTTTTACGTGCAAAAGATATGGCTGTCTTTTTTTTTTACTTTAACCATGGTATATCTAAACGAATTGAAAATATGATCAATACACAATCATAACAAATGATTATAACATGACCTGTACATTGTGTATTTATATAATACACAGTTGGTATGTATTCCAGTCTTACAACCACCCACTCATATCACCTATATTTACTACAAGTATATAGTTTATGTTATTAACTAGAAAATAATACTTACTTAGTACTTCAGGGCTATTATTTATGTCCCAATAATGAAATTGATCTAGTATATCAGGTGGTTTATCCTTCACTTTACATTTTATCGACGTTAATATCGTAAAAATCCATATTGAATAAAAAATAAAGATGTTCATAATCATGATAATGTAAATACTATTAATATTTCTATAGAGCGAGTAGTTCTACACGTGCACTTCATTTGTACACTTTCTAATTATAGCACATGATAAACACACACAATCTCGTATCGATTCTGTATCGGATTACGCAAACGGAGAAACTCATTAATATTCAATACTAAAAAGTATACGCAGCGACCTTCCGATGTTAGCATGTTTGTGTCGATCAATGTCTTGCATGGTGTATTAATCACTGAAGTGTAACTTAGATAGTGGTAGTTTGTACTATATATATAGAACTTTATGTTTAACATCAATAATTCTTGAATATATTTATTACGAGAAAAGAATAACAGCAAATCGGTCTCGTATTAATTTGATATATAAATAGGGGCGGCGGAAAAGGTGGACATTGGTGAAAGATGGGAATTTCTACTTTAATTGATAATAGGTTTTTGTTTTTAGGGCATAAATATTGCTTAGACTGAAAAGAGACCTAGTCACTCTTCAAAGATTTATTGAAAATGATCCTGAGGTATAACATATATGTATAAATTTATACATCAATGGATAAGCAAGGCGTTTCAAAATCATATGTTATTTAATGTACTTGTTCAAAGGGACCTCCCTTGCCCTTTTCAGCATTTATTTGACGTTTTAAGTCTTTTATGGATTGAAAAAATAAGAATTCGTAAAAAGGCTTCATAATTTCTAGTTTAAATGTATAAATAGCAATTGTCATGATTGTATTGTACATTTATTGATTGCTTCTTATTTCAGAGCTTGAAACAGAATATGCAGACGTTGAATGCTATACGCGTCGAGTATGTGACGGATAAAAGTGACCGGTTTTGAGGCAAGGGAAACTAATGCATATATACAGCATAGTAAACAATAAGGAGATGTTGTCTGATATGAAGTTATATCACATAACGTATAGCTAATTTAAAAAAACAGTAATTGCATATCTAAAGGTCATCGTCTGTAGGTGAGGTAACAAAATGCAAATGATAGTGTAACGGACTTATACATGTAAGCACATGTAAAAAAAAAACCGGACGACTAGGTGACGATCCGCGATCGAACATACAGTGAATCAATATGCCCGCATTTTACGAACGAGAGTATTCATATGCATTAACAACTGTTTTTTTTTTCTATTGAGAAATCAAATACATATTATTTCATATACATAAAACTTCTATGACATAAAGAGACATAAGCAGTGGCGGATCCAGAAATTTTCAGTAGTGGGTCACGCGGCCCACTGGCTGCCTTAGAGGGGAGCTCGATCTCGTCACGCTTCAGGGATTCCCTATATAAACAACCATTTTTTTTCTCAAAGGAGGGCCGGGCCCCGGCCCCCCTATATCCACCTCTGATAAGGTTGATTGCAGGTGCTCCGGAAAGGTGAACAGATTCTACTTAACTGCCGTCTGACTAAATACTGTATTTTAAATACAAATGGTCTGTTTTCTTTTTTGGTGACGTATAGAAATCACAATTAAGCTACTAGATATTTGAGGTTAGGTCCTTAATGTAGAAAATGTTAAGTTACTTAAAATGATAGGTATTTTATAAACAAACTTTGAATTACCCTAAGATAATAAAATATTGGAAATATTGGTAACGTATTTTTTTTTATGTATTTACATGTTGATAAAAGCGTTAAACACATGCTACATGTACTTAGTACATGTATACTTAAAAATAAGATGTTGTATGATTGCCAATGAGACGATAGTCCTATTTTTTTCTCAGTTATAAATGAAAATGTATTTATATCCACACGATATCGTCCCCTCGTATCAACTGTATCTTATGTGCAGGAAGTTTAGGGGAGCAACCATTTAACTTCAAAAGGGGGAGGGTAATGTTTTTTTCCTTATTAATAAAATTTGTTTTCACGCTACGCACGACACACTTTATTTGTTTTTATCAACGCGATTTTCAATCATTTTTTTTCCTTCAAAATTTAGCAATATAAGACCTGTATGAGTGGAATTAGCGTTCAAAATATTTGTTTTTGTCATCTGCTTGGTCAGAATATTTTTTCATCATACTGGGGATCAGAATATTTTGTTTAGAAAGACTGTAAACATGGATGATGCTGCATTTTGTATTATAAAAACTGAAGCTGCTTTAATGTTTACTAACGAAAAAATATGTATCGTTTGACTTGATTTTATGTTCTTTTTGTTATTCTGAAATTTTAAGGTTATTGTCATGGCCTATGAGAGCCATGTTTTTGATTTGAGTTATCCCCCGTTGGCCGATCTGAACATAATATTATAACAATTTGTATTATTATACGCTTAATGTTAGATCCATAACTGAAAAAAAAGACGACGAAAAGTTATGGATCATTATATTGTTATATTTATATATATCATATGAGATTTGCGGTAGCTTTTCTTTTCACTGAAAACATTAAAGTATATGCTTTAATCTTCATTGAAAAATTACATATGCGATTTGTACATTTAGTTTAAATCATTCGTTCAAGAAACTTTTTGAGTTATCTAATTGCACATTTAACATCGCAATATATTCAACGCTGCTTTGTTGTTATACTGTAAAACTGAAATTAAGTAAAAGAATAATGAATAAAATTTATGTAAAATATAGATCTCTGATTTCGTAAGCCGACTACGTCATATTGCATTACATGTATGTAGTATACGAAATCAGAGATCTATATATTTATTCATATGTAGTATAACGAATTAAAGATCTATATTTTAATTCATATGTAGTATAACAAAATCCGAGATCTATATTTCAATTCATATGTAGTAAAACGAAATTAGAGATCTATATTTTAATTCATATGAAGTATAACGAGTTAGAGATCTATATTTTAATTCATATGAAGTATAACGAATTAGAGATCTATATTTTAATTCATATGTAGTAAACGAAATCAGAGATCTATATTTTAATTTATATGTAGTATAACAAAATCCGAGATCCATATTTTAATTCATATATAATAGTATAACGAATTAGAGATCTATATTTTAATTCATATGAAGTATAACGAATTAAAGATCTATATTTTAATTCATATGTAGTATAACAAAATCCGAGATCTATATTTTAATTCATATGTAGTATAACGAATTAGAGATCTATATTTTAATTCATACTAGAACACACCCGCGAAATCGCGGGCATTCAGAGCGTAGTTTAAAGTATGTAAAGTGTTGTTGGAAGAATTTTGTAAAATATTGAATGACTGGAGAATTTCAGCAAAAGTATCATAAGTCATAGGTTATTGGGGACAGGAAAATGCTTATATTTATCCCTCCTCCTTTATTTCCAATATGCCCATTTTTTGGTTTTGTATCAAATTAATATGAACATACATTAAGTATGTTATGAACATTCAAGTATAGGAGCCTGTAATTCAGTGGTTGATGTTTGTTTATGTGTTACATATTATTTTTTCGTTCATTTTTTTGTACATAAATAAGGCTGCTAGTTTTCTGGTTTGAATTGTTTAATATTGTCAGTTCGGGGCCTTTTAAAGCTGAGTTAGTATGCGGTATGGGCTTTGCTCGTTGTTGAAGGTCGTACGGTAACCTATAATTGTTAGTATCTGTGTCATATTGGTCTCTTGTGGAGAGTTGTCTCAACATGGCAATCATACCACATCTTCTTTTTTTTTGTAATCAATGAATTTTGTAAAAGATTTAATTATCGGAAAAGGTATCAAAAGTTCACATGAATATTGGTAGCGCTTATCTGTATATTATGAACATTCATTACTAAATAAATTTAATATGGTGTATTTACTTTCAATTCTAAGTTTACTAATCGATCCGTAGTGGTCATTGATATAGTATACAGACCCCCTCTTTATTTAATAGACTCTTTGACTGCCATGGATAGTAAACTTGAAAATGACAGCAGATAGAATTCTGAAAATACACTTTATACTTTATTCTTTGTATATGTATGTTCATAGTATACAGTAAAACGCAAACCGGAAGTATAATCTGACTTAAAATTTCGTCCAATGACGGGACAATATCCGGATGACTTTTTTTTCGTTTTTCCCCTAAAATAACTCAATCTGAATAATCATATGAATGGATGATAAATGGCACTATGCACTGTACCTATAGGACACAGAGGCAAGTTGATCAATATTTTGTGGAAAGAAGAGAAGCGACACCTAAAATGAGGTCTTCTCGTTTAATAGTATAGATGTTACGTAGTATAACAAAATTCGAGATCTATATTTTAATTATAGATTGTGGATGAACATTTATTTTTCTACAACAGTGGAGTATATTTCTCCCAGTGAACTTCGATTCTACATACACGTACATGTATATGATTTTATTTATAAATTAAACCAAAATGGGTCAAACAAGTTATTACAATGTGAGTTACGCTCAAGAATTTCAGATACAAACATAGTGCAGAGCATATCTATAATGATGATATATTACAGAGGCGGATTTAAGGGGGGCACAGGGACCCCCCCCCTTTTTGAGAAAAAATATTGGTTGCTTATATAGTGAATCACTGAAGCGTGACAAAATCGGGCCCCCTCTTAGGCAGCCAGTGGGCCCCACTTATGAAAATTTCTGGATCCGCCACTGTATTACATGCACGAATAACGCGATATGAGATAATTGCCCAATAGATCTAAGACAACTATCCACCACAGTTAAAATGCAGTGGATGTAATAAAATATAAGCAACTGTAACTTTTAACAATGTGAACACCGCATATCGTAAAGTCGGCTATAAAAGACACAGACATAAACAATGTGAAAAAACATACGAAAAAACCAATGGCCTGATTCATACAAAAAAAAATCACGTTAAACAAATATGGCAGAAATGAACCAACGACAACAACTAAAGGCTCCTGCCTTTTGACAAGCAAGCATTTGGCAAGGTTAAAATGTGTTAGAGCTCTCAACCCTTCCCAACCTTGGACAGTGGATGTAACTGCATGCACAGCTAAAGAACAAACTGTCCAAATCCAAAGCATTTAGTTCACCTCAAAAGATCGGTTGAGGGGGGAATCAGGGGCGGATCCAGCCATTTTAAAAAGAGGGGGGGGGGTCCCAACCCTGAGCAAAGGGAGATTCCAACTATATGTTTCCATTCAAATGCTTTGATCGTCCAAAAAAAATAAGGGGGGCAATTCCACGGACCCCAAATGCCCCCAAACCCTGCATCCGCCACTGGGGGAAATACATTAAAACAAAAATAAACAACGCACCGATATCATGGTACTTGTATTTACTGAAAGCTAATTATCACAAAGCCAATTACATCTTGTCCATAATACTAAAATTACGAGGTCCAATTTGTCAGCCGTCATCACGTAAAAACGATGAATCAAAGAATTCAACTTTATATATAAGTTATATAGTACAATGCTGTTGATTAAAAATTACACCACTCCAGACCCTTTTGTTTTCCACATAATTAATATTGCCAATAATCACAGTGTACAAGCGGACAGTGACACAAAACGGAAGTTGCTGATCTGTCCGACGGCGATCGGCTCGTTGTTTTTCAAAAAAATATAGAATATCAACACAAAGTGTCCCATAATGGATTGTTCAGCAGCTCAAGGTAAGTGAATAACTACAATGATGTATTTTTGACCATTTAAAGCTTATTTTATGCTTTTAGCATCAACCGTCTTTTTAAAATAACTCCTGATCATGAAGAGGGGTCAAAATTTTGCGATTTTTCGAGTCATAAATCTTAACAAAACTCCGAAAATTCAAACATTTTCAAGATTTTTAATCGATACATAGTTGAATAATCATATTCAGCATACACACACAAAAGTTTGGTTCATTTTTTTTTATTATATTGTCACAATTGAATCTTTTCTATTCAAAGTGTACTGTCCGCCTCGTTGCCACCGTATGTTTTCATACTGTCCGATTCGTTGGTCATATTCATGATCGATATCTTAAGCAAAAGTAAGATTGAAACATGCAATTTATCCACATTTAAACTTTATTCAACACAGATACTGTCTATGATTATATATGGAAAATATTTATAGATTATATATTCAGCTTGGATCTCGTGTCAATTAAAGGGGGACATTGGTCACTCTTCCAGAACCTTTACTCATGTCTGCTGCTCGTATTCATCGTTTGCGGACCTTGTTGTTAGATAAAGCAGGAAGTTAAAGTTGGCTATTTTCCAATATCCATATCAGCCCCCGAAAATCCATATCAGCCCCTGAAAATTGATATCAGCCCTTGAAATCGATTTCAGCCTTTGAAAATCGATATCAGCCCTTGAAAATCGATATTAGCTTTTGAAAATCCATATCAGCCCCAGTAAACTTGGAAATATGTGATAAATAGATCATGACATGTCATTTTACATATCGGCCCTGCTTTCAGCCTTCGACCCATATCAAGCCCTCGGGCTAAAGCCCTCAGCCCTCTGGCTTGATATGGAAGTCTAGGGCTGATACCAGGGTCGATATGGAAAATGCCATGTAATAATTTAAAATTATCGTGTCCTTTTCTTCACAGACATTTCAAAAGGAAAATACGCTCTTACTTTGCATCCGTGATCAGACGTTAACATTTCGATCATAATGTATACTATAACATAGATGTAATCGTAGGTACATGGGGACGGGTATTTTTTGCCCCATATTTTCCATATTTGTTAATTTCACTGATATTCGTGTTTTTTAAACTTACAAAAATATAATTCAGGAGCGGATCCAGAAATTGTTAAGTGAGAATTCATACCCAGATGAAAGATTAAAAAAAAAGTAACTAGGGTTCCCAACCCCGGACCCCCGACCGCCTGGATCCGCAACTGCCTAAGCGATTACAAATACATGTATTAAGTAACGTGAATGTATTCATATTAATTTATTTAATCGATGATTTGTACATATAAGAATTGAATAATAACTCATACAGAATAAATGCAAGTTATGATAAAAAATTTAACAAGAAAGGCTTCACCGCATACTTCATGTTAAATGTGTGTATATAAGTATTCTTACCTCTACTAAGGCAATAGGAAAACAAACTCATGGACCATTCAAGTACACCGTAACTTTTCAATTGATTCTTTTTGACTTGAATTCCAAGCCATGAGATTTGTTTGATTATTGGTGAAATAAGACGCAAACTGGGTGTAAAAAACTATTGTTTTGATTTTCTGTGTCAAACGTTTATAAATATAAAAAAGAAGATTTGGTGAAATTGCCAATGAGACAACTCTAAACAAGAGAACAAATTAAATGACACAGAAATGAACAACTATAGGTCATCGTACGGCCTTCAACAATGAGCAAAGCCCATACCGCATAGTCAGCTATAAAAGGCCTAGAAATAACTTTTGTTGCATGGTTGTATTTTTCATGAAAAGTTATTACCCCTATTTATGTTTTTAAGTGATAAAAATAACAATGTTCCACATGAATGTATGAATAAATATACCATAAAAATCACCTACGTGCCCCATTTTCCTAAAACAAACTAGAGAAACGTATATTAAATTTTCATGTGCATGCATTAACAATGCTTTTTATATGTAATAATCAGTAACATTTTATAAATGTTGATATTTCCTAGGAAATCGGTCATGAATGTGGATAAATTGCATGTTTCAATCTTACTTTTGCTTAAGATATCGATCATGAATATGACCAACGAATCGGACAGTATGAAAACATACGGTGGCAACGAGGCGGACAGTACACTTTGAATAGAAAAGATTCAATTGTGACAATATAATAAAAAAAAATGAACCAAACTTTTGTGTGTGTATGCGGAATATGATTATTCAACTATGTATCGATTAAAAATCTTGAAAATGTTTGAATTTTCGGAGTTTTGTTAAGATTTATGACTCGAAAAATCGCAAAATTTTGACCCCTCTTCATGATCAGGAGTTATTTTAAAAAGACGGTTGATGCTAAAAGCATAAAATAAGCTTTAAATGGTCAAAAATACATCATTGTAGTTATTCACTTACCTTGAGCTGCTGAACAATCCATTATGGGACACTTTGTGTTGATATTCTATATTTTTTTGAAAAACAACGAGCCGATCGCCGTCGGACAGATCAGCAACTTCCGTTTTGTGTCACTGTCCGCTTGTACACTGTGATAATTAAGAAGTTCCGGGTCGAATCCGATACCTATATCAATAGTATATATACCTGTTACCTATTACATTATCTGTACGTTCCGCATCTAACAGGTGCACCACCAAACGCTGTATATAGGATCTTGCTATATACACGGGTCGTAATCACAGGGTTGACAACCCTAAATTCAATCATTGTCACATTGTTCCTGATTGTAGTATTTTAATCTGTATGACTTTCTAAGATGACAATACATGTACGAATAATACAAATCTGGACTTAAAATAAGACGTATAGGTACAGCATGTCAAATGATGTCAAAAATTCAGATACAGGATTTATAAGTTGCGTTAGCGATAGAATGGTCGATAATTGAAAATGCTAGGCTTTTTATTATTGATTTCTCAATCTATAATTTAGGTAGGTATTATAATAAAAATAGGTGTTAATTAAATAAAGGAATTACATGTGTGTATACTTTGTAATTTCCACTTTGTATCATGACTATAAATAAATTATAAATTCAATATAATAATAGATTATTTCTCATTCAATAAGATAGGTATGTTCATCCTTCCTAATAAGGTTCGGTGGTATATATATCCGGGTATTTATTGAGAACAAGATCGGCTAGCTGTGAAAACAACAGATATTTCGATCACGAAATAGTATGAATCAAATAAACATTGAATCATTCTTATGCGTACTCTAAATCACGAAATCACGATTTTTCAAAAGACGACCGTCTAACTAATCCTTACTACTTTACAATACCACGGTCTAATAACCAAATTCTAAAAAAAAAATCTGTCATTTAAATATAATTTTCAATTTCAAACAATCGATGTACGAATGTACTGAGAGGGATTTTTCTATTATTTATACTGGGTATTTAAATTATGCAAGCATACGACAATTAACAGAACGTAAATATACCGGGTACATACACACACGCACCATTTACTACGCTAAAACGATACATAAGTATGAATACCACCAAGCGCCATCTGTTGTTGTTATTATTTGTATGGAATATCTCTGGAATATTTACACTTTCGAATATTTTATCACATTTCGGAGAAACAGCTGGAGGTAAGAATTTGCAAAAATTGTATGTTATTCAAGATTGTTACCCCCTTAGAAGAGGGTGAGTCTGGAGTTGATCCGAGTAGAATGATTAGTTATCTTGCAATTTGTTATTCAATTTACCAAATTTGCAGAAGAACAAGTTAGAGGAAAGAATATTTAAAAATTGTACGTTGAATTTAATATTGTCAACCCTTACAGGAGAAGGGGTTTTTGAGTTGATCTAGATAGAATTATCAGTTTCTGTATCGTGCATTTGTTCTGTACGTGCAATTTGTCATTTCAATTTACAGAATTTGCAGAATTCAAGATTGGTAAACCCTATCGAAGAAGTGCAGTTGAGAGTTGATTCGTGTAAAAGTGTTAGTTATCGTTTATTTGTTATGTATATTCGTGAAATTTGTCATTTCAATTTTCCGAATTTGTAGAAGAAACAATTAGAGTAAATAATATCCCAAAATTGTACCTTTAATCCAAGATTGTTTACCCCTATAGGAATGGCTGGGGTTGGAGTTGCATGCATGCACCGGGTAGAATTGTTTGTATATGTATAGTGCAATTTCCTGTACGTGTAATTTGACATTTCAGTTGTCCGAATACAAGTATTTGTTCATTATATTTAGAATTAGGGGTATTTTATGTTTATGGGGAGGATGGAGATAAGCTCAAAATATTTATACAAAAGTTTGTATTCCCCCATTTGGTAATGAATTAAATGGTCATTCAAATAACGAAGACTTCCTGTAAGTTTTTTAAGACTGACAATCAATTACCACTATTGTTTGTAAGTAGATTGTTTTACCATTAAGGAGGAAACCGCCATCTAAAATGTATAAAAGAACAGGTGTGGTTTAGTTTCAATAGACAAAACTTAACACGACATCTAAAAGCGGAGACATTGCATGCTGTTCTCTAATAGAGATTTTTACAATGTATGCTGTTCAGTAACAGGGAAGTGTCAATACCAAAGAGGTCAATCTTTACACATGTTCGCGTGTAGACAAATTTTAAATCTATTCAACAAAGAGCCTCAACCTTCAAGTTATCAAATCTTATGTACCAGAAAAAATTAACATGCCTTCGTTCTTTAAAAATCATTACTGCCCTAAAAATATTATCATAAATGAAAAATTAACACAAAGACTGGCAATTGCAAACATAATTTTATAATTACATCTTTTTCTTTTAAAAAAGAATTCAAACTTGTTTAAATTTTATCTGAAAGGAGCATATGAACCCATGCGTCTGTTATATTCCCTTTTAACAGATCTTTAGATAACACAATTGAGATTTTGATATTTAAATTACTGGATGTGCAGTCATATCAATTACCAACGCAAGCTATACAATAAATGTGGTTATATAATGGAATTTAAAGGAACATTTTATTTTCGTTTAATTTTCTACATTGGCTAGATCTCGAGGTATAGGGGGAGGATTGAGATCTCATAAACATGTTTAACCTCGCCTTAATTTTGCGCCTGTTCAAAGTCAGGAGCCCCCGGCCTTTGTTAGTCTTGTATGATTTTAAATTTTAGTTTCTTGTGTATTATTCGGAGTTTAGTATGACGTCCATTATCACTGTACTAGTATACATATTTTTAGGGGCCAGCTGAAGGACACCTACGGGTGTGGGAATTCTCGCTACAATGGGTTTCAATGCTGGCCTTCGGCTGTTGTCTGCTCTATGGTCGGGTTGTTGTCGCTTTGACACATTCACAATTTCCCTTCTCAATTTTATACATGTACAGGGTATATACTGCAAGCGATGAAGGCAGATAATATATAATTATGTTCATAGAACCTCCATGATTTACACATCTACAAAAATCAAAAGGGAGGATAAAAAAAAATGCAAATCACTAGTCCTGCCCTTTACTGCATGTTCAGGAGTCAGATCAATGCAGAGGGTACCACTATCTTTGAACTGGATGTTCTAAGTAGCAATATATTTTAAAAGAACACTTGCAATCAATCTCCGAGGAGTCTCATCTTTGGTCTCTGTCCTCCAAAACAAATCGTTGGCAGTAGAAATTTCCAACCTTTCATCCATACTAAGTCGACCTGCTTTTTTGTTTATTTGTTTCGCCTTGAATTTAAATGAAATATTTGCCAATGAAGATTTACCTATATAAGTTACCGATAAACTGTCCTACTGGCACATATATATATATCTGCACGAAAGTTTTATTTTATAGCTCACTTCTTTTAAAGATAATCATCCAATTTTCTTTCAAAAAGTATGATTTAAACGGGAGGTGTCTGCACTTGAACCCACGCATCCGTCCTTTGTGCATTTACATTCGCAAATCCTTTGCTTGAACAGATTTTTCGATAGATTTATTGAGAAAGAAATTTGATATTGAAATAAGTGGAGGTGGAGTTCAAAATTATTAAATTTCCGTCAATAAGCAAACAAATCAATTACAAAAGCATACAATATAATAAGATATCTGGTAAATTATTGACATACATGTATGTATTAACAGAAAATAGACTGTAAGTGGTTATGGTAGATGATATTATAGAATATTAACTTAATAAATTGGTTTCATTTATATATGCCTTCAACCCCACTGGGGTATAAATGTGCATTTATTCAATAAACTTATAAAACTTATTAATATAAACCATTTGAAAAACAGAACCAAGTGAGCTGCACATATATTCTCTTAATTTTGTGTCCGTTGTCGTCGTCGGCGTCGTTGTCTGTTAACTTTACAAAAAAAATCTCCTGTAAAACAACCGAATAAAATTTTTCCTATCAGGAGTGACTGTCATAAAATGAGGTTTTTAACCTTTTTTGCTTGAAAGTAACTAAAAACTGCGAAAATGATCAGCAATACAGGATTGTATTCAATTGGTATCCTCAGCTGAAATTGTCAGTCCACTTCTAACGGTTATTATTGACCTTGTAGGCTGATTTTTGCGCGGATCTAATTATTTATTCATATACATGTAAATAGTTATTGATATATGCATGTATTTTTAATCAAATTCAGTTAGTCATTACCTTCTATACATTATTATTATCATAAAAATCTTAAATCCTTGAAAATGTATGTGTTTTCGCCTTCTTTTATAAAAAAATCACTATTCAGCTAAAACTGCCAGACCGCTCAAGCAAGTATAGTGATGTTGCATGCGACATTAAACAGTAACTTAAATCTCGTACTTTTTGAGTCATTTAGAATGAGAATGTATACATGATTTAACTGTTCGCCACTTTTCTTTGAAATTGCGTTCATTTATGTATTGTAAGAAAAGTCAAAGGTCAAAATAGAGGGACACATAAGTTCACCATACATTTTGTAGTTGAACTTTGGACGACATTTTTTAATCGCTTGTCCAAACATTTTTCCAACACTTGACAAAAAAGTAATTTGCTTGGAGCATACATCAAGCTACATCGCTTTAATGTTATACTATGAAGTGTAAAAGTGTGAAAAGAAAAGAAAATCTTAATACACTAACAGTTATGCCAAATATTCATAATTTCATAATGTAAATATGATTCATGACAACAATAAATTTTGAAAGCCTTATAACTGGTGCTTTATCATTCTTTTATCATTTCGATGGCCATGTATTTTATTTTCATCTTTGCGTCGAACAAAGTAATCGTCGAAAAAAAGAAACACAGCACAAAATTTGTAGCCTTCGTTCCTTTTCCCCAAATTTGTTATTTGTTGTTTTCTGTTAATTTCACTTATTATCGCGTTATTTTTGTGTTATAATGGTTATATTATCATACATACATATACTAGAAAAAGAATGAATGTATGTACTATATGTGTACTATCAATTTCAAGTTTACTATCCACAGCGATCACTGGTAATATTTATAAAAAAAAAATCACAGATTTGGGGAAAAGGGACAGTGCTAAAAACAATTATCCTATCCCCAAGAAACTATGAAAACAATACTTAAAAAGTTCTCATGCTGATGCTGGGTAAATTTGGTTCAAATATTGTTTTTGTTTATCAAGTGAAGATATTTTTTAGAAGCCAGTTCCATTTAGTTATTTCCACTTTGTATATGAGACTGGGTAACAACTAGCTGTCATGGTTGGCTCATCTGTTTGTCTTTTTTTGTGTGCTTTCTGTCCAGAGTGAGACGCTCATCAACGCGTTAGCAGACTAATTATTATATCCTGACAAAGGTGACATATCTTCATGCGGACTGTATAAAACGAGTGACGTAGCTTTGAACGACATGTTGTCTTGTTAGTGTTTGATCGGTTATCTAAATATTTTACAAACACTTGACACAATAGCCATTTGCTTGGAGCATATATAAAGCTTTATTTCATTCAATGTTATACAATGAAGTGATAGTGTGAAAAGTAGTGGATTATATTATGCTGAGTTCACACGTAATTCGAATTCGATTCGCATTAACTAATTCGAATTAGTTTAACTCGCATTCGAAACGTTTTACATTCTAACGTCAATTCTAATTCGAATTACAATGCGCGACAAATTCGCTATACTTAGGAGATAACTGTATTGTATTTTAAGCTTGGCCTTCGTAAAACGTCGATTTTACTGACGCAAATTGAGTTTACCTAGCGACGCGGAGCGGATATAGGTAAACGGATATTTGCGACAGTAAAATCAAGTTTTACGAAGGCCAAGCTTAAAATACAATACAGTTATCTCCATTCTAATGCCACATATTAACATACACTTCATTTAATAAATATTTGGCTTGAAAATGCCATAAATGAAAAAGTCTGCGAAACTGTTGCATCGTCTTTAGCATTTAAACAATGTGACGTCATATGTATGCTCTGGTTGTCTAACATGAATACGAAACGTCTTTCTACCTTGCGCACGCTTCAGAATGGTTTCAATATAGACAAAAAGAAGATTTTAAGGCTCAGAATGTGACTGTCTTGTTTATTTTTTGAGAAATTACGAGGAAATTACATACCCAAAAAATATCGGAATTCAAAATGGTGGCTTTCTTAGTTACGGACTGGTAGAACGTGGAATCTAACCCCTCAAAATATTTGTCAACGTCCGTCCAATGAAAATTGTGGTTACAAACTTATTGCATTAGAATGTCCAAACGACGTTAACTTTTAATTAGTATTAACAAAAATGTATTTCTAATTCGAATTTGGTAATTCGAATTAACCAATTTGAATTAAAAAGAAGAGTGTGTGAACGAGGCAATAGTTACTGGTACAGTCAGGTCAAATATACATGTATTTTCAATATCTTACCATAGCATTTATGTCCCGATACACATTTTAATTTGCATCCACCATGCCATATACCCTCCCCCCCCCCCCCCCCCCCAGGTGCCGCCTGCAGTCACAGCTAGATATATTCGGCCTACTCACAGTATTTTATTTTTTTATTTTCTAGAGGTGTGCTTCAGACGAAGGTTTATATATACTCCTATATATATACTAATATAATGGTATATGAACATTGTTTTTGTTTATTATTTGTTATTTATTCCAACTGTTTTCACAAATTTGGACAAACAGAAATTTTAGGAGCTGCAATAGTGCTTATATAGATAACTTTTAACAAAATCTAAGTTGTCTTTGTGTTGACAATATATGATCATTTAACATTATTTGAAAAGAGTTTAAACCTTGGTGACATTCGGCTGTCGTTTTCTCCTTGGTCGGGTTGTTGTTTCTTTGACAAATTCCCCCATTTCCATACTTAATTTTCTTAAGAGAATGATTCCGGTCAAAATTGGTTTAAGTTAATGGTAGTCGGGTTTTATGTGTTCCAAGGAAGCCAACGTTTTGCTTCTAATTTTGATTTTTTCTTTAATGTTTTATAAATGTATCTTTACGAACCTTTCCAACTGAATATGTAATTGACCGATTTAGTGGTTGCTTGCATGTCCAGTGGAAAATATTTCAAATACAACCATAAAAGTGACTGAAAAAATTACCATTGAAATGGCTACTATATATATTTTTTACATTCAACAGACAAAATAATTGATATTGATTTGGACGTTTTTCTATTCTTATGATTATTCTTCAAGAATAATGATTGTATAATTATTTATATGACGCAATTTTAACGGACAATTGTATATGATCAATGCGTGAAAACTTGGTTCTTTCATGAAATTATACAATTTGTATTGATTCGATCATAATTATACTTCCTTGCCAAGTGTTTTTCAAATCAATTTTGATCAAAGATCATCCGATTAATTATGTATACTATAGACGTGTTTACTTCTTCGAAGAACAAAGATTTTTTTTAGACCTCTGGTATAACCAGATATATATGACTGTATTCCGTTTACATGTACCTTTTTGTTCCTCGATGTGTTACAAAATGTACATGTAGTTGTAAATATAGCCTCCCTTTTGATTTGCACACATGAAGACACTTTTCCGAATTTTTATTTTTATTGAATTTTCAATATTTGCCCAAATGACTTGTAGCAAATTCAAAAAAATGTTTCGAAACTTTATTATTTCACCATCCCCCCCCCCACACACAAAATAAAAAAAAAAAAAAAAAAAAAAAAAAAAAATTGAGGGGACATTTAATTTAATTTTTTTCCCGCTATATTGATCTTTTGATGTCGTCCCTTAGTGTTGTTTGTTTTATTCGTTTTCGGTTGTTTATTATTATTCTTATTTTTCGTTGGTTTATCTTCTCCCTTTTTAATTACATAAAACAAATCTGAACATAAGCCTGGGCGTTTTACTTAATCATTTTGTAATCATATTAGACAAAGCCTTATATTGAGGAAGTTAAACTAACATATTTCTAACATATAGACACATAGAGTGTTTAAAAAAAAGCCGTTCTTAAGAATAAATAGAGTATGGATGGGGTCTAAAGCGTAGAGAATACTGGCTAAAATAAATAATGTAAAGAGAAAAATGAGAAATGACAGAAATATGTTTAGGTTAATGAATAGAAATAAATGGGACGCAAACATATCAAGAATAACAGTGATCATTCAACAGTGGAGAATATAAACGTATTCATTAAATAAAAACTATTTGTACAATATTTTTCAGAATAAACATTATTTTAAAAGATAAAGAAAAAAGACATTAAATTTAAAGAATACAGATATTTTAGAACCCCGATTTAAAAAGTAATACCATTACTCCTTCGTCATGTCGCCTATCACTGATACTGTAAATGAATTCTCCACCTTTTTTCAGTCTATTTTCTCAAAGTTGATTATCTATTGAGTTAGTATCATGCGGACATCAACAACAATGAAATCTCTGTTTCATATTTTTTTTCATTGTTACATTTTCAGATGAAATACTGGTACAAGTTCGAGCGAGTGAAAGAAACAAACGTTCGGCATCTGGGAAATTTCATCCTGATCGATACGATTTAACATTGGCGCCATCTGGTAGCGAGGTTCATCTGGCGCTTCAAAGAAATGACAGACTTAATACACACGTGCCGACTTTAAGTCTTAGAGATCAGCTTATGAAAAATGAAAATGACGAGGAAACGGAGGTAACAATGAATACAAAATGTCGATTTGGAAATGAAAGATGGACTGAAAGGAAAGGAAATATCACAAATTAAAAAAGAACAACTACTACTACAACAGCCCCTTCTCGCCCCCCCCCCCCCCCCCCAAAAAAAAAATTATAACAAAAATCCATTTCCTCTAAGCTAGAAATTCCACAACATGTGGTTGGTTACGTTAAAAACACTTCTGATTACAAAATCATTTTTTTAGAACAAAAATACATATTTACATAATTTAAAACCGAACCAGGTTTTGCATTCATTCATTCATTCATTCATTCATTCATTCATTCATTCATTCATTCATTCATTCATTCATTCATTCATTCATTCATTCATTCATTCATTCATTCATTCATTCATTCATTCATTCATTCATTCATTCATTCATTCATTCATTCATTCATTCATTCATTCATTCATTCATTCATTCATTCATTCATTCATTCATTCATTCATTCATTCATTCATTCATTCATTCATTCATTCATTCATTCATTCATTCATTCATTCATTCATTCATTCATTCATTCATTCATTCATTCATTCATTCATTCATTCATTCATTCATTCATTCATTCATTCATTCATTCATTCATTCACGAAACGACATACAGATTTATGGATACAAAATTGTTAAAAGTACATTATTTGCATGTTCAAGGGAAACTCCGCCAAAAAAATATCAAATTGATACTTTTTACTTTAAGCCTGAAAAACCACATTTTTATAGATAATGTTCATATATGCTAGAAAATACCTTATTGAACTTTTCTATGTTTTAGGAACACGTATTTTATCAAGAAATTGAAAATGGAGGCTCTTTCCTTGTTCACTTCAATAAAGACAGAACAGAAACAATGGTAAGTAACTGTAAACATTTTTATTAGTATACGACTATAAAAACATTTAAACCCGATGCATTTGCACCTGTACTTAGCCAGGAACTTGTTGTTCAGTGGTTGTCGATTGTTGGTTGTCCTTAGCCAGGAACCTGTTGTTCAGTGGTTGTCGATTATTGGTTGTCCTTGTTGGCTGTCCTTAGCCAGGAACCTGTTGGTCAGTGGTTGTCGATTGTTGGTTGTCCTTAGCCAGGAACCTGTTGGTCAGTGGTTGTCGATTGTTGGTTGTCCTTAGCCAGGAACCTGATGTTCAGTGGTTGTCGATTGTTGGCTGTCCTTAGCCAGGAACCTGTTGGTCAGTGGTTGTCGATTGTTGGTTGTCCTTAGCCAGGAACCTGATGTTCAGTGGTTGTCGATTGTTGGCTGTCCTTAGCCAGGAACCTGTTGTTCAGGGGTTGTCGTTTGTTGGTGTTGATCATAAGTGTTTCTCGTTTCTCGTTTTGTATATAGACTAGACCGTTGGTTTTCCTGTCTGAATTGTTTTACACATCACTAGTCATATTTGGGGCCTTTTATAGCTGTCTGTTCGGTGAGAGTCAAGACTCCGTGTTTAGGACAGTACATTGATCTATAATGGTTTACTTTTGTATATTGTGACTAGGACAGAGAGTCATCTTATTGGCAAACATACCATATCTTCTTGTATCTATAAAGTGTTGTAAAATTTTGCAATGTTTTTTTCTTTTCATATTCAAGATTAAATGGGCTGTTAATTTTACCATAGTAATTGCAATGATAAAGGAACATTTTGAGACAAACAATTGTGAAATCTTTGATCACCGACCACGTGCAAATGTATCATTAAACAAAATGCAAATATTGAAAAACACTGGAATCTGACAAGGTGTCTTCTCCCGCATCCGAATTCTTAGTAAAGACCCTGCCCACAATTCATCTCGGGTCTTATAGGACGTCAGAAACAATTCGCTGTCTTTCTACAAATCCTATTAACAGCCATACGGTTCATAAAAATCAACCAAAATAATTAAATCTCAATCAAAGTTGTTTCTTCACTCAATTATAGACCCTTTTACACCTGAAATAAATTGAAATCTTTGGTTAATAGTAAATCGTAAAAATGATGATTTAACATTTTTCTTAGGTTTCAGGTTACAATAAGATTAAAACCCATAAAAGTAACCGCCTTTCACAGAATTAAGTGTATGTCAACTATTTAGCATGAAAAGGAGGATTAATTTGACAATGCAGTGTTTGGTTATGGAAATATTTCATCGTATGTCACGTTTCTTGTTTCATGATATACCGTCATTCCGTCTCCTCTCGTCCGGAAATATTTTGAAATGACAGAAATATGATTTCCGTATTTAAGTACATATATGTGCAAAAATGTAATATGAAAGTCCATGCAGTTTCTTACGTCGATAAGCTTTTCAATATGAGAAGAGAATAAGAATTCAGAGTTGATTCGTTATTTGCCTATCGTCCAGTTACAAATATTTTATGCACGTTGAGGTTGAGAATAAATAAATCAAAGCACCATATTCTATATTTGTTTTTTTTTTCTGAACAATTTGTATTCTAATATATTCAAAATGGGTGTTTTTGAAAACAAAAAAAGGAGACTTTCATGTACACGACTCATAACAGGGCATTGGGTGTTCACCGATTTGACTCAAATTTTCATTTTTAGCTCACCTGGCCCAAAGGGCCAAGTGAGCTTTTCTCATCACTTGGCGTCCGTCGTCCGTCGTCCGTCGTCCGTTGTCTGTCGTCTGTAAACTTTTACAAAAATCTTCTTCTCTGAAACTATAAGAACAAATTTAACCAAACTTAGCCCCAATCATCATTGGGGTATCTAGTTTAAAAATTGTGTCCGGTGACCCAGCATACCAACCAAGATGGCCACCACGGCTAAAAAAAGAACATAGTGCATGGTAAAATGCGGTTTATGGCTTATTACTCAAAAACCAAAGCATTTAGAGCAAATCTGACATGGGTAAAAGTGTTTATCAGGTCAAGATCTATCTGTCCTGAAATTTTCAGATGAATCAGACAACCCGTTGTTAGGTTTCTGCTCCTGAATTTGTAATTTTAAGGAAATGTTTTTGGTTATTATCTTGAATACTATCATAGATAGAGACAAACTGTAAACAGCAAAATTGTTCAGCAAAGTAAGATCTACAAATAAGTCAACATTACTAAAATAGCAAATTGACCCTCTAAGGAGTTATTGCCCTTTATAGTAAATTTTTAACAATTTTTCGTAAATCTGAGTAATCTTTTAGAAAAATCTCCTTCTCTAAAACTACTGAAACAAATTAAACCAAACTTGGCCACAATCATCATTGGGGTATCTTGTTAAAAAATTGTGTCCGGTGACCCGGCATACCAACCAAGATGGCTGCCATGGCTAAAAATAGAACATAGGGGTGAAATGCAGTTTTTGGCATATAACTAAAAAACTAAAGCATTTAGAGCAAATCTAACAAGGGTACATTGTTATTCAGGTCAAGATCTATCTACCCTGAAATTTTCAGATGAATTGAACAACCAATTGTTCGGTTGCTGCCCCTGAATTGATAATATTAAGGAAATTTTGCTGTTTTGTGTTATTATCTTGAATATTATTATAGATAGAGATAAACTGTACACGTCAAAAATGTTTAGCAAAGTAAGATCTACAAATAAGTCAACATAACCAAAACGGTCAATTGACCCCTAGGGAGTTATTGCCCTTTTATAGTCAATTTTTAACAATTTTCTTAAAATTTGTAAATTTTCACTAACTTTTTCCACTGAATCTATTGGGCCAAGTTAAACATAGATAGAGATAATTGTAAGCAGCAAGAATGTTTAGAAAAGTAAGATATACAAACACATCCCCATCACCAAAACACATTTTGTCATAAAGCCATCTGTGTCTTTTGTTTAATATTCACATAGACCAAGGTGAGCGACACAGGCTCTTTGGAGCCTCTAGTTGATCTATTACATGCAAAAACGTATATTCAAATTATAAAGAGTATCAAATAACCAATTTACAAGGCATGTGCTTGATAATCTGTAACATCATGTTGTGTGTATTTTAGTCTAGACGACATTCAAATAACAATCGAGTTGACCTCCGAAAACTACCGAGGTCATAGAAGCGATATCAACAAAAAAAATACAGAACATGTAACAGGCTAGCGAAGTTTTGCAATTTGATTGTTCCAGTTCTGTTAATTTTAAAGGTTAAATTGAGGTCACATGATTATTATAAGGAATTATTACAAGTGAATTATTCATCCGCGATCTTTTGTAGCTTATTTTGAAACAAGAATGTGTCCCCAGTACACGAATGCCCCACTCGCAATATTATTTTCTATGTTCAGTGGACCATGACATTAGGGTAAAAACTCTAATTTGGCATTATAATTAGAAAGATCATATCATAGGGAACATGTGTACCAAGTTTGAAGTCGGTTGGACTGCAACTTCATCAAAAACAACCTTGACTAAAAACTTTAACCTGAAGCGAGACAGACGGACGGACGAACGAACGGACGAACGGACGCACAGACCAAAAAACATAATGCCCTTCTACTATCGAAGGTTGGGCATAAAAAGTAAACTAATATACTGACTTCTAAAAGCGAATTGTATTAAGTCTTGTTTCGTGGCTAGTTCCCCTTTGAACTATACCAATTCAAGAGACAAAGATGGGCGTAAAAGCAGTAATTTAAGCAGACAAGCTTTCAAATTAACTCAACCTTGCTTATTAATATTTACCATCCTCAAAACTAGTTTAGAAATACAATACATTTATTTAATTTGTTTTAATTTACAATATATCATATTAACTAATTCCTCTATTTTTTCCAGTATGGGATTTTCCAGTCCAATGGCAGTGAATTCGTCTTACACTCAAACGATACAGATAAAACAACCTCTCATAAAAATGGTTTTCGAAAATTTCAAATAAAAAAGGCGGAATCAATAGGCGTCAACGATGAAACTTTATATCTAGGTAATGTTATACTATATTACAAATTTATAATCTTTTAAAAATATTTTACAAGTTTTAAATCGTTTTCAAATACTTGTGAGAAATGACCCTATTACAAAGGGTACACCATTAAAAATTGTTTTTGAAATTTTCAAAAGAATAAATTTATGAAAGAGGAAAGTAAAAGGGTCACACGATGCCCTGTCGATTCTAAATTGAGGTAATTGAAAAGTTATTAAAAACTCAATTATCTTGAGGTTAAATTTTATTGACATCTTTCATGTATTATAATCAGTTGAAGCCTATATTAATACGACGGACAGTGTTCCCAGTTACTTTTTGAAATGTTGGTGTTAAACCAATTGAAACATCGACAGAAGATTACAAAAAGGGGATAACTACGGTTCAGATTTCATTGCGCGAATCGCGCATTTCTGGAATGATGACCAATTGATTAATTTCGGATGTTACATGTAGAGCCTAGTCGGGTTAAACTGAAGCTTCCAAATTGAATTTGTAATAAACAATACTAATAGATAAGATGTTCGAGCTTGCTGTGTTAAAAAATAATCCAGGTAAGAAAGACTTGCGAGAACCTAATGGACAGTCAAGGTCGTAGAAAAATCAAAACCCTGAAGGAACGAAACGCAAGCTTGCGATGGTCTTTGTTGTCACGAGTAAATCAAAAAATAACTGGTGCCTTCGATTAAAACATTTTGAAACTTCCACCCACTTCAATGAACAGGGTATATAGTGCACACGTTTGTTCGTCAGTCCGTCACACATTTGGATTCCAAATAATAAAGTTACCGCTTCATCAAATATTTTTAGGTTTTAAAATACAATGACACGATCTTTGAAAGCATTTATTGTTCGAAATCATAAACTATGATTCATTTTTCTAAGAAATAAGATTTTCTTTTCGTTTCCTTATTAGGGAATACCAGTGAAATACCACTTGAGAAAATCTAAGAATGTAATGAAGGAAAACGTACAGGTCAATTTCGGCGAATTGTTTCTGTGACCTTAATTTTAGTATACCATTGATATGTATTTCAAACATAAAAAAAAATGAATACACGCTTCTCGCCTTCTTTTCATATATAACTAATATTCACACCAAACATTCAAAATACATGAATATGAATTCATATTTGTTTATAATTGAATTTTTCAGACACGAAATTAAAATCTTCAATTGAAAATCAAAAATCGTCCGGTTCAAGGAGACGAAAAAGAGCATCTGGGACGTACGATATAGAATTACTTATAGTGGTTGACTATGCAATTTATCAAAGGTATAATATATATCATTATGAATAATTATCAGGGTCTATCTAATTACCCGTGCAATACATTAGTTTGTAAAAAAAAGATGACTGATAATGACTGCTTAGTCATTCTGCAGACGAAAGGTATTTTTTGGGTGCATTTAAGATTTTTATTTTTATAACTGCTTATGCACGATATAGTTCTTAATAAATTAAGGAATCAACAAATGTTGAAATTTATGAATAAATCAAAGATATTAATTTTTTTTAAATCAGAATGATGGGTGCAAATTACAGAGTTTTCAGGGATGGATCTAGTTATTTTGAAAAAGGGGTTCCAATCTAGGATAAAAGGGGGATCTAACCATTTCCCCCCATTCAACAGCATGGATCGTCAAAAACAAGGATCCGACCCTCCCCCCTAGACCACAACCCCTGGATATTTCATTGGTTTCTCTGTAACAAACAGTTGGTACAAAATGAACCGCTACTTAATTAACTCGGCGTTTCATTCTTCCCTCCAACACCTTTCACATAAAGTAAAATGAAGTGAATTATATCCCAAATTGTCATCGTCACTGTCCTTTTAAAGAAAATTGATAACCATAACTAATCTAATAAAACGTGATTTGTTATTATTTATGAAGTAGCTTTGACTATTATACTTGCTCAGTATTATGTGACGTTTAACGCGAATTATATTTCATTATGAATTCAGAAACCCAATATCTAGAGAAATAAAAAATAAATGCATGCTTTTTGAAAATAAATAATAAAAATGTAATAATTTACTTCAAATTGGTTCCAATGGTTGAGTATTTGTTGTATGCGACACTTTTGACTGAAGTAATTATTTACGAATTTGTCACGATTTTCTATCTTCCGTGTTTGAATCAAACAGTTGACTTAGCACAATTATCTGCGAAGTGCAAGGGAACGTAAATTTACGAGGGGGGGGGGGGGGTGTTATTTAAAAAAAAGAAAGAACAAGAAAACAGTCATATCTGTCATCCATCTACCACGTTAGTGTTAAACAGCCGTTGCCTTATCTAAACCTGATCATATAAGCCTAGATCTTTGGTAGTTATTCTGTGCAATAAATTTTCCATAATTAATTAATTGAAAGACGTGATATTGGCAAAAAAAAATAAATATAGAATACCAAAATTTTATTAAAAAAATTGTTGTCAGAAGATGGATCTCGTGAATAGGTCAACTATTCCAAACAAAATTTTAGTCAATTCTTCGATACCAGTATTTGAAAGTAATTCGTGTCAGTAGCTTGAACATTTTAAATTTTACAATGCCTTTCATGCTAGTATTTTTAATAATTCAATTTAGAACATGCAGATGTTTCACCCGTTTGCTATTTTCACTATTTTTACTAAGCTGTTCAAAATAGACCTCCTCAAGTAAGACCACAATCCTATCCCGATTACATAATTCAGTAACAAAAAAAAAAAAAGTATTCACGAATGCCTATGTCATGAAATTTACTACTTGCACATACTTTGTTTATTGAGACCATCCGATACTAGTCTAGACAGATTTCTTTCTGGTATCGGATGGTCTAAATAAACAATGTATGTGCATGTAGTAAATTTCAAATTCATCTATGTGAAGCAAAACATATTTAAAATGATAGCACCCGTATTTAGTTCAAATGTTGATTTTCTTAAAAAGATAATCGTTTTTGTTGATTTTCTCTTTATTTTTCGGAATATTTTGCAATTTTAGATAATCTTTACAATCCTTTATCGATTTATATCATTTAAAAGTTACATGACTGTTACGACGCCTTACGATAATCCTTTCATTTGAATATATTGTTACATATTTATATCCGTTTTTATGATCAAATATTACGCAACAACAAATGATGATAATTTGACTGATAGTGGTAATTGCCGAAAGCTACTCTTTACAAATTTTGATAAAAGAAAATGTTTTTAATTCAATAACACCGCTTTAACGAATCGTGAACTAATAAGATTTGACAACATCATTAGAATTGAGAATGGAAACCCTGAATGTGTCATAGAGACAACAATCCCACCAAAGACTGAAAAAAACAAACACAATTTTTTCAAATTAAATTCATTTCATTCTGCATGCCAATCAGAACTTATATTTTTGCTTTATGTTTGTTATGATTTTTGTGATTCAAATATACTTATGTGAATAACATATGCATTGACTTGACAAAACACTTCGATTTTTTGTTTTATGTTTGTCATAACATTAGTTATACGAATATGCTTATTGGAGTAAAATATGTAATTTCCCAGTGACTTGGTAAAAATCATAATGGTGTTTAACGCTACTTTTACTCTATTGGTTTAAGAGACCGGACTACGGGGCGCCAAATGGGACTCTTGTGGTTTTGTACAAAATTCAATTCTGTCATAACAAAATCATTTTTGTCTTACAAAACTATGTGCTACAGACTTGTTTTGTGAGAACTTCAATTTTGTGATGACAAAATTCATTTGTGTAGACAAAATTCATTTTTGTCATGACAAAATTCATTTTTGTAGACAAAATTCATATTTGTCATGACAAAAGTCAATTTTGTCTAATAGGTATGCAAATATAAACATATTTGCATACAAAATTGACTTTTGTTACCTGATATGGAAATTAAATCACAAAAGTCAATTGTGTGAGGTAAGATTCAATTTTGTGAGACAAAATTGACTTTTGTGAGACAAAATTAACTTTTGTGAGACAAAATTCAATTTTGTGAGACAATCAATTTTGTTGAGACCAAAGTGAATTTTGTTAATTTTGTTGAGACAAAAGTCAATTTTGTCAATTTTGTTGAGACAAAAGTCAATTTTGTTAATTTTGTTGAGACAAAAGTCAATTTTGTCAATTTTGTTGAGACAAAAGTCAATTTTGTCAATTTTGTTGAGACAAAAGTCAATTTTGTCTCCCAAAAGTCAATTTTGTCAATTTTGTTGATCACATTGGTCAATTTTGCCTCACAAAAGTCAATTTTGTCAATTTTGTTGAGACAAAAGTCAATTTTGTCAATTTTGTCTCACAAAAGTCAATTTTGTCTCACAAAAGTCAATTTTGTGTAACAAAAGTCGATTTTGTATGCAAATTAGTTCACAGAAACCAAACTAAATTAATTTGAAAACAAAATTGACTTTTGTCGCTCAATTTTCAAATTAGGTAACAAAAGTCAAGTCTGTGTAACAAAAGTGAATTTTGTCATGACAAAAGTGACTTTTGTCCACTGATAGATAATTTTGTATGACAAAATTTTAAATTTGTAGTATGATACAAATTTTGTTAAACTGAACTCATTTTTGTTGAACAAAAGTCACTTTTGTCCGTACAAAATTGAATTTTGAGTACAAAACCACAAGAGTCCCATTCGGCGCCCCGTACGGACTACCCGGAGAATTCATCGACATTCGATAAGAAAACTAAGCGAGCGGTGTGTGAATAAGGGTAGTGGTCACTGCAGTACATACACTTCTTATACCACTTGATCGTCAAGCCTCACCTCAACCACACCGCCCCGTCCCTTACTGATTCATTATAATAATTGACCATTTTGTATTTTTTTTATGGATAATTTTTTACCATTACATAGGCCACATCTCTTGTACGAACAGTTCTTATAGTTTCTTTGGCAAATTTATATATGCTCGTGATGTGATATTCGAAACATTCTTTGTTCCGTCTCGTAAGACATATTTGTTTAAGGGAAACGTAAAAATACTTAAAAATTTAACTAACAAATATTATAAAGTATCTGTTTCAAGGATACTTTGTTTGAAAGAAAATGCATGCTCATATTTTCTGATGTTCACACTTTTTTTAATATTAGATGGTATGGAAAAAGTCTTGGATCAACTGTCAGCCAGAGAGACCAGAATGCTGTTGCCTCTATAAGACAATACTATGCATTTGTTATAAATGGGGTAAGTATACTATACTTTTAATTGTATTACGTACAGAAAAAAATTTCATAATAATTATGTTCATTAAATAGACATTGGCTAACAAAGTATTGCTATTCATAGAGTTTTATTACAATCATATTGTAACATAACCACATATTAAAACATAAAGTAAATTTTAAACCTGCGATCTCTTGTCCAGGGATAAGCCTTGACAACAACAATGTCATTTTGAACTCAAAAAACAAAATAAGATGTAATAAGACAACTTTTCGGAAGAAACCAAATGCCTCAGAAATGAACAATGATATGTTACCGTATGACCTTCAACAATGAGCAAATTAAGTTCATACCGTATAGTCAGCTGTAAAAGGTCCCGAAGTGACAATTTAAAATAATTCAAACGAGAAAACGCACGGCCCAATTTATGTACAAAAAATAAAATAAACGAAAACTGCTTTTTTGAAGATTTGAAAGTTCATCATTTCAAATCTACATGTAGTTAAATATTGTTCGTTAACATTGTCTTCAAACTGTTTCAGATGGATGCCATGTACAAAAATCTTCAGACGTCCAGTTTTACCATCAATATTCTGTTTTCAGGAATAATAATAGCAAAGGTAAATACGCTTTCCCAGAAAAACTATTATATTTTTTTTTATTATACGAAAGAACCTATAACTAGGTTTCAAATTATGCGATTACTAGTAAATTAAACCAAGATTATCTTGTTTAAAACATAGGGAAATGTTCTCATCAACCAAGCCACCGTTGTACTAAGCCCCATGGCAAGATTAATACCAAAATCATGTATATGATATGTATATTAATTATTTGGGAACTATTCTCACCAAACGTAACTTTTGGCAAAAGGGAGACGACTCTTTTTCATATTATTTACAATGTTCGTTTCACATACTTTAAATAATACCTGAACGTTGTAAGCTGCTGTACATTTTTCACAAACGTGTGTTTAAAGTAAATCTTATTAAAACAATACAAAACAAGAGATGGAAACTTAAGATATAGCAATGCAACAACACAAAACACATTCGTAGGGGAATATACATGTTTTTAACTTTTTAACTTTTAAGAAAAAATAAGATGCCTGACCTCAAAACAAGACATTTTAATTGTCTTTTTAAAGATTTCATTTAGTTTCTGTTGTATAATGCTTCCATCGCCCAATTAATCATAAGTTCTTCATATTTCTTCAAAAATGGTAGGTGTTTTATCAATATCTTGGAATCTGGATGGGGGTTCTTCATCTGTGTATTTAAACACAAAAAAAATTTCTGGCTATTATTTCTCTATTCGTCATATTTAAGGATCATATTATTCTCTTTTCTTTATTTCGTATGTTTTTATGCTCCATTATTATTCATTTTTATGTCAACCCGATTCATACATATATATATCTTTATTAGCCTCCCTAAGGAGAGATAGTGATATCAATACAATATAATAGCATAACACAATATATACAAATTTGAATCGAAAAAAAAAAAAATAAAAAAAAAAAAATACATAAATGAAAAATAAAAAAATAGTAATAATAATAATTGAAACTACTTTCAACTTAATTCACATTGTAAATTCGGATTGAGAAGGGAAACTAAAAAAAAAAACAACAAAAAAAAAAAAAAAAAAAAAAAAAAAAACACAAAACTTTGAAATTAATTCATATTGTCAATTAGGAATGAGAAAATCTTTTGCAAAATCTGTAAACATATTTGACACATAAAAATTGAAAACGTTTTTTCTGCTCACAGTCTAGTTCAAATTCGGTTTCGCATGAGAGCAAAATGTAACAGAAATCTTCGTCATTTAAGGATCCAAGAAAGGCACTGAAAGTTATTGGATTTAAGCATAGAAGCTCGCACCAGAATTCATCCCGAATGTCGGATAAATAGTCACATGACGAAATTGCGTGAATACACGGGTCGGTGAAAAGTTTACCACATTTATCGCATAAAATACTATCACTGTTTGTATTGTGGACCAAACAACACAGGGATACTATGTAATTTGCCTGTTTACGCAAATACGGAAAGTCTAATGCAACTGTCCATGCAGGATGAGGCTGAAATACTTTATGTATCTTCTTGAAAATGTTAAAGTCACTATCTATATTTATACGTTGTTGCCATTCGTTAAGTTCATATTCAAAAATAGATCTGTGAACTATTCGCTTCCATATACGCTGGGACGGAAAATTTCCGCTATCCATAAACTTTGTTAAATAGTCTGATAAATGGTATTTGTAGAGTATATCCACACAGTCCTTTGAAAAATCCGATGCACAGTTAGTGTTCTCTTGATTGAAGTACTTGAGTTCAAAAAGTTTACGTACGAGAATACGAAATGAAATCGCTCTTTGTGGTAAATTACAAATTCGTCCGAAGAACAGTAACTTTCGTTCATTAATAAAACTGTCTAGGTTTAACCAACCAATGAGAGAAAGGCACATATCAGTTCTTGTCCGTCTAGGTAATCCTTGAATGAACTTGCAAACATAGTGATGCGTCCGTTCTAACATAAGTGTTTCTGTTTTAGACAGCTTGCCCCAGATCTCGCATCCGTAAAGAGCTTTTGGGTAGCATACTTGGCGAATAATCTTTGCACATACTATAGGGTTGAGAACAGCAGGGTGAATACCAGAGCGAATCACAGACGCAGTGGTTGCTCTTAATGTTCGACACGCTTTCAGTGTACGATCCATTGTTTTCATTGAAGTGTCTAGTGAAATGCCAACATGTGTTGCACTTTTAACTGATAGAATAGGTTCGTTGTATAAGAATATATCTGGACCTGTTAGTTTTTTGCCGAATTGAAGCAGTTTGCTTTTCGTGGGTGAAAAGGAGAAGCTCCATGATTTGCTGTATTGTTCACAAATTGATACCATTTTCTGAACGGATTCGTGATTTGTGGCAATGAGAGAAATGTCATCTGCCTGGACGGGAGAACTACTATTAATGTCATATAAGAATGCTCCTTTGTTGCTAGATTCAAGTTCATTAATCAAATCGTTAATAAAGATCAGATATAACTTTGCTCTTAAACACAAAAAAAATTTCTGGCTATTATTTCTCTATTCGTCATATTTAAGGATCATATTATTCTCTTTTCTTTATTTCGTATGTTTTTATGCTCCATTATTATTCATTTTTATGTCAACCCGATTCATACCCTAATATTTTCTCTCAATATATCAACTTCACATGTATTATTATTTTTAGTTCACCGATCATTTTTTATGCAACATGGTGGACTAATATTTCATCTTTAGATTATTTTTTTATTTAATTTGATAATTTTGTTTTTTTCAGACAGCATCTGACGCGCCATGGACAGAAACAATTAAAATCACTGGTGTCACTCCTAACCAAGTGGATGCTTCTCAAATGTTGAACCTTTTCAGTTCCTGGGTCAAATCACAAAGTAGCATACCAGGGCATGACCACGCTATGTTATTTACTGGGTAAGACTATCACTTGTATCATTGTAAGAACAAAATGATTCTATTTAGATCTCGTATCATAAATTCGGGATCGATGTATAAGTACGTAGCCACGTCCAATTATTTTACCTCATTAGATAAAACTTATTTTTCTAATCATTATTAGACTGCTATTCGTTTGGGAACCTTAAATATGTAGTTTCTGTTGCAATTGCCCTGACGTTGTCAAATTTGAAATATTATACCAACTTGGATCGGTGAGGACATTTTTGATTTTTTTGGTTTGAAGACTGCCCTCAATGCAGTTATAACATCTAAACTGTCACAACCTTTGCAATTTTAGAGTGGTGCCAGTTCACATCGAAAAGAACTATTTTCATTTGGCACATCTTTGTAATCTTTGCGCTGTGTTTGGAAATTTTAAAATTGTATCAGCGTCTGTGGTGTTCGCTTAAATTGTATAAATTCAAGACTTAGAAAAAAATTCTCAGTTTGAATATTGACATGATTCATTTGAAATCGTGCTTTTATTGAAGAAGGATATCTGTTATCCAAAATATCTAATATTTGTTCATTTTATAGTTATTTAATGGTGATGTTGTACCCTTTTTGACTTGTTATATATTATATTTTGTAGTGTACAGAATCATATAACATGATCCATCGCCCTGTAAGATTGATCGTTGACTATTTATTCAGTCATTTTATATATATATATATATACTTGTATATGAATAAGCAAATGTATAGATTCATTGATACAGTGCAACCCGAATATAAAATCGTTTGCTGGAGTGTAAACAATGTATTTCAAAGAAAAAATAAACAAATAGTGTTTCTAATCACAATTTCAAATGAATAAAATCAATTTTGATTACAATAAAATACCCTTGTTCCTGTATGATATCAACAATTCTTTATGTTTGGGTATGAAAAATGCATGTTTGGAGAAAATAAAATATTTTGTTATAGCATGCGCCAGGTACTTTCTATATAATACTAACATGATAAACTAAGTTCAATTTTTGCGGAAAAAGTGAGTGCGTGTATATCTGTGTTTGTGTTTTTAAAAATTACAGTATTATTTTTTTCTAATTATTGTAGGTATGAAATGATAAAGGATGGTTCAGCATCAATTGCTGGTAAGTATAGTAGATACAAAAAAAAAACCATATAAATTTCTTAACCATGTCCGACTTCAGACGAGTGACAACTTGGTGGTAGATAAGTATGTCCATTTTGCATTCAAAACAACTTGAATAGTTTCTTTATTTTAGAAATGAATTGCTCCATCGAGTGATATCGTTTATACGTGCTTCCAATTAGACAACAACTGCACAGACGTGTCGCAACAATATTCAGGTCTTAAAGTTTTGTTCTTTAACGCTCATACATGTACCATATGGAAAACAATAAACAAAATAACAAACTTAATCTTACATTAATAAATTTGAGGATATAGAAACGATGATTGGTTCTCGATCCACATAATCATTTACTCTATACCAGTGCTTAAAAAGAGATCTGTATACGAAAACTTAAATGTTAAAAAGATACATTAAGGTTTTACCGTAAGCTAAGTTACTCTTGCGAAGTAAAACTTGGATAATACGAAAATCGTAAAAATAAATATCCGCGAAGTCGTCCAAAAGAAGCTAAATGCAAAATGAAGTATTCGTGAAAATAAGTTAGTTTACATTTTTCATAATGCTTAGGAGCAAGTGTTTTACATATTAAACAATACTTTGAATAAAGACAACAGTAGTATACCTCTGTTCGAAACTCATAAATCGATAAAGAAAAAAAAACCAAATGCGGGGTAAAACTAAAACTGTTGTTAAAGATGCTCATATTAAACTTCTAAAGGTTCAGAATAACCATGCATACTTATATTATGTGATATTGAAAAGTGTAGACTAAATGTGTGTTCATATAAAAACAGTAGCCATGTTTTCTATGATGTTAAATAGTTCTAAAAATGCCACTTCAGGTTTGGCCTTTACTGGTGCCTTATGTCAAGCAAACAGCCAGTCAATTGTAGAAGACAAGTTTAACTTTGGTATATTGACTGTGGCAGCACACGAGCTTGGACACAGGTAAACATTTAAACACATACTTTGCTATAACAACTGAGACAGGACACAAACTTGGACACAAGTAATGAAAGTATTAAAATACACCTGTAAGCCAATCTCAACTGAAAAAGAAAAGGTTTCTGTAGTCGTTTGTAGTCTTTTCGGTCCCAGTTTCATAAGAAATTAATTCCAAGACTGGCAACATGGTTTGCGATGTGACATCGGTGGCAGGGTGACAAGTGAGCCCTGACCCCCCTTTCGTGGGAAAAATTTGGTTGATTATATAGGGATTAATTGAATCATTGAAGCATGACTGGATTGTGCCCCCCTTCGCTCAGTCAGCGGGACCTCCCTTGGGAAAAGTTCTGGATCCGCCACTGAAACATGTGTCTGGGGTGTCCTTCAGATACCAATTTTTCAGATAAGAACACGTATTAAAACAAGTTAAACGATTCTAAACAAAAAGACAAAACTATCTGAAGTCTGCTTTAACTTTATGAGGTCTACATTAGTTCCAAAACGATTTACTAAATTTATAAGTGGAAAATACGGAGAACTGAATCATTCAAATCAACACAGGAGAATTGGATTTTGGATATATAGCACCCACGGGGACTTAAGCTATCATTAAAATTACCCACCAAGCAGAGATGTAATGTGTGTAAATCTTTGTGACGGAAAAACTCTACAATAGTATTTAAGTGTTATAATCAATTTCAACAGAAATCTTAATAATTTCCTTAATTGGTTAAATAGTCTGAGTTTGCATAAATATTTTTTAGCATTCTATGGTAGACCTTTTCGCGTTGTGAGAATTCTGAACTATTGATATCTTACATTTATTTTACTTTATTAGATCAGACATTTTCTCTTTTAACGTTTAACTGTTCAGATACGTCTTGTATGTCTAGTAATGGCCGAAAAATAAAATTAATAGTTGTTTAATTTTCTGACTATTGTTTTGTTTGTACCAATTTCTGTTTTTTGTAGTCGTGTTTTTGTAATCTAATATACTTCCCTTTTAATTAATGTACGTTCTTTTACAGTTTGAGTGCACTACACGATGGGACAAGCAATCTATGTAGAGCCAGTGACTCGTTCATTATGACTGCAGTCAGCCAACCTCAATCCAATTCTCTCACGGCAAGCAATCCCTGGAAATTTTCGACATGCTCTACAGCGTATTTCAACACATATATTGATTTCCTTACTACGTGAGTTTATATGTGCTTTATGTCATATGTTAAACCATACTCTGATAATTTCCTTACGACGTGAATTTAATGTATTTTTACGTCATATTTTAACCCATTCTCTGAGTTCCTTAACTCGTGATTTTTTATGTGCTTTACGTTATATGTGAACCCTTAATCGGGTTTTCTCACTACCGTAAGTTAGTTTCTTTGTTTCAGTTCAATTTTTTCATTATGGCTACAGCTTTTATTTTTTTTTATCATAATATCGTGTTTTATATTAAAAAGCTATCATATTGTCTTCCGCATCATGTACAAGTCATTAACAGATTGTTTTATTTAAATACAATACTCTTGCTCAAGTATAAGGTAGAGGCTATAGTTGTGAATACGAAAAAACGGCTCTATTCATTAATGCGTCAAATTGATCGATTATTAGCATTATAGTTCACATTTTACAACACCCGAAAATCAGAAATAAATAAAATTGAGACTGGAACTGAGGAATGTGTCAAAGAGACACCATACCAACCAAAGGGCAGAAAACACACCAAAAGCCGCCAATGGATCTTCAACACAGCGAGAAAATCCCAAACCAGTAAGCTTCAGCTTGCCCCTCAACAATAATGTATACTTGTTCAGCGAAATATACGCTTCGTTGAACTTCGAAACATGTAAATCAATCAATAGTTTTAAAAATTTCAGTCCCAGAACAAGTTTGATTGTATCAATATCCAAAATGACAACATGTTCATAATTTCTAAATATTTAGGCATGTAATGCTTGTCATGAGGTTAAAATACTTTTAGGTTAGCTGTGATAACATGTGTTATCGGTCGTCCCACTGTCTATATCACTCTGTTCAGCTCTTAATAGTATTCCGTATCATGTCTTTGTGACGTCAAATACGTTGACCCGGACTTATCAACGACGTCATAATGTTTGAACCGACGTAAATAACTTTGACCGTAACTTATCAAGTCATCTTTTGTGTGCTGGTAAAACAAAGAAGACACTTCTTTAACACGCAAATATAGCCCGATAAATCGATTATCAGATTATCTGCATATTGATATTGTAAAATAGCAGCTACTTGACATCAATTAAGGCTTTTTGATCTTGTTCGCTACGCTCACTCGACAAAAAGCTTCATAATTATGTATCGCAACTGATATTTTACGATATCAACATGCAGATAACATGATAATCGGTACATAACAGAGGTAGGTCAGACTGACATTGTGAATAATTGTAACAAAGATGCATGCAATTGAACGAAAAACTATTGATAAACAGAAACCCACCAATAAGTTTAAAAATAGCTTTATGTTTAAGGTTCTATATTACATCTTTTGTATTTATAATTACATTCACTAGTTATTTCCCCTCCCTTTTCAGGAATAATATACAGTGTATGACCACTTTAGATCCCAATTACAATAGTAATGCATTATACCCTGAAAGGAATAATTTACCTGGTCAGATATATAATGCTGATCAACAATGTGAACACATGGTGGGGACAGGATCTGTTATGTGCAGGGTATGTTGTTTATCCTAACTGAGGCATCCAGTTGTAAAAGAGAGATGACAGATGCCAGAAAGACATTCAATATAACAAAAAGAAGATGTGGTATGATTGCCAATGAGACACCTATCCACAAGAGACCAAAATGACACATACATTAACAACTATAGGTCACGATAAGGCTTTCAACAATGAGCAATGCCCATACCGCATAGTCAGCTATAAAAGGCCCCGATAAGACAAACGAGAAAAAAACGGCCTTTTTCATGTAAAAAAATGAACGAAAAAGAAATATATTACACATAAACAAACGACAACCACTGAATTACAGGCTCCTGACTGGGACAGGCACATACATTTATAATGTGGCGGGGTTAAACATGTTAGCGGGATCCCAACCCTCCCCTAACCTGGGACAGTGATATAACAGTACAACATAAGAACGAACTATAAAAATTAGTTGAAAAAGGCTTAACTCATCAGATGAACAAAAAATACAAGTGGACATTGCCGGGTATTCAAAAGTCGAAAATACACTGACAACGCAATGCCTAAATGAAGATCACCAGAAAAAACAATAGTGCACTAAACACAACACTAAGAAACACATTGTGATCTGGCCACACTTGATACTCAATGTAATGATAATGATAATAATTATAGTTAAATAACTATTACTTGTATAAGAATGAAAATTATAAAACGTAAAAAAGTAACGATTATAATAATTAATTTATTTAATTCTCAATTCGACTTTTAGGTATAAAATCGTAAAAAAACCCGTTAATGACGTCACGGTTACATGACAAATAAACACAATAAGATGATAGACAACCAGAAAAGGATTCACATTCCAAATTTAGTTAAAGTGTGTGTTGATATTAAATTAAGCCATATTTTGACTATTTTATTTATTGTGTGTCTTTTTGTTTAACGCATTGATGTAAATATAACGAAATTTGATGAGACTGTCATTAAAGTGAGAGGGTTAGCGCTATAGAACCAGGTTTAATCCACAATTTTCTACATTTCAAAATGACTGTACCAAGTCAGAAATATGACAGTTCTTGTCCATTCGTTTTCGATGCGTTTTGTTAATTTTGCCATGTGATTATGGACTTTCCGAATTATATTTCCTCTAAGTTCAGTAATTTTGTGATTTTACTCTTTACATGCTGCTGAAACATATTATTTTTCCCATAGCAACAATACTCTGGTGACTTTTCTTCAATATGTTCCGTCTTATGGTGCTCCACGCTCAATAATCCTTCACAATGTCAAAGTTATACTGCTGGAGACGGAACGTTGTGCGGGAACAAAAAGGTAAGCTAAATAAAGGCGACAGTAACACGAGTAAGTCACTGTTCGTAAATCAATCTTGCTGGACACAGAACATTGTGTGGAAACAAAAGGGAAATCTAAATAGAGGGTAGAGTATGTTACCAATCTTCACATCTGGTAAATCGATTGGGAAGAAACAAATCAAGATAAATTTTATATTATTCAATGGTTAGGTTTTGCTTTGAAAGAAGAATTTATCTTTAGGACAATGCCACATTTTGACTCCATAAAGTCCTTTCTTGATATGTACATCACATATAAGGAGTATTATAGACAAAACAGCAAGACGTTACCATAAAAAAATTACCATACATGAATAACAGAAGATCTTGTTAAATAAAAAATATTGTTTACATCTGATCATAAAATGAATCATACACAACTTACACATATTCCTTCTGAAAATATAAATAAAATATAAATATGTACTATGTGTGTGTAATAATCAGATATTCAATTGTTATTTTTTGAAAGCATACAAAAAAGACCAACATATAATAATGTTATGCATAAAGCTTTCTAAACGTACTAAAGACGTTGTACACTTATTTTTGTTACTGTTTGTAGTGGTGTAGAACAGGAGTGTGTACATCATCATCAAGTGCTCCTAGTGGCAGTGGTATGTATTGTTTACTCATGTGTCTAATTATTGAGAACAACATATTCCTAATTGAAGTATTAAAGTGAAACCTGTTTTTAGAGACCACCTAAGGGAGAGCGAAAACGTGGTCTCTTCAGACAGGTTGTCTTTTACTACAGCTTCAATCTATATAAAATATACTACAGAGTGATTTAAAATCAATGGTCTTAGACAGGTTTTTGCTAAATACAGGTTGTCTCTTAAGTAGGTTTGACTGTAGTACGTATTGTTTTCTCAGGTATTTAATTATTGAGCATTCAGACGATCGCTTTGTGTGTCTTATTGTCCCAGACCAAACAGTACTTGATGAATTGTTTATGTACTTCTATGTTGACAAAGGGATAACGGATATAATTTAACAAGTGATGGTTTTTGAATGTTTGATTCAACATATTTACTGGGGCAACAACTGAAGCAAATGCTCCTTACTCTTGCAAATTAACTAGTACATGAATACACTGATATATGAGAGTGACTTAAGTGAGGCTAAATGTCGTACTCTCCAGATCACATGGGATTACATTTTTGGATCGTGTTGTTCAATCTGTGCCTTTGAATGAAATGTTGTTCTTGATTTGTCTGTCTTTGCATCGTCCTCCTTTGTTCTGCTATGTTGTATCAGTTTATCTTTGACTTTAGATATATAAATCAATTATATCATAAGACGGCGAATAAAGGATATCTGGGGCTGGGATTTAAAATGTAATGTCCCTATCCAACATTACTTGTCATTCGATGTTTATAATTTCAAATTTTGAAAACAATGGACACTAATAGGTTAGTATTTTCTTATTGTTTGTTAGAAATCTAGTCCAAATTATTTTACTTATAAATGAACTTAAGTGTTTTTGCGGGGAAACATTACATTCACTTTGTGGTTAAATTTTTAAAATTTTTTTAATAACTTTCTTAAAAAGAAAAATCACAAAAATACTGAACGAAGAGGAAAATCTAATCTTAAGTCTATAATCACATGGGAAAATCAAATAACAAAACACCAAAAAAAAAACGAATGGACAAGAACTCTCATATTCCTAAAATGTAGAAAATGGTAGATTAAACCTGGTTTTATAGCGCTAATCCTCTCACTGTGATGACAGTCTCATCAAATTCCGTTATATTTACAATGATGCGTGAACTAAACAGACATAATAAATAAAATAGTCAAAATATGGACACATTTAGTCATCGTGTAACAATTTTAAAAGGAACAATTTAACAAAACACAAAAACATCTATCTACAAACCCATTCATTGACTCGCGTGTCTGACGTCAGAAAATTTTATAAGTCACATATTAACTATCATGGGTTTGTAACAAACATGGACAGACGCTTTTTCATCATCAAAAGATAGTATACAAAAGTAAATTTTGTAAAACAATAAATCCATTTTTCTGTATTTTACTTTTAAATGGACTTAGATTTTCTGCCAGGAAACAGCACGTTCACTCTGTGGTTAAATTGAAAAAAAAAAATATTTTTTGTTTTATACTATTTTGAATTTGTACCAAACTTAGACATAAGCTTGTTAATGATCAAAAGCTAGTACTATATCTAGAAGGAAGCTACTTACAATCAAAAGATAGTGTCAACAGTATTATTTTTATTGATGTTTTTCTTCATTTTTGTTGAGCCTGCGATTTTCAGCAAAAGTAGGCGAAACACTGGGTACCGCGGAACCCTTACGAATTTCTTTTTTTATGTGTTAAAAACTTATTTCATGTTCTTGAAAACAAAACGAATGTGGAATATAATTTTAAATATGCGATCTGCTCACCAAACATCAGGTTCCACAAGTACTGTATAGTACATTCAATTTCAAAAAGAAAAATAACAGATACACATTTCACTCGCTTGCTATTAAGGTTTTGTGCATGAAAGGTATTCAGTGTAAGTGAACTAAACATTTGCAGAATTTCTGCTGGTTAAAATCATCGGAAAATGAAACATCATCTGCATAAATTCTGTAGTAAAAATTGCATTTTATTTTTTTAGATATAAACAATTTTGTCCGGAAAAGGGTTTTAGATCTAGACATATGCATGACTAAAATAAAAAAAAACAATATAGGTCTTGCTAAAGAAAATCATAAGAAACTATCGGATGAGTTAAGATATAAAGGTAAAGACAAAATATGTGGACAAAACATCGGTAATCAAAAAAAAATCATTATTGATAAATACCATTTTATAAACCTTAACGTCAATACACCAAACTATTTTTTTTGTTTACAATAGACACATGCTTGTATGGAGACCAGGTTGGTGTAATATTTGGTAATGGTTGGACATGCCAAGATATGATTGTACAAGGACCGAATAACTGTGCTCAAACACAGATTCAATCATCTTGTTGTGCATCTTGTAACCCAACAACAACAGCACCGACAACGACTAGAGCTACAACTACTAGAGCTACAACAACCAGAGCTACAACCACCACGGCAACTACAACTCGGGCGACAACTACTAGAGGAACAACTAGAGCACTACCTACACAGACAACAAGAACAACAGCATCACCTGCTACGGGTCAACCAGGAGTTACTGTTATCACAGAAGAAGAAGAGAAAGATTGTAAGTAGATGTCTTCCTGATTAAATGGTTTTACACGTCTTGTTATTAGCGAAGCCCTTTATACATTTCTGTTCTTTGCGAGCCAATGCTCCGTGTTGAAGGCCGTATTTTAATCCATTATGATTTACTTTTACAAATTATGACTTGATTCGAGAGTTGTCTCATTGGCACTCATAACACATCTTCTTATATATATTAGCTTCTACGAAATGTCCTTATACACTGTGAATTCATCTTATTCGTAATTTACCATTTTGTGGTTAATTTCGCAAATAATAAAGAATCCCGAATTTAAATGTTTGGCGAAGTTTAAATCTTATGTAGCAAACTTTGACAAACAATGAAATCGATGTATTCTTCGATTCTCGAAAATAAGTGATTACGAAAAAAAATTAATGCATGAAAAAATAATTTGTTTTAAAGGGTTTGAATCTTTTTAAAACTTTCCTGCTATACAGTTTTTTCAGACCCCGTCTTTTTTTCTATCCTAATCCTAAATTTGTGCGTTTATCGATTTGTCTAACGCGGCTGTGCATTTTTATATGCTGGTTAAGGTTATTTATTTATCCGGTTTTTTTTGTAGTTGGTCACCGGTTTTATCATTGATATCTATCATATAGTCATTTTATAAAAAAAATACTGTTTGCAAAAGTACGAATTATTCTAAATGACAATGATGTTCTTATCCCAGGAAGAAAATGCTAGCCGTATTTGGCACAACTTTTTGGAACTGTTGGTCCTCAATTTTATTCAACTGTATACCTTATTTTTTTTTTGACTTTCGAACTAGTTAGTCTTGTGTGGACGAAATGCGCGTCTGGCGTATTAACATTTTAAACCTGGTATCTTTTGTTAGCTATTATTCGTGTGTTTCTCTGTCCTATATGTGCTCCCATTTATTTGTATTGTAGTCCTACCATGTAATGTTGTCATTTTAATGTTCTTTTTTAACATTGCCTTACAAGCGGGAGGTTTGCCAGGCCACAAAACCTGGTTCAACCAACCATTTTTTTTTTTAAATTAAAATGTCCTGTACTAAGTCAGAAAAATGGCCATTGTTATATTATAGTTCGTTTCTGTGGATGTTACATTTTAATGTTGTGTTTCTGTTGTGTCGTAGTTCTCCTCGTATATTTGAAGTGATTCCCTCAGTTTTAGTTTGTTACCCGGGTTTGAACAGCTGTATACTACTGTTGACGTTTCATTTGAAGTTAAATTGGTGCTCCCTTAGGAAACGCTTCATAGAAATACTGTATAACTAATTGAAAATACGAGATTGTGTTTTTATTTTTTCAACACCATCGTGTATCTCGTCGTAAATTTTGCAATAATAAAGACGTCGCATAATTGTGTAATATATTTAAATAAGCCTGAGCCACACACATCGAAATAAAAATAGACACAAAAGTATTTAACGTCTTCGTACTATTACCATTGTTTCATAACTTTCAGCATTCACACGTTCATGCATATGTATAAATGATTGGTTTGAGAGTTAATGTAGCTATACAGATATTATTGTTTGTAGTTTTGATTGTTATGATGTAGAATCTATGCAGCGCTAGTTTGAGTAATTCCCCTTTGTCCGATAATGTTTCATTTTTGATATTTTATTTTTGTATTTTTTTTTTCATACGAAACACTAAACTATTAAACATTTCAAATAAAAAAAAACACCTCTTGAATTGTTAATGTATAATTGTTATCCTCTTGTAGCACCATACGTGTGTGTAAGTTGTAATAAATTGTCTTGTCTTGAATATTGTTTTAATACTAAAGTGAATGTCAATAACCCTTTATTATTACTTGATTTATTTAACTTGACTGGGCGGGGTTTGAGAAGTTCGCTCATTTAAGATCAGTCCATATAGACAGGTGTGTTGAGATAAACTCATCAATGAAGTATCCAGTTATTCGTCCTATATCATACACTCATTTTTTTTGTATATGCGTTTGGTGACACAGATAGGTGATTAGAATTCAATAATAATTATTACGGCAATCATCCTTATCACACACATCTTTAAATAGATTGCCCGTATGGGAATTAAAACATAAGCTCCACCCGATCAGTTTAAATAACATTGGTAATAGTAAACAAAAAAGTGCAGATATAAATGTAGATAACAGTGAAAGCAACATATTGTTAAGAGTCAATCAATGTGGATTCAATCCACAACTCTTTCAAAACATACAAAGCCATTAATGCATTCAGCTAAGTATAAAACTTTATAGTATCAGCTCATGTCATGGTTGAGAGATGATAAATGATAGTTTAAACATTTTTGTGGACTATTTGGTCAAGTTTTTTTTTTTTACACATTCCCTCCTCGTGTTGTTTTTAAGCAATTGAACCATATGGGTGTATATTTACTTTAAATTATTCTAACTTAGTATAAAACTTTATAGTATCAGCTCATGTCATGGTTGAGAGATGATAAATGATAGTTTAAACACTTTTGTGGACTATTTGGTCAATTTTTTTTTTACACATTCCCCATTTCCATTCTCTATGTTCTATAATTGAAACCTACATTTGAACATAGTTAAAAGCAAAATATCCATCGCACCTTTCTTGTTTAGAAAAAAAACCTCACAAGTGATAAACATGCATTGGTTACATTTTTTTAAATGCTTTATCAAAGGTTGCATCATTTGAAGAATCATACACCTACGAGAAAAAAAAAGCTTCCATAAAACATTTCATCAATCCTTAAACTAATCGATTGTTAAGAAAGATATATGTAGGAGTAACCTATACCAACTTTAATTTAGATCAGTATTTTATATGCTCTTTTATAATATATGGTTTTTTAAAACATTACGTAATGATGTTTCAAAATTCGACGATTTTACACTACTTGATGTGTTTCTTTCATTATTTGATGTGGTCTTGTCATTCTTTGATAACATAACCTTAAAACATCTGAGCATTCCAGTAAACTAACATTATTCAATAAAGCCATAACATCAACATGATTCAGTTTTTTGTACTCATACTCCCAAATCGAAGATTAAAAATGCTGGATTTCATGTTTTGAGCCTGCTTTTTGTGCTCCTAGCACTTAGGCAAAGTTTTATGACTTCAACCCCTGGTATGCATCCTCAAACCAGAACAATACAACTTTGCTTCCTGAATGGGTATGTGAACTTCTTGATCAGTTCTGTAGGTAAGTCCGTCTCTTGAATACACAAGGGTTATACGACAGATTAATATTACACACGCAATAAACATTTAGATGTTATAGATATATACATCCCTTACTTGCAACACTATCTGCCCTCGAACATAAAGTAAAACACGTGTATATTACATTGGAGGGACAATGTTTCAAGATTATGTATATTTTAGTTTTATATTCACTTTTCAAAAAGAATACATTGTATAACTGTTCTCCTTCAAAAAACTCAAAAAAAGGGGGGGGGGGTGTCACGTGGTTTGTACAGTTGGCTACTCATATAACTTTCAAACAATTTGGAGCGATATTTAATGATAACATCGGCAAGTCCCAGGTTTTAAGTTATGAAGCCGAACTTTAAGTCTTCTGTGGAAACAAACTAATATACACCAGCTTTTTTGATCATTTTCTACACAACATTAAACAGTCCCAACTTTTAAAAAACAACCCCTGTTAACGTTGACTTTTTATTAGTTTTATTTTTTGAGTCATATTGTTTGAGGTCGGTAAGTCAATAAAATGTATTATAAAATGTATATCTTACATAAATATGACATTGATAATGGCATGATTTATATACATATTGTTTTTATTTCACTCCTCGTGTTTGTTTTTAAGCAATTGACCCATATGGGTGTATATTTACTTTAAATTATACTAACTTATATTGCGTGGAGTAAAACAGGTCATCATTGACTTCAATAACAGGCCATATTTAAATAAATGTTGGTGTAGGGCTGGTTTCGAGAAAATGAATTTCGTCCGCAGTTTAACATTAGAAGATATCTAAGTACATTGTGTACAATTCAAGTACACCACTTTGGTCCGAGAACTGTACAAGTAGACGAAAGAGAAACTGTAACACAACAGTTTAAATTTGTTGATGTGTATTTAAGTTATTATGTTCTCATTATTCACCGTTACCATTGACCCGGCCAACAAAGTGCATGGTGATATAAAGCAATATTTAATTAACAAACCATTTAAAATTTATTTCATTCATAAAAACGGGTGGGAATTTTGTTTTAGGCTATTTAATAACTTTCATTACTGATTTAACCCAGTTTAACTTTAATTGATTACTTAAATCAACTGTATAAAACATGCCTTTCATTTTAAATCAACTGCATAAAACATACCATTCAGTTTTATTCAACTGTATAAAACATACCATTCAGTTTTATTCAACTGTATAAAACATACCATTCAGTTTTATTCAACTGTATAAAACATACCATTCAGTTTTATTCAACTGCATAAAACATACCATTCAGTTTTATTCAACTGCATAAAACATACCATTCAGTTTTATTCAACTGTATAAAACATACCATTCAGTTTTATTCAACTGTATAAAACATACCATTCAGTTTTATTCAACTGTATAAAACATACCATTCAGTTTTATTCAACTGTATAAAACATACCATTCAGTTTTATTCAACTGTATAAAACATACCATTCAGTTTTATTCAACTGTATAAAACATACCATTCAGTTTTATTCAACTGTATAAAACATACCATTCAGTTTAATTCAACTGTATAAAACATACCATTCAGTTTTATTCAACTGTATAAAACATACCATTCAGTTTTATTCAACTGTATAAAACATACCATTCAGTTTTATTCAACTGTATAAAACATACCATTCAGTTTTATTCAACTGTATAAAACATACCATTCAGTTTTATTCAACTGTATAAAACATACCATTCAGTTTAAATCAACTGCATAAAACATACCATTCAGTTTTATTCAACTGTATAAAACATACCATTCAGTTTTATTCAACTGTATAAAACATACCATTCAGTTTTATTCAACTGTATAAAACATACCATTCAGTTTTATTCAACTGTATAAAACATACCATTCAGTTTTATTCAACTGTATAAAACATACCATTCAGTTTAATTCAACTGTATAAAACATACCATTCAGTTTTATTCAACTGTATAAAACATACCATTCAGTTTTATTCAACTGTATAAAACATACCATTCAGTTTTATTCAACTGTATAAAACATACCATTCAGTTTTATTCAACTGTATAAAACATACCATTCAGTTTTATTCAACTGTATAAAACATACCATTCAGTTTAAATCAACTGCATAAAACATACCATTCAGTTTTATTCAACTGTATAAAACATACCATTCAGTTTTATTCAACTGTATAAAACATACCATTCAGTTTTATTCAACTGTATAAAACATACCATTCAGTTTTATTCAACTGTATAAAACATACCATTCAGTTTTATTCAACTGTATAAAACATACCATTCAGATTAAATCAATTGTGAAAACATACCTTTGACGGTTTGAGGGTATGATATAGGATATGACTATTTATAGAAATGTAACGAGGGTATAATATTTAGAATATTTAAAAATATAAACAAAGATATTATTACAAAAGGGTCATATACAAGAATGAGTGCAATTGATAAAAATAGAATAAATCATTTAAAGGTAAACGTAAAATAGTTTTTTTCTTAAATGACGATATATAATTCAACACATTTATAAAATTTTACTCTCGTGCCGTAGTTGCTTAAAATATATATTTTTTTTTTTATGTCAAACGGAGTGTTGAAAAATTCTTTATTTAAGGGAGTTTTAAAAAAATATGTCTTTTCTTTGACGGATCATAAGCATGTCAAAAAGTGGTCTCCAAATGTTTCTTTGATTTGTTTTGGTTTGATCCTTTGTTTTTGTCTGTCTGTCTTTATGTGAATATGTACATGTTGTAGACTTCAATTAACATTATACTCGTATTTACCAGTCATCTTGCAAATGAGAGTTTGAGTTAGCTATAAAACCAGGTTTAATCCACCATTTTCTACAGAAAAAAATATGACAGTTAATGTTCTTTCCTTTGATGTGTTTAACTTTTCAATTTGCCGTTTGATTATGGACTTTCCGTTAAATACTTTCCTCGGAGTTCGGTATTTTTGTTATTTTACTTTTTGAATTTATTAACGTTCTAATGATCTCCAACTTCGTACTTATTTGTACTTTAAAGCGTTTAGTTCGTATGTCACTTATGGGTCTTTTATTGATGAAACGCATGTTTGGCGTATACAATTGAAAGACTTGTATCGGTTATCACATAAACAACACGATGGGTGCCACATTCGGAGCAGGATCTTCTTACCCTTCTGGAGCACCTGATATCACCCCTAGTTTTTTTGTGGGGTTCGTGTTGCTTATTCTTTAGTTTTCTATGTTGTGTTATGTTTTACTATTGTTTTTCTGTTTGTCTTTGTTTTCATTTTTAGCCATGGCGTTGTCAGTTTGTTTTCGATTTATGAGTTTGACTTTCCCTCTGGTATCTTTCGTCCCTCTTTTAATACGACAAGTTTACAATTTACTTCGTCTACATAAAAATATAACGTTTAAATCATTACTTTTTATTTCTTTCAGATTTATTTGTTATCATTGCCTTGTTAGCCGGTGCTACAAAACTTATTTAAATAATCATTACGTTATAATCTTTACTTTTTATTTCTTTCAGATTTATTCGTTATCATTGCCTTGTTCGCCGGTGCTACGATACTTATTGTAATAATCATAATAACAATGACCTGTTGCTGTTGTCGAAAGTCTGACACCACATCAAAACCAAAACAAACACAAAAACCAGTTCAGAAACCAGTTCAGAAAAGACAAGTAAGTATTGAGTTTGTTCTACTTCCAAGTTGTTTGCAAGCTTGAAAAAACAAAGGGACATCCAATCTCTTGTATAAACATTGTTTAAAATGTGCTATCGATTAAATTTTAAACAAAATGTAGCATAACATTTATACCAAAAAACTATTCTTTTATCAACAAACATCGTGATTTTTTTTTATATTTATGAAGATAACAAAAGTCTTGAAAGACACCGAATTAGTATTGACATGAATGTAAGGGACGACCGTTTGATTTCATAAATTAACTGGCTTGATAAGTATTAAAAATGAATAACTTTGACAACTTGATCTGTTAATGAAAAATAAATAATCTGCTGCATGACAAGCCGGATACAAATATGATTCAATTTGAAACAAAAGTGTTTGCCGCGTCAAAAAGCATGCGGTACCACATATTAAAATAAACGACCGAACCGATAAGAATCTTCCGTCTCCCTCCCTCTATTTCAGTAGCTTCACATCATTTTGGTTTTGATTGCTTACCCTTCCGGACCTCCTGAAATCATCTTGGATGTTTTATTGGGTCATGTTTCTCAGTGCTTCTTTTATGTTGTGTTTTGTGTACTGCTGTTTGTATCTTTGAATTTTTCTTTGCAATTTTTCAAACTATGAGATTAAATTTCCAATTAGTATCTTTCGCCTCTCTTTAAAGCATGATGATGAAAGTATATCCGGAAAAGTGCTTTAGGCAACACATTTAAAAAATAACTATGTATGTTCGTTGTTCATATGGGACAAGTGTAAAAGAAATAAAGTTTATTTTAAGTTTAAGTTTATTAGTTTGTTTAATATCAAGTATGACGATTTCTTTCATTTGCAGACGAGTAGTTTACGCCAAGCTCAACCACCGAGAGGTTATTTAAATCAAGCTATGGTTTACGATAATGTAGCACAACCAAAGAAAGGATACTTGAATCAATCTATGGTTTACGACAACGTAGTTAGACAATCAGTGCCGAAAGTTCAACGTGCTCAACGACAATACAGTTATCTTCAACACGTATAATACTCGTCATATGACAAACAGATCATGTGATCTGAGGAAGTTGTCATATGATGCATATCTTATATTGTTGCATAATATGTTAAACGTGTTATGTTCTCAGGTTACATAATTAAATCACCTGTGTATGATGCAATATTCATGTGATTTGTTGGGGTCAAAAACTGTGACATTAATGAGTTATACAACAATAATAAACACGTGTTGATTGTTGCTATTTGCTTAAAGCAATTGGGGAAGATTGCATTCATACCTAAAACAAAATTAAGCAATGATTGATCATTGTTAATATGTACAAATACTCATTTCATTATGTATATGCATTTTTTTTTATATGTATTGCAATGTTATGTTATGCGCAATTTTGTCTATTGGAATGTATAATGTTAAACAAGTGGTGAGACTTTAATAACTATTAAATCCTGCATGTAATGTTTGTTTCCTGTCTAGTAATTATATAAATTTTACTTCTTATACAGTCATTAGCTACGAGTTAAATGCACAATTAAAATATAATTTTTTAATTAAATATTGATCAAAACATATTATAGAAATGGCAGTTAGTAATGCAGTAGGTTTGGTCAAAACTCGTCAAAATAAACTAACAAGCATCGCTGATGTTTATTTAACAGTTGGCAACTCAATAATCCAACCTCATTTAAAACGGTATTCGTGAAACCCTTATTTTGAACTTAAAGGAGACGGTTAGCTTGTTTGCTCATAAAAAAGTAAACATAGGAAAACAAGAGAGCCACCAAGAATAAACCATTTTCGTCGATGATGCGAACTACAAAACATTTTTTGCTACCTCTTACACATGTCAAATGTAAAACAATAATTATGATACAGGACCAATATAAATTATGTGTATATAGTTTATTTAATACGCAAAACGTGCGATTCGTCTACATAAGACTCATCAGTGACGCTCCAAAGGTTGTGCCAAATACGGCTAAGGTCATCTATTCCTGGATTAAGAAAATCCTTAGTTTTTCGAAATATTCAAAGTTTTGTTTTAAACAGGAAATTTATAAAAATGACCATATAATTGATATTCATATATATATAAATATGATATACACTTTACTAAACCTGGATGCGATATGAAGCTTCATGAATGACGGATACAAATAAAATTGAGAATTAACGTGTCAAAGAGACGACAAACCGACCATAGAGCAGATAACAGCCGAAGGCCACACATGGGTCTTCAATGCAGCGAGAAAATACCGCACCCGGAGGCGTGCTTTGGCTGACTTTTAATTGTCTAATATAGAAAACATGTTAAAATTTATAAATATATATATTATATATGTGAGGTATGACACTAATTGAGTTGACACTGACATACCCCTTTTATTATGCCACCACCCAAACCCACATTCATGACGATATGATACTGTTTTCTTTATCAAAAGTATCTTAATTGTTGGTTTAAAAAAGGTAATACATTAGATATGGGCGATGTTGCTAATCTTTGTCAAATTTCACGTCTTTTCATTATTATTTTTAATATTTTACGTGTCATTTACTGTTAGTAATTTTTATTAACAAGATATCTGTACTGGTATAAACTGCATGTGTTATGTTTTTTAAGTAATTGAGTTATGGAGAAAGTATTACCAAGGGAAGATATGACGATGTTTGAAGAAAAAAAAACTAACCAGTACGTTTTTGTATTTTTATGCCCTACCTTTATGCCCCAACTACGATAGAAGAGGGGCATTACGTTTTCTGGTCTGTGCGTCCGTTCGTTCGTCTGTGCATCTGTTCGTCCCGCTTCATATTACAGTTTTTGGTCAAGGTAGTTTTTGATGAAGTTGAAGTCCAATAATCTAGAAACTGATTACATATGTTCTCTCTGATATGATCTTTTTAATTTTAATGCAAATAAAGTATTTACACCAATTTCACGCTCCACTGAACAAAGAAAAAGATAGTGCGAAGCTCCGTTTAAAGTTTTTGTTCAAGGTCGTTTTTGATGAAGTTGAAGTCCAATCAACTTGAAACTTAGTACACATGTTTACTATGATATGATCATTCTAATTTTAAAGCCAAATTAAAGTTTTGACCCCCAATTGTACGGCCCACTGAACATGTATATTAAAAGTACGAGTGGGACATCCGTGTACTATGGAAACATTCTTGTGTTTTGTGAATTGGATGTAAGGTTGTCTCATTGGCACTTATACTAGATCTTCTTATATCTATCATCCAGAATTATAGTAAAATAATAAACCAATCAAGTTCTTTCTAAAACAGAATTGTCAGAGAACCACATGTTAGCTTAGAAATCAGAAACAGGTCGGAAAACATATCATTCTCTTAAATTCTCGCTAATTAAAAACAGATGTTCGGACGAATAGTTTTTCTATCTTTAATATGAAATTTATCGTAACTTGATATAACAAGGTCATTTTCAAAGACTATAAATGTAAATGATAATTTGTAGTTTATCATCCGTAAGAGTTTTTTGCCGTTAAGATTCACTATTTAATCATGTTGTCATGAAGAAGGACATTTCTCTATCAATGCAATCAATACGATTTCTTCATTAAACTTATATTGTACCTATACGGTAGTATAACTTCTGAGAATATTAAACAAAGCTGATTGAACAGAGAGTTATATATTACGTCCTTTAATAAAATCAACGGTACCAATTTTGTTGCACCAGATGCGCATTTCGACAATACATGTCTCTTCAGTGATGCTCGTGGCCAAAATATTTGAAATCCAAAGCATATATAAAAGATGAAGAGCTATAATCCAAAAGGTCCAAAAAGTATAGCCAAATTCGTCAAAGGAATCAGAGCTTTGCATGAGGGAGATACATTCCTTAATTTATAATAATTCCTAATATTTTGTAACAGTAAATTTCAATAACACAAAAAATTCGTATTTTCATGCCAGTACCGAAGTACTGGCTACTGGGCTGGTGATACCCTCGGGGACTAATAGTCCACCAGCAGAGGCGTCGACCCAGTGGTAGTAATAAAATCAACGGTATAACCTTCTTGTTGAAAGTTGAAAAAGAGTTCGATACTACATTTTTGTATATACAGTTCACACTTTAGCAGAATCTTACTAACTGTCAGATCTATAAGGGCACATGACGACATCTTTTATCAAACGTGTTTTCACATCTTGTTCCGTCTTGTTTGCATACCCGACTTCGCTTAATGTTAGGGTTCTGGTTGGTAGATTTTTACCTCGTTAAGATTCAATTTATAATCATGTAGTCATGAAGAAGGACGATTTAGACTTTCTCAATCAGAATTGAAGACTCCAAATAATTGTTTCTTCTTTTATTGTCAGGCTATGTAGTCATGAAGAAGGACGATTTATACATTCTCAATCAGAATTAAAGACTCCAAATGAAAGTTTTTTCTTTTAATGTCAGGCTATTCGTAACTGTCTAAAGTCAGTGCAAGTTGAACGATCACTTGAATGTGTAACCTCGCCATATACATTATATACATGCCTGTCACACTCTAACAACCTGAAATTCAGTGTTTGTCGTTAAACAAATCTGCCATAATTATTTATCGTTTACCATTCTAAGCTTGAATCGAGCCTTTTTCTTATTTTAAAATCATCATTCATCACCTTTTATAGATTACTAAATGTATATATTAATATGTTCTGCTATGTATTAAAGGTCTAAACAAACTTTATCCTTGGTAGATAGGTATAATATGTATAGTATTACTGGTGGAAGATAAAAAGGTTTTAAGGCAATGTATACTATGTCGATTTCATTAGAAATGAATATGTTAAAAATTATACACGATTCTATCGCTGGTAAAGTAAATTAACAAAAATACCGAACTCTGAGGAATATTCGCAACAGAAAGTCCCTGATCAAATTGCAAAATCATAGATAATTACAAGCAACGTTTTCTTCAATATTTTCATTAATTTCTATGTATATTCATAGTCGATCAATAATGTATCACGAGTTATTAAGGAGATCCCAGTGTGTAATCCCAATTTCGTGCAAAAGAAATCTATATGTTTTTGAGGTACACGAGTACTTCATTTTACAATTTCAAACCTATTTTTATTTGCACTACATTTTCGAGCGGTTCAGCAAGCACATATAAAAAGGACGTTGTAAATAACATATAATCACCAATCTATATGTATGTCGTTAAACACTTCAACAACCACTTGATTGTGGCTTGTATACTAATACGAGAATATTTCACAAAATCAAGATTTATTGGTGAATGATTAAATGATTATAGCAAAACTTTTTTTTACCGCAATACAGAGTGTTTACAGCTTGTCATTCAAATATCACGTGACCAGTCTTCTGGTATTTTCTATTTTCGAATAACCTGAATATAATAAATTGGGGTCATGGGGCAGCATTTCCTGTCGCTCCTGTCAAAACTCTACATGGTATGTTGTCTGGTCCTGTAGCTTTACTAGGGTTTATTTCCTCATACTGTTTAACATGACAAATTTTGTTATATTGATAGTTATCATTGAACTTCGTAATGATTTTGGTCATCCTGATAAATATTATTTTGTTGATTAGAGTCAACATCTGTAAACGTTTATATTGTTGGTTCAAAGTGATGTTACTATTGTCTTTTTTGTGTCATTAACGTTAGACAAGAACTGTTCGGTTGTCTTGCAGATATTCTTTATTTAAGTATTTTGTGCATCACGAGATGTGAGTACATTAGCGACATATTCACCATGGACTATACAGGCATGCATCTTATTCTTAACTGTTGTTTGTATGATTGGAATGTTCTCCATTACTCCTTGTAACTGACTTCTAATTCCTTTGACTTAATTATATCTTGGTGGGTTTTCCTTAACGGATGAGCTGTTTGATGTCAGTAGTCATCATTAGCAGGTTCCATATTGGTGGTCCCAATTTGAATGGGACATTCTTTTTCTATTTTTTTCTTTCAGAGAATGATCTTAAAACATTTACAATAAACTGATCCTGCTCGGAATTCCACTTTGGTCCCCGTGGTGAGCAGTTGGTAGATGACACGTGCACACTGAAGGTGTTTTTTTTGAATATATATTTTTTTAAATAAAATTATGTACAACGTATATATCCTTTTCATTGGCTTACATAAATAAGTGATGAATGTATGGTCGATTAGTTATTCTTAATTCTGTTTAACGAGTTTTTGCTGGAATCGGCAGTTAGATGCCAAAAACTCAGTATTGAAATGGCAAAATTTCCCTTTGTTTCATATTTGTCAATTTTCAGAGTGTTTCTTTTTATAAAACAAACAAATGACATTTCATTTTTCTCGTGGCATATGGTATGGTCCATAATTTTACTTTATTCAAAATTAATCTATTTTTAATTGCCTTTATATCAATACAATTATTTCTTTCTACTTGTGAGCATGTTACATTGACTTGCCGTTTCAATTATTTATGGGTAGATTATGTAAAACAACTAGGATATGTAACTTTAATGACTTCGTTCAAAAGAAATCTATAATCAGTACTCAATGTGAACATAAATGGTCTGGCTGTGAATAGATTTTATTACACACTTTTAAATGAACTGTAATTAATATATTTTATGTTATTCAATTCAGAACAAACTCAGCAACCAGATTACAAAAGGACATAAGAAACGGTTGTGGTCTAATTTTCGGAGTTATTTAACGTTTTACGGTTTTCGATCACAATAAGGCTTTAAAAATGATATGGCTATAATGGTGTTGGTGTGAACGTGTTTTTGTTTCTCATAGTAGGAGATTCACTGGAAACTTTGCTTTTGACTATATAAGCCACACGTATAGAATAAATTCAGCAACCAAAACATCACATGTCAATAAATCTATTGTAAGTTGTGGCGTTGTCAGTTTATTTATGATCTATGAGTTTGAATGTCCGTCTGCTATCTTTCGCCTTATTATCAGTTTTTTATCACAATAAGGCGTGTTGGAAATGATGGTGTAAACGTAATATATTTGTTACTCCTATCTGAAGTTCCACCGAAGACCTTGTTTAAAAACTATGCCATTATATCTGTCCCTGTTGCAATGTATATTCTATAACCTTTATTTCGTAAGAATACAGTGGAAATAGTATTACAGAATATTTTGTCCACTTGAAACTTTTATTATGATGGAACTGTTATTTCATGACATTGGGACCGTAGTACCCTAGCCTATTCATCATCCTTGATATAAACTGATTTTGTCGAGCCAAATTTTCGAATAATCAACGAAAGCAGAAAGGTTTTTTTCATATAACTTTAAAACAACTTTTAATAGGCTATCTTATTCTAAAGATAGAAATTCATTAATGCTATCGATTGCGTGTCTTTGTAAATGGCACGATAGTATTGTGAAACGTGCAATAACTTTGATTTAATGTACACGAATCTAGATATGATCTTGTTTATTAAAACATATGACAAAATTTAATATTATCTGGTTTATAAAATCATATGACACATTTTAATACTATCTCGTTTAATAAAACATATTACAAAATTCCAAGTAAATCTATAAGCATTCCTGATTCACATCTGGAAAATGAGATAAATCTCGGACAAGCAAAGTCAAGTACAAACGTTATTTTACAGTATATCGATTTCATGGAGAGAAAAAAATCCTGATCCAGTGAACAGTTAGACTGGCTTTCTGCTATTTTCATCGATTTTCAATACTTTTCGCTTTATTCACTTTTATATCATGAATTAAAATCTACTAATTATTTAATTAAGTAAACGACCGGTTCACAATGGTTTGTTTATTTCAGTTTCTTTGGTTACAAATTGTACGATGTACAACACAGATTAGAGGTTTTATTAGGTATCCAATTGAAAACGCGCCAAAAAAGAAAGAAACAGCAGACGACCAGAAAACCAATAAAGTGTGAAGTAAAAACGAAACCACCCATATATGATGCGTATGAAGTTTTTTTTTAAGCGGGTATCAATTACAATGTAAACAATTCATAATTGCAGGTGGATAAATAAATAGTTATAGCCTTTTGACCCCAGGTATCGATAAATATACCCGTTATTGGAAATATTTGCAAGCCAATGAAATGCACTCAAAGTTCTTGGTATTTCTAAACTAATGTTCATTTTGTAATAGGGGGATTGCTAGAAAAATTGATTTTTTCTGCCTATTGTCATCTGTTGATAACAACTGATTAAAGGTGTGTTAACGGGTACCTTCATCAAGGTAAGACTTTAACAATGTTTTACATGCAGTTTTTAATTTGATTTACTTTTTTACAGGATTTACCTTAAAAACTGTTTATATTGATTCGAAAAATGGGATACGGTTGGTGTTCATTAAAAAAACATAAGAAGTTTAAATTTGTTAGATTGGCAAAGGGGTAACTATAAATCAGAAACCAAAATATAATATATGCAACCAACTATAGGTCACCGGACGATACACCTTCAACATTTAGCAAAATTCATACCATACAAAATCTAAATTTGATGCTTGTTTAGTATTTTTTCTTATTTGAGATGTCAAAATTATTCACACCATTTATTATTGTATGCCTTGAACGCAATTCAATCCAATTCAATTCAATATTTTATTAACGTCTCACCTTATGTATAAAATTACATAATACATGTATAAAAGATACATTTTGTATACAAAAGCCGATCTGTACAGATTTATAAGAGACGATAATGAACTTAAACAATATGTACATAATGCTTATTAAACCTGAATGGTAAAATTATACAATAAACGCATCCGAAATTCCCCCTCGTTGTATCACAACCTTACATCCGTTTCCATGCCGTCGTACTCGTTCTTGCTCCTTTTGGAATTCAAGTGATTCTCTCACATATTTTTTCATACCTTAAATAAAATATAATTTATCCCTTATGGATCTTTTTACGAGATTTTAAGATCAGTGTCATGGGATTGAAGTTTCTTTAAAGTATCAGTTCAAGATCGAAGAAACATTCTGTGGAAACAGTTTTTCTTGAAAACTTAAGAAATATTTCAGTATAATTTCTGACGAATAAAGTTGGTATACACTATGATCAAAGCAAAGTAGATAAACATGAACAGATAGTTAGTCTGTATATACATGTAGCATTGTTTGAGTAAAAAATGAAAAGTTTGCAGAGACACAAATGAGATCAGTGTACGTAACCAGATATTTTCACAGATTGTATTACTGTGATATAGACAGAACAGCTCAGTGACAGGAATTACTTACATTGACCACAATCGTGCAACACCCGCTGTTGGTTATAATGAACACCACCACTAAGTGTATTCTCAATTTAATATATTATGTAGTAAGGGTTGAAATTCTAAACGCATTATTCGGGTTACAATCTACTGAAAATTCCTTCGTCATTCATTGCTCAAGCACTCCAACAAATGACATTACCCATATGGTTATCATAAAAAACCAAAGCAACAGACATTGTTGAAATTAGTTGTAATGTGAACCGATAAAACTTTGGAAAGGTTTTACATAATGAAAAATAGACAAAAAGGGGGAAATAAAGGGGCTTACTGAATAAAGAACGATAGAGATAAATAGAGGAAAAGAATAATGGGGATCTTAAATCTTAAAAAAGTAAAGAATAGAGAAAACAAATATAGAAATTATCATCTGTTCCCAATCAGACCCTTGTCAATGTAAAACTAGTAGATAACCAGTGATATAAATGGTGTTCGTTGTTTTGACAGCTTATAAAAGGTACATGTGTTTTCAGCAACACGCCTGTCAGCCTACTATATGCCTTCGATTTGGTTTTAACCAATAATGACAAATCGCTATACAGTATATCTTGTAAAATGATTTGACAATGAATATTGTCTTGATAAAATATTGGAGACCATATGTTGACCTCTAAATGCCTTTTTATTGTTTTTTTTTTTTTTTATGGTCGTTTGGTTTCCTATCCGATATTTTATACGGTCAAATTGGCAGAAATTTGTTTCACAAAGGTTTACGTATATTTCCTGCAATTAACATACGAACTCTATACTACCAAGATGCTATCATGGTCTTAACATCTCATAATGTGAACACCATGTGCAAGTCATTCGTTTAAACATACCCAAATCAAACCTAACAGTAATACGGATTTGTTGAGGTTGTATCTAGATGAAATTAAAAAATCTAGAATTTATAATTGATACTATAAGTATAAATTATAAAGAATGAGCATATTAGTTAAGGAACAAAATAGTAATAAAAAATTATAGGTTATGGGGCTCCTTTTTGAGATATATTTGATCATTTTTAAAGGGCGGGAAAAGGCTGACAAGGGCTTATACCTTATATTGTGCATTGGTATTATAAGAATCTCAAATTGATAGAAAAAAAATATATATTCCGCTTCATTTTTGGTGAATGACATTTAATGAGCTATTGATGTCTTATATGAAAAGAAAATAGTTGCATCCTAGGGGTAAAATAGTTCATCCTGTATCGCAGAGAAAAAGAAATAGGAGTCCGTAAAGTTGAAAAATATTCCTAAACTGCATCTTAGTATAGTGTCAATATTTCAATCATTGCATCTTGAAATCAAAATACACATGCATGTAGTTTCCACATGTTTTACACACAACAATTTAAATAAAACATGTATGAATTTTCTGAAAATTCAATGGATGACGATTAACTTCATACATGTACATGATGTATGTGTGAACTTAAACTGACATCTATAGATCCGAAGTATATATAATGTTTATGTTTATTAATACGGTTTTTGATATAGATGTTTATTTCCCCAGTTAATGAAAATATATTAATATTTTCTTAAGATTTATGATGGATCATCTCTAATAAATCTTCTAGTTTTGAGGATCTTAGCGCTACCTGATACCTGATGAATATTGTCAGAATTGTGTAAAACAATTTGAGTTATCTAGGTTGAACGAAAAAGTCTTGTCGGTTTATCAACATTACTTAAAAAAGTATGTTATACTGAGTGTTTATATAAACGCAACACATCATATTCGATTCACCTTTGGTTTTTTGCAATGCATTCCGCAAACAGACTGAACGTTAATCTTCCAGTAAATGTTAATTAACTTTTTATCTTTTGTTCGTCTTTTTCTCTTTTTCTTTATTCTTTATCGTTTATTCCTTTATACTGCGCTTTAAGCTTATAATTATCCACTCTGTCTATTCTGTAAACCCCGTTCAGACCCTCATAAAATACGTCCCTTACAATTGGATGCTTTTTAGTTTTTCTCTGCAATCTACCTCAGAAATAGATAACCTTAGCAGTATTTGGCAAATTTTTTGGAATTTTTGGTCCTTAATGTTCTTCAAATTCATAGTTTATTTGACTTTTTAAACATTTAATTGTATTCTAGCGTCACCGATGAATCTTTAGTAGACGAAACGCGCGTCTGGCGTAAATATAAAATTTTAATCCTAGTATCTATGATGAGTTTATAGCCATCACCTGTGTTTAAGGCCGTACGGTAGCCCAAAGCTATTGATTTTTGTTGTATTTGGTCTCTTGTAGAGAGTTGTTTAATTTGCAATCATACAATCTCCTTCTTTGTCAAAAGACTCTCCTTTTGCACCTCGCAGAATAAAATAATGTAACTTCACTCTACGAATATTTGTCAATGAGTTCTTCTTTGAATGTCGACCAGTGACAAATATTTCACTTTGATTCCGAAAAAAAACTTAAAAACAATCTCAGATGATGGAATTGTTTAACGACATTGACTGGATATACGTACATCCCTCGCACTCGGTGCCCGAAGTCGTTTGGTGAGCGTTTGAATAACTGTGTGCCATTGGTCAGTACCTTGTAACAGGTGCGTTCGCCATTTTGGTAGGTTTTCATCTTGGTTTTGTGAGTTGTTTTGGTTTTTCTTTTGTTGACTGCAAACAATCAGTTAGATAATCGTCTGCTATTTGAGTCGATCATTGAGATGACATAGCAAATAATAATTTGTGTCTTGTGATAATTTTGTTAAGAATGTAGGTAGGCGAAATTTTAAATCTTAAAGTCTGTAGATATTAGTTCAGGAACAAACTAAGCTATAAAATATAAATAGAATATGGAGCTCATTTTTGAGATATTTGATTTGTTTTTTTTTAAATGCGGGGAAAGTCAGACTTAGGCTTTATTGACATTGGTATTATTAGGGTTTCTAATTGATAAACAAAAAAATATATTCTGCTTAAATTTGGTGAATGACCTTTTCTGCGCTTTTGAAGTTTTATATCAAAAGTAGAATGGTTGTATCACTATGTTGGAAAATATTTTACCCTGTATCGCAGGAAAAAACCCACAGGAGTTCGAAAATTAGACAAATATTCCTAATCATTACCTAAGTACATTCTAAAGTCTATAAAATATCGACACTTCAATCATCTTGTATTGAAATACACATGCATGTAGTTTTCACTTGTTTAACAGGAAACTATTTATTTAAGACATTTGTGAATTTTTTAAACATGCAATGAATGACATTAAACTACAAGTTGGTGAACTTAAACTGACATCTATAGAAGTAAACGAAATGTTTGCTTGTATGGTATTTGAGATATATGTTTATTTCCCTAGTTATTGAAAATATATTAATATTTCCTTAAGATTTATGATGGATCATCCAAATACCTTTGGGGCTTATGAGTATTATCACTACCCGATACCGGATTTCAAAACACTAATAAATATCGCCAGAGTTATTTAAAAATATCTTGAGTAAGCTATTTATCATTCATTTAAAAAGGTAATTATGCTATACTATATAGAAACGCAAAACATCATCTTCAAATAACTTTCATTTTTTTTTATATAAATAAGGCCGTTAGTTTTCTCGTTTGAATGATTTTAGTTTGTCTTATCGGAGCCTTTATAGCTGACTATGCGGTATGGGCTTTGCTCATTGTTGAAGGCCGTATGGTGAACTATAGTTGTTAATGTCTGTGTCATTTTGGTCTCTTGTGGACAGTTTTCTCATTGGAAATCATACCCCATCTTCTTTTTATTATATTTAGTCGCTTGCAATACATTCTTTAAACTATACATCCTTAAACATAGACTACACGTTACTTAAGAAGCTTAGTCTCGCATCGATTTTTTTTAAATTAATAAAAATGAAATGCGATTAGACCTATTGGAGTCTGAAAAAAAACCTCACAAATCTCTTTCAAACTTAATTACACTGCTAATCTATATCACTTTTATATATATTCTTAGCCTAGATTTGCAAGAATTCAATACGGTGGATATGTGCCGGCGAAAGCGCAAAATAATTTTTGGATTGTTGAAATTGTGAAAAACAAATTCTTTAAAAAATTTGGAAGGCCTGAACATTTGTTGAAATATTCCTTGTGAATATCAATAAAAGTTGTATTAGCACGTAACGGCACTAAATGAATTAATAGGTGTATATATTAGAAGAAAGAGAATGTAATTATAAAAAATACTGAGTATGAAACCATGCAGACAAAAACCAGAAAGTTATCATAATGCAATCAGCTAATGTTTTTCTGTAAATTAAGAGGCATATAAATGAAGAGTCATAAACAGATTTGAATGTCTTTCAATAGAATTAGTACTGTGTTAAAAGAGAGGCAAAACATTCCAAAGCGTCATTAACATTCTTAATCGAAAATTAACTGATAACGCAAAAATAAAAAGCAAAAGTAAACATGCACCAGTTTACAAAACACAAGGTAAAAAAAACCCTAAAGACTGAACAGGTCTGAATACGGTATTGTATTTGTTTTTCTTATTCTACAGCATAAACAAGTGGCATTATGACGATGCTTGCACAAAACGTTTCAGTAAAGTATTGAAAAGTGTCCTGATATGTCGCCATTCCTATCCAATGGTTTCATGGTAATGCGACTGACTATTCAACAATAAGGTTGAAGCGTTTTCCAGTTTACCTCTAAAACCATTCTTACATGCCCTCGTTACCTTGGTGATAAACGTATACATGCATCTTTTGATAATGCCTTTACTCTGTAGACTTTTGAAATAAATGTATTATTGACTATTCGATTAATATCAATACACGATTAATTGAATGTTACAAGAGAAAATCTGTAGAATATATTATAGCAAACCTAAGGGGAATATCAAACGTCTGCAAATTGATTTGTGCATGTATCGGAGGCTTGAACAGATAATCAAACTCTAGGGAAATTTCAAAACGTCAACAATTTGATTGGTGCATGTATCGGGTAGTTGGACTATTTACAAAACTGAAGGGAAATATCAAAACGTCAGCATGGTGCATGTATCGGGTGCTTGCACTGTTAATCACATCCCTAGCGAAATATCAAAACGTCAGGAATTTGATTGGTATAGTTATGCTTTGGATGCTTCACCTGTTGAATTTTGCATGTAAGCGATACATATTCGTTCTGTTTTCGGATCAGAATGTAGTGATGATAAATAGCTGACCCAAAATTATTCTACACAACTCTCACAATATGTATTATTGTTTTGAAATCCGGTATCGGGTAGTGATAAGATCAATAAACCCAAAAGATTTATTAGAGATGATCCATCATGAATCTTAAGAAAATATTAATATATTTTTATTAACTGGGGAAATACATATCTATAAAAAAACACGTATAAACAAACACTATACACCTGTAGATGTCGGTTTTAGTTCACCAACATGTAGTTAAACGTCAATCATTAAATGTTTCGATTTCCTAACTGTTTTAATTAAGTTGTTTGGTGTAAAACATGGGAAACTACATGTATGCATATGTATTTTAGTATAAAATGATTGAATTATCGAAATGTTTTTGATACAAGCTAAAGAATACTAAATACTGGGCGAAAAGAGATATTAAAGGGGCTGAAATTGAGAATAAAGTGGTGAAAAATACAGAATAGACAAAAGTAACGAACAGAAATAAGAAATAGAGAATGTTGTGGTACTTGAATATAAACCGTGTATAAAGAATAGACATGCACGAATAGTACAAATTACAAATATGAGAAAAAAATGGCCCGTGAAATTCCAAAATACAAAAAGTAAGGACTTCTCACCTTGCCCTACTGCATCTCCAATTCCAAACCAAATCATCATGCATAATTCTATTTGAATCACAAAATTTTTAAAATTCTTAATTTCGTTGAAAAACACACTAAAAAAATGTGCTCTCTGATTTACAGACGAGTACCCATGTACGAAATAAAATATCCAATGTTTAACTTAGCAAAACGTTCAAAATGTTATTGTCATGATAATAAATCAGCTAATAGCAAAACCATTATAATAGTAATTAAACGTTCACGTTTTTTTTCATGTAATATACATGTAGTTGCATACATGCTACAAAAAGTGCCTCACAGAGTTCGTGTTTTTTCATTCCCTTGTTTCAAGTTGGATGTTAGTTTTGTTTATTACTGTAGTATATGTAATTTCAGAGGAAAATGAGAGACTAAAGATACCAAATAAATATGCATACTCGAAAACAAACTCCAAATACCACTGCATACCATGCAAATATACGAGAAGAATCAAAATGTAGTCAATAGTACCGAGATCATACATAGAAAACTAAAATATTTTGAGCGGATTGATTGTGTTGCCTTCTGTAAATAAAGAATTCATTCTTATTATCAATATTTCAAAGGTGAGATCGAAATACTTTCAATTGTCCATACTTAATTCAGAAGATTTACACGTCTAATCAATGTTAATTGAAGACTTGAAGACTGATTAGTTTGTGACAAGAGAAATTCTCGCGTGGTTTGACTTTAAAACAAAGCAGAGACAACTACAACGAACTATTCAGTCCACACAGGCGCACAATGATCTTACTTGATTAAATCATTTACAGGTAGAATAGAGCTTTAGAAATCGATTCGTTTCTTACTATAGAAATTCGCACATATTTGAGTTTAGAACCAACAAGCAAAAAATATTTATCATTTCCTTAATTTGTAAATGCATTTTCAAATGAGATATAAATCTAGTTGTTTATATTATTAAAACTAATTTAATACTTCACTTGTGCATATAAGTAATAGAAGAAAAAGCCTATGGGGAACAGAAGATAATATATTTAAGGACTAGTTGTACTTTAAAGATATATCATGACATAAGCAAACATGTACTGTAAATACTATAGTAATAAGGAAATGAATGCGTACTTTAAATAGAGTATGAATTGTGTCCTTCTTTTCTGAGTTTTTTTTTGCTAGATCATATTTTTGTATTCTTTATATATTCTGTCCGTAAATCTATATTCTTTACATATAGTACCCCATTATTCTCTATTCTTTATTTTTGTGTCATTTATTATGAACATTTTGCCCATCATTCGCAATTATATAAAGCCCTTTCAAACCCTCTTCAAATGAACAAACAAGAAAAAATAGTCCTTAAAATAGCTGTTATCATATCAGTTGCAAGTGTTCTGTTTTCATATTTGTAAAGAACACTATTATTTTCTATATAAATTCAGTTACACTGCGTGACTAAATGAATAAATCAGTTTTTTCTTCGTTTGGTATATCACTTGTAGGTAATTATTGGGAAATCGGACGAATTCACATGTTTTATTTATTCATAAGACTGATTTATTTCGCAGACATGTGTAAATAAAAAATATCATGTTTTCAAGTTCCAGATATACATACATGTATTAAAAACATGTACCTTAAACAAAATGTTATAAGCACGAATTTTATAAGACAACTAATACATCCAAGATTGCGGGTTCAACTTTTTAGAGATGGGTGAAAAGGGAAAGGTGGGGGGGGGGGGGTCAATTCTGATTTTTCGTACCAAGTCTGATTTGTCGTTATGAAAAACACATGTAAAAATCTGAAGGCTAAACTACCAATTGACGATGTAATCAATACCAGAACGTAAATACTAGTTTTTGTCAATTAGTAAACAAAGCATGGGCACTGGATCTGCATTGCAATCCGATTGATATTCTTACAATTTCAACCTAGAAAATAATAAAAACTAAATACAAATAATGAAGAAATAATAAAATTGCCACAGTATTTTTGTTCGTGATGTTTTCAGTTTTTCGCAAGCCTGTATTAATATGTCTTTGTTTCATATTAAAAACATAAGACTTATTTGAAACCTTAGAACTAAAGTATGTTTATTCTTTTTTTTTCTGATAATGCAAGCATGTCTTTGATCATACCAGAATGGACGCGAATTTCCCTCTGATGCCATCGTGTCTTTGATCATACGAAAGTTGACGCAAATTTCTCTCTGATAATGCCAGCGTGTCTTTGATCATACTCAAATTGACGCGAATTTCTTTCTGATAATGCCAGCGTGTCTTTGATCATACGGAAATTGACAAGAATTTCTTTCTGATAAAGCCAGCGTGTCATTGATCATACGAAAATTGTCGCGAATTTCTTTCTGATAATGCCGGCGTGTCTTCGATCATACTCAAATTGACGCGAATTTCTTTCTGATAATGCCAGCGTGTCTTTGATCATACTCAAATTGACGCGAATTTCTTTCTGTTAATGCCAGCGTATCGTATCTTTGATCATACGAAAATTGACGCGTATTTCTTTTTGATAATGCCAGCGTGTCTTTGATCATACGCAAATTGACGCGAATTTCTTTCTGATAATGCCAGCATGTCTTTGATCAGACAAAAATTGATGCGAATTTCTTTCTGATAATGAAAGCGTGTCTTTGATCATACGAAAAGTGACGCGAATTTCTTTTTGATAACGCCAGCATGTCTTTGATCATACGCAAATTGACGCGTATTTCTTTTTGATAATGCCAGCGTGTCTTTGATCATACGCAAATTGACGCGAATTTCTTTCAGATAATGCCGGTGTGATTTTGATCATACGAATAGTTATCAAAGGTACCAGGATTATAATTTAGTAGAAAATTGACGCGAAAGGATGCGACATGATACATAATGTATAATTAACAGGTTCAGGAATATTCACCAATCTACTTCGATGCATACATGTCTCTGTATGTACATGATTGCACGTAAGACTGAAAGATTATATGTTTCATGTTGAGCAAACATCCATATTAGAATTTAGTTCTTTTGACAGCATTTTATATCAAAAGTGATAAAAATCTGCAATTTCACCTAATGATATGCATTTGACTTTCAAATGTAGACTTAACTGTTAACTTGGACAGTGACTTAACAATACCACAGTATAAAGAATATTAAAAATTAGTTGAACAAAGGATGAACTCATCAGATCGATAAAAAGCTTACAAATATCGAACAAAAACACAAAGTACAGAAATTGAACAAATTTAAAAATATCTTGACCAATTCCGAGAAATGAATGTTCCGATAATTGAGAGAACTTCCATGAGAACGACTTGTTCAAAAATAAATACTTGTGTCGCTCTTAAATGCATATGATGAACTTTAATTGGCATGTTTATACGTGATATATTGAACATATAATTCTATTCTTTTTAGTACATTCCTGATTTTCAATATAGGTACAATGAATGTTTATAAGTACAAATAAGCAGTTAATAGTACGTTATATTAGAAACAGAAAATTTTGTAAATCATGAATATGCACCAGACATCAAAGTGCTTTGTAAGGTTGGACTTTGCACTATTGGCATCAAAGTTCTTTATTATATTAAACTTTGTGCAAGGCATTGCAATATTTGACACCTAGCTACATGTATGATTGAGTATTTGGGACACACTTTCATTTAATGAGTTTAACTATACATCAATTTAGTGAGTTTAACTATAGGTGTGATGGTCTAGGATGAGGTTGATAGAATAAAGACGAATTGTATAAAAAAAATAATAAAAAAAAGGAAAACTAATTAAAAACATAGACAAACAAATTAAAAAATCAAAATAAACAATAGAGTGCCAACATTGAAATCAATCATTAGGTGAAAGAAATAGAGAATATATTGGAACAATTGCATGACAATTGAAGAATACAAAAAAATAAAAACATCACACACACTCTGCTCTCACTAAAAAAATCTCATAGAGTGTAGTTGTGGCAGAGTTTACTTATAGGCATAACATTAAAAAATCCAAGTGAAAGATTTACTACGTCTGTTAAGAAGTGGTCAAGTCAATCATGTAGCTAGGTACAGGCCATAGGTCACATTAACGTGTAAGGGCATCGACATGTTTCGAAGCATGTTTTGTTTTTTGGAATAATTTCATAAAGGATGCATTCGGATGGTTTGAACTATTTATGATGGTATAATTATTTTTATTTGACAGTTTTATTAAATCCGTGTTTGTTGAAACCAGGAAAAACCATGAAAAACTTTTCGACGAGTACACGTGGTTTGTGATATACAATGTAAGATAAGTGTAAACTTAAGTCAAATTTCGATAAAAAATTACAAATAAAAACTCAGCATAGATTATTGGAAAACCAATGAGAAAGAAGGACAATCAAAGTCTTGTTCCTTGTTATGCATTCGTTGTGGTTTCGTATAGGTTTTTAAGGATCTGATAAAAAAACAACCCATTGTTTTTTTGGAAATCTCGATTTTTTTTAATTTTAAAGAGACATTTGAAATAGTCTTTTAAATCTTGATTATTTCAAAATAAAAACATAATGGACTAGTTTTCACGATAAATTAATCGAAACAAAGATTTATTGTTTTTAACAATATAGATTGTCGTCAAAGTGTATTATGTGATTAATTTGGGGATGTGGTCTTTTGAGACCGATTTACCTCCTGGGTTGCTGGTAAATTTGGAAAAAAGGAATTCATAATAAACTATAACATTATACCTTTCTTAAGTTTGAAATAAAAATCTCATTTATTCAGATTGTCTAGCCCCAGCAGATTACTTATACGTTTTCAATGACATTGAAATTCATGTTAATCATCATTTGAACAAATTGCACAATAAACAAGCATTTAGTTCCGAGACTCTGCTTCATTTCAATAATATATATAAACAGTATGTTGGCGAGTCAAAACAGCCGTTTCACAAACGAATGAACGGTCATCGTAGCGACTACCAATGCAAGCCAGACCTCCCTCTTAGTCGACATTTGAGATCCCCTGGCCACACTAAGGCAGATCTTAATCGACTGACCATTACTATCATTGACCACAACTCTGCTTGGTCTAGGGAGGATAGACTTACTCAGGAAAGATTCTGGATAAGAAAATTAACAACTTTGGCACCAAATGGGATAAATGAAAAGATGTAGTTCGACATCATGCAGTGCTTCACATCTGGGTTATACTACTTATTATTACAGTCTCCGTTTCTATTTCTTTACCTTACTCATCTCTAAAATAAATCTGTTGAATATAACAATTTAGATTGCTTAATTTTTTGAGGGATGTATAAGTACCAAGCCACGTTCAACTAGTTTACTTTAGTCAAAATTTATTATTATATTTTAACGGCCGTTGGTTTTAGAAATATCAGACTCAAATGTAACTATATTACCGTTGTCAAATCTGAAATATTGACAAATTTAGACCGTTCAGTGCTGTTTATTTGGAATTCTTCCTGACGCAAGTTCATATCGCACATTATTTTTTTTTAATTTAAAGCATATATTTGAACTCTCTGATGTAAATAGTCATATAACCTATGTCGTGTTTAACACATTTTTAGAACTGTGCAAGCGTCTTACCGGATGTTCGGTTTGACCTTTTTAATTTTATAAACTTCAAGATTGTAACAGCTTAATCTAAGTAGACTGATAATTGATTCATTCAACATTACAATCATATATACTGATGGAGGATATCTGTTATCCGAAATATTTATAAATAATTACATTTATAGTTCCTTTTTGTGTTATTGGTGTTGTTATGTTCACTTTTTAGGCGTTTATATAATTTATTTTATTGTGTACATGTATCGTTATTTGTAACGATCCAGCGCCCTCGTGGGGAAAATCGTTGACTATTATTCAGACGTTTTATATATATATACAATAACATCTTCATGCCTTATATATCATGTACTGTAGTACGCCGCTAGATTAAAACTGACGTGGAAAGGTAACATATGGCCACCGAAAGCTCTTTTTTTGAGAGCCCAGGTGGTCGTGTGGTCTAGCGGGACGGCTGCAGTGCAGGCGATTTGGTGTCACGATATCACAGTAGCATGGGTTCGAATCCCGGCGAGGGAAGAACCAAAAATTTGCGAAAGCAAATTTACAGATCTAACATTGTTAGGTTGATGTTTAGACGAGTTGTATATACATTATGTACACAGCCATGTATCACCATCATTGATGGCGATCCGATGGATACATCTGTTGTAGGGTTGTCACTGACTCAGACGTACTTATGAATATAATTATTTTCTGTGACTGTATCTTACATTAATTTGTAGGATCCTTTACTATAGATAATTTAGCTGATCTGTAACAATAACATCTTCATGCCTTATATATCATGTACTGTAGTACGCCGCTAGATTAAAACTGACGTGGAAAGGTAACATATGGCCACCGAAAGCTCTTTTTTTGAGAGCCCAGGTGGTCGTGTGGTCTAGCGGGACGGCTGCAGTGCAGGCGATTTGGTGTCACGATATCACAGTAGCATGGGTTCGAATCCCGGCGAGGGAAGAACCAAAAATTTGCGAAAGCAAATTTACAGATCTAACATTGTTAGGTTGATGTTTAGACGAGTTGTATATACATTATGTACACAGCCATGTATCACCATCATTGATGGCGATCCGATGGATACATCTGTTGTAGGGTTGTCACTGACTCAGACGTACTTATGAATATAATTATTTTCTGTGACTGTATCTTACATTAATTTGTAGGATCCTTTACTATAGATAATTTAGCTGATCTGTAACAATAACATCTTCATGCCTTATATATCATGTACTGTAGTACGCCGCTAGATTAAAACTGACGTGGAAAGGTAACATATGGCCACCGAAAGCTCTTTTTTTGAGAGCCCAGGTGGTCGTGTGGTCTAGCGGGACGGCTGCAGTGCAGGCGATTTGGTGTCACGATATCACAGTAGCATGGGTTCGAATCCCGGCGAGGGAAGAACCAAAAATTTGCGAAAGCAAATTTACAGATCTAACATTGTTAGGTTGATGTTTAGACGAGTTATATATATATATATATATATATACACATGTAAACTATGTTTTGCACGACAACGCGTGTATTCTTTTTTTGACGACTTGTTGTATTTTAAAGTAATGAATATTGAAAACTGGTACATGTATTTTAATAGAACAATTTTGAGTTATGTCCTTCACCAGAAAAGTTCGTCAATTATGATCGTCTTTATGACGTCATTTACTAGGAAATGGGACCATCTGTGGCTCAGCAATTTTATAATTCATCAAGCGGTTTCGTGATTTTCATTTATTAGGATAAACTGTAACCAATATATTGTTCCATAGGTACTTCATGACGATTTTCTAATGACAGCAGTGCCGATTATCAGTCATAAGTCTTAGAATTAGTTTGCCGAATAATTCTCGCAAAATGTAATCATATTTTTTCAACCGCTCGCTCAATATGGGAAGGAAGTGACGGTGCCCAAAAGCACACGAGTGATTTTCACTTAAACCAAAGCTTTCGACGGAAGTGCAACGAAATCAAAAGTGGTCTATTGTGGGTTTTACCTACTTTTTAATGTGTTAAGCATACTGAAATTGGTATCTTTTAAATATAGTCACTTTCTACGTACATGTATGATTTATCGCTGCTGGTTTGTAAGAACATGAGTTAGAACCGTCGTCCGCTGTTCATTTTGTAGGGGAAAATTTATGTGTGTTTTCCCGCCTTCTTAATTCTTTGACAGATATTCCGTTACATAGTAGCATAAGTGGCAATTAAACTAAACCTTTAAACATTCATTGGCAACGGGAATACACGATAGTCAAGCTGATACTTGATTAAATAATAAACTTGTTATGGTATATCTAAACTCAGTGAATTATGTGGCTATGACTTAAGTCATTCAAGTACCCGGCTGTATAGAAAATAAAATCGTTAAAGGTGTTTTGACAATCCGCCTTCATCATCATATATACCACAACAAGCAATTGATTTTGTACCGTATCTATAATTTTATGCTTTTAAGTTCACTTATTTAATGGATAAGGTGCCTTATTTATATCTGTTAACGGTGTATGAATCAAGACTCAAAATTCAACAAGTATTGAAAATTAAATTGATAGAACTTTTTTTAAATCTATACTGAATAATAAGTGAGCAATCTAGGCCATCAGTTACACTCATTACTTACTTAATATTTTAAATATCCATTAGATAATTTAATATGTACTTGAACCCAAAACCAAAATTACTATCTATATGGACAGCTTTCTATACATTTTTCATCTATTGGTCCCTTAATGTGATCTGAAATTTGAAAAAAAAATCGAAAGTGTTACCGACGTACTACTCGCAGATCAGACCAGCATAAAAAAAGTATTTTGATTTTGCATTTCCGGATAAACACACTGCAGTTTGGAACAACCTAACCAAACCATACACGTTACTATGATTGATCATTTATCCAAACCGTTTCAACAAAACCAAACACAGTAAACCGTCTTAAAGATCACAGGAAACGATTTTTAACTTTTGTTTTTATAGTATTCGAATTATCAAAACCATCAGTTATTGACATACTTATAATGTCTGTCAATACGTTTAATATTTCAATTGATTATAAATGTTCGTCAAGCATTTCTTCAATACTACTTAGCATACTGACTTTTTGATCATTAGCTTGATATTGATGAGACGTATCATGTGTGCGGTTTTCCGATCTGCCAGACACCTACTTCCGGTTTTGCCGATACTTTGATTTACCGTCACAAATGAAGATATCATTTGCATGACAACAGTGTATTCTTGCTGTTGACGATTTGTTGAATTCGTATTAATAATAAATATTCCTGGTAATTCAAAGGATTTTTAACTACTTTATAATGTGTTTAGCATACTGAATTTTGTATCATATGAATAGGTTCATTTAAAAGAGGGGCAAAATATACCATAGGGACAGTCAAACCCATAGATCAATAATAAACTGTAAACGGCACAGCTTAAAAAAAAATGTCAAACAGATAATTCATAGTATACAAGACACAAAATAGAAAACGTAAGACTAAGCAACACGAACGCTACCAAAAACTGGGGTCGATCTCAGATGCTTCTGAATGATAAATAGATCCTGCTGCACATTTGGCATCCCGTCGTGTTGCTCGTGATAAAAACCCGGTAGTTATGTACATATATCTATTGCTGGTGTTTTGTAAGATCATGTGTTATTACTGTTGTTTGCTGCTCCTTTCGCAGGGTAAGTGTTTATAGGGTTTTCCCGCCTTCTCAATTCTTTGACAGATATCCCGTTACATAATATCAGAAGTTGCAATCAAACTTAATTTTTATACATTTATTGACAATAGGAATACAAATAGTCAAGGTGATATTTGATCAGAGGTATATTTAAACTCAGTAAACTGAGTGGATTAAAGTTATTCAAGTACCCGGCTGTATAGAAACTGAAATTGTTAAAGGTTGTTTGACAATCCGCCTTCATCATTATGATATATATACTTCACCAAAGCAAATCTTTACCGTATTTTTTTTATATATTTTTATGCTTTTGGGTTCACTGTATTAATTGAGCAGGTTTTGAAATACATATATTAACGGTGCATGAATCAAGACTAAAAATATATTGTTATATTAATAGAACTTTTTAATCTATAATGTATTGATCCACATAAATAAGAAGAGAAAGAATTCTAAAGAATGATTTAAAAGAAACTAAAAGGAAACATATCAAAGTCGTAGTCTTTGATAGCAAGTTATACAAATCTTTCGAGTCAGGATTTTATAAATATTATATATTAACTTGATGATCCGAAGTGATTGATCTTTAAATATGTCTTTTTATCTTTTATCAATACAAAAGCACGAATTGACGTGAGTTTGAAAATATCAATAATGATAAATATTTGAACAGGGCAAGCAAATTAGAAAAGATTGCACAATTAAAAAATGATAAGATGGTATGATGTTAATTGATAACTAGTCCATACCACAATGAAGGAGAAACTGAAAAATGGCGTAAAAAATTCAAATGACAAACAAAATACTTTTTTAATGTTAACGAAGCTGAAAATCGAATATCAATCCACAAAATTATAGGACTTCAAATGGTCGACAATATACCCAGGCTACATAAAACACAACAGTCCACAAAACACTGTATATATATATCTGAGGACTGTAACATGAAGCCACCAGAACAAAATTGCTGTTTGATGCGCCTTGTGTATCCGCAAAGGCTTTACCCAACAAATGATAGTCTAATTAATCTTCAGAAAATAAAGCTGCTTAAGTAAAGAAATACATACCCCCTTTAATTCCAATACATTTGAATTTAAATAATAAATGTCTATAATGGTATTTCATCCAAACAAACGTGTTTCATCGATATTTCTACCATTAAACTAAGCTGCATATTTCCCTTACACATAGGCCAATTCGTCTAGAGATAAATAGGCTATGATCATTCTTTTATTTCTATTATAGTTTATTCTAATTTTTATGACATTAATTAATTGAACATTATTAAGTCTCGCATACATCGATTTGAAAAATAAAATAAAAATGTGTTAATGCATTAAAGATTTTCAAATGAGATATATTTCAAGTTATTTTTATACATATTGTTCTATTAAAGTGCAATATGAAATAACATAATAATATAAATATGATACATATTTAATAAAGTCAGCCCCTGTGCACTTCATAGGATTATGATGCACCGTATTTCTAAAGTTCTCGTAATTATTAAAACTAATTTAACACTTCACTTATTCATATAAATAATAGAAGGAAAAACTCATATGAGAATAGATGATAACAGATTTATAGACTCCTTACACTTGAAAAATATGGAATGGCATAAGCAAACGGGTACTGTGCATAGTAATAAGGAAATGCATACTTACTTTAAAGAGGGGCAGAATGGATCAGGATGGGGGTCTTTATAGTCTGTGCTGTTTAATTTCTAGATCATATTTTTCTATTCTTTACATTCAGTATCCTGTTATTCTCTATTCTGTATTTCATACACGCTTTTATTGCCCTATATGTTTTTATTCTTTTGTTTTGCCAATTATTATAAACATTTTGCCAATTATTATAAACATTTTGCCAATTAATTGCCACATGTAAAAATATCTAGGTCTAGATTTCATTTGATGATGTTATAAGTATCTTGACATAAAATAGAACGGTGTGTTGTCAATGCCATACAAGTACATTGCAAACAAAGTGTGGGTATGGGGTATACACTTCAATACAATTAAGATAGTTTAAAATTACCTTGGAAACGTATTTATAATCAAAAAGATCTTTCCTCAAATAATGAAATTGCTATAATGGTATTTTTGTTCGCGATGTGTAAAGTTCATACGATTCAATACGAGTAATTGTGATATTTACTCACATATAATGAAATTGCAATCATGGTATTTTTTTTTTTCGCGATGTATAAAGTTGTTATTTCAAGACTATCAAAATGCATTTCGTCCAAGTTAAAACATGAGACTTGATTGAAATTTCAAAACGAAGTATGATTGTTATTTTCTTCTGATGATGCCAGCGTGTCTTTGGTCATACGAACATTGAAACGAATTGATTTGACTTCATAATTAACGTCTGAACAATTTCAGAAACATTTGCCAATCTTTGATGCATAATGCTTCTGTATGTATGCACGCAAGACTGATACTAAGTAGAATCTATTTGCCATGTTTAACAAACATCCGTAAAGCATTTTATATTAAAAGCGATAAAAATCTGCCATATTACCTAATGATTTTCATACACGACTAATATATATATAGGTATGCGATTTATTTTTTCTGTTGACTTAAATAAATAAAAACTAACGATAATATACATGTTAAGGCGGTATGGGTGTCTTCCTCCATCTTGGATTGTAAAAAAACAGAAAACCAAAGGTCCAGATATTCTATCAAGTTAGCAAAATTTGATACAGGAATGCAGATACTAATGCGAATTTTCATTTAAAAGAACCAATTAATAAGAATATAAGTTATAAATATTAATATTTTTGTAAATGTTTATTATATTTGGTTGTTTTTATTTATTTCTAAATTTGCATTTTACTGGAAGGTAACTCTAAAACAGTCCATTTTCTGAAGGATTCTACATTGAATTTTCCTATTTTATATTTTAGCCGGAAAATTGTAAATTGACCCTTTTTTTTCTTTGGATATCCTCAAAGCATTGTCTGAAAGCTATCTTTTCCTTAAATTATAAATAATTCTATTATTTTGTTTAGTTTCTAATCACAAAATGGTGTTTTTTCCTGTATAATCCATATAAAATCTGTCATTTTCTTTAGTCCTTTTGTTTGTTTGCGATGACCTATCATTTTTATTATATTTTTCAACATATATCAAGAAATACTACGTTTTGGCAAAGTATGACCAAGTTCTATCATTTTTTTAGACTCCCATACCACCTTATAATGCAAAATTTAAAATGTAGACTTAAGTGTTGATTCTTATCAATTTTGCATTAAAACGAATAAATTTTCAAGATATGTTAACAAGCGACAACCAATGAGCAACAGGCTATTGATTGGCAAAGGCATAAGCAGAATGAATCGGGGATAAAAATGTTTGCTGGCACCAAATGCTCGTCCAAACTATGGACAGTGTTGCAACAGTACAACGATAAAACAAATATTTTAAAATAGTGGAATATACCTATTCCGAGAAATGCAGTTTCAAACAATCGAAAGCAGTTTAATGATTCCATTAGATTGACTAGTCAAAGACAAATATGTTTGTAGTTCTTTAATAGATATAATGAGTTTTAAATGCAATATGTATACGTGAAATATATATCATATACGAACATAGATTACTATGTTTTACATTCCTGATAATTAGTACAACGTTAAGATGAATGTTTAGTGCAAATAGGCAGTGTATATTCGCTACAATAGAAATAGAAAATTTTGTAAGACTGGACTCTGTACCAGACATCAAAGTGCTTTATAAGACAAGACTTTGCATCAGACCTGAACGTGATTTGTAAGACAGGACTTTGCACCAGACATGAAAGTGCTTTGTAAGACAAGACTTTGTACCAGACTTCAAAATACATGACTCATAGCTATGATTGAGTATTTGGAACAAATTTCTATTTAGTGCGTTTTATACTACTACAAGTACAACAAAATGTAGTATATGATGGTCTGGGATTGGGTTTAAAAAATAAAGAATTGTAATGATAGAAGAAAAAGGAGGAAAACTTATGGAAAACATAGACGAACAAATGCAAAAATCAAATTTTATAATAAAATGCTAAATTTTAAAGACAATAGAATTTTTTTCAATTTTTATAAACAATTAAAGAATATAAAAATGACATCACAGACAGTCGACTTTCACTCGAAAATGATACCTTTAATGACATGGTTCTACTGCAGTGATGGCAAAGGGAAGTCATGCACTAGTTAATTTTGTTTAATGCATTGTAGTATTGTTCTTAAAGGGTTTTCTAGTTTACCTTATATTTGAAAATTCAGGTGTAATTCAGGTTTATTAAGACTTGTTGAGTAATTCATTTTGACAGTTAACAATACATGACCTGATAAAAAGGGGGTATGACTTTTACCTTGCTGTTCACGTCATTTATGGTCCAGGTTTAAGGTCACATTTATTTACAAGCAAAGGCAAAGACACGTTTCAATAAAGGATGCATTTGGATCGTTTGAATAATTTATGATCGTTTAAATAGGTTTCATTGACAGTTTTATTAAATCCGTATTTGTTAAAACCAGGAAAAACTTTTCGACGGGTATATATGTGACGTAATAATAAACGGGTGCGTATTATTCCAGGTTATCCAAGTTAACCCATGAATTGTCAACTCGTACGTTTTAAGTAAAGTGGCTGTTTTAGACGGTAAATAGTTAATAATATACATTGTCAGTACAAAAGATAAATGTGAAGTCAAAAGTTCGATAAAACGACAAAAAAATGTCATTATAGATGATTTGAAAAACAATGAGGAAGGAGGATAATCGAAGTGTTGTTCCTTGTTATGCACTCGTTGCGGTTTTCAAGGGTCTGGTAAAATATCTCAATTGTTTGGATTCAAAGAGACATTTGAAATTGATTGGTATTCTAAATCGTTATTATTTCGAAATCAAAACATTATGTACTAGTTCTTATATTTCTAGATAAAATAATCAAACACAAATATTTGTTTATGCCCGCGTCACACTGTCCCGATTTTTACGCCGATGGTAACACGATTATGGAAATTTTCAAAATCTGAACTGATCGTATACAGATTGGGCTATTCGTAGTGCCATCTTTAACCATCGTATACCATCGGCCACTTTTTCTAGCCTTCGGGGACAACTTCGGGAAGGGTTCTAAATGTTTTAACATGTTAAAAAATCCCCGATGAAGCGTCCGATGTTGAGGGTTCGTATTACGTTCGTATCACCATCCTCACCATCGTATTGTCACCAGGAATGCATATTTGAGCATCATATTGCATTCGTGTTTCCATCGTTTCCATCGGGCAGTTTTTACATTACGATGTCTACACGAATGAATCACGAAGCTACCCGAAGATCTTACGATGGCAACACGACTTCGTGAAGACCTCGGAATCCCGTCGTGTTGCCATCGAAGAAAAGTACGAAGGCGACAAGATGGAACTACGACGGCAATACATTTAGCTAAATGCAAGTTAATTTACGTGTTAAAATACATTTAAAGTGCCATGCGCGATATGCACTGGTCAGCCTAATACGACAGTTAAGAAAGACGTTCACAAAACATTGAGCTCATATCATATGATTCTATGAGAACACGAAAGGCGACAGCGTGGTTTCTATTAATTCAAATTCTTCATTATTCTGCTTTTTTATGTTTACTCTATAACCATTTTGTTTTCTATATGTCATATTTTGCCGCATATGTTGCTTTCCCCACATCCTTCCTTTTGTCTTTATCATTATGATATTCTCCTGGAAAGAGCTCGTTTTGAATAAAAGGACCAACGAGCCCATTACCTTACCTTTAAGATAGGTTAGTAAGCATGGGCATAATTATGGGTGATTATTCAGACTAGTGCACACATTTTACTGTTCAAACAAGGCATTGCCAAGCGTGGCATACCCTCGTATGTAACATTTTGAGGACAAATATGGACACTACATTTGTATATGACACATGCAGAAAATGGTAAATTGAATATGCATATTTGATACATAAACTATTTTTTTAGAATTCAAGCAAAACATTCAGTAACTGGGAAATACATTGAATATTGTCTTTAGAACCAGCAGGTAAAAAAATAAGCAACTTTTAGACATCGTATGGCCATCGCGCCATCATTGTAATCCATCGTGTAGCCTTCATAATCCATCGTAGAGCCTTCGTGATCCATAGTGTAGGCTTCGGCTGAGATATGAAGCTTAAATACCCCTCTTCGGTTAACCTTCGTATGTCCATCTTTTGCTATCGTATATAATTTCGGTACCATCGTATGGACTTCGTTATTCATCGTTCTTGCTTCGGTCATGTTTTGGTATTTTAACGAGATCGGGACCAACTTCGTACGAACTTACAATTTTCGCATTCGGGTGTCCATCGTATATAAAATTCGGGACAGTGTGACGCGGGCATTATTGTTTTGCAATTTCAATTGGCGTCAAAGTGTATTATGTGATTAGTCGGTGGATGTGGTCTTTTGTGAACGTTTTGCCTCCTGAATTGCTCGGGGATTTTGAAAAAAGAAATCATTACAAACAATAATTAAATTTTGGATGTAACGCGTCTTCTGATTGGCTGACGTTATTTTGTTATGAGCACATATACATAATTTAGTCATGTGACCGTGACGTCATCAACGTTTTTTCATGATTTTCTACGGTTTAAAATGGAATTTAGAATTAAATTATAAGAAAAGCCTGTTATATTTTTTCTGTCTATTCGAAATAACATAAAAAATGTGGTCCACACTGTTAAATAACCCGCTACACGCGTTATTCAGTGTGCACCAATTTTTTTATGTTATTTCTACATAGACAGAAAAAATATTACAGTCATTCCCTTAATAGCATTATACTTAGGTTTGAAATAAAAATCTTATTTATACATCATTGTCTTTGACACAAATGACTTATTATGTTTAAATGGCATTGAAATTCATTTAAGCCATCATTTCAACAAATTACGAAATAAGCAAACATTCAGTCCTGAGATTGTTATGCTAACTTCCAGAATTCATCGTATTTATAATTGGGATATTAAAATTACGTATTTGAATGGTTGGATGATGATTGAGGCTATACTATTATAAGCAGTGATATGGACCTTGTTAAAATCTATAATAAATAAACGTCGAACAGAAAATAGTTTTTGATTTTTAAATGAATTTAGAAGAAATACATACATAAACAATAACCTATTCATTAAACCTACAAATGTATGGTATCGTGATAAAGGAACTTAGGCTAAATTCCCTCATGCAAAGTTGACCTGTTTTGTATTACTCTTTGGTTGTACGCTGTCCGGTAAACGTGTTATAAGTTTACTTCAAACACATCTTGTTTAGAACGGAACTATACAATATCGCCTATTGCACTCCGAAACCACCCTATGTCTTTTTTGAAATTACAATAATGCTGAAGCTGTTTCTTTTATGTAGCAATTAATATCGTCCAGACAAATTTGGTTCAAAGTTTGACATTTGGAAGAGCATTATGGCGATACGTAGTATTTTAGTAATTATGTTATTTGAAACTAAATGGGATCACGTGCTCAAAAATGTAAATATTGTCATAACTAAAGCTTATGTGGCGTTAGTAGGTAGGCAGAAAAAGCCAATTTGATGCTTTATTCTTGTTATTCGATGAAAATATTTGTTTTATGTTTCGTATAGCTCAAAGCCAAACTCGGCCGCGTTCATAATATTGCTTTCACCTCGACATATAAAGAGTTTCACAGGGGTATCCGGCAGATTCAGATAAGGGGACAGGGTGCCCGCCCTTTTTGTGAAAAACATTTTGTTGATTATAAAAGGATTCAATAAAGCAAGAGTAGAGCGGGCTAGGTCTTTGCACTCAATATCCCCTAACCCCTCTTTATGAAAAATGTAGGATCAGCCTTTGAACGGTATTCGAGAAATTCAAATGGTTGGAAATTTGAAGATTGTTTTAAATGCATGTGATAATTGTTGTATTTTTTCCATAACGGCACTCCCAATACACAATAAGTGAGCAATATACGCCAGAAGTTACTCGGCTAGCACAACCTGCTAATTCTAAATATTCATTGATAAATTGTATGACATTGTAATTGCACACAAAGTCAAAATGTCCATGATGGATGTCTTGCTATAGATGATTGTTTTTTGTTATCTTCACATGTTAACTGAATAAAGCAAACAGATACGAAAGTGCTAAAATAAGACATCGTATGGATATTTAGAACAGAGTAAATTAGACATACCGATCAGGCCTGAATATTAAGAGTAAACATCTTTTATTTAAAATAATTAATTTACACATGCTGACCCAATACATTCAAGTTTAGAACAACCGTACACTTTTAGAACGAAATATTGCTTACACACATTTTCAATAAATTTTGTTTTACAGTAAACCGTCGTTAAAATGTTTCCAGAGCAGGCGAAGTGATATTTGACGTTACTTGGAGTTTGTCAATACTTTTGACGTACTTAGAGTCTGTCAATACTTCTGATATTTCAATATGTTAACGTAAACATTTTCGTCATGCATTTCTTCAAAACTACTGAACATAACGACTTTTTGATTATTAGCTTGATACTGATGAGTTGTATCATGTCAGACACATACTTCTTGTTTTACAGTATTTTGATATACTGTCAACAACACGACAACGCGTGTATTCTTGATTTCGATAGCTTGTTGTATGATATTTTATTTTATCATATATTCAGAACAAAATACATCAATTTTGTATATTTAATAAAGGTTCTTTTTTCCAGTCTTTATCAACTACCCTGTATCGCATACCCCGTATCGCATAGCTAAACCCGTATCGCATAGCTAAACCCGTTTCGCATACCCCGTATCGCATAGCAAAACCCGTACGGCATACCTGGCGTGACGTCACAATTCGAATCACGTCAAAGTTTGACCTATGACGTCCAGTTGCTGTATTTCCTTGCATAGAAAAAAATGAGTTCCACTAAAAAAATGTCCTTTCATCTCAACTAAAATCGATATTTTTCCAAAAAAAATACCGTAACTTTACGAGCGATTTATATATATAAAAAAGACACAATAAGATGTAGAAATATCTGAAGTATTATTGTTTTTTTGGTCATAATTTTCGTGAGTTTGTTTTTATTACCTGAATGATGGATTAAATACAAATGCAAATTTTTACGATTTTAATTTGGTTAGAATAGATAGCAAACTTTTCAAGAAATATTTGTCTGCTGTTCACCTCGTTAGAAAATTAAAATGATCATGAATAATAGCAATACAACTTTTAATATTTCTACAGATTAAGATATTTATTTGATAAATATCAATTTAAGTTGAAATAAAAGCCTAGACAGTATCGTTAGTAGATGCATTTTAAAATATGGCCTTTAACGTATATTGAGAATGTAATAAGGTTAAAGAGGACATAACGATGTTGATATTGAGCAAATAAGGAAGTCTATAACTATAGAATAAAGAAGTCAGCTGGAAAAATACAGGAAAATCATAATGTTCTTTTTAAGCTTATAACTTCGGACGATTTAAAAAAAAAATGAATATCCCATTAATGTGATTCTATTAAAATATATGATAAACAGAATAATACATGGCAAAATCCGTATCGCATGCTGTATCACCACTCGACCAATATCAGCCCTCGGGACCTTCGGCCCTCGGGACTGATATTGGTTTCTCGTTGTGATACAGCATGCGATACGGATTTTGCCATGTATTATTCTACATGTAATTAATAATGATAACTGGTATTTTAATAGACCAATATAGAGTTATGTCCTTCGCCAGAAAAGTTCGTCATATGATCGTCTTTATGACGTCATTAACAAATAGACGGAACCGCCTGTAGTTCTACACTTTTAAAATTCATCAAACGTCTTCGTGATTTTCATTTTGCAGGATAAACTTGAAATAATGTTTGTTCCATGAATACATCATGACGATTTCCTAATGACAGCAGTGCTGATTATCAATCATAAGTCTTAGAATTCAATTTCGCGAATAATTCGCGCAATATGTAATCATATTTTGTTTTAACAATTCGCTCTGGGAAGGGAGTGACGATGTACATAAGCGCACGAGTGATTTTCACATAAACCAAAGATCTTGACGAAAATGCAACGAAATTGAAAGTGGTCTTTTGGGTTTTACCTGCTGTTCATGTGTTGAGAATACTGAAATTGGTATCTTCAAATATGGTCATTTTTACGTACATGTGTTTATTGCTGGTGGCTTGCTATTCCACGCAATTTCATGCATTTCAACATCGTTCTTTTTCCGTATGGTAATCATGTAGATCTCCGTGCGTTAGTACCGTCGTCTGCACTCATTTCGCAGGGGAAACCTTATGTGTGTTTTCCCCGCTTTCTTAATTCTTTGACAGATAATATTCCGTTACAAAGTATTAGAAGTAGCAATTAAACTAAAACTGTTTACATCCATTGACAACGGGAATACAAAATAGTCAAGTTGATATACAATCAAATAATAAACTTTTAATGGTTTATTTAAACTCAGTGAATAGAGTAGATAAAAGACATACAAGTACCCGGCTGTATAGAAACTGAAATCGTTAAAGGTGTTGTGACAATCCGCCTATATTATTATGATATACTACACCAAAGCAAATATTTTACGTTTTTTTCCATATTTTTATGCTGTTGGGTTCCCTGATTTAATTGAGCAGGTTTTCAATTACATAAGTTAACGATAAATGAATCAAGATTCAACAAGTATTGAAAAATCATTGATAGAATATTTTAATCAGTATATATATATATATTGATCAACAGAAATTATAAGAAAAACTATTCAAAAAAATAATTTAAAAGAAACTAAAAGGAAACATAGTCTTTGATAGAAAAGTATACAAATCTGTCAAGTTTAGATTTTATAAACATGTTAACTTTATGATCTGAAGTGATTGATCTTTAAACATGTCTTTTTATCTTTTATCAATACAAAGGCATGAATTGACGTGAGTTTGAAAATATCAATAATGATAAATATTTGAACAGGACAAGCAAATTAGAAAAGATTGCACAATTAAAAAATGATAAGACGGCAGGAGGTTAATCAATACATATATAACACAACGAAGGAGATACTGAAACATGGCGATATATAAAATATAAAAATGACAAACAATTTTTGAAATTATAAATTTCCCCCACCTTAGTAGCAATATGCCAACTTCACCTGCATATGGGATATATATTTCCCAACTTATTCGACATTCAAGAGCTTGCAGCTCCTACTCAGAACTTGTAAAACGTCATTAGTGTCTAGAAAGTTGACGAACAGGGGTATGTCAAAGAACGTCTCGTCCTTTTTTCTAAAAAAGTTCATCCGAAAGTACAAAGACCTTGTTGATAAATATTCCGTATCAACTTCTCAAATAATACACGATGGTCTTGATCTATAGATTCTGCGTACTGATTTTGTGTATCATCTTAACAACGTGTTTTATTGCTCTTTCATTTGTCTTTGTTCTATTGTTGATGTTACTTTTACTGTTGAATGGTTTTATGTGATATCCGTTTGACGTGGCTCGGTACTTATACATCTCATCAATGTGTTTGTATTGACTTTCATTTTTTGGAGGTTTGTTTTGTATAAGCGACTTTTTGTATTTCTCTTGTTCTTATAACGTGACTCTGTACTTTAAAAGATCCCGTCAGTATGATATTGTTCTATTATATGTCATTATGATATATTTCTATTATGAATTACTATGTACGTTGAACCACAAACGTCAAAATCATTCAATCGCGTAGTGGAATTAACTTTTTCTGGATTCTTATAAATTTTATATATAACTTTTGGACTAATTTATATCTCGTTCTATTTCTGAAACTTATTCTTACACACTTTTGATTTTTAACCCTGTATGCTAACATTGCCTATGTAAATTTTAAAATTGTTTGTATGCACATTGAACGACAACTGTATGTGACGTATAAAAAAAATTCTGACGTCAGACACTCAAATCAATCAATGTGTTGTAAATAGTAGATGTTTATGTGTTCTGTTAAATTGTTCCTTTTGTAATTGTTATACGATGATGAATGATGTACCCATATTTTGACTATTTTATTTATTGTGTCTGTATATTTAACGCAAAATGTAAATATAACGGAATTTGATGAAACTGTCTTTAAAGTGAGAGGGTTAGCGCTATAGAATCAGGTTGAATCCACCATTTTCTACATTTGAAAATGCCTGTACCAAGTCAGGAATATGACAGTTCTTGTCCATTCGTTTTTGATGCGTTTTGTTATTTGATTTTGCCATGTGATTATGGACTTTCCGAATTGATTTTCCTCTAAGTTCAGTATTTTTGTGATTTTAATATAACTGAAGACCGAACATCAATCCACAAAACTACAAATGGTCGACACTATACTCAGGACACAAAAAAACCCCCAAAAAACCCACAATTAATCGTCCACAAAATATAGTATAGATAACTGAAGTCTCTGCATCCTGAAACCACCAAAAACAATAAATTGTATCCGCAAAGGTGTTACCCAACAACTGATAGTCTAATGCATCTTCAGAAAAGTAAGCACTTTTAGAAACTAGGATCCATGTTTCTCTCCCCTTTCCTTCCAATACAATTGAATTTAAATAACTTTCTATAATAATTAATGCATTATATTCACAAAATCTTGTTACATCCATATTTATACCATTAAGCTGCATACTTCCCTTACAAATACGCAAATTCATCTAGATGAATGGGCTTTGATCATTCTTTTACTTTTATCATAGTTTATTCACATTTCTATTACATTTAAATGAACCATATTAAGTCTGACATATATCAATTTTCATTCTGTGTAACATTTAAATCCAACATTCAAAACCGAATATTACTAGTCGGTCTCATTGGGGTCTAAGCGTGACGCAGGATTGCCGATTTTTTGTAAGCGTGACACGTGAAAGTCAAATTATTGTGCCGTGAAAACGGGAAATGAACTCTAGCGGGACACGGGAAATTACAAAAAATCGGGAATTGCTTACGTACATAGTGTAAGCGGGATTAGGGAACCTGACTAAACAGTAAGCGGGATCCGGGATCAGAACCCCCTAAGTAGACCCCCTTACTATTTTTCTAAAATCATTATCTGAAAGCAAATACAAGAAATTACCCGTGTCTGTTGTTCTGACGTGCTGACATGTCTGTGGATAACTTCCTCCGTTCGACCGTCAAAAAGTTATGGTTCCGGCAATTTGTGGTTACATCATGATGAAACTTGTTCGATATAAAATAATCTATATCACATTATGGTTTTGACCTAGATTTTGTGGTTCACTGAACATGGAAATGTGATAAGTGTGAGTAGTACATAGCGTTCTATTGACTCACAATTGTATCAGCGGCAAATTCATGATTGGGGGACCACTGTTATTATCTAGGGAGTCATTAAAGCATGAATGGAGAAGACATCCTCTTAGGCAATCAGTGGGCCCTCACTTATGAAAATTTCTGCCATTGGTTATTTTCTACATAAAATTGTGTTGTGGACAATGATAAAAGCAAATCGCTACATGCTTGAGTTTAGAACCAGAAAGCGAAAAATTCGGTTGGCAATTTTTATATATTTATCACTTTGTTAAGTTTGTAATTGCCGTTTCAAATGAAATCCATTTCAAGTAATTTGTCTTTTTAAAACTTATTTAACACTTCACTTGTGCAAATGTAAATAATAGTAGAAAAAATACCCTATTGGGAATAGAAGATAACAGATTTATGGACTACTTTTACTTGAATGATATGTCATGGCATAAGGAAACTAGCACAGTAACTGTAAATAGTAATACGGAAATGCTTACGTTCTTTAAAGAGGTTCATAATGGGTCCTTCTTTTTTGTGTTTTTAATTTTCTAGATTATATTTTTGTATTCTTTATATCTTTTGTCAATTATTCTCTATTTTTTACATTCAGTCCACCATTTTTCTCATTTCTGTATTTGTGTGTCCTATTTTTCTTTTATCTTTATTTTTTGTCATTTATAATAAATAATTTGCCCCTTATCCGCAATTATGTAAATCCCATCTAAACCTTCTTAAAATCAACAATCAAGAAAAAGTAGTCCTCGAAATAGTCGTTAATATATCAGTTGCATGTGTTCTGTTTTCAAATTTGTAAAGAACGCTATTATTTAGCTTCTATGTAAATCAACATGCACTGAGTTATTGAATGAATAAATCAGATTTTTTTTTCTGTTGGTATATATTTGCAGGTAATCATTGGAAAATCTTACGAAATTCAAATGTTTTATTTAGTCATAAGACTTGTTTATTTCGCAGAGATGTGAAAAAGAAAAAGGTTCTGCTTTTTTCTGCACCAAATTAACATATAACTATTTAAGAACTGTACACTAAATTTGATTTAAACTTTAAATCAGAAAGAAATATCGTCTGCCGCCCTTTGATCTGGTTTGCCGTTTTTATAAGCACATGTAAAAATCTGAAGGCTGAAATGACATTTGCTGATGTAATAATTACCGGAACATAAAGTAGAACGGGTTTTGTCAACGCCAAAAACGTACATTGTAAGCAAAGAGTGTGCACTTCAATCCGATTAAACTGTTTAAGGTGGTATGGGAGTCTAAAATAAAATGATAGAATTTGTTCATACTTTGCCAAAATGTAGTATCTATTGATACATGTTAAAAAATATTATAAAAATGATAGGTCACCGTGCATTTTTTCAAGCTACGGGTCGTGAAAAAATGACACATTTTGTATGGATTATACAGGAAAAAACACCATTTTGTGAATAGAAACTAAACGAAATGATAGAATTGTAAAATAAATTAGGAAAATATAGCTTTCAAACAATGCTTTGATAATATCAAAAGAAAAGATAGGGTCACCGTACGTTTTTTTCGGCTAAAATACAAAGTAGGAAAATTCCATGAACAATCCAACAGAAAATGCACTGTTTTAGAGTTACCTCCCCTTAAAATGACAATTTCAAAATATTTAAAAACAACCAAAAATAATCTACACTTTTACATATATTTATATTTATAAGTTATATTCTTATAAATAAGATCTTTTAAATGTAAAAACACATGAAATATCTGCATTCTTGCATCAAATTTTGCTAATTTGATAGAAAATATGGACCTTAGATTCTCTGTTTTTTTACAATCCAAGATGGCGAAAGACACCCATACCACCTTAATAATATCTTAAGAACAGTTAGATCAAAAATAAAAATTATGAAGATATTTCCCCACATCATAAAATTGCAATGGTGTTTTTGTTTGCGATGTGAAATTTAGTTCATATGATTTAATACGATTAAATCATGATCTTTACGCACATAATGAAATTGCAATCATGGTATTTTTGTTCGTGATGTATTCAGGGTTTTTTCAAGCCTGTATCAATATGTCTTTGTTTCAAAGTTTAAAACATAAGACTGGTCTGTAACTTCTGAACTGAAGTACATCTGTTCTTTCTTCTGATAATGCCAGCGTGTCTTTGAACACACGAAAATGGATGCGACACCATATTTTAAAACGTCATTTTATATTAAAGCGATAAAAATCTGCAATATCACCTAATGATATACATACTTAACTTATAGGTGTGCGGTTTATGTTTTCTAATCATAAAAAATATAACGATAACATAGTATTACATATTAAACTTATTAATTAATTTCTACCAATTTTCTTATTCAAACGAATTATTCCTTTCACTTCCCTTAGACACAAATATTCAAGATATTTTTAGAATTAACAAATATGGCATACAGCAACACTGGACAACCAATGAACAACAGGCTCTTGACTGGTACATGCGTCGGAGATAACCATTTTGGCTGGTACCAAACCTAACCAAGTCCTAACTATGGACAGTGGTGCCATAATACAATAATAAAACGAAGATTAAAAAAAAAATAGTGGAAAAACATGAGTTAATCAGATTGATACAAAGCCATAACATATTTACAAAAACACAAGAAACACAAATTATATAAAACATCCATATATGTAACCAAGTCCGAAAAGAATAGTGTCAGACATCTGAAAGAAGTCTAATCTTACCATGAGAGCGTCTAATTGAAAATATATATTTCTGTCGCGTAAGTAAAAAAACAGTGAAAATTTAAATGGAATATTTGTACGTGATATATTGAACATATGGACTACTATGACATAGGATACATTCCAGATATTTAGTACAATTACGATAAATATTAAGTTCAAATAAGCAGTGAATAGTACGTTACAATAGAAACAGAAAATTTTGAATTCTGGACTTTGTACTAGACATCAAAGTGCTTTGTAAGGCTGGACTTTGTAACAGACAATACAAAGTGTTTTGTAAGACTAAACTTTGACTGAGGCATCAACATACATATGACTTGTAGCTATGATTAAGTATTGGGGACAAATTTCCTTTTAGTGCTTTTTATACTACATGATGGTATGGGATGGGGTTGACAGAATAAAGAAAAATAGTTTAAAAAAAAGAAATAAAAGAGGAAAACTAATTAAAAACATAAACAAATAATTTAATAACTAGAAATTACTAATGGGTGCTCAAATTTAAAGAATAGAGAAAATTGAGAAATAATTGCAGGAAAAAAAAGAAATAAAATGAGGACTTCACCATAACTCTGCTCTCACTGTCAACGGATCCGTTCAATGACAATGTTCTAATGCAATGATTGCAAAATGAAGTTATTTAAAAGTTCCTCCAATAGTATAGTTGTGACAGGGTTTACTTATAAGCATAACATTCGAAACATAGTGAAATAAAGATTTATTAAAACTGTTTGAATATTCGACTAAATCCGTGGCCACTTCATTCAGGGTCCAAGTCATAGGTCACATTTAGAAGCAAAGCCAAAGGCAAAGACAAGTTTCAAAGCATGTTTTTTGTTTGTTATTCAATACAGGATGCAATCGGATCGTTTGAACTATTTATGATGGTTTAATTATTTTTATTTGACATTTTTATTAAATCCGTATTTGTTGAAACCAAGAAAACTTTTCGACAGGTATATGTGACGTAATAAGAATAGGTTGCGTAATTCCAGTTTATCTCAGTTTACTTCGAAATTTCATCTCGTGTGTTTTAATTTAGCTGGCTGTTTCAGACTTCCCGGTTTGTAGTTTGCATGCATACAAATTCAACCAATAAAAAACAATTGCATGCGTACTAGTATATAAGTAGTTAATGATATATATTGGGCAAAAAAAAAAAAGAAACGTTACATTAGTTTTTAATTTAAAAATATCACATATACCAATTTCAAAAATGTTCATGATTAATTCTGGTACCTTTGATATCTATTTCATGATTAAAACTAGTAACCTGAATGATTTATCTCTCAAATTTACTCATTTATAAAAGTATCGGAAATGATGTGGTGATAGGGTATAGGGAATAGTACCTTGAGTCGAAACAATATCAGCGTTAGAATGCCTGCATGATAGGGTACAGTACCTTGAGGCGAAACGATATCAGCATTAGGATTAGGGGATGATAGGGTATAGTACCTTGAAGCGAAACGATATCAGCATAAGAAAGCATGGATGATAGGGTACAGTACAATAAGGCGAAACGATATCAGCGTTAGGATTCCTGGATGATAGGGTACAGTACCAAGAGGCGAAACGATATCAGCGTTAGGATTCCTGGATGAAAAGGTACAATACCTTGAGGCGAAACGATATTTGCGTTTGAATGCCTGGGTGATAGGGTACAGTACCTTGAGGCCAAACGATATCAGCGTTAGGATTCTTGGATGATAGGGTACAGTACCTTGAGGCGAAACTATATCAGTGTTAGAATGCCTGGATGATAGGGTACAGTACCTTGAGGCGAAACGATATTAGCGTAAGGATGTCTGGCTGATAGGCCTAGGGCACAGTACGTTGATGCAAAACGATATCAGCGTTAGAATGCCTGGATGAAAGGGTACAGTACCTTGAGGCGAAAGAATATCAGCATTAGAATTCGAAGATGATAGGTTACAGTACCTTGAGGCAAAACGATATCATCGTTAGGATGCCTGGATGATAGGGTACAGTACCTTGAGGCAAAACGATATCAGCATTAGAATGCCTGGAAGATAGGGTACAGTTCCTTGAGGTGAAATGATATCAACTTTAGGATTCCAGGATGATAGGGTACAGTATCTTGAGACGAAACAATATCAGCGTTAGAATGCTTGGATGATGGTAAATTGCCTTGAGACGAAACGATTTCAGCATTAGAATGCCTGAATGATAGGGTACAGTACCTTGAGGCGAAACGATATCAGCGTTATGATGCCGGGATAATGATAAATTGCCTTGAGACGAAACGATATCAGCATTATAATGCCCGGATGATACGGTACAGTACCTTGAAGTCAAACGATATCAGCGTTAGGATTCCGGGATGATAGGGTACAGTATCTTGAGGAGAAACGATATCAGCGTTAGAATGCCTGGATTATAGGGTACAGTACCTTGAAACAACACAATAACAGCATTAGAATGCCTGGATGATAGGGTACAGTACCTTGAGGCGACACACTATCAGTATTAGAATGCCTGGATGATAGGGTACTGTACCATTACCTCGAGGCGAAACAATCTCAGCATTATAATGCCCGGATGATAGGGTACAGCACTTTGAGGCGAAACGATATCAGCGTGAGATGCATGGATGATAAAACACAGTACCTTGAGGCGGAACGATATCAACAGTGGTATGGACCATGTGACAATCCCCCTTTGTGAAAATATCTGCATGGGTATTCAAGAAACTAAAATTGATGTAATACTTAAGGTTGTTTTGTAATTATTTGATAATTGTTGTCAAGTCTTCAAAAAGGTCAATTACTTCAACACAATAAATGAACAATTTAGGTCAGTAGTTACTAGGCTAGCATAACTCATTTATTTTGAATATCAATTAAATATTTTTGATGTGATTGCACACAAAACCAACATTCCCTAGATGACGTCATTATATAAATTCTTGATTTATTGATCTTCGCATGTGAGCTGAAATAGAGCAAAACGATTTAAAAGTGCTAAACATCATATACTATATTAAGAACAGAGAAAAATTCTAACTTTTCATATAGTCAAAATCTTTCAAATAAAGTTATTTGCAAGTGCGGATCGAACACACGGAGGTTTAAAACACACGTATAATAAAGTAATACAGTAAACCAGCTTAAAGGAGTTTCCAGTTGAGGCGAATAGTAATCAAAACCGTTGGTAATTGCCATACTTATAATGTCGGTCAATACTTTTAATATTTCAATTTGTTAACTTTGTCAATTTTCGTCACGCATTTCTTCAAAACTACTGAACATAAGGATTTTTTTGTCATAAGCTTTATACTGATGAGTTGAATCATGTGTGCGCTCGTCCGATCTGTCAGACACCTACTTCCGGTTTTCCGGTACTTTGATAAACTGTCAAGAATAAACATATGCTTTGCACATCAACGCGTGTATTTACCAATAAGGAACCGCCTGTAGGTCTGCACTTTTGAAATTCATCAAGCGTTTTCGTGATTTACATTTTGCCGGATAACTTAAAATAATGTTTGTTCAAAACGATTTCCTAATGACAGCAGTGCTGATTATCAACCATACATCTTAGAATTAAATTTGCCGAATAATTCGCGCAATATGTAATCATGTTTTTTCAACCGCTCGCTCAATATGGGAAGGAAGTGACGGTGTCCATAAACGCACGAGTGATTTGCACTAGAACCAAAGCTTTTGACGGAAGTGCAACGAAATTGAAAGTGGTCTTTAAGGGTTTACCTACTTTTTAAAGTGTTAAACATACTGAAATTTGTATCTTTCAAATATGGTCATTTTCTATATACATGTATGACCTATTGCTGCTGGTTTGTAGGAACATACGTAAGTACCGTCGTTTGCTACTACTTTCGCAGGACTATCATTAATTTAATGTATTTCTATCCGCAGTCTCAATTTTTTGACAGATATTCCGTTACATAGCACCAGAAGTGGCAATCAAATTAAACATTATACATGCATTGAAAACGGAAATAAAAAATAATCAAGTTGATATTTAATCAAATAACAAACTTTTAATGGTAAATCTAAACTCAGTAAATTGAGTGAATTAAGGTGTTTCAAGTACAGAAACTGAAATCGTTACAGGTGTTTTGACAATCCGCCTTCGACATGATATTATGATATACATTTTGTACTACACCCAAGCAATTTGTTTTAGTTTTCGTATGTTAATGCTTTTAGTTTCACTGATTTAACTGAGCAAGTTTTCAATTTTAACGGTGTAGGAATCAAGACTCACAATTCAACAAGTATCAAAAAGTCATTGATAGAACTGTTTTAACATATAAGATATTGATCAACAGGTATAAGAGGAAATATTCAAAAGAATTATTTAAAAGAAACTTAACGGAAACATATTAAAGTCATAGTCTTTGATAGAAAGTTCTACAAATCTCTCAAGTTTGAATTTTATAAACATTTATAATAACTTTATGATCCGAAGTGATTGATCTTTAAACATGTCTTTTTTATCTTTTATCAATACACAGGCATGAATTGACGTGAGTTTGAAAATATCAATAATGATAAATATTTGAATAGGACAAGCAAATTAGAAAAGATTGCACAATTAAAAAATGACAAGACTACAGGATGTTAATCAATAAATATAGTTTCACCACAAGGAAGGAGAAACTGAAAAGTGGTGGGAAAAAAAGAAAAAAGGACAGAAGTTTAATAAAACTGAAGATCAGGTTTACATCATTACACAAAATTATAGGACTACAAATGTTCGAAAATAAACCAAGGCCACACAAAAAATGACTGTCCACAAAACACTGTTTAGATAACTGAAAACTCTGCAACACGAAGCCACAAAAAAAAAAAAATATGATGCGCCTTGTGTATCCGCAAAAGTTTTTCCTAACAAATGATAGTCAAATGAATCTTCAGAAAATAAAGCTGCTTAAGAAAAGAAATACATGTTTGCTTCTACTTCTCTTCCAATACATTTAAATTCAAATAATTTGCTATTAATTTATTTCATCCAAATAATCATGTTCCATCGATATTTCTACTATTATACTAAGCTGCATACTTCCCTTACACATAGGCCAATTCGTCTAGAGATAAATGGGCCTTGATCATTCTTTTACTTTTATCATAGTTTATTCACATATCGATGGCATTTAATTCAGCATTATTAAGTCTCGCTTGTATACATCGATTTTCATTCGGTGTAACATTAAAAACCGTGTATATGCTATTTTGCTAAAATCATTATCTGAAAGCAAATATTTTACTAGAAATTATTCGTGTTTGGTGTTCGTGCTGAAAACGTGGTTGCGAATTTTACAATTTAAACCTGGTTTTACTTACATTATGGCCCGCTGCTTACGATTATTGAGGGACATTGTGTATCCGGTCTGTGTATACGTTCGTCTGTTCGTTTACCAAAAAGTTATTGTTTTACGTAATTCGTGGTCTCATCAGCGTGCATCCTAGCACGCATGTGCATTACAAAATTAACTTTATCAAGTAAGAGTTTGACCCAGAATTTGTGGTTCACTGTAGTGCATAGTGTTCTATGGACAAACAATCTTATCCGAGGTGGACTGAGGGTGAGGGGGCAGGGATATTCATTGAAGCAAAATTTCTGACTCAGACAAATAATCATAGCACTTTGAAATTAAATTATTGGTCCCTGATATATTATCAAAGTTGTCCCAGTTTATTGGAAGTAAAAGGAATTATTTGTTTTAAATCTTGATCAGGACTTTCCTCTCTAATGGCAACTATTACTATTAGCATTCGGTTATTATATGTATTATCAAATGAATCAGGGGCCGTGTCAACGAAGCTGTCCTAGGACTAAGACATGTCTTAGGATAGTCTTAGGACACGTCATAGTCCTAAGTCGGGTTAACGAAAGTCTCCTAAAATAAGATACGTCCTAAATTTGGTCCTAAAGTTAGGATATACAATTAGGTGTCTTAGGATAGTCCTAAAGGTTACATCGTCCTAAAACGTAATAAAAACAACAAATATGGCATAAACTCAATACTAAAAATTCTAATACAATATTAAACTATCATTAGATAAAATTAAAAAAAAAAATATTGTTTAATGTTTAATAAAGATTTAATTGTATTATAATAAATTATTTCGTGCTGCCTTTTTTGAAGCATAAACAATACTATCAGCATAAGCAACACATATATTTTAAATAATTCAAATATGGGAAAAAGTGTACTTCTTTTTTTTTTACCTAATTCTGATTCTATACATGTAATGAAATCGAGTGGATCTAAGGACAAAACTAGTTTATGTACTAAAATTGCAGCTAGAATATCACAAAGTTTTGTGACCATTTACTTTTGTTTTCGTATTAAATTCATGTATATCTTTTATTATATTTAATAACGTATTTATTAGTATTCCGTAAAAACTTTAACTTTTATTTTGCGTTGATTGTTTTCTAAATAAGAGTCATCCTCCCTCTCTTTACATATAGGTTCTAAAATACAATTCAATCTATGTCATACAAATCTCTACATATATTTTCATTTACATAAATGTGTTAGGATGGTCCTAGGACCATCGTAGTTAGAACTGTCCCAAGACAGCTTTGTTTTACATCCTATAAGACATGTCTCAGACACGTCCTAAGACCATCCTAAATAATGTCCTAAGGCCTATTTTAGGACATATCTTAGGATACTTTCATTGACACGGCCCCAGTAGTATAACAATTGACGAGCGGTGGTGTAGTGGTTAGCGCATCGAACTACACACACAAAGGTTTCTGGTTTGGTCTCCGTTCCGTGGAGAAAATTTCGCGTACCAAAATTGTCGTGTACCAAAGCGGCTCTCCCTTGACACCATATGTGATTATGGTCTTTAGTAACGCAGATATACCGTCAGAAGGGGGCGTTAAATGACTGATCCATGTTAAGAGAGAGCAATATCACTTGCAAATAAAAAAAACACTATTTTAGATTTCGAAAAAGAGCAGGTTAATACCGCTATACAAGGCAGCAGTCGCACCCGCAAAGTGGAAAGGGATTTATGTAAATTTTGATAATGTGTTTCCAAATTCACTATAAGAGATAAATATGTTTAAACTATAACAATTGAAATTCAAGTCTGAAATAGAATATTCATATTCATTGTATTTCAAATTTCATCTCATTCCACGCATAATTAACTACAATGAATAAATGAGTGTCAAGTTCGCCTAATCGAAAGGTCAATAACCTATTCATTTTTTGTTTTATTTACTAGTGATAACCTATTTCTTAACCTACAAAGCGCGGAAAGATAAAAATCATTTGAAAAAAGGAGTATTTTTATATTTTTATTTAGAACCATTGTCAAGAGGTAAAAAATAATCATGAGTTTCTAAAGGTAGAGTTAGTACTACGGAGGTTAAAATATCTATATATGACGCTACGAAGTACAGGTGTCCCCAAGAATGTTCGCTACTCATGTTTAAATTACTTTTTTTGACAAAGATTCGAAATTTTCAGCATGGTTAATCGTATAGGGACATTTACAAATTAGACCACCTACCCTAGCCTGACATCCTGACCCAATCTACATTTCGTCGATAGGAGAAGCATTTAGCAATCAGTGAGCCAGGACTCCATGCTACTTATTACCCTAGCCTGACATCCTGACCCAATCTATATTTCGTCGATAGGTGTAAGCATTTAGCAATCAGTGAGACAGGACCCCAGGCTACCACTTACCTTAGCCTGGCATCCTGACCATATCTTCGTTTCGTCGATAGGTGTAAGCGTTCATATCAATCAGTGAGCCAGGACCCCAGGCTACTACTTACCCTAGCCTGACATCCTGACCCAATCTATACTCCGTCGATAGGTGTAAGCATTTATAGCAATCAGTGAGCCAGGATACCATGCTACTTCTTACCCTAGTCTGACATCCTGACCCAATCTATACTCCATCGATAGGTGTAAGCGTTTAGAAATCAGTGAGCCAGGATACCATGCTACCTCTTACCCTAGTCTGACATCCTGACCCAATCTATACTCCGTCGATAGGTGTAAGCGTTTAGCAATCAGTGAGCCAGGACCCCAGGCTACCACTTACCCTATCCTGACATCCTGACCCAATCTATACTCCGTCGATAGGTGTAAGCGTTTAGCAATCAGTGAGCCAGGATACCATGCTACTTCTTACCCTAGTCTGACATCCTGACCCAATCTATACTCCGTCGATAGGTGTAAGCGTTTAGCAATCAGTGAGCCAGGATACCATGCTACTTCTTACCCTAGTCTGACATCCTGACCCAATCTATACTCCGTCGATAGGTGTAAGCGTTTAGCAATCAGTGAGCCAGGATACCATGCTACCTCTTACACTAGTCTGACATCCTGACCCAATCTATACTCCGTCGATAGGTGTAAGCATTTAGCAATCAGTGAGCCAGGACCCCAGGCTACCACTTACCCTAGCCTGACATCCTGACCCAATCTATACTCCGTCGATAGGTGTAAGCGTTTAGCAATCAGTGAGCCAGGATACCATGCTACTTCTTACCCTAGTCTGACATCCTGACCCAATCGATACTCCGTCGATAGATGTAAGCGTTTAGCAATCAGTGAGCCAGGATACCATGCTCCTTCTTACCCTAGTCTGACATCCTGACCCAATCAATACTCCGTCGATAGGTGTAAGCGTTTAGTAATCAGTGAGCCAGGATACCATGCTACCTCTTACCCTAGTCTGACATCCTGACCCAATCTATACTCCATCGATAGGTGTAAGCGTTTAGCAATCAGTGAGACAGGATACCATGCTACTTCTTACCCTAGTCTGACATCCTGACCCAATCTATACTCCGTCGATAGGTGTAAGCGTTTAGCAATCAGTGAGCCATGATACCATGCTACTTCTTACCCATACTCTGACATCCTGACCCATTCTATACTCCGTCGATAGGTGTAAGCGTTTAGCAATCAGTGAGCCAGGATACCATGCTACCTCTTACCCTAGTTTGACATCCTGACCCAACCTATACTCCATCGATAGGTGTAAGCGTTTAGCAATCAGTGAGCCAGGATACCATGCTACCTCTTACCCTAGTCTGACATCCTGACCCAATCTATACTCCGTCGATAGGTGTAAGCGTTTAGCTATAAGTGAGCCAGGATTACATGCTACCTCTTACCCTAGCCTGGCAACCTGACCCAATCTATACTCCGTCGATAGGTGTAAGCGTTTAGCAATCAGTGAGCCAGGATACCATGCTACTTCTTACCCTAGTCTGACATCCTGACCCATTCTATACTCCGTCGATAGGTGTAAGCGTTTAGCAATCAGTGAGCCAGGACCCCAGGCTACCACTTACCCTAGCCTGGCATACTGACCCAATGTATACTTCGTCGATAGGTGTAAGCGTTTAGAAAGCAGTGAGCCAGGATCCCATGCTACTTCTTACCCTATTTTTCATTTCAAATTTTCATTACATGTACATGTAATTCAGAATATCATTATTGAAAATATTATGAAATGCTTGCATGATAAGTTGAACAATGTTTTGATTAAAAAAAAGTATCATTGTCAAAGGTATGAAATTCTAGATAAAAAAATTCCGGGCAAATTATTTCTGCCTTTTTGTTCTGTTATTTTCTATCAATGTATCACGGAAGACCCCCCGCCCCTTTCCATCTTTTCCTTGGGCCTCCTTTGCAACCACTCTATGGCAAAGAGTAGTTAATGAGTGAATGAAATATGTCTGAAGATTTACTAGATAATTTTTTTCTTCGTCATAATGAGAACATTCTTCAGTCAGAAGAACAGATCTGCTAGCAGGAGCGCACAGTTAGTATCTTCAGTATAGATAGTATTAAAGGTGATCGGGATGTGGTTCACAGAATAGCATGCAATGTGCAAATCTAAAGTGCAGAATGAAGAGCCAAACATTGTGTGACGGGATCGCTTCCCTTAGAAAAACTTAGTAGAAACTAAGTCAGCCGTAAGCGGTTGAGCTAGGGAAGTACTTCTTTAGCTCAGTCGGTGAGCTCGCTGCCTTTTAACACAGAGGTCCCGGGTTCGAGTTCCGGTGGAGACAAGCAATTTTGTAATGAAATTCGTGCTCTCCGGTTACAATTGAAAGAATGACGAAAAATAAAAAAAATCAAATTTAAAATAGAGAAAAAAGAGGTGTTAAAAAACAATAATGGATAAAATAAATAAAGAACAGGACAGTGACATAAAAAAATCTGTGTATAAAGAAATGAAGCACCCCATCAATAACCGCTTACATTTGTTGTAGGGCAAAACGAATATAATAGTGGCTTCCTATCACCCTTAATGCGCATGCCTATCCTAACACATGCTATGAGCAGTTTTGGTTAAATATAACCGGGAGTTTTCCGTGATAAAGTCACTCAAAGACAGAATACCAATACTTTTAACTTTATTAGCAAGGGCCGGACAGTACCAGACCTTAGCTAACTTCAAAATAACATACAAAAGTATAACAGTATCTATGATCATCTATGGAAAAGGTTAAGAGTTCAACGGATTAACTTGTCATCGTCAAAGTGATTTCCCTAACGACAAACATGTTAACAATAAAATTAACTAACATGAAATGTGTAGGGTAAGATAAAGAGATTAACAAATTGTCACTATACCACTTACAATATACTTGACATGCTTGCCTCAGTTTGATTAAGGAGTAGGTCCGGTAAGGGCCAATTTTGGCCTCAAATTTCAGGTTCATCTGACGAAAGATTTTGACCACCTTTTAAACACGTGTCTATTTTATTTGAATCAATTAGTTTATGTGAACGATTTTAACTGATTTAGTCATAAAGAACGTCCCGATTCAAGCTAAGGTATGAAAAATCTACCAAATATGCCGAAACATGTTACTTTTCGGATGGTTTTTGTCAAAAATGAAAAAGGCCGCATCCGTGTTCACCCTCAACCTTTATATGTTATATATTATCATAAAATAGAACTTACCTTTCAATATAAAGTATGAACACGAATACGGCCACTTTAGTTTTACACGAAAACCGTCTAAAATTTAACTAACAGGCTAGAATTATGAAGATTTCAGTAATTTAGCATGACTTAGTGGTGCTAATACCATATTTATGTAGCAGAAACATTTTATTGTCCAATAAATATAAGTTTACAATTGAACAATTTTTTAAAACTGCTATATTTTGGGCCAAAAAGGGGTCTTACTGGACCTATTCCTATATTGTTAACAGTCCCAATTGTTCAAATCTCCTGGTTTTATTAGCATCGCGTAATTATAAAACATTGTTCTATGTCTTAGAAATTATGTATTAGGATTCGGATTTACATGTTATTTTTTTCATATTCAATTAATTTTTTTTCGTTGCAGGATGTTTATTTTTTCCACTTTAAAAATGTATCAGACTGAAACATGTATTAAACAAGTCATGGCCTGAAACGACAGCTAAAGTATACAACGCGTATATTTACTATGTTGACAAAATACACAAACAATAAAGAAAAATCAACATAAACCAATTTTGCATGATTGAAATTTAAATATTTAGACCGTATAGAAATGTAAACTATCTTGTTCAAATATTAAAAAAATCAGTGAACCGCAACATTTCAAGTCACAAATGGCTAGTTCTCTCTAGAATTACTATCTAAAACAAGGTCATATATCTAAGGACGCGAATTTCTGTATTTTTCTGTTTCTAACGACATTCGATAAGTGATTTTTGTAGGCGTGGACAACTTTTATCAATGGTCATACATAATCTTTGTAAAAATTTGAGAGTTTCTAGTATTTTAAATGTTATCATAGGATTGCAATATACATTAAATCAGTAAGTAGTGGTTTTTATTTTTTTTTATTCTAATGGTCAACAATTCAACTGATGATATTCTTGCTTTGCAATTAAGTTGTTTATGATAAGTTGATTAACATTAAAATATACTAAGTTGAAAGAAACACATGTATATACTTATATAGTATTTAAACTGTTCACAAGGAGGATCTGATTTAATTTGGAGGAATAAGTTTCGCGATGCTTTAGCTGACCAGCCTCGCTGGTCAAACTTCAGGTAAAATTGACTACTTCGCAATTTCGTGTTTATATATATTTAGAAAGAGAGATTAAAAAAGTAAATACTGTTTTTGGAAGATGATTGTAGGATTTATTACTATGTAAAAGAATGCACTAAATTATGCTAAAAAAATAATGATTAAAAACATCAAACACCAAAATTTGATATATTCTTGTTATAATTTTCTAGCAATGTTAGCGAGTACTTTCTCTCAAAATATATTTTAGAGGGTTGGATAGTATGCCAAGCCGAATCACTTCATTATCTTTCGGTTTCTAACCTGAAATTGGTGATCCATGATTTGTTTTGTGTATGTTTGATAAAAAAAATTATTCGACATATGGTATTGGATTGTACCTAGATATCGTTTAACTTTAATTGTTTAAAAAACTATCATGACTTGTGACTATTGTTTCCAAATTTCATAAACCACATTTCAGACATTCGAGCAGAATAAAATCTACTAGTATTTTAAAAAGGGACGATTCAGAAATCTAGAATATACTATCATAGTCAAGACGTAAAAATAAATCTGGATGACATCAAGTCACAAGTTATTCGAGATAGTGTAAAAGGTAGGACGTCTGTTTATGGTGTGCAAATATTTACAGTGCGCTAAGTTTATACACATGCGTGTTAAAACATAATTATACAATCATAATTTTATTGGGGATCAATTTGTAGAATTAAATTGACAGCCAACTTGTTGCTAAAATAGCATAATTTATTACGACTTTTTCATTGTAATAAACCCTACAGTCATCTTCCAAAAAACAGTGTTTACATTTTTGTACCTTTGGGAAAGGGGGGGGGATTATTCGATATGGTACTGGACTGCCCCTAGATATTTTCTAACTTTCACTCCATTCCAATCGGTTTTAAAGCTGAATCCATTGTTTCAAGTTTTATTTTGTTTTGTGTATATTTAGTTTTTTTGTGTGTTTTTTTAAGGGGGAAGGGAGCTACCATTTGATTTTTAGGGGGGGGGGGGCTAAAATTTGAAAAAAATAGGCAGGACAGTTTTCAGAAAAAAAAGGCAGGATGAAACACTTGAAAAAAAAGTCAGGACAACAATTTAGGTAAAAAAAAGTCAGGATAAACTAAAAAAAAAAAAAAGGCAGGACCGAACAGAGTGAAAAATAAAAAGGCAGGACAGAAATTACAGGTAAAAAAAATGCAGGACAACATTTTTCATCCTAGCCCCCCCCCCCCCCCCTAAAAATCAAATGGTAGCTCCCTTAGGGTTATTCGACATATAATACTGGGTTGTCCATAGATATCTTCTAACTTAAATTGTATAGATAAACCATCATGACTTGTGAATATGGTGAACTACGTTCCAGCTACATGTATTTGACTATTTAAAAATTTGAGCAAAAAAATCTATTTCAAAAAGGGAAGGATGAAAAATCTAAATGATATGTCAAGACATTAAAACAAATATGGGTGATGTCAAATCACATGTTATCGTGACAGTGTAATAAGTGGAACGTCTGTTTATATTATGTAAATATTTGTAATGTGCTATTTATAGCCTAAGTTAATGCACACGCGTGCTAAAACATTATATTACGTTCATAATTTTATTGGAGATCAACTGGTAGAACTATATTGATAGCCAACTTATTGCTAACACAGTTGAACGAGTTTTACTTGTTTAAAAAATCACATTGAGGTTGGCTTGTGTATTCCATTTATATGATAATCTTAACTTTTCGGATTTCCTGTTGGGCCGGAAAAACCCATGCACTGGGCGTTGCTTACGAATAGATTGCCTTAGCTGTTTTCGGATTTTTTTTCTGACTTTTCAGTGTTTCTTAAATGCTCTAAAAAAAAAAACAGATGCTCCGGAAGGGGAAAGTAAATCTAACTCTACTTGTGGCACCAGTCGTAATAAGACCAACTCAACTTCAGTAGTCAGAGGATGATTTTTTTGTCAAAAACATCTTTCGGTGAATTAGGAGGCGCAAATACAAGTACTACGCAAGTTTCCTTTCTGGGGTTCGATGAAATCTTTCGTCGTTACCAACATTAATTTTACTTTATTTATTGAAAGTTCTTTTTATTTTGAAGGGATTGATTGTGGTATTAGACAAAATTGCGGGAAAAGTTTTAGGCAGGTCTTTGACACGTTTTAAAAAAAAAAAAATTTGGCGGGAAAAATATATCTGGACTTGTTGGAATTGATTGAATGACAAGGCAAAATATTAAATGATAAAAAAATGTAGCAGCCATAACCATCATTTAAAACATTTCGCAGGTGTGTTTTGGAGATGACAATTTTATTTGAAAATTTATAGGTTGCCGTGGAAAAAAGTTTCAATAAATAATCCGATTTCCAATTTATCCACGACGTTAACAATTGTTCTTATTCACAGTTAAATCCCATATAACCCCAGGAACGAATGGTATGCAAAGACTTCCACAAACCATATGTTTATTATGTAGTTTATCATTAAATAGAAAGATAAAACAATACAACCCGTGGGTAAATTGAGGGATTAAACATAGAAACAGACTCGATTAACGTTGATAAAATGTGACACTACATGTATTTCTTATTTTGCCTTAAGTTATTGGGTAATATTGATTTTATTGATTATTGAACCATATGGCCCACTGTAGTGTGTTACAGTGCGTTATTTTTCTAAGTGACCAAATTATGCAAGATACATTACTTTCCTATTATTGAAATTTAAGTAGAGTTTTAAATCTTTGTGTAAACAAAGTAAATTATATACTGTGAACTTGGCATACAATGGCAACCCTCCACCTAACCTAACTGTACTTCGCACTTTCATTATTACAATCAATATAAGGTATAGGATGTCGGATAATTACAAGTTAAACATTGGCACATTTAAATCCCTGGCTTTAGTGATTCTGAAATAGATTTCTCGTGTTTCTTTAATGATTTTTGATTTGGTGATTAAGGAGTTAAACAGAAAGCCAAACTGTTTTTGTTTCGGATTTTCTTAAGTGTCTTCAAATCTGTCGTGATAATGAAGCATAGTCTAATGCATACTTGAGGGTATAGATGGGGTTTACAGAATGAAGCATCATTGGCAAAATAAGCAATAAAAAGGGACAAAATGTACTAGGAATAGCTAGGTTAAAAAGAAGAGAATTGAGAATACCGATACGCTTTAATATAGAGATTCAATAGAGAATAAAAGGTAAAAAAAAATGAAAATATAGAAGTAAAGTCTGAAAAGATTAAAAAATAAAGAAACGAAAGACCTTCCATATAGTCCCTCATACTTGACTTAAATAAATATGCCCCAATTTAAAACGTATTGGATCTAATGGTGACTGCCATATTTAAATATTGACTTGTTTAAGACTGATGCATGGTTACTAGTTAAAGGCGAGAAATACCACAGAACATTCAAATCCCACAAGTCGAAAAAAAATAACATCGCAAATACAAAAACCCCGAATAAAGACGAAACAACTAGAAAGTCCACAAAACACTACATAGAAAACTAAAGACATCAGCAAACAACAAACCCAAACATGGAGGTGATCTCAGGTGCTCTGAAAGATTTAGGAATTGTTGGTCTTCATAGCTGAGCAAACTGGTGCATTCTTCTAAGGCGGTCTTCACGCTGTCCTACATTTATTAGACGGTCTTCACGTTGTCCTACACGTCTTTGCCAGTCTCCATGCTGTCCTACACTTCTAAGCCGGTCTTCACATTGTCCTACACTTCTTAGCCAGTCTCCATGCTGTCCTACACTTCTTAGCCAGTCTTCATGCTGTCCTACACTTCTAAGCCGGTCTTCACGTTGTCCTACACTTCTTAGCCAGTCTCCATGCTGTCCTACACTTCTTAGCCAGTCTCCATGCTGTCCTACACTTCTAAGCCGGTCTTCACGTTGTCCTACACTTCTTAGCCAGTCTTCATGCTGTCCTACACTTCTTAGCCGGTCTTACGTCCTAAGTACACTTAAAATAACTGTTTTAATTCAATCCGTATACTCAGTCTTTACCTCTCACTAGTGCAGACTAAAGAAATACTTCTTTGTGGTCAATTTGCCCTTGTGTGATATGAACGATTTTTTCAATTTTAGAAATATTCAACTAAGAAAATCAACTAGCATCCTATTTTGGAAGCATAAAAAAAAAAGAAAAACTATCATCCATTTTTAACCCTCTTAGATTAAACCATCATGATCAAGGGAACTATCTCCAAGCTGAATTATCAAAAGGATGTCACACCCAAACCGCCTCTGATGTCGAATCTAAATGGTTTTGGTTTGTTTAATTGTTTACATTTCAAATTAAAAATGACGTCATTGGTTCGATATATATTGCCCGACAAGCTTAGAACCTATCCCTACATTGTCCGCTTTGAAAATCAGTTTAAAGAGAGGCAAACATACAATTTTACTAATGGGACAGTTAAACTCATAAGTTAAAAAGAAACTGACAATGCCATGGCTAAAAATGAAAATGACAAATAAACTACAGTTTACCAAACATATTGACATAAAAAACCAAAGAATGAATAAAACACAAACCCACCAAAAAATCTGGATATATTGTTTTGAAAGTGACTTTAATTTGTGAATAATAAAATTGAGAATGGAAATGGGGAATGTGTCAAAGAGACAACAACCCGACCAAAATAAAAACACAACAGAATGAACAAATTTTCAAATCTTTTGTCCTATTAACAAACATAATAATTTTGTTAGTGAGCAAAATGATAGAAAAGAAACAAACAAATATCGTTTCAATTGACTTATAAGAAATGTATACTTTCTTTCAATTCTATAATAGCGACCCTTCTCTATTTCTTCTAATTTTCAATTAAGTAAAGCATTAGTCATAATAAGCAAATTCATTTCTCTATGAAGGTTATATGTAATTGTGATTTTTATAAAGGAATTCCTTTATGTCTCTTCAATTAGTAATGTTATCTGAGTAACGGTCTGAGATGTGTAGAAAATTCTTGACATTCATTTACCAAAATATTGGTTTACCGTTTTCGTTCAAATAAAAGGGACATTACATATAAAAATATACGCTATAATCAGTAATCAAATAGTTCAAGTTTGTAATTATTTATCAGTTTGTTTAGAAAACTTTATCGTTAAGCGTGGAACACCTATTAATCTACCATGCAGAACTAGGACCGATAACTCTGCATTGGAGATCGGGACACTATGTCCACGCGATCTGCAAACACACGTTCAGGGGTTAAGTGTCAACGTGGTCGGTCAAGGATTAAGTGGCAATGTGGACGGTCAAGGGTTTTTAAAAGAGGCTATGTGTTATGCTAATATGGAACGTATCGTTGTTTTTACTTGCACCGAAATACAACTTTCCTTTTACATAGTAGGTATAAAATAGCACAGTACGAAGACAAATAGCAGTGCAAAAAAAACTAACACAGAATAGAGCAAATAACATAGACCATTATTAGCAATTTTGATAAAACCCGATCAAAACTTAGTAATATAATTTCATGTTTTGTGAGCTACCTATCAAAATTTACCCTTCAAACACAATACAAAAGTTCACAAGTTATCTGCTATCCCATTCAACCGTATACGTTTTGTTACCCTTTTAAATTCGTGATTTGGTTCTATAATATCAACCTTTCCGATTTTTTGTATTGTATTGACCCAAAAAAGACAAATATTCGGTGAAAGCGGATTTTCTACTTGAATTATTCCCAAACGATTTAGGAGTGTCTATTTCAATTATATAAACAAAGTTTTAACCCGATTATCAGATACAAAACTCTTTAATCTATGACGAATGCAATTCAGTGAGAACATTTTATATAATACTAATAAAATGAATTGTGTGACCAAGATATCTGATTAATGGTTTAAATTATGTCCTAAATATTGACATGATACAATGGCTTATAATTACTAGAAGTAAAGTACATGTTTGCTATTTTTGCTTCACAACGCAAAATTTTCGCCGTTAACGCAAGTCTTAATTTTGACTGTTTCAACACTGTTTTTGAACAGTGTAGCTATAGTTTTGTTGACTGGTTGCATTGATCATAAATATCTTACTACAATTGATGTGAGTATTTAACATGTGGGTTTTGTTTATAGTAATTTGTAGTAATTTTTTTTATGTTGGTATCGCTTTGTTGTGTGTTACATGTAGTTGGAATTTTATTATCACGTTACTTTAAGTTTGCAGCATATGTAAAAATTAAAAAACAAGCCTTGTTTGTAACGTACCTAGACTCTCATTTTGTAATTCTTATTTTTCAGTTGCTGTAATAGGTTTATAAAATGGACCCGGAACTCTGGACCATAAAAGACGTAGGTACATATCTTGACGAAAATGATTTCAAACAATACAGGAAGCTGTTTTGTGAAGAAAATAAAATTGATGGCAGAGTGTTTCTATCGCTGACTGAAAACGATCTCAAACAATTACCTCTGCAAATCTTGCCATTTGGAGATTTAAGAAGACTATGCTTTCTCATTGAAAATCTAAGAGAAGAAAAACGCAATCGTGACCAGAAATCAAGTGATTCTCCCTTTAAACAGACCTATTCGACATTCAATAATTACATCCACTCGGAACAATCATCAACACGATCTGGATTATCTTCCCCTTCCGGTGGAATTTCGATTACCGATTCTGATGACGATTCTGTTCAGTTCAGAAAGAAACTGAAATTGGACCGACGGAAATTTGCACTGTCTGTTTTGTATCTATTCTGTTCTCATTTCTTCTCGGGTTTTGCTGTGACGTATGCACAGGAAAATTTACCAGATAAAAAGAAATATCCACCATTACCAGATATAATTCTAGACAATTTGCCGTTTATACCATGGGCTTATCGAGTGACAGAAGGAGCTATTTTTTTCCTTATTATAATCGGACTCATAATGTTGTTTTTCCATAAATACAGGTAATGTTTTTATAATAATTCCTAAGTTATATAGTTTATTATATTTGATATAGTGGATTGGGAAACAAGTTACTGCAATTCATATTATTCCCTTTCCACTTTGCCGGTGCGAGTGCTGTCTTGTACCGGTATTAGTCTGCTCTCTTTTAATACCTATAAGGAGGTCTTGTACGTGCAAGGTATTGGGATGCTCTCTCTGACCTAGGGCCAACCGTTTCTAAAGACCATTCTCGCAAATGATGTCAAGGGAGAACCGAACATTCAGTCCCTTAAATTTTCTCCATGGAACGGGTTTCTAACCAGGAACCTTTGTGTTAGTACTCCAATGCGCTTACCATTCAACCACGGCTCTCCGTTCGAATAATTTGCATATCTACAATACTCCAATGTGATTGGTTTGTAAGTTACAGTAATAAAATTGAGAATGGAAATGGGGAATGTGTCAAAGAGACAACAACCCGACCAAATAAAAAAACAACAGCAGAAGGTCACCAACAGGTCTTCAATGTAGCGAGAAATTCCCGCACCCGGAGGCGTTCTTCAGCTGGCCCCTAAACAAATATATACTAGTTCAGTGATAATGAACGCCATACTAATTTCCAAATTGTACACAAGAAACTAAAATTAAAATAATACAAGACTAACAAAGGCCAGAGGCTCCTGACTTGTGACAGACGCAAAAATGCGGCGGGGTTGAACATGTTTGTGAGATCTCAACCCTCCCCCTATACCTCTAACCAATGTAGAAAAGTAAATAACTGGTTTACACGTCCGAATTGATCCTGACGATTACATGTTTACCATATGTAAATATCTACATTACATGTACATGTACATTTCATTATAAAACGTAATTTTGATTGGCTAAAGGCAGTCTGAAATTAGCCTTCATTTCGGCAAAAGGAATTGTAACTTTCATGATGGCACGATCTTAAGCCTTTCACAATGAAGTGCACAGATATATGAATGAGAAACTTGATAGAAAACGTGTTTTCATGATCCTGTGACCGTGTGCACATTTTAAGAATGCTTCATACACAATGTACTTTGGTCAACGTCCAAAACATTATCCGAAGGATGACTTAAAGTTTACCTCGATAACGTTTCCTCAAAAACCTCGGCCTCAAATATTTGGGGAGGTAGATATAACACACGTCGTTTCGGTGTAACCATGAAAATTCCGGGAAATAAGCGCGATAAGATTATCACTCTTTTAAGGCATATACTATAATTGGACTTAACAGCGTTTAAACGAATTTACAAATATACTACGATGATCTTAAGGGAAAACGGTACTATTATATTTTCCCAGCATGAGGTTGGCTTTTTGTGTACCAAAGACAGGTGAATAAGGTCAACTTTAATAGGTGCGGTGTGATATGCTGTAAGGGTACAATATATATATTTTTTTATTCATCTATGAATAGCTGCAGTGTGTATATTTACCATATAAATTTTAAAACCTATGAATATATTTTAAAGAAATATTCGAAAAGGCTTCCAAAACTTCATAAATTTGGTGTAAAATAACGGTTGGCATGGATAACATAAACAAGCTCCGTTGGAAATTGGTCAAGATACTATTTGGCTTCAATTTTTAAAATAGAGTAATAAAGTACAAATACCACACATAACTGTGTTTTGGCCAGGTTTTATTATAAAAAGTGTCAAATTCAGAAAATGCATGTTAGTATTGATGCCTATGGCAGAATAAATAGTGTCGTTTTCCCTTCAATCAGCGACAATTTATCTAAAATACACTGAGTTTCACTTTGAAGTGATGTTAGCGGCGTTAAAAGTCTGAAAGGGTGACATGTTTTCTGTTGACTGTTACCTTGTGAGCTAATCTAAAAGAAGTACAACGCAAATCCAACGCTGTTGAACGTTAAGCGGCTATCAATCAATCAGTTAATATATTAGCAGTGAAGATATTGAAAAGTACATTAAAAAGATATACTTAAATCCAAAGGATTTCAGCTTATAAACTGTACAAATATCTTAGTGTGAAACACAAGTGGAAAATTTGAAACCACTGTCCTCGTTTTTATAGTCAGGTTAAAGTTTACACAGTTTAAAACAAACATTCAATTTAAAGATTGTAAACCATTGAAAAGGAATAAAATTTGTTTGTATAATATAATCTGACAAACAACTACGGAGAGAATCTCGGATTTCTTATTTAAACATTAGATAGAATAAAAATACTTCAAGTGAAATTTCTTGACCTCGATTTACTGATATCGGGTTACGTTAAAAGTTAAAATAAACATAAAAAGACTTCTTGATACAATCGCTATGCACATGACGTTTCTCCTTTTGCGCACATGGGTGCAATATATAGAACTTGTTTTATAATGATGATTCTTTTTTTTAAACATTATATCATACATCCACGCTATTTTAGGAATCTTTAAAAAGATTTTTATTTCGACAAAAGTATAAGATTTAAATTTAAGTTCGAATTCCGGGATGACAGTGCTGATTGAATTAACAAAACAGAAATTGAATCAAATAACTCCATTTATTGTATAAAGCGTCAAGGAAATGACCCCCCCTAAAAAATAATAAAACAAATATATATAAATTAAATGTAGAATAAGAATAAAATATGAAGTAAATGAATTAAAAAATTAAAAATTAAATTAAAAAAACCCATTACATTTCGATTTTTCAAATTCGTGTTACTTGATATAATCATGAATATTGTACATGTGAACTTGTATTTACTTATAATTTTACAAACGGACAAAATATATTTGGTGTGATACAATGAAATAACTTTTGTTTTATTCTGTAGGTTTCTAGTAATTCAGCGATTAATGATTATAGCTGCCACAATCTACCTTCTACGATCCTTCTGTGTGATGTCTACAGCCATACCAATGCCACAGAAAGAATACAACTGTAATCGTATTGTAAGTATCGTTTCAATCTTTACTCAATCCTCGGGTTAATCCGATAACCCTCCTTTTGAGGGTACGGATTCGGTCGAGTCGTGACAAATGAATCCACTCAATCGGCAATCCTCGGATTACTCTGACAACCCTTCTTCTGACGGTACGGAATCGGCCGACTTGTGACGAATGAATCTTTACTGAATCGGCAAACTTCGGGTTAATCCGCTACTCTTCTTCTGACGGTACGAGATCGGTCGAGTTTTGACGAATGAATCTTTATTCCAACGGCAATCCTCGGGTTAATCCGCTACTCTCATTCGGAAGATACGGAATCGGCCGAGTTCTGACAAATGAATCTTAAGTTGACTTTGTACTAGTAAAATAGGGGGTATTTTTTTTAAAACGCCGCTCATTACTGATTGTCTTTTTGTTATTTTGTTATGCAATGTGAATTTTTTTATGTTGATGGTAGACCTACATTTCGTAGATAGTCTCTTTTGACTTTGTTAATCTTTTGTTGTTGACTCGGGTTGACTTATAATGGTTTGCTTTTATAAATTGTTACTTGTATGGAGAGTTGTCTCATTGGCACTCATACCACATCTTCCTATATCTATTTTTTGTTAACTCTGAGTTGTTTTGAGTCTTTTAAATTGCCTAAACACGTATAGCTTTTGTTGTTGACTCCGGGTTGTTTTGATCCAGGTAAATTTCAGACACACAGCTTTTGTTGTTGACTCGGGGTTGTTTTGATCCAGTTTAATTGAAGAGAAACATAAATTTGGTTGTTGAGTCAGATTGTTTTGATCAAGGTAAATTGCCGAGACTCATAGCTTTTGTTTAAACCATTTGATATCCTCTAGTTGTCATACTTTGCAGTTGGTAAAAGGCTCACCAGAGCCGCTTACAGATGCGGAATTTTGGGGCAGAGAGTCCGACACCTTTTTGTTTGAAACATTTGGTTGATTATTAAGGGTATCACTGATGCTTGACTTGAGCGGACTTCTATCTTATGATAGTCTTTACCCCCAAACCCTAATTAAGATATCTGGATCCACCACTGGCTAATATGAATATGTTTTATAAGATACCGAATCAAAATAAAGTTTTCTATATGTAATATTTGGTAGTGTGCTGTCTCTTTGACATATGCTTTCAATCATCTTTCAATTAATTCATATATGATTTAAATATTTTTTCAATAGAAAGTAATATTTTTTAACTGTGTGATTTATTGCCATGGACTTTTAAAAAAAGGCTTTTACCTATTATTTAAATTATAAACTATCACCTTAACGTTAAGTTACGTTTATAGTAACACAATTCAATAAAATAGGTTTAGGCGTAACCCGAATAATCCAGTCGTTATATTGCACTCCCTTCGATCGCTACATTAAGTTACACTCTGAAGGACAATGACCGTAAGAACCGCTGAAATTATTCAGTTCAATTAAGGCGTTCCTGTCGATTGTCCAAATATAAAATAAAAATCGGATAAATAAAAATATATGAATGAAAATTAATGTATTCCACCAGAGGAAAATTAATGTACTTTTACCAGAGGAAAATTAATGTGCTTTTACCATACTACTAAACATATTACAATAAAGACCCCCTTCAATCCATTTGCACTACTATTTATTTTCTTATCCCAGGCATAGATTACCTTAGCCGTATTTGGCACAACTTTTTGGAATTTCAGATCCTCATTGCTCTTTAACTTTGTACTAATTTGGCTTTATAGATATTTTGATATAAGCGTCACTTATGAGCCTTATGTAGACGAAACGAGCGTCTGGCGTACTAAATTATAATCCTGGTACCTTTGATAACTATTTACAGATGGGAAGTGAAAGTATAACACGAAATATCCGTTTTCTGCTGTGTGGTATCATATACAAATTCTAACATTCCAATTTAAACTGATATGCAAAAAAGATTACACTACTTCAAATTCATGTTCAGGGAATATTGCGATATAATAAATACTAAAAAAAAAGAATAAATAAACGATTGTAAAAGAACCTTTCTCCCGTCTTTGGTTAGAGTTCGTACCTGTAAAAATTGTTCTCCAAGTCTCCAAATATGTTCAAAATACCAAAGAATCAATCGTCCTATTACCAAAAAAACAACATTAACAACCACAAACAAACAAACCGGCATACAAAAAAAAAAGCAAAATCCTAGAAGATGAATATTTATTTAATGAATGACCCATACACAAGTGATTTCTAATCCATTTCAGGAAGTAAAAGATGGCTGGGAGAGACTGGCACGTGTCGTACGGTTCTATGCAGCCATTGGTTTAAAGTCGAACGGAATAAAGACGTGTGGAGACTATGTGTACAGTGGTCATACTGCTATAATGACTTTACTTGTGCTCAGTATTAATGAATGTAAGTTATATAAAAGATCAAGGTTGTTCAGCGGTCACACTGTTATAATGACTTTACTTGTGCTCAGTATCAATGAATGTAAGTAATCAAAAGGTCAAGGTTGTTCAGTGGTCATACTGTCATAATGACTTTACTTGTGCTTAGTATTAATGAATGTAAGTAATCTAAAGGTCAAGGTTGTTCAGTAGTCATACTTTTATAATGACTTTACTTGTGATTAATTAGTAGCAATGAATGTAAGTACTCTAAAGGTCAAGGTTGTTCAGTGTCACACTGTTATAATGACTTTCTTGTTCTTAGTATTAATGAATGTAAGTTATCTAAAGGTCAAGTTGTTCAGTAGTCATACTTTTAAAATGACTTTACTTGTGATCAGTATTGATGAATGTAAGTTATATAAAAAGTCAAGGTCAAACATTTGATTAATATAAAATAAAAAATAAAAAATGACAAATACAAGGCAGATTGATTGCTAATGTTTAACGCATTTACAGCACAATTGACTTTATTGTTATGGCAAGTTTCTTTAGTGAAAGGAATCGTAAATACCCGGAAAGAACATCCCTCCCTTGAAGTTAAATTGTCCTCCCTAATAGCACCACTGGAATACATGTATATGTCTCCTTGATATATCATATTGAAAAAGTTACGGGGCTGATAATTTGTTAAGCTAGACGCGCATCATTATCTATATTATGATGAGACTGTCGTACAAGTGAGAGGTTTAGCGCTAAAAAAACAGGTTGGTTCAATCCACCATTTTGTACATTTGAAAATGCCTGTACCAAGTCAAGAATATGACACCTATTCGTTGTTGATGTGTTTTATCATTTGATTTTGCCATGTGATTATGGACTTTTCCGATTAAATTTTCCTCTGAGTTCAGTATTTTTTTATTTTACTTTTTTCTTTCTTCTTAAGACTCTCCAGTGATGCTCGAATTACAAAGTTATAAGGCCAAATGAAGAAAAAAGCTGAAGAACATTGAAAACTCAAATTTCCAAATGGTGTTTACAAATATAGCTGATTTATATACCTATAAAGTTCACCAAACAAAAATACATAAAAAGCATTTAATTATTAGTTAATGCTTAACTTTAGGCAGTAAAATAAATGTACCATATGAAGCTATATATGTATTTGTTATGGTATTAATAGCATTATTATACATTGAACTTTGTAAATATTTATCTTTGTACGACAGGGTCACAATCTTAACATGTCTACAAGTGAGGACATCTTCATAATGTCAACATTTCGTTATCACAAATACAAGTCTGAGGTAGAAAGACGCTGATAAGATAATAAGAGAGTATGACCGGTTTCTGGATAAGTTATAACGGTCACCGAATTTTAAAAGTCGCAATTCTATAATCTAGAGAACTACATGTATGGGTAATCTTTCGAGAAGTTGGGAGTTGCTTCCCCTGACTCACCACAATAATGAAATGATTGATGAATTAACAAGTATTAGATGTTTGATATTTAATAAAAAAAACTACACGGAATTTGAATGATTCGTAAACAAAAGTTTAAATACTTTCATGTTATGGGTAGAGACTAGATGATTAAAACAAAACACATTGTTTATCTTAGGTTGCAGTTAAAAAGGAAAAGAACCAAGCCGCGGCGACTCATTACACACACAAATGATTCAGACAAAAGTAATCGTGAATAGATATAAGAAGATGTTGTATTAGTACCAATGAGACAACTCGTCATTCAAGTAACAATTAATAAAATAAATAAACAATTTTAGGTCAAGGTACTGCCTTCAGTACGGAGCCTTAGCTCACACCGAACATCAAGCTATAAAGGGTTAAGCATAAACATTTCAAGTTAATGTTTAATCAGTTTCTTCTCCGCACTCAAAGAACTTTGTCTTTGTGGATAGAGTTCGGAACTGCAGTGGTACATTTTTCGAATTTGTAGTAGTATACATTCAATCTCAACATTTTCTCCATAGATTTATCAATAATATTAGCTTTATTGTATATTGAAATTGTTTGCAATGATTATATCTAATATATTTATGATTTTCCTTTGCAGATACTCCTCGCAGTATGATTTGTTTACATACATTAAACTGGATAGTTGGTATTTTCGGAGTATTTTTCATTCTTCTAGGACATGGGCATTACACACTGGACATACTATTGGCATTCGTCATTTCATCTAAACTTTTCTCATACCATCACACTATAGCAATCAATATGTCACTAATATCACGTGACACACATCGTATGAAGAAGTGTTTCCCGGTGCTATATTATTTTGAGCAAGACACGGACGGACATATTCCGAACGAGTACGAATGGCCGTTACCGAAGGTAAAGAAAGTCGAATCGTTTTACAGTGATGTCAAATTTAGTTTTGGAAGTTATTTCAGTTCAAAATCGAAACAAGATGTGTAGCTTTAGTTGCTTGTTAAGGACATTACGGTTATATTTATAAAAACATAATGGGATCAAATTTGGAAAATGAATATCCATTCAGCTTTATAATGAATAACGGGAAGATCTTTAATCCAAAGGCATAACTAAAGCTCGATACATGCTATATGTTAATGAGAGGCGTTCATGGACTTCAGAGAAATATCAGCTAAGACGAACAAACTTAATAACTTGAGAATCTAGTATCAATAGCGTCGAAGACTGAAACATGTTAAACGAGGAAACAGCGAGTATAACTTTAGAATCTAGTATCAATAGCGTCGAAAGACTGAAACATATTAAACGAGGAAACAGCGAATATTGAGATTAAGGATCCTCAGTTTGATAAACTTGAAAAATGTACACAAATGTAGTGCTTTGAGATTAGATTCTATCATTTGGATAAGATGATTGCATTTTTTTTTTGTGAAATAATTCACGACAACACGCGTGATTTTACAACTCACGACATTGTGTGTCATGTCAAAACTCACGATTGTCACCCGACTGTTATATTAAACTTCTGCAATATTCAATCTATGTCGATCAATTGAGGAACTTGTCATCTAAGAATCATGTCTGTTTCTCAGACTTAAGAAATATCAGAAAATACATGTATAATCCATTTAAAATACATCAAAACATTCCATATTTTGTAGAATTTTTACAGAATTCTGGAAGTTTTCTTTTATTCTGGTGGTCACTGAAGAAAATTGCTGGTCCTCAATTTATATCTATTGCAAAATACAAATACTCCATACGTGGGTCCTTTGTGGTACCACTTTTTGAGAACTCTGATCTTTCGCTACTTCATTCCAGAGTAATTTTGAACGACTATCTATATTCCGTAATTTTAACGGACATTTTTGTTGAACTTGATTATGTTAATCAATTACATAAACAAAAAACGTGCATAATTTAATTTTAGTAACTATGAATACAATGAAATTAATATGTTGATTTATAATCAAATAATTATTTTAAAGGTATTTTTAAACACCATGTGTTTTGTACCGTTTGAACCGTCTTTTGCCTGGTTAATTGATATGCCTGATTATATAGAGGCTTTACGTTAGTTTAGTTGGACCAAACACATATGTACCTGTATTTCAGTTTCTTCTTCTTACCCTGAACTGTGAAGCCTATCATTACTACCCCGAATTGTGAAGACTACCATAAAATGTGAAGCCTACCATGATATGTGAAGTCTATCTGAAATGTTCAGCCTATCCTTACTCATGTTATGTAAATGTTTGGTTTGGCACCATGAAGGTCAAGTAATTTTTTTGTACATTCCTATATATTGCATTTTTGTTTTGGCCAAGGAAAGTTCAAATACGTACAGTTTTTTTTTCATCGGTCTATGAATTGTTGGTGATAATGAATATTTTTATTTGTTCTACATATATATGTATATTATGTCAAATTATGTTTTGTATTGTGTTTTCTACCTCGCACTTTAATGCAAATATGTATTATAAAATAGGAAATTTGTTACTATTATGTTTGTTAAAGCATTTCAAATGAAATCAATGAAATAAGTGTAAAATGTACAGTTGACCTTTATTACAATTGTTAACAAACCCGAATGGAATTCAAATTATACATGATGGTCAAAATGAAAAATGTATATCTCGACTTCTTTCGGCAGACTTTTGTTTGTTTAACTTTAGTCATGAATTCATTTGACTGAACGTTTTTTTTTCGTGAAAAAAAAATATTTCTAAGTATTGTATATACAAATACCAATAAGTTCAATATTTTAAAATTCTCTCAAGATTATTTTTTTACTAAGGCGGGTTTTACAAGCTTTGGTGAAATCTATTTGAAGATAATAGGTATGTGTATGCACATTCAAATTTGTAATGCATGTGTGCAGTGTGCAAGCCAGCGCAATCATTATTTATTATCATACATTTACACAACCAATGGTTTTGACAATCATCTTCGTGCTATTTTAGTTATAATTTATGTTTTAGATTATTTATTTATCAAACAAATATTTTAATAATAAAAACACTTTTCAGTTTGTATTATGTTTATTTTTTCATATTTATAAGTCAGAAATGGCTTAATTTGTGTCGAGCGGTTTTGATTCCAACTTCGTTTTTGAGTCTTGTGTGTAGACGACATTGCGAGTCTGGTGATAGTGACATGTGACCATTTTCCAAAACAAATCTACCGAGAAAAGCATTCTTGGAAATTATAAACAGTTCGGTGTACTTACAAAAATATCTTTAGGAATAAGACTTCATAGAAAAAGAGATACGGCAGTCAAAAACAAACTAACAGTGCCAAAAAACCCCGACTAAATGACAAACGTAAGTCCATTGTACACGTCATAAAAGGACCACAAAATCAGGGGTGATCTCAGGTACTCTGGAAGGAAAACAGACCTTGTTTAACATGTGGCACCCATCGTGTTGCTCTTGTACGCACAAACCCTGTTTAGGACTGTAACACCATCACGTTATTATGTGTATGTCATAAGTAAGTAAGTAAGTAAGTAAGTAAAACTTTATTTGGATTCGGCATATTGACAAACAATACAAACATAAGCTCTAATGAGCTTTTCACCGAATATAAAAACATATGCAATAACAAATAAAACAAGGCATGCAGCATGCAATAAATAATAAGAAGCAGCACCAAAAAATAACTCTAAGCAAAAAGCATATAGCGTATAAATGTATAAATATTGAACCTTATGTGTGGCTGTTTTCATGTTATCGTCTCATTTGAATATTCATCACATTACTGCTACTTCAATGTTGTATGTGTATTTATTCTTGAAATTTTATTTTAATGACAGATTAGTGAAAGTCGGATAGATTTTTTCACAAATTTAGTAAACGGTTCTGTCGACAGCTTCACAGTTTCACTATCCACTATGTAGCAACCCGTACGTATACTTTATTGACCTCTTCTAGTTCTCATTTTTTTATTTACAAATTTACTAAACGGTGCGATTGACGGCTTGACATATTCTATATACATCTTTGCATTGTTGGAGACCGTATATTGACCCCTAATTATATGTGTCATTGCTCTGTTGTTGTATTGACGTGTACCATATATCTAAATCATTTTACATGAAACTGATACAATACACCCACCGACTGGTACGCCTTACATTTCTTAAATTCTTCGTACAGTTACTATAGTATACGAAACTTCAAATCTTAAAAAAAAGTTAAACATGTTTTATATACTAAAAATGGTCAAGTTTTACTGTAAAACAAGAGTACGCGAACCTCCTTGTAACCGACGTTTGTGTTGTTTAATATTAAAAATGCCATCAGCTGGATGCGCAAATATGTGGCAATATTAAGGGCTATGTGGCAAAAGGATACATAAAAAGAATAGCCACATCTCATGATGTTCAGCCATTGTTCGACACTCTCTTCTAAATATTTGGATATTTTATCACACCATGTCAGTGCTTAGCTTAGTATATTTACATAGTTGGTCCTTAAAACAAGTGACAGAACTAATTCCGCTTCAAATATAAATCTAAATGAATCAAGAGGTCATTAAAAAGCATTTGTGAATGTCAATTGTTTTTTATTTAGGCGGTTTAACATGCATACGGTTTACATGTACCAGTGTGTAACGACAATTGGACTAAGCATTTACATTGCTGAGTTCTTGCTAATGCAAAATGCATAAAGTCATGCAAAAACCTATTTTATAGCGGATATGATCCTTTGGGAAAAACATGACTCATTGTAAGATTAATGATATAAGCGGCACATGACGTTAATAAATGAAACAAAAAACAGCCATATGTCACAATACTTGCATTACGCACCCATTCATCCTTGAGTTCTTGCTAATGCAAAATGCATAAAGTCAAAAACCTATTTTATAGGGGATATGATCCTTTGGGAAAAACATGACTCCTCTAAATGGGCATGATGGTCATTTTCAATAATTAGAAGATTCAGTAAATAATGCAATCAGTACAATGAAGGGTAGACAATCCCCTATGATTTATATTCATTTAAAGTCCATGCAGTATGTAATTTTGTCAGCTAAAACATATATATACTTATATACTTGTACATATATGCTTAATATTTATTTTAAGTCAATTCAGAATGAAATTCTGAAAGCTCACACATTTATATATATCTTCATCTTATCTTAATCCTCTTCATGTTCTTGAACACATAAGACGTCAACAAGGGATATTTATATATATAACAAACCATAAAAGATGTAAGATGATAAAATGATCACTGTTGTATTCTATAGTATAGGATTATTTCCCTTTGATAATTTTATTACATTTTCAAAATATATGAATATCTGTTTATATTTTAGGTAATAAAGTGTACCAATGCAGATTTGATCTACTGACAGATGATGTGAATGAGTTATAGATTGCCAAATTGTGCTACTAGAACTTAAATACAAGAGAGGAACCGCTAGCGCTATTTATGAGATTTTGAATAAAATTGACATTCAACCAATGTTTTACGATATTTCAAATGACTGCCATTTTGCCATTTTTCAAGATAATTGAAAAAATCAAAGTGTGTTGTGTTTCATATACCAAACTCTGTCTGATTAAATGTGTCATTCACTTGAATTTTATTATTTGAAACATAAGTGGTTGTCGCTATAGTCTATAGTTATGCAAAAGAGATATACAATCAAGTTCGTCAGTATGTATTATATATAGATAAACATTAGGCTGTGTTATGGGGTAGTTTGCAATTGATAATACATTCAGTACAATAAAAGGTAGACAATCCCTACGATATTTTTGTATTCCTTTAAAGTCATTCCGGAGTTTAATTGTTAAAGTTAACTTAAAACTTGGATGAATGGGTGCGTAATGCAAGTATTGTGACATGTGACTGTTTTTTGTTTCATTTATTAACGGCATGTGCCTCTTTTATCATCAATCTTATAATTAAGATAAATCCCAGATTATAAAAGGTGCAAACAAGAATTGAATGATAAGTATCATTAAACATCTAAGTCGGAATTTGCTGAAAATCTGAATCTGAATAGCGAACTCAGCATTTCATAAGTCGATAGGAAACACGGACGGACGTACAGACACATACTAAGAGTGACCATATACATACTTTATGTAGTTAACGTGTAAATATGTGATTTTCCAATGTATAAAAAATGCAATATGCATATATAGCAATGGCACCTTTTATTTAAGGAAAATCATTTATTATCAATTAAAAACATAATTATATTCTATTCAAAATAATCTAGTTGTATTATATAAACATATAATGACAGAGTTTGTGTTACAAATATTGTTGACAACCTATTTCTTGTCTCAAAATTGCAAGAACTGGCACAATAAAGATAAGATAAGATAAGATTTATTTTATTAAAGTGTCACCATCAATTACAATATCTATATATACACACACATAAAGTCATAACTACCTAACATTGAGGTAAAATAATGCCAGCCGAAAACGACTTATGAGACACTTTCATTAAAACAAACATCTAATAAATACAAAAAAGGACAGCTTTGTTACATTTAAAATGTATTTCGTAAATAAAAAACAAAAAAACAACATATAATAGAAGACATGTTTTCGTCGGAAAAACATATGATAAAAGGAACTAGCTAAAAGAGGAACCATATTCTCATTACACATAAGATAACGAAGTTTTTTCAATATCGCATAAATACTCAAAATCAACATTTAAAAGACAGGCTTTAGCATATGATTTTATCTGATATCAGAGTAAAAACAACAATTCAAAAGAAAGTGTTTTTCCTCTTCAATTTGGCAACTATCAGAAAAAATACATAAACGGTCCTGTAGAGGTTTCTGGTGGTTTAGCATATCGACCTGTATCAACTTTAAGTTGTAACGAACCAGCTCTGAATAGTGACAAAATAAATACGTCGGTGGCATCTATTATTAACTACCTTCGCATAAGGCTCCGTACCAATACAAGTTTCAAACAATCTATAAAATCTTAATTTATTACCATTTACATTTTTTTATCATTCCATACATCATGGTGCCAAGATTCGTTTTCAAAAGTTTGTATAGAATCCCATACATTATTCATATTAATTTCATCTTCTACATTTATAACCACACTTTATTTACGAGCTAACTGTTAAACTCTATAATCCCATGACGATTTTCTTCTCATCGCCCAGGTATGAACCTTTTTACATATATTACTGGTATTGGAAATAAACTCATCATAGATACCAGGACTAAATTTAGTATATATGTCGTGTACAAGTTGCGATTTTGTACAGGTTATAACATGTACAAAAATATTGTACATGTTATAACTTGTACGATGCCATGACTTATGTAAATTTATAACTCAATTTTTTTTTATAAACTATAAGATTATTTCATTAGGCGAATGTCATTTTTATGTTTTAAATATATATCCTCTACTTTGAAAGCATGTATGTGTGTCCTTTGGATGTTGTCTGCTCCATGGGCGGGTTGTTATCATTTAGACACATACCCCATTTCCATTCCCAATTTTATTTGTAGACACATCTGTCCTGGCTATCCTCATGTCTTTTAGTGTCAACTAGAATGAAAGTATTTTACTATTGCCTTCAGAGTGGACACTCACATTTACAATTCATCAAATAAAGATATGTCCATAGATAGTCATAAGAGAATCATAAGACCCTCCTAAGATATACATGTATCTTATGACAAGTCTAAGGAATGCTTCGTAATACCGACCCCTGGACATTAACTGTATCAAACTAGAGGCTCTAAATAGCCTGTGTCGCTCACCTTGGTATATGTGAATTAAACAAAGGAAGCAGACAGTTCATGACAAAATTGTGTTTTACCCCATGTCAGATTTGCTCTAAATGCTTTGGTTTTTGAGTAATAACCAAAAACTACATTTAACCTCCATGTTCTATTTTTAGCCGCGGTGGCCATCTTGGTTTGATGCTGGGTCACCGGACACATTTTTTAAACTTAATACCCCAAAGATGATTGTGGCCAAGTTTGGATTAATTTGGCCCGGTAGTTTCAGAGGAGAAGATTTTTGTAAAAGATCATGGAGATTTACGAAAAATGATTAAAAATTGACTATAAAGGGCAATGACTCCTAAAGGGGTCAACTGACCATTTTGGTCATGTTGACCTATTTGTAAATCTTACGTTGCTGAACATTATTGCTGTTTACAGTTTATCTCCATCTATAATAATATTCAAGATATTAACCAAAAACAGTAACATTTCCTTAAAATTACCAATTTAGGGGCAGCAACCCAACAATGGGTTGTCTGATTCATCTGAAAATATCGGGGCAGATAGATCTTCACATAATAATAATTTTACCCTCTGTCAGATTTGCTCTAAATGCTTTGGTTTTTGAGTTATAAGCCAAAAACTGCATTTTACCCCTATGTTCTATTTTTAGCCATGGCGGCTATCTTGGTTGGTTGGCCGGGTAAAAAAAACTCAATTTTTTAACTAGATACATCAATGATGATTGTGGCTAAGTTTGGTTCAATTTGGCCCAGTAGTTTCAGAGGAGAAGATTTTTGTAAAAGTTAACGACGACAGACGACGGACAACGACGGACGCCAAGTGATGAGAAAAGCTCACTTGGCCTTTAAGGCCAGGTGTGCTAAAAAGGACAAAACACACTAACATGAAGGAATAATAAAAAAATTATGAAAATGTTATTGATGTCAATAACATCTAATGCGATAATAGAAACATATCCTTATTTTTCGATTTTGTACATTTTTAAGCAATATTTTGTACAGGTTATAACATGTATGAGGTACTTTTGTACATGTTATAACTTGTATTTTTGCATCATACAATTTATAACATGTACACTATTTTTGTACATGTTATAACCTGTACAAAATCGCAACTTGTACACGACATATACACATTTAAGACGATTCCATAGTTTAAAAACTTCAACTTTTAGTAGTGCATCACCTGAGAAAAAACCCATATATGTATCACTTCTAGCTGCTAAATTGCTGCTTCTTTTGCTTAAGCCTAGGAAAAATTTACAAGGCTTAGCATTGTTTTGCAAATTATTTATACAATTATGTATATTAATGCTCCATACACCGGAAGCATAAAATACTTATGAAAAAATGGGTTTGACTAAAGTGCCATATCATTTTGTAAATGCATCAAAATTCATACCGCCAGTTTTACCAAATTTTGCTTTAATAACATCAAGAGCTCTATTAGCTGATTTATACAATTCTTTGGCAATTATAGAATAATCTGAAAATTCATTGAAAACTACACCCAGATATTTATAACACGCTGCATATTCAAGACCAAGTTCACCACATTTGAACTGAAAATTACTTCTTTGTATAGATTTATTTCTAAAAAGAACAATTTTGATTTTGTTTTTATTTAGAGTTAATTGCCACTTTCCACACCACTTGTTTAAAATGTCCAACTGCTTTTGCAGTTTCTCTGCATCAGGTGCAATCAATGCAATTTCATCAGCATATAATAACAAAGAGACCGTTATGTTATCTATTTGAATACAACAATTTGCTTCTTTAATATCTGAGACTAAATCATTTACATAGATAGAAAATAAAGTCGGCAATAAAACACAGCCTTATTTTACACCATGAGCAACAGGAAAAAGGATGCCATAAAGTTATTTACTCTGACTGCATAATTGACATTACTGTATAAAGAAGTAGCATAAATCAAAAATATACCGCTAATACTAATTGTTCTCAATTAAATAGTAGGCAGTCTCTATCAACAGTATCAAATGCTTTCTTTGCGTCAACAAAACATACAAATGTATCCTTTTTTTGCATTTTTTTTAATTCAGTCCTCTTGTTGGACGTTATAGGTTACGGAGAACTCAATGTGCATTGCCTCCTACCTACTGTCATATTTGAGAACAAATATCAATGTTTAATATGCTGAAAGATCATTAAAATGTACAACCAAAAAATACAGTTCAACCAATTGAAAATTCCTAACTTTATCTCTAAGAGTGAGCTTACTTATTTGGAAAAAATAACACCACAAAACAGTTAAGAATAACTTAAGTCGGTACACTTGCGAGTGTAACAAAGACTTATGATGATAACATAAAAGCCATCACATAATATTATGGTATCATACAAAATATGACAACCAATGGGAACAGCAATATATAATATCAGCAGCGCACAATTTGTTCTGCTGTCAAACTAAGATTCAAGGTAAGGGAATGGTTGTTGTTTCACAAACATGTTTATACAACACGGTCGACACTCGGCTAACCGAGAGATAGGTCGGTAAATCTATATTGAGTATGCGGCTATATCGGCGGTGGGTCTGTTAATCGGATTGGTTAAAGTCTGTTAATCACGTGTTATCGTGAAAATCAGTGCAAGGTCAGCATGTTTCATTGTATAACTTTTTTAATTATATTTATATCATTAAAACTATTCATGTCTGACAAAGTGATTTGGAGTACTGAATCCAGTGGTGTAATTATTTTTTTTCTAGCTTCAATAAATTATCTATAAAATGAAAAGGCGAGTTACTCATCAGTAAATTTATACATTTTACACACACAAAATGTACACAAAAATGACCAGTTGGTTGAGTTTACTTGCATGCAATCTTTTGAACATCGAAAACAGACTGGCATTATGTTTGTTTACCATATTAACATCAATATGTGAAAAATCTACACGAAAAACTGTATGTTGGTGCAATAAATCAATTTTTGATAAAAATATGGTCTGTTAATGGGTCGGATGTATAAAACTCGGTCTGTTAATTGGTCTGTTAAGAGTTATGAATGACTTTACAAGTATAATTTAATTGCTATATATGGGGTGTTGTCTGAATAAAGAGATAGACCCTAGATTAGTGGCTAGACTAAATGGAAACAACACATGAACAATGAAACATAAGTTTAGACAATGGAATCTGAAAATTGATAGAAATGATTTTAAAAAGTGTAAAATCAAAGTAATATTAATTTCATCAAAGAATGGTCGCATATATCATGTGGATTATTGATATGAATGGCACCAATTTGTCATTTACATAGTTAACAAATACATAAATCAGAGATAAACTTCGTAATGTTTTGATTTTTTTTATCAAATGAACTGAAATATGTTTATAATTCAAACAAATATAGACAAACCTTTCAACATCAACCTTTCTCTACACCACCTTGAAGGTCACTCGATAGAAAAACAAGCACGTTTTCGGACTGCGATTCGGCTAAATGACTTACGATATCATAGGAATACATCATTACTCGAAAAATAAAATTATTATTATGCATTTATTGTGATTTACAGGAACATAAAATTGTCTTGTTGTTACACATTAAATCAGCACCTAACACTAAGATAAAAAAAAACTTACTAATGTCTATTTCTTGTTTAGAACCACGGTTTAGAACTTGGTACAGACATTTCCTTAGGCGGCAGAAAATGAGAATGATGACTCAGTACAAAGGAAAATACATACCGGAAATAAACTCCTCATAGATACCAGGATTGAAATTTGATATTTGCGCCTTACATTTACGCCAGACACGCGTTTCGTCTACGAAAAAGTCATCAGTGACGCTCGACAAAAATGTTTAAAAGGCCAAACACAAAGTTGAAAAGCATTGAGGAAATACAATTTGGCAACTATCACAAACAATACATTAACGGTCCTGTAGAGGTTCTGGTGGTTAATAACACTAATATAAAAAAACTTACTAATGTCTATTTCCTGTTTAGAACCACGGTTTAGAACTTGGTACAGACATTTCCTTAGGCGGCAGAACATGAGAATGATGACTCGGTACAAAGAAAAATACATACCGGAAATAAACTCTTCATAGATACCAGGATTGAAATTTGATATTTGCTCCATACATTTACGCCAGACACGCGTTTCGTCTACGAAAAACTCATCAGTGACGCTCGGCAAAAATGTTTAAAAGGCCAAAAACAAAGTTGAAAAGCATTGAGGAAATACAACTAATACCGGCGTCACACATCAGCGTATAGCTCCGGCGTGTTAAAAATCATTTACGCTGCCAATATGCTTTAAGCGTGTATTGGGCGTACTAGAAGCGTACCTAAGACTAAGCGTTTATCCGGCGTTCAAGAAACGTATGTTGGCGTATGTTGTATATTTTTTATGCTGCATAATAATTTTCTCGGGTTGTAGCGTTCATCAAGCGAATTTACTTTCCTTCAGTGGCTAGAAGTATAGGGGGAGGGTTAATATCTCATAAACATGTTTATCCCCTCCACAATTTTGCGCCTGTTCCAGATCAGGAGACTCTGGCCTTTGTCAGGCTTATATGATTTTTAATTTTAGTTTCTTGAGTATAATTCGGAGTTTATTATGACATCCATTATCACTGTACTAGTATGCATATTTTTAAGGGGCCTGCTGAAGGACGCCTACGGGTGCGGGAGTTTCTCTCTACATTGAAGACCCATTGGTGGCCTTTGTCTGTTGCCTGTTCTATGGTCGGGTTGTTGTCGCTTTGACACATTCCCCATTTCCTTTCTCAATTTTACCTTTCTATTTCGACGTACTTTAAACTTATGCAACGCGCTTTGAACGATTGCTAAGCGTTCCTATGGCGTGCAACTAACGTATACCGACTTTGTCAGTTTTCTCTGTACGTTTGGTGCACGCAGGTCTATCCGCCAATGTGTGACGCCGGCATAAGGTAATCTATTCATAAGGTAGAAAAGCCTTAGTATTCCAAAGAAAACGCATGGAATTTAACCAGCTGAGTTGCAACACATGACAGATTCATAGATGTCACAGACTTTGAACAGACAAAAAAATAAGGATATCACAAGGTCGGTAATTCCGAGGTTGTCATTATTTGCTGTCAGTCATATTTGTGTTTTTCGTCAATTGGTTTGTGAATAGATCGGGTAACAAGTTTTATCGTTTGATTTTCTTTTTAACTTTGTCATGATTTGTATATCTTACTTTAATTTCCCTTTAAAAGGGATTTGTATATCTTACTTTTATTTCCCTTTAAAAGTGTCCTGTACCAAGTCAGGAAGATGGCCATTGTTATAATATTGTTCGTTTCTGTGTGTGTGTTGCATTTTAACGTTGAGTCGTTTCTGTTTTCTCTTATTTTTGAGATAAGACGTGGCACGGTACTTGTCTATCCCATATTCATGTATTTGGTTTTGATGTTATAATTGTTATTCTCGTGGTGTATTGTCTGTTGCTTGGTCCGTTTCTGTGTGCTGTTGCGTTTCGGTGTTGTGTCGTTGTTCTCCTCTTATATTTAATGCGTTTCCCTCGGTTTTGGTTTGTTGCCCCGATTTTGTTTTTTGTCCATGGATTTATGAGTTTTGAACAGCGGTATACTACTGTTGCCTTTATTTAAGGTATTACTTTTGCCATTATGTTTACGTTTTTATTTTCATCTCTGGTGTAAAGATCTGCGTCGGAAGTTATCGACGTGCCAAACTGTATGTTTTTTATACTGGCTTTATAAACGTTTAATCCCGCTGCATTTGTTTACACGTGTCAGGAATCTGATTTTCAGAGTAATAGTTTATTCTATGACGAAATTTATTTTGCAACTTACTTGGGCATCGCTTTGTTAAAATGACAATAGGGGTTGTCTTTTTTTTGTACAAACACTGCTTTTATTTACAAACACTGTATGACACTAGAAAAGAGAGGGCATTTGTGAAGATTTCTGTAAAACATTTCTGCGTAACTAAATTGATACACGTTCCACTTAATTTTTCTCGTTGTAGCTTATATTGAAGAACTGTCAGTCACATGTTATACCACTACAGCATGCCCTGAAATTAACACATTTAAAAAAATGATCAGACTGCAACAGTGTGATTTTTGTCTACTATATATCGTATAATTAATAGTAATGAACATTTTTATTTTACCAACACTTTGAGTTCACCTTATAAGGGTTTTACTGGGGGTACATCAATCGATTCAGATTTTCGCTCATAAACAGTTTACACATTTTCAAATGTCCTATTTTTGGCTAATTAGTCTTTACCATGTACCATGTACCATGTGATGATGGATATCAAGAACACCAATCTGCTATCAGCAACAACTATTTATAGTCCATCACACTGTTAACTGAAACAAAAACAAAAGAAAGATTAAGTTGTTAATTTGAAGCATAATCAATGTTTTATAATTAAAGTGTATGTGAATGTGTATTGAACTTAATCTTGTTCATAGATTCACATTGCGATAAGACGTGTCACGGTACTTGTCTATCCCAAATTCATGTGATATATTTGTTATTCTCGTGGGATTTTGTCTGATGCTCGGTCCGTTTCTGTGTGTGTTACATTTTAGTGTTATGTCGTTGTTCTACCCTGATATTTAATGCGTTTCTCTCGGTTTAAGTTTGTTACCCCGATTTTTTTTGGTCAATTGATTTATAAGTTTTGAACAGCGGTATACTACTGTTGCCTTTATTTAATAGCGTCTATTTTTGATTTATGTATTGATATATTGAATCCACATTTTAAACTCTTTCCTACTCACTATACAGTGATAATTGTTTACGTCTGATCATGCATTCGTGTTGGAAGCAACATGTGACATATTCAGCTTTCTGTAAGACTACCTATCTTTTGTCAGATATTTAATTTATTATAATAAGCAAAGATCAAAGGTACCAGGATTATAATTTAGTACGCCAGACGCGCGATTCGTCTTTATAAGATTCATCGGTGACGTTCATATCGAAATATTGATAAAGCCAAACAAGAACAAAGTTGGAGAGCATTTAAAATCCAAAATTCTAAAAAGTTGTGCCAAATACGTCTAAGATAATCTGCCTGGGATAAGAAAATCCTTAGTTTTTGGGAAAATTCAAAGCTTTATAAACAGAAAATTCATAAAAACCACCACATTATTGATATTCATGTCAACACTGAAGTGTTGACTACTGGGCTGGTGATACCCTCGGGGACGAAACGTCCACCAGCAGTGGCATCGACCCAGTGGTGTAAATAGTTATCAAAGGTACAAAATGTACCAGGATTATAATTTAGTACGCCAGACGAGCGATTCGTCTTTATAAGATTCATCGGTGACGCTCATATCGAAATATTTATAAAGCCAAACAAGAACAAAGTTGGAGAGCATTTAAAAACCAAAATTCCAAAAAGTTGTGCCAAATACGTCTAAGATAATCCGCCTGGGATAAGAAAATCCTTAGCATTTGGAAAAATTCAAAGCTTTATAAACAGAAAATTCATAAAAACCACCACATTATTGATATTCATGTCAACACTGAAGTGTTGACTACTGGGCTGGTGATACCCTCGGGGACGAAACGTCCACCAGCAGTGGCATCGACCCAGTGGTGTAAATAGTTATCAAAGGTACAAAATGTACCAGGATTATAATTTAGTACGCCAGACGCGCGTTTCGTCTTTATAAGACTCATCAGTGAAGAGCATTTAAAATCCAAAATCCCAAAAAGTTGTGCCAAATATAATAGATATAGGAAGATGTGGTGTGAGTGCCAATGAGACAACTCTCCATCCAAATAACAATTTAAAAATTAAACCATTATAGGTTAAAGTACGGCCTTCAACACGGAGCCTTGGCTCACACCGAACAACAAGCTATAAAGGGCCCCAAAATTACTAGTGTAAAACCATTCAAACGGGAAAACCAACGGTCTAATCTATATAAACAAAACGAGAAACGAGAAACACGTATATATTACATAAACAAACGACAACTACTGTACATCAGATTCCTGACTTAGGACAGGTGCAAACATTTGCAGCGGGATTAAACGTTTTAATGGGCCCAAACCTTCTCCCTTTTTCTGAAACAATAGCATAACATCACAACATATAAAAACATACGATAAAATATCAATTAGCAGACTTAACTCAATCAAAAAACGTATGATTACACAAAGAACAAATAAATTTGATCTGCGATATCTGAATACAAATGCACAGTTAATTAAATATTAGAGACAAACAGTCATGACCAAAAGGCTATCAAACAATAAGTCTACTATATATCGTATAATTAATAGTAATGGTTTAATTTAATTTATTATAATAAGCAAACAGTGACAATGATTTAATACTACAATGGACCTATATTTGAAGAAGTTTTTACAGTTGTCATTTATTTTACCTGATATAGCCTGTAGATATTTCACCAAGTAGGTATGTTCTTCAGTGCACAGATGAAAATTTTTAACATCTAACAAGAAATTTGGTCAATAAGGTACGTGGGATCCACTTTCAAGTATGAGCAGAAGAAGTTGTTATAGTGTACTTTGATACTTAGAATCATATTCAAACAGTGTGGCTGTGGCCATTGATTGACGAACATATTATCCCATTAACTGGGACAGATTAGGTGAAAGTTTGTCTGTAACGAAAACTGCTCACTACATACATATTATAGAATTTAAACCGTGGGGTCATCAAAGGTTCTTAACGCTTTTAATGATAAAATTATTCGAAAAATTAATCAGGAATAACCTTTATGTTTTGCTTCAAATTATTGATATAAATCAAAACATCGTGTTATTCCTGATTATTTTTTCGAATTATTTTATCTAAGTGTTGAGACCCTTTGGCGACCCTACAGTTTGAGTGTGTTCAAAAAGTACATAGTGAACAGTGGTTGTTACAGACAAACTGTCACATAATCTGTCCCAGTCAATGGGATACTTTAGGTCGTCAATCAATGGCCATAGCCACACTGTTTTGAATATAATTCTATGCTGATTTCGAGATAACGCATCATTCAGTTTCGCAAATAATAAATAAAAAAAATAAATAATGAATATAATTTTGTGAGACATGTATAAAACAAAATGAATACAACTTGTATGTAAATAGAATGATTGTAAGTTCAATTAATTGTAGATTTCTTTATGTCGAGTAAAATGTTGGAATTTAAGAGGTTAAATCAAACGAATTTACGTTTTCATTTCCAATTGTATAGCCTTATGCACAGTGATAACATTAATTGTAATGTAACATCAACAGAAACTCATCATATATGATATTGCAAAGAACTGCATTACTGAGATCGTACAAAACATTTCAAATGTTAGATGAGAATATCTAGATTAAAACCATAATACAGAAAAGTTCTCTCTCTCTCACTCTCTCTCTCTCTCTCTCTCTCCCTCTCTCTATCTCTCTCTCTCTCTCTCTCAAAAAATAAATAAAAAGCAAAGTAAATACATGACGTACATGTATTGTATGATATATGAAACAATTGTAAATGATATAATATTCTTTTATCGTAAATTATACGAACAAGTTACCTATAGGAGTGTATAAGTATATATATGCAACTAGTTATATGTTCAATGAATATGTATGTCGTTAATACATTGAGTATACAAATGTACAATACAAGTTATAATATACGTAAATGCACTGTACTGACAGTATTTCTTTTAAAAGCTTCCACTATCTTTAAGCATTAAGTACAAATCGGAAGTAATGTTGGAACAGTATAATGCGAGAGTCATTATACAATTATATGGCCCGTTGAAAAGTTGAATATCCAAAATTGTCAACACGAGAAGGTTATTTCAGTGAGGTCACAGCCCGGAGTGAAATAAATTTTAAGGGTTTGGCAATTTTGGATATTCACCTTTTCAACGGGCCATTATTGTTTTATTATACCGAACTAACAGTGGAAAGGCATTTCGAACACTTAATATATATATTTTTAACATAACACACTGACGTTTGAAAATACATTTGTGTTCAAATTTCTCGAATTAACAACAAAGGTAGAATCTTTTTGAAAAATGTTGATGGCCCTGAAAGGGACTGTTTATAACAGATATCATTGACTGCTGACACACTCAGCTTTATTTATGTCCAATGCCTTATTTCCTCGTCTCTCGATGGGCTTACAGTGTTACGTGAACGCTGCCATTTTTCTGTGACGTCATTTTCATGGGAGGTAACTCAGGTACAAATAAACGAACTGAAAAGGTTATTCACCGCTGGTGTAAATTTTTAGGGTGATTCGTCCTTCCTTGCAATTGAATGAACATTAACTGAATTATTCCATGTCACGTGATAACGTTTCACCCAATAGAATTGTTTGTTATATATGTAAGGTATAATAATTATCGTTAAACACTCAGTTGGAAGGCAAACGCCTGAATCTGACAGATAGAGGTCAATTTGTCGACAAAAAAAGAACCCGTATGTAAAATGTTTACGCCCACAAACAGCGCCACCTATAATTTTTTCTACGGCATCTTTGAGAACGATGTCCCATTTTGTAGTAAATTAATACATTAAATTAACTAAAACATAGAAAAGTAAGTGTAAAACACAAATTGAAAGATATATATGCAGACGACTGTTTGTGCATGATACGCTGGCAATGTGCGCAATGTCCTTTAATCCAAGACTGAAAATTAGTTTGTTTCCTACGTCAAGATGGCGGATTTCAATGTTTACATTTTTTCACCTATTTATAATCTGACACAAATTCGTATCCAATCATTTATTAGCAATTTTATTATTGCTCTTTGAAGATCATCCAATTAGATTTACCGTTAGAAAGTGGCTACACGTTACCAGCCGTCGTTACATAGTAGCCATGTGTTTTGTGGGGATACCTTGGGAATGTTGTGTATTCAAAAGTTACGGTAAAAATCAATGTTATCTTCCTTTTTTTTCCATGCATACACAATTTATAACAGCAAATCCATTCATAATTGACCCCATAAGGTAAACGGACATATTTAACTGTCTGCTTGAGCAAAAATTCGTGTAAATAAGCCTGATGGGTCGTTTTGAATTCAAGCACAGCAGACAAACACGTGGTAGATTGTTTATGTTTGACAGTTTGTTTACCTGAATTGCACGTTGATGTTACTATATACTTACCAATAGTAACCTTTATCGTGTTATACTTTCAAGAGTTATATAATACATCTTACCCAAGAAATAATTCTAGGTAGGTGCAGGGACTTCCTTTACTTGGTCCTAACAAATGAGGGTGTAATGATACATTACAGCAAGGATTTGTATAGTGTCTTTCTATACAAATCCTTGATTACAGCATTTTTTGCATTTGATATATTTTATGTACATGTACATTTTATGTACACAAAAAACAATAAAGTAAATGAGCGTACATAGACTTAATTCCCACCCTAGGTATACATTTTGACTCTCATAACAGGTTGGAACAAATAGAGCAGATAGCAATTGACAATAATGTAATGCTGATTGATGGGGTCAAATCATCACATCATTTTTTCTAGTATACATGCAGCAGCTCCTCTAAGGATTAGTAAGGGCATACTTTACTAAAAGTCCAGTGGCTCTGATATTTACTTATTTATGTTATAATTTCTAATATTCTCTTGTGCATGTAGTAAGGCAAAAGCTGTTGTTACTCTTATCTTCCTCATTTGCCTTAAAACAATGGAATGTATTGATTGTTGATGTATGTAAAGTGACTTGTAATTTAACTGTCACTGCTAACAGAGACTTGGACCCTGGTGATAAGTTTCTAGACTGTTTTCTCATTGGCAACTATACCATAAATGTCAGTTTCCCCTTTATAAGATTTTAAGAAAAGAATTTAATGATAACATAATAATAAGTTGTAAAAAAATTGAAAAGTTAAGCACAAGTGCCAAATCTAATTGGCTTTTCATTCAAGAAAACCTAGAGGCATCGAAAAGTGTTGCAATTTAAAATAAATGTTTTGAACTCAGAAAACTATCAATATATAGAGTACATATATTGTTTTTATTGGGCCTTTGAGAATATTTGCCTGTTAATTGAAGATATAATTGTTATATGCCTTTTCAAATTTATGTGTGGCTCTGAACTGGCTGTGGTTTGAAATCTAAGAATGGAGTTGGTTATCTCCATATTTATCTGAATTATATCAACATCATTGTTCCATTATATATACATATATATATAAATCACTGTAATACATGTACATCACTTTGCTCTTCATATGCCCTTTAATTGGAATAAAATATCTTGTCTTATACCACATTTCTTTATTTTAGTACTGACAGGTTAACTTTTAAAAGCATTTTAAGTATGTGAGTTGATGACAAGCTTAGTCAATGATTGTAAATCCAGATAATATCATGATTTTTTTTTTTTTATATAAAAGTAAAAAAAGTGATTAAACTGGTTATCTCAATTAAAAGAACTGACATTCTGCTTTGATACTTTGAGATTATTTCTGATATCAGAATAATAAATTTCTTTTTGTTGTCCTTTTTCAACAAAAATCTGAACATACTGTATTTAAGTCAGTTTTGTTTTTGTCTGAGACTACTATAACATGGGAGGTCACCACAATTTTTATGTTGTACATTAAAGTAGTCTCAGGTTTTTGTAGTCCAATTGACTATGCATTTTAGAGCAGGTAAATGTGAATTTGGATTAAATTTGAAGTTGATTCAGTATATCTAATGACATAATACCACTATTTTATTTCAACAAAGCATTTTCAAATTTTATTTACTGGTCAGCTTAGGTTATTATCCAATCAATAATTTAATTGAAAGGACTTAATTAACAGTTGGTTGCAGGACTTTAGATTCAAATATATGAAAGAAGATAAAATATAAAGCAAAACTTGAAATATTACATATAATAGGATTTATGATAACTGCAGGATATCAGATTGCAATACAGCTTTTGTGCAGTTATCTTTGTGTTGATTATTATGTTTTAAATCCCTTTCTGGTTCTTTGAATGTTCAGATTTTTTTCTCTCTTGATTAAGGCAAGCAATAGAACTTGTACGACTTATGTAGTTTCTTATCTCAGGGTGAATCCAGAAAATTTTAAACATAAGTGGTGGTATTCCTAACCAAGGCTAAAAAGGTGGGTTCCAACTAAATGCATGATCCCATTTAAATGCATTAATCTTCCATAAAAAGAGGAGGTTCCAATCACCAGACTCCCTTAGATCTGCAACTGTATCTTAAAGCAGCTATAATAAAAAAAAAATTGTACATGTACTTCTGGCCAGTGCAGATTGATTTTATTTTCAATCTATGGTAATGGTCACAATTTTGAAGACTATATTTCCTTTTTCCCCCATATTTTTGTTTAAATGTAATCTTCTGCTTCTGCTTCTATTGTAACACAGGTTCTTCTGACAAATGACTGATAAACCCATCTTGTATCCTTCTATCTACCAAAAGGGTGTTTGAGAATATATATACAATAAGTTCAAGTTTCAGTGAAAAAGTCAGTCTGTTATAAAATATAGGTAATTGTCTTCTTTGGAAGTGTTCAAAAACCTATTAGAACTTGAAAAAAATGTCATATTCAACCTTTCAATGACTATTTTAATGTTACAACAGTAGAGGAACATGGAATATTGAAAGGTATTAAAGAACTCGTCGAAATAGATCTGCAATCATTAATTTTACTAAAATTTACTGTTGTTAACTTGCAATATCCTACAATGCGCGTACCGAGTTATCTCCCTTTGATCTCCGCTTCGCCACGAATAAACTGACACAATTGCATATCCGGGTTTTTTGTGATCTTATATTGTAATATTAGGAGCAAAAAGTGGGTTTACTTTATATTTTATACCCCTCAACACGTTACCAAACCTATTTAAGGATTTATTAAGGATTTTCCGTTGACCTACGCAAATTTTCAGAAAAAAAGTTTCATTTCACTTGTAAATTTATAACATTTTAACAATACTTTTTTATTATAACTATATAAAATAAGAAAGCTTATCCAATCTTGAATTGAACAATTTGGTTTTTATTAATGTACGAGTACAAAAAAGACGATACGAATCCAAAAACTACGAGGCATGCACGTTTACCAAAAAATCGTAAACTCTGACCTTTTATCACGTGACCAATGTCTTGAACTTCGAAGCCATTAAATCGTTTGCCGTTCAACTGACTTGGTTTCCATGTCTTGATCAATTAGTTCAAACATGATGTAACAAACAGGAAGTGGTTCACAATCTTAACAAATGACCACAAAAGAATAATACAAATTCTAAACAAGTAGAATACTTCAGATATATAAAACATATTGTGAATGCTTAACTTCAACTGAAGTGACGGTAATGGATGAAACACCAATGGTCACGTTTTAGTCAGGCTCATTCGGAATATTTGCCCGTTTGCAGTACAAGAATGCACACATTAGTCTCTCGTTCTCAACACCAGTTTTTAAATGATAAAGTAAAAACAAGAAAAAAACATTGTTTTCAATAAGGTTGTATTTCGCACAGCGATAATCTATAGAATTTATGGTTCGATGATTTATAAAAAAGATGTGTTATGATTGCCAATGACACAGAAATTAACAACTATAGGTCACCTTATGGCCTTAATACGTGTGCTGTATTCCATAACATGCAAGTGGAAACCACGAATTGTACTGTTCAACGAATTCAAATTTATTTGTATAATGATATGCAGACTTTTGGAAAAACCCAAATTCAAATACTGTGGATTCATTTATTTTCGTGGGTACCAATTTTCGTGGATTACGGAAAACTTGCATGTTCGTGGATATCTAATTTCGTGGTTTTGCCGAAGTCTGCATATAGTCCTACAGAACTTTTGTTATTCGTTGAACATTTAATTTCGTGGTTCACCTGTAGCCACGAAAGCCACGAAAATTGGTATCCAACGAATAATAATGAATCCACAGTATCCATGAAAGTTTTCTTAAAATCACAATCCTACCTTTATAATCTGTTGAACAGTTAAGAAAACAATCAATGCCGGCATCGTACCAGTGACTACAATGTGACGTATCGGTTGAGTATGTGCAATTGATTAATTTATGTTCTGAACCAGAGCAATGTATGGCATCTAACCAAATGGTTCCTTTTCCATCTTCCACATTTTGATAAGGAATCATCTGTCCGGAACTATAGATCAATGAAAGATATAAGGGTTAAATATTCTTGTAAACCATTTTAACAACGTTTCATTTCAAAGAAATTTAGAGAATAACTACTAGTACGTTTTTGCCAGTAAATCAATACAAAATAACTCCAGTCTTTTGATTTTCCAAGTGATATCTTTGAAAAATTAAGGATTGCTTGAAAATTTGTGAACTTAAACATAATGAGGATTAAAGTGACACAGAGAAACATTTGATTCTAGTTGAGTTGATCGGACCAATGCAGAACATTATTTGTCTTTTGAATACTAATTAGGCTTGATGTTGCTAAAAAATACAATTTCTACTTCATTACACACAATAGCCATCACTTCCTAATGTACGAACCGAGGTTTTTACCAATCGTCATTTATTGGTTATGTATCTTTACATTTGGTATTAGTTCAAACGGTAATCAGAATTTTAAACAGATAAATAAAACCTACGAGAAGCAAGCTGTTTTGAGATACAATTTGTTTTGCAACTGCAAAAAGAAGGACGAAAAATACCTCAGCAACAGTCAAACTAATAAATCGAAAATAAACTGACAAATTAAAATCATTACTAAAATGAAAAAGACAAACAGACAAAATATAGTACACAAGAAAAAAACATAGAAACCTAAAAAAAGAGCAAAACGAACCCCACCAAAACTTGGGTTGATCTCAGGTGCGCAGGAAGGGTAAGCAGATCCTACGCCAAAGGTGGGACCCGTCGTGTATCTTATGTTATAACACACCTGGTCAACATGGTAAATAGTATAATTCGGTAAATCACATTTATGAAAATGACTTTGCCGTAACGTACACTTATAGCTATTTATTAAAACAAACATATTCAATCCACCATTTTCTACATTAGAAAATACCTGTACCAAGTCAGGAATATGACAGTTGTTATCCATTCGTTTGACGTGTTTGGACTTTTGATTTTGCCTTTTGATTTTGGATTTTCCTTTTTGAATTTTCCTCGGAGTTCAGTATTTTTGTGTTTCTACTTTATATTTCGTTCCATATCTGATATGCGAAGTGTTCTCAGATGCCAGTTTGCAAATCACATTTAAGTAATAATTGTATAAAGAAAATAAGAACGGCCTGTTCCAATCGTCTTTTTAAGATCGATAAAGCGGGAAACTTTTCTCTCGTTTCGTAATTAAAGGTTTTCAAGCACAGTTTTAACTGTAAATGTAGCTAGTATATAACATATTTTTAAAGTATATCTATTCTAAACAAAAGCTATTTTTTTTCAAACCATATCTAGCCTGTAAAACGTAATTTTGTAACAATAGATTCGAAGCAAGGATGAAGGATCTGACTTATTCTTATTAACATGATTAATACATTTGTGATACTGCTGAGAATATAATACAAACCAATATCCGAGCTGCCTGCAGGCTACTGCTGCATCAACATTCTCAAAGTGATCATGACATATTGTTCCCCATTCACCTTTATAATTAATTTCCAGCCGTCCTTTGTTTGCAGTCAAACATGAAATTAGACGCAAACGATCTGCAAAGAAAATTTAGTTGTGGAAATAGATGTTCAATTCGTGACAATTGTTCAAACTTTACTTTTTGGAAGGCTTTTGGTAGTTTTCTTTGTGCATACTTGTTTTCCTAAGAACTTATAGTTTGACAATTTAAATTAACTTGTTATCTGTACGCTACAATCATTTTATCAAATATTTAAAACTGAATGTTTCTTATATTTCATATTTTTTTTTAGATTTAAATTGTATTCTTATGTGGCATTTTAACGGGTTCAACAGTATGTTCAATTGCTGAATATTCCTAATATTGCTATATGAGTAATAAAATATAACTGTATTGATTAAAACTTTATTTTTCTAAGTAAATACCATGAAAGAACATCTCCCAATTGCATATAGCAAATACCATTGTTCCTTTATCAAATACGATCGACACAAAACAGTTGAATGTTCTCGGCTTTCCCTTGACACCATTTGTGAGTATGGTCTTGAGGAAACGATGATAGTCCGTCGGAAGGGGACGATAAATGGCTGACCCGTGTTAAGAGATAGCCATATCTCTTGCATGTTAAAGACACCCTTGTAGATTTCGAAAAAAGAGTAAGACTTGTTTCCCAATCCACTATAAATAAATATGTTTAAACTAAACTAGTTGAATGTTGATGTTTTTAAAGGTACTACACATATGCTTAAGTAGACGGAGTAAACTGTACTGTGTTTTCTGAACAAAAGCTGTCGTTTGATTTTAAAGAAACATATCAAGCTGCAAAACGGAACTTTTTAACATTTTATACTTAGAAAGATCGAATTCAATTTTCGAATCTCAGAAGAGTGATCATTCTTAAAAGTTAATCGGCTGATTTCAGTCAAAAGTACAATTCAAGAATGTGTCTGCTCTATGGTCGGGTTGTTGTCGCTTTGACGCATTCCCCATTTCCTTTCTCAATTATATTATGTAGGATATATAGAATGGAATCCTAATCTCAAATATGAATGTCGAACAAAACCTTCAAGCTTTGGCTATTATATTATGAACTTCAAATGTAAACCACAAATAGTCCCTTGTAAATTTTGATATAAATTAGATGAAGGATCTGATTTATTCATATTATAACATTTGTGATACTGCTTTGAATTTTATACTCACCAATATCCAAGCTGTCTACATGCTACTTCTGCATCAACATGATCAAAGTAAGAAGAGCATATTGTTCCCCATTCACCTTTATAACTAATTTCAAGTCGTCCTTTATTTGCAATACAACTCGAAGAAATCAAACGCAAACGACCTGAAAAGAAAATTCAGAAATGAAAGGAAGTAGATGTTAAATTAGTGCGATAGAAATGTATGTATTTGTTTGACTAAAATTTACTTTTCAGAAGTCTTTTGGGTGATGTCTTTGTGTATAGTTGTTTTCCTTAGAACTGTTAATTTGACAATAATGTTTACTATAAAATTATTTAAATATACTTTCCGTTATGTAATTCGTTTTTGAAGGCCTTAACATAACTTTTTAGCGATCTTTTCTAGTAATCGAGAAACCCCCAAAGCGAATTCGACAGTTATATTTAGATATTATTTATTATGTTTTTGTAGATAATACAAAAAAGAAGATGTGGTTTGATTGCCAATGAGACAACTATCCGCAAAAGACCAAAATGACACAAACATTAACAACGATAAGTAACCGTACGGCCTTCAACAATGAGCAAAGCCCATACCGCATAGTCAGCTATAAAATAATTTTTTCCTGAAACATATGATATATATTTGTAGATTATGCATTACGGATTGTGGACTTTTAAATATATATGTAACTCATTTTTGTATTACCCGTATCCGCATTGAAACTGTTTTGATGCATCTCTCAATACATACCAGTTATCAGTTGTCCTATTTTGAAGAAATCAGAAAATGTTTATGTTCGGATGAACAAATCGAAGGGGAACATCATTATAATTATGGTGTTATCTATACAATACAAAATCGAGCTGCTTACAAAATGATTATTTCAAACATTTTAAACTGAATGTTTCTTATGTTCTTTTTACTTGATTTTTGTTTTTTGTTTTGTATTTAGATTGTATTCTTAGTTGATTTTTAAAGGGGTCGACGGTATTTGATTTTCCAAAATTAAAAAAAAATACTTTATTATTGTATTTGATACTATATTACTAATGATGACATTGTGTGAATAAATACAACGAAACAACAAGCTAAGAAACAACGTTTTTCATATATAGAGCAAATACCAGTGAACCGCACCAAAAACTGGGGGGGGGGGGGGGGGGGGGGGGGGTAAGCAGACCCAGCTCCAGATTTGATGTTATATGTATGGTTATCTTTATAAGTACTAATACTACACAAAAGTAGACCGTGAACATGGTAATGGAATTTCTATCTTCCTATACGTAAGTCATGAAAATTTATTTACGATTTCTCTCCAAAATTAGTTTAAATCAAATTTTACCTTCATCTTCTTCTGCTGGACAGTTTAAATAACAATGGAGGCCGACATCGTTCAAATGACTGCAGTGTGATGTATCGATTGAGTGTTTGCAATTGATTAAGTTATGTTCCGAACCAAAACAATTGACGTTATCCAGTCAAATGGTTCCTTCACCACCATCGACGTATTTGGAGTGAATCATCTGTCCAGAACTATGTATAAACGAAAGATAATTCCGAATGATGTATGGTTACTCAGGGATACTACAACTCGTTTATAAATAGTGTGAAGTGCCTTATGAATTCCAGTAAAGCGGGTATTATTTATTTTTCGTTTCGTATTAAACACTTGACAATGAATGTTTTATTTTTGTCTTTATAAACGTGGAGTTAATTATTCATTACTTTTCGTTCTAATATTTAAGGGGTAAATTCATTAAAAAAATAAACGTCATAAACAACCGCCCATTAAAGGGAGACCTTTCTGTATAAAACCTCATTTATGTGCTCTCCTGATTGGTTGATAATGTTTGTAAGAAATATTTTTCAATACATGGATCAAAACCAGAAATAAAAATTCAATGATGAATGTACTTTTGTTGTTTGCTACAGGGTTGAAAAGTAATAGGGTTCAGTAAAGGAATCAAGTGCTAATCTACAGTGTGTGTAATCAAGGTCATGTAGATGCCCCATAAATGCTGCATAACCTTATGTTTTATTGTTGCAAAAGAAAGGGCTACTTTTTTTTTTCATGAATCATATATGAAAGCTTTTAATTTCTAAAGGTATCGCCGGCCGTACTTTAAAAAAAAATGTTATTTGGATGGAGATTTGTCTCGTCTCATTGACACTCAAACCACATCTTCCTATATCTACTAAGTATATACATTTAAATCAAGACATAGATTAGCATCATAGTGAATAGGAGATGTTTAACTGATTCGTGTGATTTACAACTTAAGAACCCTAGATGGCCGAATTGTCTAAGTAGTTACTACTGTAATCATAAGCCAGTAAGCACTGAGGTTGTGAGTTCGAACCCCGCTCGTCCAATTGCACTCGACTCAAATCCTATTGTTCAAGACGATTTTGACAACGGTTAATTCAAAACAATGCATGGAAAGTAACTACTAGTATGTTATGCACAGTATATTAATTCAAAAGAACTTCAGTGTATAGCTTAGATATGTGATTCATCTGAAAGTGTCAAGAACTTTCGTAAAAAACTCTTAATTTTAACATCACGAGCGACATAAATATGATAAGCAGAACATTTAGCAACTGTATACTAAATAGGCAAAACATTTAGCAACTGTGTAATCAATAAGCAAACTTGATTCAGTAAAAAGGCGAAATGTGTTTGGAATTTTCGAGAGGTCTGTGCAGATATGTAAATCTGTCATTAAAACAAACAAATACTTTTGTAAAATATTCGCTGTTGTCATTTACAGATTTAAACCGCAATGATCTTTATTATCAGGAGATGGGTATCCCGAAGGGGAGTATTTTGTCTGTTATATTATTAAACATAACTGATGTAACAAAATGTAATAAGATATGATATTTAACATGTTTTATGAGATAATCGTTTTTTAAATGAGTCTATAGAATGTAACATTGCTATCATAGACGTTATCATGAATATCAAACTTTAAATCATAGAATATTCTTATGAATTTAATTAAGAAATGACTGAAATATTTTTTTTCTGTCTATGAAGAAATAACATAAAAAAATTGGTGCATACTAAATAATGCGCGTAGCGGGTTATTTTACAGTGTACACCACATTCTTATGTTATTTTGAATAGACAGCATAAATATTACAGTCATTTTTTATAATTCAATTCTAATTTCAATTTTAAACCGCAGAAAACCATGAAAACATTTTGATGATGTCACGGTCACATGACAAAATTATGTCTATGGACTGATAACAAAATAGCGTCAGCCAATCAGAAGATGCGTTACATCCAAAAATAAATAATTATAAATTACTATGATTCAAAATCATTTATATATTAGTAGTGGTACTGCTTTTTTAAATTTTATACACACCAATATCCGAGTTGTCTACAGGCTACTGCTGCATCAACATGATCAAAGTAGTTTTGACATATTGTTCCCCATTCACCTTTATAATTAATTTCCAGTCGTCCTTTATTGTCAGCGGAACACGTCATTAAGTGAAAAAGACCTTAAAAAAATCAATCATAAAAATTCAGATGATTTATCAGTGTAAGAAGTTTTCAAACTTTTTATACCCATGTGACGCACATACCTTTCAAAACCATTTTTTAAAGCTTTTGTTTTTCAATTTTGTTTTTTCTATAGTATTATAAAGTAACTAAACTGACAGCAGACTTGTTATATGTACGCTAAATATTGGAATGTTTACAAAAGGATTTAATTGATAATTATGTTTTAAAAGGTCAAGCTTTCATGAAATAGTCCAATGCTAAACATTGAGAGCGACACAATTAAATTAAAAAAAAAAAACCCAGCAGATTCCTAATTTGTTTGATCATGTCATTCCAAGCTAAAAGTAATCAGTCTTGGATATAAGTAAGACGTGGATATAATGTAGACCACTCAGATGCTATATGTATGCAAGTTTAGTTTATAAGAACTGTTATACAATAGACCGCGTAACTTCTAAACAATAATGTGTTTTTTTCATTTTCTAATACAATAGCCATGCACATTTTATTCTATAAAGTTTAATACCAAAATTACTGATTGGAAAGTACCTTATCAAATGGCAAATTAAAAAATTTAAACACACAAAACAAATAGGTAACAACTATCAAATTTCTATCTTGGTACAAACTTTTTTTTTATGTAAGATTGGTAGATTAAACCTGGTTTATAGGTTACTGAACCTCTCACTTTTATGACAGACGAAAGTTTGTTTAGAACTCTATCGTACCTTCATCGTCTTCTGCTGGACAGCTGAGAAAACAATGGACGCCAACATCTTCAGAGTGATAACAATGCGATGTTTCGATAAAGTGTGTACAGTTCAGTAATTTACTTTCTGAACCAAAACAGTCTATGTCATTTACCCAAATAGTACCCTGGTAGTCATAAACCAGTTTTGATGGAATCATTATTCCGGAGCTATAAATAAATGAAAGATACACGGGGTTACATATTCTCTACTTTTCGTTCTATAATTTATATTCTGTTTATTACTCTAAAGTGGAATACTCAATCATTCACGGCCCGTAAAAAAAAAATTGTTTGAGGTACTACTCTTTCATTGTTAATGTCTGTGTCATTGTGTTATCTTGTGGACAGTTGTCTCATTGGCAATCATACCACATCTTCTTTTTTATATTTCCGTTCAGTCATTTATTTTTGTCAATTACTTTTAATGTCTAGTTCATTACATGAAGAAAACGTGTTTGTACAAAGACAATATTGGGAAGAAGCAATCTAATTTTCGAGTAACTTGGTGTATCAGAATCCCTCGAATGAGTCTAAAGTATGAGTTATGCAAAAGCTCGATGGTCACCACATGTGTCTATTAACAAAGGATTTTTTTTTTACTAAAATAGTATATTAAGCAAATGATTATTTGTTTTAGATATAATTGTACCACAACTCAAACAAGAATGCTTTCAATTTAACTTTAAGAAAGCACGACAGATCGTTTGCCTTCAGTTTTCATAGTATTTCGGGAAAATGTCAGTTGTTTGTTGATAAATTCATAATATCCATGGAATTTTATTTCGAAAAATGACAGAAACCTTTCGAAATGCAAGTTTATCTTTTTTTCGGTTAAATATTCGTGTTCTAGGATGACAGAAAAAAAGAAATAGCAGAATGATTGAATGAATTCATTACAGAATTGTGAAAAACTGTAGGACAGCATGGTGGAATGAGATACTGATGATATGACAGAATGGCAGAAGAATGAAACGATTGATTGAATGAAAAGCAGAATAAGGAATGATAGACCAATAAAGTAACATAATGATTGTATGAATGAAAGAAGGACGGACTACATAAAGATCTGTATATGCTAAATACTTTTGAAATTATATTACGAAACTAATTATATATTATCGAATGCAGATGTTTGTGTAAAAAAAATTAGCTGTCGATCAAATATCTCTTGATATTACATTCATAATTGGAACTTTTTGAACCTAAGATAATCTCTAATACAAAGGCCACAAATGTGAATAATGAACTTATTGGAATTGATTTTTTACGTTTTGTAACTGCCTCAAAATCAATACAAACCAATATCCGAGCTGTCGACATGCCACCTCTGCATCAACATTTTCAAACTGATTATTGCAAAATGTTCCCCATTCACCTTCATAATAAATTTCCAATCGTCCTTTATTCAATGGACTTGTCGAAAGTATACGCAAATCACCTAAAGATAGTTAGGCCAAAACTAAGATATGAGTACAAGACATATAAGTATGAATAACGCAGAGTTAAATGTGTTCAGGGAACATATTTTCTCAAATATACAAAACACATGTTTATAAAACAAAGGTAATGACAGGTATGCATTTCATCAGTTACTTATTGTCTAAATTAATGACTGTTCAAAAGTTCAATAGATAACGTCATCTTTTATGTTCGAATTATGTGGTATGCACTGAAACTTAATTGATGTGCCGACGTCAGAGGCTTTAACTGCATTTAACCAACACCAAAATCATTGTCAGAGAGGTCAACCATGTATATATGTTGGGCATGCTTTGAGTTCTGTGTTTATGTGTTGAATATGCCTTTATCATATTCATTAAATTGTGTTTCTTGTCAATTATACGGTTGAATTTAAGGGCCATAATTTTTTTTTCGGTTGCATTTCAGTATATGAATTTGAAATATAATGGTTTACTCTGATAAATTGTGACATGGATAGGGAGTTGTCAACCGGTATTTAATAAGCAGTTGACGTTGCGGCCGTTAACGTGTCCCGCAAATAACGTCGGTAATCAAATATTCTTTAGACGTTGCGTTTTTACTACACATTGATCTGGTCATTGATAGTCATTACCAAATCCAATGCCAGTATCGTTGTTTGAAGGACAATAAGGAGCGTTTCTGACGTCCAATTGTCTGGTTACAGCACCATTCCTTTTTCTTTTTGCAATTTTGTTATGTGCCTATTCAGATTTTTGTTGTTGAGTCTTTCCAATATGGAGATGCAGCTTTTTCAACTGATTTTAGTGAACATATAAATTGAAAAATTGTATCACTTAAAAATAAACTTAAAAATCATTTTTGGGTTTCAAATTTTGCTTTAGAAATTCGCGCGAGTCAGATATTGATTTTGTTAAACAGAAAGAAGTATGAATCGTATTTATTTGAAAAGCAATATCATGTCTTGCTACATTGTAAAAACCATCATCAAATATGATAGTTGCGTTTTTCAAGTCCGTCAGTATACTTGCATTTAGTCATGAATATGATGGATAAGAAATTCATTGTATATTTCTTCATCATTAATAAAATTAATTATTGTTACTTAAAAGTGTAATAATGACGGGATAGGCCAAAACGAATGTCTAATTAAATTTACCAACCCAAAAGCTGGCACTCGACCCCACATAATAAGTTCATTGCAGTTAGAAGAATGGTCCATACCAGTTGATTCATTATGCCTATAAAATAAAATATGGTATCAATAGACATTTTTAAAAAAAAAGAAAGATAAAAAAAACTGAACTCCGAGGAAAATTCAAAACAGAAACTAATCAAATGGCAAAATCAAAAGCTCAAACACAGTAAACGAATAAACTACATCTAAAACGGTTAACGAGAGCTGCATTGTGTTTAACATTGACTAAGAAGCAACGGTTCTTTAATCATGTTAATTAAAAAACAAAACAAAAAAACACTAGTAATACTTAGTAAAAATTATGTTTCTTTATTTGAATCCCAAAGCGAATAGGCGAACCATACAACCAGACACTATTGATTTATATGTTAATCGACCACATATGTTATTACAGTTAGAAGAATGGTCCTGATCAGTTGGTTCATTCTGTCTTTAAAAAAATAGTATAAGTAGCCATTGGTGGAAACGAGAAAATGGAGAATATGTCAAAGGGACAACCAGACCAAACAGCATATGACAGCCGAAGGCAACCAATTGGTCTTTTTTTTCAGCGAGAAACTTCCGCACACGGAGGCGTACTACAGCTAATCATGCTATCTGACGATTTAAGCATTTTGCAACTGATGTTCGTTCTTATATTGTACTGTTATACCTCTGTCTGAGTTTAAGGAAGGTTTGGGATTCCACTAACATGTTTAACCCTGACACATTATTTATGTTTATGTGCCTGTCAGAAGCCTTTAACTCAGTGGTTGTTGTTTGTTTATGTGTTACATATTTGTTTTTCGTTCATTTTTTTTATAAATAAGGCTGTTAGTTTTCTCGTTTGAATTGTTTACATTGTCATATCGGGGCCTTTTATAGCTGACTCTGTAGTATGGACGTTGCTCGTTGTTGAAGGTCGTACGGTGAGCTATAATTGTTAATGTTTGTGTCATGTAGACAGTTGTCTCAAAAGTTGATATCAAAAAAAGCTTTCAGAAAGCGGAGTCAATTCCGAGGAGTGAACTATTGGAATACAAAGTTAAAAAGAAAAGCAAAAGGACTCCATGTGTTCTAACTTATCACCCATCTCTCAAAAACAGCTTTGGTGTCATTCGTGAGCATTGGAAATCAGTTGAAAAGAATTCCAAACTGTCCAAGATTTTCCCTGAGCCTCCAATGATAGCTTTTAGGCAACCTAGTAGTCTACGGAACCTACTAGTGCGGGCTGAAGTGTCTGATAATAGAAGTACTCCTGGAGAATGTCGTTCGTGTGGAGAAAAACGCTGCAAATGCTGTTTACAGATGCAGCATTCGTCAACATTTCACAGTAAGGCAACCGAAAATAACTATAAGATATTTTGCAATGTTACCTGCAAAAGTATGAATGTTATTTACATACTAGAATGTTCGGTTTGTGGCCTCCAATATGTTGGTGAATCAAAGCAGCCTTTCCACAAACGCCTCAATGGCCATAGGAGTGATATATCTAAGAAGCCACTTCTTCCAGTCTCTCAGCACTTCAGACAGTCAGATCACAAACTTGATGACTTTAACCGCATGAAAATTCTAGTGATTGAACAGAACATTCACTGGAGTGATGCACAGCGACAGGTTCGGGAAAGCTTTTGGATAAAGGAACTTAATGTACATCACCCAAACGGCATCAATAAGAAATACTAACAGTTTTGTTTTCACTTTTTTTTGTTAATATAAACAGTCACGTATATTGATTTAAAGTGTTTTGTTTAAATTATGATATTCAGGATTAAAATCAATCGACCAAAACTTACCTGTATTATCACCTGATCTATTTTCACACCTTATACATTATGTATCAGTATTGTTAAAACTTGTGACACAAGAAGAAGGCCATTTGTTGAGCCGAAATATTTGTCAACACGATTTTATAACAACATTTTCGTTTAAAAACACCTTATATCAATACCGTTGTGCAAATCTTTAGACTGATATATATATATATATATATATATATATATATATATATATATATATATATAGTGTCTAAAAATAGCAACAATAAACATTCAATATATCTTGGTGTGGATCAGTTTGTAAATAAACTGATGCAGTTACTAAATTGAATTATATAAGTGTCTAAGAATGTAACTTTAACACACTAATGAGTGTTATAAAATTAGGTGTTATATTTTATATATTATTCACGTCAAGCCAAGGTAACAAAATTAAAACAACAATAAGACAAACAACAGGCTTTGTGTCAATCTAATGAGGCCCCTCATGGGGGTCCTAGTAATCACATAATCATCATTTTTTTGCCAATATAATCACATAATCATTAAATATTTGCTTATCTTTAGTAATCAAATAATCATAAACTAAAAATACAGTCCTAGGTAATCAAATAATCACGAAATATTTGGCTTAATAATCAAATAATCATTAAAAAAACGGCCAAGTAATCACATAATCAAAAACCCCATGAGGGCTCTCTCTAATGACTAAAATATATATTTTGATTTGATGTTTTGGTGCATCCCAACCGTCAAAGGCGAGGATAAGGCACCTACAAAAATACAAAAAGTCCCGTGCCTAAAAGCTCTATCGTTATATTATGTAATTTATATAGCTGGCTGTATACATGGTATATACAATTTATTTTGTTTTGTTTTTTTCCTGTGAGTTTCTCTTTTAAAATGTTTTCAATTTGTCCTATCAGGCTCTTTAAACTTGATATGTAGTATAGGTTTTGTTCATTATTGATGGTTGTAAATCGACCAGTAATTTTTCATTTTCAGTTATACCATATCGCATTGTTTTCATAGGAAAAAAAGGTAAACTGACAGCCGTTTTGTATGTATTGGTATTATCTTGGTGATTGATAGGAGGGAACAAAGGGTTGCACAGATAAAACTTACCTTTACCATTTTACAAAAGTTTCAACGTTTTACAGTTTGTGAACAAATACTTGATATTTTATTATTTTTGTCAGTGAATCTTTAGCAATTAAGTCTACTTTCTTGATATGCCCCATTTAACATTTTGAAACTTGACCTTACAGTGTTATACCACAAAACAACTTGAACTATGCGATATTCATTTCTAACCGTGACAATTTGAAAGTTATATGAGAGCACTAAGTATGCTAAGTCATGACAAGATTATTTAGAAATAAACGTGTTTAATGTTATTGTTTGTAAAACAATATGACAGCTGACCAAAGAAAATATTAAAAATCAACTTTTAATAAAACATGCTTAAGTGATATTAAATTTATGATAATATGCATAAAAAACAAACCTTATGTTTAGTTAATCAGTCGGAATAACGATCACTAAGATGCGTTTTTAACTCTCAAAATGCGTGTATACAGGTGATTTAATCTATCTGGTAAGAGGGGTGAATTCTTTTCGGTGAAGGATATAACTCGGAAGTGGGATATTGAGTTGAATGACATTCTTTTGAAATTATTCTGCAATTCTTATTTTTCGGCTCATACATGTCACATTAAAGTTGATTTTAATTAACAAAAAATTGATACCAAAACGTTGGGTTTGGCATCTGTAATAACTTCAAAATGGTCCAATCTGCACTTATAAAAAATGTGCTTATTGATTATCTGGCCTGGATTCCAAAGGGCGTGACGGATTTGCGTTCCCGAGAATATCACCAGTCTTGTAGTCAGAGCTTCGGTGTTGACATGAATTATAATTAAGTGGTCTCTTTTTTTAAAATAAATTGTTGTTTACAAAAGTATGAGTTTTTCGAAATACTTAGGATGTTCATATTCCAGGTAAAGATTTCCATAGTCGTATTTGGCACAACTTTTTGTAATTTTTGGTCCTCAAGGCTCTTCAACTTGGTAATGTTTTGCTTACAGCTATGTTGATCTGAGCGTCTGAGATGTGTCTTGTGCAGACGAAAAGCACGTCTGGCGTATTGAATTACAATCCTGGTACTTTGAAAATTATGGCAAACAATGAAGGTGATTGTATTGGACATGACGAGAACATTTTGCTACAAAAGCTACAAGTAGGCCTTACAATGCGCAAATAACTTATATCAATTTAGCTTCAGTAATGCTAAATTATTACTTTTGTGCATTACAAACATTTAATAATGAGTGGATGTGTTACAATAAAGTAAACAGTAATGAAAAAGATTATCGATAATGTGATATTGTTTTTAGAATTTATACCTCATGTGTTACATTAAAGTATACAGTAACAAAACACATTATGGAAAATGTAATCACTATTTTTAGATATATACCTAATGTGGTTAATCATATATTGATAATTAGAGATTTTTCTCTATTCTATTGAACTTTGATATGCGATAAATAGATTATAACATGTCTTTTGCATATTGTCCCTCGTATGATCTCTCGGCTTAAGCCGCAGGCAGATATTGAAGTCTTGTGATAATATTAGGACCAATATGCAAAAAAACATATTAACCCCGCAACGTTATATAACTTTGTACGTGCCTGTCCAAAGTCAGGATCGTGTAAATCAGTGGTTGTCGTTTGATTATTTGTTACATATTTGTTTTTCGTTAAACATTTTTTTGATAAATAAGGCCGTTAGTTTTCTCGATTGAATTGTTTTACACTGACATTTTGGGTCTTTTATAGCTGACTATTCGGTATGGGCTTTGCTCATGGTTGAAGGCCGTACGGTTACCTATCATGGTTAATTTCAGAGTCATTTTGGTTTCTTGAGGAGAGTTGTGTCATTGGCAATCATACCACATCTTCTTTTTTATATTTTAAAATCTATATGTTTGTGCTATGAAAACTTCAGGATAATAGCAAATATTAAGGCAGCTGATTGCTACTTTGGAAATTGCAAGTACGATTTTCAACTCGAAATGTGAATTCTATTCTTAATAGGTAAACGTCTATTTTAACATTGGTTAGTTTTAAAAAAAACGTCATATCTTGATTATTTTCTATAACGACATATCTAGACCCATTTCATGTCTTGTCTATTAACACACTGTATATGTTACTTATACTTTTTTTAATTAACTATTATACCTTAAAGGTGCACTAGCTCTCAAATTCATGGTCACCGATTTGACTCAAAATCTCATATTTTAATTTATAACAATGTAAAACATGTATCCAAACTATTTAAGGTGTGAAATAAACAGTAAACAGATAAGATGTTGTTTCGTTCGTGTGTATTTTAGTCTAGACTCCATCTAATTAAATATCGAATTGACCTCAAATGACCATATAAGCATTGAAAGATAAATATACTAATGATCAAATATAATTAGACTAAACCAACACGTGTAGTTGGATTTTTAAAGGTCTGCTTAATTATATTTTATAGATTAAAATATAATGTTTTCGTCATTTTTACATGTAGGAAACAGATTTTTAGTGGATCGAATTAGTCATCAAATGATATACGTTTGTTTCACTTTCAATTTTGACATTCCTTTCCATCAAATAAACAGTACACGTACAAAGCATGCATTGTCCATCTCTAGTTAAGGTTACACTGAAGTTCACATGAATACGGATTAAATGAGGTCGACTTATTCACTTGCAAGTGAATAATTCATTATCAATATTATTTAGCTTTATTTGACAAAATTGAACCATTTTGGCTGCTAAAGGAGAATTATCATTTCACTATTTTACTTCCATTATCGATTGAACAAAAACAAATCACACTTTAGATTTTTATACATCTCATAGCTACATGTAGTGACCCTTTAAATGTTCTTTTCGTAACTATATCTTATTTTCGAGCGACTTCTTACTTGAAATTTTGTTTCCTTTCAATAAATATCTTAATCATTAATTCTTTTTAATAGATGAAAATCAAGAATGTGTCCATAAGAATATGATGCCGAACTTACCCTTCGATTTTCTATTTTAAGTTGACTGTGAAATTGATATCTTAACATGTGTACTAAGTGTCAAGGTGATTAAACTTCAAATTCATCAAAAACTACCTGAACCAAAATATGTAACATCAACCGGGACAGACGAGCGGATAAACAGAATAACAAACGGACGGACAACAAACAAACGGATGCACAGACCAGAACAAATAATGCCCCTCTACTATCGTATTAATCAAGACATCATAAAGAAACACCGACTGTGAACTAGTATGTCATTAAGCTGTTTGGTCTAAACTTGTGTATTGTGTGTAATAATTTGGAGAAAAAAAACCCACTCCATACATAATGAATTATTATTTAATATAAACAAATATCAAAACCTCGTGTTCTTCAATCAAAAGACACAATATTGTTATTGCTAATATTTTGGAGGTTGTAGGCCTATATTGTACCTTTATTTTTCGTTGGAGCTGTATTCACTAACTACAAATTTACTCACTAGTAATATGTTATATACAATCATGCAATCCAATAACGTTGCTTGATTGAATATACTTAGAATTGCTTCTGTGACTGAGTGTTCGTCGGTACGACCTTTATAATAATACAAGTTGGAATTTCAGAACTGAGTCTTTTTCTAGTAATCTTTTAAACAGTGATCAAAATTAGAATTAGTTTCAGTGTTCCCTTTTTACAGAATGGTCCTATATGTAATAGTACCTACCGCTGTCTAGCTTACATATAAGGAATAACTTATATCATGATAGTTATCAAAAGTACTAGGATTATAATTTTATACGCCAGACGCGCGTTTCGTCTACATAAGACTCATCAGTGACGCTCAGATCTATATAGTTAAAAAGCCAAATAAATACAAAGTTGAAGAGCATTGAGGATCCAAAATTCCAAAAAGTTGTGCCAAATACGGCTTAGGTAATCTACTCCTGGGGTAAGAAAATCCTTAGTTTTTCGAAAGTTCAAAGTTTTGTAAACAGAAAATTTATAAAAGTGACCATATAATTGATATTCATGTCAACACCGAAGTGCTGACTACTGGGCTGGTGATACCCTCTGGGCTGGTGATACATGACACATACTCAATCAAACTCTCACAATACCCACAACAAACGCAAATGAAGTACGCTTTAACCCTGTTCTTCGTTTCAAAGCATCCAACATATTTAGTTTTGGCATGTACATGATGTATGGCTGTATAAAGCCTTAGATATCTGGTTTAATACTAAATAAAAAACAAACTTGAAACTTATATGACATCGCACGAGAATACTTGCATTTTGAATGGAACTCTATCATTTGATGGCCAATAAATGTTATTGTAACATGTGTGAGTTCGCTTAAAAAAACAAGGCCGGTCAAATTATTTGTTTTCATTTAAAATCGCTGTTATATTGATGCTGAATTTTAAAGCAATTTAAAAAATGCAGAGAAAACTACTTACAGATCGGTCTTCTATCCACTGGTTGAGCTAAAGCGCATCAAAATACTTCAAACGCATTGATTGTAACCGTCATAACATTTGGGTAATAAGCAAATAATGCATTCAACATTTACATTTTTACCTAAATGTAAAATTGTTCGGGACACCAAAGCATCGAGTAACACACCAGTTTCGTGTAACTATGAAAAAAGGATAAAAAGAACCAAACATTGTAATCTGAACGCGATCATTTAAAATATGTGAGGTGGAAAACCAAAAAATAAAGTTTATGTTACAAATTGTAGATTTCTTAAGTGGATAAAATTAATCGTTTTAGATTACTTTGAAAAAAATATTTAATCGTATCAATAGTATTTAAGTGAATATAACAGCATTAAAAAAAAACACAAAAAAACAAATCAGTGCGTTAGAATATCAAATTACATATTGTCATAGTGTCGGCCTGTCATATTTTCAACACTGTTTTTTGTATTGCCTGCTTAATGCTTATTTTTTTATCATTTGAAAGCCAGGAACATTCGTAACGCACCTATGATCCGGTTATTAAATTATATATTCACGCATTTCATATATTCGAAATTATAAAAATTATCTTATAAGTCTCTGATATAGGAACTTAGTAAATGACAAAAGGTGGTATGTTGCGATTAAGAAAAGGACGAGACAATAAAATAATTTTAATTGGCAGTAAAAAGTGACCTTGGTATACATTGCTATACCTTTGAGTTTTGGACACTTTGCCAATATTTGGTATGCGAGTAAAAAACACAACAAGAAAGATGTATTTGAGGAGACGTCTTTTACATTGTTAAAACTATATGAGTCAGCAACCTAACGAATGAATTAACTAGCACAGATATATATTGGCTATTTTCGATATCGAAACCTCATAGTGACTGTTGGAAACACAGCTGCGTCATGTTATTATGATTGACACCTGACAAAAGAGCCTACCTATTTGACCTGAATCGTATGACTGAAATAAAAATTTGGTACTAAGGTCTGTATGTGCATTTAAATTAGTTTTGACAGCCTGTAGGAAAAGGGCTATATTAATGCTAAATGTATTTATCAATGTTATAAAGAACACGTGTATTTGTTGTGACATTTGTCACATGACTAGATACACCGGTTTAAGGTATACTCTAGAGTGATGAGTATTTCACGAGCTAATTTAAGCGGGAACAATTGTAACGGTAAATATGTGTGTTCATTGTAATTATGTGTCATTCGACGCTTGCATTTCGGACAGTTCAGTCTGGTCATTTGACACCACCCACCTACCTACTTTTATTTTGTCAATATTGTAAATTGATGTATTCATGCTTATGATTGATGTGGATTTTTTGTAGATTATAGAAAATAAAATTGAGAATGGAAATGGGGAATGTGTTAAAGAGACAACAACCCGACCATATAAAAAAACAACAGAAGAAGGTCACCAACAGGTCTTCAATGTAGCGAGAAATTCCCGCACCCGGAGGCGTCCTTCAGCTGGCCCCTAAACAAATATATACTAGTTCAGTGATAATGAACGCCATACTAATTTCTAAATTGTACACAAGAAACTAAATCTAAAATAATACAATATACACACAGTGTAGATACTATTCTGTGCGCTATCCGGAAGTCTCGATTTTCGATTGATTTCCAACCGGCTAACAGAACGGTTTTGCTTACGGTGCTTTTTCTCATCATTTTTTTACTTCTATATTTATAAAGTGCTTTGAACATCTTCAATGTATGTATAGCATCATAAATATGAGTAACTGTAACAAAAACATGCATTAGAATATAAAATATACGTGTGCATCACACCAACTTCATAGAAAAAAGTGAAATCAATGGACAATTTTGCTCTCGTAGTACACTGCAAATAATCTTTTGTTGCAAATATTTGCATCAGTTTACAGTTAAATATATACTGTTTAAGTATTCTTACCTTATTAAAGTAGAACGTTCGTATTTCCCATAAAAAATATGTTTTCCTTGAGGATCCCAAAATAAATTACTGTACGATCAGTCTAAAACTGACTGTATTCTAGAAGCGATTTCGGGTTTTTTGTTTGTATGACCAGTCGTGATTTTGAAGGAAAAAATCAAAGGCAATTTGAAGGTATATACCTGACTATGTGGTATTATGAACTGTCAATGGAACTATAACGTGTCATTTCTTTTATCAGACAATACAAATATATTTCTGATGATTTTTGTAGACGGCAAAATAATCATATTTTTGATCCATCAGTCTTATTTAGAATCAAATACATAAAAAGCAGTACATGATTCGCTTGTGGAATTTGTAATAGTATATCGTTGTCGTTATCTGTTTAGCTATTACATTTTTTAAGGCTATTTAAAACGAGACGACTTTAATTTTGAAATTATCAATTTCCCCCACCTTAGTAGTAATATACCAACTTCACCTGCATATGGAATATACATTTCCCAACTTATTAGGTATTCAAGAGCTTGTAGCTCCTATTCAGATTTGTAAAACGTCATCAGTGTCTGAGCAGAAAGTTGATGAACCAGGGGTATGTCAAAGAACGTCTCGTCCTTTTTCTAAAAAAGTTCATCGGAAGATACCCAGAACTCGTTGATAAATATTCCGTATCAACTTCACAAATAATACAAGGTGGTCTTGAAGTATAGATTTTGAGTACTGACGTTGGTTATCATCTTAATAACGTGTTATAGTATTCTTTTATTAGTCTTTATTAATATTACTTGTACTTTGAAGTCAATTTTTGAAATATTCTTTTGAATTGACTCTGTGGTTACATAAAAAAATCATACTTTGAACGACAAAATTATTTCATTTACTTACATTACTTTTACTTATGGATCTTGACATACTTGTATGAAGGACAACATTTTTTTATTCAATAATAATACTTTCTCTGTTCAGTCTGTTTTTTATGTTATACATTTTACACGCAACTGTACGTATGTATCCTGTCATATGCCTTCATACTTTGAACGACAAAATTATTTTTATGTCTACCTGTGCGAATTTCAAACGCGACAATTTACACCAGCAATGATAACCTTCTATCCTTTACGGGTAGACTTTATATAAATAAATTAAGTGGTATAAGAAAAGCAAAATGAGTATGTTAAATTTGATGTATGCCTTTTTGTGCTTCTTCGTTACATTTGTTGTTTTTATAGTGATGCATGTATGTATGCCTTCATACTTTGAACGACAAAATTATTTTTATGCCTACCTGTACGAATTTCAAACGCGCAGTTTTACACCAGCAATGAAAACCTTCTTTTCTTTACGGGTAGACTTTATATACATAAATTAAGTGGTACAAGAAAAGCAAAATGAGTATGTTAAATTTGATGTATGCCTTTTTGTGATTCTTCGTTACATTTGTTGTTTTTATAATGATATTAAGATGATAACACATTATTGACTGCTGTACCCCTATTTTTGACATTTTTACTCTTTGAGTATGTTTGTTTTGTTCATACATCGTTGACAATGTAATGGAATTTGATGCGACTGTCATACAAGTGAGAGGTTTAGCTAGCTATAAAACCAGATTCAATCCACCATTTTCTACATTAGAAATTGTCTGTACCAAGTCAGGAATATGACAGTTGCTATCCATTCGTTTGATGTGCATGTTTGGACTTTTGATTTTGCCTTTTGATTTTTGATTTTCCTTTTTGAATTTTCCACGGAGTTCAGTATTTTTGTGTTTGTACTTTTTACACCGTCTGCCGCTGACCAACTGGTGATAATATAAATCAACCTTGTCTCTTCTAAAATTACAAAACATAGATAGAGAAAGCTTTTTTAAAAACTTGAGGTATTGAGGAAAGAATTAACGAAACTATACCACACCACTTCTAAACGCCATGTTTTGGACAAAAATAAACCACAAGAAAAACATATTATAGGTGCACAGTGGCATCATTTAATAAAGAATCTGACAAAGATATATGGCAAGTTTTTGAAAGTTGCGTATAGTATAGGGTACCACCATATAAGGTAGTGGAAAAGTCCTTATCAAGGAAATAGAAAACTGCTGAATTTTAGAAAAATCAAAATAAGAGGTGCACAATTGAATTAAATGATTAGGAATCTGAAAAAGATTCATTAAGTCATGACAAGTGTCTAAAGGAAGTTGTGGATATAAAATAGGTACGCCCAATATAAGGCTATGGCAAAGTCCGTATTTAAAATATAGAAACATCAAAATTATTTTTACCAAAAATTCGAAATATGCATTAATTGATTAAAAACGAAGCAATTATAGAAAACTTTAATAATTGTTTTTGGAGGTGTTGAAAATACCTGATGGGTGCCCCCACATAATGCAATGTCTAGTCCGTATCTTATATAAAGAAACCCCATAAAAGATTTTTAATAAAATTTGAAAAACATTCCTTTTTTTTTTATATATAAGGCCGTTAATTTTCTCGTTTGAATTGTTTTACATTGTCATTTCGGGGCCTTTCATAGCTGACTTTGTGGTATTGGCTTTGCTCATTGTTAAAGACCGTACGGTGACCTATATTTGTTAATGTCTGTGTAATTTTGGTCTCTTGTGGACTGTTGTCTCATTGGCAATCATCCCGATTTTTTTTTTTAGCATATTATCATTTATGATACGGAATCCGAGAAAAATTAATTAATATTTATACCAGTGATGGATCCCCAAAAAAATGGGATCCGGCGGTTTGAAACCCTTTTTCAACTATCAATGCATTTGTATGGGAACATTTGAAATCCTCTTTTCTCCTGGTTTGGACCCCTCTCCATTTAAAAATGTCTGAAAACCCCTATGTGTATTAAGTGGTTTATGAGGAGATCATGCGCTAACAAAACCGGCGAAACATGTTGTACCGGTCCAACAGACGAACGGAAAGACGGACCTCTATATCACTATAAACCCCCGCTTTACAAAGTGGAGTACACTAAGGGAATTAAAAGATTGTTTTAAGGTTCACCGACTGATTTTCCTTATTGATGCACTTGAAAATCTCTTGATTAAGGCACAGATACGAATAATGAATGTGCTGAATTCAATTATAAACCATTTGTGAATATCAATGTCAGCTGAATTAATCATTAAGCAATGTACAGATGAACATCTTACCGTTGAATTCAGTATATCCAACAAATTTAAAATGTGATCCAAAATGATCTCGCTTCGAAAATCGCGACTTCCGGATAGCTTAAAGAATAGTATCTACACTGTGATACATGCTTGAAAAAGATTGTTAACAAAGATATATCTTTTGTAGATTGTGTATAATTGGAAAATGCTATGCGGAAGCAGCGGCTACGGGCGTGCAGACAAATATTCATATATTGTAAATAAAATAAATAATCATGCTTAACTGTACTGTCCAGGCAAGCTGATATCCCAAATAGTGTTTGTTTTTTTATTTATAAATGTTTTAGGTTCGTTTGAGTTGACGAACAAGAACATAAAGAAGTATCTTTTCACAACAACACTAATCTTTTGATAATATGCTCATAACCCTTGTATATGAAATTAATTATTTTGAGCTTTTTATTATTATTCACCTTGAACGATGTGTTGGCCTACTTAAGAAGTTAGCACTTTGTAACATTAAAATAAATTCTTTAGTTTTCCACATCACATATTTCTAATGATAGAGTTCAGATTACAATGTATAGTCTTATATCCGTTTTCGATTGTTACCCGCAGATAATTCTGACCTGATGCTTCCGGGTCGCGAATAATTTAGTTTAGGGAAAGTTTCTGGTGTTTTCTACTGAGATATTTGCATATTAACCAAATTGTTACACTCATTGCATTTTAAATATGTTATTCGTGTAAGCGAGGTCTGCAGTTGCAGTTAAATTTTAACCATAATTGGTAAAAGATTGTTCAGTGAGTATTCTTTATTGCATTATGAAATTGAAAAAAATAATTAATATCTTTATCAAATTTTAAACCTGGTAAGCTAATATTCGTGTGTATGTTCTATTCTGTTTGCATTGAAGTCTTGTCATTTTAATGTTAAATTTGACAATGCAATAAAACCGGGAGTTTGGAATGCCACAAAACCGTTTCTACCCTCTATTTTTTTCTTCTTAAAATGTCCCCTTTCAAATCAGAAAATGACGAGTTTTATATTATAGTTTTTGTTTTGTGTTTCATTTTAATTTTGTGTTTCTGTTGTGTCGTAGTTCTCTCATATTTGATGGATTTCCCTCAGTTTTAGTGTGTAACCCGAATTTGTTTTTCTCTCAATCGCTTTATAACTTTCGAACAGTGGCATACTACTGTTGTCTTTATTTATGATGGAACGTCTATATAAATAGTTATCAAAAGTACCAGGATTATAATTTTAAACGTCAGACGCGCGTTTCGTCTACATAAGACTCATCAGTGACGCTCAGATCAAAATAGTTAAAAAGCCAAATAAATACAAATTTGAAGAGCATTGAGGATCCAAAATTCCAAAAAGTTGTGCCAAATACGGCTAAAGTAATCTACTCCTGGGGTAAGAAAATCCTTAGTTTTTCGAAAAATTCAAAGTTTTGTTAACAAAAAATTTATAAAAATGACCATATAATTGATATTCATGTCAACACCGAAGTGCTGACTACTGGGCTGGTGATACCCTCGGGGACGAAACGTCCACCAGCAGTGGGATTGACCCAGTGGTGTAAATAGTTATCAAAAGTACCAGGATTATAATTTTAAACGCCAGACGCGCGTTTCGTCTACATAAGACAACAATTTTTTTTTATAATCCATAGAAAAATTTGAATAATTTGCCAAAATGTAGTTTATATGCTTTTTAGAAAGATAATAAAAAAGAATGGATAGTTTTCACCCAGCTTATTTTCACGCTACACAGTGTTAAACGTTGACTTTGTATATATTATGCATTACAAACCCAATTATCTGCAATAAAGCATAGACTACACCATAGAGTTTTGAGATAAAATATAAAAAGATTGCTTTAATAGTATACTTTATGTTAAGAAAAAAAAAACACCAATGAAGTCACCGGACCCATTTTCCTGTTTCTTTATAAAATACTACATAAATTCCTAGCACATTCTATTGTAAAAGTATCTAATTCTGAATTATCTGCCCTTGCTTTTGAGTTGCCTCTCATAATGTGGCAAAGTTAGGAAAAAAATTATCAAACAAAAGTTTTCTTTTTTTTGTAAATTACAACCATAAGTATGATAAAACATGTCATTTTCTATATTGAAATGGAAATTCGTAGGAATGAATTACCTGCAGCTCTAACAATTTTCACCTTCTATTAAATATCTAGACCTTGTTTTCTGGTATATCCAAATGCAAGATGGAGGAAGACACCCTATCTTCCTTACGCGACAAAACAAGTGTTTCAATAACAGTATAATGACCAGCAACTTATAGAGCTCTATTCAGAAAAAAAAACAGTATTGAAAAAATGTAAACGTCTTGTGAGATCATTTAAGTTAAACTTTTTTATTTTTTATAATAAAAAAACACTATTATCTAGGGCTATCTATTGCCATAAATATATGCCATGATAAGATGTTTTGAAGGAATAAATAGTAGCTCTGAAATGAAAAAAAGGCATTTAATCGCACTTTAAATGCGTTTGTTTATAGTACTGTTAAAGTTTAAATGAAGATTGTGTCATAATATTAATTTAAACTTCATATATTAGTCAGCGGAAGATACAGTTACATACAGATGGACAGTAGTTGTCGTTTGTTTATGTTATATATTCGTGTGTCTCGTTTCAAGTTTTTTTTAAATAGATTAGACCGTTTGTTTTCCCTTTTGAATGGTTTAACACTAGTAATTGTTTACCACTTAATAGTTTTTTGTTTGGTGTGAGCCAAGGCTCCGTGTTGAAGGCCGTACCTTGACCTATAATGGTTTACTTTTATAAATTGTTATTGGGATGGAGAGTTGTTTCATTGGCACCCATACTACATCTTCCTATATCTATGACTATTCTTAATAAAGAGTTAAATAAATATAATAATAGTAACGATCACAGTATCAACAATTGCTAAAAGAACAGGTACGAAAGATACCACAAGGACAGTCAAACTCATAAATACAAAACAAATTGACAACGCAATGGCTAAAAATGAAAAAGACAAACAGAAAAACAATAGTACACATGACACAACATAGAAAACTCAAGAAGAAACAACACGAACCCAACCAAAAACTAGGGTGATCTCAGGTGCTCCGGAAGGATAAGCAGATCCTGCTCCACATGTGGCACTCGTCGTGTTGCTTATGTGATTACAAATCCGGTAAACAGTCTAATTCGGTAGGTCACATTCATAAAAAGATCGCTCAATACTGAAAACCTTACATTTGTTATTATCGAGATCAAACTGTCCTTGAACCAACGTAATTGTGAGTAATTTTGTAAGTAAGTATATACTCCATTAAAAAAACCCAACTGATTTGGTTATATCAGAACAGGAAAAATAATGTAAAGTAAGAAGACGTTTATAAAATTAGGATACACATGAATAAAACATTATGGGGAAACTAGTCATTTACACAGAAACTAAAATTACGTTAAAATAACCTAAACATATTTAATGCATTCGAACTGAATGTGTCGAATCAAACATTAACAAGATCTGATGAAAAATCAAATACTAATGTTGTTAAAATATTTTCACTTTTAAGCCTATAAATCACCCCTTAATTGCAACTACCAAATAACAATGAGCTGCGTGTTTTATTTGCTTTTATCTTTCTTAAGAGTTTAAAATACGAGCAGCAATTGTGTCAACACTTGTATAATTCTAATTGGAATTACCGAATAATTTCAAAAGCACAAAAGAAATATACCACTTCAAAGTTGTGTCCTTCAACGGACAAAATCGGCAATTATGCGCGCCTTCATGATCTCATTTACCAAATAGAAACGATCGCCTGAATCCCTGTACTATTATAATTCAACAAATATCTTCGTGATAGATACGAAGGATAAACTAAAAGTAAAAGTATATTATACTGAGTTTATTATCACTATCATGACTAGTATATTTTGTTGAATGTTTCATGCTTAGCTTACATATTGTATTACTAACAATAACATAAAAACACTTTAAAATTTCCTTTTTATTAATAACCCTTTTTATGACATGTTCTAATATTACTTCCAAAGTGTAATATTACGTTATAAATAATGCATATTTTTTTGGTCGTTAAACACCTGAAGATCAAGTTTCAAAATTTTAAATGTTAAAAGTTATGAAGAAAATATTTATGATGTCAAAATAACCGAACAAAAATGAATAAAAAATCTACTTTTGGTACAAAACAACTGTTAAAACTTTTAAATGTTGTCAACATGTCAATGTCATTTTAATTTTGCAAGTATGTTTCTTTACTTTGTATCACATGCCTATCTGCCTGTCAATCGTAAAAAAAAACAATACGAAAAGCCTGTTGTTTTATATACATTTGCTATGAAAACAAGAATATATGATTTAATTGCCAATGAAACAATTTCCACTGAATAAGGTAGACACCAGCAATAACTGGTCACTGTACAAACATCATCAACTAAACAGAACCCTAGCCACATATTAAGTCAAAAAAGAGGTCCTGTCATGTCAAATCTTAAACATTTCAAAAGAGAAAATAACATGATAAACTCAAAACAAAATATTTCAGATGACCCTTTATGTTGTTGTCAACTTTAAACGTGATTAAAATAAAAGTTATATATCTATTTTCCGCAAATCTCTATTAATACCACATTTCTTTTATAGACAGAATGAATCAACTGATATGGATCATTATTGTAACTACAATGACATCACGATGTGTGGTCGAGTGCCAGATATCGGGTTTGCTAATTTAATCTTACTTCATTATTAGTATCATTATCATTATCACTTTTACGTAACAAAAACTATTGTATTCAATTAAGATACGGAACGAAATCCTTGATTCATCATCTTCATGACATAGTAAGATAATTCAATTCCATTACACAATAGCTAACATTCTACATATATATATATGTTCTAGTAATTGTTATAAAATACATTAAATGGCATAATTGCAAACCTAATTTTGATTTATATCCAAAGTTAACCCGTGACGTCACTTTTTGTGTCGTTGATAAATATGACGGACAGTTCGCAATTCTATTATGCTGTGTTTGTAAATTTCCCTACTTATTTTAGGTATTTGTTATTATTCTATGGTTAACATGTCGAAATATACTAGTTAAATTATATAATAATGTCTTTCCACATTTATGTGGAAAGACTTATTGTTTTTTTTCTGATTATTTTTTTTCTTTCGCCTTATTTTGTTCTTTCAATACATATTTGTTTCGTAATATGTAGCTTAGATTTCTCATATTGTATAGTTTAGTAAGAGTTATCTCCCCGAACACTGGTTCCTTCTGACTACCGTTACCGCAAAAGAAAGTTACAAATTTATCTAAAAAAATTGCTCGTTATATACTTCGCATGGTTTGTTTCGCATGGTCCTATTTTGACCGAAGCGACATGAAGAGTCCATATGAGAGTTTTTTCCTCTTATGCATGTGATATAACATGTATAAATGATATGCATTTCAATCTTGTAAACCATGAGTGACAGAGACATATAATCTTTTGATTTGAGGTTCTTGATCCAATAATAAGAAGATAAGATCAAGATCAGAGGTCATGGTCATATTTTAAATTTTGATATTAGCTTATTTTCAAGTCTTTTCAAAAACTGTATAAGATATCAACAACCTATGTTTACTAAATTGTGAGTTGTGATACCCCATAACACATGAAATTTTGTTGAAAGTGTACGCTCACATTAAATTGGAGTTTTCTCCCCTCTTACATTAAAAATAAGCCAAATAGTGATATAACTCATCAGTCATATATAGTTCTAAAGACCTAATTTTTAAAATTTTTGATTTGAAGCCTTTGGTTGATGACCTTGAAATTGAATTCAATGTCATATGTTAAATTGACGTTCTAGATTTTGATCTAAGCTTTTACCTCATATCTATATGATAAAGCCATGGTACATTTTGCATTACGTTGCAAGACACTTAAAAATTGAACCGCCAACCGGAAATTACCTTGTGTAAACCGGGAGTGGCTATTTTTTTGCACTAATTTAATGTAAAAGTATACTAAAAAAAATAATTTTGAAATCAGTATCAGGTAAACTTTAAAAAAAAACCTCGATAGCAACATATATCAACCGGAAGTAACAATGTATCTCCCTTATTTAAAAAAAATATATAGAAACCATATATTTTTGAAATCAGTGTACAATAAGCTATCATTTGACGCTTGATATAATCATTATAATATTTTAAACTGAATTTTCAAAGTTCTATATAAAAATTGATCTTAACGGGTGGAAAGACCTTCAATTTTTCTCTGAACAATTATTTTTTAAGTTAGTTATGTATTTCTCTGTCCTGTTTGTTCATGTATTTATTTTTAGGAATGTCGACACGGTAAAGAGGTACTTATTACATAACGATATATGTTCTGACGTACAGACGTAGTGAAATGACTAAAATTAGCTTCTAGTATACACCTTGTAAAATTCGTTTTTTCATAGCCTAACTATCTCTGTTCAGAGAAATTTGAAATGACAGTCAAACGTAAACATTCGAATCGGTTATTTTTGTTTCTTTTTAATAATTTTATTCAATATTTAACTTCACGGGAGGCGCTCTCAAAAAGAATAAGTTTGTTTAAGCTTAGGAAAGCAGCAACATTCTAACCGATTAGTCAATTAACATTTTTTAGTATTCGATTCTAGGTACTACCGAGGGATAATCGAGTACTTGTTGACATCCCTAAATATAATTTATTTGTATTGTATTCCCGTCGTGTAATGTTGTCATTTTAGCGGTATATTTGAAATTGTCGTCAAGCGCGATGTTCGACTAGCTAAAAGACAGGTTTCAGATGAACAAATTTGTAAAAAAACAAAATCAAGAGTAACACGTCAACCACAAGAGGAAAGCAACAGAAGAACAGAAACTAGAAAGTAAAAACGCCAACAAACACAGAAATTAACCTTATTCCGGATCAGGACATTTTAAGAAACAAATGACGGGTTGAACCGTTTTTTCTTAAAATTCCCTGTACCAAGTCAGGAATATGGCAGTTGTAATCATATAGTTCGTTTCTATGTATCTTGCATCGGCATTTGTTTTTTGTAATTTCATTGATTTCCTCTTACAGTTTATGAGTTTCTCTTGGTATAAGTTTGTATCCTGGATTGTTTTTTCTCAATCGATTCACGACTTTAGAACAGTGGTATACTACTGTTGCTTTTATTCAATGGAATCGTTCTGACGAACATTCAAAACGCAATATAGATTGATTGTTTTAAGCATTCGGGATTGATCCTCATATAAGTACTTTTCGTGCTAACCGTTCTCCTTTCTGCTTGAAAAATATAGTATATGACTACCTGATGTTATTCAACGCACCTGATTAATCATGTTAATGAACTCAGATGATTTTTTTTCATACGAAATCTCAAACCAATTGATATTTGTTCTTTTTTTCTGCGTGAAACAATTAAATCAATCCATACCACTCTTAAACAAGTTAAAAAAAAGTTCCATTGCCATTTTGTATAGACTGAGTAACGAACATCTGGTAATACCTCTTATGAAAATAACATGCAGAAAACGTTTATGAAAATTATATGCAGAAAACGGTAACGTGCTGTAACCAGACAATTTAACAACAGAAACACATGCAGATGGGAAATGTTGGCAACCATCAAGAGCAAGATCAACTATATATGTACTGACAGCCCTAGGTCTATTGAGTTTGATTACACAACGACATTTGCAAGAAATATTAAATGCTGAAACATAAAAATGATAAAATGTTTATTGAATCACAAAATGCCTAGGCCCACGACAGACAGATACATTCCCAAAATGTTTACAATGAACTAAAGAGACAACTTCAGAACAAAATTGCATTTTAAGCCCTAAAATTCAACCAAATAATTGTCAAAAACACACTAGTGTTAACGGAACAAAGGTTAAATCAGAATCAGAACTCTAAACATACCTAAACAGAATTGGTTGACCTTTCTGACAATTATTTTGGCGTTGGTTACAGGCAGTCAGTGCTTTTGACGGTGGTGCGTTGGGGTTTCAGAGCATACCACATGATTCGACCATTAAAATGATATTAGACAATGAAGTGATAAAGGAAATTTGTATAACAAAAAATTGCATATTTGAAAATGGGAATCAAGACGAATTTCGGTCCGAATATATTAAAGGGTTAATCCGACAATAAAGCTTTTGCAAATTCAACAATTGGCAATTTTCTTATATGATGGTTTTGATGTATTTATTCTCTGTACATTTGAGAAAATATATTTAGGGATTTAAGTCTCCATGACGTATTTAGTCGTTGTTAATTCATGTTTATATCTTTTTTTGCCAAACTTTCTATAGGTGATTTGCGTATACTGTCGACCAGTCAAACGAATAAAGGAAGATTGGAAATTTATCATGAAGGTGAATGGGGAACAGTTTGTGACAATCAGTTTGAAAATGTTGATGCAGAAGTGGCATGCAGACAGCTCGGATATTGGTGTGTATTGCTTTAAAGCAGAAAACAAATGCATAAATCAATTTAAACAGTTCAATTATATCCAACTAAAATTGTCACTCGCGTCTTTTTTCCATCATTTGTTTAATTTGTTATTCCGTTCTTGTTTCATTGTTTTAATTCTGCAACACATTACTTTGTGTCATTAGTTTACAATTCCTTATTATTACATCAATCTGTCACCTAATTTTTACTTTATTATGTTTTCTGTTCATTCAATTATTCTTCCTATCATTTGAGAACCCAAATATTTATCTGGACAATTTTCTTTAACGGGGTTAGACTTTAAGTTCTGTTCAGTATTCTCAATGTTCAGTTTAACACTAGGAAACTATTTTATTCAAACTATACACAATTTGAATTTCGGAACGGTTACGGTAATTTTGCGTATTAAAAGTCTAGGGATATTATATTTGTTTTAGACACACACTTGACATTCAACATAAAGATCACGAAAACTGTAACAAACGTTCTGTCTTTCTCTGTTTAAAGTTTTGTCGTAAGCAAATTCATATGAATGTTGGTAAAATTATATGTCAAGAACCAATAAGACTTACTTCTATATAACTTGAGCCCTAATTTGCTGAATATGTCATTTGATATGAAAATACCTCACCAACGTTGTTTTTGTATCTACTGTGAATGTAATAGTTTCCTAGTGTTAAACTGAACATTGAGTACTGAACAGACCTAAAAGTAGTCGCTAACTAACCCCGTGTATCTATCATTTATTTATAGTTCTGGAATGATGATTCCCTCCAATCGTGTTGATGATGGCCAAGGTTCTATTTGGTTAAATGACGTAGACTGTTCTGGTACAGAAACTAAATTACTGAATTGTTCACACTCTATCGAAACATCACAGTGTCATCACTATGAAGATGTCGGTCTCCATTGTTTTCTCAGCTGTCCAGCGGAAGAAAATGAAGGTATGAATTCGTATGAATTAAATGTTCAAAACAATCCTATAAAATATATATATAGCGTTTTTTTGAAAATTGAAAACACCGTATAAACCATCAGTTTAATAATAATTCATTTACTCGGTCTACTGTAGTACAGTTCTAGAAAATAAAGTATGTATTAATATCTTTCTAACTAGTTTCCAAAGATTGATTGCTTCCATTTTGCACTGACACAATTAATTACTGAGCAATCGAATGGTTTTTTTTAGTTTTTTTTAACTCAATCATCCTACCTTAATGTTTAATACATTTTTCTGAAAGCTTTACAATTCTTGTAATTCTTGTAAGAAAAACTGATTTTTAGCGCACAGATAAGAAGCATAACATCTTTCAACGTTATTATCGTAGAGTACTTATGTCTATAGGAAAACAAACCTGAGCCGCATTTGGCACATTTTGTTTTGGAATTTCGGATACTCAACACTATCAGATGTTTACTTGTTTGGCTTGTACTTGTTTTGTTTGTTATTTATTTTTAACTGAGCGTTACTGCGGAGTCTTACGGAGACAAGACACGCGTCTGGCCTATTGAATTATAAGCCTGATACCTTAGATCACCACTAAGGAAACCAGTCTAAATAATAATGCTGTAAACTTATGTGCGTAATAAACATATACAAAGTTTAAAACAAACATTACTGTATACTGATAAAGCAGCTTCTTATGATTGAGTTTTCTTTGCAGGTCGTTTGCGTTTTATAACGGGTTCCATTGAAAATATAGGACGACTGGAAATTAATTATAGAGGTGAATGGGGAACAATATGTTCTAATAGTTTTGGTCATGTTGATGCAGAAGTAGCATGTAGACAACTCGGATATTGGTGTGTATAAAATTCAAAGCAGAATCACAAATGTATCAATGAATTAGTATTGTAAATCAGTTGGTTCATCCTATGATATACCAAATTCATGAGAGAGTATCGATTGTTTAAAATTTGATGTTCGATATATATCCAACGATTAGTAGATTTTATTCGACAGAAACTTTTGAAATAAGGATTTCTCATTTAATATGAAACGAATACGAATAAAATTTTCAAGTAATATTAAAAGACATCAGTCAGCATAGAGTTTATGAATACTTGTATATAAATACCGCAGAAAAAAATGAATAAATAGAAGCCATTAGATTTATAAGTTTGGTGCCAATAAACTTGTTTTAAAGATCATAACATATCACAAACCGTTTTAAAATGATGCAATTATCCGGCTTGCATAAAATATTTTGAAGTGATATATTTGAGGTGGGTAGGAATGGGGACTAAAAAAAGGTTTTACATTTTGATATGTGTCTAACTAGAATCTTATGATCCAAACTGTCCGAAATTGAAAGAATGGAACGGCACATAGAAGAGAAGTTGTCTGAAGAATACATTCACCATAACTTTAGAAATATAAAATAGCATACTTAATATTGAAAGTGCTTAACATAATTTGAATCTCGGAACGATAAGTAGTGAATATCAAATATCCCATGTATCTTTCATTTATTTATAGTTCCGGACAGATGATTCCCTATCAATATATTGATGATGGCAATGGAACCATTTGGTTAGATAGAATAGATTGCTCTGGTTCAGAACATAAATTAATCAATTGCACATACTCAATCGATACATCAGGCTGTCCTCACAGACGCGATGCTGGTGTTAAATGTTATCTCAGCTGTCCAGCAGAAGAAGATGAAGGTAAGATTAGGTTTAAATCAAATGTTCGAAACAATCGTTTAAATGTGTACATGGTGGCTATTGTTTACACATAAGGAAAACACAGTACCGTTTTTTCGATTTACTACAGTGTAGTAACTATTACGATAACTGTACTATTATGTATGTACGTCAAATTTCAACTAATTAATTATATAATATCTATCGAAATCGATATTAGATAAAGATGCACTGTCTTTAACTATGTAATAGGCAGATGTTGTCTTGTGATATTTATTCATTCAATGTCGCCACTTTTGAAGAGTGATTCTAATATTATTGGAAAAATGTATACTGTTGATCCAAATAAAATGTCCCACAAATACACAATCTATACATCAAATTACATCAATTTAGTAATAATAAAAATAACTACAGAAAACAACAGTTTGAAATGTTTGATTGAATTAACTCGTTAATACAAAATCCCGATTTTGAGCATACTGATACCAAAATGATATAATTGTATACGTTATTTCCACAGGGTACTTAAGGGAAACAAACTTTACTCAAATCAATCTACCTAAATAGTTTCGAAAAGAAAAGTTTGTCACATGAATCATCATCGCTAGCCAAAGGTATTCGGAATTGGCGTGACTTTAATCAACCGATAGATGACGCAATGTTGTTATCACAAATGTTGGCAAAATCTGTCAAGAGTAAAAAGAGGAGGGAAGTGGATCATGAATCCTAGCTAGCAAAGATAAAAATAAATATACAAAGTTTGCAAAATACTTTATACTAATAAAACAGCTTCTTCTTATGATTGAATTTTCTTTGCAGGTCGTTTGCGTTTTATAACAGGTTCCATTGAAAATATAGGACGACTGGAAATTAATTACAGAGGTGAATGGGGAACAATATGTTCTACTCACTTTGGTCATGTTGATGCAGAAGTAGCATGTAGACAGCTCGGATATTGGTATGTATAACATTTAAAGCATAATCACAAATGTGTCATGAATCAATATCGAAATCAGTTGCTTCATCCTATTTTATACCAAATTCATGAGAGAGTATCGATAGTTTACAATTCGATTTTCGTAATATATCCTATAGTTGGTAGTTTTTTTTCGACAGCAACTTTTAAAGAAGAAGTACTTCTCATTTGGTAGGTGTTGACATGAATATCAATAATGTGGTCATTTTTATAAATTTCCAGAAACAAAATTTTGAATTGTTTGAAAAACTAATGTTTTTTATATACAGTCATAGATTACATTTGCCGTATTTGGCACAACCTATTGAATATTTTGAATCCTCAATGCTCTTCAACTTTGTACTTGTTTGGTTTTATACATATGCTAATTTGAGCGTCACTGATGAGTCTTATGTAAACGAAACGCGCGTCTGGCATACTAGATTATAATCCTAGTACCTTTGATAACTAATGTTATGATATACGGACAGTTTGAAATAATAATATAAAAAGACATCAGTTAAAATGGAGATCATTAATACAAGAAAATAAATACTGAATTTTTTTTAAGGCCATCTTTCAGTTAAAGTTGGGTCCAATAATTTTCTTAAAGATCAGTACATAGTACATGTACATACCGTTTAAAGGGTAATTTTCGCTGATGCATTAATCCTGCTTGCATAAAATGTTCTAAAGTGAATAAAATGAAGTAGATAGGAATTGGGACCAATTAACGGGGTATGTGTCAAATAAAAAAATTATGATACAAACTGTCCTAAATTGAGAATATGATGTGGCATATAGAATCACAGTTTTCTGAAGATTAATTCACCAAAGCTTTAAAAATATTCAAGAGCGTACTCAACATTAAAAGTAATTATCAGAATTTAAATCTCAGAACGTCAAGTAGTGAGTATCAAATCCCATGTATTTTTCATTTATTCATAGTTCCGGACAGATGATTCCCTCTAATTATATAGATGATGGCAATGGAACCATTTGGTTAGATAGAATAGATTGCTCTGGGTCAGAACATAAATTAATCAATTGCACATACTCAATCGATACATCACACTGTAGTCACTGGTACGATGCAGGCGTCAAATGTTATCTCAACTGTCCACCAGAAGAAGATGAAGGTAGGATGTGATTTAAATCCAAAGTTCGAAGCAATCGTTTTTATATGCACATGGTGGCTATTGTATATAAATAATGGTACTAAACGAAAACAAACTTGACTCAAATCAATCTACCTAAATCGATTCGAAAATAAATATTCGTCACAAAAATCATCTTTGCTAGCCAATGGTTACAATCCACACTCCTCCTCTTCCCTAGTCAGATTGAAATATAATTGTGGAGACTCGAGGTAATGATTTGTATTGGTCGCAGTTGTAAATGGCTGTATCCAATCAAAAAGCGCATATATCATGATCGCGTGTAAATGTAGAAATGTAGGTAAACAATTGCAACATTGTGATTGTGCAACAAGTCTTTAGCTCGAAAAACATACGACAATATTAAGTGACAATTTAAATGTTCTTAATCAACATGATTAACTATTAGAAGTTTCTGTGTATGTTTATTGCATGAATTTTGAAATGTCAACATAAATTAAGGTTTCCTACTTCAAAAAGTTTGTAGTCACTAGACACTACCGTGTTTTCACCTCCATTTAAGAGAGTTAACGTGTTTCCATTGGCCAAAAATAGTGTATTCGTGATGGGCGTGACTTTAATCAAGCGATATATTGTGCAACATTGTTATCAAAAATGTTAACACAATCTGCCTAGGGCGAAGAGCAGGGAAGTAGATCATAAACCTAAGCTAACAAAATTGTACATGAATATATAAAGTTTGAAAATACTTTAAACTACTAAAACAGCTTCTTCTCATGATTGCATTTTCTTTGCAGGTCGTTTGCGTTTTATAACGGGTTCCATTGAAAATATAGGACGACTGGAAATTAATTACAGAGGTGAATGGGGAACAATATGTTCTAATAGTTTTGGTCATGTTGATGCAGAAGTAGCATGTAGACAACTCGGATATTGGTGTGTATAAAATTCAAAGTAGAATCACAAATGTATCAATGAATTAGTATTGTAAATCAGTTGGTTCATCCTATGATATACCAAATTCATGAGAGAGTATCGATTGTTTAAAATTTGATGTTCGATATATATCCAACGATTAGTAGATTTTATTCGACAGAAACTTTTGAAATAAGGATTTCTCATTTAATATGATACGAATACGAATAAAATTTTCAAGTAATATTAAAAGACATCAGTCAGCATAGAGTTTATGAATACTTGTATATAAATACCGCAGAAAAAAATGAATAAATAGAAGCCATTAGATTTATAAGTTTGGTGCCAATAAACTTGTTTTAAAGATCATAACATATCACAAACCGTTTTGAAATGATGCAATTATCCGGCTTGCATAAAATATTTTGAAGTGATATATTTGAGGTGGGTAGGAATGGGGACTAAAAAAAGGTTTTACATTTTGATATGTGTCTAACTAGAATTTTATGATACAAACTGTCCGAAATTGAGAGAATGGAACGGCACATAGAAGAGAAGTTGTCTGAAGAATACATTCACCATAACTTTAGAAATATAAAATAGCATACTTAATATTGAAAGTGCTTAACATAATTTGAATCTCGGAACGATAAGTAGTGAATATCAAATATCCCATGTATCTTTCATTTATTTATAGTTCCGGACAGATGATTCCCTATCAATATATTGATGATGGCAATGGAACCATTTGGTTAGATAGAATAGATTGCTCTGGTTCAGAACATAAATTAATCAATTGCACATACTCAATCGATACATCAGGCTGTCCTCACAGACGTGATGCTGGTGTTAAATGTTATCTCAGCTGTCCAGCAGAAGAAGATGAAGGTAAGATTAGGTTTAAATCAAATGTTCGAAACAATCGTTTAAATGTGTACATGGTGGCTATTGTTTACACATAAGGAAAACACAGTACCGTTTTTTCGGTTTACTACAGTGTAGTAACTATTACGATAACTGTACTTTTATGTATGTACGTCAAATTTCAACTAATTAATTATATAATATCTATCGAAATCGATATTAAATAAAGATGCACTGTCTTTAACCTTGTAATAGGAAGATGTTGTCTCGTGATATTTATTCATTCAATGTCACCACTTTTGAAGAGTGATTGTAATATTTTTGGAAAATGTATACTGTTGATCCAAATAAAATTTCCCACAAATACACAATCTATACATCAAATTACATCAATTTAGTAATAATAAAAATAACTACAGAAAACAACAGTTTGAAATGTTTGATTGAATTAACTCGTTAATACAAAATCCCGATTTTGAGCATACTGATACCAAGATGATATAATTGTAAACGTTATTTCCACAGGGTACTTAAGGGAAACAAACTTTACTCAAATCAATCTACCTAAATAGTTTCGAAAAGAAAAGTTTGTCACATGAATCATCATCGCTAGCCAAAGGTATTCGGAATTGGCGTGACTTTAATCAACCGATAGGTGACGCAATGTTGTTATCACAAATGTTGGCAAAATCTGTCAAGGGTAAAGAGAGGAGGGAAGTGGATCATGAATCCTAGCTAGCAAAGATGAAAATAAATATAAAAAGTTTGCAAAATACTTTATACTAATAAAACAGCTTCTTCTTATGATTGAATTTTCTTTGCAGGTCGTTTGCGTTTTATAACAGGTTCCATTGAAAATATAGGACGACTGGAAATTAATTACAGAGGTGAATGGGGAACAATATGTTCTACTCACTTTGGTCATGTTGATGCAGAAGTAGCATGTAGACAGCTCGGATATTGGTATGTATAACATTTAAAGCATACTCACAAATGTGTCATGAATCAATATCGAAGTCAGTTGCTTCATCCTATTTTATACCAAATTCATGAGAGAGTATCGATAGTTTACAATTCGATTTTCGTAATATATCCTATAGTTGGTAGTTTTTTTTCGACAGCAACTTTTAAAGAAGAAGTACTTCTCATTGGTAGGTGTTGACATGAATATCAATAATGTGGTCATTTTTATAAATTTCCAGAAAACAAAATTTTGAATTGTTTGAAAAACTAATGTTTTTTATATACAGTCATAGATTACATTTGCCGTATTTGGCACAACCTATTGAATTTTTTGAATCCTCAATGCTCTTCAACTTTGTACTTGTTTGGTTTTATACATATGTTAATTTGGGCGTCACTGATGAGTCTTATGTAAACGAAACGCGCGTCTGGCATACTAGATTATGATCCTAGTACCTTTGATAACTAATGTTATGATATACGGACAGTTTGAAATAATAATATAAAAAGACATCAGTTAAAATGGAGATCATTAATACAAGAAAATAAATACTGATTTTTTTTTAAGGCCATCTTTTAGTTAAATTTGGGTCCAATAATTTTCTTAAAGATCAGTACATAGTACATGTACATACCGTTTAAAGGGTAATTTTCGATGATGCATTAATCCTGCTTGCATAAAATGTTCTAAAGTGAATAAAATGAAGTAGATAGGAATTGGGACCAATTAACGGGGTATGTGTCAAATAAAAAAATTATGATACAAACTGTCCTAAATTGAGAATATGATGTGGCATATAGAATCACAGTTTTCTGAAGATTGATTCACCAAAGCTTTTCAAATATTCAAGAGCGTACTCAACATTAAAAGTAATTATCAGAATTTAAATCTCAGAACGTCAAGTAGTGAGTATCAAATCCCATGTATTTTTCATTTATTCATAGTTCCGGACAGATGATTCCCTCTAATTATATAGATGATGGCAATGGAACCATTTGGTTAGATAGAATAGATTGCTCTGGGTCAGAACATAAATTAATCAATTGCACATACTCAATCGATACATCACACTGTAGTCACTGGTACGATGCAGGCGTCAAATGTTATCTCAACTGTCCACCAGAAGAAGATGAAGGTAGGATGTGATTTAAATCCAAAGTTTGAAGCAATCGTATTTATATGCACATGGTGGCTATTGTATATAAATAATGGTACTAAACGAAAACAAACTTTACTCAAATCAATCTACCTAAATCGATTCGAAAATAAACATTCGTCACAAAAATCATCTTTGCTAGCCAATGGTTACAATCCACACTCCTCCTCTTCCCTAGTCAGATTGAAATAGAATTGTGGAGACTCGAGGTAATGATTTGTATTGGTCGCAGTTGTAAATGGCTTTATCCAATCAAAAAGCGCATATATCATGATCACGTGTAAATGTAGAAATGTAGGTAAACAATTGCAACATTGTGATTGTGCATCAAGTCTTTAGCTCGAAAAACATACGACAATATTAAGTGACAATTTAAATGTTCTTAATCAACATGATTAACTATTAGAAGTTTCTGTGTATGTTTATTGCATGAATTTTGAAATGTCAACATAAATTAAGGTTTCCTACTTCAAAAAGTGTGTAGTCACTAGACACTACCGTATTTTCACCTCCATTTAAGAGAGTTAACGTGTTTCCATTGGCCAAAAATAGTGTATTCGTGATGGGCGTGACTTTAATCAACCGATAGATTGTGCAACATTGTTATCAAAAATGTTAACACAATCTGCCTAGGGCGAAGAGCAGGGAAGTAGATCATAAACCTAAGCTAACAAAATTGTACATAAATTTGTATATAAAGTTTGAAAAATACTTTAAACTACTAAAACAGCTTCTTCTACTGATTGCATTTTCTTTGCAGGTCGTTTGCGTTTTATAACGGGTCCCATTGAAAATATAGGACGACTGGAAATTAATTATAGAGGTGAATGGGGAACAATATGTTCTAATAGTTTTGGTCATGTTGATGCAGAAGTAGCATGTAGACAACTCGGATATTGGTGTGTATAAAATTCAAAGCAGAATCACAAATGTATCAATAAATTAGTATTGTAAATCAGTTGGTTCATCCTATGATATACCAAATTCATGAGAGAGTATCGATTGTTTAAAATTTGATGTTCGATATATATCCAACGATTAGTAGATTTTATTCGACAGAAACTTTTGAAATAAGGATTTCTCATTTAATATGATACGAATACGAATAAAATTTTCAAGTAATATTAAAAGACATCAGTCAGCATAAAGTTTATGAATACTTGTATATAAATACCGCAGAAAAAAAAATGAATAAATAGAAGCCATTAGATTTATAAGTTTGGTGCCAATAAACTTGTTTTAAAGATCATAACATATCACAAACCGTTTTGAAATAATGCAATTATCCGGCTTGCATAAAATATTTTGAAGTGATATATTTGAGGTGGGTAGGAATGGGGACTAAAAAAAGGTTTTACATTTTGATATGTGTTTAACTAGAATTTTATGATACAAACTGTCCGAAATTGAGAGAATGGAACGGCACATAGAAGAGAAGTTGTCTGAAGAATACATTCACCATAACTTTAGAAATATAAAATAGCATACTTAATATTGAAAGTGCTTAACATAATTTGAATCTCGGAACGATAAGTAGTGAATATCAAATATCCCATGTATCTTTCATTTATTTATAGTTCCGGACAGATGATTCCCTATCAATATATTGATGATGGCAATGGAACCATTTGGTTAGATAGAATAGATTGCTCTGGTTCAGAACATAAATTAATCAATTGCACATACTCAATCGATACATCAGGCTGTCCTCACAGACGCGATGCTGGCGTTAAATGTTATCTCAGCTGTCCAGCAGAAGAAGATGAAGGTAAGATTAGGTTTAAATCAAATTTTCGAAACAATCGTTTAAATGAGTACATGGTGGCTATTGTTTACACATTAAGGAAAACACAGTACCGTTTTTTCGGTTTACTACAGTGTAGTAACTATTACGATAACTGTACTATTATGTATGTACGTCAAATTTCAACTAATTAATTATATAATATCTATCGAAATCGATATTAAATAAAGATGCACTGTCTTTAACTATGTAATAGGAAGATGTTGTCTCGTGATATTTATTCATTCAATGTCACCACTTTTGAAGAGTGATTGTAATATTTTTGGAAAAATGTATACTGTTGATCCAAATAAAATTTCCCACAAATACACAATCTATACATCAAATTACATCAATTTAGTAATAATAAAAATAACTACAGAAAACAACAGTTTGAAATGTTTGATTGAATTAACTCGTTAATACAAAATCCCGATTTTGAGCATACTGATACCAAGATGATATAATTGAAAACGTTATTTCCACAGGGTACTTAAGGGAAACAAACTTTACTCAAATCAATCTACCTAAAAAATTACGAAAAGAAAAATTTGTCACATGAATCATCATCGCTAGCCAAAGGTATTCGGAATTGGCGTGACTTTAATCAACCGATAGATGACGCAATGTTGTTATCACAAATGTTGGCAAAATCTGTCAAGGGTAAAGAGAGGAGGGAAGTGGATCATGAATCCTAGCTAGCAAAGATGAAAATAAATATACAAAGTTTGCAAAATACTTTATACTAATAAAACAGCTTCTTCTTATGATTGAATTTTCTTTGCAGGTCGTTTGCGTTTTATAACAGGTTCCATTGAAAATATAGGACGACTGGAAATTAATTACAGAGGTGAATGGGGAACAATATGTTCTACTCACTTTGGTCATGTTGATGCAGAAGTAGCATGTAGACAGCTCGGATATTGGTATGTATAACATTTAAAGCATAATCACAAATGTGTCATGAATCAATATCGAAGTCAGTTGCTTCATCCTATTTTATACCAAATTCATGAGAGAGTATCGATAGTTTACAATTCGATTTTCGTAATATATCCTATAGTTGGTAGTTTTTTTTCGACAGCAACTTTTAAAGAAGAAGTACTTCTCATTTGGTAGGTGTTGACATGAATATCAATAATGTGGTCATTTTTATAAATTTCCAGAAAACAAAATTTTGAATTGTTTGAAAAACTAATGTTTTTTATATACAGTCATAGATTACATTTGCTGTATTTGGCACAACCTATTGATTTTTTTGAATCCTCAATGCTCTTCAACTTTGTACTTGTTTGGTTTTATACATATGTTAATTTGAGCGTCACTGATGAGTCTTATGTAAACGAAACGCGCTTCTGGCATACTAGATTATAATCCTAGTACCTTTGATAACTAATTGTATGATATACGGACAGTTTGAAATAATAATATAAAAAGACATCAGTTAAAATGGAGATCATTAATACAAGAAAATAAATACTGAATTTTTTTTAAGGCCATCTTTTAGTTAAATTTGGGTCCAATAATTTTCTTAAAGATCAGTACATAGTACATGTACATACCGTTTAAAGGGTAATTTTCGCTGATGCATTAATCCTGCTTGCATAAAATGTTCTAAAGTGAATAAAATGAAGTAGATAGGAATTGGGACCAATTAACGGGGTATGTGTCAAATAAAAAAATTATGATACAAACTGTCCTAAATTGAGAATATGATGTGGCATATAGAATCACAGTTTTCTAAAGATTAATTCACCAAAGCTTTAAAAATATTCAAGAGCGTACTCAACATTAAAAGTAATTATCAGAATTTAAATCTCAGAACGTCAAGTAGTGAGTATCAAATCCCATGTATTTTTCATTTATTCATAGTTCCGGACAGATGATTCCCTCTAATTATATAGGTGATGGCAATGGAACCATTTGGTTAGATAGAATAGATTGCTCTGGTTCAGAACATAAATTAATCAATTGCACATACTCAATCGATACATCACACTGTAGTCACTGGTACGATGCAGGCGTCAAATGTTATCTCAACTGTCCACCAGAAGAAGATGAAGGTAGGATGTGATTTAAATCCAAAGTTCGAAGCAATAGTATTTATATGCACATGGTGGCTATTGTATATAAATAATGGTACTAAACGAAAACAAACTTTACTCAAATCAATCTACCTAAATCGATTCGAAAATAAATATTCGTCACAAAAATCATCTTTGCTAGCCAATGGTTACAATCCACACTCCTCCTCTTCCCTAGTCAGATTGAAATAGAATTGTGGAGACTCGAGGTAATGATTTGTATTGGTCGCAGTTGTACATGGCTTTATCCAATCAAAAAGCGCGTATATCATGATCACGTGTAAATGTAGAAATGTAGGTAAACAATTGCAACATTGTGATTGTGCAACAAGTCTTTAGCTCGAAAAACATACGACAATATTAAGTGACAATTTAAATGTTCTTAATCAACATGATTAACTATTAGAAGTTTCTGTGTATGTTTATTGCATGAATTTTGAAATGTCAACATAAATTAAGGTTTCCTACTTCAAAAAGTTTGTAGTCACTAGACACTACCGTGTTTTCACCTCCATTTAAGAGAGTTAACGTGTTTCCATTGGCCAAAAATAGTGTATTCGTGATGGGCGTGACTTTAATCAACCGATAGATTGTGCAACATTGTTATCAAAAATGTTAACACAATCTGCCTAGGGCGAAGAGCAGGGAAGTAGATCATAAACCTAAGCTAACAAAATTGTACATGAATATATAAAGTTTGAAAAATACTTTAAACTACTAAAACAGCTTCTTCTCATGATTGCATTTTCTTTGCAGGTCGTTTGCGTTTTATAACGGGTTCCATTGAAAATATAGGACGACTGGAAATTAATTATAGAGGTGAATGGGGAACAATATGTTCTAATAGTTTTGGTCATGTTGATGCAGAAGTAGCATGTAGACAACTCGGATATTGGTGTGTATAAAATTCAAAGCAGAATCACAAATGTATCAATGAATTAGTATTGTAAATCAGTTGGTTCATCCTATGATATACCAAATTCATGAGAGAGTATCGATTGTTTAAAATTTGATGTTCGATATATATCCAACGATTAGTAGATTTTATTCGACAGAAACTTTTGAAATAAGGATTTCTCATTTAATATGATACGAATACGAATAAAATTTTCAAGTAATATTAAAAGACATCAGTCAACTTAGAGTTTATAAATACTTGTATATAAATACCGCAGAAAAAAATGAATAAATAGAAGCCATTAGATTTATAAGTTTGGTGCCAATAAACTTGTTTTAAAGATCAAAACATATTACATACCGTTTTAAAATGATGCAATAATCCGGCTTGCATAAAATATTTTGAAGTGATATATTTGAGGTGGGTAGGAATGGGGACTAAAAAAAGGTTTTTCATTTTGATATGTGTCTAATTAGAATTTTTTGATACAAACTGTCCGAAATTGAGAGAATGGAACGGCACATAGAAGAGAAGTTGTCTGAAGAATACATTCACCATAACTTTAGAAATATTAAAGAGCATACTTAATATTGAAAGTGCTTAACATAATTTGAATCTCGGAACGATGAGTAGTGAATATCAAATATCCCATGTATCTTTCATTTATTTATAGTTCCGGACAGATGATTCCCTATCAATATATTGATGATGGCAATGGAACCATTTGGTTAGATAGAATAGATTGCTCTGGTTCAGAACATAAATTAATCAATTGCACATACTCAATCGATACTTCACACTGTAGTCACTGGTACGATGCAGGCGTCAAATGTTATCTCAGCTGTCCAGCAGAAGAAGATGAAGGTAGGATGTGATTTAAATCAAAAGTTCGAAGCAATCGTATTTATATGCACATGGTGGCTATTGTATATGAATAATGGTACTAAAGGAAAACAAACTTTACTAAAATCAATCGTACTAAATAGTTTAGAAAATAAGTATTCGTCACATAAATCATCTTTGCTAGCAAAGGGTCACAATCCGCACTCCTCCTCTTCCCTAGTCGGATTGAAATAAAAATTTTGAGACTCGAGGTAATGATTTGTATTGGTCGCAGTTGTAATCCAATTAAAGAGTGCATATAACATGACCACGGGTAAATGTAGAAATGTAGGTAAACAATTGCCACCGCAGGTAGGTTAATGCTGTTCGAGAGTAAATCGGCTATTTATTCATATACAAATCAATGAAATTTTAAATTATTCAGATTTTTGGTCGAGCAACGTCCATACCCAGAACTTATTTATATCATCCCTAATATCATCCAAAGTTTTAATTTAAGGTGTCTCAGAACCCCCCACCTGGTTACCATTGTAACGGGCACCATTCAAAGATGGCGTGTGAACGTCCAACTTCAAGAGCCTGGCGCACCCCATAGAACTAGACAAATGAATAAAAATAAAGTTGTATTTGGTTGATAAATATGTTATCTTTCACGTAACAGCTGTTTCATTCTTTAAATGTGCCCTTTTATAATAGAAAATAACAGAAGTGACATACAATCCAACCGTGGCCACACCAAAAGTCAACTATTTTGCCAATTTTAGAAATGTTGTAATCATTTGAAAAACAAGAAACAGCAATCTTCGTATTCGTGAGCTTTCCAAGAATAAATATGCCAAGTTTTAAAGAGATCAATAAATGTTAACGGGGTGTGCCAATGCAATCTTTATAGATGAATAATATTCAAGTCCTTACTCGGCGACATTTAAACACTGAATTGATTTAGATCATGACAGATGGATTATTCCCCTTTTCGGTGTGAAAATGCCGGGAAAGATATAATCGACATTTTTATAGTTTCTGACTAGAGATTAACACATTAAAGATGTAAAATAATGTTGTTGTTTTCACATTTTCATACTTAAGTTGTTCATGAATCTTTAAAGAATCACCATGCATACGAAGAGAAAAAAGGGGGGATACTCTGACGTTATACTTTGTAAGGGTTTTCGTAACCAAATGTTCATTTCTAACCAAACATACATATACGTGTGCCGATTGCAAAAGAATTATCTTGCTTACTTCCTTAAATTTTAATATCATAGGGTCTTAACAACTTTTAGATTACCAAGGTTTAGCATAGTGAAATAACGTGATGGCGAACGGCAAAACAGTATTTCTAAAACAAAATGATTCTCCAGATAGGGAAAACACTTTAACAAGCACAACTGCATGGTAGTATGAAGCCCCTTGAAGGCTTCTGTCAAACTCCTGTTTTACGAGAAATATTTATCTGCACAGCCCTGTTAAAGTTTTTTCAATGTTTTTTTTTTAATTAAACACATTTTTAATTAATTCACTGAATTATAAGGATCAGTAACTGTCACATCACATGTGTGAATGGGTCTTTTTTTAAACTATATCAGCTATAAGCAATAATTTCTAGAGCTATGTTCATTTTTTAAACATGCATCACTCATTCATTGCAGTTTTTCCAGTACAAAACAGTAAATTAAAAAAAACATTAAAAAAAGAAATTTCCTTGAGATAAAACTATTTGTTTATTCAATAAAGTTGTATGCATGTGAAAGCATTGAGTTCAGTATGAGTATTATCTGCCTATTACATACAAGTATGACTATTGATATTTCAAAGGTTTCAAAATCAAAGAAACTTATAATTTTTCATTCATTTCAAAAAGTTTTCTCAAAATTAAAACAAAAAGCATTGCATATTTCACATTGAATTAAAACTGATAATTCTGATATAACAATGCAGACAAAATATACTTCCTTGTAGATTTCCATGATCCATAATAAATGTAGACATATATCATTCTGCTGGTTTTCATATGATAATGATGTACTAGATAAATCCTTATTCCTTTACTTGTGTTTTTTTTTTTATTTCACATGTATCATGCAAAGAATATTCCTATATATTTATGTAACATATTGTGAATTACAATATATATACCAGTAAGTACATGCAGGTACCACATATGATGTTTGAATTATAATTATCACTTAGTTCACAGTTTTATGTATATATCCAAAATTATCTCAACTACTGCACATGATGCAAAATGATATGAACATTTCCTTTTGTGTGTTGATCCTTCAAGAAAGAAGTGCACAGTCATTTCCTCTGATGTAAAACCTTTATTTCTCTGTCTTCAATGTTCAAGAGTCAGTTTTAACAGTAATGAAATCCTTCCTTTTAGTGTCATACTGAAAACTGCTGCATTCCAAAGTTACATGTGACATGCCATGGGGTTTTCATATTCAACACTGTCATATTTTTGTTATATGTCATAAAGATTTTATCGTAAAAACATTGATTTCACTTTCTTTTCATGTATATATCTAAAGCTATCCTCATACATGGTTACACATTGTCTGGCAATTTCCTTGTATACATGTTGATCTTCATAAGACAGAAGTGGTCACTCTTTTTCTTTGATTACTTTTTTCAAATGTCAGTAAGGCTATCATAGTTAAAACTATTAAACTTGTATGACAGCATTGCCTCCAAGTTATCTTCATGCATGTACTGAAAAAAATATGTAAACCATTAATGGCATTTAAAAGTTATTGGTATTCATGTTATGATACACATAGAAAACTTCAGTCAAAATTGTCACATATGTATATTCCTTAATTATTTTTGAATTAAAAGTAAACTTGACACAAAGTTTAATTGATGAATTGTCTGTAAAAGTACAATAAAGTTTATAAAAAGAACTTTCTATAACTGATATTTACCCATCACATTGCTTTGCCAATTTGTTATCAATAATCAATATAACTTTAATTATCAATATATGGGGTGGGTGTGACTTAATACACCAGATTACTTAATTATATTCACCTAAACTGAGGGTCTGGATGGTGTTTACAGAATAGATACACCAATCATGTAATAATACCTTAAGCAAAAGTGCAATATTTAAAGGCTGAGAAATTAAAGATTGAGAAAAGACTGATAATAAAAGAAAATGATGGTGTGTTAAAATACAAAGAATAGAGAATATTGGGCAAAATAGATAAAGATTAATATAGAAAATGGTATATAAAATATAGAACTGAAGGACCCTTGCAGGACTCATTCATTACAATAAAATTGATACTTACATTTCATTGTGTATAGACCTCATATTTGATGTTATAGAAACTACACTCTTTATGCATTAACTGTCAACTTATGTGTGCCAGTTGTAAATCAATCTGCAAAAGAAGTTACAATAATTACTGAAAGGTTTCAATTAATACTCAATTGTATACACACCAGGTTGTAAAATCAAATACACAAAATTAAGATTTATCTGTTGATGTAAATTGTTTTATAATAAGTGTGTTAAAATTGAAAAGATCAACACAAACACACAAATACTTCAGATACACATTATCATAGTGAATCAATATTAAAAATACATATTTAATTTAATCTTATGTCTATATATAAAATAAAGATAAGACAACAAATTATTAAAGACAAAAAATTCAAATGTACACTATTGACTAAAAGGGATGATTTAAAATAATACTATAATGACTTATGTAGCATCAGATTCAAAACCATCAATGAAAAGTTGTTAATAAATGGCCATGATAATAAATAATATTTTTCACATATAATATCTCATGTGAATGCTTCCACAGTTTGATTAATAGTAGGCTGAGGCATAAGTATGATGCACAGAGTAATGCATGCATATATTTTGAATACACTTTTGTTTTACTTATTGGTATAAGAAATGATTAATCATGTGTAAATGCGATCAGTTTTAAGATTCATGTACAAATATACCTTACAGATCTTTAAAGAAAATGCACTTGGGGGGGGGGGGGGGGTTAAAGGCATAGGTGAAAGGTGGTGGGCCTCGGTCGGCATGTTGATCGGGCATTTTAACAAATTCTACTCCTTTAACACGTTGCATGGTTGATTACGGTTTCCCAAATTTAAACATTTGACCCGCATGAATGCATCCCTGGTCAGTTTTCAAAATGTGGACGTGAAATTATATTTGTATAGTCAATAGTCAATAAAGATTGGATTGTTTATAAGCAAGAAAGATAGTGTAAACGTGAAAAATTATTTCAAAAGGAAGTTTCAACAGACTGACCACATCATGTTGACAGCGAAACGTGTAAATAACCACATTTTTTAATCAAACATGCAGCTTTCTCTTCAGACTACATTCATAATTTTGAATGAAATGGACATCCAAGATCCTCGGCAGAAGGCTAAAATAATTTAAAACTAACTTACCTCAAAATATAACCAACCCACATCTATATTAACGTGTTGTTGTCGAACTGAAGACACTGACTTCTATCATAACAAGGTGCCCGATCACCTGTTGGTGACAAGCTAAAATCTGACGTCGACGAAACGTTGTAGCCAATCACGTGTCGAATAATTGGGAAAATGACGTCAGATTTAGATTGCGATGCAAACACCGAAAATCATTGCTATTTTTTTATAAACTGCTTTAACCTACCTGCGACGTTGTGATTGTGCATCAAGTCTTTACATCGAAAAACATACGACAATATTAAGTGACAATTCAAATGTTCTTAATCAACATGATTAACTATTAGAAGTTTCTGTGTATATTTCTTGCATAAATGTTGAAATTTCAACGTAAATTTAAGTTTCCTACTTCAAAAAATTTGTAGTCACTAGACGCTACCGTATTTTCACCTCCACTTTTAAGAGAATCAACATGCTTCCATTGGCCAAAAAAGTGTATTCGTGATGGGCGTGACTTTAATTAACCGATAGATTGCGCAACATTGTTATCATTAAATATTAACATATGCCAAGGGTGATAAGAAAAAGTAGATCATTAATCTAAGCTAGCAAAAATGCACATGCATATACAAAGTTTGAAAAATACTTTAAACTACTAAAGCAACTTCTTCTTATGATTGAATTTTCTTTGCAGGTCGTTTGCGTTTTATAACAGGTTCCATTGAAAATATAGGACGACTAGAAATAAATTATAAAGGTGAATGGGGAACAATATGTTCTACTCGATTTGGTCATGCTGAAGCAGCAGTAGCCTGTAGACAGTTAGGATATTGGTGTGTAAAAAATTCAAAGCAGAATCACAAATGTATCAATGAATTCGTATTGTAAATCAGTTGGTTCATCCTATTATATTCCAAAGTCATGAGAGAGTATCGATTGTTTAAAATTTGATGTTCGATATATATCAAACGATTACATACTACATACCGTTTTAAAATGATGCAATAATCCGGCTTGCATAAAATATTTTGAAGTGATATATTTGAGGTGGGTAGGAATGGGGACTAAAAAAAGGTGTTTCATTTTGATATGTGTCGAATTAGAATTTTATGATACAAACTGTCCGAAATTGAGAGAATGGAACGGCACATAGAAGAGAAGTTGTCTGAAGAATACATTCACCATAACTTTAGAAATATTAAAGAGCATACTTAATATTGAAAGTGCTTAACATAATTTGAATCTCGGAACGATGAGTAGTGAATATCAAATATCCCATGTATTACTCATTTATTTATAGTTCCGGACAGATGATTCCCCATCAATATATTGATGATGGCAATGGAACCATTTGGTTAGATAGAATAGATTGCTCTGGTTCAGAACATAAATTAATCAATTGCACATACTCAATCGATACTTCACACTGTAGTCACTGGTACGATGCAGGCGTCAAATGTTATCTCAGCTGTCTGGCAGAAGAAGATGAAGGTAGGATGTGATTTAAATCAAAAGTTCGAAGCAATCGTATTTATATGCACATGGTGGCTATTGTATATGAATAATGGTACTAAAGGAAAACAAACTTTTCTCAAATCAATCGTACTAAATAGTTTAGAAAAATAAATATTCGTCACATAAATCATCTTTGCTAGCAAAGGGTTACAACCCGCACTCCTCCTCTTCCCTAGTCGAATTGAAATAAAAATTTTGAGACTCGAGGTAATGATTTGTATTGGTCGCAGTTGTAATCCATTTAAAGAGTGCATATAACATGACCACGGGTAAATGTAGAAATGTAGGTAAACAATTGCCACGTTGTGATTGTGCATCAAGTCTTTACATCGAAAAACATACGACAATATTAAGTGACAATTCAAATGTTCTTAATCAACATGATTAACTATTAGAAGTTTCTGTGTATATTTCTTGCATAAATGTTGAAATATCAACGTAAATTTAAGTTTCCTACTTCAAAAAGTTTGTAGTCACTAGACGCTACCGTATTTTCACCTCCACTTTTAAGAGAGTCAACATGCTTCCATTGGCCAAAAAAAGTGTATTCGTGATGGGCGTGACTTTAATTAACCGATAGATTGCGCAACATTGTTATCATTAAATATTAACATCATCTGCCAAGGGTGATAAGAAAAAGTAGATCATTAATCTAAGTTAGCAAAAATGCACATGCAAATACAAAGTTTGAAAAATACTTTAAACTACTAAAGCAACTTCTTCTTACGATTGAATTTTCTTTGCAGGTCGTTTGCGTTTTATAACAGGATCCATTGAAAATATAGGACGACTAGAAATAAATTATAAAGGTGAATGGGGAACAATATGTTCTACTCGATTTGGTCATGCTGAAGCAGCAGTAGCCTGTAGACAGTTAGGATATTGGTGTGTAAAAAATTCAAAGCAGAATCACAAATGTATCAATGAATTAGTATTGTAAATCAGTTGGTTCATCCTATTATATTCCAAAGTCATGAGAGAGTATCGATTGTTTAAAATTTGATGTTCGATATATATATCCAACGATTAGTAGATTTTATTCGGCAGAAACTTTTGAAATAAGGATTTCTCATTTAATATGATACGAATACGAATACAATGTTAAAGTAATATTAAAAGACATCAGTCAACATAGAGTTTATGAATACTTATATATAAATACCGCAGAAAAAAATGAATATATAGAAGCCATTAGATTTATAAATTTGGTGCCAATAAACTTGTTTTAAAGATCATAACATATTACATACCATTTTAAAATGATGCAATTATCCGGCTTGCATAAAATATTTTGAAGTGATATATTTGAGGTGGGTAGGAATGGGGACTAAAAAAAGGTGTTTCATTTTGATATGTGTCTAATTAGAATTTCATGATACAAACTGTCCGAAATTGAGAGAATGGAACGGCACATAGAAGAGAAGTTGTCTGAAGAATACATTCACCATAACTTTAGAAATATTAAAGAGCATACTGAATATGGAAAGTGCTTAACATGATTTGAATCTCGGAACGATGAGTAGTGAATATCAAATATCCCATGTATCTTTCATTTATTTATAGTTCCGGACAGATGATTCCCTATCAATATATTGATGATGGCAATGGAACCATTTGGTTAGATAGAATAGATTGCTCTGGTTCAGAACATAAATTAATCAATTGCACATACTCAATCGATACTTCACACTGTAGTCACTGGTACGATGCAGGCGTCAAATGTTATCTCAGCTGTCCACCAGAAGAAGATGAAGGTAGGATGTGATTTAAATCAAAAGTTCGAAGCAATCGTATTTATATGCACATGGTGGCTATTGTATATGAATAATGGTACTAAAGGAAAACAAACTATACTCAAATCAATCGTACTAAATAATTTAGAAAATAAATATTCGTCACATAAATCATCGTTGCTATCAAAGGGTTACAATCCGCACTCCTCCTCTTCCCTAGTCGAATTGAAATAAAAATTTTGAGACTCGAGGTAATGATTTGTATTGGTCGCAGTTGTAATCCATTTAAAGAGTGCATATAACATGACCACGGGTAAATGTAGAAATGTAGGTAAACAATTGCCACGTTGTGATTGTGCATCAAGTCTTTACATCGAAAAACATACGACAATATTAAGTGACAATTCAAATGTTCTTAATCAACATGATTAACTATTAGAAGTTTCTGTGTATATTTCTTGCATAAATGTTGAAATTTCAACGTAAATTTAAGTTTCCTACTTCAAAAAGTTTGTAGTCACTAGACGCTACCGTATTTTCACCTCCACTTTTAAGAGAGTCAACATGCTTCCATTGGCCAAAAAAAGTGTATTCGTGATGGGCGTGACTTTAATTAACCGATAGATTGCGCAACATTGTTATCATTAAATATTAACATCATCTGCCAAGGGTGATAAGAAAAAGTAGATCATTAATCTAAGTTAGCAAAAATGCACATGCAAATACAAAGTTTGAAAAATACTTTAAACTACTAAAGCAACTTCTTCTTACGATTGAATTTTCTTTGCAGGTCGTTTGCGTTTTATAACAGGATCCATTGAAAATATAGGACGACTAGAAATAAATTATAAAGGTGAATGGGGAACAATATGTTCTACTCGATTTGGTCATGCTGAAGCAGCAGTAGCCTGTAGACAGTTAGGATATTGGTGTGTAAAAAATTCAAAGCAGAATCACAAATGTATCAATGAATTAGTATTGTAAATCAGTTGGTTCATCCTATTATATTCCAAAGTCATGAGAGAGTATCGATTGTTTAAAATTTGATGTTCGATATATATATCCAACGATTAGTAGATTTTATTCGGCAGAAACTTTTGAAATAAGGATTTCTCATTTAATATGATACGAATACGAATACAATGTTAAAGTAATATTAAAAGACATCAGTCAACATAGAGTTTATGAATACTTATATATAAATACCGCAGAAAAAAATGAATATATAGAAGCCATTAGATTTATAAATTTGGTGCCAATAAACTTGTTTTAAAGATCATAACATATTACATACCGTTTTAAAATGATGCAATTATCCGGCTTGCATAAAATATTTTGAAGTGATATATTTGAGGTGGGTAGGAATGGGGACTAAAAGAAGGTGTTTCATTTTGATATGTGTCTAATTAGAATTTCATGATACAAACTGTCCGAAATTGAGAGAATGGAACGGCACATAGAAGAGAAGTTGTCTGAAGAATACATTCACCATAACTTTAGAAATATTAAAGAGCATACTGAATATGGAAAGTGCTTAACATGATTTGAATCTCGGAACGATGAGTAGTGAATATCAAATATCCCATGTATCTTTCATTTATTTATAGTTCCGGACAGATGATTCCCTATCAATATATTGATGATGGCAATGGAACCATTTGGTTAGATAGAATAGATTGCTCTGGTTCAGAACATAAATTAATCAATTGCACATACTCAATCGATACTTCACACTGTAGTCACTGGTACGATGCAGGCGTCAAATGTTATCTCAGCTGTCCACCAGAAGAAGATGAAGGTAGGATGTGATTTAAATCAAAAGTTCGAAGCAATCGTATTTATATGCACATGGTGGCTATTGTATATGAATAATGGTACTAAAGGAAAACAAACTATACTCAAATCAATCGTACTAAATAATTTAGAAAATAAATATTCGTCACATAAATCATCGTTGCTATCAAAGGGTTACAATCCGCACTCCTCCTCTTCCCTAGTCGAATTGAAATAAAAATTTTGAGACTCGAGGTAATGATTTGTATTGGTCGCAGTTGTAATCCATTTAAAGAGTGCATATAACATGACCACGGGTAAATGTAGAAATGTAGGTAAACAATTGCCACGTTGTGATTGTGCATCAAGTCTTTACATCGAAAAACATACGACAATATTAAGTGACAATTCAAATGTTCTTAATCAACATGATTAACTATTAGAAGTTTCTGTGTATATTTCTTGCATAAATGTTGAAATATCAACGTAAATTTAAGTTTTCTACTTCAAAAAGTTTGTAGTCACTAGACGCTACCGTATTTTCACCTCCACTTTTAAGAGAGTCAACATGCTTCCATTGGCCAAAAAAAGTGTATTCGTGATGGGCGTGACTTTAATCAACCGATAGATTGCGCAACATTGTTATCATTAAATATTAACATCATCTGCCAAGGGTGATAAGAAAAAGTAGATCATTAATCTAAGCTAGCAAAAATGCACATGCATATACAAAGTTTGAAAAATACTTTAAACTACTAAAGCAACTTCTTCTCATGATTGAATTTTCTTTGCAGGTCGTTTGCGTTTTATAACAGGTTCCATTGAAAATATAGGACGACTAGAAATAAATTATAAAGGTGAATGGGGAACAATATGTTCTACTCGATTTGGTCATGCTGAAGCAGCAGTAGCCTGTAGACAGTTAGGATATTGGTGTGTAAAAAATTCAAAGCAGAATCACAAATGTATCAATGAATTAGTATTGTAAATCAGTTGGTTCATCCTATTATATTCCAAAGTCATGAGAGAGTATCGATTGTTTAAAATTTGATGTTCGATATATATCCAACGATTAGTAGATTTTATTCGACAGAAACTTTTGAAATAAGGAATTCTCATTTAATATGACATGAATACGAATACAATTTTAAAGTAATATCAAAAGACATCAGTCAACATAGAGTTTATGAATACTTGTATATAAATACCGCAGAAAAAAAATGAATAAATAGAAGCCATTAGATTTATAAATTTGGTGCCAATAAACTTGTTTTAAAGATCATAACATATGACATACCGTTTTAAAATGATGCAATAATCCGGCTTGCATAAAATATTTTGAAGTGATATATTTGAGGTGGGTAGGAATGGGGACTTAAAATAGGTGTTTCATTTTGATATGTGTCTAATAAGAATTTTATGATACAAACTGTCCGAAATTGAGAGAATGGAACGGCACATAGAAGAGAAGTTGTCTGAAGAATACATTCACCATAACTTTAGAAATATTAAAGAGCATACTTAATATTGAAAGTGCTTAACATAATTTGAATCTCGGAACGATTAGTAGTGAATATCAAATATCCCATGTATCTTTCATTTATTTATAGTTCCGGACAGATGATTCCCTATCAATATATTGATGATGGCAATGGAACCATTTGGTTAGATAGAATAGATTGCTCTGGTTCAGAACATAAATTAATCAATTGCACATACTCAATCGATACTTCACACTGTAGTCACTGGTACGATGCAGGAGTCAAATGTTATCTCAGCTGTCCACCAGAAGAAGATGAAGGTAGAATGTGATTTAAATCAAAAGTTCGGAGCAATCGTATTTATATGCACATGGTGGCTATTGTATATGAATAATGGTACTAAAGGAAAACAAACTTTACTCAAATCAATCGTACTAAATAGTTTAGAAAATAAATATTCGTCACATAAATCATCTTTGCTAGCAAAGGGTTACAATCCGCTCTCCTCCTCTTCCCTAGTCGGATTGAAATGAAAATTTTGAGACTCGAGGTAATGATTTGTATTGGTCGCAGTTGTAATCCATTTAAAGAGTGCATATAACATGACCACGGGTAAATGTAGAAATGTAGGTAAACAATTGCCACGTTGTGATTGTGCATCAAGTCTTTACATCGAAAAACATACGACAATATTAAGTGACAATTCAAATGTTCTTAATCAACATGATTAGAAGTTTCTGTGTATATTTCTTGCATAAATGTTGAAATTTCAACGTAAATTTAAGTTTCCTACTTCAAAAAGTTTGTAGTCACTAGACGCTACCGTATTTTCATCTCCACTTTTAAGAGAGTCAACATGCTTCCATTGGCCAAAAAAAGTGTATTCGTGATGGGCGTGACTTTAATTAACCGATAGATTGCGCAACATTGTTATCATTAAATATTAACATCATCTGCCAAGGGTGATAAGAAAAAGTAGATCATGAACCTAAGCTAGCAAAAATGCACATGCATATACAAAGTTTGAAAAATACTTTTAACTACTAAAGCAACTTCTTCTCATGATTGAATTTTCTTTGCAGGTCGTTTGCGTTTTATAACAGGTTCCATTGAAAATATAGGACGACTAGAAATAAATTATAAAGGTGAATGGGGAACAATATGTTCAACTCGATTTGGTCATGCTGAAGCAGCAGTAGCCTGTAGACAGTTAGGATATTGGTATGTAAACAATTCAGAGCAGAATCACAAATGTATCAATGAATTAGTATTGTAAATCAGTTGGTTCATCCTATTATATTCCAAAGTCATGAGAGAGTATCGATTGTTTTAAATTTAAATTTGATGTTCGATAGATATCCAACGATAAGAAGATTTTATTCGACGGAAATTTTTGAAATAAGGATTTCTCATTTAATATGATACGAATTTTTTTAAAAGTAACATAAAAAGACATCAGTCAAAATTTATTGTATTAATAATAGTGTATCCATACCGCAGAAAAAAAAGAAGCCATTAAACTTTTTGTGTGTTGCGTTTCGGTGTTGTGTCGTTGTTCTCCTCTTATATTTAATGCGTTTCCCTCGGTAATAGTTTGTTACCCCGATTTTGTTTTTTGTCCATGGATTTATGAGTTTTGAACAGCGGTATACTACTGTTGCCTTTATTTAATTTGTTTTCAATTAACTTGTTTTACAGATCATGACATATCATATATTGTTTAGAGGGTTATTGTTTGCTCATGCACTTATCCCGCTTGCATAAAATGATTTGAAGTGATATATTTGATATGGGACTTTCCTTTCAAAATTTTCCTCTTAGTTCAGTATTTTAGTGTTTTAACTTTTTGTTTTTTGAGGTGGGTAGGAATGGGGATACAAAAAAGTGGAACATTTTAGTATGTGTCTAATAGAATTTTTTTATACAAAATGTTCGAAACTGAGAAAATGATGCCGAACATAAAAGAGAAATTATCTGAAGAAAACATTTACAATAACTTCAGAAATATTTAACAGCAAACTTAGTATTGAAAGTGTTTTACATAATTTTAATTCCGTAACGACATGTAATGAATATCAAATATCCCATGTATCTTTCATTTATTTATAGTTCCGGACAGATGAGAACCTATCAATATATTGATGATGGCAATGGAACCATTTGGTTAGATAGAATAGATTGCTCTGGTTCAGAACATAAATTAATCAATTGCACATACTCAATCGATACTTCACACTGTAGTCACTGGTACGATGCAGGCGTCAAATGTTATCTCAGCTGTCCACCAGAAGAAGATGAAGGTAGGATGTGATTTAAATCAAAAGTTCGAAGCAATCGTATTTATATGCACATGGTTGCTTTTGTATATAAATAAGGAAAACAGTAATATTTATTCGGTCTACTTCAGTGCAGTACCTATAAAGATAACTGTACAATTGTGTATGAACGTCAACTTTTAAGTAATTGATGTCCATCGAAATCGATATTTAATATAGGTGCAATGGTGTTTGCTATCGTATTGGAAGATGTTGTTTCGTGATATTTATACATAAAATGCAATCATTTGTATAGAGTATTTGTATGAAATTTGGAAAATTAAAAACTGTTGAAGCAATGAAAATTTCACATATGCATACAATCTATTTCAAATGAAATCAATTTAGAAATTTGAATTGCACAACTGTTTAGAACTGTGTGTCCTAATGCCCTTCAACGTTGTACTTGTTTGGCTTTATATCTTTTTTGATCTGAGCTTCACTGACGAGTCTAATATAGACAAAACGCGCGTACTAAATTATAATCCTGGTACATTTGATAACTAATAATGATAAAAGTAATTGCAGAAAACAACAGTTTTGATTGTTTGATTGATTCAAATCGTTTTGTAAAAACCCGATTTTGTCAACGTACATTTGAATTTGTGGCTTCAAAAAGTTTCTAGTCACTAGAGGCTTCCGTGTTTTCACCTCCACATTTAAGAGAGTCAACATGCTTCCATTGGCCAAGAATAGTGTATTCGTGATGGGTGTGGCTTATATCAACCGATAGATTGCGCAACATTGTTTTCACAAATGTTGACACCATCTGCCAAGGGTGAAGAGCAAGAAATAGATCATAAGCCATAGCTCGCAAAATTGCACATGAATATATAAAGTTTGAAAAATACTTTAAACTACTAAAGCAGCTTCTTCTTATGATTGAATTTTCTTTGCAGGTCGTTTGCGTTTTATAACGGGTTCCGTTGAAAATATTGGACGACTGGAAATTAATTATAGAGGTGAATGGGGAACAATATGTTCTACTCGATTTGGTCATGCTGAAGCAGCAGTAGCCTGTAGACAGCTCGGATATTGGTGTGTATTACATTAAAAGCAAAATCACAAATGTATCAATGAATTAGTATTGTAAATCAGTAGGTTCATCCTATTATATTCCAAAGTCATGAGATGTATCGAGTGTTTATAATTCGATGTTCCTAAGATATCCAACGATTGGTAGATTTTATTCGACAGCAAATTTTGAAATAAGGCTTTCTCATTTAATATGATGCGAAAAGTTTTTAAAAGTAATATAAAAAGACATCAGTCAAAATTGAGTTCATGAATACTAGTGTATGAATACCGCAGTAACAATGAATAAATAGAAGTCATTAAATTGTTACATTTGGTGCCAATAAACTTGTTATACAGATCATGACATATCACATATTGTTTAGAGGGTTATTGTTTGCTCATGCACTTATCCCGCTTGCATTAGATGTTTTGAAGTGATATATTTGAGGTGGGTAGGAATGGGGACCAAAAAAAGTTGTCCATTTGGTATGTGTCTAATTAGAAATTTTTGATACAACCTGTCCGAAATTGAGAGAATGGTGCAGCACATAGAAAAGAAGTTATCTGAAGAAAACATTCACAATAACTTCAGAAATATTAAAGAGTATACTAAATATTCAAAGTGCTTAACATAATTTGAACCCCGTATCCATGGTAACGACAAGTAGTGAATATGAAATATCCCATGTATCTTTCATTTATCTATAGTTCCGGACAGATGATTCCCTATCAATATATAGATGATGGAAATGGAACCATTTGGTTAGATAGAATAGATTGCTCTGGTTCAGAACATAAATTAATCAATTGCACATACTCAATCGATACATCACTCTGTAGTCACTGGTATGATGCTGGCGTCAAATGTTATATAAGCTGTCCACCAGAAGAAGATGAAGGTATGATGTGATTTCAATTAAACGTTCGAAGCAATCGTATTTATAGGCACATGGCTATTGTATACAAATGAGGAAGACACAGTATCGTTTATTCATACTACTTGTTTACTGGTATTTGTGTGTTTGCCTTTTTGCTTTTTTAGCCATGGCGTTGTCAGTTTATTATTGATTTATGAGTTTAACTGTACATTTTGGATCTTTCATCGCCTCTTTCAACTAGTTGATTTCCATCATATTAGATATTTTATATGGGTGCACTGGTGTTTTCTATGTAATTCGGAGATGTTGTTCAACCATATTTATTTAAACAATATCATCATTGTGAAAAGTTATTATATGAATTTTTGAAATTGAATATTATTGAAGCAATTAAATTTCATACAAGCATACAATTGAAATTGATAACAAGCTTAAGTAAACACGTATCTAAAAAAGTATTTGAAGACAGCAGTTTTAAATATCTAATTTGATTTTTTTAAATATAATTTCGATATATTGCATCCAGACAACAAGATAATTCTGATTGTCAACGTAATTTTCATTTAGTGCTTCAGGAAAACCAACTTTACTTGAATTAATCTATCAAAATACTAGTAGTTCAGAAAAGTAATTTGTGTCATATGAATATAAAAAGTTTAAGAAACTGCTAAAAATTATAACCCTCTGCTTTGATTGAATTTTCTTTGTAGGTCGTTTGCGTTTGATAACAGGTTCTGCTCAGAATAGGGGACGACTTGAAATTAATTATAGAGGTGAATGGGGAACAATATGTCGTAATCACTTTGGTCATGTTGATGCAGCAGTAGCCTGTAGACAGCTCGGATATTGGTGTGTATTATAATCAAAGCTGAATCACAAACATGACAAATATATCAATGAAATTAAATCGGTTGAATTAACCTATTTTATACTAAATTGATTAGATTGATTGATTGATTGATTGTTGGTTGCTTAACATCCAGTGGCAAATATTTCATGCATATTCAGGACGAGAACAAGTTAACAATAAATACAATAGATAGGTTGTTGTAATAGAGGCCATCTAGGATGATGGTCGGGGAAATTTGGACTGCCACTAGAAAATGAGGGTATATTGGATAGGGACAGAAATTTAGCCTTGCAACAGGCCACCTACGGACCCCTCAGAGAGTTGTTGCAAGGGTTCTTAACGTGCAAAGAGCGTGGCACTCTCTTCACACGAGGCATCGGATTTAACGTTCCCCTTCTGACCGGATGTGACTGCGAACTTGATACATCCCGCACAGCCAAACGGACGCCCCACTTCGGCAAGCGTTTTACTGCCGGTCGGGAGAAGACCAAGTGACCATATTTCTATACCCCAGTCACCCTTGGGGATCTTGATTGATTAGAGGTTTAACAGGTTTTATATAGTTCTTTGAAAACGAAAGACTGCTTCTGCTCGGAAAAGATACGATATTATAAATACCCATGTGTACAGAAAACATTGGGCTTCACAACTTTTAATTATAAAAAAAATAGAATAGTTTGACCCGCTTTATTGATCATTAGAAGGAATCCACGGTTTATTAACGAATTATCGTATGTTTTAAAATTTATTTCTTGTCGACATTACTTCAATTTTCAAATCACCCGAAACCATTTGAATGTTTTGATTAATAGCTTCATGCATAAATAACTGCACATTTCCCCCTATAGCAAATATTTTCTTATTACAGAATCGAGTTTGCTTATTGGTTGAACATTTGATAGCTGTTTTGAATTAAACAAAATTTAAAGATAAGGTTAACTTGATTGGTATAGTGTAAATACTGGGTTCTTAATGTACGAAGTGTTAGATGTTAGGTGCATTTAAATATAAAAATGTTTATGGTTTATCAGACCGTTGTATAATTAAGTTCCTCTAGACTTATATGTACCCAGTCACACTGGCACACACAAATTCCTATTCTCTTTTTGTCCTCATAATGTTAAACTTTGCACATTTTCCAGCAATTGCTTGGTATTTTTATAGTTATGGAATTACTTAACAATACACTCATGTTATTTTGAATTGATTAACTTTAAATAAAAAAGTTACCCTCTAAATAGGGTTTAAAAAGAACCATTGTTAAACATTTCTTCAGGTATTCAACTGAAAATTAAAGAACTGAAAAGAAGAAAAATCTTGGAACCAAACCTATTCAATATGTAACCCATGTATCCTTCGTTTATTATTAGTTCCGGAGAGGCGATTCCCTCACATTTGGTGGATGATGGCAATGGAACCATTTGGTTAGATGATATAAATTGCTCTGGTGTAGAACATAAATTAATCAATTGCACATACTCAATCGATACATCACACTGTAATCACTGGTACGATGTCGGCATCGAATGTTTCAACTGTGCAACAGAAGATGAAGGTAGGGTTATATTAAAAACAAACGTTTGAAACAGTCGTTTAAAAATTTACATAGCTTTTTATACATGTTATACATGTATGCATATGACAAAACAGTACAGCGTAGACGTGATTAAGTCTTCTTCGTTGCAGAACCTATTACAATAACATTACATCAAACTTCAAATAATGTGGATTAATTTATTTTTGTGGGTACCAATTTTCTTGGATTGAAGAAAACTTGCATTTTAGTAGATTTTTTAATATGCAGTTTTCCAAAAGTATGCATATGATCATATATGTTTGCAATTCGATGAACATGAAAGTTTGCGGTTTTCCTTTGCATGCTATTAAATACAACAAACTTACGGCGTTAGTTTTGTTATTTGTTACTAGTAACAATGGCAAAACTGCCTGTTTTTACAATATCTAATAGATATTGCTTAAACAATATTGCTTGTTAATAAGTTAAAGATGTATATAACTTTACTATAACTTCCTTAGAGACTACAACTAGGGCAACTTCAACAGAAACTACTACAGAAGAAACAACCTTAGAAACTACCACAGAAGCGACAACATTAGAAACTACTCATGGGGCAACTACCGTAGAAACTACTACTGGGGCAACTACCTTAGAAACTACTGCTGGGGCAACAACAGTAGAAATTATCACAGAGGCAACAGCGTTAGAAACAACAACTGCAGCAACAACGTTAGAAACAACAACTGCAGCAACAACGTTAGAAACAACAACTGCAGCAACAACGTTAGAAACAACAACTGCAGCAACAACGTTAGAAACAACAACTGCAACAACAACGTTAGAAACCAGAATTGAGGCTACGACATTAGAAACCACAACACAGACAACAGCATTAGAAACATCAACAGCTGCAACGACATTAGGGACCACAAACGAGACAACAATACTAAACACCACAACTCACCATGTGACGCCAACAACGTCTACACAATCAACAACCATAGCACATGCACCATCAGCTGCAGAACGTTCCTCAGGTATGATATTGTTTTTTCTTTTCTTATATTTTATCAAATACACATATACTAGTTTAAGAAAAAAAAACATGACAGACGTGCATTTCTCATTTTGATCGAAAAACGAAATTAGATCGTTGACAAATATAAATTTTCAACATTGATACAAGTCATTTCGCACTATATTAAGAAGAGGAATATTACTCTAAATTCAAAGTTTCAGAAACAAATACGTTCATTGTACTTTACAAAAACAACAGCTGTATACATGTAGTTATGTGATGTTTATAAACAAAAATAAAAATATTCCAGAATTTATAGCATTCGGAGAACCAACTGGTGATTCACGACTGTATGGAGATGACGTATCAACTAATAACTTAAGATGTTTTACATCAATTCCTTTTTTGGGTGACAGTTACAACTACTTGACAGTAAGTTTATACTGTTCTACACATTTCAAATCATATGCAGATCAGCAAACTTAATTTGTTTTTACTGTTTTATTTTTCTAAATGCTTATAATTTTGGATGCATTCAATCTGTCAATCATATCTGTAACGTGTGCACAACGAGTTTTAAGCGTGTATTGGGCGTACGCAAAGCGTAACTATGCGATTATGGGGCGTTCAATAAACGTATTTTGGCGTTTGTCTGGCGTTTGTCTTACGTAGATGGAATGTAAGCTAAGAAGGAAAAACAATTCGTGGACGTATTTGAGACGCTTCCTGGTCGTATCTTGGACGTTCTATTTGTTTTTTTTTGTTACAAACACACCCACATACGTTTAAGTTAAAGTCGAACGACCTTGAATCGTATACAACTTGACTTGAACGTGTCTCAAACTTATCTGTTGCATTTTCAACGCGCTTGTAGCGTATGTATTACGTGCGTATAGCGTACATGTATACGCTAGACACACGCAATAGCTAAATGAAAATGTCAATGCTGCTTAACAATTTCCTCGAGTTGTATCGTTCATCAAATGTATACCTTTGTATTGCGACGTACTTCAAACTTATGCAACTTATGCTTCTATGTACGTTTAAGGCACGCTAGTCCAAACGCCAATGTGTGACGCCGGCATTTGCTAGGCGATACAGGTTTTTGCACACAGGAGAGGATATGATGACGGCATCTCGAAAACAATCTTGTTTTTATTTGTCATATCTTAAAACAGGGATCTCTTATTAATTGTAGAACATAAGTTATCTCTATTTGTATCTATTTTTGTGCGTTGTATATTGGATTGAAATTCATTTTCTTCTCCTAAAAACAAAAAGGGATTAAGAAGATTGACTGTATGTCGACCTTTTTCAATTTTAGGAACAGTATTTATATTTCGTTAGATAGTAAGTCCCTGTTACTACAATATAAATTATTTCTGCGTTTTACATAATATTGTACACTGTCATCATGGCTAATTTTAATAGAAGTTCCATCACCGGGAGGTACCAAGACCTGGTTGATAATTATTCTGTATCACAAAAAATACATGATGGTATGATTGTGGATCTTCCTCCAAATCAGAAGAACATCAATTTATGAATAATTATCCACTTACTTAACACTTAAAATATGACATTTAGTATAAGATTAGTATACTTCCTTTAAAGCCAAATTGTGTGTACCAACAAATAAATCATGGTAATGGTAAAAAAAATATTTTTTAAAGTTGCATTTTATAGTTTAAAGTCCGTAATTTCAGCGAAAATAAGTGAAGCGGAACAAAACTAAGCTTGACCTTTAACTCATCATGGTTAACTCACATACCAAAAATCAGCCCCATATCTGAAGGCGTTTACAAAAAAGTCCGTATAACGGTGATTTTCAACAATTTCTTAATGCAGGGTTCACACATTGCCGATTATTGCTCCCGTTTGAGATCAGACAGCAATACGATATCAAAAGTGAAAAAGTCGGATTGGTATCCTCAATTATCTGGAATGTCCTATCATTGTCTGAACGCATTCGTTTTAGTTCGTAACAGATTCCTACGGATCGGGAAGGGTCTGAATAGTTCGGCAAAGCATCCCGACAGTTAGGTGCGTCCCGTAACATTCGGGGCAACTCAGCCGATTTTGTCTAATTGGATTACAATCGTGGCTATGTCGTGACAGATTCTGCTGTATCGGATCGAATACCGAACAATGTCTTGTGTATTCTGGACGGTATCCTGTGGAACGGGAATGATCCGGAGTAATTTTTCATAGCTGTTTTTCTGCCGATTGAGTCCAGATTGCACCCAGATCTTGTCGATTGAGAACCGTTTTTTGCCGAAACCGTTCCGAAACAGTCCCGTTATTAATACGAAATTCGTCAATGATACCCACGTCAGAGTCCCGACAACTACAGAATACAATACGACTGAGACCAGACAAAGCCGTTTGCAATGCGATAGAGCGGACCGTGATAGGATTACGTTCCGACAGTACCTGATCATCCCGAATATGCCGACAGTTTTCGAACAAATAACTTCCGTCAGCGTCGGTTCACTGTCTGGTCACTGTCTGATCTCAGTCGGATTACATTCGATAGAGTCGAGACGCAGTCGTGACAGACTCGGTCGAATTTTACCTGGCGAAAAATACAAATCGGATTAGAAGCGGATTCAGAACGGGATTATCGGACTTATTCGCTTAGAAACGGTTGAATATCGGTGCTTCCTGAACACTATCTGATTGTTGTGATCAAATTATTATTTTTACAAATTTTAATTTAAATTTGAATTTCCATTCACGATTCACAGGATCTTGATCAGACTTTTAATAAATTTTAATCGGGAATGGTCCTGTCAAGAACGGTAGAAAAAAATCGTGAATGTGTGACGCCAGCTTAAAGTCCAAAGACCGTAATTTCGGCAAAAATAAGTGGAGCGGAACAAAAATTTTACTTGATCTATAACTCATCATGGTTTACTCACATATCGAAAATCAGCCCAAAATGTGAAGGCGTTTTCAAAAAAGTCCGTATAAATGTGATTTTCAACAATTTCTCAAAGTCCAAAGCCCGTAAATTAGTGGAGCGGAACGAAGCTTGCGCTTGATTTGTAACTCATCATGGTTAACTCAAAAACAAAAAATCAGCCTATTACTGAGGGCATGTAGAAAAAAAATACGTATAATGGTTTGTTGCGGAATGACGGAATGACGGAATGACGGAATTTCGGAATGACAGAATGACGAAATGTTTGAATGCAGGACAATGGTAAAACTATATGGTACCGACAACTTCGTTGCGAGGCCATAAAAAACATCTAAGTTTTATGCTTAATAATATAGTACTATAGAAAAATACCGCGACAGTCTGTGACTTCTCCGTGCATTGCCTTATTATATAAATATGCACGAATTTGTCAATGTACGTTGTATTTTATCGTTATGTTCTGTTTATTTGTTTAAGTGCGTATTGTCAAAATCGTAAATTGTTTGTTAGAGCTTATGTTTATATATTTTGATGTTATAGGGAAATAAAAAGAACCACTATTTTACAATTCGTAAGTTGACGAAACGCGCGTCTTTAATGGGTTGATGCAACTGCTGGTGGACGTTTCGTCCTCGAGGATATTACCAGCCTAGTGGTCAACACATCTGTTTTATGAATTTTATGGTAATTTAATCAATTAATGTTTGCAAAATTATGAAGTATTTGAAATTGTGAGGATTTGTTTATCCTAGATGATGAGTCGTATGTAGTCGAAGCGCGCGTCTGACCTTTCAAATTATAAGCCTGGTACCTGTGATTATCACTAATTATGCCTATTGTTATCAAATCGTTACACTCTGTACATTAATTATTACTTTTTATATTTTATTTACAGTTTTCATCAAATGGTCTAGCATGCATGGGATGCAGATACACTTCCTATGTTCCAAGAGAATTGAATGTGTATTCAGGTCGAGATATAATAGCTGCATTATGGACAGATTTAGTTGTATCGAGATCAACTGAGAAGATGTATTATCATCTCTATAGTGACGATGATGATTTTGGAAATAGAACCCTGATTGATACAGTGTTGAATAAAGTCTCTTCTAATATCAATTATTACTCGAAAAAAAGTGACTTCTCGGCGTCTTGTGTGTATATTGCGACATGGGAAAATGCAAGGCTATATGGTGATGTAGTAAGTACACGCAGTAAGATTTTATAGATTTTGATTGATACAATGGTTTATGAACCACATAGCAGATACATGAAATTCACTGAGGCCAATACTTGAGAGGGATATCATACGCATGCATCTATGTGATTGATGTATCATTGTAATTACTTTTATACCTATCTCCTATTTCTAGTAAATGTATCTGTTCAAGATGTTTAATATCTTCTTGTTTTTTATATTAAATGTTTTATCTGCTTAAGCACTTGCTGATTTTGATACCATGAGTTTAAAATGTTTATTCAAATTCACTTAAAATAAACACTGAAAAGGAGAAAAACAAAAGAAAAAGATATGTTTACAAGATCTATAAACCTACACTATCGACTTTGCCTGAAACAACTATTTAGGTTCATGCTATACGTTGTTTATATCATATACCCTCTTATGACTTTTCTTATGATGAATATAATGTTTTATGAAGCAATATACCCTATGTCTTTAGCTATTAGGAGAAAATACATTTTTATGCGTTCCTTCGTCATTCGTTCGTCAGTCTGTCTTTCCATCTTCAGGTTGAAGTTTTTGGTCAAGGTAGTTTAAATAAAATGAAGTCCAATCAACTTGAAAGTTAGAACATATTTTCCCTATGTTCAATTAGACGTTTTTGTATATAAATAGCAACCGGACGGTTGTCACACGTGGAACAGTATCTTTCAGAGAATTTGCGTATTGCTTATTCAACAGTTTTATATGGTGTGTCTTGTTTACTGTTATGCGACTGTGTGTTTGGCATTTTCCTTTTTCGCTATGACGGTGTCCGTTTATGTGCGATCTATGAGTTTGAATGTACCTCTGTTATCTTTCGCTCTTCTTTTAGACTTTTAGTATAAGGTCTTAAGATCTACGATGGAAATTGTGTTATACCAAGTCAAAACCATAAATGATAACTTTATACCCATAATCTTTATAGTATCTGTATATAAATATTGTCAGTCAGGGGAAATATGGTGTTTAAATGAAGTTTCATATACATTCAATTAAGTTCTTTTATTTCTTTTTAGAGAACTGTATCATTTCAATTTATTTTGGCAACAAATGGTGCAAAGACCTATGCTTACTCCTTGTTTAAGGATGTCACTATCCTGTCTCCACCTGGTGGCAGACAATGCGCAATAGGATATTCTGGATTAGATGAATCTTCATCAAGTATATACTCCTTCACAGAAAGTGCCTTTAACGTTAGTGGATTAAAAGGAAACACATTTGATGGTGGGTATATAGTTACAATCTTAACGATTAATGCATCGAAAATAGAAAAACTGTCGCATTTGACATTTGTATTTAAACGCACAAAAAATTTATGATGAATAATCATACCCTTATCAATGATAATTCTATGATGATTCTGAACATATTCATCTGTTCGAAAAAGTTTGATAAAATGTATCTATGCATATAAATATGTTAGCCTCAGTGGTTTGAAACCTCAGTTTCTTGAAGTTTTTAATATATTAAACTCAAAGAAAGATAATAATCATCGAATGCTCTACACCGGAGTTATATTTTTATTCAATAAGACCGATCTGTAACTTTAAAATCATGACAGTTGAAAAGCCAAACTATTTGTTAAGCTGGCATATATGACATACTCTGTATGTCTGAAGATGACAAATCGAGACATCAATTGAACTGAAAAATCTTCCGATGGTGTGCGTAATACCACAAACTCCCTTTTTTCAAATAAATAAACACACTTGTTGATACCAGAAATGAAATTTTGTATGCTAGACAAACTTTATGTCTTTGCATTATTCATAAAAAAACCGCAAATAATAATGTAAAAATAAAAATAAAATGAACTTAGGTGAAGAGCACTAAGAACCCAAAGTTACAAAAGGTTTTACCAAAACAGCAAAGGTAAACTATTCTTCGAGTAGAAACAATTCAAAGTTTTACAAAAAGGTCACTAAAGTATGATAATGACCATGCATATAAATGTCTGTTATGTCAGCTCAGATACATGAATGCCTTTTGTTGTTAATGTCTATGTAATTTTGGTCTCTTGTTGACAGTTGTCTCATTGGAAATCATACCACGTCTTCTTTTTTTATATTTAAAATTGATGAAACAATTTTAATTTTAATAAGCAATCTGTAGGCAAAATATATTTTCAACTGTAAGATAATTATTTGCTGGAAACATATATTTCAAATTCTATTGCAGGTGTTAATGGTGTATATTTTATGTCACTTCATGCAAAGGGTCCGATACAACATAATCCAGCCTCTCAGTGTGTGAGGTGGTATCGAAGAAATGTTAATTCAGTCAGATGGAGCTTGAGAAATTCAAGATGGCAGTTATCGAATATTTGTCCGTGTAATCAGGGAATGCTTGTTTTTGATGGAAGATTTTTTGTCTTTTCGTATCACAATAATGCTGTGTGCTATGCCAACTACAGATTTGGTACCAGTCGTGTAAGTACACATTTATACCTGCTGTAATGTGCCTTACTGCAGCTATGTAGATGAAGACAAGTGTTAGCCTATGATGTTTAAAATAAAATCTCATATACACCTGTTGATTGATATCAGGTTATAAATTGATGTTTAAATGCAGTATATTTACATTCTCTGTCATCTTTTATCTATGATAAACAAACATCAACAGGTAATAGCCTTTATAGACCATCACTACATGTCTTTGACTTAAAAGGGACATTGGAAGTGATTTTACTAATTTATGCTTTAGTGAAGATGTAGATTACAAAAAATGCAATTGCCTGTTCAAAGAATACCCTGCCATATGTTGAATCGACCTGGAATACACATAAAAAACAACCATACATCTTCATGAGAGGCCTTGTTTGTATTTCGTATGAAAAAACAGTTTATTTAACATTTAAAAGATATGAAGCACACACAACCTTAATGAACAAAAGTGGATTTCAAATATAAATGTTTATAATTAAATGTTGGATGTAACGTGTCTTCTGATTGGCTGACATTGTTTTGTTTATTATCTCATAGACATAATTATATCATGGGACCAGAACGTCATCAACGGTTTTTCATGATTTACGCCATTTGAGAATTGAATTTAGATTTAGACATAAGAAATAACTGTAATATGTTTTCTGTCTTTTAAAAAAAAACAAAAAAACATGTGGTGCACCACATTTATAATGTTACTTCTTCATAAAATATAAGTCATTCTTTAAATAAATAAATAAACTTTATATAACAGATTTGCTGCTATCACCAGCGATGGGGGTTCCTTTTAAGGAATAGTCCAGATGCTGGTACAATAGTTACAGGGAATCCATTTACTGATATTGTTACATACCAAAGTGATAATGCTATTCCTAAAGAAAATTGCTGTGAAAAATCGAGTAATTGTCATCTGTACTACAGCGTAAGACCAGTGGGATTTTGTTACAGGCAGTCACCATTTGGTATATGTAAGTACATGTATTATGCAGATGTAAAGGTCTAATTTATTGTACCATACCATAACATAACTTATTTCTGTGACATTTGATAGTATATAAAATATGCTAATACAAAAACTATGCAAATATAAATAATCACGAATAGGTTAGGTTAGCTCTTATTAATTCAACAACATAAAGAAAATATCAAATCATAAACTTTAATTGCCACACAGTGGACTTGCAGCAAGGTGATATTTCTTTTGCGCTGTATTCAAGGCCTCCTTGAAGGACCGTTACTGTTGCCTTGTTTGGATGTATTGCTGTAAATGTACTGTATTTTCAGTCAAGGATGGAGTCCAAAAGGCGAAAAGATGTCCGTTTACAGTTTGAATTGTACCTTTTGGTTTGCTGTAAAGATGATATATAAATAATGATTACTCGTGTACATGTACAGGTAGTACCACTATTTAAAGCATTAGAAACAGAAAAGCAATTATTTATGAAGGTTAAAGGTTCAACATTTTGTGCCTATTATACATTATGGATTCTTAGAAAATGTAAAATATTATGCAAAGATGGCTTGGTTTTGTATATTTGAATGCATGTATTGGTACCATAATTTCCTTCTCTTACCCTTCCAGAGCACCTGATTTCACTCCTGGTTTTTAGTGGTGTTCGTGTATTTTCTTATATTTCATTTATAACTGTTGTCTTGTTTTACTCCTTGGTTTTGTGAGCTTTGGTTTACTCCTTGGTTTTGATTGTCACTGTCTTCAGTCTCGTTATAAATAAAGTAACTCGTTGCATATGACTTCAATTGGTAAATTATATATTTATTTTTTAGTCTTTACCTTTGGAGATCCACATGTTGACACATTGGATGGATTTCAATACACATTTAACGGCTGGGGTGAATACACAATGATGAAAATTAAAAATGAAAATGTAACCTTCGAAATTCAAGCTAGAACAGATTTAGCAACATCAAAAAATGGAACTGAACTGAAGAAAATAAATGCGACTATATTCAGTGGTTTTGCTGCAAAGGAAGACGGAAATGTCACGATGCAAGTAGAACTAGCCAGTGATTTGGAGAGTAAGTTATAAACCCTATTTCTGTTCAAAAAGGAAATTACTATTTTGTTTTTGTTTTTGGTAACCTTAATTATTCAAAAATTATCAATAGTTATCAAAAGTACCAGGATTATAATTTTATACGCCAGACGCGTCTTAGCAGTATTATTTCCGTTTTAGTCCAAAGTAAATTATGTTTTTATCTTTTTGAAGTGATAATGAAAATGTAGATTCTACCATAGTATTTATCAAATTAAAATAGTTCAACTTTCAAATTTCAACTGTGTTCTTCCTGCAATTCCATCTACAGTGTCTACAGTGAGTTGATGTTGTATCCTATATGAAATGAAAAACGATTCCGAAATTCCTTAGCTAATCAAAATAAAGGAATAACATAAAATGTGTGTGCAATCTTATTACCCAATGAAATATAATACATTCATTTATTCAATTTTATGTTTTAATGGCCTTTCTTTTTTTATGTATAAAACTTTTTTAATTACAGCAATGGTAGTTTATGGCCATGGAAACGACTACACAACACAGTTTAATACTGAAGAAAACTTTGCTGTTTTTCTAACTGGCATCGTTTTGAGACGTCAAAATCAAACACTTTCTGTTGCTTTCTCCGAGTCTGGTGATTTTTCTAATATTTTTTATCGCAGGAATTTATATTTATTGTGTTCATTTAAATTTCATAGCAATACATTTTTTTTCAGGTACATTATAACAATATTGCATTGGGAAAAAGAAGATTTTGTCGCATTTACCATTTTGGTTCACCCTAGATATTTGGTTTTGACAGCTAATAGTTTGATAATAATAATTATGTTAAGGAACACTACTTGTACCATGTATGACACTGTGAATATAAAAAGAAGATGTGGTATGATTGACAATGAGAAACTGTACACAAGAAACCAAAATGACACAGACATAAACAGCTATAGGTAACTGTACGGCCTTCAACAATAAGCAAAGCTCCATATCACATAGTCAGCTATAACAGGCCCTGATTTGACATTGTACAACAATTAAAACGACAAAACTAACGCCCTAATGTATATAGAAAACTGAACTAAAAAGAAATATATAACAGATAAACAAACACCAACCACTGAATTACAGGCTCCTGACTTGGGATAGGCACATACATAAATAAAGTGGCGGGGTTAAACATGTTAGCGGGCTCTCAACCACCCCCTTACCTGCAGGGACAGTGGTATAACAGTACAACATAAAAACGAACTATACAAATCGTTTGAAAAAGGCTTAACTCATCAGATGGACAAACAAATACAAGTGGACGTGGCCGGGTACTTGTACATCCCGACAACAAAAAGACACTAGGAACAGATCTGAGAGTACTCGCAGTTAACTGACAAAAGTTCAAAGCCATTAAAGAATAATAAAAAAAAATCATGCATCTAAAACTAAACAATCAATCCGTATATATCCAACATCCGATGGATTTAGTGTAAAGACTTCATGAAAGGTAAAATCACAAAAATACTGATTTTCAAGGAAAATTCAAAAAGGAAAGTCCTCAATCAAAGTGCAAAATCAAAAGTTCAAACAAATCAAACGAATGGTTAACAACTGTCATATTCCTGACTTGGTACAGGCATTTTCTTATGTAGAAATAAATAGTCAGAGAAATATAATGACCTTGTGCAATGCCAAGTTCCAGGTAACGACATATTGTAGATTATTTATTTACCTCAGAAACTAACAAAACCTTTAAAAAGACTTATTAAGAAGGGATATAGTTACGATACTGTTGTCTGGCCATTAAAGATTGCTTCTGTTGGCGTTAATATTGATTCCATTATAGGGTCTTTGCATCGGAACTAAACACATTTATTCAAAAAAATAGTTGTTGGCATAACACGGGTTATGTTCTTCTCATATATGTTATGATGGTATGATACTTAACCCCTAACTGGAAGGATTGTGTCTGATATGCATATGATGAAATCATAATCTTTCAATCAGTTTAATTGAAGTCTGGAGCTGGCATGTCAGTTCACTGCTAGTTTATTTTCTTTGGATACATCTTCTGACATCAGACTTGAACTTCTCTTGAATTGAATTTTAAATGTGCGTATTGTTATTCATTTACTTTTGTACATTGGCTAGATGTATAGGGGAGGGTTGAGATCTCATAAACATGTTTAACCCCGCCGCATTGTTGCGCCTGTCCCAAGTCAGGAGCCACTGGCCTATGTTAGTCTTGTATTTTTTTTAATTTTAGGTTCTTGTGTACAATTTGGAAATAAGTATGGCGTTCATTATCACTGTACTAGTATACATTTGTTTAGGGGCCAGCTGAAGGACGTCTCCGGGTGCGGGATTTCCACGCTACATTGAAGATCTGTTTGTAACCTCCTGCTCTTCTTTTGTCTATGGTCGGGTTGTTGTCTCTTTGGCACATTCCCCATTTCAATTCTCAATTTATATTTTTTATATCTTTAATTTTTCGCATATCTCTGGGAAAGAATAATATGTTGAATTAATGATAAAGAAGTAAATATGTCTGACACATCCTATCAATTAACCTTGTTTGAATTTTAGCATTTTTACGCTCATAACCCTTTTTTTAAAGTTTATAACCGTACAATAATTGGATGAAAAACATTTAGATATTGAACTATGGTTCTTTATTAAAAATAAGCCTTTACATTTGCAGGGATTCAGTTAAATTTTCAGGTAAAAACCCGGCAGTTGACTTTGTCAGCATCAGTTCCTGAGGATTTCAAAGGGCAAGTTACAGGTCTCATGGGAAACTTTGATGGAGACAAAACCAATGAATTTGTGTTACCCAATAGAAATATACTTTCATCTGGTGATGTTGATTCTGAAAGAAAAATTTATAACAATTTTGGTCAGCTATGTAAGTAATTAAATTTCATTTTCAGTGATGTGTGTTTAAAAACAAAATGACACAAAAAAAAACAACAAGTTTTTGGTTTGAAAATAATTTATTTTTACTTTTTATATTGTAAGAGTCTTATGTCTATTAAACTTCACAATTCAATAAATTTTACTGTAAGGTATCTGTTTTAATTATGATATTACATGTTTTCATTATAGGGAGGACAACTGCAGATAATTCAATATTTTATTATACTGATGGGAAATCCTGGGCTGATTACAGTCACCAAGATTTTGTTCCAATCTTTATTGATGAATTTGATAATAGTACACTCCAGTTAGCCTATTCCGTCTGTGGTGGCAAGAGTGACCAATATAAAGCTTGTATCTTTGATTACCTGGCAACAGGTGATCAATCATTTGCTGATGATACTCAAATAACAAATGCGGAGGCTGAGTCTGAATCTACACAATTACGTTAGTTCTATTTTTTTATTTCTAAACTTCAAAGACAGTATAACAAATGTTTTGAGATGCAAGCGTTTAATTAATGTAATATTGTTGAATGTCTCAATCTTTGAATTGAAGGACAGCAATAATAGCCCAGCTCTTGGGAATTTTGTGTAGTTATTTATGTTATATCCAAAACATCATATCCCCTCTTTTCTACAATAATCGACAATGACAGAATCTTTTATTCGAATACTTTTGATTAAATCGTATAAGCACATGTTTTAAAAGTCTTCTCACATTAGAATAGGAATTCTGAAGAGGAAGGATAATAACAGATCGAGTTGCGATTAATTCATTCAACATTTTCTTGATGGTATTTTTCTGTTTTGGTTCTTATAAATATCCTTGAATTTCAAATATTCTACTTTTGTGTGTACCTGGTGATAATAGATAAATCTGGAAAAGGGCCTCAGATATGTGTTTATAACTATATTTATACTTATATAGATAAAACCTTATTACAAAAAGGCAAAATGAGGTGGTTAAATTTGATATTTTCCTGTTTTGTGCTTTTTTGTTACATAAAATTGAGAATGGAAATGGGGAATGTGTCAAAGAGACAACAATCCGACCATATAACAGACAACAGCCAAAGGCCAAAGGCCACAAATGGGCCATCAATGCATTTGTTTCTTTTTATAGTGATTAAAATGATAACACAATGTGGCACCATTACATACGAACATGATGTACTAAGTCAGGAATGTGACTGTTGCTATCCATTCGTTTGATGTATTTGAGCTTTTAATTTTACAATTTGATTACTAGGGACTTTCCTTTTTGAATTTTCCTCCTTTTTTTTGTGATTTTACTATTTATGCATACAATTTATAAATTAAGTATTATCTACAAAAATGGGAAGACCTCTTTTGACTGTTTTCATCACAAATACTTCACTAAGGATTCGTTTGGTAAAACATCTTTTTTTACTGAAACAATGTAATAAATTTCTAAGCAATTTTAGAATAGTTATTCTCTACGGTAGTCAAGAAATAATTAATGTTTGGTAAGAACATAGTCTGAATTCCCATTCGCCTAAATGGAGAGTGACACATTTATTTAAATTTAGTTTCCAAAGTATTTGGGTCAGTATTATACACAAAATATCTCACCCGTTTGTCCAACGAGTGAAAGTAACAATGCTTACAATTTGGTCACATGTTAATGAAAGTTACATGACAGATTCAACTATCTACTGTATCCTGGAACTGTCATAATAACAACAACAACAATAACAACAGCAACAATACTTTATTTTAAGAGGGTTACAAAGTTAGATATATACATGTTACTAATCTTCCCTGATGCCCTCATCATGTAAAAACAAACAAAATACAAACATACATTGTATACATTAGTATAAAAAGTCACATATGATAATAGTGTTCAATACAACTTGATACAATGTGATGAAAAAAATAAACAAGACGACATGATCAGTTTTTTATATTATTGATATAATAAGAGTAAAGTTACCTAAACTCCTTTGACGTCATTTGGATTGGTATTCCTCAATTCTTTCTGCATTTTCTGTTTTCTGTATAGTTTTGTATATACCCTTTGTCTAGTGATCGATTCTACTTTTGATGAATCGGTTATCATAATATTATTCAACTATTACATTATCTTCCAGAAAATGAGGCACCAGAAATAAGTGGACAAGAATCTATCAAAGTGGTAGTAAATCAATCTATAGTTTTAAACTTCACTGGTCAGGATGATAAACCAGGTTTTAGATACAGTATAATAGATCAGCCAGGTGGAGGCTCTTTCACATCTGATAATTCCACAGGAAATCTGACATTAACGTGGACACCTGCAAATCTAAATACAGAAAAAATCAGGTAAATTTAGTAAAAATTTGTTTTAAAAACATTATTGGGTTTAGGATTGAAAACAATGTGGACGTTCTATATTTAATACAGCATGAAATTAATTGGTATTCATTGTGTACGTGTACACGTTTTTCTTACTTGTGTATTACGATATTTTCCTTTCTCAACATTTGAATGTGAATTATTCATTAAAGCTAGGCAAGCCGCAAGCTTAAAATTAAGAAATAATTCCTTCATGTCATGCTCTATGCTCATTTTAACATGGGTAGGCATTATATTTGTCGATATATTACACTGAGCGTTAGCGAGGTGTAAAATGTGGTCAAATATATAGCCTACCCATGTTAAAATGAGCATAGAGCATGACATGAAGGAATTAGTTCGATTCTTATAGGACAAATGAAGTATTTTTATAGGTTGAAGCGTAAGAAAATACCAAATAAACGTTTGTTTTTTCCCGTTTCCTCCCCGAGGAGTCTGTGCATTACAATTCATATTTGATAAGTTTAAAAACCACGATCAGGGTAAATATATGTTGTTTTATAAAAATTAAGAAATAATTCTTTCATGCCATGCTCTAAGCTCATTTTAACATGGGTAGGCATTATATTTGTTAATATCTTAATACCGAGCGTTAGCGAGGTATTAAATGTTTACAAATATAATGCCTACCCATGTTAAAATGAGCATAGAGCATGGCATGATAGAATTATTTCGATTCTAATAGGAATATTTTGAACTTTTGTACTTCGAAGCGGACCTATAGTAGACGCTCGAAATGTCGCCATTTTGATTTGGTGAACAAAAACGTTATAGAAAAATCAACAGTTTATCAATAAAAAAAAGAACAAAAACATTTAAACTTACTTTTAGAATGTTTTTATTTAATTTCCTAGCGAGCAACACCATAAAAAAATGTCCATTTTGATCTCTGGCGTTGTTCAAAATTCATCTGACGTTGCAATTTCAATTGTGACGTCAATCACGTGCAGCCCATGTTCTATTCGAATTAGAACATGGCTTTGTATCCAAAGCTAAAGAAGGACGTCATATTAGAATATGTAATAAAAGTTTATGCTAGCTGCTTAAATGTATACATTTTAAAGGATAACGACTGAAATAACGTATATATACACAGTAAGTTCGTGCGCATGTGTCAAACATATTTTTTATGCTCATTAGAACACGGCTTTGTTTACAAAGCGTAATAAGGACGTCATATTAGAATATATAAATTTATGTGTCTCAAGTAGAGAAAAATCGTTACACATTTGTTGCAGTGTAGGAATCTGTTTCTTTTATGATTGTATCCTTCCTCTTTTAATGATTTGACAAAAAGTTTCTTTCTTAATATGTGACGCAATATGGTATTCATGCATGATCGCCTTTCAGATCACTTGGACCGAAAGGCCAAGGTAGTGTGTCTCATCATTTGGCATCCGTTGTCCGTCCTCCGTCATGTGTCGACGTCGTTCTTGTCATCGTCAACTTTTACAAAAATCTTCTCCTCTATCATGTAGAGATCTATTTGCCTATAAATTTTCAGACGAATCAGACAATTCGTTGTTGGGTTGCTGCCCATGAATTGATAATTTTAAGGATGTTTGCAGTTTTTTGGTTTTTATCTTGAATATTATTAAAGATAGAAGTAAACTCTAAAAAGCTATAATGTTGTGCATAAGACCCCTGAAGGAGTTATTATCCTAAATGGACCCATAATTGTAAGAAGGTTGCCTGTGCAATTCAAAAAGGGAAACGTTTGTATTTGCGTACCATTTTTATTTAGTTAATAAGTTGAAATGAAAAAACGATATCATTTTTTAATTAATTTGAGTTTATATACTTTGTATTTCAGTTTCAAAATGTTATTATGTTTAGTTGAATATTAGTTTGCTTTCAGACTTTGATTACATTGTATATATCAATGTGTTATAATTTTATAAAAACTTTATTTTTTGTACATAAATAACCTGAATAAGGCCTTTAGTCTTCTCGTTAAACATGTCATTTCGGGGTGTTTTATACTGCTTACACGGTATCAGCATTGTTGAAGGTCGTACAATGACCTATAGTTGTTCATTTCTGTGTCATTTGGTCTCTTGTCGAGAGTTCTCTCATTGGCAATCATACAACATCTTCGTTTTTATTTTCACAGGGTAACAACAGTGGACAGTGATGGCTTAACAGCTGATGCGATAGAAGTGGTGATTATAGCATGTAGTGGATGTTCAGGTGACCAAGGAACATGCGACTATGACAATCTAAGAAATGAATCCAATCCAAACTATCTGATAGCCTCATGTAACTGTACAACTGGTTGGTCTGGTAAGGACATGTTTTAAATATACATTTGTAGATGATATTTGATTTCAGATTGCATCATGTCAGATAGTCAAACGTAATTCAGTCAAACGAGCTATCACAATTTAATAGACCACTTTCGAGTTCCTCAGTCACCGGAAAAAAAACCCGTCAATTACACGAGTTTTTGTGACCTCATTTACCAGATAGAGGGGGTAGCCTGTATCCCAGCACTACTTACGTTCATCAAGCGTCCAGTTGATCGTCATTGGGCAGGATAAACTAGAAATAATGGTTGTTCTGTAGGTACTTAATGACAATTCCCTAATGACAGCAGTGTTGATTAGCAATTTTGAGAATTCAATTTGCCGAATAATTCGTACAATATAGAATTATAGTTGTCCAACCATTCGCTCAACATTGGAAAGGAAGTGACGACGTCCATAAACGCATAAATGACGTTCTCTAAAACAAGAGTTTGACTATTTTGATCTGAGCGTCACTGATGAGTCTTATGTAGACGAAACGCGCGTCTGGCGTATAAAATTATAATCCTGGTACTTTTGATAGCTATTTACACCACTGGGTCGATGCCACTGCTGGTGGACGTTTCGTCCCCGAGGGTATCACCAGCCCAGTAGTCAGCACTTCGGTGTTGACATGAATATCAATTATATGGTCATTTTTTTAAATTTTCTGTTTACAAAACTTTGAATTTTTCGAAAAACTCAGGATTTTCTTACCCCAGGAGTAGATTACCTTAGCCGTATTTGGCACAACATTTAGCAATTGTGGGTCCTCAATGCTCTTCAACTTTGTATTTGTTTGGCTTTTTAACTGTTTTGATCTGAGCGTCACTGATGAGTCTTATGTAGACGAAACGCGCGTCTGGCGTATAAAATTATAATCCTGGTACTTTTGATAACTATTTACACCACTGGGTCGATGCCACTGCTGGTGGACGTTTCGTCCCCGAGGGTTTCACAAGCCCAGTAGTCAGCACTTCGGTGTTGACATGAATATCAATTATATGGTCATTTTTATAAATTTTCTGTTTACAAAACTTTGAATTTTTCGAAAAACTCAGGATTTTCTTACCCCAGGAGTAGATTACCTTAGCCGTATTTGGCACAACATTTAGCAATTGTGGGTCCTCAATGCTCTTCAACTTTGTATTTGTTTGGCTTTTTAACTGTTTTGATCTGAGCGTCACTGATGAGTCTTATGTAGACGAAACGCGCGTCTGGCGTATAAAATTATAATCCTGGTACTTTTGATAACTATTTACACCACTGGGTCGATGCCACTGCTGGTGGACGTTTCGTCCCCGAGGGTATCACAAGCCCAGTAGTCAGCACTTCGGTGTTGACATGAATATCAATTATATGGTCATTTTTATAAATTTTCTGTTTACAAAACTTTGAATTTTTCGAAAAATTAAGGATTTTCTTACCCCAGGAGTAGATTAACTTAGCCGTATTTGGCACAACATTTAGGAATTTTGGGTCCTCAATGCTCTTCAACTTTGTATTTGTTTGGCTTTTTAACTATTTTGATCTGAGCGTCACTGATGAGTCTTATGTAGACGAAACGCGCGTCTGGTGTATAAAATTATAATCCTGGTACTTTTGATAACTATTTACACCACTGGGTCGATGCCACTGCTGGTGGAAGTTTTGTCCCCGAGGGTATCACCAGCTCAGTAGTCAGCTCTTCGGTGTTGACATGAATATCAATTATATGGTAATTTTTATAAATTTTCTGTTTACAAAACTTTGAATTTTTCGAAAAACTAAGGATTTTCTTACCCCAGGAGTAGATTACCTTAGCCGTATTTGTCACAACATTTAGGAATTTCGGGTCCTCAATGCTCTTCAACTTTGTATTTGTTTGGCTTTTTAACTGTTTTGATCTGAGCGTCACTGATGAGTCTTATGTAGACGAAACGCGCGTCTGGCGTATACAATTATAATCCTGGTACTATTTGACGGAAATGCATCGAACTCGAAAGTTGACTGTCTATTGTATACAATTTTGGTATAAATCAATGTTAAAAACGTTAAGAGGAATAACAAGACTAAAATCACAGTTAGAGGACACCAGTCTTTATTCATCGAAAAGAACTTTTTCCGTATATGTCTAATCTTGCATTTTCCCCTCTAAAAATTATAGTATATTAGAAAACTGACAATAAAAGCAACTGATTGTTTGACTACTGTGTACGTGCGTATCCAAGGTTGGGAAAAAAACAAACACATGTTCCGCGTGCTTTGTATGGGATACCAGTCAGATTGACAGTCAAATGTACAACTCATCAATATAAACCTTTATTCCTTCCCTTTTTCAGGTGATGCTTGTGATTTTGATACAGATGGTTGTGCTGAAAACCCATGTGCTTTAGGACATACCTGTATATATTTACTCTTTTTTTTCAGGTGACGACTGTGATATAAATACAGATCGTTGTGCTGATGACCCATGTGCTTTAGGACGTACCTGTATAGATTTATCACCACCTGATGAAGAACTAGCTGGTCGTGGTTACAACTGTTCTAATTGTCCAGTAGGCTTTACTATTACAGATGATGAAAAATGTGAAGGTAAACATGGAGATCGATTGATGAAAAATCAGTTAAATGAGAGTATGAATCAGGAATTCATTTAATTATAATTTTGAACAGTGAAGGTATAACATAAACACTTCAATTTCAACAAGCAAACTCTTTTTGGATCAATTTAGCGTGATTTGTTTTCATATATTATATCATAGATCCACAGTGTTATATTCTTCCTTTATATTAGTATTTTCCTACTTCTTTTCTCATGAATAGAAAATAAAATATACTGAACGACTTTAGAAAGGCAACAGTAAATTAATCTTTTAAATTCCCATTTTTAAACAAGCATTTTTTTGTAAACAATCTTATGAACAGAAAGTTTTTTCATCACTTCAATGTTTTAAAAAAAGTCAGAAAGTTGAATTAATAACGTCATTTTCAATGTTCAAATATTGTGTTATACACTGAATACCTGGTTTCCACATACCAATGAACATGTCACCGTCAAACGCAATGACTGCATGTAACAAACGCAAAAATAAGTGTCAGAAAAGTCAACCATTTCTGTTCGGATTGTTTTGTGTTTTGTTTTGGACCTTCTGATTTTGCCCTTGTTCCATCCATTACAATTGGTTTCGGCAATTATGCGGTTGAAACTATTAAGCTTTAAATGTTTTTCTACAGTCAATTGTTTGGCAGTTCGGGTAATAAGAAACATTTATGGCATACATCTGTGCAAAATGGCATTCAGCAATTTGATAAGCAGTTGACTTTGTGGCCTTACATCTGTCATACAAATTACGATGCATTTTCACTAAACATTGATCTGGTCAGTGATAGTCTTCAACAAACCCCGTCTTCCGGTAACATTGACGGAAGGACAGTAATACGAGTTTCTGAAGTCAAATTGTTTTTATTGGTTCGAAATTTCGCTTTCTGAAACTCATGCGATCTCAATTACCCGGTATGATTACGTCAGGTAAATCAAATGTTGGCTTTTTTTTAAAGAGGAAGAAGTACAAGAAGCATGCATAATACTTGTATGAAGATCAAACATGATTTTGTAAAAAAATATCAACAAAATGAGTGTTTGTTTTTTAAAGTCGGTCAGTATAGAATGGCAACTTTGAAAGATTGGTGCAAGTAAAACGACTCTTTCATTTTCAGATATAAATGAATGTTTAGATGGAACGGATAACTGTCCAGCGAACAGTAATTGTACAAACACGGATGGAAGTGTTGCATGCATCTGTCTAGAAGGGTTCCGAAAAGTGGGTTCGAAATGTCAAGGTTAGTACTACGATAACAAAAGTTAAATTTAGACTCTATCATATAAATGACTTTGTTTATGTGAAAGTTGAATAAACCACAATAGTTAATACAGATGTTAACGTCTAGAGTTTAAAAACGAGAGTTAAGCTCATGTGTACAAAAGCCTTTCTTTCTGTTATTTATTTAGCTTAAAAACAATAAAGTGTGTTTCTATTATGATTTTATTTAAATATGTATATTTTTTTAGAAAGTACTATATTCCAATAAACTACAAAAACACGTTGTTTGTAACACACAGCTTCACTGTTTAAATTTACAAGTTTACAAAATGAGATCATTTCAAGGTAACATGCTTAATAATCTTATGTGTAAATGTTGACCAATGAAAAATGGAGAACTTATAATTATAAAATTTAAAAATTCAATGATGTAATCAAGTTAACCTATAATGAATTCAAATCACTCATTAATATGTTCACAGACATTGACGAATGCACTGAAAGGACAAGTGGTTGTGAACAGATATGTGCTAATAGCGATGGAGGCTTTACATGTAGTTGTGTGTATGGATTTGAGATACTAGCTGACGGTAAATGTAACCAAAGTAAGTTTAATTTGGAACATTTATCACCACGTCAACATTAATATTGAGTTAAAAATGCCAAAATTGTGCTCACTAAAGAGTACGATAAGTAATAAATATGAGAAAAAGCATCATATTCGCAAGGTTTGATAATGAGTCGACATGTTTGTTATTGAAACTATAAAGGGTCATCTTATCAGTTTTAAAACTTATAATTGAATTTACCTAATCCATTATACTATTTAATTGTTATTTATTATCAAATATAAACTGATGTTTTCAAAAAACTGTTTGTTTTCCTACAAATCACTAATTTCTTGTCACTGCATTGCATCAAATAAAATGATATATATTTGCAATTAACAGAACAAAAAAGTGAAAGAGTCTAAATGTTCAAAGAAAAACTTCTCGAAGAATTCAAATAGAGAAATACATCCAAAGAGTAATTATCAGTGTTATTTGGTCATAAGAATTTTTTCGATATTTGAAATTTGTGTTGTATGATATCAGAATAGTGTAATAACCACGTTCGTTTTGCATGTGAAATTGTCGGTTCTTATTTCAGTGGGGAATTGATGTAAATAATTGACACCAATGTCATGCTATCGTACGTATAAGATCCTTCAAACATTAATGTGATAGATATGTTAAAAATGATTGTATGCAAAGATAAAACTGTTTGCAAAGTGGTTTCCAGTACACTCTCCCCGTATTTAATGCTGTTGGAAATTGTATTTTAAACATATACAAGTTTCTAAACTGTTTTTTATTGGTTGTTATTTTTACTAATTTTAACACTCGTTAAGTATTCTAGAATGACTAACAAGCAATTACAACTACTATTTATTGACGAAAAACAAGATTTTTTTCAAGGAAATGCATGTACTGCAAGCAATCAAACACGATTTGAAATTTCCTGAGTGTCTTGAGACATTGTCTTACCTTTAATTCCCCCCTGCAATTGCATGATAAGAAGGGGAAGTGCAAACTATACAAGCTTGAGCACACAACTGAAAGATTTATTTATATTTAAAGATAATATTATAATTTAATATCCAATAATGTTGCATCAATGATTGCAATATACATGATATACTTCACCAAGTCTTTATCCTCTTGATAGTCAAATATTCAAATTACTTGTTGTTCAATTTTTTTTTCCAACTTTCCAGCAATATTTGATGTTTGTGCACTGCAGAATTTAACCTGTAGTTACGGTTGTGATAACACTACAAATCCAGGAACCTGGGATTGTATTTGTCCTGAAGGGTATTTACTTAATATCAGTAGCGGCAATTGTTCTAGTAAGTATCATTATCAAATAAATAAAAAATTCAAATATGGTATGATTGCCAATGATAAAAACTTCTACCAGATACATCATAACCTAGTGTTGAGTAACTAAAGGTCGCTATACAGTCTTCGGCAATAAATAAGGTCAGAATGTATAGTAAATCAGTAATTCTTACAACTTGACAAAGGGAAACGCCCAAGGGCTATATTCATACCAAAAAAACTAACTATAACCAATTCACTTTATGAATTGATGACAGTATTAAATCATTTAACACCACTGAACCACACACCTCGATTTGTTTATTACAATAAAAAGTTAGATTTACAAAAGGCAACAACTAGAAAAGTTGAATATAATTTATGCATTTTGATTGTCAAACAGCTATCACCATCATTGATGGCGATCCGATGGATACATCCGTTGTAGGGTTGTCACTGACTCAGACGTACTTATGAATATAATTATTTTCTGTGACTGTATCTTACATTAATTTGTAAGATCCTTTACTATATATAATTTAGCTGATCTGTAACAATAACATCTTCATGCCTTATATATCATGTACTGTAGTACGCCGCTAGATTAAAACTGACGTGGAAAGGTAACTCATGGCCACCGAAAGCTCTTTTTTGAGGGCCCAGGTGGTCGTGTGGTCTAACGGGACGGCTGCAGTGCAGGCGATTTGGTGTCACGATATCACAGTAGCATGGGTTCGAATCCCGGCGAGGGAAGAACCAAAAATTTGCAAAAGCAAATTTACAGATCTAACATTGTTGGGTTGATGTTTAGACGAGTTGTATATATAAGATCTGATATTTATATGTTTTACAAACCTTCAGAAAGAATAACATATGCTGGCATGTATATATATACATATATATTGCTTTATCTTTGTCACCTAGTGTGATATACTTCAACATGAAATTAAAATTCCTATTATAAGGCAAAACTTTTAAATGCCGTTACAGCCAGCTTCAATGTGACCAAAGGCACTGCGTTGAAGGCCATACTTTTGACCAATGATTGTTTTCTTTTAACAAACTGTGACTTGAATGGAGAGTTATCTCAATGGCACTCATACCACTTATCTTCTTATATTAGTATATGTGAAATTGTACATGTAGCTTTCTTCCTGCAACAATTGATAATTTAATATTTCAGATATAAATGAATGTGATGCTAATGTATGTACACAGACATGTCAAGATACTGTTGGAAGCTATACTTGTTCCTGTTATACAGGATTCAAATTAAATGCAGATAAAACTTCTTGTTCAGGTAAAAATATAAATACAAATAATGCCTGAACTTAAATATTTGATTGTCATGATGCACTTATCTTATAACCTCTCTATTGAATATATATTAGTTTGATAATAATACACTATCCTTCAAAGATCCTTCAAAGACAAGAAAAGTAAAAAAAACAACATCATATCAATTTAGATCACTAATAACATGCATTAATTTTTTTCTTTGTCCGTCTGAACTTCGGTCTGTATGTCCCAAAATTGGTTTCCATTCTCTAACTTTATAAAATCTATACGCAATGCTTATTGTCACAAGACACAGACCAAGTTCGAATGTTGGTATCGTCACTTTTTACCGTTCTAGAGTTATGCTGGTATGCATATTGAAAAAATGTTGATATTTTTCTTTTCTGTTCTCAAACTTTATTTGCCTTCACTAAAATGTTATAAAACTTTTAAACAATGGTTATTACCTCATACAACAGTCAAGTTCAAATGTTCATGTCATAGCTCTACTGAATTGAAGTTATGCGTCTTTTCAAATGGACAAATTGCTCTTTCTGTTCTCCAATTTCAATTTACTCCACCCAAATGTTATAAAGCTTATACAATATACTTTAAGCACAAATCTAAAATCAGGTACACATTTTTGTTGCATTATTTTTACTTTTCTTCATTTATGTTCCTTTTAAACATTTTATGCAAGAGGGCATCAGTTGTGCCATGGACAGATTCCTCGTTCATTTGAAATATGATTGCCCATCACATAACTGAACAAAACAGTTTGTTTAAAATGAAAGTGTTTTATTGCAAATTAAACCTTTAAATATCAATTTTTGGATAGACATGTACAAATACAGCCTTGGCAAAACACTAAATATAATGTTTATAGTAATTATTATGTTTTTCTTGTACAAAAAGATGTAAAGTGATCAATACTTCATAACAGATTACATTTCGAGGAAATTTGGTTAATTACCGAAAATAAAGATTATCAGCAGTAAAGATCAAAAGAGGGAAACACAAAAACGATCTTTTGGTAGTGTCTCAAAATCTAGGGTGATGAGAAAATATATTTGTAACATTAGTCCACTCTGATTTAATATATTTTGTGTTTATTGTTTATTTTTATAAGCATGTTTTATCTTGTGACAGCCTGTGTGAGTCCATTTTATGGTGAAAACTGTGCTAGTCAATGTAGCTGTGGACCAGGCGCATTACGATGTGATCCTAGTCGTGGATGTGTTTGTAATAGTGCCTGGACCGGAACTAATTGTGACGTTGATGTCGATGAATGTGTAGATAGTCCAGGCATATGTCAATCTGACGATAAGACTTGTGTAAACGAAGATGGCGACTATGAATGTAACTGTAGAGCTGCTTATGAAAAAGTGTCTGCAGACGACAGCGTTTCCTGTGCAGGTAAATATTGGGAAGAAATAGGTACATCATGTATTGTAAATTATTATGTATTTTTTAAACACATATTGTAGAACGAGTCCATTTTTTATTGTTTGTATTTACGTAGTACTACTTAATTGTCATTGTGGTGCAGTTTATATTAATAAAAACTCAAGTCAATTTTAGAGCAGGTGTAATTGTTTTGTTGTACTTTTCTTTTCTTTCTTGAATGCTAGTTTAACTAGATATAATGGGGTATTTGTTGCATTAAAACAAGTATCAATGGTTTGGTTTAAAACCAGCTTTATTATACTAGTGTTATACTGTCAAAACTGCAGATTTAAGCAGTTAAGAAAGCTAGTTTTAATTTTGAAAAAGCAAATTATGATAGGGCACTGTGATAGGTTAATATTATTATCAGATCTTGTCCTATTTGTATGCTTAATTTTAGATATAAATGAATGCAGCAGTGCAACAACAAACAATTGTTCATCAACAATTTCAACGTGTCAAAATACAGATGGTGGATATACCTGTAGATGTAACACTGGCTACCAAACGAAAAATACATACGAATGTGAAGGTATGGTCAGAAACGTAAAACATACATGAGTTCTAAGGTTTTAAAAGATTCAAAAGTGACACCATACACAAATGTCAGTTCATTGTTCAAATCAAGTGGAGCAGATTCAGAAGTTGCATCACTAGTTCCTATTTAAAAAAAAACCGAGTTTTTGGAAAATTGATGATATTGCATAATTTTATGTGCTTAGTCCAGCTACTTAGTAGTTCATGATTTTTCTGGGGTCGATAGATACATCGTTTACCAAAAAGTTATTTAATTGCATATGTTTAACAGCATTTTGAGGGCAACATTTAAACACTTGATAAAAAAATCATAACTATCAAGTGGTAAAAAATAGAACAAAATGTAGTTTATATGTAAAGAGATACCTATCTACAGCTTAACAAAATGTAACACAAAGTGTAATATTTTCTTCAAACCTGGTTATAGAAATATTAATATCTGTCACTTGTCCAATTTTATGGATATTCTATATTATCATTTAAAAGTGAAAATTGAACATTTGTATCCTCATTCACGACATGCCATGTGTTGACTATCACCTAAATAAAATAAATTTGACCAGGTTTGGTTGATACACTGAGACAAAACATACTCAATTACAAAAATATCCCAAAAGATTTCTAGAGAGAAAAAATAATTATTTTGAACAATAAGCTGTTGTTTATACAGTATTTCAGACTACATTTATGATTATATATTGTGAATAAAACCGGAAAAACTGAAAGATAATCGCGTATGGTCGGACCATATGATTATAATACTCGATTGGTTATTAACGGGCCGGACCATATGAGTATTTGGACAATATAGGTATATTTTTTTTTAAATTACATTATAAAAGTTTCAATAATACAAAAACTTTATCTAAAAATGATGATGGTAACATGACAATGTATTATTTTTATAATACAAATGCTACGTAAAAGTTAAATATTGATGCCATAGTTAGTTTTCATCGTTAATTACATTCTAACATGTAGGCTTGGTTGACATTTACTTCCATAGGGTATCATAGTTTTTTGCATTTGCAAGTGTTGGTTGTGCACGATCCTTTTCATTTACACCTTTTGTTTGCGAGTGAAAATCTAGCCTTTTTGTAGGTCTGCGTACAGTGACACCGAGGTCTTGGGTCATTCCGATATGTCTACGGTGATTTTTAAAAAGAAGCCGTAGATCTCAAATATCGTAACATGACTGCAATACAAACCCCTTAATTAAACTATGTTACTTTCCAGTTACTCCATAATTGTGAAATGTTGTTCAGTTCATTAAGAAATTTTTCAAAGTTATTTTTTAAGTCGAAATATTGCCATTCACTCGTCATAACAAGTCGATATTGACCATCGGTAATTATCATAAGTATAAAATGTGTGTATTATTTTGACAAGTAAGTAAAATTAACAAGGTGAAACTTCTAATTTTTATTTAGCTTATCTTTTTATTATAATATAATAATAAAATTACCTATATGATAGCGTCTTTTTGATGAACGGTAATTCCATATTATGAGAGTTCTAAAGTCTTCAAGTTAACTTAACAGAGTGTTAATTACCCGGACATACGCGTATGGCTGGACCATATCAGTATATACCCATATGGTCATGACCATACGCGTATGGTCCAAATACTCATATGGTCCGGAACATGTACACTAAATTTTCTAAATAACAAAAATATCAAGATATAACATGAAGACATTACTGGCAATGAATTAGTTTTTCTACATAGTTTGTAGTGATTGATCTTAATTTAAAGATCTTTGATATACTACAGATGTAGATGAGTGCACATCAGAGTCTGATGATTGTGAACAAGACTGTGTCAATAATGTAGGAAGTTATAACTGTGGATGTTTCTTTGGGTATGAACTCAACAATGACAGAAAGACTTGCAAACAAGGTAGGTGAATTAGTTTATATTTTATTAAAGAGCACTAGCTGTCAAGTTCATGTTCAACGATTTTACTAAAATTCTTATATTTTACTACGAAAATGGAATGGTTTCGTATGCAACATCATCACTGTGTCTAAACCACACCGGCAAAACTTGTTCGGATCGATGGTATCTAACATCCGGCACAATGACGGAACATTAAAAAACAGAAGAAAGCTAGGTTTCTCCTTATTTTCTTATTTTTTTATGATATCGAAGAATATATATACTTATACAACTATTTTCTATTGTGATATGCAATATTTTCTACAACCGTTCTACATTAACGAAGAAATAAGTAAAAATGCCGAATTGAGTGAACCTTGCCTCGAAATTGTTTAATTTCTAGTTAAACTGTTCACATTGTACGGAATAAAAGTTACGGGAAGATAGATAGTGACACGGAGTTTGTAAAACTAGTTATAATGAGCATCTCAATACTTGTATTTCTGTGTATAAAACGAAAGAAATGGGTCATGTGAAATTAAAATACACCGGTTTCGTCATTGTTGTTTACAACCAATCACCCGGTTTCGTCTCTTTATATCACCCGTTTTTTTTTTTAAAAGCAACAATATATGAAAAGCAACGATAATACGGATCTAAACATTGTCTTTCGACAGAATTTAAATATATATTTATTATAAGTAAACTTGGCGTGTTTACATTTATTAACATACTAAGTAATTATAGTACTATACATTTTCCTAATATAGGCGTATCCGTCATTTCACTGATCTCCAAAACTAATTTTAAATTGAATACTCAATAGCAAACACTGATATATAATTACTTTTCTAACATTAACATTATGATATTTTTTTACATAGGTTTTGAGATACATTTTTGTACATCGCAATATGTGACCCCCCTTTTTTTTTTACAAAAAAAAATAAATAACGCTTAATAAACAAAATTTAAAACATCACCAAAAAGTATGCAGAAGATTTATATTATTAAGAAGTTTGTTAAATTTGATGCAATAATGATAAATCGTTTTGAGATATGGCGCGACATGTTAAGAAAAACGCACTCCTTTTTACTTACAAAGTTTTGTAACTCAAGAGGGAGGCACGGACGGATGGAAGGGAGGACAGACGGATGGACGGACGGATGTATACAATGATACGTCCTGTCAAAATTGTGACGGGCGTGTAAAAACGCATTGAAATTAAAAAAAAAAAAAAACTCTAAATTAAAGGTCAATAAGTCTTATTAGGATATCGGCCAAGTCGATTTATTTGTATATCTTCTATTTTTGCTATATGACTTTTATATATATGTTTGAAAATAATAGATAGAAATTGATAAAAGAACTTCAAATTCGTCATTTAAGGGCAATGCAATAACTCATTCAAGAACTAATGTGAGAACTTTATAGTATTATAGTAAATGGATAAATGGTAGAGCTCAACATTTTAAAAATAATTATCTTGCCCTTTCGAATTGTCTATGTCTACAGCTGTTTTTGATTAATTGACTGCATGCACGTGCATGCCCCCTTTGTTTATTTCTTGGTTAACAAGCGGGGTCACGGTACACTTTTTAAAACAAGATACCTTAATTATAACTAAAAAAGACATATGATTTTAAATTAAATTTGTTAAATGCAGCCTAGTAATTTTAGATGTGAACATTTATGTAAAAAAATGTATTGAAAGACAATGAACGACGGTCGACCGGTGCCAAGTGATGAAAAAAAAAATTTCCTGTTGGGTCAAGTGAGCTAAAAACAATCTAGAATTCCAAACAAAATTACACCGTTCTTGAATTTAAAAAAAGGGTAACAACTGAAAATTTAAAATTTCACGAACCGGATCGGACATAGCAAACAACTTCACTGGCGGTTTTTTTTTCAATGAAAAATTTAAGACACATTTTTGATATGTAAGTGTACGCACTGACATGTCACATATGCTTACATGGTCGCAATTCAATTTATGATGAAGGTCTGTCGCCGAAGGAAAATAATATAGAAATGAGGTCAAGGGCAAGGGCAATTGACATATGGTAAATAGGGAAAAAAATCGTTATATTGCGTTCCATACTTGTATATGTTACAGTCAAACCTTCTAACTTTTGACATATGCAACTTTATACAAATAGTTCAAAACCTTATGAATTCGAATCACTTCGTGTCGCTTGTTTAAAAATATCAATGAGAATGTTTATAATAAACATAATCAACCTCACATAATCCGATTTCGCGGGTGTCCCTGTTTTCTTATTTCTTACAATATTTTAATTCGGTATACACTTTATAAGATAAGTGGCGAATCTAGAGGACGTATAGATTGCCCCCCCCCCCCTTTCCGACCCAACCTTCGATGCATGGTAGTTGTAATCCTTTTATTCCTATAAACAATCAATTTACATGTCGATTATGCATGCATATATACATTGGTCTTTTCATCAACGGTTATCCTTAAGAAGATTTATTTTTAACGATCATAGAAAAGATTACATACATGGAATGATTAGATTATTTATAAAGGTGCCTATCCTATTGTATGAGAAAATCGGATATTAATTGTGTGTTTCGATTTTTTTAAGACCGTAAAGTTTAACTCTAATTTCAAGTTTAAACATATTTTCCATATTCATATAGAAAACGAATATTTCAGAGCTTTAACCTCAATTTTCTTTAAAACTTTCATTTCTATCTATTCTGCTGTTAAACAAAATTGAATGCAAAGTAAAATTAAAATTATTTGTGTTCCGTAATAAGAGTAGAAATTCTAGTGTTTGCTTATTATTTTTTTGAATGTGAGACTAATCATATAAATAATAAGCCGTTGTCGTGTGAAAGAGCTTGTTTTCCAACGACCCGGTCACAAAACTCTGTTTTAACACTGAAGTTAAATTATCAATTATAATGCAATGCGATTATGATTTTTTTATTTGACCAAACCGGTTTATGCATTGTGAAATATATGACCAAACCGGGTGGAAAACATTGACGAAACCGGCCAGTTCCATTTTGACATAACCCATTTCTTTCGTTACATACTTAAAAATACCCGTACCTTCCTTTCCGTACAATGTGAACAATTTAACGAGAAATTAAACAATTTCGAGGCAAGGTTCACTCAATTCGTCATTTTGACATGCATTATTACTTCGTTAATATAGAACGGTTGTAGAAAATATTGCATATCACAATAGAAAATAGTTGTATATGTATATATATTCTTCGATATAAAAAAGATAAGAAAATTAAAGGAAACCTAGCTTTCTTCTATCTATTAATGTTCCGTCATTGTGCCGAATTTTAGATACCATCGAGTCCGAAAAAAAATTGCCGGTGTGGTTTAGACACAGTGATGATTAACTGTCGATTTGACCAACGATTACCACAATATACGCGATATAAACATAGTTATCAAACTCGAGTATTTAGATTTCTCTATGTCTGTTATTTTCTTATTATAGATTACATAAGTATGTAAACATCAATTTTATCTGCATACATTTTTTTAGGATTAAATAAGGACATCAAATGATTTTCTGCACTTTAAATGTTGACATTATTTTCCTATAAACAATTGAACACGCCAAATGCATGCATTATCCATCTATAACTAAAGCGAAATATATCATTTCACTATTTTATTAATGATTGAACCAAAAATATAATCTGATTTTATATTTTATTATATATCTAGTTCCTAGTGCCCCTTCAAATAAGATTCTGAATATGAGTGAAGTTTCTTTCATATTGAATATGTTTCTGTATATTAAATCAATTTTCTGTATAATGACATAGTTTTTGTCTATTAAATCATTTTTCTGTATAATGAATTAGTTTCTGTTTATTAAATTAGTTTCAGTATATTAGATAAATATTCTGTGTGTTAAATAAATATTCTGTATATTAAATAAATATTCTGCATATTGAATTAGTTTATGTATATCAAACTCATACTTGAATGTCGAGAAAGATACTTGATAACATAAAATATTATGTATGATATTCACAACAACTCTGCAATTGATTCGAATAATGCAGAATCTTTATATATTATTTATCATATAGAATGTGTTAAAAATTACTATAGGTTATAAGAACTCTATAATCTCAATAAATATTCCTGATGTTTTTTTCACTGATACTTAAACTTTTTATTTGCTAGTTACATTTCTTTTATTAACATATATACTTAAAGAATGTTTACAGATGATAGAATTGTAAATCAGGTACTAGTTTAGAATTTTAATTTTTAGTGTCTGATCCATGTGGTACTCTGAGTAACCTTACCTGTAGTTATGCCTGCAGATTAAAAAACAGCACTGTATTTTGTTATTGTCAATCTGGATATGTACTACAGGCTGATAACCAAACTTGTACAGGTAAATCACTGTTGATACGTCATTTCTGGAATAATATCTTTCATCGAAAAAGATACCCCGGTAGTCAATTTCGCACACCTTTTTGACTTCATTAACCAAATAAGAGGCACGCCTGTATCCCTGCTCCAATAAAGTTTTCAGCACTTTCAGAATCGTCATTACAAAAGAAAGTATAGAAATAATTTATGTTCCGTAAGTACGTTACATGATTTCTATACGACTGAGGGAGGGTAAACATCTATTTAGATTTTGGTTTCCACAATATTTTGGTAAGTATAGAATAAAAATAAATCATCCGTTTATCAGCATGTGTTGAAAATGACGATGGCTACATTCTGGTCACGTGGTGAAGGAAGTCACACTACAGATTTAACTAACTACCGTATTGGTTATACCTTACATGAAAAGTGTAACTTGATGGTCACAGATATTAAACAAAATATTCATAAAATGAGGGCTTTATTGTGAGCTTAAAACCAACCAAACAGCAGAAGAAGACTTATATAAAGAAAAAAATAAGATATGGTATGATTGAGAAAACTGTCCACAAGAGACCAAAATGACACAGACATTAACAACAATAGAGCACCGTACGGCCTTCAACAATGATCAAAGCCAAAACCGCATAGTCAGCTATAAAAGGCTCCTATAAGACAATGTAAAACGAGTCAAACGAGAAAACTGACGGCCTTATTTATATTAAAAAATGAACAAAAAACAAAATTGTAACACATATACGAACGACAACCACTGAATTACCGGCTCCTGACTTTGGACAGGCAAATTTATAAATAATGTGGCAGGGTTGAACATGTTAGCGGAATCCCAACCGTCCCCCTAACCTCGGACAGTGGTATATCATTACAACAAAATAAAGAACTATATAAATCAGTTGAAAAAGGCTCAACTCATCAGATTGACAAAAATACAAGTGGGCTTGGCCGTGTAATTATACATTTCGACACAAAAAGACACAATAAACAGATCTGAGAGTACTCGCAGTTATCTGACAGCTAGTTCAAAGCAACTTATATCTCATAAAAACATGCATATAAGGTCACCAACATGACCAACGTACGGGTCTTCAAACAAATTAGAAAATTATGCACTCAAAGGTTATCTTCCGCAACACTTAAATCTGAAAAATACAACTGAACATAACATTTCAAAATATTTAAGCCTATTAACAAAGACTAGAGGTTCCTAAATGTATGGAAACATGATAATGCATGTATTCCTTATTGATATGGAACAAAAATTAAATTGAAAGTTACCACAGTCAAATATTTAAAAATATATGTTTTTTTTTGTAGATATAAATGAATGTAACGATGACAGTAAAAATCTGTGTTTTGATAAGTCAACATGCTCTAATATGGCAGGAGGTTTTAAATGTAGTTGTACAATTGGTCAGTTCTTGGAGAACGATCAAAGAACTTGTTCAAGTAAGTACAACATGTTGAGAAAATAAAAATAAAACCATATGTTTTTTTTTTATTTTTAAATGATTTTTTCCCCTTTAATTGAAATGAGATATGTCAAATCGCAGTTGTTACAAACATAATCGCTTAATCTTTTTGGCAGAAAGATAAATATGTTTTTCAAAATTCAACTATGTATGGACCTTTTTAATTTGATATATATATATATTACATGACATATTGGTCACATTAGCTTTATGTACATTACAGATTGTGATCAGTTTCACTGGGGTGAAAACTGTAATAAAACATGTAACTGTGGTCCTGGGGCAGAGAGATGTGACAGTGTCACTGGATGTTTGTGTAAATCAGGATGGCAGGGGACCACGTGTGATGCTGATATAAATGAGTGTAATGGTGTAGTCAACCCATGTGATACCTCTCTCAACCAAAGATGTGTCAACACACCTGGCACCTTTGTCTGCAAGTGTGTGGCTGGTTATCAGAATGAAACCGGAACATGTACTGGTAAACAAAATAAAATTGAGAATGGAAATGGGGAATGTGTCAAACAACCTGACCATAGAAAAGGGACGAAAGATACCAGAGGGACAGTCAAACTCATTTATCGAAAATAAACTGGCAATGCCATGGCAAAAAACAAAAAGACAAACAGACAAACAATAGTACACATGACACAACATAAAAAAACCTACAAAATAAGCAACACAAAAACACAACAGCAGAAGGTCACCAATAGGTTCTACAATTTAGCGAGAAATTCCCGTCCTTCAGCTGAAAGCCAGTTTTTTATTTCAATAATATTCTTAAAATTGTTTTAGCTTAACTGTTATATTGAAGTCCAACTAAAATGTCTTCAATAATGAAAACACAGTTAAATAATCTTGAATATAACCATATACCATTAAACCATACTACAGCCCTGTTAAATCATTTGTACATTGTCTATATTATATGAAAAAATACTTTATGAACTAATTTGTGACATGTGATCATGTTCAGTTGTTTTCCTGTACAAAGGCTTGGCTTTTTTTACATTCAAAAGTAGAGGTAATTGAATCTTGTTTAAAATTCCTGATTTAGTTCGTAGAAAGGTGTTCAGGGCACTTTAGTTATCCCTGATTACTTTTTTTTAGATGTAAACGAGTGTGATAACAATCCATGTGATCAACTATGTACCAATACAGACGGAAGCTTTACATGTAATTGCAGAAATGGTTTTACAAAAGATGCAAATGAGAGATGTCAAGGTAATGTCGATTATTTAGTATTTTGTTGTAAAATTTTACATCAGATCCCGGTATCACATTCTGTGTAATAATTCTACTAGGATATATTCAGCAAAATGTAATGTAATTTGCTAATAATTTGTTGAAACAAAAGAAAAAAGGACCAAAGACTTGACATTTGTATTACAAGAGGGAAATCAATTTAATAGCTCATAGTCTATTTTATTTTGAAAATTGTTAATTACGAAGTTTTATAAATGTTTTATTTTCTTCATCTCTAATTATATAAATTTAATGTAATTTGATTAAAATAATTAGAGGTGAAGAAAGCAAAAAGTGTTCATTGACTGCTAAAATAAACGAGCACAACATAAGTAATTTAAAAAAAGAAATTTAATGAGTTGCAACTTTGAAATAGCTGCCAAAATATATTCAGTGACGTTTTGGTGGACATTTTTTATTAGGCGAATAATGAGAAATCGTATTATTAAATTGTAGATATCAATGAATGTGACACAACCCTGAACAAGTGTGACCAGAACTGTCTTAATACTCCAGGAAATTATAAGTGTTCTTGTAATGATGGATATCTTCTCAGCCCAACAGACCAGAGGAAATGCACAAGTAACTTTTTTGGTCCAGAAATTCTTAATTTCACTTTGATAACTACTTAGTAGGAAATAATAATTTACTTTTATTTCATAAAATCAGTTTTTATTATAAGTATTTCATGGTGGTTTTTAAAAGGTCGAACATTGATTAAATAATCAGACTTGTGTTTTGAATAAATTAACTGTGTTTACTTAATTCCGTTTTGATTCGGAATACCATTGACATGATTATAGGATTAGACTTATGCAACTTCTCACAAAATGGCTGTAATATTTTAATGTACCAATCATATATGAAAATAAGTTGGTAAAATATGACCACAAAAGTTTGTATGCATTACAATATTTAAAGATATTATGAGTATTTTTTTTATTGTTTTCACAGTTAAGACCCAATGTTCCATTTTGAATTGTACAAACCCAGGAACTTGTGCTGTTAAATCTGATGGATCAGAATACTGTACATGTCCAACAGGATTCAATCTTACAATGACTGATAATGTAACTGGGATCTGTGAAAGTAGGTTTTCCCTTGATTTGATTGAGACAGTTAAGATTTCCAAAATGTGCTCCATTGTTAATATTTATCTTATTACTAAAACTTTATCCATCATTTTGTTTATTAATATACTTTAATGTAATGATAAATATGAATAAAAATACAAGGGGGATATATCTTAAAAAGATAGCAACAAAGTAACAACCATTTACCTTAAGAGAAACACATAATACGTCTTCAAAAAGCGATACAACTTATTAAATTTTTACACTTTCATGTAAAAAAATATTACAGTCATGAAGTTTGAAAGACATGAAGGAGCTCTGAAAATGTAAAAGGTTCTTTGATTTTAATAAAAAAAAAATCAAGAAATACAAAAAGCGCAATACATGGTTCAAGTAATTAAAAAAAATAAATCCCTTCACAAGTTAATTGTTATGACAACAAGGCCTAAGAAAAACTGAAAATAATTCATAAAAATTTAAAAGGTGAGTTTCACCAAAAATTGATATAACAGTATATTTATCATGTTTATAGCGTAAATAATTAAAGATCATTATGTTTGTTAAAAATTTCAGACATCGACGAGTGTGAGACGAGCAATCCATGTGCTGATAGATGTACTGATAAAACACCAGGATACGAATGCTCCTGTACCAACAATGGTACCAAACTAGAGAGTGATGCACAGAGTTGCACAGGTTGGTATACAATTTGAGTGTTTCTGATGTTTCGATGTTTTCTTTTATATACAGTTAATGTGTTTCCTTCCGTTTAGTTTGTAACCCGGATTTGTTTTCTCTCAATCGACTGATTTTTGAACAGCGATATACTACAGTTGCTTTTATTTATGTAGTTAATATTTACATTTAATTTTTTTTTAATTTAAAATGAAAAAAAATATCCATGTAAAAGATTGTTTCGTCATGATCAAATATATAGTTGTGTAACGTTGTATTGAAGAAAGATGTTTCCATTTATATGTTTTCTTTAAGTCGATACATGTAGTTCAATACTTATTAAAACAAACTTTGATGTCCATATTATATGTAAGTCTGTTTGAAATTTACCTACAACAAATTCCATGGTATTGATCTATACTAAACTAAACTAAATTCTATCTGAATTGTAGTCTGTGCTGAAGGAGAATGGGGACATAACTGTGCTGAAAACTGTACATGTGTGATAGCAAACACCAATTATTGTAACAACACTGAAGGAAGTTGTAATTGTAAAACTGGCTGGGCTGGGGATTATTGTGAATCAGATGTCAATGAATGTACAAGATCAACAATATGTCAGACTTTTTCAATGTGTGAAAACACCAATGGATCCTATGTTTGTGTCTGTGATGATGGTTATTTTAACTATGTCGATGTTTGTAAAGGTTCGTCGACAGAATTATTTTTTTATCAATGTCTGTTTTGTACTTTTCAACTTGACTACTAACTTCAAATGTGTGTTAATATATTTCTCATATTTACAGGGAGACAGTTTATAATCTTCCAGATAAAAGGATCTGGACTGTGTTTATAGAATAGAGAGTAGAGTAATGGTTAAAAAAAATAGAAAAAAATGGCCTAAAAATTAAATTAAATACTGAAATAAAAACCTCCAAATCCTTTATAACAGATAATAAGGTATTAATGTATTAATTTCTTATTCCTGACCTCAAAATCATTTCCTTTCCAGAATGTAGTTCCAACACATTTGGTAAAGACTGTGCTCAGACCTGTAGCTGTGTTGTAACCAATACAGACTCCTGTAACAATATTAACGGCAGTTGTATTTGTAAAACTGGTTGGTATGGAACCACCTGTTCTGAGGATGTTAATGAATGTAACGTTACTCCCTTTATATGTAATACTACTTCTAATTCTGAATGTAACAATTTAAATGGTACCCATGCGTGCAATTGTGTGACTGGATATCAGAAAATAGCTGATGGAAGTTGCAAAGGTAGGCTGATATTTTCAAGTACTGTGGATAGGGGAGAAGTTACATGTTTGTAGATATTTGATTTTGTGCTTTGCAAAGTCGTAATCAATGACAATTTAAAATATGTTCCTCGTTGAGCTTATAATTTCTTGATATACCTTTACCAACAAAATCCACGAAAACTGATACCCAAATAATAATAATGAATGCACAATTATCAAATTGGTTATGCAGGACTTGTTCCCAGTGTGTACCCTTTAATATGTTTATGTTGTTTTATTGCTTGGGATTGATGAAGCCATGTGCAATTCTATATATAAAAAAATATTTGTTTATATAGCACAAGCATTGTGTTGGTTAACATATCCTGATTATGAATTTATTATTCTGGTTGACACTGTTTAGACATGACATGGCTAAATATTTCTATACAAGTTGTATCGTTTTGAAAAAAAATGAAAATTTTGCTGCAGTATATATGAATAACGATTTTTGTAAATGATTGAAGTGACACTTAATAAAAGATCCAATGAACTGGTTTAAGAAACGGAAAAGCTTTACAAATGCAATGTTGTCATTGGTTCAAACAGATTTGTAACACTTCATTAAAAGATCATCAACTTAATCTAATGATTTAATTTTTTGAATCTTTAGCTCTAGAAACCACTACTGCAAGCAACACTGCACAAGAAGCTACAACACAAGACGCCACAACACAAGAAGCTTCAACGCAAGACGCTTCGACGGAAGACGCTACAAAAAAAGAAGCTTCAAAGCAAGAAGCTACATCGGCAGATGCTACAATGAAAGAATCTTCAACGCCAGAAGCTACAACGCAAGACGCTACAACAAAAGAAGCAACAACGCAAGAAGCTTCAACGAAAGAAGCTATACAAAAAGAAGCAACAACACGAGAAGCTAAAACGCAACATGTTACGACACAGGAATCTACAACGCACAAAACTAAAACACAAGAAGCTACATCGCAAGACGCTACAACACAAGAAGCTATAACACACAAAGCTACAACGAAAGAAGCTTCAACACAACAATCTACAACACAAGAAGCTTCAACACACAAAGCTACAACGCAAGAAGCTACAACACCAGAAGCCACAACACACAAAGCTACAACGCATAAAGCTACAACGCAAGAGGCTACAACAAAACAAGCTACCGCAACACAAGAGGCTACAACGAAAAAAGATACCATGCAAGAAGCTTCAACAAGAGAGGCTACAACACAAGATGCAGCAACACAGGACGCAATTACACGAGAAGATACAACACAACATGCTACCACAACACTAGAAGCGACAACTCAAGAGGTTACCACAGTTAAGACAACAACTCCAGAAGCAAACACCAAGGTTGTCACATCAAAAAGGGGTCAACTCAAAAAGTTACAACTCAAGAAACAACAACCGAAAAAGCAACAAAACAAGAGGCATCAATCACAGATGCCACAACTACTGAAGGTATCAAAGTACAACATGTTCTATAGTGCAATTTTTTAAAAAGAAGCTGCAGTTTTTTTTAATTTGAAAAACAAAACAAAACTAGATTTGTAATTGCTAGCAAATGTTAGTATAACGGCAGCCATTTTGAAATTTCCAAATCTTAAAGAGCACATCCACACACAAATTAACAATGGACATTGTTGCTGTTTCCATGGTTACGGCGGCCATTTTAAAAATTCAAATGACAAATTACAATTATCCACATGTTCAGGTATCATTCTGTTGAAGTTTCATAAAGTTTACGGCATTTGAAAAATGAAGAATATCTCTGCTATGTCCATGGTAACAGTGACCATTTCCAAAGTTCAGACGTACTCAAATTATTAACCAAAAACAAAACAAATAATTTCACAATTCTTCTGTTTCCATTGTAACGATGGCCATCTTGGAAATGCCATACAATTCTAAGATATAAGCTGGACATAAAAAGTAAAATAAAAAATAAAAAGAGACACGTAGAATAACAATATGTCACAAAAACTTCGTGAGATTGCCAGACAAATACATTTTAATTTCTTTTCTTATGCACATTGCAATAAAAGGTCAATACAATCTTTGAAGGGATAAATATGATGAGATAGTACTAATGAGTATTGTACATTAAATTAGTACAGATGTTACAAAATAATACATAATAATGGTCTGTCACATACTATAATGTAAATGACAATTTATTTAGAAAAAAATTGAATTTACAGACATAATGAAAAAAAAATGCTGACTTATTTACTACATCGGGAATCAGTTTAAAAGTAAAGAAGAACAAAGAGAAATAATAATGAAAAAAATAAACAGATGGACATCTCTTCGTTTTCAGTTTTTAAGAATTTATTATTGGACATTTCTTTAAGATTATGCCAACTTTTTGGTAAGAGACAATAATAATCAAAACCAAGGAGTAAACAAAGACTCACAAAACCAAAGGACATTTACATCAACAGTTATAAATAATAATTAAGAACCAACACGAACTACACTAAAATCCGGGAGTGAAATCATGTGCTCCGGCAGGGTAAGCATTTCCTGCACCGTAAACGGCACCCGTCGTGTTATTTCTTTGTTCAGTTCGGTAATGATGGAAGGTTATTATGACTCAGGAAGAATATCTGATATGATTTCTGACACACTTTTGTCATAAAGGCCAATCAGCTCATGATAGTGACCGTAAAATTTCTTGAGTGATGACCTGAATTTGTTTGATTCATAGCCCTGTCTTAGTAACTTTTGAGAAACCAGTATTCCTCATTCAACAAAATCAACGTACTTTGAGCTAGCTCTAGAGTAACGTATTATTTGAGACACATATACTTAATATGCTGTTTGGATGTTGCTACACAACAATGAAAAGTTGACTATAGGAAAATTAAAATGATCGCGTTTGTTTTAAAACAAACAAAATAAAATTTGCAGCTTCTCTACCGCAGTTTTTTATAAAGATTATTGCAAAGCTGATATACATATTAAGCTATATGATTCGTGTAAAGCTAAATGATTTTAAGTTGTTGAATTCCTAATGTAAATCACTGCACATGATTGTTACTCAGATAGTGCTTGAGATGCATATACAGGTCACTGAACAAACTCCTAGTTACAATTGCATTGCTGAATTGATTTTCTTTCAGGACTTTTATAATTGTCTACATGATATGTGCCAAAACTATTTTATTGAATAGGAACCAAGTTCTTTTTTTCTTTATTTTTTTCTTCAGATTGCATGTTACAATTTTATTTCAATGTCCAAGTTTCAATAAACTATCCCTGAGAAATACTTTACAAATATCCAGAAATATCCAGATAATAATGAAATATATTTTTTTTAATTATATCAGTCTTTTTAAAGGAGTAGAGTCAGTAAGGGCCGATTTTGGCCTCATTTTCAAGTTCATCTAATGAAATATTTTAGGCACTTTTTAAACACTTAAGTGACTATTTAAATTGATTCCATTAGTTAATGTGACAGATTTTAACTGATTAAGTCATTAAAAACGCTCCTATGCAAGCTTCAATATGAAAAATCTATTAAATATGCCAAAAATCGTCATTTTTCAGATGTTTTTTGTCAAAAACGAAAGTGGCCGCATCAGTGTTTATCCTTAACCTTTATATATATCACTAGAACACACCCGCGAAATCGCGGGCATTCAGAGCGTAGTTGAAAGTATGTAAAGTGTTGTTGGAAGAACAAATATTGAATGACTGGAGAATTTCAGCAAAAGTATCATAAGTCAAAGGTTATTGGGGTCAGGAAAATGTGTTTTTTTTTATTATCCCTCCTCCTTTATTTTCAAAATTCCCAATTTTGGGTTTCTATCAATTACAATATGACCATAATAAATTTAGTGGGGAATTTCAGCAAAAGTATCATAAGTCATAGGTTATTGGGGACAGGAAAATGTATTTTTTATATCCCTCCTCCTTTATTTCCAAAATTCCCATTTTTTTGTTTTCTATCAATTTTAATATGAACATATTACATTGAGTATGTTACAAACATTTAAGTAACTGAGGATCCTGTAATTTAGTGGTTGTCGGTTTTTTTATGTGTTACACATTTGTTTTTCGTTTTTTTTTTGTGTACATGAATAAGGCCGCTAGTTTTCTGGTTTGGATTCTGTTACTTTGTCAGTTCGGGGCCTTTTAAAGCTGAGTATGCGGTATGACTTTGCTTGTTGTTAAAGGTCGAACGGTGACCTATTGTTGTTAATTTCTGTGTCATTTTGGTCTCTTGTGGAGAGTTGTCTCAACATGGCTATCATACCACATCTTCTTTTTATTTGTAACCAATGAATTTTGTAAAAGATTTAATAACTGGAGAATTTCAGAAAAGGTATCAAAAGTTCACTTGAATAATTGTAGTGCTCATCCGTTATGAACATTCATTACTATATAAATATAGTGTATTTACTTTCAATTTGAAGTTTACTAATCGATCCATGGTGGTCATTGATATAGTATACAAAACCTCTCTTTAATAAACTGTGTGACCGCCGTGGATAGTAAACTTGAAAATGATAGCAGATAGAATTCTTAAAATACAGTATACAGAAAAACGCAAACCGGAAGTCTAATCAGACTTAAAATTTCGTCCAATGACGGGACAATATCCGAATGCCTTTTTTCTCATTTTTCTCCCAAAATAACTCAATCTGAATAATGATATGAATGGATGACAAATGCAACTATGCACTGTACCTATAGCACACAAAGGCGTGTTGATTAATTTATTGTGGAAAGAAGAGAAGCGACACCAAAAATGAGGTCTTCTCGTTTAATAGTATAGATGTATTATCATCAAGTACAACTTACACTTCAATATTATGAATGAACACGAATGCGGCCACTTTCATTTCAGACGGAAACCGTCTAAAACTTAACTAAAATGGTAAAATTGTGACGATTTCAGTAAATTAGCATGACTTAATGATGCAAATACTGGGTATATGTGCATTGTATTGTCAAAAACAGCCCATATTTATGTAGCAGAATCATTCTACTTTGCAACAAATAGCTTAACGGTTACATTTTTCCAATTTTATAAAACGGCTATATTTTGGGGCCAAAAAGGGATCTTACTAAACCTACTCCTTTATAAAAAAAAATAAGTGAGATACCGTTTAGTTCTAAAAGTGGGACGAAAGATACCAGAGAGGCAGTCAAACTCATAAATGGAAAATTAACTGACAACGCCATGGCTAAAAATGAAAAAGACAAATAGACAAACAATAGTATTCATGACACAACATAGAAAACCAAGAATAAGCAACACGAACTCCATAACCCTTCATAGTTCAATTATATAAAACTAATATATTATCAAGTGATTGAACTGATTGTAAGCAGTTATGAGTATAAAAGGAAACAAAATTTCTGTATTTGGAATCATTTCAAGTTATACATGTATAACAAACATGGTTAGCCAGACATCATATTAAAATTCGTTGGTCAACATTAAGATTTTATGATTAAGTTTACTTTTTAGACACTGTAAGCAAAAGGTCATTTATATTTTATCATTGATTCTTGTTCATCATTAATATGGCCTCAACCTCATTTCCACCAATCATTGGATATCCAGTAGTTTTAGTAATTAGGTCTGTATACTCCTCATAACAGCTTAACTGTATTTGGTGTATTTGGTGTACATAATAACAGTAAAGTTTACATGTCTTTCTGATATTTTTTATTCAACTTGACATTATTTTAATGGATCTTTGTGAGTGTAAATATCCTGATTTACTATCTATACATTGTACCTATGTTTTAGATACGTTTAAATCATTCACAGAGGCCGTTACACAGACAAGACATTTCAGTGTGTGTATTCATGTTAAAGATTAAATTTTAATAAAATATCGTCCTTGAAGAATATTAAAAAAAAGTAACTAATTTTGATAAATTCTATTTTAGTGAATGTTCCAACAACAACAATATATACGCCTGTACGTGGTAAGTTTTTTATTCTATGTTTTATACATTTTCTCAAAGTATTTTTATTTAGTTTAAATGTTGATGGCTCGTTTTTTAGTATATTGAAATTGGAAAACACTTGTTGATACCAAATGATATTCAATTCTCACTTTTTATTTTTCTAAAAATGAATTTTGATTGCTGTATGCAATCACTAGTTCTCATCTAAATAAAGCTCAATTGCTTTGAGAAATAACAAGGAATAACAATCAATTTGTTAAGTTATATATCATTATTTCATTGTGAAATTTTTTTAAGAAGAAACATATTTGATGGTTTTCTGTTTCCTGCTTATAAGTTAATCTTTGTCTCTCACAGTCTTGCGTTTAATATGTTCTTATAGTATCATGTTTAGTAAAAATTATAAATCTGAACTACCGGGTACCAATATTTTGAAATTGATAATTATGTTTATAGGTGAATTAAAAGTAGAAGTAATTATGACAATAAGTGTAACGCCTAAAGAAGACTTGACCAATGAAAAGACTGTGTACTATCAAGAATTATTAAATGAGACTTTTGCAGTGGTAAGTTCATAAACAATGCCCATGAATATCGCATTCAGTCCAACAGAACCTCATTGAATGATATTATAAATATCTGAAAATATGATTTAATACAGTATCCATCTTGGTTTTAAAAGTGACTTGGAAAAAGCATTGTTGTTTTGATGTGAATATTGGATCGTTTACACCTTTGTAATCATGGTAATATATATATAAAGAACAATTCAAAACAGTAATGGAAAAACATGTATAAAGTAAAAGTAGAAAAGTCATAACTTTAAGAAGACTACACCATGACCAAGAGTAAACAGAATAATAGAACAATCAGAAGTCAACAAGAATCCTGCTTTCAAAAAGCCGATGGTCTTATAACTAATAGCAACATGAAATTCATAAATCTAATTATACATAAATCTTCTGAAAAAGTCGATTTATATTTCTAGGTGAAATAGAGCAAATATTGATAACAAAATTGTTTATGAATTTAAATTGTATTATGTTAATGGGATTGAAGCGTACGTTCACCTTTTCCAGTTTGTGAAAACGTTTATTTTTTTTACTTTTTAGTTGACAACATACTACTCTAATTCAGCTGCAACAAAAGACAACTTCATAAAAATAGTTGTGTATAGAATAAGGTAGGAGTAGCTTCACATAGTCTTTATATTCCATTGAAAGTTGTAAATAGAATAAGGTAGGATAATTAGAAGCTACAGCTACACATATACTTTACTTTCGGAGACTTGACAATTGTATATATAATAAGGTAGACGAAGCTACAGAATATGCCCTGTTCCATTTGCAAATAGTTCTATGAGAACGGTACCAATACTAATGTATTAAGCACCTTTAATAAATGAAAATTAAATGGCAACAGGAGTTATGAAGTTATCATATTCATGAATGTTTCGTGGGTCTTAATTCATTGCAAACCATTAGTTATGAAATAAAAACGGCACTCTATAAAGAGAACACACTTCTTGTCCTTGTATATTTTGAATAGTCCTTTTATCTTGTTTTGTTAAAGTCTGTTCAAATGAGTACATGAACAAAGCAAATACATCTTTACCAAGAAACTTAACAAATATGTTATTTAACTCAAAAGTGTTGCAATTGTATTGGTTTTTTGAAAGTATTTGTACTTGGGATCAGTGTAGTTATGAGATGTAATTTTTCATTGTTAATACTCATAACTGTGTGTATGAGGAATATGTTTGCTATCATAATGAGAAGACTAATTATGTGACCATAATATTTAAGACAACAGAAGTATATATCATTGTTCAAAAGTCATAGATTTTTTTTTTTATCTGTGTTACAAACTCAAACCGAAAGAAACATGTTAACTATAAGAGGAAAACAAAGGAACAACAAGAAAACATAAGTGCAAAAAAAACGCCAATATACATAGAAACAAACTTTTCGCTAAAACTGCCTTATTCCTGACTAGGTACAGGATATTTAAACAAAATGATGGGGTAAAACCTGGAGACAATATTATAACAATATAGCTAAAATGACAACTCTGTGTGACAAAATTACAGAACAAACACATGTACAGAGGTACAAACTTACAAATAATACTATAGTCATCTCAATATGCAAACCACGTAAAGGAGTTTTGTTTACTGTTTTTCCAAACATTTGAGTGTGAACCATGTAGGTAATTAAGCTGGACAACAAATTCTGTTCATGTTTTCGTGACCTAAATATTATAATCCGTGCTTGACTGAACATACAAAAGTTTGAACAAAAATCAAAGTTTCTTATTCAAAATTGTTTTATTAAAACAAAAATGTTGATGAAATTCATATAGTACATGTACATGACATTAATGTTTTATAACCTCTCTATGTCTCATAAATGCTTCACGATGTTTGCAAGTATTAAAGTTGTTGGACTTTTAGCTTTAGGACCATTTTTTTTTATTTCAGCAAAGGTAGTTTAGTTGTAGATCATGCAGTCATATTGAATTCTAAAACTACAACTGGCCCAAATCAGGTTGCTGCTGCCACTAATAACCTTGTAAATGGTGTTGATATGCTGACATTTGGTGCAGGACTAACTTCTCCGGCTGCAGCTGGTGCCACTTCGGTTGCCATTAACACAGCAGATGGAGTTAAGGGTAATTTATTACTCATGCTACTTTTTTTCTTTTTTCATAGGCTTAGGTATTATTTTAATATATATATATATCAATTCTTTATTTTCCTAATATAAATTATGTTATAGAAATTAAGTCAGAACACAATATGATTTGAAATTCTATAATTTTAGTATTAAACAAAATGATTCGTTCTTCATACTTAGTTCTCAAATGTATATTATTTAGATAATAATACATGGCAAAATCCGTGTCATATGTCGTATCATCTCGAGACACCAATATCAGCCAAAGGTACTTTAGGCCCGAGGGATGATATTTTTCAAGGTTGATACGGCATGTGATACGGATTTTTCCATATTTTATACGCTTTATCATATATTCCAACAGGAGAGTTATATAATATGAACTGTTCACTTGGTTACCTTCAGTTCTACTTTAAAAGCATTAAAAGAACAGCTCAATTACTTTTATTCATATTTTGTTTATTATTGTATTTTTTTGTGTGTTTCGAATTTTTCATAGTTGCATTTAGTGTGCCAAACATATGAAAATTTGACGTTCGTGACGTCACATGTACATACCAAACAATGACGTCATTCAATAAATTACGTCACGCCCGAATGGCCGTACCAATTTTGAGGAAAAGTATGTCGTAAGCTTACATAAACAAAAACTGACTTTATGTAAAAAAAAAAAAAAAAAAAGAGAAAAAAAAACCAAGAATCGGTCCGTAGTACACGGATGCCCCACTCGCACTAACATATTGTATGTGCAGTGGACCGTGAAATTGGGGTCAAAAACTTTAATTTGTAATTAAAAAAAGAAAGATCATATCATAGGGAACATGTGTACTAAGCTTCAAGTTGATGTAACTTTAACTTCATCAAAAACTACCTTGACCAAAAACGTAAACCTAAACTTCGTACTATCATTGTCTATGTTCAGTGGTCCAACGTTATAGTAATTTTCAAATCATTTCATCACTAGAATCTTTTGACAAAATATTTCTTGAATCTCGTCCACTTCACTTAAATTTTGTATAAGTGCCACGTGTACTCGTTTTCTGCATTGATATTCACAAAACATAAATCGTAGAGACCACGTAAACAAACATAATTCTATAGCATAGATTAAATTAAAAGCCATAAATGATTTTAAAACATAAGCAATGAATGTCTCTATTGGTCAGAAGTAATATAGACTGAAAGCAGTAAAATTTCTTGCCATCGTTAAAATGTATGAGGATAGTTGATCACACCACATCGTCTTAATTGGATATGGAAAGAAAACCCGTAATTTACTTACACACCGAAAAGGATATTTACATATATAGACAGTACTAAGCATTACATGTACTTCATTATCATAGAACACATTATAATCATTGTATAAATGTCATCAGACACCAGAACCACACATACACTAATAAACATCATTCCAATTCCGGGGGGGAAACATGCTTGCTGTTTTACAGTTTTGTTTTTCGTTCATTGTTTTGTACCTACATAAGCCTTTTGGTTTTCTTATTTGAATTGTTTTGCATTTCGTGGCTTTTCATTTCCGACTATGTGGCATGGGCTTTGTGCACTGTTGAGTGCCGTACTGTGACTGATAGTTGTTAATTTCTGTGTTATGTGGTCTCTTGGGGAGAGTTGGAACATTGGTAATCGTACCAAATCTGTGTTTATATATACATACTCTCAAATCAACATTTAGAATTAAACATTTGAATGAACGCTAGTTTGATTGAATACTGCTATTCATACATTACTGACATAATATAGTACTGCTCTCTCCAATTGAACTTTAAGATCTTAAATATGTAGTCGCCTGTGAAAATGAAAAACAATTCCTTCAAATGGTTCAATGAATCCTTTTTATATTTAAAAAAAACCTTTTTGCTAGACAAAGTATTAGTTTAAAGGCAGTGACTATTTTGCCAAATCTATATGCTCTGAGATTTTTATCTTTCATTTTTTTACAGTATAGTTTACAGATCTTAGATTTTATTCGTATGCATTAATGTAGCAGTAGACTGATTTTTAGAAGTAATTTCATTTTTTTTTTATGATTTCATTGCTACAAATGTATGCACAATAGTTTTTACTTCTATTCCTTTTTTTCCTTTTTTTTTGTTTCACTTGGACTCATCTACATGCTTTTAAACTATTGCATGTCTCTCAAATATTGTAACACGTGTCTTATATAACTATATGTCAAATACCAATTTGATTCTTGAATGACAATACATATATTCGAAGTATTTTTTTAAGTTTACATTCACTCTTAACAAAGAACCAGCAAAATAACAAATAAACTATATTGCTGGCGCCGGTTAAATATCTCCTTACTATTGAAATATGATATTGTGATCATTTTAATGAAGCTATTTGTTAAATCAAAGACGACAAAATAGCATATTTTCTTTTTTTCCGGAGTTTTAAAAACTCCAAAATTTTATAAAATACTCATCTTCAGTTGTCTACTGTTGACGATTTAATTTAGCAATTTAGCTATATTCAATCAAATCTATCCGACTTTTGCATGTTTCTATAATTTACGTTTTACAAAATTTAGTCCTGGTATCTATAATGAGTTTATTACAACCACTGGATCGATGCCACTGCTGGTGGAGATTTATTTAACTGAGGGTATCACAAACCCAGTAGTCAGCACTGTTTGTGATGACATGACTTATCATTAATATGGTTATATTTATAAATTAAGTTTACAAAATTTTGATTTTCTTGAAATAGGCTTTTCTACCTCAGGCATATATTACCTTAGCTATATTTGGCAAAACTTTTAGGAGTTTTTGTCCTCAATGCTTTTCAACTTCGTACTTTATGTGGCCGTTTTAACTGTTTTGGATTCGAGCGTCACTGATGAGTTTTTTGTAGACTAAACGCGCGTCTGCCGTATTTACAAAATTGAGTCTTGGTTTTCATGTTGAGTTTATTTAAGAGAAAAAATACTTTTATAATTTTCTGATTCATGATATCAAAGAGCATGAGCTACGAGATAAAGAAAAAAAAATGAAAAGTTTTTGTTCAGTCACTCATGAAAGTGAAATTGTGAAATAATTATTCTCGTTTAGTAGAAAGTTTGCATCAGTTTTGTCAACATGAGCAAAGAAACATCGCCATATAATTATGCACTCTCAAGTGGTTAATTTGACCTCATTAAATACGTATTCACATCTACGTTAATTGAAAACTTTAGCTAGCGATGGGTTACGCATGAAATGGACGTGTTCAGAAGTTAAAAGAAAAAGAATGTTAACATTGGAAGTGAAACAATTGGAAACCATTTTGGTTGACTGATTTGATCTACAAAACTCGTTCTTATACAGTTAAAAACGATTAGTATCAGATCGTTGTAACCTATAGTATGAAACCAAACAGACCTAGAAAAATGCAATAACACGAGTTTATGTTTATGTTGATACCGAGTTGACTGTCGGCAGTCTTTGGAAAATCGCCTTAATGGGTAATTGGATTGCGTCTAGACTAAAATATACACAAAACACTGACTCATACTATCCACTCTATGCATCGTGAACCGTTTATTTTCTTTTTATTAAAAATTGTTGAGGGACGTTTTAGTATGCTTTGAGTCGAATATAAAAATTTGAGTCACATCGATGAGTATGATCGACAGCTCATGTGCCCCTTTAAGTTTCAGGCTTAACAACTGTTGTAAGGTTTTAACATCGTCAATTTATTCGTTATCAGTGTTATGCCCCACCGAAGATAGTAGAGGGGCATTATGTTTTCTGGTATGTGTGTGCGTTGGCTTTTCGTCCGTCCGTCCGCCGGTTCGTTTGTCCCGATTTAAAATAAAGTTTTTGGTCAAGGTATTTTTTTATGAAGTTGAAGTTCAACGACTTGAAACTTAGTACACATGTTCCCTATGATATGATCTTTTTAATTTTAGTGAATAATTAGACAAGTGACCCAAATTTGACGGTCCAATGAACATACAAAATAGTAGTACGATTAGGGAATCCGTATACTTGGGACATATTATTGTTATCTTGTAAACTTAACTCGTTTTACTCGTGGTTATTCCAATTACAACTATTAAAAAGTTCGAATGTACTTTGTTATTATTCTTATTATCATTTGGTCAAATTCCACAATCTTTTTGAAAATAAGAAGATGTGATATTTTTGCAAAGAAGATAACTTTCAACCGGATACCAAATGACGTGCATGAATTAATTTTAAAACAAATTATATATAATTATAAATAACATACTGTGAACTATTTCTATGATAAATACAAATGTGACAATAACCTAACAATAATAAAACTAATATTCTATTCTTAAACTACACTCTGTTCATTGTCACTTTCGTCGACGGCATGCTTCTTTTTAATATGCATTTTCAAATGAATTTTCAAGAGATCCTCTTCAATGTCTGATGTCTTGTATTCCCTAGATATCCGAGTTTACAGTCTATATGCGCAACCTTAAACATGTTTTAATCCGGAATATTCATTTAACTTGCGCTGGACATTTAAACAGTTATTGGTAATCTTGAGACAGACAACACATTTCAATAAAAGGGTGTTTTTCTTTAAATTAATATTCAGTGGCGGAGCCAGAGATTTGCATAAGTGGGGGCCCACTGACTGTCTAAGAAGGGGCCCGCTCCGATCATGCTTCAGTGATTTTCTATATACGTGCAATTCAGAAATTATTGCAATGTTTTATTATTGCGAAAAACGCGACCGAGTTATAATCGCAATAATTTACACCGCATTTAAATTTATTTATAAATAAGTAAAGAGAATTTTTCTCAATATCGCAAAAATTAAAATCGCATTTTAGTCTAAAATCACATAATATCAATAATTTCTGAATTCACAGTAAACAATACTTTTTTTTCAAGAAAGGGGGAGGGCAGCAGCCCCTCCCTCTATATCCTTTATTGTCTTCTAACCCAAAAAGTAAATTATGTATTTAAGGAGGCTCGAGGGTATAAAAATTTCAGAAAAAAATTAAACATTTGTTTTCATTACAAATTTTATTTGTTACCTTTTGTAATTGTTACTTTATCATATGATACAAAAATCATTCAAAACAATCAATTCGTGTTGGACCCAGATGACTTTTAAAATATATACATCATTGAAAAAGTTCCAAATTATCTCCCTCTGGTGGAAAAATGCCATTGTTTGGCTCTAAAATTGAAATATCTTTTTCAACTCATCGGTGACCTATATTTTTTAATATAATTTCCATATAAGCTGTACTTAAACTAAATTATTGTAAAATTTTAGCGATTTCTGTAATACATTTCTTTTTTTATTTTGATATTAACTTTATTTCTCCTATTACTTCAACAGAAAAAAACCACTTTTACAAAAAAAATATGCTTCTTTAGAATGCAGATTGTGAGCGCAAATGAGCGGTGACCCCACTTTTTTATTTTATTTTTCTATTTACTATAAGATAAAGTTCATTTATAGAAAAATATAGAGAAATCCTATATAAATGATTTAGACCCGCGAACCCTCTAATTATGTTTAAATTCATTATAGTACTTTTAGCTTCAGCTGAGATATGATTGATAGTGGTTTGGAGAACGTCTGGTGGCAAATACTTTATGCATATTTATGACGGGGAGCAATTAAGAGAATTTATTTCACCTCAGGAAACACGAAATTGCATTGCATGTGTTGTCATTGATAATAAGAGAAACAGGGGGGGGGGGGCGTAATAAAGAATCATAAGACAAATAAAATCAAACGACACCATGAAAATATAGAAGCGACAATGGAAAAACAAAAATATCACAATATAACATTTATAACATGTATAAGTAAAAACAGATTACTACAGGTTCAACACGAAGATTAGGTCTCAACAAAAACCGGAAATATAAAAATATCTCATTGATAAGTTATTCAGAGTAAGCAGACATTTGTGTTGGTCTCTTTTACCAGTCTCGCCGAAATTTAAAAGAGACCACAAAAAGGGACCAAATAAACAATTTCTCGTAGTAAGCATTCTGACCAATAATACGTGCTATTCCGCGATATGTGTATATCAGATATTATTTTAGGTTACCAAAGCTATATTATAGTTTTGTTTCATATTTATTTCAGTTTTCAATGCAAACAAATATTTGTTCTGGTTGAAAGTCACGGATAGTATATACCATGCCCTTCTCTCAAGGCTTTGCTGTTTCTATTTGTATGAGAAAAAAATATTGAAAAGCCTAGTCAACCCCTGTGCTATATGATATAACAATTTTCACGTGATTTTTATCGTCTTTTGTCCTACGATTCTCAAAGTTTATTATAACTCATCGGCTGTAATTTGTTTTCAACTTCCGTAGTAGTTTTAAGAAAATATTAACTTGGCATTTTATACTCGATAGAAAATGCGGACGTGAAAGAAAGCACTTTATCAATGCGTCAACATGAGATTACTTTCCATGGAGGCTATATTTCGGCGAGTTCGTCTTTATAAAACAAAATTAATATGTGTATCTATTTATAAAAAGGATATTTGCATTACATTTTAATGTTGGATCATGTTAATAACATTCAGAAAAGAAATGGAGAATGTGTTAATGAGATAACAACCCGACCATACTTTGTGTTTTAAACCCTCGACATGTCGGCGGTTTACAAAGCAAAAACAAAGGCTTATTTTTCAAATTTCTTCTTTTTAGTTTGTAATACATATAATCATAAATTTTATTTCTATGTATGACGTTTATAATAGCAATATTGTACAAGTTCTTGCAATTGGTGCAGTTTTATTCATCAGAGAATGTATCGTACCTCGGAAGTAGTGGCATTGAATCAGAATTTGATTGTTAGTAAAATGTAGATTTTCGATGTGGCCACAGGCCTCGACCACAATAAATATTGTTGCAAACTGAGTCAAAATGTCAGACAATAAAAATAAGAGTGAAATTATTTTGGTCGAGGCCTTTTGTCAATGCGAATTTCAACAAGGAAGTGTCAAATTCTTCAAGCATTTGGACATTTTAAGTGTTTCGGTTGGATTCCAGGTATTACGTCACATTAATGACGTCACAAAAATATAATTTCATACTACAATAAAAAAAATAACAATATACATAGATATGTTTAAGCCATAAAGAATCCACCTTATTTCTCTTATTTTTTGTCAGCTCACAGGGACAATATTGGCACTTCGTAGTCATTCTCCAGTATAAACTAACTAAAAAGTAAAATCACAAACATATAGGAAAATCAATTTGGAAAGTCCATAATCACATGATAAAATCAAAAAACAAAACGCATCAACAACGAATGGACAAGAACTGTCATATTCCTGACTTGGAATATGCGTGTGAGCATGTCAAAATCTGTGTAGTTATGTCAGCTTTCATAATACATTTCTTGTCATTTCCTGAAGCATTCGAGATTCAACGAATTCTTTGTTTCAGTATGATTGTTTTTTATTTGCGTTGACGTGTGACAATACATCAGTACTTTCATTTAATCTTGCAGCTACAATAACGACATCGACAACTATTTGTGGCACATTCAATACATTAAACACGTGTCCAACAAATCAGGAATGTTCTGTGAATGGGCATGGCGTACCATATTGTGCGTAAGTAAACTGATAATCTTAAAACTTAATTTCATATAAATAAATGTTTTTTTTTATTCTAATGGTACTAAAATCAATTTGCATGGGAAAAAATCTAAAGTTCTTTTTTTTAATTTTTAATTTTTAACGTCTCTTTTATTATTTTAGATTTGAATAAGTCTCACATATCAGACTAACAGAAGAAATAAGACAACATGACATTAGTGTATTTAAAAGATACAACAGGAAATCATTCTACTCTTTATAATCATAAATATTTCCTACATTTTAGATTTGCTTTAATTACACTTCTAAACTGATCAATTTTATCAATTTGTAATTTCTTTTTATTGTTACATGACAAAATGCATTTTATGGTTCTTATTTTTTATAATGCATCTTTTATCAGTTATAGTGTAGCTTTTGTGTTTTACGATTATGTACTATTAACAAGTATTAAACATGTCTTCGTTTTGTAGGTCACTTAAGAGTACAGGTAAGTTCAGATAGCAAACAATTATACACAAAATATTTATACCTTGAAAAATAGATATAAAGTAGCTGCCAATAGAAGTACAGGAATAGCTACAAATTAAATCCTCCAAATAATTTTGATACTGAACATTAGAACCACCAACTATGTCAGGAAAATAACAGTTGTTATCCATTCGTTTGATGTGTTGGAAGTTTGATTTTGACATTTGATTAGCGCCTGTCGGTCCTTAAGTGATTTACTTTCTGCACGGTTAAAAGTGACCAAAAGAAAAATTGCATCATACTCAGTAAGCCTGTACATCTATTAAATAAAAGAAATGAGATATCTAGGTGGTATAAAAATCATGCGTTATACAGATAGATATAATGTAGAAGGAAAGAGAAAAAAATCGTATTCGTCTTAAAGTATGTGTCGTGATAGTAACATACATTTTGGAAAAATGCCCATGGAAATGAATTTTGCAATCAATTGATATTTAATAACCTGCGATTTAAATTTATCATAGTTCGTTCATTGTTATATTTAAATCTAGACGAGTGAACCAATAACTTCTAATTACAGGTTGTTGGAGACATAATTGTTCTTAGAAGTTAGATATACAGAATTATGCCTTCTCATTTCATTTTACTATTTTAATTTGTTTACCTAACATGTCCTAGCTAATAATTGATGTTTAATCTTATTATTAAATTTCAGATAATTTCCCATTGATAATAGGCCTTGGCGTTGGACTTCCTTTATTTTTCATGGTCCTAGTGTTGATCATAGTCCTATGTGTATGTAACAGTAAACGTCATAAAAGTAACTCGTTAAACAGTGATGATGTAGACAGGTGAGAATATCATAGAACTATCAAGTTTACTTAGACTTATTTGCAGTTGGTAAAGTTTTGAATCTCAGATAATCTGTGTTTTTCTTAAATAAACAAACCAATAACAATTTAGTGTTTTGACAAATCATCATATTGTGTAAAACAGGTTACCATTAATCATATGCAGATATGAATAAAGAGTAAACAATAGCTAAGTCTGTCAAAGCTAATCACTTTTAGTGGTTATCAATTAGAACCATGTTATTTTTATGTTCTCTGGTTTTAAGAGTTGTATTAGAAAATTTGCTCATTTAAATGATAGGAAAGAAAATGATGTGAAACATTTAAAAAAAACTTCAACAGGTTCATGCACAGTGTGTTAACCGGGGTACCCGGGTTACTCATTTGAATTAATTTTCTGTACTGTATTTTTGAATAGGATTTAAATAAATTAAAATGTCATGATTTTTTTAAAAGGCAATTATATTTTAAACATTCGTTGGTTTGGTTACTAGATTGTACAGATCCAATATTTGTCTGTCTCCAGTATATAAGTCGTTCAAACATAGATTTATTTCATTTTCTTTCAGAACAATGCCAGCTCATGAAGGATTTTTCACTGGTGCTATTCCTGGTCGATTTAATAGCTGGAATCGCCCTAGAGGTAGTACATTCCATAGTCACTGGAATGATAGGTCTGTAGAGTCAAAAAGAGGAGCATATGATAATGATATGTTTCGTGGAAAAGATCTATATGGGTCCTTATCGTATAAAGAAGCCAGAAACAGATCCAAAAATAACTGAGTTTTTTCGGTGAGTTTTTTTTTATTTATATAGACTGAAGTCATATGGTATTCCAATGATTTTTTAAAAGACCAAATTAGTATGTAAATTTAAGAAGGTGAAATTGAGAATGGATAATAAAGAATATGCCAAAGACGCAACCTGACCAAAGAGAAGATTACAGCCGAAAGCAATTAAACCAGTGAGAAAATCCTGCACCGGATGTGGTCCTCAATAAATTATGTACTGGCTCAGTAAAACTGGACGTCACACTAAACTCCAAAACATATAAATGAACAAGAATTTAAAAAAAACCGTACAGGACTAAAAAAAAAACAGAGACTCCTGACTTGGTACAGAATGGACAGGTGCAAACATGCAGGTGGGTTAAACATGTTTTGTTAGATATTAACCCTCTCCATATATATATAGTTGTTCTAGCCTGAATAGGTAAAATGTAAAAATTAATACTTAAAATCGATATTATGTTAGAATTAGAAACAACAGTTAAAGTGTGATCAAGAGGATGCAAATTAAGGTAAAAAAACAACAACAACTGTGGAAATCGTTTGTTTTCCTGTGAATGTATCAACAGTCATAACATTACGAATTTAGTCAAGATGTGACAACTAAGAATATGCGTCATTTGGTCAAAACAGATTGAAGTCCAAAAAACTTTTAGTTAGGAACTTTAGACACAGAAAAATATTAGTCAACCATGCAATTTATGATGATTATTGTAAAGTTACAAATTGTTGGAAGCAGTTTTTTGTGTAAGGAGCACATCGATGTTGATAAAATATGTAAAGTGTGATCATGCATATGTGAAATCTGCCAAATAAGATATATAAATACCATAAAATGAGGCATATAGTACATGTAGTACATGTATTATGTTACTGCTTACAGATTTGAAGTTGACAATTTGAAAACCAAAATTACAACTAATAACAAATTAGAAATTAATGCAACTGTTTTTCCTTACATAGAAGAATTAAAATTGAAAAACGTATGTTACTTATTAGGATATTTATATAGTTTCAAGGAAAAATTGGTTATTATCAATAATACATTTTGTGGTGAGATGCTTTAACAGGTTTGATTGACAAAATACATAGATTTTTACTGAAGACGTGATATATTTTGTTCTTGTGTTTAATAATTTGCCAATAATTTCATATTATTGAATAAATCTCGAAAAGGTGCAGAACAATAAAATGTTGTTTTAAAGTTTATTTGCTTCATTTTGTATATTTTTATTTCAGAAGATAGTTGGAGGTCCAACAACTAATGCATATATAATTTGGAATAGTTGAATACATTTTAACAAGTGTTCGTATAACATGTATACGAGGCCTTTCGTCTAATCATGCGACAATTTTAAAGATATTCTTCATATGATGAAATAGAGACATAAACGCATTGACATTACGAATTATGTAACTATCATATTGTATATATATATATATTCCGAGGTCAAAATTATGTTAAAAGTGATTTGTGAAAAAGAAATAATGAATTTCATATATTTATAAATAATAATTTTTATACTTGACTGCCGCTCAATTGTAATTATTTTGGTGTCATCCTGGTTTGCCCACTTTTAATTACATGTATATGTAAACATAGAGGGAATTGTTGTTTTAACAATTATAGTTTATTTCTGAATTACAGTCATATTTTTTACCTTTTATTTTACCTGTAAATGTTTAAAAGACCATTACAATCTGCTATTAAATCAAGGAAAATATGCAAAACTTTTCTAAATTTTATGTATTTTTGGCAGGAAAATGTATTTTTATTCATACAAAAACTAGGTGTATACTTGAAATGAATTATTATTCCAATTTATCAAAAATTGTTTTAATTATTGGTACATTCGGAAAAAAAAAAGATAAAAAGTAAAAGAATGAAACTAAAGATTTATTAGAATAAATCTCTTTGAATATCTTTGACTTTATTTAACTGATTTTTTTTAAATTTTAATAAAATACACTGTAACAAATTTTTTATATAAAACATATCCAATTAATTCTAACAACTAGAATATAAATGTAACTGTTCGGTATTCAAGCTATAAATATGACACAGTTTGAACAGTAATCTGTAATCGTATGTTTTTTAACTAGTTATATATAGAAATTGTTTTACAGTCTCTCATAATTCTTAATAGAATGGTACTTGTATTTTATATTTGTGTATTGTCTGTTTTATATTGTGTTTAAACTCTGTATGTACTGTATATTTATGTATTGCAAGTAGTGAGACTTTAATAAAATATTGAATCTGAATCTGCATCCAAGCTAGCATTTTCTTTAAAAAAAAAAACCACCAATGATAAAATATTTTTCAGTTAATAATCATGATTGCTAACAACACCAGTTAGAACTTCAACCAAAAATACTATTTACTGACTATGAGACAGCAACCAACAACGCAGCACGAACAGTGTGGCCAAGGGTTAATGTGAAAGGCTGCTACTTCCACTTCACCCAGTGTATTTGGCAAGTCACAAAAAAATGGACCACAGTCCTATTATGAAGAAAATGAAGACATAACTCAAAGTTCTGATAGGGGGAGCCGCTGTACTACTTCTTGTTCCACCCCCACCTTGTTGGGGAAATTTGGCTAAACACTAAAATAAACATTTGAGAAACTGAAACATACTGGCTACAACTTCATTTACAGAATACATGACAGAGTTCTGGGTTGAAAGCTACCGTTTTCTATGGAATCACTATTTCACCGAAGGATCCCGCACCACAAATCACCAGGAAGGATGGCACAACAAACTTAAGAGACTCAAACATGCCCATGCAAACATCTACAAGATCATTGATGTCAGCTACTGAAGAAGACACAAGCACTAACAGAATGCATCATTATCCAGTATGCAGCAGGAGGAGCCGGCCCATCAAAAAAGATGACGATACAGAGTAATAGAACCAGACTCCAACTACTGAAAGAAAGATTCCAATAAGGACTAATCAGCGTGGTAGATTACTCTGACACAGCCGATGATCGATCCCATCTTCTCCATTTGAACTGGACAATGAAGTGAATACTTTGTAAATATAATGTTTTGTAACTTTTGATGTAAATATAAAAGATTGTATTTATTCTCATTTTACATATTTCCTTATGCAATGCATTTATAAAATTGATTAATTTATTAAATTATGTTTGCAAAAAAAGAGATCTCTTATTAAATGTATTTTTATCATGAAAATCATTCAGAAACTTATGAACTATAAAGACATTTTTGTAACTGAATATTGTTTTTTTGTTATTTGATGTGTACATGTATGTTTGTTGAATGAATTTATATTAAATTAATGAGAACAAATATTTGATTTCTTTAATAATTTTTTTATACAAAAGAACAACCTGAATAAGTAGAAAACATTTACATACTACATACCTGACCATACCTAAGTTGGAACAGACTATACAATTGTATGCTCATTAAACCTTTTGTCCTTTTTGTTTTCTTTACTAATAGATAATTGGTAGAATTAAAAGTGGGCAAACCAGGAGTAAACCATTATTTTAAGGTAAAATATTATAATATAAAAACTGCTTTATTATAAAAAAGATAATAGAAAAATCAAAATGTAATCACACAGCAATACAGGTGTATTCTGATAAACAGAAACAACGCAGGCATGTTGATTTAGTTTGTGCATATTTATCCAGGGTTTTATAATATAAAAGTGTAGATACATGTATGATATATGGAAAAAATAAGTAAATATTACATCAGTCTGATTCTTTTAAATTGTAATTCATGTATTAAAGAATAAATGTGATTTTGAAAAAATAGGGAAGTTGTTTTTTTCACTGTTTTGATTTTTTCATCACAAATGCTATCATCATTCTTAGAGTTAAAATGTACATCACATATTGATCATCATTTTAAGCAGGGTTTTTTCTGACTTTTTCTCATTTTATGAAAAATATTATTACCTCCATTAAATATTTAGTGTAATCACTTTAAACGATAATGTTTATCCTAAATTGGAAACAAACAATACTTCTTTTGCAGTAATGTCAAAAACACGTTTATATATACAGAAATTGATGTTTTCATACTTATTTATTGAACATTGCATTTAAAATTCTCTAAAGTGTGATTTTTTTGAAACGGTCAGTTTGGGATTATAAATCAAAATTAATATTATGAATTGTCATTGCAGAATCTTGTTATTGATATTATGTTTTTTTCTTCAATATTGCATTTGTCAAAGAATATTTCCCATTTTTAAGATATCTGTTGGATATATGAACTTGACGTGCCATACAGATACGTTAAACATCAAATTTCTTCCCTGATACTTAAAAAAAACTAAATATTTGATGTACAAAAGTGTTTTAAATATTTTTCATTTCGGAATCTATATTTATACTCATTCCAGCTTTTAAAACAAGTCACTTTGAAAACAAATAAATATGTGAAAAATTTCAAACAAAAGTCATACGTATAGGAACAGTGGTGAGTCTGAGGACCGTCACCTTTTATAATTCTACGTAAGCTTAACTTTTGATCATTGAATCAACTGCAGTTCATATTGAAAGTCAATACTTTTTTATTCATATTTGGAATAGTTATTTAATGTGGTATGGTTGCCTCTCGCTATCTTTGATTGTAAATAACTCAGAACCTAAGATATATATTTTCATTTTAATTAGCACAATTTGATAAGAAATGTAGATTATTAATCTGACTTATCATTTAAATGAATACATTTGTTATGTTCAACTATAAATATAAATATAAACCGTAGATTATTTTTGCTTGAAATATTTTTATGTTTTTGATATTAGCATTATCATGGGAGATAATTCTGAAGTGGTGCATTTCTGCAGGAATCAACCAATAGATTTTCCTATTTCATATTTAAGCCGAAAAAACGTATGGTGATGCTATCTTTTCTTTTGTTCTTATGACATTTTCAAAGCATTCACTAAAAGCTATCTTCTCGTATTTAATTTTAATATTACATCATTTAGATTAGCTTCTAACCACATTATGATATTTTTTCAGTGTAATCAATCAAATGTTGACACATAATGTTATGACTACTATCAAATACATATAAATTTATTTGTTCATCCTCATATACTGTAACGAAACTTTGTGATGATTTATTTTGTTTTTCGTTGAAATCGCTTTTTTATTTGTCCTAAGATGTGATTGTCATTTACTTAAAAAGAAATTGTATTTTTTTTATATAGAACATACTCTAATATGACGTCCTTATTACGCTTTGTTAACATAGCCGTGTTCTAATGAGCACAAAAAATATTTTTGACACATGCGCACGGACTTTTTATGTTAACGTTATTTCCATCGTTATCCTTTTAAATATTTACATTTAAGCAGCATAACTTTTATTTTATATTTTTATCAAACAACATATATTTACCCTGGTCGTAGTTTTTAAACTTATCAAATATGAAAAGTAATATACAAACTCCTCGGGGAGGAAACGGGAACAGCCAAACAGTCTTACGGTATTTTCGTACGCTTCGACCTATAAATATACTGTATTTGTCATGTTAGAATCGAAATAATTCCTTCATGTCATGCTTTATGCTCATTTTAACATGGGTAGGCATTATATTTGACCACATTTTACACCTCGCTAAATATGGTAGAATAATAAATAGCTGACCATTTGAATTAAATGTAAGCAGTTCATTACGCAATAGTTAATAATAGATTTGAATTATCTATGATTAGTTTATTTTAAATATAATAGAAGACTGCACAGTAACAGAGTCATTTAATATATCACAGAAGAAGGCAATGTGGCAAAAGTCATTTTACATTTAAAATTGGAGTTATAACACCTGTCCTGAAGAAAGAAAAAATGCGATGTATGTAGAAAACTACCTAATAGACATCCGTTGGAGGTCTGGAAGTAAATTCACCAACGGACTTCTACCGGACGTTTAACGGATAAAACAGATGTTGAACGAATGAGAAACGGACTTTAACGGACGTATAACGGATAAAACGGATGATGAACGGATCTGAAACGGATAAAAACCTTTTGAAAATTTCGCGTCAGAAATGCCAATCATTGGTATGCCAGATTTCTTAAGGTTCATGAATTTTTATTATTCATTATCGATCTTAGAGTATAGGCACGTCTTCACAATCAAGTAGTTCTTATTCAGGCCAGACACTGCCCTTTGATGGAATTTTGAAGAACAAACCAAAACCAGTTACACAGAAACATTTTGAATATTAATGCAATATACATGTATTATGTTTGGCGCCTTTGATTTTTCCGTATGTCTTATTCATCCGTTTTATCCGGTACGCTTCCGTTAGGTGTCCGTTTTATGCGGTACTCGTCTGCTAGATGTACGTTGAACATCTGTTTTGTCCGGTACGTGTCCGTTTCTCGTACATTGCATATCCGGTGTGTGTCTGTTATGCATCCGTTACACGTCCGTTTTATTCGGTCAGTACTTCAACGGACTCCCCAAATTTTTTAAACGGACAACTTTTATTTTCTTCCGTTAGGCACCCGTTCGTGCTATCCGGAAAGGTATAACCGAGGCTATAATTACATGTTTTGTCTTTGAATAGTGTTATTATTAGTCAATTTTATCTTATGCTATATAAATCAAAATTCATTTATGCATATATTTTCAAATATAAGAATAAAATTATGTTTATAATAGGGTATTTTCTTGTCTTAATACTAACCTAATGCAATGTTCTGGTATATTACTTATTGCTTATTATGTTATATGTTTACTCTGTCTTAAATGCTTTACAAAGAAGAAGAAAATAAGAAATATGTGACCATTTAAAATCATTATTAAACAAATAATATATTGTACAAAGGATGAATTCTGGTATCTAATGAACTTGTATACTCAGTCTGGTACTTTGAACAAAATGCAGAATTGTTAAAAGCCTCTCCAAACAAACTATGATTCTTATTTTATGATTAAAATATTCTTACACTGTTTCGTATAAACTCCATCAGAGTTTAGAATGCTGGAAAATCAAGATGTAATTGGACATCTGAACAAAATATTGAACATTCTCAAAATGGAAGAGACACGATTTATCTCTAAAAACAAAGTATATATTTCATTTACATCTTCTTGACATATTTCATTCAGGGGCAACGATTTCAGGGAATTTTAAGGCTGAGACAACGGTGCAACCGCACAACATAAAAACAAATCATATTGAAACATCTTAACATAAGAACAAACTATATTACAAAAGATCAACATAAGAACAAACTGGATTACAAGAACACAACTATAAGAACTAGCTATATTGCAATAGCACAACAGAAGAACAAACTGTATTACAATATCACAACATGAGAACAAACTATATTGCAATAGCACAACATAAGAACAAACTGTATTACAATATCACAACATGAGAACAAACTATATTGCAATATCACAACATAAGAACAAATTACATAAATCAGTTGAAGAGACTGAACTAATCAAATCGATACAAAGGGGTCAAACACAGACTGTACGTGATAGTGTATTTATCAATCCCTCATGCCTAACAACTATATATACACTAAGTACAGATCAGAGCGCATTCGAAGTTTCTGTCATCTAGTTCATATTCAATAGCTACTAATAAAAAAATCATGCATCTAAAATGTGAATCAGTACACACCTAACAAACAATAAATTTAATGCTTAGACGTCATTAACAGTCAGCGTAAACATGATCTCAAAATAATTGTAGTACTATGAAATAACATAATATGTGTATGGGCATGATATTTATTAATCTACTGATAACACAACCAATATGTATACCAAAAAAATATTATTCAAAGATTTAGTTCAGTGTTAAATTGGTAACCTTACAGAATAAGTTTATATGGATATTATCTTAATTTCAGGGCTCTTTTATTAAACACATGATATAAATAAAGGCAACAGTAGAATACTGGTGTTCAAAAGTTATAAATCGATATAGAAAAAACAAATCCTGGTTACAAACCAAAACCGAGGGAATAAATCAATTATAAGAGAAAAACAAAGAATCAATAGCTACACCAAAGTGCAAAGAAAACAATTAAATAAATGTATAATTAATCCTTGACAGTTAGCATTATGCCACAATTCATTTTAAGATACAGCGAAACCTGTCGAAACTGAAAGCCTGTCTAAACCGAAAACCCCTCTAAAATGAAAACATACCTTAACCGAAAACCATAAAACATACGTCCAGTCATCTCAAATTTAATCTGTTGGGAGAATAAATTAACCTTATAAAAAATAACCAGAGCACAAAATTGTATTTGTTAAAGAAACTTACAATACAGCTGCATATCAAATATTATGACTTAAGGTGGTACCTAACACTATAGGGAGATAACTCTGTAAAGTCAGCTAAACGTTTTAATTACTTTGTGTTGTAAAGGGAATATTAAGCTTCTCAATGATAAAAATTGGTGTTTGCCAAACTGCTATATAACCAGTGTTTTCTGACAAAACGGTTGGTTCAAAATGTTTGAAATTTTTAAATTTTTGTTAAAGGGTCAAAGATAATACTTTGTCAAAATTCTATTAAAATTAAACGAGCCAAATAAATTTTAGTGAAAGTGTTAGGTACCACCTTAACATAAGCGATTTCTCTTAAACGGATATTATCACAATTTAAACATGTCAACTATGCAAATCATTTAAAATCAGTATATCATGACTGTGTGGGCAGAGTCAATTATTTTCCTTGAAAATAAGCTGTACCAATGCCAATTCATCTTCAAACCTAACATATTTGACATTCCACATGTGGTTCAACTTAAACTATCAGGAACTAATACATCTATTAAATGTAAGCAAAAGTTTCAAAGTCAGAGATAGTGATTAAGGATGCAGGGTTGAATAATCTGTTACAGAATTGAAAGATGTTACTGTTGATACAACTGCATACCAAATATCATTGACATTCTAAGAGTTGTTCTCAATAAACGGGCCTGCCTTGGTGTAGTAGCAAGCGCAGCGGACTACAAACCAAAAAAATCCTAGTTTGATTTCAGGAACTAAATGTTCGACTCTTTCTTTACACCATTTGCAAGTATGGTCTGAGAAACGTTGATAGTCAGTCGGAAGGAAACGATAAATGACCCGTGTTAAGAGAGAGCAATACCATTTGCACGTTTTAGAATCCCTTGTAGTTGTCGACATAGAGCAGGCTAATGTCATTACAAGGCAGCACTCGCACCCGCAAAGTGCAGAGGGATTAATATAAGTTGTACTAATTTTTTTTCCAGTAAATATGTTTAAACTAAAAACTGACCTAATAAAAAAACTAATACATCGACGCTTCCGACGCCGCTGACGCCATCGTTATTTAATTACTCCATAAAAGCGAGATAAAGAAAAATTGTATCTATATATCATTATCTTCAGTCTATTTAATCTTTAGTCTATCTATATAAGGAAAACATATTTCTAATAGTAAATTGAAACTTGTTATTATGGATTTTACAAATTACATAACAATATTTTAGTGAGTTCATAAAATCACTTAAAAATTCAGGGACTTTTCGAAATCACTAATCTTTTTGTAAAATCTCATAATTACAAATACACAAATACATTAAATAAATAAAATAAATTTCATTATATACACGACTTAATCTTTCTTCTATGTCAACTCAATAAACCATGAGTTTTGTCATGTGTATAACAGCAACAAACATTAGTTAAGTATTACTTGATTTTTTAAAGCTACAATCATACAAAGGCGTTTATTTCCTGACAAAAGAAACCATCATCCCTTGTGTAAATTATTAGGCCGACAACACGTACTAGTTAAAGTCGTTCTTATTGAATCCAATTCACTGACAATGTGTATTTCCTTTTTGGTTTTTTAGTGAAAATGAATGAAAGGTGCTTGCTCTTATTTCCAAATTGCACTACCCGCAACATGATTTACTGAGCCTGAATTAAACGAGTTGTACAGTAAACATTGCCATCCGTTGAATACAAACGCAGCACATACATGGTCCGTTAAACAATAGTCTGCGCAACGAATTTTGCTTTGGCTTATTGTCACATGGTATGGTTGATTCTGAGGTTCAACGTCTAAGCCATTTAATAGAAAAATTCTCTGAGTTATGTCCCCTGAAAAAAATTAAATTAACATATATAATGAGAACAAGGTTATCAATAACAGCAGAAAAATTGATAAATATATTTATATGTGCAATATATGGTGCAGAAAACAAAAAAAGTTTACCTTTTTAAAGTATTTGCTGTTACTAGTATGCAATATATAGTTGACATAGCGGTCGTTGTGTAAACTTTAAGTTTATGAATTATCACAACTTTGTTTTCATTTTTGTCTTATTTGATTACCGAAAAATGTCATGGAAATGATAATGAAGTCATTTTTCTAGGTTACATTAGCTTCAGATTTTCTTGTATACGCCTTTGGCAAATCAAGTACCTCGAATCAAATTGTTTACTAAATATATATATTTTGAACACGAACGCTTCAGTGGGATATATTTACGACAATTGAATAATTAGAAAACTAGGGTTACCATTATCCAAACAAAACCCAAAAGCTTTTGGGTGCTTCGAATAAGATACATATTTGCACTGAATTAGCATATATATATATATATACAACTCGTCTAAACATCAACACAACAATGTTAAATCTGTAAATTTGCTTTCGCAAATATATATATATTTCTTTAGGGACCAACTGAAGGAAGCCTACGGGTGCGGGAATTTGTCGCTGCATTGAAGACCGGTTGGTGATCTACTGCTGTTGTCTGTTCTAATGGCGGGTTGTTGCCTCTTTGACACATTCCCCATTTCCATTCTCACTTTTCTCTCTGTTCCTAGTGACACCAAACCATTATCATTACCATTATATAGAAAACACTGTTTTCCATATTTTATGACAAAGATTGAAATGGTCAAAAGTCACAGAGTTATTGAATCTTCATGAATTTTGTGTCCGTTACTTTTTACTGTTAGTTGTTATACCTGCGTTAACACGCGATGTCGATATAGGTGGATAGGTTGCACTAATAGTTGTTGATGTATCTGGATAAGTTGCACCAATGGTTGTCGTTGTGCTGTCACCAATCTGATCAATATCGTTTGAAATCGGGAATCTATTGTTTGTTGGATCTATTAAAAGAATTATCGGAATCATATCGAAAATTGCTGTCATAGTTTAGGCAAAAAAGGAAGAGTAAAATCGCAACATTTTTGCAAATTACGCAATATTTTGTAGTTTATTTGAGTCGCATAAAAATGTTGGTATTTTCAGATGGCGTAATAATTGAGTTGATCTTTTAATTGCGTATAGACTACCAATTAGAAAGAAAAAAAACACGATGACATGAATAAACTCAACGAAGTACATTTGTAAAACCAACAGAAAAAGGTTCTTCCATTTGTAAATGCTATATAAATAATAAAAAAAATGTAATTTATCTATAGAAAGATAGTGATTTGATTTGTTTTATTTTTGCTTTTATGGAGTTTTGCTTTCTTAAAGTATAAGAATAAAAACAGACTATATAATGTATGGACTTCTTTATACTGTGAAAGACTGTATTTCTATTTAACATTTTTGGTTGCTGTCACATTTAGCGTATAATTCACATCGTCTTTTATTAAAATGCACACGTTTGTAATGTATTGCGAAACTCCGAAACAGTGGTGACGTTGCTTCGCTATCAACGTAGCGTCTGCCACTACTCGGCCGTTTCGTACCGTAGAAGGAGAGTAGCGGATACACCAGAGGATTGCCAATTCCGTAGCAAGGAGAACGTAACCACTGTTTCGGAGTTTTATTTAATGCACGTGATATCTTACATTGACAGAGAACATTGTCTTCTGTAGTGCAGTTTGTACTGTTCCATTTGAACTCTTTTCCGACTATAATTACACACTGCGCTATGTCCAATTTATCTGGTTCATTTATACTCCAGTCTGTAAACAGTGCTGGTGTTCCATCGCTCCAGGTATAATTGGTTCCGTTCAGTGTTAATCCGATCCAAAACGTTTCTGACACAGTGCTTCAAGATATATGTACATTAAAACATCAGTAAAGGTTTGTGTTGTGTTACGCAAATTACATATTTATTTGTTTGATTTGATTCGGTAACATATGTTTAAATAAAATTGATAAACTATTACACACATGTATCGCCCTTTTGTAATTTTATAGTAAAATGCAAATGTTAAAATTGAGATTCTTGAACGTGTAATATAAGCAGTTGAAGTAAAACATCAATCATGCATGGTATTACTTACTTTTGTGTATTTAGCGCATTTTTTGCGATAATGGCTTCCTCTTGAGTTCTCAAAAGAGCCGGAAGTAATGCATACTTTAAACACTCAGCTTCTGCGTCTGCGTATGGCATACCTAACATTATTGACAGATAGTTCACTAAAAAATAAAGAAATTAAAGTTAAAATCTTGAGCAACGAACATGCATCTTCAGGAGGGGTATGCAATTTTGAAAACATTGTTGGGTTCTTACTTGAAAGAAACAAAATAATTCAAAATTAGATTGTCTCCATCGAAAATAAGTAAATACAAATTATATGAAAACGATACGATCTTAAAAAAAACACTTTGCAAATTGTTTTTTTTCAAGTGTTGATAAACGTTGAAAAGATATGTAACCTCTAGATTTCTCCTGGAGATTCGGATCCCTTCGCGATATTTCGGATCTGCATACGATTTATTTTGTTATCTTTTGTCGGGTTGTTATCTTTTTGCTTTCCATTCTCATTTGTATATGCTATATATCTGCATAAGGTTCAACCATAACTATAATAGCAAACCTTGACATAAAGCATGGCCTGTTCGATCTGTCATCTGTCGTTCTCGCCATGTTAAGTCCGATTGAGTCATTACAACTGCTACCCCAGTATAAGTTTGCGGTACAACTGCTGTTCCATTATCAGTTTGTGGTGCAGTGGTATTCCAGTTGGCGTAAGACACTCCCTCAGCCATGTTTTGCCAGACAAAGTTGGTTCCGTTACCATATAATCCAATCCATATGTCGTTTGTTATAGTCCTGATATATAATGAAAATGATCGATTTACCAAGTTTATTTATATACCTCCAGTTGTTTTTGGTCGTCCCCTCATATGCCATAATCGTATTCAGCAATAATTTAGAAGCAATGAGTTCTAGTATGCATATTTTGTAATGGAACTATCATTTGATTCATAGGGAAGAGGGGTCGCTTGAATGTAAAAAACAAGTATTCTGCATTGTTTTAAAGTTGCTATCTCTGTGATATCTTTTTTATTTTTACTATATTCAATCCAGCATTTTTTCTTTTAGTCTATCCTGATTTTATTTTTAAATAAACTGTCATCCTGCCTTTTTTTACCAACGTATCTCATCCTGCCTTTTTTTTTAATTCAAAACTCCTGTCCTGCCTTTTTTTCTAAATTCATGATCCTAGCCACTCCCATTACATTTAAATTGTAGCCCCTAATTAGATATAGGAAGATGTGGTGTGAGTGCCAATGAGACAAATCTCCATCCAACCTAAGACAACTGAATGAGGTCAAATTTGGGAAGCCTGTCCCAAGTCCGGATATTATGACCATTGTTAGTCTTATATGTTTTTAATTACGGTTAATGCGTTTGTTTGAAGTCAACTGAAGCCCCGTTGGGTTAAGGGGAACAACCATTTAACTTCAAATAAGGTGCGGGGGCTATGTGTTTTTTTTGCTTCAAATATATTCTTATTCTCAAATTGATAAAAAAAAAAAAAAATCTGTTCAAGTGGAGAACAAAAATAATATTCGGAATCGAGAATTTGATTGATAGCGTTGAAAACAAAATAAAATACCATAAAATACCCCTTAAAATTAAATGGTTTGTCTCTTAGAGCAAATAACGAACGGTGAAAATTGTAGCTGTGTTATAATGCATACAACATCTGTACTCTTTTTGTATTATGTATTTATTAAGGAACAATAAATTTTGCCCTGAATTTATATTCGTCAAATATTTTGTCATGTCGAGATCAAACTATATTATCTAAAAAAAGTGATAATTCTTGAACAGGTATAAAGTAACAAAGATTAGTTCTCTACACTCTTAACTAGGATGTTATGTGTGTTAAACTAAAATAATTCGGCAAAGGTTGTGTTTGTCGGCGTCACAGATTAGTATTAAGACCGACATGCAACAGACGTACAGAGAAATTTGACTAAGTCCGTAATTTACACGCAAGGGGAACGCTAAGTAACCAATGGACGCGCGTTGCATAAGTTTGAAATTCGTCGAAATATAAAGGTGAAAGCTTGGTGAACACTGTAATTCCAGGAAATTCATATGCAGCATAACGATTTTCATTTGGCTCCAGCGTTTATCAAGCGTGTACCTCTTCGCTACACGTACGTAATATATGCGTAACGAGCGCGTTGAAAAATGCTACAAATAAGTTTAAGACACGTTTTGGACACGTTGAATACGCCTTAAGATCGTTCGACTTTTACTTGGGTATTTACTTGGATGTAGGAGGGTGTGTTTGTAACATACGCCTTACGTAGTTTCAGCCCTCCGTGAACGTATAAAACGCACCCGTGGCGTAAAACCGTAGTTTGACATTCATAGCAATCTGCTCCGAATTGTTTTGTGGCATATGTCCGTGTTTTTACAAGGTCAAGGGAATCTATAAGTAATACAAAATCCCCATAATCACATTTTCGAGACACGCTGCAAGCATGGATAATCGTGCTAGGTACAAAAAATGTACAGCCGGGATGCGTCTCAAAAACGTTTAAGGGACGTGTTTCCTTTGTAGTGTGCATTACTCCATCTATGTCGGACAAACGTCAGACAAAAGCCAACATACGGTACTAAAATACTTAAATGCCCGATAAACGCTGATGCACCCTTCTCGTATGCCCAGCACCTGCCTAATGAGTAGTGGATACGATATACAGATATGATTAACAAAATTAATGTGCTCAAAATTACTAGCATATTGGCAGTGTACCTGTTTTTTTTGGCCACACATGGCGTACGTTTGTGCTATACGTTGATGTGTGACGCCACTATTACCTTGCAATAGTTAGCACCAGAAATATTATGTTGCAATATATATATATGTATATAATATTATTATCATCACTTACATGCCATATAGCTCATCCATAACACGGTTCATTGCCACAGGATTGTTTAACACTGCTAGTTGTCCTCCTATGGCCTGACATTCTCTTGAGGCTTCATAGAAGTTGTATAATCCGGAGAGAAGGCTAAATGAAGGTTGAGCGGGAGCTATAAATACAAGATTTTACCATACATATTAATGATACAAATCATTAGTTCGGTCGTTGTCGTTTGTTAAAGGGGTACATAAATTACAATAGTCCTTTGTGGAACTTTTTATAGCTTGCTGTTAGGTTTGAACCAAGGCTCTGTGTTGAGGACCGTACCTTGACCTATAATGGTTTACTTTTACAAAATTGTGACTTGAAAGGAGAATTGTCTCATTGGCACTCATACATTACCACATCTTCTTATATCTAAGTAAAATTCGTCAAATAACTTTAATATCTGACCTATTCTTCCATTATAATATTTTAATTTGTCGGCATTGCAATTGAATTGTTCATTAAACCCTATTTTTCCTTAATCATTGTTAATTAAATGCACATTTCTTTCTTATATTCCCTCGGCATTGTGAAAACAATTATATTCCGTAACATTTTGAGATAGTTACGAATTCATATATTTTATAGGTTATCGTTGATCATCTCAAGATGACAAATGACAATCTTTTTATCGCTATTTTACTTTTGACGACGTTGTTTATTTCATGTTAATTTCATTAGCAACGCCACGTGCCTCCATAGTTTCTAGTTCCTCCATCTCAAGCGAGTAGCATGATATGAAAAATTATAACAAAAAAGATCAAAGGAAAAATGCACAAAATAGCGATAATATCAGATTATTACATGGCATTTTTCATATCGCATGTATTATCAGCCCTAGGTTCAATATCAGCCCAAGAGCCGCATGGCTCGAGGGCTGATATTTACCGAGGGCTGATAATACATGCGATATGAAAAATGACATGTTATGATCTTTTTATCATATGCTTCAACAATGGAGAAAAATAACAGATTCATATATTGATTCTTTTACGTGGTTCTAAAATAGGACTTCAAAGAGTGAAAAGTTTACGGATGTCGGACCCCAAATTTAGTACCTTCGATATGAAATCTTTCTATCGAATACATTTTACCCAAACAGAAGAGAAAAATATCTAAATATGTACAAACCGACAAAAAAAGTTATTCAACAATATTCATAATGTACACTGTTTCGAAAAGTTAATTTTTTAAAGTAATTTTCTAAATTGTGTTTGAAACTTTTAAAAAAGCATTTATTTATTAATTAATTTGTTTGTTTGTTTTTTTGTTTGTTTTTTCTTAAATTATTTTACACAATATACTTTCCAGTATCTAAATAATTGTTTTGTACATTACTTTGTAATGTTTTCCACTGAAAACGTAGCATTGAGGTGTATTTTCCGGAATTTGCCGAGTATCACCGGAATGCCATGCGATAACGTTACGGAAAGGCTTGTGATAACAATCGAAGCATGTGATAAACTTTTCATATCAGCCCGCTAAGCACCAATTCGAAAAATATGGAATTTACGTTTAATTTAATGCTATTATCATACAGTAAGAATCATATGTTATTTAGTCTAGGTATATGATAAATATCTTTATCAATCCACTATTCACGCCATGTTTTTTCTCTCCAAATAATTCAAACGTGTCAATTTAGAAATAATACTTGTGCTTGTCTGGTCTGATATTTTGTAGATATTCAAACGAACATCCATAAAAAAGGACAAGGGGTTCTTTCTTTAATTTGGATCAACGCTTCCAGTCTATCAGCTTGTATATCTTTGCGTATAACTTTGAAAGTTATTTATCACTGCAACCAACTGTTTTCTTCGCATGCTTCATACATGTATGAGAGAGTGCATTATGTTCTTTTTTTGTCAGCCCTTCTTTTATGTTTGAATCAAAGCTAGAGGCGTACGTGCGAATGGTTTAAAACCTAAAGTTAAATGACTGAGTTGGGTTTTGGTTGTTTATCTTGTTTTTATGCATGTTTTCTCTGACAAGTTTGGTGCCGGTGGTTGGTTTTATCTGATATCCCGATGAATATTTAATCATACCTCATATCCTTTTAACCATTGTTTCCGGGTTTGTACTTACATGAGCCACCCAGCCGTAGCCACGTATAGAGCAGAACATGATTATCCTTCCGGAGATCACGCCATTTTTTGGGAGGGTTCTTGCTGCTTAGTCTTTTCTTTTTTACGTTTTGTTTTGTGTACCATTGTTTGTTTGTTTGTTGTTCTTTTTTATTTTTACTAATGGCGTTGTCAGTTTTCTTTCGACGTATGAGTTCAAATGTCCCTCGGTATCTTTAGCCTTTTTACACTATGTAAGAAATTAAGCTTTCATACCTCCTTTTCAAAGAGGAAGTTTTCGCTATCGTAAAAGTGAATGTCCCCTTTACAGAAAGGTCATTGTAAACATTTTCAGATGCTCTTCCATTCCCCGCCCTCTCGTTGGATCGGCCCTCAACACTGCTACAATGTACATCGTATGTGTGAAGTTGAATACTATTTCTACTTTTTTCCAAAAGATACTCGAATCTTTATAGATTATTACATGGCATTTTCGATATTGGATCTGGTATAAGGCCTAGACACCCATATCAGTCAGAGGGCTTTATATTGGGTCGTGGGCTGATACCATGGCCAGTTTGGAAAATGACATTAAATAATCTATTTATCACATATGTTCAAGCTGGAGAAAAAAAACATATATCAAAAATTCAAAAAATATTTTAAGAAAAAAATGTATCACAGTGAGTTAACAAAAATCTATGTAACTGCTTCAGGTGACGTCTTGTTTACAAATAGTTTTTGATGGACAGCAGGTTACCGGGAGCAAACTCGGGTATCAATATGGACTTCGAGGGCTAATATCTATATTTGCCCCCAGATATTAGCCCCCTGGGCAAATAATTAACCTTGACTTCCGGCTATTAATGGCCATGCAAAAAAGAACATGTATGATGTACTAAATGTATGCTAATATACTGTGTTACCTATGCACAATGAAATGTAGTTATCCAAGCACTTTCGTGATAGCCAAGCAAAGGCATACAGTTCGTAGAAAACAACACATTCATACATCGGTTCATCAACCTTTTCCCAATTTGCCCAATCAAGTAAGTCTCCATCACCCCATTGACATGGAAGACTGTGACACGTTAACGACATCCATACTGTGCCAGTTATTTGCCTGTAAGATTTAATGTAAAAAATACAAGACATGTTTTCATTGACATGACAATGGGCACCACTGTCTCATGTTAGGGGAGGGTCGGGATCCACTAACATGTTTAACCCCACTACATTGTGTATGTATGTGCCTGTCCCAAGTCAAAAGCCTGTAATTCAGTGGTTGTCGATGTATTACAAATTGTTTTTTTGTTCTTTTTTGTACTTAAATCAGGCCTTTAGTTTTCTCGTTTGATTTGCTTTACATTGTCATTTCGGAGCCTTTTATAGCTGACTATGTGGTATGAATTTTTGTTAAAGACCGTACGGTGACCCATTGTTGTTTATTACAGTGTCATCTGGTCTCTTTGTTATTGTCTCATTGGCAATCATACCACATCTTTTTTTATATACATTTACAATATATTGCTTTAAAATATTTAAAAAAAATGTCAAAATTGCACACGAAAAATAATAAAATGTTATCCAAACACCCGAACGGAGTATAACTTTATATGTTTAATATTTTTGTGAAAATTTGGTCTTTGACATGTGTCTCTTTTAGGGTTGATTATGTACTGGGTTCCGAAAGGTTGGGCTGTTTGCTTAACACTCACCAATAATCATTACATTGCGGCAGTATATAGTTAGGGAGCAACCATTTGAATTTTTAAACAAAAGTCAGGATGACAATGTATGTAAAAAGAAAGTCCACGGGACACAATTTTTTGTTGTTAATAAAGCAATACTGTTTTTAAATTAAGTCACTATTATAGAAACTTACTAATGTTCCACTCTAATTCTTAAACCAGCTATTTTTTTCAAGAAATTTAAATGTTTATATTTTAAAAAAATTTTTAAATCAATTGACGTCTTTATATCTGTATATGTTCAATGTGTAACACGAGGTCAATATAATTAATCTAACATATATATTTATATAATTATATATCTAAACATATACTATTAATTGTATAAATCCGGATATGGTGTAAAAAAGAATTAGCACCTCATGTTTGCGGTTTACCATCATTGTCGCAAAATTATTGTTTTCTGTTTGTTATTAAATTAATATAATGATCCGTTTGTTAAATCTTGTAATCTTTGGCAATCCGCGTTATTGGCATTCAGTATTGTTTAAGAATATCAGTTGTTCGACCTGTTAGTCAATATAAAAAAGAAGATGTGGTATGATTGCCAATGAGACAACTATCCTCAAAAGACCGAAATGCCACAAACATTAACAATTATAACTCACCGTATGGCCTTCAACAATGAGCAAAGCCCATACCGCATATAGTCAACTATAAAAGGCCCCGATAAGACAATGTAAAACAATTCAAGCGAGAAAACTAACGGCCTTATTTATGTAAAAAAAAATGAACGAAAAACAAATATGTAACACATAAACAAACGACAACCACTGAATTACAGGCTCCTGACACTTTTTCTTCTTTATTTTTTTTTGGTCTATAAAAAACTTATTTTAGGCTGTATTTAGACCCCTCTGCAACGAAATTTATTTTATGTGCACGTATAAAAAAATGCGGGGTTTCTCCATGGCAATCATAGGTTTAAACGTTGTTTTCAATTTATACTTGTTTATCTCTAAAATATAATATACAAGACAAAGTAGAACATAGATTTTTTGCGCGACAACTGTCTTAAAGATATAGATCTAAAGCAGAAAACCGTTTGTTTGTAGAAAATATTGATTCTGACTGTTTACTCAAGTGAAATGATAGTTAAGTTGATTAAATAATATTTGTAACATCAATACTATAATTCACACAGAAGTGTTTATTACTATTTGTATTCAGCTAATATTCATCAAAATAGAATATAAAGACTCAATTAACTTTTTATTAGATCTGTTTATTATCGTTTTGTCAAATGTCCATTCAAAGAGAATATTTAGAAATAAGCAAACTTTAATTTGTAAGGAATAACATACTAATAACTGATGCATTTATTCAAACGTCAACATAAATCAATACATACGTATTTTTAGAACACCTCCCCTAGATATAAAGAAGTCACATTGTCGGTGCTTCTGAACTAGTTAAAAATTATTAGATACATTTATATTGTCAAAACAATTATTATTTCTGGTAAACCTGAGCTTTAAATCTATTTTGCGCGATGTTTCTTTCTAGTTGGTTTTTTTCACTTCGCATGACTATTATTATGCTACTAATGTTAGCTCATGTATGCAGGTATGAACGTTTCAACATCCAAGATAATTCATCCTTGCCGATTCATCACCCTATGAAGATATATTTCGACGATGAACTGTTTTCACTACGGCATTACAAACTTGTTTTAAAAAAATAGTTCCACTACATATGTGTTTTTTTTATTTACTGTAAAAAAAATCTTCAGGTACATGCAAAATTGTATATCCTTTCTGTTTTGATTATTTCCTCGAAAATGACTTTACAATATTATTGCTGTTCATGAGGATCATTGAAACGTTGTATCGACTGCACTTCAAATCGCACATATGTTTAGAGAGGAATATACTGTTATGTTAAATGTTCAATAGAATAAGAAGTTGTGGTATGAGTGTTAATGAGACAACTCTCCATCCAAGTAATAATTTATAAAAGTAAAATATTTAAGGTTAAAGTACGGTCTGCAACAAGGAGCCTTGGCTCAAACCGAACAAGAAGCTATAAAGGGCCTCAAAGTTTACTAGAGAATGTGAAACCATTCAAACGCGAAAACCAACGGTCTCATCTATAAAAAAAATCTTAAAAAACGAGAACCAGTTATGAACCACATCAACAAACGGCAATCACTGAACATCAAGTTCCTGACTTAAGACAATGCAAACAAATACAGCGAGTTTAAACGTTTTAATATGTACCAACCTTCACCCTTACCTAAAACAATAGTGTTACAGCATAGAACATAGAAAGAATGTTTACTTACAAATATCCTCAACAAGCACACCACCATATTGATTTCAGGACTTACTGGATTGTGAGATATTGTTCCGCTGATTTTCATGATGTCACAATAGTAAAAAGCAAGACCGTTTGACGTCATAATCGAATTTTGACCAATGAAAAACTGATATCATTTTTAATATACTTACTGGCTGATGAGATATTGTTCTGCTGATTTTTGCAGTCCGATATTATCTATCTTAGCCAATTCCATACCAATACTTTTACAATAGTCAGTCGCACCATCACAATTCATCCTTACGTAATTGATATGAAAATATGCTCCAAATCCTAAAACATAGACGGATTATAAACGCTTACTTCATTATAGGTATTTTTGATAATGATATATAACCCACAAAAAAAAAGGAAAATAAAAAAAGTCAGATCCGTTAAGTTTTACAATTACGTCAAAAAAAATTTTACGCTGTCTACTCAAAATTAAAAATGCTTGATTTTACCCTAAATATCTCATTTCGAACAGTTATAAGAGTTGCAGTATATAAAGAATAACCTTACATTGTCTCAAGATATACATTTTATCTGTACTTGGCTTGCAACAGGTAGAAATGATCGTGAGAGCCTCGCTTTCTTCCGGTTTCTGAATCTCGTATAAATAACATTTATATTTCGAGACAACGTATGGTTATTCTATATATAAATCGGAAGATAAGGTATGACTTCCATTGAGGTAACTCCCCTTCCATATCACAATGTATAAAAAGTACGGCATTCATTACGGAGCATTGGTTCACACATAACATCAAGTTATAAAGGCTCAATATGCCAAGTGCTAAACGTGATAAATACTTCAAACAAAAACAAAACAACGATCGCATCTTTATGCAAACGAGGAACGAGAAACATATGATCAAAACCAAAATAACGACAACCACTGAACAACAGGCTACTGAATATGTATGAAATTATGTGTGCAGTTTATTTCATTAGAATAACGTCCAAGTATCATTATAACTATGCCTGTACCACGTATACAGGTTGAACTTGGCGCAATAGCTTTGCATCAAATTGATCTGAAGAGCAAATATTTGGTGAGCTCGCTATGTATGTACTATATTATTATGTGTTGGGCACTTTGTAGCTTGCTGTTCGATGAGAGACATGACTCCTGGTCCATGTCGTTGAGGATCGTACTTCAGCTATAATAGTTTACTTTTAGTAATTGTGACTTGGATGGAGAGTTGCCATTAGCACTCATACCATATCTTCTTAATTTATAACACATTGTTGATTTAAAATTTCTAGATAAAACAAACATTAAATATGTTTCCTTTCAAAATAAGGGACACACACATTTCTTGTTCTAGTTGTAAAAGCAGTTTTTTTACATTAAGATCACAAAAATATAATGTGTGTTCTCCCTCTACTCACTGGAGACGAATTTTTGGTGCCATAAGTCATGCTTGCTTGATGTTCTGGGCACATGTTAACCTCTCGTCAGAGATTTATTCTATGAAAATCACTTACCATTTATCATGACAATCGGCATCAACAGAAACCATATTCTCAATAATTTTATTGCATCCATTACTGTAATTGAAAGTTTTTAGTTTGAAATGGACACAAAATACATATGTGGAGAGAAGTATTTAAAAACAATACAAACACAGCACGAATGTTAGACAGCAGAGGTCATTAGCGTTGATTTAATTCATCTTTACGTCTGTTGAAAGCGATACTATAATGTCAATATGTATTTCTGTAATTGTCTTTTTTTATCAAACTATTTTAAATTTATTGCAATAAGATTTGGGACAAATTTGTACTACGTGTAATAATATAGAATTTTCTTTAGGGCTCATGTTAACAGAAAATAAATGTATTCATTTATTTGATGTGTTTGAGCTTTTGATTTTGTCATTTGATAAGGAAATTTCCTTTTTGAATTTTCCAACAGATCAGTAATTTTGTAATTATCACAGTGTTTCATTATCCTACCTTCTTCATAATTTTCTCTGTTTATTTTTAATTTGTTTTTGTAATTTGTTAGCCTAGTCGTTGAATTCTTGAATTCCTTTGAAATACGAATGAAAATTATCTCATTTTCCATTGTATTACAGGACTTAATTTTAACACTTTTTCACAATCCATTTGTAAAGACTTAATTTTTGATTGAAATAAAATTGAATTCTAATAAACATAAATTAAATTATTATTTTTTTTAAGGTGAGGTGCGTCAAGAGGGTCAGATCAATATCAATATACTTTTTCATAACATATCAAAAAGTAAAACAATAAACCAAACACCAATAAAGGGGGAGGCTTTAAAATCTGACAAAACCAAATGAACTGATTGAAGGCAAACATAACCATATGCACAAGCAATGCACTAGGTTAAAAACACGATAGTGGAATGTATAAATATCCTGTCACTTTAAAATTCATTCGAACAAAATAAGCATAATAACACGAACAAACACTAAATGAAAACCGTACATTAAATGAAAAGATCAACACCTTACGCATTGAATATAATTTAACACACGGTTTCATGTTTATGTAATTCAAATATCACGAACAACGCAATTTGTTAAGACACAATAAGAAAAAAGAAAAAACGCACCTACAGCTGACAGGTTTTGATACCTCGTTTTATACAATAAACAATTGAAATTATAAGGCGGATAACCATATTACTGGCATGAAATGACGAATATCGCGTTATCAAAAAAACGGGGGGTCATTTGAAGAAGGAATGGTTTCCCATATAATACTTTGCGGTTAAATAGGATGACTGATTGTTAAATATAAGTTTTTGATTTACAATATTTTGGTTTCGAGCATCATTGAAGAGACATACATTGTCTAAAAAAGTGCGAACCGGGTGCAGTTACATTGATACCGTTTGTATTACTACAGCATAACGATACAAAGTTATTATCACCTTTATGAGCATTTTTTTTTATCATTATATAACTTCAATAGTCAAAGATATATTTAATTAAGATATATCACAAACATATCTTTTAAATTTCTGATTTTGTTTAAAATACACTGAGAAGAATTTGATACAGGTTTAGTCTATTTGAAAAAAAGTATGCCCAATATAATATACAACGAAATGTGATTAATATGCGAAATAAAAAAAGACAAATTTTGAAAAAGTAAAAAAATATATTTGTTTAAATATTCTTACCTGATAACAACAATATTTGATTCACTTTCGACAATCTAAAATAAATATTTGACTGTTGTACTTGTGATAAAAAGGTGTTATATTGACGTAAAAAAGTAAGGCTGACAAAATGATATAAGAAAATCGATAAATCTTTTCTGATCAGCACAGAGTTAACATCACACGTGACTGTCGCAAATACCGAATGAGTAATTTCATAATTCCTTCCTTACTTTACTGATGAATTTCGAGTTTAACTTAGTAAACTAAGTTCTTGCAACACAATTATTTTCAATATAACATTTAAACCCCGTAAACACTATATTAAATTAACGGCAGCAAATGGGATTTGTGTATTCAGCTATGTTGAAAGACCCGCATAATGACAAATGACAAGAATACAAACTGTTTGGGGGAGAAAATCGGTGCAGTTTGAATAAAATGACGGTTTTTTTAGAAAATACGAACAGGTGGCTGATGTAGAATTCCGCCGAAGTAGTCGATCAAGAGTACGGTGAAGATTTTAAGACTTTGAAATAATGCAACTGTGATTGAAAAGAATGTTAATGTATACAGTGGAAAGATGCAAGCTACAATTTTGGCCTTTACATCTTATTTTTCTGTTGCCTGTACCAAGTCAGGAATATGACAGTTCTTGTCCAATCTTTTTTGATGTGATTTGTAATTTGATTTTGCCATGTGATTATAAACTTTCCGATTAAATTATCCTCTAAGTTCAGTACTTTTGTGCATAGAAACAATTTAAAAATTTCACATAGGCATTGTTAGCGTCCAGAGTTAACAAATCAAAAGTATGTAAGAATTAATTTCAGAAATAGAGTGAGATTTAAAATAGTCCAAAAGATATATAGAATTTATAAGAATCCACACATAGTTCATTCCACTACGCGATTGAATAATTTGACGTTTGTGGTTCAACGTATTTTGAAATTCATAATAGAAATATATCATAATGACATAAAATAGAACAATATTATACTGACGGGATCTTTAAAAGTACAGAGTCACCTTATAAGAACCAAGGAAATACAAAAGGTCGCATATACAAAACACACCAGCAAAAAATGAAAAACAATGCAAACTCATTGACGGGATGTTCAAGTACCGAGTTCACGTTAAATGGATATCACATACAAAAGTCCAACAGTAAAAATAATATTAATAATAGAACAAAGACAAATGAAATAACAATAAAACACGTTGTTAAGATGATAAACAACATCAGTATGCAGAATCTATAAATCAAGACCATCATGTATTATTTGTGAAGTTAAACGGAATATTTATCAACAAGGTCTTGGTACCTTCCGATGAACTTTTCTAGAAAAAGGATGAGACGTTCTTTCAAATACCCGTGGTTCATCAACTTTCTACTCAGACACTGATGACGTTTTAAAAAGTAGACGTTTGAGATGCAAGCTCTTGAATATCGGATAAGTTGGGAAATATGTATCCCATATGCAGGTGAAGTTGGTATATTGCTACTAACATTATAGTGGAAATTTATAATTTCAAAATTAAAATCGTCTCGTATGTCATACATTCTGGTACTGAGATGACTGTGTAAGTCAAATTCGAGATATAAGTCTATTATTGTTATTCCTTATTTGCTAAGCGACAAAGGATATTTTGCTCTTTTCTTGCACTCTTGTAACTTTAGGTATAGTATTTTATAAAGATATATTACCTGTTAAAAGCTGTATCATTAGAAGATCAAACTTAGTTTCCATATTATATACCGTGTTTACCTGTAAAAACTACTCAACGATAATAAGCTAATGATATCCACACCTGACCTTTCGACCATCAAACTTTATTCAGAGTACTGAACTTGTACTCAAAATATTTGATCCAGTATTTTAGTAGGTTAATTACTGAGTATATGTGCCAAATATGTGCTCAACGATAAGGGATGACGTCCGTAAAAGTCATGTTTTTGAATTCAAACGTACTTTAACTTCAGAATCTTTTGATAAAGGATCACCAATACAGAAACGTTGGTCTTTTTCGTTAAGTGTTATAGTTGTGACGTCATTTTCAAAGTAAACACAAAATCGATATCATAGGGTAACATTTTTTTTACCATATCAATCAATTATCGAAATACATTGGAATAATTTATATTCTGTTAGCATTTGACATTAATTGCCTGTTTCATTTTTGGTGAGATAATAATTATTAACACGATTTAAAATCTATAGAAGACACATATAGTGCATATAACTACAGGTAGTATACAGCTCAGCAATTATTCAAAGTGCATTTAATTACAGGTAGTAAACAGCTCAAAATTGTTCAAATTGTAAGACATGCATTTGTACAGCTAGGCTTATTCTCTTAACTGTAGCTCTATCTTTTTCATAGATCAGTTGATCACGCCATAACAGAGGTTGGCTTTTAATTATAGAACAAGCTAACACGATTTCAATAAATCAATATATTCCGTCTACTATATTTTATTTTAAGGCATTCACTAGCTGGTCCCAGAAAACGGTATCTCCATATTCATCATTTGGATATTCTATATAAGACTTAGATTGAATCATCTCAAGCACATTCAATGGAAGGTCCCGAGGAGACATTTGTTCATAAAACATTAAGAAAACAACGTTTTCGTCTCGTCGTTCGTATACGTTTTCCATTCGAGCCATATTATATTCGAACATGCACCAGTATGATTTTAAAAAGTTATGAGACATTATCACTAAAGTTTTGCGACTGTTATGAATCGCAGATGCGATATTTGTAGCAATGTCATTTCCGGGCAGGAAATTTCTCTTGTGTAAGCATAATTGAATTCCGTTTTCAACTTCCAATTTTTGCAGAAGAGTATTGTGAACAAATATTCGATCTTCATCAGCATAAGATACGAATGCTCCATACATGTAAGAATATTCTTCCTCAGTTTCCGAATGTAAGCTGCTATACTTTACTTTTACAATATAATATAAGTAACGAAGTTTCCACCGGAATCTGTAAACGACTGCTCCCACAATAATTATAAGGAATAGTAAAATTCCAAAACCTAAGGCTAATTCTAAATTTTCATATGATGCGCAATGTTTCTTTAATACATTGTAAGTTTCCATTGGATTATGAAGTGCAACGATTGTTCGATTCCATAACATGCACTTATACTTTTTTTATATTCTTGAAACGTACATTTGTGGTTGTCATCCATTTAATGAACTTAATCGATATACAATTACACTCTAACAAGTTGTCATTTAAATCGACAGAAAAGTTTTGTTTTCTGGCTAAAGAATCCAGTTGTAATGTAAAAGGGTCACTGATAATTGTTATTCTGTTTCCGCTCAAATCTAATTCCTTTAAATGTGTCATGTTTGATACACGAAAAGTTATATCTGTAAGAATATTGTCACTTAAATCAAGTTTTTGCAGATTTCTTTGGAATTTGAATATGTTCTCCGGTAGATTTGGAATTCTATTTTTAGATAGCACGAGATCAGTAACCGATTTCAAATTATTAAATATTTTACCCTCGTTATCATCAGGAAGAACATAACCAAGTAAATTATTTTGAAAGTTTAAACGCTCTAATTTTTTAAAATCAGTGCTAAAGAAGATATTTGAAATATTGCTGCAGAAGTTGTTAGCCACGTTTAATGTTTTTAGACTCGTCAAATTGAAGATAGGACCAATTAATGAATGTAGTATGTTATTACTTATATCAATGGATTCTAATTTATTTCTTGAAAACATTAACTTAGGTATATCCATTACAAGACTGCCAGAGCTGTAATTTATATGTTTCAAATTTGTTGGAATCGGTATTTCAATTAGACTAAATATATCTGGAATATCCCCTGTTGTAATCTTGTCTTTGACATACCGTGATAAGATTCGACTTTGGTCCATATAACTAGGTTCATTGACATAGTCTTCCTTGCATGTGCATATTGAATCAAAAAAACATTTTTCGGGATAAAAGTTTGTTTTATGACGGTAAAGGTCTGAAATGTCTGCAGTTTCTAAATTTGATAGATGAAGTACATCCTCTAAATAGTAACCAAACTTAAAAGGATTTTGTCTAACTGATAACAACTTAAGTGATTTTGGAAGATAAGTCAATGCGTTTTTCTCTATAGTTTGTATACGATTACCGTCGACATACACATTTTGAAGGGAGGTGTTATGTAAACCCTTGATATGAGACGTTTTTAAGACTGTAGTCAGATCTGCCATTTTGTGAAGATAGCTAACCTTAAGAATGTTTATGTTTGAGAATTTTAAATCACTTGTAATGTTTTCAAATCCTTCGAATTTAATGCACGTATTATTCGAAACGTCCAAAAACGTCATAATTTTCAAAGCAGTTAATGTCCCTTTATGAATTTGTTGAATCTTGCATGTTGATATATCTAAATGTTTGACCTGAGGGATAAACTGAAAGGATTCATTATTCAAAATTGGTAGTGAACATTTTCCAGATGACCCAGAAAGATCGAGAATTGCAAGATTCTTCAGTTTACTATATTGTTTGCTCAGGAAAGAAATTCCATTGGATATGAAGTCAATATGTAGACTTTCAAGTGATACAAGTTGTGAAATATCTGGTTGGTAGTGTTTGACGAAATTATTTTTTAAATTTAAATACTTCAATTTTTTCAAATGTGTAAACGTTTTAGCACCGAACGAAATATTTCCTTTTGACATATAATTGTTTTGCAAGCTTAAATTAAGTAAATTTTGAAGACCTTTGAACGACATTTCTGTTAGTGTATGAATCCTGTTATCAGACAAGTCTAATTCTGTAAGGATTGTATTGTTAGAAAAGATATCATTTGGTATTTCATCAATGAGGTTATGTTTCATGATCAACTTTATAACATAACTTGGAACGGATGGACTCCTTTTCAACTGTAGATGTGAGCAGTCGACTTCAACAAAATTTGTGTGGTGTTCTAAGCGGCATCTACATCTTGGAAGAAAGCTGCATGGACGGTGCTGTGTATTCCCGCATATTGTTATCAATGAATTTAAACAAATAATTACATACAGTATGCGTTTGTTTGTCATTTTATATCTACAATGAAAATAGAACTCATAGTATTGTATATTCGAAATCTAATGCGTGTATTTATTACTGCGATTTCCACAAAGCAAACATAAATGTGAAAATACAAAGAAAAGTGAACACTGATGAATTCCGACGGGCTTTTTGATAAACATAAACATAGATAGCGATCTCTATCAATTGAATTTATCTTTGTCTGTTTACGGATTAAGTGAGGTCGAATTATTCACTTGTAAGTGAATAATTAATTAAAGATGTTTCTTTGCTAAATTTTATAGTAACTGAACTAAACTGGATGTTTAATGCACTAGATCATATCACTATATGACTATTTAACTTTCATTAATGAATAAACAAGCAAAAATCATATTTCCTTTTTCTCTATCTTGTAGCTGATGCCCTTTCAAACATCCATGTTTTCAAATATTCAGCTTTAATCGTCCAAACTGAAGGTAAATTATGACAAGCGTTTATGACGCATTGAATTAATGACGTGTTGTTTTCATTTCTTACAGCACGCGGGCGACATCTCTGCTGGTTGGCTATCAGTATCCGAGTGTATTTTAATCTCTGTAGTCAGTGCTTCGGTTATGACATGATTTATACATTGTTATAAAAAAAAACTTCTAAGACTGTCCGTTTATAAATTTTTAAATTATAAAGAAACTAAGGTTTTAACTCACTAGAGCAAAGTTGACTTCAATGATTTTAGCCAGTTAAGGGGAACTTTTTGGTCATAAAGGTCTTCAACTGTTTCTGTTCTTATACACACTCGGCTTTTAACTATTCGGCTTTGGGCTTTCATGATGACGGTATATCAAGAAAAGATGTCCGTCCGAAAGAAATTAATAACGTGTTGTTTTCATTTTTTACAATAAAAATAGGGCAACATGATATACCAATTAAATTTATCGTCATTTTTACATAAAATGCTTAAATGATGTCAATTTGTTCTTATTTTAAATGAAGCTCTATCGTATGAACCAGGAAACGGTATTTCTTCACTCCCCAAAGACAACTTTTAAGATATTATGCGAAAATTGTTTCAATAGCTTTTCCCCCAACAAATGAACATTAGAGACGAATAAAGTTAATAAAAGAAACAATTCAAAGACGCACGTGAACACATATATCAGAATCAATTAATGCAAAGTTACAGTAAAAAGGGTTTTGGCACAGATTATTTTTAACTTAGAACTCTTACGGTCGTTAGACTGTATCTGAAAATCGAAAATATAATGCATTTATCCCTATTTTTCTGAAATAATATTTCAAAATAGGTGCGCATTTGTATAAAAAGCGCATAAAAACGACGAACATTTTTTATATTCGCTTGATTTTTTATTTTTACTCCATAGATTATACCTTAAAAACTATATGATCTTGGTTCAAAACGTATACCAAAATCTGTGACAGAGTCAGTCTACTGCTCCTTGGCCTCAAGGGGAATAAAGATTTAAACAAAGATTATTAACAAAAATTATTGCTTCTGGTCGTAAAGAATGATAGGGTACACTTATCCTAAGACGTTACAATCGATATAGAGTTCATTCTCAACCCATACAATTCTTTAAAGGGTTATATTTTAATGGAACAGGTACTATTAACACAACATTATATAGTAAATATATTTTATTTAAGTGAAACATTTTCTTATCTTGACATGCATACCGTGATATTTAAACAGAATATAACCCAAATATAATTTCTAAGGCCGTCCAAGGTAAAAATGATACAATGATCTACATAAAAAAGAAATTAATGAATACTACTTTATTGTGCACACTCATTGAAAGCATGTACGTGTTATTTACTATTGAATGTGAATGATAATCATAATTTTACATCTGTCATCATATCTTACAAAACTAATAGTCATAAAAGGTACCAAGATTATAACTTAATACATATAAATAAATCTTCACATATAGAAACACCACATTAAAATAACCGTTATTTGTTCGTAGAATTCTTGTCACAAGGAAAATATTACTGATATTTGCCCTCCCAACATTAAACCACAGAGTGTGTACAATCCACACCATTCCATTAAGATTTCATCATTTGACAGAGTTATTTCTAATATTTATGATGTATTTGGCACTCGTATGGTTTAGCTTTTACTGCTTGAAATTATAATGATGACTCATAATCAATCCTCATGATTGATAAAAACTGTTTATTTATTATTTATTCGAGCGTCACTGAGGATTTTTTGTTGTAGGTTATGTAACTATAAAAGTCTATATCTGTATATATAATGTCTTTCTTTTTGTCTTTAAATTGTCCCCATGATGTAATCAATTGGAATACAAATATATATAGTTATCATGCTTACCTGTCGATCAACTGCTCCCCAATAAAAACAAAGTTTTGAAAACACTTGAAATCGTTAATCTTGACATTTCAAATTTAATCTATCACCATAACACAGGGTATGATTTATGGTAGATATAAATCATAGATGCATTGATATCGATTGGAATATAAAACAAATATTTTGGAGTAAGATAAACAAAGTAAAACTTATATACCAAATACAAGAGGCTCTCCATGGGGTGTTATCTATAACAAGGAAAATTTTATAAAACAAACATTCCATAATCCAGCAGGTACTAACAACATGGATATTTACTTTATTTGCAAGATTTGTTAAAGGTTAAAGCTCATAATATAAATACCCTTTTGATTATGAATACGAATCGGCGTTTATCATATTGCCATTATTGTACATGTCATGCAAAATGGTCCTGAAAAAATATTTGAAAAACTAATTTTCAATGACTATGTCAGCCGACAAGATAATACGCATAAGGTGGAATTTGATTTCTGGTGATCAAATTTTTTTTTTTAACATGTTTTTAAATTTATAACAGAAACATATAATGTATAGTATTACATGTAGTATACGGCTCAGCAATGATTCGAATCGTTAGATACATCATCTAGGCTTATCTTTAGCTGTAGCCTTTCGATAGATACACTGATATCTCTATAACCGAGGTTGACTTATAATTACTGAACCTGCTAAAACAAATTTCACATTGTGTAAAAAAAAAAACTTTATAAAACGTCTGTTTTAACTATTTTCACTATACTTAGAATTGTATATATCATGTAGATGGATGTATTTCAATTTGATCGATACATTGATTTAATACAGAACTACCTAAAACCTAAAAGAGCTACACATAGGTCTTGTCACGTCAGAATTACTAATTTCTTTGTCGTTGACATTTTCTCTTTTAAAAAAAGAATAAGTTTTGACTGTCCCTTGGTATCTCTTTTATCTATTATCTCAAGATTATCAGATAAATCAATATATTCCGTTTACTACATTTTACTTTAAGGCATTTTCTAACTGGTCCCAACAAACTGTATCCCCATATTCATCATTCGGATATTCTATATAAGATTTTGATTGCACCATCTCAAGCACATTCAGTGGAAGGTTTTTGTTGGATACTTGTTTGAATTCTGAAGTCGGTTGTGAAGTATGTTTGCAATCTTTTGCTACTGAATCCTAATTATTATCACCTTCAGTTGATTGTTGTAGGAAAATCGAAACCCAATAGTTGTTAGTTTTCTAAATTGTATTGATTAATGTTTGCTATTTTTTGTGCCATTTCTCATCCTACCTTACTAACAAAAATATTGGTGAAGGTGGTACGGTCATCTATAGTTTCTTAGATAGAATTCAATTGACTCATATATTGGCAAATATACATTTTCAACTTTTTCTTATTTTCTTTCGTTTCATGCATTTGTGTATGGAGTTTTCGTGAAAACAGTTTGTTCAATTTGGGAAACGAATAATTATTGTTGCTCTTTGTATTTCAAAAATTTGCAGTCAGTTCCAGTTCCATTTCGTGAATTTTAGCAGTTTGATTGGGAAATTCGTGATCATTTAGAACACAAGTCCTGGTAGTGGTAAGTGTTGTACTGATAACAACTACATGGAGTTTAGACAGGTCTTAATTGAGTTTGTCCATACACTTTGATTCATCATAATACAGGAAATATATTTATCTGCGCTTCCCTTGAATACAGTGAATTTAGAAGATAACATATGAGTCACAAATTATACATCGACAAACTGTAGATGAAAATTACATAGATGTTGTCAATAACGAAAATTGTGTACAGTGTTAATATTCTCATTGCAATCCAGTCATATAATTTAGCATATTTAACTTTTTTTTATTATAGACGAACGCTGTATATGACATGCAAAAAAAAGCAAAACAAAAAGTCATAACAGTGCAATAAAGATGATTTAATTGTTAAAAAAAAACAACAACAAAAAAGTCATACGCAAAACCGTTCAGTTGTAAAACATTACTAGAAACCATAATACAACAACATGTGACTTGCATTTTGTTGTGAAATAGAGGTTTACTATTCGTATATGTCTTTCTGGAAGTGATGTCGGATACAATGTTGGCCTTAGAACTCAAAACAGACAATGAAATAGATCAGAGACAGTTTATAAGTTCCCTTTAATTGATAAAATAGCGACGTTTCAACTGCTAAAAAATCAATCTGTCAGCTCATACTCAGACTACTTATACGTTAAAAAGCATCGAGAGGCAAACTACAAATTAGTATATACATGTAGATTTATAGGATGTAAAAGCATATCAACAGTTTATCAAACAAATTGGTAAACAAAATTGCTATTTGATTTTGTTTTGCGTATTCTTAGGAACAACATTTCTAGCCGTGAAAAAAATGTTTACTATTTTAATTATTCATTTTCAAGATGACGGTAAAATTTTAATCTAGCTAAATATATATAAATTAAACAAAGAAATGAAACAAATAATGTCAGATACACACAAAGAACACAAACAGAACAATCACAGATACTAAACTAAAATGATTATCAAAATCAAGGACTAATAACCTCAATTAAACCTAAAGATGATTTTTTAGTTTTTATGCACACTTGCAGTCTGTATGCATTTTTATATCAAATAATGTGAAACTACTGATATCATCTGTAATAAAACGCAAGGATATTCCACCATTATAAATCTTAGTTTTTTATATCCATATTGTACTACCTGGGACATTATTTACTGAGCCAGAACTAAACGAGGTGTACAGTGAACACTTAGAACCATTGAATACAAACGTGACACATTGTCGGTCTCTGACACACAAACTAGCGCAACGAACTTCATTGTGGCACTGTGTTACATGATATGGTTGGTTTTGAGGTTTGATATCTTCAGCTTTCAAGTTAAAATATCGCTTTATATGTCCTGAAACAAGCAAAACTAAAAAAATCAATAGATGTAGTCAGCGTTAATATGTCTATCAAAAGAAACATAAATTTGTATTCTAGATTTGAAATCAGTGTACAATATATATGTGAAACACTTTTTGAGTACTTATTGTTTGAATATCATATATCTTTCGTTCTTTTCTTCCTTCTCCGTTTTTTTTTGTGTGCGTATCATATCACACAATTGTTGTTATAGTCTTTTGAGCTTTCAATTCGTTTGAAGTACATCAATTCATATGAAATATGTTATTGTTATATAATGGCATTGATGAATATTGAATGGATATCCAAAAGTAATGGAAGTACCCTTACACAACAAAAGAAATATCTGGATATAAATACAAATTCTAACTTGCAATTATATTATCGATACAAATTTTACTACACAATATCCGCATTTTGACATGAATCTAAAATTGAGAATGGAAATGGGGAATGTGTCAAAGAGACAACAACCCGACCAAAATGAAAAAAAACAACAGCAGAAGGTCACCAACAGGTCTTCAATGTAGCGAGAAATTCCCGCACCCGGAGGCGTCCTTCAGCTGGCCCCTAAACAAATATATACTAGTTCAGTGATAATGAACGCCATACTAATTTCCAAATTGTACACAAGAAACTAAAATTTAAATAATACAAGACTAACAAAGGCCAGAGGCTCCTGACTTGGGACAGGCGCAAAAATGCGGCGGGGTTAAACATGTTTGTGAGATCTCAACCCTCCCCCTATACCTCTAACCAGTGTAGAAAAGTAAAAGCATAACAATACGCACATTAAAATTCAGTTAAAGAGAAGTCCGAGTCTGATGTCAGAAGATGTAACCAAAGAAAATAAACAAAATGACAATAATACATAAATAACAACAGACTACTAGCAGTTAACTGACATGCCAGCTCCAGACTTCAATTAAACTTTGTTAATATAATGTTCGAGGCCAAAATGTTTTAAGATCAAACCTCAAAAAAATATACACTGTTAATGTGTTCACCTTAAAAAACTTGATTGTACAATATAGCGACAGATCTGTATTTTGACGATTAATGTCTATTCAGTGGTTCAGAAGCCAAAATATCTGTCATTTTCGAAACATTATACAAAAGTTAAACCCGATATTCGCTATGCATGTGTCTTTCTAAACCCCCAATCAAGAGCATTGAACATAACGGTATATTTACTATAAGTTCTTACATTTATTGTTCGAGATTTAGCATGTTAATGTTATACCTGTGTGTGGTGTTAGTGGATAGTTGCCCCAAGTGTTTCCTGTAGTTACTGGATAAACTTCGGTTGTAATGTCACTGAACTGATCAATATCCTGGGATATTGGGAACAAATTTTCTGTTGGATCTGTAAAAATTGAAATTAATAAACGTGGTATGATTACCAATGAAACAACTCTCAACAAGAGACCAAATGTCACAGAAATGAACAATTATAGGTCAACGTACGACATTCACCAATAAACAAAGACCATACCGCATAGTCATCTATAAAAGGCCCCAAAATGACAAATGTAAAACAATTCAAACGAGTAAACTAACGGCCTTCTTTTGTACAAATAATGGTGAAAAAAAATATGTAACACATACATAAAGTATATTTTAGAACCAAATCAGTACAGTAAGAGTTTAAGCCATATACAACATCAGACAAATGATAGCTACAAACAAGTTGATGTATAAGCCATACTCTTTCAAATGTTATTCAATTTTATTAACCAAAGAATAGGTGGCGTTGTTTGTTTTTCCGTGAGTTAGCTACCAGCCACATTCGTCACAAATCGGCCGATTCTGTACCTCATAGAAGGAGAGTAGCGGAGTCCCCGAGGATTGCAAATTGCTACCAGCAAGAGTGCAAGAGATGAAGATAAAGTTGTCTTACACTGACAAAGAAAATGGTATGGTTTATTTCAGCCTGTTGTATACCATTTTTGTTATAGGTTGTTGCAGCCTGTTGTAAATCATTGGACATATAATAAAAAAAGAAAAAAAAAAGAAAAAAAACATAAAGTTGTCTTACACTGACAAAAGAAAATGGTATGTTATTTTGCAGCCTGTTGTTTACCATTGGAGAAAAAAGGAAAAAAGATAACGTTGTCTTACACTGACAGAGAAAATGGTATAGTTGAGTGCAGCTTGTTGTGTACCACTTGCATTCAGCGCTTCCCCTTGCCTTCACACACTTTGATGTTGCCATGTTGTTCGGTTCCCCGTTAGTTACCATCCAATCCGTAAACGTTGTTGGTGTTCTGACGTTCCAGGAAAAGGTAACTCCGTCCGTCGTTAACCCAATCCAGTAATCATCTGTCAGAAGGCTTTAAGATGGGAATGAAAACTTCATAAACGTATAATGTTGTATAAAAACAAAAATTTTGTTTTTAATATTCTATTTCAAAATGATTATAGTGATATAAAAGATAATAACAATAATAAAAATACAGTGAAATGAATAATCGATTACCAAATTTAACATGTTTGGTACATGGTATGTTCAATTTGCCGATGTTTCTATCTTAACTATTCCTGTTCAATATGTTTAAGTTTAAACATATTTATTTATAGAGGATTGGGAAACAAGGTTTGAAACTTGAATTTGAATTAGGCCTTTTCTATATCCCGTCAGGATTAAATAATGTGATACAAAGATATAGCATGTTTATATTTTTAAGGTAGCACAATACAAAGATTTTTCATCCCCAATCATACATCTTTAAACTGATTTAATTCCACTCATCTTTCTTTAAATTTTATAAATGAGGTACCAAAAGAAAAAAGAAGGATTAATCTTTCAAATTGTGATAGTTTCAATTTGACGTAATTATTAAATAATCAATTGTTATGTAATTTACCCTATTGTGATGTCCATACTCGAATGAATTTAGCTGGAAGGTCTTTGTTATTCATAGTATCCCAAAATATTTTATATATTCTTGCACAACATAGTTTGAGAAATTTTGCAGTGACGAATTCAGAAAGGGGTGCGTTTATTAGACTCCTGGTTATATATTCCTCTAAAACAATTAAGATCATGTAACATTTAATAATATGGTATTAGTAACAAAAACTGTATTGTGTTAAACTTTCTAATTTTTTTTTCAGGCAGCAGTGGAGCAAAGTAAAAGCTTAATGATTAACTGTAAATACAATCCCACGAAAAACATATATCAGAAAGAGAGATTAAGCTGATTGTTACTATAAGAAAGCATTGTCAAGAGAGATTAATACAATATTGATAATATTTCGAGGGAAAAAAATCTGCTCGAGCGTCCTCTCATCTATGTGTTATTTAATTCGTTCTTTTGAATGTTATATTAAAAGTGATGAACTATGGCGCTTGTACATAACAACTATCTGTATTTAGCATAGCGCACAAATACTTATGCTTCTCAATCTCAATGAAGGCGTAGGATGTAAATATTTCCTTTAAGAGGGATAGGAAGGGGGGTAATTGGTTTTTTTAGCCAATTTCAATAATTTTTCCAACGCTATAAATAAATTAATTTTTTACTCATTCTCTGTAACCACTTACACTTAATTTTTCGGCATACATAGTCACCGATCTTTCTGAAAACTTGCTAATAAGTATATCCTATTAGATTAGTCAGAAAAAAAATGCAAATGATATATATATATATTTTGTTTAAATATACTTTTTCACTTTGTTGGTCTTTTGGAAAATGTTGTTTGTGCTGTTTTTAGACCCTTCTACAACGAAATTTGTTTGACATGCACACGTATAAAAATTGCGGTTTTTATCCAACGCAATTAGTTTTCAATTTAGACTCGTTTATATATATATATATATATATATATAAATATATATAAAAGTCTATAAAAAGGACCAACCAGCAAATTTACTATGTACCGGATCGTCTAGAATAGGCGATACTATGCAGATAAGGAAAAAATTATATCAGTCTAAAGATTTGCACAACGGTACTGATATAAGGTGTTATTAAACGAAAATGTTGTTATAAAATCGTGTTGACAAATATTTCGGCTCAACAAATGGCCTTCTTCTTGTGTCACAAGTTTTAACAATACTGATACATAATGTATAAGGTGTGAAAATAGATCAGTGATAATACAGGTAAGTTTTGGTCGATTGATTTTAATCCTGAATATCATAATTTAAACAAAACACTATAAATCAATATACGTGACTGTGTATATTAACAATAAAAATAAGTGAAAAACAAAACTGTTAGTATTTCTTATTGATGCCGTTTGGGTGATGTACATTAAGTTCCTTTATCCAAAAGCTTTCCCGAACCTGTCGCTGTGCATCACTCCAGTGAATGTTCTGTTCAATCACTAGAATTTTCATGCGGTTAAAGTCATCAAGTTTGTGATCCGACTGTCTGAAGTGCTGAGAGACTGGAAGAAGTGGCTTCTTAGAGATATCACTCCGAAATATTTGTCAACACGATTTTATAACAACATTTTCGTTTAATAACACCTTATATCAGTACCGTTGTGCAAATCTTTAGACTGATATAAATATATATATATATATATATATATATATATATATATAAACGAGTCTAAATTGAAAACTACGTTCAAACCTATGACTGCGTTGGATAAAAACCGCAATTTTTATACGTGTGCATGTCAAACAAATTTCGTTGTAGAAGGGTCTAAAAACAGCACAAACAACATTTTCCAAAAGACCAAAAGAGTGAAAAAGTATATTTAAACAAAACGCATTTGACTAACAGGTCGAACAACTGATGTTCTTTAACCCTGCTGACTGCCATTGACGATTGCCAAATAAAATTGATCACAAGATGCAACAAACTGGATCTTAATATAAATTTAATACGTCACAGAAAAAAAAAAGTTGTTAACTTGTGGACAGGATGTTGTGCCACAAACATTCGGTGTCAATATTTCTTTAGTACACCATATCCGGATTTAGACAATAAATGTCTCTTCAGTGATGTTAGGGATCGAAACGGTATTTGGAAGGCCTTATAAAAAGTACCCTCATTTTTTAGAGAAAGTACCCTCATTTTTAGATTAACTCTTGAATTTTAAGAGTCAATATATAGGATGAACGGATCATATAAACCGGAGGGAAAATATGATACATGCCCACACAAAAAATATAAACGAGTCTAAATTGAAAACTACGTTCAAACCTATGACTGCGTTGGATAAAAACCGCACTTTTTATACGTGTGAATGTCAAACAAATTTCGTTGTAGAAGGGTCTAAAAACAGCACAAACAACATTTTCCAAAAGACCAAAAGAGTGAAAAAGTATATTTAAACAAAACGCATTTGACTAACAGGTCGAACAACTGATGTTCTTTAACCCTGCTGACTGCCATTGACGATTGCCAAATAAAATTGATCACAAGATGTAACAAACAGGATCTTAATATAAATTTAATACGTCACAGAAAAAAAAAGTTGTTAACTTGTGGACAGGATGTTGTGCCACACACATTCGGTGTCAATATTTCTTTAGTACACCATATCCGGATTTCGACAATAAATGTCTCTTCAGTGATGTTAGGGATCGAAATATATATATATATATACTGGTTGGTTACCATGGTAACAGCAGAGAAAGTTGGATTTTTTTAGAAAAATAAAATATTTGATATAAGGAAGTAGTATATAGTTTGCTTTTAATAAAGTCTCACAGTTAAAAAAAATATTCCCACCTACTTTCTAATGCATGCTCGAAACTTTTGCAGAAAATCTTGGTATAATTAAATATTTACATAAAGAAACAAATAAACATTTTGCGGACTACTTGAGGTTTTCCAAAGCCCCTGCATACACGATGTTTTGTCAGTTTAATTTTTTTTTCCGATGTGCTTAAATTTATTTTCAATTTATCTTTTAATTTGGAATGTGGAATACTTGTGTAATCTAAAAAAGTAAAATGTTTTACTCCTATTGCAAGATGTAAGAAAGTTAGATTGTATGTACTCGAAAAGATCTTTGGAATTTTTTAGTGTTCACATCAGATTTACGCCACCTAGAATAGGCAGTTTTACAATAACTTTGAGGCCCGGCTTTGATTGCTAATAAGATAGATGTTAATAATTTATAGAGATGTTTAGTGGAGCACTTGTAAGACCCAGCAATATACCGTTTTTTTGTAAAGACACGTATATAGTTTATGTATCCGATACAGTGATTATATATCAAGTTCTTTATCTTTGGTTGAAATTCCAAAGGAACATAGAACTGACCTCTGCTTATCCAGGATTTCCTCTTTAGTAAGAGTCGTGTTAAATGTTGAATTTCCAAGTAAATTGTCATTACCTAATTCGTTTATCAAGCAGTCATTGTAATATGTTTCACACATAAAGACGATGTTGCTTGGAGCTTTATCTGCGGGAACAACATGTTTGACATGAAGGTATGATCATCAAGGTATCAACGACATCAGCGCATTAATGCATTCGGAAAGAGTATCAACGTCGTCCTTCTCGCGCTTAGCCCATTGCCTGGCATGATTCTCGACTGAATCCATCAACATTTTGAAAAGTCTTATTAAATCTTTGTTTTTTTTAAATAGTTTTTGAGAACTGAAACTAGTCAATGACTAAGCTATGAAAAGCAAATGAGAAAACTTTCCCGCCAAAATATTTAAAAAAAAAACAAGAACAAAGACCTATAATTTTTTTCTCGCTCTTTTAGTTCGACCCCTATGAATATATTAAAGTGTACTGAAAATATTGTTATTTTCAAACTGAGTAACGAACTTCCTTAATATTATATAAGTTATGGTATATTTTTAAACTGGTCCCGTTTAAAGCCGGCATGATGTTACATACACCACAAACCAGTAAAAGTCTGATATGGACTATATCTGAACTGATTTTTTCAACACAATATTCATCAACACTTACATGATTATATATATCAACTTTAAAAATATAAATAAAACAATCAAATAATAATAAAAAAGAATTGTGACGAATATTTTCTATGTCATTTAAAATGTTTTGAATGTTCAGAAGTATTTAATGATAACTGGACTATTTTACCATTAACTTAAGCCTAGTATAGATTTAAATGTCAGTTGAGTTTAGTTGGGAATGCCTTGAACATGAATGCAGTTAGAGTCACAGGACAAAAAGTCACAATTCAGTTTTGATATTGTATTTCTTTTAACAAGAAAACACCTATTTTGACAATATCTTTTTTGCTTTTTCTGAACTATTATATATAAATCAACATTTGTAATTAAAATGTATGCAATAAATATTAATAATCATCAACTAATTGTTATGAAAACAAAATGTCAAATGAGCTTGGTACTTTAATGGCTTCAAAGTGCATAAAAATATCTTTTGAATGATATAAATTCAAGAATTTGTTATTTATTAAGGTTTATAAACAATTTTCCTAACTTTTAAATTACTACATTTAGTAAAAAGAAAATATTTTAGGATCTCTCTCTTATATATTCACAAAATTGGCAACACGTTATTTGTTACTTTTTGTCCTGTGACTTTTTATCCTAACAATTTTTTGACTTCATGTCCTTTGACTTTTTGTCCTGTGACTTTTTGGCTGTTAACCATAAAATATAAAACTACTTAATAAATTTATGAGTATTGTCTGATCGAGTAAAGTCCGAGAAACTCGAAAAAAGTAAATAAACAAGATGGAGGAAAATAAATCGTTATATATATTTCTTTCGCCAAATTCTTTCGCAAATGACGAATGTTTATCGCCACAATTATTATTTTTTTTCGCAAATTGCGACCGCCAGCGGAAACCCTGTTTAAATTATATATAATATAAAAAAATATATCCCAAATCATAACAATAGATATAATTCTAATATAAGGTTGAACAATTCATTGATTGTGTTGGCTGTTGTTATATATGTCAGTTAAAAACATTAAACAGTTAAAAAAAAGTAGCGGTTCATTAGTCCAGGATGGTTCAAACTGATCGAGAATTGTTCAGACCTTTTGGTTAAAGCTAAGTTCGTACTGCCGATCAGATCAACTCGATAATCTCGATTGTCCAAATTTCCACGACCATGCGTAATCAAATTCCTATTCGGGCCTATTTACAACTTCTACACGACTGATATCCGACTGTATACGAACTTAACCCGACCATTTGCGACTCCTTGGTGACTCTATCACGACTCCAACCCGACCACTACTTGACTACATATTAGATGATTCCGACCACTTCACGATCACTATACGATTTATACTCGACTAGCTCAACCATATCAACTATACTCGATCTCAGCCAGACAAGATGGATTTAATCGTATAGGGGTTGTAGGGATAGTCAAGGGTTGGTCGGGTATGTACAATTTCAGTATAAAAAAAAGTCTGATTTTTTTTTATAACATCCGATGCAGCGGAGGGGCATTACATGTTACCCTTGTCTGTCCGTAAATACGTATACATTCGTCCCAACAATAAGTTTATTTTTTATTGTTAATTTTATTTTGCCTCAATCAAATTCTATGAGACGTATACACAATGTCTAATGCATAACGGTAATGACCCTTTATAGCGTTATATGCAGGGGCATTATCTTTGTTTCATATGAACACATTCACAGTTTATTTGGTTGGATTCAGTAGTTCAAATAATGTCTGAAAAAAAAAATTATACCTTTAAAGTATCTACATGGAAATAAAGCAGTTGCATTATGTGGCAAGGTGGTTATAGTTCAGATAGACAAGTTAATAGCTGCGACGGAGCTTGAAGAGAGCAAAGAAGACATACAAAAAGGGGTAGACACCAAAGGGTGTCGATAATCTAGATATTTCAGTGGCTGACATAGCGACCACTGTCTGGGCAGTAGAAATTATTTTCACAAAAATACTGAACTCCGAGGAAAATTCAAAACGAAAAGTCTTCAAAGAAATGGCAAACTTAAAAGTATGAGAGACTTGTAGGACCTCAACAAAGAGGACCCCAATAATTATTAAAACATCCTGAAAGTAAAGAAGGACGCTGATTTGTTATAGGAGTTTTACCGCGCTTTTTTTTAAAAAGACACAACGAAATACTAATGTTAAATAGCAATATATATACATTTTACCATCCGTTTTTTTTTTCTTCCTTATAAATCAAGCCTACTGTTTGTGTCATATACGTACATATGTATGTAATCAGTATTGTCCATATATCTTATATCCAGTAGCTGAATGATTCCATATAAAAAAAAATTGGCAAAAACCTGCTTGTTTTTTTTGAAATATTGCAAAAAGGGGGTAAAGCGGTCACATTTTTCCCCTAAATTTGTTTACATATCTTTATCACTATGTGATGAATTCAAATAAAAATCACGTGTCTCTGTCTCATTTTTTTGTAATAAAATTGTTGAAAACCATACGAAGAAAGCATTTGTAAACATTCTGTTATCATCGAATTGAATACAAAAAAAATCACTCAAACGTATAAAATGAAGGTCGATGTATTTGTGATATTCAGATTTTTAAATTATGTCCGTACTAGTTATAACTGAAATTCGGTTATTAATTGTTATTGAAATAAATAATCATGCCACTTTTAAATATAGGATAATCATGAATCCGTTGAATGTCAAACTGGTATTTTATATTTAAAATGATAACACGTAAACAATTTTCTATTCATGAAAAGATGTTGTCAAGGACTCATATTGAAAGCGCATAATGATAACATCAAATTGTTGTATACATCTTATGTTCAGATCCGGTATTGATTAACTATTAACTTCTGTGTTATTTGGTCTCCTGTAGAGAGTTATCTCAATTATACCACATCTTCTTATATCTATACTACAAAAATGTCTGGACATACGGAAATACTGACAGTCAAACAAAAATAGCCTATTAAACAGGTAAAATATAATATGGATGTTTTAAAAACTAATTACTTTGATGGCTTAATTGTTCATCAGCTATTTCATAAAGAATTTTAATCATGTTAATGCACAATTACTTTCATACTTGAAAAATCCTCTTAGGCCAAACTGCAGGATCTACCTTTTATCTAGAACACATGAGATCATCCCTTTTTTTTTTATTAAGTTCGTGTATTAATTTCCTATGTTGTGTGTTGTAGACTGATGTTTGTCTTATCGTCGGCTTTCGTTTTTTGCTATGGCTGTGTCGGTTTGTGTTCGACCTCTGAGTTTGATTGTTTCTTTGGTATCTGTTGTTTCTCTCAAAGTTTAAGATTTCACACCTCCTTGCAAAAAGACTGACGCGTACTGTACATTGTACATGGAGAAAATTGTGTAAAGTTAAAAAAAAAAAAAATAGTGACAATATAAATCTGCAGAGGCAAAGGTATGCGAGTTAATCGGAGCTGGACACGTTTTTTTTTTATATAATCGTGTATGGTCGAGAAGAGATTGAAAAGTTATCGAGGGTGATCGCTTAGATATCTGGTATTGGTCGAGTTGGTCTGGGATGAAAATTGACAGAAGTTGCAGTGATTATGAAGTAATCGGGCATTGGTCGACTTAATCTGGACCACACATCGAACTGGTTGGCTTCAAACAAGAAATGATCGGATATAAGTCGAGCAAAGATCGAAATGATCGAGCCCTGATCGGTAAACTATTTGTATTCCGACCAAACCAGATCTCTACACGATGTTTTCCCGATCATTTCGACCACTACTCGACAAATTATCGATCTCTTCTCGAATTACTGACTTCTCGATCCTTACGCAATTGTTTTTAACGTGTCAACAACTCTCTGGTGGAAAGTCAGACCGATAACGACATTCATGTCGATTGAGACAGACCAGACTCCCGATCGCCTAATTTGTCTTGATAGGGATTGATCGAGTTGTTCTGATCGGCAGTGTGAACTTAGTTTTAAGTATGGTTAAGACTGGGAAAGTATGTCGAGTACAGGCCGAGAATGGTTTAAGATTGTTTCAGACAGGTCGAGTAATAGTTCAGAAGATTTTCAATGGCAAAGATAAGGGTCAAGTACGATTCAGTACAGTTAGAATTTGGTTCAGACTGAGGTCGAGTAAAGTCAACCCAATTCACACTTGTCGAAAATAGATATAGGCCATTTCAGACTTTTACAACATTGTAGTGATACTTTCTAAATTATTCTGCTGACAATACGACATACAACAGCTGACCAGTTCATATGATATCATGGTAACGAGTTCGAACTTTCAATGATAGTTTTAAAGAGGAGTGTATTACTCACTTCTAGTCTATAAATATGCGGAGTTTTTTTTATGTTTTTTTATCGGGGACAAGTTCTCATGTTAAACGTGTCACTTTTCCGGTTATTCCTGTGCATACAATATATGTGTATGTGTCTGTTTTGGAAGAAGTAAGTTGTTGGGGCACTTTATTCTTGTCGATATTGTGTATTACTTTCCTTCATTTCATTGAATTGTTATAATATGATCACTCAATGTTTATATATATTTCAAGGAATGACTTAAAAAAAATGTGTTCTGTCTATGAAAAAATAACATCAAAAAGGTGGTGCACACTGAAAAATCCGCGTTTATTTTAGAGTGTGAACCACATTTTTTATGTTATTTCTTCATAGACAGAAACACAATATCACAGGCATTCCTTAATTATTAAAGTAAATCATGAAATAACGTTGGTGACGTTACGGTCACATGATATAATTATGTCTATGAGTTGATAAACAAAACAACGTCAGCCAATCATAAGACGTATTACATCCAAAATTTAATTACATCTACATAATGTATATTTGATTTACCAGACGCTGTTAGTCGAAGTGATATTTGGGAATCGGTAATAACGTTGACACAACACAACTATTTCTGGAGATGTAGCTGGTTGAAGTTGTCACTAGTATACGTTGGAATATCAAAAATCTGAAGACGAGAATGTACACATATCTAAATAACTGTAGCCTTATCAACTTCCGCAAATAAAACAGTATATTGTACAGTTATTCTATTGATACAATGATTTATCACCCCCAAATATATGATATTATCCGCAGCCAATGGTCGAAAGTGAAGGAGATATCACTGGAGTAGAAAAATCATTGAATCAACTGAATCCAAAAGTCAACGATTGTTTTATCATATGACGTTTATTACTTTTCCATTTTCCTAGGGTTGACTCAGGATACTTTTAAACTGATCCCTGTTTTTATAATAAATATGTCACATGTTTTTGCACTTGCTAATTTTTCATTATTCATTAGTTTAGATATTCATTCAGTTTTTAAAAAAGACACCAAATACAAGAACGTGAAAAAAAAACCACAAAAACCAGAAAGAAAAAGAATTAAAAAACCTCTGGGATTTACATGACTGACGTTTATGTATTCTGAAATTCTCTATTTTTAGAGTACAACCGATGAGGATTATGCAGTTGCCTAGCATATACAATTATAATATAACCTTAATGTAAATTTTACTTACGAATATCCTTTGGCACAAACGTAGCTAGGATTTTTTAAGAGTTTTGTTCATTAATATACTAGAAAGTCCTTCTGGGCCGTCCTTATTAACGGAACCCTTAAGGTAAAACGTTTAAAACAGCTGCATTTCTTTGCACAAGTCTAAGTCAAGAGGCTGCTTTTCAGTGTTGATTTGCTGATATGAAGATTTGTTCGCCCAAGAATATTCATATTTTACGAGGGCTTTCCCGAGGGAAATATGATTTTTGTAGGTTAAACAAATCTTCATATCTCCCGAAGTCTAGGGAAATGAATGTTTCATTCCACTACCTATGCTTCATATAAAAAAAGAAGATGCGGTATTATTGCCAATGAGACAACTGTCCACAATAGACCAAAATGACACAGATATTAACAATTATAGGTCACTGTACGACCCATACCGCATAGTCACCTATTAAAGGCCCCGATATGACAATGTAAAACAATTCAAACGAGAAAACTAACGGCCTTATGTTTACCACCTGAACATAAAATATAAGAAGTTTGCATGCATTTTTTTTTAATCCACTTGTTTCATGGATGTACACGACTAATTCATTGCCCCTTTCCTTTCTATGTTAAATTCCTCCGTTTCAAGCAGGCACATCTCTTTTGTTTTAGGTTCAACTAAAGTTGCAATCATTACATGTCAAAGCAACACTTTATGGTGTCTTGTACATACAAAATCAGCATACCTTTAATGGCATATAAGTAAAAACTGGTCACCGGGACTTCGGATGTACCAAAACAGGTACTTTAGATCTGACAAACATACAAAATGTACCCTCTTTTTAAAATTTGGTACAGTTATTTTGATATTCAAAATTAAAATTCAAAAAGTGTTCAACAATGATCACCAGTCCTTCAGCTTTCATTCGATACCAAAAATACCTAAATATGTACTACTTTCTGGTATGTGCTTTCTAGCCGGGCCCGAATTAGTGGTGTTACACCTATCACAGAAACAAGGTTGCTATATTGGCTTCCGCTTTACTTTTTTCATTCTATGATCTATTCCAAACAATAAAAAACAAATAAAGCTTTAGGTCAAATACTATTTTACTAATTTGAAGCTCAAAATGGACTGGTAGTAACATATGCATATGGATATAATAAATGGCCAATGTACTTTCTTTATTCTCAATATCATTGTTCTATTTATTAATTTATTAATTTCAATTAGGAAAGCTATGTGTTAACCTATATTCATATTTTTATCAGAGGTCCTTCAATAAATAAGAATATATTAGTCTAAACTTGAGACATAATTGAGAATATTGTCCCCCTTTTTTCTTCATATTGGAAAAGAGCTTTTTGTTGTATAAACCATACATCTGTGGTAAAACATACATTATTAAGAGCAATTTCTATATCCCTCAGCTAAATAACTTGTTAATTAAACTGATTCAAAATTGCATGAAAAGTGACATTTTGGAATTCTTATATGAGTATATACCATTTGCCTGGATTGTAAAAGGCCACCATAACAAAAACAATAAAACTTTTAGAATGTTTTAACCAAGAGCTATTATTTACCATACAAAAGTCATAATATACATGTTTAATTGATTTCAATAAAAATATGCAAAAATAAGAACTTCGATTCAAGTCTTAACTGCATGCATGTTGTATGACCATAACAGGCTAAAGTACCTTATTATGCCAATTTAATAGCTGAAATTTCCCATAAAAATAATTTTTCACCAAAAAAAAATGATTAAACATGATAACAAACATCAATTTGTACATCTTCATTGAATTTCTGATAATTCTCTGTAATAGGAAGTACACCACTAATTCATGGCCCCATTATTTTCTATGTTAAATTCCTCCATTTCAAGCAGGCACAACTCTTTTGTTTTAAGTTCAAATAAAGTGACAATCATTATATGTCAAAGCAACACTTAATGGTGTCTTGTACTGAAAAAAACAGCATACCTTTAATGGCCTATAAGAAAGAACTGGTTCCTGGAACTTCGGATGCACCAAAAACAGGTACTTCAGATCTGACAAACAGACAAAATGTACCCTCTTTCTGAAATTTGATACCAAAAATACCTAAATATTCTACACATTGTGAAAGGTACACTCATGCGTAGGAACTATGTTGTGTTAAATATGTACTACTTTCTAGTATGTGCGTTCTGGCCGGCCCGAATTAGTGGTGTTTTACCTATTATAACTTAACACAATACACACATAATACACAGTACAGATCAAAACTTAATTATTTAAATTTAGTCTTTTTGCTTTAACGTCTTAAATAAATTTGAACACAATAATGATTTTTGCTATCGTTATATGTCTTTAAAAAAAATCAAAACGTTATGTACATTAACCGCGCGTAAAGTCGCACGATGTTGTCCCAACAGAGGGAAATATGATACTTAGAGGCCAATATGATACTCAGGGGGGAATATGAAGATTTGTTCAATGACACGTGGGATAGTCTCAACCAATCAAATTTCAAAATAACTATCAACATGTATAAACAGTGGAGTAAAACTTTTTAAACCTATCGCAACGTTTTGGTGTACGATCTGTAACTATTACCAAGGATACATTAGTTATGTTCTTATTCAATACTTCAAACGAACATAAAGCATTTACAAAGTAAAAACTCAACACAGTTTTTGGTTATCAGCTCGGCCCGACAGCACAGAAAGCTTATTTTTATTATATACAATAAACAAATGTCCAATTTGCTGTCATCGACCGCTGCCATCACATATAAACACAATCTACAATAGAAAAATGTTCTATAAGTTGAAGAAAAAATCATTTCGATTTACATTCATGTATTTTATCAACTATTTTCTACATAACATACTGATTCACATTCCTATGAAGTCATAATAAAAGGGGTGGGTGGTCGGGAAACGAAACTTTCTGTCGGATAGGCGAACCTCGATTGACAATTCTAGATATCTTATTATAATTTTAGCGCTAAAATTCTAGCATGAAGTTATCATAATTGATATAACTTAAACCGGTATTAACTTACTGATGGTCCAATCAAATTAAACATAAACATGTTTTGATTTAAACACACGTGCTAAAAGTAAACAAATACACGTGTTCCCGAGTAACCTTTATAAATACATATTCTGAATCGGAGTATTGTTCAAATAGTAACAATGTAATACATCAAATTGCATTTACAAAACAAAAAACGTGTTTTGCGTTCATCAATTTATAAAATATAAAGGTGGCAAAGATATCATACACTGATGTTTGACACTTAGTAAAAAAATAAAATGGGGTTATCATCTTTAATCGTTTAAATGCGATTAATCATGCATGTCTCTATTTATAAAAGAAAATCTATAGACCATAGAATTTTTGTTTTGTTTTGTAGCTCTTTTTAGAACATGTACTTTAAACTTGTTCAAGTGAAGTTAGTTTAAGATTTGATAAAGTTATCTTTTTAAATTACTTTTTTGGGAATTTGTCATTTTAATTCAGATTTATTATGCATGTCTCTAAGCATAGTATGCGACTATTAACAGTTTATAAGTAGGCATTCTCATATATGCAGTTGATATGGTGCATTTATTCCGGATATGTTTCACTTTTTTTATGAAAGAACATCTATGGAGCATAGAATTTAGATTTGTTTGTAGCTCTATTTTAGAACATGTAATTAAAACTTTGAAATGAAGTTAGTTTTGAATTTGTCAAAGTAAGCTGTAATAATCCCTTTTTTGAAGCGATTTGTTACGAATTGAAATTGAAACTTGGAATTTGATGCGACAGTCATACAAGTTAGAGTTTTAGCTTGAAATCAAACCAGGTTCAATCCACCAAATTTCTACATAAGAATATGCATGTCTAAGTCAGGAATATGACAGTTGTTATCTATTCGTTTGAAAAGATTATTGAACTTGTTTTATGTTTCCTCGGAGTTTAGTTGTTTGTGTTTTTACTTTAAATTTGTCTTTTAATTTAGATTGGTCATGCATGTCCTTTTACATAGTATGCAAGGCGTAACGGTTTCATATTAGTCGATGTTCTATTACATGCGTTTGATACGGTACATTTATTATGGATTCATTTCAGAGAACACTTATGAAAGAAAATCTATAGTACAGAGAATTTTGTTTATTTGTGTGTATCAAATTAAAAAAGATTCAAATTTATTTAAAACAATGAAATAAAACTTCATCAAAACTTATCATGCATAGTTTGGCGTCCGCAAACATGAAGCCAAGGAAAGTATATATCTCTTCTACACAAATACGTATTACATTGAATCTCAATATTTATTATGTTTCTATTTTTTTCTAAAAAATGACGGTCAACCTCCATTAGGCCTGGAAATGTCATGACGGGTCACAATTTGTATACATAAATGAATAGTTATTAAAGGTACCAGGATTATAATTTAGTACGCCAGACGCGCGTTTGAGATACCAAATATTATACACAATTACTGTCTTTTGGTGAGGATTATATGAAGTTTTATTTTCTTTTGAAAAACTGATATTCACTGATGCCGATGGCCGAAGTGAATATCAGTTTTTTAAAAGTCAATTAAACCACATATTTACCGAAACAAAAGACAGTAATTGTTTTATTCCATATCTAAAGAGAAAACAATGTAATTAATGACAAATATTATCTAAACCAATTGTACATCAAACATTTACCGTTACGTTACATGTAAAAGACCGTGACGTTTAGCGCGGTGAATTACACTTTTCTCCTGGTGAATATGCTTTTTTTATTTAAAATTCATATAGAAAATCCTACTAAAATAATACTTATATGGAATAATAGTAATTATTGCATAGCAATATGATATTTCCAATAGAAAGTAAACAAAAGTAAGCGTGCAATAAATTCTGATATTGCACTAGTGCAATAAATCTTCAAAATTCATGACGTCATCAACGACGAAATCGTTTATTTTTCAATTGTATTTTGCAAGAATTATAGCTTTCTTTGAAAATATCAATATTTTTTACAGCTTCAGTGCTTGTTGCAATAGCTTTCTTGTATTCATAGCGTCTATATTCAATATATAATTCTTAAAAATCCAGTGATAACAGTGCTGCCAGGCGCATCCTCTGTGTTTGTTATGTGTGACGTCATAAATCTAAATTTAGCAATTTTTTTTTATATTGACAACCAATATACACACACAAATATAAACATATCGTAAATATAATTAATAAAAACAGGGCGACGGCTACGTACAATGACCTTTGAAACACGTAATCGTAATATCGAATGAAAATAAAAGAATTGTACACCATATGTAATATAGGGACATATTGACTCAACCTTACTATGTTTCGACTTGATACTAACGCTTTTTGACTAAAAATAGTAATAAAGCGTCAATGCCATTTCCAAAAATAGTAACAAAGCGTCAATAGTATTTCCAAAAATAGTAACATCGAGTCAATACCGTTCTCAAACTTACGCTATGATCTACATATTATGTATTAAAAAATTAAGGACTTTCACTCAACCAATACGTTATATATGGGCATGTTCGATTATATCAAATCGTGGACTTCGCCCTCGGTCAATATAATCTGAACAGGTCCATATTAAACATGTGTTAAAAGAATTGATTTTGTCAAAAGTCTTTAATTGAGACATATATACAATTAATATCCTGTACGTATGTACAATATTTTAATGTAAATATAAATTCAATAATTGATTCAAATACCACAATTGGTCTTTAATATAAAATGTACATAACAATTTTATAAAAGATATGAATAACATACCCCAAATCAATATAAAATTATGAAAGAACTATGAATATACATATTGAATGTCATTAAAAAGTAGTATCATATATAAAAACTAAGAATTTTCTGATCCCAGGCATAAATTACCTTAGCCGTATTTGGCACAACTTTTTGGAATTTTGGATCCTCAATGCTCTTCAAATTTGTACTTGTTTGGCTTTATGAATATTTAGATATGAGCGTCACTGATGAGTCTTATGAAGACGAAACGCGCGTCTGGCGTTCTTAATTATAATACTGGTACCTTTGATAACTATTTACACCACTGGGTCGATACCACTGCTGGTGGACGTTTCGTCCCCGAGGGTATCATCAGCCCAGTAGTCAACATTTCGGTGTTGACATGAATATCAATAATGCGGTCATTTTTATAAATTTCCTGTTTACAAAACTTTAAATGTTTCGAAAAACGAAGGATTTTCTTATCCCAGGCATAGATTACCTTAGTGGTATTTAGCATAACTTTTTGGAATTTCGGATCCTCAATGCTCTTCAACTTTGTACTTGTTAGGCTTTAAAATATTTTTATATATGAGCGTCACTTATGAGTCTTATGAAGACGAAACGCGCGTCTGGCGTACTAAATTATAATCCTAGTACTTTTGATAATATAAAATCTCGCAAAATTATGGCCGAATTTTTTGGCGTTTACCCATTATTGGGAAGTTACAACTCCCCCTTTTCATGGATAGAAGTATATGTGAAACTATACAAGACTGTAAATACACGTCTATTTTCTGTGACATTTTACGAAAAATGTAGCCAGGAAATACTTATACGTATACGTAGAAACACAAAAAACTATGGACTCAAACATGTAGACGTAAAATATTAGTCATTTTTTGGATTAAAGTTGTTAATTTCAAGATTAAAGTTTGAATTGCAAAGTTTAATGTTGATAATTTCAAGATTAAAGTTGATATTTTCAAGATTTAAATGTTAAATTCTAAGATTATAGATGATAATTCGAAGATTCAACTCGACACTTTAAAAAGTACATTATTAAAAAGGATGACTCTAATACGCATCCGTATTATAAATAAACTCATCATAGATACCAGGACTAAATTTTGTATACACCTCATTTAACAACATAATTGTTTTTATATAAAATTGAATTGTGCACCCCTCTTTCGGTAACTTTATTCTGGATATTTTACTGTGTAAAATGCATACATAGAACAAATTAGAAATGGTGTTGAGCATATTTTAGGAGAGGACACTATTCTTTTGGGGATAAAGAGGTTATATGGTAGATAGATTGATACTCTATACTCTAAATACTAGTGTTTTCAAATTGATCAGTGTTGTCAGACAGGTAAATCTAAAAATCTTTTGACCGATTTTCCGGTTAACTGGTTGATGTATGAAGCTTTATTTGCAGTGCACTTCACATGCACGGCTTCATGATACGAGGAACTGAAGTTTATTCTTGGGCTTTATAAGCCTTGACTTTGAGAATTCCTGGTGAAGTTTTTATTTTGATATTCCCATATCATAGTATCAACAGTGCCGTTAGTAATAATTTCCGATAGAGCAGATGAAAATCTTACTGATTTTGGCGAATTGACAAAGTATGAAAATTGTGTGGGTGTAGCTGTGGGCGTCGCAAAATAATACACTGAAAGTTCTGATACTTTTTTTCATGTCGCAATTGTCAAATAAACATACAGTGCATCGCATACATTCACCCAGTTGACTAACATTATACAAAGTTCATGGACTAGTAAACGTTGTTACGCAGGTTTACGTAATAACTGAAAGTAGACAAAAAAGGACCATAAATAAGTTTCAATGCAAAACCCCTGTTGCGCATACCAAGTAATAAACAAATAGCAGTATAACCTTACAAATATCATTATGACTATGCGAATATTTTAATTATGCACATTAAAAGACATTCATTCCATAATAACGTTCAAACTACCTCTTTGGGCCATTAACATTTCAAAATTTGTGTAGCATCGTGACTCGTTTTAAAAATAATCTGATGTATCGGGGAAAGAAACGCTGATTTACTACTTGGCTTCTAATCGTTATATGTATCTTTCTCCTAATCAATGTACGACGGTAAAAGTGAGGTGTTTAAATCTGAATAATTAAGCGTGTTATTCTTACTCTTAGTTGATATCGGATATGTTCCTTACGTCGTTACTACAATTCCCTGTCCTTTTCATGAATGTGACCTACCGAATTAGTCTAAGTAACGGAATTGTAATAACATGAGCAACAGGACGGGTGCCACATTTAAACAACTGTTTACCACTCCGGAGCACATGAGATCACCCAAAGTTTTCGGTAGGGTTCGTGTTGCTTAGTTTTTAGTTTCTGTGTTGTCATGTGTACTGGGGACACGAAATATGGGTACTTGGTCCTCTGCCGACCGGCAGTAAAACGCTTGCCAAAGTGGGGCGTCCGTTTGGCTGTGCGGGATGTATTACGTTCGCAGTCACGTCCGGTCAGAATGGGGACGTTAAATCCGATGTCTCGTGTAAAGAGAGTGTCACGCTCTTTGCACGTTAAGAACATTGCAACAACTTTTCGAGGGCCCGTAGGTGGCCTGTTGCAAGGCAAAATTTCTGTACCTATCCAATATACCCTTATTTTCCAGTGGCAGTCCAAATTTCCCCGACCATCATCCCAAATGTCCTCTATAATGACAAGACCTACCTATTGTATTTTTTGTGAATTTGTTCTCGTCCTGAATATGCATGAAATATTTGCCACTGGACGATAAGCAACCAACAATCAATAAATCATGTGTACTATTATTTGTCGGTTGTCTATTTTCATTTTTGCTATGGCGTTGTCACTTTATTTTTTAAGTTGGTTTCCCGTTAAAAGTATGACAAAAGCCTTGGACAACCTTAAATGAATTAGCTAAGCATATTTACGCAGTATGATCCATTAATAAATCCAAAGTGAAATAAAGGAGTAAAAAGTAAACTACAATCAGCTTATAATGTTCAAGGATTTGTCTCACTGTATCGTATACAAATACAGGTAGATGACATTTTAGCGAAACATTTTGAACTTCAAGGGGACATTATAGTGAAGACATTAAAACCATGTTAACGCTCGGTTAATTCGTTCAACTGTAGTTTTAATTTACCCGGTTGAATAATACCTATCATATTAAAACCACGAAAAGTAATGTATGTGACATCCAATCTCCTTTGTTGTACCATGGTTGATCTGAGCCGGGTCATCCCTTCAAGATCACATTTGAGTTTATTTGTTGATGAAGCGTAAATGTTTATTCAACTTATCTAGAAAAGCTGGGATGTAAAATAGTTATCCCATTCGGACTTGGTGTGTCAGTCCAAGATCACCCTCTGGCATCCAGTCATCGGGATGATCTTACACTGACACGTCACGTCCTCAGTGGATGACTATTATTGAACATATCAGACACATCAGTACAAGGGACATATACTTACACAATAAGTAATCTTATAATATTAGTTTGTAGCCACAAGGTTAACATAGTTAAAAGCAATGAGTTAAAGGTATGACCTTACAGATTGTGGTTCGAATCCATGTATTCCCTTTGTGGTCGTCCTTTTGTTTGTCGTCTCCATGACACATTCTTCATTTCCATTCTCAATTACATTAGAAATAGGTTCGAAAATGTCTTTTTTTCCAAAACCGATGATATTTAAATGCCTAATATTATACAGATCTATAAAAGCAGACGTATTGGATTATATCTCTATATGTTTATCTAAATAATTGTGATTTCAGATGTATTAATGCATAGTATGACAATATTTCACAGTGTACATGGTTATTTAAACGATCTTAATATACCTTCTAATAAAGAAAAGGCTTTGAATTTGAAAAGGAAAGTGGCATACAAATGTAAGTCATAGATAAAACAGATAAGCGTTGATTCATGAAAAATAAGCAATTTGACATCCGGGCTAAGGGTTTCTTTCTTTTTTAAATCAACTCTTATCTATTTTATCTATATAACTTTAAGCTCGCATACTGGTTTGCATTTGCAGTTTAATTAATCATAGATAGTACGTTATATAACGTTCATCAAATTGAAAACAACATTTATCAAAATAAGAAGTGTAGATCAATGTGCAAAATAAAGATTGCATGGGAACATTTCCTAATCAAATGTTATGAATAGTATTGTACAGTGACCTTCCGATGGTTAACCGGTTATTCGGTAAACGTTTACAACACAACTAGAAACTAAATACCAGTTAACTGAGTATGTACAATTACAACCTGCAGTCTGAAGACTCATCAGTGACACTCGAATAAAAAAATATTTAAAGGGCCAAATATAGTACGAAGTTGAAGAGCATTGAGGACAAAAAACTCCTAAAAGTTTTGCCAAATAGGTAAACTACTCAAAAAGACTGTTTATTATTATCTATATTTGCTATGGAAATAATAAGATATGACATAATTGCCAATGAAAAATTTCCATCGGATAAGTTGCCCTCAGCAATTACTGGTCACTGTACAACCATCAACAATGAACACTATCCATACCACATATCAATTTAAAAGAGGGCCTGACAAGAAAAATTTAAAACATTTCAAAATAGAAAGTAACAGGATTAGCAAACAACAAATTTCATTTACAGTTAGCCATTGAAATGACAAAATATAAGGATCTAACGTATAGGCACATTCAGAATGCCAGCTTGTCAGTGCTAAATCATCCAGTTGTGTGTCAGCACAACATCACATCAAATCATATATTTCTGTTAACAAAGTTTACTTCATTAGAATGACACAAAGCCTGTTGTTTGTCTTTTGGTAGTTTTAATTTGTTATCTTGTTTTTTCAGTTTGTTTTCGACTTATGAGTATTACCTTACCTTCTATGATATCCTCTGCCCTCGTTCATGTGCTAACATACTTTAAAAATTGTAAAGTTGGTGATATCTCACATATCAAGCACATATAATACAATATTGTCTTATAGCATGATTCGCATTTTCACTTTGGAATTAAATACAAAACAAATGTACTATTAATTTTTAATGTGGTTTTTTATGCGACCCGTTATTTCCTTGACAATAAACATGAATAAAACCCTAATTATAAACAAAGTTTCAGCAAATTTCCACTAATACCCTATTTTATTTTATAGTCAGAATGAATCAACTGATATGGACCATTCTTCTAACTACCGTGTCATTAACGTGGGTGGTCGATTGCCAGCTATCAGGTTTGTTAATTTCATTTGACACTCGTTTTTCCTTACACTATTATAAGTACACGTCTACATAACAATAACTATTGTAGTGAATTATGATAAAGAAATTGACAACGATTTGTTTGATCAATCATATCCATGATACCCATGACTAAATGGATATATACTGACGAACTTAAAAAACACAACTTACATATTTGAAGATGGTTTTAACCAAGGCATGATCGATTTTCAAATAACTACTTTTTATACTTCTTTTTGTTAAAAAGTTCAATATTTGACATACCTGATAATTGATACGCACCGATTTTGGTTTTAAGGTTTATTTCTTCTCAAACAATTCCTTCAAAAATTGCATATTGAATTGCAATCAAAACGGACAATAAAGCGTTGCCTTTCAAAATTCGGTCCGTATATATCAAGGGATTAATCCAATTTAATTATCTTCTGAATATTTTACAGATGAACATTTTCTGATATGTTTGTTTTGTTGTGTTTTTTCTTTGTGTATTTCAGAACATTTGTTTAAGTGATTTTTGTAATAAAAATGTTAAATCATGTTTCTATAATTTACATTTGTATTTAGTGTGTTTATTCATGACCTTATCTCACTTTTGGCCTAACTATCTTTAGGTGATTTACGTATACTTTCGACAAGTCAAACGAATAAAGGACGATTGGAAATCTATCATGAAGGTGAATGGGGAACAGTTTGTGATAATCAGTTTGAAAATGTTGATGCAGAGGTGGCTTGTAGACAGCTCGGATATTGGTGTGTATAACGTTTATAGCAGATACAAAATGTATAGATCAATTTGAATAAGTTCAATTTTCACAATCCATGAAGGGTCATCTAAGGTTTTAAATTCAAAATAAGAAATATAAGAAAAAGCTCATAAAGATATGAAAGCCGTCTATTATTCCACCATTCTTTTTATTTTGTTGTTCCATTCCTGTTCCATTGTCTCATCCTTCATTCGGCCAATCATTACGTTATGTATTAGTCTTCAATACCTCATTCTGATATTCCATCAATATGCCACTCCATTCTTATGTCATTATGTAATTCAGTTATTCTGATGGTTCGTCTTCCTATCATGTTAGAACAGAAATATGTATGCAGTCAAACGAAAAACTTTGCGTTTCGGAACGGTTATCGTCATTTTGCGAAATAAAAGTTCTTGGATATTATAAAATTTATAAACAAACAGCTGATATTCACCCAAAATACCATGACAAATGTAAGCCAACGTTCTGTCGTGCTTTTGAAAAAAAATGTTTAAAGCACGTTCATTTAAATACTGGTACAATAATATGTCAATAACCAGTATAACCTAAACCCTAAGACATTGTTTTTTTTTTGAACTGCATATTAACACTGCTAATTGTTTTTTTTCCTTATCAGTCCAAAAAATTATATTTCGGTACTCTTATCCCGGAATATATTATGAATGGAAAACTTGTGATGCAGCGACAAGCGTGCTGTAACTGCGATGCTTTCGGATGTCTTCACCTATTTTCAAAATATCATGCTTGTATGTATATATTCATATAGGTTGTACTTTAATAGATACTTATCTTTGAAAAAAATCGATTACAATATGTCGGTACCCTTATCCCGGAAATATGTAAAAAGATAAAATATGCACATGTATATGCTCCGGGTCTTTTTTAGTTTTTGCTCTGCGTTCAAGGCCCCACTGTGACTTTGAGATGATGCAAACTAAAATCTTACTCCTTTGCATTTTTGTTTTGCTTTGCACATGCTGATTTTGTGTCTTTGGAAGATATCACACATTCTTATACATTTATATCAGGATAGTATCTCCGATGTCTAAGTTGTTTTCTAATAATCATATTCTTTTCCAGGTGCTCAAATCATACATTTTTGAATATTTGTACGTTCTAAACGGACATTCGAGCAAACATAATATTTTATCATTTGCCTCAAACTGTGTTTGCAATATATAGTTAAACGAAGTAGCAACTAAACAGTGTTATTATACCTCAGTTCATTTTTTCTATAAAAAAAATAATTAAATAGTTGTGCTATTTCATTCCACAGACTATTTGCCAGTCAATAGTTTCAAAGACTATTACCCCGGTTAATAGTTTAATAATCATCGTTCCCGTACTTTTTCATGCTTATATTTCATTGGACAATAAGGATTTCATTGACTATTTTGCTTGGCAACGGCACACTCTAATATTGTAAACGGTAATATTTGTTTGTGTCGGTTTTACATGTAATTCCACTTACAAGAAGCAATTATATAAGAGAGAGAATCTTCGCGCGCATTTTTTAAGCGCGCATTTTTTAAAGATCTAAAATATAGTACCTTATTCATAACATGGGTTCGGTCGTGGTATTCTAAAAGTAAAGCGTTTGGCGTACTTTAGCTTAAATTTATCATATGCATGGAAAATTTGACACTGGTATTTCTAGCCTTGATTGCAATTTATGAAATATTTACAAATACAAGAAGAACTATAAAAAAAAAACACGTATAGTTCATCTTGTGCATGTCAAGTTGTGTGACATTTTTTTCTTTTCTTTCAGATGATATATATACATTTTTAGAAAATTTGTTTATTTGGTATACAACAACATTTAATGACTGTGTTGTTCAATATAATGAAACACCTAATGACTGGTTGTGGGGGTTATAGCAAGTTTATTGTCACTTCGCATACCAATTATTGCTCTCGGCTTTGCCTCGACCAATAGTTGGTATCTCAGGGACAACACACTTGCTATAACCCTCACACCCAGTCAATAGATGTATATTATTTTTCTTTAATTTTACCATTTTCCATATCAGTCTCAAAAATTTAGCCTGTAATTTTATATCATACTAGAACACACCCATGGTATCACGTGTTCGTGACTGAATTAAAGTATATAACTATGCGCAAGCCTTATTTTGGTATTATTATTGTCATCTGATAACGTCATGCCGATTATAAGATACACAGTTTTCTCTGCTTTCAAATCTTTCTGTTTGAACCCGTCGAACTGGAACTTATCAATTATTGGTAATATTTATTATTTGGAAAACAATAGGTCCTGGAATGGAGTTAACAGCATTGTCCTATATAAGTTATAAATAAAGTTGAATTCTTTGATTCGCTGTTTTAAGTCATGCCCACTAAAATATTGAAAACTGTACCTATACTACACCTTATTTTTAGTCAAGATTTTTAGTCCAGATTTTTAGTATTCGTATTGTTATCTTAGAAAGTCTTACTGATTAAAATACTACAATAGGTAACAATTTGACAATTTAGTAGTGCCAACCCTGTGATTATGACCCGTATATATAGCGGCATATTAATCCTGAATACACCGTTTGGTGGTGCGCCTGTCAGATGCGGAACGTACAGATAAGGGTGCAATCAACAGTTTTTTTCTATGACGTCACATTTTTAGGGACCATGCATAAGTGACCCTTAGTGGTGGACTGATTAATAAAGATACTTGTATAAAACTTGATATCACTGGAATCAGAATGTTCTCTAGTTTATAATGAAATAAAAATAATGTGTACTTTTAATATATTAAAAACATTCCATCCAATGAACATGGGGGATAAAAGCTCTAATTTTGACAGAAAAAAATTGAAACCAGGTCATGTGCACAGACATGAAGACATGATCCATGCACATTTTTCATAATCAAAACTGTATGAAATTTGTAGGTTTTTACCTGGCCTTTCAAAAAAATCTTGTTTCAGGGTACGGTTTCCTGCTCCGAAAAGAGCTACAGTGGCTGCAAATAAGTTTTCAATTTTCACTGCCAAAAAAACAGGATGTTTACAAAGTTGTCTCCCCTCAAAACATGTAAAGTTAATTTAATTTTTAAAAATATTTCAATCATTCAACCTGTTTTAATTGAAAGCTAATTAACTATTTTTTACAATCAAACACAAAAAACATGATACTTTTGCACCAATTGAGTTAATAAACAGGGGTTTCCCTCCATGGTTATTTTTAGTCAGGGAATAACCCCTAGTTTTTTATACGAAACTGTTTATAGCACCCTTAAGGCAAAACTTTATATTCAATATATTAACATTTCTTAGCTTTTCTGAATCTGTACACTATACCGATTAAAATGATGTCTTACTTTAAGGATTGTGACCACGAATAGTGATAATACAGCTCTTTTCTCATGTCGCGTAGTACTGACATATTGGCCAGTGGCAAACAGTTAAACCAGCTAATTCCAAACATTTCCTGTATCTCATTTTCATCAGTTTTACAAAGAAAATAATTCATAAAATAGGGTTTCTTTTGAATAAATAGAATAAAAACTATGAAATAAGCATGACTAAAGTTACTTGAAATATATTTTGTCCCTAGTATTATGTGAACTAAGTTATAGCTGAGTTGAGAAAAATATGGAAAAAGCTTTTTTCTTAGGAATGGCACATGTACCTTTAAGACTATAAAAAGTACCAAATATATAATATAATGAATTAAGATTTATGTCACACTGATCAGTAGTAAAGGTAAAAGTAGAAAATATCTACACTTTAAATGTGCAACCTATGGTTTCAAATATATGAGAGATTAAATAAAATATCATGACGTCGCAAAAAGATGCAAAAAACTTCAATATTCGCGCAGAGTCTGGTTTTCTTATTTCTGGTTGCTATGTACAAATCTGTAATATTTGCATTAAATATACCAAACTGATGCTTTTAAATTAAAGTATACATGCCGTACAATATTTTTCAGAATTATTTTACTCCATTCGCATGCACTTTTCTATGCTAAAACATCACTATAATATATATTTGTCCCTTTAAGGCAAAACTTTATATTCAATATATTAACATTTCTTAGCTTTTCTGAATCTGTACACTATACCGATTAAAATGATGTCTTACTTTAAGGATTGTGACCACGAATAGTGATAATACAGCTCTTTTCTCATGTCGCGTAGTACTGACATATTGGCCAGTGGCAAACAGTTAAACCAGCTAATTCCAAACATTTCCTGTATCTCATTTTCATCAGTTTTACAAAGAAAATAATTCATAAAATAGGGTTTCTTTTGAATAAATAGAATAAAAACTATGAAATAAGCATGACTAAAGTTACTTGAAATATATTTTGTCCCTAGTATTATGTGAACTAAGTTATAGCTGAGTTGAGAAAAATATGGAAAAAGCTTTTTTCTTAGGAATGGCACATGTACCTTTAAGACTATAAAAAGTACCAAATATATAATATAATGAATTAAGATTTATGTCACACTGATCAGTAGTAAAGGTAAAAGTAGAAAATATCTACACTTTAAATGTGCAACCTATGGTTTCAAATATATGAGAGATTAAATAAAATATCATGACGTCGCAAAAAGATGCAAAAAACTTCAATATTCGCGCAGAGTCTGGTTTTCTTATTTCTGGTTGCTATGTACAAATCTGTAATATTTGCATTAAATATACCAAACTGATGCTTTTAAATTAAAGTATACATGCCGTACAATATTTTTCAGAATTATTTTACTCCATTCGCATGCACTTTTCTATGCTAAAACATCACTATAATATATATTTGTCCCTTTAAGGGTGCAATCAACAGTTTTTTTCTATGACGTCACATTTTTAGGGACCATGCATAAGTGACCCTTAGTGGTGGACTGATTAATAAAGATACTTGTATAAAACTTGATATCACTGGAATCAGAATGTTCTCTAGTTTATAATGAAATAAAAATAATGTGTACTTTTAATATATTAAAAACATTCCATCCAATGAACATGGGGGATAAAAGCTCTAATTTTGACAGAAAAAAATTGAAACCAGGTCATGTGCACAGACATGAAGACATGATCCATGCACATTTTTCATAATCAAAACTGTATGAAATTTGTAGGTTTTTACCTGGCCTTTCAAAAAAATCTTGTTTCAGGGTACGGTTTCCTGCTCCGAAAAGAGCTACAGTGGCTGCAAATAAGTTTTCAATTTTCACTGCCAAAAAAACAGGATGTTTACAAAGTTGTCTCCCCTCAAAACATGTAAAGTTAATTTAATTTTTAAAAATATTTCAATCATTCAACCTGTTTTAATTGAAAGCTAATTAACTATTTTTTACAATCAAACACAAAAAACATGATACTTTTGCACCAATTGAGTTAATAAACAGGGGTTTCCCTCCATGGTTATTTTTAGTCAGGGAATAACCCCTAGTTTTTTATACGAAACTGTTTATAGCACCCTAAGGTAATACGTAACAGGTGAATATAATATTGGTATTGGTATCGGACTCGACCCGGAACTTCTTAATTATTGGCAATATTAATTACATGAAAAACAAAAGGGCCTGGAGTGGTGTAATTTTTAATCTACACCTCTGTACTATATTAGTTATATATAAAGTTGAATTCTGTGATTCGTCGTTTTTACGTGATGACGGCTGACAAATTGGACCTCGTAAGTTTAGTATTATAGATGTTGGAACTCTTATCCCGGAAATATGAACATGAAGGGAAATATGAAATACAGGGAAAAGTGACTAGTAACAGCAATGCTTTAATGTCATTGTAACATGTTTCCGGGATAAGAGTACTGACATATAATATAAAACTACGGGCTTAATTTCGCAAACAGTATATTTTCTATATAAAACTCATTTCACTTTCAAGTCATATATATAAAGCGACGATGTGTATACTTATATCTAAATAAAAATCATACAATTCTACATTTTTTTAAAAGATTATATCTATATAGAAAGGCATACATTTTACTATATATGTCGATACCCTTATCCCGGAAATATGTAAAAAAAAAGAATGTATTAATATACTCCTGCATACTATTCAAAACGTGCCTACTCTGTTTTGTTTATAGTTTCTCTCCTGAATAATTAGGTAGCACTCCACAGTTATAAAATTATATTAAAAATGAGCTACAAAATGTTTTATCATCTCTTATTCCTGGATTTTTAATACATTTACATAAATGATTTGTTTATGCGTACACATTTTTGCACCTCATGTTTGCGGAGCATCATCTTTTCGCAGGTTAATTTTTTTCTGTTTGGTAATACAGTAATAAAAAGCTCCATTTTGTTATACACCTTCTTTGTGATCTGTTTTTTTTTTTTTTGGCAATCGCCTAAATGGCAGTCAGTGCTGTTTTAGAAAAAACCGTTGTTCAACTTGCTAGTCAAATTCATTTTGTTAAAATATATTTTTTTTTATCTTTTGGAAAATGTTTGTGCTGTATTTAGACCACTCTACCAAGAAATTTGTTTTACATGCACACGTATAAAAATTGGGGTTTTTATCAAACGCAATCATAGGTTTGAACGTTGTCATCAATTTATACTGGTTTATATCGTTTATATTCCGACCGACAGTAAGACGCTTATCAAAGTTGGGCGTCCGTCTGGCTGTGTGGGATGTACAAGTTTGCAGTCACGTTCGGTCAGAAAGGGGACGTTATATTCAATGCCTAGTGTAAACGGAGTGCCACTCTCTTTGCACGTTAAGAACCGATGCAACAACTCTTTGACGATTCCGAAGGTGGTATGTTGTAAGGCAAAATTTCTGTCCCTATCCAATATATCTCCATATTTAGTGGCAGTCCAAATTCCCTTGTCAATCCTCCCGGGTGGCTTCTTTTACAAGATCTATCTATTGCACTTGTAGTTAACTTGTTCTCATCCTGAACACGCATGAAATATTTGCCACTGGACTTTATTTGTTAAAGCACTGTGTTACGAGGCTAGAAAAGTAAAAAACTGGCGAGGAAAGGTAACACCCGGCCATCAAAGCCGTATTATTATAGATCCTAGTTGGTAGAGTGGTTTAGCGCATCGGCCATAGTGCAAGGCGATTTAGTGCCACGATATTCCAGTAGCATGAGTTGGAATCGTGGGCAGGGAAAAACAAAGAATGCTACCACAAATTTACAGATCTAACATTATTGGGCTGATATTATGACAAATTATTTATATAATACAGATAATGGCTGTCGTAAAGTAAATTGGCTCATTTACAGAAATGCGTATTTAACACTGCGATGTCAATATAGTATTTAAGATTATATAAGTACACATAATTTAAACTTGACACCTGTTAGATTTTTTCATGAACGCATAGTGTACTTAGTTTTTTTCGTATGATAACCTTTTGAAGAAAGTTAAAATGTTTGAAACACGATACTAGATTACAAGGTCGTTAATGGCTCTCCATTCACTTTATTTATTTGAAGGCTACTTAGTAATGACTGGTTGTTGACAGATTTATTAATTTTGTAATGGTAGGTTCAGTTGCATATACTGCTTATTTCGATACATTAAAACAAACAAAGGGGGTTTAGAGCGATGGTACCTTTATAGTTTAGCTCAAATTTTTTTGTAAACACTGTTAGTGTATAAGATGTACTTTTAAATTACTTAATTTTATTCCGGGAAAATACGAAAGTCCATATAAATTCACATTTAAATGAGAAAACACGTTTTTAAGTTTAAGTAAAAAAAATCCGTCGTTTTTGTAAACTTAAATTGTTGAGTTATTGAGAAGGGAAGAAATAAATAATATACTAGTATGAGCTTACCAGGAGTTCATTTTTAAATACGAGCACGCTCAAACCAATCGATCTGCTATTTTTTTCTTTTATGCATGTTATGTATACACGGTGTACCCTCTAAATAATATTATAAAATCACAAAATAAAAATAAAAATAGTGATAATGTTTATGTTGCTGTACAGGATTTGAGGCTGTATTCTCCGATTGGTTAATTGCTACAACTGTTTAATCGCCGGCAAAATTGAAATATTGAGTTGAAAGTATTGTATCCATTCCTATTCTCTTATCCACAAAAAATAAAGTTTCAAGTTACACATATTTCATTGAATGGGTTATTAGGTTTAGAACACTTCCATATCTAAACCTAAGATAGTTTACCACTTTTTCTTCCTCGACAAACCATAAAGTTTTTTTCTTGGACCCTTACAATATATTTTTGGTATTTGAGAACATGTCAATATAATCAAATAGTATAAGTTGGGTAATGGTTGGAGCGTTATAAGTTACAAAAATGTATCTTGTTTATCTCTAATCATTTGGATTGAATTATTTTGACACGAGTGAATTTTATTTGTCAAAACGATTTCGGCATATTACTTGCACTATGATGATTAATAGATCTGAATTGTGTTTGCAAGGTTTTTATCAGAAGAAATAATCAAAAGTTAAACAGCATCAATATTGTTGAAAACTTCATCTTGATATTACAGAGTTCGGAAATAGCAAACTAAAGCTGGTTCCTATTTCAAGTTTTCTAAGGGGGCAACTGATACACGGGAGACATTATTTAAGATGTCGGCAGCTATGATTCCTATTTCGGTATTATTTAAATTAATTTGTAAAAATATTAATAGAAAATGCATAAAAAATACAATTCATCAGTATAACTAACGATCTCAAATAATAGAACCGCCTGTTGATACTTTAAGTATATTTATTTCAATAAAATGAAATTTCCAGAATAAGAGTATTTCGTAAGAGTAAATAATCGGGCTAAAAGTACCTCCTGGATAAGTGTATAACATAAAGATAACAAAATAATTATAATTGTAAACGTTATAATCACATGGTACTAAACATTACTAAAATCAATCTAATTGGTTCGAAAAGAAATATTCGTCACATAAATCATCTTTGCTAGCCAAGGGTTACAATCCGCTCTCCTGCTTTTCCCTTGTCCGATTGAGAAGGAATTATAGAGACTCGATGTAATGATTTTTACTGGTCGCAGTTGTAAAATGTATTTATCCAATCAGAAAGCGCATATAACATGATCACGTGTAAATGTAGAAATGTAGGTAAACAATTGCCACGTTCTGATTGTGCAACAAGTCTTTACCCCGAAAAACATACGACAATATTTAGTAGCAATTCAAATGATCTTAATCAACATGAATTACTATTAGAAGTTTCTGTGTATATTTCTTGCATAAATGTTGGAATGTCAACGTATATTTAAATTTCCTGCTTCAAAAAGTTTGTAGTCACTAGACGCTTCCGTGTTTTTATCTCCCATTTAAGAGAGTTAAAGTGCTTCCATTCGCCAAGAATAATGTATGCGTGATAGGAGTGACTTTAATCAAAAGGTTATCACAAATGTTGAAACAATCTGCCAAGGGCGAAGAACAGGGAAGTAGATCATGAACCTTAGCTAGCAAATAAGCAGATGAATATACAAAGTTTGAAATATACATTCAACTAATAAAGCATCTTCTTCTTATGATTGATTTTTTTGCAGGTCATTTGCGTTTTATAACGAGTTCTGTTGAAAATATAGGACGACTGGAAATTAATTATAAAGGTGAATGGGGAACAATATGTTCTACTGGGTTTCATCATGTCGATGCAGCAGTAGCTTGTAGACAGCTCGGATATTGGTGTGTATTACATTTAAAGCAGAATCACAAATGTATCAATGAATTAGTTTTGTAAATCAGTTGATTTATCCTATTATATTCCAAAGTCATGATATAGTTTCGATTGTTTACAATTCGATGTTCGTAATATATCCCATGATTAGTAGATTTGATTCGACAGCAAATTTTGAAATATGGACTTTTCATTAAATATGATACGAACAGTTTTGAAAACTAATATAAAAAGACATCAGTCAAATTTGAGTTTATGAATACTAGTATATTCATACCGCAGTAAAAATAGAAGCCATTAAATTGTTAAAGAAAAAATTCACAATAACTTTAGAAATATTAAAGAGCATAGTACTTAAAATTTAAAGTGCTTAACATAATTTGAATTTCGTAATGACAAGTAGTGAATAACAAATAACCCATGTATCTTTCATTTACTTATAGTTCCGGACAGATGATTCCCCATCAATATATAGATGATGGCAATGGAACCATTTGGTTAGATAGAATAGATTGCTCGGGTTCAGAACATAAATTGATCAATTGCACATACACAATCGATACTTCACAATGTATTCACTCGTACGATGCAGGCGTCAAATGTTATCTCAGCTGTCCAGCAGAAGAAGATGAAGGTAGGATGTGATTTAAATCAAAAGTTCGAATGAATCGTATTTATATGCACATGGTGGCTATTGTATATAAATAAAGAAAACACAGTATCGTTTATTCGGTATTTGAATTTACATCAATGATAATATAATTTTCAATGTTGCCTCTTATGTTCTGTCATTTGTATGTTTTCCCTGTGCTTTTTTGGCCATGGCGTTGTCAGCTTATTATAGATCTATGAGTGTGACTGTTCATTTTGTATCTTTCGTCCCTCCTTGCAACTAGTTGATTTCCATCGTATTAGATATTTTAAAAATATAGGTGCACTAGTGATTTCTATGTAATTTGGAGATGTTGTTTAACAACATTTATTCAAATTATACCATCATTGTGAAAAGTTATTGTATGAATTATCGAAAATTGAATACTATTGAACCAATTGAAATTTCATACAAGCATACAATCGAAATTGATAACAAGCTTAAGTAAACAAGTATCTAAAAAAAAAAATACGAAAACAGCAGTTTTGAATATTCAATTTGATTTTTTTTATATAATTTCGATATATTGCATCCGGATAACAGGATAATTATGATTGTCAACGTAATTATCATTTAGTGCTTCAGGAAAACCAACTTAACTTTAATTCACCTATCGTAAACAAGTATCTAAAAAAGTATACGAAAACAGCAGTTTTGAATATTTAATTTGATTTTTTTTTATATAATTTCGATATACTGCATCCGGATAACAGTACAATAATGATTGTCAACGTAATTATCATTTAGTGCTTCAGGAAAACCAACTTTACTTGAATTCCCCTATCAAAATACTAGTAGTTCAGAAAAGTAATTTGTGTCGTATGAATATAAAAAGTTTAATAAACCGTTGAAATTTATAACCCTCTGCTTTGATTAAATGTTCGTTGTAGGTCGTTTGCGTGTAATAGCAGGTTCCTCTCAGAATAGGGGACGACTGGAAATTAATTATAGAGGTGAATGGGGAACAATATGTCATACTGGTTTTGGTCATGATGATGCAGCAGTAGCATGTAGACAGCTCGGATATTGGTGTGTATTATGATCAAAGCAGAATCACAAACATGAAAATGTATACATGACATTAAATCGTTTAAATCAACCTATTTAAAACAAAACTGATTAGGGGTTAAACAGGTTTGATATAGTTCTTTGAAAATTAAAGACTGCTTTTGCTCGGAAAAAACAGATAACATTGGGATTGAGAACTGTTAATAATAAAATATTAAAATAGTTTGACCCGCTTTATTGATTATTAGAAGGGAATGCCACCGTTGATTAACGAATAATCGTATGTTTAAAAATTAATTTCTACATCACTTGAATTTTTACATCACCCGAAACCATTTTTATTAATAGCTTCAAGCATAAATAACTGCACATGTCCCTCCTATCGCAAAAATTGTCTTATTACAGAATCAAGTTTGCTTATTAGTTGAACATTTGATAGCTGTTTGGAATGAAACAAAATTTAAAGATAAGGTTAACATGATTGGAATACTAGGTTCTTAATGCACGAAGTGTTGGATGTTAGGGGCATTTAAATATACAAAAAAAATGTTTTTGTTTTATCTGACCGTTGTATTATAATTAGGTTCCTCGAGACTTATATGTACCCAGTTACACTGGCACACACAAATTGAACTATTTCATATTCATATTCTCTGATTTTCCCTCATAATGTTAATCTTGGTATTTTTATAGATATGGAATTACTTAACACTACACTGATGTAGTTTTGAATTGATTAACTTGAAATAAAAAAGTAACTCTCTAAATAGTTTTTTTTAAAGAACCATTATTAAACATTTCTTCAAGTATTCAACTGAAAAAAGAAAGAACTGAATAAAAAAAAAATATTGGAACCAAAACTATTTAACCCTTGTATCTTTCGTTTTTCATTAGTTCCGGAGAGGCAATTCCCAGAAATTTGGTGGATGATGGCAATGGAATTATTTGGTTAGATAGAATAGATTGCTCTGGTTCAGAACATAAATTAATCAATTGCACATACTCTATCGATACTTCACACTGTGGTCACTGGCACGATGTCGGCATCGATTGTTTAAACTGTGCAACAGAAGATGAAGGTATGGTTATATAAGAAACAAACGTTAAAAGCCATTTTGTTTTGAAAATTTACATAGCTTTTTTTATAAGCACAGTACAAAGTGACTTGGTCTACTTCGGTGCTGTACCTGTAACAACAACATTTATTTAAACTACTGTGATTATAAATTATTTTCGTGGGTACCAATTTTCGTAGATTGAGGAAAACTTGCACTTTCGTGAATACTTTAATTTGTGGTTTTCTAAATGTCTGCATATAATTAAACAAAATCATTGCAATTCGTTAAACATTACAATTCGTTGTTTGCCTTTGTAAGATATCAAATACAACAATCTTGTGGCGTTAGTATTGTTATTAGTTACTGGTAGTTTAAAAAAAACATTAAGCAGTCACACATGCCTGTTTTAATAATACCACATTGATATTGTTTGAACTTTATTGCGCACGATGTAGATAACATTATCACGATAATTGATACCTGAACAGAAAGATTATTCGATACTACTATCTGAATGTACTGAGGATTTTGAATATCTATTCAGACCGACTTTATGCCACAAATCTCACCGGAGTGTGTGTACCTTTACATGATTAACCTCGAAAGGTGATAGAGAATTCGTAACTTATTTCATTTGTAAAAATATTGATGAGTACTGAGTTTTTCAATGTTTGAAGTCTGTATTGTTTAAATAAATGTTAGCTGATAGCTGATATATTTATTTTTATCTGTAAGCTTCGTTTGATATTTTTCAATTTATTTTAAGACGGACCAACTTTGGATTGACGAAATCATCAGTCCCTAAAATCCATATATTTTTGTTGTGCGAAAATAAACCTTATTTGTAACACAATTTTTTTTTTTTACCACATTATTTGACAGCTGACATTGATAACGATGGATTCAATTAAGCATCATTATGCTGTAATAAAACCAATCCATATGAGTTAGCCTGAATAAAACGTGGGAATTGGGGTTATCGTATACAATAAGATGTTACGAAATAGCCGCTTTGATGAATCCTAAACCGTCACTTGAGTTGAAGTTACGCATGTGCAATATATTTTATATAGCAAAAGTGTTTTATTAGTCGCGAAATTTTATTATTCATTAAATGAAAATAAAAACCTTTATGAAAAAGGAAGTCAGTACAATGTATTTATGTATATTATAATTTGTCTAATACATTTTAATATTTTGACAATATGATTATGGATAATTTACCTAATTGCTAATGTATGCTTATACACTCCTTAAAAATGTATTTTGTATAGACTACATCTTGATAGAATGGAAAAATAGCATCTACTTGTGTTTCATATAATCATCATACACATTTAAATATCTAATTTGCTTTTCGTTGACTATGCTATCTTAACGCTCGCTTATTTTGTTAAATCGGTCTACGTTTATTATAGCATGCTTATTTTTTTTATGTTATAACAAATTTCAAATTGAGAGAGAGAGAGAGAGCGAGAGAGAGAAATTTTGTATTATGTTATTATTCTAGATGTTTTAATTTTAATCATATATTTTTTGTATGATCTTAGTAAGGTTTGAAAAAGCAGGTTCCTTGTCTTAAATTTGAGATTACAAGTAAAAGCTATCACTTTGTATAAAGCTATACATTTGGAAAAGAGAAAGAAAAAACATTTTTATTAAAACTGTTAAATACTTATACTCGACATAAAGAAATCTACAATTGAACTTTGATTTTTGCATGTCTCACAAAAAACGTATACATTATTTTTATTTTTCCTTCACAAAACCCTAAATAAATGATGCGGCATGAGTTTTGTTGTTCGGAATCTCGGAATCAGCAAAAGGCTTGCAGTACAATGGAACACTTTCTTCTGCTAATACTTGAAAGAGGAACCCACGCACCATCTTGACCGAATTTCTTGGTAGATGTTAAAAACTTTCCATCTGTGCACTGAAGAACATATCTACTTGGTGATATATGGTGACTATATCAGGTAATATAACATGTATAAGCAACACATCTGTGACAATCAGACCTGGGGTAAATAAAAATGTAATTGTAATTAGCTGTAATTAATTGCAATTTTGAAAGTAATTCAATGGTATGTGTAATTGAGCACATTTACATTGCCTTTTTTCGTGTACTTGTAAATTACTTTTCAATTACATTGAATTACATATTTGTTGAGAATTTTTAATTACTTTAAACATTTTTTGGCTTTCCTGATGCAACTTACAATATTTTTTTCTAAATTTAGTATACACTTGCTACTTCTATTTTGTCAAATACTGTTTAAACAGTCATCCTGACATTCTTTGCTATTTCATAAATAACTTTATTTGTATTTAATTCATCATTTTGTTTAACATGATTACATAAAAAATCCAATAAATTAAGAATGACAATATCAATTTATTTATTTACATACAATATGTGTTGTTTTAACAGTTAACAATAATCTTAGTCTCAGGTTATTCCTTTCACTAAACTAATTATGAAGTATAAGTTTGTCCCTTGATTAGTATGTCAAAGGCAATTTTTATTTTAAAACATCCTATTTATTTAGCAAAATATGTGCAGATGAATAATATCTGAATAAGAGTGGAGTCCAATATACTTGATAGTCTGGGCAATGCTACATGTACCATCAACGTTCTGTTATAAAAGGACGCTTTAAAGGTTTTTTTAAATTACACTTGTATACATCAGACAACCTTTTTATATCTAAATTATATTGTTTAGTAGAAATTTGCATTTATTTTTTTTAAATAAAATCAAGGTGGTTCAGGGGTAAAGAAAAAAATGGCAGAATTGTCTTATACTTTGCAAAAATAAAAATATCACTATGCTTTAAAAAATATACATATATATATATATATATATATATGTATATTTTTTAAAGCATAGTGATATTTTTATTTTTGCAAAGTAAAATATATATATATATAAAGTATGGGTCACCGCGCTATTCTTCAAGGAACGAGTCGATCAAAATAGCCAAAATTTGCAAAGACTGTTTATAAAAGAAAAAAAACATGTTTGTGCATACACAAAAATCTTTTGAGACAGAATCTTGAAATAAAATATGAGAAGAAAGGTTTTATAATATATTTTAATGAACTACATTAAAATTAAAAAATATTTACATACGGATATATAAACATATTATATAAATTTGTTCCCATCATAATAAGAACTTCAATAAAAAGAAACAACTGAAGGAAAATCCAACTTGTGTTATATGTAACAATGACGTTAAATATTGGAAAACTTAAACAAACCTTCTTCAAATTTTTAAATGTTAAAAAGGATATCTTTATAAAAGTTTTTTTTATATTCTATCCTTTTTTCATTTTAACGGTTTTAGGCAAAATGATGTCACTACAAAAAAAAAGTCTGAAATAGCATATAAATGTACTTGAATATACTGGTTTTAACTCGACCAGTCTGAATTGGTCTGAAATTTACTTAATAATACTAGACTTTTGTCTAAACCATACAGTCTGAACTTGTACTTGACCAGTACGAAACCATGTTATACGAATCTGAACTATCCTCGACCTAGTCTGAACCATATTTTACCTGGTCTGTACTATACTCGACCTAGAATGAAACATAATCGACCAACACTTAACCAACCTAGACATATTTTTTGTATCTTCCAACTGAATTTTATCAATTTAGATTTTTTTTAATGAAATTTAAACAACTTAAAATTAAAAATGTATTCAATATAATATTGAAATTAAAATTTCCCAATAATCAATGATCATAATATAACTTCTTCACAATATTCATCAACACTTTCATAATTATATACTTGTATATCAACTTAAAATTATAAATAAAACAAGCTGATCAAATAATCTCAAAAATGAATTGTGACTACTATTTTTAATGTTTTTCAAAGAATTTTGAATGTTTCTATGTATATATATATATATATATATATAAAATGACTGAATAAATAGTCAACGATCAATCTTACAGGACGATGGATCATGTAATATGATTCTGTACACTACAAAATATAATATCTGAATAGTCAAAAAGGGTACAACATCACCATTAAATAACTATAAATATACAAATATTAGATATTTCGGATATCAGAGATCCGAAGAAGGATATAAGGTAACACATGGCCAGCGAAAGCTCTTTTTTTAGAGCCCAGGTGGTCGTGTGGTCTAGCGGGACGGCTGCAGTGCAGGCGATTTAGTGTCACGATATCACAGTAGCATGGGTTCGAATCCCTGCGAGGAAAGAACCAAAAAATTGCCAAAGCAAAATTACAGATCTAACATTGTTGGGTTGATGTTTAGACGAGTTGTATAAACATTATGTACACAGCCATGTATCACCATCATTGATGGCGATCCGATGGATACATCTGTTGTAGGGTTGTCACTGACTCAGACGTACTTATGAATATAATTATTTTCTGTGACTGTATCTTACATTAATTTGTAGGATCCTTTACTATAGATAATTTAGCTGATCTGTAACAATAACATCTTCATGCCTTATATATCATGTACTTGTAGTACGCCGCTAGATTTAAACTGACGTGGAAAGGTAACATATGGCCACCGAAAGCTCTTTTTTTGAGAGCCCAGGTGGTGGTGTGGTCTAGTGGGACGGCTGCAGTGCAGGCGATTTGGTGTCACGATATCACAGTAGCATGGGTTCGAATCCCGGCGAGGGAAGAACCAAAAATTTGCGAAAGCAAATTTATAGATCTAACATTGTTGGGTTGATGTTTAGACGAGTTGTATAACATCGTAGCCACAAGTTAACAATTTTTTTTCTTTCTGTGACGTATTAAATTTATATTCAGATCCATTTTGTTACATCTTGTGATCAATTTTATTTGGCAATCGTCAATGGCAGTCAGCAGGGTTAAAGAACATCAGTTGTTCGACCTGTTAGTCAAATGCGTTTTGTTGAAATATACTTTTTCACTTTTTTGGTCTTTTGGAAAATGTTGTTTGTGCTGTTTTTAGACCCTTCTACAACGAAATTTGTTTGACATGCACACGTATAAAAATTGCGGTTTTTATCCAACGCAATCATAGGTTTGAACGTAGTTTTCAATTTAGACTCGTTTATATATATATATATTTTATAAAGAAAATATTTCCCGATCCGATGAAAACATTTAAAGATGGCAGAATATTTCATGTGAACGCCAATATGACTTGTAAGACAACAAACCTTATTTATTGCGTCACATGTCCTGGTTGTCATGAAAATTATATTGGACAGACCGGTAATAGCCTCTGTGAACGGGTACGAGTTCATAAAGAACAAATAAAACACCCACAATACAGAAACTCGCCAATTAGCGCCCATCTAGACACTTGTGGTAAGAAACGTTTTCAAATAATACCCATTTCTAAATATAGATGGGATGAAGCCTATCGAAAGGAGATGGAACGTTATTTTATCGCAACGTTCCGATCAAATTAAATCCAGAAAACTTTTAATAACGAACAATGACGGAACGTCACAAACCTCCTTAACGACGTCGCCCATAACGACGCCATATCAGTTATCCTGAAGAGTCCCAATGGAAGGATGAAATCGATTGAATGGAACTGTTAACTTTTTAACTTATTTTTCTATTTTATTTAATGAATATATACATCTGCACATGTGAAATTTATTTTTACGCCTATATATATATATATATATATATATATATACAACTCGTCTAAAAATCAACCTAATAATATTAGATCTGTAAATTTTTTGTTCTTCCCTCGCCGGGATTCGAACCCATGCTACTGCAATATCGTGACACTAAATCACTTGCACTGCAGCCCTCCTGCTAGACCACACAACCACCTGGGCTCTGTATATATATAGAAGAGTATAGAAAGCAACTTAATTAATTTTAAATGTTCCAAAGAAACAGTAGAACGTTATTTCAATTAAATTTAAGTATTTATGTCAAATAAAAGACATGGCATACAAAATGCACTATACTATGGTTCAATTACCTCAGCACATGTGTGTTTTACAGGTAAAAATAAAGCAGGTTGTTGCAATTTTAAGATAAATACTTATTTGACTCTGGTCAGGTGTCATCTTATTAATGAGTTTACCCCCAAGCAGAGGTAATAATCTATACGTCTCTACTAATCAGAAGAACAATTTTATTAATTTCTTTAATTTTATTCCTTTTTATGAATTATATATAATAATATAAAAAATTGCCCCAAATTATAATAGTGCATGTAGATATATTTGTAAAATAAGGTTAAAATGGGGACTAACTGTGCACCACTTATTGCGGACATGTTTTTGTATTGCTATGGGTTACAATTTATGACAAAAATAAGCAAAGACCCATCGAAACAACATCTGATAAACAAATTCAATAATACTTTTAGATATTTGGATGATATTATGGTTCTCAATAATGACGATTTCAGCATGTATCTAAAAGAAATTTATCCTGTTGAACTTATATAATAAAGCTAATACTAACAATAACCACTGTCCTTTCCTCGATCTTGTTATCTATATCACGAACAGAAAGTTGACTACTAAAATTTATGATAAAAGAGATGATTTTCATTTCCTATCGTTAATTATCCATTTTTAGATGGTGATGTTCCCTTGTCACCATCTTACGGTGTTTATATATCCCAACTTGTACGATTCGCTCGTGTATGTAATAATGTTTTAGATTTTGACGAGACAAATTTATGTATTACTGAAAAATTATTACCCCAGGGTTTTCGATATCACAAACTAGTCAAAACATTTACTAAATTGTATCATCGGTATAAGGACATCATTCGTAAATATAAGTCAACATGCATACTTCTTATACGTTCAGGTATTTCACATCCATTTTTATGGAAATATTCTTTATAAAGCACAAAGGTGTCAGTATTCATCTCATAAACTAGCAAAACCTTTGAATAGACTTATTAAGAAAGGATATATTTTGCGATACTGTTGTTAGGTCATTAAAGATTGCATATTTTGGCGTTAATATTGATTCACTTATAGGGTCTTTGCATCGGAATTAAACACATGTATTCAAAAACCAGTTGTTTGCATGACACGGGTAATGTTCTTCTCATACATGTTATGATGGTATGATACTAAACCCCTAACGGGAAGGATTGTGACTGATGTTCTTATGATGAAATCATAATCTTTCAATCAGTTTAATTGGAGTCTGGAGCTGGCATGTCAGTTAACTGCTAGTAGTCTGTTGTTATTTATGTATTATTGTCATTTTGTTTATTTTATTTATTTACATCTTCTGAAATCAGACTCGGACTTCTCTTGAACTGAATTTCAATGTGCGTATTGTTATGCGTTTACTTTTCTACATTGGCTAGAGGTATAGGGGGAGGGTTGACATCTCACAAACATGTTTAACCTCGCCGCATTAATATATATTTGTGCGCCTGTCCCAAGTCAGGAGCCTCTGGCCTTGGTTAGTCTTGTATTATTTTAATTTTGGTTTCTTGTGTACATTTGGTAAATTAGTATAGCGTTCATTAGCACTGAACTAGTATATATTTGTTTCGGGGCCAGCTGAAGAACGCATCCGGGTGCGGGAATTTCTCGCTACATTGAAGACCTGTTGGTGACTTTCTGCTGTTGTTTTTTTCTATTGTCGGGTTGTTGTCTCTTTGACATATTCCCCATTTCCGTTCTCAATATTATTTAACAATTCATGGATTTTATTGACTGTTGTTCTATGTCAGTTAAAAAGAAATTATTTTAACAGTTAAAAAAAGTAGAGGTTATTTGGTCCAGTGTGGTTCAGACTGGTCGAGTATTGTTCAGACTTTTGGTTAAATATGGTTTACACTGGAATAATACGTCGACTACAGATCCATAATGGGTTAAGACTGTGTCAGACTGGTCGAGTTATAGTTCTGACTATTTGCAATGGTAAAGATAAGGGTCAAGTACAATTCAGTACAGTCGAGTATGGTTCTGACTGGGGTCGAGTTATGTCAAGTAAAAGTCAGACTAATTCAGACTGGTCGAGTAAAAATCAATGAAGTCGAGTTCAGTTATAGGCCATTTCAGACATTTACTGGTTTCAAGCGTATAGCTCTTACATGCATTTGGACAAAAGTAGTTGAGATGCAATTAATAACATTGGCACTGTAATTGTAATGTAATTATTTACATTTAAAAATGGATGACATTTTGATGGAATGAATTATATTCAAAAATCAATGTAATTGAAATGTAATTAATTACTTTTGCATGTAATTGACCCTAGGTCTTGTGACAGTACTATTATTTGTAATCCCAATGCACTTAGAAGGAAACTAAAAATTTAATTACAATAAAGAATTTACACTCTCTATTTTTCTAAAGATTTGTTAATTCTTCTAAAAACTTAGATGCATAGAAGCATTAAACCATTTTTCTTTCAAATAATTGTTTGCCTATTGTTATTAATTCAAGATATCTGACAGAAGAGTGTTCTTACAGAAAGCTTGATGTGTTAAATGTAATATGCAAAAGGATTGCATGACCATACGTAAACAATTATATTTGTATAGTGAATGAGCAATAGTTTGGAACATGATTAACATACATGAACTATTATACACATATCATTAATAATAGGCATTCCCCATTTTCATTCTCAATTTTACTATAACGCTCAATGCACATAAACTTAAATTATGCTTCAAATTGAAAATTTAACTTTTGATTATCTTTCTTTGTTTCAGGTTGCAGTGTACTAGACTATCAACAATGTTGCTGGTAGCAGTCCCCACGATTGGTCTTCTGGAATGGCTATCATCAAATGGTACATAGTAAGGGCTAATGAACGAAAGGTACATTTGTAAATGCATAAACTGTTTGTGAGCAAACATCTGGATGGATTTAAGTACCCCAGTAAATCCTGTCTGAGATGAACTCAAAGTCTTGGTAAAATAAAAATGTTCGATACTTTTAATTATACAATACATAATAAACTAAAACCATACGGTTGCAGTATAGTAGTATTTTAAATGGGCTAATTCCTTGGTTTATAGTAGAAGTAGTATCTGTGACTAATATCAGCGAAACATCTTTTGATTTGAAATTCAGAGTCTAACAGTGTTTGTAACATAAAAATCATCAAATGAAAACAATTTAACAAAGCTTTGCCAAAGTAAGTTACAAAATGAAATCCGTTAAAAAATAAACAATTACTCTAAAACATGCCATGTATACTAGAGTAATAAAACTGTTCCAAGTGACTTTAATTTTGAATAAGTTGTGTGTATAAAAAAAGAACTTGTGGTATGATTTCCAATGAGACAACTCTCCACAAGAGACCAAAATGCCACAGAAATTAACAAATGTAGGTCACCGTACGGCCTTCAACAATGAGCAACGCCCATACCGCATCGTCACTATGAAATACCCCGAAAAGACAATGTTAAATAATTAAAACGAGAAAACGGCCGAATTTATGTACAAAAAAATGAACGAAAAACAAATATGTAACACATAAACAAATTAAAACCACTGAATTACAGGCTCCTGACTTGGGACAAATACATTCATACATAATTTAGCGGTGTTAAACATGTCAACGGGAAACAACCCTCCCTCTAATTTGGGACAGTTGTATAACAGTAGTATATTGGTTTAAATGAAGCAACCTTCTATAGAATGTTTTATGATAGTATTAAATTCAAGACTATTGACCTGTGCTAGATAAAAGTGGTATTAACAGTGATTCTCTCTTAACTAGACCCAAAACACAGACAAACTATTACGGTTTTCATGTAAGATACAAAGCCAGTGTAAAATAAACACATTTCGGCACGTCATGTTTATGTTAGCATAACAACAAAATAGTCTAAACAAAATACAAAATAAAAAAGCTACATTGTCAATGGAAGATTTGATATAATTTCCAACACAGAACTTCAAACCATAGATAAAACAAAATGTGAACATTGTCAACTTTTGGTCGCCTTACGCCTTCAATTATGAGCAAAAATGATACGTAAAGTAAGATATACAAAGCATGACAAAATACTAAACAAATCAAAAGAGAAAACTTATAGCCGGATTAATGAACAAACCAATCGCTGAAAAACGTATTTGACGGATGGAAACTTACGACAACCACTTAATTGCACTTCCTAACTTTGGATAGGCACATTCAGATTGTGGCTTGTATAAACATTTTTGCGAGCCACCAACGATTCCTTTACCTTTAACCTTAGTTTGACAGCGCACAAAATAAATACACTTTTAAAATATACATTCATTTATATATCGCTGGTCTATTTGGTTGTCATGATTCAATGTAGTATACTATTGTATGATATCTTGTATTTCATCATCGTAAATCTTCGTAACACTCGCAGTTGTTACGATTTTAGCTATTCTAACCTGTTTTTTTTTAGTCCTAACGATTAGGGCACTACATACAATAAATTTGAATAGAATTATTAGGTCTATTTTTTTTTTCTTCCGCCTAATTTTGTTCTTGCGATAAACATTTGTTTCGCAATATGTCGCTTAGATATTTGGTATATGATATCGAACAGTTTATGCGCTTTTGAAATTTACCCTGCGTAAACGAATACTTTTCTTTGTAGGAGTTATCTCCCCAAACACTGTTTTCCTTGTTATCGCATCTCCTTCGCAACCGTTAAAGATTATGACAAATTAATTTTACAAAATTGCTCGTTATATCCTTCGCATGATTTGTCCTATTTTGACCGAAGCGATATGACCGCTCCATATGAGAGTTTTTTCCCCTTATGCATCTGATATAAGTGATATGAATTTCTATCTTATAAACCATAAGTGATAGAGACCTAGGATCTTTTGATTTGAGGTCCTTGGTCCCAAAAATTGAAAATTAGGTCAAGGTCAAAGGTGAAGGTCATATTCTAATATTTGAATTTGGCTTATTTTTTTACTTATATCCAAAGACTGTTTAAGATATCAACAAATTATTTTTACAAAATTGTTAGTTGCGACATGTCGTAAGATGTAAATTTTGATTGCAAGCGTACGTTGAATGTAAAAGGGAGTTTTCTCCCCTCTTGTATTTAAAGATACGCGTTTGGTGATATAACTCATTAACTAAATATAATTAAGACCTATGATCTTTTGATTTGAGGTCCTTGGTTTATGACCTTGAAATTGGTCTCAAGGTCATAGCTCAATTTGACGTTCTAGATTTTGACCTTTGCTTTTATTCTATATGTATACATGATAAAGATATACAACTTTTAGAAAAAGGTATCAAACCATTTAACCTTGAAAAAAACAACCGGAAGTGACTTTTTGTAAACCGGAAGTAGCTATTTTTTGTAATTTATTTATATAAAAGTATATAGAACCAGATATTTTTGGAATCAGTGTCAAGTAAATATTCAAATGTAATCGGAAGTAACATTTTCAAACCGGAAGTAACAAATTACCTCCCTTATTTAAATAAAAATGTATGGAAACAATATATTTTTGGAATCAGCTTACTAGAAGCTATCATTTGACGATTGAAATGACATTTTAAACTTAGTTTCACAACTTTTCATATCAAAATACATTGTTTTGATGGAAAGACCTTCAATTGTTCTCTGAACAATTGGTTTTTAATTTGTAAAGTGTTATGTTCTTTCTGCATACTATAAAAATGTAGGCAATGTATATTCAGTTCTTCTAAAACTAGCAATCATTAAACAGTATACGAAAGTATTGCTTCTTTTTTACTATAATATGTTCCAATTCATTGTAAAGCTAATACTATTCAATGTTCCTGTTATTGCAATTTTGACGCAAGAAATAAGTTGTCAACAATCTCTGTAAACACCAACTCTGTCTAATATATGTTTATATAATTCTGATGTATACATTTGTAATATTTCAAAAAGAATATAATTATGTTTTTTCGTTAATTGCGAGTATATTACCTCAAATGAACGTTGTCTTTGATATTGCATGCTTTGTTTGTATGCATTGCATAATCATATAATTACATTAGATGTATGTTTCATTATAATACGTTATTCTGATTGGCTAATTGCACATCACATGTTATTCCGTAAGCAGTTGCATGAGACAATAACATTTCATTCGTGATGACACGAGGTCCCACAATAAAGTGCACAGGTGAATTTAAAAATTTAACTTCATGAAAATCGTGTTTTTATAATCCTAGCTAAAAAATGTAATTATAAGTATTGAATGCTTCTTTTTGTAACTTTATAGGGTTGTAAAAGCGTTGACCGTGCGAACATTTTTAGAATGAAGCGCTTCCGCGCTTCATACAAAATGTACTTCGGTCAACGCTTTTACACCCCAATAAATTTACAAAAAGAAGCATTCAATTCTTAAATATTTACACGTTTACCATTGTTTTTTTTAGATTGTTTTACCTATTGTCATATGTAAAGTATTGCAAAGTTTGATAATTCTACCTTAAACAAAACGGTGGTTCCAATTTGCACTCACGAAAAGTGCAGACTAATCCGTGGACATGTTAATTATATATGTCATATCCTTTTTAAGAATTGTCTGTACGTCCGTTTGTGTTTTTATCCAATGCTGACCTCGCTATTCTTAGAAACTGTAAATCAGAGCTTCCTGATATTTGAATAAAGCTTCGTGTGAGAATGATTTTTCGTTAGACAAAAATTAGAGAAACACATTTGATCACAAACATGCAGGCGTAGTTGAAATTACAGAAGGTAGAAATTTTGCCCAACTCCCTGTAAAATGTGTATTAAAAAAATTGACTCCAAAGATTATTACACGAACACTTTTCTCTCGATTCTTGAAATAATACTTGGGTATTTCAAATACAAAATGTCAATTATGTAACTAGTTAAGTCGAGTCTTAGACAAAGGTGAATACCGTGGTAACACACCATCATCTGATGTATGACTTATTACAAGATGACTTTCACCATGGTCATAGGAAATCTTAATAACACTAGAACACATCCGCGATATCTCGGGTCCGTGACTGAATTAAAGTATATAACTGTGTGTATGCCTTATTTTAGTATTGGTATTGTCATCTTATAAAGTCATGCCGATTAAAAGATGCACAGTTTTCTCTGCTTTGAAAATCTTTCTGTTGGATCTTTCTAGCATTGATAATAGTCCTATGTGTATGCAACAGTAAACGTTCAAAAAATAAATCATTAACCGATGATGATTAGACAGGTCAGAATATAATAGAACTATCAAATTAACTGAGATGTTATTTGCAGCTGGTAAAAATTTGAATTTCAGGTAATCGGTGTTTTTCTCAAAGATTCCAACCAATAATTATTTAGTCCAAATCATCATATTGTGTAAAACAGGTTACCATTTTAATCATATGCAGATATTTATAAACTCTTCACAGATACCAGGACTAAATTAGGTATATACGTCAGACGCGCGTTTCGTCTACAAAAGACTCATTAGTGACGCTAAAATACAAAAAAAGTTAAAAAGGTATACAGAGTAAACAATAGCTAAACTTATCAAAGCTAACACCTTTTAGTGAATATTAATTAGAATCATTTTATGTAACTTTTATATTCTGTTTATTTAAGAATTGTATTGGAAATTATGCTGATTAAAATAATAAGAAAGTAATTGATGTATAACATATTTGAAAAAAAAATCAGCAGGTTCATGCACATTGTGATACCCAGGGTACTTCAATTTAAATTAATTCTCTGAACTGTATTTTTTAATAGGATTTAAGTAAATTAAAATGCCAAGTTTTTTAAGGAAGCAAATATATTTTAAACCTTCGTCGGTTTGATCTCCAAATTGTACAGTTAATAGTTTCAATACTTGCCTGTCTCCAATAAATTAGTCATTTGAACATATTTTAATATGCATATTTCATCTATTTTTTATCAGAACAATGCCAGCTCATGAGGGATTTTTTGCTGGTACTATGCCTGGTCGATTCAACAGCTGGAATTGCCCTAGAAGTAGTGCATTCTATGGTTATGGGAATGATTGGTCTGTAGAGTCAGAAAGAGGAGCATATGATAATGAGATGTTTCGTGGAAAAGATCTGTATGGGTCTTCATCGTATAAAGAGGCCAGAAACAGATACAAAAACTAACCGATTTTTTTCGGTAAGTTTTTTTTATTTATAAAGACTTAAGTCATTAATAATCCAATCATATTTGAAAGGCAAAATTTGGTTGTAAATTGAAAATGTGAAATTAAGAATGGAAGTAGGGAATATGCAAAAGAGACATCAACCCGACCAAGAGAAGACAACAGCCGAAGGCCATCAATAGGTATTCCACACAGCAAACAATTCTCCGCCCTGACATGGTCCTAAATAACTTGTGTACTAGTTGAACTTACATTTACTAAGTGAAAAGTAAAATCACAAAAATACTGAACCCAGAGGAAAATCTAATCGGAAAGATCACAATCACACGGCAAAATAAAATAACAAATCACATCAAAACGAAATGATGACATTCCCGACTTGGTACAGGCAGGTGTAAATAATGGTGGATTAAACCTGGTTTTATGGCGCTAACTTTTTCACTTTGATAACGGTCTCACCAAATTCCGTGATATTTACAATGATGCGTGAACTAAACAGCCATAATAAATAAAATAGTCAAAATATGGGTACAGCAGTCATCGACGTGAAACAATTTTAAAGGGAACAATTTAGCGGAACACAAAAACATCTATCTATTAACACATTTACTGATTCGCGTGTCTGACGTCTGAAAATTTTATACACATATATTTGTCGTTTATTGTACATGATGTATATACAAACAATTTTTAAAATTTCACATATGCAATGTTAGCATCCAGGGTTAAAGAATCAAAAGTATGTAGAAATTGTAAGAAATAATTTTATAAATAGAGCGAGATTTAAAATAGTCCAAAAATTATATAGAATTTATAAGAATCTACAAATAGTTCATTCCACTACGCGATAGAATTATTTTGACGTTTGCGGTTTAACGTATTTTGTAATGCATAATAGAAATATACTATAATGACATAGAATAGAATAATATCATACTGATGGGATCTTTTAAAGTACATAGTCACGTTACAAGAATAAAAGAAATACAAAAAGTCGCATATACAAAACACACAAGCTAAAAATGAAAATGAACGTCACACTTAACTCCAAATATATAAATGAACTTAAATTAAAAAAAAACAAATACAAGACTTAAATAGGCCAGAGACTCATGGGACAAGTGCACAAATGCAGCGGGGTTAAACATCTTTTGTTAGATATGAACCCTCTCTCTATGCATATTAGTTCATGTCTGAATATGCAAATGTTACTTAATTGATACTTAAAATCGATTTTATGTTAGAATTATAAACGACAGTTAAATTATGTTCAAATGTTACACATTGATTAAAAGAATTCAAAATCCAGGCAACAAAAGAAAAACCTTAGGGAATAGTTTCTCCCACTATGAATACATCAACAGTCAAAACAAAAATCTCCACGGCGTTCCAGCTCCGATCCGCATACAGGTCCGCATATTACTCCACACTGATGGAGTAAAGGAGAATAGTTCTGGAATGGGGGGTGGGGGGGGAGTAAAAACACAAAAAATACTGAACTCTGAGGAAAATTCAAAAGCAAAGTCTCTAATCAAATCGCAAATTCAAAGGTTCAAACACATCAAACGAATGGATAGCAACTGTCATATTCCTGACTTGGTACAGGCATTTTACAGAAACATTGGTACAGAAACGATCACTGTACGGAGTTTGTCATAACAACTCAAATTCAGTCTAGATGTGACAACGGGGAATATGCTTTATTTGGTCAAAACAGATCAAAGCCCAAAAAACTTTTAATTAGTAACTTGTAACTCAGAAAGATATAAGTCAACCATGTAATTTATGATCATGGTGATAGTTAAAATTTTGGAAGCATTTTTTTTGGTAAAAGTAGCAAATCCCTGTTAATAAATTGTGTATCTTGTGATCATGCATAAGTGCAATTTGCCAATTAAGATATATAAATACCATCAAAATAAGGCATATTGTATTGTCCTGCTAACAGATTGGAAGTTGACGATTGGAAAACTAGAAGAACAATAAATAAAAATCCAGCCTGCAAGTATTTCTGACATGGAACAATAATAATTGCATAACGTCTGGAACTATTATAAATGATGATATTTTTTTGCAGTTTCAAGGAAAATTTTGTTATTATCAATAATACATTATTTGGTGAGCTGATATATACATGTTTGATTGACTAAATGAATAAATTTTCACTGAAGACGTGTTGTATTTTGTTCTTGTGTATGATAGTTTGCCAATAAATGTAATTCATTTAATGAAATAAATCTCGAAAAGATGCAGAACAATAAAATGTTGCTTTAAAGTTTATTTGCTTTATTTTGTATATTTTTATTTCAGAATATAGTTGGATGTCCAACAACTAATGCATACTAGATGATTTTGGATAGTTATAGTGTTCATATAAGAGGCCTTTCGTCTGATCATGTGACAATTTTAAAGATATTCTTCATATGATGGAATAGAGACATAAACACATTGACATTATAAATTATGTATCTATCATATTGTAAATATATATTCCGATGTCAAAATTATGTTAAAAGTGATTTGTGAAAAAAAAATGAATGTCATATAGTTAGAAATAATAATCTTTATACTTGACTACCGCTCAATTATAATTATTTTACACTTATTTTATAATATCATAATATTAAAACTGCTGTCTTATAAAAAAAATATAATGGAAAAATGAAAATGTTATCACACAGCAACATGAGCAATACCGGTGTATTCTGATGAACAGAAACAACGCAGCCATGTTGATGAAAATTAATTTGCGCATATTTATCCAGGGTTTTATAATATAAAACTGTAGGTATGATATATGGAAAATATGAATAGATATTATATCAGACTGATTCCTTTAAATTGCAATTCATGTATTAAAGAATAAATGTGATTTTGAGAAATAGGGAATTTGTTTTTTTTCACTGTTTTAACTTATTCATCACACATGATATCATCATTCTTAGTGTTACATCACATATTGATCATAATTTTAAGTCTGTTTTTTATGATATACATTTGACGTGACCCTGTACTAATATCCCGTCATACTTTGAACCACACAATTATTTAACTTATTATTATTACTTAAACTGTTAATGCTTTTATTTGTTATATCTACTTAACGTGACTCTGCATTTATGTATGCCGTCATACTTTGAACGACAAAATTATTTTATGTCTACCTGTGCGAATTTCCAACGCGCAATTTTTCACCAGTACTGAACACCTTCCATCCTTTACGGGTAGACTTTACATAGATAAATAATATCGTATAAGAAAAGCAAAATGAGGATGTAAAATTTGATGTATGTCATTTTGTGCTTCGTCGTTACATTTGTTGTTTTTATAGTGATTAAGATGTTAACAAAATGTTGACTGCTGTACCCCTATTTTTGCAATTTTTGCTCTTTGAGTATGTTTGTTTTGTTCACGCATCGTTGTCAATGTGATGGAATTTGATGCGACTGTCATATAAGTGAGAGGTTTAGCTATCTTTAAAACTAGGTTCAATCCACTATTTTCTACATTACAAAATGCATGTACCAAGTCAGGAATATGACAGTTGATCCATTCGTTTGATGTGTTTGGACTTTTGATTTTGCCTTTCGATTTTTGATTTTCCTTTTTGAATTTTCCTCGGAGTTCAGTATTTTTGTGTTTTTACTTTTAAGCAGGTTTTTTTCTGACTTTTTCTCATTTTATGAGAAATATCATTACCTTCCATTGAATATTTAGTGTAATCACTTTAAAAGATTTTTTTTTATTTTAAATTGGAAACAAACAATACTTCTTTTGCAGTAATGGCCAAAACACGTTTATATATACAGAAATTGATGTTTTCATACTTATTTATTGAACATTGCATTAAAAATACTCTAAAGTGTGATTGTTTTAAACGGCCAGTTTGGGGTTTTAAATCAAAATTAACATTATGAATTGTCATTGCAGAATCTTGTTATTGATATGATGTTTTTTCTTCAATATTGCAATTGTCAAAGAATATTTCCAATTTTGAAGATATTTGTTGGATATATGAACCTGGTGTGTCATATAGTTACATTAAACATCAAATTTTCTTCCCTGATACTTCAAAAAAGTGTTTTTAATTTTGTTCATTACGGAATCTATATGTTTACTCATTCCAGCTGTTAAAAGAAGTCAGTTTGAAAACAAATAAATATGTGAAAAATATAAAACAAAAATCATACGTATAGGACATGTAGAAACAGTGATGAGTCTGATGACACTCACCTTTTATAATTCTTTATAAGCTTTACTTTTAATCATTGAATCAACTGCAGTTCTTATTGAAAGTCAACACTTATTTAATCATATATGGAATAGTTATTTAGTTATTTAATGGGGTATAGTTGTCTCTCGCTAACCGAGAACCTAAGGTATAGATTTTCCTTAAAATTAGCACAATTTAATAAGAAAAGTAGATTATTAATCTGACTTATCATTTAAATGAATACATTTTTTATGTTTAACTTATAAATATAAATATTTTTACAACCGTAGATTATGTTTGCTTGAATTGTTTTTATGTTATGATATTACCATTTTCAGGGGAGATAATTTCGAAGAAGTGCATTTCTGAAGGAATCAACATTAATATATCCTATTTCATACTTAAGCCGGAAAAAAAACGCATGCTAACGCTATATTTTCTTTTGTTCTTATGATATTCTCAAAGCATTCACTACAAGCTATCTTCTCGTATTTAATTTTAATATTACATCATTTAGTTAAGCTTCTAATCACATTATGATATTTTTTCAGTAAAATCAATAAAATGTAGACCCCTTATGTTATGATTACTATCAAATACATATCAATTTACTTGTTCATCCTCATATACTGTAAAGTAACTTTGTGATGATATTTTTGTTTTTCGTTGAAATCGCCTTTTTACTTGTCCTTAGACATATAAGATGTGATTGTCATTTACTTAAAAGGAAATTGTATTTTTTTATATAAAACACTGTATTATATCCTTTTTTTCAAATATGGTAGAATAATAAATAGCTGACAATTTGAAATAAAAAATAATGGAAAACAACACGTTTTATAATATATTGCGTCCGAAGCGCTTTTCTGGATTTACCTTCATCAGGAACGCTCAAAGCCAAACATTTGAAATCCGAAGATGTATAAGTAGCGAAAATCGTTGAAGAGCTATATGTCCAAAATACCAAAAATAAATAGCCAAATTAGTCTAAAGTCTAAAGAAATAAATGTAAGCAGTTTATTACGCCATAGTTAATTTATTATCTTTTATTTATTTTCTTATGTATATGAAGTTAGATATGTCCCATAATTACCTGTTTTGTCTTTGAATAGTATTATTATTAATCAACTTTATCTTATGCTATATAAATCAAAATTTATTTATACATATACTTTCAAATATAAAAATAAAAATATGTGTATAATAGGGTGTTTTGTTGTCTTAATACTAACCTCGTGTAATGTTCAGGTATATGACTTATTGATTGACATTTTATATGATTACTCTGTCTTAAATGCTTTACAAAGAAGAAGAAAATAAAAAAAATATGTGACCATTTAAAATCATTGTAAAACAAATAACATCTTGTACAAAGTATGAAAGCTGGTATCTTATGAACTTGTATTTGTATACTGGTACTTTAAAAAAAATGCAGAATTGTTAAAAGCCTCTTCAAAAACTATGATTGTTATGTTATGATTAAACGGTTCTTACAGTCATTCGAATATACTTCATCAGAGTTTAGAATGCTGAAAAAAAACAAGATGTAATAGCACGTCTGAATAAAATATTGAACATTCTCAAAACGGAAGAGACACAATTTATCCCTAAAACAAAGTCTATAATTCATTTACACTTTCTTGACATATTTGATTCAAGGGCAACGATTTCAGGGAATTATAAGGCTGAGACAACGGTGCAACAGCACAACATAAAAACAAACCATATTGCAACATCACAACATAAGAATAATATATATTGCAATAGCAAAACATAAAAACAAACTGGATTACAAGATCACAACAATAAGCACAAACTATATTGCAATAGAAAAACATAAGACCAAACTGTATTGCAACATCACAACATGAGAACAAACTATATTGCAATATTACAACATAGAACAAACTATATTGCAACAGCATAACATAAGAACAAATTACATAAATCAGTTGAAAAGACTGAACTAATCGAATCGATACAAAGGGATAAAACACAGACTCTACGTGCTAGTGTATTTATCAATCCCTCATGCCTAACAACTATATACAATGTATACACTAAGTACAGATCAGAGCGCATTCGCAGTTTCTGTCATCTAGTGTTTATTCAATAGCTACAAATAAAAAAATCATGCATCTAAAATATGAATCAATACACACCTAACAAACAATAAATTTAGTGTTTAGACGTCATTAACAGTCAGTGTAAACATGATCTCAAAATAAGTGTAGTACTATGAAATAACATAATATGTGTATGGGCATGATATTTATTAATTTACTGATAACACAACCAATATGTATACCAAAAAAAAAATATTCAACGATTTAGTTCAGTGTTAAATTGGTAACCTTACAGAATAGGTTTATATGGATATTATCTCAATTTCAGGGCTCTTTTAACACATGATATAAATAAAGGCAACAGTAGAATACTGGTGTTCAAAAGTTATAAATCGATATAGAAAAAACAAATCCTGGTTAAAAACCAAAACCGAGGGAATAAATCAATTATAAGAGAAAAACAAAGAATCAATAGCTACACCAAAGTGCAATTCATTTTAAGATACAGCGAAACCTGTCGAAACTGAAAACCTGTCTAAACCGAAAACCCCTCTAAAATGAAAAAAATATCTTAACTGAAAACCATAAAACATACGTCCAGTCATATCAAATTTAATCTTTTGGGAGAATAAATTAACCTTATAAAAAATAACCAAAGCACAAAATTGTATTTGTAAAAGAAACTTACAATACAGCTGCATATCAAATATTATTGACTTAACATAAGCGATTTCTCTTAAACGGATATTATCACAATTTAAACATGTCAACTATGCAAATCATTTAAAATCAGTATATCATGACTGTGTGAGCAGAGTCAATTATTTTCCTTGAAAATTAGCTGTACCAATGCTAATTCATCTACAAACCTAACATATTTGACCTTTCACATGTGGTTCAACTTGAACTATCAGGAACTAATACATCTATTAAATGTAAGCAAAAGTTTCAAAGTCAGAGATAATGATTAAGGATGCAGGGTTGAATTATCTGTTACAGAATTGAAAGATGTTACTGTTGATGCAACTGCATACTAAATAGCATTGACATTCTAAGAGTTGTTCTCAATAAACTGGCCTGCCACGGTGTAGTGGCAAGCGCAGCGGACTACAAACCAAAAAATTCCTAGTTTGAATTCAGGAACTAAATTTTTGACTCTTCCTTTACACCATTTGCAAGTATGGTCTTGAGAAACGTTGATAGTCAGTCGGAAGGAAACGATAAATGACCAGTGTTAAGAGAGAGCAATACCATTTGCACGTTTTAGACTCCCTTGTAGTTGTCGACATAGAGCAGGCTAATGTCATTACAAGGCAGCACTCGCACCCGCAAAGTGGAGAGGGATTAATAGAAGTTATAGCAATTTCTTTCCAGTAAATATGTTTAAACTAAAAACTGACCTTATAAAAAAATAATATATCGACGTTTCCGACGCCGCTGACGCCATCGTCATTTGAGATTCCATAAGGGCGAGATAAAAAAAAATCTATATATCATAATCTTCAGTCTATATAATCTTTACTCTATCTAAACAAGGAAAAATATATTTCTAATCTTAACTTTACACTTCTTATTGTGGATTTTACAATTTACATAGCAATAATTTAGTGAGTTCTTAAAATCACTTAAAATTTCAGGGAATTTTCAAAATCACTAATCATTAGTGTATTTGTAATTATAAGACTTTTGTAAAAAATAAAAATATACATCTATATATCATTATCTTCATTCTGTATAATCTTTTGTCTGTCTATATAAGGAAAAACACATTTATAATATTAAACTTGTAATTATGGATTTTACAAATTCTATAGCAATATTTTGGTAAATTAATAAAATTAATTGAAATTTCAGGGACTTTTTGTGAAATCTCATAATTACAAATACACTCATACATAAAATGAATGTTATAAAACTTTATTAATATAGCAATACACGACTTAATCTTTCTTCCATGTGAACTCAATAAACCAGGAGTTTCATGTGTATCACAGCAACAAACATTAGTTAAGTGTAACATGACTTTTTAAAGCTACATTCATGCATACGCGTTGATTTCCTGACAAAAAAAACATCAGTCCTGGTGTAAATGTAAACAGGCCGACAACACGCAATAATTTAAGTCGTTCTTATTGAATCCAATTCACTAACAATATGTATTTCCTTTTTTAGGCTTTTTAGTGAAAATGTATAAAAGGTGCTTGCTCTTATTTCCAAATTGCACTACCCGCAACAGGATTTAATGAGCCTGAATTAAACGAGTTGTACAGTAAACATTGCCATCCGTTGAATACAAACACAGCACAGACATGGTCCGTTAAACAATGGTCTGCGCAACGAATTTTGCTTTGGCTTATTGTCACGTGGTATGGTTGTTTTTGAGGTTCAACATCTAAGCCATTTAATAGAAAATTTCTCTGAGTTATGTCCCCTGAAAAAAATTAAATTAACATATATAATGAGGACGAGGTTATCAATTACAGCAGAAAAATAATAAATCTATTTATAGGTGCAATTTATGGCGAAGAAAAAAAAATAAAGTTAACCTTTTTAAATTATTTGCTGTTATGCAATATATAGTTGACATAAGCGGTCGTGGTGTAAACTTTAAGTTTATGAATTATCAGAACTTTGTTTTCATTTTTGCATTATTTAATTACCGAAAAATGTCATGGAAATAATAAGGAAGTCATTTTTTTTTTATCCTAGGTAACATCAGCTTCAGATTTTTTTGTATACGCCTTTGGCAAATCAAGTAACCCGAATCCGATTTTTTACGAAAATATATTTATTTTGAACATGAACGCTGCAGTGGGATATAGTTACGACAATTGAATAATTAGAAAACTAGGGTAACCATTATCCAAACAAAACCCGGAGGCTTTCGGGTGCTCCGAATAAGATTCATATATGCACTGAACTAGTACGTATATTTTTTTAGGGGCCAGCTGAAGGACGCCTACAGGTGCGGGAATTTGTCGCTGCAATGAAGACCGGTTGGCGATCCATTGTTGTTGTCTGTTCTATGGTCGGGTTGTTGTTTCTTTGACACATTCCCCATTTCCATTCTCAATTTTATCTCTGTTCCTAGTGACACCAAACCATTATCATCACCATTATAAAGAAAAAACAGTGTTTCAAAATTTCATGACAAAGATTGCAATGGTCAAACGTCACACATATATTGAATCGTCATGAATTTTGTGATCGTAACTTTCTAATGTTAGTTGTTATACCTACGTTAACACGCGATGTCGATATAGGTGGATAGGTTGCACTAATTGTAGTTGATGTATCTGGATAAGTTGCACCAATACTTGTCGTTGTGCTGTCACCAATCTGATCAATATCGTTTGAAATCGGGAATCTATTGTTTGTTGGATCTATTAAAAGAATTATCGGAATCATATCGAAAGTTGCTGTCATAGTTTAAGAAAAAAAAATAAAGAGTAAAATCGCAACATTCTTGCAAATTACGCAAAATTTTGTAGTTTATTTGAGTCGCATCAAAATATTTGTATTTTCAGATGACTTAATATTTGAGTTGATCTTTAATGGCGTATCGACTACCAATTTGACAAAAAAAAACACGATGACATGAATAAACTCAACGAAGTACATTTGTAAAACCAATAGAAAAAGGTTCTTCCATTTGTAAATGCTATATAAATAATAAAAAAAATGTAATTTATCTATAGCAAGATAGTGATTTGATTTGTTTTATTTTTGCTTTTATGGAGTTTTGCTTTCTTAAAGTATAAGAATAAAAACAGACTATATAATGTATGGACTTCTTTATACTGTGAAAGACTGTATTTCTATTTAACATTTTTGGTTGCTGTCACATTTAGCGTATAATTCACATCGTCTTTTATTAAAATGCACACGTTTGTAATGTATTGCGAAACTCCGAAACAGTGGTGACGTTGCTTCGCTATCAACGTAGCGTCTGCCACTACTCGGCCGATTTCGTACCGTAGAATGAGAGTAGCGGATACACCAGAGGATTGCCGATTCCGTAGCAAGGAGAACCTAACCACTGTTTCGGAGTTTGATTTAATGCACGTGATATCTTACATTGACAGATAACATTTTCGTCTGTAGTGCAGTTTGCACTGTTCCATTTGAACTCTTTTCCGACTATAATTACACACTGCGCTATGTCCAATCTATCTGGTTCATTTAGACTCCAGTCCGTAAACAGTGCTGGTGTTCCATCGCTCCAGGTATAATTGGTTCCGTTCAGTGTTAATCCGATCCAAAACGTTTCTGACACAGTGCTTCAAGATACATGTACGTTAAAAACATCAGTTAATGTTTGTGTTGTGTAACACAAATTACGTATTATTTGTTTGATTTGATTCGGTAACATATGTTTTAATAAAATTGATAAACTATTTACACACATGTATCGCCCTTTTTTAATTTTAAAGTAAAATAAAAATGTTAAAATTAAGATTCTTGAACGTGAAATATAAGCATTTGAAGTAAAACATCAATCATGCATGGTATTACCATGATTACTTACTTTTGTGTATTAAGCGCATTTTTTACGATAATGGCTTCCTCTTGAGTTCTCAAAAGAGCCGGAAGTAATGCATACTTTAAACACTCAGCTTCTGCGTCTGCGTATGGCATACCTAACATTATTGGCAGATAGTTTACTTAAAAAAAAAGAAATTAAAGTTAATATTTTGGGCAACGAACATGCATCTTCAGGAGGGGTATGCAATTTTGAAAACATTGTTGGGTTCTTACTTGAAAGAAACAAAATAATTCAAAATAAGATGAAGCGTTGTCTCCATCGAAAAAAGGTAAATACAAATTATATGAAAACGATACGATCTTAAAAAAAATACTTTGTATATTGTTTTTTTTTCAAGTGTTGATAAACGTTGAAAAGATATGTAACCTCTAGATTTCTCCTGGAGATTCGGATCCCTTCGCAATATTTCGGATCTGCATATCATTTATTTTGTTATCTTTTGTCGGGTTGTTATGTCTTTGCTTTTCCATTCTCATTTTTATATAATATATAATTGCATAAGGTTCAACCATAACTATAATAGCAAACCTTGACATAAAGCATGGCCTGTTCGATCTGTCATCTGTCGTCCTCGTCATGTTAAGTTTGATTGAGTCATTACAACTGCTACCCCAGTATAAGTTTGCGGTACAACTGCAGTCCCATTATCAGTTTGTGGTGCAGTGGTATTCCAGTTGGCGTAAGACACTTCTTCAGCCATGTTTTGCCAGACAAAGTTGGTTCCGTTACCATATAATCCAATCCATATGTCGTTTGTTATAGTCCTAATATATAATGAAAATGATCGATTTACTAAGTTTATTTACCTCGAGTTGTTTTTGGTCGTCAACTCATATGCAATAATCGTATTCAGCGATAATTTAGAAGCAATGATTCCTAATATGTACATTTTGTTAGGGAACTTTCATTTGATTTATAGGGAAGAGGGGTCGCTTGAATGTAAAAAACAAGTATTCTGCATTGTTTTTAAGTTGTTATCTCTGTGATATCTTTTTTATTTTTACTATATTCAATCCAGCATTATTTCTTTTAGTCTATCCTGATTTTATTTTTTTATAAACTGTCATCCTGCCTTTTTTTGACAACGTATCCCATCCTGCCTTTTTTTTTACTTCAAAACTCCTGTCCTACCTTTTTCTAAATTCATGATCCTAGCCACTCCCATTAAAATTAAATTGTAGCCCCTAAGACAACTGAATAAGGTCAAAAGTTGGGAAGCCTGTCCCAAGTCCGGATATTATGACCATTGTTAGTCTTATATGTTTTTAATTACGGTTAATGAGTTTGTTTGAAGTCAACTGTAGCCCCGTTGGGTTAAGGGGAACAACCATTTAACTTCAAATAAGGTGAGGGGGCTATGTTTTGTTTCGCTTCAAAAATATTCTAATTCCCAAATTGATAAAAAAAAAACAATTCTGTTCAGGTGGAGAACAAAAATAATATTCGGAATCGAGAATTTGATTGATAGCGTTGAAAAACTAAATAAAATACCATAACCCCCAGCCCCTTGAAATTAAATGGTTTGTCCCTTAGAGCAAAACACAAACGGTGTAAATTGTAGCTGTGTTATAATGCATACAACATCTGTACTCTTTTTATATTATGTATTAATTAAGGAACAAGAAATTTTGGCCTGAATTTATGTTCGTCAAATATTTTGTCTTGTCGAGATCAAACTGTATTAATAAAAAAAAAAATGATAATTCTTGTTCAGCCATAAAGTAACAAAAAATTAGTTCTCTACACTCTTTACTAGGATTATATATGTGTTGAACTAAAATAATTCGCCAAAGGTTGTGTATGTCGGAGTCAAACATTAGTGTAAAGACCGATCGAAATGCAACAGACGTACAGAGAAATTTGATTTATTACGTCAGTTACACGCAAGGGGAGCGCTGAGTAATCGCCGGTCGCGCGTTGCATAAGTTTGAAATTCGTCGAAATATACGGGTGTACGGTCGATGAAAACTGAAATTCCAAGAAATTCATATGCATCATAAACATTTTTATTTAGCTCTAGCGTTTATCTAGCGTGTACCTGTTTGCTACACGCACGTAATACATACGTTACGAGCGCGTTGAAAAATAATACAGATAAGTTTAAGACACGTTTCGGGCACGTTGAATACCCCTCAAGATCGTTCGACTTTTACTTGGGTATTTACTTGGATGTAAGAGGGTGTGTTTGTAGCATACGCCTTAGGTAGTTTCAGCGCTCCGTGAACGTATAAAACGCTCCCGTGGCGTATCAAAACCGTATGTTTACATTCATATATAGCAACCTGCTCCGAAATTTATAGTGGCATATGTCCGTATATTTACAAGGGCAGGAGAATCTATAAGTTATACAAACTCCCCATAATTACATGTTCAAGACACGCTGCAAGCACGGATACTCGTCCTAGTTACAAAAATGTACAACCGGGTGGCGTCTCAAAAACATCCAAGGGACGTGTTTCCTTTGTAGTGTGCATTCCATCTACGTCGGACAAACGCCAGACAAAAAGCCAACATACGATACTAAAATACTTGAATGCCAGATAAACGCTGATGTACTTTTCTCGTATGCCCTGAACCCGCCTAATGAGTAGTTGATACGATATACAGATATGATTTACAAAATGAATGTGCTCAAAACTAGCATATTGGCAGCGTAGATGTTTCTTTTTGGGCCACACAGGGCGTACGTTTGTGCTATACGTTGATGTGTAACGCCACTATTACTTTGCAATATTTAGCACCAGAAAGAAGTAAAAAAATCTGTTGATATATATATATATATATATACTATAATTATCATCACTTACATGTCATAAAGCTCACCCATAATACGGTTCATTGCCACAGGATTGTTTAACACTGCTAGTTGTCCTCCTATGGCCTGACATTCTCTTGAGGCTTCATAGAAGTTGTATAATCCGGGGAGAAGGCTAAATGAAGGCTGAGCGGGAGCTATAAAACAAGACTTTACCATACATATTAATGATACAAATAATTTAGTTCGGTCGTTGTCGTTTGTTAAAGGGGTTCATAAATAACAATGGTCCTTTGTGGAACTCTTTATAGCTTTGCTGTTCGGTGTTAACCAAGGCTCCCTGTTGAGGACCTTGCAATTGCTTTGACCTATAGTGGTTTACTAGTACTTTCACAAAATTGTGACTTTAATGGAGAGTTGTATCATTGGCAGTAATATATTACCACATCTTTTTTTATCTTAGTAATATTCGTCAAATAACTCTAATATCTGACCAAATCTTCCATAATAATATTTTCATCTGTCGGCAACTGTCCATTAAATAGTTCATCAAACCATGGTTTACTAATCATATGCCCATTTTTCCTCACATTCCCTCGGCATTTAGAAAAACTTGATATTTACGTATCATTTTGAGATAGTTACGACATGAAATATATAACTTTACCACTATTCACATCCTGTTTTTTCTGTCTCCAAATGAACCAAACATGTCAATTTAAAAAAATAATGCTAGTACTCCTCTGGTCTGATATCTTGTAGTTGTTCAAACGACCAGCTATGAAAAAGTACTTATATCTATATTAACCCCGAGGGCATGAAACTAACCTTGACTTCCGGCTAGTATTGGCCAAATGCATGCAAAAACGAACATATAAGTGCAAAATGTATGATAAGTATAGTTTATACCATGCCCTTTTACAATTGGTAATGATGTCATCCCCGAGACTCCCACATCGGCCCCTAGGCGTTATACTGTGTGAAAATATAATGTATTACCTATGCATAACGAAATGTAGTTATCTAAGCACTTTCTTGTTCGCCAAGTAAAGGCAGATGATTCGTCGATTACAACACATTCATATATCGGTTCATAAGCGTCTACCCAATTTGTCCAATCAAGTATTTCGCCATTACCCCATTCGCATGGAAGAACTTTACATGTTAATGACATCCATACTTTTTCAGTTATTTGCCTGAAAGATTTCATGTAAAAATACAAGACATGTTTACATTGACATGACAATGGACACCACTGTCCCAGGTAAGGGGATTGTTGGGATCCCTCTAAAATGTTTAGCCCCGCCAAATTTCGTATTTATGTGTCTGCCCAAGTCAAGAGCCTGTTATTCAGTAGTTGTCGTTTGTTGATGTGTTACATATTTGTTTTTCGTTAATTTTTTGTACTTAAATAAGGCCTTTAATTTTCTCGTTTTGAATTGATTAACATTGTCGTTTCAGGGCATTTTATAGCTTACTATATGTGGTATGGGCTTTGTTCATTGTTAAAGGCCGTACGGTGACCTATAGTTTTTAATGTATGTGTCATTTGGTATCGTGTGAAGAGGTTTTTTTTTATAGACAATCATACCACATCTTCTTTTTTATATTCATTTACAATATAATGCTTTTAAAATATTTTGCACAAGAAAAATAATAAAATGCTTTCCAAACACCCGAACGGAATATGACTTTATATATTTAAAACTTTTGCAAGAATTTGGTCTTCAAACAGTTTACACTCTCAGGAGCACATGTGTGCCTTTTAGGGTTGATTATGTACTGGCTTTGAAAGGTTGACCGAACTATAAAGTCGCAGTTTGAGTTTAAATTCCTGTATGCTAAACAATCTTCAATTATCATTACATTGCTGCTGCATATAGTTAAATTATATTCTATTTGATTTTGTCAATTCAATTCAATTCAAATCTTTATTGCCATTACACTACATATTTCTAGCACAACAACACAACCAAATGAAAATGAACTATAATAACAAGATCAATAATATACATTATAAAGTAAATATTTCAAGAGTCCCCTGTCCTCAGTTCAATGGACTGTTTTAAAAAGGATCTTAGCTTATTTACCTCAATGTGTAATCTTGGGTTGAGTATTCTGTATAATTATGCAATTTTATCTGTGTAGTGTAAATTTCTAAAGTGTATTTTATCTTTTATCAAATAATCAAAATAACATTGTTCTAATAAACTTATTACTATTACTATTGCAATATAAAAAGAAATGAGTTTCATCTTCAATTTGTTTGCAGTTTTTCTATAATCTTTCTTCTCTTGGCATTTTAAGATATCTTCCCCTTTCTATTGTATCAAAGAGCAGTTAACGAACACACATCTTTCAAGAACGATAGCATTTTTCATTTTTCTTCGGGACAAACATTTATTTTTTATTTCAAATCAACTTCAATAATATATCTGAAGATCTTTTGTTTTTAATTAATCGGATACTGTTTATAAATAAGGTCAATAAAAACAAACTTATTATCCACTGCATTTTTTTAACAAGCTAATTATTTAAAGAAATTTAAATAAACACCCATTTTTAAACATATATTTTTTTAATTTGAAATCCATTGACACCTTTAATTGTACAATGTGTAACACGAGATCAATAAAAGAATATTAATATTGAAAAAAGATTATGTTTTAACTGTACTGATGACGTTGAAGATGAAAAACATGTTTTTTCAAAGTGTCCTGTATATTCAGATATTCGTAATGCTATTTTTAACCATGCTAGTATTGTTGATGAGAACTTTTTACATATGTCTGATAATGAGAAAGTTATATTTCTTTTTACAAATGAAAATGTGGTATTTTATACTGCCAAAATCTGCTATGACATTTTAAAAAAAGCGTAAATATATTTTATATTCATGATAGTTGACTTAAGTTGTAATTATATTATAATTTAAGAAAAATTGTTTTATAGTCTCTTATACTCTTTATAGAGTGGCTCTTTTTGTTAATTTGAATTATAAAAAGCTGTATGTTTTATGTGTAACAAGTGGTGAGACTTTAATAAAGTATTTGTCTTGTCCTGTCTTGTCTATGAGTAATTTAACCTAATATGTATATATAATATTATAAACAAGACATAGAAAAACATAGTTTTTTGGGCGACAAATAACTTGAATAAATGTAGCTAGTAAGAACAAAAAAAACATATGTTTGTAGAAAATATTGATTCTGACTGTTTACTCAAGTGAAATGATAAAAGAATATTTGTAACATCAATACTATAACTCATATAGATGTTGGTTTTTAATATTTGTATTTAGCTAATAGTCATCAAAATAGAATATAAAGACATCCTTTGTAATTCAAAAGACTCAATTGACTTTTTATTAGATATGTTTATTATCTTTTTGTTAAATGTCTTTTCAAAGAGAATTTTTAGAAATTAGCAAACTTTCATTTGTTAGGAATTACATACTAATAACTGATGCATTTATTCAAACATCAACACTGATCAATACATACGTATATTTAGAACACCTCCCCTAGATATAAAGAAGTCACATTGTCGGTGCTTTTGAACTAGTTATGAATTATAAGATACATTTATATTTTCAAAACAATTATTATTTCAGGTAAACCTGAACTTTAAATCTATTTTTGCACGATATGTTTCTTTCTAAAAAAATTTTCACTTCGCATGACCATTGGTATCTTACTGTCTTAAGGAATAGTAGTTATGCTGGCTAGTTTTTAACTCATGTATGCAGGTATGAACGTTTCAACATCTAAGATAATTCATCCTTGCCGATTCATCACCCTATGAAGATATATTTCGACGATGAACTGTTTTCACTACGGCATAACAAACTTGTTTTAAAAAATAAGTTCCACTACATATGTGTTTTGTTTTTATTTACTGAAAAAAAAATCTTCAGGTACATGTACATGCAATATTGTATATTCCTTCTGTTTTCATTATTTCCTCGAAAATGACCTTACAATATTATTGATGTTCATAAGGATCATTGAAACGTCGAATCGACTGCACTTCAAATCGCACATATGTTTAGAGAGGAATATACTGTTATGTTAAGTGTTCAATAGAATAAGAAGTTGTGGTATGAGTGTTAATGAGACAACACTCCATCCAAGTAATAATTCATAAAAGTAAACCATTTAAGGTAAAAGTACGGTCGTCAACACGGAGCCTTGGCTCACACCGAACAACAAGCTATAAAGGGCCTCAAAGTTTACTAGACAATGTGAAACCATTCAAACGTGAAAACCAACGGTCTCATCTATAAAAAAAAATCAGAAAAAACGAGAACCACTTATGAACCACATCAACAAACGGCAACCACTGAACATCAAGTTCCTGACTTAAGACATGTGCAAACAAATGCAGCGAGTTTAAACGTTTTAATATGTACCAACCTTCACCCTTACCTAAAACAATAGTGTTACAGCATAGAACATAGAAAGAATGTCTACTTACAAATATCCTCAACAAGCACACCAACATATTGAGTTCAAGATTTACTGGATGATGAGATATTGTTCCGCGGATTTTCATAACGTCACAATAGTAAAAAGCAAGACCATTTGACGTTATAATCGAATTTTGACCAAAGAAAAACTGATATCATTTTTAAAATACTTACTGGCTGATGAGATATTGTTCTGCTGAATTTTGCAGTCCTATATTATCTATCTTAGCCAATTCCATACCAATACTTTTACAATAGTCAGTCGCACCATCATAATTCATCCTTACGTAATTGATATGAAAATATGCTCCAAATCCTAAAACATATACGGATTATAAACGCTTACTTCATTAAAGATATTTTTGATAATTATATATAACCCACAAAAAAAAGGAAAATAAAAAAAAGTCAGATCCGTTAAGTTATATCAATTACGTCAATAAAACATACAGTTTCGCTGACATTTTACACTGTCCACTCAAAATTAAAAATGCTTGATTTTACCCTAAATATTTCATTTAGAACAGTTATAAGAGTTGCAGTACATAAATAATAACCATACACTGTCTCAAGATATACATTTTATCTGTAATCGGCTTGCAACAGGTAGAAATGCTCGTTAGAGCCTCGTTTTCTTCATGTTTCTAAGTCTCGTATGAATAACATTTATATTTCGAGACGTATGGTTATTCTATATATAAATCGGAAGATAAGATATGACTTCCATTGAGGTAACTCCCCATCCATATCACAATGTTTAAAAAGTACGACATTCATTACGGAGCCTTGGCTCACACAGAACAGCAAGATATAAATGCTCAAAATGTCAAGTGCTAAACGTGATTAATACTTTAAACAAACAAAAAACAACGATCTCATCTTTATGCAAACGAGGAACGAGAAATATATGATCTTAACCAAAAGAACGACAACCACTGAACAACAGGCTACTGAATATGTATGAAATTATGTGTGCAGTTTATTTTATTAGAATAACGTCCAAGTATCATTATAACCATGCCTGTACCACATATACAGGTTGAACTTGGCGCAATAGCTTTGCATCAAATTGATCTGAAGATCAATTATTTGGTGAGCTCGCTATTTAGGTACTATATTAGTATGTGTTGGGCACTTTATAGCTTGCTGTTCGATGAGAGACATGACTCCTGGTCCATGTCGTTGAGGACCATACTTCAGCTATAATAGTTTACTTTTAGTAATTGTGACTTGGATGGAGAGCTGCCATTGGCATTCATACCATATCTTCCTCATTTATAACACATTATTTGATTGAAAATTTCTAGAGAAAACAAACATTAAATATGATTCCTTTCAAAATCAGGGATACACAAATTTCTTGTTCTTGTTAGTAATTGTAAAAGTAGTTTTTTGAACATTAAGATCGCAAAAATATAATGTTTGTTCTCCCTCTACCATGCCGTTTCACCACTATTCTCTCACTCACTGGAGACGAATTTTCGGTGCCATAAGTCATGCTTGCCTGATGTTCTGGGCAAACGTCAACCTCTCGTCAGAGTTTAATTCTATGAAATTCACTTACCATTTATCATGACAATCGGCATCAACAAAATCCATATTCTCAATAGTTTTATTGCATCCATTACTGGAATTGAAAGTTTTTAGTTTGAAATGGACACAAAATACATATGTGGCGAGAATTATTTAAAAACAATGCAAACACTGCACAAATGTTAGACAGCAAGGGTCATTAGCGTTGATTTAATACGTCTTTACGTCTGTTGAAAGCGATACTATAATGTCAATATTTATTTCTGTAATTGTCTTTTTTTTTATCAAACTATTTTAAATTTATTGTAATAAGATTTGTGACAAATTTGTTCTACGTGTAATAATATAGAATTTTCTTTAGGGCTCATGTTTACAGAAAATAAATGTATTCATTTATTTGATGTTTTTGAGCTTTTGATTTTGTCATTTGATAAGGAACTTTCCTTTTTGAATTTTCCCAACAGATCAGTAATTTTGTATTTTTACTTATCATAGTGTTTCATTATCCAACCTTCTTCATAATTTTCTCTGTTTTTTTTTTTATTTGTTTTTGTAATTTCAACCAATGTTAGCCTAGCCGTTCAATTCTTGAATTCTTTTGAAATACGAAAGAAAATGTATCTCATTTTCCATTGTATTACAGTACTTAATTTAAACACTTTTTCACAATCCATTTGTAAAGACTTTATATTTGATTGAAATAAAATTGAATTCTAATAAACATACATTAAATTATTCAACTAGTTTTGAAGGTGCGGTGCGTCAAGAGGGTCAGATCAATATCAATATACTCTGTTATAACATATCAAAAAGTGAAACAATAAACCAAACACCAATAAAGGGGGAGGCCATAAAACTGACAAAACCAAATGAACTTATTGAAGCAATGCAATAGGTTAAAAACACGATCATAGTGGAATGCATAGATACCCTGTCACTTCAAAATTCATACGAATAAAATAATCATAATAACACGAAAAAAAACTAAAAGAAGACTGTACAGTAAATAAAAAGATAAACACCTTTAGCATTGAATATAACACAAGGTCTCATGTTTATGTAATTCAAATATCACGAACACCGCAATTTGTTAAGACAAACTAAGAAAAAACGCACCTACAGCTGACAGCTTTTGATACCTCGTGTTATACAATAAACAATTGAAATTATAAGGCGGATAACCATATTACTGGCATGAAATGACGAATATCGCGTTATCAAAAAAACGGGGGGTCATTTGAAGAAGGAATGGTTTCCCATATAATACTTTGCGGTTAAATAGGATGACTGATTGTTTAATATAAGTTTTTGATTTACAATATTTTGGTTTCGAGCATCATTGAAGAGACATACATTGTCTAAAAAAGTGCGAACCGGGTACAGTAACATTGGTACCGTTTGTATTACTACAGCATAACGATAAAAAATTATTATCACCTTTATGAGCATTTTTTTATCATAACATAACTTCAATAGTCAAAGATATATTTAATTAAGATACAACACAAACATATCTTTTTAATTTCTAATTTTGTTTAAAATACATTGAGAAGAATTTGATACAGGTTTAGTCTATTTGAAAAAAGTATGCCATATATGATATACGACGACATGTGATTTATATGCGAAATAAAAAAAAGACATATTTTGAAAAAAATAAAAAATATATTTTTTAAATATTCTTACCTGATATTAACAATAATTGGTTCACTTTCGACAATCTAAAATAAATATTTGCCTGTTGTACTTGCTATGTAAAGTTATATTGACGTAAAAAATTAAGACTGACAATATGATATAAGAAAGTCGATAAATCTTTTCTGATCAGCACAGAGTAAACATCACACGTGACTCTCGCAAATACTGTATGAGTAATTTCATAATTCCTTTCTTACTTTACTGATGAATTTTGAGTTGAACGTAGTAAACTCAGTTCTTGCAACACAATTATTTCCAATACAATATTTAAACCCCGTATACACTATATTAAATTAACGTCAGCAAATGGGATTTGTGTATTCAGCTATGTTAAAAGACCTGCATATTGACAAATGACAAGAATACAAACTGTTGGGGGGGGGGGGGTTGGCGGGGAATCGGTGCAATTTGAATAAAATGACGTTTTCTTAGATAATACGAACAGGTGGTTGGTGTAAACTTCCGTAAAAAAGGTGGCATATACAAAGCACACCAGGAAAAAATGAAAAACAATGCAAACACATTGAAGGGATGTTTAAGTACCGAGTCACGTTTAATGGATATCACGTACAACAGTCCAGCAGTAAATTAATATCACTAATAGAACAAAGACAAATTAAAGAACAATAACACACGTTGTTCAGATGATAAACAACATCAGTACGCAGAATCTATAAATCAAGACCATCATGTATCATTTGTGAAGTTGATACGGAATATTTATCAACAATGTGTTGGTACCTTCCGATGAACCTTTTTAGAAAAAGGAAGAGACGTTCTTTGACATACCCGTGGATCATTAACTTTCTACTCACACACTGATGACGTTTTAAAAAGTCTGCGTAGGAGCTGCAAGCTCTTGAATATCGGATAATTTGGGAAATATATATCCCATATGCAGGCGAAGTTGGTATATTGCTACTAAGATAGTGGAAATTTATAATTTCAAAATTTAAATCGTCTCGTTTGTCATACATTCTGGTACTGAGATGACTGTGCAAGTCAAATTCGAGATATAAGTCTACAAATGAGGCGGGGGAAGCCGTGTCTGTTGTTTCTTTAATATCTTGTTCTGGGGGATATATATTAATGGAACCCAATCAGGAAAGTTCGGATTGTTTATGGAAAGAATATCATCAATATATCTGAAAGTGAAATTAAATAAAATGGCTTATCGGATCCTTTTGTTTCCCTTAGAAATGCCGATAATTTGTTAGAAAAGTCTACCTCCAAACTCAATATGTTGTCGATAAGAAACTCCAGCATACTGACCACTTGTTCTTCTGTGTAGCATATTTTAACTTTTTGTTTGTCACAATCAACGAAATATGCTTTATGAAATCCCAAAGTAATAACTTTATAGCGTATGCTACCATTTTTATGTTGAAAGGCATTGTGGATTATTTCTTTTAGGCGATTTTATAATTTCACATGGGGAATGGTGGTATACAATGTTTAAAAATCAATAGGCTTTTTTTGGACATTTTGCTCTTTTCTTACACTCTTGTAACTTAAGATATAGTATTTTATAAAAAATATATTACCTGATGAAAGCTGTATCATTAGAAGATCAAACTTAGTTTCCATACTATATACCGTGTTTACCTGTAAAAACTACTCAACGATAATAAACTAATGATAAACACACCTGACCTTTCGACCATAAAAAATTATTCAGAGTACTGAACTTGTACTCAAAATATTTAATCCAGTATTTTAATAGGTTAATTACTGAGTCTATGTGCCAAATATGTGCTCAATGATAAGGGATGACGTCCGTAAAAGTCATGATTTTGAATTCAAACGTACTTTAACTTCAGAATCTTTTGATAAAGAATCACCAATACAGAAACGTTGGTCTTTTTCGTTAAGTGTTATAGTTGTGACGTCATTTTCAAAGTAAACACAAAATCGATATCATAGGGTAACATTTTTTTTACCATATCAATCAATTATCGAAATAAATTGGTATAATTTATATTCTGTTAGCATTTGACATTAATTGCCTGTTTCATTTTTGGTGAGATAATAATTATTAACACGATTTAAAATATATAGAAGACACATATAGTGCATATAACTACAGGTAGTATACAGCTCAACAATTATTCAAAGTGCATTTAATTACAGGTAGTAAACAGCTCAGAATTGTTCAAATTGTAAGACATGCATTTGTACATCTAGGCTTATTCTCTTAACTGTGGCTCTATCTTTTCCATAGATCAGTTGATCACGCCATAACAGAGGTTGGCTTTTAAATATAGAACAAGCTAACACGATTTCAATAAATCAATATATTCCGTCTACTATATTTTATTTTAAGGCATTCACTAGCTGGTCCCAGAAAACGGTATCTCCATATTCATCATTTGGATATTCTATATAAGACTTAGATTGAATCATCTCAAGCACATTCAATGGAAGGTCCCGAGGAGACATTTGTTCATAAAACATTAAGAAAACAACATTTTCGTCTCGTCGTTCGTATACGTTTTCCATTCGAGCCATATTATATTCGAACATGCACCAGTATGATTTTAAAAAGTTATGAGACATTATCACTAAAGTTTTGCAACTGTTATGAATTGCAGATGCGATATTTGTAGCAATGTCATTTCCGGGCAGGAAATTTCTCTTGTGTAAGCATAATTGAATTCCGTTTTCAACTTCCAATTTTTGCAGAAGAGTATTGTGAACAAATATTCGATCTTCATCAGCATAAGATACGAATGCTCCATACATGTAAGAATATTCTTCCTCAGTTTCCGAATGTAAGCTGCTATACTTTACTTTTACAATATAATATAAGTAACGAAGTTTCCACCGGAATCTGTAAACGACTGCTCCCACAATAATTATAAGGAATAGTAAAATTCCAAAACCTAAGGCTAATTCTAAATTTTCATATGATGCGCAATGTTTCTTTAATACATTGTAAGTTTCCATTGGATTATGAAGTGCAACGATTGTTCGATTCCATAACATGCACTTATACTTTTTTATATTCTTGAAACGGACATTTGTGGTTGTCATCCATTTAATGAACTTAATCGATATACAATTACACTCTAACAAGTTGTCATTTAAATCGACAGAAAAGTTTTGTTTTCTGGCTAAAGAATCCAGTTGTAATGTAAAAGGGTCACTGATAATTGTTATTCTGTTTCCGCTCAAATCTAATTCCTTTAAATGTGTCATGTTTGATACACGAAAAGTTATATCTGTAAGAATATTGTCACTTAAATCAAGTTTTTGCAGATTTCTTTGGGATTTGAATATGTTCTCCGGTAGATTTGGAATTCTATTTTTAGATAGCACGAGATCAGTAACCGATTTCAAATTATTAAATATTTTACCCTCGTTATCATCAGGAAGAACATAACCAAGTAAATTATTTTGAAAGTTTAAACGTTCTAATTTTTTAAAATCAGTGCTAAAGAAGAAATTTGAAATATTGCTGCAGAAGTTGTTAGCCACGTTTAATGTTTTTAGACTCGTCAAATTGAAGATAGGACCAATTAATGAATGTAGTATGTTATTACTTATATCAACGGATTCTAATTTATTTCTTGAAAACATTAACTTAGGTATATCCATTACAAGACTGCCAGAGCTGTAATTTATATGTTTCAAATTTGTTGGAATCGGTATTTCAATTAGACTAAATATATCTGGAATATCCCCTGTTGTAATCTTGTCTTTGACATACCGTGATAAGATTCGACTTTGGTCCATATAACTAGGTTCATTGACATAGTCTTCCTTGCATGTGCATATTGAATCAAAAAAACATTTTTCGGGATAAAAGTTTGTTTTATGACGGTAAAGGTCTGAAATGTCTGCAGTTTCTAAATTTGATAGATGAAGTACATCCTCTAAATAGTAACCAAACTTAAAAGGATTTTGTCTAACTGATAACAACTTAAGTGATTTTGGAAGATAAGTCAATGCGTTTTTCTCTATAGTTTGTATACGATTACCGTCGAAATACACATTTTGAAGGGAGGTGTTATGTAAACCCTTGATATGAGACGTTTTTAAGACTGTAGTCAGATCTGCCATTTTGTGAAGATAGCTAACCTTAAGAATGTTTATGTTTGAGAATTTTAAATCACTTGTAATGTTTTCAAATCCTTCGAATTTAATGCACGTATTATTCGAAACGTCCAAAAACGTCATAATTTTCAAAGCAGTTAATGTCCCTTTATGAATTTGTTGAATCTTGCATGTTGATATATCTAAATGTTTGACCTGAGGGATAAACTGAAAGGATTCATTATTCAAAATTGGTAGTGAACATTTTCCAGATGACCCAGAAAGATCGAGAATTGCAAGATTCTTCAGTTTACTATATTGTTTGCTCAGAAAAAAAATTCCATTGGATATGAAGTCAATATGTAGACTTTCAAGTGATACAAGTTGTGAAATATCTGGTTGGTAGTGTTTGACGAAATTATTTTTTAAATTTAAATACTTCAATTTTTTCAAATGTGTAAACGTTTTAGCACCGAACGAAATATTTCCTTTTGACAGATCATTGTTTTGCAAGCTTAAATTAAGTAAATTTTGAAGACCTTTGAACGACATTTCTGTTAGTGTATGAATCCTGTTATCAGACAAGTCTAATTCTGTAAGGATTGTATTGTTAGAAAAGATACCATTTGGTATTTCATCAATGAGGTTATGTTTCATGATCAACTTTATAACATAACTTGGAACGGATGGACTCCTTTTCAACTGTACATGTGAGCAGTCGACTTCAACAAAATTTGTGTGGTGTTCTAAGCGGCATCTACATCTTGGAAGAAAGCTGCATGGACGGTGCTGTGTATTCCCGCATATTGTTATCAATGAATTTAAACAAATAATAACATACAGTATGCGTTTGTTTGTCATTTTATATCTACAATGAAAATAGAACTCATAGTATTGTATATTCAAAATCTATTGCGTGTATTTATTACTGTGATTTCCACAAAGCAAACATAAATGTGAAAATACAAAGAAAAGTGAACACTGATGAATTCCGACGGGCATTTTTATAAACATAAACATAGATAGCGATCTCTATCAATCTGAATCTTTGTCTGTTTACGGATTAAGTGAGGTCGAATTATTCACTTGTAAGTGAATAATTAATTAAAGATGTTTCTTTGCTAAATTTTATAGTAACTGAACTAAACTGGATGTTTAATGCACTAGATCATATCACTATATGACTATTTAACTTTCATTAATGAATAAACAAGCAAAAATCTAATTTCCTTTTTCTCTATCTTGTAGCTGATGCCCTTTCAAACATCCATGTTTTCAAATATTCAGCTTTAATCGTTCAAACTGAAGGTAAATTATGACAAGCGTTTATGACGCATTGAATTAATGACGTGTTGTTTTCATTTCTTACAGCACGCGGGCGATATCTCTGCTGGTTGGCTATCAGTATCCGAGTGTATTTTAATCTCTGTAGTCAGTGCTTCGGTTATGACATGATTTATACATTGTTATAAAAAAAACCTTCGAAGACTGTCCGTTTATAAATTTTTAAATTTTAAAGAAACTAAGGTTTTAACTCACTAGAGCAAAGTTGACTTCAATTATTTTAGCCAGTTTATGGGGAACTTTTTGGTCATAAAGGTCTTCACCTGTTTCTGTTCTTATACACACTCGGCTTTTAACTATTCGGCTTGGGGCTTCCATGATGAAGGTATATCAAGAAAAGATGTCCGTCCGAAAGAAATTAATAACGTGTTGTTTTCATTTTTTACAATAAAAATAGGGCAACATGATATACCAATTAAATTTATCGTCATTTTTACATAAAATCCTTAAATGATATTGTTCTTATTTTAAATGAAGCTCTATCGTATAAACCAGGAAACGGCATTTCTTCACTCCCCGAAGACAACTTTTAAGATATTATCGCGAAAATTGTTTCAAAAGCTTTTCCCCCAACAAATGAACATTAGAGACGAATAAAGATAATAAAAGAAACAATTCAAAGACGCACGTGAACACATATATCAGAATCAATTAATGCAAAGTTACAGTAAAAAGGGTTTTGGCACAGATTTTCTTTAAACTTAGCACTCACCTTTCGGTCGTTAGACTGTATCTGAAAATCGAAAATATAATGCATTTATCCCTATTTTTCTGAAATAATATTTATTGAATTCTTTCAAAATATGTGCGCATTTGTATAAAAAGCACATAAAAACGACGAACATTTTTTTATATTCGCTTGATTTCTAATTTTTACTCCATAGATTATTCCTTAAAAACTATATGATCTTGGTTCAAAACGTATACCAAAATCTGTAACAGAGTCAGTCTACTGCTCCTTGACCTCAAGGGGAATAAAAGATTTAAACAAAGATTATTTAAACAAATTATTGCTTCTGGTCGTAAAGAATGATAGGGTACACTTATCCTAAGACGTTACAATCGATATAGAGTTCATTCTCAACCCATAAAATTCTTTAAAGGGTTATATTTTAATGGAACAGGTACTATTAACACAACATTATATAGTAAATATATTCCATTTTCTTATCTTGACATGCATACCTTGATACTTAAACAGAAAATAACCCAAATATAATTTCCCAGGCCGTCCAAGGTAAAAATGATAAAATGATCTTTTCCTACATAAAAAAGAAATTACTGAATACTACTTTATTGTGCACACTCATTGAAAGCATGTACGTGTTATTTACTATTGAGTGTGAATGATAATCATGAATTTACATCTTGCATCAGATCTTACAAAACTAATAGTTATAAAAGGTACAAAGATTATAACTTAATACATATAAATAAATCTTCACTAAAGTAACACCACATTGAAATAACCGTTATTTGTTCGTAGAATGCTGGTCACAAGGAAAATATTACTGTTTTTTGCCCTCCCAACATTAAACAACAGAGTGTGTACATTCCACACCATTCCATTAAGATTTCATCATCTGACAGAGTTCTTTCTAATATTTATGATGTATTTGGCACTCATTTGGTTGAGCGTCTACTGCTTGAAGTTATAATGATGATCAATAATCAATCCTCATGGTTGATAAAAACTTTTTATTTATTTTTTATTCGAGCGTCACTGAGGATTTTTTTTTGTAGGTTATGTAACTATAAAAGTTTATATCTGTATATATCGTCTTTCTTTTTGTCTTTAAATTGTCCTCATGATGTAATCAATTGGAAAACAAATATATATAGTTATCATGCTTACCTGTCGATCAACTGCTCCCCAATAAAAACAAAGTTTTGAAATCACTTTAAATCGTTAATCTTGACATTTCAAATTTAATCTATCACCATAACACAGGGCATGATTTGTGGTAGATATAAATCATAGATGCATTGATATCGATTGGAATATAAAACAAATCTTTTGGAGTAGGGTAAACAAAGTACAACTTATATACCAAATACAAGAGGTTCTCCATGGGGTGTTATCTATAACAAGGACAATTTTATAAAACAAACATTCCATTATCCAGCAGGTACCAACAACATAGATATTTACTTTATTTGCAAGATTTGTTAAAGGTTAAAGCTCATAGTGTAAATATTCTTTTAATTATGAATACGAATCTGCGTTTATCATATTTTCATTATTGTACATGTCATGCAAAATGGTCCTGAAAAATATTTGAAAAAATTATTTTCCATGACTATGACAGTCGACATGATGACATGCATAATGTGGTATTTGATTTCTGGTGAGAAAATAATTCATTTTTTTTAACATAATTTAAAATTTATAACAGTAACATATAGTGCATAGTATTACAGGTAGTATACGGCTCAGCAATGATTCGAATCGTTAGACACATCATCTAGGCTTATCTTTGGCTGTAGCCTTTCCATAGATACTTATATAGGCCGGTGACCATAGTCGGATTTACAAAATTTTAATCGTCAAAAATGGTACACGGCTATATCATATATCCTTGGATTCGGAAATATGTGTACTTTGAGATTCTTCTGGTCGTCAAATGAAAATATGGTGCAGTTTTTTCAGAAATCTTAATCAAAGGTCATATGTTGTTTTCAAGAAAAAATAAAATTGGATATCTAACTCCAATTTAAATACCCTTTTTACTTAAGAACGATTAAAAACTTAGATCTATTTTCTTCCTTATTCAATTTTTCATCCAAAAAGTGGAAATCCATCATTACATGAGATTTCCAACACACGTATGCGACTGTACAAAAAGGGGGGTAGTTCAGTTTTAAACGATGTAATTTTTTTCAAATAATAAGAACAACGTCTGTCAAAACTTAACACAATTTATAGAAAATTATGAAAAAATATGTATTTATTCATATAACCATTTAGTATGCATCAATGAAAGTGAAAACTTTTAAGTTATAGCCATATACGTCGAATGCGCTACATGCAAAACAGACAACACAAATTATCAAAACATACTAGTAGTTGAGTTTTCACAATGTCATGACGATTTCTATGAAATGAATTTGTATAAATAGGAAAATAAATCATATTAAGATAAACTTAAAACTTTAAAAAGTTATGTTTTACAAAAGAATAGCCTTTTATTCGTTTAATAATGCAGAACGTTTCGGTTATTTAGTCCCAAAATAAGTGACGCAAGATCATATTTGTTTATGCGAAATATATTGACATAGCACTAAATATACCTAACTTTAATCAGTAATTCAGACCTCAAGTGGTCAACTGTTTGTGTAACACATATAGCAAGCTTTTACCCATCACCATTGGACATCATCGTCATTACAACATACACTTTTGCCATGTCAATCTATTTTATGGGGGACATAAAACAACTGCAACATCAGTGCACCTCCAGGACAAATGTCAAAAGAACCATTTATTGGAAGAAACGTCTTGTCCTGCTGCTTGAAACTCAAAACAAAAGCCAAGAAAAAAACAACATCTGTGATCCGCATCGACAATATACACTAGCCAATATTGCCCACGATCACATGACTGTAGTATGTGCAATGTTTCCGATTGCCATGGTCGTTATGCACTACATTCTGGTCTGTATAAGTCATTTGATATCTGGACTACGGATAGAATTTATATCACACTGCTGATGGTAAAAAAACAAACTTTCTTCTGTGAATGTTCTTTTTATTTAGAATACAACAGTTTGAATCCAAGTGTAGGTTTATAGTGGCTATATCGCAAATAAGCATTAAACAGCCTTTACTTAAATGATCTGTTTTAGATAATGAAATTCTTCGTCTTGGTTGTAGTTTTCTTTACAATAGATGCGAGCATGTGAAAGAGAGACGACAGATACCTAAGGGACATTACAAGTCATAAGTAGAAAAAAAGCTGACAACGCCATGGTCAAAAAATGAGAAAAAGAAAACAAACCCACAGACAACCAATAGAACATCTAGCACAACCTTTGATAGCCGTGATTTCGGTTTCTTGACTTGAGCTGGCTGCCATTTTGTGTGTATGTCTCAAAGAAACATTACAGACAACAATACGTAAGTTCCCGATGGTTATGTTTTAAACAAAGCTAGGAGAATTCCAGGAAACACAACAAAAAGTTCAGTTTGGTTTTGTCAACCAGATGTTATCCGTGTCATGCGAATCAAAAGTATCTATATATTACAAACAGGAATGGAACACGAATTAATTGCAAATTTTCAGATCTGATCTGACACTTAGTACATGTATCTAAAAATTTTAAACCGCAAAAAGACGTGCTAGTGAGTTGGGCCACGACAGAGCTTAAAGGTATCATTATTCGTGATACTAATATAAAAACCTATTCTGTGTCTATTTCAGTCGCAAGTTCTTCATAATTAAGTACATGCCACCAAAATTAAATTTTCAAGTTCGACACTCAGGTGTTACAATTGAAACTGAATCTTTTAAAACTTTCGGTTGCACACGAGATAACCCCGTGTTTTCAGTATGTTTCGTTTTTACCTTTGGTGGTCTATGTAGAGTTTTGCAGAATTTTGTTTGTCATTTACGTCGTTCTTCTACTTTTACCATGCCGTTTTGATATTATCGACGACTAATATGTTTGGATATCCCTTAAAATTCTGCGGCCTGTTTTAAGTAGTCAGGGGTATACCCCTGTCCAAGAAGACTGTATTGACTCAACAAGCACCAGCATAAGATATCATTTCAGATATGTGCACATTATTCGATGGCGGAGAGGAGTGTAGTACATTGAGACCTAGCTGGGGAATTGATATTTGGAAAGTTAAAATCGCCCTCAAAAGTTTGTCATAGATTTTTGTTTGTAGCCGGCAATTCGTTTCAATACAAAGAAAAAGGTCCTCATTTCCATTCTCAATTTTACAAGATATGCAGCGAACATTCTAATTTCTTTAGTATCCTTTATCACAAGCTAACTGGGAAATATAAGTACTGACTAACTAAAATGTAGGTAAAAAAGAGAAAGGTAATCTTCAATTTATCTGAGTTTTGAAATCAATGAACTAAGTAAAAAGGTTTACTTTAGGTCTTTAAAAGGTTCTGCATTTCAAATTGCAGTGCATTTTTATTATAATAAATTTTCAAGCGAATAGAATGAACCCGATGATAGATGTACAATTATATGCGCAATCTTGGGTATATTTCATCATTACACCAATCAACTGTGTCAAAATACCTCAATTTACTGTACGTTTGTAAAAATAAATAAATGATTCTACTTCTGCATTTAATAAAATAACACCGTTTAAGGGATTACAATGAATGTTTGCTTCTTTGAAATGAAAACGCAAAGTTTCAACAGACTTTCTAGTTTTGTTATGTTTTTTGGATTTTGTCGGATCCCTATTTCTTAAACAAACCATTGAAAAACTTATTTCGCCTTTTACATAAATAAAGTCAAAATAACACAACCTTAAAAAAGAATTACGGACACCAAAATAATTCAACGAAACAATAAATCATCAACAAAAACAAGTAATATCAAGTCCAAATATTACAGGAAAACTATGTTCCAGCCCCATCATAGACGGGACACAACTGTTATGAATGTTTTTAAGTATACTAAATGATTGATTAGAAGAGATTTTTTAAATCGAAGAAAATATCGTGTTAAACAATATGATCTCATAAAAACATGTGTAAATGAAAAGAAAAAGTGCAGTTTTATTACTTTATAGTAGATACGATATAATTCATTCATCATCGCTTTGTTGTATGATGTTGGAATCGGGTAAAACACAAATTTTGCCCGTTAACAGTAGTTTTTACCTGCATAATTTGTCATCAAAAGGCTTTGAGAATTACCCTTTTTGCCTCATGCATAAAACATTATGTAAGTAAGTAAGTAAGTAAATTATTTATTATAGTGACATGTGTAAATTATGTTTCACGTTTAAATAAAACAAAAAAAGAAAGATATGCAATGACAGCTTTTAAATAAAAAGCCAAATTGCATGCCACTTATGATTTGTATTTGAAGTCAAATTTGCTGATTAAAAGCTGAAATAAAAAAAAAATGCACCATACGACTTTTTGACGACCAATCGTTAATTCAAGTAAAATCATTTTTCTAGGACTGTGCCAACTTTTAGCCGTGTACCATGCAGTGAAATTAAACTCCTTTAATAATCGACTTTTTCCTATTCTGTCACTGCACTATAATTACTGAACCTGCTTAAAGAAATTTCACATTCTGTAAAAAAAAATCCTTTATAAAACGTTTGTTTTAACTTTTTTCACTATATTATTTTTTGTAAACTCCCGAGAGAGCCGAAAATGTGTTTTCTGGTGGATGTCGCTTTGGTGCTTTCGTTTTCAAATTTGGGGTCTCGATTCGTTCTATTTAAGAAGTGTCGAGTTTGTTTTAAGGATTACAATAGTTATATAGGTTGCTTAAGGTAGCAAATGTGTGTCATTGGAGAGATGATTCAGGTGGGAACATGTTTATCCGGGTCACAAAGTGGGTGAGGGTCTTGGAAGGGATTTACAACAATGATTTGAAGCATTGTCGCAGGTTGGCTTCCTCCCTTGTGTTTTTTAGGGGTTCGTTCGGATAGTGAACCCGGCAATTGTAACAAGCCCCTGTGGTTTACCCGAGTAGTTTAGATATATCATTCTAAAATACAGCAGGTTTCAAATAAGTTAACAGTTACACTTTTATTATGATTTAAAACATCACGAAAATTATGATCAACTTACCTTTTAAATTAGACAAACTGTCTAAGTATTGTGAATTAAATTTATCCAAATCACAAAGATGATGATGGCAAAACGATGCACATTTATCTAATATTAAAAAAACACTATCGGACGGAAGTGAAATTCTCCGGTAAACATGAAATCATTTAAAATATTGTAATATTGTAATGTAACATCAATTTACTTTTATTAGATATTCTCCCTGGATACCTAATAACTAATATATCAGGGATACTTAGTGCAATGCTGTACACTAAGTAAATTGTTAACAGCAATAGAGTGCAATAAAGTATATTATCCACGTTAAAAAAACAAAAAAACAAAAAACTTTTTTCACTATATTTAAAATTGTATATATCATGTAGATGGAGGTATTTTATTTTGATCGATAAATTGATTTAAAACAGAACTAAATAAAACCCAAAAGAGCTACACATAGGTCTTGTCACGTCAGAAATACTAATTTCTTAGTCGTTGTCACTTTCTATTTTAAAAAAGAATAAGTTTTGACTGTCCCTTGGTATATTTTTTATCTTTTATCTAAAGATTATAAGATACATCAATATATTCCGTTTATTTTAAGGCATTTACTAACTGGTCCCAAAAAACTGTATCCCCATATTCATCATTCGGATATTCTATATAAGACTTAGATTGAATCATCTCAAGCACATTCAACGGAAGTTCCCTAGGAGACATTTGTTCATAAAACATCAAGAAAACCACGTTTTCGTCTCGTCGTTCGTATACGTTTTCCATTCTGGCCATGTTATATTCAAACATGCACCAGTATGATTTTAAAAAGTTAGGAGACATTATCACTAATGTTCTCCGACTGTTATGAATTGCGGAAGTGATATTAGTAGCGATGTCATTTCCGGGCAAGAAATTTCTCTTGTGTAAGCATAATTGAATTCCGTTTTCAATTTCCAGTTTTTGTAGAAGCGTATTGTGAACAAATATTCGATCTTCATCGGCATAAGATACAAATGCCCCATACATATAAGAATATTCTTCCTCAGTTTCCGAATGTGAACTGCTATACTTTACTTTCACTATATAATATAAGTAGCGAAGCTTCCAGCGGTATCTGTATATGAGTGAACCCATGATAAGTATTATGAAAAGTAATACTCCCAAAACTAAGGTTAATTCTAAATTTTCATATGATGCGCAATGTTTCGTTAATAAATTGTAAGCTTCTTTCGGATTGTGAAGAGCAATGATTGTTCGATTCCATAGCATGCACTTATACTCTTTTATATTCTTGAGACGTACATTTGTGGTTGTCATCCATTTAATAGACTTAAGCGATATACAATTGCATTCCAGCAAGTTGTCATTCAAATCGACAGAAAAAATGTGCTGTTTGGCTACATAATCCCATTGTAATGTAATAGGGTCACTGATAATTGATATTCTGTTTCCACTCAAATCTAATTCCTGTAAATGTGTCATGTGTGATAGACGAAATGTAATGTCTGTAAAAATATTTTCACTTAAATCAAGTTTTTGCAGATTTCTTTGTGATTTGAATATATTCTCCGGTAGATTTGGAATTCTGTTATTAGATAGCACGAGCTCAATAAGTGATTCCAAATTATGAAATATAGCACCATCGATATCATCAGGGAGTATAATTCCAAGCAGATTGTTATGAAAGTTTAAATGTTCTAAGTTTTTAAAATCAGAACTAAAGAAGAATTTTGAAATATTGCTGCAAAAATTGTTAGCAACGTTTAGAGTTTTTAGACTTTGTACATTGTAAATAGGACCAATCATAGAATGCAATATGTTATTACTAAAATCAACAGTCTCTAGTTTACCTCTGGAAAGTATCAATTTCGGTATGTCCATAATCAGACTGGCAGAGCTGTAATTTATATGTTTCAGATTTTTTGGAATCAGTATTGCAGCAAGACTAACGTTATCTGTAATATCTTTTTTCCTGATTTTGTCTTTGATATAAAGTGAGGAGATCCCACTTTGTTCTATATAACTGGGTTCATTCGGCGGGTTTTCGCTGCATGTGCATATTGAATCAACAATGCATTTTTCGGGATTAAGGTCTGATTTATGATGATAAAGATCTGAAACGTCTATACTTTCTAAATTGGTTAGCGAAAATACATATGATATATAGTGTCCAAATTTCAATGGATTTTGTCTAACGGATAAAAACTTCAGTGATTTTGGAAAATAAGTCAATGTGTATTTCTCTATAGATTGAACACGATTACCGTCGGCAAAAACATATTGAAGTGAGGTGTTTTGTAAACTCTTAATATGAGACGCCTTCAAAACCGTAGTGAGATCCGAAATTTTGTGAAGACAGTTAATCTTTAGAATGTTAATATTTGAGAATCGTAAATCACTTGTTATGTTTTTCAATCCTTCAAATTTAATGCACGTATTATATGAAACGTCCAGATACGTCATATTTTTCATAGCAGTTAATGTCCCTTTATGAATTTGTTGAATCTTGCAAGTTGATATATCTAAATGTTTTACCTGAGGGATAAACTGAAAGGATTCATTATTCAAAATTGGTAGTGAACATTTTCCAGATGACCCAGAAAGATCTAGCATTGCAAGATTTTTCAGTTTACTATATTGTTTGCTCATGAGGGAAATTCCATTTGACAAGAAGTCAATATGTAGACTTTCAAGTGATACTAGTTGTGAAAGATCTGGTTGGTAGTTTTTGACAAAATTATTTTTCAAGTTTAAATACTTCAATTTTTTCAAATATGAGAACGTTTTAGCACCGATCGAATTATTTCCTTTTGACAGATGATTGTGTTGCAAGTTTAACTTTAATAAATTCTGAAGACCGTTGAACGACATTTCTGTTAATGTATGAATCCTGTTATCAGACAAGTCTAATTCTGTAAGGATTGTATTGTTAGAAAAGATACCATTATGTATTTCATCAATGAGGTTATGTTTCATAATCAACTTTATAACATAACTTGGAACGGATGGAATCTTTTTGAGCTTTGTATGTCCGCAATCGACCTCTACAACGTTTTTGTGATGTTCCAAGCGGCATCTACATCTTGGAAGAAAGCTGCATGGATGGTGCAGTAAATTCCCGCATATTATTATTAAAGTATTGCAACAGATAATCACATACAGTAAGTGCTTGTTCCTCATTGTGTATCTGCAATGAAACAAAGAACTAACAGTACTGTAAAATCAGAAACTACAAAATGTAAATATAGGAAGATAGGGTGTGAATGCCAATGAGACAACACTCCATCCAAATAACAATTTATAAAAGTGTACCTTTATAGGTCACTGTACTGGCTTCCACACGGAGCCTTGGCTCACACCGAAAAAAAAGTCATAAAGGGCCCTAAATTACTAGTTTTAAGCAATTCAAATCTATATAAAAAGGAGAAACGAGATACACGTATACATTCCATAAACATATGACAACTTCTTTACATCAGATTCCTGATTTAGAACAGGTGCAAATATTAGCAGCGGGATTAAACATTTCAATGGTACCAAACCTTCTCCCATTTCTGAAACAATAGCATAACATCACAACATAGACAATCACACGATAAAATGTTAGTTGAAAGGCTTAACTCAATCAAAAAACGTAAGTTAACACACTATGAACGAATAAATTTGATATTTCTGCCTCGCATTTATTCTTGCGATTTTGAAATAACAAAAGAAAACGTAAGCATAATACCTACGGAATATATATATATATTTATATATATATGTTATATTTCTGAATTTTGGTTCTTGTATTGCGATAATTAGTCAGTTAGTTGGTTAATCATTTGCAAAAATAATAACCACGCAATCATTTCTGAGTTTTCAGTAATTAAAAAGGGAAACATAGGTACACCTCAATTTTGTTCATTTTGTTTCATTAAATCAGTGAATAATATTGTTAAAATTGAAGATCAGACAGCGTATTGTTATAACTTTCTGATAAATGAGGAAACGAAAATGCTTCTTAGAGACATCAAAACTCGACGAAGACAGTTTGTTTAATCTTATGGCGATAATGTGTTGCGAAGATTTGGTTACATTAAGCTTTATTGATATAAAGTTTCAATTTTTATGTTCAAATTGTTGCAATTCAGATAAAAATGTAGCAAACTAAAGATTAAACTGAAAAAAAACACAACGTGTAAACTGTTTTGAGTTAATTTAGCTGAATGATTGATACAAAGCTTATTTTAAGAGATGATTGATTCTTATCTAACATATTCATAACGAATGATAGAGAACACTTATCCTTACACATTAATTATTGATAAAAGCGTGATATTCAATCCATAATGTTCTTTGAAAAAACATACATTTAAATGTATACAGTACTATAAATATAACATTTCTTAGTTAATGTCTTCTTTTTGAAAATCAATATTGTGCATTGTGACGCGAATATTTTGAATTGTCTAATCAAATAGGAAATAAAACATTTATATTCTTCAGGGTCATTGGAACAGATAGAGATAAAATAAAAGATAAAAAGTAAAAACACAAAAATACTGAACTCCGAGGAAAATTCAAAAAGGAAAATCAAAAATCAAAAAGTCCAAACACATCAAACGAATGGATAACAACTGTCATAGTCCTGACTTAGTACAGGCATTTTCTAATGTAGAAAATGGTGGATTGAACCTGGTTGTATAGCTAGCTAAACCTCTCACTTGTATGACAGTCGCATCAAATTACATTACATTGTCAACGATGCATGAACAAAACAAACAACCAATGTAACGAAGAAGCACAAAAAGGCCTACATCAAATTTAACATTCTCATTTTGCTTTTCTTATACGACTAAATTTATCTATGTAAAGTCTACCCGTAAAGGATAGACGGTTTTCATTATTGGTGTAAATTGTGCGTTTGAAATTCGCACAGGTAGACATAAAAATAATTTTGTCGTATGACGGCATACATAAATGCAGAGTCACGTAAAGCAGATATAACAAAACACAGACCCAACAGCAGAAGCAATGATAACAAATAAAATAATGGTGTGGTTCAAAGCATGACGGGACACATAAGTACAGTTTTACGTCAAATGTTTATCACAAAAAACAGACTAAACAGAAAAAGCAGTATCATCGAATAAAATAGCTTTATCATTCACAGTATGTCAAGATCCATAAGTAAACGTAATATCAACAAATGAAACAACATTGCCGTTCAAAGTATGATGTTCTACAACAGAGTCACTTCAAACGAATATCTAAACTCAACAGCACAAGTTATATTAATAAAGACAGATAAAAGAATACTATAACACGTTATTAAGATGGTAACCAACGTCAGTATGCAAAATCTATACTTCAAGACCATCTTGTATTATTTGTGAAGTTGATACGGAATATTTATCAACAAGTTCTTGGGATCATCCGATGAACCTTCTTAGAAAAAGGAAGAGAAGTTCTTTGACATACACCTGGTTCGATCATCAATTTCTGTTCAGACACTGGTAACGTTTTACAAAGTCTGAATAGAAGCTGCAAGCTCTTGAATACCTAATAAGTTGGGAAATGTATATTCCATATGCAGGTGAAGTTGGTATATTACTACTAAGGTGGGGGAAATTGATAGTTTCAAAATTAAAATCGTCTCGTTTGTCATAGATTCTGGTACTGAGATGACTGTGTATGTCGAATTCGAGGTTTAAGTCTAAAAATGAGGCGGAGGAAGCCGTGTCATTTTATATCATCGTGAAAACATAAAAATATAATAATATGGAAAAGATAAGATAAAAAATCTGCAATTTCATTTATATCATTTTAAGTTTAAAGCAACTATATTCGGAGGATTGTTTTGTTAAAAACAGTTTTTGATCTCGAAGAAAAACTGATATGGTTAGAAAACACAGATAATAACACCATTACACACAATTTAATTTGATATTCTTGTCATGGTTAGAAATATACATATCCTAACACCACTTTGAACTCAATCCGAATATAATAGTCTTGTTTATATAAAATAAACGAGTCTATTTTATCTGAGAAATTAACCAGTGATTACATAAACTTTTTGTTGTGTTTTCATTTATGTGGCTCTCCGTTTCTATTTTGTTTTAGTCTGCTGTGGTATGCTGTCGAAAATTAATGGAATGTGTCCGTTTTTATATGCGTTTTACATGTTTTAATTAACCTTGTACCATCATATAATTTATTTCTGTATGCATATCATCTGTAGTCACTGTGACTGTGCATATCCTCATTTGTACTGTTTGCCTGTCATGTAGTTATAAAAAAGAGCATGTGGTATGATTGCCAGTGAGACAAGCCTCAACAAAAGACCAGCAGACACCTACATTAACATCTATAGATTACCACATGGCCTTTAAGAATGAGCAAACCCATACTGCATAGAAAGACTTTAACTTTCAATTGACTGTAAGCTTGAAGCAAGCTATCGGTGTTTGTAACTATAAAGGTATATCTGTGAATTTTCGTTGCTTTTCTTCAAATTGTTTCGTCGATACTATATAATCAATCTGAAAAGAAGAAAGAAATATATATAATATACCGGTAGTTACTACTCTTACCTGTGTCTCAGCTGCTGTTTAGTTATTTAAAACGTTTACCTTCAAATGTCTTATGTTATTTATCATTGGGTAGAATTTCTGTAATCTTGGATGAATCGACTTGAATATAAATAAATCTTTTAAAGTAAGATAAATGACTTATACAGGAAGCTCTTCTGATATCTATAACAGGGAAATTATGATTTAAACAAAACATTCTATTTTCCAGCATGCGTCAGTCACATGGCGTTTATTTTATTTGCAGAATTTGGCAAAGGTTAACGTTCAAGGTATGACTACAAAACTCTTAAATGCAAGAAAATGGTATTCAAATGTCATGATTTTATATTAAAATTACAGGGTAATGACCATGTGATATATCTTCTTCTTCATAGTAACACGAGTATGTGACATGAAATGCCTTTCAAAATGTTGACCGATATCTCATAACAATGTAGTAAGACAAATTTAGATTAGATAAAAAATAAATAACTAAGTTCATAGGTGTTTTTCGTTTATCGTGGTTTTTTTATAAAGATTAGAAGGTTGGTAATTATGTTTATTTATTTTTTTACACTACTCATCTTAGAGGACTTTATAGATTTCTGCTCGCTATGATCCAATGCTCCATGTTATATGTAGTAATTTAAGGATGTAATCTTCTGACTTTTCAGTCTCGTTCGGTCCCGTTGAAGTCTCGTTCTTGAATTATTTCCAAAACATGCGATAGAAGTGGAAAATATCACTGAATTTTAAAAATATTATTATCAAACTTGAATCTGTGAAACAATTGTGTATGTACAATGAATGGTTTTTAAGTAATCCAGTTTTCAAATTTTACGACCAATCAAGTCAATATTTTTAGCCAAAATTTTGAAAAAATGGGTGAGGGATACAACAAATAATTTTACAAGAATCATGTACATCCCATATCAATTTAGTCTTTCTAATTTCTTAGATATGTATCTTTTCAATAATTTATAAAAAAACAAGTTGAAATAATATGCATTTTGTTCTTAAAACTGAGAAAAACCACAAAAATACAAAATTGATAGCATGGTAAATTTTACACAAAAAAGCGTCAAAATATGATAAAACTTTCTTATATCAACACCTACCTATAGTTTTTGTAAGTAAAAAAATATTCAGATTGGTCCACTTCATCTTTATAGAAAGTATGAAAAAAAGTTTAATTGAGGAACTGTGATTTTTTTCACGATAATGGCCCAAAAATAGGTAAAAAATCGATGAAAAATGGGAAAATCATCAAAATTGAGCATTTTCAAAGGATCGTATTATAAACCCAAAAATCAGGTTAAGAAAAAAAGTTTAATTCTAGAAATTTTTGGCTCCTCAGAGGTGTAAATCCCTAACCTATAATTTTATTTTTTTATACATTTTGACTTGGTTGGAAATTTGGCACTTATACCACATCTTCTTATTTATATCAATATTAAAATCCCCTTATATCAAAATTCACACAATTTGTTGAACTCTATTTGCAACAAGTTATAAGTGAAAAGTCATCCTAAGATAACACAAATCGAATCTACTGAACAAACTTAATCTTTGCCATATAACTCACTGTCCATGTAAACAATATGAACGAATCATGATGTATATAGATAAATACATGGTAAAATCCGTATCGCATGCTGTATCACCACGAGAAACCAATATCAGTGACGAGGCCGAAGGTCCCGAGGACTGATATTGGTCGAGTGATGATACGGCATGCGATAAGGACTTTGCCATGTATTATTATGTTTATCATTTATATCAACAGAGTCAGATTCATGGAATATCCGGTGTTTTTTTTTTTAAATCGTCCGGAAATATAAGCAAGAAAAGGAAATAATAATTTCCCTGTATTTGTTCAGCAAACTTTTTTGGGGCTCATTGGCTAAATATCCACATTGTTATGTCCCCTTTAACTTTATTACAATTTAAAAAAAAATGAATACGCCTGATTTATATCAAACTAGTTTTAAAATGATAAAACATGTTTAGTGTGAACAGCAGCTGGACGTCATAGATCAAACGTTGACGTCATTCGATTACTGACGTCTAGCCGGGTATGCGATATGGGTTTTGTCATGCAATACAGGTTTAGCTATTCGATACGGTGTATGTGAAACAGGTTAGGTGATACAGACGGGAAAAAAATAACCTTTATTGGATATACAAAATTGGTATATTTTGTACTAATCATATGATAAATGTTTATATCTACATAAAAGATGTTAATTTCCCTGTGAAAAACGTGCATGCAGGTATCAATAGCAAGCAAGCATCAATAGCACAACCAAAGTTGTGCACATACATGTTTTAAAACAGGTTATAATATACTAGATTATGGAGTGTGTGTCCGAGCGAGAACTGCTCTAGTTCATTACTTTAGAAGCTAGTATATATTTGTTTAGGGGCCAGTTGAAGGACGCCTCCGGGTGCGGGAATTTCTCGCTACATTGAAGACCTGTTGGTGACCTTCTGCTGTTGTTTTTTTTTATTTTGGTCGGGTTGTTGTCTCTTTGACACATTCCCCATTTCCATTCTCAATTTTATTTAATTATTGGAAAAACTAAGATCTTCTACCATGAAGCAAACACGTCTACAGTTGTATTTTTTAGAATTTAGACTTTTTAGAATTATTGAATTGCAATGCTTTTCCGCTTTAAGTTTGATGTAGCTTTCCTAATAATTCGAGGGCTATTTATAACGCTTATGCATGCAGACAGTGCCATATGTCCAATATTCAGCACTCTTTTGTAGGCATGAAATCGAACTGATGTGCTATAACTTTTCTGAAATACTTTGCTGATATTGCATTTAGAATTAATCGAAACAATCCAGTCAATCCTCAATATTCAACTTGTTCCTACAAGTAAAAGTCACTCCCTTTCCGCCATGTCAGATAGGATTAATTGTGTATGTACATCACAATTAATTTCTTTCGCTAAACATTTAATTTTATTTACCACATGGTTAAAACTTCGTACCTTTTTTTTTCTTCGCGTACCATGAGACCAGTGAAAATCTAAGATATATTAGATATAGGAAATCGATATACGAATCAGAAGTCAACTTCAATTTATTTTGACTAATTGTAAGGCAACCACTGAGGCATTACCTTTTGGTCCGAAAGACAACAGAAATATTTACTTTGAAATACCCTAACGCCATTTGATGTAGTATATGTGTGCTGTGTGTGAAGTAAGAGTGCGTTCTTTATATAATCACGAAGACGCCGATTATGAACAAAGTAAATATTGTAAATTATTTGGTGTAAAAGGGTAACATTATGATGAAAATTACAATACTTGGATAGATGGTGTTGCAATATCTGCATTGCTTTTAGGTAAATCAACTCCGATCGTCACAACTTTGATTATCCACGAAATCCTCGCATTATATAAAAAGAATTCATCTTATGATGTATGATATAGAAAAACTACCAAATCAGTTTTCGCTTACATTTCATTTCCATCCGATTAAAACAACATACATTGTACACATTTCAGTATCCCTGATAATGATATAAACGGTACTGATGTTTCTAAGATAAGATGCGCATTTCAACAATAAAAAATATACTGGACTTCAAAGAAAAACTCAAAACTGAAAGTCCATTATCAAATGGAAAAAACTATAGCTCAAACACATCCATCGAACGGAAAACATATGTATTGTTGCTAACTTTGTACATGCATATATTATATAAAAATTGAGTGATTAAACCTTGTTTGGTACTTTAAAGTTCTTAATCGTAAGACAGTTGCATGTTATTTTTGTAAAAGTTGAGGTATAGAAGTCAGTATTCTGTTTTAATTATTCATAACCTGAGCAAACCCCGGGCGATAAATCAGGACAGGAAATTCGATCTTGCATTAAAAGGATATACTCCTGAATTAAAGATAATTTCAAATATGTGAAGGATAATATTCATATTTTGATTACTGGGTTGTCGATTCCATCGCAGAATATCAGTCCATCAGGAGAGCTATTGCCTGCGTAGTATTTTTAATTTACTTTTTAAGTTACTCTCATATATTTTTGTTTACCTCAATGTAACCTATGAAGAAAATTTCATTTAAAATCACTTATTCTACTTTTAAAATTATAATACCTACATCCATGAATATAAAACTGATACGTTGATATGCAGTGTGAACTCTGTTTTATTTCTATTGATTTCGTCACGTGAAGGGATGCTTTTTTTTACGCTGTACAGTTTAAAATAACCAACAATTTTGTAAGTTTCAAATTGAGCGCGGTATATTGTTATTTTAAATGATGTAGACTTAAGGACATAAAAAGTCCCAAAACAACATGTGAAAACACCAAAAGTATAATTTCTGACATAGCAATAAACTAATTATGAATATGACTAAAACCAACCAAAAACACACTACAATAGATGCTTCTACTTTTGGAAAGGTTTTTATCTATCAGTCTGTTTATCATTTTCGTACTGATTGCTCTAAAAAGCAAAATATGCCAATCATTTACCTCTCTTGAACTACTCTTGTGTTTGTATGTTCAACCAGAGTTGCAGTTTAATAACACCAAAACATCAGAGTTGACTGTGCAAATTAGTTGTAAAGAACAGATATAGCGTACCAAAAAAGATAGAAGAGGTTTCATATTGCTATATGGCCAATACAAGAGGGGTGACCGATACCAGATTGACATTCAGCATATTCAAAAACTGTTCCCTTTAATAAAAATATTTTTGATATTCTGCATCTGTTTGTTTATACATAGACTTGTTATTCTCTTTAAACAAAATAAAAGGAATCAAAATGCAAACTACATAATTCTGTAAATAGATTGTCCAGGGTGTCAAATTATTTTATAAAATAAAATATTAAAAAAAAGAGTTGAAATTAGATGATTATTTCTTTTTGATTTTGTTTATGTTTTTTTTATGTTTATATAATATTTATATCTGTATAGAACAAATACTACCTACCTACCTGGATTCTACCTGGATTATTGCGGCGATCATTAAGTTGAAAACTTCTTTTGCCGCCTCATAATTTACTTTATATTAAATTACTTATTTTAACTGTGAGCTGTGCGCATAAATAGAACGAATAATTTTTCTGTACTGCTATACATATTGTACGATGGTTTCCACAATATTTTAAATACTTGTCGCATACATTTATATACTGCTGCATTTATATTAAAATGTTATGTAGGATTTAACTTCTTCCCATTCCAATGTTCATCACTAATTTAGGTATAAAATATGACAGGCTACATTTAAAAAATCTAAAAATTTGACATAGATATTAATTGCAGAAATTAAATACATACAAAAAGCACACACAGAAAAATCACATAATTATTATAAACATAATAATCAAATTTGAAGACAAATTAACTCACTAAATATTTAAAATTTTGATAAATGTAATAGCTGATAGACATGTTCTTCACTGCATACAACTGCCATCCTTTTACTCGTAGTTTGCATATCTCATGTATCTAGATCTTACAAGATCAAATCATGTAAAACAATTGATATCATCTGTAATAAAATGCCTGGATATATCAAAACAATAAATCTGATTTTCTTATATCCATATTGTACTACCTGGGACATTATTTACTGAGCCAGAACTAAACGAGGTGTACAGTGAACACTTAGAACTATTGAATACAAAGATGACACATTGTCGGTCTCTGACACACAAACTAGCGCAACGAACTTCATTTTGGCACTGTGTTACATGATATGGTTGGTTTTGAGGTTTGGTATCTTCAGCTTTCAAGTGAAAATATCGCTTCATATGTCCTGAAACAAGCAAAACTAAAAAAATCAATAGATGTAGTCAGTGTTAATATGTCTATCCAAAGAAACATAAATTTGTATTCTAGATTTGAAATCTGTGTACAATATATATGTGAAACACTTTTTGAGTACTTATTGTTTGACTATCATATATCTTTCGTTCTTTTCTTCCTTCTCCATTTTTGGTTTTTTTTGTGTGTATCATATTACACAATTGTTGTTATAGTCTATTGAGCTTTCAATTCGTTTGAAGTACATCAATTCATATGAAATATGCTATTGTTATATAATGGCATTAATGAATATTGAATGTATATCCAAAAGTGATGGAAGTACCTTTACACAACAAAAGAAATATCTGGATATAAATACAAATTCTAACTTGCAATTATATTATTGATACAAATTGTACTGCACAATATCCGCATTTTGACATGAATCTCTTTGTTAATATAATGCTCGAGACCAAAATGTTTTAAAATCAAACCTCAAAAAAATATACATTGTTAATGTGTTCACCTTAAACAATGATTGTACAATATAGCGACAGATCTGTATTTTGACGATTAATGTCTATTCAGTGGTTAAAGAAGTCCAAATATCTGTCATTTTTCGAAACATTATTCAAAAGTTAAACCCGATATTCGCTATGCATGTGTCTTTCTAAACCCCAAATAAAGAGCATTGAACATAACGGTATATTTACTATAAGTTCTTACATTTATTGTTCGAGATTTAGCATGTTAATGTTATACCTGTGTGTGGTGTTAGTGGATAGTTGCCCCAAGTGTTTCCTGTAGTTACTGGATAAACTTCGGTTGTAATGTCACTGAACTGATCAATATCCTGGGATATTGGGAACAAATTTTCTGTTGGATCTGTAAAAATTGAAATTAATAAACGTGGTATGATTACCAAAGAAACAACTCTCAACAAGAGACCAAATGTCACAGAAATGAACAATTATAGGTCAACGAACGACATTCACCAATAAACAAAGCCCATACCGCATAGTCATCTATAAAAGGCCCCAAAATGACAAATGTTAAACAATTCAAACGAGTAAACTAACGGCCTATCTTTTGTACAAAAAATTAAGGAAAAAAATATTTAACACATAAATAAAGTATATTTTAGAACCAAATTAGTACAGTAAGAGTTTAAGCCATATACAACAGCAGACAAATGATGTGTGACGTTGTTTGATTTTCCGTGAGTTAGCTACCAGCCAAATTCGTCACAAATCAGCCGATTCTGTACCTCATAGAAGGAGAGTAGCGGAGTCAACCGAGGATTGGCAATTGCTACCAGCAAGAGTGCAAGAGAGGAAGATAAAGTTGTCTTACACTGACAAAGAAAATGGTATGGTTTATTTCAGCCTGTTGTATACCATTTTTGTTATAGGTTGTTGCAGCCTGCTGTAAATCATTGGACATATAATAAAAATAGAAAAAAAAAGAAAAAAAAGATAAAGTTGTCTTACACTGACAAAAGAAAATGGTATGGTTTATTGTAGCCTGTTGTTTACCTTCCGAGAAAAAAAAAGAAAAAAAAGAGATAAAGTTGTCTTACACTGACAGAGAAAATGGTATGGTTTACTGCAGCCTGTTGTATAACATTGGAGAAAAAAAAAGAAAAAAAAAGATAAAGTTGTCTTACACTGACAGAGAAAATGGTATAGTTGAGTGCAGCTTGTTGTGTACCACTTGCATTCAGCGCTTCCCCTTGCCTTCACACACTTTGATGTTGCCATGTTGTTCGGTTCCCCGTTAGATACCATCCAATCCGTAAACGTTGTTGGTGTTCCGTCGTTCCAGGAAAAGGTAACTCCGTCCGTCGTTAACCCAATCCAGTAATCATCTGTCAGAAGGCTTTTTAAAGATGGGAATGAAATCTTCATTAACGTATAATCATGATAATGTTGTATAAAACATGTTTTTTTTAGATTTTATTTCAAAATGATAAAAGTGATATAAAAAATGATAATAAAAATACAGTAAAATAAAAAATCGATTACGACATTTAACATGTTTGGTACATGGTATGTTCAATTGGCCGTTGTTTCTATCTTAACCAGTCCTGTATGATATGTTCAAGTAATGTTCTGGCTATTGTCCATGTATTAAGGTTATAGTTTTAGTTGTGACGAAAATATGCGAATTAAAATTTTTTAAGAACGATTAAGATTGGTTTGTGATTGTTTAACGTCCATATGCAATAGACTTTTTTGAGTTTGTTGCATATCTGTCAAAAACTTTGATTTTAGTGATCAACGAGGGACGAAAGATACCAAAGGGACAGTCAAACTCGTAAATCTAAAACAAACTGACAACGCCATGGCAAAAAATGAAAAAGACAAACAGAAAAACAATAGTACACATGACACAACATAGAAAACTAAAGAATAAACAACACGATATTCGTGCGTTTAGGGACATCATCACTTTCATTATCGAGGTGGGCATATGATTCTATATTGAACAAATTTTTATAAGGCAATTTAAATATTAAATTCTTTTAATTGATATTCAGCATAACTGTCATTAGAGAATTGCGATGAATTAATTACGGAACAAACATAATTTCTAGTTTATTCGGAATAACGAGGATCACGAAGACGCATGATGACCTATCATAGTGCGGGGAAACAGTATAATCCCTCTATAAATGGCGTCATTAATGTGTACATAATTGACGAACTTTTCAGATGATGGCCTTAACGTCCAAATACAATAACATCATGCATATTCAAGACGGGAAATTCTCAACAAACAAGAGAGCAAAGATATATATGTAGCGACACTTAAAACCCATCAATGACAGAAACAGAAGAGTTTAATCGGATCTCGATGAAAGGAAAGACGGAAAATAGTCTTTAACACAACATTGTAATCTACGTGTCAGCTACACGAACCTCGATAAAACCAATGCTGACCTTAGTTATAATGTATAAAATTTAAAGAAATTCTACGACCTGAACTATGTACAAAACAAATGAACGAAAAACATCTATGATGTTAAGTGACAAAGGACGACCAATTTGTTTCAGATTTCTGACTAAGGATATGAAACTGTAGAATGTGGTGGGGTGAGACTAGTTTAGAGGATCACTAACTTTCCCCTGATCTTGGACTGTATTGTGACAAAACAATATAAGAACAAACTATACAAATCAGCGTAAAAGGGCTAAACTAATCAGATTTCTACAAAGCAAATACATGTAACGTTAACACAGTCTATTTATTTAAGTTATTGACTCTACTCCTTAGTGGGTGATCAGGAAACAACGAAGGCTATCTGTAAATTTGTTGTCATTTACTCAAGAATAAGGCATTTATATTCGATTATTTTATCCCGAGCGTACGCGAGGACTAAAATACGAATTTAAATGTCAAACCGTGAAAACCCAATACACATGATATTGTTTAGCTGTTCCGTTTTACTCCCCTTATTTAAAAACAGAATTCTCATTATTGTTTTAACTATTTGTTTTGCTGCAACCAAATAATTACTTTCCTTTGATTTGTATAGTAAAATATTGGAATATTATGTATTTATCTTTAAGGGTATTTGCTAACAATTCAAATATTTTTTTCTGTCAATTGCTATATAGTTAAATGATAAATGCACTGATAAATCCTTTTCACATTTTACTATGCGTACATATACACGATGTAAGGTCAATGTTAGAAGAAGACAAAAATTGTTGAATGAGACAGATTTACTTAGGATGTTTTACTACAGTTTTTTCCAAATACAAAAAAGTTTATATTGGAACGAAGTCCCCTATAACAGTAGAAAAATCAATAAAAAGAAATATGAAAAAAGGGAAAATTTTCCCGATTTTTTTATGATACTAATGAACTCAAAATCGTTCAAATATTTTTATGTCGCGTTTTTTATTATCCGGTTTGTGCAGAACGCAGAAATCCACTTCTTTTTCCGGTATCGTGGTCGTGATAATTCGAGTATTCTAGTAAAATATATGAACTCAAGGAACACAATACCAATATTTCATTTTAAATATTGTTTGTCTTTGATATGAATTAACGTCACCTGATGGATATGTTTTTCTTTGTTTATATTGAACATGACGTCATAACTTAAGTAACGTCACAAGCAAAATCCCTTACAACAGAACCAAAATCAAAACGTTGCGGTATTTCCGTTTTGTTTTTTTTTAAACAAATATGTAAGTTACAAAAAAAATTATTCATACAGACTTCGTTCCTATTCACAGGTGATGCCTGCCTCATATTATTTAAGTATGACATTGACAGTATATTGTTTTATACTGCAACTTAAATAGAAAGCTATTTAAAAAATTGTAACACAAATTTTAAACTTATGTTCATTCCTTAATGAACCGTTGATTGGGGAAAAAGTGTTCAATGTTGAAATTTACATTGAACAAAATATAGGTGTTACTATATAAAGGATTAAATACAACTAGCAGCAGTATAAATTATTGTTTTACTCATTCCAAACTGACTATCTACAACAGACGATTTGTTCATACATACCAAAAATAAAAAAAACAAATGAAGTCTCCACCAATATGTTATTCTACAATATTTCTTTTACAATCAATTGTATTTTGTTTGTAATAAAATAGAAAGTATATGCTTTAAGCAGGCTTGACGCTTAACAGTCAATGTTGTGAATTAATGCGTTTGTGCTATTTAAGGTATACATACTGTGTTTATACTGGTTGACGATAAAAGGTCGTCATAATTCCATATACTAGTAATTGATATCTCCGTTATAAGGTCTTAAATTTATCCATTGCCATAGCAATATGGAGCTTGTCTTGTGTTGAAGATGTATAATACCATTAAATGTGTTCTTTTAAACTAATTGACCTTTATCCAATGACTCACTTTTTTCTACAACTTTCATAAACAACGAAATGAAATTTGAAAATAAAGGTTACTTTAAAGCTGATGAAAATTGAAAATTACTTACTTTTGTGTAAAAAGCGCATTTTTAACGATTATCGCCTCCTCTTGAGATCTTAATAGTGCAGGCTGTAACGCAAATGTCTCACAGTGAGCTTTTGCGGCAGCATATGTCATACCCGTTAGTACAGGCATCAAGTTTACTATTAAAAGAAAACGATCATGAAGTAATACTCTTCAAATATTAGCTGTATACATAAAAACACACATATAATAGCCACAAGTGCTTTGTTATATGTTATACATGCTTTTAAAATTTGTTTGAGAAAATTTATAACTTGCTTTATTTTAGATTTGTATCACTTTTTCGAACTCTTTGTCTTTATTTTCAAATCCAAACTTGGCATTGCACAAGGTCATGTTTTTCTGTTCACTGTTTATGACGTCTTTACACTAAATCCATTGGATGTTGGATGGGTACGGATTGATAGTGCAGTCCTAGATGCATGATTTTTTTATTAGTTGTTAGTGGCTTTGAACTCGCTGTCAGATAACTGCGAGTACTCTCAGATCTGTTCTTTCTGTCTTAATGTTGGCGAGGTGGAGTACCCGGCCACGCCTACTTGTATTTTTGTCCATCTGCTGAGTTAAGGGGGCTCCTGGGTATAAATGATTTTTTTTTTCTAATATCGGATTTCGCTATATTTTTTCATAAATGAACTTTATCATATACTTTACAGAAAAATGAAATAAAAAAATGGAGTCACCGTTCGTTTATGCTAAAATCTGCCTCTGGAAGAAGCATACATTTTTGTTAACGACCTTTTTTTCTGTTGAACTAATAGGAGAAAAAGAGGAAATATCGAAATAAAAAAATAATCTAATATAAGAAATCGCTTAAATTTTACAATTATTTAGTTTACGTACAGCTTATTTGAAAACAATAATAAAAAATATAGGTCACCGATGAGTTAAAAAAGATATTTCAAATTTAAGCCCAAAGAATGGCATTTTTGCACCAAAGGGAGATAATTTGGAGCTTTTTCAATTTTTAAAGTAATCTGGGGCCAAACCAAATATTTGTTTTGGGTTGTTTTTTGTACCATATCAAAAAGTAACAACTAATAGTGTAATAAATAAAATCTGTAATGAAAAAATAAAGGTTTAATTTTTTGCTAAAATGTTTGTACCCACGAGCCACCTTAAGCCTATTTCAACTGATTTTTATAATTCGTTCTTATGTTGTACTGTTATTACACTGTCCCAGGTTATGGTAGGGGAGGGTTGGGATCCCGCTTACATGTTTAATCCCACCACATTATTTACGTATGTGCCTATCCCAAGTCAGGATCCTTTAATTCAGTGGTTGTCATTTGTTTATGTGTGACATATTTGTTTTTCGTTCATTCTTTAATACAAATAAGACCTTATGTTTTCTCGTTTGAATTGTTTTACATTGTCTTATCGGGGCCTTTTATAGCTGGCTATGCGGTATGATACTATCGGCTTTGCTCATAGTTGAAGGCCATGCGATGACCGATAGTTGTTAATGTCTTTGTCATTTGGTCTCTTGTGGACAGTTGTCGCATTGGCAATCATAACACATCTTCTTTTTTTTATAATTAATACTATATTGATGAACCTTGACATAAAGCATGGCTGAGCTGGTCTGTCATCGGTCGTGCTGTCCATTTGAAGTTCGGTTGGGTCATCACAACTGCTACATCATTAACAGTGTTTGGTGAAGATGTATCCCAGTTACTGTAAACCATTCCTTTTCCTGTATTTTGCCATACTAAGTTGATCCCATTTCCATACAAACCAATCCATGTGTCGCTTGATATATGTCTAATAATAAAAATGTTATAATCAAATTGCATCGTTTGATGGTTGATATTGATAATGGTTATTGTTATCATTGAGTGACTGTCTTATTGGCCTAAAACAATATCTCGTTTGTGTGTTTACGTTCTATAGACCTACCAAGAAACCCCCCAAGATGACACTAAATAAAATTAATGGTGAAAGTTTAATCCTTGCAGATCTTCATTACAAAAATGATACTCCTGACAGTGCATGCAATATTAATTAAGGATGTTGCAATTGCTCTGTCGGCGATCTTCGTTTTATCATTTTGGGCTCACTTTGTATAAGTGATTAAGTAGAATTATTCAGTTTTGTCAATGTAGGACCATACAAAATACTGGTTTCTCGCCATCTATTCTACTGCTTATTCGTTAGTAGATGTGATTACTCGGAAATATATAGACAGACGTTTATGATAAACATCTGATATAATAATTAGAAAATACATAAGCAACGAAGGATGCCACATGGCGAGTAGGATTTACTTATCCTATCGGAGCAACAGAAATCAATGCAGTATTTAGAAGGGTTCATGTTGCTAGATTTTGTCTTTTTGGATACTGTTGTTTATCTTTTGATCTTTTTTATTTTAATTTTACCATAGCGCTGTCAGGCTGTTCCCATCCTATAAGTTTGTATAACGCTTTGGTATCGTTCGCCTCCAATTTAAATGTCTCGCAACGATTTTTGGGTAATAATAATTTATAACCGTGGAAAATGTTTTGAAAAGAATTTAAACATTAATATTGATTGAAAATGTTACATGCACGGAGAAGCTGTGATAATTTGCCAATTCAAAAGGTTTAAAAAAAAAAGGGGAAAAAATTAAGAATAACACATTTAAAGTATTGGTAATTAGTATGGCTTTCATTATTACTTAACTAGTATATACTTGATTAGGGACCCGCTAAAGGACGCCTCCGGGTGTGGGAATTTCTCGCTACCTGTTAATGTCCTTCTGCTGTTGTTTTTTCTATGGTCTGGTTGTTGTCTTTTTGACACATTCCCCATTTCCATTTTCAATTTTAATAAGGTAAATCTATCATAGATCAAAATGCTTTCTCAGTTGGGTCACTTTAAAACATGTTCAATTGTAACCCAAAGAGATTACTGTAAACCAAATCATTATCGCGGATACTGTCTTTCGCGTTTAACCCTTCCTAGTCCCCTTCACTTCTATTTCAGTTCGTGTTATCAGAATTTACGTGGTGTCTTTTGATCTGTAATAATCCGGATTTTACTTATTTGCGACCATTCATATCGTGTTATTTTTCTACTCGCGAAAATAATAAAATTAACGGTACTAATTTTCTTGCACCAGATGCGCATTTCGACAAAACATGTCTCTTCAGTGATGCTCGTGGCCAAAATATTTGAAATCCAAAGCTTATATAAAAGATGAGGAGCTATAATAAAAAAAGTCCAAAAAGTATAGCCAAATCCGTGAAAGGAATCAGAGTTGGTTTATAGTATTTCTATGCAAGCAACGGATTGTTTCTATATAGCCATAGTACCACACAAACTGTTTGGAATGTCTTCAGAATTATGCATGCTAATTGAATATAATCTAGCTTAATGATGTTAGAGCCTAGTTATTGTTATATTCAGCATATTTTTTTTTAAATACTTCAATGAATATTTGTAGGATCAATAATAAAGTAAATTTGAAATCTCGTTCAATTTGACAACCAGGCATTTAAATGAGTTTTTACAGTATACTTACACATTTTATAGTGTGACTTTTTATGTTGTGATGTTACACTAATATTTCAAATTAGGGTGTATGTTAGCGCCTGTTAAAACATTTTTTTTAAAGCATGTGTTTGCACTTGTCCTGGGTCATGAACCTGCTGTTCATGGCGGTCGTTTGTTGATGTTGTTCATAATTGTTTCTCGTTTCTCAATTGATATAAAGATTGGATTAGTTGTTTTACGCTGGTCTATTTTGTGTCCTTGATAGCTTGCTGTTCAATGTGAGTTAATAAAATAAACTGTACCAATTTGCTTGCACCAGATGCGCATTTCGACAATACATGTCTGTTCAGTGATGATCGTGGTCAAAATATTTGAAATCCAAAACTTATGTAAAAGAGTATGAGCTATAATCGGAAAGGCTCCGTGTTGAAGGTCTAAATTTGACTTTCAATGGTTTACTGGTACAAGTTGTAACTTGCATGTAAGATTTGTCCTATTGGCACTCATACCATATCTTCTTATGTCCATCTACCTACATGCCATACAGCTCATTCGTGACGCGATCAATTGTCTCGGGATTATCCACAACAGCTAATTGTCCTCCTATAGCCTGACATGCCACTGAAGCTTCATAAAAGTTGTACAATCCAGAGAGAAGGCTAAAGGAAGGCTGAACTGGAGCTGTAAAATAGTTACACAGTAATAAAACATTGCATATACTAACTAGAGAGGTGTGTTCTTCAAACTCCAAAAGAAAAATGTTCCTTTTATCATTACTATAATAATGCGTTTAATCTGTACCTAATTTTACGAGGATACAGAAACGACAAAATTACAACCACTTTCTGAAAGCTTACGAAACAGAAGTAAACTAGTAGTATATGGGACTCATGTTTCATGTATTTACAGCAAGTACTGGTGTAATATTAAAATTATTCTTTTGTCAAAAGTGTTCATTGCTTCTTGTTATAGTTTACTACAGGGTAAAAAACACACTATCAAGCGAACAAAATAGTTTGGTTACAACCATTGTCAACAACCCATTGTATGTATTTGTTAAGCCGTCACCACTAAAACATCCTGTAAAGCAACAGTACAAATGTGAGAGCAATAAAACTTACGTTAAGTTTTTACAAACCTCATCTCAGTTGTACTTGCTGAATTATCTTAACTCTTCTTTTTATTTTTAATCACCGGTTAAACTAAGATACGACAATAGTCATAAAAAGTACAAGGATTATAATTTAGTACGCCATACGCGCGTTTCCTCTACATAAGACTCATCAGTGACAAATATTAACTGTCTAATAATAGAACAATAGAAAAATATTTCATGGTAAGAATGTGTTGGTTTGTCAGTGTGTTTACATTATTATCAATGATTATATAATTGTATTATATATATTTATTTCAGTAGATAACTTTATTAACGTCAAAAGCTAAATATTACCTATACACAACGAAATAAATTCATCAAAACAGTCTCGTGTTCGCCAAGTTGGGTAACCATTGTTTTCATTTTCAAGTACTGCACATGCGTTATCAGTCGGTTCGGAACTTGATCTCCAGTTTGACCAGTCAAGTACCTCTCCATCCCCCCATTGGCATGGCAGACTGTGACATGTTGCAGAGATCCACACTCGTTCATCAATAAGCCTGCAAAAACATTTCAAAATTGCTTTAATATGAAAATAGGAAGGATTGGTATAATTGGCAAGGAGAGAACAAGTCACAATGACTCGAGCAGCAAGAGTTTGGGAAACATAGCAGAATGGGAATCAATTTGTTCAAAATGCACGTCTTGGGATCGCGTTATGATTACTACTTTCTTTTAAAATTAATTTGTCGACCCTCCTTCTCAAACTAGGACATATTCCTCTGTTATTCACAATATTCGATTTAGTTTATATTGGTATTGTTTATACCTTCTTGTTATATTTTCTGTTGATCAAATTATCGATAAATAAACACACCTCAATTTAAAAGAATTCATATATCAATATTTATCTTTTAGATCTCAACAAAGTTGTATGTATATCAGTGCTTTTGTACTGTGTTCAACCAGTTATTATCATATTTTTTTGGCACATGATGAGACTCTATTTTCATGGAAATGAATCTCTGTATGTTCATGCTATTGGCATTTCTAATGATCCGAAACTTTCATGATGACTTTTTATCTATTTTGGTGAAGGCTCGTCTATGACGAAGAAGATATCGTATAGCGGGTTATTTTCGCGGGTGTAAAATTTCGCGATTTTCATTGAATAAGGTATACGAAAAATTTTGGAGGTTATTATTTTGGCGGATTCAACATTTTTAACATTACCTTTGCACATGTTGCATGTACACTTTTAAATTGGCGGAATTTATTTTTGCGATTTTGTTCTATCCGCGAAAATAAGCGAAAATTAACACCCCGCGAAAATAACCCGCTATACGGTATCAGATGCAAATTTTGTATCACGATTGCACATTCAAAATTGAAAAATAACGATATTTCAACCAATGAGTTAGATTGAAACCTATGAGGGAGATACTGGGTTTCGGTTCAAAATTAGTGCATGCCTGTATCACATTCTACTTTGATGATGTGTTGTGGGACCGCTAGCGAAAAATGATGTACAAGTAAACGACAGCAAGTAAAAAACATAAAAAAGAGTAAATCATGATTGAGATAAATCATTGAATCTTAAATGATTTCGAGGTTTTGTCATCCGATATACCAGAAGATCAATATTCATAATATTCGTGAATAAAAAAGCTTTCGGGCTGTCTTTTTTTTCTTTTCTTTTTTTATATATTCCATATGCTTTCAAACTGGGAAGCGTGCTATCAGTGGAAAACATACATGTTTTGACCTCTTTTATAATATTGGTAGGCTTTAGATTTCTGTTTCAGTATGTGCTTCTAAACAGTCAGTTTGAAGTGTAATATTAATATAATTGTTAATATATTGTTTACAAGTTAATAAAAAAAAATCTTTTCTTTTCTTTTTATTGCCTACAATGCCTACATCCTTATTTATTTAAGAATAAAGTATTTTACGATTGTTTAAATCTCATAAATCCGACAAATTCAGCTAGCAAATAAAACATTGGGGAAGGTATAAACCGCAAATTGAGTGATACAGGGCAATAGTCTGCTTGTATTATCCCCAATGAACGGTTGCACTATTGTGTTCTGATTCACAGCATAACTATATATATTTTAATAGCAAATGATTTTTTTCATTCATAATAATATTGATAATGGGACCCTAAAAATATGTTTTCAGCGTCAAGTTGGTATAACCTTTTGAAAAGGTACACTTTCAGAATATCAATAAATTTTGAACAAATTGTTTGATAAAAATCACAAGTTAACACATCAAATGCTGATGATAAAAGAAAGTGACCACAATGCACTTACACGTGAACTCGTGCTGACCCGCAATGCCATTGACCAATAAGAAAGATGATATCCGGTCATGCATTGGTCATAAAAGAAATTTCTCGGCACGTGAAAACAAGTTATCTAATTTCAACAATTTATCGTTTAATTAAGTAGGACACTCTGACCCTTTGACCAGACTAGAGACATTATACATTTACAGTAATAATAGCTCACTCTTTTATTTAAGTCGGTTAGTAATAACCATTTAAACAGAATTATCTTCTCTGCTGTCTTAAATTATTTTATTCCGCTTAATTTTCAATTAGCAAATAAAACTGGATATCGTGCAGAAGCAACTGGGTACATTCTACAATAAGTCAGTAGCCTGGTATTAAGTAGTTGTCAATTGTTGATGTGGTTAGTGCGTGTTTCTCGTTTCTCGTTTTATATATTGATAAGACGTTGGATTTTCTGTTTGAATTGGATTACATTGTTATGTTGGAGTCCTTTATAAATTTTTGTTTGGTATGACCTAATGCTGCGCGTGGGGCGAAGACACTGTGACTTCGATGAATATATTTCTAACTGACACTCATACCAAATCTTTTTATATCAATTTATATCTATTTTTTTTTAAAACAGACACGCTTTTCGTTTATAAGGAATAAACAAGTTTGTTTAAATAAATTCATGTTTAATCGTTTTCCATTTAAAACTTACAGACTTGTGAGATATTGTTCAGCTGAATTATGCAGTCCGATATTATCTATCTTAGCCAATTCCATACCAATACTTTTACAATAGGTATCGGCAGCAGCTTGACCAATAGTATTATAATTTACACGAAAATATGCTGATTTTCCTGAAAATTTCATACATACATATATAAGTATTATTGAGGACATTATTCTTAATTAATAGTTATATATCCTTGTTACCATGTTTCAATCTGAGAAGTTAATGCCAACACGATGAACATGAAGAAGTAAGAAAAAATGCACGACTTAACATAGCTGTCTCTTAAATGCTACAGAACGTGGTAATTTATCGCTCAAACAACAAATAAAAATGCCAAAGCTGTAAAATTTAGCCTTCACTAGAGTCGAGCATACCTTAAACCTTTGAATTGGTCCATATTTATTTTAACCAATATCTTAATTTATAAACCTGTTTTGTAAATCTTTGGTAGCACTGCATGAAAGAATCCTTTATCTATCAACATGATCAAGCAACGATTTGTTAAATATTAGAGTATAAAGGGAAATGGTGTGGATTTTCTTTAAAATATCCGTATGTGTAGCATTGAAATAAAACAAGGATACAAAATACTTTTAAAGATCATTAATAGATACCGGGATTAGATACAAAAAAAGTGCCCATAGAGTAAAAAAGTTTGAATTCGAAATCTTGTATGAGTTTTAAAGTTGATAGATTGTGGTTGTCCTGTTCATTCGGTATGAATGTGCAAATTACTATCAGATATGCAAACATTTGTTTGGGCTTACCGATGCAATATAATCAAGCCTAAAAGGCATGGTGTGTATATGTATATGTATTATTCTAAATTGTATACGTTGAGGTTAACTTACCATTCACATCAACGATCTGTATAAACAGAATCCATGTTCTAAATAAGTTTACTATGTCCATTACTGGAAACAAAAGTGGCTCGCTTTAAAATGCCACTGGATAAATGCTTAAAATAAAAAAAAACATATTTAACATCAAAAAAGAAATTATGAAAGAGTTTCAATAAAATTAACGGTACCAATTTTCTTTCACCAGATGCGCATTTTGACAATACATGTCTCTTCAGTGATGCTCGTGGCCAAAATATTTGAATTCCAAAGCTTATATAAAAGATGAAGAGCTATAATCCAAAAGGTCCAAAAAGTATAGCCAAATCCGTGAAAGGAATATATTATATGTTATAAAATCAGAGACTCAGATCAAAATTGCAGATCGGTGCCATTAAACACATTAAAAAAACGGTCATCAATTCTTAACTTCTAACACGATATCACAGTTTTATAACAATTTTTCTTAGAAGACCATGCTTTTTAAAGGAAATACCTGAACCAAGTCAGTTGTTTTCCATTTGTTTATTATGCATGTCATATCTCAGCTTTTGATTTTTGACATTTGATAAAACATGTAAAAGACTTTCCATTTTCTTTAAAGATCGATTTTGCTTTTTCAAATATATGAACAAGCAAATGTGCTATTAACTCCTTGGAGCATCAGACGATCAAAGACAATTGCAATTTCAATATGAATAACATATTACAAAAACAACAAATATAGAAAATAATAGGACGCGGTCATATTGTCTTGTTGTCGTTATAAAAGATACATAAAAACAATCTTTTGGCATTGAAAAGGGTAACTAGAAAATCGAAAATAAAAAAACAAAAAAAAATAAAAAAAATAATAAATTTAAAATTTCGTATATCCAACGCTTTTTACTTGAATCGGGAATTCTCATACACAGAACTTAGAAACCCAGTAATTATAGATATAAAGATCCATGAAAACTTTATTCATCGAAAAGAATATAAAAAAAAGTAAAGCCAAATTTATCATCTACTAACATTTATGTACGAAGCACCTAGATTTCTTAAAATATATCAACTTAAAAATTTCGAAAATATGTTAAAAATCATGTCGGTTTCTTAGCATTTACTAATGATATTTTGATATAATCGGATACCAACTCTTCACTGTATCATTCCACACGTCAATTGATAAATAAGATATATTCAAAAGAAATATCACTCGACAATTCGTTATTTATACTTACTGTAAAAGTCAAACCATTTCATGTATTGCATCAAATGAAATGAGAATCTCACGCATTTGTTTGGTATAAAAACAATACAAAGATACCTGACTTATAAGCTGGTACCCCGGACACTGAAGTTAGACATACTGTTATTCAGAAGATCATGTTAATATGAATATTCTTACTTTTTATATGTTGTATTAACAGTACTTGTTACCTTAACTAATAGTGGTTAACCCAGTTATTTAAAGTAAGAAAATGTATTGACGGCTAAACAAATGATCAAATAAACCAATAAAGTAGTCTTCATAGTGTAAACATCTGAATCGACTTTGTCGCCAATATTTGAATAATTCTCCGTTTATATGTATTTTAGTACACGTTGTACCAAAGAAGACATTCGATATTAAACTCCTGGTTCTATTTGAAATAACTGTAATATAATTCATAATCAATAGACGAAAGAATCATACTTATACCCTTTCGTTGCATGCAGCAGCTTCGTGCTTTTTTCAATACGGTATATTTAGGAATTTTGGTCCTTAATGCTCTTCAACTTAGTACTTTATTTGGCCTTTTAACTTTTTTGGATTCGAGCGTCACTGATGAGTCTTTTGTAGACGAAACGCACGTCTGGCGTATATATACAAAATTTAGTCCTGGTATCTATGACGAGTTTCTTTCCGTTATTCTTGTTTTTTTTTGTTATATATCAAACATTTTTAATAATCTTTGTAGGAACCATTCAGGTTCCTGTTGATTCGTGACCCCTTCGTCATATGTCTGTATATGTTGTTTTTGGAGAAGTTGAAATTGAGTTTCATTTATCTATTTGTTCCTTTGGATCCCTTGTCATGTGCTTGTGTTTGTTGTTGCCTAGTTAACAAATGTCATATTGGATTGTAACTGAAATAGAGAAAGTTGTGAACAGTACAATCAAGACATTTTCATTAATTAAAAATAAGAAGAGATTACCATTTGGACAACTATACACCAGAAAATGCCTGTAACAAATCAGGAATATGACAGTTGTTATCCATTAATTTGATGTGTTTGAGCTTTCGATTTTGCCATTTGATAAGGGACTTTCCGTTTTGAATTTTCCTCGGAATTCATTTTTTTTTCTGATTTTGCTTTAGGCTACAATGATGTCAGGATTGGCCATCATTTTTATTGTATTTAAAAAGATCTGTACATAACATGACGCTGTATCAACGTAACAAGAGCGTAACGAAAGCGTGATTTTATTCGTAGAAACTTCTCTGCGATCTCACAACGATGTTATAACGACCTGACTACGACCATCATGTTCTCACCGCGACCCAACTACGACTTTACCACATATACACCACGCTGTTTAAGACCATAGTGCGATTCTAGCACGTCCACGCCGTCCTAATCACGCTCTTCTTACGACCTGACGGTGTTCATACTACGGCCACCATGCGCATTGTCATTTTCACATGAAATATATAAAAGCTCTCCATGTTTTGTTTTTCGTATGAAATTTGGACTTCTTGTCCTTTTCCTCTATCAGCTCAACCATGCTTGACACATCGGTGTCATCCCTGCGATCGTTCACTAAACATCGTTATTTAAGTTTGTTGGAACAATAAAAGGTTGTAATTCAGATTGGATTGGTCGTTCCGGTATATCTGCTGGATCCGGATTCGTTATTTTCGGTGCTCCCATGCTTCTACATCTACTCCTATTACCACGCCCACGTGTTCTGTTAGATTTTGGTGGCATGACTCTATTATTTCCAAGAAATCTACGTATTAATCAGAAATAGAATGAAATGGAACAGGATTTATATGGAACATGATGTTGACGTTATTGCTGCGAGCGTTGTGAGATCGCGATATGAACGTGGTATGATCGTATTATCGTCTTGGTAAGAGCGTGCTATCTGCGCAGTAGAGGCGTGCTAAGATCGTGTTGCAATTGAATAAATCGTAGTACGGTCGTAGTGAGAACGTGATAAGCGTAGAAAGATCGTGCACGTGATAAGTTATATAAATCGTAGTGAGGTCGCAGAATAAGCGTGGTGAGAACGTGGTGTAATCGAAGCGGGTTCGAATTGTAGAAGCGTAATGAAGACGTAGTTGTAACGTGAAAGAAACGAAAATTTAAATTTGTATGCCGCTCTTACGCGACCTCAACGCGATCTGAATTTATTTTAGATCGCAGTGAGCGTGGTGCGATCGTGGTCTATAGCTAGTGGGACTGGGGATTTATAAAGACAAAACGCGTGTCTATCGTATTGAATTATAAAACTGGTACCTTTGATAACCATCTATTCTTAAACCATTATAATGACTTAAATGCGTTTGATTTTGGTCTAGAACATGTTGGCAACATTAATATCCATCTATTCATTCTACATACTGAGATTGGTATGAGTTTGAAAAATTAAATATTGTATTTAAAAGACCAAAACCTTGTACTTGGTTTAAGCCACACTTAACATAAAAGAAGAGGCCAATATCAAAATCTAACCGAGAGATCGAGGATACTTGAACTGATTACAAATTATGAATATATTTGAATTTTATATTTCAATTACACACACAATATAATCTGGAAAGTGATGAATGATTATTAATCCTGACACGTTTTTCCTTATATTGATTATTGATTTAAACATAAAAATGATGCCCATAAAAATCTAAAAATTGATTAATTATACGTAATTTAATTTAATTTGTTTAACGTTTTACTGTATAATATCACAGTTTTTCTTAGTGGTTGGTGGTTCTTGGGGTGTTCCGCGGTGTTCGATGGTGAAAAGACCCACCCAAAATTTAACCAATGACAACTTTTTTTAGTGTAAGGACAATGACATCACCCATAGTCCTTTAGTTTCTAAAAAGTAAATCATTAATATTCTTTATGGGATTCAAGAGTTCTCAGTTGTAAAAACATATATAGGTACCTGGTACCTTTTGTTTAAACATTATTTGTGTGTTTCTTTGTACTATATGTTCTCCCATTTATTTTTCATGTAGTCCTGTCATGATTATATATAAACTCATCATAGATACCAGGACTAAACTTTGTATATACGCCAGACGCGCGTTTCATCTGTCATGAACTGTTGTCATTTTAATGTTATATTTAACATTGCCATAAAAGCAGGAGGTTTGGCATGCCACAAAACCAGGTTCAACCCACCATTTATTTTTTTTAAATGTCCTGTACCAAGTCAGGAAAGTGGCCATTGTTATTTTATAGTTCGTTTCTGTGTGTGTTACATTTTAATGTTGTGTTTCTGTTGTGTCCTTATTCTCCTCTTATTTTGGATGCATTTCCCTCAGTTTTAGTTTGTAACCCGGATTTGTTTTTTCTCTTTGGATTTACCAGATTCAAACAGCGGTATTCTACGGTTGCCTTAATATAGGAGTTCCCTACCCATAATGAGATGTTAACATGTAACAAGTTGGCAGACGAACCTTACCAAAAAATTCTCTCACTGGGGCAAATATTTATAGCTTGCTGTTCAGTGTGAGTCAAGGTTTCTTGTTTTTACCTTCAACATGTATAATGGTATACTTTTACAAATTGTGACTTGGATGGTGAGTTGTCTCAATTGCACTGACACCACATCTTCTTATATCTATTCTATCCACTTGGCTGATCTTATTATTTTCATTAATAACAAACAAGATGCTACATTTTTTACTTTTATTGAAGAACTGAGCACTTGCTTGAATATTTTTTGTTGTTCAACAAAGTCTACAACACAATGAATATTTAATCCATATTTGAAATAAGTGTATCTTAAATTCCTTGTTATAAAAATTATACATGCCATTAGAAATACAAGTACTGTTTTGTTCACTGATTTTACATGTACTAATTTTGCCAAATTGATCATGTTTTTTTTGGCTTTGAGAAAATGAAATATAAGAATCGATTTCTTTTTAAAACCTTTTCACATAACAATTTTGCATTTTTGCTTCTTTTCTTTTTTTATTTACATATTTCATAAACACAACCATTTCTAAATTTCTAAAATGTTTGGTACCATACAGATGAAATAATCGTTTTGAAACCTATTCTTTGGGAATAAAATCCTGAATTGCTATTGAACAATGTTGAACAGTTATTAATTGTAGACATGTAGTAAGAATATTCAATTTGACAAGCAATATATATTTAGATAATAAAGATAAAGAAAAGATACCAGTTGTATATAAAATTGGAACACCTTTTAAGTATATTGCATCTACAGTGTACTACATGTATAAAATACTATGGTTAAAATTTCAACATACATGACATAGGTCTGATCTTATTTATACCAAATTCATTAGACAATCAAAATACTATTTCCAGACCAGTTTTTAAGTAATATGTATACAGTAAGTAAAATGCTTAGCAAATGTAAAATTACGACAATCAAATGTATTCCCTGAAACAAATATGTGTAAGAAAATATAAATAAATCAGTTTCAAGTAAACAATCTCTGTGAATTTTAATATAATTTCTCTTTTAAATTCGTCACTAGCATGTGGTTTCCATCAAATTAAAATCCATGTGAAAGCTCTTCATTTAGTCATTTGTGAATACAAAATTTAGCTTATTTGAAATTTTGCAAACTATATATTTGAAAAAGCATTAGAAGAAACACTCCAGGCCTCAATATATTGTAAAAAAAAATACTGCACATATAAAGTAAGGCTAATAAGCTTTTAAAGAATAAACAGCAAATAAAATAAACGTAACAACCAGAAAGAAAAAGTATTCTTTTGCACCAAATCTGCGTAAAAAGATTAACATTAATAAAACCTTAACAATATGTATAATTATAATGCACATGATATATATCTCTGATTAACACAAAAGAGAAAAAAAGAAATTATGCTCAACATTGTCTTTTTATTCCTATTTAGAAAAAATAAAGCTTCATAAATCGCTTTTTTCAAAATTGCAAAAGTGTCAATATTTTTTCCTGCAAAACAATATCCTTGAATATCATGAATATGAGCACTCATATGAACCAATTAATATCAAAATAAAAAAATTAATGCATAAAATTATTCAAAAATAATAAATGCTCATTCTAAATCCCATATTTCTTCTTAAGATGCAATATTATTAGACAGCTACTTTATTGTTATTTCTAGCTTTTAGAAAAAAACATATCTGGTAAAAATTTAAATATAAGACTTCATACTTAATCCAAAAAAATACAATTAAAGATAAAATGATGAATTATTATTAGTATTACCCCCCAAAATGTTTTTTTTCTTCTTCAAATAATTGAAATTCTGATATCTATATTTGCTAAAAAAAGAGACAGTCTTCAAAGTTTCCCCATCACCATGACAACTTAAATTGTTTTTCTATCAACAAGTGTTCTAATCAAATCCTTAGTACTCAAATCCTTTGTTTTCTATATCTGTTATCATTAATATGTCTCTTCCATTAGTTTTATTTTTGTACGTTCAATATTTGTTTGGTTGATGGATAATCTGAGGTTTCTGATTTGGTCTGTTGTCGTGTGTTGGCAATGGCTTATCATGATACGCCTTCACAGCCTCTGGGGGGAAATCTTTGTCTCCCTGAAATAGTTAAAAAGTAATAATAAATAGAAGTGTTAAAATGTATCAAAAGAAACTACTTTAGAAATCTTTGTCTCCCAGAAATAGTTCAACAGTAATAATATATTATATAACAGTGTTCAAATGTTACAAAACAAGGAACTTTTATTAAGTGATTATATATTTTGCCAGTTTAAATTTCTCAATTTCAAATAAACACAATTTTTTCCAAAATATTTTTGTGTTTTTCCTGAACTTTTCTGATCTTTCTTTTTTTTTCCAATAGTAATTGTTTGATTTTATTAAACTTGATTCTTGAATGAAAGTTAGGTGCATGTTGTCTTATCATGCTTATTAAGTTGTCATGGCTACTCACCTTACTTAAAGCACCAGATATCAATACTGAAGTATGGTGTTTATCAGATTTTGGACCACTGAAAATATAATACAGCCATATACTGATAAATCGTCAACTGTATAAATATTCAATTGATATTTCATCATGTGTTTTTCTATGTTGTGATGTTATATTATTGTTTCAGAAAAAGGGAGAAGGATTGGTAGCATTAAAACATTTAATCCCGCTGCAAATGTTTGCATCTGTCCTAAGTCAAAACTCTGATGTACAGTAGTTGTCGTTTGTTTATGTAATTTATAAGTGTTTCTCTTTTTTTTTATATAGATTAGACAGTTTGTTTTCCCGTTTGAATGGTTTTACACTAATAATTTTGGGGCCCTTTAAAGTTTGTTGTTCGGTGTGAGCCAAAGCTCTGTGTTGAAGGCTGTACATTGACCTATAATAGTTCACTTTTATAAATTGTTATTTGGATGAAGAGTTGTCTCATTGTCACTCATACCACATCTTCCTACATGTATATCTATTAATAATTCATTACAATGGGCATAATAATAGTATTAAAATTCAAGTTTGAGCCTTGTGGGAAGTATCTCCAAACATTGCTTAATGTCTTTTCTCATATCTGTGTCTGCATTTCAACAGAATTCTTTTTAATTTAAAGAATATTTTTGTAAAATTTTATGTAAATGAAAGTGGCCATTGTAATTGGGTTATCGAAGGAGATCATCAACACATGAACAATGTATGATGGAAGCGTTTTCCTTATGTTTGGTCGAGCTTATTTTACTCTGAACACATGTTTGTTCTATTTTCACTATTAACATCAACATTAGTTGGTCTGTGTTATAGATTGAAGTAAACACTCTACATGATTTTATAAAGACTTTGACCAAACTGTTCCTGTTGAAAATATCTATGAATGACAGATAATGAAAATTGCCACAACATGCAAAATGCAAAAAAATAAAAACTGGCTCTCCTTACAATTACACAAGTTGCAAGTTTTAACAAATTCAAAGTTAAACTCCTTCATGAATATATGAATATAGAGCATGCATTCATCAGTCAGGGGCATTACTTAAACAAGTAACAATTAAAATTACCTATACAAGTATGTTGAAAACGAGGCTAATTTAAATATAACTTACATAAGTTATTTTTCTGAATATTATTTTTATAGGTGTCCAAACATACAGATTTAACTAGCTTTAAATAATTTTCACAGTTATCTGGTTATTTTTCCCTTGATATATAATCAAAGCGCGAAAGCGCTGTAAAGGCAGTTAATTACAGGTTGTGTGTATTTCTAGTCCAGTTATATCATTATCTTCCATAGAACAGAGGTGGTTTGTAGAATTAAAGATTTAGAGTTCTTTTGTACCTTAGTTCACCTATACATGTATCTATAGTCTACTGATTACAGTATATTTTCTGTGCCTCGCCATGAAATGCATTTTTAGCCATGGCCTTGTCAGTTTGCTTTAAATTTATGAGTTTGACTGTCCATTTAGTGTCTTTCGTCCCTCTTCTTTAGACATATAAGAACTTTTCCTTTTCAATATAAATAGACTGTTTTTAATTATTGATTGTCTACGCATATTCTATGACTCCCATAAAAAAATAGTTCACAAAGATTGACTAGTCTCTGTACTGTGTGTATAGCAAGAACATCAAGTAACATAATGGTAAATGTACATAGTAACATGTCAACTTTTTTGATGACCATACCTGCCAACTGTCAATATTTGCAGAGTTTTTCCCCCATCGAGCTCGAGGCTCCCAAATGGAAATTTTGTAAGAGCAATTTTGTCGACTATTTAAAGAAAACAATTAATTCAACAATGGCTATAAGCTTGTTAATGCAAGAAGAAGCCAAAAACCACATTAGAATATTTTTGAAGGGAATCCATGACAATCGCCCCATTAGCAAATAGCCCCACTTTTTCACTAACTCGCCCCACTTTAAAAAAAAAACCCTGCCCCAACCTGGATTACCAAATCGCCCCACTTGTGAACTGTGTTATATCCCGTTAATATTACTCCTGCCAACTCGCCCCACCTAATAGAAAACGATAATATCTAGATAAATATATTATTAACCAGGAAGAATTTAGTAATGCCAACTCGCCCCACTTATGTAAAAAGATGTTATCCCATTGTATATAAGTTAAATTCTGTTAATATAACTCTTGCCAACTGGTCCCACCTAATGGAAATCGGTGAAATCTAGATAAATATATTATTAACCAGGATGAATTTAGTAATGCCAACTCGCCCCACGTATGGAAAAAGATGTTATCCCATTGAATATAAGTTCAATTCCTTATATTGCATTATGATACAATTAACAGGTTTCTTTTCAATTGTTATGCAAATAACTAAGCTTCAAACTTACATTTATTCTTCAGTATATATCAATAATAGTAATTAAATTAATTTTCGGTATGTTTGTATTCTGTGTAGATTAGTTTTCATTAAAGTGGTGCGAGTTTTTATTTTGAATTATATATATATATATATATTAACCTAAAAATTACCGTTTTTTTATAAGTAGGGCGAGTTGGCAGGAGTAATATTAAACAGGGTTCTCGCTAAGGCGAGTCCATGAGTCCTGGACTCAACAAAATCTGTCTGGACTCACCATTTTCAAAACTGGTGAGTCCACAAATACATCAATATTGAAATATTTTGTATAAACTGAACACAGTTACCATGACTCACCGTGGCCAAAAATGACGAGTCCCTGGACTCGCCTTCAAAAATCCTTAGTGAGAACCCTGATTTAAAATGATTTAACCAATTTCACATGTGGGGCGAGTTGGCAGGAGTAATATTAAACATTATTTAACCAATTTCACATGTGGGGTGATTTGATAAATCAGTTTGTGGTGTTTTTTTAAAAAGTGGGCCGATTAGCCAGTGGGGCGACTTGTCCTGCTTCCATTTGAAGGCCCCCTTGAAGGTTTTGTATGACTATATGAACCATCTTTCACGTAAAACACCCATGTGCATTTTGAAAAGTTGGCAGATATGTTTCTTACTCCAGGCAAAATCTACCGGTATGAATGAAAAAGAAGTTTTCAATTAAGGCTCTGTGGCCATAACAGCTGTCTCATTAGCATTTTAACCACTTCCCATATTTGCAATTAAAACAATAGAAGAAAATTATTCAACGCAAAAACAAAACTTACTTGTAAATATGAAATTCTCTTTACGGTATGAGTTTTTCTCCTTGTTTGAGATTGTACAGTAGTACCTGTAACTGCTTATACCTATTTCTTATTCACTTTTGCTTGATAAACTCACTAAATATCATATACATTGTACCACATCTCCTTATTTTTATATGCATTCCAATAACATGAACAATTGTAATTCAATTCTATATACCAAAGCAAAATGAACTGCACCACTTTCATTCAATAGTATGCATCTTTTGGCAAAATACAAGACTTTGTTCTTAGATGACACAATTAATATAATATATATTTATTGATAAAATAAAATTTGGTATACAACTCTTTAACGGTATAAAAAAAAGCACAGCTGTGTCATAAATTGTGAAATTTGTGCTGAAAACATAGACATTGATGGTATTTGAGTAATTCCATATGTGAAGCTCAACATTAGCTCATCAGTTGGTGGTGGACAGTTATAGTTCCTTTCTGCAGGCTAGGATGAATGACTTTTCAGGAAAACCAATTTCACAAATCAAAACTTTCCTCTAGCATGTCTAGATTTCTCCTACAATATTCATCCAGTTTAGTTCTTTTGTTTTAATTGGACACCGTCCTGATTTTTAATTTTGCAAACCATTCAGTCTCTTGCTTGCAAATGGTGCATGAAAATAGGATGGGTATGGCAGTAGACAAGTCTCTTTAAAGTGGGTTTGTGCCCTGAAAAAAAGTTTCATAACTTAAGTTTAATTGAAACTTGTGCAACACATATACCTAAATAACTATATAACATAGAAGAGAGCATCATTCGTGTCCATGTTTTGTTCCTGTTTACATTGTCATTGATATTTTTTCAGAAAGCCTGAGGCATAGCTCATGAATTCCTGTCATTAGACATTACATCCTAAATTAACATAATTACTGCTAGAATGATTATCAGTATGATATACATACACTATCATTGTACAGCCCAAGTCTTCAGTATATATAATTGTTGCATTCATTCACTCCTGTGTTCAGTCGTTCAAAAATTTCTAAACATCAACAAATGAACTTTAATAACAACAAGAAAACACTAGAAAAGATACGTACATACAACCCGCGTTTAAGTGTATTTGAAAGAGAAATAAATCTGGTTAAATGATGTAAAAAGGAGAAATATATCTGGTTAAACGATGTATAAAGGAGGAAATATTGTAGATATTGCATAACGATGCGTTCTACCTAATAGCACGTGGATATGTGTTTACATATTTAGACTTGACCCAGTATGACCCGTACCTTGTAGGTCACCGCCGTCGTTTAAACACTTGACTACAGTCGTGTATAAGCTAGACAATAAAAAGCTTAAGCCTGTACTATTTGTGTGAAGTAAATGTGTTTGTTCTGTACATTTAAATTGTTTTACCTGATAGCAAGAACGTATATCTATCCGTTTCCTTCTCAATTCACTTTGTCAAATTCTTAGAGCTTCTTCAAAACATACGTATTACTGCGCCGGAAGTGAAAAAAATATGAGAAATCCTCGTAAAATAATGCTATTTTCAATTTTGTGGAATCCACTTTGTTATATTAATTATACAAAGATAAAAAAAGTTACGATTAATTATGAATTTGCATATCATTATACGGAACGTTTATGGACTATTTATTAAGTCGGTCATTTTGGCGGTAAATCATGTACACATACACACGTAGATTGGCTGGTACCCGATTGTAATGTTACACATCAAATATATCAAATAGCTAATACCCGGAACGTAGTACCGGAAACCAGGATAATACGTAGATAACATACATAACTAATACCGAAATTGAAAACGCTTTACGGTTTCTCGTTCATAAACCGAATTCCGCTTTGAATTATAGAAGATGCAATATTAATCATGTTCAGTCGACTTTTCATTATTATATCAACGTCTGAACTAATTAAAGAATCTTTAGATGTCAGATAACACTTGAAATTGACCCGACCTCTTTCCACACGGAATATACAACTATTGATAGTTTGTAGTCAGGTTGACTGCTTATAATGCAAAATACACACTTATAACAAGTTCTATAAAACGAACAATACACACTGATCGTTTCTTTAGTCCCCAATGTAAATGAAAGAAACAAAAACCATATCATACCATAAAAAGAAGAGGAGAAATTCGAACATTTCCGGATCTATTTCTGGCCAAAAGACCCCCAGCATGGATTGCGTATGAAAAGATGAACCTCATGACTTAAAAGTCAGGCCTTAAAGCACTGCCTTTAAAAACTAATTCTTCAGAAACACTAATTAACTTTCCGACGCACTTATCTTTCATACTAACGCTTCCGGGTCAAAGATTGGTCACTTGGGACTATTAAATTATCATTTTCCTCTAAAATCTTGAAGGTAGACTGATATAAATAGATAGATACTTGTGAATTAATAAAGACCTGCAGTTATTTATAATTTGTAACCTAAACCAATTACATATGTGCCTTAGATAGGTGTAATTGCTATTTTTTTCAAAAATGTTTAAAATAACTTATTCAAGTTATATTTTTGTCATTATTTTCAAAGTAACCCTTTATCTCTATATTCCTCTCAAATCTGATAAATTCTTTATTTTATGATATAAAATGTTGTTTAAAATCATGAAAACTACATTTAGTCTATGTTTCTATTGAAAATTAAAATAACTCTATTAAGTAATTTTATCATTTTTAAAATAAAAAAATACTTATATAAGTAATTAAAAAAAATAACTTGTAGAATGACACAAAATCTGTGATATAATTTTAGGCAGTGGCTATTTGACCGGCACCGGCTAAATAGCAAATTTGCTATTTGACCGGCACCGGCAAAATAGCAAATTTGCTATTTAGCCGGCACTGAATGAAACTGTTCATTGATGTGATTAGTCATGTTAGTACAGAATAAATAAGCTTATATAATTAAAAATGATTTATCACAATATCAAGCATTAAAAATACACTGAGTACAGTCAATTTTGTTTTATTGAAGATGTTCATAAATAAATAATTTATAACTTTATAATATTAATTAAAAGCATGAAAACACATTTGTATATATACATATTTAAATATTTTTTTTTCCTAAATATTTATAAAAAAATTGATGCCAAAATCTGTGTAGAATCTATGGTTTAAATATCCTGCCATGCTATAAAAATAACAGTCGGAAACCAGGTTGAAATAGAACAAAAGAATCGAAGCTCTTTATCGAAAAATTCTAATTTTGTGTGTGTGATAACTAGGGTTTATAGTCTTCAACCACTTATAAAATCTAGTCTGCCCTTCCACGTAATATTTAATTAGAATTTTTTTAAATATTTATGATTTTTAGAAAATTTCATCTGACAACCGACCAGACAATAGTTTTAAGTTGAATCAATGCAGACAAAATCATTAACTGATGCTCATTAGCTAGTTGATACATTTGTCTTTTGAAATATAACTGACATATAAGGATCGTATTGGTGCAATGTGGATAAATTTATCGGTTTCCAAGAGCAAAATTGGTAGCGCGTCATCGCTACAATAGCTTACATTTCTACGATTGTGAAAATGAACTGGCGTAATGGGGAGATAATTTTGACGAAATAGGATCCTGACTGATAATGTTATGTGAAATTACGTACATCTCAAAAAAGACAATATAAAAAGTTGTTTGCTATGAATTTCAAAAGGACACATGCACATGATTTACATCTGCAATTGTTACAAAACCAATTATTTGCCTTTGAAAGTAGTTTTAATCTAGCACAAGATAAATGTTGCCACTCCAAACAGGAACTACATATTACAATGGCTTCCTTTAGATCTGCATCATAGGGTTCTTTTATTTCTCATTATGAACACTCTTAATAGCTTCCCATGCATCTTTTTGATTACATCAATGTTTACAATTGAGTCCAAACAAGAGGCAGTTAAAAGTTCAGGTCTTGCTTCAACTTGTTCCTCGGTTATTAAAATGTTGTTATTAGCAGCATTTTTTTTTTTCTAAATCGCTTCCAACAAACCAGTCTAATAAAAGAAATCCGATTTCTTTGGAACTTTTCTTATGAAATGGTCCACAATTGATTTTTCATGTACTCTTTTTTGGAAGACTGATGACAGTTTTTTTGTAGTTGTCCATATAATTTCTCTATCATCACTCTCTTTCTTCGCCAATTTTACTTCAGACCCTAGTGAAAACTGTTTCATGATATGTGTCCAAGCATATGGTGTCACCAACTCTTGATATTTATATTCAGGTGAATCATTCGAAAATGCTGAAACAGTCCTCTTTTGAAATAAACCACTTGTTTTGAGGTCTCGTTCTGTTCGCAAAGAATTTAAGGCAATCAGAAAATGTAATGTTTATACAAATGTGTTTTCATGCTTTTAATTAATATTATAAAGTTATAAATTATTTATTTATGAACATCTTCAATAAAAAAAAAATTGTACTCCCGTGTATTTTTAATGCTTGATATTGTGATAAAATGATTTTAAATTATCATAAAGCTTATTTATTCTTTACTAATCACATCAATAAACAGTTTTATTCAGTGCCGGCTAAATAGCAAATTTGCTATTTTGCCGATGCCGGTCAAATAGCAAATTTGCTATTTAGCCGGTGCCGGTCAAATAGCCACTGCCATAATTTTATTTTCTCAATAATTCTGATGCATGAGCATCTGGAATTGAATCCCATAGACCAAACAGTCTTCAGTACAGAAAATCACTAATTTTGTGTTTCAAATGTGAAATCAAATAAACATATGACAGACATAAATCCTCATCATGCTTATCTAGAAAACCCTTCAGAATACAGACCCATCTCCAAACTCCTCTATTTCTTCTTTTGTTGGAGGGGGTGTGGCACCTTCAACTTTTTCATTCTTCTGGTGGGTAACAACTCTCATGCCACCTACTTTCACTGTAAAAAAGAAGTCACTTATTATACATTTATTTACTTCTATTACATTGATCATGTTGACTTAATGTAGACTACTTGGCATGTTTAAAAATTCAGTGAACACAAGGTGATTGTCAAAACCCACTGTCATGACTGTTGATGATTGTTGAGTGATTCACTGTGAGTCATTATACATGTTAGATTGATAAAAGGGATAAAACTAATATGTCTAGGTATTATTCTCTGAAAACTGACAGAATTAACTAATACATACAGCATTGTACACGGCTTTCAACAGAATTTGAAGTGGCTTGCCAAAAATTGAAGTAGCTCACTAAGCTGGCAATTACCTAGTCCAAATAATTATGACGTCTTGAAAGGCTATTATATTTTTTTTCTTTGACGCCTTCGATGTAAGGTGTCAAAGAAAAAATTATAATAGCCTTTCAAGACGTCAAAATTATTTGGACTACCAATTACCATGATTACATGTAATGTGTCTGATTTTGTAAGTAAATTAAACAAATTTTTGTTGTTTAAACCATTAAAATAAAAAAAATTATCTTTATATGATCATAACCAGGCGGTTAAATATGAAATATCTGCCGATTTTCACTGGCAACAGGCTTCTATTGAAAGCACTGCACATTGAATAAAAGAATATATAAAGATAGCGAGTCAGTGGATCATTTATACATCAATGATCAATGACAATAATAATCTTAAGAAAAATGTGCAGATTATGTGTGCGGCTTGATTTATTGACCATCCTGCATACATACCTGCCAATTGTCACTATTTGTGGGGGATTTCCCCCATGAAGGCTCCAAAAACATAATTTTGAAAGATCAATTTTGTCCATAGTTTTTAACAAAATAATTAATTTTAAAATGGTCATAGGCTTGTTAAAGTAAGGAGAAGCCAAAAAAACAACTTTTAAATGTTTTTGAAGGCCCCATTGAAGGTCTTGTAGGACTACAATAGCCATCTTGCACGTAAAACCCCCATGGGTATTTTGAAAAGTTGGCAGGTATGAGGTATGTCATGTATGTGCATACAACAATAATTTTTCCATTGTGGCATCAAATATTTGGTATTATGACATCAAAATTTTATCTGGAACCTTTGTGATGTCCAGTAATGTTGGATAAATAGCAATAAGGTGTATTATCCCTTTTTTACAAAATTTTTCTTCGATCTTCATGATCTTGCAGACTGATAATTTCCTTTCTCTGTGGAGTCAAGTGATACATGTATGCAGAGTTATTGCCAGAACCTAACGAAATTGACAGTCTCATACTAATAATAGGTGAAATATCGATAAAAAGATCATTATTGGTCATCTCAACACATTGCTTTTCTCAATTTGTCTGTACCCCGCTCAAGAGAGAAAATCAAACCTTGTGACATGTGTGATGATCAACCATAATCTAAATGTGACTAAAATATAGAATTCTAATGCCTGACTTTAATAGAACACAATACTTTATTAGTTCTTTTTTAATTATTCTTTCAGTTTTGCATTTATTCAGGTTTCACTAAGAGTAAACACTGTAAATAAATAAATGTTGCCATGCTGAACAGCTGTTTGTTTGCTGAGAGCATTTTGAAATGGGTTTTATTGAATACAAATGATGTAATCTTATATCCCAGTTTATACCTGCAGGTGCATGACCACCCTTCAGTTCTGCATCTTGACTAGCGTCTGACATTTTTCTACTTTTGAGAAAAAAGTGTATGCGAAGTATCAATACAAAAGCGTGCAATATATGGCCTTGACCTTTGTTTACGTGGTTCAGCTTATGGCACGCAAAACATGCCACTAATCAATGCTTATTTTTGGTTATAACGAAGGTAAAGATATTCTGGTTTAGTAGGAATTTTACTGCTCATATTTATTCTTTCATATTTTCCAAAAAAAATCTGTTTTTTTTTCTCTCGACATGATAAGTTTCATATTAGTTATGAAATTGATACATCGTGTGTTGTCTTCCATACAAAAGATATGCATTCGGATATCCTCGGATAGTTTTATCAAAATCCAAGCACTACGAAAAACGGAAGCAACACAATCAAATCGTAAAAACACAAAAAGCACAAAAGTCACACACAGAAAGTAAGGTGCATATACATGAATATTGCTAAACATTGATGATTCAGTGATTTTACGCACTCGAGAATCTTAGTTATGTTGCATTATTGGAAATGAAAGAATAACAAAAGTCCAAACGTCTGTTGTGATCGCATGCAAGACGTTTCGGCCACATTCTACCAGTTCGACCACGGTCGTTTCGGTCATTGCCTTTTCCATTAAGGGAGCTATCTTATGATTTTTAGGGGGCGGGACTGATTATGAAACTTGAAAAAAGTCCTCAGTCCGGGGAATTTATACTGAATTTGATTATTTGTGATTTGAACAAGATAATTATTTATGTATTAAAAATAGAATTTTTGTCTTAAATTTTGATTTTTTTATTTTACTAAAATTTGCAAACACATAGGTTTAGTTTATATGGGGACTAAGTCCGCAATAACAGTAGAAAAATGAATAAAAAAAAAAATCTGGAAAATTTATCGAAATTTTCATTGTAATAATGAACTCAAAATCGTTCAATTTTTTTTTTATGTCATGTTTTGAATTCCTGCATCTGCGCAGAAATCTACAATGTACTTCCTTTTTACGGTCCTGTTTGTATGAAACTTTGAGTAAAATATATATTTATCAGTCTAGTATTAAATAGGACATGTAGGAAGGAATGCTACTCCAATTTCATTTTTAATAATTCCTTGATATGAAAAAACATTACCTGATGATAGCGTTTCTTTGTTTACCTTGCATATGACGTCATAACATAAATAATTTCACAACTAAAATCCTTAACAACAGAACAAAAATCGGACACATTATGGTATTTCCGTTTCTTTTATTTAGAAATATTTAAGACATTTAAGTTACAAAAAAAATATTTATACAGACTCTGTCCCCATTTACAGGTTATGCCTGCCTCATAGTTTATTACTTGGTATTATCATTAACTGAAAAAAAAAAAATCAAAACTTTTGGACATGTTGGAGCTTTCCATGAATTCAGTGGTTGTCGTTTTTCGTTATTTTTTTTTATTTAAATAAGGCTGCTAGTTTTCTTGTTTGAATTGTTTTTACATTGTCATATCAGCTAGGGCCTTTTATAGCTGACTATGGGGTATGGGCTTTGCTCATTTTTGAAGACCGTGTGGTTACCTATAGTTGTTAATCATGTTAATATCTGTGCCATTTTGGTCTCTTGTGGACAGTTGTCTCAATCCTACCACATCTTCTTTTTTATATTTTGGCTATTTTTAAGTAGAAAGTGTATACCTTATAATGAATGGTTTACGTAATGAAATGATTCTTTCTTCATTGACTTTTCCTTGCATTGCAGTAGCAGATCCATAACTTCTTAAAAAAGGGGGAGGAGCACTGACTGTCATAAGTGGCAGCCTGTTAGTCATGTTTCAGCAATTCCCTTTATGATAAAAAAAAATCCCCATTTTTAATTAAACATGTTAAACAAGGTTAAAAGAAATGAAATTATTAATTAACCGAACAAGATATGATCTTTAATTCTAGTTATCTAAAAAGTGCACAGGATTAAAGTATTGTTATTCTTTCCATCATGCTCATACTAATTATTACTATCATCACGATCATCATGATCATGACTATATCCCTCCATTCATTTTTAGTTGCATAGTGCAGAAAATCCTTTACCAAGTGTTTTACCAAGAGAAAAAAAGAACGGTCAACAAACAAATTAAAAACAACCTTACTTATTTATTCACCTGTATCTACATGTACATTGTAGCTATCTAGAAGTATGAAAGTTTTGAAAGTGCAGAAAATTTGTTTGCATATATATATATAAGATCATTAAATGTTCAGACTTGTACTATTTGTGGTGCTCACAAACTTCAAGCTAAAAAAGAAAAGCTTTTGAACAGTGACCTATAGTTGTTAATTTCTGTGTCATTTTGGTCTCTTGTGGAGAGTTGTCTTATTGGCAATCATGCCACATCTTCGTTTTTATAATTTGATAGCACTGTTGATTTAATATCTTAATTTTTTTAAATCCATATTTTTACCTGATTATCATGATTATATATAAATGTCTTTTATTTTTTTCATATTTTAATTTCAAAATCTTTCAGAATTTTAGAAAATAGCAGAGAATTATGGATGCTGAGGAAAAGAAAAGGATTAAAGAAATTATGAGAGATAAAGAGTAAGATACAAATAAGAAATTTCTTGTGAAATTGTCTTTGAAATGTCTTAATGTATATGACATTATTCAACATTTACATCATGTACATGTATAGCTTATTATCCCTATTCTATTTACGAAAAAATTTCCTTTGATCTTACTGACTGTTAATTTCCTTTCTCAGTGGAGTTGACTGATATGAAAATTATCGTTAGAAACTAAGGGGTCATGTGGCATTGCTAATGAAATTGACAATGTTGTCATAGGTAAAATAGCGATAATTATAGATTATCGTTGATTATCTCAACGAGATTGATTTTCTCGCTTGAGCTGGTACGTTGTCAATTTCAATGTCAATATCCTTAGCAACGCCATGTGGCCTCCTTAGTTTCTAGCGATATTTTTTCCATATCAAGCAAGAAGCATGATATGAAAATTATCACAAAAAAGATCAAAGGAAAAATGCACAAAATAGCGATAAACAGATCATATTTGGTCATCTCAACTTACCAGCTCAAGCAAGTAAACATATCTTGTTCAGATGATTAAAGATAGATATAGGAAGATTTGGTGTGAGTGCCAATGAGACAACTCTCCATCCAAATAACAATTTTTTAAAAAGTAAACCATTATAGGTCAAAGTACAGCCTTCAACACGGAGCCTTGGCTCACACCGAACAACAAGCTATAAAGGGCCCAAAAAATTACTAGTGTAAAACCATTCAAACAGGAAAACCAACGGTCTAATTGATAATCTATAAGTTTCATGTACAAATGTATAAAAGGTCCATATGTTATACATGTATGTCTAATCACACTAATTGGATGAGAGGTCTACTAAGTCTAAGGCACTGGAAACAGTGCAGGCCTAGCTGCCAATTAGGTGTTACTCAGATTATATACACAAGTGTGGAAGTCCTGCTTACAGATTTCAAATATTATACAGAATAACTTTTGGCTTATATGGTGAAGTTGTGCATGTAACAATGGTTAAACTATTATGACACATCATGGCCTTCCAAAATAAAAATAAAACATGTCAATTATAAAATGCCTATACATTTGATTGAAATAATCTCTTTTTACCACTGAAAATCTTATTTATGCAGTACAATTTCTCAAAATTACTGGTGGCCTCAGTATTCACTAGCTTGTAAACCTTGAGGTTGTGAGTTTAAACCTCCTTGTGTGGGTGCACTCGACCCCAATCTTATTTTTCTAGGATTGTCAGTTCATCTATCGAAGGTCTGTGGTTTTCTCTGGGACTCCAGCTTCTTCCACAAATAAAAAAAAATGGCTGCCACAAAATAGCCCAAAAGTAGTGCTTAAAAGTGGTGTTAAAACACAAAAAAATCAAAAATCAAATCAATATTACGACAGAATTTTTAAAGAGAGTGTTCCACTTTGTATAAGTAGTGTTTGTTGACAGTATTTGAAGTTAAAAATATTTATTACAAATATTACAATGAAAATAAATTATATTTTTGTTTCTTTTTAGTAAAACAGAAGAAAAGTTACAATGGATGTACAAGGGAGACAGGCCAGAAATGGAGGAATATCTACTTGGAAAAAGAATAGACAGGCACATTGAAAAAGATGACAAACCTCCTGGTTAGGGTTTACTATGAATTCATTTATTTTAGTGGGTATCAATTTTCGTGGATAAATGAAAAGTTGCATTTTCGTGGATATTTGATTTCGTGGTTTTAACAATCCCTGCATACAAACCATATGCAATCTTTGTGATTCCTTGGATAGTTAAATTAGTGGTTCACTTTTACCCACGAAACCCATCAAAAATTGGTATGCAACGAATGATAATGAGTCCACAGTACTCATGGTACTGTTTCTAAAAATTTTATATCCTGCTTACTGCATTAATGTTGATTTTTTTTCATGGTTACAAATTTTCAAAAAAATAATTGAAAACAGATACAATGTAGGTCAATATTGTATTCAAAGAAAGAAAGAACTTAATAATTTGCCTTTTATTTTTTGATAGCATAAACTGCTGGTAGCTTATATTGATATAATTTATTTTCTTGTTTGAAATTTCCTATAATTTGATATAGATGCACACAAAACATTTGGAATTAAAACCATATCTTCATGATCTTCTTGTAATTACAAGCTCCTGCAGATTTGGTAGACTACTAAGGACAATGAGTTTCAAATTTATTCAATTAAGGAAGTTGGCTGCTCAGTTTCAAAATAAATAATTTTCCTTAACACTAGTATATACATGTATTGATAGGGAATTACTGTAAACCAACTTATTTTCCCAGATACTTTATTTTGCGTTTTACCCTTTCTTGCCCCTTTCGCGGCTATTTAATTTCGCGATTTTCTGATTGACTTGATGTAGTTAAATAAGGAATGATCAAAGTTTTACATATTCACGACGATTTATATTTGAGTTTTTTTTCTACTCGCGAAAGTCGCAAAAATAAATCGTTCACGAAAATAAGTTGGTTTACAGTAAATGAGAAATAAAAAAAGGTAATAAAATATAGGGGTCAATGTGCTTGTTTTCGAGATATTACCCATTGAAATTTGGTGGGAACATGTTCTCTGCTGCTTTTTCATAGCTTTATCATTGACCAGTCATGCCAGTTAAAGTTCTCAAAACTATTAAAAAATAAATAAGATTTGATAAAACTTTTACAAATGGCTTATAATTATACATGTAAAAGATTTATAAAAAGAAAGATGGGCAAAAAATTTTAAGGCATTCAAATGGATAAAACCAGAGGATTTTGAAAATCTGACAAAAATTCCTCAACATGACAAGCAAACATCCTTATATTTTTATATAATTTTTATGTTTATTATTTTATTTGCAGATGATGTTGCAATATTTGCTGAGCGTATACAAGCTAACATTGCTTTGGACATGGCTGCTAAGGCGAGAGAAGATCCATTGTTTGCAATCAGGTTGGTAAAAAGCGGTTCAAAGCTAAAATGCATATATGTAAATAATTGTACTACTAACAAAAAAAGAACAAAGCTTTAATGTACCCCGGTTTGCATGTATTTAATATTTCCAAGGGGCATAACGCTTTTTTAAAATGTGGATCATCTACCATTATAGCAATTGTTCGAGATACTGCTGATATTACCAATAGAAAAAGTATTATAAAAATACAGGAAGAATTATCCCTGTGAGAGGTAATTTTCCAAAAATTTAATATAAATTTCCAAAGGGACCTAAGAGGCCATTTTCCATAAATTTAATATTTCAAAGGGACCTAACTCTTTTAAAAAAATATCAGTAATTCTGAAGATTCTTTTTAAAATGGAACAATAGCTGCAAAGGAGCTAACTATTAACACAAAAAAAAAGAGTTGCAGGGTAGATAACTGTTAACATAAAAAATCTTGTATATTATACTGCATTTTGTTTTGTTTAATGTCAATTTAAATCTTTAATTAGAATGTCTGTATGATGTTTCTGTAAAATGTTTCTATTATATTGAAGTTCCTATGAATATGTTTTGTAAAAAGTAAAACCGCATACTTTAAATATTGAAAGCATATTTTCAAATAAATGTAACAATTCTGTAAATTAGAATAAACAAAAATATATTTTGTAAATTGTTATTAAGTTTTTTTCCCATTGTTAAACATCAATATAATAGATGGATGCAAACATTTATGAATTTACAGTATTGGCTTTAAGTTAGTATGTCCTTTTCAGGCAAAAAGAAGAAGATGTGAAGAGAAGACTTTTAGACAATCCAGTGAAAATGAAAAGATTACAGAAACAGGTATGACGTTAAACAGGATTTCTGAAGGAAAAATTAGTTATTGATTTAGGGATCCATAGCTTTTCAAATTTAAAAATGTTGTTACTGATGACTAAATGGGCATGATGGAGATACATTTATTGCTGAATATTAATGATTTTCACTTTCACTTTTCATGAGTTATTGTTCTTGAAAGATTGAAAAATGGTCTTTCCAATCATGTTCATGATTTAACTCATGAACTGTTCAATCATAGCTTTTCAAATTTAAGCATGTTGTTACTGATGAAAAAATTGAGGTCCAGTTCAATATTGATGATTTTCACTTTTACCTTTTAGGAGTTAAATTGAAAATTGCCAGGACACAAATAAATATTAAAAAATCTGGTTTGTTGTCACTCTGACCATCTGACAGTCTCTTATCACAAGGATGATATTTAAGATTTCTAATTGTAAATGTCTCTCTTTAAAGCTTGAAGATAGAAAGAAGAAATCTAAAAAGACAGACAAATCAGATTCTGATGATGAACTGATCAGCATGTATTTATCAATTCTCAGTCAGAAAGAAAAATCTCACAAGAAGAAGAAAAAGCATAAAAAGAACAGTAGTGATGATTCAGAAGAAGAAGATTCTTCATCAAGACATTCTAAAAAACACAAACATAAGCACAGCAAGGACCATGATCAATATGATAGAAAACACAGACATGATTCAGACTCAGAGGAATGTTCAACCAAAAGAATGAAATACAAAGAAGAAACACATAAACATTCAAAAAGTGATAGAAAAGATGACAGAAGAAAAGACAAAGATAGAAAGTCAGAAAGCAGGAAACATAGACATGATTCATCAGATGATGACCATTATCATAAAAGAAAACAAAGACATGACTCTTCAGATGAAGATTCATCAAGATTTTCTCATCATCGTCATAACAAAGCTGAACCGCACAGAGACAGTTATAAACATGAAAAACATACAAAAGACAATGAATTCAGTCACAGACAAAAAGATAATACAGACAGACATAAAAAACATAAAGGTCAGGATAAGGTTAGAGATTCAGAATCTGAAGAAGAGCCAATCAGAAAGCGACATGATTCTGGTTCAGAAGAGGAGAAAGTTGTGCCTGTTGCAAGAAAATATGGACTTATAGTAAGTGGAGTAAGGGGAAATTTAAAAGTGTTTGTGTTCTTACAAATATATTCCAAAATAGTATAAACAAAAATGTGAAACTCCAAGGTAAATTAAAAAATTAGGAGAGGCAATAAAACCTGATAAAATCAATTGATTTCCTTTATCATTATCAATCAGCAGACAAATTGAAAAAAAACAACTGTAATATTCCTGACTTTGTACTGGCATTTTGTAACGAACATGGGGGTTATACCTGGCTGCATTGTTTTATAGCTAGGTAAACTTTCCACTTATATGATAATTGTTTAGTTCTGTTATACTGAAAATATTTGTTGAGCAATGATAACTCTCAAACAGGCATAATTGGTCAATGTGACAATAATGAGGATACAGCAACGAACATGACCAAAACTGTGTGAACAGACATCATAAATATACATCACATCTGGTTTTAAAATTCAAACAAACATACAAATAAATATAACAAAGAGGCCATCAAAAGATTTGTTGTATTTGATAGTATATGCAGTATATACATATTCATGAGAGAAGTGTGTTCAAATGAGTCTTTCAATCTGTTTAAAAGGCATTGATTTTTCAATTCAAAACTAATTTAGTAATAACAAGTAGAGTCACAGCAATTTCTTTATTTGTTTTCTGAAAGCACATTTTAAAGTCTATCTGCTTATATTTTGTTTAGTTTCCTTTTTATTTAAACTGGTCTTTTTCTCCATGTACAAGTATTATCCTCAAAACATCTGATAATTTTGCTCCAACAGTAGCTTGAATAAAATGTTTAATGATATGATTTAAGAAACTGAAGCAGACACCAGATGATGAAGCAGCTAAAAGAAAGAGATCAAGATCTCCAAAGACGCACAGATCCAGATCACCAGTGCAGAAACCAAAATCAACATATAATAAAGCTGATTTTAAACCAAGGTATGTTCACTAATACATTTTTCATATCTCTTCACTAGGAAGAATTTTTTAAATGTGGTGGTCCTATGGTTTTGACCACCAAAATTTTGAAAATTTGGTAAGGAACAGACACAATTTTGGTATTTTGCACTCAAAATAGAATTTTGGGGACCCTCAGATTTTCTTCCAAGAACCAACAGAAAATATTTTAAGAATTCTGACTGGGATATTGATATTATGTCTGACCCAATCGGTTATTCATTTCAATAGTGGAATTTCCATCATATGATGGATTGTGGTTAATTGCATTTTTTTTAACATCAACATCAAATTAAAGTTTCACCATTAGCATGATTAGTGAGATGTTCATTGTTTAATAGTTGATGGCCACGTCAACAATTGTTAAGGTTTCTGCCTGACTCTGTCTGATGAGAACCACTTGTAATACATCAATGATACAAAAAATTAAGATGCCTTACAATCAGTACATATCTGTTCGTTGACTATTTCCAGGACCTGACCCCTAGTTCATGGGCCAGCTAAGGTCCAGTTACTTTGAATTAATAAGAAATGTCCTTCAGATTGTCTTTTTTTAATTTTTCTGCCAATAGGCAAGATATATGATATTATCTCGAGCTCTGTTTCAACAGTTTATTACTTTAACAGACTTTGGTACTTGCCATAACACATTTGCCTTTGGCTGCACCTCAGGCACAGATGGCTAATTTTGCCCATAACTAAGCCAATATGAAATGCAATAACATTGATACTCAAACTAAAACTTATTTTAAAGTTATTGCATGAATATTTTGTAACAATTGAAAAATAAAGTGGAAGAGAGAAGTCAAATGTAATGACTAAAAGCAAAAAAAAAGAAAAATAACAGTCTTCAAAACATAAGCTACATATATAATTATACACCACAAAAAAGGGTTCCCACCTAGGGGCATAATGTTTTTAATGCCCCGCGCCTACGATAGTAGAGGGACATTTTGTTTTCTGGTCTGTGCGTCAGTTTGTTCGTCCGTCTGTCTGTCTGTCCCGCTTCAGGTTAAAGTTTTTGGTCAAGGTAGTTTTTGATGAAGTTGAAGTCTAGTCGACTTCAAACTTTTTTGTGTATTGTTATGCGTTTACTTTTCTACATTGGCTAGAGGTGTAGGGGGAGGGTTGAGATTTCACAAACATGTTTAACCCCGCCTCATTTTTTTGTGCCTGTCCCGAGTCAGGAGCCTCTGGCCTTTGTAAGTCTTGTATTATTTTAATTTTAGTTTCTTGTGTACAATTTGGAAATAAGAATGGCGTTCATTATCACTGAATTAGTATATATTTGTTTAGGGGCCAGTTGAAGACCTGTTGGTGACCTTCTGTGTTAGTTTTTGGAAAGATTAGAACTTGTTCTAAATCTTTACTTAGGCACCACCCTCCTTAACAACAGGACAGGTTAGCTACTGTTACTAAATGTATTCACACTAAAATATAGTTCCCTATAGTTCTCATGTATGTGCACATAATACACAAATAAACTGAAAAAACTGGGTACATTATTGGAGCAGTTCATTTAAGAATGTATGTCATTAAGGTGTGTTGATGTGCAAGCTTTTTTAAAAACATTTTGATTAGGTAAGTGGGTATTGATTCAACTAGTATGATTGACAACTGTCATTTTCACTAAACAATCAGAGACAAGGTGGATCTTTAATTACAATGCCCCACCTCTTAAGATGCCAATCAAATTGACCACATTACCTATCAACCTCAGTCTTACATAATTATACAGATCATTCCAATATGCATCTAATTCTTAATACACAAGTATTTGACCTCATAATTGATTACACAAATGTGTGTATTATTTGTTTGATATTTATAAGGATGATAGATTTATTAATTGCCAGTTACTTTTGATCTACATTACATAAAGTAATTCTGTAAATTATATCTGAAAGATAAATGATTAATGGATTAACATGATCTTAAAAAAATGAAATATGAATATAAATGTGAATATAAATATGAATATATAAAAGGTATTCAAGTATGGCCTATAATTTACTTGATAAATTTCCAATAATCATCTGTAATTGATCAACAATTTAGATTATTTCACTTTTTTTTTTATCAGGAATTGGCTTGAAACAGTTTTAAAATTCATAAACTTGTAATTATAACAAACCATTGTTCATTAGATTATTTATTTTCCATCAATCATTATGTCTTTTTAAGTCATTTGAATTTTTATTAGAAGTAAATATATATTTTTGCAATCAAGAAAGATTCCACATTTTAATAAAATTATTTTTTTTGATTAGTTTATGTTAAAAAATAAAATTGAAAATGCCCTGTGTTGAAAAATACATGCAAATTTGATCAAAAGGCATTTTAAAACTTTTAATTTTCAATGCTATTTAACCTCTGTTTCAACTAACAAAATGCCCCAAAACAACATTTTTAGATTATTTTTGTTGGCACTTTAAAGCTTTTAGCTGTTGGTCTAAATTTATGCCTTACAAGGATATTTGGTAACATTTACAAGAAGAATTTTTGCATTTTTTTGTTTTTTTGAAACATGTTCAGAACCAGCAATGATAATTTCGATTAGATATAAACTGAAGTTTAAATAAAATGGTGCAAATTTAATAGAGAACCATATTATTTGATTTGAGCTCATTTATCCTCATACTGGAAAAGCAAGTTTCCTTCTAAAGACCTAAATGCAATTTTCAGCAATAGTGTTTTATAAATGTTCATTTTCCCCACCATATCTTAATATGAAATAATTCAAACTACTGTTCTAATCTTTCCATGAGTGATATCCATCACTTTGATTTTCTATGGCCAGGTTGTTGTCTCTTTGACACATTCCCCATTTCCATTCTCAATTTTGTTTGTACACATGTTCCCTATGATATGATCTTTCTAATTTTAATGCCAAATTAGATTTTTTACCCTAATTTCATGGTCCATCGAACATAGAAAATGATAGTGCAAGTGGGGCATTTGTGTACTGGGGACACATTCTTGTTGGTCTCTTTATTCATTCATCAGTCTATTCATAGAAAATGATAGTACGAGTGAGGCATCTGTGTAATATGGACACATTCTTATTTATCACAGTGATGCATGACCTACTTTTTTGATTTTTATGTTTAGAAAACTTACAGAAGAAGAGAAGAAGAAAAAGTTAGAGGAAATGATGGATAATGTTAAATGGAGAGATGATAATAGAACGAAGAACGTGAAGAGATATAATGAGGACGAGAAAAGAGAAAAGGAAGAAAGATCAAAAACGCATGAAAAAGGATTCTTAAAGTAAGTGATATATTGCCTGAATTGAATTTGGATGGTGTTTCTTCAATTGTTCTTGAGTTATGTCCCTTTATAAATGGAATAGTTGCTGAATTTGCAGTTTTTGCATGTAGTGTCAAATAAAACAAAGTTTCAATAGGTTTGAATTGGTACATAAACTCTTACTTATTTACAAACTGAACAAATTCTACTTTTATTTTTAGCTCACCTGGCCCAAAGGGCCAAGTGAGCTTTTCTCATCACTTGTCGTCCGTCGTCCATCAAAGTCGTCGTACGTCGTCGTTAACTTTTACAAAAATCTTCTCCTCTGAAACTACTGGGCCAAATTAAACCAAACTTTGCCACAATCATCATTGGGGTATCTAGTTTAAAAAATGTGTGGCGTGACCCGCCAAACCAACCAAGATGGCCGTCATGGCTAAAAATAGAACATAGGGGTAAAATGCAGTTTTTGGCTTTAACTCAAAAACCAAAGCATTTAGAGCAAATCTGACATGGGTCAAATTGTTTATCAGGTCAAGATCCATCTGCCTTGAAATTTTCAGATGAATCAGAGAACCCGTTGTTGGGTTGCTGCCCCTGAATTGGTAATTTTAAGGAAATTTTGCTGTTTTTGGTTATTATATTGAATATTATTATAGATAGAGATATACTGTAAACAGCAATAATATTCAGCAAAGTAAGATTTACAAATAAGTCAACATGACCAAAATGGTCAATTGACCCCTTTAGGAGTTATTGCCCTTTATAGTCAATTTTTAACCATTTTTCGTAAATTTTATATATCTTTTACAAAAATCTTCTCCTCTGAAACTGCTGGGCCAAATTAAACCAAACTTGGCCACAATCATCTTTGGGGTATCTTGTTTAAAAAAATGTGTGGCATGACCCGCCAAACCAACCAAGATGGCCACCATGGCTAAAAATAGAACATAGGGGTAAAATGCAGTTTTTGGCTTATAACTCAAAAATCAAAGCATTTAGAGCAAATCTGACATGGTGTAAAAATGTTTATCAGGTCAAGATCTATCTGCCCTGAAATTTTCAGATGAATCAGAGAACCCGTTGTTGGGTTGCTGCACCTGAATTGGTAATTTTAAGGAAATTTTGCTGTTTTTGGTTATTATATTGAATATTATTATAGATAGAGATATACTGTAAACAGCAATAATGTTCAGCAAAGTAAGATTTACAAATAAGTCAACATGACCAAAATGGTCAATTGACCCCTTTAGGAGTAATTGCCCTTTATAGTCAATTTTTAACCATTTTTCGTAAATTTTATATATCTTTTACAAAAATCTTCTCCTCTGAAACTGCTGGGCCAAATTAAACCAAACTTGGCCACAATCATCTTTGGGGTATCTTGTTTATAAAATGTGTGGAGTGACCCCCCAAACCAACTCAAGATGGCTGCCATGGCTAAAAATAGAACATAGGGGTAAAACAAAATTTTTTGGCCTATAACTCAAAAACCAAAGCATTTAGAGTAAATCTGAGATCTATTTGCCCTGAAATTTACAAATGAATCAGAGAACCTGTTGTTGGGTTGCTGTCCCTGAATTGTTAATTTTAAGAAAATTTTGCTGTTTTTGGTTATTATCTTGAATATTATTATAGATAGAGATAAACTATAAACAGCAATAATGTTCAGCAAAGTAAGATTTACAAATAAGTCAACATGACCCAAATGTTAATTGACCCCCTAAGGAGTTATTGTCTTTTAAAGTCAATTTTAAACAATTTTCATAAAATTTTTAAATTTTACTACCGGTAACTTTTTCCACAAACTACTGGACCAAGTTCATTATAGATAGTGATAATTGTAAGCAGCAAGAATGTTCAGTAAAGTAAGATGTACAAACATATCACCATCAACAAAACACAATTTTGTCATGAATCCATCTGCTTCCTTTGTTTAATATTCACAAAGACCAAGGTGAGCGACACAGGCTCTTTAGAGCCTCTAGTTTCATCATGCTGTAGTAGAGAGGGCATTAAGTTTTACCCTTGTTTCCACTTGACGTTAAGCAACCATGAATCAATCTTTTAATTTTTTATTAAAACAAATACTTATTTCTTTGCTTTGTAGGTTTACATTCTAACTGTTTTTCTAATTGTTTGCTTAATTTAGTAAACAATTTTGTTTTATGTTCCAGCTCAATGATGTCCACTCATGCAGAACAGAGTTCAGTAGAAGATAGAATAAAAAGAAACAGATATAATTTACAGAGGACAAAAGCAGAAATGGACAAAAATTTCTTAAAGAAATAGTATAAATAAAGTTATTTTACCCTAATGAAATTTGTAATGAATGTAAATATACATGTATATTATATTTTCTTTCTAGTTTTAATATTCACAACTTATATATAGAAACAGGATGATTTATAACGTGCTTGGATGTCACACTATTATTTATTTGTCTTTTTGTTGCTGTCTCATATCTCCTTTAGTCATATGATTTAGTTCAAAATTTCAATTATTTCTTTCTGATTGCTCATAAAATTCCTCTTTTATTAATGGAATCATATATGAAATTTTAGTCTTAATCATAGCTTATACAAAAGTGGCACTAGCTACCAGATATATAAAAAAATCCAAAATATGATTATTTTTGTTTCATCAATAATGAAAGTGAAAAAGTTAAATAATGTTCACTTTTAGCAGCTAGTATGGTTAAATTTGGTTAAAATAAGCTAAGAAACATTGAATCCATATTCATGTGAACTTCAATTTAACCCCTTAGTCATAGATGGATAATGCATGCATTGTGCATGTAAAGGTATTTAAAAGAAAAGAATGTCAACATTGAAAGAGAAACAGAGCTAATCATTTAAATGGCTAATTTGATCCACAAAAAAAAACATTTTTATACATGTAAAAACGATGATAAACATGTATATATTTTTAGCTCACCTGACCTGAAAGGTCAAGTGAGCTTTTCTCATCACTTGGCGTCCGTCGTCCGTCGTCCGTCGTCCTGCGTCCGTCGTCCGTCGTCCGTCGTCCGTAAACTTTTACAAAAATCTTCTCCTCTGAAACTACTGGGCCAAATCTAACCAAACTTGGCCACAATCATCCTTGGGGTATCTAGTTTAAAAAATGTGTCCGGTGACCTCGCCATCCAACCAAGATGGCCACCATGGCTAAAAATAGAACACAGGGGTAAAATGTATATTTTGGCTTATATCTTTGAAACCATAACATTTAGAGCAAATCTGACACGGGGGTAAAATTGTTGATCAGGTCAAGATCTATCTGCCCTGAAATTTTCAGATGAATCAGACAACCTGTTGTTGGGTTGCTGCCCCTGAATTGGATATTTTAAGGAAATTTTGCAGTTTTTGGTTATTATCTTGAATACTATAATAGATAGATATAAACTGTAAACAGCAATTATGTTCAGCAAAGTAAGACCTACAAATAAGTCAACATGACCAAAATTGTCAGTCAACCCCTTAAGGAGTTATTGCCTTTAATAGTCAATTTTTAACAACTTTTCGTCATGTTTTTGTAACTTGTACAAAAATCTTCTTCTCTGAAACTGCATGGCCAAATATAACCAAACTTGGCCACAATTATCATTGTGGTATATAGTTTAAAAAATGTGTCCGATGACCCCGCCTTCCAAACAAAATGGCCGACATGGCTAAAATTAGAACATAGTGGTAAAATGTAGTTTTTGATTTATATCTTTGAAACCAAGACATTTTAGGGCAAATCTTTAAAGATTTAAATGTCCATTAGAATAAGATCTATTCCCTCACAAATTTTCCGATGAATCCGACAACTTGTTGTTGGGTTGCTGCCCTAAAATTGGTAATTTTAAGGAAATTTTGCAGTTTTTGGTTATTATCTTGAATACTATAATAGATAGAGATAAACTGTAAACAGCAATAATGTTCAGCAAAGTAAGACCTACAAATAAGTCAACATGACCGAAATTGTCAGTCAACACCTTAAGGAGTTATTGCCCTTAATAGTCAATTTCTAACAACTTTTCGTCATTTTTTGTAACTTGTACAAAAATCTTCTTTTCTTAAACTATGGGCCAAATTTAACCAAACTTGGCCACAATCATAACTAGGGTGTCTAATGACCTACCAACCAAGATGACCGACATCAGTAAATACAGTAACAGGTGAGCGACACAGGCTCTTGAGAGCCTCTAGTTAATCTATAATATGAAACTAAACAGACCTAGAAAAATCCAATTGCACACGTTGCTAAAAATCTTTTTCATATTTATATTTATGTTTACAATTCTTATATGGTCATCAGAGGTCAACTGGGTAGTTGATTTATTAAATAGATGAGGTCTAGACTAAAATACACAAATTAACGTCCCCATGCCCTGCAAATTGTTTATTTTAGGCTTTTGATAGTTTGAAAAAATGTTTTACATTATTGTAAATCAAAATTAGAACTTTAGTCAAATCAGTGAACATGAATTTGACATCTAGTGCCCCTTTAATATATAATAACATAACAAATTAAATCATAGAAGAGCAGCAGATATAAATACAATACATACCACCAATAAATATCAGTACAGACAAAGCACAAACAGTATACCAGGAAAAGAGCAGCATATTCATATGAAACATGTGATCACAAGCAATTAAAAGCAGAATACTCTAATACAGAACTTCACCAGATTATTTAGATAATATTTATACTTTTATTGTTTAAAGATTTGGGAAGTGTTTCCAGATTTTTTTTGGAAAAAAAAAGATCTAAAAAAGAAAATGTGGTATGATTGCCAATGAGACAACGTTAACTATCCACAAAAGACCAAAATTACAGACATTAACAACTATAGGTCACCGTAAGGCCTTCAACAATGAGCAAAGCCCATACCGCATAGTCAGCTGTAACAGGCCCCGACAAGACAGTGTAAAACAATTCAAACGAGAAAACTTACGGACTTATTAATGTAACAAAATGAACGAAAAACAAATATGTAACACATAAACTTTTGCTGAGGTATTTATTTTCAATACATTGCAAGTCTAACTACCACAGAAGAAACCATTTGATTTTCTGATTATCTAGGCTGAGTTATTTTTTTTCAAAATCCTCCTTCCCATCCACATATAGTTGGACCCCCCTCCCCCTCTTTTTGTCCTGGGTTGGAACCCCCCTTTTTAAAATGGCTGGATCCGCCCCTGCAGTATATTTCCTTAAACATATCAAATATATATGCAAATATATGCAAGCTTGTACATTATTATAGCAAGAATTTGGTCCAATCTTATTGGATAGACCAACATCTAGTTCATATAATAGCCAATTGATACGATATTCCAGTGCTTGCATTTCCTATCATAATTTTCTTAATGATGGTTGCTGCTCACAATGAAGCTATTAAACCAAGAGTTCCAAATGGTGAAGTTGAAATCATCCCTTCGTAAATTTTACGGATGCATCACGAGTTGGTTGACCGTTATGGAATTAACCGTTTCACAAACGATATCGGATATGTCTCTTACGTTGAACTACAATCCCCTTCCCTTTCATGAATGTGACCTACCAAATTAGACTTTTTACCAGATTTGTTATCACATAAGCAACACGACGGGTGCCACATGTGGAGCAGGATCTGCTTACCCTTCTGTAGCACCTGAGATCACCCCTAGTTTTTGGTGGGGTTCGTGTTGTTTATTCTTTAGTTTTCTATGTTGTGTCATGTGTACTATTGTTTGTCTTTTTGTCTTTTTCATTTTTAGCCATGGCGTTGTCAGTTTGTTTTAAATTTATGAGTTTGACTGTCCCTTTGGTATCTTTCATCCCTCTTTTATTGCATACCACCAAGGATTTGTATAGTAAACTATACAAATCCTTGATACCACTTAGTCTAGTAACACTATTATAAATAATGATATCTTTTTAAAATATTGAAAGAATATTCAAGGATTTGTTTGCCTCAGCAGAGACATATAATTATTACAGGCTAATTTTAAAAATCCTTAAACTTGTTATGTTACCATCTAATCCATAAAATTAATACAATATAAGACTACATGATATAGAACTGCACATGTTATAAAATATGGAACGCCATAGCTGTCTTATGTGTCTTTTTTTATTGCTTTTCTATTATAAGATGGTGCTTTTCTATTATAAGATGGTGCTTTTCTATTATAAGATGGTACTTTTCTATTATAAGATGATGGTTTTCTATTATAAGATGGTGCTTTTCTATTATAAGATGGTGGTTTTCTATTATAAGATGGTGGTTTTCTATTATAAGATGGTGGTTTTCTATTATACGAAGGTGGTTTTCTATTATAAGATGGTGCTTTTCTATTATAAGATGGTGCTTTTCTATTATAAGATGGTGGTTTTCTATTATAAGGTGCTTTTTATTATAAGGTGCTTTTCTATTATAAGGTGCTTTTCTATTATAAGGTGCTTTTTTATTATAAGGTGGTTTTCTATTATAAGGTGCTTTTCTATTATAAGGTGCTTTTTTATTATAAGGTGCTTTACTATTATAAGGTGCTTTTCTATTATAAGGTGCTTTTTTATTATGTGATGATGGTTCCCGTGATTAACCGGGAGTGTGGGGAAGCACTAATGACAGGACGATTGCCCGGATAGTGACAGGACGGTTGACCGGACGAGATATAAATAGTCATAACTTTTTTGTTATTCGGTAGATTGGTTTAATATTTGTAGACCTTAAAGATATTAAAATATATTTTATGAAAATCAAAGAAAATAAGTGAAAAAAAATATTTTTGAGCAAATAAACTGACCGGACGGTATTCACACTCGTCGTTATACGCTGTACATATATTCAACTTGTTCAATTCAAAATATTTTATTGTTCAAATATCAAATGTACATTTAAACAAAGGGATTGGACAAAAGGCAGTGCCTATACAAATCCTTTCCCATACAAGATGGATTGAATAACATGCATGATAGTATATAATTTTCTGGTAAGTTAATAGATCATACGTTGTTGCAGTGAGTCAGGGAGTCAGTTCCTCCACTTCTTGAAGTATTTTTTGTGTATACATATATAAATAACTATGTTAACAAATTTAAAGGAAGACCTACTGAAGGTGATGTCGAATTTTATTCCAAAATAATAAGTGTTGGTTAGGAATCAAGTAGATCATAAAGTGATTTTTACTCAAATTCACAAGCTCACTGCAACAAAGTTGTTCTATTTATATGAATAAAAAGAATTGATTGGCCCTTTTTTGCAATACATAAATAATCTAGTGTACCATCTTATTACATGACTATTAATTTCTTGATTTTTGAAAATATAATTACTAATACAAAAAATAAAATAAAATATATATAAATTTATTTGCAAAAAGATACTAAACACAATTGGTTGTTTTTTTTGTGTTAAAAGTTAGATTTGTCTTTAATTAAGACTAAAGAGTGGTACATTGTGGTTATAGGCTGGTTTCTAAACAGTATAATATCACATGAATTATTATAAAAATCTTCGAGTTTCATGAATATATTGTTGTACATATGTAAATATCTCTTTGTTTTCATCAATATTTAAGTCTGAGCAACCCTGTAGTAGGACATCAAGATTGACATTTTCAAAGTTACTTATTTTTCGAAAGAGCTCATATCTCTGATAAATGTAAAATGGACAAACATAAAAGAAATGAATATTATCTTCTACTGGATCTCCACATGCACACATAGAGCTGTCCGACAAATGATCACAGAGGGGGGGCAAGGGGGGTCCCCATAACAGCAAAACAGTGAATTGATTTTTTGAAAAACAGATAACATGGAATTGAAAAAGCAGGGGCGGATTTAGGCGGGGGCGTGGCGGGCGTGCGCCCCCCCTAAAATTTGCAGAGCATGGGTTGTCTTCAATTTTTTTAAGTATCACACGAGACCATTCCATCTTTTTAACATTCAAAGTATATAAAACAGGCATTTTAACAGGATAAGCGTGATTACAAATCAACATAACTACGATTTATTTAAGTTCTATAAATATTGTATACTTCAATGGAAGGTGTCAAACGCGGAGTTGCGTTTTATGACAAATATAATGTTTGGCTTTATAACTATTTTGATCTGAGCGTCACTGATGAGTCTTATGTAGACACATTTACAATGTGCAAATTTTTTTTGTGGTGTTCCTCACATCTGTATTTCTTTATGTTACAACTACCCGCACCTTGTCTTTCAAGGTTAAGTTAAGATATTACCCGATATTTTTTATATGGAGGGTCAGCTTGTGTATTCCGTACTGAGTTCTGTCTCTATCCTTATTGTCTTCAGTCCCGTTTGCTGAGAAATATATGGGGGTAGTCTCAATGAATGGAACCTAAAAGATTTCTTGTTAAATATGGCGATTGTAAGTTGTTGTTAGTGGAGGATTTATGCGGTTTCGGCTTGAAACTTTAATTTCTCCCTTGTTTTACCACACAATAATTCGAGATATCTACATTGCACCCTCTTTAGAAAAATATTTCAATAATTTTACCTCCAAAAATTTTTCCTGGATCCGCCCCTGAAAAGGATAATAACAGATAACAGTAAATGAAATATGAAAATAAATCTGTCCAGGACCAATCCAGTAGATGACTCGTAGATGTTAGTATATATCTTGTGGTATGGACCTAGAAAATTGTAATTTGTGTAAACAAGACGTTGTCTTGAGGTCGTTGAGGCAGTTTTGCCTTGATTGATTTTTCCCCGTAACTTGTACAATAAGTATAGTAGGGATGTTGACACACAATATGTATTTTTTTAAATGACCTCAATATAAAACTTACTTATAGAACACAAAAATACCCAGATCAGTGGAGACAGGACATGTAACTGAAACACACATGCCAGTTATGGTTATTCTGATAATAGAAATTGACTCAAGTGACAATTCAGATAGTATAATAAAAATTGGACGTTGTGAAAATTTGGATGACATCAAGTGAAACACCAATCATGTATAAAAAATTAAATAAATAAAACACACAAAAATACTGAACTTAGAGGAAAATCAATTCTTATGTGAAATTATAGAATATGGAAAATTTGGGTACAGCATTGGAGAAGCTGTATGATGATTTTAAAAAGGGTATTTACGTCACATCTGTATTTGCATCATTGGTGTCTGAGCTTCAATTTTCGCCATGTGAAGCAGTTAAAAAGCTTTTAAAAAATATGGTGGTCAGGGTTCTCTTTCATGTAAATGAAAAGAGAGGGAGTATCACTTTTAATATAAATGCTAAAAGAAAAAGATGTTGTATAATTCCCAAATCCATAATTCAAACCCACACCACTTAGTAATGTAAAACAATTCAAAGGAGAAAACTAACTGCCTAATTTATCCACAAAAAAGGAACGAGAAAATTAGTAACACAGTAACAAACTACAACCACTGAATCCAGGCTCCAATCCTCCCCTTATCAGGGACAGTGGTGTAATAGTACAACATAAAGAGTATTGTGTGGTCATTGAATAAAAAAAATCTATAGGGTGTACCAATGCTTTTTTTTTATAACAAAATCCATACTATAAGATCTATAAGTTATTGTACAAGTAATAAGCGAATTATAATTTGTACAAATTGCTACATGTTCACAGACAATGGAATTTATTACAAAGGATTATTATAATATACTGGAATGGTCCTTGGTCCAATTGATTTTATATGTGTGTGTGATGTATGTTACTGAAATTCTTCTGCACATACAGGGCGAACGACCCCAATAGATATATATTGTAAGAAGATGTGGTAAGCGTGCCAATGAGACTATTATCCATTCAAATCACAATTTTCAATTATCTTCTATTTCTACGAAAGATTGGCTGTCAAAATGCTAACATTCCAATTTTCAATAACAGTTAACAGCAAATAGATTCTCACAATAACAGATAACAAAATAGAAAATAGTCTTATAACAGCTAACAAAGAATAAGACAATAACAGCTAACAGTAAATATATATTCAGAATAACAGATAACAAAGAACTAAAATGCCCCATAACAGCATAACAGTGAAACCCCTTGCCCCCCCTCATCACAGAAGAGATGATCTTTTAGATCACTTGCCTCATTTCTTAATTGGCAGTGGATATATATTAACTTTACGTGAACCAGTGGAAAAGAAAACAGGACAAGGACTTATGTCCTCATTCAGTTTTCTTTTAAATCCTGTGAAGCTTCACATATTTTTAACTTCTCCATCAAGTGAATTCCACTTTTCAAGAGTGTGTGGAATAAAACTGTTTTATAGGCTGTGGTTCGACACTGAGGAGTTTTAAATTCCCTTTTTTCTCTCAGACCATACTGGTCATTAGTGTTTGTATATGACAAGATATCAGCAGCAATATAATTAGGAATATCTCCAGAAATAGTTTTATGAAGAAACAATAATTTGTTTTACTGACGTCAACAAGTGTTAATATCTTTGACAATATTTGTCCAAGTAATTCGCGAATCTGTGAGATTTAAAAACAAATTATACGAAAATATAAATTTATAGTGCTAAAAAAGTTGACCGGACTAAATTCACATTCGCCGATGTGTTTAACAGAGACATATATGATACATGAAGAGATTCGCACATCTATAATTGTATTTTAGGTCTTTGGTTTTAAATATATTAACAGGATTTTCTTTCTTCACAGAAGGTTGACTGTCAGTAAGAAGTATCTGATGATCTTGACTGCCATTATCAGCATACCTCAATCTTAGTAGATTTCGGTGTTTATACAACCTTTCTGTTTTGACTGAGGTATTTTTAACTTGGCTGGTGTTTTCAACTTGGCTGATGTCTTTAACCTGGCTGGTGTTTTGTTGTTTTTGGAGACTGAGGTTCCAAGGGAAAGGACTGCAAATAATGTGCCTCCTAAGAGTCCGAGAAGCTCTCGGGATGCACGATTTTGCGTATTTTTTCAAGGCTTCTGGGGGTCTTGAGCGACCGCCAGACCCCTCACCGAATGATGAATATATTTTGCCTCACTTTTGAATTTAAATATAGTGACAGACTAGTTAGTGACAGTGCAGTATTATACAAGATTAACTTTGTGTTCGATGCCCGTCCTTTATTTTCTATTGTAAATTGTCTGAACACGACTGAATGCAAGTTTACTCCTTCGATGTTAAAGGTCATATTGGAATACATTGTTGTTGTTTTTTCAAATGATTTGATACCGGCAGATTGGCGGTCTCACTTTAATTTAATCCATGTCAGCTATCTAGTTTTATCTTTAAAAAAAAGAGAGAGCCAGTTTTGTATTCTTTAATAAAAAGTTCAATTCACTGTAATCTTTGTTTGGATTCTGATTGCCATCTGATTATATAAGTTAATTCAATTAAATGTATTTGATGTCTCAGGTGTGAAAACTTAAATGACATGATTATTTGCTTGATTGGTGATTACGACAGTTGTCAAAATTAGATAGTAATTTAATTAAATACATGTAATAAATATTTTATCTATCAGGTCTTCTAGTGTGCTGGTGAACTTACTGAAGTCAATAATTTGAGCTCAAAGTTTTTATTAATTTATTTTATTTATTCATTTATTAATGAAATGCACATTTATACCCCTGGGGGTTAATAAAAAAGCACCTTATAATAGAAAAGCACCTTATAATAGAAAAGCACCTTATAATAAAAAAGCACCTTATAATAGAAAAGCACCTTATAATAAAAAAGCACCTTATAATAGAAAAGCACCTTATAATAGAAAACCACCTTATAATAGAAAACCACCTTATAATAAAAAAGCACCTTATAATAGAAAAGCACCTTATAATAGAAAACCACCTTATAATAGAAAAGCACCATCTTATAATAGAAAAGCACCATCTTATATTGGATTATGTCCCTTAGTGAAGGACGTGTTGTTAATGTGCTCTTGTTATTATTCTAGAAAAGGACAGTTTTCATACATCTTCAAAGATCAAGAATTTGGTGAGATCATTCCATACATTCAACAACACCATATTGATAAAAAAGAATTTAAAAACATCAACAGATATTACTTCATAAACATGTATTGATTTTCAAAATCAGATCACTGTGAACTGTTTTCAGCGATTCACAACATATCTAATATATCATGAATAATCTAACGGAACTTAGACCCAGCGATCTACTTGTTCACTTGAGTTTTATAGATAGTCAATTTGATCCTTTTGATGATCTTCTTTCGTCACAAAGACAAACAAACATTATAATAGATGTTCCTTCCAACACAAGCAACATAAGGAACGATACAAGCATAACAGAATCGATAATAAAATTTATCCAAGATGAACTTTTATCCTTACCTAAAGACAGCTTTGTGTCTAAATTCATTGATAAATGCCAAAACGCACATTGTGAAATTGACGACATTCGCTACGCACTTCTGGAAATTGCAAAATGTCAACATAACTTTCCATACCTGAATGCAACTCTTAAAAAGCGTCTTTATCCTAGAAAACCTAACGGTGAATCAGTTGAAAACAAACTTGGTAGCGATTGCTATGCGCTTTATTTAGCATAACTCGGAGAATATACGGAAGATTTAAGATTAACACTTAATACTCGTTCGCATACACAAAGTGCCCGAAAAATGTCTACAACAGATGAAAATAACCAAACACATTCCAGCGATTTTTCTCAGAACTTGTGTCTGAAAGAGACTCTCGTGCGCATAAAAAGAGAAATGAATACATTGAAAGGCGACTACACTCAGGAAATCGAATATCTGAATAAAACCGTCTCTGTATTAGTACGAGAAAACAAGCAACTGCATATATGGTCAATGCTAACCAGAAAAAACAATGACCGGTTACGGAACTTTCAGAATCAAATTTCATCCTTACGAGATAACAACGAAAACCTAGCTAAAACAGTTAACAACATGAGTGTCGTTACACACGAAGCGGAAATGATCTGCAAATCAAATAAATTAGAAATTGAAAAAAGTTCAGGAACTTTCCGAAACAAACTTGATGAATACGAAAACAGCATTCAACAGTTAACGACAGATGTAAACAAAATAAAAAACGACTTTACAACAGTAAAACTAGACGTTAACGAACTACGTTCAAGCGTGAAATCTGAGTCATGTAGAATTAACCAGCTAAGTGATACACGAGCGCAAGGCGTTGTCAGTCTAAAAACAAAAACAAAGATCATGAGTGATAAACTGAAAGAATTTGACGATGAACTCAAAAAAGTAAATATTGATTGTTGTTCTCATAGTGATTTGCGAAAACGTATCATAAACACCGAGAAAGATGTCAAAGTCCTTGACAAGTCTACAAAATCGTACGCAGTCATTCTAAAATCTAAATCTAAACAAGTTATAGCTTCAGCTGTAGCATTAGATAATTACAATGTGATTGAATCCGATTTGAGTCAGTCCACAGAGCCAATTCAAAGGAATACCATTAATGAACGTTCCAATTCTGTAGTTGGCTCACACACAAAACACGTCAGATCCTCTGATGTTACGAAGTTGTCCGTTTTAGTCAAAGACATACATGTACAAAGTAATGTTGTTAATCCAGCTCCGTCTACTTCAATAGAAAATAAAATCAAGAACACCAACAACAATATATCAGGAAATGAACAAAATACAAATATACAAGTGCATTTGCCAACTTCCATGTGTAATCCCACAACTGTTGACAATTTTCGTGGATTTGTTAAAAAGACAAGACACCGTGTATCCAGATTCTACGTAGGTGGTATCGACAAACACAATTTATGTGAAGAATCTATGCGTGAATATCTCGCTGCAGGAGGTGTTAATGTAACACATTTAAGATATTTTGATAAACAAAATCGACGAACAGCGTCTGCGCAACTTAATACCGATGCTCAATGTGAAAGCTTAATACGGGATCCTTCTTTTTGGCCTGAAGGTATTTTTCTAAAAGAATGGCTTCCATGGTCAGTTTTTCTCTCTACAAAGACCGAACATCCATAAATGTCTTTAAACATAGCATGTTGGAACTGTCGCGGAATTATGTCCGCAGTACCGTATCTACAAGAATTCTTAAATGATAATAAGATTGATGTTATTTGTTTATCTGAACACTGGCTGAGAAAATCACAATTCCACTTCCTTAATTCAATCGATAAACAAAACTATTTAGTATTTGGAAAATGCGCAGATGAACACTGCCCTGAAAAATACAGGTTTAGCGCCCGTGGAGGTGTTGCGATTATGGTATCTAAAACTTTATCTCCGTATGTCACTGAATTAGTAATTGATAGCAATAGGATATGTGGTATCGAACTAAAACTTCCTAATTTACCTAGCATATTTTTTCTGTCTATATACTTACCAGCAATTACACAACCCAACGAAGCATTTGTTAATGAACTTGAATACTTAATGGACATATACAAATCGTATTCGAATCATGGGACGGTGTATATTCTTGGTGATTTCAACTGCAAGATTGGTGGACCACGATATTCGTTTTCTCAGGATCGTCGTAGTCAACTTCTTGAAAGTCTCCTTATTGACAATAACAGTATATCATTACATGTTCAGGACTTTGCCAAAGGTCCGGTATGTACATTTCAATCTTATGAGGATGGTCCTAAAACAGGGATAGACCACATAGTCACAAATAACGAAAATACACGTGATATTTACAATGTGTTTGTCCCAGACGAAAGCATTTTTAACGTGTCTGATCACAAGCCTATCGCGTGTACTTTACTAATTGAACAATGTCATGCTGATAGTGATAACTTATACGAAAGTGTTATGGCTGACAAAGTATCGTGGACCAAAGCGTTAGAAACGAATTCAGTTAACGACTTTTCATTTGCAGTCTCGCAATTTTTATGGTCTGTTCAAATGCCGTCACTACCAACGACCAAAGAAGATATCGAGCTCTACTATAAGACTATTATAGTTGCTGTTCAAAAAGCTGACAAGGAAACACTCCCACATAAGCAATTTGTGAAACATATAAAGCCTTATTGGACGAAAGTCGTAGATCTATCACACAAAACAATGCTAAATAAGCGCAGTTTATGGATACTGAACGGAAAAATTCACAATAGAAGCGATCAGTTCTTTGCTGATTACAAACATGCAAAACGGATTTTCAGAAATGAAAGGGATAAAGCTTACAACGAACATATTATGAACATTGCCAACAGAATGGAAGAGTCTATCGACAATGATCAAAGATATGTATGGTCGGTCTTAAAATTAAAGCAGACGTAAACAGAAAACTTTTTGTCGTGAACTAAATTTAAATGGAGTAACTCATACAAACGAAAGTGAAATATGCGAAGCATGGGCGGACCATTTTGAATCCATTTTTCAGTTTGATAGCTAGTTAACAAATTCAGCAAACATAAATGTGGTAAAACTTGAAGTGAATAAAATACGACAAACGCAGAAGGAAATCAAAGTTCCAATCAACCCATTTGAGTTTGAAGAAATTTACAACATTTGTAAATGTTTATGTAACAACAAATCTACAGGTTTAGACAACGTTTCATATGAGCATATGAAATATGGTGGTAAAACATTGCAAAAACACTTATGCAATCTATTCAACCTGATAATACAAACACGTTATACTCCTCTAGATTGGAAAACAAGTGTAATTATACCGTTATTCAAAGGTGGACATAAAAACAAAACCGATCCCAATTCGTACCGCGGTATATCGTTAACAAGTTGTATTGCTAAGATATTCGAAACGTCTCTTTATTCTCGATTCGACTCCTTGCACATAAAGTTTCCACATCAATCTCAGATGGCATACCAAAAGGAATTATCAAGTATACACGCTTCATTTAACTTACAAGAACCGATTCGTCATTATATTGAACGTAACAGCGATGTTATAGTTGTTCTTTTAGACAGCACGAAAGCTTTCGAAACCGTATGGCATGATGCATTGTTATGTAAACTGTATAAATATGGAGTTACCGGTGATTTATGGCTGCTCATAGATGAAATGTACAGTGAGATGCGTAGTTCTGTACTGTTCAATGGTAGGCTATCTCGTTGGTTTGAACTAAAACGAGGCGTTCGCCAAGGTGGCGTCTTATCAGCTCTGTAATATTTAGTATACATAAACGATCTTTTGTGTGACATTGAAGATTCTAAATTGGGATGCGTTCTTCTAGATATCAGTGTAAGCAGCTCTGTTCAAGCCGACGACATTGCGTTACTCTCAACAACAGAAAAAGGAATGCAACAACTTATTAACATTTGTCAGACATATAGCGAAGAGTGGGCATTCAAGTTTTCTCCGACTAAAAGCAACGTCTTACATTATTCAAAGAAGAACAAGAATGTTACAAGCAATCTCACTTTGTATGATGACATCATACCACTCGTGACGTCTGCCAAACATGTCGGTATTCTTTTGAACTGTAAATTTAGATCAATGGACCAGACGTTGAATGCTTGTAGAGTGTTGCGATCAACTGCTCTTTCAGTTCTAAATTCTGGAATTCATCCATCAATTTTAAATCCTTTGACGTGTTCCAAGATAATACTTCAAATATGTTACAGCAAAGCTCTATATGGTTGTGAGTTATGGAACAATTTGACTCAAACAGAAATTACGATGTTAGAAAGATCTCACAGATTTGTGTGTAAAATCATTCAAGGACTTCCAAAACGAACCCGTTCTGATAAATGTACAAGTCTTCTAGGTTGGTTTTCAGTTGAAAGCATTATCAACAGATGTAAACTTTTATTTTTTGGTAGACTATGTAGGTTAAAGTCTTCTGCATTACCAAAACGAATAATGATAAGCAGACTTATGGAATTCAAACATAACTGTGTTCCAGAACAACTTGGTTTTATACCTGACATCTATAAAGCAGCCGAAAAATATAACATTACAGATTATATTGTCAATTTTGCAAATACTGGTTCTTTCCCATCAAAAAAACTTTGGTCAGTTATTGTAAATCAGAATATAAACGCAAGTGAAGAAACATGGTGGTCTTACCGAATTTCATGCGATAATGACTTTTATATGTTTAGACGTATTCATTCTGCAATCAAACCGCATAAAGCATGTACAATTGCGAAACAGTTTCCCGAACTTCGTGCCTCCGCCAAGTATGTTATTGACTTATGTTCTATAGTACGTTATGAAGATGAACATTTACTTTGCGACAAATGTGGAAAGTTCTTCCTGAATATCGTTGAACACTTACTAGTATCCTGTGATTTTATTCAAGACAAAAGAGATGATTTATGGCAAGACATTATTAACATTAATCCCATTCAGTTCAGTGTTTTTATGGACAGTCTTTCGGCACATGAATTCACAACAACAATTCTCTCTTGCAATACGTCATATGAATTAGAAAATGATGAATTACCTTTTTTTCTAAGACTTGTGTTCGTCACGTTGAAAAAATCTGCAGAGATTTCTACAATCGGTGGAAGATGTTTCCGTTATCGATATTATAAACAGTGCTAATTTTTTCTCATATTAACTTTAAACAGTGACTTTAATTCTTTGTGTTTTTTTTTTTTTTTGTAATTTTGTAATTTATATATTTCATGTACACCAAATCTCTTTAATAGAGGAAATAAAGTTATATATGTATATAATAGAAACCCACCATCTTGTAATAGAAAACCACCATCTTATAATAGAAAAGCACCATCTTATAATAGAAAACCACCATCTTATAATAAAAAAGCACCATCTTATAATAGAAAAGCAATACAAAAGACACATAAGACAGCTATGGCGTTCCATAGCGTTCCATAATAAAACCCCAGTGTGTTATATATAGATGTCATAGATAAAGTCAATGAACTTTAAGCACATGTAACTGTTCAATTGTCAATCAAGATAAGATAGGCGGAATCTCTATAAACGTAAACATTGATCAGATTATATAGCAATATCATTACAAAACTATTGTAGAAAAAATGTATAGATATAATATAAAAAAATCAGAAGCGCAGCGAATATTATTTTTATTATGATATTGAGGAAGATTTATTTACTAAATTATGAAAAGATTACGAAACTATGACAACCAGCATTGGCGCATCCAGGGAAGGCATTTGTGTGTGCTCCAATATCGGAGGAATCTACATAGGAAAGGAGAAGATTATTAACACTACCTATGTAGTGTCTTTCCCCAGTACTGTGAGTCGCAATTTCAGTGAAATAATCAAAATCTTAATTGTTGAACATGCAAAGTGCAAGAAAACTACTAAAACTAGATGTTGGTCTATCACAATCATCTTCAGATAGTGAAAATGGCGAATTCATGATTAAGTCAAACGCAAACGGCCGAAAACGTAGCAGTAAGGAAAGTAGCACTGACAAAGTGTATGTCACACCATTTGTTTCTGAATGGACGACACAAACAGTTGAGAAAAAAAATAATATCTCTTACGAACATCTTATAAGTGGGACAGATGTGTTCCAGAGAGGTGGTATAAACATTGCTTTAACAGACATTCAAATGCAGTACTTTGAATACTTGAAGAGGTTTCTAACCTTTTCTGAGAGTCTTGATGGGTTTAGACTTTATGCTTCTAGAATAAAACAACATTTGACAGACATAAAGCAGGAATTGTTTATGTCTACAGCATTCCATAGTTGTCAGATGTATGTATTGAATTAATCAAACTTTTAGGTTATATTTTAACAATGTTTAACATGTTTTAGAGGGTGGTCATGGTGGTAAAGAATTATGTTAGTGCAACATGATATGGCATTTTTATTTCTAAGCAGCCATGAAAAGGTTTGTTATTCATCATGTTTCGAATAATTGGTAAACAGATCAAAGTGCAAGAAATTTGAAATTGTTTCTACATTTTGACCAAAAAATGTTTGAAATGGCAATTTTATTTTGCGTTCTTCAATGCAGATACCCACCCTTTACACCCCTCATTTAACATTATTCCTTTTGTTTCTGCTGATCAATGCAGTGACAGCACAGTATCATAAAGAATTTATTGCACACTGGAACTTTTCCTGATGCATTTTGAAGAACAACAATGAAATACAACAACATCAACATCAATCAGATGACATCCCCGGTGTCTGAGTGACAATTGATAGCTTCAATGTACATGATGTAGTAGATGAAACATCATGAACTCCACTAGCAGGACTAGTTCAAATTATCTGTCGTTCAAAAGCTTTTTTTTTGTTGTTACAAAAGCACCAACCAAAATAAAAAGCTTTTAAACGACAGATAATTCAGTCTAGAACTGCACATGAAATTTACTAACCCTCTACTAACATGCAGGTGATCACCATGATCCACCTGACAGCGCTTCTTCTTCTTCCTTGCTAAGGACTGGATTCTTTAAAAGAATGTTATATGTCCACACATTTAACCAAACTCAAAATTATAATTTACCCATGGTTCTATAAGTAAAGCTTCCCACAGATTTTAAACATTGTAAACTTACATGACTTAATAGCATTAAAAAATCTGGCTTAAGACGTGTAACATGTTAGTCTACAATGGTATAGAGCATGTCAAACAAGCATATAATTTGTCAAACATGACAAGGCAGCTAGGGTTAATACATCATGTACATGTGTACACAGTATTATATATCAGATTAACATGAACATGATGAACAGTTATAAAACAATGGAAAACAACTATTATTCAGCATGTTCAGCAATTGTTCAAATAGATATATATAGGAAGATGTGGTGTGAGTGCCAATGAGACAACTCTCCATCCAAATAACAATTTAAAAAAAAAGTAAACCATTACAGGTCAACAATGTACGGTCTTCAACATGTTCAACACAGAGCCTTGGCTCACACAGAACAACAAGCTATAAGGGACCCCATAATTACTAGTGTAAAGCCATTCAAACGGGAAAACCAACGGTCTAATCTATATCAAAAAAAAAAGAGAAACGGGAAACACGTATAAATAACAAAAAACAAACGACAACTACTGTACATTAGATTCCTGAATTAGGACGGGTGCAAACATTTTCAGCGAATTAAACGTTTTAATGGATCCAAACCTTCTCCCTTTTTCTGAAACAATAGCATAAAAGACTGCATAAAACAAGTAATCAATTGGTATCAAATAAATTAAATAATACTGTCACTGTGAATTGAACCCGGCATTATCATGATTATGATGATGGTTTAAATCAACTACTTCAACATGTCCAAAGCAATTAGATTTTATTTTAAAATTACACAGCTAACAATAGTCCTCTTACTCCTCTATTATCATGATTATCATGATTATAATTTATTAAGATTGAGAATGTTGTTTTTATTTTCAGATCGCTGCAGTACTTCATACAACTTTTGGAAATTCTGTGTGACAAAGCTTCCATGGAAGAGCCAGAATACGGTACACTTTTTACAGAACTAGTGTCACGGTTTGCTGAAGTTTGTTTACTGATGCCATAGTAGGTTTTATATTAAATATAGATAGATAAGCATAGGTGTACTGTACAGAACTAGTGTCATGGTTTGCTGAAGTTTATTTATTGATGCCATAGTAGGTTTTATATTAAATATAGAAAGATAAGCATAGGTGTTACTCATGTTACTGTACTGTACTTGTGATGTTTTATTAACATTCATACTAATGTCAGTTTTAGGTACAATAAAATCACTTCAATACTTTTTTGAAAGGGGTGCTGCTGGGTTTCCTTTAACCCCCCTCTTTCCATTATCATTCATGATGATATATTTTCAAAATGTACCAATGATATATATCATTGGTACAATTTTAAAATATATATCTTTTCGTATATAGTGTAGGTAAAAATGTAACCCTTTCCTATATTGTTTGGGTTTCTTGTGGTGTGTGTTAAAAAAAAAAAATGTACAACTGAATTACCAAAGAGTCAAAAGAGAAAAATTGGTTGATAAAAACACAACCAAGAACATTTTAAGAAAGATGACAGTGAAGGAATTATGAGATCTATATTGACCTTATCATATATTCATGATATTTCTGTTGTTTTCCAGATCTATTCACATATTTTCAAGCCTGAAAAGTTGACGTAGTTCAGTGGCCATGCATGATCCCTTTTGTTTTTTCTTAATTGAGAAATGAGAATTTCAACAATCTAATTTATAGTAATTCAAAACAAGAAATAAAGATACTTCTGCCTTTTCCTTTGGATCAATTCTTGAACTAATGGATAAAAGGATTATTGTAATGTACAATTTATTTTAGGGAGAAATGATAAACCATCACAGTCCTTTGGTTTGCTCCCTCTTAAGGGTGTAACCAACACCTTCACTTAAATTAATTTGGCTCGTTTAATTTTCATAAAATTTTGACAAAGTGCTTATTTACCTTGACTCTTTGTCAAAAATATAAAAAGCTCATAAAACTTGAACCAACCATTTTATCAGAAAAATTACAAGTTGGTTATATAGCAGTTTGACTATATTTTTGATTTTGATTGTTGAGAAGCTTGATATACTTTTAAAATATTCATGATATTCCCTTAACAACACAACATAATTAAAATGTTTAGTTGATTTTACAGAGTTATCTCCCTGTGTTGTTATTAACACTTATTAAACATGTTAAATGACCCCATTCAAAATGAAATAAGTTGGAAGATTTTCTTGGTTATTCTTTAAAGGATACATGTATTGCCTTATAAGTACATTTTAGTGACTGTGTGACAATTTTACTTGTTTAATTTCAAATTTTAAATTTTGCAAAATGGCCCCACCTCCCTAAAATACAAAAAGAAAAAAGAAAACCAATCTAATATATAGCAATTCAGTACAAGAAACAAATATGACAGATATTAACTAATGACAACCATAGTCATGACAGTATTACAGGCTTCCAAATTGGCAAAGATTCAACAAGCACATCCAGAATTTGGCAGTTGTTAAACATGCATTTGTCCATAAACAACTAGTATTCTTATCTACATACAGTTCAAATCTGTCTCAACAGTTACCCTCTAATTTATATACTAATCATGCTAATATTATTTGAAGTATGAAAAAAATTAAACATAATGAAAAAAATGTGAACTGTTTGTTTTATTATATACTAGAACACACCCGCGAAATCGCGGGCATATACAGCTTGTGAACTGTTGTAGGATGATTTTTTGTAAAAGATATTATGTACGGAGAATTACATAAAAGGTATCTGCCTTTTTCCAAAGTCCGATATGTTTCCTTTCTGTTAAATTCAGTTATATTCGTGTTTCTGGCCTACGACCACAATACTTCTCCTTTGCAAAATGCTTCTTTTGGTAAAAGTCAAATCAAATTAAAAAATTACACCGTTTCAAACATGAACTAAATGTAACTTTTTATATATGTACCCTTATTAGTGTAAAAAAATGCTTCTATGACAATCCATCAGTACTTTTTTTTGAGAGCCTTATTAACATGCCAAAGGCAGAATTTGAATCATGTATAAATGACTAATACCGAATAAGGCTAATTTGAGGGATTGTCGATCGGAGGGGTCCTGTCCTGATCCCGAAATCCCGGGCTTAAAACCACGAAATACCGAGATTCCGAATTAACAGAAATTAATATCCCAAAATCGAAAAATATATTCCCGGATCTTGTAAGGATCAATCCCCAAATCCCGAGCTTAAAAACACCCGATCCCGACGCCCCGAAAAGGGTCCTGCCACCCTCTAATCTCTACCTTACTTTCATTTTTGCCAAATTACTATTTTCCCTTTTAACAATAAATTTGTATGCCCAAATTATGGGCATTATGTGTTCTAGTCTGTGCATCCGTGCGTTCGTTTTCGTTTGTTCGGTCGTCCGTCCGTCCGTCCGTCTCTCCCACTTCAGGTAAAAGTTTTTGGTCGAGGTAGTTTTAGATGAAGTTGAGCATGTTTTATTTATTTTAATATATATATGCAAGTGGTTTGACCCCTTAAATAGTAAACATTTCAAAGAAAACAGTAAACAGAATCAGGGACTTTCAATACTAACATAGAAATTCCCTGACAGAATACAGAGAGTCTCTATATATTAAAGTAGTATAATCGTAGTTTACATGTAGATAAACACGAAAAATATTTGTCCTCTCTAAGGAAGTATAAGAGTTGTGATTTTTGAAATTAATATCCCAAAATCGAAAAATATATTCCCGGATCTTGTAAGGATCAATCCCCAAATCCCGAGCTTAAAAACACCCGATCCCGACGCCCCGAAAAGGGTCCTGCCACCCTCTAATCTCTACCTTACTTTCATTTTTGCCAAATTACTATTTTCCCTTTTAACAATAAATTTGTATGCCCAAATTATGGGCATTATGTGTTCTAGTCTGTGCATCCGTGCGTTCGTTTTCGTTTGTTCGGTCGTCCGTCCGTCCGTCCGTCTCTCCCACTTCAGGTAAAAGTTTTTGGTCGAGGTAGTTTTAGATGAAGTTGAGCATGTTTTATTTATTTTTATATATATATGCAAGTGGTTTGACCCCTTAAATAGTAAACATTTCAAAGAAAACAGTAAACAGAATCAGGGACTTTCAATACTAACATAGAAATTCCCTGACAGAATACAGAGAGTCTCTATATATTAAAGTAGTATAATCGTAGTTTACATGTAGATAAACACGAAAAATATTTGTCCTCTCTAAGGAAGTATAAGAGTTGTGATTTTTGAAATTCAATGACAGAATACAGAGAGTCTCTATATATTAAAGTAGTATAATCGTAGTTTACATGTAGGTAAACGCGAAAAATAATTTTCCTCTCTAAGGAGGTATAATAGTTGTGGTTCTATACTCCCGGATCTCGTAAGGATCAATCCCCAAATCCCGAGCTTAAAAACACCCGATCTCGACGCCCCGAAAAAGGTCCTGCCACCCTCTAATCTCTACCTTACTTTCAATTGCCAAATCACTATTTTCCCATTTAACAATAAATGTGTATGCCCCAATTATGGGCAATCTGAATAGATGACAAAAGTGACCTATAGGACACAAAGGCATGATGATTGATTTAATGTGGAAGGAAGAGAAGCGACACACAAAATGAGGTCTTCTCGTTTAATTAATAGTATAGATACTTCTGGAAATATAAACGGAAGAGGAAGTTGTTAATGAATAAAAGCCGGGGTGATGACGGACACATATCCGGACTTCTTTTTTTCCGTTTTTCTCCCAAAATAACCGAAACTGAATAATCATAAAAATGGATGACAAATGCGACTATACATGGTACCTATAGGACATACAGTCCCAATGATCAATTTATTTTGGAAGGAGGAGAAGCGACACCAAAAATGAGGTCTTCTCGTTTAATAGTATAGATATATTTGATAATGGGATATTTTACCTGATTTGTAATAACATAAGTAACACGATGGGAGCCACATATATGGAGCAGGATCTGCTTACCTTTTGGGAGCACCTGAGATTCACCCCAGTTTTTGGTGGGGTTCGTGTTGCTCAGTCTTTAGTTTTCTACATTGTTTCTTGCGTGCTATTAATTGTCTGTTTGTATTTTTGCCATGGCATATTTTTTATTTATGAGTTTGACTGTTCCTCTGGTACCTTTCGCCCCTCTTTTATAAATGTTATATATATACATGATATATATACATATATGCTTTATATAAATGGTTTTGATTTTCACTTTAACATTTCAGCAATCATCCAGAACGATCTTGTTGGGAGAATTTCTTAGGAAAACCAGGATTTAATCTGACATCCACTCCAGATCTTCGTTTCTATAAATATGGCTTTGATCTTTCTAAATCTAGGTCATCTTTTTGTGTAGTTCAGGTAATACACATAAAATTGTAAAAGTCTCTCTTTGTTAGTCTTGTATGATTTTAATTTCATGTACATCATACATGATGTACTATACAAGTTTTTTAAAGGTCAAGAACATCAATTCAAAAATGTTTACTAGTAAGTACATGTTTATCATTATTTACTTCTTCAAGGAAATAAAGATTACTTGTACATTTGAACCTGTGACTGACATAACAATCTATCTGACTTTTAAGAAAGAAAATACTGTAAATTCTAAAAGTTTCTAAGGAGTAGGTCCAGTAAGACCCCTTTTTGGCCCCAAAATATAGCAGTTGTTCAAAATTGTTAAAATGTAAACTTTTAGTTATTTATTGGTAGTAGCACCATTAAGTCATGCTAAATTACTGAAATCTCAACAATTCTAGCATTTTAATTAAATTTTAGACGGTTTAATTTTCCGTGTAAAACGAAAGTGGCCGCTTTCATGTTCATCCTTAATATTGAAGTGTAAGTTGTATTTGATGATAATACGTAACATATATAAAGATTGTGGATGAACAAGGATGCAGCCACTTTCATTTTTGACAAAAAACATCTAGAAAGTGACATTTCCCGGCATAATTTGGTAGATTTTTCATATTTGAGCTTGAATCGGATCATTTTTTATGACTAAATCAGTTAAAATCTGTCACATAAACTATTTGAATCAAATGAAATAGACACTTAAGTGTTTAAAAAGTGGTCAAAATCTTTCGTCAGATGAACCTGAAATTTGAGGCAAAAATCGGTCCTTACTGCACGGTAGACCAACCTACTCCTTTTTCATTATTGTGAAATTGTTACTTTTATGATAGATTTGGCGAAACAACATGACAACCAAAAGCTTGCAATTTTACTTTTTTTCATGCAGTTTTTCTAAATTCACAATTGCTAATTACACATATTTGTGCACAGTTCAGCTATTACATTATACAATGATCACAAAATGTTCCAAATTTTTATAGAAATCTTATGTTGTCTCTCAAGGAGATTTAAGAGAAAAAGTTTCATTTTACCTTTTAATAAACCCAACCAGAAATAAAAGAGGGACAAATGATACCAGAGGGACATTCAAACTCATAGATCAAAAATAAACTGACAATGCCATTATGGCTCAAAAAGAAAATGTCAAACAGACATTTAATAGTACACAAGACACATCATAGAAAACTAAAGACTAAGCAACACGAGCCCCACCAAAAACTGAGGGTGATCTCATTTGCTCTGGAAGGGTAAGCAGATCCTACTCCACATGTGACACCCCTCATGTAGCTCCTCACATTTTACTAACCAGGTAAAACATTCTTATTTTATAGGTCACATTTGTGTATATAATTGTAACAGTTTATCCATTTCAGATGAATAATAAACCAAAAGAAACTTCAGAACCTAGTAGAAAAAAGCAAAAATGTGATTCAGAGACGGAGACTTCGGGTGATGATGATTCTAGATATTCCAGAACATCAGTAGAAGATAGATTGAAAGGCAGACATGCTGGAGCTCTGCTAGTTGACTTGCATGATATTATAAGGGACAAGTATGATGACACTTGTGAAGAATACTCAATGCCAGGAATGTTAGTTGATGGATCTAGGGTAAATATATTGGTTTACATTTTGAGTCATTCAATATATATATATATATATGAATAAGAAGTTGTGGTATGAGTGCCAATGAGACAACTCTTCACAAGAGCATATATTATAAACGTCAAATACCATGACACTAGTGAAGAATATTTGATTCCAGAAATGTTAGTTGATGGAACTAGGGTAAATATAATTTTTAACATTTGGGCCATTCAATATATATGTAACACTCAGAAACGTGTCCTTCCCCCCAAACGTGTCCGAAACTCCCAAACGTGTCCACATTGACGTCACTGAACTGCAAAACATGTCTAGTTGTAAAAAGGGCGTCAAAGCGTGTCATTTGTATTATTTAAATGCCTAAATGTGTCCATTTTTTAGGCAGTAAAGCTGCCTTATGCGAGCACCCTGGATTTGTGTCTTACCCAATAAATGCTGAAATACGTGCCATTGTTATCATCTAGCTGGTTACTATGTTATTTATAACTTATTGGACTGTTTTTTCATACTTTACATTCTGGGTTAAAAAAAATATGACCAGAAAAACCTTAAATGATCGTCGATTTTCCCAAAAGTTTTGAAGTTGCACATAGGAAGTAGAGCACATTAGGAATCCTTGTGTAGTTTATTATCCCCTGAGCTTTTGGCTAAGATGTCAAAGAACAAATGTATGAAATATTTAATCGCCGAAAATCTCTAAAGACAAGTAGTTAAGATTTCCCAAATTGTAAAAGTCGTAGAAATATTGTTTGTCATCAATACGTAGTACAACGTCAGTAGTCTATTATGTAATAAGTTCAACTGTTCATGCTGTTGGCGGCAATTTCAAATTAGAAAACGAAAATTTATATCTTTTCAATTTCTAGGCAGGGGTTCAAATTAGCGGTGGTCCGAGGTCCGCGACCTTCCACTTTAGCACGCGAAAATTCGACTTGGTTTCTACATGTAGCTATATGTACAATGTACGCCCGACGGAGTCACCTTCCACTTATAGAAAATAAGAAATAACTTTGCAAACCTTTTCACAACAGTCTCCAAATAAACGATCTAAAAACTTATTTTCATCATTATAATTCATGACAGGGATGTTTATTTTGTTCAACAGCTAGCTTTATACAGAAAATCGACTAAAATCGTATCTAACAATCTCATCATTACATGACTGTCACACCCTTCAATCAGACCTACATAAACTGGAACAATGGGAGCAAGAATGGCTCATGTCCTTTAACCCAGACAAATGTGAAATCACAAACTATCATTTGTATTCATTTTTTCCTAGAACAATAAGGTTGTGGAATACCCTACCATACCAAGTAGCCTGTAGCCCAGACTTAGAAGCTTTTAAGTCTGGTGCAAAACCACATATGTATTGCTAAATCAAACCATGTTTTTAACTATATACAAAAATTTAAAAAAAAAAATGTTTTTTCTTGAAATTATTGTAAATATGTTTAGTTTTAATTTGTTTCCCTAGCATGTGCCTTCTTGTAATCTTCAACATATTGAAGTTAAGAAGTATTATGTAGATGTAGATGTAGATTGACAAAAACGACATTGTAAACACAATAAAATGGCTGCCGTGAAGACAAAATTTTACAATATCGGATCCGATTTCGGAAGCGGATAAGGGTAATTCCCAGTTTGGCGGTCAACTACAAAAAAATCCAGACAGGTGACAAAATACATCTATGCATAGTAAATGAATATAAACACTAGAATTGAAAAGCAAAAGATATATGTTATAGAAAGAAATGTTCAGCAGAAAATATTTTATACTCATTCAAAACTAATACTTTTTGACAAATTTTAATGTCAAAATACAATACAATGTGACAGCTGGGAACAGTGTATCTAACAATATACAGTTTGAATTTTCTTTATCAGTGATAAATGATGATAATGCTTTTAAAGTAAACAAATGACGGCAATTTTAAAGGGGTATTTTTTTCTCAATTTTGTAGGGTCAATTAAAGTCACTGGAAGTTTCTTACTTTATTTTCACAAATAATGCAACTATATTATTTAATACCTGAATGCAAGCAAATCATATGATATAGAAGTGGCGTCCTGAAGGCCACACTACCCTCTCTTGTTTAATAACTTGGAAACGGTCAAGATCCCCACCCTAAACCATTTTCCGGTATTCAAGTTTAGGACAATAAAATAAATAAAATAAAATAAAGGAGTTGTCCCTGGAGTCACCCACCCTCCTGTTTGAGAACTTGGAAACGGTTGAGATCCCCACCCCTTAACCATAAGTATTCATGTTTGTGACAATATGAAAAATCAAATGAAATATAGGGAGAGTCGCTGGGGGTCACCCCATCCCTCCTGTTTTAGAATTTAAAAACGGCCCAGATCTCCAACCCAAAACCATACATATTCATGAATGGGACAATATAACAAATCAGATGAAATAAAGGGGGAGTCCCTGGGGTCACGGTACACCCTCCTGTTTGAGAACTTTGAAATGGTCAAGAATCATCACCTCTAAACCACTTAACCATATATACTCATGAATGGGACAATATAACAAATCAAATGAAATATAGGGGAAGTCCCTGTGGTGACCCCACCTCTCCTGTTTGAAAACTTAGAAACAGTTGAGATCCCAACTGTAAAACAATATATACATTAATGTCTGGGCCAATATAGCTAATTGAATGAAATAAAGGGGGAGTCCCTAGTGTCAACCTTCCCCTCCTGTTTGAGAACTTGGAAACCGATGAGATCCCCACCCCTAAACCATATATATATTCATGCATGGGACAAAATAACAAATCATTTACATTTAATATGGGCCAGTCAGTCAGACCTCAACTTGTACTTCTAGCAGTCAACTAAAACCAATGTTAACTACCAAATAGAACAACTGCAATCATTGCGAACTTGTATCACTGCAGACTCACCATAAAAATATACATTGATATATGCATTGCTTTTGAAACCTTGATTACATATAAATTAGTTGCCTTAATAATTAACTCATTAGAATAACATAAATTTACTATAAATGAATGATTAATGTTGAAGCAACATTGCCACAGTTTTCATGATAACATTTGACTTGGTTTTTGATTAACTGCCTACAGCGCTTACAGCGCTTTGATTAATAAACACCCAAACGTGCCCAATCCGTCAAATGTGCCCAATCCCCCAAACTTGTCCTATAATATAAAGGGAACTAAAAGATTGTTACACTGACAATGACTGATATTCCTTAAAAATAAAACTGTTCTTTTCTGCTCCAAAAAAAATATAATTTAATTCCGAGTTACGATTAGTGTAAATACCTAAAAACCGTAAAGTGTAAATTCTTATAACTGTACACAATTCATTAAGGCCTAATCCCAAATTTACGGAATAATTAAGGTACAATCCAAGAGTTCCGGCAAATATTCTTCTGCATTTCATTATATAACTTATCCAAAGTATGTTGTCGTCCTGTCCATACATGAAATATTTGCCACTGGAAGTAATGTCTCTTGTTTGCATGTATTTAAGTGATGCTCGAAACTAAAAATTCATAATAAAAAACCTTACTACCAGTTTATAATTTGAGAGCTTTTTTTCCGTTTTTTTGAGAGAATCAAATAGTTTCTTACATTGTCTTAGTGAAGTTTTAAAAAAGAATTGTCTTTACTGGCTCTTTAGATTTTTAAGTTTAACTAAGGTTTATCCCGAATAATCGTAAAAAAATTTAGGCCTCATGTATAGTATTTATTGTTAATATGATATCGTTCAAATATTTGGCACTGGACTTACAAAAAATGTATGACTCTTGTTTGTATGTCTTCACTTTAGTAGTGATGCTGGAAATCTAAAATTTATTAAAATACCTGATAGCCCGTTTATGATTTGAACATCTTTTAAAATATCAGAACTGTTGAAAAAAAGGAAGTCAATTCTTTTAAAATCCTACCATGCAGTATTCGCGGATTACAGCTGATTTCCCAATGCTTGCAAAGTAAAACTTTGTTTGGCTTTCTTGCTTTGTTTGTGTAATTGTTTTAAAATACAAGCTTTGTAAATAAGACCGACATCTTTAAACACTATGTATAGGCATAGTTTAACCTGAATATATTATATTTCAATTTAATTTGGTGTTATCCTATGGCAAACGCTTAATCCAACTGAACTAGAATTGTTTGTACATGTATGTGCGCTCTGAACAAGCATAATACTTGCAACTGGAATATAAGCCATTTCAGTAAAAAGTTGATTTATATGTTACAGATTAAATTTGCAATAACAACCAGCATTGAACCAACTAATACTAATAAATGATCATTTTATCAACTGTGTCCCCCATTATAGAAATGCTGTAAACGTTATTGATTTTATTCATGTATTAACGCTAAAAGACGTGAGACATCCCGGCGTTAAATAGTGGACACGTTTTGGCGAATAACAATTATCGGGGGGTTATAAAATCAGACACATTAGGGGAATATTGGATATTACGGACATGTTTAGGGAGAATAGACACGTTTGGGAGAATCAGACACGTTTGGGGGACAGGACACGTTTGGGAGTGTTACATATATATGAATAAGAAGATGTGGTATGATTGCCAATGAGATCAGTCTCCAGAGCACCAAGAGATGAAATGACACAGATATTAACAACAATTGGTAACTTTATGGCCTTCAACTATAATAACTCCCATACTGCATAACCTGTCTGATCACATGATTTTTGTAGGTTACATCATGGAATACAAATACCTAATAGACATATCACTTTTTTTCTCACTTATATCTTCCCTAGAGCCAAAATGGAATTACTATAAATTGAGAGAAGTTTTAAACTATATTGTGATAGCTGAACTATGACTCATACTGAAAAAGTAATTCGTTTTAAACTGATTTTTTTTAAGAACAAGTTTTAATCAATGTTAAATGAGAAAAAAAAGATAGATGATAGTATATATTTTAATTTGTTATTTTTTCTCTTTTTAGATTAGTTTGACAATGTTGGTAATATCAAAAGACCATTATGAGAAGCTTAAAAATGGTCAAGAACTGACCAAAGACCATGCAGCCACAGTATACTACAGTACCTTTTATGACATTTTATTGCAATCTCAGCGTAATGATCTCATTGAGCTATTTTTATGTCTTAATAATATGACTTAGCGTTGAGATTTCTATGTGAGCTTTTCAAGTTTTAAACTGCCAGTGTCATATGGTATTTTGACATCGGTAAAAGATCAATGAAAAATACTGATTGAAGCTGTTGATGAAAGATTAATTATGAAAAATACTGAAAGAAGCTGCCAATAAAGACTACTGATTAAAAATCTGTGAAAGCTTCTGATCAATAAAAGGTTCAGATAAGAGATCTGTGTAAAGCTGATGAAAACAGATCTTTGGAAGGCTGTCGATAGAAGTTCTGGATAAAGCTGTTGATAGAAGTTCTGGATAAAGCTGTTGATAGAAGTTCTGGATAAAGCTGTTGATAGAAGTTCTGGATAAAGCTGTTGATAGAAGTTCTGGATAAAGCTGTTGATAGAAGTTCTGGATAAAGCTGTTGATAGAAGATCTTTGGAAAGCTGTTGATAAAAGTTCTGGATAAAGCTGTTGAAAGAAGATCTTTGGAAAGCTGTTGATAGAAGTTCTGGATAAAGCTGTTGATAGAAGATCTTTGGAAAGCTGTCAATAAAAGTTCTGGATAAAGCTGTTGAAAGAAGATCTTTGTAAAAACATACCATGAAGTTAACTATTTCAATCAGGGAGCTTCCATTGTGAACTTGTGGGCAAATTAAACTGCTTCATGTACTTTATGACTGTGTGTATGGAACTGTGTTGAGAAATAGTATTTTGTTTAACATTTAAAAATATTAAGAAAATATAGTATTAGATTACTGTTGATATATCTTGTTTAAAGAATTAATATTTTATTTGATATTTAAAAATTGTTGTGAAAATAGAGTATTAAATAATTGCTGTGGATACGTCTACTATCGTGGCTATCAATTTCAATTGATTAAGGAACAGTTGTATTTTCATGTATTTGATTTTGTAATTTTACTTAAAGTTTGTTTACAATTATTTTGATTATTAAGTCAATTTATACCGAAAAGCTTCCTAGCACACTTGGATTAGTGGTTTTTCTTAAATACCCAACAAATCACTAAAAATTAGTAATACACAAAAAGAAATGATTCCACAGTTACTATAATGCTTTACATGCTTTACCCAAAATAATATACTAGTAGGATGATAAAGGAGTAAGTTTGATAAGGGCCATATTTGGCCCCAATTATAAAGTTCATAGTTACAAGACAATAAATGTTTTAAGTTGCCTTAAAGACATGTTAGAAAGTAAAACAGAACTGTTTTTGTCAAAGTTTGATTCTAACACGTTGATTTTTACATCCATAAAAGGTCAAAATAAAGAATTTTGGTGAAATTTGACAAAATCAGCTAGATTTCAACCAAATGAAGGACCAGGAAACATAGAGCGCAGGCGTCGACAAGCTTAAGATTCAAATAAGACATGTGAAATGTCTTTACAAACATTATTTTAAAAGATCTTTGTTGTCGACGTATGCGCTCTATGTTCCCTGTCCAATAATATATGGAAATTTACCCATTTTCTTTGATTTTTTCGTGAAAAATCAATATTAGTACAACTTGTGACGTCATAATGAAACGCAGTAACGTAAAATTTTCAACACCATGGTTTATATCCTTGCTAGTCAATGTTTTAGCTGTAATTTATCGTGATATTGGTCGATAAATCTGAATTTGAAATTTACGCTAAAAAAGGGGGCCATTTTAGGACCTTATCGAACATACTCCTTTATTGTGAGTTGTACATGTTGGCAAAGGAAAGAGAAAAAAAGTGATTCTCCTTGACGGTGGGTCAACCTTGTAGTGTAAACAAATTGTGAAGAAGTCTTTAGGTTTTAGTTATATTTCTTTATCATGCTTGAATCATAATAGGATACTTTTAGCATGTTTAATATTGCCTGGTAGGGAAGTCTAAGAATGTGAGAAATAAGGATTAATATCAGACTAGAGTATTTAAAATAGCCCATTAGATAAGTACCATTGAAATCTTTAGTAAGCAGACACATATATTCCATTTTCTCACATGAACACTCTGAATTATAAGAAATAGTCCATTTACTTTTTTAAATTGTTATTTGGATGGAGAGTTGTCTCATTGGCACTCACACCACATCTTCCTATATCCAGTTACGTAGTCGTGCATGCAACTGAAAGTAAAGTTTCCATATATATATAAACAATTTATTACTGGAGCATCTATATGTTAATTTCATTAGTTTATATAAAAAGAAGATGTGGTTTGATTGCCAATGAGACAACTCTTCACAAGAGACCAGATGACACAGAAAGTAACATGTAGAGGTCTACGTAGTTGTAGCCTTAAACCATGAGCAAAGCCCAAACTGCACAGTCAGCTATAAAAGACCCTAGTTTACCTGTTTTTTTCTTATCTATGACAAAGTTTTAATAATCCAAAATTATAAGTGTGGTAAAAACTATTTGTATCAAGCTTCAAATTTAAAGAAGGTAAAAACCTTGATGCTTCATACTTTTATGTAGATGATTTGTTAATGTTACAAGGTTTCTGTCTGTATATTTTCTTTGAACTCAATGTCATGGTTGAGAGGTCAGTGTTACTTTTTCATGGTCAAGTCCATATCAAAGATAATAAAAGCAAAATACCTACTTTATGTGTTGTATGGAATGATTTTTAGGTTAATTAACATTTCTGTTTGGCAGGTTTCATTTGACCCTTGACTTAGCTCATTTTCTTAGTTAAATGGTTTTCATGGATAAAGGTTTTGTCTTTTTATCACATATCATACACAATGTACAGAATGAGGCGGGGTTTACCATGGATGTGGGAACCCCCCGCCCTAACCTGGGACAGTGGTTTAAAAATACAACATAGAAAGATCTAACTTTAAAAATCAGTTGAAAAGGCTTTAAAAATTGCTATATATGGTATGGTTGCATTTATTGTGCCAGAAAATACCACAGCTTGACATGACCAACTACGACGTCATTCGAAGCAGTAATGTGCATAATTATGCTTGTATACATTAAGGTCAAGGAACAGTAAATGGGCTATGTCGCAGATTTTGCTAAAAAATTGCATACAACCTTGGCTTGTTGAACTACAACTGAAAATCGAAAAAATAATGCATTTATCTCAATTATCATTTGAAATATTACTGATTGAATTCTTACAAAATGGGTAAACATTTAGATATGTCCTATTTTCGGTGCAAAATATAGTTAACATGCATTTTGTGTCCGGGGATACATGGACACGTATGTATGTAACTATATAAACAGATAAACAATCAATGTCTATTATAGTGGTTACAGAAGCCCAGTGTTATATAAAACGTGTGATTTAGACGGACACAGCTGGACACAAGGTTACTACAGAAGCCCAAGTGTTATATAAAACTTGTGAATTAGGCGGACACAGCTGGACACACGGTTACTGCTATATAAAACATAAAAAAAAACTACTGACTACAGGCGGACACAACGCAATTTCTATATAAAACTTTAAAAATCTGCTGGCTACAGGTGGACACAGCTGGACACCGTGCTATTTCAATATAAAACTTCTAGAAATGAGGGTATACAGTCGGACACAAGTGGACACAACGTATTTCTCTATAAAACTTTATGAAATAAGGGGATACAAGCGGACACAGCTGGACACAGTACTATTTCTATATAAAACTTATAAAATCTGCTGGTTACAGGTGGACACAACTGGACACAGTGATATTTCAATATAAAACTTCTAGAAATGAGGGGACACAGGCGGACACAAGTGGACACAACGTTATTTCTATATAAAACTTATAAAATCTGCTGGCTACAGGTGGACACAACTGGACACAGTGCTATTTCAATATAAAACTTCTAGAAATGAGGGGACACAGGCGGACACAAGTGGACACAACGCAATTTCTATATAAAACTTCTAGAAATGAGGGGACACAGGCGGAAACAAGTGGACACAACGCAATTTCTATATAAAACTTTTAAAATTTGCTGGCTACAGGTGGACACAGCTGGACACAGTACTTTTTCAATATAAAACTTCTAGAAATGAGGGGATACAGGCGGACACAAGTGGACACAACGCAATTTCTATATAAAACTTATAAAATATGCTGGCTACAGGTGGACACAGCTGGACACAGTACTATTCCTATATAAAACTTCTTGATATGGGGGGTTACAGGCGGACACAAGTGGACACAACGTAATTTCTATATAAAACTTATAAAATCTGCTGGCTACAGGTGGACACAACTGGACCCCAGTGATATTTCAATATAAAACTTCTAGAATGAGGGGACACAGGCAGACACAAGTGGACACATTGCAATTTCTATATAAATCTTATAAAATTTGCTGGCTACAGGTGGACACAGCTGGACACAGTACTTTTTCAATATAAAACTTCTAGAAATGAGGGGATACAGGCGGACACAAGTGGACACAACGCAATTTCTATATAAAACTTCTAGAAATGAGGGGATACAGGCGGACACAAGTGGACACAACGCAATTTCTATATAAAACTTATAAAATATGCTGGCTACAGGTGGACACAGCTGGACACAGTATTATTCCTATATAAAACTTCTTGATATGGGGGGTTACAGGCGGACACAAGTGGACACAACGTAATTTTTTTATAGAACTTATAAAATCTGCTGGCTACAGGTGGACACAACTGGACACAGTGATATTTCAATATAAAACTTCTAGAAATGAGGGGATACAGGCGGACACAAGTGGACACAACGTTATTTCTATATAAGACTTATAAAATCTGCTGGCTACAGGTGGACACAGCTGGATACAGGACTATTCCTATATAAAACTTCTAGAAATGAGGGGACACAGGCGGACACAAGTGGACACAACGCAATTTCTATATAAAACTTCTAGAAATGAGGGGACACAGGCGGACACAAGTGGACACAATGCAATTTCTATATAAAACTTATAAAATTTGCTGGCTACAGGTAGACACAGCTGGACACAGTACTTTTTCAATATAAACTTCTAGAAATGAGGGGATACAGGCGGACACAAGTGGACACAACGCAATTTCTATATAAGACTTATAACATCTGCTGGCTTCAGGTGGACACAGCTGGATACAGGACTATTCCTATATAAAACTTCTAGAAATGAGGGGACACAGGCGGACACAAGTGGACACAACGCAATTTCTATATTAAACTTATAAAATTTGCTGGTTACAGGTGGACACAGCTGGACACAGTACTTTTTCAATATAAAACTTCTAGAAATGAGGGGACACAGGCGGACACAAGTGGACACAACGCAATTTCTATATAAAACTTATAAAATTTGCTGGCTGCAGGTGGACACAGCTGGACACAGTAATTTTTCAATATAAAACTTCTAGAAATGAGGGGTTACAGGCGGACACAAGTGGACACAACGTTATTTCTATATAAAACTTATAAAATCTGCTGGCTACAGGTGGACACAGCTGGACACAGTGCTATTTCAATATAAAACTTCTAGAAATGAGGGGACACAGGCGGACACAAGTGGACACAACGTATTTCTATATAAAACTTATAAAATTTGCTGGCTACAGGTGTACACAGCTGGACACAGTACTTTTTCAATATAAAACTTCTAGAAATGAGGGGACACAGGCGGACACAAGTGGACACAACGCAATTTCTATATAAAACTTATAAAATTTGCTGGCTGCAGGTGGACACAGCTGGACACAGTAATATTTCAATATAAAACTTCTAGAAATGAGGGGTTACAGGCGGACACAAGTGGACACAACGTTATTTCTATATAAAACTTATAAAATCTGCTGGCTACAGGTGGACACAGCTGGACACAGTGCTATTTCAATATAAAACTTCTAGAAATGAGGGGACACAGGCGGACACAAGTGGACACAACGTATTTCTATATAAAACTTTTTGAAATAAGGGGATAAAAGTGGACACAGCTGGACACAGTACTATTCCTATATAAAACTTCTTGATCAATGCATTTGAATGGGAGCATATAGTTGGACCCCACCCCTTTTTACTCTGGGTTGGGATCCCCCCCCTTTTTAAAATGGCTGGATCCGCCTTTGTGTTATCCAGTGTGTAGCAAAATATAGTCGATCTCTTAGACAGTGTTATTAGATGTGTCAATACATGATGTGTCACTGCTTTTATAGATTGTGTATATACATATATCATCTTTTGTGTATTTACCTTATACTTTGATCTAATACTAATAATTTGTGTGTAATTATGTTGTAACGTTTGCTTATATTCATTAATTGTATGTTCATTGAATCTCATGTATGAGGAATTCAAGATATGAATGAATGAATATTAGGTCAATGTCAGAAAAACATAAGCTTTTTGTATGAGGCTGATAAACTGGCTCTGCCGAGCCCTTTCCCAGTTTTGCGCCGAGTACAAACAAAGTTTATATTTTTATGACATTGACCTAATATTGTTTTATACTGCAACTTAAATTAATAAATTGATAGTTTTTTTAAATGGTAACACAAATGTCAAACTTATTTTCATCCCTTCATGAATTGAGGGGTCCTTATCCCGAAATCCCGGACTTAAAAACACGACATCCCGAGGTCCCGAATTAAAATAAATTTAAATCCCTACTTTCCGAAATTCAAAAAAGAATTCCCGGATCCCGAAAGGGTCAATCCCGAAATACCGAGCTTAAATACACCCGATTCCAGACAAAAGAACATATTCTAATTCAGTTTATGCTCTTTAGCTTTGGAAATTATAAATCATTAAGCATTTATATGAAACCGGTACCGTACATGCTGGTGTATATCAGATACATGTTTTGTTGTAATTATTTTTGTATTTTATCGCTTAAGAAGGAGATGCGAGTTGTATCTAACAGCAACAATTCTCTTTAAGTTCAGTCAAAGTTAAAAATTCAGTATATGGCTTGACCACATGCTATTTTGAATTTTGAAGATGAAAATCCTTCCATTTAGTGTTAAACAAACAACTCATTGTCATTAATATTAGTTTAGTATTTACAACCGTTATTGGTGGGGACTGGTGATATATTAAATAGTGGTTTCTTGTGGCACATTTCACTATGTGTAGACCTTTCACTTCCTCCTTTGTTAGGAAAGGCATGACAATGAAATACAACTTGGTCTCATTAATAAATAAAAAGAAACAATAAGCTTTCCCTGTTTGTTAAAACGGCAAATGAATTTCCACTTGTATTTTTTTTCCATCTGATTAGTTAAGCTTTTTTCAACTGATTTTTATAGTTCGTTCTTATGTTGTACTGTTATACCACTGTCCCAGGTTAGGGGAGGGTTGGAATCCCGCCAACATGTTTTACCCCGCCACATTATTTATGTATGTGCCTGTCCCAAGTCAGGAGCCTGTAATTCAGTGGTTGTCATTTGTTTATGTGCTACATATTTGTTTTTTGTTCATTTTTTTACTTAAATAAGGCCGTTAGTTTTCTCGTTTGAATTGATTTACATTGTCTTATCGGGGCATTTTATAGCTGACTATGCGGTATGGGCTTTGCTCATTGTTGAAGGCCGTACGGTGATATATAGTTGTTTTAAATGTTTGTGTCATTTTGGTCTTTTGTGGATAGTTGTCTCATTGGCAATCATACCACATCTTCTTTTTATTATTACAACTTAAGATAATTGAATATATTCAGGTATATCAAGATTTTTTTCTATGCATACAAAAACTGCAGTTGAATTTTCCTCGTGACTTTTCCGTTTACCATCAGGACACACCAGCACAATGACAGGACCAACCAGTACAGAATCAGGACATTTCTAAATTGAGAAAATGCACAATTTTAATATAGATTGTGCAGGTTTTTCACCAAACATTTTTGTCGTGTGGTTTTGGGTAAAGAAAGCGGTCTCCAGGGGCATTTTGATTTTATTTTTTGTGTTCAACATTTTCAAAAAGTGAGCACTTTTGTGTTACTTTTACTGAAACAGTTTACAAGGTCACATTTTTAAATTGGTGGCCCATAAACCCATAAGAAACAAACTTTTAAAAAATCTCTACTGTTCCTTCCATTTCTTATGCGAGAAAACGTAAAAAATCATCATTATCGTCTTTTTTTTTTTACATATTCACCTGAACCAGTCAGGACCAAATCACCAGTACAGAAAGATTTCTTGCAGGGCAACCTTACCCACCGTGATGTAGACATCATTTTTCGTATCGTACTGCACGCACGGAGTGTGTTACGAAAATGATTACAAAAACTTTAATTTTGATAATTAGATAAATCAGTACCCACATGCGATGAATGACGGAAACTGAATGGAAAACGCAGATAAATTCATTTTTCAAAAGGAGTACATGTAGGTCCGGTGAGGACCGATTTGGACTCAAATTTCAGGTTCATCTGACGAAAGATTTCGCCAACTTTTTAAACACTTAAGTGTCTATTTTATTTAAACCGATTAGTTTATGTGAAAGATTTAAAGATGGTTTAAGAAATTATTGCCAGAGGCACCGTGAGGTGACACTTCCAGGTATTCAAGCGATTTCCTGTCGGGCTTCAAACTCTTATAATATATATTATTACACGTAATGCAGGTTTACCTTACGCACCGCCTGCTGAGCAGTGTACGCGCGGACGGTAATTTGGGACTTTATTTAAAAAAAAATATAGTTTATAATATACATCATGTGTACATTGATATACTATATTTAATTACTAAACTCATACGTGTAGTCAATTTTATATACTACCAATTGTTTATGAAATTTTTTGTGCAAAGAATGATATTTAATTCCAACCAAAGATTTGAGGAATAAGCAATTTATTGAGATATATTTTTCCATCGGTAAAATTTGAAAAATGTAACTGTGTACTACTTGTCAATAATAATGGATATTTCAAAACATTTAAATATTGATTCACAAAAATGAACGCACTTGTCGATCGTTGGTATGGAAAGATAGAAAGATTCGGAACTAAAGATAGTCACATTTAAAGTATTTATTTTGCACAAAAAAAAGACAAAAACTGCCAGATCAGTATATCTGATTTAAATCCAGCGTCCGTATATATGTGCACAATGGTACTTCAGTTAAGATTTGATCGGAACGGACGGATTTTTCTACATGTTCTACAATTTGGTACAACGATTGAATATTGTTAAATGCATACATGTATATGACCTATAGATCGAACTTGCTTTGCTTCGTCGAAAATACGAATATAAAAAAATCATGCAGGAGATTTCAAATTAGCCCAATTAATATGTGTTAAACTGAAACCGTAATTCTGCTGTAGTGCACGTCGATCGTATCTGTAACATGAAGGGGTATGGTAACTATACTACCTTACTTAGTTCAACAGTAGATAACAACCCTTTCTTTGTGCATTATACACTCAGGAACATACATCTTACTATTTTGCATGGATTGGTATTAAATGTTACTTTTTCAACTGTAGTCCTTAACCAAAAGCGTTTTCTTCTCCATCTGACAGGCTTAATTTTGGATCAATTGATCATCGAAGTACGGATGCTAGTATTTATAATTCGGCTAGTCTGGATGACTTTGTGCGATACCCGCGTTCCGTATTCATTACTAGTATACGGTTTAAACATACATGTATAATTTAAATTTCAGATCCTTCAGTTTGCATATAAATATGATATTTAAATTTCGTATGGCTTAATAGTACAACCCGCGAAACATTTTATTTGATGTCACAAATGGTAAACATGTAAAATGAAACAATAACTTACCATATACCAAGGATTTGTATAGTTAACAAATACAACCTTGCATATACCAATATAAACTTTTGTTGTATGTTTAATATACAAACAGAAATCGACCCGAAAAAAGTAACAATACAAGCTTATAGTATTTTGAAGCTTTTTTGAAGCATTCAAATATAATGAAACGTACGAAATTTTTTACGAATACAAAGAAAAAGCAAGTCTGCCCAAAAATGATTGATATTCAGTCAAAGAAACATGTATAGTGTGTTCATTGTAAACGTAAACCAGAATGCGTATAGATGTCTCTACGTATAAAAGTCACAAATCACTTCTACGATTATAAATCAGCGATTTACCATTCATGCAATAATATTTTGTCGAAGGTGATCGAGATGTCCTTACAGTGGCGGATCCAGAGGGAGGGTTCTGGGGGGTGGAACCCCTTTTTTTTGAAAGATCAATGCATTTGAGTGGGGACATATAGTTGGAACCCCACTTTGTCCTGGGTTGGGACCCTCCCCCCCCCCCCCACCCTTTTTTTCAAATTGCTGGATCCGCCACTGCCTTATTAGGTAATTCAAATTCTCGGACACTTAAGTTTTTTCCAGAACACGTTATAGTTAATATCTGAGCCATATAATACATGTATTATACTCTGGGACTATAATACTATTCTCTGTTGATATGCATCCTTCTTTTATTATTAAAAGTCTTGGTTTTTTTTTAAACACTTTACACCGTATATCGGCACTGCCGATAATCTTTCAAAAAGCAAATTTAAGTTTCAACCTTTAAAACGTATATGTCACATAATTTGACCACATGACAAGAAATTATACAATAAACATTGGTCACGCACGACAGATTCCGATGTAAAACACGTGCCGTTACAATAACCAGTTTACGCGCATCAGCGCACACAGTTTTGTCGAATAGGCCAGTTGCATGATTGGAGGAAAGTTACCGAAAACCACGCCTACCTTTAAACTAATACCCAATCAAATGCCTTTACAGAGATTTTGTTGCGTATTCAATATTTGAAAAAGTTTAGACTCTTAATTCAAACTTAGAAGTACAGAAGTATAGAATATGCCCGTAATGCAATTTTTCAATATTATTTCACGTACCTAGTGAGGAAAAAATACAAATTAAAAAAAATTGCAAATTACAAATATTTCGAAATCCTTGATTATGCCAGAGACATAATGTATTATATGTCTCTGATTATGCTAATAACAGAATAGAAACTAAGAGGATATCATATATGAAAAAATGTTTTTGATAATTACGGTGTGATCTGCGGTATGAGTATGTTCAATATTATAGAGTCATTATAATGCACAGTTAGAGATTCCCCATGTATATATAGATTAAAACAGAATTATGATTTTTATTCTTAAATTAAATTCTGAAATACAAAAGCATGGCTCTGATACTTGACAGTTCAGCGAACACTATTACATGAAATACACGATGCTATTGACCGAACACAAATGTGAGAGATTCAAATTGTAAAATCAGCCGCTGGACGGTAGAATTTCTATCAATCATTCAACGATATTAAAAGACTTTTGAGTGTAAAAGTATGATATAAATACTTTTAATGTGTCGAAATAATTTATCAAATGGAATGCTTGTTAAACTGTTCCAGTCATTGTTACTATAGTGACTGTCAGTCCATTGCGAAATTACACAGCTCTTTTACAAATTCTGAAGAAGAAATAAAGAAAAAAGAAAAAATAATGTTCCCATGGGAAAAATAAATCTTCCCATGGGAAGAAATTTAGTTCCCATGGGAAGAAAAAATGTCCCATGGGAAGAAACTATCTACCAATGTTCCCATGGGATATTAAAGTTCCGACTGGAACTTTAAAATTCCCATGAGAACTTTTACTTTTCCCATTGAAACTTTTCCTTTCCCATGGGAACTTTAACTTTTCCCATGTGAAATGTACTTTTAATCAGCTGTGGTGACAATAGTGACAATGGTGACATGTTGGGACATATGGGGAAATTTAACATTTTTGATTATCTATCACTTGGGCAAAAAATATTTTTGATATCTTGTAAACCGACAAAGTCAGATTTGCCAATCCTGGAATGGCAAATTTGTCCCGCACAGGGTTTAATAAATAAACATAGGCATGCAAGGGCGGTTATGTACTTTATAATACAAATAATGCATACCGGTGCCAACTTTTCAAAATGCCCATGGTGGTTTTGCGTGCAAGATGGCTGTCATAGTCCTCAAAAACCTTCAAGGGGGTATTCAAATACATTTTAATTTTCATACTCTTATAAGCCTAAAGTCATTGTAAAATTAATTGTGTTGTCTAAAATGTGCACACAATTGCTCTTTCAAAATTTGAATTTGAGAGCCTCCATGGGGGAAATCCCCCGCAAATAGTGACAGTTGGCAGGTATGTTATATTTTCCAATCTCGTTGTTGTGTATACTGAAAAGTTCTATAATTCTATACGCATGGAATTCATGCTACTATTTTCTTTTGTTTACTCTGTATGTGCATGTTTGCAAAAATAACTTTGAATTCAATTGTAACCTTTAGTATAAAAACAGTATAAAGGAAGGAAGAGATGAGTAACTGCGGGAATGCAAATGCAAAAACCAATTTTCTGTGTATACTATATAAGTATAAAACTATTAGTCCTAAGTATACTGATTTGTATCACTTAATGAATGGCTGTTATTTATTTGGAATTTATTGAACCATAAAATTAATTTTTGACTCTTCACATTGAATAATCCGCCAAGCGGATTATGTTTAATGTGAAGAGTCAAAAATTAATTTTATGGTTCAATAAATTCAAAATAAATTATTGCCATTCATTATAAATAAATTTCTATCCAAAATAAGGCTCAAAGAAAAAATATTAATATGAATAACAACGTACACAGATGTTTGCGTATGAATACACAACGTTAGAGTGGGCGTGTCTTCATAAAAATTGATAACATTGAAAATAAAGCTAATTATTTTAACCAATCAGAAGACAGTAAATACACCAAATTTATTTATTACAATATAAAAGTTATTACGGTGCGGTTGAATTTCCTGTCATTTATTCATCATCCAGACACAAACTTGTTTCAGCCGATGAAAAAATTATCTCGGCCAGTGTACATTAACCTCAGTTTCAGGTATAGAGATGTGCTTTTGACCATCCACAAGAACTAACTGGCTATATTTTAATTTTATATAATTAGTGTGTAATTTTCAATTCTCAGTGTGTGTTTTTAGGTTTTTTGTAATCTCAGAAAGACAGTTCGTCTTTATGAAATCTCATTGTGAAATATTTTATTCTCAGTGTGTGTTTTTAGGTTTTTTAATCTCATTGTGGTTTTTTTTTAATTCTCAGTATGTAAATTTAAAAAAAAATGGTTTAAATATAGTTTTGACGAGAACGGCTTGCCATTCTTTTACAGCACATTTCACGTTACCATACAAAGACTGAATCGCAGACAGGAACTTTCCATTTATGCCCGTTCCTTGAAACTTCGTTTCTCTCTGAATCTGTTCTGTTAATCACACAGTACTTTGCGAGCCATGAATTAAAACGAGTATTGAGAACATGGCAATATATTTTACTAGGGACAGATATTAATGTAATTACCCGGTAATTTAAAGGAATCGTTCTATCTTCAGATCCAGGTTTAAAAACTGGATTGATTATGCTTTTAGTCCATTTATCTGGTACCTTTCCCAGTTCGAAACAATCGTTACAGATTATATACAAAAAATCAATGGCTGCTGTATCTTTTATTAACTACTGCAGGCATCTCATCAAATCCTGAAGCTTTTCGTAGTCAACGTTCGCGCATTCGACTGCACCATAGTGATCTCACCGTGTGGTGAGTTCATTCATCGTCGAAACGTCACGTTGGTTATAATCGATGTCACTATTATTTCAGGATGTACCCCTCTGAGGAGCCCAAAATTTCTAGAATTAAACTTTTTTTTTCTAAACCTGATTTTTGGGTTTATATGACTGTAAAAAAAATTATATGGTGGTGCGCTTCTTTTTTTGCTACGGCCTCTGAAAGTACCCAATTTTTAAGATTTTTCCATTTTTAATCAGTTTTTACCCATTTTTGGGCAATTATCGTGAAAAAAAATCACAGTTCCACAATTAAACTTTTTTTCAAACTCTCAATAAAGATGAAGGGGACCAATCTGAATAAATTCAACTCACAAAAACTATAGGAAGGTGTTAATACAAGACAGTTTTATCAGATTTTGATGCTTTTTCGTGTCAAATTTACCATATTGACAATTTTGTAAATTTTTTTATTTTTCTCTCTTTAAAGAACAAAATGCATATTTTTCAACTCTCTTGTTAAAAATGATTGAAAAAAATACATATCTATGAAATTTGAAAAGACAATTAAAGGTATATGGAATGGGTAGGTTTCTGGTAAATTATTTTTTTCTGTATCGCTCACCCATTTTTCTCAAAATTTCACTTAAAAAGATTGACTTGATTAGTAATAAAATTTGTAATTTCATTACTCAAAAACTATTTATAAGATAGACAATTCTTTCACAGAGTTAAGTTTGATTATGATAATTTTCAAATTCATTGCTATTTTCTTCTTATATCACATGTTTTGGAAATAATTCTAGAACAAGATTTCAATGAGACTGAACGAGAATGAAATGTCAGAAGAATACATCCTTAAGCTGGCATTTGGTTAAATTCCATGATTGAAGTTCATTTCTAAGTAAATTGTATATGAAAAAAATCGTCAAAAGTAGTATTTTATCCTTAAACTTGCATTTGAAGAACTAGGGAGAGGTGTTTGAGAAAACAGGCCACTGGAAACGTCTACTATTGCTTGCAGGAAACAGATTATGGTTCGGTTCCTTCCGTGCAATATATTATTTGGTACTAACAACTCTCAAAAAAGAAATGTTGGTACTTGAACTTGCCGGGATCGTTTTTCTCCGCTCGAAACCGCCACCCAATGTGAAGCATAGCCGACATCCAGCATGTGGGTGTTCTAGACGCTGTAATTGTACTAAGGTAGAAAAATAATGAAAAGTAATATGTATTTGAAATTCAATTTGTTTTAGATTCGTTTAGTCTATTTTACAAATTATATAAACGTAAATCCAAGGATTTTGTTTTGAAAGGTGACAAAAAGAGGACGTAACTCAAATTGTTGTAAACAACTTTCATACATACACTAGGCCGTTATATTATTTTTCTCGTTTGTATTGTTTTGAATTGTCATTTCGGGGCCTTTTATAGCTGACTATGCGGTATGGGCTTTACTCATTTTTAAAGACCGTACGGTAACCTAATTTATGTGTCATTTGGTCTCTTGTGGAGAAATGTCTCATTGGCAATCCAACAAATGGAGGTGTTTAACGACCTTGGCTGGGTTATTGCCCTCGCACGGTCGAATATGGCAATCCGCATACCACATATTCTTTTTATATTTGAAATACACAAATTATTTACAACCTATAAAAGCTAAGGTAATTAGTGTGTTTGACACCAAAGCTGTCAAGAGAAGCCATACAATTAATGGGTCAGTTAATTTGACAGCACACACAGCTAGTTAAACGGCCCTTCCTGGTAATTGTAGCTAGAATTACGAATTTGCTGCCGTATTTCAAAGGAAAATTACTTAAGAAATCAGTCTGATGGCTTAGGAATCATAATGAAAACGGATCATTTTCGGAATTCCTGGGTTATTTAACGGACTAGCGAGTATCACAGGTAACCCTGAGAATTGTGAAACACCCACAGGATACAGGTCAGTTGACAGAAATGCAGCCGCCTGACAATTTCTTTAACATAGCGGGAAAAAAGGAGGAAATAAAATATTTTTAGTAGTTTGAAATAGTGTTATACTAAAATATTTTATATCATTTAGTGTTATACTATATATATACTGCTATAAATATTTTATTTCCCCCATTTTTTCGCTATAATTATGAACATTAACGCCAGGCGAGTGTGAAACGTCTAATACGCATAGATTTCTGATAATTATCTAGGTATATAATACATTCTTACTTTGAAATAGTTGCATTGCCATTTGATTTTATTATCAATAGTCATGAGGACCAATTTAAAAGTCGGCTCTACACCTTCATTCAAGTGGTTTCCCTGTACCCTGGATTAATAGATTATACGTGCGCATGCGCATTTCGTATTTTAAGTTCATTACAATAAAAGTTGCAAGAATTTGGCCAACGCAAGTTTGTCCCTTTTCATACTTCATATTAGGGTATAATATTGTATTATATTGACGATTAATTCACTCAATATCTTGATTATATCCAGGAATGAATTAAAATTTAAATATTAGTATAGCCATTGGTGTTCTATATGCATGTGTCCGGTGCCTAAACAATGCAAAAAGAGATTTGCAGTATAATTTATTTATTTAAGAAAATTGAATCTGATTGAATTTTCAATTGTGTCATTTTTCGTGTGGTCATTTATATTAAATCAAGCATCTATGTTAAACTGAATTACTGTATTCAGTTTTTGTAATTTATCGTTGTGTCCATGTGTCCGGACACAAAATGCATGTCAACTATATTTTGCACCGAAACCTTGCCACTAATGTAAACATTTGTATAGAAAGCACATAAAATCGGCGAAAAACCTTCTAAAATTTGTCTTTAAATCGCCAAATCTCTAATTCTACTCCATAGATTTTTCTTAAAAAACTATGTATTGTTGACACATAAATTTCTGTTTTAATGATATAAAATAATCATAGGGTCACCGACTTCGTTTTTTGTCTAATACTCAATTTGTAACCTTGTTTGTAGTGAAAAACGTCAAAAATCCACGTTTTTCGGCCTGAAACGCGATAACGTTACGATTATTTCAACGTTTTGTTGGATTTTTTCACATAGAACTCAACTTTGAAAAATGTATACCGTAAGAACGAAGTCGGTGACCCTATCTTCATTTTGCATCATTATAACGGAAATTTATGTATCAACAACATATAGTTTTTTAAGAAAAATCTATGGAGCAGAATTAGAGATTTGGCGATTTCAAGACAAATTTTAGAAGGTTTTTCGCCGATTTTATGTGCTTTCTATACAAATGTTTACCCATTTTGTAAGAATTCAATCAGTAATATTTCAAATGATAATTGAGATAAATGGATTATTTTTTCGATTTCCAGTTGAAGTTCATCGAGCCAGAGTTGTATGCCAAATTTTACTGAAATCTGTGACATAGCCCATTTACTGTAACTTGACCTTAAACGTTGGGGAACAATTGTGACTCCTGCAGCAAGCCAACAAGAGTAACATGGTTAATGCATAGACGTGTGGTTTTCGGCGGTGTTCGGTGGTGAAAAGACCTACCGATGCATAGACGTTTTCTCAAATTTTTTGCCCAGTTTTCCTTAATCTTTAAAAAAAAAAGAGTAAAAAACACTCTTTTAAATGAATGAGAATGGTGATTTCCAAACAACAGCAAGGCTTTCATTTGTTTCTCAACAATGACGTGTTGATGTGAATTGTTATTGTTCTGCATGATTAAAGTGTTAGTTTCTTGAAGTAACAAGTCCAAGTTCTCATTAGTTCTTTCCAGTGATTTTGACTACATATAAGAAGATGTGGTGTAATTGCCAATGATACAACTCTTCAAAAGAGACCAAATGACACAGAACTTAACAACTATAGGTCACTGTATGGCATTCAACAATGAGCAAAAGCCAACCGCAGTCGGCTATAAAAGTCCGAATAGAAGTATCGGAAACCAGTTCACATTGACTGAATCCTATAGTCTGTTATCACGAAACCAAAAAAGGTTTACCAAGTTTGTTTTCACTTTTGTCATATTTTTACAATGATAATTTTGATAATTTTCTTTAAATTTCAAGAAGGGAAAATTTTGTAAACACTTAATTTTTAGCGTTTCTTTTATTAATCATTCAATATTCATTATATTTTTAGACCACAAATTTCTCTAATCTTTATTTTTTCAATTTTTTAAGGGCATTATTCTCTAATCATTTAACCCCATCCAAACCCTCCGCTATATTGCCGATGCACCTGTAACGTGTAACCGGACGATCAATGGATCCGTATCTGAATAAATCGGGATTTCTAGTGTTCAACTCAATTTTTCACCACAACCAGTTGTCATATTCAAAACAATTAACACATCCTTAAATTGATTCACAACAAAAACTATATACACAGCACAATGCACATAAATCAAAATGCAAGGTGAAGTAACTCATTCACAATCCAAAAACACACTGTATCATAACAGAATACATATATACAATGTCACTATGCAATCACTATGCAACTTGTATCAGACCGATTTATTCACAATGTCACTAACAGACCACTTTGCAACATGCATCAAGTACGTATCACACAAAACGTATGAAGACAAAATCACATATATACAACTTCTATTTACAATTTCCACCAATATGTAGTATCACCTTGTTAAACAACTAACCACAATAACACAATGACACCTTTACACATGCACAAATCCTTCAATGCACAAGGAATATATATATATATATAAACACAGCTGAACTCACGCACTAACTATCTCCTTGAGTTCACACACAAAGAATATTATCCAACTGGTAAGGTTTAACACAGTGCACTTTCACTAATACACTTCCACAATATTACAACTTGCAACACCAGCAAGTAAACACGTTGTATTCTCACTAATACAAATTTATGAAGTATTCACACTTCCACATAGTACAACTTGCAACACCAGCAAGTATACACCTTGTATTCTCATTAATACAAATCACTTATATATATCAGATTCAATTTATACATTGTATCACAATCACTATTGCAACATCCACATATAAATTCGAACACTATTTATATATATCCTTTGGAATCACTTATTTCACTCTACTTACCAGTTGGAATATTTAATCCTGATGTTATCACTTCAACGGTCCACATATAAATGACCAAGTTTCTCTGTCTTGAGCTGCCTTATATACTACGATATGGAACGGTCCATTATACGTGAAGGGGTGAAAATCAAGACTATACCAAAATTAGGGGTGTTTTAAGTGATAGATGGTGCTCCAACTATGGAGAAACTTGTATACATATAGAAACACAATTAACAGGGAAAGACAACTGGAGTTTCACATCAAAATAAATATTCTATGACCGATTTTCGTTACACTACCCACGCCTCAAAAATCATGCGTCCTCGCATGACTCCTTGAATATATCTGACATGCTGATAAATCATCTATCAAAGTGGTCATTTTTCATACCCAAACTCTTACCATAGTGCAGTCACTATTTCCATTGGACATATCTTCTGACCACAACGTCAGCCCATTATTTTGTCCATCAGGTCTTAACTGATGACATCACAAGGCACAACCCGTAGAAACAAAGCCTACCTATGTCCTAATTCCTGTCAGCCATATCAAAACACATTAAACTTTCTTCCTATAAACAAACACTTTTCACAGTATATTTCTCCTTTTGTCCGAATAAAACTTTTTAAAACTTCCTATTTCAAAATATCTCTGTTTCCAACAATGAACCTCTTTCCTAATAACGTCTGTAATTTACAGTGTCACTGCCAAAGAATATATTTAAACGGTCCCTAACAAATTTTGCCTCTGCAGCGGCCCCAATGAGCCTACTCTTAACGAAATCTACAGGAGGGGTCTTTTACATGCACAGGGCGTGACATTTTCCTGTACATGGGGCCTCGGATTTAACGTCCCCATCCGACGGACTCAAATTTAACTATGTACACTATTTACACTACAAAACTAGAAAACTATCTATATACACATATACAGTGACCCTTTTCAAATGCTTTCTCTTTTATGGCACATGACTACTTTCTTCCAAACACTACAGTATCTCTTATTAATTCAACACCATCTTTAATTCCTGAATCATATTCCTTTTGCAAACAATAAGAAGCTGAATGAATAAAACTGTGTCAGAGGCAATATTTCAATTTTTCAATTTCACTTGATTAAAGTCCAATTTCCACCATGTTCTACCATTTCAATTTCAACTGACAGTCTGACTCAATGTTACTTCTTACTTGAAAAAAAAATGCGCTATACTTTGACTACAAACACAACACACAAAAACTTTGAAAAATTCAACTGGTTCAATCATTTTCAAAAGTATTTACAGTAACGAAATCAACACAAGAAATCCCACCGCTTGCCACCAAATTTGTAACGTGTAACCGGACGATCAATGGATCCGTATATGAATAAATCGGGATTTCTAGTGTTCAACTCAATTTTTCACCACAACCAGTTGTCATATTCAAAACAATTAACACATCCTTAAATTGATTCACAACAAAAACTATATACACAGCACAATGCACATAAATCAAAATGCAAGGTGAAGTAACTCATTCACAATCCATAAACACACTGTATCATAACAGAATACATATATACAATGTCACTATGCAATCACTATGCAACTTGTATCAGACCGATTTATTCACAATGTCACTAACAGATCACTTTGCAACATGCATCAAGTACGTATCACACAAAACGTATGAACACAAAATCACATATATACAACTTCTATTTACAATGTCCACCAATATGTAGTATCACCTTGTTAAACAACTAACCACAATAACACAATGACACCTTTACACATGCACAAATCCTTCAATGCACAAGGAATATATATATATATAAACACAGCTGAACTCACGCACTAACTATCTCCTTGAGTTCACACACAAAGAATATTATCCAACTGGTAAGGTTTAACACAGTGCACTTTCACTAATACACTTCCACAATATTACAACTTGCAACACCAGCAAGTAAACACGTTGTATTCTCACTAATACAAATTTATGAAGTATTCACACTTCCACATAGTACAACTTGCAACACCAGCAAGTATACACCTTGTATTCTCATTAATACAAATCACTTATATATATATCAGATTCAATTTATACATTGTATCACAATCACTATTGCAACATCCACATATAAATTCGAACACTATTTATATATATCCTTTGGAATCACTTATTTCACTCTACTTACCAGTTGGAATATTTAATCCTGATGTTATCACTTCAACGGTCCACATATAAATGACCAAGTTTCTCTGTCTTGAGCTGCCTTATATACTACGATATGGAACGGTCCATTATACGTGAAGGGGTGAAAATCAAGACTATACCAAAATTAGGGGTGTTTTAAGTAATAGATGGTGCTCCAACTATGGAGAAACTTGTATACATATAGAAACACAATTAACAGGGAAAGACAACTGGAGTTTCACATCAAAATAAATATTCTATGACCGATTTTCGTTACACACCTTTTAAAATACCAAAACTGCATAATATGCTTTTTTGTTTGATAGAACTATACATTCAAATAAAAACAAAAGCAAGAAGCTAATATATACCGTTGCGAGACGATGTTTTATTTAGATCTATTTTTGCCCCTTATTTTGCCCCTGTGCTTATCGTCGGACATTTATTTTATTGTGATTTCGTCATATAAAGAGATGAAGGTATTGGAATTAATTTGGAATCTTAAATTGTAACAGTTAACCTTACGGTAAGGTGTATGCATGAATAGATTGGGAAAAGGGGTTTTATTTTCTTTGTGAATCACCGTTAAAACAGGCTTAAATCTTTCATCAATGATTATTTTTGCTTTTCAATATATATTAATGAGTGGCTTAAAAATGCCATTTAAATGTTCATTGTATCTGTCATATTTTCTTCAAATGCAAATAAATACATTTTACCCATAGTGTCTATGCTTCTTGACGTACAAGTAGATTCGTTTGAGAAGATTTTAAAGTTAAAAAACATTAGCAACTTGGAGTAAAATTGTCCTTAAAGGGAATTAACTCCTTAAGGGGTGAATTGACAATGTTGGCAGTTAAACTGTTTTGTAAATCTTTTTTTGCTGAACATTTTTGCTGTTTACAGTTTATATCTATCTATAATAATATTCAAGATAATGAACCAAAAACTGCAATATTTCCTTAAAATTTAGTGACAGCAACCCAACAATGGATTGTTCGAATCGTCTGCAATTTCAGGGCTGATAGATCTTAATTGACTAATTTTACAATTTCATTGCGTGTCGGATTTGCTCTAAAAGCTTTAGTTTTTTTAATATAAGCCAAAAACTGCATTTGACCCCTATGTTCTATTTTTATACGACCGCAGAAATTGAAAAATGTTTGGTCGTATATTGGGTATCAAGTTGCGTCGTCGTCGTCGTCCGAAGGCATTTGGTTTTCGCACTCTAACTTTAGTAAAAGTAAATAGAAATCTATGAAATTTAAACACAAGGTTTATGACAATAAAGGGAAGGTTGGGATTGATTTTGGGTGTTTTGGTCCCAACGGTTAAGGAATTAGGGGCCAAAAAGGGCCCAAATAAGCATTTTTCTTGGTTTTCGCCTTATAACTTAAGTAAAAGTAAACAGAAATTTTTGAAATTTTAACATAAGGTCTATGACCACAAAAGGAAGGTTTGGATTTATTTTAGGAGTTTAAGTCCCAACAGTTTAGGAATAAGGGGCCAAAAAAAAAAGGTCTCAAATAAGCATTTTTCTTGGTTTTGCACTATAATTTAAGCATACGTTAATAGAAATCTATGAAATTTTAACACAAGGTGTTTGACCACAAAAGGAAGGGTTGGATTGATTAGGGGAGTTTTGATCCCAACGAATCCCAAATTAAACTCTGTTTGATTTAATCAAAGCAGAAGTTATTGGGGTTCTTTGATAATTTTTTATGCCAAATATAACCGTGTATTCAGTTTCTTAATTTTTGGTCCTGTTTTCAAATTGGTCTACATTAAGGTCCAAAGGGTCCAAATTAAACTTAGCTTCATTTAAACAAAAATTGATTTCTTGCGGTTCTTTGATATGCTGAATCTGAACATGTACTTAGATTTTTGATAATGGGCCTAGTTTTCAAGTTAGTCCAAATCGGGGTCCAAAATAATTATATTAAGTATTGTGCAATAGCAAGAAATCTTCAATTGCACAGTATACTAATTGTGCAATAGCAAGAAATGTTTGATTGCATAGTATTGCTCAATATCAAGAGATCTTCAATTGCATGTGGTGTTGTGCAATAGCAAGAAATCTTCAATTGCACAGTATTGCGCAATAGCAAGAAATATCCAGTTGCAAAACATTGCGCAATAGCAAGAACTTTTCAATTGCACAGTTTTGCGTAATAGCAAGAAATATTCAACTGCACAGTATTGTCCCGTTTTCAATAAGGTCCAAAGGGTCAAAAATTAAACTAGGCTTGATTTAAAAAAACATTGAATATATGGGGTTCTTTAATGTGTTGAATCTAACCATGTATTTAGATTTTTAACCGGATTTTTGGGACAAAAATGTCGGTTATTGTTTTGGGGATTTACGGCGGGCGGCCGGCCGGTCGGGCGGGCGGCAATCAAATGTTGTCGGTGCATTAACTCATGAACTGTTCAACCAAAGCTTTTAAAATTTTAATATGATGTTACTGACAACTAAATGAAGATCAAGTTCAATAATGTTGTGTCAACTATTTAAAATCATAATCCAAATTCAGAGCTGTATCAAGCTTAAATGTTGTGTCCATACTTGCCCCAACTGTTCGACCTCTGCGGTCGTATAAAGCTGCGCCCTGCGGAGCATTTGGTTAGCCATGGCGGACACGATTTTCCACGGATCAAAATTTCGGATATAAATTATAAACTAGATACCATAAGGAACATTCAGATAAAGTCTAAAAGGTATTTAATTGGCTCAGTAGTTTCCGATGAGAGTATTTTTGAAATAGTTTATGATGACGACAGACGCCAAGTGATAACATAAGCTCACATGGAGCCCTTCCGGTCCCGGTTAGCTAAAAAGAGGAGGTCATACATGTATATATATATAAAAAAATCGGTAACACATTTCTGCAGGATTTGTTTAGATAAATATGTTAATATAGTTCTGAACATTTCACGGCTGTAAAATAAATCAATCTAATTAAAATTAAATCTCTCACTCGCTCTTTTTTTAATGCTTGGTCGCTGCGTTGGAGATTTAATTTTAATTAGATTGTAAAATAAATTGACATGATTTTACAAAGTTTTTGTTATCTTAAATTTGTTAATGTTGTAATATTAATACATTTAATGTACACAAGCGCCATGACCAGTAGTATGTGGAAGGATAACCTAATTTAACGTTAAATTGATGTCCTCGTCTTTTGAAATTGACATTTTGTTTAATATTGTCATGTCGGTGCCTATTATAGCTGCCTATGCGGTATGGGCTTTGCTCATAGTTGAAGGCCGTATGGTAACATATCGTTGTTAATTTCTGTGTCATGTTGGTCTCTTGTGGAGATTTGTCTTATTGACAATCATACCACATCTTCTGTTTTATATCTACCGAAATACTGACTACAAGGTAAGGAAACCGTCATCTTGAATCAATAGATTGGAGACATAAACTCAACATTTCTCGGAAGAGTTGGGTTTTGATCTTTCTCATCTATTGCAAGGTCATGAATGTATATATATCATTTTTTTGTCATACATTTTTGTCTAAGTCACTGTTGAAGGTAGTACAATTAGCCTACTACTGCTTGTATCAACGTCGTGTTGATTTTTATCTTCATAATTTGATGAACGGGAACCATTTATCATTTAACATATTTTGTACAAAATACAATCCAGAATTTAATAATCAAAGCCAAATTCTAATGCAATTTGGATGTGAAAACTTTTTGCATTGGCTTAAAGTTGCCGTCAAATCCACAGTTGACCAGGCGTAACTAAGGATGGGACCAGCCATTTTGAATTCATGAATCAACAAATGTTCGATTACTACTATATAATCAAAAATAAAACAACACCTACTTTGAATTCGCCGTTTTAATGTAATTTTATATCCGAATTTGAAGCGTACAGGTAACGTAATAACGTCCAGTTTGTAAGTTTTTATTTGTATGACGTCACGTTTAGCCATGACGTCTTTGTGCCAAAATCATTCATGAAATTTCGCGGATTTTTTTTTATTTGACATATTTAGACATGTTTTCAAGTTTTATCGTATTTTTTCTTTTTGTAATGCATTAGAATCGGAATAACAGTACTGTAGTTGAAGAGTTGCCACCGTCAATTTTGATATGACGGTCGCAAATCTCCGTTTTACTGTCTCCGCTACGCGTCGCCAGTAAAACTGCATTTGCGACCGTCAAATCTACAATTGACGGTGGCAACTCTTCAACTACAGTACTGTTATTCCTTAATTTTAAAGCTTCATCATAGCTTGCAAAGATTATTACCAGAATACATAAACAAAATTAAATCATTGTTATTGTTAATAATGTCATGTACTTTGTAGGGAGTCAACATTATTTAAATGTAATGGTAACTTTACACTTTCTAACGAAATAAATGGTGGATAAATAATGTATGAGCATTACTATAATGTGAATGCAAAAGCAAAAGTAAATATGTAACACCATTGACGACAGAGGAGACCACAAAGGAACCGCTATCTAAAATATGAACAATAATATTCATTTCATTTCATTGAACATATTGATGGTCAATTATTTCAATGTGCAGGATGTTTAGTCGATCTTCCCTTATAAGTTGTTGCACACTAATGATCCAACAGCTCACTTATTAAGCTTATTTCCTTGCATATTCGTGGAGTTTTGATTTCGTAGTTTTGTATATCTCTGTATACAATGTTTAGATTGTTGTAAGTTGAACATTGAGCTCCAAATGGTGAAGTTGAAATCATCCCTACGTAAATTTAAATAACCGTTTCACAAATGATATCGGATATGTTCCTTACGTCGTAACTACAATCCCCTTCCCTTTAAAGAATGTGACCTACCGAATTAGACTATTTACCGGATTTGTTATCACATAACCAACACGACGGGTGCCACATGTGGAGCAGGATCTGCTTACCATTCCAGAGCACCTGACATTACCCCTTGGTTTTGGTGGGGTTCATGTTGTTTATTCTTGAGTTTTCTATGTTGTGTCATGTGTACTATTGTTTTTCTGTTTGTCTTTTTCATTTTAGCCATTGCGTTGTCAGTTTGTTTTATATTTATGAGTTTGACTGTCCCTTTGGTATATTTCGTCCCTCTTTTGAATTCGTGATTCACCTTTACTTTCGAGACCCAAGAAAATTGGTATCAAACGAATAATAACAGGTCGGTATTAATTTGTATTTGGTTTCTATAGTTCGCAGGGAAACGACTTTGATAGAAAAAATACACTTTAAGTCTCAAATTAATAAATCAAATTTGTTTTGTTTTTTTCAAATTGCCAATATAAATAAAAAAAGATCCCCGATGATAAAACTCAATATAAAAATCAAGTTAAAAAAACAACATTAATAGGTCAAAGTCTATACGATTTTAAACACAGACTCTATGTTCACAATAAACAGAAATCTATCAGGACCAGAAAAAGATAAGGATCAAAGTCATTCAAATAGAAAAACCACGGCTCTTGTGAAACAAGGATTATGAATGAAAATAACAAACGAACACAACTACACACAAACAATTTAACCCTGGTACCTCCGTGTTTTTCGTTCACACGTTGATAATTAACTGCTTTTAAAAACATAATATAAGATAGTATGGTTCAAGATTAACTAACTATATTATCCATCTCTTGACAGATGTGCACTTGTTTGCAGCTGATGATTTCTGACATGAACTTAGTAAGAATGAACCATACTATCAACTGTCCATATATTTTATTTGCACATGATGCTACCCTCAAATATATGTCAATAGTTATCAAAGGTACCAGGATTATGACTTAATATGCCAGAAGCAGAACGAAAATATTGATTTATATCTGGCATAATAACCTCTTGTCAGGAGATGCGGATTTAATCTTATCGAAGAAAGTGTTTGTTTTTATAAAGTGTTGTTTTCTAATTAAAGGAAAGTTTAATCACTTCTTAAAGATGTCACGAAATAATTGCATTGAAAAATGACTAGTATTGCTTTCTTGTGGAATTGAGACATAATGTGAAAGGAATTCATTTGAGAAATATAAAGATATTAATTTGAAGCTATTTCGTGGATAACAGGAACTTTAAATAATCAAACGGTGAGTACAACTTTAGGTATATCTGATAAGATTCCACTGTATAATGTAAATATCATTAAAAATACTAAAGATCTATATTATTCATAAGAAATGTACAAAACTTATGAACGTTATATGAAACGAGTAAACAATCATGTTTATCCAATTCTTGAACCAATGCATGCATCTATCATAAACTTAGTCTTTTGTGTACGATTTTATATTTTTTTTACGTATCCATATTATAAATTCGTCACAAAAAATGTCTCGGTTTTTTATGATTGGAAAAATGGCAGCTAATTCATTGTCGTGTTTTAAAGGCGTAGTTTACTAATTGTCACCTTTATAGTAAACAATCAACAAAAAAACAAATCTATCTTTATTGTAATGCAAAACATGATAAATCTTGTTATGCCATTTACATTATCTCTTTCGTTTATTGAATACTATTACCGTTATTGTTAAACGACTAAAATATATCTCTTGTTTGTTAGATAATGCAACATAACATCTAGCAAATAGGAAAACAGAAAATGTTCGTATCCAAGAATGAATGTTAAATTTGAAATAATGCACAACAAAATTGTTTATTAGTAATACATACATAGTTTTATAATGATCTTATATTTGAAAGAAAATCATTTATTTGATGGAAAAACAATCACCGGGAGGTTACCTTTCTGATTAAGGAATGACTGTAATATTTTTTTCTCTCTATGAAGAAATGACATAAAAAATTTGGTGCACACTGAAAAACGCGCGTATCGGGTTATTTAATAGTGTGCTTCACATTGTTTTTTCGAATAGACAGAAAATATAATAGTCATTTCTTATAATTTAATTCTAAAGTCAGTTTTGTTTTGTAGAAAACTATGCAAAAACGTTGATGACGTTACGGTCACATGACTAAATTATGGCTAGGGGCTCATTACAAAATAACGTCAGCCATTCAGAAGACGTGTTACATCCAAAATTAAATTGTTATATGATAAACCTAAGCAAACATTTACTCCACCCCAAATTTCCATATTCTTAATTATGAAACTCTCAACTAGTTCATCAATTTTACAAAGGCTTTGGAGCTTTTTAAAGTAATTCTTTTTATTTTAGAGAAATGAATATATTTTCTACGTTTAGATTTCATAAGCGAACAATAACAATTCACGCAAAACACATGCAGTTATTTGATGCACATGTCTAGTCTTAGTCATATTTGAACATACATAAAAAAAAATCTACTATTCTATGTGTCGCAATATCAGCTAGAGTGAGGGCACCTGATTCACTATCATGCATTAGCCATTTCCAGGATAAACCACATTTATTGCCTAAGCCTGTCGAATCCCTGATCATTGCAACTGTATGGGCGTGTTTTCAAAAAGTGGCGTCATAGAAGTTACACTTACGTGTACAGCTCTAGAAGAGTCCCTATTTTAGAGTAATCAGATGAGCAACGATTCATACAAGTGTGCCCTGTTAGTGCAGGTAAATCGTGCTTAATGTCTATAAATAATTTGCGCATGCACAAAATTGATTAACGCATGTGCATCATAACCTTGAAAATGTTATCAAACCAATTCATAATATAATTAAAAATCCAAGAGACTTTGTGCTAATTTTCATGCTTGTTTCATCATTTGAACAATTTCCGCGATTGTGGTTGCTAATATCTTCCACGATTGGGTGACATATTGTCATTATACGTTTCTTTTTTATGTTGAGTATTATATTGATTCTTCAATATTTTTTGGCAACAATAGTTGTTTGGATTCGAATGTACAATATTGGTAGAACTAAATAATAATATTGAACACTATGAGAAACTGAGGACCAGAGTTGGAATCTGGTGGGTAGCAATTATTTCCATGGAAACGGCAATAATTAAAAAAAGATGTTTCCAAATTTGTCAAACATAGTAGAAATTGTATTTAAGATACAATATTGTTTTTTAAATTTTCAAAATGTCTGCAATATCCATGGATAGAACATAATTACATAATTTAACCAAATGGTGTAATACATAAAAAAAAATGTTTTATCTATAGTGATATAACATCAAACTCAAACTAACTAAATGGATATGTTACAAGGCATGTGCCAATGAATTACCTGTCTTTCGAAATTTGGATATTGTTATCTAATTTATTTGATGTCGGACTCCCCCGTTTAAATTTTCTTGGAGTTTATCATTTTGTGGATTTGTCTTTTATTTGTCGATCCCGTTTATTTCTAAGCTAGTTATATAAAAGTTCGAAATCATCAAAAATGGTAGATAAATTTCCTTTCTGCAAAGATCTGATTCCTTTCAAAATATTCACGACTCGACCATTACCGAATAGACTGTAATTGTCGATATGCGCATCTGAAGCATTTCAACTGTTAATGGTGTGCCAACTATTCTATAGCAACTAATAAAACTATTCTGTGCAACAAAACCATTCCATGGGAGTTTCAACAGGATCGTCAAATAATTCTTAAGTAACACAAAAAAAGGTTAAATTCAATAATTCCACATTAACTTGAATTAGGAATTCGTTGCAACTTGAATACATATAACTAGCTTAGAAATAAACGGAAAAAGTCGTGATGAATACCTTCAGCACACTTTTAAACGGATATATCATGTTAAGGAGGGGTATTTGTGAAAAATATCAGTCAAAAGAATGTTAAATTTCGGGAGCCATAAGTCGAGGGAAATTCATTCTCGAGACTGGTATTTTTTAATAGTACCCCTTAAGAACATGCTATATCTGTTTAATTACACCGAATTTAATGTTCAAAAACACGTTGCTGATCGTAAGGTTACAAGCGTCCAGTCGGATAGAGTATCTATTTGGCAAATATCACGGCAGAGAGGGGGAAAAAGTCATATCCTTTTGGCAAATACCCCGCCGGCGTAAAAAAATAACGATATTCATTAAATAACAGTAAATTGGTGACAAATTCACTGGCAATCAACCAATCAAAATCCAAGATTCTTACATAAGGTGTAATTATAGCTTACATTCATTGCACTGTTGACATTTAATAGTAATCTTTTTTAAAACTGTTTGATATAAATCAAGGACTCACAGGGGCGCTGTATTTGAATTTCATATAAGACCAACACACACAAAGATTATTGTAAAAGTGTTATTAAAATTCTGAAATCCTCAAACTAAATTTAGGAAGTAATTCAGGACTACTTTCTTCCAGTTCTGCATTATAAAAAAAAAGTTACGTTACTTGCATTCATTTGATACTTAACATATAACAACATTACGCTATAATGAGAAATCCAAAGTGGGCAATCTGAGGTACAGTAGTTGTCGTTTGTTTATGTAGTTACGTGTTTCTCGTTTCTCGTTTTTATATAGATTAGACAGTTGGTTTTCCCGTTGAAATGGTTTTACATTACTAATTTTTGGGGACCTGTATAGCTTGCTGTTCGTGTTAGCCAAGGCTCCGTGTTGAAGGTAGTACCTTGACCTATAATGGTTTACATTTATAAATTGTCATTTGGTGGAGAGTTGTCGTATTGGCACTCATACCACCATTTATCCTATATCTAATTAAACTTTATCAATTAAAATTACTGAAATTGTTTTAAACAGAATAGTATGAGTAGTTTTAAAATATATGTTGCTTTAACAAATTATGTATGTCTTCGTTTTTAAAATAATACAAGTTTTGATTAAATTGTAAATCAGTTGATTAGAAAAAAAACACATTTTGTATATGAAATTAAAGTTAACATCAATCTTAAAAAATTAATTCAGCACTACTTTAACTTTTAAGTGAACAATTAATTCCAAATTGGATCATCTTAAAAGCTATCATCCATTGTACTGTTGACATTAATAAAAAAAAAAGTCTGGTATAAAAGTAACGAATCGCAAGGGAGTTTTATTTGAATTAAGTATAGGAATCAACACACACTAAAAGCATTACAACCGTACGCGTGTTATTGATACAAAACTACTGGAATTGGTAAATCCTGAAAATCAATAATAGGAAGTTATTCAGAATGAATTGTTTCAGTTCAACCCAATTTGTGAAATAGACAATCAGTGACCTTGAGTTTATTTAATTACTTGAAACAGCATACAATCCAAAGTGTGTTTTTCATTTCTGTCAGGAATAAACAAAATCAAATACTGAAATGTTAATGAAAGAAAATAAAACGTAGTTATATCATATAGTATGTTGCTATGAGAAATAATATATATAAGTGTTCAGGATGGTGACCGCAATATTTTCTGTGTGTGCGATTCTAAATAATCCAATAAGAAATACCATATGCATGTAGAATATTGAATGAAAATTTAAAGTAAAATAACCAAAAATACTAAATTCGGAGGAAAATTAAAAGCGGAAAATTCCTAAGTGCTATTTCAAACGCTTTAATATATCAATGGCATATTCTTACATTAAGTTGAAAACTGTCTGATTTTGTACAAATATTTGAAATGTGGAAAATGTACATGCTGTATGTATTAATATATGTTAATTCCAATCCGTTCTTAACACTTTGTAAGTTTATAGCTCAAGAAAACATGATGTAATGTTTATGTTGAAATGGCAAAAATAAAACTGTTGCGAACTAGTGTAATTCTTTAATAGATTGCAATACAAAAGGATCAGCACTAACTTTCAAAATAACATTAGATGCAAAATATTACATACATATAATTAATGATAAATAGATCAATGTAAAACATGGGTTGTCCATATGGATCCACATATTTTATTTTGTCTGTTGTATTCCTAATAAATCAATTAGATGTGTTTCTCGTTTCAATTGTTTCACATTTTGTTATGCCGGTGACTTTTACGAATAACAAGGGATTTTCTTATCCCAGGGAATACCTTAGGCGTATTAATCACAATATTTAGAATTTTGAATCCTCAATGTTAAAACATTGTTGTGACGTCATTCTATTGTTTTACCTGTTATTTATTTCAGTGATTGGACTATCATTTACCTGTAAGAATCCATTATGTTACCTTTAGCTGTCCAATATTTTTAAGAATAGCCCTCTTCTTTCCTAAAAATATTGGACGGCTAAAGGTAGCATAGCTGATTCTTACAGGTGATAGTTCAATCACTGAAATAAAAAAAAAAGTATTAATTACTCCGATTGTTTTCATCATGTTTACAAACTTAAATACAACCAAAGAACAAATGACAATTAAAAAAAACATTGTTTTAAAGTCACCTTCCAATTCAACACTTTTTTCATCAAAACGGTTTCTTGAGGAAACAAATCACTTTTAAATTGAATTGTAACACTACCATCACTTATATCACAGACATTTTTCTCATGTTTTTGGGTTTTCTCCTTTAGCACTAATTCAATAACTTAAGCATGCTTGTTGTAAGTCTTGTTTTTGTTGCCTTAATGAATTTCTGTTTTCAAAAGAGTTCAAAAGATTTATCCTCGGCCGTCTTTAGGTAATCAGAATTGACCTCTGGTGTTGCTCTTATTCTTCCTTACATCATTTCAACTACAATCAAAATAAAAAAAGCAATAAAATAATGCTTCTAAAATTTGATAGATCATGCCGCAATACAAGGGTCATGAACACCCTAAACCTTATCATGTGTACAAAGTTCGAATCTAGAACTTCCTTTATGAACTAGGGGACTATAATAATTTTCAGGTTTCGGCGTTGATTTACAAGTTGTTGTTTTTTAAGTTATTGCTTAAATATGAATATAATGCAACACTTCGCTTATGAACGACAATGAATATGGGAAGCAGTATAAAGGAAGACATTACCGCATTTTATCTGTCAAACAAACCAATCGTGTATACGATTCGCGCTTTGTTCACAGTGATCGTTTTATAAAAGTTTTTTTCAAAATAAAATCTAGACAAAATTACGTTTCGGTAACATTTTAAAAAACACATGCAAGGGTTATACACAAATAAACGAAAAAAGAGCGACATGACCTTGAAGAAAGAAAAAACCCAAGAAACTAGTAGGAGAGGACTATATTTTGAAATATTATATATTTATATAACTTGCCATTATTAGCTGCTTTGACTATATCCTCTTTGTAATCCACACTGAAATAATGTCTGAATAGATTCTGAATACACGTTTTATGTTCATCCAATTGCAAAGTTTGAAACAACAGTGAACACACTCACTAACAACGACCTCTCTTTCATCGTTTTTGCATTAAGAATATACTTTCATCACTTCATCCATTATGAAACACACTCGTATGTAAAGGTATTCCAGAAATTATGAGCGGAAACTATGAGTAGTCCTTGCGCACGCAACATTCATGATACTCATACACTGTGTCTTATTCTTCATGTAGCAATACATGTTGTTTACCTTTAGCTGTACTTTCTTTTTGTCTATTTTTAAAAAAAGTTGAGGTACTGTTTTAAGGGGCCGACGTTTAGGATATATTCGAATGTTAAGAAAGTTTATTCACAAAACAATTTTCAAACTAGATGAACATAAATCATTTCTTGCTTTTTCAATAATTTACCTTTTTCGACGTGTTAAACAATGTTTTAAGTAAAATATAAGCCTCTAACTGTCCATTCTGTATAATATTGGACAGGTCTGAGGCTTGTATTTTACGCACAACGCCATGGCTATACAGTTGAAATAAAACAGACAAATAATAGTACACAAGACACAACATAAAAAACTAAACACTAAGCAACACGAATCCCCCAAATCACTGGGGTGATCTCAGGCGATCTGGAAGTGTAAGCAGATCCTGCTCCACATGTGACATGAAAAGAAATATCGTACGCTATGGTTCGCCAATCAAAGTTGGACTAAAATATAATTGGAAAGCAATGTTAGCAGTGTGTACAATGTTAGAGACAAATATTTCTCGATTGTCTTATGAATAAAAAAAAGTTTTATAAATTACAAGTCAATATGGTTGTTAGAGTAAAGAACAGTATACAAAAAAGTACAATAAAAATACTGAACTCAAAGGAAATAAAAAAAAAACATTAAAAATTCAAGAAACAAAACGACATCAATCAAAAGACTAAACGAAATACAGCTGTTTAACTACTAAATTGCTTTGTCCGAATAAAAAATATGGTAGGTTGTACTTGGTTACACAGAAGGTTGAGCCGTATGACAGTTAGGTAAAGTTCCGTTATATTGATAAAAGAGGGACGAAAGATACCAAAGGGACAGTCAAACTTATCAATCTAAAACAAACTGACAACGCCATGGCTACAAATGAAAACGACAGACAGACAAACAATAGTACACATGACACGACATAGACAACCAAAGAATAAACAACACGAACCCCACCAAAAGCTAGGGGTGATCTCAGGTGCTACGGAAGGGTCAGCATATCCTGCTCCACATGTGGCACCCGTTGTGTTGCTTATGTGATATCAAATCCGGTAAATAGTCTAATTCGGTAGGTCACATTCATGAAACGATAACATTTGGAGGTCAACTTAAGCTGACAAAATTGAAAAATGTTAATATGATAATAAGCAGGATTCAGAAGCTTTAACTGTATTTTTACATATATGGTAAAAATAAACACCGGAAATCAGAATACCTGTCAGCTGAAATAAATTCTATACCTCATATTTTATAACTGAATTTCTAAAGGAATACTAATTAAAGTGGATCTTCTTTTGTATATTCACAAGAAAAATATGTACTGTCTGTCCTATCATGTGTATTTCATACGCTATATTTAATAATTTTACCTTAGACTTTTGAAGGAATATTTAAGTGGATTTCCTTAAGTATATTCGGTGGAATTGTTATATTGAATATTATTGTTATTGGATTATTGATTAAACGAAAGAAAAAAATCAAGAATGGGGTTCTTTGTCGCTAATTTAGCATATGCGGGTAAGTAGCTATATATTTAAGACATAGAGACAAAATATTTCTGTATAGCGTTTTGCAAAGACCTTTTATGGATTTATTTATTATTATCGTAACTGTACTTTTATACAAAACCTTCACATTTATACGAAACAGGTTTAGAGTCAATATAATTAGCAATGTCAATAATTATTACAATAGTTACGAATTTGGTAAAGTAATTATTCAATATACAAGAATACATTCATCTTTAATTTCAAAACAAATATACAGATACAAGATATGTTATCAGCAGTTAGTTAGTTAATTATACTTTACCATGATTGTTATTTAACACAAAGATGTTCAAACTAATTAAAATACATACCATGTGTACAAGTTATGCTTACAATGATCTTACAAAACTTTATTCTACCATCTGTTTATTAAATCAACCAATACAAATTTTGATTGCATATTTTTTAAGGTGTTTTCATTCGGAAAAACTCATTGGATCCCAGAAGATCTTTAAACATAGTGTCTTAAAATACTTGTAATCATACAAATCTAGGATAGTTGATTACTACAAATATACTTTGCTAGCGTAACTATACTATATCATATTTCAACGTTTTTAAATATTCGTTACACGCATGTTTATTTTTGACTTCATGGTTAAACAACTAATTAATTATATATTTGTTCAGATTTGTGTGTCGGACTTTTTCATGTTTTGCCGGAAACGATTCATGTTTGGTTCGAGGTTGATTGGAATGAGTTCACCTGTCATATATTTTATGGATACCTCGCAACGTTTTCATTTTATGTGTCAACATATGCTATAGTTGTACTCTCTATAGACCGAATGAACGTTGTAGTGAAACCATTATCACCCATCACTAGATTAAAGATATATAAATATGGATTAGCACTATCTACTTGGATACTTGGATCGCTGCTTGCAATTCAATATTCTGTGCATGCGAAATACTACCCGCCACAAAACTTTGGCGAGGATGTATGCCGTCACGAAGTTCCCTACGACCCAGTAAGCAAGATATCTTTATGAGTCTCATTTACTTGTTCAGTAAACTCGCCTCCTCCACTTATATATAGACCCCGGTAAATTATTTTTATGACTTTTTGGTCTGTAACTCTAACTTAAAATCTAATCCTTAATTCAGAAAAGACCAATTTATAAGATTTTGAACAGCTTTCAACAATAGCTTTGTTTCTAGTACCATTTAGTTCAGAGTCAATGTGCTGATCAAGGCTACTTTATACATTGTTTTTCGTCAAAATGTATTTAATGCCATCTAGGAGTATAGTTAAACGTGGAATGAAAATGAAATAGACTATTTTAACAATGACCTGCCCATGTAAGATACCAAATATAAGTTTTTATAACCAAATATTTATACAGTCAAATTAATATGTAAATTGTTGCTGAAGGCAACAACATTCAATACACGTATATCAAATACTTTTATTTTTTTTTCTTATTGCAGTTTTGCTTTATATAAAAGTCACTAGGTTTAAACATGGTTTATAGACTTCTAATGCATGTCTACCTTGTATATTTCTTTCGGATAATTTCAAAAAATTAATAAGAGAACCAATTCAAATGAATGCAGCTCATTATGTCTTAAAATGGAAATCCTTATTGAGATATTTCAAAATGTTCACCAAAGCCTATTTAAATATAATATTGTGATTTAAGTATTTATTTTGGAATTCGGAAGTATCTTAAGTCTTTCACTCGTTCTGTCTTGTCAATAACACCAATAATTTCTTTTTGCAGGAAATTCGATATTTTGATGTGTGTGTCCTCATTATAATACCAGGAATATTCATTGTAACTTGTTATATAATGATTTATATGGCGATCCACAGAAGACATACGTTCAAATTTATGACAACAAACTCAAATAGCGACGGTAAGAATGCATTATTAATATGTTTCATAAATGATAATTGTATAAGCAATCGCGTCAACTGGAGAACTGTAAACCATCTTTTTTAGTCTAGAATTGTATGATGCTTATATCAATTATCGTTAATACTTTATACCTAAATCTTTCTTTAATCAACTACATTAAGTAAATTAGAAAAACCGCGAAATTGAATACTTCGATGTGGACTACAAAGGGTAAAAATCGAGATCAATAATGAACCAAAATAAGTTGGTTTTCATTATTCAATTTCAATATGTTGATAAACTAACTGTTTGGAAGTTTATAGTGTATCTTGAAAGTAAATAACAAAAGTTTATCTACCATTGTCTACCTTGATATAATATATCGTTTTTCTATCGAGCGAAACATAATGTTCTGTAGTTGTTAATTTTATTTTCCCTCTAAATATTACCTTGTGTAATTAAAATACTCCATAAAAAAAATGTTTGTCCTTTGCAACTAACGGTGAAACGTCACGGATTTACTTGTTATCTCATGCATTCCATTATGAGTAGTAAGTTATTTGCGCCATAGGTTGTAATATCTTATGTTGAAGCAAAAACAATATATGCTCTGCAAGGTGTTATTTTTGGTTGAATATCTTTGCTGTATCATATTTTTTTTATAGGGTCATGGATATGTTATTATTTCAATTAAGCGAGTAGTTTAGCTTTTTTTTAACACTAATCGGTTTCGAAATCAGTTGTTTATTCTTTTCTTAGGAGCAAATAGTTTACACGAAACGATAACAGAAATGAATTAACGTACATTTCATGAGGTAAAAACGATAATTTACTGTTTTAGACATATTTCAAATACATAGTGTTCTTTTTGCAGGTATGCATGAACGTGTCAATTTCAACGCCAAGATGAGGACTGTAAAACAATTGTTTGTGATTTCAGTAGGTATGACTTAAAAATTTTAAATTTGAATCATCAGCAATATTTTGAATTCCATGTGTTTCGTTGGATACCAATTTTCGAGAATTTCAACAGCAAAGGATCAACCACAAAACAAGAAAACAAATGGATCCAAAAAACATTAGCTGATTGTAATTTTCAAGCAGCATTAATATTAACTAAGTAATAAACAACAATTAATACTTGTGTGACACAATACATTTTTTTTGTTTCTGATAGAGTTGTGATGTACATATTTTTATTTCAGTGTACGTGATATGCTGGACTCCATTATTCTCTGCATCTCTGCTAGAGTACTTCAAAGTGTTAAGATTTGGAATAACGTACAGAGTACTTGTTGGACTAGCACCATTAAACAGTTTGACAAATCCAGTTGTTTTTCTCTTATTTAATCATAACATGTTCTGCAAAGGTCGTAAATCTTCTAACAAAAATACCATTGTTTTGAAAACAAACAGTTCATCTACTAATGTTAAAATAGATAATGCTACGAAACTGTGAATACAAATTTGAACAGTTTTAACTTTAAAATCGTTCACCTTAGTAGTCCATCACCATCATTGTAAATATAACGGAATTTGATGACACTGTCGTACAAAGTGGGAGGTTTAGCGCTATAAAACCAGGTGTAATCCAAGATTTTCTACATCTGAAAATTCTTGTATCAAGTCAGGAATATGACAGTTGTTGTCCCTTTGTTTTTTATGTGTTTTGTCATTTGATTTTGCCATGTGATTAGGAAATTTCGGATTTGATTTTCCCTGAGTTCTGTATTTTTGTGATTTTACTTTTTTTCATGGTACTTATTATGGTCCAACCTGATAGGGATTTTGTGTCTGCTAATCGACTTTGACTTTTACACTACCATATACAGCTCAAATACATTTGTTTATATTGGTTTAGTGAATTTGAGGTTTGACCACTTTTCAAAACGTAGAAGAATGCTTTGAAATCCGTTGTTTACAATACTTTATCACCGACGACAACATTTACTTTACCTTCAAATGGTCGAAATTCAAGCAACACTTTGAACATGAACTCTGTGGCGGGAAATTCTTAAATAAATCCCGTCAATGGCACGTTATACATATGAGAACAAATATACCAACTAAACATTATAAAGTCAATTGGTTATGGAAATTTAAGTATTTCATTTATTTTATTAAGTTATTATCTACTATAAAAAAAATCACAACCATGTCTAAGCTGCTACCAAAGATATGGAAAACTAAATAGTTATAAGTTGCACACATAATAAAGACTTCAAACGCAGGCATTCATTTAATTTCATCTACATTCTAAAAGAACAAGACTTCTTAAGAGATCGATAAGTAGTAGCAGAAATTAATCGAGCAAAAGCAAAACCTCTAATTTGACTGTCCCTTTGGTATCTTTCGTCCCTCTTGTTTTGATAGTCCACGAGACAACTAGAAACCAAATTGAAAAACGTATACTGCTCAATAGTTGATCTACTAAAACACTATAATGAAATAAAACATTCAAACAATTCAAACGAGAAAACAAACGGTTTGAAGTATGTACAAAACAAAAGTTTAAAAAAAATTATAACTCAGTTAATGTGACGGTTTCAACATGTTTGCTGGTGTTAATTGATGCTTTCAATATGACAGTTGTTATTGTTCGTTTGATATGTTTGAGCTATAATTACCATTTGATTAGGAATTTTCTTTTTTCAATATTCGTTAGAGTTCGGTATTTCTGTTATTTTACCATGTCTCTCCTATGTACACACACACTTATAGAACATGCTGTTAATATTTATGTTAGGAGAGGAAATGTCAAGCATTATTCCATACGATATTTCTAAATGATTTTTTTCCCCAAGTTTGATTAGATACCTTTTTTATCATTTAGTATCACAAAATTAAGGGACTGAGTGTTGTAAATTCTCCTACTCCTTACAAAGACATAATCAATAACTTTTATGTTACGTGTTTCTTGCATAACTTTTATGATCTATATAATTGATTGTTGTAACATTAAATTGAGAATGGAACAGTATGAAACAGCTACTGAATTCATTTAAAGAACAGCGAGATACAATGTGTTTCACATAACGCTTAATGTAGCGATAATTCGTTTCTTAAATAAAATCCCATTCTCTTTTTTTACATAAAGTTAATTTTACGTCAGAGTTATATTACGGAAATATATCAATTATACTACTAACTAGCACAGTTGTTTCTTGAGCAATGACTTCAAATTAATCGATTTCTGCGTTTAGGTTTAGAAAGTTGATCGGTTTAATGTGATTAAAAATAACGATGATTTCGAATTCATACTCTTTGATAATATATAATTGATCAGGTTAGCTACAGTTTCCTGTCTGACTTATAAGGGCTGAATTGTCAGTTAGAACAAAACACCACAGTTGAAACTAACAGTCATCCATTTTCTGATTTGTCTCTGTATACATGAATGATTAAAAGTATTATGATGATTGGTGATATAATAACAAATCTTTTTTTTTATTAACTCTGCGTTTCAATAAACAATGCATAAGGGTAAACAAGAGAAGTTATCAAAATTTAGCTAGCTCTTGCAAATAAACAAGATAAAGGAAATGAATTTTTAATAAGACCATGAGTGTTTATGTTTTGTTTTGTTTAAACAAAGCTTTAAAAGTATGCAAGATAGTTGAACCGTATCTTGTATTTTATTTGCATGTCCAAGTATGCCTTTACTTGCATGTCCAAGTATGCATCCCTGAAAGGAGTCAAATGTCATAAAATGTCACAATGTGATTGTTTGGCATTTTTTTAGCCTTTAGTAAAAAAAATATGAACATATGCATTTTCACATAGAGTAATGATGTTTTTGTTCTTAAAAAACTCTTTTTAAATAATCAAATTATAAAAGTTTCGGACTCAATGAAAAAACTGAAAGTTCTTTTACAAATGACTAAATCAATAGCTCAAACACATTAATCGAACGGAAAACAACTGTCATATTCTTGACTTTGTACAGGCATTTTCGTATGTGTAAAATTGTGGATTTAACCTGGTGTTATAGCTAGGTAAATATCTCACTTGTATAACAGTAACGTATAATTCCTTTACAAAAAAGTTAGCAAAACACATGAAAAAGAGGAATCTAAATCTAACAACAAGGTTGCTCACATTGAAATTCATTGCTCGCCTTATTTACTAATCATTGATATTATGTTAATAGTCCTAAATATAACGCTTTATTACAACTGTCACATAAACATTACATTAACCAAGATAGCTAAGCAAAGACCAAGAAACCATGAAAATCAGGTCAAGGACAAATGAAACATACCAGACAGACATGTGCAGCTAACAATGCTTCCATACAACAAATATAGTTGACCTATTACTTATAGTTTAAGAAAAATAGACAAAAACACAAAAACTCAACACTGTGCAATGAATCGTGAACTTGAGGTCATGGTCAAATGAAACCTGCGGGACTGACATATAAATCATAATCTATTTTTATACACCAAATATAGTTGACCTTTGGCATATGATATAGATAAAAAGACCAAAACTTAAAAAAACTTAACTTTGACCACTGAACCATGAAAATAGGTTCAAGGTCAGATGGCATCTGCCTTCTAGACATGTTCACCTTACAATCATTCCATACAAAAAAAAGTAAACCTTTTGCATAAAGTATGAGAAAAATAGACCAAAACACAAAAACTTATCTATAACCACTGAACGATAAAAATGAGGTCAAGGTCAGATAACACCTGCCAGTTGAATGAACACCTAACAGTCCTTCCATGCATCAAATATACAAGCCCTATTGCTTATAGTATCTGAGATAAGGACTTGACCACCAAAACTTATCCTTGTTCACTGATCCATAAAATGAGGTCGATGTCAAGTGAAAACTGTCTCACGGGCATGAGTACCTTGCAAGGTACGCACATTCCAAATATAGTTATCTTATTACTTATAATAAGAGAGAATTCAATATAACAAAAATTCTGATTTTTTTTAAGTGGTCACTGCACCATGGAAATGAGGTCAAGGGCCGTGGACATCGTAACATGAGGCATCTATATACAAAGTAAGAAGCATCCAGGTCTTTCACCTTCTAAAATATAAACCTTTTAAGAAGTTAGCTAACGCCACCGCCGCCGCCGCCGGATCACTACCCCTATGTCGAGCTTTCTGCAACAATAGTTGCAGGCTCGACAACAATTATTGACACCTTTTGTACATCGTTAGATTTATTATGACACACATTATGAACATTCATGTCGTTATATGCAATAATTTTATTCCTTACATTCATTACCATGATCAAAGAACTGACAGAGATGGTACTGATATATTTCTTTGATTATAAAAAAACAGATTTTTTTCTATAAATTCACCGTATGAAATCTGTGCAATATGGAGTACAATGTACATTGCAAAACTTTATAATGCTTTTAATTTCTTAAGTCATTCGCCTTGATGAATTTTAGACATTCGTAACTGCCAGGTTAAAAATATACAAATTTATATAGTAATTATATGATTAGTTTTTCAATTCCAATGCATCAAGCAGTGAATGAGATTAGTTATTTTTCTTTTGTAAGTCTGTTGTTAATGCGCTTCAACTTTGTACTTGTTTGACTTTATAAATATTTTGATATGAGCCTCACTGATAAGTCTTTTGTAGACTAAACGCGCGTCTAGCGTACTAAATTATAATCTTGGTACCTTCAATAACTAGTTGAACAGACAGTAGGTATCAGTATAAAAAACAGTTATATTCCTACCTCATTCGCTTCGCATGAAAAATAAAGCTATTTTGTATTTATAACTTGTGCGATTGCTAGATAAATGCTTTTTTTAATACGGATTTTAGAATACATTGCAGATCTATTTTCTTTTACATATGATATCATGTTTGCCGACTGACTAAAGTGTGTTTCGAAGTGCATTCTCGTCTATTATTATCACTTTTATTACTTTTATAATTTGTCTAAATAATTTTGTTCTAAAATTATCGAAATGGCAGAAGTTAACAAAACACATTTGAAGACGTAAACTTCAGAAAGAAAGCATTATTTACGATTAAAGTCGTACGTTCAACTTTAAAGGAAAGAACGTCAGAAAACGAATTAAGAATTGATAGATAGTGTATACATAAACATAAGTAAACATCTAAAAAGTAAATAATACGTTCTTATGTTGTTACTATTTCAAAGTCTGATATGATGGCGTTAATGAGAAATGAGAAATGTGATTACGAAATGTAGTTTTTTCCACAAATTACTTACATATAAAACTTTTTCATGTTACAAAATAAATATTGTTAATTCTCCTTCTACCATCTAGTTTTTTAGCATACACTAATGATCAAATGCCTTCTTTCGGCATCCTTTTGATATTCGAAATGGAATATGAGTTACGGTATAAATAGGTTAATTGAATAATTTAGAGACAGCAATTTACACTTTTTAACAAGATTTATTCCATTATAAAAATACAATCACCTGTTTCTTCCACCACATAACAAAAAAAGCATTATAACTTCACACGCTTTCAAATTAATAAGAATTGATTGTCTTTTACGCATGCAACTCATGTATATCTGTGTTCGCGCCAATTGACAACGATATTAGGTAAATCAATTTTGCCTTTTGTGTTTATAATATTTTCGTTCATCACATTGACTGCCCTTTTAACTCAATTTCAGACAGAACATGCCCCATTTATACATCAGAATGATATGCATTTTATACAATTTTGTATAAACTGTTTACATTTCAAGAATTTTCAATTTGGAATACTCGTTCGATAGAAGTCAAAAGTTTGATTTGTTGCAAAACTCAAACAGTTTTGTTCATTGAAGACAAAATTAACCATCATTTGTTAATAGCTAAATCATTTTAACAAGACATTGTCTTAAATAGTTGTTTTGTTTCCTAACCAATTTGATTACCCCTTACATTAATAGTTATCAAATGTACCAGGATTATAATTTAGTACGCAAGACGAGAGTTTCATCTACATAAGACTCATTAGTGACGCTTATACCAAAGTATTTATCATGTTTATGAAGCCAAACAAGTACGAAGTTGAAGAGCATTGAGGGTCCAAAATTCCAAAAAAATTGCCAAATACGGCTAAGCTGTTCTATTCCTGGGATAAGAAAATCCTTAGTTTTTCGAAAATTCAAAGTTTTATATTGAAGAAATTTATAAAAACTACCACATAATTGATATTAATGTCAACACCAAAGTGCTGACTGCTGGGCTGGTGATACCCTCGGGGACGAAACGTCCACCAGCAGTGGCATCGACCTAGTGGTGTAAATAGTTATCAAAGGTACCAGGATTATGATTCAGTATGCCAGACGCGCGTTTCGTCTACAAAAGATCATCAGTGACGCTAATATCAAAATATTTATAAAGCCAAACAAGTACGAACCGTACTTACCGTGGAACAATAACTGTTGTCCTTCCGGAGCACATACGTTCTTATGTATTATTGTATTTCTATTGTATGTCTTTATTGTAGCTATTTTTTGTGCTATATTGTTAAATGTTTAAATGGAATCATTATCATGATTATTATGTTTTGACTTTGAAAATTGTAAGTTTTTAGCAAAAAATATAATTGATTCCTCGTTTTTTCTCTATTTATTTGATTTGTCTTCTTTCTAATAATATACTCTGTAATGTATCGTTAATGTCAATCCAAGCTATATATACTATTTGAACAGAAAACTAGTATTATTATAATTGACAGTGCTCTCTGTCAGACATGGATAATTACATTAATTAAGACATTGGTTACACATATACAAGAGTTGAAGAGATAATAATTACCAAGTGCTACGCCACCCACATAATTATGAGAATAATATTTATAAACTTGTCATTTCCTGTTTGATGGGCAAAAGCTTCTAATAAAATATATATTGTAGATACGAACAACTTACAATGGTTCTCATTGGGGCCTAAGCGTGACACGGGATTGCCGATTTTTTGTAAGCGTGACACATGAAAGTCAAATTATTTTGGCGTGAAAACGGGAAATGAGGTCTTGCGGGACTCGGGGAATTGCTTACGTACATAGTGTAAGCGGAATACGGGAATCTGTCAAAACAGTAAGTGGGATACGGGAATATGTCATAACAGAAAGTGGGATACGGGAATCTGTCAAAACAGTAAGCGGGATCTGGGATCAAAACCCTCCAATGAGACCCCCCTTACAATGGTAAACTTCAAAATAAATGATGACGTCTTTAAAGATTCAACAAAGTAGTGGTGAATGATATTTGTCGTACAAATCTGTCAAGGAATTTATTTGTCCTATCAATCTATCCAGGAATATATTTGTCGGTAAAATCTATCCAGGAATCTATTCGTCGGAAAATATGTCAAGGAATTTATTTGTCGCATAAATCTATCCAGGAATTTATTTGTCGTATAAATCTATCAAGGAATTTATATGTCGTATAAATCTATCCAGGAATTTTTTTGTCGTAAAAATCTATCAAGGAATTTATTTGTCGTATAAATCTATCAAGGAATTTATTTGTCGTATAAATCTATCAAGGAATTTATTTGTCGTATAAATCTATCAAGGAACTTATTTGTCGCCATACCATCTTAACAGCTGTTAGTAGTAACGAATATTTTTAACAGGTCTTGTTCTAAGTGCAATATTATTATTGTTTCTGTTTGCATAAAACTGTTTATTCTTAATTGATATAATAACACAATAGTAGAAAGTAAAATAAAAAAAATACTGAACTTGGAGAAAAGTCAATGCGTGAAGTCCATAATTGCATGGCAAAATCACATAAAAAACGCATCTAAAATTAATGAACAAGAACTGTTAGAGATAACAGTTACCTAGGTACTTGCTTGAACTGTATGAATTACCTCAACTTCTGCTAACGTTTTTTTAACATTTCTCCAACATAAAGTAAAGAAAAAGATAATTACTTTTGTAGATTCCATTCGCCATCTCATTTCTTTTATGTTATGGTAAAATTTCTTAAGCACATGTATTGCAATCGAAATGCTTCAACTCATGCAAGGTATGAGTCAGATAATCAAAAAATATGTTTTGAACTGATTTTTTTCATGCATGAATGAATCTTTATTGCATTAGCAAAAAACATTGCTTTAGCATAAAACAAGGTATATACAAATATGACAAATATGATAGAATACAGAGAACAATTAAATAAATTAAATAATGCAGAGATAATTCATAATAATATGAATAATATTTTAACTGATAATTTGCAATCTTAGTTTCCATGCAGCTTTAAGATAATAACATAGATTTTTTGTTAAGCTTTTTGACCCAGCTTGTAACAGAACATTTAGCTTTCGGGTATTTGGCCATGAACATAATACTTTGGCCAAAAAATATATCTAAGTGTTCTATATGCAGGACAAATCAACACAAAATGATATTCATCTTCAATATTATTCATTTTACAACATTTACAAAATCGATTGTCTCTAGCAATGTAGTCATAGCGACCTGTTTCTAAATATAATACCAAGCTTCCACTACGTCGTTTTGTAAATGTATTGGTATTAAAATCATATTGTAAATTATTCTCCATACCAAAATCTAGTTTGAAACATTTATAGATAGACAGTTTTTCAAAGGCATAAATTGTATATTAGAATTTATACTGAGTAACATCGGCCTGCTCCGATATAAACGGGGGTCTGTACATTTTAAACGGAGTGATATCGAATTATTTTAAAACTATATAAGCGTGTGGCTTTGGACTTGTGGTCTGTCGAAGTGATAAATTCTTCAATTTAAAGATCGTACGTGTGCACCAATTGCTTATACTGAAACAAATAACAATAATAACAACTGATTAGTGTTTAAAATTGTGTGTTTCAATCGTTTATCAGCAAGTTCTTCGTGTATTGTCTGGTCAATTTGTTTTTCTTCAACGTCGAGTTGTTTTCAATAAAGAGACGTAAAATACTAGAACAACCTTGGACAAAGGAACCGGCTACTTATAAAACTGAGAATGCAAATGGGTAATTTGTCAAAGAGACTACAATTAGGAGATAACTGTATTGTATTTTAAGCTCCGACGGCATCAATTGGGGATTAAATGGTCGAACATTAAGTTTACTGGCGACCCGTTAGCGGAGACAGTAAACAGGTATTTGCGACCATCAAATCCAAAATTGATGCCGTCGAAGCATAAAATACAATATTGTTATCTCCATTCTAATGAAACAGCCAGAAAATAGCGTTAAAACATGTATTTTAAAATCTGTCTTATGCTGTCTGCACTTGCGCGTACATTTCATAGTCAATTGATGCCATGTTAATAAGTGACGTTATCCAATCAAAATGAACGTTACAAACGTTGTTGTATTAGAATTTACAATTTTAATGGGTTCAAAGTAACTTAAAATGCATAATTAAAACCTCTCTTCAACTGGCACTTTTAACAGTAAATCTAAATATTTCGAGAAGTTATTAGAGACTATTGTATGCCAATTTATGTATCTGGAAGCTAGTATATTTCAGTGCATAAATAGATGTCCATGTTTGCATCTGTTATCTAAAAGATTTCTTACTTTATTGTGAAATAGGAGACATATGTCTTGAAAGATAAAAGGTAAATAAAACCATTGATTTTAAAATCTTGCCTGATAAGCATCCTTTTTTTGTAAAAAGTTAACGACCAAAATTGCAAAACACCGACGAAAAATTCAAAACGAAAAGTTTCCAAACATTTCAAATCACAAAAAAAACTTGAAAAGAATACATAACAACTGCATATTAACTCCACACAAATCCAAATCAATTTGTTTCATATGAGGGATATGTGTTGCTGTATTACCACAATATCCAGTCACGTGTTATACCAAGTTTGAAAGATAGAATGTCTATTAAATTAACATCAATGTTCTATTCTAAAATAATAGAGTCAAAGGGATGAAGTCTTGAACTGCATTTTCAAATAACATAATGCACATCCATATTACTATTTCAGGCAAATGTGATAAAATATAAAAATATCTAAATGATACCAAAATCTTCAAAACCTGGTGATGCATTCATTGTGTTTTTCTTTGCTATTCCTACTTTTTATGTGGAAGTAAGGTGGTAAGATTCGACTAAATAGGATAACAAAATATATATTACATGTGCAACCTTATTCATTTTTGGTGTTTACATAAATTATCATTGAAATGGACAAAGTCATAAATAAACTATTAACAAAACTTACAATTTTCGAATATTAATGATTATCTTCCTTATACATGTTATAAATATGTTAGCGTAGCTGTATTTGGCAAAAGGTTTACGAATATTTGATCCTCAATGATCTTTATCTTCGTTATTTATTTGGCCTTTTTTACTTTTTTTAAGGTGAGACTTTTTTGGACGAAACACGAGTCAAATGCAAATACTAAATTTCAATCCTTGTAACTATTATGAGTTTATTTACAGCTATACTTTCTAATTTGAACGCAACATGTGTGTTTGTACCTACTGTTGAATGCATAATTGTTTCTACGTTCCTAATGCAATCTGACACATACAAACACACGTAATTAATTAAAAGAGAAACTGTATTATAATTAACAAGACACATGATGCGACTTAACCATGATCATTAATGTGCAATTAAGTTTATATTTATGTTTTCATTGCTATGTTATCAGTGTTATCATTCAGAACATGATGATGTGATAATATCCTCCGTTTGTTGCGTGGCGGTTTGACGATATATTTTTTCCTACTTAGATGCTAAGTTGTTGTTAAATTGGTAATTTGATGAAGTCTTCATATATATGCCCCAGGATCATAATTGAGTTTGAATAATATGTTTTCGAAAGGAATACTGTGCAATTCACAACTATTAACCCCAATTTAAAGGATTTTTTTTGTTCGGATTATTCAACATTGACAAGAACGGATACTAACGTTATGCAGACTATTCAATAACAGTAAGTATTGAATACTGAAGTTCTGTAAAATAAAATGAATGCAAATTGCAGCATGAATAACCATTTGCTGACTTGTTTTTTTTACCTGCTGCAAATAAAATGAAGTGTAATAACTGCATCAATAGTCGCGGTTGATGTCACTGTTCTTCAAAAACATTTCCTTAGCCAAGAAAGACAGATAACAGTCTATACAATTCTGTAAAATAATCTCCACAGTGATTTAACATAAATCTTTAAAACTGAAAAGAATGATTACAGAAGTCGAACTACTGTAATTACTGAAATTTTAATCAAATCAGTTCATCATATTAAGTGTGAAATTAAAACTATTTTATATTTAACCCGCATAATGAGTGAATATGTCATCGCTCTGTAAATCACAGTATCAATCTGAAAACATAGGATCTTTACCCTTGTGATAAGTATACCAAACATCATTAAAATAAGCATAACTTTCAGTAAAGAACAATGCATATTTCTCCAATTTAAATACCAATTCACTAATTGTGCCTTTAATAAAAAAAAAATTACATGCAATTTATTCATAAAATTTCATTTGAAATTCGTCGACTTAACAGAAAGATTCGAAATTAAATGCATGCCATGTACTGTGTTTCGCGGGATTATAAAAGCTGAGATGACCATATAATATGTTATAAATTAATTCAATTCATTTTATATTGTTATGCCAACAATGTCTTTTTTGACATGGTACAAATGTATCTCAAGTCATAAAAATCCAAAGTTATGAAGTTTTGAAATAGTCTAATAATACAAAAAGGTGTAGAAGAAATAATAATAAAGTTATACGAGAAACATTTTTTATCAGATGAACCCGAAAGTACATTTCTATCTCTCAGGTGAATGGACATATAATGCCATGTAAAATAAAACACATGAAAGACGGAATAAATCAAACAACATCCCTGCATAAATAAATAATTAAATGAATAAAAATAAATGTTATTTTACCTCAGACCCGATCATTACTGTACACAAACGCCATGTTCAGTAGTATGTAGAAGGATAGCCTAATGTATCGTTAAATTGTCCCCGTCTTTAAAAATAAACTTTTGTTATGTATAATCATTTCGCTGCCTATGCGGTATGGGCTTTGGTCGTTGTTGAAGGCCGTTAGGTAACCTAAAGTTGTTAATTTCTGTGTCATTTTGGTCTCTTGTGGAGATTTGTCTTATTGCCAATCATACCACATCTTCTTTATCATATTTACCGAAATACTGACAACAAGGGAAGGAAACCGTTATCTTGAATCAATAGATTGGAAACATAAACTCAACATTTGTAGGAAGAGTTGGGTTTTGATATTTCTTATCTATTGCAAGGTCGTGAATGTATTGATCTTGTTTTTTTTGTCATACATTTTTGTCTAACTCACTGTTGAAGGCAGTACAATTAGCCTACTACTGTTTGTATCAACGTCGTGTTGATCCTTACCTATATGTAAATGTAATGGCAACCTTTACACTTTCTAACGAAATTAATTGCGGATAAACAATGTATGAGCATTACTATAATGTGAATGCAAAAGCAAAAGTAAATATGTAACACCATTAACGACAGAGGAGGACACAAGGGAACCGCTATCTACGATATGAACAATTATATTCATTTTATTTCATTGAACATATTGATGGTCAATTATTTTAATGTGCAGGATGTTTAATAGATCTTCTAATATGAGTTGTCGCACATTAATGATCTAACAGCTCACTTATTAAGCTTAATGGTGCTGAAACTATTTCCTTACAAATTCGTGGACTTTTGATTTCGTGGTTTTGCCTATCTCTGTATACAATGTTTAGATAGAAAATATATTGTTAATTGAACATTTGAATTCGTGGTTTACCTATACTTCCGAGACCTAAGACAATTGGTATCAAACGAATAATACTAGATCGATAGTAATTTGATCTATAGTTCGCAGAGAAAAGACTTTGATAGAAAAAAAATAAACTTTAAGTCTCAAATTAATCAATCAAATTTTTTTTTTTTTTCAAATTGCCAATATAAATTAAAAAAAAAACGATGATAAAACTCAATATAAAAATCACACTTTAAAAAAAACATTTATAGGTCAAAATCTATATGACCTTAAACACAGAGTCTTTGTTCACAATCAAAGTCATTCAAATAGAAAAACCACGGCTCTAATGAAACAAGTATTAACGAGAAACATTTATGAAGACAACAACAGACTACTATAACTGCACACAAAACATTTAACCCTGGTACTTTCATACGCCTACAAATATCATGGCTTGTCCAATTTATACTGTCGAAATAACAAATTCCATTATTTTTTCTTTTCGTGATTTTCGTTCACACTCTAATGAATAACAGCTTTAAAACATAATATAATATAGCATGATTCAAGATTAACTAACTGTATTGTCCATCTCTAGACAGATATGTTCTTTTTTGCAACTGATGATTTCTGACATGAACTTAGTAAGAAATAACCATATTATCAACTGTCCATATAATTTTTTGTGCACATGATACTTCGCTCAAATATATGTCAATAGTTATCAAAGGTACCAGGATTATGATTAAATATGCCAGAATTCGAAGCAAAACACAAATATTGATTAATATCTGGTATAATAACCTCTTGACAGGAGATGCAGATTTAATCTTATCGAGGAAAGTGTTTGTTTTTATAAAGTGTTGTTTTCTAATTAAAAGAAAGTTCAATCACTTCTAAAAATGTCACGAAATTATTGCATTGAAATATGACTAGTATTGCTATCTTGTGGAATTGAGACATAATGTGAAAGGAATTCATTTGAGAAATATAAAGATATTAATTTGAAGCTATTTTGTGGATAACAGGAACTTTAAATAATCAAACGGTGAGTACAACTTTAGATATATCTGATTCCACTGCATATTGTTAATATCATTTAATATACTAAAGATCTATATTATACTTAAGAATTGTACAAAACTTATTAAAATCATATGAAACGATAAAACAAAAAATGTTTATCGAATGCTTGAACCAATGCATGCATATGTCATAAACTTAGTCTTTTGTGCAAGATTTTATAATGTTTTACGCATCCATATCATATATTCGATACAAAAAATTATCTCGGTCTTTTATGATTGGCAAATATGGCAGCTATTTCATTGTCGTGTTTTGAAGCCGTTGTCACCTTATGTATATTTTTTTTAATTGAAGTTTCATATGACTTTAAGACAAGAAAACTAAGGCACACATACTCATGTGAAGGCAAAATTCAAAAATATGACATTTATATGAAATAAAATTAAATCCTTTTTACCACATGTTAAAAGATTAATTACATGAATTCGGTTTGCTTTTAGACATGCAAAACACAAGTGATAAACGTTAACTAACATTAAGATTTACACAGGATTTCCAGAATAGTTTTCTTATGAATCTAACTACAATACTTTTTCCAGTTTCAATTGAGTTTTTTCTTAACATGCGATTTCCTTTGATAAGAGAAAATTAGTAAAACATTTGAAGTCAATATATTTGTTCTAAATCTGCAGATAAGCAACGTGCAAGTTAAATTTAAAACAAATGTGAGACATGATTCAGATTTTTTAACGACTCTGTGGTTTATCCAACATTTCTATCTTTATTGTAATGCAAAACATGACAAATTTTGTTAAGCCATTTACATTATCTATTTCGTTTATTGAATACCATTATCGTTATTGTTAAACGACTAAAATATCTCTCTTGTTTGTTAGATAATGCACCATAACATCTAGTTAAAAGGAAAACAGAACATTTTCGTTTACAAGAATGAATGTTAAATTTGAAATAATACACAACAAAATTGTTTATTAGTAATACATACATAGTTTTATAATGATCTTATACTTGAAAGAAAATCATTTATTTGATGGAAAACCAATCACCGGGAGGTTACCTTTCTAATTAAGAAATGGCTGTAATATCTTTTCTGTCTATGAGGAAATAACATAAAAAATGTGGTGCACACTGAATAACGCGCCTGTCGGGTTATTTGAGAGTGTGCTCCACATTTTTTATGTTATTTTGAATAGACAGAAAAATATTACAGTTATTTCTGATAATTTAATTCCAAAGTCTATTTCAAATCGTAGAAAACCATGAAAAAAAGTTGATGACGTCACGGTCACATGACTAAATTATGCCTATGGGCTCATTACAAAATAACGTCAGCCAATCAGAAGACGCGTTACATCTAAAATAAAATTAATATATGATAAACCTACGCAAACATTTGCTCCAACCCAAATTTCCTTATCCTTAATTATGAAACTCTCAACAAGTTCATCATTTTGCAAAGCCTTTGGAGCTTTTTAAAGTAATCCTTTTGTGTTTTAGAGAAATGAATATATTTTCTGCGTTAAGATTTCATAAGCGAACATTAACAATTCAAGCAAAACACATGCAGTTATTTGATGCGCATGTCTAGTCTTAGTCATATTTGAACATACATAAAAAGAATCTGCCATTCTATGTGTCGCAATATCAGCTACAGTGATGGCACCTGATTCATTATCACGCAATATATCACGTAGAATGGTAGAATCCAACTTAAATTGCCTAGCCATTTCCAGGATAAACCACGTTCATTGCCTTATACGTCGAATCCCTGATCATTGCAACTCTATGGGCGTGTTTTCAAAATGTGGCGTCATAGAAGTTACACTTACTTGTACAGCTCTAGAAGAGTCACAGTTTTTAGAGTATTCAGATGAGCTACGACTAATACAAGTGTGCACTGGTAGTGCATGCAAATCGTGCTTAATGTCTATAAATAATTTGCGCATGCGCAAAATTGATTAACGCATGTGTATCATAATCTTCAAAATATTATCAAACCAATTCATAATATCATTAAAAATCCAAAAACAGCAAATATATAGTAAATAGTTCAAATGTTTTGGAATGCATTTTTATTACATTTTAGCGCAAAATCTAGATATGTCACCTGTAAGGAAGGTAGCTACCAAACCTGCTATCTTTTTTTTTTACTATAAAAAAAGTTTTCTAGTATTTTCAAACTGACAAAAAAACACCCATTTTTTTTAATGGCCAGCAGTTGTTTCAAGAAAAGTATATAATATTGAGACTTTGTGCTAATTTTCATGCTTGTTTCATCATTTGAACAATTTCCTCGATTGTGCTTGCTAATATCTTCCACTATTGGGTGACATATTGTCATCATACGTTTCTTTTTTATGTTGAGTTGTATATTGATTCTTCAATACTTTTTGGCTACAACAGTTGTTTGGATTCGAATGTACAATATTGGTAGAACTAAATAATAATATTGAACACTATGAGAAACTGAGAACCAGAGTTTGAAATGTGGTGGGTAGCAATTATTTCCATGGAAACGGCAATAATTAAAAAAGGATTTTCAAAATTTGTCAAACATAGTAGAAATTGTATTTGAGATACCAGACTTTTTTTAAATTTTCAAAATGTCCGCCATAGCCATGGAAAGAACATAATTTCATAATTTATCTAAATGGTAAAATACATTAAAAAACTGTTTTATCTTAATAATATCAAACTCAAACTAACCAAATGGATATGTTACAAGGCATGTGCCAATGTATTACCTAATAAAATTGAGAATCGAAATTTGGAATGTATCAAAGAGACAACAACCAAACCATAGACAAAACAACAGCAGAAGGTCACCAACAGGTCTTCAATGTAACGTGAAATTCCCGCACCCGGAGGCGTCCTTCAGCTGGCCCCTAAACACATATAAATAGTCAAGTGATAATGAACGCCATACTAATTTCAAAATTGTACACAAGAAACTAAAACTAAAATAATACAAGACTAACAAAGGCCTTGGAACAGGCGCAAAAATGCAGCGGGGTTAAACATGTTAATGAGATCTCAACCCTCCCCCTATACCTCTAGCCAATGTACAAAAAGTAAACGCATAACAATTCGTACTTTCTTTCGAAATTTGGAAATTGTTATCTGAAAAATTTAATTTCGGATTCTCCCTTTAGAGTTTTTCTTGGAGTTTATCATTTTTTCGATTTGTGTTTTATCTGTCGATCCAATAACATTATCTACCTTGATTACATGTACGATTTTTTCCGTTTATTTCTAAGTTAGTTTAAAAATGTTCACGACTCGACCATTATCGAATAGTCTTTCATTGTCTATATGTGCATCTGAAGCATTACAACTGTTAATGGTGTGCCAACTATTCTATAACAACTAATAAAACTATTTTGTGCAACAAAATCATTCGCTTGTATGTTTCAACAGGATCGTCAAATAATTCTTAAGTAACACAAAAAAGGGTTAAATTAAATACTTCCACACTAAGAATAAGGACAATTCGTTGTAACTTGAATAAAACCATTCGCTTTGGAGTTTCAAAACAGGATGGTCAAAAAACTTTTAAGTAACACAAAAAGGGTTCAATTAAATAATTCCACATTAACTTGAATAAGGACAATTCGTTGTAGCTTGAATAAACTTTTAAACGGATATATCATGTTAAGGGGGAGTTTTTGTGAAAAATATCAGTCGAGAGAATGTAAAATTTCGCGAGCCATAAGGCGAGGGAAATTCATTCTCAAGACTGGTATTTTTCAATAGTACCCCTCAAGAACATGCTATTATTACATATGTAAGATTCTTACATAAGGTGTAATTATAGCTTACATTCATTGCAATGTTGACATTTAATAGTAATCTTTTTTTAAACTGTTTGATATATATCAAGGACTCCCAGGGGAGCTGTACTTGAATTTCATATAAGAACCAACACAAACAAAGATTATTGTAAAAGTGTTATTAAAATTCTGAAATCCTCAAACTAAATTTAGGAAGTAATTCAGGATTACTTTCTTCCAGTTCTGCATTATAAAAAAAACACAGTTATTTGCATTCATTTGATACTTAACATATAACAACATTACGCTATAATGACAAATCCAAAATGAGCAATCTGATGTACAGTAGTTGTCGTTTGTTTATGTAGTTATGTGTTTCTCGTTTCTCGTTTTTATATAGATAAGACCGTTGGTTTTCCCGTTTAAATGGTTTTACATTACTAATTTTTGGGGCCCTGTATACCTTGCTGTTCGTGTGAGCCAAGGCTCCGTGTTGAAGTTCGTACCTCGACCTATAATGGCTTACATTTATAAATTGTCATTTGGATGGAGAGTTGTCGCATTGGCACTCATACCACCATTTATCCTATATCTAATTAAATTTTATCAATTTCTGAAATTGTTTTAAACAGAAAATAATAAGTAGTTTTAAAATATATGTTGCTTTAACAATTTATGTTTGTCTTCGTTTTTAAAATGATATAAGTTTTGATTAAATTGTAAATCAGTTGATTAGAAAAAAAAAATATTTCGTATATGAAATTAAAGTTTACATCAATCTTAAAAAAATCATTCAGCACTACCTTAACTTTTAAGTGTATAATTTATTCCAAATTGAATAATCTTGAAAGCCATCATCCATTGTACTGTTGACATTAGTAATTTCCTTTTGAAAACAGTCTGGTATAAAAGTAACGAATCGCAAGGGAGTTTTATTTGAATTAAGTATAGGAATCAACACACACTAAAAGCATTACAACCGTGTTATTGATACAAAACTACTGGAATTGGTAAATCCTGAAAATCAATAAAAGGAAGTTATTCAGAATGAATTGTTTCAGTTCAACCCAATTTGTGAAATAGACAATCAGTGACCTTGAGTTTATTTGATTACTTGAAACAGCATACAATCCAAAGTGTGTTTTTCATTTCTGTCAGGAATAAACAAAATCAAATACTGAAATGTTATTGAAAGAAAATAAAACGTAGTTATATCATATAGTTTGTTGCTATATTAAATAATATTTATATGTGTTCAGGATGGTGACCGCAATATTTTCTGTGTGTGCGATTCTAAATAATACAATAAGAAATATCATATACATGAATCGTGAATATCAATTTAAAGTAAAATAACAAAAATACTAAATTCCGAGGAAAATTCAAAACGGAAAATTCAAAAATGCTATTTCAAACGCTTCAATATATCAATTGCATGATGTATACATTAATTTGAAAACTGTCTGATTTTGTACATATATTTGGAATGTGGAAAATTTATATGCTGTGTGAATCAAACTATGTTAATTCCAATCCAACACTTTGTGAGTTAATAGATCAAGAAAGAATGATGTAATGTTTATGTTGAAATGGCAAAAATAAAACTGTTGCGAACTAGTGTACTTCTTTAATAGATTGCAAAACAAAAGGATAAGCGATAACTCTCAAAATAACATTAGAAGCAAAATATTACATACACTAATAATTAATTATAAATAGATCAATATAAAACATTGGTTTTCCATATGGATCCACCTATTTCATTTTGTCTGTTGTATTCCTCATTGTTTTGATTTTTCCATACTTTTAGTGACATCATCTACAAATTCTTAAAGTTGAGTTTCACAAGATATGTTTTTTTTTCGAAAACCGTGTTGTAGGGGATACAGGATGTTATGTTTGTCTGCGTGTGTCATGATTGCGCTAACTACAACAAGTTCTATAAGTTTACAACATATGCATGTCAAAGAAATAGGTTTAAAATTCTCTGGATTATATTTGGAACTTTCTAGTAGATGGGTGAAACATGTGCAGTACGCCAGTCAGTATGGACTTTGCCAGTGTCTAATGATTTTTGGTATATAAGGCATGGTATTGGTGAAATTTAATGTGCCAACTCCCTAAGAAGACGTGGCTTAAGTTCGTCTGGTCCACTTGCCTTGGATGGGTTTAAATTTAGAAGTAGTTTTGATATACCTTGGATGGTGATATTTATGTCGGGCATGGTAGGGTACGCTGTTTTCTGTTGCATGTATTGATTGTTTTCAAATTTAGTAGCAATGATTTTGTTTGGTTCTAAGAAAACTGATTGAAACTGCCTGTTAAGTTCCTCAGATTTTTGTTTGGTGTCAGTAATAAGTTTCCCATTCTGCTTAAGTGATGTTATTCCACTGTAGTCAGTTTTTTGCCTTTAATATAAGACCAACATTTTTTCATGTTGGAAAATTTGTTTTTATCTGGTTTTGGTGTTACAATATTTTCAATGTATTGTCAGTATGATTGTCTGAGTTGTTTTTGTTCCTGATGTTGAATTTGCTTATACTTGTTTCTCATGTTGTCATTTCCAGACTTTTTCATCTTTTTATAGAGTCTGAGTCTCTTTTTCATTAATTTTCTTGTTTCAAATGATACCCATGGAGTTTGAATTTTTGAAGTTAGCTTTTAGTGTGGAATATGCTCACTGACTAGTTCATTGAGATTTGTTTTGAATTCTAGCCAGTTCATCAACAGTATGTGCATTAACCTTTTACTGTATAGTATGTTGTAAGTTAATTACTTCTTTTTTCATTGGTTCCCAGTTTGCCTTGTTGTAAATCGGCACATTTCTTTGTGTTTGATTTAGCCAAGATGGTGTTAGTTTGAATTCTATAAAGACAATGTCGTGATCTGAGATTCCCGGCATGATTTCAATTCGTTGAACCTGGTTTGGTAAATTTGCGATCATGACATCTAATATATTGTCCCTTTTTGTTGGATTTTCAATTAATTGTACCAATCCCGTTTCATCCAAAGTATTTCCAAAAATCATAATGTATATTTTGGTGGGTTGATTTTGGTTTAAGCATTTTGTTTTTCCAATCCCACCCTGGGAGATTAAAATCTCCTCCAATTAATATAGCTGCATTTTTTATTTGAGTAACTCTCCTAACAGATGTGTCGATCCACTTCATGCTTTGATCATCAGATGGTTTTGGGTTGGCAAATGATGATATATAAAGTGATTTGCTACCCTTAATTTCAATTTTGCCCAAACCATTTCACATTTATCATTAGATGTAAGGTTTTCAACTTCATCACTTATAAATTTCTGATTTTATTGCAATGAGTACACCGCCACCCTGCTTATTTTTTCTGTCTTTTCTGTATAGTGTGTACTCTTCAGGAAAGATGTCAATGTCTTTTATTGTAGAGTCGAGCCAAGTTTCTGTTCCGATTACAATATCCGGTTTAGTGCTATCAATAATATTTTGAATAATGTGTTGTTTACGTTTGATAGAATGAAAATTGATGTTAAGTATTCGCAAAGGTTTTTTACAATTTGTTTTTGTTTTATTTGTACGTATTGGTTTACACTGGTGATATGGTTTAAATGAGTCTGTTGGTGTTTTCATGCCACAAACATAATTTGAATGATGATATAGACTTTCAAATGGATTAGATGAACTTGCACCATGTAAGTCGAAAGGACATGTGCTTTAGTTTGGATTTTCTCAAATTGAACAATTTCAACTTATCATGCTATCATTTAGTAGATCATATGTATTACTGTGTATGTTTTGACAATCAATATTATACCATTGATCGCAAGTTTCACAAACGATACCTCTGTGTTCCCAAGTCACAACATCATCACATGTGCCACACATGTATCTTGTGCTGCCATTACTTGGGCCAGGGTTGCTTTCAATGTCATTTTATTGTGTTATATTGAGTAGTATGAAAAACAACAGTAATTTGCTTGGTTTTAATTGGTCACTGGGGTGTTTCTTTGACAATAATTTTTATATGACATATAGGGATATACATTTGGTGGTATAGTACTCATGGTATTGCCATGTTACCCTTTCATTAAATTCTGATGAAAAAGGGTACGATTTAAGGCTAACCCTTGTTCCAATGCCTTCATGACTTAAGAATTCACTTCTATCTACATGTAAGATGAATGATGACAATGCAAAAGGTTGACATGTACTAAAAGTGATATCTGAGCTAGCCACATGTTCATCATACTCGATTGTAGAATAAATTTCGTGACATGTGATCTGAAACAGTAAAACAACTATGGACAGAGAGAGCGAGTGAGAGTGAATACTACACTTGATGATGAAACATGTTGAAACGTGACTTACTGGCGTAGTGGTTGGACTGGACCTGTGAGGACACACAATATGATACAAGTATTAGCTATAGATGAGGTTATTTTCGTACCCAGTTGCTTCCCTAAGTCACAATATGTACACAAATGAGTAATTTTAGTAACGATTAAACATATATGGCCTTTTATTGAGAGTGCTTTGTTTACACCGGAAGTCACCTTTCAGCTGATTGAATTATGTGATCTAACTGCCGGGATATTAGTTTATCAGATTGCCTGATTTCAAAAATCTATTCTGTAAGTACTTTGGTCTACTTATGAATTACAATGTGTAGTGCAACTCTGAAAAATATGTTGTCTGCAAAAAACACGAATTTGGTCTGTTTTAAACTTTTTTCCAGAAAAAAAATGGAGAGCCAAAGTCAACAATGTCTTCCTTCACGCACATGCGCAGTCCCCTGGCTTTATTTGTACTAAATCTGCAGATAAGCAACATACAAGGTATTTCTAAAACAAATGCGAGACATGAATCAGAAATTATTACTGAACTAAAATGTAAAAACGCTATAGCTAATATAAAACAGTAGCTCTATTTTTAACCCAATAAAGGACTCTCTGGTTTATCCAACAATTCTCTCTTTATTGTAATGCAAACCATGATAAATCGTGTTATGCCATTTACATTATCTCTCTCGTTTATGGAATACCTTTATCGTTATTATTAAACGACTAAAATATATTTCTTTTTGTTAGATAATATAACATAACATCAAGCAAATAAGTAGACACAATATTTTCTTATAAAAGAATAAATGCGAAATTTGAAATAATTCACAACATAATTGTTCATAAGTAATACATACCTAGGTTTATAATGATCTTATACTTCAAAGAAAATCATTTATTTGATTGAAAAACACACATCGGGAGACTACTTTTCTACCACCTGATAAACCTACGCAAACATTCGCTCCAATCCAGATTTCCTTATCCTTTATTATGACACTCTCAACAGAGTAGGGGTGACATTTTGTCATTATAAGTTTCTTTTTTATGTTAAGTATTATACTGATTCTTCAATAATTTTTTGATAACAATAGTTTTTTGAATCGAATGTACAATATTAATAGAACTAAATAATAATATTATTCTAAGAGAAATTTTGCTCCAGAGTAATGTGTTGTGTGGCCATTATTTCCATGGAAACAGCAAAACTGCGAAAAATAATAATGTTTCCCAATTTGTCAAACATAGTGGAAATTGTATTTGTGATACAATATTTTTTTGTAATTTTCAAAATGGCTGCAGTAGCCATGGTAACAAACCATTAGTTCATAATTAAACCAAATGGTAAAATAAATTAAAAACTGTTTTATCTTAATAATATAACATCAAACTAAAACTAACTAAATGGATATGTTACAAGGCATGTGCCAATGTATCACCTGTCTTTCGAAATTTGGAAATTGTTATCTGAATTATTTGATGTGGGACTCTCCCTTTAGAGTTTTTCTCGGAGTTCATTTCTGGGGAGTTTGCTTTTATCTGTCAATTCAGTAACATTATCTATCTTTATTACATGTACGACTGTGTCCGTTTATTTTTTAGCTAGTTATAGAATTTTGAAGTCATCAAAAACGTTAAAAAAATTTCCTTCCTGCAAAGGTCTGATTTGTTTTAAAATATTCACGACTCGACCATTACCGAATAGACTTTGATTGTTGATATGCGCATCTGAAGCATTTCAATTGTTAATGATGTGCCAACTATTCTTTAACAACTAATAAAATTATTCTGTGCAACAAAACAATTCGCCTAGGAGTTTCAGAACAGGATCGTCAAATAATTCTTAAGTAACACAAAAAGGTTAAGTTAAATAATTTCACACTAACTTGAATAAGGACATTTCTTTGTAACTTGAATAAACTTTTAGCTTACATTCATTGCACTGTTGACATTTAATAGTAATCTTTTTTAAAATTGTTTGATATATATCAAAGACTCATAGGGGAGCTTTTTTTAAATTTGATATAAGAATCAACACACACAAAGATAATTGTAAACGATATCCTCAAACTAAATTAAGGATTCCGAAGTAATTCAGGATTATTTTCTCCCTGTTCTGCATTATAAAAAAAAACAGTTACTTGCATTTATTTGATACTTAACATATAACAACATAACGCTATAATGACAAATCCAAAGTGAGAAATCTGATGTACAGTAGTTGTTGTTTGTTTATATAGTTTCTAGTTTCTCGTTTTTATATAGATAAGACCGTTGGTTTTACCGTTTGAATGGTTTTACATTACTAATGTGTGGGGTTCTGTATAACTTGCTGTTCGTGTGAGCCAAGGATCCATGTTGATGGTCAAACCTTGACCTTTAATGGTTTACTTTTATAAATTGTTATTTGGATGGAAAGTTGTCTCATTGGCACTCATACAACATATTCTTATATCTAATAAAACTTTATCAATTACTGAAATTGTTTTAAACTGAAAATAAAACGTAGGTTTTAAATATATGTTGCCTCAACAACTAACGTATGTCTTTGTTTATAAAATGATACAAGTTTTGATTAATTTGTAAATTATTTGATTAGATAAAACAATCATTTCGTATATGAAATAAAAATTAACATCAATCTTAAAAAATTCATTCACCAGTACACTAACTGTTAAGCGTATAATTAATTCCAAATTGAATAATCTTAAAAGCTAACATCCATTGTACTGTTGACATTAGTAGTTTACTTTTTGAAAACAGTCTGGTAAAAACGTAACGAATCGCAAGGGAGTTTTATTTGAATTAAGTATATGAATCAACATACACTTAAAGCATTAAAACCGTGTTATTGATACAAAACTAATCTGGAATTGGTAAATCCTGAAAATCAATAATAGGAAGTAATTCAGAATGAATTGTGTCAATTCAACCCATTTTGTGTAATAGAAAAACAGTGACCTTGAGTTTTTTTAATAACTCGAAATAGCATACAATCCAAAGTGTTGATTTGTTTATTTCTGTCAGGAATAAACAAAATAAAATTCTGAATTTTTGTTGAAAGAAAATAAAACGTAGTTATATCATACAGTTTGTTGCTATGATAAATAAAATATATGAGTGTTCAGGATTGTGACCGCAATATTTTCTGTGTGTGCGATTGTAAATAATACAATAAGAAATACCATATACATGTAGAATATTGAATGAAAATTTAAAGTAAAATAACAAAAAATACTAAATTCGGAGGAAAATTCAAAACGGAAAATTCCTAAATGCTATTTCAAACGCTTTATTATATCAATTGCATATATACATTAAGTTGAAAACTGTCTGATTTTGTACATAAATTTGTTATGTGGAAAATGTATATGCTGTATGTATTAAAATATGTTAATTCCAATCCGTTCTTAATACTTTGTAAGTTTATAGCTCAAGAAAAAATGATGTAATGTTTTTGTTGAAATGGCAAAAATAAAACTGTTGCGAACTAGTGTACTTCTTTAATAGATTGCACTACAAAAGGATCAACGATAACTTTCAAAATAACATTAGAAGCAAAATATTACATGCACTAATAATGATAGATAGATCATTGTAAAACATGGGTTGTTCATATGGATCCACCCTTTTTTAGTTTGTCTGTTGTATTCCTCATAAATCAATAAGATGTGTTTCTCGTTAGAATTGTTTCACATTTTGTAATGCCGGTGACTTTTACGAATAACAAGGGATTTTCTTATCCCAGGGATAACCTTAGCCGTATTAATCACAAATTTTTATAATTTTTAATCTTCAATGCTCTTCAACTTTGTACATGTTTTGCGTTAAACATATTTTTATTTGAGCGTCACTGATGAGTCTTACGAAGACGAAACGCGCGTCTGGCGTACTAAATTATAATCCTGGACCCAATGATAACTTATTAAATTAAGCATCCTAAATGATATTTGTGCAAAATCTGATAGACGTGTTTTACACTATCAATTGTGGTTAATATGTCTTTCATTGGCGATTGTATCACATGTTCTTCATTTTATGTCGAAAGTTAATTTCATACTTTGACGTTTCAAACGCCTTCTTGGTTGGCTCTTTTTTTACAATTACAGTTACTACTCATCCTGTTCTAAAACAATGATGTTATTTTATTTAAGGAATGACTGATATTTTTTTTCTGTCTATGACGAAATAACATAAAAAATGTGGTACATACTGGATAACATGCGTAGCAGGTTATTAGCGAAATGTGTGCAACACAAATTTAATGTAATTTCGAATAGGCAGAAAAAATGTTACAGTCATTTCTAATAATTTAATTCTAAATTCCATTTTAAATCGTAGTAAACTATGATAAAGCGTTATTGACGTCACTTGACAAAATTATGTCTATGGGCTGATAAACATAACGACGTCAGCCAATTAGAAAACGCGTTACATCCAAAATTAGATTATTATCTTATGTTTTTCAGCTAACATGTTTAACAACCATGAATGAAGACAATATAACACAGATTTATACCAACAAAACCATCTTCGCCAATGATGCAGCGAATGGATCAACCAGAAAGATGAAAGTAAGCCAAATTAACTAAATTAGTTTTTCCTCACGTACTAGAACACAACAATCAGCGTCCTATATATTTCACATAAGGCTGTGCTATGTCAACTTAATGCATATTGGTTATTTCTTTCTATATAATTGATATCGGTTCAAATATTGCATAAGATGGCCGTAAGATACCAGAGGGAGAGTCAAACAGATCGAAAAAAACGAACAACGTCATGCATGGCTATACAGTTAAAATAAAACTGATAAATAATAGTTCACAAGACACAACATAAAAACCCGAACAGTAAGCAAGACGAATCCTCTAAAACACTGGGGTGATCTGGAAGTGTAAGCAGATCATGCTCCACATGTGACATGAAAAGAAATATTGTAAACTATGGCTTGCCAATCATAGTTCGACTAAAATAAAATTGGAATGCAGTGTTAGCAGTGTGAACAATGTTAGGGACAAATATTTCTCGATTGTCTTATGAATAAAAATATGTTTTTAAAATACAAGTCTGTATGGTTGTTAAAGTAAAGAACAGTATACAAAAAAGTATTACAAAAATACTGAACGCTAAGGCGAATTACAAAGTTCCATAAAACTCGCAAAATAAAACGCTGTCAATCAAAAGACTAAACGAAATACTGCTGTTAAACTCCTAAATTGATACATGCTTTGTCTGAAGAAAATGGTAGGTTATACTTGGTTACACTTATGGTTATGACATTCGGGTACAGTTCCGTTATATTGATCACATTCGGTGGTCAACTAAAGCAGACAAAATTGAAAAAATATGACAATAAGAAGGATTCAGCAGCTTAAACTGTAGTTATACATGTATGGTAAAAATTAAGACCGGAAATTAAAATACCGGTCAGCTGAAATACGTTCAATACCTCATATTTTATAAATAAATTTCTAAAGGAATATTTAAGTGGATCTTCTTTAGTATATTCATAAGAAAAGTATGTACTGTCTGTCCCTTCATGTGTATTTCATACGCTATATTTAACAACTTTACTTTAGATTTTTGAAGGAATATTTAAGTGGATTTCCTTAAGTATATTCGGTGGAATTGTTATATTGAATATTATTGTTATTGGACTATTGATGAAACGAAATAAAAAATCAAGAATGGGGTTCTTTGTCGCTAATTTAGCCTATGCGGGTAAGTAGCTATATATTTAAGAAATAGAGACAAAATAATTCTGTATAGCTTTTTGCAAAGAAATTTTATGGATTTATTTATTATTATCGAAACTGTATTTTTCATACAAAACCCTCACATTTATACAAAACAGGTTTAGAGTCAATATAATAAGCAATGTCAATAATTATTACAATAGTTACGAATTTGGTAAAGTAATTATTCAATATACATGAATACATTCATCTTTAATTTCAAAACAAATATAATATATAATTGATCAGATTAGCTGGAGTTTCCTGTCTGACTTATAAGGGTTGAATTGTCAGTTTGAACAAAACACCACAGTTGAAATTAACAGTCATCCATTTTCTGATTTGTCTCTGTATACATGAATGATTAAAAGTATTATGATAATTGGTAATATAATAATGAATCTTTTTATTTACTCCGCGTTTCAATAAACAATGCATAAGGGTAAACAAGAAAAGTTATCAAAATTTAGCTAGCTCTTGCGAATAAACTATGATAAAATATCATATGGAATAATGCTTGACATTTCCTCTCCTAACATAAATATTAACAGCATGTTCTATAAGTGTGTGTGTACATAGGAGAGACATGGTAACATAACAGAAATACTGAACTCTAAGGAATATTGAAAAAAGAAAATTCCTAATCAAATGGTAATCATAGCTCAAACATATCAAACGAAAAGATAACAACTGTCATATTGAAAGCATCAATTAACACCAGCAAACATGTTGAAACCGTCACATTAACTGAGTTATAATTTTTTTTAAACTTTTGTTTTGTACATACTTCAAACCGTTTATTTTCTCGTTTGAATTGTTTGAATGTTTTATTTCATTATAGTTTTTTTGTAGATCAATTATTGTGCAGTATACGTCTTTCAATTTGGTTTCTAGTTGTCTCATGGACTATCAAAACAAGAGGGACGAAAGATACCAAAGGGACTGTCAAATTAGAGGTTTTGCTTTTGCTCGATTAATTTCTGCTACTACTTATCGATCTCTTAAGAAGTCTTGTTCCTTTCGAATGGAGATGAAATTTAATGACTGCCTGCGTTTAAAGTCTTTATTATGTGTGTAACTTATAACAATTTAGTTGTCCGTATCTTTGGTAGCAGCTTAGACATGGTTATGATTTTTGTTAATAGTAGATAATAACTTAATAAAATAAATGAAATACTTAAATTTCCATAACCTATTGACTTTATAATGTTTTATTGGTATTGGTAAAATAACGATGATTTCGAATTCATACTCTTTTATAATATATAATTGATCAGATTAGCTGGAGTTTCCTGTCTGACTTATAAGGGTTGAATTGTCAGTTTGAACAAAACACCACAGTTGAGATTAACAGTCACCCATTTTCTGATTTGTCTCTGTATACATGAATGATTAAAAGTATTATGATAATTGGTAATATAATAATGAATCTTTTTATTTACTCCGCGTTTCAATAAACAATGCATAAGGGTAAACAAGAAAAGTTATCAAAATTTAGCTAGCTCTTGCGAATAAACTATGATAAAGGAAATGAATGTTTAATAAGACCATGAGTGTTTATGGTATGTTACGTTTAAACAAAGCTTTAAAAGTATGCAAGATAATTGAACAGTATCTTGTATTTCACTTGCATGTACAACTATGCCTATCTGAAAGGAGTCAAATGTCATAAAATGTCACAATGTGATTATGTTTTGCAATTTTTTTAGCCTTCTTTAAAAAAAAATTAAAACATATGCATTTTCACATAGAGTAATGATGTTTTTATTCTTAAAAAAGTCTTTTTAAATAATCAAATTATAAAATTTTTGAACTCCAAGAAAAATTCCAAAAACTGAAAGGTCTTTTACAAATGACAAAACCAATAGCTAAAACACATTAATCGAAATGAAAACAACTGTCATATTCTTGACTTTGTACCGGCATTTTCGAATGTGTAAAATTGTGGATTTAACCTGGTGTTATAGCTAGCTAAATCTCTCACTTGTATAACAGTAACGTATAATTCCATTACAAAAAAGTTGGCAAAACACATGAATAAGAGGAATCTAAATCTCACAACAAGGTTGCACACACTGAAATGTCTCGCCTTCTTTACTAATCATTGCTATTATGTTGATAGTCCTAAATATAAAGCTTTATTACAACTGTCACATAAACGTAACATTAACCAAGATAGCCAAACAAAGACCAATGAACCATTAAATGAGGTCAAGGTCAGATGAAACATGCCAGACAGACATATAGAGCTAACAATGCTTCCCTACAACAAATATAGTTGACCTATTACTTATAGTTTAAGAAAAATAGATCAAAACACAAAAACTCAACACTGTGCAATGAACCGTGAAATTTAGGGCATGGTAAAATAAAACCTGCGGGACTGACATATAAACCATAATATATTTCCATACACCAAATATAGTTGACCTTTGGCATATAATATAAGATAAAATTACAAAAACTTAAAAACTTTACTTTGACCACTGAACCATGAAAATGAGTTCAAGGTCAGATGACATCAGCCCTCTAGACATGAACACCTTACAATCATTCCATACAACAAATATAGTATACCTATTGCATAAAGTATGAAAAAACTACACCAAAACACAAAAACTTATCTATAACCAATGAACGATTAAAATGAGGTCACGGTCAGATGACACCTGCCAGTTGGACATGAACACCTTACAGTCCTTCCATACAAAAAATATACAAGCCCTATTGCTTATAGTATCTGAGATATGGACTTCACCACCAAAACTTAACCTTGTTCACTGATCCATGAAATGAGGTCGAGGTCAAGTGAAAACTGTCTCACGGGCATGAGGACATTGCAAGGTACGCACATACCAAATATAGTTATCCTATTACTTATAATAAGAGATAATTCAACATTACAAAAATTCTGAACTTTTTTCAAGTGGTCACTGAAACATGGAAATGAGGTCAAGGACATTGGACATGTGACTGATGGAAACTTTGTAACATGAGGCATCTATATACAAAGTATGAAGCATCCAGGTATTTCACCTTCTAAAATATAAACCTTTTAAGAAGTTAGCTAACGCCACCGCCGCCGCCGTATAACGACCCCCATGTCGAGTTTTCTGCCACAAAAGTTGCAGGCTCGACAAAAATTATTGACACCTTTTGTACATCGTTAGATTTATTATGACATACCTTTTGAACATTCATGTCATTATATGCAATAATTTCTTATTCCTTACATTCATTATCATGCTCAAAGAACTGAGATGGTATTGATATTATATTTCTTTGATCATAAAAAAACAGATTTTGTTTTCTATAAATTCACCGTATGAAATCTGTGCAATACGGAGTACAATGTACATTGCAAATCTTGATAATGCTTTTAATTTCTTAAGTCATTCGCCTTGATGAATTTTAGGCATTCTTTACTGCCAGGTTAAAAATATACAAGATTTATCAAGTAATTATCTGATTGTTTTTCAATTCCAATGCATCAAGCAGTGAATGAGATTAGTTATTTTCCTTTTGTAAGTCTGTTGTTAATGCTCTTCAACTTTGCACTTGTTTGACTTTATAAATATTTTGATATGAGCCTCACTGATAAGTCTTTTGTAGACGAAACGCTCGTCTAGCGTACTAAATTATAATCTTGGTACTTTTGATAACTAGTTAAACAGACAGTAGGTTTCAGTATAGAAAACAGTTATGTTCCTACCTCATTCGCTTCTCATGAATAAAGTAGATAGTTTTGATTTATAACTTGTGCGTTTGCTAGATAAATGTTTTTTTTACTACGGATTTAAGAATACATTGCATATTTATTTTCTATTACATTCTATATATTATATCATGTTTGCCGACTGACTAAAGTGTGTTTCGAAGTGCATTCTCGTCTATTATTATCACTTTTATTACTTTTATAATTTGTCTAAATAATGTTGTGCTAAAAATAATCGAAATCAGGAGTTAACAAAACTCATTTGAAGACGTAAACTGCAGAAAGAAAGCATTTCCTGGTTCCTGGATTTGGACAGGCACGTATTGTACGCGGCGGGGTTAAATATTAAAGGTCAGCACTTCAACTAAAAACATATAAAATCGAACTTATGTAATAAAAAGGTGTCGCATACTTAGAATGCTCACTGTTAAGTAACAGCTATATACATGATATAAGACCTCTTAGACTAGAACGTCAGCTATAATACTTCAGGTGATTTCATACCATAGCGTCATAAACAATTTATAAAGTTCAGGATTCCCCGAGAGAGACCATAATATTAACAGGCAGTAACCTAAAGTAAACGGTTATATGAAAAATATGAACAAGGAATTAGGAATGTATCAAGGAAACTTAAAGGGAATCAATGTTCCGTCCTACAAATACAAATGGTAAAGATTTGACAACCATATCATAATAATAACCCTTACGAATAAATCTATATTCAAAGGTGCAGTAAGTTTAGAAGGATGTTTGTTTGGTTTCTTGTGTTGTTGTATTTAGCAAAGAACTCCTATAAGAATTTTTTTATATGACAATATTTCGTACTCTTATAACAATTCTTCTCTGGTGGTTTTGTGTGTGTGTGTGTGGTTTTTTTTTTTAAATATTCACTATGGTTCAAAGTCATTAACAAACTGTTAACCTTACACTTGTAAGTGGTTTGCACTTGAAAATATCCCTGTATCCTGAAGATCTTTCATAAAAGCAATCCAGAATTGGCCGCCGCCTTGCCTATTTGATAACCACCATCGCTCGATTCTCTGCCAATATAATACATGGCAATGTCAGTTTAAAATTTCTGGTAAAACTTTTGTTAATTAATTATTTTTCTCGTTTTACAACAATATGGCAAATTACTTGTAACGTTTCGATAATGATGAGTTTTATAATCTGTTATTGGTTAAACAAAACCATTAAAAAAATTGAAGCATTTTTTTTAAATCTCAGTGTGTAATTTTAAAATCTCGGTATGAAATTTCCTATTGCTCAGTGTGTGTTTTTAGGTTTTTTAAATGTCAGTGTGTCTTTTTTTTTTTATTCTCAGTGTGTAAATTTTTCGAAAAAGTGTTTAAACATAGTTTCGACGAGAACGGCTTGCCATAGAAAACCCTTACAATCCAAACAATTTTGATCTGTATGATTAAGTTGAGCATTATTATATGATTATATAAACATACTATACGTACAAAAAATACTTGTCTTTTGAAGAAAGAAAAATGATTTCTTCTGACACATTTGTAGTATTATTTTAATCAGTTTCAAACATAACATGTACCTGATTAGCTGGTGATGATCCCATCAGAAAACTGTGTTCTCCTGCCATATCGTCTTGGTGATTCCATCGAAATGCCATTTGCCATTTGGCGATTTCAGAATTTTCCGTTCCTCTATCAGTTCGAACACAACGTGGAACACCTAATGGATGAACATTCAGATTTTATTATAATGCATCCAATTTGCAACTTTGCATATAAGAAGGAGCGTTCAAAATTTTACTATAATAAATCATTTTGCTGGTCACTACTGCGTTTTTTCTTTCTTTATCTTCTACAGTTTCCGCCAAAAATTGCAAACAATTGTAATGAATCGCCATCAAAGTACAATCAATTCTGTAAGGAGTAAACTGATGATTTCAGGCCTACTGACTTATTTGTAGATTGTGTTTTGCTGATCATGTTGCTTTTTAAAAATCTATATAATATACCTCAAGATTATAACCAAAAACATACAAAATGGTAAAAAACGTCATTTAAGGGCAATACTCAATAAAAAGTTGTTTGACAATTTTTGTCAAAATAGTCAGTAGGTAGAGCTTGTTTTTCTAATTTTTACTTTCTGATCTTCAGATTTTAGCCATTACACGCATATTCTAAGCGCTGGCGGCCATTTTGGATGGCAGATGTAATCAACAAACTAAGTACTATTTAAATTAGAAAACAAAATTAACTCAGTATAGATTTGAAAGGATTTTCGTAAAAGTTAACAGGCAACGGACTGAAGACAACGGACTTACAGAAGACTTGTGAAGGCAAACGCTGTTGTTCAGGTGAGTTAAAAAATATGAACTAAATCAAGAGAAAAAAAGAAGCTGTAGTTGATACCAAACAACTGTCTAACTCGACTAACAAATAAAAAGATAAGAATAAAAATAAAGAGCAATATATATTGAATCGAAATTGGGGTTCCTACTGCAAGGTAAATACACACTATTCTATTTAGGCCATCAAGTTCTTTATCATTAGGTAAAGGTAAGAAATAAAAGAGTAACAAGAAACCTCAGTTCAAGGTACAATGAACAAATCGAAATTGTGAGCATGCAAAATAAAAGAAAACATAAACCATCATGAATATACAAAAAATCCTGATGAAATACATGAAGGTGTGTTACCCTTCTTTTGACATACATATCAGAACAACACGAACAATGTCCATGACTGTGAGCGTATCGTGCGTTACCGTTAAGTCGTCTTCTTAATTGGATTTCAAAATGGAAAGGTAAATATGTGAACACGACATATCGGTAGATTTGATTTACTAATTTAAATTCAAAAAGATAATTATAGTTAGGCTTCGGGAGAGTCAAATCCGACCTGCGACTAAGGGCATCGCAGGAGGCGACTTTCGACAACCAACTAAGCTTGGATTAAATCACTACTTGCGATCTCTGAACTCTAATTCTTGAATAATCAAATGAATTAAGACCCACTTAAAAGCGACCTCTGACCTATGGCATTTTTAAGAAGCGACTTGTAATGCATTGCAGCTGACAACATATGATCGATTGTCATGTGAACCATGTACGCCTGATCCCTTTTTAATCACTTTAGCTATAAATGTCATATGCGTCGTGCTGATAATCAAGTGTCAAAGAACGTGGTTTCAAAGGATTACTATTATATCAAAAATAAATAAAGTGCCATACCTTTTATTTCTCGGAGACATTGTAGAAAAAATCCTGCTACAACTTTAGGATTATTATTTGTTCTTCCAACTTGTAGCCAAAGAATTCTTCTAGAATATCTGAAATGACAAAAACAGTTATTCATTATCATGTCTTAAACTTCATTAACGATCTTTTAGCACAACTAAAAGATATAATACCAAATTTAATTGATATGGCATAGACTTATAAATTTAAGAATTTGGAACTACGGATATTGATAGTAAAGTGGGAGATAGTTATCCTATAGTGACGCACATGCATGCTCTCACTACAAAAATAAGTAATTTGGGCCCTTGTTTATATAAGAACGTCTCGTAAATCTATGGTGCTTTCTATCATTTACTCCTTCCGGGGCGATGATTTTCTGCAAATGTGCAACCGTGTCCCTGGATAATAAATGGAATTTAAAGAAAGGACTCAAAAGATGGCAATATTAACACAGTTTCTTTTAAAAAAGTACATGTAGCTAGTAATAAAAATAATTATTAAAAAAATCATTAAAGGGTCAAGATATAATTTCATGATGAAAATAAATAATTAGATACATCTGAATATTAAGAGGTCACAAATATTTTAATTAATGTTGAAAAGTTAAGGCATGTGAATAAGGAAATAAAAACATACAGACGCATACCTGATTTTATGTACATTTTTTGTTTACCTTGGTATACGTAATCCATGTTTAGAAAGTAACCGCTTTGTCATAGCTCTGTATCCTAAGCAATTTCCACTACTCATTTTCTCTGTCTGCAGATATATACAAACAAAGATGTTTAATAAGATTTAAAAAAAAGCTGCGTTTCTTTTGTTAGCCTATTTGCTGATGATTTCATATATTAAAAATGATGTGAATCGAGACAGGGGGTATTTTACATATAAACGGTCCATATGACCTATTGCCATTATTCGGCGTCCGTCGCCCGGAAACTTATACATTTAGTCATCTCCTGTGAAACCACTATACCGATGTTATTGAAACATGGTTTAAATATTGAAAAATGAGACCCCTCATAGGAGGTACCGGGTAATGACATACTCGCTATCTTTTGACTCAGTTACAAATGTAATCACATAATCATGAAATGTTTTCCCTGGTAATTGGTAATCAAACAATCAGAATACCCTTCGTAATCACATAAACATTAAATAGAAATGCCCTGATAATTATAAAATCATTAAAAATGAAGATTATCACATAGTCAATAACAACACGAGGAGTCTCATAAGTAGCGCTCGGTTTTCCCATTCGCCAAGATTGCTGCAGTTAAAACATGGTAGACAGTGTTTTAAAAGATGTTTTTTTCTATAAAATTACTGATTTGCTGATTTTTACCGATTGTGCAAATCAGTTAATCCTTAATAGAAAAATTAACAGTTAAATCAGATGAGCGATACCATGGTACTTGTGAACTTATTAGATTTGTTTTTGATTGTCATCATTTGCCAGATGCTGAGCATAGCCTCATATTTATTCAACGGTACCGTTGCCAGAGAAATGTCACTGTATTAGACTTATTGATGTAGCGTTTAAGATTAGTACTCACAGTTATTGCTTGAATAGCATCATTTATAGGTATCTGTGAACACCTTCTTTTCAATCCCATTGCTCTTAAAAGACGCTGTATTTGTCTTGTGCTGAATCCAGAAACACATGTATATTAAAAGATATTAACAAATTCCGTATTTGTTAAACAAAAGTATTTTCGGTGACATCAATGTAATACTTAATACCACAAGATATACGCAGATCATACGAAAAAACCTAATGGGAAAGTATAATCATATTTGGTAATGAAAATATGTAATTGAAAAACATTGTACACTAGGTATTTATTGTTCATAACTTAGACAATTAAAAAAATACCAAAGTTATTTTCAATGTAACAACATGACATTCAAAAAGGGGTAGAAATTACATGGATACTTCGAGTCTAAAATGTTAAGGAACATTAAAGTGTATAAATTAAAGACAGTTTTCATTTTTTATATTCTAAATATAATGAAATCACAATACGAATATTGCTTAAGCACATTACATTTACACTTTACATTTGTTCAATTTTTGTGGTTTTTGTGTTCAGAATGCACAAATTTGGTTCACGAAAAAAAAAAACAGTGAAAAAGGGGATATGTTAAAAATGTGATGGTGTTCATGTTTTGACAAACCTTGACTGTAAAAACTTTCTGGAAAAGCAAAACTGGTCATCTAACGATTTCAAAAACATTATTTTGGTCTTACTAATGGCACCCAAAAAAATCAGTATGGAATATTTGACAACGGTGTTTTTCAAGCCACGTTTTTAACGTTTTATTGACAAAGAAGAAATGATTTTGCTATGTAAACGAAGTTTATGGTAGACACTTAAACAAATGACTAAATTTGTTCTCCATTTTTCATTTAAGGAATATTGTAATGTGGTCAAATGTGTCCACTTTTTTTACTCAGTATATTTACACTTGTACCTCAGTCGCATTTCATATTTGCACCGCAAAATGTTTGATATTTCTCCATTGGAAAAGCCGCCATAAAATAACTCTCTAAGCAACTCATGTTCTTTTTGCTTGTTAAGGAAGTTTTATCAAATAGTTAACTGAACACAAAAAAAACCCACTTCACTGTATAAGATGCGTGACTAGATAAATAGTAAAAACCAACGTATTAAACTGCAAAAGAGTATATGCTGAATCTTCATAAGGTAACAGCTATTGAGAATAATGGTGTTATAATTAAGTGATTGAACCCTTTTCATATCGTAATCAGACAATACATGTGTTTATAGAACCTCATGGAAAGACATACCAAATAAAGAACACGACATACACAAACCATGTGAACATTCAAACAGAAAAACAAAAACTAAAGCTTAATAGGTCAAATGAACTTTTATAAAAACCGGGAGTTATTTCCGTTTTTTTTTTCAGAAGTGTAAGCAAATTCTGTTCCGCATACGCCATTCGTAGTATCACCCATTAGTTAAATCCGGTGATACAACGGGACAAATTTGGAAAATGGGCCTCCTAGACAAAGACATAGACATAGACATAGGCATAGAAATTTTATTTAAAGTCGGTACATACATTACAAATAACATAAGAACCCTATTAGCTTGGAGACACTCACTGTGTTATGTTCAATAAATTGATGGCGACAATGAAACTTCTTCAAGAAATAAAACCAATGTAGGCTGAATGTAACACTGATCATGTGTTTGTTTGAGAAATCGAGTTAGCTCTGTTTTAGACATTCGTTAAGTTTGTTGTTATTAAATTGAAACTACATGTATCTTCAATATTGAACTTGTCGTAAAGGATACGTTGGACATCTCCTTGTTCACTTGTTGATAAGCTTGTATAGTCTGTCATGGGAGATATCTTTAGAAAAAGAGAAAGAAAAAAAACTTTTGTATATATTCTCAACAGTGAATTTTGAATTGCTATACTAGTATATAAGCTGTTCAAAGGTTGCATTAATAAGGACAGTTTCATAGAACTAAGATTAAAGATATCTTCTTTATTTTACATTAATCACACTTCAATAAACGACATTAAACATAATTGATGTCTGCTCTGAGAGGTACTAACATAACGATGAAAATACTAAAAATGTGCCAGCTTGAGAGAGGACGTCGACAACTTAATCAGAATCCTCGGGATCAGGTGGAAGCGTCCATCCTACCAATGTCCTCAACATGAAATATCTGTCTGGAATAGACATATCAAAATCAAGCACCTTTTCCGTCTTTAACATTGTTTCCTGAGCAACGTCGAGAACTATCTTACTTTTTGTTTCTGTCAAAGATTGAATTAATGCGTGTGTGAATGTATTATTTACAAAGTAACAGTTATCTTCACTGAGAAGTGCGATGAACAGGCATAAGATTTGTTCAGGAAGATCGAAGAAAATTCTGTCTGGAAATGTTGTAACTTCCAAACTTTTGATTAATCTTATCACCGATTTGGTTTTTTCTGGTCCCCGGTTATCGCCGTATTGCCTTTTTATTATCCAACTGAAATCACTAGACATTTCTAAAATAAGAGAATGATAAATAGATAATTGATAAACTTAGGAAAGAACATACCATTTATGTTTTTGGGACTTTTGGGGGGGGGGGGGGGGACAAACCGATTCCCTTCGAATGTATTAAATAACAGCCTCTTCCCTTTAACAACATACAGCTAGAAACAAGAAATTTTTATTTAAATCAACATGTCATAGCATTATTCCCTTATTTTCAATGGCAACAAATCATTTTGTTCACTTCCCGTCTTAGACAATTTTTCATTAAACTTTAGAATCAAGCAATTTTTTAATCAAAAACATATCTTTATAGATGAATTGCCTGTGCGTCTAAGTTGCAACTCAAATTGTTTGACATTTGTTAATACACGCTAATGGTTGATTTGCCATTGGTATTGTACTTGTAATATTTTGTAATTTCTATCGTTTATAAAACATTATTTAATAAGTTGAGTACTTTTCTGGTTTTAATTTTATTGTGCGTTTGTTTTTGTGATTTCTTCAACACTATTTTAGATCATAGTGAAGGTAGACTACACACAAAACATGTATATTTACTAATCAACAAAAGAAACGATAATATGCAATGCATTTTCCGTATATATTAAAGTTCAATAGACGCGCGCTTTCAACCTTAAAAAATAGCCCAAACGGTCCAATGTTCATAGGGAGCTGTTTTTTTTTATCATCAAATGCATTGATTAACTTACGATACGAAAACGCGAAAACGCGAAATCGCGAAATCAAACAGTCATATATATTAAGTGTTCAACTTATAAAAAGTACTTAGATAAATGTTATCTCTTGAGTGTTTTCAGTCAATACATGTGCATATGTATTCTATGGTATTATACAGAGGTTGTATTTATTTGAAACATACTGTTTAAAGAGAGCCTCATTGAAAATTGGTGTAATCCATATGTGTTACTCTCTATAAATAAATAAAAATATCTATCTTACTTGTTTATCTATCTATCTTGCGTTATTAATATCCTACATTAAATTCGTCAAGTCCTATTTACCTGATATTCTATGAACAATTCTATCAAATAAATTTTTGTTTTATACGCATGCTCGAGTAGATTACTTCCGAGACAAAAAAGCGAAAACGCGAAAACGCGAAATCGCGAAAAGGCGAAAACGCGAAATCGCGAAATCAAGAAAACGCGAAAACGCGAAATCGCGAAAAGGCGAAAACGCGAAAACGCGAAAAGGCGAAAAGGCGAAATCGCGAAAACGCGAAAAGGCGAAATCGCGAAAAGGCGAAATCGCGAAATCGCGAAAACGCGAAAACGCGAAAAGGCGAAAAGGCGAAATCGCGAAAACGCGAAAAGGCGAAAAGGCGAAAAGGCGAAAAGGCGAAATCGCGAAATCGCTAAAACGCGAAAAGGCGAAAACGCGAAATTGCGAAGTCGAAAACGCGAAAACGCGAAAACGCGAAGTCGAAAACGCGAAATCGGAAAGAAAATATATTTCGCGTTTTCGCGTTTTCGACTTCGCGTTTTCGCGTTTTCGACTTCGCGATTTCGCGTTTTCGCGTTTTCGCCCTATATAATATGATGGGCGAAAACGCGAAAACGCGAAAACGCGAAATGGACTTAACCGGCCACCATAAAAAATATTTATCGTAGAAGTTAGTTTTTAATGGAAAAGGATCCATTGAGAAACACCGACCTTCGTCAAGAAAATCGGAAAAGCATAGACAGTAAAGAATGGGAGTCGAGCGCATCTGCCAATTGAAGGGTTCGAACTCTTAAATTCGTTTTTTTTGTATATGACAGGATAAGTTGAAATTCTAATACCACTCAGTCAACAAGGACCCAAATCGTAGTTCGACTCAATTGTTGTGTGTACGATCAAAACAAAATTACCTTGCAATGTGCATAATACCGTTCAATGAAATGGGAAGTACAGAAAACAACTGATATTGCAACTTGGTACGTTATCATTTTGTATAAATGAGACATCATATCTATACTTTAGAGCAGTCAATTAATAATGGAAATTTAATATTTGATCATAACTTTACTATCAAAATCTACAAAATAGAGGCTTAAAAGTTGAATGAATATCTATGACAAAAAGTAAAATTCAGAAAGATAGCTATATACAATAACTTGTTTGACACTTGTTTTAGAAATACATGTTTCAGATTTCCTGAAGTATACATAGGCTGCATAATGCTTCTAATAAATTTCCAGTGTTCATCTTCAGAGACAGAAATCTGACCCTGGAGCACCTCATCGGCAGGAAATATAACCTTTAAGATAAATTCATCGTTTAACATGTGTATATTGATGTGCATTCGCAACATGCAGTAAAGGCGATATGAAAGTCAAGTTAACTCTTTGTTCGTTATTGCCATCAATGAATAGTGTATATGTTTTGCGATCCTGATTTTATCATTCAAACGTAAATGAACAGTGTATAAACTACACAAATCTCTAGTTATGTTTGACACAATACAAAATAAACAGTCACATAAAGACAAATTATGACTTTGAAACCCAACATATACCCTCACGACACTTACCAAAGAGGAAATCCTGAATAATCATAGGTCTGTTCTTTGTTCCTTTGGTATTTCAACCAAACATGAAGAACTGGATCTTCCATCACTGTATTGGATACCTAAACTACATAAGTGTCCTTACAAACAACGGTATATTGCTGGGTCTTCCAAGTGCTCCACGAAACCCCTTTCTAAATTATTAACATCCATTTTATCAGCAATCAAAGACGGGCTTCAAAGTTATTGTGAAACTGCCTATTCTAGAGGTGGCGTGAATCAGATGTGGACACTTAAAAATTCCAAAGATCTTTTAGAGTACATACAATCTAACTCTCTTTCATCTTGTAACAGTATTAAAACATTTGACTTTTCTACTCTTTACACGTCAAGTATTCCACATTCCAAACTAAAAGACAAATTAAAACAGTTGTTATTACTTTGCTTCATAAAAAAGAATGGCCAACGTAGATACAAGCATCTTGTCTTAGGGAGGGATAAATCATACTTTGTAAAGAATCATTCTGATTAAAATGAAAATTTCTCTGAAACCGATATTATCAAGATGCTTGATTTCTTGATTGACAACATATTTGTTACGTTCGGAGGACGTGTTTTTCAACAGACTGTCGGCATCCCAATGGGAACAAACTGTGCCCCTCTACTTGCTGACTTGTTTCTTTATTATTATGAGGCTGACTTCATGCAGGAACTTCTTAGGAAGAAAGATAAGAAGTTAGCAATATCCTTTAACTCTACTTTCCGCTATATAGATGACGTTATTTCACTAAACAATTCAAAATTTGGTGACTATGTGGATCGCATCTATCCCATCGAAATTGGGGATAAAGGTTCTACAGGTACAGTTAAGTCGGCTTCATATCTTGACTTACATCTAGAAATTGACAATGAGGGTCGGTTGAAGACAAAACTTTACGACAAAAGAGATGATTTCAGCTTTCCAATTGTGAACTTTCCATTTCTAAGTAGCAACATTCCAGCAGCACCTGCATACGGGGTATATATCTCCCAATTGATACGATATTCCCGTGCTTGCATTCCCTATCATGATTTTCTTGATAGAGGGTTACTGCTCACAAGGAAGCTATTAAACCAAGAGTTCCAAATGGTGAAGTTGAAATCATCCCTTCGTAAATTTTACGGACGACATCAAGAGTTGGTTGACCGTTATGGAATAACCGTTTCACAAATGATATCGGATATGTTCCTAACGTCGTAACTACAATCCACTTCCCTTTCATGAATTTGACCTACCGAATAAGACTATTTACCGGATTTGTAATCACATAAGCAACACGACGGGTGCCGCATGTGGAGCAGGATCTGCTTACCCTTCCGGAGCACCTGAGATCACCCCTAGTTTTGGTGGGGTTCGTGTTGTTTATTCTTTAGTTTTCTATGCTGTGTCATGTGTACTATTGTTTTTCTGTTTGTCTTTTTTCATTTTTAGCCATGGCGTTGTCAGTTTGTTTTAGATTTACGAGTTTGACTGTCCCTTTGGTATCTTTCGTCCCTCTTTTATGACGGATTATACATGGTCTGAAAAACAGTCTTATTTTTCACAACGCCATATCCTTCTCCTATTAAGGCCATGTTTGATAAAAATTAAAAACACAATTGAAAAATGTAGATATAAAAAGTAAAATAACAAATATGCCAAAATCCGAAGAAATTATACACCGAAAGTCCATAGGCAAATGTCAAAATCAAAAGCTAAAACACATCAAACGAATAGATAACATCTGTCTTATTCCTGAATTGTTACATAAGACAAGTTGTTGTAAATAAATAATCATGACCTTCGAAAGCTTTTTTTTAAAATTATAGGCCTTGGATATAACCTTACTGCGTCTGAACTCTTTTGCAAATACTCACTACACGATTTGTAAATGTTTCGGACTCTCTAATGAATATTTCTTTGATTAAATCTGGATCAGTCACTAATAGTACAGGGATCGTGCCATTAAATATTCTGAAAAATTTAAGCAGTACACGGTAAAATATTGTATAACATTAAAAGTTATCAGGTACCAGGATTATATTAAAGCTTGTGTCATGTACCTTTTTCAAAAGGTGTAACTAAGCATAGTTATTCCATTTCAACAATTTTAAGGTTTACTTACATTTAACTTAAAAGCTGAACTTATAAATTATCAAATATAATACATGTTATATCAATAAAGGCAACAGTAATATACAACTGTTCGAAATTCATAAATAGATTAAGAAAAAAACAACCAAATCTGGGTTACAAACTAACTCTGAGGGGAGCCCATCAGATTTAAGGGGAAAACTACGACATAACAGAAACACTAAAATGTAACATACAGAAACGAGGTATAAAATAACAATGGCCATTTTCCTGACTTGGTACAGAACATTTTAAGAAATAGTGGTCGGTTGAACCTGGTTTTGTGGCTAGCCAAACCTCCCGCCAAGCATGTAATCTTACATATATTTTATACAGCAAATACATTGAATCTAAAAAAGACTAACCATATCTCAAAGATGGGTAAATTGCTGCTATATTTCATTTGGAAAATTCGAAACAACACCAAAAACATTACTCTGTATAATCCAAAGTTAGCAAATCATAGATTTATTTATCGAAACGGCAAACTTTGCTTTTTATATAGGTTACACGAATCCTTTGTAGCTATCTTTTTCATTGCAATCAGATATTAAAGATATTGAATTGTCTTCTAAACGTTTTGTGTCGCGAAAAATTTTGATAGGTATATGTAACCACATAACACCCCGTTACATATACAAATGTAGTATGTGTAATATCTTACCCTACAACGCCACCATAATTTGGAACTAAGTCTTGATCATTCTTGCTAACGCCCTGCAAATAAAATAGCAGCTACATGTTTTTGTTCTTAAAGTAATGATATTTATAAGATAAAGGATCAAGGTGCATTCCGAACAGACAGGAGATGGTGGAGGTTCACATGTTCACACTTAACGGAATTTGTTTGATGAAAAGTCCGGGAAAGGAAAAACTTGTCTAGCATTCCTTTATAATTCATCGACCTTTGGAATCGGTTGTCACAGCTTCTGCTGGAAAATTATTTGTAAACTATATTTTATATGATATAATAATGTTAGCAATAAAATTTTCTTTGGTTATTACTATTCTGACTAGTTCGATAAAGCAAAAAGTTAAATCACAAAAATACTGAACTTAGAGGAAAATCAATTTGGAAAGTCCATAATCACATGGCAAAATCATATAACAATACGCATCAAAACCGAATGGACAAGAACTGTCATATTCCTGACTTGGTACAGGCATTTTCACATGTAGAAAATTGTGGATTAAACCTGATTTTATAGCGCTAACCCTCTCACTTTAATGACAGTCTCATCAAATTCCGTTATATTTACATTGATGCGTGAACGAAACAGACACAATGAATAAAATAGTCAAAATATGGGTACATCAGTCATGATCGTATAACAATTTAAACTTGGTCTTAAAAAGAATGCACTTTTATCTTACACTTGTTCGGTTTGATGGCTTCTGCGATACATTAAATCAGAGACATTTTGGTACTAGCATCGTTGCTGGATAATTTAATCGTCTTATCTTCGCTGGGGACATTGACTCGCCAGGAAAAAACGGAATTCGCTTCGTTGAATATAACACATAAATATGTTTCATACTAGAGCCTAAAATTTGATTCATCAAAGTAAAAAAAATCATTAACGGATAAAGGGAAGAATTCAAAGAAAAGTGAAAATCACAAAAAAGTCCCTAATAAAATAGCAAAATCAAACGCTCAAACACGTAAAACCAATGGACAACAACTGTCATATTTCAGACTTTAAACAGAAAATGTCTTATGTTAAAAATTGTGAATAAAATCTGGTTTTAAAGCTAGTTAAACCTCTCTTTTGTATAACAGTCGTATAAAATCCCATTATATTGACAACTATATGTGAACAAAACAAACAGATTAAATAGGTAAAAATGTCAAAAAAAGGGGTACAGCAGTCAACATGTTGTTATTAACTTCATCTCTTCATCACAATAAAAACAAAATGAACAAATATGTTTGCATACATTTTTTAAGAACTATAAATCTACACACCAGACAGAGCTGATATATATTTTCAAAATCTGTTAATCAATCCAACAATCAATTCACCATTACAGTATTACCTTAAGTGCCATGTCTTTAAGATTGCCAAGAAAAGGGAATGGTATCGGTCCTGGATACCCCAACCTTCTCCATAACGAATGATTCCATGCGGTGTATCTAAAAATGTATGTTTCAAAACGTCAGTGCTTCCCAATCATATATTTGTTAAAATGTACACTTTTCACTTTTTTGGTCTTTTGGAAAATTTTGTGTGTGCTGTATACAACGAAGTTTTTTTTACATGCACACTCAAAACATTGCGGTTTTTATCAAACACAGTCAAAGGTTTGAACATTGTTTTCACTTTAGACATCATGTTCATATATGAATATTAAGCAATCATATTTGGGTAAATTATTAGTTCAATCTTCTTGCAAACTTTACAATATGTATCGCAAATCTAAGGAGAAAATGTATTTCCGATATACTATTTGTAACTGACTCGAGTGGAGAAATATCGTAACGAACTTAATATATACTTTTCAAAGCACTATTCGTCACTATTGTTGCAATTCTCCTATAGACTAAAACATAAACTTACAGATACAATAAGAAAAACATCAAAATAAGGCTTAGGATAGGAACAGGTACGTCTAGCAAACCTAGGATCTCCGTGACAATGTCCTTATTACTAAAATAGAAAAAAATAGTATAAACACAAAAGAAGATGTAGCGTAAATGTCAAAGAAAATATTCTAAAGTATTGTACAATCACAAGATTTCAAACCAGTAACAAAAACTTTAATAACATATAGGTAGTAGAAATAGTATTAGATAGATTGGGAAATTATAGCAGACGGCACACACCTATCTACGATTATACCCTAATTTTCGTATAAAGATATGCGTTAAGATCAGATATACAACTTTTGGCGTTGCGACTGACTTGCAACAGGCAAATAACAGTAGGGCTGATGACACGGTTTTGTCTAGATATAACGTTTCTGTTTTACAGCCGCTTGCGTTGAATGTGTAGGTAACGGTAATATCTTTGGTTAGCTTACTCGCTAGCTGAACCGTGAAGTCATCATTGAGAAAGGTATAGTTTAGTCCTACAAACAGACAGATTGATTAAAATGTAAATATCGGACTTGTCTAGTCTTAAAAGGGGGCAGTATACCTGACCTAATAATGACTTCAATGTTCAGATAGCAATCAAGCTAACAAAGACATTACCTTTACCTACACACTCAATGCAGTCGACTGTAACATCAATCAAGAGATGACGATACTGTGGTAAACAGAGTTCGGAAAACATAAAATAAAAACGTATTTTATACTGATGTCGTATGAACCAAAAAGAATATCAGAAGTTGTTTTAAAATTCTCTTACTTCTATATGTGTTTGTCATGGTCATATATTGCACATATTCTTATAATCAGTCAATTGTCGAAACACTATGATTCTTTTGTCTTTTATTGTATATTTGTTTTAACTGCCAAAGTCAGCATACAAAATAAAATAGCCATTATGAAAAAGATGTGGTATGATTGCCAATGAGACAATTATTCATCATGTTTATATATTTTTTGTTTGGTTCTGATCAAAATATGAAAAACAAATCCATATTGATTTTTCATTTGATTAACTTGTATAAAAAATATAATCACAAAAATACAAAAGTCCAAGGAAAATTCAATACGGAAAGTCCCTTATCAAATGGCAAAATCAAAACTTGTTACAGCTATTTCTTATTTAAAAAATGGTGGATTAAACATTGTTTTAAAGCTAGCTAAACCTCTCACTTGTATGCAGTCGCATCAAACTTCATTACATTGACAACGAAGCGTGAACAAAACAAACAGACATAATTGTTACAAATGGCAATAATACATACAGCAGTTAACATTGTGCTATAATCCTAATCACTAAAAAAACCATACAAACATGTAACAAAGAAACACAAAATGGAATACATACCAAGTACATTAGTATAAAGAAAACAATCAGCTTTTCTGTGAAAAAAGGCATATTCTATAGCAATGTTCATTTATTTTACCGGCGCTGGCAATATTATGAATGCGTTACCAATTTGGCCAAGGAATTACTCAAAATGTTTTTCGGTTTGAAAAGTGCACAACGCCATCGTATTTTGACAATATCTCTAAATTGTCCTGAATCTGAAGCCAAGAATAAGAAATTATTTAGAGATCATTGTTTTAATAACTAAGTACAGTTTTTGTATTGATTGTATCATCAGCACAGTTTTCGAACATTCATTCCATAAATCCGTCTTTTTAAATTCTGAACTATTCGGTTGGATATTCCCAAAAGCACATACAAAACGATAAACTTAATAATCACCATCATGAATAAATTATGAAATAACTGTATTGTATTTTAAGCTTGGCCTTCGTAAAACGTCGATTTTACTGTCGCAAATTGAGTTTACCTAGCGACGCAGAGCTTTAAATACAATACAGTTATCGCCATTATAATGCCACATATTAACATACATTTTATTTAATAATATTTTGGCTTGAAAATGCCATAAATGAAAAAGTCCGCGAAATTGTTGCATCGTCTTTAGCATTTAAACAATGTGACGTCATATGTATGCTCTGGTTGTCAAACATGAATACTTAACGTATTTCTATCTTTCGTACGCTACAGAATGGTTTCAATATAGACAAAAAGAAGATTTTGAGGCTCAGAATGTGACTATCTTGTTTATTTTTTGAGAAATTACGAGGAAATTACATACCGAAAAAATATCGGAATTCAAAATGGTGGCTTTCTTAGTTACGGACTGGTAGAACGTGGAATCTAACCCCTCAAAATATTTGTCAACGTCCAATGAAAATTGTCGTCACAAACTTATTGCATTAGAATGATTTGTAAACGACTGAAACGATATTTATATGTTGGTTTACAAATATTGAAATAACAAGAACCCTTTATATTCTTATCAACCAATTTTTTACATAAAGGTTTCACTTCATGAAAAGTCGGTCAGTATATTTAAGGGCATACGATACAGTTTTGATCCTGTATTTACAAGTTCGTGAAAATTTGCATATAGGAACGCGTGTTGCAGCCGTTTCGTGGTAAATAAGTTTCATTTAAGTTCCAAATTATGGAAATAATATACTGAAATTTTACGATTAGATTTAGAAATTTAAGGCCATATTTGGCCTAAAGTGAACCTTGTCCGTTGTCTTTGAAACAATATTTTTGACACAGAAAACGACAATTTTTGAGAAAATATCTAAAATCGGAGACTGTTATCGATCCGTGTCTTCTAAAATTTAACCTTTTTTTTTAAACAATAAGTTTAGTTTACTAGTAATATATGAAATGCACATACCCTAAGCTTTCTTTTCAAGTTAATTCCTTGTTCCTCTAGCTTACTGTCCGAAATCAAAAATGCATGAGCAATTTTGTACAGATTGAATATATATATATATTATATGGTTCATGAAAAATGAGAAATGAATTGATTTATATATTTATATACTTTCATTTGCACTAGATATATCACTCATGCAGAAAAAAAACATATGGTTCCAGTTACGGGGCGCCGAATGGGACTCTTGTGGTTTTGTACAAAATTCAATTCTGTCATAACAAAACCATTTTTGTCTTACAAAACTATGTGCTACAGACTTGTTTTGTGAGAACTTCTATTTTGTGATGACAAAATTCATTTGTGTAGACAAAATTCATTTTTGTCATGACAAAATTCATTTTTGTAGACAAAATTCATATTTGTCATGACAAAAGTCAATTTTGTCTTAAAGGTATGCAAATATAAACATATTTGCATACAAAATTGACTTTTGTTACCTGATATGGATGTCGGTGATTTAGAGACAGTTTAACTTACGCGTCAAACGTTAACACTACTTTTAACGCCGTTTCCATTCACATTGTTAACGTCATCATTATCTTCTGTTAACGTTGCACTATTGTTATGTATCATGTTACTATATTGAGTTGAGATTATACGATCAAACGAACCAGACGTTGTTTTACTGCCTGTCTAGACTTTTAGCTAACCCATCCGTCACATTGGTGCTGTGACCAGAGGATATAATGACGAAAAAGAAAGCCATTCGAGTGGGCCATCGAGGAGCCGCGAGGAGATTAATTTCAAAGATTGAAGAGGAATTAGAGAAAGAAACAACACAACGCGACGAAATAGAAAGCCTATGTGAAACCTTGAAGAAAAAGAGGGATATTCTTTCGGAACTTGATAATGACATATTAGAGGAGATTGCAGAGGAAAACATGGAAGCAGAGATAGAAGACTCAGATCGGTATGTTTTAGATATAGAACGAATTTTGACAAAAGTACGCAATTCATCAAGTTCAAAACAGAAAAACAAATCAAATGAAACTAGCTCTATTCAGAACTTAAATCCAAATGCAGCAGATTTTGTTTTTATCAACTCCACATCTACATGTAATACTCCACATCCCATGCAGAATAATGATATGCAATACAGATCGTCAATGAGCGCAACAAATTCTAGCATTTACCACAAGCTACCAAAATTGAATCTACCATATTTTAATGGCAATTTGTTAAACTGGCAACCTTTCTGGGATGCGTATCAATCAACAATACACGATAACCAAACATTAACAGACGTGCAGAAATTTACGTATTTGCAAAATCAGATTCAGGGAATAGCCGCGCAATGTATCGCCGGTTTACCACTCACAAGTGCAAATTACTATCAAGCCGTATCAATACTGAGAGAGAGGTTTGGTCAGAACCACAAAATTACGAACGCATATATTCAGAATTTAATTGATTTACCCGCACCGAGGTCAAACGCAGACAGTTTGAGAAACTTTTCCGACAGAATTGAGTGTAGCATACGCGGATTAGAATCGTTAGGAACAAACGAGAGTACATTTGGAGCCATTCTTACGCCTATAATATACAATAAGTTGCCGTCCGATGTACGAAAAAACATAACCCGAGACCGCGGAAACGACGACTGGGACATCGAATCATTGAGAACAGCAATTAAGAGGGAAGTATGCGTACAGGGCGCAGGACAATCTACAGGTCCAAGTAATGAAGATTTAGAAATTTTACCGACCGCTTCGTTTATTGCCGAAACATTTCCAGGAAAGAACAGGAAACAGTCACGTAAGAAATGTTTATTTTGTGAAGAATCCCATCATCCAAATACATGCAAAAACGTGAAAGATGTTGAGAAACGAATAGAAATTGTGAAGCGAAAAAAGGTATGTTTTAACTGTTTCGGAAGTCATAGAGTAGCTGAATGTAAATCAGAATTTAAATGCCGCCAGTGCGAAAAGAGACATCACACGAGTATACATGTACAAGTACATAACACAGAACCAAAGAGCTTGACCGAAAACCAGTATAGTACACAAAAGACCGTAGCACATACCGCCGTAGAGGAAACGCCACTGGAGCTAACCACATCATTGCATTCTACCGTTACTGCACATACAGATGTTTTACTGAAAACTGCCGTAACTCCAGTTTGGTCCGAAAATCGATCTATCATGACAAATATTCTACTTGACGAGGGAGCACAAAACTCATTCATAACTGAAGATTTAGCTAGAAAACTAGAAATTGAATCCACCGAAAAGATTGCACTGAAAATATCTGGATTTGGAGGAAACGAAGGACAAGTTCGTCATCTTGATAAAGCAAACATAGCTATTGAGACAGTTGATAATCAAAGAATAGAAATAGAAGTAATAATTGTACCGAAAATTGCCGCTCCTATTCAGACAAAATCACAAAAGGAAATCAAAGCACTGCCATACTTACGTGGTTTACGACTCGCACATCCGATATGCGCAGAAGACAAGTTCAACATATCTTTATTGATCGGCGCAGACTATTACTGGTCAATAGTTGAAGACGAAATAATAAGAGGAAATGGACCGACCGCAGTAAAGTCGAAAATAGGTTATCTCTTGTCGGGACCCGTACTAACTAAAAACGGAAGTAGTTCAAAACAATCGGCAATGCTGAATATTTTGACTGATCACAGAGCCGTTGTTTGCGACTTGGAAAAGTTTTGGAACTTAGAAGCGTTGGGGGTTTCAGGAAGCGATACCATTAAAAGTCAGTCTGAAGTTGTACGAGAATACGGAGAAAAGTCTATAATACTAGAAAATGGAAAGTACATAGCTAAGTTACCATGGAAACCAGATTTCCTTCCGCTACCACATAACATGGAATTGGTTAAACAGAGGACAAGTAGCGTTATTAGACGTTTAGCAAACAAACCTGATTTATTAAAAATGTATGGAGATATCATAAGGGAGCAGGAGAGGAGACACTTTATTGAAAAGGTTGAGGAAACAAAACTTCCTACCGATCGACCCGTGCACTATATCCCGCATCATCCTGTTTCCAAGGAATCATCTACTACGCCAATACGCATTGTTTATGATTGTAGCTGCAAAGATGGAAGAGATAATCCAAGTCTAAATGAATGCTTAGAATCACACCCACCTGTTATGAATGACATTACGGGAATACTTATGAGATTTCGCGCTAAGAAATATGCTACAACATCAGATTTAGAAAAGGCATTTCTACAAATACAGCTCGACGAGAAAGACCGAGATGCAACGAGGTTCTTATGGCTTAGCGATCCTACAAACACATCAAGTCCGCTAATAACATATCGCTTTAAGTCCGTACTTTTCGGAGCTACATGTTCGCCATTCATTTTGAGTGCCACACTTCTCAAGCACTTTAAGGAAAATCCGGGGAAACTTTCAGATACACTTGAAAATGGGTTATATGTGGACAACATTTTAACTAGCTTTGATAACGAAAATGACGTAATAGATTATTACAGGAGATCGAGAGAATTACTTCAGAAAGGCGGATTCAACCTACGCTCATGGAATTCAAACAGTCCAAAATTACAAGAAATCGCTAGCAAAGAAAAAACCTTAGACAAAGATGAGCTTACTAAAATTCTTGGTATGCAATGGAACGCTAAATCGGACAAGCTGTTTTATCAAAGTAACACGTTCGAGATGGACAAAAAAGGAAAACTGACTAAACGATATATTTTACGGCAATCATCCAAGATTTTCGATCCGTTAGGACTATTAAGCCCAGTTACTGTAAAAGCGAAAATCTTTATGCAATCACTTTGGAAGCTAAATTTGGAGTGGGACGAAATATTACCGGAAGATATCCAATCAAAATGGATATTAATTTCACGAGATCTAGCATCGAGCTTAGAAACAGAGATTCATCGAAGTACTCAAACACAGAACGAGAATAACAGAAAATTACCAACTCTTCATGTATTTACCGATGCTTCAACTCATGCGTACGGCGCATGCGCGTACATCTTGTATGACAGAAAACCAACAATAGTAATGGCAAAGAATCGAGTTGCGCCTATCAAGACTATAACTTTACCAAAATTAGAGCTTATGGGGGCTGTAATTGGAGCAAGACTTGCTGATCATATCTGCAAAAACTTTCCAGAAACTTTCAGTGAAATACAATTTTGGAGTGATAGTCAAATCGTACTTAGTTGGCTTTCATCCGTAAAACCACAGAGACAATTTATCAAAAACAGAATTGAAGAAATTAAAAGTTTGTGTAGAGATAATGTATGGAGATACTGCCCTACAAAAGACAACCCCGCAGATCTACTTACACGTGGAATAACATCTGAAGAACTGCAACAGAACGAAATATGGTTTAGTGGACCTAAATGGTTAAACAGCAAAGAAGATTGGCCGACATGGAACGGAAATAACGTAACGTCTAGTGTATGTACAACTATGTCGGAGAACGATGACAAAATTGAGTCTATGGAGAAAAATCAAAATGTATGTATTGGTATAGGAAAAATCATAGATATTGAACGGTACAATTCTTATAGAAAACTAACCCGCATTACCGCATATGTAATGAGATTCGCAACAAACTGCAGAGCAACGGAAACCGAACGAAAGAAAGATTTGTTACGTAGTGATGAAATTGAAAATGCAAAATTCCTATGGATAAGATATACACAAGGTAAAATATTTAGTGACGAAATAAATTGTATAGATAATTCTACAAAACGTAAAACACTTGTGAGACAATTAAAGCTCTTTCTAGACGAAAAGCAATGTTTACGATGTGGTGGCCGCCGAATAGACAATGCGACAGTAGGAGAAACAGTCAAGTTTCCATATCTGTTACCGGCAAAGGACCGTCTCACACATTTGATAGTGTTAGAAGCACATGAGAACACACAACATTCAGGAATAAATATCACTCTAGCATACATACAACAAACATTTTGGATTCCGAAATTAAGACAGTGCGTGAAATCTATATTGTCGAAATGTGTAACGTGCCGAAAAGTAATCGGAAAATCTTATCCCGCACCAGAAATTCCACCATTACCAAAAGAGAGAGTTCAAGATGCCACACCCTTTAGCATCACCGGTGTAGACTTCACAGGTGCGTTAACGACAAGAAACAGACACAACGAAGAATCGAAGGTTTACATTTGCCTATTTACATGTGCTGTCACTCGAGCAGTACATTTGGAATTAGTTTACGATCTCAGCGAAGAATCTTTTTTATTGTGTTTCCGGAGATTTGTAAGTCGACGATCAGTGCCGAAAATTATGATGTCAGATAATGCGTTAACATTTAAAGCTGCTTCAATCGAAATTTCACGACTTTGCAATTCTAAAAAAGTTAAAGAAAATATTCAGAATTATGGCATTGAATGGAAATTCATCCCAAATAGAGCTCCATGGTTCGGGGGCATGTGGGAAAGAATGATTGGCTTAACAAAAACATCACTTAAGAAAGTATTAGGACGTGCACATGTTAACGACGAGACTCTAAGGACCGTATTAACAGAGATCGAAGCCACACTCAACGATCGACCAGTGACGTATATTTCAACAGATATCAGAGATCCGGAGCCGCTTACACCATCCCATCTTATACATGGACGAAGAATAACAACTTTACCCTATGTATCGTCTTATAGTGCTATTGACAATCTAAATGTTTGTGAATTAACACACACAAACTTGAACAATCAAGCGATACGACAGAGACAATTGATTGAGAACTTCTGGACAAGATGGAAAGGAGAATACCTTACTTCATTGCGAGAATATCACCAAAGAGCTGGAGTCGACGTTCGGAAGATCAAAGAAGGCGATGTCGTTCAGATACACGACGAATCAAAGCGCGTGCATTGGAAACTTGGAGTTGTGCAGGACACTATTAAAGGCAAGGACGGCTTAGTACGCGTCGCTATGGTGCGTACCAAATCAGGAATTACAAATCGACCCGTGACGAAACTCTACCCATTAGAAGTCAACAGCATGGACTGTTATCTGAGACGAAGTGAACGAAGAAACTAACGTGTGTGAACAGACTTGTTAATTTTTCTTATTTGTGAAAAGACTGTAAATTCAAAGAGTTTTTTACGTAATTTAATAATTTAATCCTTTTTTCATTATTTGTGAGATCAATCTATTTTTGTTCTTTCCGCATGCCACTACATATCACAGCTAATGGACATTGCATCTGGTGGCCCCGAGTATGTCGGTGATTTAGAGACAGTTTAACTTACGCGTCAAACGTTAACACTACTTTTAACGCCGTTTCCATTCACATTGTTAACGTCATCATTATCTTCTGTTAACGTTGCACTATTGTTATGTATCATGTTACTATATTGAGTTGAGATTATACGATCAAACGAACCAGACGTTGTTTTACTGCCTGTCTAGACTTTTAGCTAACCCATCCGTCACAATGGAAATTAAATCACAAAAGTCAATTGTGTACGGTAAGATTCAATTTTGTGAGACAAAATTGACCTTTGTGAAACAAAATTAACTTTTGTGAGACAAAATTGACTTTTGTGAGACAAAATTGACTTTTGTGAGACCAAATTGACTTTTGTGAGACCAAATTGACTTTTGTGAGACCAAATTGACTTTTGTGAGACCAAATTGACTTTTGTGAGACAAAATTGACTTTTGTGAGACAAAATTCAATTTTGTCATTTTTGTTGAGACAAAATTCAATTTTGTCATTTTTGTTGAGACAAAATTCAATTTTGTCATTTGTCATTTTTGTTGACACAAAAGTCAATTTTGTTAATTTTGTTGAGACAAAAGTCAATTTTGTAAATTTTGTTGAGACAAAAGTCAATTTTGTCAATTTTGTTGAGACAAAAGTCAATTTTGTGACGACAAAATTCATTTTTGTGATGACAAAATTCAATTTTGTAACAACAAAATTGACCTTTTTGAGACAAAATTGACTTTCGTGAGACAAAATTGACTTTCGTGAGACAAAAATCAATTTTGTTGAGACAAAATTCAATTTTGTTAATTTTGTTGAGACAAAATTCAATTTTGTTAATTTTGTTGAGACAAAAATCAATTTTGTCAATTTTGTTGAGACAAAATTCAATTTTGTCAATTTTGTTGAGACAAAATTCAATTTTGTCAATTTTGTTGAGACAAAATTCTATTTTGTTAATTTTGTTGAGACAAAATTCAATTTTGTCAATTTTGTTGAGACATAAGTCAATTTTGTCAATTTTGTCTCACAAAAGTCAATTTTGTGTAACAAAAGTAATTTTTGTGTAACAAAAGTCAATTTTGTGTAACAAAAGTCAATTTTGTGTAACAAAAGTCAATTTTGTGTAACAAAAGTCAATTTTGTGTAACAAAAGTCTCAACAAAATTGACAAAATTGAATTTTGTCTCAACAAAATTGACAAAATTGAATTTTGTCTCAACAAAATTGACAAAATTGATTTTTGTCTCAACAAAATTAACAAAATTGAATTTTGTCTCAACAAAATTAACAAAATTGAATTTTGTCTCAACAAAATTGATTTTTGTCTCACGAAAGTCAATTTTGTCTCACGAAAGTCAATTTTGTCTCAAAAAGGTCAATTTTGTTGTTACAAAATTGAATTTTGTCATCACAAAAATGAATTTTGTCGTCACAAAATTGACTTTTGTCTCAACAAAATTGACAAAATTGACTTTTGTCTCAACAAAATTGACTTTTGTCTCAACAAAATTTACAAAATTGACTTTTGTCTCAACAAAATTAACAAAATTGACTTTTGTGTCAACAAAAATGACAAATGACAAAATTGAATTTTGTCTCAACAAAAATGACAAAATTGAATTTTGTCTCAACAAAAATGACAAAATTGAATTTTGTCTCACAAAAGTCAATTTTGTCTCACAAAAGTCAATTTGGTCTCACAAAAGTCAATTTGGTCTCACAAAAGTCAATTTGGTCTCACAAAAGTCAATTTGGTCTCACAAAAGTCAATTTTGTCTCACAAAAGTCAATTTTGTCTCACAAAAGTTAATTTTGTTTCACAAAGGTCAATTTTGTCTCACAAAATTGAATCTTACCGTACACAATTGACTTTTGTGATTTAATTTCCATATCAGGTAACAAAAGTCAATTTTGTATGCAAATATGTTTATATTTGCATACCTTTAAGACAAAATTGACTTTTGTCATGACAAATATGAATTTTGTCTACAAAAATGAATTTTGTCATGACAAAAATGAATTTTGTCTACACAAATGAATTTTGTCATCACAAAATAGAAGTTCTCACAAAACAAGTCTGTAGCACATAGTTTTGTAAGACAAAAATGGTTTTGTTATGACAGAATTGAATTTTGTACAAAACCACAAGAGTCCCATTCGGCGCCCCGTAACTGGAACCATATGTTTTTTTTCTGCATGAGTGATATATCTAGTGCAAATGAAAGTATATAAATATATAAATCAATTCATTTCTCATTTTTCATGAACCATATAATATATATATATATTCAATCTGTACAAAATTGCTCATGCATTTTTGATTTCGGACAGTAAGCTAGAGGAACAAGGAATTAACTTGAAAAGAAAGCTTAGGGTATGTGCATTTCATATATTACTAGTAAACTAAACTTATTGTTTAAAAAAAAAGGTTAAATTTTAGAAGACACGGATCGATAACAGTCTCCGATTTTAGATATTTTCTCAAAAATTGTCGTTTTCTGTGTCAAAAATATTGTTTCAAAGACAACGGACAAGGTTCACTTTAGGCCAAATATGGCCTTAAATTTCTAAATCTAATCGTAAAATTTCAGTATATTATTTCCATAATTTGGAACTTAAATGAAACTTATTTACCACGAAACGGCTGCAACACGCGTTCCTATATGCAAATTTTCACGAACTTGTAAATACAGGATCAAAACTGTATCGTATGCCCTTAAATATACTGACCGACTTTTCATGAAGTGAAACCTTTATGTAAAAAATTGGTTGATAAGAATATAAAGGGTTCTTGTTATTTCAATATTTGTAAACCAACATATAAATATCGTTTCAGTCGTTTACAAATCATTCTAATGCAATAAGTTTGTGACGACAATTTTCATTGGACGTTGACAAATATTTTGAGGGGTTAGATTCCACGTTCTACCAGTCCGTAACTAAGAAAGCCACCATTTTGAATTCCGATATTTTTTCGGTATGTAATTTCCTCGTAATTTCTCAAAAAATAAACAAGATAGTCACATTCTGAGCCTCAAAATCTTCTTTTTGTCTATATTGAAACCATTCTGTAGCGTACGAAAGATAGAAATACGTTAAGTATTCATGTTTGACAACCAGAGCATACATATGACGTCACATTGTTTAAATGCTAAAGACGATGCAACAATTTCGCGGACTTTTTCATTTATGGCATTTTCAAGCCAAAATATTATTAAATAAAATGTATGTTAATATGTGGCATTATAATGGCGATAACTGTATTGTATTTAAAGCTCTGCGTCGCTAGGTAAACTCAATTTGCGACAGTAAAATCGACGTTTTACGAAGGCCAAGCTTAAAATACAATACAGTTATTTCATAATTTATTCATGATGGTGATTATTAAGTTTATCGTTTTGTATGTGCTTTTGGGAATATCCAACCGAATAGTTCAGAATTTAAAAAGACGGATTTATGGAATGAATGTTCGAAAACTGTGCTGATGATACAATCAATACAAAAACTGTACTTAGTTATTAAAACAATGATCTCTAAATAATTTCTTATTCTTGGCTTCAGATTCAGGACAATTTAGAGATATTGTCAAAATACGATGGCGTTGTGCACTTTTCAAACCGAAAAACATTTTGAGTAATTCCTTGGCCAAATTGGTAACGCATTCATAATATTGCCAGCGCCGGTAAAATAAATGAACATTGCTATAGAATATGCCTTTTTTCACAGAAAAGCTGATTGTTTTCTTTATACTAATGTACTTGGTATGTATTCCATTTTGTGTTTCTTTGTTACATGTTTGTATGGTTTTTTTAGTGATTAGGATTATAGCACAATGTTAACTGCTGTATGTATTATTGCCATTTGTAACAATTATGTCTGTTTGTTTTGTTCACGCTTCGTTGTCAATGTAATGAAGTTTGATGCGACTGCATACAAGTGAGAGGTTTAGCTAGCTTTAAAACAATGTTTAATCCACCATTTTTTAAATAAGAAATAGCTGTAACAAGTTTTGATTTTGCCATTTGATAAGGGACTTTCCGTATTGAATTTTCCTTGGACTTTTGTATTTTTGTGATTATATTTTTTATACAAGTTAATCAAATGAAAAATCAATATGGATTTGTTTTTCATATTTTGATCAGAACCAAACAAAAAATATATAAACATGATGAATAATTGTCTCATTGGCAATCATACCACATCTTTTTCATAATGGCTATTTTATTTTGTATGCTGACTTTGGCAGTTAAAACAAATATACAATAAAAGACAAAAGAATCATAGTGTTTCGACAATTGACTGATTATAAGAATATGTGCAATATATGACCATGACAAACACATATAGAAGTAAGAGAATTTTAAAACAACTTCTGATATTCTTTTTGGTTCATACGACATCAGTATAAAATACGTTTTTATTTTATGTTTTCCGAACTCTGTTTACCACAGTATCGTCATCTCTTGATTGATGTTACAGTCGACTGCATTGAGTGTGTAGGTAAAGGTAATGTCTTTGTTAGCTTGATTGCTATCTGAACATTGAAGTCATTATTAGGTCAGGTATACTGCCCCCTTTTAAGACTAGACAAGTCCGATATTTACATTTTAATCAATCTGTCTGTTTGTAGGACTAAACTATACCTTTCTCAATGATGACTTCACGGTTCAGCTAGCGAGTAAGCTAACCAAAGATATTACCGTTACCTACACATTCAACGCAAGCGGCTGTAAAACAGAAACGTTATATCTAGACAAAACCGTGTCATCAGCCCTACTGTTATTTGCCTGTTGCAAGTCAGTCGCAACGCCAAAAGTTGTATATCTGATCTTAACGCATATCTTTATACGAAAATTAGGGTATAATCGTAGATAGGTGTGTGCCGTCTGCTATAATTTCCCAATCTATCTAATACTATTTCTACTACCTATATGTTATTAAAGTTTTTGTTACTGGTTTGAAATCTTGTGATTGTACAATACTTTAGAATATTTTCTTTGACATTTACGCTACATCTTCTTTTGTGTTTATACTATTTTTTTCTATTTTAGTAATAAGGACATTGTCACGGAGATCCTAGGTTTGCTAGACGTACCTGTTCCTATCCTAAGCCTTATTTTGATGTTTTTCTTATTGTATCTGTAAGTTTATGTTTTAGTCTATAGGAGAATTGCAACAATAGTGACGAATAGTGCTTTGAAAAGTATATATTAAGTTCGTTACGATATTTCTCCACTCGAGTCAGTTACAAATAGTATATCGGAAATACATTTTCTCCTTAGATTTGCGATACATATTGTAAAGTTTGCAAGAAGATTGAACTAATAATTTACCCAAATATGATTGCTTAATATTCATATATGAACATGATGTCTAAAGTGAAAACAATGTTCAAACCTTTGACTGTGTTTGATAAAAACCGCAATGTTTTGAGTGTGCATGTAAAAAAAACTTCGTTGTATACAGCACACACAAAATTTTCCAAAAGACCAAAAAAGTGAAAAGTGTACATTTTAACAAATATATGATTGGGAAGCACTGACGTTTTGAAACATACATTTTTAGATACACCGCATGGAATCATTCGTTATGGAGAAGGTTGGGGTATCCAGGACCGATACCATTCCCTTTTCTTGGCAATCTTAAAGACATGGCACTTAAGGTAATACTGTAATGGTGAATTGATTGTTGGATTGATTAACAGATTTTGAAAATATATATCAGCTCTGTCTGGTGTGTAGATTTATAGTTCTTAAAAAATGTATGCAAACATATTTGTTCATTTTGTTTTTATTGTGATGAAGAGATGAAGTTAATAACAACATGTTGACTGCTGTACCCCTTTTTTTGACATTTTTACCTATTTAATCTGTTTGTTTTGTTCACATATAGTTGTCAATATAATGGGATTTTATACGACTGTTATACAAAAGAGAGGTTTAACTAGCTTTAAAACCAGATTTTATTCACAATTTTTAACATAAGACATTTTCTGTTTAAAGTCTGAAATATGACAGTTGTTGTCCATTGGTTTTACGTGTTTGAGCGTTTGATTTTGCTATTTTATTAGGGACTTTTTTGTGATTTTCACTTTTCTTTGAATTCTTCCCTTTATCCGTTAATGATTTTTTTTACTTTGATGAATCAAATTTTAGGCTCTAGTATGAAACATATTTATGTGTTATATTCAACGAAGCGAATTCCGTTTTTTCCTGGCGAGTCAATGTCCCCAGCGAAGATAAGACGATTAAATTATCCAGCAACGATGCTAGTACCAAAATGTCTCTGATTTAATGTATCGCAGAAGCCATCAAACCGAACAAGTGTAAGATAAAAGTGCATTCTTTTTAAGACCAAGTTTAAATTGTTATACGATCATGACTGATGTACCCATATTTTGACTATTTTATTCATTGTGTCTGTTTCGTTCACGCATCAATGTAAATATAACGGAATTTGATGAGACTGTCATTAAAGTGAGAGGGTTAGCGCTATAAAATCAGGTTTAATCCACAATTTTCTACATGTGAAAATGCCTGTACCAAGTCAGGAATATGACAGTTCTTGTCCATTCGGTTTTGATGCGTATTGTTATATGATTTTGCCATGTGATTATGGACTTTCCAAATTGATTTTCCTCTAAGTTCAGTATTTTTGTGATTTAACTTTTTGCTTTATCGAACTAGTCAGAATAGTAATAACCAAAGAAAATTTTATTGCTAACATTATTATATCATATAAAATATAGTTTACAAATAATTTTCCAGCAGAAGCTGTGACAACCGATTCCAAAGGTCGATGAATTATAAAGGAATGCTAGACAAGTTTTTCCTTTCCCGGACTTTTCATCAAACAAATTCCGTTAAGTGTGAACATGTGAACCTCCACCATCTCCTGTCTGTTCGGAATGCACCTTGATCCTTTATCTTATAAATATCATTACTTTAAGAACAAAAACATGTAGCTGCTATTTTATTTGCAGGGCGTTAGCAAGAATGATCAAGACTTAGTTCCAAATTATGGTGGCGTTGTAGGGTAAGATATTACACATACTACATTTGTATATGTAACGGGGTGTTATGTGGTTACATATACCTATCAAAATTTTTCGCGACACAAAACGTTTAGAAGACAATTCAATATCTTTAATATCTGATTGCAATGAAAAAGATAGCTACAAAGGATTCGTGTAACCTATATAAAAAGCAAAGTTTGCCGTTTCGATAAATAAATCTATGATTTGCTAACTTTGGATTATACAGAGTAATGTTTTTGGTGTTGTTTCGAATTTTCCAAATGAAATATAGCAGCAATTTACCCATCTTTGAGATATGGTTAGTCTTTTTTAGATTCAATGTATTTGCTGTATAAAATATATGTAAGATTACATGCTTGGCGGGAGGTTTGGCTAGCCACAAAACCAGGTTCAACCGACCACTATTTCTTAAAATGTTCTGTACCAAGTCAGGAAAATGGCCATTGTTATTTTATACCTCGTTTCTGTATGTTACATTTTAGTGTTTCTGTTATGTCGTAGTTTTCCCCTTAAATCTGATGGGCTCCCCTCAGAGTTAGTTTGTAACCCAGATTTGGTTGTTTTTTTCTTAATCTATTTATGAATTTCGAACAGTTGTATATTACTGTTGCCTTTATTGATATAACATGTATTATATTTGATAATTTATAAGTTCAGCTTTTAAGTTAAATGTAAGTAAACCTTAAAATTGTTGAAATGGAATAACTATGCTTAGTTACACCTTTTGAAAAAGGTACATGACACAAGCTTTAATATAATCCTGGTACCTGATAACTTTTAATGTTATACAATATTTTACCGTGTACTGCTTAAATTTTTCAGAATATTTAATGGCACGATCCCTGTACTATTAGTGACTGATCCAGATTTAATCAAAGAAATATTCATTAGAGAGTCCGAAACATTTACAAATCGTGTAGTGAGTATTTGCAAAAGAGTTCAGACGCAGTAAGGTTATATCCAAGGCCTATAATTTAAAAAAAAAGCTTTCGAAGGTCATGATTATTTATTTACAACAACTTGTCTTATGTAACAATTCAGGAATAAGACAGATGTTATCTATTCGTTTGATGTGTTTTAGCTTTTGATTTTGACATTTGCCTATGGACTTTCGGTGTATAATTTCTTCGGATTTTGGCATATTTGTTATTTTACTTTTTATATCTACATTTTTCAATTGTGTTTTTAATTTTTATCAAACATGGCCTTAATAGGAGAAGGATATGGCGTTGTGAAAAATAAGACTGTTTTTCAGACCATGTATAATCCGTCATAAAAGAGGGACGAAAGATACCAAAGGGACAGTCAAACTCGTAAATCTAAAACAAACTGACAACGCCATGGCTAAAAATGAAAAAAGACAAACAGAAAAACAATAGTACACATGACACAGCATAGAAAACTAAAGAATAAACAACACGAACCCCACCAAAACTAGGGGTGATCTCAGGTGCTCCGGAAGGGTAAGCAGATCCTGCTCCACATGCGGCACCCGTCGTGTTGCTTATGTGATTACAAATCCGGTAAATAGTCTTATTCGGTAGGTCAAATTCATGAAAGGGAAGTGGATTGTAGTTACGACGTTAGGAACATATCCGATATCATTTGTGAAACGGTTATTCCATAACGGTCAACCAACTCTTGATGTCGTCCGTAAAATTTACGAAGGGATGATTTCAACTTCACCATTTGGAACTCTTGGTTTAATAGCTTCCTTGTGAGCAGTAACCCTCTATCAAGAAAATCATGATAGGGAATGCAAGCACGGGAATATCGTATCAATTGGGAGATATATACCCCGTATGCAGGTGCTGCTGGAATGTTGCTACTTAGAAATGGAAAGTTCACAATTGGAAAGCTGAAATCATCTCTTTTGTCGTAAAGTTTTGTCTTCAACCGACCCTCATTGTCAATTTCTAGATGTAAGTCAAGATATGAAGCCGACTTAACTGTACCTGTAGAACCTTTATCCCCAATTTCGATGGGATAGATGCGATCCACATAGTCACCAAATTTTGAATTGTTTAGTGAAATAACGTCATCTATATAGCGGAAAGTAGAGTTAAAGGATATTGCTAACTTCTTATCTTTCTTCCTAAGAAGTTCCTGCATGAAGTCAGCCTCATAATAATAAAGAAACAAGTCAGCAAGTAGAGGGGCACAGTTTGTTCCCATTGGGATGCCGACAGTCTGTTGAAAAACACGTCCTCCGAACGTAACAAATATGTTGTCAATCAAGAAATCAAGCATCTTGATAATATCGGTTTCAGAGAAATTTTCATTTTAATCAGAATGATTCTTTACAAAGTATGATTTATCCCTCCCTAAGACAAGATGCTTGTATCTACGTTGGCCATTCTTTTTTATGAAGCAAAGTAATAACAACTGTTTTAATTTGTCTTTTAGTTTGGAATGTGGAATACTTGACGTGTAAAGAGTAGAAAAGTCAAATGTTTTAATACTGTTACAAGATGAAAGAGAGTTAGATTGTATGTACTCTAAAAGATCTTTGGAATTTTTAAGTGTCCACATCTGATTCACGCCACCTCTAGAATAGGCAGTTTCACAATAACTTTGAAGCCCGTCTTTGATTGCTGATAAAATGGATGTTAATAATTTAGAAAGGGGTTTCGTGGAGCACTTGGAAGACCCAGCAATATACCGTTGTTTGTAAGGACACTTATGTAGTTTAGGTATCCAATACAGTGATGGAAGATCCAGTTCTTCATGTTTGGTTGAAATACCAAAGGAACAAAGAACAGACCTATGATTATTCAGGATTTCCTCTTTGGTAAGTGTCGTGAGGGTATATGTTGGGTTTCAAAGTCATAATTTGTCTTTATGTGACTGTTTATTTTGTATTGTGTCAAACATAACTAGAGATTTGTGTAGTTTATACACTGTTCATTTACGTTTGAATGATAAAATCAGGATCGCAAAACATATACACTATTCATTGATGGCAATAACGAACAAAGAGTTAACTTGACTTTCATATCGCCTTTACTGCATGTTGCGAATGCACATCAATATACACATGTTAAACGATGAATTTATCTTAAAGGTTATATTTCCTGCCGATGAGGTGCTCCAGGGTCAGATTTCTGTCTCTGAAGATGAACACTGGAAATTTATTAGAAGCATTATGCAGCCTATGTATACTTCAGGAAATCTGAAACATGTATTTCTAAAACAAGTGTCAAACAAGTTATTGTATATAGCTATCTTTCTGAATTTTACTTTTTGTCATAGATATTCATTCAACTTTTAAGCCTCTATTTTGTAGATTTTGATAGTAAAGTTATGATCAAATATTAAATTTCCATTATTAATTGACTGCTCTAAAGTATAGATATGATGTCTCATTTATACAAAATGATAACGTACCAAGTTGCAATATCAGTTGTTTTCTGTACTTCCCATTTCATTGAACGGTATTATGCACATTGCAAGGTAATTTTGTTTTGATCGTACACACAACAATTGAGTCGAACTACGATTTGGGTCCTTGTTGACTGAGTGGTATTAGAATTTCAACTTATCCTGTCATATACAAAAAAAACGAATTTAAGAGTTCGAACCCTTCAATTGGCAGATGCGCTCGACTCCCATTCTTTACTGTCTATGCTTTTCCGATTTTCTTGACGAAGGTCGGTGTTTCTCAATGGATCCTTTTCCATTAAAAACTAACTTCTACGATAAATATTTTTTATGGTGGCCGGTTAAGTCCATTTCGCGTTTTCGCGTTTTCGCGTTTTCGCCCATCATATTATATAGGGCGAAAACGCGAAAACGCGAAATCGCGAAGTCGAAAACGCGAAAACGCGAAGTCGAAAACGCGAAAACGCGAAATATATTTTCTTTCCGATTTCGCGTTTTCGACTTCGCGTTTTCGCGTTTTCGCGTTTTCGACTTCGCAATTTCGCGTTTTCGCCTTTTCGCGTTTTAGCGATTTCGCGATTTCGCCTTTTCGCCTTTTCGCCTTTTCGCCTTTTCGCGTTTTCGCGATTTCGCCTTTTCGCCTTTTCGCGTTTTCGCGTTTTCGCCTTTTCGCGTTTTCGCGTTTTCGCCTTTTCGCGATTTCGCGTTTTCGCGTTTTCTTGATTTCGCGATTTCGCGTTTTCGCCTTTTCGCGATTTCGCGTTTTCGCGTTTTCGCTTTTTTGTCTCGGAAGTAATCTACTCGAGCATGCGTATAAAACAAAAATTTATTTGATAGAATTGTTCATAGAATATCAGGTAAATAGGACTTGACGAATTTAATGTAGGATATTAATAACGCAAGATAGATAGATAAACAAGTAAGATAGATATTTTTATTTATTTATAGAGAGTAACACATATGGATTACACCAATTTTCAATGAGGCTCTCTTTAAACAGTATGTTTCAAATAAATACAACCTCTGTATAATACCATAGAATACATATGCACATGTATTGACTGAAAACACTCAAGAGATAACATTTATCTAAGTACTTTTTATAAGTTGAACACTTAATATATATGACTGTTTGATTTCGCGATTTCGCGTTTTCGCGTTTTCGTATCGTAAGTTAATCAATGCATTTGATGATAAAAAAAAACAGCTCCCTATGAACATTGGACCGTTTGGGCTATTTTTTAAGGTTGAAAGCGCGCGTCTATTGAACTTTAATATATACGGAAAATGCATTGCATATTATCGTTTCTTTTGTTGATTAGTAAATATACATGTTTTGTGTGTAGTCTACCTTCACTATGATCTAAAATAGTGTTGAAGAAATCACAAAAACAAACGCACAATAAAATTAAAACCAGAAAAGTACTCAACTTATTAAATAATGTTTTATAAACGATAGAAATTACAAAATATTACAAGTACAATACCAATGGCAAATCAACCATTAGCGTGTATTAACAAATGTCAAACAATTTGAGTTGCAACTTAGACGCACAGGCAATTCATCTATAAAGATATGTTTTTGATTAAAAAATTGCTTGATTCTAAAGTTTAATGAAAAATTGTCTAAGACGGGAAGTGAACAAAATGATTTGTTGCCATTGAAAATAAGGGAATAATGCTATGACATGTTGATTTAAATAAAAATTTCTTGTTTCTAGCTGTATGTTGTTAAAGGGAAGAGGCTGTTATTTAATACATTCGAAGGGAATCGGTTTGTCCCCCCCCCCCCCAAAAGTCCCAAAAACATAAATGGTATGTTCTTTCCTAAGTTTATCAATTATCTATTTATCATTCTCTTATTTTAGAAATGTCTAGTGATTTCAGTTGGATAATAAAAAGGCAATACGGCGATAACCGGGGACCAGAAAAAACCAAATCGGTGATAAGATTAATCAAAAGTTTGGAAGTTACAACATTTCCAGACAGAATTTTCTTCGATCTTCCTGAACAAATCTTATGCCTGTTCATCGCACTTCTCAGTGAAGATAACTGTTACTTTGTAAATAATACATTCACACACGCATTAATTCAATCTTTGACAGAAACAAAAAGTAAGATAGTTCTCGACGTTGCTCAGGAAACAATGTTAAAGACGGAAAAGGTGCTTGATTTTGATATGTCTATTCCAGACAGATATTTCATGTTGAGGACATTGGTAGGATGGACGCTTCCACCTGATCCCGAGGATTCTGATTAAGTTGTCGACGTCCTCTCTCAAGCTGGCACATTTTTAGTATTTTCATCGTTATGTTAGTACCTCTCAGAGCAGACATCAATTATGTTTAATGTCGTTTATTGAAGTGTGATTAATGTAAAATAAAGAAGATATCTTTAATCTTAGTTCTATGAAACTGTCCTTATTAATGCAACCTTTGAACAGCTTATATACTAGTATAGCAATTCAAAATTCACTGTTGAGAATATATACAAAAGTTTTTTTTCTTTCTCTTTTTCTAAAGATATCTCCCATGACAGACTATACAAGCTTATCAACAAGTGAACAAGGAGATGTCCAACGTATCCTTTACGACAAGTTCAATATTGAAGATACATGTAGTTTCAATTTAATAACAACAAACTTAACGAATGTCTAAAACAGAGCTAACTCGATTTCTCAAACAAACACATGATCAGTGTTACATTCAGCCTACATTGGTTTTATTTCTTGAAGAAGTTTCATTGTCGCCATCAATTTATTGAACATAACACAGTGAGTGTCTCCAAGCTAATAGGGTTCTTATGTTATTTGTAATGTATGTACCGACTTTAAATAAAATTTCTATGCCTATGTCTATGTCTATGTCTTTGTCTAGGAGGCCCATTTTCCAAATTTGTCCCGTTGTATCACCGGATTTAACTAATGGGTGATACTACGAATGGCGTATGCGGAACAGAATTTGCTTACACTTCTGAAAAAAAAAACGGAAATAACTCCCGGTTTTTATAAAAGTTCATTTGACCTATTAAGCTTTAGTTTTTGTTTTTCTGTTTGAATGTTCACATGGTTTGTGTATGTCGTGTTCTTTATTTGGTATGTCTTTCCATGAGGTTCTATAAACACATGTATTGTCTGATTACGATATGAAAAGGGTTCAATCACTTAATTATAACACCATTATTCTCAATAGCTGTTACCTTATGAAGATTCAGCATATACTCTTTTGCAGTTTAATACGTTGGTTTTTACTATTTATCTAGTCACGCATCTTATACAGTGAAGTGGGTTTTTTTTGTGTTCAGTTAACTATTTGATAAAACTTCCTTAACAAGCAAAAAGAACATGAGTTGCTTAGAGAGTTATTTTATGGCGGCTTTTCCAATGGAGAAATATCAAACATTTTGCGGTGCAAATATGAAATGCGACTGAGGTACAAGTGTAAATATACTGAGTAAAAAAAGTGGACACATTTGACCACATTACAATATTCCTTAAATGAAAAATGGAGAACAAATTTAGTCATTTGTTTAAGTGTCTACCATAAACTTCGTTTACATAGCAAAATCATTTCTTCTTTGTCAATAAAACGTTAAAAACGTGGCTTGAAAAACACCGTTGTCAAATATTCCATACTGATTTTTTTGGGTGCCATTAGTAAGACCAAAATAATGTTTTTGAAATCGTTAGATGACCAGTTTTGCTTTTCCAGAAAGTTTTTACAGTCAAGGTTTGTCAAAACATGAACACCATCACATTTTTAACATATCCCCTTTTTCACTGTTTTTTTTTTTCGTGAACCAAATTTGTGCATTCTGAACACAAAAACCACAAAAATTGAACAAATGTAAAGTGTAAATGTAATGTGCTTAAGCAATATTCGTATTGTGATTTCATTATATTTAGAATATAAAAAATGAAAACTGTCTTTAATTTATACACTTTAATGTTCCTTAACATTTTAGACTCGAAGTATCCATGTAATTTCTACCCCTTTTTGAATGTCATGTTGTTACATTGAAAATAACTTTGGTATTTTTTTAATTGTCTAAGTTATGAACAATAAATACCTAGTGTACAATGTTTTTCAATTACATATTTTCATTACCAAATATGATTATACTTTCCCATTAGGTTTTTTCGTATGATCTGCGTATATCTTGTGGTATTAAGTATTACATTGATGTCACCGAAAATACTTTTGTTTAACAAATACGGAATTTGTTAATATCTTTTAATATACATGTGTTTCTGGATTCAGCACAAGACAAATACAGCGTCTTTTAAGAGCAATGGGATTGAAAAGAAGGTGTTCACAGATACCTATAAATGATGCTATTCAAGCAATAACTGTGAGTACTAATCTTAAACGCTACATCAATAAGTCTAATACAGTGACATTTCTCTGGCAACGGTACCGTTGAATAAATATGAGGCTATGCTCAGCATCTGGCAAATGATGACAATCAAAAACAAATCTAATAAGTTCACAAGTACCATGGTATCGCTCATCTGATTTAACTGTTAATTTTTCTATTAAGGATTAACTGATTTGCACAATCGGTAAAAATCAGCAAATCAGTAATTTTATAGAAAAAAACATCTTTTAAAACACTGTCTACCATGTTTTAACTGCAGCAATCTTGGCGAATGGGAAAACCGAGCGCTACTTATGAGACTCCTCGTGTTGTTATTGACTATGTGATAATCTTCATTTTTAATGATTTTATAATTATCAGGGCATTTCTATTTAATGTTTATGTGATTACGAAGGGTATTCTGATTGTTTGATTACCAATTACCAGGGAAAACATTTCATGATTATGTGATTACATTTGTAACTGAGTCAAAAGATAGCGAGTATGTCATTACCCGGTACCTCCTATGAGGGGTCTCATTTTTCAATATTTAAACCATGTTTCAATAACATCGGTATAGTGGTTTCACAGGAGATGACTAAATGTATAAGTTTCCGGGCGACGGACGCCGAATAATGGCAATAGGTCATATGGACCGTTTATATGTAAAATACCCCCTGTCTCGATTCACATCATTTTTAATATATGAAATCATCAGCAAATAGGCTAACAAAAGAAACGCAGCTTTTTTTTAAATCTTATTAAACATCTTTGTTTGTATATATCTGCAGACAGAGAAAATGAGTAGTGGAAATTGCTTAGGATACAGAGCTATGACAAAGCGGTTACTTTCTAAACATGGATTACGTATACCAAGGTAAACAAAAAATGTACATAAAATCAGGTATGCGTCTGTATGTTTTTATTTCCTTATTCACATGCCTTAACTTTTCAACATTAATTAAAATATTTGTGGCCTCTTAATATTCAGATGTATCTAATTATTTATTTTCATCATGAAATTATATCTTGACCCTTTAATGATTTTTTTAATAATTATTTTTATTACTAGCTACATGTACTTTTTTAAAAGAAACTGTGTTAATATTGCCATCTTTTGAGTCCTTTCTTTAAATTCCATTTATTATCCAGGGACACGGTTGCACATTTGCAGAAAATCATCGCCCCGGAAGGAGTAAATGATAGAAAGCACCATAGATTTACGAGACGTTCTTATATAAACAAGGGCCCAAATTACTTATTTTTGTAGTGAGAGCATGCATGTGCGTCACTATAGGATAACTATCTCCCACTTTACTATCAATATCCGTAGTTCCAAATTCTTAAATTTATAAGTCTATGCCATATCAATTAAATTTGGTATTATATCTTTTAGTTGTGCTAAAAGATCGTTAATGAAGTTTAAGACATGATAATGAATAACTGTTTTTGTCATTTCAGATATTCTAGAAGAATTCTTTGGCTACAAGTTGGAAGAACAAATAATAATCCTAAAGTTGTAGCAGGATTTTTTCTACAATGTCTCCGAGAAATAAAAGGTATGGCACTTTATTTATTTTTGATATAATAGTAATCCTTTGAAACCACGTTCTTTGACACTTGATTATCAGCACGACGCATATGACATTTATAGCTAAAGTGATTAAAAAGGGATCAGGCGTACATGGTTCACATGACAATCGATCATATGTTGTCAGCTGCAATGCATTACAAGTCGCTTCTTAAAAATGCCATAGGTCAGAGGTCGCTTTTAAGTGGGTCTTAATTCATTTGATTATTCAAGAATTAGAGTTCAGAGATCGCAAGTAGTGATTTAATCCAAGCTTAGTTGGTTGTCGAAAGTCGCCTCCTGCGATGCCCTTAGTCGCAGGTCGGATTTGACTCTCCCGAAGCCTAACTATAATTATCTTTTTGAATTTAAATTAGTAAATCAAATCTACCGATATGTCGTGTTCACATATTTACCTTTCCATTTTGAAATCCAATTAAGAAGACGACTTAACGGTAACGCACGATACGCTCACAGTCATGGACATTGTTCGTGTTGTTCTGATATGTATGTCAAAAGAAGGGTAACACACCTTCATGTATTTCATCAGGATTTTTTGTATATTCATGATGGTTTATGTTTTCTTTTATTTTGCATGCTCACAATTTCGATTTGTTCATTGTACCTTGAACTGAGGTTTCTTGTTACTCTTTTATTTCTTACCTTTACCTAATGATAAAGAACTTGATGGCCTAAATAGAATAGTGTGTATTTACCTTGCAGTAGGAACCCCAATTTCGATTCAATATATATTGCTCTTTATTTTTATTCTTATCTTTTTATTTGTTAGTCGAGTTAGACAGTTGTTTGGTATCAACTACAGCTTCTTTTTTTCTCTTGATTTAGTTCATATTTTTTAACTCACCTGAACAACAGCGTTTGCCTTCACAAGTCTTCTGTAAGTCCGTTGTCTTCAGTCCGTTGCCTGTTAACTTTTACGAAAATCCTTTCAAATCTATACTGAGTTAATTTTGTTTTCTAATTTAAATAGTACTTAGTTTGTTGATTACATCTGCCATCCAAAATGGCCGCCAGCGCTTAGAATATGCGTGTAATGGCTAAAATCTGAAGATCAGAAAGTAAAAATTAGAAAAACAAGCTCTACCTACTGACTATTTTGACAAAAATTGTCAAACAACTTTTTATTGAGTATTGCCCTTAAATGACGTTTTTTACCATTTTGTATGTTTTTGGTTATAATCTTGAGGTATATTATATAGATTTTTAAAAAGCAACATGATCAGCAAAACACAATCTACAAATAAGTCAGTAGGCCTGAAATCATCAGTTTACTCCTTACAGAATTGATTGTACTTTGATGGCGATTCATTACAATTGTTTGCAATTTTTGGCGGAAACTGTAGAAGATAAAGAAAGAAAAAACGCAGTAGTGACCAGCAAAATGATTTATTATAGTAAAATTTTGAACGCTCCTTCTTATATGCAAAGTTGCAAATTGGATGCATTATAATAAAATCTGAATGTTCATCCATTAGGTGTTCCACGTTGTGTTCGAACTGATAGAGGAACGGAAAATTCTGAAATCGCCAAATGGCAAATGGCATTTCGATGGAATCACCAAGACGATATGGCAGGAGAACACAGTTTTCTGATGGGATCATCACCAGCTAATCAGGTACATGTTATGTTTGAAACTGATTAAAATAATACTACAAATGTGTCAGAAGAAATCATTTTTCTTTCTTCAAAAGACAAGTATTTTTTGTACGTATAGTATGTTTATATAATCATATAATAATGCTCAACTTAATCATACAGATCAAAATTGTTTGGATTGTAAGGGTTTTCTATGGCAAGCCGTTCTCGTCGAAACTATGTTTAAACACTTTTTCGAAAAATTTACACACTGAGAATAAAAAAAAAAAGACACACTGACATTTAAAAAACCTAAAAACACACACTGAGCAATAGGAAATTTCATACCGAGATTTTAAAATTACACACTGAGATTTAAAAAAAATGCTTCAATTTTTTTAATGGTTTTGTTTAACCAATAACAGATTATAAAACTCATCATTATCGAAACGTTACAAGTAATTTGCCATATTGTTGTAAAACGAGAAAAATAATTAATTAACAAAAGTTTTACCAGAAATTTTAAACTGACATTGCCATGTATTATATTGGCAGAGAATCGAGCGATGGTGGTTATCAAATAGGCAAGGCGGCGGCCAATTCTGGATTGCTTTTATGAAAGATCTTCAGGATACAGGGATATTTTCAAGTGCAAACCACTTACAAGTGTAAGGTTAACAGTTTGTTAATGACTTTGAACCATAGTGAATATTTAAAAAAAAAAAACCACACACACACACACAAAACCACCAGAGAAGAATTGTTATAAGAGTACGAAATATTGTCATATAAAAAAATTCTTATAGGAGTTCTTTGCTAAATACAACAACACAAGAAACCAAACAAACATCCTTCTAAACTTACTGCACCTTTGAATATAGATTTATTCGTAAGGGTTATTATTATGATATGGTTGTCAAATCTTTACCATTTGTATTTGTAGGACGGAACATTGATTCCCTTTAAGTTTCCTTGATACATTCCTAATTCCTTGTTCATATTTTTCATATAACCGTTTACTTTAGGTTACTGCCTGTTAATATTATGGTCTCTCTCGGGGAATCCTGAACTTTATAAATTGTTTATGACGCTATGGTATGAAATCACCTGAAGTATTATAGCTGACGTTCTAGTCTAAGAGGTCTTATATCATGTATATAGCTGTTACTTAACAGTGAGCATTCTAAGTATGCGACACCTTTTTATTACATAAGTTCGATTTTATATGTTTTTAGTTGAAGTGCTGACCTTTAATATTTAACCCCGCCGCGTACAATACGTGCCTGTCCAAATCCAGGAACCAGGAAATGCTTTCTTTCTGCAGTTTACGTCTTCAAATGAGTTTTGTTAACTCCTGATTTCGATTATTTTTAGCACAACATTATTTAGACAAATTATAAAAGTAATAAAAGTGATAATAATAGACGAGAATGCACTTCGAAACACACTTTAGTCAGTCGGCAAACATGATATAATATATAGAATGTAATAGAAAATAAATATGCAATGTATTCTTAAATCCGTAGTAAAAAAAACATTTATCTAGCAAACGCACAAGTTATAAATCAAAACTATCTACTTTATTCATGAGAAGCGAATGAGGTAGGAACATAACTGTTTTCTATACTGAAACCTACTGTCTGTTTAACTAGTTATCAAAAGTACCAAGATTATAATTTAGTACGCTAGACGAGCGTTTCGTCTACAAAAGACTTATCAGTGAGGCTCATATCAAAATATTTATAAAGTCAAACAAGTGCAAAGTTGAAGAGCATTAACAACAGACTTACAAAAGGAAAATAACTAATCTCATTCACTGCTTGATGCATTGGAATTGAAAAACAATCATATAATTACTTGATAAATCTTGTATATTTTTAACCTGGCAGTAAAGAATGCCTAAAATTCATCAAGGCGAATGACTTAAGAAATTAAAAGCATTATCAAGATTTGCAATGTACATTGTACTCCGTATTGCACATATTTCATACGGTGAATTTATAGAAAACAAAATCTGTTTTTTTATGATCAAAGAAATATAATATCAATACCATCTCAGTTCTTTGAGCATGATAATGAATGTAAGGAATAAGAAATTATTGCATATAATGACATGAATGTTCAAAAGGTATGTCATAATAAATCTAACGATGTACAAAAGGTGTCAATAATTTTTGTCGAGCCTGCAACTTTTGTGGCAGAAAACTCGACATGGGGGTCGTTATACGGCGGCGGCGGTGGCGTTAGCTAACTTCTTAAAAGGTTTATATTTTAGAAGGTGAAATACCTGGATGCTTCATACTTTGTATATAGATGCCTCATGTTACAAAGTTTCCATCAGTCACATGTCCAATGTCCTTGACCTCATTTCCATGTTTCAGTGACCACTTGAAAAAAGTTCAGAATTTTTGTAATGTTGAATTATCTCTTATTATAAGTAATAGGATAACTATATTTGGTATGTGCGTACCTTGCAATGTCCTCATGCCCGTGAGACAGTTTTCACTTGACCTCGACCTCATTTCATGGATCAGTGAACAAGGTTAAGTTTTGGTGGTGAAGTCCATATCTCAGATACTATAAGCAATAGGGCTTGTATATTTTTTGTATGGAAGGACTGTAAGGTGTTCATGTCCAACTGGCAGGTGTCATCTGACCGTGACCTCATTTTAATCGTTCATTGGTTATAGATAAGTTTTTGTGTTTTGGTGTAGTTTTTTCATACTTTATGCAATAGGTATACTATATTTGTTGTATGGAATGATTGTAAGGTGTTCATGTCTAGAGGGCTGATGTCATCTGACCTTGAACTCATTTTCATGGTTCAGTGGTCAAAGTAAAGTTTTTAAGTTTTTGTAATTTTATCTTATATTATATGCCAAAGGTCAACTATATTTGGTGTATGGAAATATATTATGGTTTATATGTCAGTCCCGCAGGTTTTATTTTACCATGCCCTAAATTTCACGGTTCATTGCACAGTGTTGAGTTTTTGTGTTTTGATCTATTTTTCTTAAACTATAAGTAATAGGTCAACTATATTTGTTGTAGGGAAGCATTGTTAGCTCTATATGTCTGTCTGGCATGTTTCATCTGACCTTGACCTCATTTAATGGTTCATTGGTCTTTGTTTGGCTATCTTGGTTAATGTTACGTTTATGTGACAGTTGTAATAAAGCTTTATATTTAGGACTATCAACATAATAGCAATGATTAGTAAAGAAGGCGAGACATTTCAGTGTGTGCAACCTTGTTGTGAGATTTAGATTCCTCTTATTCATGTGTTTTGCCAACTTTTTTGTAATGGAATTATACGTTACTGTTATACAAGTGAGAGATTTAGCTAGCTATAACACCAGGTTAAATCCACAATTTTACACATTCGAAAATGCCGGTACAAAGTCAAGAATATGACAGTTGTTTTCATTTCGATTAATGTGTTTTAGCTATTGGTTTTGTCATTTGTAAAAGACCTTTCAGTTTTTGGAATTTTTCTTGGAGTTCAAAAATTTTATAATTTGATTATTTAAAAAGACTTTTTTAAGAATAAAAACATCATTACTCTATGTGAAAATGCATATGTTTTAATTTTTTTTTAAAGAAGGCTAAAAAAATTGCAAAACATAATCACATTGTGACATTTTATGACATTTGACTCCTTTCAGATAGGCATAGTTGTACATGCAAGTGAAATACAAGATACTGTTCAATTATCTTGCATACTTTTAAAGCTTTGTTTAAACGTAACATACCATAAACACTCATGGTCTTATTAAACATTCATTTCCTTTATCATAGTTTATTCGCAAGAGCTAGCTAAATTTTGATAACTTTTCTTGTTTACCCTTATGCATTGTTTATTGAAACGCGGAGTAAATAAAAAGATTCATTATTATATTACCAATTATCATAATACTTTTAATCATTCATGTATACAGAGACAAATCAGAAAATGGGTGACTGTTAATCTCAACTGTGGTGTTTTGTTCAAACTGACAATTCAACCCTTATAAGTCAGACAGGAAACTCCAGCTAATCTGATCAATTATATATTATAAAAGAGTATGAATTCGAAATCATCGTTATTTTACCAATACCAATAAAACATTATAAAGTCAATAGGTTATGGAAATTTAAGTATTTCATTTATTTTATTAAGTTATTATCTACTATTAACAAAAATCATAACCATGTCTAAGCTGCTACCAAAGATACGGACAACTAAATTGTTATAAGTTACACACATAATAAAGACTTTAAACGCAGGCAGTCATTAAATTTCATCTCCATTCGAAAGGAACAAGACTTCTTAAGAGATCGATAAGTAGTAGCAGAAATTAATCGAGCAAAAGCAAAACCTCTAATTTGACTGTCCCTTTGGTATCTTTCGTCCCTCTTGTTTTGATAGTCCATGAGACAACTAGAAACCAAATTGAAAGACGTATACTGCACAATAATTGATCTACAAAAAAACTATAATGAAATAAAACATTCAAACAATTCAAACGAAAAAATAAACGGTTTGAAGTATGTACAAAACAAAAGTTTAAAAAAAATTATAACTCAGTTAATGTGACGGTTTCAACATGTTTGCTGGTGTTAATTGATGCTTTCAATATGACAGTTGTTATCTTTTCGTTTGATATGTTTGAGCTATGATTACCATTTGATTAGGAATTTTCTTTTTTCAATATTCCTTAGAGTTCAGTATTTCTGTTATGTTACCATGTCTCTCCTATGTACACACACACTTATAGAACATGCTGTTAATATTTATGTTAGGAGAGGAAATGTCAAGCATTATTCCATATGATATTTTATCATAGTTTATTCGCAAGAGCTAGCTAAATTTTGATAACTTTTCTTGTTTACCCTTATGCATTGTTTATTGAAACGCGGAGTAAATAAAAAGATTCATTATTATATTACCAATTATCATAATACTTTTAATCATTCATGTATACAGAGACAAATCAGAAAATGGATGACTGTTAATTTCAACTGTGGTGTTTTGTTCAAACTGACAATTCAACCCTTATAAGTCAGACAGGAAACTCCAGCTAATCTGATCAATTATATATTATATTTGTTTTGAAATTAAAGATGAATGTATTCATGTATATTGAATAATTACTTTACCAAATTCGTAACTATTGTAATAATTATTGACATTGCTTATTATATTGACTCTAAACCTGTTTTGTATAAATGTGAGGGTTTTGTATGAAAAATACAGTTTCGATAATAATAAATAAATCCATAAAATTTCTTTGCAAAAAGCTATACAGAATTATTTTGTCTCTATTTCTTAAATATATAGCTACTTACCCGCATAGGCTAAATTAGCGACAAAGAACCCCATTCTTGATTTTTTATTTCGTTTCATCAATAGTCCAATAACAATAATATTCAATATAACAATTCCACCGAATATACTTAAGGAAATCCACTTAAATATTCCTTCAAAAATCTAAAGTAAAGTTGTTAAATATAGCGTATGAAATACACATGAAGGGACAGACAGTACATACTTTTCTTATGAATATACTAAAGAAGATCCACTTAAATATTCCTTTAGAAATTTATTTATAAAATATGAGGTATTGAACGTATTTCAGCTGACCGGTATTTTAATTTCCGGTCTTAATTTTTACCATACATGTATAACTACAGTTTAAGCTGCTGAATCCTTCTTATTGTCATATTTTTTCAATTTTGTCTGCTTTAGTTGACCACCGAATGTGATCAATATAACGGAACTGTACCCGAATGTCATAACCATAAGTGTAACCAAGTATAACCTACCATTTTCTTCAGACAAAGCATGTATCAATTTAGGAGTTTAACAGCAGTATTTCGTTTAGTCTTTTGATTGACAGCGTTTTATTTTGCGAGTTTTATGGAACTTTGTAATTCGCCTTAGCGTTCAGTATTTTTGTAATACTTTTTTGTATACTGTTCTTTACTTTAACAACCATACAGACTTGTATTTTAAAAACATATTTTTATTCATAAGACAATCGAGAAATATTTGTCCCTAACATTGTTCACACTGCTAACACTGCATTCCAATTTTATTTTAGTCGAACTATGATTGGCAAGCCATAGTTTACAATATTTCTTTTCATGTCACATGTGGAGCATGATCTGCTTACACTTCCAGATCACCCCAGTGTTTTAGAGGATTCGTCTTGCTTACTGTTCGGGTTTTTATGTTGTGTCTTGTGAACTATTATTTATCAGTTTTATTTTAACTGTATAGCCATGCATGACGTTGTTCGTTTTTTTCGATCTGTTTGACTCTCCCTCTGGTATCTTACGGCCATCTTATGCAATATTTGAACCGATATCAATTATATAGAAAGAAATAACCAATATGCATTAAGTTGACATAGCACAGCCTTATGTGAAATATATAGGACGCTGATTGTTGTGTTCTAGTACGTGAGGAAAAACTAATTTAGTTAATTTGGCTTACTTTCATCTTTCTGGTTGATCCATTCGCTGCATCATTGGCGAAGATGGTTTTGTTGGTATAAATCTGTGTTATATTGTCTTCATTCATGGTTGTTAAACATGTTAGCTGAAAAACATAAGATAATAATCTAATTTTGGATGTAACGCGTTTTCTAATTGGCTGACGTCGTTATGTTTATCAGCCCATAGACATAATTTTGTCAAGTGACGTCAATAACGCTTTATCATAGTTTACTACGATTTAAAATGGAATTTAGAATTAAATTATTAGAAATGACTGTAACATTTTTTCTGCCTATTCGAAATTACATTAAATTTGTGTTGCACACATTTCGCTAATAACCTGCTACGCATGTTATCCAGTATGTACCACATTTTTTATGTTATTTCGTCATAGACAGAAAAAAAATATCAGTCATTCCTTAAATAAAATAACATCATTGTTTTAGAACAGGATGAGTAGTAACTGTAATTGTAAAAAAAGAGCCAACCAAGAAGGCGTTTGAAACGTCAAAGTATGAAATTAACTTTCGACATAAAATGAAGAACATGTGATACAATCGCCAATGAAAGACATATTAACCACAATTGATAGTGTAAAACACGTCTATCAGATTTTGCACAAATATCATTTAGGATGCTTAATTTAATAAGTTATCATTGGGTCCAGGATTATAATTTAGTACGCCAGACGCGCGTTTCGTCTTCGTAAGACTCATCAGTGACGCTCAAATAAAAATATGTTTAACGCAAAACATGTACAAAGTTGAAGAGCATTGAAGATTAAAAATTATAAAAATTTGTGATTAATACGGCTAAGGTTATCCCTGGGATAAGAAAATCCCTTGTTATTCGTAAAAGTCACCGGCATTACAAAATGTGAAACAATTCTAACGAGAAACACATCTTATTGATTTATGAGGAATACAACAGACAAACTAAAAAAGGGTGGATCCATATGAACAACCCATGTTTTACAATGATCTATCTATCATTATTAGTGCATGTAATATTTTGCTTCTAATGTTATTTTGAAAGTTATCGTTGATCCTTTTGTAGTGCAATCTATTAAAGAAGTACACTAGTTCGCAACAGTTTTATTTTTGCCATTTCAACAAAAACATTACATCATTTTTTCTTGAGCTATAAACTTACAAAGTATTAAGAACGGATTGGAATTAACATATTTTAATACATACAGCATATACATTTTCCACATAACAAATTTATGTACAAAATCAGACAGTTTTCAACTTAATGTATATATGCAATTGATATAATAAAGCGTTTGAAATAGCATTTAGGAATTTTCCGTTTTGAATTTTCCTCCGAATTTAGTATTTTTTGTTATTTTACTTTAAATTTTCATTCAATATTCTACATGTATATGGTATTTCTTATTGTATTATTTACAATCGCACACACAGAAAATATTGCGGTCACAATCCTGAACACTCATATATTTTATTTATCATAGCAACATACTGTATGATATAACTACGTTTTATTTTCTTTCAACAAAAATTCAGAATTTTATTTTGTTTATTCCTGACAGAAATAAACAAATCAACACTTTGGATTGTATGCTATTTCGAGTTATTAAAAAAACTCAAGGTCACTGTTTTTCTATTACACAAAATGGGTTGAATTGACACAATTCATTCTGAATTACTTCCTATTATTGATTTTCAGGATTTACCAATTCCAGATTAGTTTTGTATCAATAACACGGTTTTAATGCTTTAAGTGTATGTTGATTCATATACTTAATTCAAATAAAACTCCCTTGCGATTCGTTACGTTTTTACCAGACTGTTTTCAAAAAGTAAACTACTAATGTCAACAGTACAATGGATGTTAGCTTTTAAGATTATTCAATTTGGAATTAATTATACGCTTAACAGTTAGTGTACTGGTGAATGAATTTTTTAAGATTGATGTTAATTTTTATTTCATATACGAAATGATTGTTTTATCTAATCAAATAATTTACAAATTAATCAAAACTTGTATCATTTTATAAACAAAGACATACGTTAGTTGTTGAGGCAACATATATTTAAAACCTACGTTTTATTTTCAGTTTAAAACAATTTCAGTAATTGATAAAGTTTTATTAGATATAAGAATATGTTGTATGAGTGCCAATGAGACAACTTTCCATCCAAATAACAATTTATAAAAGTAAACCATTAAAGGTCAAGGTTTGACCATCAACATGGATCCTTGGCTCACACGAACAGCAAGTTATACAGAACCCCACACATTAGTAATGTAAAACCATTCAAACGGTAAAACCAACGGTCTTATCTATATAAAAACGAGAAACTAGAAACTATATAAACAAACAACAACTACTGTACATCAGATTTCTCACTTTGGATTTGTCATTATAGCGTTATGTTGTTATATGTTAAGTATCAAATAAATGCAAGTAACTGTTTTTTTTTATAATGCAGAACAGGGAGAAAATAATCCTGAATTACTTCGGAATCCTTAATTTAGTTTGAGGATATCGTTTACAATTATCTTTGTGTGTGTTGATTCTTATATCAAATTTAAAAAAAGCTCCCCTATGAGTCTTTGATATATATCAAACAATTTTAAAAAAGATTACTATTAAATGTCAACAGTGCAATGAATGTAAGCTAAAAGTTTATTCAAGTTACAAAGAAATGTCCTTATTCAAGTTAGTGTGAAATTATTTAACTTAACCTTTTTGTGTTACTTAAGAATTATTTGACGATCCTGTTCTGAAACTCCTAGGCGAATTGTTTTGTTGCACAGAATAATTTTATTAGTTGTTAAAGAATAGTTGGCACATCATTAACAATTGAAATGCTTCAGATGCGCATATCAACAATCAAAGTCTATTCGGTAATGGTCGAGTCGTGAATATTTTAAAACAAATCAGACCTTTGCAGGAAGGAAATTTTTTTAACGTTTTTGATGACTTCAAAATTCTATAACTAGCTAAAAAATAAACGGACACAGTCGTACATGTAATAAAGATAGATAATGTTACTGAATTGACAGATAAAAGCAAACTCCCCAGAAATGAACTCCGAGAAAAACTCTAAAGGGAGAGTCCCACATCAAATAATTCAGATAACAATTTCCAAATTTCGAAAGACAGGTGATACATTGGCACATGCCTTGTAACATATCCATTTAGTTAGTTTTAGTTTGATGTTATATTATTAAGATAAAACAGTTTTTAATTTATTTTACCATTTGGTTTAATTATGAACTAATGGTTTGTTACCATGGCTACTGCAGCCATTTTGAAAATTACAAAAAAATATTGTATCACAAATACAATTTCCACTATGTTTGACAAATTGGGAAACATTATTATTTTTCGCAGTTTTGCTGTTTCCATGGAAATAATGGCCACACAACACATTACTCTGGAGCAAAATTTCTCTTAGAATAATATTATTATTTAGTTCTATTAATATTGTACATTCGATTCAAAAAACTATTGTTATCAAAAAATTATTGAAGAATCAGTATAATACTTAACATAAAAAAGAAACTTATAATGACAAAATGTCACCCCTACTCTGTTGAGAGTGTCATAATAAAGGATAAGGAAATCTGGATTGGAGCGAATGTTTGCGTAGGTTTATCAGGTGGTAGAAAAGTAGTCTCCCGATGTGTGTTTTTCAATCAAATAAATGATTTTCTTTGAAGTATAAGATCATTATAAACCTAGGTATGTATTACTTATGAACAATTATGTTGTGAATTATTTCAAATTTCGCATTTATTCTTTTATAAGAAAATATTGTGTCTACTTATTTGCTTGATGTTATGTTATATTATCTAACAAAAAGAAATATATTTTAGTCGTTTAATAATAACGATAAAGGTATTCCATAAACGAGAGAGATAATGTAAATGGCATAACACGATTTATCATGGTTTGCATTACAATAAAGAGAGAATTGTTGGATAAACCAGAGAGTCCTTTATTGGGTTAAAAATAGAGCTACTGTTTTATATTAGCTATAGCGTTTTTACATTTTAGTTCAGTAATAATTTCTGATTCATGTCTCGCATTTGTTTTAGAAATACCTTGTATGTTGCTTATCTGCAGATTTAGTACAAATAAAGCCAGGGGACTGCGCATGTGCGTGAAGGAAGACATTGTTGACTTTGGCTCTCCATTTTTTTTCTGGAAAAAAGTTTAAAACAGACCAAATTCGTGTTTTTTGCAGACAACATATTTTTCAGAGTTGCACTACACATTGTAATTCATAAGTAGACCAAAGTACTTACAGAATAGATTTTTGAAATCAGGCAATCTGATAAACTAATATCCCGGCAGTTAGATCACATAATTCAATCAGCTGAAAGGTGACTTCCGGTGTAAACAAAGCACTCTCAATAAAAGGCCATATATGTTTAATCGTTACTAAAATTACTCATTTGTGTACATATTGTGACTTAGGGAAGCAACTGGGTACGAAAATAACCTCATCTATAGCTAATACTTGTATCATATTGTGTGTCCTCACAGGTCCAGTCCAACCACTACGCCAGTAAGTCACGTTTCAACATGTTTCATCATCAAGTGTAGTATTCACTCTCACTCGCTCTCTCTGTCCATAGTTGTTTTACTGTTTCAGATCACATGTCACGAAATTTATTCTACAATCGAGTATGATGAACATGTGGCTAGCTCAGATATCACTTTTAGTACATGTCAACCTTTTGCATTGTCATCATTCATCTTACATGTAGATAGAAGTGAATTCTTAAGTCATGAAGGCATTGGAACAAGGGTTAGCCTTAAATCGTACCCTTTTTCATCAGAATTTAATGAAAGGGTAACATGGCAATACCATGAGTACTATACCACCAAATGTATATCCCTATATGTCATATAAAAATTATTGTCAAAGAAACACCCCAGTGACCAATTAAAACCAAGCAAATTACTGTTGTTTTTCATACTACTCAATATAACACAATAAAATGACATTGAAAGCAACCCTGGCCCAAGTAATGGCAGCACAAGATACATGTGTGGCACATGTGATGATGTTGTGACTTGGGAACACAGAGGTATCGTTTGTGAAACTTGCGATCAATGGTATAATATTGATTGTCAAAACATACACAGTAATACATATGATCTACTAAATGATAGCATGATAAGTTGAAATTGTTCAATTTGAGAAAATCCAAACTAAAGCACATGTCCTTTCGACTTACATGGTGCAAGTTCATCTAATCCATTTGAAAGTCTATATCATCATTCAAATTATGTTTGTGGCATGAAAACACCAACAGACTCATTTAAACCATATCACCAGTGTAAACCAATACGTACAAATAAAACAAAAACAAATTGTAAAAAACCTTTGCGAATACTTAACATCAATTTTCATTCTATCAAACGTAAACAACACATTATTCAAAATATTATTGATAGCACTAAACCGGATATTGTAATCGGAACAGAAACTTGGCTCGACTCTACAATAAAAGACATTGACATCTTTCCTGAAGAGTACACACTATACAGAAAAGACAGAAAAAATAAGCAGGGTGGCGGTGTACTCATTGCAATAAAATCAGAAATTTATAAGTGATGAAGTTGAAAACCTTACATCTAATGATAAATGTGAAATGGTTTGGGCAAAATTGAAATTAAGGGTAGCAAATCACTTTATATATCATCATTTGCCAACCCAAAACCATCTGATGATCAAAGCATGAAGTGGATCGACACATCTGTTAGGAGAGTTACTCAAATAAAAAATGCAGCTATATTAATTGGAGGAGATTTTAATCTCCCAGGGTGGGATTGGAAAAACAAAATGCTTAAACCAAAATCAACCCACCAAAATATACATTATGATTTTTGGAAATACTTTGGATGAAACGGGATTGGTACAATTAATTGAAAATCCAACAAAAAGGGACAATATATTAGATGTCATGATCGCAAATTTACCAAACCAGGTTCAACGAATTGAAATCATGCCGGGAATCTCAGATCACGACATTGTCTTTATAGAATTCAAACTAACACCATCTTGGCTAAATCAAACACAAAGAAATGTGCCGATTTACAACAAGGCAAACTGGGAACCAATGAAAAAAGAAGTAATTAACTTACAACATACTATACAGTAAAAGGTTAATGCACATACTGTTGATGAACTGGCTAGAATTCAAAACAAATCTCAATGAACTAGTCAGTGAGCATATTCCACACTAAAAGCTAACTTCAAAAATTCAAACTCCATGGGTATCATTTGAAACAAGAAAATTAATGAAAAAGAGACTCAGACTCTATAAAAAGATGAAAAAGTCTGGAAATGACAACATGAGAAACAAGTATAAGCAAATTCAACATCAGGAACAAAAACAACTCAGACAATCATACTGACAATACATTGAAAATATTGTAACACCAAAACCAGATAAAAACAAATTTTCCAACATGAAAAAATGTTGGTCTTATATTAAAGGCAAAAAACTGACTACAGTGGAATAACATCACTTAAGCAGAATGGGAAACTTATTACTGACACCAAACAAAAATCTGAGGAACTTAACAGGCAGTTTCAATCAGTTTTCTTAGAACCAAACAAAATCATTGCTACTAAATTTGAAAACAATCAATACATGCAACAGAAAACAGCGTACCCTACCATGCCCGACATAAATATCACCATCCAAGGTATATCAAAACTACTTCTAAATTTAAACCCATCCAAGGCAAGTGGACCAGACGAACTTAAGCCACGTCTTCTTAGGGAGTTGGCACATTAAATTTCACCAATACCATGCCTTATATACCAAAAATCATTAGACACTGGCAAAGTCCATACTGACTGGCGTACTGCACATGTTTCACCCATCTACTAGAAAGTTCCAAATATAATCCAGAGAATTTTAAACCTATTTCTTTGACATGCATATGTTGTAAACTTATAGAACTTGTTGTAGTTAGCGCAATCATGACACACGCAGACAAACATAACATCCTGTATCCCCTACAACACGGTTTTCGAAAAAAAAACATATCTTGTGAAACTCAACTTTAAGAATTTGTAGATGATGTCACTAAAAGTATGGAAAAATCAAAACAATGAGGAATACAACAGACAAAATGAAATAGGTGGATCCATATGGAAAACCAATGTTTTATATTGATCTATTTATAATTAATTATTAGTGTATGTAATATTTTGCTTCTAATGTTATTTTGAGAGTTATCGCTTATCCTTTTGTTTTGCAATCTATTAAAGAAGTACACTAGTTCGCAACAGTTTTATTTTTGCCATTTCAACATAAACATTACATCATTCTTTCTTGATCTATTAACTCACAAAGTGTTGGATTGGAATTAACATAGTTTGATTCACACAGCATATAAATTTTCCACATTCCAAATATATGTACAAAATCAGACAGTTTTCAAATTAATGTATACATCATGCAATTGATATATTGAAGCGTTTGAAATAGCATTTTTGAATTTTCCGTTTTGAATTTTCCTCGGAATTTAGTATTTTTGTTATTTTACTTTAAATTGATATTCACGATTCATGTATATGATATTTCTTATTGTATTATTTAGAATCGCACACACAGAAAATATTGCGGTCACCATCCTGAACACATATAAATATTATTTAATATAGCAACAAACTATATGATATAACTACGTTTTATTTTCTTTCAATAACATTTCAGTATTTGATTTTGTTTATTCCTGACAGAAATGAAAAACACACTTTGGATTGTATGCTGTTTCAAGTAATCAAATAAACTCAAGGTCACTGATTGTCTATTTCACAAATTGGGTTGAACTGAAACAATTCATTCTGAATAACTTCCTTTTATTGATTTTCAGGATTTACCAATTCCAGTAGTTTTGTATCAATAACACGGTTGTAATGCTTTTAGTGTGTGTTGATTCCTATACTTAATTCAAATAAAACTCCCTTGCGATTCGTTACTTTTATACCAGACTGTTTTCAAAAGGAAATTACTAATGTCAACAGTACAATGGATGATGGCTTTCAAGATTATTCAATTTGGAATAAATTATACACTTAAAAGTTAAGGTAGTGCTGAATGATTTTTTTAAGATTGATGTAAACTTTAATTTCATATACGAAATATTTTTTTTTCTAATCAACTGATTTACAATTTAATCAAAACTTATATCATTTTAAAAACGAAGACAAACATAAATTGTTAAAGCAACATATATTTTAAAACTACTTATTATTTTCTGTTTAAAACAATTTCAGAAATTGATAAAATTTAATTAGATATAGGATAAATGGTGGTATGAGTGCCAATGCGACAACTCTCCATCCAAATGACAATTTATAAATGTAAGCCATTATAGGTCGAGGTACGAACTTCAACACGGAGCCTTGGCTCACACGAACAGCAAGGTATACAGGGCCCCAAAAATTAGTAATGTAAAACCATTTAAACGGGAAAACCAACGGTCTTATCTATATAAAAACGAGAAACGAGAAACACATAACTACATAAACAAACGACAACTACTGTACATCAGATTGCTCATTTTGGATTTGTCATTATAGCGTAATGTTGTTATATGTTAAGTATCAAATGAATGCAAATAACTGTGTTTTTTTTATAATGCAGAACTGGAAGAAAGTAATCCTGAATTACTTCCTAAATTTAGTTTGAGGATTTCAGAATTTTAATAACACTTTTACAATAATCTTTGTTTGTGTTGGTTCTTATATGAAATTCAAGTACAGCTCCCCTGGGAGTCCTTGATATATATCAAACAGTTTAAAAAAAGATTACTATTAAATGTCAACATTGCAATGAATGTAAGCTATAATTACACCTTATGTAAGAATCTTACATATGTAATAATAGCATGTTCTTGAGGGGTACTATTGAAAAATACCAGTCTTGAGAATGAATTTCCCTCGCCTTATGGCTCGCGAAATTTTACATTCTCTCGACTGATATTTTTCACAAAAACTCCCCCTTAACATGATATATCCGTTTAAAAGTTTATTCAAGCTACAACGAATTGTCCTTATTCAAGTTAATGTGGAATTATTTAATTGAACCCTTTTTGTGTTACTTAAAAGTTTTTTGACCATCCTGTTTTGAAACTCCAAAGCGAATGGTTTTATTCAAGTTACAACGAATTGTCCTTATTCTTAGTGTGGAAGTATTTAATTTAACCCTTTTTTGTGTTACTTAAGAATTATTTGACGATCCTGTTGAAACATACAAGCGAATGATTTTGTTGCACAAAATAGTTTTATTAGTTGTTATAGAATAGTTGGCACACCATTAACAGTTGTAATGCTTCAGATGCACATATAGACAATGAAAGACTATTCGATAATGGTCGAGTCGTGAACATTTTTAAACTAACTTAGAAATAAACGGAAAAAATCGTACATGTAATCAAGGTAGATAATGTTATTGGATCGACAGATAAAACACAAATCGAAAAAATGATAAACTCCAAGAAAAACTCTAAAGGGAGAATCCGAAATTAAATTTTTCAGATAACAATTTCCAAATTTCGAAAGAAAGTACGAATTGTTATGCGTTTACTTTTTGTACATTGGCTAGAGGTATAGGGGGAGGGTTGAGATCTCATTAACATGTTTAACCCCGCTGCATTTTTGCGCCTGTTCCAAGGCCTTTGTTAGTCTTGTATTATTTTAGTTTTAGTTTCTTGTGTACAATTTTGAAATTAGTATGGCGTTCATTATCACTTGACTATTTATATGTGTTTAGGGGCCAGCTGAAGGACGCCTCCGGGTGCGGGAATTTCACGTTACATTGAAGACCTGTTGGTGACCTTCTGCTGTTGTTTTGTCTATGGTTTGGTTGTTGTCTCTTTGATACATTCCAAATTTCGATTCTCAATTTTATTAGGTAATACATTGGCACATGCCTTGTAACATATCCATTTGGTTAGTTTGAGTTTGATATTATTAAGATAAAACAGTTTTTTAATGTATTTTACCATTTAGATAAATTATGAAATTATGTTCTTTCCATGGCTATGGCGGACATTTTGAAAATTTAAAAAAAGTCTGGTATCTCAAATACAATTTCTACTATGTTTGACAAATTTTGAAAATCCTTTTTTAATTATTGCCGTTTCCATGGAAATAATTGCTACCCACCACATTTCAAACTCTGGTTCTCAGTTTCTCATAGTGTTCAATATTATTATTTAGTTCTACCAATATTGTACATTCGAATCCAAACAACTGTTGTAGCCAAAAAGTATTGAAGAATCAATATACAACTCAACATAAAAAAGAAACGTATGATGACAATATGTCACCCAATAGTGGAAGATATTAGCAAGCACAATCGAGGAAATTGTTCAAATGATGAAACAAGCATGAAAATTAGCACAAAGTCTCAATATTATATACTTTTCTTGAAACAACTGCTGGCCATTAAAAAAAATGGGTGTTTTTTTGTCAGTTTGAAAATACTAGAAAACTTTTTTTATAGTAAAAAAAAAAGATAGCAGGTTTGGTAGCTACCTTCCTTACAGGTGACATATCTAGATTTTGCGCTAAAATGTAATAAAAATGCATTCCAAAACATTTGAACTATTTACTATATATTTGCTGTTTTTGGATTTTTAATGATATTATGAATTGGTTTGATAATATTTTGAAGATTATGATACACATGCGTTAATCAATTTTGCGCATGCGCAAATTATTTATAGACATTAAGCACGATTTGCATGCACTACCAGTGCACACTTGTATTAGTCGTAGCTCATCTGAATACTCTAAAAACTGTGACTCTTCTAGAGCTGTACAAGTAAGTGTAACTTCTATGACGCCACATTTTGAAAACACGCCCATAGAGTTGCAATGATCAGGGATTCGACGTATAAGGCAATGAACGTGGTTTATCCTGGAAATGGCTAGGCAATTTAAGTTGGATTCTACCATTCTACGTGATATATTGCGTGATAATGAATCAGGTGCCATCACTGTAGCTGATATTGCGACACATAGAATGGCAGATTCTTTTTATGTATGTTCAAATATGACTAAGACTAGACATGCGCATCAAATAACTGCATGTGTTTTGCTTGAATTGTTAATGTTCGCTTATGAAATCTTAACGCAGAAAATATATTCATTTCTCTAAAACACAAAAGGATTACTTTAAAAAGCTCCAAAGGCTTTGCAAAATGATGAACTTGTTGAGAGTTTCATAATTAAGGATAAGGAAATTTGGGTTGGAGCAAATGTTTGCGTAGGTTTATCATATATTAATTTTATTTTAGATGTAACGCGTCTTCTGATTGGCTGACGTTATTTTGTAATGAGCCCATAGGCATAATTTAGTCATGTGACCGTGACGTCATCAACTTTTTTTCATGGTTTTCTACGATTTGAAATAGACTTTGGAATTAAATTATCAGAAATAACTGTAATATTTTTCTGTCTATTCAAAATAACATAAAAAATGTGGAGCACACTCTCAAATAACCCGACAGGCGCGTTATTCAGTGTGCACCACATTTTTTATGTTATTTCCTCATAGACAGAAAAGATATTACAGCCATTTCTTAATTAGAAAGGTAACCTCCCGGTGATTGGTTTTCCATCAAATAAATGATTTTCTTTCAAGTATAAGATCATTATAAAACTATGTATGTATTACTAATAAACAATTTTGTTGTGTATTATTTCAAATTTAACATTCATTCTTGTAAACGAAAATGTTCTGTTTTCCTTTTAACTAGATGTTATGGTGCATTATCTAACAAACAAGAGAGATATTTTAGTCGTTTAACAATAACGATAATGGTATTCAATAAACGAAATAGATAATGTAAATGGCTTAACAAAATTTGTCATGTTTTGCATTACAATAAAGATAGAAATGTTGGATAAACCACAGAGTCGTTAAAAAATTCTGAATCATGTCTCACATTTGTTTTAAATTTAACTTGCACGTTGCTTATCTGCAGATTTAGAACAAATATATTGACTTCAAATGTTTTACTAATTTTCTCTTATCAAAGGAAATCGCATGTTAAGAAAAAACTCAATTGAAACTGGAAAAAGTATTGTAGTTAGATTCATAAGAAAACTATTCTGGAAATCCTGTGTAAATCTTAATGTTAGTTAACGTTTATCACTTGTGTTTTGCATGTCTAAAAGCAAACCGAATTCATGTAATTAATCTTTTAACATGTGGTAAAAAGGATTTAATTTTATTTCATATAAATGTCATATTTTTGAATTTTGCCTTCACATGAGTATGTGTGCCTTAGTTTTCTTGTCTTAAAGTCATATGAAACTTCAATTAAAAAAAATATACATAAGGTGACAACGGCTTCAAAACACGACAATGAAATAGCTGCCATATTTGCCAATCATAAAAGACCGAGATAATTTTTTGTATCGAATATATGATATGGATGCGTAAAACATTATAAAATCTTGCACAAAAGACTAAGTTTATGACATATGCATGCATTGGTTCAAGCATTCGATAAACATTTTTTGTTTTATCGTTTCATATGATTTTAATAAGTTTTGTACAATTCTTAAGTATAATATAGATCTTTAGTATATTAAATGATATTAACAATATACAGTGGAATCAGATATATCTAAAGTTGTACTCACCGTTTGATTATTTAAAGTTCCTGTTATCCACAAAATAGCTTCAAATTAATATCTTTATATTTCTCAAATGAATTCCTTTCACATTATGTCTCAATTCCACAAGATAGCAATACTAGTCATATTTCAATGCAATAATTTCGTGACATTTTTAGAAGTGATTGAACTTTCTTTTAATTAGAAAACAACACTTTATAAAAACAAACACTTTCCTCGATAAGATTAAATCTGCATCTCCTGTCAAGAGGTTATTATACCAGATATTAATCAATATTTGTGTTTTGCTTCGAATTCTGGCATATTTAATCATAATCCTGGTACCTTTGATAACTATTGACATATATTTGAGCGAAGTATCATGTGCACAAAAAATTATATGGACAGTTGATAATATGGTTATTTCTTACTAAGTTCATGTCAGAAATCATCAGTTGCAAAAAAGAACATATCTGTCTAGAGATGGACAATACAGTTAGTTAATCTTGAATCATGCTATATTATATTATGTTTTAAAGCTGTTATTCATTAGAGTGTGAACGAAAATCACGAAAAGAAAAAATAATGGAATTTGTTATTTCGACAGTATAAATTGGACAAGCCATGATATTTGTAGGCGTATGAAAGTACCAGGGTTAAATGTTTTGTGTGCAGTTATAGTAGTCTGTTGTTGTCTTCATAAATGTTTCTCGTTAATACTTGTTTCATTAGAGCCGTGGTTTTTCTATTTGAATGACTTTGATTGTGAACAAAGACTCTGTGTTTAAGGTCATATAGATTTTGACCTATAAATGTTTTTTTTAAAGTGTGATTTTTATATTGAGTTTTATCATCGTTTTTTTTTTAATTTATATTGGCAATTTGAAAAAAAAAAAAAATTTGATTGATTAATTTGAGACTTAAAGTTTATTTTTTTTCTATCAAAGTCTTTTCTCTGCGAACTATAGATCAAATTACTATCGATCTAGTATTATTCGTTTGATACCAATTGTCTTAGGTCTCGGAAGTATAGGTAAACCACGAATTCAAATGTTCAATTAACAATATATTTTCTATCTAAACATTGTATACAGAGATAGGCAAAACCACGAAATCAAAAGTCCACGAATTTGTAAGGAAATAGTTTCAGCACCATTAAGCTTAATAAGTGAGCTGTTAGATCATTAATGTGCGACAACTCATATTAGAAGATCTATTAAACATCCTGCACATTAAAATAATTGACCATCAATATGTTCAATGAAATAAAATGAATATAATTGTTCATATCGTAGATAGCGGTTCCCTTGTGTCCTCCTCTGTCGTTAATGGTGTTACATATTTACTTTTGCTTTTGCATTCACATTATAGTAATGCTCATACATTGTTTATCCGCAATTAATTTCGTTAGAAAGTGTAAAGGTTGCCATTACATTTACATATAGGTAAGGATCAACACGACGTTGATACAAACAGTAGTAGGCTAATTGTACTGCCTTCAACAGTGAGTTAGACAAAAATGTATGACAAAAAAAACAAGATCAATACATTCACGACCTTGCAATAGATAAGAAATATCAAAACCCAACTCTTCCTACAAATGTTGAGTTTATGTTTCCAATCTATTGATTCAAGATAACGGTTTCCTTCCCTTGTTGTCAGTATTTCGGTAAATATGATAAAGAAGATGTGGTATGATTGGCAATAAGACAAATCTCCACAAGAGACCAAAATGACACAGAAATTAACAACTTTAGGTTACCTAACGGCCTTCAACAACGAACAAAGCCCATACCGCATAGGCAGCGAAATGATTATACATAACAAAAGTTTATTTTTAAAGACGGGGACAATTTAACGATACATTAGGCTATCCTTCTACATACTACTGAACATGGCGTTTGTGTACAGTAATGATCGGGTCTGAGGTAAAATAACATTTATTTTTATTCATTTAATTATTTATTTATGCAGGGATGTTGTTTGATTTATTCCGTCTTTCATGTGTTTTATTTTACATGGCATTATATGTCCATTCACCTGAGAGATAGAAATGTACTTTCGGGTTCATCTGATAAAAAATGTTTCTCGTATAACTTTATTATTATTTCTTCTACACCTTTTTGTATTATTAGACTATTTCAAAACTTCATAACTTTGGATTTTTATGACTTGAGATACATTTGTACCATGTCAAAAAAGACATTGTTGGCATAACAATATAAAATGAATTGAATTAATTTATAACATATTATATGGTCATCTCAGCTTTTATAATCCCGCGAAACACAGTACATGGCATGCATTTAATTTCGAATCTTTCTGTTAAGTCGACGAATTTCAAATGAAATTTTATGAATAAATTGCATGTAATTTTTTTTTTATTAAAGGCACAATTAGTGAATTGGTATTTAAATTGGAGAAATATGCATTGTTCTTTACTGAAAGTTATGCTTATTTTAATGATGTTTGGTATACTTATCACAAGGGTAAAGATCCTATGTTTTCAGATTGATACTGTGATTTACAGAGCGATGACATATTCACTCATTATGCGGGTTAAATATAAAATAGTTTTAATTTCACACTTAATATGATGAACTGATTTGATTAAAATTTCAGTAATTACAGTAGTTCGACTTCTGTAATCATTCTTTTCAGTTTTAAAGATTTATGTTAAATCACTGTGGAGATTATTTTACAGAATTGTATAGACTGTTATCTGTCTTTCTTGGCTAAGGAAATGTTTTTGAAGAACAGTGACATCAACCGCGACTATTGATGCAGTTATTACACTTCATTTTATTTGCAGCAGGTAAAAAAAACAAGTCAGCAAATGGTTATTCATGCTGCAATTTGCATTCATTTTATTTTACAGAACTTCAGTATTCAATACTTACTGTTATTGAATAGTCTGCATAACGTTAGTATCCGTTCTTGTCAATGTTGAATAATCCGAACAAAAAAAATCCTTTAAATTGGGGTTAATAGTTGTGAATTGCACAGTATTCCTTTCGAAAACATATTATTCAAACTCAATTATGATCCTGGGGCATATATATGAAGACTTCATCAAATTACCAATTTAACAACAACTTAGCATCTAAGTAGGAAAAAATATATCGTCAAACCGCCACGCAACAAACGGAGGATATTATCACATCATCATGTTCTGAATGATAACACTGATAACATAGCAATGAAAACATAAATATAAACTTAATTGCACATTAATGATCATGGTTAAGTCGCATCATGTGTCTTGTTAATTATAATACAGTTTCTCTTTTAATTAATTACGTGTGTTTGTATGTGTCAGATTGCATTAGGAACGTAGAAACAATTATGCATTCAACAGTAGGTACAAACACACATGTTGCGTTCAAATTAGAAAGTATAGCTGTAAATAAACTCATAATAGTTACAAGGATTGAAATTTAGTATTTGCATTTGACTCGTGTTTCGTCCAAAAAAGTCTCACCTTAAAAAAAGTAAAAAAGGCCAAATAAATAACGAAGATAAAGATCATTGAGGATCAAATATTCGTAAACCTTTTGCCAAATACAGCTACGCTAACATATTTATAACATGTATAAGGAAGATAATCATTAATATTCGAAAATTGTAAGTTTTGTTAATAGTTTATTTATGACTTTGTCCATTTCAATGATAATTTATGTAAACACCAAAAATGAATAAGGTTGCACATGTAATATATATTTTGTTATCCTATTTAGTCGAATCTTACCACCTTACTTCCACATAAAAAGTAGGAATAGCAAAGAAAAACACAATGAATGCATCACCAGGTTTTGAAGATTTTGGTATCATTTAGATATTTTTATATTTTATCACATTTGCCTGAAATAGTAATATGGATGTGCATTATGTTATTTGAAAATGCAGTTCAAGACTTCATCCCTTTGACTCTATTATTTTAGAATAGAACATTGATGTTAATTTAATAGACATTCTATCTTTCAAACTTGGTATAACACGTGACTGGATATTGTGGTAATACAGCAACACATATCCCTCATATGAAACAAATTGATTTGGATTTGTGTGGAGTTAATATGCAGTTGTTATGTATTCTTTTCAAGTTTTTTTTGTGATTTGAAATGTTTGGAAACTTTTCGTTTTGAATTTTTCGTCGGTGTTTTGCAATTTTGGTCGTTAACTTTTTACAAAAAAAGGATGCTTATCAGGCAAGATTTTAAAATCAATGGTTTTATTTACCTTTTATCTTTCAAGACATATGTCTCCTATTTCACAATAAAGTAAGAAATCTTTTAGATAACAGATGCAAACATGGACATCTATTTATGCACTGAAATATACTAGCTTCCAGATACATAAATTGGCATACAATAGTCTCTAATAACTTCTCGAAATATTTAGATTTACTGTTAAAAGTGCCAGTTGAAGAGAGGTTTTAATTATGCATTTTAAGTTACTTTGAACCCATTAAAATTGTAAATTCTAATACAACAACGTTTGTAACGTTCATTTTGATTGGATAACGTCACTTATTAACATGGCATCAATTGACTATGAAATGTACGCGCAAGTGCAGACAGCATAAGACAGATTTTAAAATACATGTTTTAACGCTATTTTCTGGCTGTTTCATTAGAATGGAGATAACAATATTGTATTTTATGCTTCGACGGCATCAATTTTGGATTTGATGGTCGCAAATACCTGTTTACTGTCTCCGCTAACGGGTCGCCAGTAAACTTAATGTTCGACCATTTAATCCCCAATTGATGCCGTCGGAGCTTAAAATACAATACAGTTATCTCCTAATTGTAGTCTCTTTGACAAATTACCCATTTGCATTCTCAGTTTTATAAGTAGCCGGTTCCTTTGTCCAAGGTTGTTCTAGTATTTTACGTCTCTTTATTGAAAACAACTCGACGTTGAAGAAAAACAAATTGACCAGACAATACACGAAGAACTTGCTGATAAACGATTGAAACACACAATTTTAAACACTAATCAGTTGTTATTATTGTTATTTGTTTCAGTATAAGCAATTGGTGCACACGTACGATCTTTAAATTGAAGAATTTATCACTTCGACAGACCACAAGTCCAAAGCCACACGCTTATATAGTTTTAAAATAATTCGATATCACTCCGTTTAAAATGTACAGACCCCCGTTTATATCGGAGCAGGCCGATGTTACTCAGTATAAATTCTAATATACAATTTATGCCTTTGAAAAACTGTCTATCTATAAATGTTTCAAACTAGATTTTGGTATGGAGAATAATTTACAATATGATTTTAATACCAATACATTTACAAAACGACGTAGTGGAAGCTTGATATTATATTTAGAAACAGGTCGCTATGACTACATTGCTAGAGACAATCGATTTTGTAAATGTTGTAAAATGAATAATATTGAAGATGAATATCATTTTGTGTTGATTTGTCCTGCATATAGAACACTTAGATATATTTTTTGGCCAAAGTATTATGTTCATGGCCAAATACCCGAAAGCTAAATGTTCTGTTACAAGCTGGGTCAAAAAGCTTAACAAAAAATCTATGTTATTATCTTAAAGCTGCATGGAAACTAAGATTGCAAATTATCAGTTAAAATATTATTCATATTATTATGAATTATCTCTGCATTATTTAATTTATTTAGTTGTTCTCTGTATTCTATCATATTTGTCATATTTGTATATACCTTGTTTTATGCTAAAGCAATGTTTTTTGCTAATGCAATAAAGATTCATTCATGCATGAAAAAAATCAGTTCAAAACATATTTTTTGATTATCTGACTCATACCTTGCATGAGTTGAAGCATTTCGATTGCAATACATGTGCTTAAGAAATTTTACCATAACATAAAAGAAATGAGATGGCGAATGGAATCTACAAAAGTAATTATCTTTTTCTTTACTTTATGTTGGAGAAATGTTAAAAAAACGTTAGCAGAAGTTGAGGTAATTCATACAGTTCAAGCAAGTACCTAGGTAACTGTTATCTCTAACAGTTCTTGTTCATTAATTTTAGATGCGTTTTTTATGTGATTTTGCCATGCAATTATGGACTTCACGCATTGACTTTTCTCCAAGTTCAGTATTTTTTTTATTTTACTTTCTACTATTGTGTTATTATATCAATTAAGAATAAACAGTTTTATGCAAACAGAAACAATAATAATATTGCACTTAGAACAAGACCTGTTAAAAATATTCGTTACTACTAACAGCTGTTAAGATGGTATGGCGACAAATAAGTTCCTTGATAGATTTATACGACAAATAAATTCCTTGATAGATTTATACGACAAATAAATTCCTTGATAGATTTATACGACAAATAAATTCCTTGATAGATTTTTACGACAAAAAAATTCCTGGATAGATTTATACGACATATAAATTCCTTGATAGATTTATACGACAAATAAATTCCTGGATAGATTTATGCGACAAATAAATTCCTTGACATATTTTCCGACGAATAGATTCCTGGATAGATTTTACCGACAAATATATTCCTGGATAGATTGATAGGACAAATAAATTCCTTGACAGATTTGTACGACAAATATCATTCACCACTACTTTGTTGAATCTTTAAAGACGTCATCATTTATTTTGAAGTTTACCATTGTAAGGGGGGTCTCATTGGAGGGTTCCGATCCCAGATCCCGCTTACTGTTTTGACAGATTCCCGTATCCCACTTTCTGTTATGACATATTCCCGTATCCCACTTACTGTTTTGACAGATTCCCGTATTCCGCTTACACTATGTACGTAAGCAATTCCCCGAGTCCCGCAAGACCTCATTTCCCGTTTTCACGCCAAAATAATTTGACTTTCATGTGTCACGCTTACAAAAAATCGGCAATCCCGTGTCACGCTTAGGCCCCAATGAGAACCATTGTAAGTTGTTCGTATCTACAATATATATTTTATTAGAAGCTTTTGCCCATCAAACAGGAAATGACAAGTTTATAAATATTATTCTCATAATTATGTGGGTGGCGTAGCACTAGGTAATTATTATCTCTTCAACTCTTGTATATGTGTAACCAATGTCTTAATTAATGTAATTATCCATGTCTGACAGAGAGCACTGTCAATTATAATAATACTAGTTTTCTGTTCAAATAGTATATATAGCTTGGATTGACATTAACGATACATTACAGAGTATATTATTAGAAAGAAGACAAATCAAATAAATAGAGAAAAAACGAGGAATCAATTATATTTTTTGCTAAAAACTTACAATTTTCAAAGTCAAAACATAATAATCATGATAATGATTCCATTTAAACATTTAACAATATAGCACAAAAAATAGCTACAATAAAGACATACAATAGAAATACAATAATACATAAGAACGTATGTGCTCCGGAAGGACAACAGTTATTGTTCCACGGTAAGTACGGTTCGTACTTGTTTGGCTTTATAAATATTTTGATATTAGCGTCACTGATGATCTTTTGTAGACGAAACGCGCGTCTGGCATACTGAATCATAATCCTGGTACCTTTGATAACTATTTACACCACTAGGTCGATGCCACTGCTGGTGGACGTTTCGTCCCCGAGGGTATCACCAGCCCAGCAGTCAGCACTTTGGTGTTGACATTAATATCAATTATGTGGTAGTTTTTATAAATTTCTTCAATATAAAACTTTGAATTTTCGAAAAACTAAGGATTTTCTTATCCCAGGAATAGAACAGCTTAGCCGTATTTGGCAATTTTTTTGGAATTTTGGACCCTCAATGCTCTTCAACTTCGTACTTGTTTGGCTTCATAAACATGATAAATACTTTGGTATAAGCGTCACTAATGAGTCTTATGTAGATGAAACTCTCGTCTTGCGTACTAAATTATAATCCTGGTACATTTGATAACTATTAATGTAAGGGGTAATCAAATTGGTTAGGAAACAAAACAACTATTTAAGACAATGTCTTGTTAAAATGATTTAGCTATTAACAAATGATGGTTAATTTTGTCTTCAATGAACAAAACTGTTTGAGTTTTGCAACAAATCAAACTTTTGACTTCTATCGAACGAGTATTCCAAATTGAAAATTCTTGAAATGTAAACAGTTTATACAAAATTGTATAAAATGCATATCATTCTGATGTATAAATGGGGCATGTTCTGTCTGAAATTGAGTTAAAAGGGCAGTCAATGTGATGAACGAAAATATTATAAACACAAAAGGCAAAATTGATTTACCTAATATCGTTGTCAATTGGCGCGAACACAGATATACATGAGTTGCATGCGTAAAAGACAATCAATTCTTATTAATTTGAAAGCGTGTGAAGTTATAATGCTTTTTTTGTTATGTGGTGGAAGAAACAGGTGATTGTATTTTTATAATGGAATAAATCTTGTTAAAAAGTGTAAATTGCTGTCTCTAAATTATTCAATTAACCTATTTATACCGTAACTCATATTCCATTTCGAATATCAAAAGGATGCCGAAAGAAGGCATTTGATCATTAGTGTATGCTAAAAAACTAGATGGTAGAAGGAGAATTAACAATATTTATTTTGTAACATGAAAAAGTTTTATATGTAAGTAATTTGTGGAAAAAACTACATTTCGTAATCACATTTCTCATTTCTCATTAACGCCATCATATCAGACTTTGAAATAGTAACAACATAAGAACGTATTATTTACTTTTTAGATGTTTACTTATGTTTATGTATACACTATCTATCAATTCTTAATTCGTTTTCTGACGTTCTTTCCTTTAAAGTTGAACGTACGACTTTAATCGTAAATAATGCTTTCTTTCTGAAGTTTACGTCTTCAAATGTGTTTTGTTAACTTCTGCCATTTCGATAATTTTAGAACAAAATTATTTAGACAAATTATAAAAGTAATAAAAGTGATAATAATAGACGAGAATGCACTTCGAAACACACTTTAGTCAGTCGGCAAACATGATATCATATGTAAAAGAAAATAGATCTGCAATGTATTCTAAAATCCGTATTAAAAAAAGCATTTATCTAGCAATCGCACAAGTTATAAATACAAAATAGCTTTATTTTTCATGCGAAGCGAATGAGGTAGGAATATAACTGTTTTTTATACTGATACCTACTGTCTGTTCAACTAGTTATTGAAGGTACCAAGATTATAATTTAGTACGCTAGACGCGCGTTTAGTCTACAAAAGACTTATCAGTGAGGCTCATATCAAAATATTTATAAAGTCAAACAAGTACAAAGTTGAAGCGCATTAACAACAGACTTACAAAAGAAAAATAACTAATCTCATTCACTGCTTGATGCATTGGAATTGAAAAACTAATCATATAATTACTATATAAATTTGTATATTTTTAACCTGGCAGTTACGAATGTCTAAAATTCATCAAGGCGAATGACTTAAGAAATTAAAAGCATTATAAAGTTTTGCAATGTACATTGTACTCCATATTGCACAGATTTCATACGGTGAATTTATAGAAAAAAATCTGTTTTTTTTATAATCAAAGAAATATATCAGTACCATCTCTGTCAGTTCTTTGATCATGGTAATGAATGTAAGGAATAAAATTATTGCATATAACGACATGAATGTTCATAATGTGTGTCATAATAAATCTAACGATGTACAAAAGGTGTCAATAATTGTTGTCGAGCCTGCAACTATTGTTGCAGAAAGCTCGACATAGGGGTAGTGATCCGGCGGCGGCGGCGGTGGCGTTAGCTAACTTCTTAAAAGGTTTATATTTTAGAAGGTGAAAGACCTGGATGCTTCTTACTTTGTATATAGATGCCTCATGTTACGATGTCCACGGCCCTTGACCTCATTTCCATGGTGCAGTGACCACTTAAAAAAAAATCAGAATTTTTGTTATATTGAATTCTCTCTTATTATAAGTAATAAGATAACTATATTTGGAATGTGCGTACCTTGCAAGGTACTCATGCCCGTGAGACAGTTTTCACTTGACATCGACCTCATTTTATGGATCAGTGAACAAGGATAAGTTTTGGTGGTCAAGTCCTTATCTCAGATACTATAAGCAATAGGGCTTGTATATTTGATGCATGGAAGGACTGTTAGGTGTTCATTCAACTGGCAGGTGTTATCTGACCTTGACCTCATTTTTATCGTTCAGTGGTTATAGATAAGTTTTTGTGTTTTGGTCTATTTTTCTCATACTTTATGCAAAAGGTTTACTTTTTTTTTGTATGGAATGATTGTAAGGTGAACATGTCTAGAAGGCAGATGCCATCTGACCTTGAACCTATTTTCATGGTTCAGTGGTCAAAGTTAAGTTTTTTTAAGTTTTGGTCTTTTTATCTATATCATATGCCAAAGGTCAACTATATTTGGTGTATAAAAATAGATTATGATTTATATGTCAGTCCCGCAGGTTTCATTTGACCATGACCTCAAGTTCACGATTCATTGCACAGTGTTGAGTTTTTGTGTTTTTGTCTATTTTTCTTAAACTATAAGTAATAGGTCAACTATATTTGTTGTATGGAAGCATTGTTAGCTGCACATGTCTGTCTGGTATGTTTCATTTGTCCTTGACCTGATTTTCATGGTTTCTTGGTCTTTGCTTAGCTATCTTGGTTAATGTAATGTTTATGTGACAGTTGTAATAAAGCGTTATATTTAGGACTATTAACATAATATCAATGATTAGTAAATAAGGCGAGCAATGAATTTCAATGTGAGCAACCTTGTTGTTAGATTTAGATTCCTCTTTTTCATGTGTTTTGCTAACTTTTTTGTAAAGGAATTATACGTTACTGTTATACAAGTGAGATATTTACCTAGCTATAACACCAGGTTAAATCCACAATTTTACACATACGAAAATGCCTGTACAAAGTCAAGAATATGACAGTTGTTTTCCGTTCGATTAATGTGTTTGAGCTATTGATTTAGTCATTTGTAAAAGAACTTTCAGTTTTTTCATTGAGTCCGAAACTTTTATAATTTGATTATTTAAAAAGAGTTTTTTAAGAACAAAAACATCATTACTCTATGTGAAAATGCATATGTTCATATTTTTTTTACTAAAGGCTAAAAAAATGCCAAACAATCACATTGTGACATTTTATGACATTTGACTCCTTTCAGGGATGCATACTTGGACATGCAAGTAAAGGCATACTTGGACATGCAAATAAAATACAAGATACGGTTCAACTATCTTGCATACTTTTAAAGCTTTGTTTAAACAAAACAAAACATAAACACTCATGGTCTTATTAAAAATTCATTTCCTTTATCTTGTTTATTTGCAAGAGCTAGCTAAATTTTGATAACTTCTCTTGTTTACCCTTATGCATTGTTTATTGAAACGCAGAGTTAATAAAAAAAAAGATTTGTTATTATATCACCAATCATCATAATACTTTTAATCATTCATGTATACAGAGACAAATCAGAAAATGGATGACTGTTAGTTTCAACTGTGGTGTTTTGTTCTAACTGACAATTCAGCCCTTATAAGTCAGACAGGAAACTGTAGCTAACCTGATCAATTATATATTATCAAAGAGTATGAATTCGAAATCATCGTTATTTTTAATCACATTAAACCGATCAACTTTCTAAACCTAAACGCAGAAATCGATTAATTTGAAGTCATTGCTCAAGAAACAACTGTGCTAGTTAGTAGTATAATTGATATATTTCCGTAATATAACTCTGACGTAAAATTAACTTTATGTAAAAAAAGAGAATGGGATTTTATTTAAGAAACGAATTATCGCTACATTAAGCGTTATGTGAAACACATTGTATCTCGCTGTTCTTTAAATGAATTCAGTAGCTGTTTCATACTGTTCCATTCTCAATTTAATGTTACAACAATCAATTATATAGATCATAAAAGTTATGCAAGAAACACGTAACATAAAAGTTATTGATTATGTCTTTGTAAGGAGTAGGAGAATTTACAACACTCAGTCCCTTAATTTTGTGATACTAAATGATAAAAAAGGTATCTAATCAAACTTGGGGAAAAAAATCATTTAGAAATATCGTATGGAATAATGCTTGACATTTCCTCTCCTAACATAAATATTAACAGCATGTTCTATAAGTGTGTGTGTACATAGGAGAGACATGGTAAAATAACAGAAATACCGAACTCTAACGAATATTGAAAAAAGAAAATTCCTAATCAAATGGTAATTATAGCTCAAACATATCAAACGAACAATAACAACTGTCATATTGAAAGCATCAATTAACACCAGCAAACATGTTGAAACCGTCACATTAACTGAGTTATAATTTTTTTTAAACTTTTGTTTTGTACATACTTCAAACCGTTTGTTTTCTCGTTTGAATTGTTTGAATGTTTTATTTCATTATAGTGTTTTAGTAGATCAACTATTGAGCAGTATACGTTTTTCAATTTGGTTTCTAGTTGTCTCGTGGACTATCAAAACAAGAGGGACGAAAGATACCAAAGGGACAGTCAAATTAGAGGTTTTGCTTTTGCTCGATTAATTTCTGCTACTACTTATCGATCTCTTAAGAAGTCTTGTTCTTTTAGAATGTAGATGAAATTAAATGAATGCCTGCGTTTGAAGTCTTTATTATGTGTGCAACTTATAACTATTTAGTTTTCCATATCTTTGGTAGCAGCTTAGACATGGTTGTGATTTTTTTTATAGTAGATAATAACTTAATAAAATAAATGAAATACTTAAATTTCCATAACCAATTGACTTTATAATGTTTAGTTGGTATATTTGTTCTCATATGTATAACGTGCCATTGACGGGATTTATTTAAGAATTTCCCGCCACAGAGTTCATGTTCAAAGTGTTGCTTGAATTTCGACCATTTGAAGGTAAAGTAAATGTTGTCGTCGGTGATAAAGTATTGTAAACAACGGATTTCAAAGCATTCTTCTACGTTTTGAAAAGTGGTCAAACCTCAAATTCACTAAACCAATATAAACAAATGTATTTGAGCTGTATATGGTAGTGTAAAAGTCAAAGTCGATTAGCAGACACAAAATCCCTATCAGGTTGGACCATAATAAGTACCATGAAAAAAAGTAAAATCACAAAAATACAGAACTCAGGGAAAATCAAATCCGAAATTTCCTAATCACATGGCAAAATCAAATGACAAAACACATAAAAAACAAAGGGACAACAACTGTCATATTCCTGACTTGATACAAGAATTTTCAGATGTAGAAAATCTTGGATTACACCTGGTTTTATAGCGCTAAACCTCCCACTTTGTACGACAGTGTCATCAAATTCCGTTATATTTACAATGATGGTGATGGACTACTAAGGTGAACGATTTTAAAGTTAAAACTGTTCAAATTTGTATTCACAGTTTCGTAGCATTATCTATTTTAACATTAGTAGATGAACTGTTTGTTTTCAAAACAATGGTATTTTTGTTAGAAGATTTACGACCTTTGCAGAACATGTTATGATTAAATAAGAGAAAAACAACTGGATTTGTCAAACTGTTTAATGGTGCTAGTCCAACAAGTACTCTGTACGTTATTCCAAATCTTAACACTTTGAAGTACTCTAGCAGAGATGCAGAGAATAATGGAGTCCAGCATATCACGTACACTGAAATAAAAATATGTACATCACAACTCTATCAGAAACAAAAAAAATGTATTGTGTCACACAAGTATTAATTGTTGTTTATTACTTAGTTAATATTAATGCTGCTTGAAAATTACAATCAGCTAATGTTTTTTGGATCCATTTGTTTTCTTGTTTTGTGGTTGATCCTTTGCTGTTGAAATTCTCGAAAATTGGTATCCAACGAAACACATGGAATTCAAAATATTGCTGATGATTCAAATTTAAAATTTTTAAGTCATACCTACTGAAATCACAAACAATTGTTTTACAGTCCTCATCTTGGCGTTGAAATTGACACGTTCATGCATACCTGCAAAAAGAACACTATGTATTTGAAATATGTCTAAAACAGTAAATTATCGTTTTTACCTCATGAAATGTACGTTAATTCATTTCTGTTATCGTTTCGTGTAAACTATTTGCTCCTAAGAAAAGAATAAACAACTGATTTCGAAACCGATTAGTGTTAAAAAAAAGCTAAACTACTCGCTTAATTGAAATAATAACATATCCATGACCCTATAAAAAAAATATGATACAGCAAAGATATTCAACCAAAAATAACACCTTGCAGAGCATATATTGTTTTTGCTTCAACATAAGATATTACAACCTATGGCGCAAATAACTTACTACTCATAATGGAATGCATGAGATAACAAGTAAATCCGTGACGTTTCACCGTTAGTTGCAAAGGACAAACATTTTTTTTATGGAGTATTTTAATTACACAAGGTAATATTTAGAGGGAAAATAAAATTAACAACTACAGAACATTATGTTTCGCTCGATAGAAAAACGATATATTATATCAAGGTAGACAATGGTAGATAAACTTTTGTTATTTACTTTCAAGATACACTATAAACTTCCAAACAGTTAGTTTATCAACATATTGAAATTGAATAATGAAAACCAACTTATTTTGGTTCATTATTGATCTCGATTTTTACCCTTTGTAGTCCACATCGAAGTATTCAATTTCGCGGTTTTTCTAATTTACTTAATGTAGTTGATTAAAGAAAGATTTAGGTATAAAGTATTAACGATAATTGATATAAGCATCATACAATTCTAGACTAAAAAAGATGGTTTACAGTTCTCCAGTTGACGCGATTGCTTATACAATTATCATTTATGAAACATATTAATAATGCATTCTTACCGTCGCTATTTGAGTTTGTTGTCATAAATTTGAACGTATGTCTTCTGTGGATCGCCATATAAATCATTATATAACAAGTTACAATGAATATTCCTGGTATTATAATGAGGACACACACATCAAAATATCGAATTTCCTGCAAAAAGAAATTATTGGTGTTATTGACAAGACAGAACGAGTGAAAGACTTAAGATACTTCCGAATTCCAAAATAAATACTTAAATCACAATATTATATTTAAATAGGCTTTGGTGAACATTTTGAAATATCTCAATAAGGATTTCCATTTTAAGACATAATGAGCTGCATTCATTTGAATTGGTTCTCTTATTAATTTTTTGAAATTATCCGAAAGAAATATACAAGGTAGACATGCATTAGAAGTCTATAAACCATGTTTAAACCTAGTGACTTTTATATAAAGCAAAACTGCAATAAGAAAAAAAAATAAAAGTATTTGATATACGTGTATTGAATGTTGTTGCCTTCAGCAACAATTTACATATTAATTTGACTGTATAAATATTTGGTTATAAAAACTTATATTTGGTATCTTACATGGGCAGGTCATTGTTAAAATAGTCTATTTCATTTTCATTCCACGTTTAACTATACTCCTAGATGGCATTAAATACATTTTGACGAAAAACAATGTATAAAGTAGCCTTGATCAGCACATTGACTCTGAACTAAATGGTACTAGAAACAAAGCTATTGTTGAAAGCTGTTCAAAATCTTATAAATTGGTCTTTTCTGAATTAAGGATTAGATTTTAAGTTAGAGTTACAGACCAAAAAGTCATAAAAATAATTTACCGGGGTCTATATATAAGTGGAGGAGGCGAGTTTACTGAACAAGTAAATGAGACTCATAAAGATATCTTGCTTACTGGGTCGTAGGGAACTTCGTGACGGCATACATCCTCGCCAAAGTTTTGTGGCGGGTAGTATTTCGCATGCACAGAATATTGAATTGCAAGCAGCGATCCAAGTATCCAAGTAGATAGTGCTAATCCATATTTATTTATCTTTAATCTAGTGATGGGTGATAATGGTTTCACTACAACGTTCATTCGGTCTATAGAGAGTACAACTATAGCATATGTTGACACATAAAATGAAAACGTTGCGAGGTATCCATAAAATATATGACAGGTGAACTCATTCCAATCAACCTCGAACCAAACATGAATCGTTTCCGGCAAAACATGAAAAAGTCCGACACACAAATCTGAACAAATATATAATTAATTAGTTGTTTAACCATGAAGTCAAAAATAAACATGCGTGTAACGAATATTTAAAAACGTTGAAATATGATATAGTATAGTTACGCTAGCAAAGTATATTTGTAGTAATCAACTATCCTAGATTTGTATGATTACAAGTATTTTAAGACACTATGTTTAAAGATCTTCTGGGATCCAATGAGTTTTTCCGAATGAAAACACCTTAAAAAATATGCAATCAAAATTTGTATTGGTTGATTTAATAAACAGATGGTAGAATAAAGTTTTGTAAGATCATTGTAAGCATAACTTGTACACATGGTATGTATTTTAATTAGTTTGAACATCTTTGTGTTAAATAACAATCATGGTAAAGTATAATTAACTAACTAACTGCTGATAACATATCTTGTATCTGTATATTTGTTTTGAAATTAAAGATGAATGTATTCTTGTATATTGAATAATTACTTTACCAAATTCGTAACTATTGTAATAATTATTGACATTGCTAATTATATTGACTCTAAACCTGTTTCGTATAAATGTGAAGGTTTTGTATAAAAGTACAGTTACGATAATAATAAATAAATCCATAAAAGGTCTTTGCAAAACGCTATACAGAAATATTTTGTCTCTATGTCTTAAATATATAGCTACTTACCCGCATATGCTAAATTAGCGACAAAGAACCCCATTCTTGATTTTTTTCTTTCGTTTAATCAATAATCCAATAACAATTATATTCAATATAACAATTCCACCGAATATACTTAAGGAAATCCACTTAAATATTCCTTCAAAAGTCTAAGGTAAAATTATTAAATATAGCGTATGAAATACACATGATAGGACAGACAGTACATATTTTTCTTGTGAATATACAAAAGAAGATCCACTTTAATTAGTATTCCTTTAGAAATTCAGTTATAAAATATGAGGTATAGAATTTATTTCAGCTGACAGGTATTCTGATTTCCGGTGTTTATTTTTACCATATATGTAAAAATACAGTTAAAGCTTCTGAATCCTGCTTATTATCATATTAACATTTTTCAATTTTGTCAGCTTAAGTTGACCTCCAAATGTTATCGTTTCATGAATGTGACCTACCGAATTAGACTATTTACCGGATTTGATATCACATAAGCAACACAACGGGTGCCACATGTGGAGCAGGATATGCTGACCCTTCCGTAGCACCTGAGATCACCCCTAGCTTTTGGTGGGGTTCGTGTTGTTTATTCTTTGGTTGTCTATGTCGTGTCATGTGTACTATTGTTTGTCTGTCTGTCGTTTTCATTTGTAGCCATGGCGTTGTCAGTTTGTTTTAGATTGATAAGTTTGACTGTCCCTTTGGTATCTTTCGTCCCTCTTTTATCAATATAACGGAACTTTACCTAACTGTCATACGGCTCAACCTTCTGTGTAACCAAGTACAACCTACCATATTTTTTATTCGGACAAAGCAATTTAGTAGTTAAACAGCTGTATTTCGTTTAGTCTTTTGATTGATGTCGTTTTGTTTCTTGAATTTTTAATGTTTTTTTTTTATTTCCTTTGAGTTCAGTATTTTTATTGTACTTTTTTGTATACTGTTCTTTACTCTAACAACCATATTGACTTGTAATTTATAAAACTTTTTTTTATTCATAAGACAATCGAGAAATATTTGTCTCTAACATTGTACACACTGCTAACATTGCTTTCCAATTATATTTTAGTCCAACTTTGATTGGCGAACCATAGCGTACGATATTTCTTTTCATGTCACATGTGGAGCAGGATCTGCTTACACTTCCAGATCGCCTGAGATCACCCCAGTGATTTGGGGGATTCGTGTTGCTTAGTGTTTAGTTTTTTATGTTGTGTCTTGTGTACTATTATTTGTCTGTTTTATTTCAACTGTATAGCCATGGCGTTGTGCGTAAAATACAAGCCTCAGACCTGTCCAATATTATACAGAATGGACAGTTAGAGGCTTATATTTTACTTAAAACATTGTTTAACACGTCGAAAAAGGTAAATTATTGAAAAAGCAAGAAATGATTTATGTTCATCTAGTTTGAAAATTGTTTTGTGAATAAACTTTCTTAACATTCGAATATATCCTAAACGTCGGCCCCTTAAAACAGTACCTCAACTTTTTTTAAAAATAGACAAAAAGAAAGTACAGCTAAAGGTAAACAACATGTATTGCTACATGAAGAATAAGACACAGTGTATGAGTATCATGAATGTTGCGTGCGCAAGGACTACTCATAGTTTCCGCTCATAATTTCTGGAATACCTTTACATACGAGTGTGTTTCATAATGGATGAAGTGATGAAAGTATATTCTTAATGCAAAAACGATGAAAGAGAGGTCGTTGTTAGTGAGTGTGTTCACTGTTGTTTCAAACTTTGCAATTGGATGAACATAAAACGTGTATTCAGAATCTATTCAGACATTATTTCAGTGTGGATTACAAAGAGGATATAGTCAAAGCAGCTAATAATGGCAAGTTATATAAATATATAATATTTCAAAATATAGTCCTCTCCTACTAGTTTCTTGGGTTTTTTCTTTCTTCAAGGTCATGTCGCTCTTTTTTCGTTTATTTGTGTATAACCCTTGCATGTGTTTTTTAAAATGTTACCGAAACGTAATTTTGTCTAGATTTTATTTTGAAAAAAACTTTTATAAAACGATCACTGTGAACAAAGCGCGAATCGTATACACGATTGGTTTGTTTGACAGATAAAATGCGGTAATGTCTTCCTTTATACTGCTTCCCATATTCATTGTCGTTCATAAGCGAAGTGTTGCATTATATTCATATTTAAGCAATAACTTAAAAAACAACAACTTGTAAATCAACGCCGAAACCTGAAAATTATTATAGTCCCCTAGTTCATAAAGGAAGTTCTAGATTCGAACTTTGTACACATGATAAGGTTTAGGGTGTTCATGACCCTTGTATTGCGGCATGATCTATCAAATTTTAGAAGCATTATTTTATTGCTTTTTTTATTTTGATTGTAGTTGAAATGATGTAAGGAAGAATAAGAGCAACACCAGAGGTCAATTCTGATTACCTAAAGACGGCCGAGGATAAATCTTTTGAACTCTTTTGAAAAAAGAAATTCATTAAGGCAACAAAAACAAGACTTACAACAAGCATGCTTAAGTTATTGAATTAGTGCTAAAGGAGAAAACCCAAAAACATGAGAAAAATGTCTGTGATATAAGTGATGGTAGTGTTACAATTCAATTTAAAAGTGATTTGTTTCCTCAAGAAACCGTTTTGATGAAAAAAGTGTTGAATTGGAAGGTGACTTTAAAACAATGTTTTTTTTAATTGTCATTTGTTCTTTGGTTGTATTTAAGTTTGTAAACATGATGAAAACAATCGGAGTAATTAATACTTTTTTTTTTATTTCAGTGATTGAACTATCACCTGTAAGAATCAGCTATGCTACCTTTAGCCGTCCAATATTTTTAGGAAAGAAGAGGGCTATTCTTAAAAATATTGGACAGCTAAAGGTAACATAATGGATTCTTACAGGTAAATGATAGTCCAATCACTGAAATAAATAACAGGTAAAACAATAGAATGACGTCACAACAATGTTTTAACATTGAGGATTCAAAATTCTAAATATTGTGATTAATACGCCTAAGGTATTCCCTGGGATAAGAAAATCCCTTGTTATTCGTAAAAGTCACCGGCATAACAAAATGTGAAACAATTGAAACGAGAAACACATCTAATTGATTTATTAGGAATACAACAGACAAAATAAAATATGTGGATCCATATGGACAACCCATGTTTTACATTGATCTATTTATCATTAATTATATGTATGTAATATTTTGCATCTAATGTTATTTTGAAAGTTAGTGCTGATCCTTTTGTATTGCAATCTATTAAAGAATTACACTAGTTCGCAACAGTTTTATTTTTGCCATTTCAACATAAACATTACATCATGTTTTCTTGAGCTATAAACTTACAAAGTGTTAAGAACGGATTGGAATTAACATATATTAATACATACAGCATGTACATTTTCCACATTTCAAATATTTGTACAAAATCAGACAGTTTTCAACTTAATGTAAGAATATGCCATTGATATATTAAAGCGTTTGAAATAGCACTTAGGAATTTTCCGCTTTTAATTTTCCTCCGAATTTAGTATTTTTGGTTATTTTACTTTAAATTTTCATTCAATATTCTACATGCATATGGTATTTCTTATTGGATTATTTAGAATCGCACACACAGAAAATATTGCGGTCACCATCCTGAACACTTATATATATTATTTCTCATAGCAACATACTATATGATATAACTACGTTTTATTTTCTTTCATTAACATTTCAGTATTTGATTTTGTTTATTCCTGACAGAAATGAAAAACACACTTTGGATTGTATGCTGTTTCAAGTAATTAAATAAACTCAAGGTCACTGATTGTCTATTTCACAAATTGGGTTGAACTGAAACAATTCATTCTGAATAACTTCCTATTATTGATTTTCAGGATTTACCAATTCCAGTAGTTTTGTATCAATAACACGCGTACGGTTGTAATGCTTTTAGTGTGTGTTGATTCCTATACTTAATTCAAATAAAACTCCCTTGCGATTCGTTACTTTTATACCAGACTTTTTTTTTTATTAATGTCAACAGTACAATGGATGATAGCTTTTAAGATGATCCAATTTGGAATTAATTGTTCACTTAAAAGTTAAAGTAGTGCTGAATTAATTTTTTAAGATTGATGTTAACTTTAATTTCATATACAAAATGTGTTTTTTTTCTAATCAACTGATTTACAATTTAATCAAAACTTGTATTATTTTAAAAACGAAGACATACATAATTTGTTAAAGCAACATATATTTTAAAACTACTCATACTATTCTGTTTAAAACAATTTCAGTAATTTTAATTGATAAAGTTTAATTAGATATAGGATAAATGGTGGTATGAGTGCCAATACGACAACTCTCCACCAAATGACAATTTATAAATGTAAACCATTATAGGTCAAGGTACTACATTCAACACGGAGCCTTGGCTAACACGAACAGCAAGCTATACAGGTCCCCAAAAATTAGTAATGTAAAACCATTTCAACGGGAAAACCAACTGTCTAATCTATATAAAAACGAGAAACGAGAAACACGTAACTACATAAACAAACGACAACTACTGTACCTCAGATTGCCCACTTTGGATTTCTCATTATAGCGTAATGTTGTTATATGTTAAGTATCAAATGAATGCAAGTAACGTAACTTTTTTTTTATAATGCAGAACTGGAAGAAAGTAGTCCTGAATTACTTCCTAAATTTAGTTTGAGGATTTCAGAATTTTAATAACACTTTTACAATAATCTTTGTGTGTGTTGGTCTTATATGAAATTCAAATACAGCGCCCCTGTGAGTCCTTGATTTATATCAAACAGTTTTAAAAAAGATTACTATTAAATGTCAACAGTGCAATGAATGTAAGCTATAATTACACCTTATGTAAGAATCTTGGATTTTGATTGGTTGATTGCCAGTGAATTTGTCACCAATTTACTGTTATTTAATGAATATCGTTATTTTTTTACGCCGGCGGGGTATTTGCCAAAAGGATATGACTTTTTCCCCCTCTCTGCCGTGATATTTGCCAAATAGATACTCTATCCGACTGGACGCTTGTAACCTTACGATCAGCAACGTGTTTTTGAACATTAAATTCGGTGTAATTAAACAGATATAGCATGTTCTTAAGGGGTACTATTAAAAAATACCAGTCTCGAGAATGAATTTCCCTCGACTTATGGCTCCCGAAATTTAACATTCTTTTGACTGATATTTTTCACAAATACCCCTCCTTAACATGATATATCCGTTTAAAAGTGTGCTGAAGGTATTCATCACGACTTTTTCCGTTTATTTCTAAGCTAGTTATATGTATTCAAGTTGCAACGAATTCCTAATTCAAGTTAATGTGGAATTATTGAATTTAACCTTTTTTTGTGTTACTTAAGAATTATTTGACGATCCTGTTGAAACTCCCATGGAATGGTTTTGTTGCACAGAATAGTTTTATTAGTTGCTATAGAATAGTTGGCACACCATTAACAGTTGAAATGCTTCAGATGCGCATATCGACAATTACAGTCTATTCGGTAATGGTCGAGTCGTGAATATTTTGAAAGGAATCAGATCTTTGCAGAAAGGAAATTTATCTACCATTTTTGATGATTTCGAACTTTTATATAACTAGCTTAGAAATAAACGGGATCGACAAATAAAAGACAAATCCACAAAATGATAAACTCCAAGAAAATTTAAACGGGGGAGTCCGACATCAAATAAATTAGATAACAATATCCAAATTTCGAAAGACAGGTAATTCATTGGCACATGCCTTGTAACATATCCATTTAGTTAGTTTGAGTTTGATGTTATATCACTATAGATAAAACATTTTTTTTATGTATTACACCATTTGGTTAAATTATGTAATTATGTTCTATCCATGGATATTGCAGACATTTTGAAAATTTAAAAAACAATATTGTATCTTAAATACAATTTCTACTATGTTTGACAAATTTGGAAACATCTTTTTTTAATTATTGCCGTTTCCATGGAAATAATTGCTACCCACCAGATTCCAACTCTGGTCCTCAGTTTCTCATAGTGTTCAATATTATTATTTAGTTCTACCAATATTGTACATTCGAATCCAAACAACTATTGTTGCCAAAAAATATTGAAGAATCAATATAATACTCAACATAAAAAAGAAACGTATAATGACAATATGTCACCCAATCGTGGAAGATATTAGCAACCACAATCGCGGAAATTGTTCAAATGATGAAACAAGCATGAAAATTAGCACAAAGTCTCTTGGATTTTTAATTATATTATGAATTGGTTTGATAACATTTTCAAGGTTATGATGCACATGCGTTAATCAATTTTGTGCATGCGCAAATTATTTATAGACATTAAGCACGATTTACCTGCACTAACAGGGCACACTTGTATGAATCGTTGCTCATCTGATTACTCTAAAATAGGGACTCTTCTAGAGCTGTACACGTAAGTGTAACTTCTATGACGCCACTTTTTGAAAACACGCCCATACAGTTGCAATGATCAGGGATTCGACAGGCTTAGGCAATAAATGTGGTTTATCCTGGAAATGGCTAATGCATGATAGTGAATCAGGTGCCCTCACTCTAGCTGATATTGCGACACATAGAATAGTAGATTTTTTTTTATGTATGTTCAAATATGACTAAGACTAGACATGTGCATCAAATAACTGCATGTGTTTTGCGTGAATTGTTATTGTTCGCTTATGAAATCTAAACGTAGAAAATATATTCATTTCTCTAAAATAAAAAGAATTACTTTAAAAAGCTCCAAAGCCTTTGTAAAATTGATGAACTAGTTGAGAGTTTCATAATTAAGAATATGGAAATTTGGGGTGGAGTAAATGTTTGCTTAGGTTTATCATATAACAATTTAATTTTGGATGTAACACGTCTTCTGAATGGCTGACGTTATTTTGTAATGAGCCCCTAGCCATAATTTAGTCATGTGACCGTAACGTCATCAACGTTTTTGCATAGTTTTCTACAAAACAAAACTGACTTTAGAATTAAATTATAAGAAATGACTATTATATTTTCTGTCTATTCGAAAAAACAATGTGAAGCACACTATTAAATAACCCGATACGCGCGTTTTTCAGTGTGCACCAAATTTTTTATGTCATTTCTTCATAGAGAGAAAAAAATATTACAGTCATTCCTTAATCAGAAAGGTAACCTCCCGGTGATTGTTTTTCCATCAAATAAATGATTTTCTTTCAAATATAAGATCATTATAAAACTATGTATGTATTACTAATAAACAATTTTGTTGTGCATTATTTCAAATTTAACATTCATTCTTGGATACGAACATTTTCTGTTTTCCTATTTGCTAGATGTTATGTTGCATTATCTAACAAACAAGAGATATATTTTAGTCGTTTAACAATAACGGTAATAGTATTCAATAAACGAAAGAGATAATGTAAATGGCATAACAAGATTTATCATGTTTTGCATTACAATAAAGATAGATTTGTTTTTTTGTTGATTGTTTACTATAAAGGTGACAATTAGTAAACTACGCCTTTAAAACACGACAATGAATTAGCTGCCATTTTTCCAATCATAAAAAACCGAGACATTTTTTGTGACGAATTTATAATATGGATACGTAAAAAAAATATAAAATCGTACACAAAAGACTAAGTTTATGATAGATGCATGCATTGGTTCAAGAATTGGATAAACATGATTGTTTACTCGTTTCATATAACGTTCATAAGTTTTGTACATTTCTTATGAATAATATAGATCTTTAGTATTTTAAATGATATTTACATTATACAGTGGAATCTTATCAGATATACCTAAAGTTGTACTCACCGTTTGATTATTTAAAGTTCCTGTTATCCACGAAATAGCTTCAAATTAATATCTTTATATTTCTCAAATGAATTCCTTTCACATTATGTCTCAATTCCACAAGAAAGCAATACTAGTCATTTTTCAATGCAATTATTTCGTGACATCTTTAAGAAGTGATTAAACTTTCCTTTAATTAGAAAACAACACTTTATAAAAACAAACACTTTCTTCGATAAGATTAAATCCGCATCTCCTGACAAGAGGTTATTATGCCAGATATAAATCAATATTTTCGTTCTGCTTCTGGCATATTAAGTCATAATCCTGGTACCTTTGATAACTATTGACATATATTTGAGGGTAGCATCATGTGCAAATAAAATATATGGACAGTTGATAGTATGGTTCATTCTTACTAAGTTCATGTCAGAAATCATCAGCTGCAAACAAGTGCACATCTGTCAAGAGATGGATAATATAGTTAGTTAATCTTGAACCATACTATCTTATATTATGTTTTTAAAAGCAGTTAATTATCAACGTGTGAACGAAAAACACGGAGGTACCAGGGTTAAATTGTTTGTGTGTAGTTGTGTTCGTTTGTTATTTTCATTCATAATCCTTGTTTCACAAGAGCCGTGGTTTTTCTATTTGAATGACTTTGATCCTTATCTTTTTCTGGTCCTGATAGATTTCTGTTTATTGTGAACATAGAGTCTGTGTTTAAAATCGTATAGACTTTGACCTATTAATGTTGTTTTTTTAACTTGATTTTTATATTGAGTTTTATCATCGGGGATCTTTTTTTATTTATATTGGCAATTTGAAAAAAACAAAACAAATTTGATTTATTAATTTGAGACTTAAAGTGTATTTTTTCTATCAAAGTCGTTTCCCTGCGAACTATAGAAACCAAATACAAATTAATACCGACCTGTTATTATTCGTTTGATACCAATTTTCTTGGGTCTCGAAAGTAAAGGTGAATCACGAATTCAAAAGAGGGACGAAATATACCAAAGGGACAGTCAAACTCATAAATATAAAACAAACTGACAACGCAATGGCTAAAATGAAAAAGACAAACAGAAAAACAATAGTACACATGACACAACATAGAAAACTCAAGAATAAACAACATGAACCCCACCAAAACCAAGGGGTAATGTCAGGTGCTCTGGAATGGTAAGCAGATCCTGCTCCACATGTGGCACCCGTCGTGTTGGTTATGTGATAACAAATCCGGTAAATAGTCTAATTCGGTAGGTCACATTCTTTAAAGGGAAGGGGATTGTAGTTACGACGTAAGGAACATATCCGATATCATTTGTGAAACGGTTATTTAAATTTACGTAGGGATGATTTCAACTTCACCATTTGGAGCTCAATGTTCAACTTACAACAATCTAAACATTGTATACAGAGATATACAAAACTACGAAATCAAAACTCCACGAATATGCAAGGAAATAAGCTTAATAAGTGAGCTGTTGGATCATTAGTGTGCAACAACTTATAAGGGAAGATCGACTAAACATCCTGCACATTGAAATAATTGACCATCAATATGTTCAATGAAATGAAATGAATATTATTGTTCATATTTTAGATAGCGGTTCCTTTGTGGTCTCCTCTGTCGTCAATGGTGTTACATATTTACTTTTGCTTTTGCATTCACATTATAGTAATGCTCATACATTATTTATCCACCATTTATTTCGTTAGAAAGTGTAAAGTTACCATTACATTTAAATAATGTTGACTCCCTACAAAGTACATGACATTATTAACAATAACAATGATTTAATTTTGTTTATGTATTCTGGTAATAATCTTTGCAAGCTATGATGAAGCTTTAAAATTAAGGAATAACAGTACTGTAGTTGAAGAGTTGCCACCGTCAATTGTAGATTTGACGGTCGCAAATGCAGTTTTACTGGCGACGCGTAGCGGAGACAGTAAAACGGAGATTTGCGACCGTCATATCAAAATTGACGGTGGCAACTCTTCAACTACAGTACTGTTATTCCGATTCTAATGCATTACAAAAAGAAAAAATACGATAAAACTTGAAAACATGTCTAAATATGTCAAATAAAAAAAAATCCGCGAAATTTCATGAATGATTTTGGCACAAAGACGTCATGGCTAAACGTGACGTCATACAAATAAAAACTTACAAACTGGACGTTATTACGTTACCTGTACGCTTCAAATTCGGATAAAATTACATTAAAACGGCGAATTCAAAGTAGGTGTTGTTTTATTTTTGATTATATAGTAGTAATCGAACATTTGTTGATTCATGAATTCAAAATGGCTGGTCCCTCCTTAGTTACGCCTGGTCAACTGTGGATTTGACGGCAACTTTAAGCCAATGCAAAAAGTTTTCACATCCAAATTGCATTAGAATTTGGCTTTGATTATTAAATTCTGGATTGTATTTTGTACAAAATATGTTAAATGATAAATGGTTCCCGTTCATCAAATTATGAAGATAAAAATCAACACGACGTTGATACAAGCAGTAGTAGGCTAATTGTACTACCTTCAACAGTGACTTAGACAAAAATGTATGACAAAAAAATGATATATATACATTCATGACCTTGCAATAGATGAGAAAGATCAAAACCCAACTCTTCCGAGAAATGTTGAGTTTATGTCTCCAATCTATTGATTCAAGATGACGGTTTCCTTACCTTGTAGTCAGTATTTCGGTAGATATAAAACAGAAGATGTGGTATGATTGTCAATAAGACAAATCTCCACAAGAGACCAACATGACACAGAAATTAACAACGATATGTTACCATACGGCCTTCAACTATGAGCAAAGCCCATACCGCATAGGCAGCTATAATAGGCACCGACATGACAATATTAAACAAAATGTCAATTTCAAAAGACGAGGACATCAATTTAACGTTAAATTAGGTTATCCTTCCACATACTACTGGTCATGGCGCTTGTGTACATTAAAGATCGGGTCTGAGGTAAAATAACATTTAGTTTTATTCTTTTAATTAATTATTTTTGCGGTGAAGGGGTTTGCTTTATTCTGTCCTTCGTGTGTTTTATTTTACATGGCATTATATGTCAATTCACCTGAGAGAAAGGAATGTACTCTCGGGTTCATTTGATAAAAAAAATTTCTCGTATAACTTTATAATTATAATTTATAACTTGAGATACCATGTTTAGTAAAACGTTGTTGGGATAACAATATAAAATGAATTGAATTAATTTATAACCCGTCGAACATAGTATATGTTTATCTAAGCTTTTATAATCCCGCGAAACAAGGTAGATGACATGCATTTAGTTTCGAATATCGCGCTCTTTCTGTTAAGCCGACAAATTTCAAATGAAATTTTATGAACAAATTCCAGGCTATTTTTTATTGAAAGCGGAATAAGGGAATTGGAGTAAACCATCAAATAAGAAAACAAATGTCTGGAAAAAAAATGCATTGTTCTTTACCGAAAGTTGTGCTTTATTTTTGAGTTATCATTGTTAATGCTGTTTGCTTCAGAATTGATTTACTTATCACAAGAGGAAATGTTTTCAGGTTGATACTGTGATTCTTGCAATAAATATGATGAATTGATTTTATATAAATGTCAGTAATTGCAGAAATTCGACTTCCGTTATCATACTTTTCAGTTTTAAAGATCAATATTAAAAGACTGTATATGTGGAGATTATTTTACAGGATTGTATAGACTGTTCTCTGTCTTTCTTAGCTGAAAACCTGTTTTTGAAGAACAGTGACATCAACCGCGCCTTAGATCAATGTTGATGCTATTATTACTCTTCATTTTATCTGCAGCAGGTAAAAAAAAGAACGAGACAGCAATGGTTATTCATACTGTAATTTGCATTGATTTTATTTTACAGAACTTCAGTATTCAATACTAACTTACTGTTAATGAATAGTCTGTGGAACGTTAGTATCCATGCTTGTCAATGTTGAGTAATCCGAACACAAGAAATCATTTTACTTGGGGTTAATAGTTGTAAATAGCACAGTATTCCTGAAGAATATATATCATTCAAACTTAAGTATGATCCTTGGGCATATATATGTAGACTTCACCAACTTAACCACAACTTAACATTTAAGTAGAAAAAAAAAACAAATATCGTCAAAACGTTACGCAACAAACGTAGGATATTATCACACTATCATTTTCTGAATGATAACACTATCATGATGAAATAGCAATGAAAACATAAATATAAACTGAATTGCACATTCATGATCATGGTTAACATGATTAAGTCGCATCATGTGTCTTGTTTATTATAGTAAAATTTCTCTTTCAATTAATTACGTGTGTTTGTATATGTCAGATTGCATTAGGAACGTAGAAACATCTATGCATTCAACCGTAGGTCAAAAATATAAATATTGCGTTCAAATTAGAAAGTATAGCTGTAAATAAACTCATCATATTAACCTGGATTGAAATTTAGTATTTGCATTAGACTCGTGTTTCGCCCAAAAAAGACTTACCTTGGACGATCGATTAAAAAAAGTTAAAAAATACGAAGATAAAGAGCATTGATAAACAAATAGTCGTAAACCTTTTGCCAAATACAGCTACGGTAATATATTTCTAAGGAAGACAAGCCCTAATATTCAAAAAATTAAAAGTTTTGTTAATAGTTTATTAATGACTATGTCCATATCAATGATACTTTATGTAAACACAAAAAAACAAATATATATTTTTTTTTATCCTATTCAGTCGAATCTTACCACCTTAATTCCACATAAAAAGTAGGCATAGCAAATAAAAACACAACGAATGCATCACCAGGTTTTGAAAATGCTGGTATCATAAACCCATGCATGACATTTATATTTATCAAATTTGCCATAAATAATAATATGGATGTTTATTATATAAAAATGCAGTTCAAGACGTCATCCTCGTGACACTATTATTTTAGAATAGAACATTGATGTTAATTTGATAGATATTCTATCTTTCAAACTTGGTATAACACGTGACTGGATGTAACAGTTGTGGTAATACAGCAACACATATCCCTAATATAAAACCATGCAATTGGTTGGGATTTGTTTGGAGTTAATATGCAGTTGTTATGTATTCTTTTCAAGTGTTTTTGTAATTTGAAATGTTTGGAAACTTTTCGCTTTGAATTTTCGTCGGTGTTTGCCAATTTTGGTCGTTAACTTTTTACCAAAAAAAGGATGCTTATCAGGCAAGATTTTAAAAACTATGGTTTTATTTACCTTTAATCTTTCAAGACATATGTCTCCTATTTCACAATAGAGTAAGAAATCTTTAAGATAACAGATGCAAACATGGACATCTATTTATGCACTGAAAAATACTAGCTTCCAGATACATAAATTGGCATACAATAGTCTCTAATAACTTCTCGAAATATCCAGATTTACTGTTAAAAGTGCCAGTTGAAGAGAGGTTTTAATTATGCATTTTAAGTTACTTTGAACCCATTAAAATTGTAAATTCTAATGCAACAACGTTTGTAACGTTCATTTTGATTGGATAACGTCACTTATTTACATGGCATCAATTGACAACTGATGCTATGAAATGTACGCGCAAGTGTAGACAGCATAAGACAGATTTTAAAATACATGTTTCAACGCTATTTTCTGGCAGTTTCATTAGAATGGAGATAACAATATTGTATTTTATGCTTCGACGGCATCAATTTTGGATTTGATGGTCGCAAATACCTGTTTACTGTCTCCGCTAACGGGTCGCAAGTAAACTTAATTTTCGACCATTAAATCCCCAATTGATGCCGTCGGAGCTTAACATACAATACAATTATCTCCTAATTGTAGTCTCTTGAACAAATTACCCATTTGCATTCTCAGTTTTATAAGTAGCCGGTTCCTTTGTCGAAGGTTGTTCTATTATTTTATGTCTCTTTATTGAAAACAACTCGACAATGAAGAAAAAAAAAATGACCAGACAATACACGAAGAACTTGCTGATAAACGATTGAAACACACAATTTTAAACACTAATCAGTTGTTATTATTGTTATTTGTTTCAGTATAAGCAATTGGTGCACACGTACGATCTTTAAATTGAAGAATTTATCACTTCGACAGACCACAAGTCCAAAGCCACACGCTTATATAGTTTTAAAGTAATTCGATATCACTCCGTTTAAAATGTACAGACCCCCGTTTATATCGGAGCAGGCCGATGTTACTCAGTATAAATTCTAATATACAATTTATGCCTGTGTAAAACTGTCTATCTATAAAAGAGGGACGAAAGATACCAAAGGGACAGTCAAACTCGTAAATCTAAAACAAACTGACAACGCCATGGCTAAAAATGAAAAAGACAAACAGAAAAACAATAGTACACATGACACAACATAGAAAACTAAAGAATAAACAACACGAACCCCACCAAAAACTAGGGGTGATCTCAGGTGCTCCGGAAGGGTAAGCAGATCCTGCTCCACATGCGGCACCCGTCGTGTTGCTTATGTGATTACAAATCCGGTAAATAGTCTAATTCGGTAGGTCAAATTCATGAAAGGGAAGGGGATTGTAGTTACGACGTAAGGAACATATCCGATATCATTTGTGAAACGGTTATTCCATAACGGTCAACCAACTCGTGATGGCGTCCGTAAAATTTACGAAGGGATGATTTCAACTTCACCATTTGACTCTTGGTTTAATAGCTTCCTTGTGAGCAGTAACCCTCTATCAAGAAAATCATGATAGGAAATGCAAGCACGGGAATATCGTATCAATTGGGAGATATATACCCCGTATGCAGGTGCTGCTGGAATGTTGCTACTTAGAAATGGAAAGTTCACAATTGGAAAGCTGAAATCATCTCTTTTGTCGTAAAGTTTTGTCTTCAACCGACCCTCATTGTCAATTTCTAGATGTAAGTCAAGATATGAAGCCGACTTAACTGTATCTGTAGTATCCTTTATCTCCAATTTGATGGGATAGATGCGATCCACATAGTCACCAAATTTTGAATTGTTTAGTGAAAGAACGTCATCTATATAGCGGAAAGTAGAGTTAAAGGATATTGCTAACTTCTCACAGTCTGTTGAAAAACACGTCCTCCGAACGTAACAAATATGTTGTCAATCAAGAAATCAAGCATCTTGATAATATCGGTTTCAGAGAATTTTTTGTTTGAATCAGAATGATTCTTTACAAAGTATGATTTATCCCTCCCCAAGACAAGATATAAATGTTTCAAACTAGATTTTGGTATGGAGAATAATTTACAATATGATTTTAATACCAATACATTTACAAAACGACGTAGTGGAAGCTTGATATTATATTTAGAAGCAGGTCGCTATGACTACATTGCTAGAGACAATCGATTTTTTAAATGTTGTAAAATGAATAATATTGAAGATGAATATCATTTTGTGTTGATTTGTCCTGCATATAGAACACTTAGATATATTTTTTGGCCAAAGTATTATTGTTCATGGCCAAATACCCGAAAGCTAAATTTTCTGTTACAACCTGGGTCAAAAAGCTTAACAAAAAATCTATGTTATTATCTTAAAGCTGCATGGAAACTAAGATTGCAAATTATCAGTTAATATATTATTCATATTATTATGAATTATCTCTGCATTATTTAATTTATTTAATTGTTCTCTGTATTCTATCATATTTGTCATATTTGTATATACCTTGTTTTATGCTAAAGCAATGTTGTTGCTAATGCAATAAAGATTCATTCATGCATGCTAGTACTGCAGCCTTAACATAAAAAAAATCAGTTCAAAACATACTTTTTGATTATCTGACTCATACCTTGCATGAGTTGAAGCATTTCGATTGAAATACATGTGCTTAAGAAATTTTACATTAACATAAAATAAATGAGATGGCGAATGGAATCTACAAAAGTAATTATCTTTTTCTTTACTTTATGTTGGAGAAATGTTAAAAAAACGTTAGCAGAAGTTGAGGTAATTCATACAGTTCAAGCAAGTGCTTAGGTAACTGTTATCTCTAACAGTTCTTGTTCATTAATTTTAGAAACGCGTTTTTTATGTGATTTTGCCATGTAATTATGGACTTCCCGCATTGACTTTTCTCCAAGTTCAGTATTTTTTTTATTTTACTTTCTACTATTGTGTTATTATATCAATTAAGAATAAACAGTTTTATGCAAACAGAAAGAATAATAATATTGCACTTAGAACAAGACCTGTTAAAAATATTCGTTACTACTAACAGCTGTTAAGATGGTATGGCGACAAATAAGTTCCTTGATAGATTTATACGACAAATAAATTCCTTGATAGATTTATACGACAAATAAATTCCTTGATAGATTTATACGACTAATAAATTCCTTGATAGATTTTTACGACAAAAAAATTCCTGGATAGATTTATACGACATATAAATTCCTTGATAGATTTATACGACAAATAAATTCCTGGATAGATTTATACGACAAATAAATTCCTTGACATATTTTCCGACGAATAGATTCCTGGATAGATCTTAACGACAAATATATTCCTGGATAGATTGATAGGACAAATAAATTCCTTGACAGATTTGTACGACAAATATCATTCACCACTACTTTGTTGAATCTTTAAAGACGTCATCATTTATTTTGAAGTTTACCATTGTAAGGGGGGTCTCATTGGAGGGTTCCGATCCAAGATCCCGCTTACTGTTTTGACAGATTTCCGTATCCCACTTACTGTTTTGACAGATTCCCGTATTCCGCTTACAATATGTACGTAAGCAATTCCCCGAGTCCTGCAAGACCTCATTTCCCGTTTTCACGCCAAAATAATTTGACTTTCATGTGTCACGCTTACAAAAAATCGGCAATCCCGTGTCACGCTTAGGCCCCAATGAGAACCATTGTAAGTTGTTCGTATCTTTAATATATATTTTATTAGAAGATTTTGCCCATCAAACAGGAAATGACAAGTTTACAAATATTATTCTCATCATTATGTGGGTGGCGTAGCACTTGGTAATTATTATCTCTTCAACTCTTGTATATGTGTAACCAATGTCTTAATTAATGTAATTATCCATGTATGACAGAGAGCACTGTCAATTATAATAATACTAGTTTTCTGTTCAAATAGTATATATAGCTTGAATTGACATTGACGATACATTACAGAGTATAGTATTAGAGAGAAGACAAATCAAATAAATAGAGAAAAAACGAGGAATCAATTATATTTTTTGCTAAAAACTTATAATTTTCAAAGTCAAAACATAATAATCATGATAATGATTCCAATTAAAACATATAACAATATAGCACAAAAAATAGCTACAATAACATACAATAGAAATACAATAATACATAAGAACGTATGTGCTCCGGAAGGACAACAGTTATTGTTCCAATGTAAGTACGGTTCGTACTTGTTTGGCTTTATAAATATTTTGATATAAGGGTCACTGATGCTCTCTTATGTAAACGAAACGCGCGTCTGGCGTACTGAATCATAATCATGGTACCTTTGATAACTATTTACACCACTAGGTCGATGCCACTGCTGGTGGACGTTTCGTCCCCGAGGGTATCACCAGCCCAGCAATCAGCACTTTGGTGTTGACATTAATATCAATTATGTGGTAGTTTTTATAAATTTCTTTAATATAAAACTTTGAATTTTCGAAAAACTAAGGATTTTCTTATCCCAGGAATAGAACAGCTTAGCTGTATTTGGCAAATTTTTTTGGAATTTTGGACCCTCAATGCTCTTCAACTTCGTACTTGTTTGGCTTCATAAACATGATAAGTACTTTGATATAAGCGTCACTAATGAGTCTTATGTAGATGAAACTCTCGTCTTGCGTACTAAATTATAATCCTGGTACATCTGATAACTATTAATGTAAGGGGTAATCAAATTGGTTAGAAAACAAAACAACTATTTAAGACAATGTCTTGTTAAAATGATTTAGCTATTAACAAATGATGATTAATTTTGTCTTCAATGAACAAAACTGTTTAAGTTTTGCAACAAATCAAACTTTTGACTTCTTACCGAACGAGTATTAAAAATTCAAAATTCTTGAAATGTAAACAGTTTATACAAAATTGTATAAAATGCATATCATTCTGATGTATAAAGTGGGGCATGTTCTGTCTGAAATTGATTTAAAAGGACAGTCAATGTGATGAACGAAAATATTATAAACACAAAAGGCAAAATTGATTTACCTAATATCGTTGTCAATTGGCGCGAACACAGATATACATGAGTTGCATGCGTAAAAGACAATCAATTCTTATTAATTTGATAGCGTGTGAAGTTATAATGCTTTTTTTGTTATGTGCTGGAAGAAACAGGTGATTGTATTTTTATAATGGAATAAATCTTGTTAAAAAGTGTAAATTGCTGTCTCTAAATTCTTCAATTAACCTATTTATACCGTACCTCAAATTCCATTTCGAATATCAAAAGGATGCCGAAAGAAGGCATTTGATCATTAGTGTATGCTAAAAAACTAGATGGTAGAAGGAGAATTAACAATATTTATTTTGTAACATGAAAAAGTTTTATATGTAAGCAATTTGTGGAAAAAACTACATTTCGTAATCACATTTCTCATTTCTCATTAACGCCATCATATCAGACTTTGAAATAGTAACAACATAAGAACGTATTATTTACTTTTTAAATGTTTACTTATGTTTATGTATACACTATCTATCAATTCTTAATTCGTTTTCTGACGTTCTTTCCTTTAAAGTTGAACGTCCGACTTTAATCGTAAATAATGCTTCCTTTCTAAAGTTTACGTCTTCAAATGTGTTTTGTTAACTTCTGCCATTTCGATAATTTTAGAACAAAATTATTTAGACAAATTATAAAAGTAATAAAAGTGATAATAATAGACGAGAATGCACTTCGAAACACACTTTAGTCAGTCGGCAAACATGATATCATATGTAAAAGAAAATAGATCTGCAATGTATTCTAAAATCCGTATTAAAAAAAAAGCATTTATCTAGCAATCGCACAAGTTATAAATACAAAATAGCTTTATTTTTCATGCGAAGCGAATGAGGTAGGAATATAACTGTTTTTTATACTGATACCTTCTGTCTGTTTAACTAGTTATTAAAGGTACTAAGATTATAATTTAGTACGCTAGACGCGCGTTTCGTCTACAAAAGACTTATCAGTGAGGCTCATATCAAAATATTTATAAAGTCAAACAAGTACAAAGTTGAAGCGCATTAACAACAGACTTACATAAGAAAAATAACTAATCTCATTCACTGCTTGATGCATTGGAATTGAAAAACTAATCATATAATTACTTTATAAATTTGTATATTTTTAACCTGGCAGTTACGAATGTCTAAAATTCAACAAGGCGAATGACTTAAGAAATTAAAAGCATTATCAAGTTTTGCAATGTACATTGTACTCCATATTGCACAGATTTCATACGGTGAATTTATAGAAAAAAAATCTGTTTTTTTATAATCAAAGAAATATATCAATACCATCTCAGTTCTTTGGTCATGGTAATGAATGTAAGGAATAAAATTATTGCATATAACGACATGAATGTTCATAATGTGTGTCATAATAAATCTAACGATGTACAAAAGGTGTCAATAATTGTTGTCGAGCCTGCAACTATTGTTGCAGAAAGCTCGACATAGGGGTAGTGATCCGGCGGCGGCGGCGGTGGCGTTAGCTAACTTCTTAAAAGGTTTATATTTTAGAAGGTGAAAGACCTGGAGGCTTCATACTTTGTATATAGATGCCTCATGTTACGATGTCCACGGTCCTTGACCTCATTTCCATGGTTCAGTGACCACTTAAAAAAAAATCAGAATTTTTGTTATATTGAATTCTCTCTTATTATAAGTAATAAGATAACTATATTTGGAATGTGCGTACCTTGCAAGATACTCATGCCCGTGAGACAGTTTTCACTTGACATCGACCTCATTTTATGGATCAGTGAACAAGGATATGTTTTGGTGGTCAAGTCCTTATCTCAGATACTATAAGCAATAGGGCTTGTATATTTGATGCATGGAAGGACTGTTAGGTGTTTATTCAACTGGCAGGTGTTATCTGACCTTGACCTCATTTTTATCGTTCAGTGGTTATAGATAAGTTTTTGTGTTTTGGTCTATTTTTCTCATACTTTATGCAAAAGGTTTACTTTTTTTTTGTATGGAATGATTGTAAGGTGAACATGTCTAGAAGGCAGATGACATCTGACCTTGAACCTATTTTCATGGTTCAGTGGTCAAAGTTAAGTTTTTTTAAGTTTTGGTCTTTTTATCTATATCATATGCCAAAGGTCAACTATATGTGGTGTATAAAAATAGATTATGATTTATATGTCAGTCCCGCAGGTTTCATTTGACCATGACCTCAAGTTCACGATTCATTGCACAGTGTTGAGTTTTTGTGTTTTTGTCTATTTTTCTTAAACTATAAGTAATAGGTCAACTATATTTGTTGTATGGAAGCATTGTTAGCTGCACATGTCTGTCTGGTATGTTTCATCTGTCCTTGACCTGATTTTCATGGTTTCTTGGTCTTTGCTTAGCTATCTTGGTTAATGTAAAGTTTATGTGACAGTTGTAATAAAGCTTTATATTTAGGACTATTAACATAATATCAATGATTAGTAAATAAGGCGAGCCATGAATTTCAATGTGAGCAACCTTGTTGTTAGATTTAGATTCCTCTTTTTCATGTGTTTTGCTAACTTTTTTGTAAAGGAATTATACGTTACTGTTATACAAGTGAGATATTTACCTAGCTATAACACCAGGTTAAATCCACAATTTTACACATACGAAAATGCCTGTACAAAGTCAAGAATATGACAGTTGTTTTCCGTTCGATTAATGTGTATGAGCTATTGATTTAGTCATTTGTAAAAGAACTTTCAGTTTTTTCATTGAGTCCGAAACTTTTATAATTTGATTATTTAAAAAGAGTTTTTTAAGAACAAAAACATCATTACTCTATGTGAAATTGCATATGTTCATATTTTTTTTACTAAAGGCTAAAAAAATGCCAAACAATCACATTGTGACATTTTATGACATTTGACTCCTTTCAGGGAGGCATACTTGGACATGCAAGTAAAGGCATACTTGGACATGCAAATAAAATACAAGATACGGTTCAATTATTTCGCATACTTTTAAAGCTTTGTTTAAACAAAACAAAACATAAACACTCATGGTCTTATTAAAAATTCATTTCCTTTATCTTGTTTATTTGCAAGAGCTAGCTAAATTTTGATAACTTCTCTTGTTTACCCTTATGCATTGTTTATTGAAACGCGGAGTTAATAAAAAAAAGATTTATTATTATATCACCAATCATCATAATACTTTTAATCATTCATGTATACAGAGACAAATCAGAAAATGGATGACTGTTAGTTTCAACTGTGGTGTTTTGTTCTAACTGACAATTCAGCCCTTATAAGTCAGACAGGAAACTGTAGCTAACCTGATCAATTATATATTATCAAAGAGTATGAATTCGAAATCATCGTTATTTTTAATCACATTAAACCGATCAACTTTCTAAACCTAAACGCAGAAATCGATTAATTTGAAGTCATTGCTCAAGAAACAACTGTGCTAGTTAGTAGTATAATTGATATATTTCCGTAATATAACTCTGACGTAAAATTAACTTTATGTAAAAAAAGAGAATGGGATTTTATTTAAGAAACGAATTATCGCTACATTAAGCGTTATGTGAAACACATTGTATCTCGCTGTTCTTTAAATGAATTCAGTAGCTGTTTCATACTGTTCCATTCTCAATTTAATGTTACAATAATCAATTATATAGATCATAAAAGTTATGCAAGAAACACGTAACATAAAAGTTATTGATTATGTCTTTGTAAGAAGTAGGAGAATTTACAACACTCAGTCCCTTAATTTTGTGATACTAAATGATAAAAAAGGTATCTAATCAAACTTGGGGAAAAAAATCATTTAGAAATATCATATGGAATAATGCTTGACATTTCCTCTCCTAACATAAATATTAACAGCATGTTCTATAAGTGTGTGTGTACATAGGAGAGACATGGTAAAATAACAGAAATACCGAACTCTAACGAATATTGAAAAAAGAAAATTCCTAATCAAATGGTAATTATAGCTCAAACATATCAAACGAACAATAACAACTGTCATATTGAAAGCATCAATTAACACCAGCAAACATGTTGAAACCGTCACATTAACTGAGTTATGATTTTTTTTTAAACTTTTGTTTTGTATATACTTCAAACCGTTTGTTTTCTCGTTTGAATTGTTTGAATGTTTTATTTCATTATAGTGTTTTAGTAGATCAATTATTGACCAGTATACGTTTTTCAATTTGGTTTCTAGTTGTCTCGTGGAATTTCAAAACAAGAGGGACGAAAGATACCAAAGGGACAGTCAAATTAGAGGTTTTGCTTTTGCTCGATTAATTTCTGCTACTACTTATCGATCTCTTAAGAAGTCTTGTTCCTTTAGAATGTAGATGAAATTAAATGAATGCCTGCGTTTGAAGTCTTTATTATGTGTGCAACTTATAACTATTTAGTTTTCCATATCTTTGGTAGCAGCTTAGACATGGTTGTGATTTTTTTTAATAGTAGATAATAACTTAATAAAATAAATGAAATACTTAAATTTCCATAACCTATTGACTTTATAATGTTTAGTTGGTATATTTGTTCTCATATGTATAACGTGCCATTGACGGGATTTATTTAAGAATTTCCCGCCACAGAGTTAATGTTCAAAGTGTTGCTTGAATTTCGACCATTTGAAGGTAAAGTAAATGTTGTCGTCGGTGATAAAGTATTGTAAATAACGGATTTCAAAGCATTCTTCTACGTTTTGAAAAGTGGTCAAACCTCAAATTCACTAAACCAATATAAACAAATGTATTTGAGCTGTATATGGTAGTGTAAAAGTCAAAGTCGATTAGCAGACACAAAATCCCTATCAGGTTGGACCATAATAAGTACCATGGAAAAAAGTAAAATCACAAAAATACTGAACTCAGGGAAAATCAAATCCGAAATTTCCGAATCACATGGCAAAATCAAATGACAAAACACATAAAAAACCAAAGGGACAACAACTGTCATATTCCTGACTTGATACAAGAATTTTCAGATGTAGAAATCTTGGATTAAACCTGGTTTTATAGCGCTAAACCTCCCACTTTGTACGACAGTGTCATCAAATTCCGTTATATTTACAATGATGGTGATGGACTACTAAGGTGAACGATTTTAAAGTTAAAACTGTTCAAATTTGTATTCACAGTTTCGTAGCATTATCTATTTTAACATTAGTAGATGAACTGTTTGTTTTCAAAACAATGGTATTTTTGTTAGAAGATTTACGACCTTTGCAGAACATGTTATGATTAAATAAGAGAAAAACAACTGGATTTGTCAAACTGTTCAATGGTGCTAGTCCAACAAGTACTCTGAACGTTATTCCAAATCTTAACACTTTGTAGTACTCTAGCAGAGATGCAGAGAATAATGGAGTCCAGCATATCACGTACACTGAAATAAAAATATGTACATCATAACTCTATCAGAAACAAAAAAATGTATTGTGTCACACAAGTATTAATTGTTGTTTATTACTTAGTTAATATTAATGCTGCTTGAAAATTACAATCAGCTAATGTTCTTTGGATCCATTTGTTTTCTTTTTTTGTGGTTGATCCTTTGCTGTTGAAATCCTCGAAAATTGGTATCCAACTAAACACATGGAATTCAAAATATTGCTGATGATTCAAATTTAAAATTTTTAAGTCATACCTACTGAAACCACAAACAATTGTTTTACAGTCCTCATCTTGGCGTTGAAATTGACACGTTCATGCATACCTGCAAAAAGAACACTATATATTTGAAATATGTCTAAAACAGTAAATTATGGTTTTTACCTCATAAAATGTACGTTAATTCATTTCTGTTATCGTTTCGTGTAAACTATTTGCTCCTAAGAAAAGAATAAACAACTGATTTCGAAACCGATTAGTGTTAAAAAAAAAAGCTAAACTACTCGCTTAATTGAAATAATAACATATCCATGACCCTATAAAAAAAAAATATGATACAGCAAAGATATTCAACCCAAAATAACACCTTGCAGAGCATATATTGATTTTGCTTCAACATAAGATATTACAACCTATGGCGCAAATAACTTACTACTCATAATGGAATGCACGAGATAACAAGTAAATTCGTGACGTTTCACCGTTAGTTGCAAAGGACACACTTTTTTTTATGGAGTATTTTAATTACACAAGGTAATATTTAGAGGGAAAATAAGATTAACAACTACAGAACATTATGTATCGCTCGATAGAAAAACGATATATTATATCAAGGTAGACAATGGTAGATAAACTTTTGTTATTTACTTTCAAGATACACTATAAACTTGCAAACAGTTAATTTATCAACATATTGAAATTGAATAATGAAAACCAACTTATTTTGGTTCATTATTGATCTCGATTTTTACCCTTTGTAGCACTGCATGAACGCATGCGTTTACTAACATTTAATTTTTCAATAAATTTCTTTCTACTTAAGTTTAGAAATATACTTGAAATTTAAGGCAAATTATACTACAAGTTTGTCAGAAATTACTGAATTGCTTCGATTTGAAAATTAATTCACATTGAAGTAAATTTACAATACAATATATTTCAAGTTTATCAGAATTTATAAAAAGTTTTTTAGTTGGAATTGAATAACGAATAATGAGAATTTAAAATATTTTCTACTTCTAATTTATGAGAATTTAATCTGTTATGTTTTTTTTGCAATTTAAAGTCTAGTTAAATTACATTTGACCCCATCTTTAATGAGAGTTATTTTTATAGTATACATATAGTTAGGAGTGGTTTAAAGCAAATTAGCACAATATAGCATTTATTTTATATTCAAGTTATTCTATTCTTTTTTCTTCTTTGCATTTGTTCACTGAATTATCGGATAACGAGGAAAGTTACTATACATTACTTTTGTGCAGACATTTGAGACAACAGTTATTTAATCTTATAGGTTGGATATATCGGCTAATAAATCATTTATTAAAAAAGACTATGTTTTGGGGTCAAAGTTGCTACTAATTCTTTACTCCCCTTTCGATTATTATATAACTTCTTCAAGTTACATTGCAAATTCTAATTTTCCTCGTACATAATTTAACAATTTTGGGGTTATTAAGAAATATGGCTTTTAGTTTTCTCAATTTAATTGTTTCATAGTTTTTATGTCGGGGCTTATTGTAGCCGACTATACGGTATAGGGTTTTTCTCATCGTTGAAGGACGTTCTGTACGGTTGCCTATAACTTAAATCCACTTCATCTGAATTTTGGTGGATATACATATATATATTGAGCATTTTGAAATTTAATTTAATTTATTTTCTACTAGTGTGGACACAGAATTCAATTTTAAGTAAACTTAGTTGTCTCATCGGCAAATATGCCACATCTCCTTATTTTTATAAACATCAAATATGGTGTATTATGCTATTAAACGGTTTAATCATTCGTATATTATTCGGCATTATTTATATTCCTTTGCATTATCATTATAGTCAGTGTTTTTAAATTTTGCAATAAATAAGCATATGTTGTAATTGTTCAGCATACATCTAGTTTTGCTTAGTATGAATCCAAAATTGTATCCTTATGTTCGTAGAGTTTACCTCCCTTTGATTGCAAAAGATGCATCCAGGGGAACTAACTGCGCTGCATTTACAACAACGTTTTATTTGGTTATTCTTAAATATTAGATACATGCTGATTGGTTAATTTACCGTTTATATCTTTCTATTTACTACCACAACAACGCCAGCACATAAACGAATTTGTAATATACAATCAAGGTTAAAAAAAAATAGAAAAAGGACATGGCTATTTTCCTAAACAGATCATATATCTAGTATCTGTTTATGTAAACAAAACAATTGAAAGAGTCTGGCCAATCTTTGAATTAAGAAGCCGAAGAAAAAGAAAAATATGAAGCAAGTGCAAGACATAATAGTGTCCTGTGAAAATGTGTCCACCTGGACAGTTTTTCATTGAATTTTGGTATTTAATAATGTCCATTAATTGCCATGAAATATTGTCGCTTAAGTGGACATATTTTTACTGCAAAAACCATGAAATAGCGTTAACCACAGGACAACTTTCATAGAATCTGCTATTAAATTGTGTCCTCCAAGGGAAGTAATACAAAGGTCATTAAAAAGTTTTAATATACTTGAATTTTAATAAAATCTGAACAATTGAAAAGAAACTCGCATGACTGATTAATATACAAATGTTAACAAACATATTATGGTTGGAAACGAATATAGAGACATTAATTTCTTTGAAATACCCAGTTAATGCTAATGACAATGAAAGAAGAAAGTTTGTAAAGTATAAAAATCAAATTTGAGCAACTTTACTATACTTATAATGAGAAGAAGACAAAATAAAATATAGAATTTTGGTATAAATAATGTCCATTGTAATAAAATGTTGTTCTGTAAGTGGACAGCAGTTAACAATAATAGTTACAGGTATGAAATATGGTCCAACTACAGGACAATATTTATAAGTAGTTAGTGTTATTAAAATATGTCTAGTATGTCCTTGGAAAATAATACTGAAAAGCATTTTGAACTTAAATCATTATACATGTACTTATCAAAAAATATAAAGAAGAAGATAAGGATGGTATACATGTGTACTAATGAAACAACTCTTTTTCAAAGTAACAATGTATTCAAGTTCGCAATTATACATGTAGGTTACAATACGTATAGTTTACAAGGCGATAAATATCATTTAATACTTTATCATATAAAAAATTGTCTGTGTGGACACATCATCCTGAGATAAAATATCCCCCTGGACAGAATTATAGAATTAGATAATGTCCACGTCCATGGACACTTTTTCATACCTGAGGGCATATTTTGCATAGGAAATCGTGTCCATGGACAGTTTTTACTATGAAATAATGTTCAGTGGACACTATTTCATGAGGGACACTATAAAAATCCTACACAACCACTACGAAATGTAGAAATGTAGAAAATCGGTCTTTTTTTCCAAATTCCGTTTTTTTTTTATTTTTGATATCTTATACTATTTATTTCGTATCTGATTATTCATTTACTGTAGTTGCAAACAGATTCCCTTATACGTGTGACACTCTGTCCATGATATTAAAACAAGTATGACAATGATTATAGGAAAAGCATAGTGCAATGGTTATGTTGACATGATGACTATGTTAAAGGGGCACTAGCTGTCAAATTCATGTTCACCGATTTAATTCAAAATCTCATATTTTATTTATAACAATGTAAAACATTTATCCAAACTAAATAGATAATTTACATTATATAGTCTTCTATAAATTTTTATTTTCTCACAATTTGTATAAGTATTAGGATTATACATAAATCCACCAGAGACCAACAGATATGGGTTCATCGCATGACCGTCACCAATGAGCTAATATCATACACTGTATTGAAATTAAGCCATCAATTACAAGTAATTAAATATAAAACAATAACAACTAAGCGAAATTGAAAAAGCACGGTCAGAATATACGTAAATAATAAACTAAACGAAAACAAGAAAACCCAAGGACTTGATATTGACTTTGGACAGGAACGTCCAAGAACCGGTTTAAACATATCAACAATCCGCTTATATATCTTGGACAGTGTTGGAACAATCGCTGATGTCGGATTTAGGACAATGACTGCTCAAAACGTATCTGACATAAAACATACGTCAAGTGCTTGTTTCTAATTGTTCTTACTATAAATATTATCTGAATCAATGTTTGTGATTAAAACGCTTGTAATCATACTTGTAACATAAAATGTGTTTACGTTATAATATTTGGAGTGTTCATAAAAAGAAGATATGTTGGATAAAAGTTTCTGCTTTAAAAAGCCTCAATCTGAAAAGTCACATACTTTTGATAAAACGGTTCTAAAGCGTGAAAATGCGCTATGTTCAATCTATTTAGAAGTAGAATCAGAATAATTTCACTGATCGGACTTCTGACTTCACCATGCGTGATTGCGTATTTAGTACTATTTACACATTCCCGAGCATTGCCTAGATTTGCGTTATACTCTAATAAAATTGAGAATGGAAATGGGGAATGTGTCCAAGAGACAACAACCCGACCATAGAAGAAAAAGAAAACAACAGAGATCACCAACAGGTCTTCAATGAAGTGAAAAATTCCCGCACCCGGAGCCGTCCTTCAGCTGGCCCCTAAATATTATCTAAACACGAAAGCAGTGCTAGGTTCATCCTAGTAATATAACCTAGCCTTATAGTACTGAAATGTTAACTGCTTCGACAGTTAACCGTACCTTTTTGGGGTTTTTAAATATTTAGAACTAAATCTCGAAGCCTATATCTACTCTATTGGACTGAAATCTTAGGCTAGTATGCTCTCTGCAAATGTGAAAAATCGTATATATATTCGATTCCCGACTGTATCAAACCAAACTCTTGAAAATAGTGTTGCAGAATCACAAAGCAGTTTACTATATTGTGTACTGATCAGAATATGACTTTATTTTACATCGTAATTGAAAAATGTGTAGATCCTGTCTGAACGTATAAAACGCGTTGATTTATAAACAAATATATGCATATATATCTCAGTAGCATGGGTTCGAATCCCGGCGAGGGAAGAACAACAAGCTTGCGAAAGCAAATTTACAGATCTTACATTGTTGGGTTGATGTTTAGACGAGTTGTATATACAGAATGTACACAGCCATGTATCACCATCACTGCTGATGGATGATCCGATGGATAAATCTGTTGTAGAGTTGTCACTGGTTCAGACGGACTTATAATATATATATATATATGAAAAATAAAGCGAAGAAGAAAAAAAACTATCTCGAAATGTGTTTCAGGAATAATGATGAACTTTAGCATGCGGAGCACCCCCTTTTTTTTTAATCATATGAGAAAGTTGAGCTGTGAATGTTTTGTTTCATAAATGAAAACTAGGCAATCTTGCAGAACTATTTGAAAGTTTTAATAGTCAGTTTATAACAACTGATGACGAAAACACAATTTCCATCCCATTATTACATTTTGACGTTATGCATTTCTCCGTATATTCTCTACACCCAGATTTGTCATATATCACAGAATTTCATAATCTGGCTAAAATTAGTTCAAATTGTTATTGTATGAAAACTATCTTATTTTAATACTGAAATCTCTCTTTGTTTTTTATTTAATGTCACACGAACATAAAGTTCGAAACCGAGAACTTTTTCTAGAGAACCAATATCATGCATAAGTACAAAGTCATGTACGATTGACAAAAAAATACACTGACTCATTTAACATCAAATCAAAAAGGTCGAATCAAAGGACTATATTCGGAAAGGTAACATTAATACGAATAATCCGACATTGATATTTTGACATTGAGACCGAACTTAAAGGTAATATTCATTTTGTACAAGTCATGGTGACAAGCTCAAAATCATCGTATGTCGTAGGTCTTCTTCAAAAGAAAGTTTTTTTTACAAGAACTTCCACACAGGTAAAATGGCAAACACAATATGCTTGAATTATCCTATACAACAGTTGCATGTTGCTTTTGAATTAAGTTCTATTTAACTCTAGAATTTTTTCTTGTATTACAATTGTACCACATCGGTAGTTTCACGGTAAAGAGTTTGTAATTGTCCTATGTACAGGCTTAGATGTTGTGGGTTTGACCAAAGAGCAAAGACAAAGTCTTGTAATAATATCAAGCAAATTGTGTTCTTTTTCGCACTATAAATGAAGTCATTATTTTAAAATGCCAACTCAGTGTATCGGTCTACATACATTGTAAATCTTCTAAAACCGTTCGCAACTGTTTGTTGATGTTACGCAGCTATCTAAAAATCTTAATCAATTTTCTCTATAAATATGTATTAAAATAATAAAGATTTTCTTTGTTTATATGAAAACGAACATTTGATATTCTTTGAGGGAGATTATAACACCTGAGTATTCTGGTCTTGTTATACATGTCTCTGGAAAAAGACCATTTTAGATAAATAAAAGAAAAAGCCGGCTTCGCAAAAGGGGAAAATTGATATTCTCCACCCGAAATCGTCTACTGCCCCTCTGCAACAATAACATGGTCATCCCCTTTAACAGTACACAGGAAGAGAAGTTGAAAGAGAACACTTTCGCAATTCCTATGAACGGTTAATAGATCATTTCATCGTGCAGTGGCAAGTATTACAGATATATTTTGAACGAACCAATTCAACAAACCATATCCATTTCAATGAATATGACATAGAATATTCATTTGTCATAAGAAAACTGGACCTGTCGATATGTGAAGGGAACTTTATCACCGAGGTGTCAACGTATACAAAAAGAAGATGTGGTTATGATTGTTAATGAGACAACTCTCCACAAGAGTCCAAAATGACACAGAAATTAACAACTATAGATCACCGTTCGGCCTTCAACAATGAGCAAAGCCCATACAGCATAGTCAGCTATAAAAGGCCCCGAAACGACAATCTAGTACCTGTAATGGCCACAAGCGTGTCAAAACTGAGGCTGTGACTGTGGTTCTTTCTTCGGCAAAGTGTGTTCAGCTTAGATCTTTAAAAATAGACACACGTTACTTGTTTTCTTGTCGAAGGCCAGTGGTTTTCTCTGGCTTTCTCTACAAATTAATCTTGATTGTCATGGAAAACCAAGCGTAATGAAAGTGTCACTAAAACCAGCAAGCAACTAATTGTTCATACGATTCTTTTCGTTTACGGGTAAAATGATTTTATTTTAGTTTGAACCATGTATTTGCAAGACATAAGTGCGCAAACATTTTATATCACTTTTTTATACTGATTTTCGGAGAACCCTAATTGTGCGCCTATTCCTAAGAACAGATATTCTGTATTTTTTTGCCAAAAATATTGAATAAATCATTTTAATTTCGGAGATCTTGAATAATATAGTTAATACAAGTATGTATGCCATTGTATCATTCGGGTTTGTTTTTAATGTTCACCGGCAGACGACTTTGTCAACACCGACTCCAATGAAGCGAAATTTCGATTACAACTGTGAGATGATGAGGAAGTGGGGAGGGGCAGGGGAACGGTCCCCTTATGGAATATCATATTTGTAAAGTGCTTAACTTTTTTAAAAGTAACAGTCAAAATATTTGCTGACTAGTCCCTTTTTTTAAGTGGTTTATCATTTTCAAACAAAATGGGTGACGGATCTATGAAATGTCGTAATATATGGGCAATCGCACCGCAATCCAATCTGTAAAAACCGAGAAATCGTTATTATGTGTCTTTGTATGTACATGTATATTTCATCTTTTAGTATCATAGAAAGAAAGATGCAAATGTGGTTCAATGGAATCTTTTGTGTAACTATTACAGCTATGTTTGTTTACCAATCACAGTTTCTATGATATAGACAGATGTGGCATATACAATTTGGTATACATTGGCCTTGTGTATTAAAGCAGAGTTCAAGATTTAGATAAAGCAAAACTTAAGTATATGGAATTTTATAGAGGTACGGTTAATTTCCCTGTATTTTTTATACTTCATGTAACGTGTCGAAATTTCGTACTTGCAAAAATCCAAATTATCCATTGGATAAAGCACATATGATTTACATAACAATGCACAATACAAGTATACAACATATAAAACATCAGTGAAAATTAACCACGAGTCTATTTTATTGGAAGGAAAAATATACATGGTCCATAATCTCATGCTTTGTTCTTTTAATGTTAGCCTAACGAATGGATATCAAGAATACTTTTCAGATTCAAACTCTGAACCTTTCCAAATTTAAACTCTGAACCTTTCCAAATTCAAACTCTGAACCTTTCCAAATGCGCTGTCTAGGCATGTAAGTAACATTTATACTTCCATGGTTTAGGTATCTATTAAAATCTGAGATCAAAATTTCCATAAGTTTTTTTTTAAATATAAAGGTCTGTATACAAAGGTCGTAACTTGAGTTTATCAATTATAATCCAATATGGAGTTTAAAACTCCCCTGCGATTTAAATTGCTTATGGGTGTCCAACAGATCGTTTAATAATAAATACTAAAAACTTGCAAATACATGTACATGTATCTGTAAAATTGAAGTCGTGTGCCATGCATCTGAACAAATTTTTATAATACAGTAATAAGATAATCACGTGTCCGAAAATATGTAAAACAAATATATGTGTAAATCTAAAAGTACACATTTGACACTACATGTATGGTCTTAGTAGAAAAAAAATTAAAGGAAATTAGCTGCTTTCCATGTTTAAACTATTTTTACAATTTTTGCCTTTTTAAAGTTACAGATAGTGAATTTCACTCCTTCTTTTATTGCGAAATAAATAAACATGTAAGAAATGATAACTTCTCTGCAAATGATTTTCAAAATACTGACTTTATGTGTTGCACTAACAGACAAAAACATACTCATCATGATCAATAAATAAAAAAAATCAGCATATTTTAGGCTCGTTTGTACTTGATTTACCGATGCATGGTTTAAAGTTTTGTGGTTTATTAATATGCTGTAATTTGTATTTAGGTTTTTCACTATATTACATGTATATACTTGCAACAATAGATACATGTATATATATACATATATATATTATATGTATGTGTATATGTTACGGTTTTTTTTCTGTTTGTCACAAACACGTTTGATTTGTTGAAATACATATGACAATAAAGATTATTATTATTTATTTTATCAACGCCTGACTTTTAATTATTCAGGTTTTTTTAACCCTAACCATGGAAGTGAAATAACCAAAGAGGTTATATGACCTCATTGCCCTAACTCTAATGTAAATAAAATCTGGCAGATATTTTCACATCCGCAAGAACAAATGTTTCGTAGTAGGGTGCATTTTCTGATAAAGGATCAAAGGACGCCAATAGTACTTTATTATAAAACTTTCATCACAATAAGATCGTGGCGTTCCTGATCAATTAACTTAATGGGACGTGTTAAACTATTATATGATAATTTGAACTCTGACTTGATATATAGTCGTTTATCTACAAATTTAGAAAATCGACATATAATCTATATATAGCTAAACAATGTAAAGTTCTTTTTATATATTTACAAATGTAGACGGGTGTTTAAATAGTAATTAATATAAATGTATATTCCATACAGTTTTTCTCTTTCTTTTATTTATTTTTGCACCATGCATTGCATGAATAGACTAAAAGAAAATATGTCTACTTAGCTAAAAAGCTGCTACGAAAGGCGATGTAAAACATATAAATTGTATTCTAAAATACATTTTATAATACCATAACGTATTCTATAGTAAACATGTTTAGACAAGGGATCTACATTTTTTGTATTGATCCTTTTTAATATTATTAAAAAAAAAATGCATAATGGATATTTTACTATTTTTCGAAAGATATTTATCAGAGATATTTACTAGAATAATTAAATCCTGAATAAATCCCTACTGAACCATTTTGTATATGCGGATATAAACATTCGTTTGATAACATGTAAGAGATGTATAACGAATCAGATGTGGATACAAAATATTCCATAGACTTTTTTCTTCTGTCTTGTAATCCTATAAAGATTTTATACTTATATTTAAAATTTTAAATCAAAATTATTTGTCCAATTTTGCTTTATAAAAAAAAAGCAAAGTTTAACGTAGATACTGATATCTGGTTTCATGGAGGAATAAATTATACTTGGTGATAGACCCCAAGGGTTAACTGGGATTTAGATATATTGTCCTCTTTGGTACTAATGGTTCCAGTAGTAAAATCCTTGCGCTGTTGCGGCTTCCATTTTGGTTGTTTGGGATACATAAATATAGGTAGTCGTGCCTCTTCGGAATTAGGACAGGAACTTGATGTTCAGTGGTTATCATTTGTTGGTGTGGTTATTTTTAAAATATTAGACCGTTAGTTTTCCCGTTTAAACGGTTTTCCACTACTTATTTTTGGGGCCCTTGTTGAAGACCGTACTTTGACCTATTATGGTTTACTTTTATAAATGGTGACTTGGATGGAGAGTTGTCTCATTGGCAGTCATACTTCATCTTCTTATATCTATGTAATCCGGTGCTTTGTGTAAACGAGTGTTGCTGCTTGCACGTTAAAGAAGGAGTCCGTACGTAACATGCCCTTATTTTCCCATGACAGTCCAACATTTTCCGTCCGCCTTCCTTGCAGACCAGAACCTTGCACATCCTAACGTTACTCATGGTCATCGTCCTAAACACACATGACTTTGTCACAGAACATTTAGTAATGAACAATTTATCAACATAATGTAAAAAAAAAATCTCTTTATATTCATACAGAAATTCTCTGAAGCTGCTTTTTTCAAGATGATTGGTAATTTTTATTGACTACATATCTGTAAGTTTGGGTGACAACTTTTCGACAAGGAATCGGCATTATATGGAAATTAACTGGGTTTATGCTCGTAGACTATTTCATTATTCATACGAGTAACATTTCCTTCGGAACATTCGAATCATATTAACAGTCCGATATGTAGATGATGTCCTCTCGCTAAATAGTTCAATGATGGTGACTCCGTCGAATGTATCGAACTTGAAAGGGTACCACTGTATAGTTAAGTTTGTCTCTCAACTTGACTTATACATCTAGAAATTGACCATGATGGCCGATTTCAAACAAACACTTGACATAAAAGAGATGATGGCGTCTACCTAACTTTTCATGTCTTTGAAAAATATCTTAGCAGCTCTTGTGTATAGCTTGTATAGCTCCATTTGATACAATATTCCGGAGCTTTTATGTCCTCACACAATTTCTGTGATACTATTGATGTTTGACTAAGGTCTAGGACAAATGTGTCATGCATTATCAGGATGAGACCAATTAAAAGTAAATCTATACAATAGTTAGGTCCTGGAATAGGGGTTATACCGGGATGGTGCCTGGAAAGTTGGAATGCAAATTGAAAATGTTGGTATATGGAAAAGGAACAGAATTTAGGCCTTGTAACTGACCAACGCCTTTCCTCTCACAGAATTGTTACAAGGGTTCATACTATAATAAAGGCATCTTGTCACGTAACGTTGTCTTTCTGACCGGACGAATTTATACATCACACACAGTCCAGCGTGTCTTCTGTCGTGGTAAGATGACCAAACAATTATCATGTTTCTAGACCCCTGACGACAAATAGGATCTACTTGATAATAAGAAGCAAGCTATAAACCCATGGGTTCCACGTGATGTAGTTATAGTTATCCTTTCGAAAAGAGGGACAAAAGATGCCAAAGGGACCGTCAAACTAATAGATCGAAAATAATATGACAATCTGAGCTGCTACGAACCAATCTCGTGTTGGTTACAATTCAGTAATATTTATTTCACAGATAACCAGCAATATGTTCCTTAGAGTATTGCATGTTTTGATCGTCCTGTTTGCCTTGAACGTTACATTTAGGAATAAAACTTCTTATCAAATTTGTTCATAAATGATCAACATGACGGTTGCCATTTATGAAGCATGATCTGCATATCATTTAGGAGCAGGCACAATTTTAGTTCATTTCTTGGAAGCACAACACTTATTGTTATATACGTATTGTTATTTGAAGTTAATGTGAATTAATCGTTTCTTTCAATAAATATTGTGAACTGTTGATAGACAATGGTAATGTTAGCTTGTCGGGCACAGGCACTTGTCTCAGAAAAAAATGTTCCTATGTATACCTGTTATATTAACGTATATAGGATTTTTTTTTCTGAGACAAGTGCCTGTGTTGTCGGGACCTTTTATTGCCGACTATTTATACGGTATTGTTTTTTTGTCATTGTTAAAGGCCATGCAATTGCTTGTAATTGCTTAAATCCTCTTCATATAAACTTTGGTGGATAGCTGTCTCATTGATAGGAATACCACATATCCTTATTTTTATATTGTGTTCTTCGTTGAGTAAATACACCTTCTTCGAGAATAAGTTTTTAATGGCAATTCTTGGTGGTGTTCCCGAAGCTATCTTAGGATAATTACGTGTTCTAAGACTATCTTATGACATGTCTTTGTCTAACTTGATCTATCGCATTGATCGTCCTAACCGTAGGACACCTATTTATATGCATTAAAATGCATTAGTATTTAGGTAAAAACCCATATTATACTAGATTCTTTATCTACATATTATTTTAGAACTTACATAGTTCTCATTAATCTTTTATTTTATATCATTGGTTGAAAATTATTGATGTTTTTGCCCTTCAAATTAGAAAGATAATATCATTGGACGTTTCAAGTTGACTGGACTTCAACTTCATCAAAAACTACCCTAACCAAAAACTTTAACTTAAACTTCGCACTATCATTTCTATGTTTAGTGGACCGTTATTGGGGTCAAAACTTTAATTTGGCATAAAGATTAGAACGATCATATTACAGGGAACATGAGTACTAAGTGTCAAGTTCATTGAACTTCAACTTCATCAAAAACTACATTGACCAAAAAAATTAACCTTGACCGGTACAGACGGACGGACGAACGGACGGACGTACAGACCAGAAAATATAATGTCTCTCTTTTATCGTAGGTGGGGCATACAAACGTAGGAAAAAAATATTTCAATATACGGCAAGGGGTCATGCTTACATTGCTTGTGTATTTTCCTGAATAAGTTAAATAATACTTATTTCTTCATATTTCAGTCTTAACAATTCAAAATTATAAGATTGTGTTTCTTGTTTGCCTATGACATTGAATTTGATATACATGGTTATATATATATTATTTTCTGAATTTGTTTTGGCTCACATCGAACAGCAAGCTATAAAAAATAACTAGTGTAAAACCATTCAAATGGCAAACCAAAGGTTTAATTTATTTGAAAAACGAGAAACGAGAAACACTTATGAACTGTATATCAACAGAACATCAGATTCCGGACTTTGGTCATGTGCAAACAAAAGCAAGGGGTTTAAACGTTTTAATTGGTACAGACCCCTTACTTTATCTGAAACAATAGTGTAATATCACAACACAGAAAGACAGGGTCTCAAGAAAGATTAGCTTTATAGCTAACTGTGTAACCCTCTTTAAATAAAGAATTATTATTATTATTATTAGACACGTGACAGACATAGACAGACATATATAGCTTGCCTTACGTTTTGTGAGATTCTATCGTCATTGTTATCTTTAGATATTTATCTTTGGTCGCATGTTTTTTTTGCTTACTCTTTCGTCCAATGCTTCTTTCATTTATACATTTGAGTTTCCTGCGAAAAGTTATGATGTTCGGAGGGGTAGATTTTTACCCTCCCGGAGCACCTGAGATCACCCTATTTTTATGTGGGGTTCGTGTTGCTTATTCTTTAGATTTCTATGTTGTGTCATGTGAACTATTGTTTTTCTGTTTGTTTGTTTTTTTTCATTTTTTGCCATGGCCTCTTGTCTTATGAATCTAGAATCCTTGCATACTAAACTCAAAGGGACACTTGAGATGGAATTAGAGAAGGAAGATTTTTAAAAATATATATTAATATCATATGTAAAACCCATCAAAGTACACATCCTTTTATTCAGTAAAAATAATGTGTTTAAGAGATTGGTAAACAATTGATAAATAAAAATTCGCTTCATGCATAAAACTAATTCAAAAAGAGTTAACAAAGATATTCACTTGAAAAATCATTCCAGAGGTCTAGATGAACAAAATTTAATAAAGATTTGAATTTAAACAATACACCACAACCCTGTGCAGAACACAATCGTAACTATTTATAAGAAGCATTTCAAAATCTGTAAGAGTGTCTAAAGACATTTTTTTACCAGACGCTTTGTTGAAACGACCCCTGTCAAACTTCATATAGGAAACACATAAACCTCGTTTTTGGAAAAGCGGAAAATTAGATATTTTTAACAGAAATTATTTATCTAATATACCAAAAATTATATGAATGATAAATTATCTGACTGTAAATAAAATCAACGTGCAGACATCTTAAAATATCAGGGTTGAACTGCTCGAGTTTTGTTCCGAACAAACGGATTTTTCTACACGTCCTACGATAAAAGTGCAAGAAAATCAAAGTAATGTTAAAAAGAAAGTGGATATTTTGATTCAAATGCTACACTCAAAAACAGATGTACAAATTGCAGTAAGTAATTATTCATTGTGCATGTGGGAAGGGATAGCTTATATACAATCTTTATTTTTATGTAGTTCAACATAACTGTTACAATGCACTATGTTTGCGAAATGAAAATTCAATACTTTTAGCAAATTGTCATTTATTTTTATTTTTCAACGGATTACAAAGCTAAGCATGATTGTTGTCGGCAAAAGATTCGCATGAATATTGCACGCTTACAATTTGTGTATTAATTGTACAAAAACTGGGACATTTTACTAACTTTGAAAACATGTTGTTGTGTTTATTATAACGTAATATTAATGAAGTCGTGAAATTCTATGAATATATATTTTACTTTTTGTATAATTTGAAACTTTCTACACATATACATTTGTTCAGTTCTCAGTTTTTTTATTGTATGCATGCAATTAAATGCATTCAAATGCAAAAGAGCGTATCTTTTCCCTTTCAGCAATAAATACGGTTTGGTTTCCAGCAAGGTATGACTGAAAGGGATTTCATATGGAAAACAAAGAACGAAGCTGGCAATATCCTTAAGTATGTTTATAATTAAATGATTTTAAAATTCCGTTGGAAATTAAAAAAAACCGCATGGTTTATCTACATGCAATTAATCAGTTATGTATGTGTCAACATTTATCAGTAAACAATTCGGTTTTCGGAAATGATTATGGTCAATTATCTGTGATTAACGACATTGAAACAGTTTGTTTTTTTTTTTGAATAAAAAACTAGACCAAAACATGATCATAAAGTTAATTACTTTCAATCTTTTATCATAACTCTAATTCGAGTATAAATCTGAACTTTTAAGTCATTCTAAACAGTCAGGGGCATTACTTAAACAAGTAACTTTAGTTACTTATATAGGTAGTTTTTGATTTAAAAAAAATATAAAATTACTCAATAGAGTTATTTTTAATTTCAATAGAAGCAGGGACTAAATGTCGTTTTCATGATTTTTTTACATCTTTCATTTTATATCATAAATTTAAGAATTTGTAAGATTTGAGAGGAGAATAGACATTAAGTTATTTTGTACATCTTTGAAAGAATTAGTAATAACACTTATTTAAGGAACATATGTAATTGTTTTGGGTTACAAATTATATTACTTCAAGTCTTAATTAATTCATAAGTTTCTATCTATTTATATCTGTCTACTTTTAAGATTTTGAAGGGAAACGATATTTTAATAGTCCCAAGAGACCAACCTTTGACAAAGAAGCGTCGATATCAAAGATAAGTGCGTCAGAAAAGCAATTAGTGTTTCAGAAAGATTATATTTTATATTTTATGGGAAAAATAACCAGATGACTGTAAAAATTTGTTAAAACTAGTAAAATTTGTATAATTGGTCACCTATAAAAATAATATTTAGAAAAATTACTTATATAAGTAATTTGTAAAATAGCCTCGTTTTCAACATTACTTATATAGGTAATTTGAAAAGTTATTTGTTTAAGTAATGCCCCTGACTGTTAAATGAAAAGTTTGCAAGATATATTAATTTTATTTAATTATCATACTTCAATTCAGATTCAAACAACTTTTCAGCACACATTGATTATTTTACCGACATTTATTACACGCTTGCTTAAGAAATGATCTCCTTTGTTCAGCTGTAATGTTCAGTAAGATTAATTTTCAAATGATTTTTTTTCAGATATAATTCTGCAGAGAATAAGGAGATGTCCGATTTCATCATTGAATTCGTAAAAGGTCAATATCCTGACGAAGTGGAGGGGGTTGTAAGAGGTTTGTAGTACAAAAAAATAAATAATTAAAATATTGGCGAAATTGCAGTTCTACGGTACTGATAACTTTCAATAATATTTCGAAACGCTATATAGTTTCCATACCATAAATAAGTTTTAGTGTTATCGAATCACTTACTAGCAAATGCATAATATCATGTAACTTTAGTAGATTTATTTTCATTTCGATCATATCACATCAAAACAATCTACAATGGACTACCAATTGACACGGTTTAGGCTCAATTCGAGAAAAGCAATCGTTTGTTTAATTATTATTTTGAATTGCATTAAGTAGATGTTTTGTTTTGTAGAAGGAATAAAGACAAATTTTGAATCGTTCAAAGCAAAGAAACGAAGAGAAGAGACTGGTAAACAAGAAGAACATAACAAGAAAATGGCTGTGTACAGCAGATTGAAAAGAGTAAGAACTGTTTTTTTAATATGGTAAACAATTTGGAAAAAACCCTGATTCTTGGATTACTTTAATCTGTATTAGTTCCAAAAAAAAGCAGTGGTTTATAGATTTCTGATACATCAATTTTAATTTTCAGCAAACTGCATATACAGTCTATTATAACAGTCAACGGATTTAGAGTGGAGCTTCATTTGTTATTATATACTTATATCACTCTAAGTTAACAATGATTAGGGACCCCTTTTAACTTAATTCATTTTCTATTATAAGTCATATGGTTCGCTACTGATCCCCTACGGATCCGTAGAGGGTTAGTAAAATACATAGGGGGTGATGCCGTAACGCTACAATAAAATGTCGACTATTTCTTATGGCGTCAGATATAGGATCGCATACTAGAAGTTGCATCATTTTGCAGGTGCTTTTGGACAGATATATCATGTTATGGAGGGGTATTTGCAGAAAATACCAGTCAAGGGACTGTGAAATTTCCCGAGTCGCTAGGCGAAAAAAATCTGTCCCAAGACTGGTATTTTTCACAAATACCCCTTCATAACATGATATATCTGTTTAATTACACCGTATAGTTTGGAATGAAACTCTTTGATTTTTTTGAACTTGAAAGCTACAATTCATTAACATTTTTATGCACAATTTTGAGGCTAAGAGGAAATTATCATAAAACTGTGGTAATTATACATGTACTAATACGCGTTAGCTCGCTTTTTTATGTAACGTCATATCTAAGTTTTATTGAGGGAGGATGCTCGAGAGGGTGAAAAAGGAATATCCAAAATGACAAATACCATGGTATTTCAGGCAAATTCACCGGCAGTGATGAAAAACAGGCAAATTCGTTTGAAATGAGGAAAAATATTAGAATATGCGAAAAATACACTGGCTACCAACCAATAAAAATCTGGCTTTCTTATATTAGGTGTTATTACATACAAAAAAAATAGATTGCTTTTTGCTGGTCGTTTTTGTTTATAGAAATAACGAAAATAATAATGTCTTTATTGAAGGAGAGTTATTGAGGCATATATAGAATCTATTCCAGTTGTATGTATTCAAAATGAAATTAAAGGAATTTTGATTAGAGCTTAATTCGTTTTTTAGAAATTAAACAACAGAAAAAAGGCATTAAAAGAAATATCCAGCATGCCAAAAGAACAAAAAGAAACAGTTATGCAAAGTATGGAGATACAGTATATGTCTTCTGAACAAACCGATTCAGAACTGAGACGAAGGGTCGTTTATCGTCACACTTCTGCCTTGGAGGTCTGACGACTTTGACAAATTAGTCAAAAAACCTAGACCAGAAACACGAAAATAAACTGAGCAAGAGAAGCAGACGGCAGAATAATATTCGAAAGGTTGGGGCAGTTTCTTTAAGGAAAAAACCAGAAGTCGTGCCAGGACATGAAAGGGTGTTTAGATAGTAAAAATCATTGATTAAACTGTATATTGTTTAGGTATGCAGTAATTGCTACATGTAATTGTTATTAATTTTTACATAATTAAATGTCCAAAGCTACAAAAACAAAGAAAATCGCTGGTAATTTTCAATTATTATGTTAACATATTTCAGTCTTCACGAAATCAAATGGATGCGAACAATTATACAAAAAATACACCCTCATGTCAGCATACCGTCTTCAACAACAACAAGCGGGTCGTAGGATGATGTTTTGATACAAATAGTTAATTAAAAGTGCTTCTTGAAACAACAATACTGTAGTAATAGGCAAAATTATAAATAACATGTCATTGGCAAAACAAAATTATAACCTTTTTGATTTGAAACCTAACATCACGGAAAATATATGTAAACAATGATTATTTTATTGAATTTTCTCCGTTGTTTTTGTTCAATATATGATGTGCTCCTGCGTAAACAAGTAGTTTATTTTATTTGCACACACACAGTAGTAAATTGTTTAAGACAAAATGGAAATTCTTCGAAATAGTGAGAAACTTCGGATAAATCAAATTTCAATATGTTTTAATGTTTCTTTTGTGTGTGATTATACAATATATGAAATAGCCATGTAGTAGTAATAAAAGTGAATCTGCTATCCTGATGTAAGCAATTATACAATGCATGTAGACAACAGCTGGTTTTACATTTACAATCCTTGTCTTTGTGAAACTCTTCATTGTGTATTTTGCTCATTGGTGTCCAAGCAAGCATAATCAAATATAATATTTTAAACACATACACACGTACGTAACTAGGGACTTAAAATATTATGGGATTCGTGATACCAATTGAACAATGAAAGGGAAACAACTCTTGTTAGAATAAGAACATTTTTCGTATCTTTAAAAAAAATGAAGATTTTTTTAAAGTTTAATACGAAGGAAAATGAAGGTATGTTTAAAGTGCAGACATAGATAAACAGAATTTTGCTTTAATTGTAAACTTATTTAAACGTTACAAACTCATATTTAAACGAATGATTTACACTTATTAGTTTACAAGTTATGTCAGTTGAAAAGTGATAAGATGGATATTTTGAATATATATATGTAAAGATTAAGAGTGAAATAATTAGCAATTACAAAAAATCAAAATAAATCAAAAGAAGAGAATAAACAACATTCACTTTTGGATATCGGGTGTTGTAATGAAATTAAATATAAAAACGGTAAAGCAGCGGGATATTTAGAAAGTTTTGTTTTAACTTAAAGTTTTATAAATACGTTCATAATTATTAAGATTCTTATAAAAAAATTCAGTATGATAATTTTCGTATAATTATTATTTTTATAAGAACGGGGTAACCGGTTGCATATAATTGGGTGCTTTTTAAACCCTCCAAATTACGTTGGATTTCATTATTCAGCTCAAACTTTTGTATTCAAAGGGAACTAACTCTTTCTATTAAAACAATTGTTAGTTTAGAATTAGGATCAATTAGGTCATAAAATGGAATCCATCACAACAGGAAAATATATATGTTACATATACTGTTCCCAGACCACAACAATAGGATTCTTCAAATATCGTAATATTTATTATATTTAAAGGTTATGTTTTGTGTATGTTTTATTGTTCCTTAAAACAGCTCAGTATAACAAAAAAAATCAAAAATGCTCAAAATTAGAGTTGTATAATTCAATATGTATGCAGATATTGTTCTTGTTTTCAAATTATTATAGAAAGGAATGTTAGTTCTTTCATATGTCATGTATTTGTAAATTGAAAATAAAGAATAAAGTTAGTTAATACGTTATACAATTGTTTTTTTTTTATTCAGGTTTTCGCTTTAGTCAGGCAAATTCTCCATTACAGACAGCTTGTTTCTCTCATTGTAATTATCTCATATTTTGAGGCAGTCATGAGTCTTTGATTCGAATTATTGATTGAGGCAACTTAGGGTGCACAATTATGGCTTCATTTGTAATACTGGCGAATTTTTGCATAAACAAATATGTCATGCATTATGATAGAGTTTGTAAGAACTGTTATTGGTGATATATTGATGAAAACTGTTTTCTGTAGTGCATTTGCAGATCAATTGGCATATATTTAGTGCAACAAACACGAATAATACACATATTTGTTTATAGCATATGGAGTCAAAATGAGTTTCAATTTGAAGTAAATCTAGTTATATCTCACATTAAATCTTTAAACTTGAAATTGAATCTGATTTCAATTTGCATTAAATGAAAGTTTATTGTCGTATTAAATTTACAACTCGATGTTTAATCAGAATTAAAACCACAGTAAACAGCTTTCTGTTTGGAATATCTTTGACTTTAATGTGTAGTAAATCATGTTATACAGGTATCCTCTACATTAAATTTGAAGTTGTATGTCTATTAAACTTCAATAAATTTGAAAAATACTGGACAGTAAATCAGGTGTCGATTCGAGAACTTACTGCATCCAGTAAACTATTTGTAAACTATTATTAAATATTGCGTTTACTTGACCAATAAACTACCAGGAAAATAATAAACTCGGAACTTACAACTAGTTTTCAAGTGGTTTAATGATTCCTTAAACTAATCATTTCATGCAGTGTAGTCCACATCGAAGTATTCAATTTCGCGGTTTTTCTAATTTACTTAATGTAGTTGATTCAAGAAAGATTTAGGTATAAAGTATTAACGATAATTGATATAAGCATCATACAATTCTAGACTAAAAAAGATGGTTTACAGTTCTCCAGTTGACGCGATTGCTTATACAATTATCATTTATGAAACATATTAATAATGCATTCTTACCGTCGCTATTTGAGTTTGTTGTCATAAATTTGAACGTATGTCTTCTGTGGATCGCCATATAAATCATTATATAACAAGTTACAATGAATATTACTGGTATTATAATGAGGACACACACATCAAAATATCGAATTTCCTGCAAAAATAAATTATTGGTGTTATTGACAAGACAGAACGAGTGAAAGACTAAAGATACTTCCGAATTCCAAAATAAATACTTAAATCACAATATTATATTTAAATAGGCTTTGGTGAACATTTTGAAATATCTCAATAAGGATTTCCATTTTAAGACATAATGAGCTGCATTCATTTGAATTGGTTCTCTTATTAATTTTTTGAAATTATCCAAAAGAAATATACAAGGTAGACATGCATTAGAAGTCTATAAACCATGTTTAAACCTAGTGACTTTTATATAAAGCACAACTGAAATTGAAAAAAAATTGAAGTATTTGATATACGTGTATTGAATGTTGTTGCCTTCAGCAACAATTTACATATTAATTTGACTGTATAAATATGTGGCTATAAAAACTTATATTTGGTATCTTACATGGGCAGGTCAGTGTTAAAATAGTCTATTTCATTTTCATTCCACGTTTAACTATACTCCTAGATGGCATTAAATACATTTTGACGAAAAACAATGTATAAAGTAGCCTTGATCAGCACATTGACTCTGAACTAAATGGTACTAGAAACAAAGCTACAGATGGGTGCACTCCTAACCTGTACAGCAAGTTAACTTGATAACCAGTCATTTGGACTGGTCAAAGTTAACCTGTGACCAAATATAGGACTGCTCTGACCAGTCCTAGGACCAAAATCTAGTTAACTTGAAAAGCGGACTTGGTCCTAGGACTGTTTTTATGTCTGCCAAAAAGTTAACTTGGAAACAGGTCCGCTATTGATATAAGTTAACTTCGAACCAGTCCTGTCATAAGTTAACATAAGTTAACTTCGGAACCAGTCCTGTCATAAAGTTAACATAAGTTAACTTGGAAACCGGTCCTGCCACAAAGTTAACTTCTGCTTGGACAAATCCGATCAAAACCAGACCTGTTCCCAAGTTAACTTTTGACTGGTCTGCTCTACACTAAGTTAACTTGTAACCAGGACCGCTCTTCGTTGATTTAAAAAAAAATAATATCTTTTTTTCGTAGTATAAACATCGAAAATAAAGTAATTTGAAAATTAATACTTCCGTTTTATGAACAGGATTAAATACAAATATTTGAAAATAAGTACGCACAGAACGTAAAACAAATTTATCTGTGATCTGACAATCTATCTATTATAAAAACGAGATCAAAATCAATCATATTATGTATATTTTTTAAAAGAAGTATATTTGATGTTAGGTGTATACGTCCTTTTTAGTTATACATCCTTGAACTATGCAGCCACAATCAGCAATAGTTTAATTCATTTAAATAATGACTACAAATTTTTGCTCGCCTAAATTAAGGGTGCCAGCATGTCCTCTTTTTATTCAAAATACTGATACTAACAAAATTTCAGTAGTTTTGATGCCTCCAGTTGACCTGTACAACAAAATTATTTGACCGCATCCACCAAAACTGACCATATATGCACTTTAATTTGTAAATCTATATACCCGCATAGTAAATTAGCCATATTTTTTATGTCAGGATTCAATGTATAATACAATCATGACAATGGACAGCAAAATTGCAATATAATAACAAAAAAGTTTTGTTCGCATAAATTTAGGATACCAGCATGTCCTCATTTTATTCAAAATATTGATACGTAACAAAATTTCAGTAGTTTTGATACCTTCAGCTGACGTGTACAACAAAATTATTTGACCGCATTACCAAAACTGACCATATGTGAACTTTAAATTGTAAATCTATATACCAGCATAGTAAATCAGTCTTATTTTTAATGTCAGGATTCAATGTATAATACAATCATGACAATGGACAGCAATTTGCAATATAATAACAAAAAATTTTTGTTCACATCAATTTAGGATACCAGCATGTCCTCATTTTATTCAAAATATTGATGCGTAACAAAATTTCAGTAGTTTTGATACCTCCAGTTGACTTGTACAACAGCATTATTTGACCGCATTACCAAAACTGACCATATGTGCACTTTAATTTGTAAATCTATATACCAGCATAGTAAATCAGTCATTTTTTTATGTCAGGATTTAATGTATAATACAATCATGACAATGGACAGCAATATTGCAATATAATAACAACAAATTTTTGTTCGCATAAATTTAGGATACCAGCATGTCCTCATTTTAATCAAAACATTGATACGTAACAAAATTTCAGTAGTTTTGATACCTCCAGTTGACTTGTACAACAAATTTATTTGACCGCATCCACCAAAACTGACCATATGTGCACTTTAATTTGTAAATCTATATACCAGCATAGTAAATCAGCCATATTTTTTATGTCAGGATTCAATGTATAATACAATCATGACAATGGACAGCAATATTGCAATATAATAACAACAAATTTTTTCGCATAAATTTAGGATACCAGCATGTCCTCATTTTATTCAAAATATTAATACGTAACAAAATTTCAGTAGTTTGGTGCCTCCAGTTGACTTGTACAGCAAAATTATTTGACCGCATCCACCAAAACTGACCATATATGCACTTTAATTTGTAAATCTATATACCCGCATAGTAAATCAGCCATATGTTTTATGTCAGGATTCAATGTATAATACAATCATGACAATGGACAGCAATATTGCAATATAATAACAACAAATTTTTGTTCGCATAAATTTAGGATACCAGCATGTCCTCATTTTATTCAAAATATTGATACGTAACACAATTTCAGTAGTTTTGATACCTCCAGTTGACTTGTACAACAAAATTATTTGACCGCATCCACCAAAACTGACCATATGTGCACTTTAATTTGTAAATCTATATACCCGCATAGTTAATCAGCCTTATTTTTCATGTCAGGATTCAATGTATAATACAATCATGACAATGAACAGCAATATTGCAATAAAATAACAATAAAGTTTTGTTCACATAAATTTAGGATACCAGCATGTCCTCTTTTTACATAAAATACTGATACGTAACAAAATTTCAGTAGTTTTAATACCTTCAGCTGACGTGTACAACAAAATTATTTGACCGCATTACCAAAACTGACCATATTTGAACTTTAAATTGTAAATCTATATACCAGCATAGTAAATCAGTCTTATTTTTAATGTCAGGATTCAATGTATAATACAATCATGACAATGGACAGCAATTTGCAATATAATAACAAAAAAATTTTGTTCACATCAATTTAGGATACCAGCATGTCCTCATTTTATTCAAAATATTGATACGTAACAAAATTTCAGTAGTTTTGATACCTCCAGTTGACTTGTACAACAGCATTATTTGACCGCATTACCAAAACTGACCATATGTGCACTTTAATTTGTAAATCTATTTACCAGCATAGTAAATCAGTCATTTTTTTATGTCAGGATTTAATGTATAATACAATCATGACAATGGACAGCAATATTGCAATATAATAACAACAAATTTTTGTTCGCATAAATTTAGGATACCAGCATGTCCTCATTTTAATCAAAACATTGATACGTAACAAAATTTCAGTAGTTTTGATACCTCCAGTTGACTTGTACAACAAATTTATTTGACCGCATCCACCAAAACTGACCATATGTGCACTTTAATTTGTAAATCTATATACCAGCATAGTAAATCAGCCATATTTTTTATGTCAGGATTCAATGTATAATACAATCATGACAATGGACAGCAATATTGCAATATAATAACAACAAATTTTTTCGCATAAATTTAGGATACCAGCATGTCCTCATTTTATTCAAAATATTAATACGTAACAAAATTTCAGTAGTTTGGTGCCTCCAGTTGACTTGTACAGCAAAATTATTTGACCGCATCCACCAAAACTGACCATATATGCACTTTAATTTGTAAATCTATATACCCGCATAGTAAATCAGCCATATGTTTTATGTCAGGATTCAATGTATAATACAATCATGACAATGGACAGCAATATTGCAATATAATAACAACAAATTTTTGTTCGCATAAATTTAGGATACCAGCATGTCCTCATTTTATTCAAAATATTGATACGTAACACAATTTCAGTAGTTTTGATACCTCCAGTTGACTTGTACAACAAAATTATTTGACCGCATCCACCAAAACTGACCATATGTGCACTTTAATTTGTAAATCTATATACCAGCATAGTAAATCAGCCATATTTTTTATGTCAGGATTCAATGTATAATACAATCATGACAATGGACAGCAATATTGCAATATAATAACAACAAATTTTTTCGCATAAATTTAGGATACCAGCATGTCCTCATTTTATTCAAAATATTAATACGTAACAAAATTTCAGTAGTTTGGTGCCTCCAGTTGACTTGTACAGCAAAATTATTTGACCGCATCCACCAAAACTGACCATATATGCACTTTAATTTGTAAATCTATATACCCGCATAGTAAATCAGCCATATGTTTTATGTCAGGATTCAATGTATAATACAATCATGACAATGGACAGCAATATTGCAATATAATAACAACAAATTTTTGTTCGCATAAATTTAGGATACCAGCATGTCCTCATTTTATTCAAAATATTGATACGTAACACAATTTCAGTAGTTTTGATACCTCCAGTTGACTTGTACAACAAAATTATTTGACCGCATCCACCAAAACTGACCATATGTGCACTTTAATTTGTAAATCTATATACCCGCATAGTTAATCAGCCATATTTTTTTATGCCAGAATCAATGTATAATACAATCATGACAATGAACAGCAATATTGCAATATAATAACAACAAATTTTTGTTCACATCAATTTAGGATACCAGCATGTCCTCATTTTATTCAAAATATTGATACGTAACAAAATTTCAGTAGTTTTGATACCTCCAGTTGACTTGTACAACAACATTATTTGACCGCATTACCAAAACTGACCATATGTGCACTTTAATTTGAAAATCTATATACCAAGACAGTAAATCGCTCATTTTTTTATGTCAGGATTTAATGTATAATACAATCATGACAATGGACAGCAATATTGCAATATAATAACAACAAATTTTTGTTCGCCTAAATTAAGGGTGCCAGCATGTCCTCTTTTTACTTTAAATACTGATACGTAACAAAATTTCAGTAGTTTTGATGCCTCCAGTTGACTTGTACAACAAAATTATTTGACCGCATCCACCAAAACTGACCATATATGCACTTTAATTTGTAAATCTATATACCAGCATAGTAAATCAGCCATATTTTTTATGTCAGGATTCAATGTATAATACAATCATGACAATGGACAGCAATATTGCAATATAATAACAACAAATTTTTGTTCGCATAAATTTAGGATACCAGCATGTCCTCATTTTATTCAAAATATTGATACGTAACAAAATTTCAGTAGTTTTGATACCTCCAGTTGACTTTTACAACAAAAATTATTTGACGGCATTACCAAAACTGACCATTTGTGCAATTAATTTGTAAATCTATATACACCATGACGTACCCGCATAGTATTAATCAGCCATATTTTTTATGTCAGGAATCAATGTATAATATAATCATGACAATGGACAGCAATATTGCAATTTGATAACAACAAATTTTTGTTCGCATAAATTTAGGATACCAGCGTGTCCTCCTTGTATTCAAAATATTAATATGTAACAAAATTTCAGTAGTTTTAATACCTCATGCTGACTTGGAAAACAAAACTATTTGACCAAAACTGATCATATGTGCACTTTTATTTGCAAATCTATATACCTGCATAGTATTGTATCGAGCGCCTTAATGTCTTCTCCTGGTGCTCCTGTTCACATTTTAGTAGGACCGTAAATGTACACGTAATCAATAATATTGGAAAACTATTAATGCAAAAAATATTCTGAATAAATTGAGAATGTCAGAATTTCATCTCTTTATTCATAATAACAGTCACATCATATATAGGAGTTCATGATGGTGTACGTGTAAAACAAAACTATTATGCCACATCATCAAAGTACCAACGAATCCGTACCAACACTGACATGTCTGAATTCATTTGTACTATTTACGCTGAACGGGTCGTTGTCGACCTGGGTATTCCATCAACGTAGTAAAAAGTATACGAGGTTCTCTTCTTGGAATCTATTATGTCGGTTGATTGATTTTGTTTATAGTTAAACGACAAGTGGAAACTATTTCATTAAAATGCGCATTGAGTATAATTTTAGGACGTCCCATATAAATATCGGCAATGACAAATCTGAAGAATTTGACGAGATTGTTGATAGTTTTACCACACCGTATGCTTACGGACACTGTACAATTTCTGTTAGAATATTCTGCGGGAAATAGAATAGTAAATCCAATGCAAACAAGTTGAATATCAATGAAATATCCATGCAAGTATAAATTTATGCATAAAGTAAAATTTAGGAAGGGACAGGTAAACAACGGGGAACGAAGTAACGTAGACAATGTTGCCGATATCCCGTGATATAAGAATATTGTTCCGATGCGTTGGATAACCTTTCTATCCGCCTTCTAATAAAAAAAACTCTGTGTGATCGTATAGCCATTTTTTATTTATATAAGAATACATGTATATCAAATAAAAGAGAGCATTTGTATAATATCTAGTAGAGTCTAGCGAGTAAATAATAAATGATATCTGTGGATAAACCATGCGAATGTTGTTTACATTTTAATGAAAGCTCAAGTCTGATAAGAAAATTCTTATAACGATAATCTGCCATAAGCAGACCTGTCCTCAGGTCTGGTCAATAGCAGACTTGTCCACAGGTCTGGTCAAAAGCAGACCTGTCCTCGGGTCTGGTCAGGAGCAGACCTGTCCACAGGTCTGGTCTGAGGCAGACCTGTCCTCAGGACTGGTCAAAAGCAGACTTGTCCACAGGTCTGGTCTGGGGCAGACCTGTCCTCAGGACTGGTCAAAAGCAGACTTGTCCACAGGTCTGGTCTGGAGCAGACTTGCCGATAGGTCTGCAGCAGTCCTAAAAAAGCAGACCGTAGGTCTGGTCCACCGACGACGAAGTTAACTTGCTTGACTGCTTAAAAATTCTCAAGTTAACTTAGAAAGCAGTCAACAAGTTAACTCTAAGTTAACTTTTGTCAAGGTTAGGACCGCACCCATCTGTATTGTTGAAAGCTGTTCAAAATCTTATAAATTGGTATTTTCTGAATTAAGGATTAGATTTTAAATTAGAGTTACAGACCAAAAAGTCATAAAAATAATTTACCGGGGTAAATACATAAGTGGAGGAGGCGAGTTTACTGAACAAGTAAATGAGACTCATAAAGATATCTTGCTTACTGGGTCGTAGGGAACTTCGTGACGGCATACATCCTCGCCAAAGTTTTGTGGCGGGTAGTATTTCGTATGCACAGAATATTGAATTGCAAGCAGCGATCCAAGTATCCAAATAGATAGTGCTAATCCATATTTATATATCTTTAATCTAGTGATGGGTGATAATGGTTTCACTACCACGTTCATTCGGTCTATAGAGAGTACAACTATAGCATATGTTGACACATAAAATGAAAACGTTGCGAGGTATCCATAAAATATATGACAGGTGAACTCATTCCAATCAACCTCGAACCAAACATGAATCGTTTCCGGCAAAACATGAAAAAGTCCGACACACAAATCTGAAAAAAATATCTAATATATTTAGTTGTTTAACCATGAAGTCAAAAATAAACATGCGTGTAACGAATATTTGAAAACGTTGAAATATGATATAGTATAGTCACGCTAGCAAAGTATATTTGTAGTAATCAACTATCCTAGATTTGTATGATTACTAGTACTTGTAAACACTATGTCTTATTTCTGTTTTAAAGATCTTCTGGGATCCAATGAGTTTTTCCGAATAAAAACACCTTCGAAAATATGCAATCAAAATTTGTATTGGTTGATTTAATAAACAGATGGTAGAATAAAGTTTTGTAAGATCATTGTAAGCATAACGTGTACACATGGTATGTATTTTGATTAGTTTGGACATCTTTGTGTTAAATAGCAATCATGGTAAAGTATAATTAACTAACTAACTGCTGATAACATATCTTGTATCTGTATATTTGTTTTGAAATTAAAGATGAATATATTCTTGTATATTGAATAATTACTTTACCAAATTCGTAACTATTGTAATAATTATTGACATTGCTAATTATATTGACTCTAAACCTGTTTCGTATAAATGTGAAGGTTTTGTATAAAAATACAGTTACGATAATAATAAATAAATCCATAAAAGGTCTTCGCAAAAAGCTATACAGAAATATTTTGTCTCTATTTCTTAAATATATAGCTACTTACCCGCATATGCTAAATTAGCGACAAAGAACCCCATTCTTGATTTTTTCTTTCGTTTAATCAATAATCCAATAACAGTTATATTCAATATAAAAATTCCACCGAATATACTTAAGGAAATCCACTTAAATATTCCTTCAAAAGTCTAAGGTAAAATTATTAAATATAGCGTATGAAATACACATGATAGGACAGACAGTACATACTTTTCTTGTGAATATACTAAAGAAGATCCACTTTAATTAGTATTCCTTTAGAAATTCAGTTATAAAATATGAGGTATAGAATTTATTTCAGCTGACAGGTATTCTGATTTTCGGTGTATTTTTTTTACCATATATGTAAAAATACAGTTAAAGCTTCTGAATCGTGCTTATTTTCATATTAACATTTTTCAATTTTGTCTGCTTAAGTTGACCTCCAAATGTTATCGTTTCATGAATGTGACCTACCGAATTAGACTATTTACCGGATTTGATATCACATAAGCAACACGACGGGTGCCACATGTGGAGCAGGATATGCTTACCCGTCCGGAGCACCTGAGATCACACCTAGCTTTTGGTGGGGTTCGTGTTGTTTATTCTTTGGTTTTCTATGTCGTGTCATGTGTACTATTGTTTGTCTGTTTGTCTTTTTCATTTGTAGCCATGGTGTTGTCAGTTTGTTTTAGATTTATGAGTTTGACTGTTCCTTTGGTATCTTTCGTTCCTCTTTTATCAATATAACGGAACTTTACCTGATTGTCATACTGATCAACCTTCTGTGTAACCTAGTACAACCTACCATATTTTTTATTTGGACAAAGCAATTTAGTAGTTAAACAGCTGTATTTCGTTTAGTCTTTTGATTGATGTCGTTTTGTTTCTTGAATTTTTAATGGATTTTTTTAATTTTTATTTGAGTTCAGTATTTTTATTGTACTTGTTTGTATACTGTTCTTTACTATAACAACCATATTGACTTGTATTTTATAGAACTTTTTTTTATTCATAAGACAATCGAGAAATATTTGTCTCTAACATTGTACACACTGCTAACATTGCTTTCCAATTATATTTTTGTCCAACTTTGATTGGCGAAACATAGCGTACGATATTTCTTTTCATGTCACATGTGGAGCAGGATCTGCGTACACTTCCAGATCGCCTGAGATCACCCCAGTGGTTTGGGGGATTCGTGTTGCTTAGTGTTTAGTTTTTTATGTTGTGTCTTGTGTACTATTATTTGTCTGTTTTATTTCAACTGTATAGCCATGGCGTTGTCCGTTTTTTTTTCTCTATCTGTTTGACTGTCCCTCTGGTATCTTTCGGCCATCTTGTGTAATATTTGAACCGATATCAATTATATAGAAAGACATATTAACTAATATGCATTAAGGTTAGTTGAAACATAGCACAGCCTTATGTGAAATATGTAGGACGCTGATTGTTGTGTTCTAGTACGTGAGGAAAAACTAATTTAGTTAATTTGGCTTACTTTCATCTTTCTGGTGAATTCATTCGCTGCATTATTGGCGAAGATGGTTTTGTTGGTATGAATCTGTGTAATATTGTCTTCATTCATGGTTGTTAAACACGTAGCTGAAAAACATAAGAAAATAATTTAATTTTGGATGTAACGCGTTTTCTGATTGGCTGACATCGTTATGTTAATCAGTCTATAGGCATAATTTTGTCATGTGACCGTGACGTCCCAGGATGAGGAACAACTGTTCTAAAAGAAAAGCAAACCCGGAAGGCTTTCGATACGTCAAAGTATGACATTAATTTTCGAAATAAAATGAAGAACATGTGAAACAATCACCAATGAAAGAAATATTAACCACAATTGATAGTGTAAAATACGTCTATCGGATTTTGCACAAATATCAACAATACGATGAACAAATATCGTTTAGGATGCTTAATTTAATTAGTTATCATTGGTTCCAGGATTATAATTTTGTACGCAAGACGCGCGTTTCGTCTTCTTAAGTGACACTTAAATCAAAATATGTTTTAAGCCAAACAAGTCAAAAGTTGAAGAGGTAAGGGACATAAGCCGATAACAGTCCATTCTGTAAAATATTGGACAGGTCTGAGGCTGCAGGCCGAAGACCTTTTTAATATTTTACAGATTGGACAGTTAGAGGCTTATGTTTTACTTAAAACATTGTTTAACACGTCGAAAAAGGTAAATTATTGAAAAAGCAAGAAATGATTTATGTTCATCTAGTTTGAAAATTGTTTGGTGAATAAACTTTCTTAACATTCGAATATATCCTAAATGTTGTCTCCTTAAAACAGTAGCTCAACTTAAAAAAAAATAGACAAAAAGAATGTACAGCTAAAGGTAAACAACATGTATCGCTACATGAAGAATAAGACACAGTGTATGAGTATCATGAATTTTGCGTGCGCAAGGACTGCTCATAGTTTCCGCTCATAGTTTCTGGAATACCTTTACATACGAGTGTGTTAAATTGTTATACGATGATGACTGATGTTCCCATATTTTGACTATTTTATTGATTGTGACTGTTTATTTAACGCATCATGTAAATGTAACGGAATTTGATGAGACTGTTATTAAAGTGAGAGGGTTAGCGCTATAGAACCAGGTTTAATCCACCATTTTCTACATTTTAAAATGCCTGTACCAAGTCAGGAATATGACAGTTCTTGTCCATTCGTTTTTGATGCGTTTTGTTTTTTTATTTTGCCATGTGATTATGGACTTTCCAAATTGATTTTCCTCTGAGTTCAGTATTTTTGTGATTTTACTTTTTCATAATGGATGAAGTGATGAAAGTATATTCTTAATGCAAAACGATGAAAGAGAGGTCGTTGTTAGTGATTGTGTTCACTGTTGTTTCAAACTTTGCAATTGGATGAAAATCAAACGTGTATTCAGAATCTATTCAGACATTATTTCAGTGTGGATTACAAAGAGGATATAGTCAAAGCAGCTAATAATGGCAAGTTATATAAATATATACTATTTCAAAATATAGTCCTCTCCTACTAGTTTCTTGGGTTTTTTCTTTCTGCAAGGTCATGTCGCTCTTTTTTCGTTTATTTGTGTGTTTTTTAAAATGTTACCGAAACGTAATCTTGTCTAGATTTTATTTTGAAAAAAACTTTTATAAAACGATCACTGTGAACAAAGCGCGAATCGTATACACGATTAGTTTGTTTGACAGATAAAATGCGGTAATGTCTTCCTTTATACTGCTTCCCATATTCATTGTCGTTCATAAGCGAAGTGTTGCATTATATTCATATTTAAGCAATAACTTAAAAAAACAACAACTTGTGAATCAACGCCGAAACCTGAAAATCATTATAATCCCCTAGTTCATAAAGGAAGTTCTAGATTCGAACTTTGTACACATGATAAGGTTTAGGGTGTTCATGACCCTTGTATTGCGGCATGATCTATCAAATTTTAGAAGTATTATTTTATTGCTTTTTTTATTTTGATTGTAGTTGAAATGATGTAAGGAAGAATAAGAGCAACACCAGAGGTCAATTCTGATTACCTAAAGACGGCCGAGGATAAATCTTTTGAACTCTTTTGAAAAAAGAAATTCATTAAGGCAACAAAAACAAGACATACAACAAGCATGCTTAAGTTATTGAATTAGTGCTAAAGGAGAAAACCCAAAAACATGAGAAAAATGTCTGTGATATAAGTGATGGTAGTGTTACAATTCAATTTAAAAGTGATTTGTTTCCTCAAGAAACCGTTTTGATGACAAAAGTGTTGAATTGGAAGGTGACTTTAATAAAATGTTTTTTTTAATTGTCATTTGTTCTTTGGTTGTATTTAAGTTTGTTAACATGATGAAAACAATCGTAGTAATTAATACTTTTTTTTTATTTCAGTGATTGAACTATCACCTGTAAGAATCAGCTATGCTACCTTTAGCCGTCCAATATTTTTAAGAAAGAAGAGGTCTATTCTTAAAAATATTGGACAGCTAAAGGTAACATAATGGATTCTTACAGGTAAATGATAGTCCAATCACTGAAATAAAGAACAGGTAAAACAATAGAATGACGTCACAACAATGTTTTAACATTGAGGATTCAAAATTTTAAATATTGTGATTAATACGGCTAAGGTATTCCCTGGGATAAGAAAATCCCTTGTTATTCGTAAAAGTCACCGGCATAACAAAATGTGAAACAATTGTAACGAGAAACACATCTAATTGATTTATTAGGAATTCAACAGACAAAATAAAATATGTGGATCCATATGGACAACCCATGTTTTACATTGATCTATTTATCATTAATTATATGTATGTATTATTTTGCTTCTAATGTTATTTTGAAAGTTAGTGCTGATCCTTTTGTATTGCAATCTATTAAAGAATTACACTAGTTCGCAACAGTTTTATTTTTGCCATTTCAACATAAACATTACATCATTTTTTTCTTGAGCTATAAACTTATAAAGTGTTAAGAACTATACATATTTTAATACATACAGCATGTACATCTTCCACATTTCAAATCTATGTACAAAATCAGACAGTTTTCAACTTAATGTATATATTATGCCATTGATATATTAAAGCGTTTGAAATAGCACTTAGGAATTTTCCTCCGAATTTAGTATTTTTGGTTATTTTACTTTAAATTTTCATTCAATATTCTAAATGTATATGGTATTTCTTATTGAATTATTTAGAATCGCACACACAGAAAATATTGCGGTCACCATCCTGAACACTTATATATATTATTTATCATAGCAACATACTATATGATATAACTACGTTTTATTTTCTTTCATTAACATTTCAGTATTTGATTTTGTTTATTCCTGACAGAAATGAAAAACACACTTTGGATTGTATGCTGTTTCAAGTAATTAAATAAACTCAAGGTCACTGATTGTCCATTTCACAAATTGGGTTGAACTGAAACAATTCATTCTGAATAACTTCCTATTATTGATTTTCAGGATTTACCAATTCCAGTAGTTTTGTATCAATAACACGGTTGTAATGCTTTTAGTGTGTGTTGATTCCTATACTTAATTCAAATAAAACTCCCTTGTGATTCGTTACTTTTATACCAGACTGTTTTATTAATGTCAACAGTACAATGGATGATAGTTTTTAAGATTATCCAATTTGGAATTAATTGTACACTTAAAAGTTAAAGTAGTGCTGAATTATTTTTTTAAGATTGATGTTAACTTTAATTTCATATACAAAATGATTTTTTTTCTCTAATCAACTGATTTACAATTTAATCAAAACTTGTATCATTTTAAAAACGAAGACATACATAATTTGTTAAAGCAACATATATTTTAAAACTACTCATACTTTTCTGTTTAAAACGATTTCAGTAATTTTAATTGATAAAGTTTAATTAGATATAGGATAAATGGTGGTATGAGTGCCAATACGACAACTCTCCACCAAATGACAATTTATAAAATTAATGTAAACCATTATAGGTCAAGGTACGACCTTCAACACAGAGCCTTGGCTAACACGAACAGCAAGCTATACAGGTCCCCAAAAATTAGTAATGTAAAACCATCTCAACGGGAAAACCATCTGTCTAATCTATATAAAGACGAGAAACGAGAAACACGTAATTACATAAACAAACGACAACTACCGTACATCAGATTGCTCACTTTGGATTTCTCATTATAGCGTAATGTTGTTATATGTTAAGTATCAAATGAATGCAAGAAACGTAACTGTTTTTTTATAATGCAGAACTGGAAGAAATTAGTCCTGAATTACTTCCTAAATTTAGTTTGAGGATTTCAGAATTTTAATAACACTTTTACAATAATCTTTGTGTGTGTTGATTCTTATATGAAATTCAAATACAGCGCCCCTGTGAGTCCTTGATTTATATCAAACAGTTTTAAAAAAGATTACTATTAAATGTCAACAGTGCAATGAATGTAAGCTATAATTACGCCTTATGTAAGAATCTTGGATTTTGATAGGTTGATTGCCAGTGAATTTGTCACCAATTTACTGTTATCAAAAGAATATCGTTATTTTTTTACGCCGGCGGGGTATTTGCCAAAAGGATATGACTTTTTCCCCTCTCTGCCGTGATATTTGCCTTATAGATGCTCAACGTGTTTTTGAACATTAACTTTCGGTGTAATTAAACAGATATAGCATGTTCTTAAGGGGTACTATTAAAAAATACCAGTCTCGAGAATGAATTTCCCTCGACTTATGGCTCCCGAAATATAACATTCTTTTGACTGATATTTTTCACAAATACCGGGTACCTCTCCTTAACATGATATATCCGTTTAAAAGTTTATTCAAGTTACAACGAATTCCTAATTCAAGTTAATGTGAAATTATTTAATTTAACCTTTTTTTGTGTTACTTAAGAATTATTTGACGATCCTGTTGAAACTCCCAAGCGAATGGTTTTGTTGCACAGAATAGTTTTATTAGTTGCTATAGAATAGTTGGCACACCATTAACAGTTGTAATGCTTCAGATGCGCATATCGACAATCAAAGTCTATTCGGTAATGGTCGAGTCGTGAATATTTTGAAAGGAATCAGATCTTTGCAGAAATGAAATTTATCTACCATTTTCGATGATTTCAAACTTTTATATAACTAGCTTAGAAATGAACGGAAAAAGTCGTACACGTGATCGAGGTAGAGAATGTTATTGGATCGACAAATAAAAGACAAATCCACAAAATGATAAACTCCAAGAAAATTTAAACGGGGGAGTCCGACATCAAATAAATTAGATAACAATATCCAAATTTCGAAAGACAGGTAATTCATTGGCACATGCCTTGTAACATATCCATTTAGTTAGTTTGAGTTTGATGTTATATCATTATAGATAAAACAGTTTTTTCAATGTATTATACCATTTGGTTGAATTATGTAATTATGTTCTTTCCATGGCTATGGCAGACATTTTGAAAATTTTAAAAAAGTATTGTATCTCAAATACAATTTCTACTATGTTTGACAAATTTGGAAACATTCTTTTTTAATTATTGCCGTTTCCATGGTAATAATTGCTACCCACCACATTCCAAACTCTGGTCCGCAGTTTCTCATAGTGTTCAATATTATTATTTAGTTCTACCTATATTGTACATTCGAATCCAAACAACTATTGTTGCCAAAAAGTATTGAAGAATCAACATAATACTCAACATAAAAAAAAACGTATAATAACAATATGTCACCCAATCGTGGAAGATATTAGCAAGCACAATCGCGGAAATTGTTCAAATGATGAAACTAGTATGAAAATTAGCACAAAGTCTCAATATTATATAATTTTCATTAAACAACTGCTGGCCATTAAAAAAAATACTGATTTTTCTTGAAACCTTTTTTTTTGTTGGCCTTCTTATAGTAAAAAAAAAAAGATATTAGGTTTGGTAGCTACCTTCCTTACAGGTGACTTATCTAGAATTTGCGCATCCGCGAAAATGTAATAAAAATGCATTCCAAAACATTTGAACTATTTACTATATATTTGCTGTTTTTGGATTTTTAATGATATTATGAATTGGTTTGATAACATTTTGAAGGTTATGATACACAAGCGTTAATCAATTTTGCACATGCGCAAATTATTTATAGACATTAAGCACTATTTGCATGCACTACTAGGGCACACTTGTATGAATCGTAGCTCATCTGATTACTCTAAAATAGGGCCTCTTCTAGAGATGCACAAGTAAGTGTAACTTCTATGACGCCACGTTTTGAAAACACGCCCATACAGTTGCAATGATCAGGGATTCGACGGGTAAGGCAACAAATGTGGTTTATCCTGAAAATGGCTAAGCACATTAAGTGGGATTCTACTGTTCTACGTGATATATTGCGTGATAATGAATCAGGTGCCCTCACTCTAGCTAATATTGCGACACATAGGATGGTAGATTCTTTTTATGTATGTTCAAATATGACTAAACTATACATGCGCATCAAATAACTGAATGTGTTTTGCTTGAATTGTTAATGTTCGCTTATGAAATCTAAACGAAGAAAATATATTCATTTCCACAAAACACAAAAGGATTACTTTAAAAAGCTCCAAAGTCTTTGAAAAATGATGAACTAGTTTCATAATTAAGGATAAGTAAATTTGGATTGGAGCAAATGTTTGCCTAGGTTTATCATATAACAATTTAATTTTGGATGTAACACGTCTTCTGATTGGCTGACTTTATTTTGTAATGAGCCCCTAGCAACAATTTAGTCATGTGACCGTAACGTCATCAACGTTTTTTCATGGTTTTCTACGATTTAAAATGGACTTTAGCATTAAATTATAAGAAATGACTGTCATGACTGTTATATTTTTCTGTCTATTCGAAATAACATAAAAAATGTGGAGCACACTCTCAAATAACCCGATACGCGCGTAATTCAGTGTGCACCAAGTTTTTTTTTTATGTTATTTCTTCATAGACAGAAAAAAATAGTTCAGTCATTCCTTAATTAGAAAGGTTACCTACCGGTGATTGTTTTTCCATCAAATAAATGATTTTCTTTCAAATATAAGATCATTATAAAACTATGTATGTATTACTAATAAACAATTTTGTTGTGCATTATTTCAAATTTAACATTCATTCTTTTATACGAACATTTTCTGTTTTCCTATTTGCTAGATGTTATGTTGCATTATCTAACAAACAAGAGAGATATTTTAGTCGTTTAACAATAACGATAATGGTATTCAATAAACGAAAGAGATAATGTAAATGGCATAACAAGATTTATCATGTTTTGCATTACAATAAAGATAGATTTGTTGGATAAACCAGTGAGTCTTTTATTGGGTTAAAAATAGAGCTACTGCTTTATATTAGCTTTAGCGTTTTTACATTTTACTTCGTTAATAACAATTTCTGAATCATGTCTCACATTTGTTCTAAATATAACTTGCATGTTGCTTAACTGTAGATTTAGAACAAATATATTGATTTCAAATGTGTTTGACTTATTTCCCCTTATCATAGAATATAGCAGGTTGAGAAAACTCAATTGAAACTGGAAAAAGTATTGTAGTTAGATACATAAGAAAACTATTCAGGAAATCCTGTGTACATCTGAATGTTAGTTAATGTGTTTCGCATGTGTTTTGCATTTATAAAAAAAGCAAACCGGATTCATGTTATTAATCGTTTAATATGTGTAAATTTGATTTGATTTTATTTCATGTAAATTTCATTAGTGTGATGTCTTCCATCACCCATTTTGCCTTCACATGAGTATGTGTGCCTTAGATTTCTTATCTTAAAGTCATATGAAACTTCAATTTAAAAAAAAATATACATACGTTTGTTTTAACTAAACAGCTAGTTTTTAATAGAAACCAATGTACATAAACTTCTTTCTCAAGAAAATTCTACAATATGTCAATAATTAGAAGAAATGTACTAAAAGTCTTACTGATATGATTTCCTTTTACACTAAATTCAGCGTGACCTTTCTTGTTCAAATCCGGTGATCGCAATACGCATGAATCTGACATCAATAAACTAGTATCTTATAGTATACCTTATATGTGTGCTCATTATCCCTACTTTTTTGTTGATTGTTTACTATAAAGGTAACAATTAGTAAACTACGGCTTTAAAACACGACAATGAATTAGCTGCCATTTTTCCAAACATAAAAAAACGAGACATTTTTTGTGACGAATTTATGATATGGATGCGTAAAAAAATATAAAATCGTACACAAAAGACTAAGTTTATGATATATGCATGCATTGGTTCAAGAATTGGATAAATATGATTGTTTACTCGTTTCATATAACTTTCATAAGTTTTGTACATTTCTTATGAATAATATAGATCTTAAGTATTTTAAATGATATTTACATCATACAGTGGAATCTTATCAGATATACCTAAAGTTGTACTCACCGTTTGATTATTTAAAGTTCCTGTTATCCACGAAATAGCTTCAAATTAATATCTTTATATTTCTCAAATGAATTCCTTTCACATTATATCTCAATTCCACAAGAAAGCAATACTAGTCATATATCAATGCAATAATTTCGTGACATTTTTAAGAAGTGATTAAACTTTCTTTTAATTAGAAAACATCACTTTATAAAAACAAACACTTTCCTCGATAAGATTAAATCTGCATCTCCTGACAAGAGGTTATTATACCAGATATTAATCAATATTTGTGTTTTGCTTCGAATTCTGGCATATTTAATCATAATCCTGGAACATTTGATAACTATTGACATATATTTGAGCGAAGTATCATGTGCAAAAAAAAATTATATGGACAGTTGATAATATGGTTATTTCTTACTAAGTTCATGTCAGAAATCATCAGTTGCAAAAAAGAACATATCTGTCTAGAGATGGACAATATAGTTAGTTAATCTTGAATCATGCTATATTATATTATGTTTTAAAGCTGTTATTCATTAGCGTGTGAACGAAAAACACGAAAAGAAAAAAATAATGGAATTTGTTATTTCGACAGTATAAATTGGACAAGCCATGATATTTGTAGGCGTATGAAAGTACCAGGGTTAAATGTTTTGTGTGCAGTTATAGTAGTCTGTTGTTGTCATTCATAAATGTTTCTCGTTAATCCTTGTTTCATTAGAGCCGTGGTTTTTCTATTTGAATGACTTTGATTGTGAACAAAGACTCTGTGTTAAAGGTCATATAGATTTTGACCTATAAATATTTTTTTTAAAGTGTGATTTTTATATTGAGTTTTATCATCGTTTTTCTTTTAATTTATATTGGCAATTTGAAAAAAACAAACAAATTTGATTGATAAATTTGAGACTTAAAGTTTATTTTTTTTCTATCAAAGTCTTTTCTCTGCGAACTATAGAAACCAAATTCAAATTACTATCGATCTAGTATTATTCGTTTGATACCAATTTTCTTAGGTCTCGGAAGTATAGGTGAACCACGAATTCAAATGTCCAATTAACAATATATTTTCTATCTAAATATTGTATACAGAGATAGGCAAAACCACGAAATCAAAAGTCCACGAATTTGTAAGGAAATAGTTTCAGCACCATTAAGCTTAATAAGTGAGCTGTTAGATCATTAATGTGCGACAACTCATATTGGAAGATCTATTAAACATCCTGCACATTAAAATAATTGACCATCAATATGTTCAATGAAATGAAATGAATATAATTGTTCATATCGTAGATATCGGTTCCCTTGTGTCCTCCTCTGTCGTTAATGGTGTGACATATTTACTTTTGCTTTTGCATTCACATTATAGTAATGCTCATACATTGTTTATCCGCAATTAATTTCGTTAGAAAGTGTAAAGGTTGCCATTACATTTACATATAGGTAAGGATCAACACAACGTTGATACAAACAGTAGTAGGCTAAGTGTACTGCCTTCAACAGTGAGTTAGACAAAAATGTATGACAAAAAAAAACCAATATCAATACATTCATGACCTTGCAATAGATAAGAAAGACAAAACCCAACTCTTCCTACAAATGTTGAGTTTATGTTTCCAATCTATTGATTCAAGATAACGGTTTCCTACACTTGTTGTCAGTATTTCGGTAAATATGATAAAGATTACCTAACGGCCTTCAGCAACGACCAAAGCCCATACCGCATAGGCAGCGAAATGATTATATATAACAAAAGTTTATTTTTAAAAGACGGGGACTTCAATTTAACTCTACATTAGGCTATCCTTCTACATACTACTGAACATGGCGTTTGTGTACAGTAATGATCGGGTCTGAGGTAAAATAACATTTATTTTTATTCATTTAAGGTAGATCACCAGTATATATTTTTTGAGACAGAATTTTTTTATAATTTGCCAAAATGAAGACTTTACTATGCTCTTTTCAAAAATCTAATAAAAAGTATGGGTCACCGTGCTATTTTTCAAGCAATGAGTCGTTGAAAATTGCCAAAACTTGGTTAGTTTGTTCATGAAAAAACACGTTAATGTGCATAAAAAAATTCTATGAGATAGAATTTTGAAATAAATTGTAAGAAGAAAGGTTTCATAATATGTTTTAAGAAAATAAAAAGAAAACATGGTGTCACCGAACTTTTTTTCTTGCTACAAGTGAAAATAAAAAATTTCCCTATTAGACCAGTATACATTTTGTACTAAAAGAGTTATCTCCCCTTAAATAGCTCATTTGAAAAAAATGACTTTAAAACCAAATAAAATTATATTTTTTAAAATATTTTGTATAATACGATTATTTTACAGGTTTTCTTCAAATAGAAAAAGCAGTCTAACTATTGAATTGCAAATTTGTTTCTAAATTTGCAGATTAAGGCAAATAACTAGACCGATTTTATACTGCGATTGTACAATCCAAGATGGCGGTATACCATCAATCTACCTTAATTATTTATTTATGCAGGGATGTGGTTTGATTTATTCTGTCTTTCATGTGTTTTATTTTACATGGCATTATATGTCCATTCACCTGAGAGATAGAAATGTACTTTCGGGTTCATCTGATACAAAATGTTTCTCGTATAACTTTATTATTATTTCTTCTGCACCTTTTTTTATTATTAGACTATTTCAAAACTTCAAAACTTTGGATTTTTATGACTTGTGATACATTTGTACCATGTCAGACAAGACATTGTTGGCATAACAATATAAAATGAATTAAATTAATTTATAACATATGATATGGTCATCTCAGCTTTTATAATCCCGCGAAACACAGTACATGGCATGCATTTAATTTCGAATCTTTCTGTTAAGGTGGTAGACCTAGGTTAAGGGAAATAACTCTTAAAATCATCAGTACGTTTTTGTCAGCCATTTTCATAAATACGTTCTATTAGCTTCTAGGATACATAGATTATTTTCAATCTGTTTCAGGTAAATGCTTCAAATACATTAATAAAACTTGACTATTGCAAACGCATCACTGAATGAAAGAGTTATCTCCCTGGAATATGGTCTACCCCCTTAAGCCGACGAATATCAAATGAAATTTTATGAATAAATTGCATGTAATTTTTTTTTATTAAAGGCAAAATTAGTGAATTGGTAGTAAACATTTAAATTTGAAAAGAAAATCTCTGGAGAAATATGCATTGTTCTTTACTGAAAGTTATGCTTATTTTAATGATGTTTGGTATACTTATCACAAGGGTAAAGATACTATGTTTTCAGATTGGTACTGTGATTTACAGAGCGATGACATATTTACTCATTTTGCGGGTTAAATATAAAATAGTTTTAATTTCACACTTAATATGATGAACTGATTTGATTAAAATTTCAGTAATTACAGAAGTTCGACTTCTGTAATCATACTTTTCAGTTTTAAAGATTTATGTTAAATCACTTTGGAGATTATTTTACAGAATTGTATAGACTGTTATCTGTCTTTCTTGGCTAAGAAAATGTTTTTGAAGAACAGTGACATCAACCGCGACTATTGATGCAATTATTACAAATCATTTTATTTGCAGCAGGTAAAAAAACAAGTCAGCAAATGGTTATTCATGCTGCAATTTGCATTCATTTCATTTTACAGAACTTCAGTATTCAATACTTACTGTTAATGAATAGTCTGCAGAACGTTAGTATCCGTTCTTGTCAATGTTGAATAATCCGAACAAAAAAAAAAATCCTTTTACTTGGGGTTAATAGTTGTAAATTGCACAGTATTCCTTTCGAAAACATATTTATACATATTTATACCACATCTTCCTATATCTATTCAAACTCAATTATGATCCTGGGGCATATATATGAAGACATCATCAAATTACCAATTTAACAACAACTTAGCATTTAAGTAGAAAAAAATATATCGTCAAACCGCCACGCAACAAACGGATGATATTATCACACCATCATGTTCTGAATGATAACACTGATAGCATAGCAATGAAAACGTAAATATAAACTTAATTGCACATTAATGATCATGGTTAAGTCGCATCATGTGTCTTTTTAATTCTAATACAGTTTCTCTTTTAATTTATTACGTGTGTTTGTACGTGTCAGATTGCATTAGGAACGTAGAAACAATTATGCATTCAACAGTAGGTACAAACACACATGTTGCGTTCAAATTAGAAAGTATAGCTGTAAATAAACTCATAATAGTTACAAGGATTGAAATTTAGTATTTGCATTTGACTCGTGTTTCGTCCAAAAAAGTTTCACCTTAAAAAAAAGTTAAAAAGGCCAAATAAATAACGAAGATAAAGATCATTGAGGATCAAATATTCGTAAACCTTTTGCCAAATACAGCTACGCTAAGATATTTATAAGGAAGATAATCATTAATATTCAGAAATTTAAAGTTTTGTTAATAGTTTATTTATGACTATGTCCATTTCAATGATAATTTATGTAAACACCAAAAATGAATAAGGTTGCACATGCAATATACATTTTGTTATCCTATTTAGTCGAATCTTACCACCTTAATTCGACATAAAAAGTAGGCATAGCAAATAAAATCACAAAGAATGCATCACCAGGTTTTGAAAATTTTGGTATCATAAAGACATGCATGAAATTTATATATATCACATTTGCCATAAATAATAATATGGATGTGCATTATATAAAAATGCAGTTCAAGATGTCATTGTCGTGACACTATTATTTTAGAATAGAACATTGATGTTAATTTGATAGACATTCTATATTTCAAACTTGGTATAATACGTGACTGGATATTGTGGTAATACAGCAACACATATCCCTCATATAAAACCAATTAATTTGGATTTGTTTGGAGTTAATATGCAGTTGTTATGTAATCTTTTCAAGTGTTTTTGTAATTTGAAATGTTTGGAAACTTTTCGTTTTGAATTTTTCGTCGGTGTTTTGCAATTTTGGTAGTTTACTTTTTACCAAAAAAAAAAATAAAGGTCAGGAAATGTTTTAACAATTATGGTTTTATTTACCTTTTATCGATCAAGGACAGATGTCTCCTATTTCACAATAAAGTATGAAATCTTTCAGAAAACAGCTACTGATGCAAACATGGGAATCGATTTATTCACTGACAACTACGAGCTTCTAAATACACTAGTTTGCATACAATAGTCTCTCATAACTTCTCGAAATATTTAGATTAACTGTTACTATTGAATGTGCCAGTTGTAGAGATGTATTAAGTATGTATCATAAGTTACTTTGAACGCACTACAATAGTGGATTGTAGTCTTTTTCACAAATTACCCGTTTGCATTCTCAGTTTTATTAGTTGTCGGTTTCTTTTGTCCAAGTTTTGTTTTGGTATAGGCTCAGTCACACCTTACCGGATAGCTCGAACGGACGCCTAACGGATACCTTTTTTTCAATCCGTTCATGTCCGTTAGACGTCCGTTGTTATCCGTTAAACGTCCGTCCATATCCGTTGAATGTCCGTTAAGCGTACGTTTTATCCGTCGACGTCCGTTCTGTCCGGTGGAAAATTTTGAGCATGTTTAAAACTTTGAACGGACGAACAACGGATAAAAAGTCCGTTGAACGTCCAGTTAGGCGTCCGTTTTGTACGGTACTCGTCCGTTTCGTTTCCGTTTTGTATCCGTTACGTGTCAGTTATACATCCGTTGGAGGTCTGGAAGATAAATTCACCAACGGACTTCTACCGGACGTTTAACGGATAAAACGGATGTTGAACAAATGAGAAACGGACTTCTACCGGACGTATTACGGATAAAACTGATGATGAACGGATCTAAAACGGATAAATGCCCATCGAAAATTGTCGCGTCAGAAATGCAAATTATTGGTATGTCAGATTTCTTAAGGTTCATGCATACTTATTATTCATAATCGACCTATGAGTAAGTGCGTTTCTTCACAATCAAGCAGATCTTATTCAGGTCAGACACTGACCTTTTGCGGTATTTTGAAGAATAAGCCAAAACCAGATACACCTAAACATTTTGAATATTTATGCGATGTCCATGTATTATTATTGTCGCCTTTAATGTTTCCGTATATATTGTTCATCCGTTTTATCCGGTACGCTTCTGGAAGGTGTCCGTTTTATGCGGTACTCGTCCGTTGGATGTAGTTTCGACATCACTTCTGTCCGGTACGTTTCCGTTTTTCGTACGTTGCATGTCCGATGTGTGTCCGTTAGGCATCCGTTACACGTCCGTTTTATTCGGTCAGTACATCAAAGGACTCCCAACGGACAACAATTTTGTCAACGGACAACTTTTATTTATATCCGTCAGGCGTCCGTTCGTGCTATCGGTAAGGTGTGACCGCGGCCTATTTTACGTCTCTCTATAAAAAAACAACGTGAACATATAAAAAAAAAAATACACAAAGAACTTGATGATAAACGATTGAAACACACACTTTTAAACACTTGTTATTATTGTTAATTGTTTCAGTATAGAGCAATGGACGTACACGGAGGATCTTTATATTGAAGAATTAATCACTTTGATAGAGCACAAGTCTAAATGCCACATGATTATATAGTTTGTAAAATAATTCGATATCACTCCGTTTAAAATTTAAAGTCTCCCGTACATATCGTATGAGGCCAATTTTACACAGTAAAAATTCTAATATACAATGTATGCACTGGTACTGCAGCATAAACATCAAAAAGATCAGTTAAAAAAAATGTTTTTTTATAATCTGATCCATATCTTGCATAAGTTGAGGCATTTCATTTAAAATACATGTGCCTAAGAAATTCTACCGTAAAAAAAAGAAATGAGATGGCGAATAGAATCTACAAAGGAAATTTTCTTTTTCTTTACTTTATGTTCGAGAAATGTTAAAACGTTATCCGAAGTTGAGGTTATTCATACAGTTCAAGCAAGTGCCTAGGTAACTGTTATCTCTGTCAGTGATTACTTAAATAAGATAACGCATCAAATTATTTTTGTGCAGCTGGCTATTGAATTCAGTTCCAACAGAGACAACTGCATTTGTACTATTGTGGTATTACATCAATTAAGAATAAACAGTTTCATGCAAACAGAAAGATGTAATAATCTTGCACTTAGACTAAATCATGTTAAAAATATCCGTTACTAACAGCTGTCTAGATAGTATCGCGAAAAATAAATTCCTTGATATAATTATACGACAAATATAATTCACTACTACTTTTTTGAATCTTTAAAGACGCCATCATATATTTTGAAGTTTACCATTGCAAGTTGCTTGTATCTACAATATATATATTTTTTTAGTGATTTTGCTCATCAAACAGGAAATGACAAGTTTACAAATATTATTCTCATCATTATGTGGGTGGCGTAGCACTTGGTAATTATTATCTCTTCAACTCTTGTATATGTGTAACTAATGTCTTAAGGTGGCTCGGCCCTTTAACAATGCCCATATTTTAACGCATGTTTCCTACGACGAGTGCTTTGGAAATCCCGTGTCACGCTTAGGCCCCAATGAGACACATTTTAAGTTGTTCGTATCTACAATATTTATTTTTTTTAGGTGATTTTGCTCATCAAACAGGAAATGAAAAGTTTACAAATATTATTCTCATCATTATGTGGGTGGCGTAGCACTTGGTAATTATTATCTCTTCAACCCTTGTATATGTGTAACCAATGTCTTAATTAATGAAATTATCCATGTCTGACAGCGAGGTACCAAAAAATAAGTACTGTAAATTATAATAATACTAGTTTTCTGTTCATATAGTATATATAGCTTGGATTGACATTGACGATACATCACATACTATACCATTAGAGAGAAGACAAATTAAATAAATAAGTAAAAACATAAGTTATAAATCAACACTATTCAATAGCCCTGTCATAATTAGCCATCATATATTTCTAAATATTATTCCGATACAAGAGATTAACACACCGACCATGCAAGACTTTTCTATTTACTAAAACAAATCAATTGTTTCAGACAAGTATGGTTTGCTGTCCAATTATAATGTGAGGTTAAACATTCAGGTAGACAACGCACGTGTAAATAGCGCCTGTAATTATTCTGCTGTCAAGGAGCTACTGTTTTAGATTGTGTCTACTTCATCTTCCCACATCAGCGTTGATCCTGGTTCTTGTTTTAATAGGATGTATATAATTATTTTAGAAATCAAATGAAGGCGACAAATTATCTCAATATAGTTACATTGCTTGATTCATTAAAAACAGTTTTTTTTTGTTTTGTTAAACTGTTTTTTGCGACATTTTGAAACTCATTACCCATATATATTAAAGACCGAGGATTTTTTTATTTGAGGTTTTTGGATTAGGATATTGAAGTTGAAGTCAATGTCATAGGTTTATTTGACGTTCTAGATTTTGACCTTTGCTTCAAATTCATATTTATACACTATAAAGCAGTAGAAATGTATACATTATGTGAAATTTCTAAATGGCACAAAACCATTATGAGTCGAATAAAATTACATATTTTCATAAGAGTAAGTAGTCATAATCAACATACAAACATAGCAGGGCATGATGTGTCGAGATTTTTGCCCAAAGTGTTTTGCATCATCTTAGCACTCGCCTCTATTCCTTACTCATAATGTACTATTGTCGTCGTGAATATAATTTTCCTCTGTGGCTTTTAGCAGCTTTATATCATCAATTCAGTAAAGCTACAACTTCCCAACACGGCTTTTTGCTTTAAGATATTGTAAAATTGTTAGGGTTCTGCCGACAATTAATTTCATAGAGAAGTCAATCATAAGATTTATCATGAGATTCAGGGCATGGAAGTAAGGTTATTTTAGGAGAACATTACAATTTACAACATTTGAGAAATAATTCAGAATTAACACGATTATAAGGAATATATCGCCGCCGTCATAGAGAGCTTTGATTCATTATCCCAGATTCACTGTAAATTCTGTCATTTTTGGTTTTTAGTGCTTTATGTTTATTATAAGGTTTTAATTTTCACTTGTTTTCAGCATCATTGCTGAAATGTGCATTTGCTGCAGTTAGATTTGTACTGTTTATTCCATTACTGGTTGTTTCTGAATAAAATGAGCCATAAATATAAATGTGGATCAAGATCTGGTCGGAAAAACAAATCATAAATCAAATTATATCATGTATATCAGCTTTTTCCATACTGTAATTCGTTAAGAGTGATTTTAATTTCCACATGGGAAACATATCCTATATCATCTATGAACGGATCTTCAATCACGGTCAACCAATTGTGATGGCGAGTTATATGCACATGATACATGACACATTTTAAATGAATTTTCCACAATTCCGCATGCATTCCTAACATTTGAAAGTTTGTAAAGCTACATATTGCAGATGAATGCAATTTGAAATAAAAATTACGGAGTTTCATATTCTTTAAAATTTAGATTCAAACTTAAATGTTATCATTAATATGACAATATTTGTCTCTGAATAATTTATGTCTAGATATTTTTCGAACATTTGTTTTGATTAGGATATATTACGATTGAGATTATCAGCGTGATAGTATAAAATAAACTTTTCTGAACAATCTGTTACCATTATCACAAAATGTATTATGTTGGTAAAATATCAGAGTACTTAGTTGAAGCTTAAAGCTTCTTGGCATTTGTCCTTGTGTGAAAAGTAAAATACAAACATTCCCAAACTCCGGGGAACATTCTAAACGGAAAGACCCAAGGCAAATGAAATGCATATGCTAAAAGCTCTTCCTCCCAAAAACGAAGGGATAACAACTGTCATGGTTCAGACATTTTCTTATATAGAAAAAGTAAGATTAAACGTGGTTGTTTAGCTAGTAAAACGTCTTAGTAGTTTGTCCTTTTATTTTTAGCCACGGCATTGTCAGTTTATTTTCTATCTATGAGTTTTGACTCTCTCTCTGGTATCGTTCGTCCCTCCTCTAGTATGACAGTCGTACACAATTTCATCATATTGACAACGATGTGTGAACACAACAGAAAGACATAATAAGTAACATAAAAGAATATATGTTTGTTCCTAACAAGTAGCATAAAGTAAGAATATCCAATCATTTTGAAATGGAAACAAGGATGGTGTTAAAAGTATGCAGTGTATTTAATGAAACTAGCAAATAAGCCCATTTTTTTGTATCCAGTGAACAAAACAGTTGGAATTTCACATCACAACAAACTTACTGATTTTTTTTATAAAGCAGATGTTCCTGGTTAGATTGAGGGCAGAGACATATATACACAGATATTCGCAACTCCGTAAAATCCCGTTGAAGATCGAGGCCGGGATGAGATTCTCGTCGATAAACTTTAGAACGTGTAATCAAGTCAGGGATGAATAACCTCGATAGATAATCAAGAAAAGCAATGGGAAAATTATATCAGATCATATTATAATTTCTTTTTCTAAAAAAAATAGTTGAATGTTATATTCATCTTTAAGCATTTATTGAGAAAAATATTTTTTTCTGCATTTCATAATTAAAAATTCAAATCTGCTAATGCTCAATTGTTATTACAAGATTTTTTTTTGTTCGGCATATCTTTGCAATAGTTTGCTCAATTACACAGTGAAATTATGTGTGTCCGATTTTCCGGTAATTATTTCCTTAATATAGTTGTGACTGTTGATTCACAGGTATGCGATTACTCAATTTATTGCCCTCCGATCACCTGAATATTGCCGGATGTGAAGTTCTAAATGGATTATTAATTGGTAATTGTTTTTAAAAACTAAACAAATTTTGACATATTATTTTAACCATGACCAGAACTTTATTTTAAAAGAAGCACTCGTTATAGTATCTATTCAATCAGGAAAACAAAAATAGTCTTAACATGTCAAAAAAGAAAGGAAGCAACTTTTTCATATATAAAAAAAATGTAGTTAGTGAAATTTTGTGGCCGAATTTTGTCTCTTGATAAACTGAATTCATATCTGTTTTAATTTAATTATAATGTTTAATTGTCGATTTACCTAAAATAAAATTATTTATGGAACCTTTGCATAAATTTCTTAAATGAACGTACGTTATAGTGTTGTCGAAATCACGATTTTTGCTGCCATGAAATATTGAATATGACTCCGTCATTATTTGTATTTTTTAAAGACTTAATATCACAGACTTTGATTAAAAACAATAAAATGCTCTGCTGAACTGTAGAATTTCAATGTTTTGTTTCATAGACCACTGGAGTACTACAACATTCTTATCTTTACTCTTTTCTATCGGGTAGTGAAACTTGAGTTTGAAATTAGAAAGATTTAAAATTGTGCACAAGTTTTATCTGATCTTTTGTGGGTGTATGTTGTTCAAAGTAATTTTCTGTGCAGTTATTTTCTTTTCATTTGTTATTTTTTCCCTCTGTGTTACACGACCTTGTACTTTTTGATTTGCCCCTTGACATCCCCTGCTTCTGTTTAAACCTTTATCAAAAATATCTCATCTGTTTTAAATAAAATAGTCTCATTCCCGGAATTTGTTATACAGGAATTCATTTTAATATCAGATTTTTTATAAGAATATAAACTGCTTGGTCTCTTCACATCACTTTTATTTAGGACGGAATGCATCAATAGGTACATACATGTACCAGGTCATGGATATATAAGCTTTTGACCTCCTGAAGAATTCTTAAACATTCATAGATGTGCGAAGAATATTGCTGTCGTTGGGTTGTTGTCTCATTGACATATACCTCACATTTCTGTTTAGTCCTAGCATCTGTGCCTTTTAAATTTATTGCAGAAAATATTAGCATAAACATTTTTTCAAAACAGGAGAGGTGAAAAAGTGATCACAGAATGAGGACATGTAAAACTGAAACAACACAACAGATAAATATAAAGAAGCACCATTTACAATTTACAAAAGGACTGAAACAAACAAAGATGGTGACCAATGTGAGATACTAGTGTACAGTAGTAGAGTGAACATTTCTTGTTTCTTTTCCTACACATTTTGTCATTTTATGAAAGCAATTACATATGTTACTATCCATGTAGAGGAAGGAATTTGTGAATAGAGAGGCCTTCCAATGATAGCCATACATGTAAATCCTTGTCTCATTAGCAATCATACGACATCATCATATTGTTATACATCTACATGTATGTAAAAACTATGTAAACTTTGTAAACAAAAAGAAGACTAATGAAGTTGAACACAAGATATTTATTTGCTTTTTTATCAATTTTACAGTCAGGATAAGTACATGTACTTTTCTCTCTTACATAGCAATTGTTAGTTTAAGTATTACATTGATAGTAGGAATCAGTCCACTATATTACTATGCCGTAACATTTGGAAAAAGTCATCACTAGTTGTTCCTGTTTGCCAAGGAGTCTTATTTTCAATCAGAAAGACTTGAGTCCTACATTCAGCACATGTATGATATTATATCTCTTGTATGCTGCACTGATAGGTAAATTTGATCTTTGTTCTTTTATAACATGCAGGATCCTGTTAAAAAAAAGCTGTCAAAGTGGTTGAAAATATGAAAAAAAAAACAATTTCTATACTCAAATCCAGTAGGTCATAGGAAAGTAATGCATGTGCTGGGTACAATAATTCTCTAAAGATGGAAAAGTTTATAAACTGTAAACGGACAGGGATCAGTCTTGATATTGAAGCAAAACACCATGACTGACAGCTATAATACTGATTTTTAATTGTAAATTGCGTGAAATTGGTTGAAAATATGAAAAAAAATTTTTTTTTACACAAATCCAGTACTTCATAGGAAAGTCATTCATCTCACAAACTGTTTCATTCCTTTTCGAAAGAAAATGTTTTGATAGAAATAACGACCTTGTTAAAAATTTTCATAACGTGCATATCGGACATGGTTTTTCCTATATTATATACTGCAATAAAACGTTAATCGTGTCAATATTTTAACTAATAACTACTACAAACTGAATAGAACAAGGTAATTCATGTACGAAATTGAAATATATACTTACATTATGTTTTTTTGAAATGTTTGATGTGAAATAAATATCGAAGCGGGGTGGTGTACTTGTCGTGATAGAATCAAAATGGCGATCTCGTGAAAGTCTCGTGATCTGTGCGATTATGATTAGATTTCGCTGACCACTGTTACAGTTGCCAATCTGTGTATATATGTCTCTGATTGAGAGGTAATAAAGTTTCACAATAGTCAAAATGTATCCATATATAACTTATTATCCGGTGTGTTGGAGGCAGTACTTTGACCTATAATGATGTACTGTTTACATTGTGACTTGAAATGAGAGTGGTCTCATTGGCGTTCATTCTACATCTTCTGACTTCAAAATCATAAAACAAGCCTGATGCAAATGATGTCGATCTGATTTATACAGTGGGACATGATCTATTTAAAACTTTGTTAAAAAGGACTAACTTTTCTTAATTGAAATTTTGAATTGTTGTCATACATACAGCATGAACATTTATATACACGAATCTCGTTGTTCTTAAATTAACCTGACATTCTATTAAAAATTATAATCAACATTAAAGGCTAAATTGATTAACTTTGAATTGTTGTCAAACAGCTCGAAAATTAATATGTGCCCGTGCTCCAATTTATAAATACATTCATTTCGTGACATAATACAGAACTGTTCGCAAGCTATTTGCGAGATTAACTACATTTTTCAATATCTTTACAAAAACACATGCTTTTCATATTCTTCAATTTCTAATTATTTGCCAACATATGCCTTCTATCAATCTCCAAACATTTTTGAGTTTATGTATCACAAATGTATAGTGGAATTGTGTGCCTTCTTGACGAATAGACTACAAGACTTGACTTAGTGCCCTGTCCTATAGAAAACATGTGAAAAGGAAAAATTAACTTTTACTAATTACTTACACCCGAAGCGCGTAGTCGCCATAATGAACGCTCTAACATAAAAGTTTGTGAGGCAAAACGAAGGTGCAAATCCATAATGCAAGTTCAAACGGTTATGCTACCTGTGATCAGGTATATATAAATACAGAAGCAAAGGTGTATATTTGTTAATTTTTATTTATGAGAGCAAATATGTAAAGAAACCGTCAAATTCGTGTCCATTTATTTATCCATAAAAGAAAATTGTTCTAATACACTACATTCAACTTAGTTTCACGCAGCAGTAAAAACTTTGAATATCTTCTTTAATCCGTTTTTACGTTGCGATCTTTTTAAATCAATGAATAACTGAATGTATTTCGATACATTTGCACTGTTACCATAACCCATGATCCTACATCCTGTTGTGACTGTTTTCTAAGATTTTGACCTATCACATATAACTGACGACTTTACTTTAAAAATGAAACTGTTTTCGTAAAAATTTTGCAATACAAGGCATGCAAGCTTATGATTACTCAAGTTCCAAAATTATGATACCATAAGCAGTTATTTCCGAATTATTTCTGAGATTTATGACATACTTATTGCATTTTGTTTCATGAGGATTGGACAACTTTGCTTTTCAATTTCTCACATAATGCTATTTCGACAAATGAAAGTTTTCTTGGGAGAGTCATCATGAAATTTATTTATTGTTCATTCTAATTCATAAGAGGGAAATAAATACAATGAACTAACCGACGTCCAACAATATATTGCAAATAAGAATAAAGAATATCGGGGAAGAATAATAAAAACTAGGAAATGTATGTTGATGATCTAGAAAAGTGTCTACTGAAAGACATGAAATCATAAAATAATCTCACGAGACAATACTATCGTATCTTTCATTAATATTTTGTTAGATAATCACTTCCTTACATGTCCATGTCTTTAAATTAAATACGCAGTATGACATTGAATCGTAAATAATATTTCCAAATGAAATTTACAGTTAAAACCATTAATAAAATGGATTCATATCTTTTATATATGTGATAGCCTGTTGGGCTTACATTATTGTCCAATGATACAATTATCGTTCTTTTATTATTTTTAGTTGATGTATGAACTGTTAAGACGGGGAGAAAAAAGTACGCAATAAATAAAAAAGATGCATATTTAGTGTAACTAGTTAAAAGTTAAATCATAAAACTACTGAATCCCAAAGAACAATTAAAGGTAAAACACATCAAACAAACGGATAACATCTGTCATATTTCTGACTTTGTTCAGGCATTTTTCGTATGTAGAAAATGTTGAATTAAAACTGGTTTTAAAGTTTTGAAGTTGTAACTATCCAAATTAATTTAAGTCAACTTTGCTTGAGGGAGTTGAAACCTTAGTTCATACTAATTCAAAAATGTATAAACGGACAATTTTAGAAAGGTTTGTTATATCATGCCAGTACATTTTATTATTTCTTTAATCATTTAATTACTTTATTCTTGACTTTGAAAAATGTTTGGTCGTGTAAATGTTGTTATTTGTGCTTTATGCAAAAATAAAACTTCCCCAACGGCGATTTAATTTTCAACCTCAAATTCATTGTGTAAAAGAGTATCAATCGTAATTGTTTTGACACAGATGTTATTTGTGGTTGTGAAACGCCGTAAGTAATAAAGTATCAGTACACATTGAAGGGACATTGATTCATACATAGATTACACAGTAGCAAGTGATGAAAAATCAAGATCACGAATCCCGGTATTGCTTTGAATTCTTTTAATAATGTTTAATAATATAACGTAAAGATTTTGATTTGCTTAACGTTCAAAAAACAAAGAAACAAAACAAAAAGTCATCAACAAATTTATTTAACTAAAATAAATTATAAAATTTCCATCCGGTTGGTTTTAGTTTATCAAAATTAAGGATAACATTATTATATAGATTTGAACGTCATCCGGAGTCAATGTTGAAACTATCTAGTATGTAATCAGCGGTCAAACAACTGATTATTCGTCCTTGGGTAGTCAAAGTCGCCCCCCCCCCCCCCCGTAATGATGAACTCATCAGATGTGTTTATTAATTACAATGTATCACAACATTGTGTAATAACAACATATTGTGTCCTTCTGGAGCTAACATTTGAAGGATATCTTCAAATTCGATTCAACCAGAATAGGTTACACTACTAAACGTTCATATAGCATGAAAACATGTTGAATTGTGGAAACATCATTAAGGGTTTAACGTAGCATTTGCATATTAAAGGGAATTTGCTTTATGTCGTAAAAAGTGTCTATAAAAACTTTATACTTGACTTGTTTAAATCGGTATTATTTTTTCTGCGTTTATTATAGAAAACATGAGTTATTGATGATTAGCAGAGATTAGACTATATTCTCTGTAAACAAATTACAGCATGAACAAAACTAATATATTTTTATCTATGATTTGTTTTACCGACCAGATCTTGCTCAAAATTCAAGTTTATGGCATTTTGCAATCATAAATGAACCGTATTGTACTACAGAAAATGCACATTGAAACCATTTATCTCTTTTAAATGGTGGGGAGATATATTCATTAATACTGAATAATTTCTAAAATATTATAAATTGATAGAAATTATACTAACGAATTACATTATTTTGTGCCTGTAAATCGCATGATAAATTCATGAATGTTTTTTAATGGTTTAACTGCCGTCTGATTACTAATTACTTTACAATTTCTTAAAACATAACGCCGAAATGTTGATAAGTTGCTCCTTATTAATTTTTATCCTCAAAGGGAAATTCTTTTGAATTATTTTCGCGCTGACAGTAATAAATTGCAAGTAAGTTGTAGAGTCGAGTGCTTAGAGTATGCAAAAAAACAAATGTTACTAAAAGCTAAAAATGAGCCCAACGACAGTCATAAAAGGAAAAGCAATATTGCTATGGGTGATAATCGCGCCACACCATCCGGTTAACTCGTGTTTACTTTTATTTCCATTATGAAATCTGATTCTTTTTCACAATATATAATTGTTTTCGACTGATAATGTTTTATAGGCTACTTAAAAACGTCTTTCATATTTTCATGATTGAATTGCATATTCATGAAGTAGAAAATTGAAATTGACAAAATACATTGTGTTTTAAAGCATTGTTTTGACATAGAAATAACGACAAATGCGAATATGAGAAAACTTAAGTAAATAACAAAAGTGTTGATAATTTTTTAAGAAGAAATTTATAGCATTATAAGTATAAATTACACGCAACAGTCACGCAACTAGGAATATTTTGAAGAATAAATCCTGAGAAATCACATTAAATCATAACAGAGCGAAGAGATAACTCGTATTTGAATGACATTGACTCCATACAAGTTTAACGTTACACGGTTATTTATCGATTCGGTAGTTTGATGTATGAATTGATGGAAGACCATCTCGAAACAACTTGCATTAATAAGCCTTTCTTTGCAGTGGATATAAGATGTTTAAAAAGTCAAAAGATACGAATTAAACGTAACTTTAAACATGATTTGATTTTAAAAGCAAAATATAGAAATTACAATTTGCTACTATCAGTCAGTTTGTCTCATTCTATTAGACATACGTTAACAAACATGGCTAATGTACTATTTGCTTGCAAGACATTAATATAATCACTTGAATATGTATTTATTCAACCTTTAACTTTGGCCTTAGCACGATGATTTTTCATACCAATTTTCGAGGATCGAGGATACCTTGCATTTTCGTGGATATTTGATATCGTGGTTTTGCCATTATTTGCATACAAAACATAAAGAAAATGTGTTATTCGTTGAACATTTGAATTCGTGGTTAACCTGTACCCACTAAATCCACAATAATTGGCATCCAATGATTATTAATGAATTCAAAGTAATAATATAACCTTTATACAGATGCAATATTGATATATATATTTCATATATTCTAATCTACAACATGAAAATCAAACATTTTGAACGAAAGCATCCAAAGACTATTTCACGTGCAAGTCTATTCATATCTATATATATATATATATATAACTCGTCTAAACATCAACCCAACAATGTTAGATCTGTAAATTTGCTTTCGCAAATTTTTGGTTCTTCCCTCGCCGGGATTCGAACCCATGCTACTGTGATATCGTGACACCAAATCGCCTGCACTGCAGCCGTCCCGCTAGACCACACGACCACCTGGGCTCTCAAAAAAAGAGCTTTCGGTGGCCATATGTTACCTTTCCACGTCAGTTTTAATCTAGCGGCGTACTACAGTACATGATATATAAGGCATGAAGATGTTATTGTTACAGATCAGCTAAATTATCTATAGTAAAGGATCCTACAAATTAATGTAAGATACAGTCACAGAAAATAATTATATTCATAAGTACGTCTGAGTCAGTGACAACTCTACAACAGATGTATCCATCGGATCGCCATCAATGATGGTGATACATGGCTGTGTACATAATGTATATACAACTCGTCTAAACATCAACCCAACAATGTTAGATCTGTAAATTTGCTTTCGCAAATTTTTGGTTCTTCCCTCGCCGGGATTCGAACCCATGCTACTGTGATATCGTGACACCAAATCGCCTGCACTGCAGCCGTCCCGCTAGACCACACGACCACCTGGGCTCTCAAAAAAAGAGCTTTCGGTGGCCATATGTTACCTTTCCACGTCAGTTTTAATCTAGCGGCGTACTACAGTACATGATATATAAGGCATGAAGATGTTATTGTTACAGATCAGCTAAATTATCTATAGTAAAGGATCCTACAAATTAATGTAAGATACAGTCACAGAAAATAATTATATTCATAAGTACGTCTGAGTCAGTGACAACTCTACAACAGATGTATCTGTTTATAGCGGGTTGAATGAGAGTCGACAATCTTTAGGGATCATGTCGATGGAATAATTCGATATTGTCGGGGCAGAAATACACACAAAATACAAGATGTAAAAACATTACTAAAATTGTCCGTTTATAAATTTTGAAATTATTAGGAAACTAAGGTTTCAACTCCTTCAGGTAAAGTAGGCTTAAGATGGATTTGGCTATTTAATTAAGTTTTTTTTGTCATATAGCTCTTCCACGGTTCCGGTACTTATACATCTTCAGATTTTAAATGTTTGGCTTTGAGTGTTCCTGTTGAAGGTTAATCAAGAAAAGCGCTTCGGACGCAAGCTATTATTTCACGTGTTGGTTTCTTTTTTTTATATAAATTTGAGAGCATACACTTGAAATATGATGATCCTATAAATAATCAATCAAATACATCTTAGACAACAGTCAGGCCACTATGAATATACAAAGTATGAATAAGAATAAAACCGGAAGAAATCATTTCACCCAACCCCTTAAAAACGGTACAGAAAACAAGAAAATCAAGGGAATTAACACATGTTTGATAAACAACAACACAAACATGACACATGATTTTCCTTTAATGATGTGCTAGTCGGAATGTTTTAAATAGCCTTGAGTGGTCTTGGGTCTATAAAAGAGGGACGATATATACTAAAAGGACAGTCAACTTCATAAATCGAAAGTTACTGAAAACGGAATGGATAAACAGAAAAGGACAAACAGACAAACTATAGTACACATGACACAACATAGAAAACTTAAGAATAAACAACACGAACCCCACTAAAAGTCGTCTGTAAATCGTCTGATATGTACTTTTACTCGGTTTAATTACCCGCTGTGATATATGGAGTATGATATTTACTGTTTTCCTGTGATACATAACACAATAAAGAGATAACTCTGTAAAAATCAACTAAAAGTTTTAATCACGTTCTAGTGTTTAGAAAATATTAAGCTTCTCAAAAATCAAAATTAGTTCATGTCAAAATGCTATTTATCCATTGGTTTGTCCGATAAAGTGTATGGTTCAAGTTATAAGATTTTTTATATTTTTGTCGGAGGGTAAAAGTTAACATTTTATCAAAATAATATGAACATAAACTTTGACAAGGTGTTTGATAACAATTTGAAATATGAACAAATAAAACACTATACAAATCAAAGAGGAAAATCATGCAATCCAAGTCAGGAGTCTGTAATTCAGTGGTTGTCGTGTGTTTATGTGTTACATATTTGTTTTTCTGTTCTCTTTTTTTTTGTACATAAATAAGGCCGTTGGTTTTCTCGTTTGAATTGTTTTATATGGTCATCTATGCGCCTTTTATAGGTGACTGCGGTATGGGCTTTGCTCATTGTTGAAGGCCTTACGATGATCAATAGTTGTTAATTTCTGTTTCATTTTTTTCTCTTGCAGAGACAAGCATACCACATCATTTTTTTATATATAAAAGTCAGAGAAGTAGAAACAATATAACTGATGTAATTTATCGTAAATATCAATCCAAGCTATGTATACTCTATAAACTGAATACTAGTATTCTAATAATTGACAAAGCTTACTAACTGGTACCTCTCTGTAAAATATGGATACTTCCATAAATTTAGACATTGCTAGAATTGTATTAAATTGTCATCTGCCAAAAAGATCTTCACGAAATATCTTATATACTAATTCGCGGAGATTTATATTTCTTAGGCACCTATTTGGACGGTAATAATGACATCAACTTACGCTTATGTTTTGTATTTTCTCTAACATGAAGTAAATAAAAGTAAAATAAAATTTGTTAACATAGTTTGTATATTTAGTGAGCATATTGAAAGAACTGTTTCAACTGAAGTTATTTTTTTTCATAATTTTTCATAGAAAGGATTGAAACAACTACATTCGAACAACCGGTTGCTCTCCCCCTCCTTTTGTAGAAATGAAACATATTTTACAAAGTAAAACATGCCTAACGTTGTAAATAGTTCTGTTCATGCAACCTATGGATCAGATAAAGGAAAGGATTTTTTTAACTGATATTTTAGGTATTCAGACTGCAGTGAAAAGATCATATATTATTCGTTACACATTGTAGTATTGGCCTACAACGATAAATATGCGTCTGTAAAAAAAGGTGTGAGATCGAATAGTTTACTGACTACTAGTATCTGATCATGTGACATTTAGACTTATGGTCTATTAAAGTGATTGAGTATTCAATATAAAGAACATCCGGCCATTGCTCTTTACAAACACAAATACAAATACTATCAACTGTTAGTTTATAACGTGTATTCAGTTTTTATTTTTAATCGTTCAACGTCCATTTCGTCAAGTTGTTGTCCGGTTGAAACGTTTCAGAGTTTCTTCAACTTCATGTTGTTTTAAATAGTCACTAACATCATTAATAAACCATGTATTAAAATAAACCACACCTAAAAACAAAAACGAAAACTTGGAATGTGTAAAAGAATTGACAGCCCGATGAAAGAGCAGAAAACAGCACAAGAGCATCAATTGGTCTTTCAGGCAACGAGAAATATATGCCCCCTTTTTTATCATGCCGTAGCGATGTTTCGACTAATGAGTTATAATCTCTCTTTGGAATCTGTTGTCCTTCTTTTGCAATGAAAAACAGATTTGTCAAGTAAAAGAAAATCGATCGTTTTACTTTTGAACAATTGCTGTAACGTTAGTTAGGTATTAAAAACAATCATAAAAGCGCCAAAAAATCTGTTTAACTAAAATAAAATACAAGAGTTCCCCGCGATTGTTTTCTTCCTACCAAAATTTCGGATTATTATAATACTTATGTACCTCGGCTTTTGATGGGATTTCTGTTGCTTAGCTTTAAGTTTTCTATGTTGTAATAAAATTGAGAATGGAAATGGGAAATGTGTCAAAGAGACAACAACCCGACCAAATAAAAAAACAACAACAGGAGGTCACCAACAGGTCTTTAATGTAGCGAGAAATTCATGCACCCGGAGGCGTCCTTCAGTTGGCCCCTTAACAAATATATACTAGTTCAGTGATAATGAACGCCATACTAATTTCCATATTGTACACAAGAAACTAAAATTAAAATAATACAAGACTAACAAAGGCCAGAAGCTTCTGAATTGGGACAGGCGCAAAAATGCGGCGGGGTTAAACATGTTTGTGAAATCTCAACCCTCCCCCTATACCTCTAACCAATGTAGAAAAGTAAACTCATAACAATACGCACATTAAAATTCAGTTCAAGAGAAGTCCAAGTATGATGTCAGAAGATGTAACCAAAGAAAATAAACAAAATGACAATAATACATAAAAAACAACATACTACTAGCAGTTAACTGACATGCCAGCTCCAGACTTCAATTAAACTGACTGAAATATTATGATTTCATCATATGAACATCAGGCACAATCCTTCCCGTTAGGGTTTATTGTCATACCATCATAACATATATGAGTAGAACATAACCCGTGCCATGCCAACAACTGTTTTTAGAAAAAATATGTTTAGTTCCGACGCAAAGACCTTATCAGTGACTCAATATTAACGCCAAAATATGCAATATTTTATGACTTGACAACAGTATGGTAATTATATCCCTTCTTAATAAGTATATTCAAAGGTTTTTTAAGTTTCTGAGGTGAATACTGACACCTTTGTGCTTTATAAAGAATATTTCCATAAAAAAATGGATGTGAAATACCTGAACGTATAAGAAGTCTGCATGTTGAGCTATATTTACGAATGATGTTTGTATACCAATGATAAAATTAAGTAAATGTTTTGACTAGTTTGTGATATCGACAAACCCTGGTGTAATATTTTTCAGTAATACATAAATTTCTCTCGTTAAAATCTAAAACATTGTTACATACACGAGCGAATCGTACAAGTTGAGATATATAAACACCGTAAGATGGTGACAAGGGAACGTCACCATCTAAAAACGGATAATTAACGATAGGAAATGAAAAATCATTCCTTTTATCATAAATTGTAGTATTCTATTTTTGTTTTCTATCATTTTTGTTTTCTATTATTTGTCTGTTTGTCTTTTTCATTTTAGTCACTGTTGCGTTGTCCGTTTATAGTTTGACTCTCCATCTTGTATATTTCGCCCCTCCTTTATAGTTTACGTAATTAGGAGTTCATAGTGAAATTACCTAGTATGAAATCAGTGGTCAAAACAATTTATCATCCGTGCTTGAGTAGTGAAGGTCGTTACAACCCTCCCCGTAGTGGTCATTTTGAGCTAACTTTTATAGAATATAAAAATCACAATTGTTTTTTTTAAATTGCTTTATATATAACACTATTAATATGTAACACTAAAAACCGTTTCATTTATCATTAATGCATGTGAAGTTGTAGTAAACTTATTAAATGTAACGTAGCATTTAAGACTATACAGGGAATTTGCTTTATGTGGTAAAAAGTGTCTTGAGAAACTTCCTACTTGACTTGGTTGAATCGATATTATTTTGTCTGCATTTATTATAGATAACAACTAGCATGAGTTATGGATGATAATCAGACATTTGACAATATTCTTTGCAAACGAATTACAGCATGAACAGAACTAATGTATTTTGATCTATGATTTATTTAACTACCAGATCTTGATCCCAATTGATGTTTATGGCGCATTGCATTCAGATTTAACCCGTACTGACGGAAACATAACACCTTGCACTGCAACACATGCACATTAAGACGATCTATCTCTATTACGTGCTGCTGAAATAGTTTGAAAATTTAAACTTTATTAAAAAAAAAATGAGAACTGAAAAAAAATAAATTACAAAATCCATAGGCAAAGTCATCTTTGTATTAGCGAGATCTCTTCATTGATTCTGAATATTTTCCAAAGTGTTATAAATTAATGGAAATTGTACTAACGAATTACATTACTTTTATGCAAGTAAATCTCATGATAAATTTATGCATCATTTCACTATGGAATTAATTGTCGTTAGAATACTCACAATTTTATAAATCTTAAAACATAACGTCGTCCTGTAAAGATTTAACTGATGATATATAGCTTCTGATAAAAAAAAATATCCTCAGAGAAAAATCATATCAAATGTGTATCGTAAGTAATACCTAGCAAGTAAGGCGTAGAGACGAGTGGTGAGGGAATGCAAAATAATAAAGAAAAATAAAAGATGGAGCTGATTGACATACATCAATGGAAAGAAAATCTCTATGGATTATAATCTCGACAAATCACCCACTGAATTCGTTTTTCTTCATATTAATTATGAGACCTGTAAATTTTGACAAGATAGAATTGTATTAGACAGGTAATGTTTTATAGGTCATTTAGAAATTTCTTTTATATTTGCTAGATTATCATCATGTCCATTGAATAAAAACAAAGAGTTTGACAATATATCATAAAGAATTGTTTTGACATACAACTAATGACAATTGAGAATAAGAAGAGAAATGTTGGAATAAGTCAATGATGACGTGTGTTGATAATCTTTTAAACTGAAATTGATAGCATCATGAGAATATATTACATGCAACAGTCAAGCCAATAAATATATCTTGAGGAATACATCAGAGAAAATCACATTTAATCAAAACAGAGTGAGCAAGCTTATAGGTCACAAATGGATGACATTGACAAGTTTAACGAAACACGGTCTTTTTTTATTGATTCGATTTTTTGCTGTATGACTATATCTCGAACCAACTTTCATTAACTATTGTTTTAATTAACAGTTGGTGAAAGATTTTTAAGCGGTTCAACGCTACGAAATAAACGAAACAACTTAAAACATGATTTGGTTTTGTACCAATTATTTTCAAAATGCAATAGATAGAAAACTCGCTTCTATGACCATCAGTCAGTTTGTCTCAGTTTAATAAGACATACGTTTACAAACATGGCTTATATAACTTGAATATGTATTCACTATACCTTTATTTTCTGCCTTATCAAACTCTGATGAAACCCAAATGCTTTGAGAAGGGACAGAACACTAGAAAATCAATAAAATCAACTCATGTTTTACAAACAGCAACAAAAACACGACAAATGATTATATCTTAATGATGTGCCAGAGTCTGAATGTTTTATAATCGACTTGAGTGATTTAGTATATATAAAACTTAAACAAATCGTACGAACTTTTAATGGATTTTATTACCCATTGTGATATATTGAGTATGAAATTAACTATTTCCAGGTGGTTCATAACCCAACCGAGAGATATTTATGTAAAAATCAGGTGAACGTGGTTTTTATGTACCTTTATTTTGACAATTTTACTATTTATGTCAGTTTTGTTCACACATCGTTGTCAATATAATGGAATTTGATGCGACTGTCATACAAGTTGGCAGTTTAGCGCTACGAAACCAGGTTCAATTCACCCTTTTCTACATAAGAAAATAAAACGTCACAAAGACAAGACAAGTTTATTAATACACTAAGGCCATATGATGTGCAACAAGAGCAACATAATGTAGTATACAGAATAATATATTGCCTAATTGGGCAATTATATGACTGTTGTTGGCTATTAGTTTGATGTGTTTTATCTTTTGATTTTGACATTTGATTTGGGATTTTCCTCAGAGTTCAGTATTTTATGTTTTTACTTTTTGATCATGTTCTATTGTTAAAAAAATATTCAGCTTCTCAATGTTCAACATAAAGGTTTGTCAAACTGCTATTTGTCCAATTACTTTATTACCCGATAAAGTGTATGGTTCAAATTTTAATTGATATTTTTGTCAAAGGGTCAAGTCAATATTTTGTCAAAGTTATAAGAAAATTAAACGGCCCAAATTAACTTTGACAAGGTGTTTGATACCAACTTGAAATAAACTCATCATAGAAACCAGGACTAAATTTTGTATATACGCCAGACGCGCGTTTCGTCTACAAAAGTCTCATCAGTGACGCTGGAATCAAAAATAGTTAAAAAGGACAAATAAAGTACGAAGTTTAAGAGCATTGAGGACCAACATTTCTAAAAGTTTTGCCAACTACAGCTAACCTAATATATGCCTGAGGTAGAAAAGCCTTAGTATTTCAAAAATTAAAATTTGAAATTTGAAACATAAAAATTAAAACCAAACACAATTTACAGAACCATCATGCAATCCATAACTATAAGTCAGAGAGGTAGAACAATATTACGAAAAAAAAGACTTCAAATAACAAATATGTTATCTATCGTCAATAACAATTCAAGCTATAAATATACTCTATAAACCTAATACTAGTTTATTATAATTGTCAAAGCTTACTAACAAGTACCTCTCTGGTTAGACATCGATACTTTCATTGATCATGTTAATAATGACAATAATTAAATAATTATCTACAAGCGTTGAAATGTATTTTATTTCGTTTGAAATAGGGTTTTTCCCGTTTGCTATTTGTAGTTAATATTTACAGATGGGAACTAGTATAACTAGTTTGGATACTGGTTTTGTAGCAGTATGTACTATGTATAAGTTTGAAGTTAGGTGCAGGAGGCACGAGGAAAGTTTTGGCGGTTTTTATGGGTGGTGTTTAAAGGTACTATATAAAGTTTGGGATTTAAATGTATTAGTATCGAAGGTGCTCGCAGTTACGTCGGATTGAAGTTGGTCACATAGGTATATGTGCAGTTGCTGCTTTGTTTATTGTACGTACAGGCGTTGGAGGCATTAGCCGGGGGAAAAGAAACGATGCTAAAGAGGAACATGTTTTCACATGACGGAGTTGAGTATAATGTTGACTTTATTTACATTCTGAAATCATGCCTGGAGATCGTATTATTAAGTTAGAAGCGAATATCAATATATTTGTGTTCTTTTTTTTTAAACCGTTTTACAGGTTTATGATTTTATTTTAAAATACTACAGAATTTGGTTATATATTTCCATTTAATACTGAACCATGTGAAACATGTTCAGTTCATTAATATGAAAAACAAATCAGCTTTTAAGCATGCAACTTTTATTTAAAAGTTGATAGATGAAATGCTCACTAAATATTACAGTGTCCACCTTTTGTATAAAATTTGATTACTGTTCCAGTACAAAGTTCAGGTAAAGAATTTGTAAGACATGTACTAGATTTGAGACATGGAAACAACATATGTTTAAATCTTCTCGCAGTGAGATGATTTTGTCACGAAGAGTGATACGAGTTACAGATGAGTTTGAAATGGTATGTATGAAATTTATTTTATTAGATCGCTGGGAGCGATGTGATTGGTTGCACAGTGTAGTGCACCATGGAATGTTGTCGCTGGGAGCGATGTGATTGGTTGCACAGTGTAGTGCACCATGGAATGTTGTCGCTGGGAGCTATGTGATTGGTTGCACAGTGTAGTGCACCATGGAATGTTGTCGCTGGGAGCGATGTGATTGGTTGCACAGTGTAGTGCACCATGGAATGTTGTCGCTGGGAGCGATGTGATTGGTTGCACAATGCACCATGGGATGTTGTATAGTTAAATTAATATACAGAAAACAAAAGATTAATTATGAAGGCATTAACTTTTGTACATAATTAAATATATGTATACAATTGATTTGAAGATGAGACTAGTAATAATCATCAGTTTTATATGTTTTTTCATTAAATACCACAATTTTGATTTTATTTTATCAGCAGGTCGCATTTACTATAAAACGATCAGAGTTTTAGTACCATATTGGAGATCTTATGTATGTGCTAATTATTTCCCGGATGCCACAAATAGGTGTAGGTATAAAAAGTAGTCCGTTTTTATGTGAGATATATCGGACAGTACCAAGAGTTCAACTTGGAGAGTTTTTAAAACGGTAAGCATTAATATTTTACAGTCCGTACACATGGTACATAACATATTGAGTGGAAAACTTGTTTAATTTAAAATCGATAATAAGAATGTAACAAAGATGATAAGAAACCTTGTACAAAGTCAGAGCTTCAGACATAGCTGTAGACTTTGTTTTTTGTTGTTGTTGATATAATATATATACCCTATATATTGACTCTTAAAATTCAAGAGTTAATCTAAAAATGAGGGTACTTTCTCTAAAAATGAGGGTGCTTTTTATATGGCCTTCCAAATACCGTTTCGATCCCTAACATCACTGAAGAGACATTTATTGTCGAAATCCGCATATGGTGTACTAAAGAAATATTGACACCGAATGTTTGTGGCACAACATCCTGTCCACAAGTTAACATTTTTTTTTTTCTGTGACGTATTAAATTTATAATAAGATCCATTTTGTTACAACCTGTGATCAATTTTATTTGGCAATCGCCAATGGCAGTCAGCAGGGTTAAAGAACATCAGTTGTTCGACCTGTTAGTCAAATGCGTTTTGTTTAAATATACTTTTTCACTCTTTTGGTCTTTTGGAAAATGTTGTTTGTGCTGTTTTTAGACCCTTCTACAACGAAATTTGTTTGACATGCACACGTATAAAAATTGCAGTTTTTATCCAACGCAGTCATAGGTTTGAACGTAGTTTTCAATTTAGACTCGTTTATATTTTTTGTTTGGGCATGTATCATATTTTCCCTCCGGTTTATATGATCCGTTCATCCTATATATTGACTCTTAAAATTCAAGAGTTAATCTAAAAATGAGGGTACTTTCTCTAAAAATGAGGGTGCTTTTTATATGGCCTTCCAAATACCGTTTCGATCCCTAACATCACTGAAGAGACATTTATTGTCGAAATCCGGATATGGTGTACTAAAGAAATATTGACACCGAATGTTTGTGGCACAACATCCTGTCCACAAGTTAACAATTTTTTTTTTTCTGTGACGTATAAAATTTATAATAAGATCCATTTTGTTACAACCTGTGATCAATTTTATTTGGCAATCGCCAATGGCAGTCAGCAGGGTTAAAGAACATCAGTTATTTGACCTGTTAGTCAAATGCGTTTTGTTTAAATATACTTTTTCACTTTTTTGGTCTTTTTGGAAAATGTTGTTTGTGCTGTTTTTAGACCCTTCTACAACGAAATTTATTTGACATGCACACGTATAAAAATTGCGGTTTTTATCCAACGCAGTCATAGGTTTGAACGTAGTTTTCAATTTAGACTCGTATATATATATATATATATATATATATATACAACTCGTCTAAACATCAACCCAACAATGTTAGATCTGTAAATTTGCTTCCGCAAATTTTTGGTTCTTCCCTCGCCGGGATTCGAACCCATGCTACTGTGATATCGTGACACCAAATCGCCTGCACTGCAGCCATCCCGCTAGACCACACGACCACCTGGGCTCTCATTAAAAGAGCTTTCGGTGGCCATATGTTACCTTTCCACGTCAGTTTTAATCTAGCGGCGTACTACAGTACATGATATATAAGGCATGAAGATGTTATTGTTACAGATCAGCTAAATTATCTATAGTAAAGGATCCTACAAATTAATGTAAGATACAGTCACAGAAAATAATTATATGCATAAGTACGTCTGAGTCAGTGACAACCCTACAACAGATGTATCCATCGGATCGCCATCAATAATGGTGATACATGGCTGTGTACATAATGTATATACAACTCGTCTAAACATCAACCCAACAATGTTAGATCTGTAAATTTGCTTCCGCAAATTTTTGGTTCTTCCCTCGCCGGGATTCGAACCCATGCTACTGTGATATCGTGACACCAAATCGCCTGCACTGCAGCCATCCCGCTAGACCACACGACCACCTGGGCTCTCATTAAAAGAGCTTTCTGTGGCCATATGTTACCTTTCCACGTCAGTTTTAATCTAGCGGCGTACTACAGTACATGATATATAAGGCATGAAGATGTTATTGTTACAGATCAGCTAAATTATCTATAGTAAAGGATCCTACAAATTAATGTAAGATACAGTCACAGAAAATAATTATATGCATAAGTACGTCTGAGTCAGTGACAACCCTACAACAGATGTATCCATCGGATCGCCATCAATAATGGTGATACATGGCTGTGTACATAATGTATATACAACTCGTCTAAACATCAACCCAACAATGTTAGATCTGTAAATTTGCTTCCGCAAATTTTTGGTTCTTCCCTCGCCGGGATTCGAACCCATGCTACTGTGATATCGTGACACCAAATCGCCTGCACTGCAGCCATCCCGCTAGACCACACGACCACCTGGGCTCTCATTAAAAGAGCTTTCTGTGGCCATATGTTACCTTTCCACGTCAGTTTTAATCTAGCGGCGTACTACAGTACATGATATATAAGGCATGAAGATGTTATTGTTACAGATCAGCTAAATTATCTATAGTAAAGGATCCTACAAATTAATGTAAGATACAGTCACAGAAAATAATTATATGCATAAGTATCACAGTAGCATGGGTTCGAATCCCGGCGAGGGAAGAACCAAAAATTTGCGGAAGCAAATTTACAGATCTAACATTGTTGGGTTGATGTTTAGACGAGTTGTATATACATTATGTACACAGCCATGTATCACCATTATATATATATATATATATATATATATATGTTTAGATTTGAATGTTAACAAAATAATCACACAGTGTGATATAAAGTTGATGTATGTAGATCTGAGATATCTATATGTTTAGACTTTCATGAGCTATGTTGCATTGTGTAACATTAAGAATCACATAGTATGATTAGAAGTTGATGTATATAGATATGAAATATGTATATATCAATAGAGTTTAATGTTTATCTGATTAAGATACAAGTACATTTATGTATGAAGTTTTGATTGTGTTCTTCTATTTACAGAATCAAGGAAAACAGTTTGAGAAATTATCCATCGATTCAAGATTTGCAAAACATTTGTCTGCATAACCATCCATTGCGGAAGCTTCCGATTCAATATGTCGTATTTGACGTTCCGACTGTCGACTTGGAAACTGATATTGGTCCAGTTTAGTGGTTGAAGAGTTTTTTTCAATTAGAAATATCTCAAAAGGCTTTTTATATCAGGATCTTATTCTGAACTGTTTCATTTCAGGCCTTTGTTTCGATGTTACTGCGAGCAACTAGTCCTTTATCTGTGTTTGTCTTGTTTATAGCCTATTGAATTAGAGATTAAATACTTTAAATTCGGACGAGCAGGGCGAGAGAGAATTTAAATGTATTTTATTTCGTTTGAAATAGGGTTTTTCCTGTTTGCTATTTGTAGTTAATATTTACAGATGGGAACTAGTATAACTAGTTCGGATACTGGTTTTGTAACAGTATGTACTATTTATAAGTTTGATGTTAGGTGCAGGAGGCACGAGGAAAGTTTTTATGGGTGGTGTTTAAAGGTACTATATAAAGTTTGGGATTTAAATGTATTAATATCGAAGGTGCTCGCAGTTACGTCGGATTGAAGTTGGTCACATAGGTATATGTGCAGTTGCTGCTATGTTTATTGTACGTACAGGCGTTGGAGGCATTAGCCGGTGGGAAAGAAACGATGCGAAAGATGAACAATGTTTTATGTCATGTGTTTATATAATGTTTCGATTGAAGAAATATGTACAATTCAGTAAAATGAAATATTGTATCGCAAGAGAAAATAAGATGTTACTGCGAGCAATTAATCGATGTTTTTGCGAGCAACTAATCCTATATCTGTGTTTGTCTTTTTTATAGCCCATTGAATTAGAGATTAAATACTTTAAATTTGGACGAGCAGGGCGAGGGAGAATTTAAACGATATTAATCAAAGAAGTGCTTGAAAAATCACATAACTATGACTGCCACAATAATATATATCAACTTTTCATGACCTGTTTCAAAGATAACATAAAATACATTTTATACAATCGAACAAAAAAACTCAAACCGTAAGCATAAAAATAGGTCTTCATCTTTGATAGCAATGTAGTAGTGTTGCGTACTTTTCTTATCAATCCGTCAAGGAATGTATTTGTTGACAGATGTTTGTAACGGATATTTTAACATGTATTATCCTAAGTGTAAGATTATTCCATAATTTTGTTTGCATAAAATGTTTTTTTAAATAAGATTATGCCACATTAGCAGTCGTCCTTGATGGCGTTTAATAGCATTGCCAGCTGTAAAAACGATGATGTTGCATTATCTTATTTAAATAATCGATAAAAGAGATTACGATTTGATTAGGCACCTGCTTGCATGGTATGAATAACCAATTTACGCTAATATTTTGTCTTTACTCTAACATTAAGTAACGAAAAAGAAAATTTCATTTGGCAAAACCGTTTACTTTCAAATCACGATTAAATTTTTAAAGCAATTGCATATTTATTAAGCATTTTAAACGAACTGCCTGAACTTCGGCTTACTTTCATCCTTTGTCATTAGTTATCAAAGGTACCAAAACTATAATTATCATACCAGAAGACAAGATTAAAGAATAACATTTAAACAGCCAGATTCTGTCTCCTTTTGTTACCAAGCACATATACCTAATGTGCCTAATTTTTATGTTAAGATCAGTACATGTAAGATTTTAACAGAAGTATTTTGAACTGATCTTTTTGGGGTTTAGACTGCAGTGCATTTATTGTATATGATTAGTTACACAGTGTGATATTAGCATGCATCATACATTCAGTAGTAAATATAGCAGTTTTTAATATTTTGATAAATAGCTTGCTGTTTAATCCATATCACGCAGCTTGGATGCACACCCTTTATCGAACCCTTTATCACACCCCAAATATTTTTTTTCAATAAATATTTTCCGCAAACAGGGTCATAAATGAACGGTCATTCGGGCGCGACGCAATTTATTGAATGACGTCATTGATAGACATGTGAAGTCACAAACGCAGAATCTTCATAGTCTCTAGCACCCGATATTCAACTTTAAAAAAGAACCCAACTGTCTTAACGGAAGATAATATTAAATATCATGCCACCACGTAAAATTTCATAATAAGTTTTAAAACCATAATACATAGATATATATATACATACCATAAGTATAATCCTTGGTATAAAGACATATGTAATTTAGAAAGAGATAAAATGTTGTTGGCACTCCGAATTGTAAGAATCAGTTATTATCTTCATCTGGTGTTTAAATTGAGTAGAACCGTGATTGATTTCGTTCATTTATCAACGACCACTTTAAATCCACAATGTTTTCATACAGAAACATTGAGAAATGCTTGCAACTATTTAGAAATACACCATAAATTTCCTATTCGTTTCTGTGTTTGGGTTTTGAAGTTGCCATTTGATAAAGGACTTTCTGCTTTGATAGTTTACTGCAGTTTGGTATGTTTGCTGTTTTACATCAAACAAAAGTTAAATTATCAAGTTATTAATAAAGTCTGACTATCAATTCATCGGCAGAACATAAAGTGCAAACTACAAATCTCAATTTAAATACTCAAAACTAGTTTCATGCCATCTGCTGTCATATGCAGATGATCAAGCTGAAATTGATGTACATCTGTTTGGACATTTGTTTATACAATCAATGCATTTTATAATGTTATCCAAGATATATATTATTGAACATCGATTCATAATACATCTTCAGGTTGAAATTTTTGAATGTGGTTAATTATTAAAAAGATAAGGAGGAAAGTAATAAAAAAGACGATATGTGAAACTAACTGACTAAACCAAGATATCATTCTTATCTCATAACTTTATAGATAACGCCATTTAAAAACAAAAGAGACAACATAGAAGAAATGTCACATATACAACATCTGGGGGAAATTAAGACTGAATTAGTTAATTCCACTAAAACTTAAAAAAGAAAATAAAAGACAAACATTCTTAAAATATGCCAACTATTATTAATATTAAAATTCCCTGAAACAGAAAACTGGCTGCAGCAAATTTGCGTTACCGTCAAATAATGCACACCAGTTCTGAAGTTTTCTTATAAACATGATAAAAATAAATACAACTATTTTGTCTTATAATATTAATGTTATAACTAAGACAAGAGCGCAACTGTGCACAAACACTTATTACAGTGATACGGTATAGTTTAAGCTAGTACATAGTTAAATCGCACTCATCGGCTTTCAGAAATTACTTTAACCAAAAAAAATACTATAAGAGACGGTAGCCTCAATCAATAAAACTCACCTTCTCGGGAGAGTCTGCTTTGGTGTGTTCTGCCTATTGCATTACCTATTGTTATCGTATAGTTGTACAATTGAATATCAATCATAAACATATTTCAATTGATTATATATGATATTAGTTTTCTTCGCCGTTGAAAGGCGTACGATAACCTATTACTGCTTTCATTCACGTTGTTTTGAATGATAATTTTGTTATTAGATTAACGGGAATCTTTCCAAATGTATTAAGCAAATGTTGTAGTTGATACAAAACATAATATATTAAGGTATTGTGTCTATTGACCATGTTTCTACATCTGTTTTCAAAGATATAATTTTCCTTAGTATCATGTGTTTCTCCGTAACACACAGGTTTTGTCTCAATGACAAACTCTCAAACAACACTATGTTCAGTGTAGGTCAGGTTACATCTTAATGCGTTGATTTGATTTCATTAAAAGTAATGCTAACTTTGAAACCTTCATAATCTGATGCGGTTTTTCTGTTCAATTGAAAGTATTACTTACTGTAAAACCATCATAAACGAAGACATGAGCAAAGTCAGAAAAGAAGTTGTTTAACTTGTTCAATTGGTTGATAGTGTTTGCTTATGTCAGTTGATATGACCGTCCCTTTTGAATTTGCTTAAGAGTTAATCATTTGTGATATACCTCTATACCTATATAGGACTATAAAAGATAAATTTAAAGTAGTTTAATAGCTTGTTAAACCTCTCGTTTGTATATTATTCATAAAGCATTCAAATATATAGATCTTTTAAAAAGAAATCATAGTAATTATAGCATGTATAGGTAAATATGCCAAAAATAGGGTTTCAGTAACTAACATTGTGTCATCATCTTAATCACTATAAATAAAGAATAATTGTTAAAACCAAGGGTGCCATTTATACACTCTATGTACAAAGTACATAAACTGAAATGAAACACACAAAAATACTAAATGCCTCAGCAGAATTACACAATGGCTTGATGTATAAAAACTAACCTACGCCAAAAGTATATACCAAAGATTGACCTAACAGCAAAGGTTAGAATATACAAAGACGAATAAATATAAGTTTGACTCCTCATTATATCGTCTAGGGAATTCAATACTTGATGTTATATTCATGACCAAAGGATCATCATAGATTGCAAAGTGTATTACCAGAATACGAAATTGACACTGTTGATAATGACATGCACTTTGTAGTGGGTTAACATAATGTAAATGTAACAGCAAGCATATACGTTTTAACAACAAAGAAGCCGGCTAAATAATGTATTAACATTATCAAGATGTGAATGTAAAACCAAACGTGAAATTTTAAAACAAATTTGATGACATATGAGTAATAATTGATGATCCAAGGGAACCACTATTAACAAGGTCGTCGTTTATATTCATTTTATGTCATTGAAAATAATGATGTTCAATCATATCAATGCGCAATATGTTAAATCGATCCTCCCTTATGAGTTGTTGCGCATTATTCATCTAATACATTTAGTAAAGGCCTATCTATTAATTTTGGGGCCCTTTATAGCTTGTTGTTTGGTGTGAGGCAAGGCTCCGTGTTGGAGGCCGTACATTGACCTATAATGTTTTACTTTTTTTAAATTGTTATTTGGATGGAGAGTTGTCTCATTGGCACTCTTACCACATCTTCCTATATCTATTTATTGATAAATTGAAAAAGTCATACAACGGTTATTATTGTGTTTAAAATTGCTGTTATAAATTTGTTGAAAAGAATAGATATCCCACTTGCAAAAGTTATGATTCCTTTTCCGGAAATAGTTATACTTCTTGCAATTGTTTGGAAGATTGTCGTGTTTATAGGGTTTATAGTTTTCATTTATTTTGGTCTCACGCAGTACTGAAAATACATTCATTGTTGAAATACGTGTCTGATGCATAAATATTTCTACCGTTAATGTTATTCTATGAAGTTAAGAGGGTATCCATGGGAAAACCAGACAGTGGATGGCACATGACATATTTTGTTTTCAAAATTTTTTCATCTATTACATATCACAAATTCATTCTTTCTCAAAGTTAAATTGTGTATATATATTAACTGCAACAAACAAAGAGAGAAAAAATACATAGAAAGCACTGAAAATTCATTGAAAAGGGGAGATAACTCTTCATTTTGAAAAAAAAATTGTTGCATTGTTAGTGAACTTTAAAATAATTTTCTGAGCCATCCACTGTTGATTATCTTTGACATATATATCCTTTGTCCGATATAAACATTGCATATGAACCAAAAATTCAGTGGGAAAAATATTATGTTGTGCCACCCATATCATAGGATTTGCCTGATATTTACTTGGACAGCCTATTAAAAGATTTCTGAATGAGGTTTGAATTAATACTTATTTTTAATTGGTTGCCATTGTTTGCAAGGAGATTACTTTCAATTAATAAACACATACAGTTTTAATATAATTTTAACTGTTCAATCAAATTTGTTTTTGCAATCCTCGAAATAAATAGAAATTTCGGTAAGAGTTCCAACAAAATCACAATGTATGAAATGTAAACAATTATAGGTCAACGGAATCTTTGTTCTCACATAACAGAAAGCTATAAGAACCTGAACAGATAAGTGTCTAAACAATTCAAACAGGAAAACAACCAGTCTAATCTGTATCAACGAAGACGAACGATAAACAATTATGAACCACACCAAAAAACGACCCAAAACATCTAGCTGCAAATCTTATTTGAACATTACATACGCACGCAAATTTCATGGCTGGGATCATTTATATTCTAGAAATATCAATTTTCATTCTTTCTTATTTTCATGTTTTTTATATGTTGATGTTTTATTCAAAATGTTTTAAAACATAATACAATGTAGGATGATTCATGTTGAGTTTTTCTACATTATCTTTTCGTGATAAATATGCACTTTTTTGCAGCTAATAATTGCTGTCATGAACTCTGTTAGTATGAAATATATTATCAACCGTCCATATGATTTGTTTAACACATGATTCCTTCCTCAGATATATGTCAAAACACAGCTATCGATTAATCTTTCGTATGATTATCTTTGGTAGAAAGATGCAGATATAATCATAGCGAGAAAAACATTTGTTGTTTATACGTGTTTTATCTGAATTAAAAGAAAATGTATTAATTTTTTTAAAATGTTACGTTATTTCTGGATGTATTGCGTTGAAAAAGTATTATTTTATTGCAGAAGTGAGACATAATGTGAAAGAAATTTAATTGTAAACATATAGATTTCAGTTTGGAGGCTTTTCGTTGTTAATAGGAACTACAAATTACTAAACGGTGAGTTTAGATATATTTGAGATCCCGCTGTATATTGTAACAATCATTTATTTTTTTTAAATGTTACGTTATTTCTGGATGTATTGCGTTGAAAAAGTATTATTTTATTGCAGAAGTGATACATAATGTGAAAGAAATTTAATTGTAAAAATAAAGATTTCAGTTTGGAGGCTTTTCGTTGTTAAAAGAAAATACAAATTACTAAACGGTGAGTTTAGATATATTTGAGATCCCGCTGTATATTGTAACAATCATTTAATTTTATACAAATCATTATTTTGTTTTAAGCTATTGCTAAATCCAGCAAATACTTTTTTGTTGACACAAAGAAAGATACGAGACGTTTGATAATATTTACTTCATTTCAAAAATTTCTATAAGATAACAAGGACAAGAAAGAATGATAATGCATATCAACATAAAAGTGATAACTCACATTGTGTGTATTGTTTTGCCTATTTTTGTTGTTGTTCTTTACATGAAGTTTGGTAAAGATTTCTTTTTTTTTAAATGTTACGTTATAACTCGAAGTTTATTTTAAAAAAATCTAAAAAGAACGAGAGAAAAAAAGAATGATAATTCATATGAACACAAAAGTGATAACTCACATTGTGTGTATTGTTTTGCCTATTTTTTTTTGTTATTCTTTACGTTTAGTTTGCTGATTTTTTGCTTTTAATAGTACTACAATAATTCAATTCCATTTTTTGCATGTTTACATATTGACATGAATTTATGCACCACTATCCAGAGAAATCGCGAGTTCCATACGACAGGTAACACATATGGTAGAATGTATATTGAGAAAGTACCGTATAGCGGGTTTATTCGCGGGTGTAAAATTTCCCGATTTTCATTGTTTAAGGTAAACGAAATATTTTGGCGGCTATTAATTTCGCGGATTCAAAACTTTATCAATACTTTTGGATGTACACTTTTAAATTGGCGGAACTCATTTTGGCGATTTTGTTTTATCCTCGAAAATAAGCGTAAATTGATACCACGAGTAAAAACCCCACTATACGGTAACAAATAGTTAGTATTGAAATGTAATCAAATCCTTTCAGAAATTGAACAATAATTATAACCAGTGTCATTTGAACATCTTTACTTTACGCAATACACTGGGTATCATAGACACTGGAAATTGGGTAACAACGAAGCGATGAGAAAGCAAAATTAAATAAATAAGGTTAGAATACAGTGCAAATTACTTCTAACCTCTCATTAAATCAGTCAGAATCTCACAGTAGAACTGTTCTAGGACAGTATGCAGAACCATCAGCCTGACACCTTTTAGACAGTTCTAGCTAGGACAGTTCTAACCTACAACTGATTTGGTCAGTTCAACCTATAGAACTGATCCTGACAGTTCTACCCTAGAACGGTTTTAAAAAGGATTACCTACATGTAGAACTGATTAAATCTTTGGTCAGTACTACTTCTAGAACAGGTCTACGACTAGAACAGTTCTACGGTTAAAATTTATTTATAAATTCTACGGTTAGAATTGATTTATAAATTCTACGGTTATAATTAATTTATAAATTCTACGGCTACAATTGATTTATAGTTTTAAGAACTCCTTTTATTAAATAAGGCTTCTGCAAAATATAGCTAGAATTTTGATATTTTACAAGTCTTATTTCAGACTTTTAATCAAGAAATATGTGTGCCTGTTTCGAATTAGGAGCCTGTAATTCAGTGAATTTCTTTTGTTGCTGAGTGACATTAATTATTTTTTTGTACATAAATTAGTCCGTTCGTTTAATCATTTGAATTATTTTACATTTGTCATTCCGGGAGTCAGGATGACTCGTATAATAAGATTATTTGACCTCATTTACCAAATGTAGTGACTTGTTTCCCAAATTGGCCAATCCACTAAATTAATATGTTTTTAAATTAAACTTAAACTGACCATGTTTGCTCTTCATCATGAAAATATATATACATTTAGCCGCACACTGCAATAAAGATGGGTTCCGCATTCACGATTTTTACTGCCGTCCATGACAGGACCATTACCGATTAAAATGTGTCATAAGTCTGATCAAGATCCTGTGAATCGGGGATGGCAGTTCAAACTTTAATTAAAATTTGTAAAATAAATAATGTAATCACGACAACAATCAGATATTTTTCAGGAAGCGTCGATGTTCAACCGTTTCCAAGCGAATGTATCCCGATAATCCCGTTCTCAATCCGCTTCTAATCAAATTTGTACCTTTCTCCTGGAAAAATTCGACCGAGTCTGTCACGACTGCATAATCCGACAGAGATCAGACAGTGACTAGACAGTGAACCGACGCTGACGGAAGTTATTCGTTCGAAAACTGTCGGCATACTCGGGATGATCAGGTTCTCTCGGAACGTAACCTATCACGGTCCCCTCTATCGCATTGCCTCATTGTAAACCAGTAATATTTCTATGTCAGGACGGATCACATGATAAAGGTGACACCAACTTTGAAACACAATGACTACCATGACTACAAAAGTTTATCCACATCAATTAAGAGTGCCATTATTTCCTCTCTGTATCCATATTATTAATAATAATGAACCGTCACTAAAGTCATCCGTTTGTGATGGTTTGTTTCTTTAAACAAAACTATAAAACGGCATTATCCAACACTCATATGACTGATTCATATACTTTATAATGAAAAGTATATGTATGAAAAGTCCTCTTCTTGGAATAGTACAATGTATACTGTTAATATATTTTTGTATGTGTATCTGTATCTCCCACTTCTATAATACAGTACGGGTGGGTACGTCACAGATTTCTCTCAGCTATTGTGTGACGGATTGGTCTGCGCATAAATTATGTTTGTTAAATCATGTCAGTACCGAAATACTGACTACCGAGCTGATGATACCCTCGGGGACTGATAGTCCACCAGCAGAGGTATCGACCCAGTGTTCTTGCTGAGGAATATTGATTTAAACTCCTTACTTAAAGTGACGCACGCTACAGAGTCATCAAGGTGGTTCCAATATACTGCAGTGCGCACAAAGATGGGGTTTTTAAACTAGTCGGTCTTACTATTAGAAACTATGACCGCACGTTTGTTGTTACGGACTTGCTGGTCTATACTGTTATTAGTTACAAAATTGTTATATGTTAAACCTCTTAATTGTCGTTTGGGTTTTTTGAAGAAGGCAAAGAAGAATGATTGATTTTTTTGTTTGTAGCCTAACGTCTAGGGGCAAATGTTTCATTCATGTTTAGATCGAGTATATGTTTCTGACGTCCCAGACTCTCAGATATATTATTTATAATAGTTATGTATAAGTCTGCCTAAATTGACGAGAATGTGCAAATGTACATAGTATTTTACTTAAGTTACACAATACGTATTTCATTAATATCCCATTTTAAAATCCATCCACTGTACAAATTTCGTTTGAACATTTGAACATTTGTCAAAATCATGAATGAAATTCCAAGGCAAACATTGTAAATTACGATTAAAATGCAGAGTTATATTTTAGGAAGAGACTGTTAAAAAACTGGGAACAAAACAACATAAACCACGATGTTTAAGTGCAACCATATATAAATATTTCTCTGATGACTTGGATAACCTCTCTATCCGCTTCGATATTTGTGCATGAAACGTTTGATCAGTAAAAATATAGAAAATCTGCTATAACACAGTAAAGTTATTGGAACTAATTTGTTTTCTTCCTAATTCTAAGATGCTCTAACTCTAGTGACGTCATTTAGAACTGTTCTACAGTCCCGGCTGATTCAGGCAGTTCCGCTGACAGTTCTATGGTAAGAACTGTTTAGTTCTACCCTAGAACTAATCCTGACAGTTCTACCTAGAACTGATTTAGTCAGTTCTACCTAGAGCTGATTCTCACAGTTCTCTTAGAACTGTTCTAGGTAGAACTGTTCTAGGCCAGTTTAGAAAAGTTATATGACAGATTATTCTGACAGTTCTAATGAGAGGTTAGAAGTTATCTCCACTGTGTTTCAATTTCAACAATAATTACCATCTCGATAAGGTTACCGAATTTTCATTTTGTTTTCTACAAAGCTCTACAGAATCATAATATGTCAGTTGTACTCGCCATAAATCAAGTTTCTCTTTTTTAAATGATTCACATTTTGTCAAGCCGTGGACTTTTTAATCTTATTATTTATGATATGTGTTCATCGTTTTGTTGACGTAAGTGCAATGCACTATACACGTCTTTATCATTATCAATTAGTTGATATGTGTTTCATTGGCAATTGTATCACAAGTATTTTATTTTTTTCGAAAGTTTATGTCAAACGTATGACGTATCAAATGACTTCCTGTTAAGCTTTTTTTCAAAATTACAGTTACAAGACAATAACAATAAAAAATAAGGATTAAATAAAGACTCATAATACCAAAAGACATTTTCATAAATAAGAAATAAAAAACAACACGAACTTCATTAAAAACCAGGAGTGAAATCAGTTGCTCCGGGACTCATTCCTTTCTAAAACAATGATATATAATTATAGTTGTACGTTTTTGCAGCTTACATGTGAAACAACTATGACTGGAGACAATATAACACTGATTAATACCAACAAATCTATATCTTTCAAGGACACAGCTAATTATATTAACATGAAGGTAAGTCTTTTCAATTTGTATTTTTTATACAATTGCGCATCAAACTTTGTCCTTGCAAACTGCATCCCTTAGTCTTTAAATGGGCACTAGCTACGACATGTATCAAAAAATATAAAATATGGTTTTGTTTTGTTCAATTATTAATGAAAGTGAAATTGTGACATACTATTTCGCTTTTAAACAGCCAGTACGGTTCATTGTTGTCAAAATAAGCAAAGAAACATTGATTGGGAATTGATTACTCGCAAGTGCATATTTTGACCTTATTGAATCCGTGTTCAAGTGAACTTTAATTTAACCCCTAAGGTAGATATGGATACCGCATGCGTTTTGCGTGTTCATATTTTTAAAGCAAAAAATTCAACATTAAAAGTGAAACTAGGGTAATCATTTGATTTTCTAATTCGATCCACACAAGATTAAAAGAATACTGCACAAAAATGATATAACAGAAAGACTGAACCCCAAGTCGAATTCAAAAAGGGAGGTCCACAAATACTTACATAACTTGAAGCTTCCAATCAACAGAACAAGAACAAAAAGAACTGTCATATTCTCGATTTGGTACAAGAATTTTCCGGAGTGGTTTTGTAACTAGCGAAACCTTCAACTTGTATGACATGACAGTCGGGTAAAGTTTCGCTATTTGATAACATAAGATGATTAACCAAAACTTACACAATATGTTAATGAGACAAAAATGGGATTCAGCAGCCGGAATTTAAGATATACACATATAGTTAAATAAGTACCGCGAACTAAGATAATCTAATTATTTTTTTTCCAGTATTTTGCCACTTTACATTAGCTGTTTTGACATGTACTCTACTTGATCAAGTTGATATTTAATAACTTTTCTTTAGGTTTTTGAAGGAAGATTTAAGTGGATCTCCTTTAGTATATTCTGTGGAATTGTTATATTAAATTCGATTGTTATTGGATTACTAATAATAGGAAAGAGAAAATCAAGAATGGGATTTTTTGTGGCTAATTTAGCCTTTGCAGGTAAGTAAGTATATATTCTCAAAATAGAGATCTACATATTCAGTATACTCTATTGCTTCACCAATTTCAACTAAGAATCTAATTACTAACTCCCGTATTTGATCGTGTATTGGAAATTCATTTGTTAGTTGTTTGGCTTAAATGGTGCATACAATTTCGTTGGCAATGTGAGAGCTAGCACAAAGAGCAAATGTCTCTGTGAGTTTTGTGTCTTACTTGTAAGTTTTTAGTTCTTTATATTCGTTTATTGTTTGTTAATTTTACAAACAATTAATAAGAAAGGAAATTTGAAACGGCGCAAACATGAATAAAGGGTTATCAGGTCTTATTAAGCATCCACCGTTTTATTTTTTCTTATTACAAAATGAGGTCAGGTTGCACCTATGTCAAAAAAATGTATAATTTATCATCCGTGCCTAGCTTGTCAATGTATATAGTTCGTTTCATAAGATATTTATCCTGGATATGACCTACATATTTTTGTTATAACACAAACCAGCATGCGTCTTTCTGTCTGTAGGCCTTTTTAGACATTCAACATAGGAGATTGAGGATATTAGAATTATCATTTGTCGTGACATCAAGGAGAGATTCAGTAAGACTTAATTGTTCAGAAGTTACCTTAGATTTCTAAAATGTAATTATAAATGGAAGCTCATTAATTGTCTGATGATGCCTTCTGTTACATGACTTGACAGTGTTTAGGAATCTGATGTTCAGAAGTTGTCGTTTGTTTATGTGGTTCATAAGTGTTTCTCGTTTCGTGTTTTTTAATTAGATTAGACCGTTGGTTTTTCCGTTTCATAGGTTTAATACTTTTTTCTAGTATTTTTTTGGGAACCTTAATAGCTTGCTATTAGTTGTGACCCAATGCTTATTTTGAGGACCGGCTTTTGACCTATAATCGTTTGCTTTTATAAACTGTGACTATAATGGAGCTAATTGGCACTTATACCGGATTTCCCTAAATCTCTCGATTCACTCTGAATAAGTATTTATCTTTCATTCTTGCGCTTAATAATTGACCAATTGTCTGAAAAAGTCACAATTAATAAGTAAGCTTACTGCTAGACTACAATTTGGATATTTCAGCTACTTCTCTAACAACATGAACAATAGTCCTCATTTTTCTATTATATATATTGCCATTCACATTTGTTGTAACATTCCTATCACTAGAATCATTGGTATATTTGCCTGATACACCCTATATAATTAAGGTCATCAAATCTTGTTTGTGATTAAATATATTGGTGGCAGTTGGTTCTGTATAGCATGGAGACATTACAAGCTTAGTTTTATCATTAGAGTATGCCTTTTTTTGTATAAACCTTTCATATTTGTTAAATAATTATGATTTTTGATAAACTCCTGGGTTGAACAACTAAATTTTTTTTTCAGATTTGTGTGTTGGACTTTTCCATGTTTTGCCGGAAATGATTCATGTTTGGTTCAAAGTTACCTGGAATGAGTTTACATGTTATGTATTGTATGGATACCTCGACCCGTTTTCATTTTATGTGTCAACATATGCTATAGTTGTTATCTCCATAGACAGAATGAACGTGATTGTGAAGCCATTATCAACCGTCACTAGATTAAATACATATAAATATGGACTAGCACTATCTACTTGGATACTTGGATCGCTACTTGCAATTCAATATGTTGTGCACACGACATATTACTCACCACCAGAATTTAGCAAGGAAGGATGCTATCAGGAATTTTCATACGACCCAGTAAGCAAGATATAATCATATGTCACTTCTTAGTATAAAGTAAAATCACAAACATACTGATATCAATTAGGAAAGCTCATTATCTCAGGGCAACATGGAATAACAAAACACATCAAAAACGAATGGACTAGAACTGTCATATTCCCGATTTTGTACAGGCATTTTCATATGTAAAAAATGGTGGATTCAACCTGGTTTTATATCGGAAAACCTCTCACTTTGTTGTCAGTCCCATCAAATTTTGTTATTTTCACAATGATGCGTAGTATATTTCAACGCGGCACATGCATTTAATAAACTACCCTGGCTATCGTTTCACAAAGAATCGTACGATTTATGTTTACGATTAAATCCTTGTTAAGCGGAAGATTTTACCTACGAGTGTAACGTAGACTGACAATTATAATGAAAAAGGAGTGCTGTTTTTGAATGCCGCTTTCGTGTCTTTAAAATAATCGTTCTTTCAAAACCAGGAAGAACATTCATACCATCGTATTTTGAAATAGTTATCATTTTTTTTGTAAGTATAGTAATGATGTTTAGTGAGGTAAGCATAAAAAGTGTCCAATCTATTTTAAAAAAATAATTTTGCTTTCATTTTATTAGAAAATTGACTGACGGAGATTGCTTTTTTCCTGCACGGTCTGTTTTTGCTATTGTTGAAGAATGAGGAAGTCATACAAAAACACCCAGTCACATTCATTGAGACTTTTTTTACGAAATTATAAGTATCTTTGAATGTTATAAATGAACAGGTATAAATGGTGTTAAGCATTGTGAAAGTTTCTTGTGCGTGTCTAGGTTTTTTTTGTCAAGGAGAAACCAACTAGAAAAACAACAATCAATTATGGAAATGTAAAAAAGTATATGCATATATTGATTTCGTAATTTATAACGCTGTGCGGTGCATTTGTTACTGTATACTCCAACAAATATAATAGTCATCAGGAGATTAAAAAAGCATAAAATATATATAATAAAGAAAATAACAGTTAAAGGTCACTGTACGTACTTCAGCAATGATCAAGACCCATACAGCATAGTCATATATAAAAGACCCTAAAATGACAATGTGAAATATTTCACAACCGAAAACTAACGACCTGATTTATGTTAAAATTGAACAAAAAACAAATATGCAACGACAACCCCTAAAATAAAGGCTGATATGAGACAGGCACATACATACATTTGGCGGGGTTAAACATGAAAACATGACAACGAACTTTCAAAATCAGTTGAAAGAGGCATAACTCATCAGTTGGACTACAATACAAGTGGACGTGGGCGCGTACAACAAAAAGATACTAGGTACAAACCTGAGAATACTCGCAGTTAAATGGCAGCTAGTTCAAAGCCTCCAACAACTAATAAAAAATCATGCATCTAAGACTTAATCACCAATCCGTACACATCCAATAGCCAATTTATTTCGTGCAAAGACGTCATTAACAGTCAGAGAAAAACATAACCTTGTTTAAAAGCAAACATGTGTACACTCTAAAAATGTGTTTAGGGACTAAACATAAACCTATACATGTTACGTGTAATGCATTTGTAAACACGTTCTTATCCTATGCATGTTCTTCTTCCTTCTTAATATGTTAAGAATACGTTTTTTTTCTCTTTTTTTTTGTTTTGTATCTGAGAGTTGTAATTTTCCGGTCCAAATTATAATTCATTTGGGTCATGTTTTTTTTTGTTTTATTTGTGTACATATAAAGGGCGAATTTTAATTAAATCCCGCTGATGCACACCCCTTTGTCTTAATTTCTTTACGATTGCGCTATGAATTGAATTCGGTGTTACTCTAAAATGAGGTATCATGAACATCAGAGGGTTGTGGTTTTCTTGTAACATTTATTATTATATTTGTTAAATATTTTTTTCTATAATCTTTTAAGACTTTTTTTTCTCATTATTCTCTATTCTGTTCATTATTCGCTATCCTTATTATTTCGGCCTCTTTTTCTCGCTTTTTTTTATCCTTTTTTTGTAATATAAGCCCCTTATTTCTCTATTCTATAAACTTCATTTAGACCTTCATATATTTTTTATCCTTATTTCAGGACCAGTCAGCAATTTGTTTCTCATCATTAATGTTGAATTAATAAATCGATGCATTAACAAGAAAAAAATCTATCGCAAAACACTTTATATCCTTTATTAAAACTATGTATGAGATAACATGAAATAGATTCAACCAGCATTCAAAGTTTAATGCCAAATTTGAGGCTGTTTGGTGGTATATATTATGTCATTAATGAGCGTTCACGTGTTTCAACCAAAGACTGGTCAATCAATCGTTAGGTGCAGATATTTAGATCGCATGTTCAACGAATTAAGAATCGGCTTTAACTTTACCGATGGGTCATAAGTGGTATCGTTTCTTGACGTTTTGTAATACCGTAATATGAGAAATCATCGAATATCCAATTAGAGAAATGATAAAAAAAACGGGAATATTTATTTGCATTTATAGAAATGAGGTTTGTTAATTCAAAACGAAATATTAAATTTCTTAGATGTTGATAGTATTACATTTTTTCGGCAGCAAAATATGAATTGGACTTAAACGATCCTTAATTGTGTTCAGTCGCAAACACACGATCAATATCAAACACTAACAGTTAATATTCATGATACGCACACCCTCACCGTCCGCCTTACCTCATAAAAAGTAAACTATTCTGTTACGCCGTTCCTAAATTTATATAGTTCGTTTAATTATACGTCTAATCTATCTATGTGTTCCAGTCTAGGAGCATTATTCATCTTTAACATTATGAGAACATTAAAACAACGTATCATCACTACCTTTCCTTCTCTCACACGTATCCGTTACAAAATAACTGCAAGGTCGTTGCGATCACGAGGAACATTTCGTCGAGACGTCATCTTGGACACAATTCGTGGCTAACCACAGAGTGAGTTAATTATATAACATTATATTTAAAGCCTTCAATTTGCCTTTCGTATAATGGAACCTTTTCTCCGTAAAATACTGGAAATGTAACCGTTCTTGAGAGTATAAAATTTTCTCAGATTCAACGGACTGTGCTATTAACTATTTTGGACATTTCATACACTAGAAACATTAATTCAACACATTGTAAAATTGTATTTTATTTCTTTGTCAGCTTTTTACCATTTTTTAGATTGACTTTTGATTCCTTTAAACTGACAGTGGACTACATTTCTTGTGTGTACTCGGAAGCAACCCAACAACGTTGAGACAACATGGATCCCAGTCATGTGAAACAAAAAGAAGAGATTTAGACTGAAAAACGTGACATGTTCTGTCAGAAACAGGATGTTCTCTGGACAGACATTGCATCCAAGTTATTGGAAGTCACAACGCCTTCTTACGAGCTCCAGCAACTCCTTAAATCACAGGACAAACTTGTTAAAGCCTGTAATAATTAGCGTAGACTTACAGGTGAGTCCCTTTTCTTTTTGAAAGGGACCAGAACCTTGGAAAGTCAAAACGAAACTGATGCATGTAAACTCTCTTTGGATGTTCGTCTGTCCCAAGTGGAACTGTTTATGGAAAAACTAAACGAGCATCGCCTCGCTCTAACAAAAGCCAAATCCACTAAGATAAAGACCTCAAAAGGTAAGAAAACCTCACGCAGCGGTAGCTTTAACGTGTCAGGCATGTCAAGCCTAGCACGGAGAAAGCGTGCCAAGGCAGAGGCTGCCAAGTCCAAAATAGCCTTTGTCGAAAAACATGCACTTATCTTACAACAGGGAGCAATGTAAGAGGAACAAGCCCTGTTCGGACAAATTGAAATGGAACAGGAAGCCACACGTTAAAAGGCAAAAATGGAACAGGAAGTCGCGCGACGTAAAGCTAGAATGCAACAAGAAGCCGCACGCATAAGCCGGGAAAAGGCCGAGAAAGCCAAATTTAATCTTCTTGAATCACAGAGAGAAGCTGCAGCCGCAGAAGCCGAGGTTCGTATCCTGGAATACGATAATAGCCAAGCGTTTAGCGATCTCCCCGATGAAAAGGAAGACCCGCTCCAGCGTGAGCAAGATTTCGTCAATAAACTTCCTGTATCAACTGTTGTAAAGGAAGTAACTAGAACTCAAAAGAAAAACAAAATTCCTGTTAAGATCGAGCTGAGTCACGAAGCACCAGCGTTCGTGCCATCCGTGGCACCAAACTTGCTTTCACAGACATCTGCTGTCTTTCCGTCTGATAATTAGTCACCGGAAGGTACCTTAATCCTAGATCTGGGATAAGTAACCGGCATACAAAAACTAGGCCTTTCAGATGAGAGCCCTACTGAACACCAAAAACAGGATGTTAAAGGAGCGATCCCTGTTTCACACAAAATACAAGACGTAATAGAAGAGATCCCTGTTGCACACCAGAACAGAAACAAATCAACCTTACATTAGAGATTACTAGATTCCTTTTACGCAAGGACCTGTTTTTCTCCAGATTAACAAGCTTTAGCGATCGGACAGAATCCTTCCATACTTGGAAAGCAAGCTTCAAGAACGTGACTAATGAGTTATAAGTCTCTGACTCATAACAGATCGATTTACTGATCAAGTTGCTCGGTTCAGAGTCTGCTAAACACGCCATTAGCATAAGAGCGTCGAACGCCAATAATTCTACCATAAGTATACAAAGATTATGGAAGAGGCTTGACGAACGATATGGTGCTCAAGAAATGTTGGAAGCCTCTATCACGAGTAAACTGGTAAATTTTCCTACCTTGACGAACAAAGATAATGCACGTCTTTATGAGAATATGAGACATCGAATACCACAAGGAAAATCCCAAGCTGGGATATTTGCTTGCTAATTTCGACTCTTCGTCCGGGATAAATCCTATTGTGGAAAAACTGCCGTACGGACTCCAAGAAAAGTGGATTACAAGGGCTTCAAGATACAAGTCCAAATATTAAGTTGCCTTTCCGCCTTTCCCAGAATTCTCTGCTGTCATAAGAGAAATGAGAAAAATTAATAACGATCTCTGGTTCATCTTTGAATAAAAAGTAACACCAAATACAAAAGACTCTACGCCAAGTTTCACACCTCAGACGTACTCTAAAGTAAACAGCAAATTGGAGACGGCAGTCAACAACACGATCTGTGTATCTTACACAAGACAAAGCACACCTTGAATGAATGCCGAGCATTCCGAGCCAAACCAATCGAGGAACGCAAGGAACTGTTGAGACAAAACAATGTGTGCTAAAAGTGATGTGGGGCAACCACACTCAGAATTTGGGACTGCAATGCAAGTATCAGTTGTAACGAGTGTGGAAGTGAACGACATACACCAGCACTTCACATCACTAGACCACAACAATCTGAAAATTCCAAGTTTAGCTCACCCATACAAGTCTACGGCGGGGAGCTAACACAAGTCTACGGCGGGGAGAACACAGAGTCTGATAAAACAAAGAATATCTCTGTGAGTTCGATCTGCACAAAGTTCGACAAAGATCATACAAGCGGGGAATATTATGCCACGATATTACCTGTGGATGTGTACCACAAGGACAAGACAGACGAAATTATCAGGATGTACACCATCATTGACGACTAAAGCAACCGGTCTTTTGCCTCGCCTGAATTCTTCTGTCGGTTCAACGTTTTTGAAAAACCTGAAAACTAATCTCTTACAACATGCTTCGGCAGAGTAGCTACTTCCGGGAAAAGGGGAAAAGATTTCGTCATAAAATCTGTACACAGTGACTTACAATTTGATCTGCCTAGTACATTAATTGAACGTAATAGTTAAACGCATCATAGATACCAGGACTAAATTTTGTATATACGCCAGACGCGCGTTTCGTCTACAAAAGACTCATCAGTGACGCTCGAATCCAAAAAAGTTAAAAAGGGCAAATAAAGTACGAAGTTGAAGAGAATTGAGGACCAAAATTCCTAAAAGTTTTGCCAAATCCAGCTATGGTAATCTATGCCTGAGGTAGAAAAGCCTTAGTATTTCAAAAATTATGATTTTTTAAACAATTAATTTATAAATGTAACCATTTTAAATGATAATGCATGTCAGCACAAAAAGTGCTAACTACTGGGCTGGTGATACCAATATTCCCAATAATCGAGACGAAATTCCTACTTCTGAAGTTGCGATGCATCATTCTCATCTGAACTCAGAGGAAGCATTCCACCATAGAGGAAGGTTGTCAAATTCTACTCCTAATTGGAAGGGACCTTATAGAGGCACACCACGTCTTTGAACAACGCCTAGGACCATCCCGAACTCTATTTGCCCAAAAGTTGAGACTTGGTTGGGTCATAATTGGAAATACATACAAGCAAACTGAAGTCTAGACAAAGATAACTAACATTTAAATGACGGAATCAGAACAACGTTTTGCCTTAAGACTGGAAATAGACGCCAAGGACAAGAATCCAATTGTTGTTAAGTCTAACAACATAAAATTGCATTCGAATGCCAAGGTCGCAAAATCTCATTCAATACAATACGACCACACGACCACCAGTTGGGCTTCCCCAAAATTTAGCTTTTGGTGGCCGTGTGTAACCTTTCCTCGTAAGTACATGATATATAAGGCATGGATATGTTATTGTAACATATTAGCTCAATTATCTTTAGTAAAGGATATATATATATATATATATATATATATATATAGGATAATCAAATCTTCATAAGATAAGTTCGTATTTGTGCATTTTGTCGTAGTTTTTCTACTTGACAATGTTAATGGGATTTGGTAAAAATGTCAATTTTGCAAATCCAAAGAAAATGTATAATAGAAGTTCTTGCAATTTTAAATGCCGGTCAGATATTTTTTAACTATGCAATAAACATTCCAATTGAAAACAAAATTATGCTATACATCCTACTAATATATTTTAGTCTTGTTATTGAATTTTACATGAAACAAGTGAATTTCACTTACAGGTTATTAAAATTATTTAACTAATGAATGCATATATAAGAAAATAATTAATGTATGACGTTTTTTTACATTTATTACAAATCTAAAACGTAGTGTCTGCAATGTGCGCAGATCTAACAAGTAGTAATTCCTTAATCCTTTTGTCCGAAAATCCTTACTTTTCTTTTCATTATTTTATAACATATAGATGATCAATTGACATCAGTACATGCACGACGATTATGATAGTATGAAGGATTTTCTTATACTTGTTTTACAAAAAAAAAAACATAGTATGTAAGTCTATTATCAAATTTTCTTTTAAATTTGAAGTTTCATTTGACTACAATTGTCAAGATGTGATAGTATTCTAAGTTCTAACGTTTAGTTTGTTCCAGCGCGGGTACCTGTTGTTGTTGTGAAAGTGACGTAATAAACGTCAACGTAAAACGATTGTTTACAGTACATACGAAATTAAACCTTCATTAAATTATTTAAATTTAACTCTAATTATTAAACCAACTTATTTTTATTATTTTTTAAAGACATAACGTCGTATTTGTTAAAAAATTATGATAAATATTTTTACCAATTAAGGGCTAATATATTGCCCCTTTGGCATTTTTTAGATGTTACCGAGGCCAATTGGTTGGCCCTATGGAACGAAACACATTAAGAAAATGAAATGTTTTTGGTTTTAACAAATTGTCGACAGGTTGTATAACTACGATTTGACTGACGACAGCTTGTAAGTAAAGGATCAAACTTAAAAATTGTTTATGAAACGGTCAATAACTTATGATTTAACGTACGACCGACGTACAGTATAGGATTGTCGTACGATTTTTCGTGAAACGATGGCCAGGGGTTTATATTTGATGTCCTGATCTGTACCTCAGCGTTTTTTAAAACTTATTTTGTATTCACAGAATTAAAAAAATTATTGTATTTCCATAGGTTTGTTTATTTGACTTTTAAATACCAATCATGTCGGCAACATCATTTGACAGTATCTGATACATGTATATCAAATAATTTTTAATTTTGGTAATTTCATTTGTGCATGTTGCTATCAATAAAAAAAGAATTCACGAAATATGAACTTAAGTGGCTAGTAATAATAATGGGTCCTGAATTTTCAATTCAAGAATACCCCGTAAATAGGTTCAGTTTATGCAATAGCAATACCTATCCGATTTAAATCAGTGCGATCCATCATATCATATGAAAGAGGGGGCAAAGATACCAGAAGGACAGTCAAACTCATAGATTGAAAATAAACTGACAACGCCATGGCTAAAAAATAAATTGACAAATAGACTAATAATAGTACACAAAACAAAGCATAGAACACTTAAGACTAAGCGACATGACACGAACCCCACCACACACTGTGTGTCATGTGATGTGATCCAATATTTCGCGATCAATTATTATCGAAGACCCTTGTTCCACAATCGCTCGCATGTCTTAAATTTGCAGTAATTTTGATATTTTTTTTAAATAATGGTCTCGTTATGTCTCACATACACCAAGAAATGCTGTTCTTTTTTTGTAGATAATTCGATACTTTGATGTGTTTGTCCTCCTGATAATACCTTTGATATTCATTATAACTTGTTATATAATGATTTATATGGCGATCCACAGGAGACAGACGTACAAATGTATTACAGCAAACTCAATCAACGACGGTAAGGGTGTGCATTATTTATAACTTTATTCATAAATGCGAATTGTACTTACAAGCAACGATTTCCACTCGAATACAGTAAACCAAATTATATTTGCGAGCGAATCATTTTCGCGACTTTCGTTACTAGATATATAACGCATACTGTTATATCAATCGTCGCAAATATTTTAAAGTTTGATCTTTTTTTAGTAAACTACATCTAGTAAATTATAAATCCGCGAAATTAAATGGCTAAGAAATGGACTACAAGGGATAACATGCAACATAAAGTATAAGCGAAAATAAGTGGGTGTACAGTTAAGAATTGAAATAGTTGGATAAACAGACCGTTTGCAAGTTTATAATGTTTATTGAAATTTAATTACAAAAGTTAAACATTATATAAAAAATTAAATGAATCGAGTTGATATCAAGCCATCATTAATTAGCTATAGTTTGTATTCATATTTTTCATAAAGTAAATAATACTTTGAATAATAGATTAGAAAACATGAAAATAAATTCTAGTTCTTTTGCAACAAACATTAAAAATGTAAAAAGTGCATTTCCAATTTCAAATAATATACTTTTACATTTTGAAGCCCTTGTTATCAATTTGACCAAAAATCGTAGGGACCACTTGAATACTTAATTAATAGAGGTGCCGCTTGTAGTTCTGTTACCCCATTCTTTTCGTATAATTCATATTTCAATAACTTTTCATATATTGTGTAGTTTGAAGTGTAACCTTTTCCCATATCGTTTGGGTTTCATGTTGTGTGTAATATTAAAAAGGAATACCAGTGTCAAAAGAGAAAAAAATGGTTGATAAAACAATCGAGAACACAAAGAAAAATGACAGTGGTATATAGGCAGTCCTCCCTTCAGGGACAGAAATAATCTCAACAGGTGCGTCATTGACGAAATTACAACCCTCGTTTTTAAGATCGAAAAAAAAAAAAAGTAAATGAAAATAACTTTTCGTACGACAAATATAACCTTGACACAACCATCCTTGTCATATTTTACAGTGCAGTAAAACTAATCTCATGCATGTTTTAATGCTTTGTTGAATAATTGATTCATAGGTTAAAATATGTAATTCGGAAAAGAACTTTTTTTTCAAAAAATTGTTTTGAATTCTATGCTATATTTTGATATCTATTAGATAATGTTATACATAAACGATATAAACATTACTTATGGTAAATATTTGATATTCATAGTGTAATGTTTTTGTAGGTATGCATGAACGTGTGAATTTCAACGCTAAAATGAGGACTGTTAAACAACTGCTTGTGATATCAGTAGGTAAGACTAGATGGTTTAAAAACAAATCAAGTGTTATTATTCATAATTTGTCGTTGATTGCCAATTCCTAGTGCAAAAACTTGTATAAAGCAATGCATCGTGATATGCTCTAGCTCTCGTTTTATGTAGAAAATAGATAAGTTTAGTTTGTTTCGATTATTTATGCATTGAGACTGACGATTTTTATTTTAATTCATGTATATTTTGATAACGAACTGAAGTACAGATTTGAAAAACACTCAATATTTGTTTCGTTAAAATGGTTTTACATATGGTCATTAATAAGGCAATAATAACTCATCTTCTTTACATAGCACAAGCTCGTATCTTCCTTAATGTTTTTAGCAAACCTGTATGCAATGATTGAAACAAAAATACATATTTGAAATCATTTACATAAGAAAGCACCACTCAGACTTTCGTTATATTGTCAATACAGAGTTATTTTTATTTTTTTAGATACTAATCATATGGCTAATTTATATGGACGACGGTTTTATTTATTTTAAAATTTGTCTATACAATTCAATAATTTAGATTAATTATATCGCCGCACTCAATACCGAAACAAACAAAATAAAACAAAACACACTTAAAAGATTAACAATAGCCAGACGTTCCTTACTCGGAACACGTGCAAGATTAATATTTCAATTGAAGAAAAAAAGCGCGTCCGGTGTATTAAATTATTAGCCTGATGCTTTTAATAACTATTATGTATTCTGTGAGATACATGTACATGTGTCAACTTTCTCCATATCTCGCTAGCTTTCAATGTTGAATAAAGCGTTATTCATCAAAGCGCACAATAAAACGCAGAAAGTATCTTTAGAAGTATAGTTATATATTTAATGGCACTACTTGTAAAAAACTCAATATCTTCAAACAATTTAAATCATTTAGAGCAAACATACTTGAATATGAAAAACCACATTACGGTCATAAACTTAAAAATGTTTTTCATAATACACATTTGAAGCAATTTAATAAATAATACTATATCACCAACACACATATAAGTCAAGTAGCTATGATATCAATAGTTTTTAGGAATTTTGTGGTTTTTTGATCTAATGAGTCGTCAATAGCAAATTATATCTATGGCCGTATGTCAAAGCAACAGCTGCCAAATTCATGTTCACCGATTTGACTGAAATTTTTATATTTTAAAACATTTTTCAAACTATCAGTGGTATAAGATAAACAATTAACAGGACATGGTCTCAATAAGTTGTAGCTTCGTTTCGTGTGAATTTTAGCCAAGACGCCGTCTAATTAACTATCGAGTTGACCTTCTATGATTATAAAAGCGATGTTAACATTAACATATATATAAATAGATAAAGCAACTTGTGAAATTGAATGTTATAGGTTTGTTAAATATTTGTATTATAGATTAATGTTTATCGTCGTTTTAACATTTATAAGAATGATTATATGTTGATCGAATCAGTCAATCAAATTATGTACCTTTGTTTCACTTTCAATATTGACATTCTTTTCCTTTAATTAACTGTACACGGACAATGCATGAGTTACTCTATCTATTTCTACGGGGTCAACTTTGAGTGCACATGAATACGGACTTAATGAGGTCGAAATATTCACTAGCAAGTGAATAATTCATTATCCATATGTATTCGCCTAATTTGACAAAAGTGAACCATTTTAGCTGTTTAAGCAAATTATTATTTCACTATTTCACTTTCAAGAATTATTAAACAAAAACAAATCATACTTTGTATAAAAGTTACACCTACAATCAACGTATTCCAACATCAAACCGAATTCCGATAGCAAACAATCTTATTCGAAATTAGCATCATATTCCCAATTTCCATTCTCAATTTTATTTATTAATGTAATTTCATCGTTTTTTTTATTTCAGTTTACGTGATATGCTGGACTCCATTGTTTTCTGCATCACTGCTACGGTTCTATGAGTTGTTAGACTATGGAATAACGTTTAGAGTACTTTATGGACTAGCACCATTGAACAGTTTGACAAATCCAGTTATTTTTCTCTTTTTTAATTATAACATGTTCTGCAAAGTGCGTAAATCTTCAAGCAAAAATACCATTGTATTGAAAACCAATAGTACATCTACTAATTCGAATGCTACGTATCTGTAAATAAAATTTTTATAAATTGAATTGTTGTAATCAGTCATCCGGATTCTCATTAAATAAATACTCCGAAACGATGGTTTCTTCGTTGCTGCTAATCACACTGACTTTTACCTAATCACATTTTGCACAAACAGTTTTGTTGTGATTGGTTAAGTTAGTTCAACGTAAAACCACTTATAAACGCACATGTTTGCTAGGTAAATCTTCCTTGTGATAAAGTTCTTTGTTACCAACGACACACGTTTAGTTTTCAGATCAAGACGTATAAAATTAGACAACAGTGTGAATATTAATTCTTAATTCTGTGATCGGACTTCCTGGAGGTTCTGGCGAGATCGATAGCCCGTGAAACATGTAAGAACATAAATGTCAAAAACACATTATAAAGTAAATATTTTCTGTCAAATGAGGTATTGCATTCATGAAAACTGACAACGGAGTATTATCTCTTTTAAAACAAATTGTGTACGTGGCTACAAAAGATGCAGAAAATCAACACTATTAGTGAGCATGTATGGTGTAGGAATGTAACACAAGCTGTCAAGTTATTTCAGCATCATTTCATCATAACGGGAATACTCAAGAGAACAATAATATCTAAACAGAAGCAAATAAAGTAAAAGACAAATCTTCAATGAGTTGTATTGCCAAATCAGACATCTATTTAATAGACGCAAAATGACAAATTGTATACCGCATAGCAATCTTCAAAAAGCATTGAATCGCAAATAATCAATACAAATCAAACGAGAAAACCAATTTTCGGAATGATTTTAAGAAAATCAAGGGACTGAGTGTTGCAATTTCTCCTACTTCTTACAAAGGTTTGATCAAGTACGTTTGTTGTTTTTTCATAACCTTTATGATGTACATAATTGATCTTTGTAATATAAAATTGAAAATAGCATAATATGAAACAATTGCTGAATTCATCAACAAACATCGACATACGATGTTTTGCATATAATGCTTAACGTAACGATAATTCGTTTCTGAAATGTAATCCCATCCTCGTTTTTTCCTGCAGTTTATTTTACGTAAGAGATAGTTTACGGAAATATAAAAATTGTACCACTTAGTAGTATAGTTTTGTCGTGGGCACTGCTTTCATAGTAAAAAATCTCATCGTATTAAAGTATTGATATGTGATCGGGTTAGAGTGTTGAAAACGAACGTTGATTTCGTATGCTCTTAAAGTAATTAAATGATTTGCTGTAGTTTTCTGCCTAATAAATAAGAGCTAAATTTTCACTTTCAACGAAACACCAAAACTGAAATTAATAGTCATTCTTTTTTCTGATTTGTCTTTGTATATAGATATATGTAGATGTGTTATGAGTGTCAAGGTATACTTTGTACCAAATAACCATTATAGGTCAAAGTACGGTCTCTCAAAACGAACCTTAGTTCACATTGAACAACAAGCTATAAAGCGTCCCAAAATGATTAGTGAACTATTCCACAAAGAAAAACTAATGGTCTTCTCTTTATAAATAAAACGAGAAATGAGAAATATTGTGAATAACATCAAATAACACCAGCCAATGAACATCGGTTCCTGATTTAAGACAGGTGCACACAAATGCAGCGGGATTAGACGTTTTAATAGGTTTCATCATTCACCCTTACATAAAAGATTAAATGAATGATTAAGAGTTTTATGATGAGTGGGTTTATAAGTTTTGTTCATGTTGCTTTGTTTACAGTCTACAGTGTATATAGTCAGAACCATAAACACATCAAACGAATGGTTAACAGTTGTCATATTCCTGACTTAGTCTGGCATTATGAAGGGAAGTGATAAATATAACCTGTTTTAAAGCTAGGGAAACCTCTCACTTGTATGAAAGTCGCATAACTGTCTATTATATACACATATAAAAAAGTATTGCAACACCTTGATTTTTACAAACTTGAAAAATCAGCCTCTTTTTTGGGATGATATATAAAAAGATATTTGTATAATATTATTGAAAAATAGTTTATGATAACATTGGCATTGAAACGAACAAAATATGTTTGAAAAAAAAATGATTTATATAACCACAATTTTAATTACAAAATGAAGTGTTTTTTGTACAAAAAAATGCATTTTACAACTTTGACCATAGACGAATTTTATAATGTCAGACATTTCAAAATTAATCTTCAGATGATTGTTCACATCATGGTTGATCGTTAAACGCCAAAGAATTAGTACTGTGTGCGCAGCCTCCATTTAAACGGATAACCGCATCTTAAAGTCTTCTGAATCCTGCCAAAAATCGACTAATTTGTTGATAAGATAGCAGCAACCATTTCTGATGAAGGGCATTGTTTATTTCATGATGTGTATGAACTGGGGCATCCTTTCGCGCATTTTCCACCCAACAGTGTCCCATTATGCTCGATATGGTTCAAATATGGGCGCGATCCGTCCAAGAAAGATGACCCGAATTCCATTGGAACAATGAATCTTCCGCCACGATGCTAATTTTCAACTTTAGCGAGCTCTGCACTACATTGGATACGGAAAACTGTGTGTCTGTTTGTAAGCAAAGGTCTCCGAAATGGTCTTATCGCACGATAACCAGTAGCGATGAGTCGATCTCGAATAGTTCTTTTTAAAAGGCTCCTGTATGCCCACCTCTCTCTTTTTGGTATTGTATTGTATGCGATGGGTTTCCTTCTGACCAACCTTTGTTATGCTTGATTTTCCCTAGCAAATGGTATAGGGGGTCTTTTTTTTTATATCGGAAGGTCTTTGACATCGTTTAGTGCCATTATTTATTCTCAAAACGACTTATAGTGGAATGGTGATGACCAACCATACGTGCAGTTGTTACAGCGACATCACTGTTTCTCTCACGCTGATAATCTGTCATCTCGCTGCAGTTTAGAGCTGTGGGGGACCCATTACAAGGTGTCAATCACACAACTTTATAAACTTAGTTATTTAAAGTGTTGAAAACAATGAGGATGAAAACATCTGTTTTGCTGTTTACGGGTACAGTAGCTGCATGTGCAGATAACAACTTACGAGTCGATATTTATTGATTAAACTCAGGTGATACTTAAATAATGTTTAAGTAGTTCTATTTTACCAAATTATATCCCAAAAAAAATAAAACGTGTTTTTTTTATTTAAATTTCAATTTGGTGTTGCAATACTTTTTTCTATGTGTATATTTACAAAGATATATGAACAAAACAAACAGACATAAAAGATAGAAATTTCAAAAATAACATTATAGTAGTCAATATTGTGTGATGAGCTTAGTCACTATTAAAACATCATTGTTTGATAATCTTAATCACTGTCGATAGGAATATGTGCGATAAAGGAGAAGAAATGTTACATAGTTGATTGACATTATTCAATTCTCGGGAATAGATCTCCGTCACACAAAGCTTTGATTCATTGTCCCAGATTCACTGTAAATTCTGTCATTTTTAGTTTGTCAGACCCTATTTTATTTTTTTAAAGTTTAAACTTTCCAAAACTCTCAGCATCACTTAAGAGAGATCAATCGTCGAAATGTGCATTTGCTGCAGTATTTTTTGTAATGTTGATGCCATTACGGGTTATATCTGAAAAAACGGGCTATAAACATCAATCTTGATCCAGATTTGGTCGATAAATTAAATCATTATTCTAAATATATTTGTGTTTGTCATGCTGCAATTCGTTTACAGCGAATATAGTCAAAAGTTTAAGCTTCTTATCATCAATAACTCATGTTAGCTGTTTCATTGATAAACGAAGAACAAATGTTATCCATTCTAAGGAGATAAGTATGACGTTTTAAGAGCAAGTTTTGCAAAAAAGAGCAAATTCCTTTAATATACAAATGCTACGTTACTCATAATGAATTTTTCACAACTCAACATGCATTCATAAAATATAAAAGTTTTGTAGAGCTACATATTGCGGTTGAATGCAAATTGAAATCAAAATTGCAAAATTTCATATTCTCTTCAAGTCGTCAGGAATACAACAGTTGTTATCCATTCGTATAAAGTATTGCGCTTTTATTTTTCAATTTGATAAGGGACTTTCCGTTTGAAGTTAAAAACGATGGAAATGATTTAACGAGTACGGAGGTGTGTAACGACCTTGACTACCCAAGCACAGTTGATCAGTTGTTTTTACCGCCGATTACATACTTGATACTTTCTACATAGTTTCTAATGACGTTAAACATATGTACTATTATAATCTGTAATTCTGTTATAGGCTGAAAACAATCACGAGGCACTCAAATATTATATTTTTTTCAGTTAAACAAATTCTTTCTGTTGTTTAACTTTTTGTTAGACCTGAAACAAATGAAAATCTTAAGGTATTTGTATTTAACTTTATACCATTATCTTAAAGCAATACCGGGAAATCTTTCAATTCTAGCTAGTTTGTAATCAATATCTGAATCACTATACATCAATGTATCTTAAAGGTGTCCTGCTATTTTATTACTTATGGCGTTTCACAAACACATGACTACCGAGTTAAAGCCATTACAATTGACATTATGTTGAACAAGCGTAATTTCAGTTTGGGAATTTCTGTCAAATCGCCGTTGAGAAGGTTAACTATAAGTAATAACAGTTTAAAGACCAACTACAAAAAAATGTCAAGTCGAGAAGAAATCAATTAGCAATTAAATTATTAAATAAATAATGAATCTTATGTCTAAGAAAGTAGTCAGGTGTAAAAAACATAATTGTCAATAATCACTGAAAAATTATGTTACTTTTGAAACAGAAACAGAAGATAAGATAGATAATGTTCCAATCTAGGCTATCATAGAGTGAAAAGTAAAGAAAACCATATCAACTATAAGAGGAAAAAGACTGTGCATCACCAACATCACAAACAACACAAAAATTGGGGATAAGATATATGCTATAGAAGTGAAATTAGATCATGTTTCTTTTCAAAATATTTATTACGATGAATGTCAAACTAGGTATTAGATTTAAATACATGGGCATGCAAGGAAGTAATTATCGAGGAAGACATCAATGAAAGTAATGCTAGTATTGTCTCCTGAGAAAATTTTCTACTTTACTGCCTTTCAGCAGACACGTTTCGAAAACTTTAACGTCTATTCAAAGTTTGTGTTTCTCATCACTATACAAATCCTAATTCGTTTTTGCAATAAATTGTTGAAAGTGAGTTAATTCATTAGATTTAATTTCCCACTTATGATTTAGAATGAACTAAAGATATTCTTGTGAGGACTTGTTCTGATTTAGAGAGCAACCATTTATCTTCAAAACAGGTGAAGTTCTGGTTTTGTTTCTAAATAACTGCTTTTACACTATAACGTAAGAGAAAATCAGGATTCTGAATAATTTGTTTTAATCACCTGCTTAATCACATATTTTAGATGAAAATAATTTTTCAGTAGAATACCATATACCCTCCCCTTGAAGTTGAATGGTCGTTCGTTCCTTACAAAGAAGGCGTAATTTGGTAGGAATTTTAAAAAAAAATGAGTATTATGAATGCAAATTTAATTCATATTCTGTTATGATCCTTTATTCAGTCGGGAGAGCATTCTTTATTATCTAAATATATTGCGATATAAACAGAAATGAGGATCAAGATCTGGTCGATATATTATATTACAGTGGAAAGTCATATCTGTGGTTTTTTTTATTTCTTATGATTGCAAATGTAAAGTCTTGAAAAATAATAAATTAATGTTTAAGGTGAGCAAATCTTCAATTTTACATATAGTTTTTTATATGATAAACGAGAATAAACAATAGTATCCCTTCATCTCAATAATAACGTTTCAAAAATACCGAACTCCAAAGTAGAATCATAACGAAAAATCCTTCATCATGTTCATAGGCAAAATCAAATGCTCAAACACATTAAACAAATGAAAAACAACTGTCATCCATTGTAATGACAACGATGTGTAAAATATAACAAACAAGCATGGTATTACACATGTCAAAAAATGGTAAAGCAGTCATCATTGATTTAATCCTAATCACTGTAAAAACAAGCAAATATGTCTTCAAAGAAAAGCCCAAAATGGCATATAAACAAAGTACATAGTCAAAAACACGAATAAAGAAGACTTGTCCTTGTACTTGGTTCATCAAAGAGCGACTGCTTAACGTTTGTAAAACACCCAAGAACTTACTAATATGTTGACGATATCTAAAACATGCTGATAAACGTAACACATGATCAATATATTAAAATTAGCATGTTTTTGACTGATAAAAGTAGTCATTGAAGCGCAAGGACAAAATATGTATAAGAAAGCAAAATCGCAAAAAATCCTTAACTCCGAGGAAATTTCTAACGGAAAACCCCTAATCAAATGATAAAACACGTCAAACGAACGGGCAACACCTGTCATATTCCTGACTTAGTACAGGCATTTTCAAATGTAGAAAATGATATATTGAACATGCTTTCATCGCGCTAAATCTCTCATTTGTACGACACTCGCATCAAATTCCATTATATTAACAATGATGCGCGAACAAAATGTCACAAATAGGGGTATAAGAACAACACTAACCCCATCAAAAACTTGGTGTGATTTCACGTTTTCCGGGGGGAGGGGGGAAGCAGATCATGCTTTATATATATCAGCTGTCGTGATGCTCAAAGCCAGTAAATAGTCTAGTTCGGGAGGACGTAGTAGTGAGAAAGGAACGGGATTGTATGATAAAAACACATTATTTTACCACACTTAGGATATACGTTTTGCATATGACTATTCGTTATGTTCGTGGTCAAAAATAGCTCTGTATTTGTCTTATGACAATTATATTACTATTCTTTATTTTACAAGGTGTATCGATGTATTCATGTTATAAAATGTATTGTATGAATATAAGTGATGATGGTTTGATAAAGTCTAAGGACTATTCTGAAAAGCCACTTTGTGTTATTGTATGCTATCTGTTTCTGTATGTGTATTGATACATCTGCATGATCTGGTATGCACTATCATCAAGAAAACAGATTGAAAAAGGGAACATTTATACTATGGGACAACATTGCTAATCATTTGATTTCATTTGTCGATGGCAAATTAGATTAATGACCACTGCAAATGTGTATAATTAAATGACAGATAAATATCTAGCTGGCACTTTCGTCTATAAATAAAGGCAACAGTAGTATACCGCTGTTTAAAACTCATAAATCCATGGACAAAAAACAAAATCGGGTTAACAAACTAAAACCGAGGGAAACGCATTAAATATAAGATGAGAACAACGACACAACACCGAAATGTTAATCACACAGAAACGGACCAAGCATCAGACAAAATCCTACGAGAATAACAAATATAACATCAACACCAAATACATGAATTTTGGATAGACAAGTACCGTGACACGTCTTATCGCAATGTGAATTTACATTCAAAAATAAGAGAAAACAGTAAAATTGGTGAATTGCTTATGACAAATCTTCAATAGGTGCTTAAACATGCAATTTCAAGTTATAAAAAAGTAATTCTCAGGTTTTACAATTATTGTTTTAACTATCACTAAATTGACTTTAACTTGATATGGTATATTAACATTTTGTTCGTTTTGCTTTGTGGAATGTATATGCACACGTCCACAATTAATAACAATTCAAAAATAACAAAAGTATCGGACCCCGTGGAAAATTTAATACAGACAGTCCCTAATCAAATGGCAAAATAGAAAAAAAAACATATCAAACGAATGGATAACAATTCCTGACCTGGTTAAAGCATTTTCATGTATAAACTGATGGGTTGAAACTTTGAAAAGCTAGCTAAATATGCCTTGCCTTGTATACATATAATATGCCTTGTAGAAAAGTCAGCAAACATTGACGACGTAGATGGGTTAATCCAACACCTTCACCGCTCCCATTTTTAGCTCACCTGGCCCGAAGGGCCAAGTGAGCTTTTCCCATCACTTTGCGTCCGTCGTCCGTCGTCCGTCGTCTGTCGTCGTCCGTCGTCGTCCGTCGTCGTCCGTCGTCGTCCGTCGTCGTTAACTTTTACAAAAATCTTCTCCTCTGAAACTACTGGGCCAAATCAAACCAAACTTGGCCACAATCATCATTGGGGTATCTAGTTTAAAAAATGTGTGGCGTGACCCGGTCATCCAACCAAGATGGCCGCCACGGCTAAAAATAGAACATAGGGGTAAAATGTAGTTTTTGGCTTATAACTCAAAAACCAAAGCATTTAGAGGAAATCTGACATGGGGTAAAAATGTTTATCAGGTCAAGATCTATCTGCCCTGAAATTTTCAGATAAATCGGTTAACCTGTTGTTGGGTTGCTGCCCCTGAATTGGTAATTTTGAGGAAATTTTGCTGTTTTTGGTTATTATCTTGAATATTATTATAGATAGAGATAAACTGTAAACAGTAATAATGTTCAGCAAAGTTAGATTTACAAATAAGTCAACATGACCAAAATGGTCAGTTGACCCCTTTAGGAGTTATTGCCCTTTATAGTCAATTTTTAACCATTTTTCATAAATCTAAGTAATCTTTTACAAAAATCTTCTCCTCTGAAACTACTGAGCCAAATTAATCCAAACTTGGCCACAATCATCTTTGGGGTATCTAGTTTAAAAATTGTGTGGCGTGACCCGGTCAACCAACCAAGATGGCTGCCGTGGCTAAAAATAGAACATAGGGGTAAAATGCAGTTTTTGGCTTATAACTCAAAAACCAAAGCATTTTGAGGAAATTTGACATGGGATAAAAATGTTTATCAGGTCAATATCTATCTGCCCTGAAATTTTCAGATGAATTGGACAATCGGTTGTTGGCTTGCTGCCCTCCAATTGGTAATTTTTAAAGAAATTTTGCCGTTTTTGGTTATTATCTTGAATACTATTATAGATAGAGATAAACTGTAAACAGCAATAATGTTCAGCAAAGTAAGATCTACAAATAAGTCAACATGACCTAAATGGTCAATTGACCCCTTAAGGAGTTATTGCCCTTTATAGTCAATTTTTAACAATTTTCATTAATTCGGTAAATTTATGTAAATTTTTACCAAATATTTTTCTCTGTTACTAATGGGCAAGGTTCATTATAGATATAATTGTAAGAAGCAAGAACGTTCAGAAAAGTAAGAACTTCCAACACATCACCATCACCAAAATACAATTTTGTCATGAATCCATTTGTGTCCTTTAATATGCACATAGACCAAGGTGAGCGACACAGGCTCTTTAGAGCCTCTAGTTTAAAGAACATTACATCTCTTGTTAATCCAATAACACTATCTCGTAGTATAATACAAACACTAGTGTCTTCACGTTTATTGTTTTCTCTTCAAATTAGTTTGATATTGATATGTGCTTATGACTCTCCAACGAAAACCTTAATGTGTTAGATATTTATAAATAATCTGCCTAAAAAGAATTATGTGTGAAATTAAAAACAGGATTGTCCAATGCTTATGATACAAAATGCAATAAATATATAATAAATCTAAGAAATCTTTCAAAAGTAACTGCTAAGGTTATCATAACTGCAACTTGGCTAATCATAAAGCTTACATACCGTGTAATGCAAAACATGTATGAAAACAGTTTGATATTTAAAGTAAAGTTGTTTAGTTTTGAGTGCATGATTTATGTATTAGTTGTTAGTGGCTTTAAACTAGCTGTCAGATAACTGCGAGAACTCTCAGATCTGTGCATTGTGTCTTTATGTGTCGGGGTGTATCAGTAACCGGCCACGTCCACTTGTATTTTTGTCCATCTGATGAGTGAAGCCTTTTTAAACTGATTTTTATAGTTCGTTCTTATGTTGTATTGTTATACCACTGTCCCAGGTTAGGGGAGGGTTGGGATCCCGCTAACATGTTTAACCCCGCCACATTATTTATGTATGTGCCTGTCCCAAGTCAAGAGCCTGTATATTCAGTGGTTGTTGTTTGTTTATGTGTTATATATTTTGTTTTCGTTCATTTTGTTTATATAAATCACGCCGTTAGTTTTTCGTTTGAATTGATATACATTGTCTTATCGCGGTCTTTTATAGAAGACTATGCGGTATTGGCTTTGCTCATTATTGAAGGCCGTTCGGTGACCTATAGTTGTTAATGTCTGTGTCATTTTGGTCTTTTGTGGATAGTTGTCCTATTGGCAATCATACCACATCTTCCTTTTTATATCGTCACCTACACGTGGTCTTCTTCAAAGTCAAAATCTTAGAAAACAGTTTCAACAGGATGTAGGATCATGGGTTATCGTTACAGTACACATGTATCAATATACATTCAGTTATACATTGATTTAAACAAAAAGCAACGTGATAACAGATACAAGAATATATAAGGTTTTTTTACTGCTGCGTTTAACTGATTTGAAAGTAATTTTTAAGAATTAGATGTTTTAATGAATAAATAAAAAAGACACGAATTTAATGGTGTCTATACATATTTGCTATCATTTTTTGTTTACATATATACACCTTTGCTTTATATTATATGTGCTTTACTACAGGGAGTATACACCTATAAATTCAGTGGTAGTCGTTTGTATATGTGTTTCATTTTTGTTTTCTCGGTCATTTTTTTACATAAATAAGGCCGTTAGTTTTCTCGTTTTAATTTTTTACACTGTCTTATTGGGGCCTTTTATAGCTGACTATGCGGTATGGGCTTTGCTCATTGTTGAAGGTCGTACGGTGACTTATAGTTGTTAATGTCTGTGTCATTTTGGTCTTTTGTTGATAGTTGTCTCAATGGCAATCACACCACATCTTTTTTATATACATATAACACTACATTGTGTATTTCTACCTAATTTTTACCCCACAAACTTTTATATCAGAGCGATCATGGTGGAGGTTACACTCTTAGGGTGCAAGTCATTGGTGAAGATTAATATTTCTTTTTCACATGTTAAATGTTAATGATTTAGTCAGATGATATAATGCCTACAAAAATGTATATGTTTTCCAAATTAAAGATGAACGCATGTAACTCTTTCCTCTCATCTTCAACCTATCAGTTCATACTATATAGTAGAAAACAGAAGATTCATGTGTTTCGAAACTTTATTAAAGAAAAGTATCCATTAGTCGCTGAACAATATAATGACATAGCATGGAGTTCGTGAATATAAACGTATACGTCATGGACATTGACCTGCATTTACAATACGTGTTATCATCTAATGCTTAATATGCAGATTTTGAACTGAAATACTGAGGATTCATTATTTATCATTGAATACCAATTTTCGTTGGTTTCGTTGGTACAGGTGAACCACGAATTCAAATGTTCAATCAATATAATACATCAATAGGCTTTAGTGCAGAGAATGGCAAAACCAAGAAATCAATATCCACCTATATGCAAGTTTTTACGAAAATTGATAACGACGACAATAAATGAATCCACAGTAACCCCAAAAATTAACTAATGAGGGATACTTTTCCATTGATATTTTGAAAAAGAAAGTATTAGTTCTTTGCTTGGAAATTGAACGTACAGTCGTAGTTTAGACCCCAAATCAAATTCATCGTTTTGCGAACCTCTCATTGGCTTCAGTTGGCTAAGACTCCTTGAACATACAATCGCCTATAGCATATATCATCAGTTGTGTTGCTTGCTTCGTTTTTTTTTTTATTTTTAACAGTTCGACTCACATTAATGTGTTTGATGGCATTAATTATGGTTAAATGCATAGCAAGAATCTGTCATATTTTCTAAATATCGACCAATTTGAAGTAACAATACATTATGTACGTCCTAAGGATATGATCATAAGTCAAGTCTTGAAGTCTAGTGTTAAGAAGGCGTGTAATTCCACTACACATTTGTGGTACAAAAACACCAAAAAAAACGGTCTGGGGATTATTAGTAGGCAGATGTTGGCGAACAATTAGAAATGAGAGAATTTAAAGATCATGTGTTTTTGTAATGTTATTGAGAAATTTAGTTACTCTCAAAAATTGCAATTGTTTGCAAACATTCTATAGTATGTTAAGAAATGAATTTTGTTGCGTTTTCTTGTACTATCAATAGTTTATACTAATGATAAATTGCCTTCTCCGTCATCCTTTATATAAACGTAATTTAATATCAGTTGAGGTATGCTTCCGTTAATTAACTATTTTAGAGGCTACAATATATCATTTTAGGTGTTTTCGATTATAAAATACATTCACATATTCATTCTTACCCATAACAACAAGGCAATCATAACATCACATGGTTTTAAATTATTAAAAATTAATGTTTTGTCCGCGCAATTCATGTACATAGATTTTCCCGCTGTATGACAACAGTTCAAAGTTAATCAATTTAGCCTTTAATGTTGATTGTAATTTGTTATAGAATGCGAGGTTCTTTTAAACACAGTATTAGATAGATCATGTCCCACTGCTAATTTAGATTGACAACTTTTGTATCAAGCTTGTTTTATTATTTGGAAGTAAGAAGATATGGTATGATTGCCAATTTCCAAGTCACAATGTGTAAAACGTTCATTATTATAGGTCAAGGTACGGCCTCTAACACACCAGATAGTAAGCTTTAAATGGGTTCAATATGACTATTTTTAAACTTAATTACATTTCCACATTTAACCCTGAAAATCTGCTTTATTTCAATCAGTAATTTTGTTATGATAAGAAACTCCAACTGTTCGTCGGATACAAATTTCGCTAAAAGTATGTGTTTACAGATTATCAATTATCTACATAAGCTGATAATATGTTCCTTCTAAGTAAAATACATTCCGATTATGATTTATTCATGGTTTTAAAACTTTATAAGAACGCAAAGAATATATACTGAAATGAAATAAAATATAATACTTGAGTGTCTCGCAATTGTTTATGTCTATCAAAATTACGGGTTATAATGATACATATATTTAACTTCATAAAGAGTCCGTGTTGAACTTATCGAGTCTACAATGAGCGTAAAAAAAAATTTGTTATCCGTGCTTGGGTAATTTAGGTCGTAATGCTTAAATTTTTGACAATGTTCGATATTTGCAATATGTTTCCCTGCATTGTTATATGACAACAACATTTGTCCCTTTGCACATACTTTCAAAGAATATGAATTCTTTCCAATAGTGATTTCAAATTGCATTGAATCTCAATATGTAGCATACAAATTTTATATAGTATGAATGCATGTGGAATTGTGAATAAATCATAAAGTATTTGCATATTAAAGGACATTTGCTATATCTCGTATAAAAAAAACTCATCTTAGATACCAGAACTTAATTTTGTATATACGCCAGACACGCATTTCGTCTTCAAAAGACTCATCAGTGACGCTCGAATCCAAAAAAGTTAAAAGGGCCAAATAAAGAACGAATTTGAAGAGCATTGAGGACCAAAAATCCTAAAAGTAAGTGCCTTTAAAAAAAACTTAATACTGATGTTGTTTGAATCGATATCATTTTGTCTTCGTTTATTAAAGAAAGTTGCTGGCATGATTTATTGAAGATAAGCATACATTAGACTATGTTCACTGTTAACGAATCGCAGCATGAACAACACTGATATATTTCGATCTATAATTTGTTTTATTGTCCAGATCATGATTCTTATTGATGTTGTTGGCGCATTTTAATCAGATATAACCTGCAATGACGTAACAGTACAATGTTACTGCAACAAATGCACATTTTGACGATTTTCTCTTTAAGTAATATAATTAGTGCTGAAAACATTGAACATTAAAACATGTGAATTATTGTGAATAAAAATTAACTGACGAAAAAAAGAGGCCACAATCTTAAGCCAAAGTCGGACAATGAATCAAAGCTTTGAATGACGGATACCTATTCCTTAATTCTTAATGATTTCCAATTTGTTATAAATGGAAATTTATATAACAAAATAACCTTACTTTGAATCTCATTATACATTTATAAATTATATCTCTATGGAACTAAAGGTCGTCAGAATACTAAAAGCTTTACAATTTCTTAAAACATAAAGTCGTATTGTAAAGTTTAACTTTTTTTAACTGATGATATATAGCTCCTTTATAATTTTCATCCACAGAGGGAAATCATATTGCATTATTCTCGGACCGCAGGTAAGAAATTGCTACTAAAAAGTGGAGACGAGTGCTAAGAGTACGCAAAACAATAAAGCAAATGTAAAACAAGGAGGTAAAAATAACATTAAAGGAGCAAATACCCGCTATGGGTAAAAATGTCGACACATGAAATCATATTTATTTATATTGATTATGAGAACTAACCCTTCTGACAAGATATCTGTGATATAAATTAATTCCAATGATAGTATGTTATAGGTCATTTGTAAATATCTTTTCATGTTTGCCTGATTGCATTGCATATTCATGGAATAGAATATGGAGATTAGAAACTAGGTCATTAATAATTGTTTTGGTATAAAACCAATGACGATTGAAAATGAGGGGATATTGCCAAGTGTGTTGATAATTTTGTAAAGAAAATGTGAAGCATCATTTAAACAAATAACACGCAATAGTCCAGGCACTTGGAATTAAAAATACAATTGGAAAAAAAATCATGAGCACTTAACATTAAATCAAAACAGAAAGAGCAAGCAGATAACTCGTCAAGGAATTATATAGACACCACTAAATTTTAACGATACACATGCATTTATCGATTCGATATTTGTAGTCTGAATTTGTGAAAAATCACCTCAAAATATCACGCTAGTCAAAAATAAACATACAATGCTGATCATCTGGAAATATCTTGCCAGTCAAAAATACACATACAATGCTGAAACAGTAGTCCGTGTATTTTTTTTTTTTTTTTTTTAAAGCTAATGATCCTATAGATAATTAATTGAAAAAATCATAGACAATAGCCAATCTACTCAGAATATACAATGAACGATTAAAAATGACGAAATCAAATTGATCAAAACGGTGTGAGAACGGGGAAATCATGAAGAGAAAAAAATTTAAAATCACGAGTTTTTCAATCTTAACTAATACGTGTGTCTGTGTCTTTATTTTTTAAAATCGGCTTGATACATCTTGGATCTATAAAAGTTGAACAAACCTTCTGATACCCATTGTGATATAGATATAGTATGATATTTACTGGTTTAATGTGTTTTTTAAAACTACCGGTAGATAACTCTGAAAAAATCGACTGAACGTTTTAGTCACGTTTTTTTTTAAAAAGCACATCTTCTCATTGATCGTATTAGTGTTAGTTAAACTGCAATTGCTTCTGTGATCTTTGTCCTATAAAGTGTTTGTTGAAGTTTTTTGAAAGTTTTATATTTTTTTAAAAAGGTAAAAATAGAGATGTTATCTAGGTTTTAAAACTTTAAACAAGGTATTTTATACCAACTTAACACATAAAAAATTAAAAAAAAAACAATACCAACAGAACAATCACACAATTCATAACTATAATTTCAGAGAAGTAGAAACCTTTTAACACATAAAAAAATTCAAAACAAACGGTCCAACTATAGTCTGTGATATATAATGTGTCTCGTTTTAAAATACAAATCTGTATCCAATTAATACTTTATAAGCGAAACCTTTTTATTAATGAAATCAATAAGTTACTAGTATCTCTCGAAGAGACATACATATTTTCATTTATTTAGACATTGGTAACACTTATACAAGCGTTGAAGAGATAACAAATCAACCAAATACTTTGCCAAACACATAACTTTGAGAGAAACATTTATAAACCTTTCATTTCCTGCTCAAAAGACAATACACAAAATTGAATATACTTATTAAAAAAAAGTATAACTACATCATAAAAGATTTAGTAAATTAAATGTAGAAGGGACGTATACTTGTATTATGAATCCGTTAAGGAATTTATTTAAAGCGATACAATCTTGACAGCTGTTTGCAACGGTTTTGTTTAACAGGTTTTATTCTATGTTAAGATTATAAAATTGGTTTGATTGCATAAAACTTTTTTTTAAATGATATAATTCCAAAATAGAAGTCGTTCGTGCTGGAATTGAATTAAATAGCATTCACAATAGCCAGCTGCAAACACGATTATTTTGTTGAAAGTATATCGCTGTTTGTGAATGAATTCAGTATATCTTTCATACCGTTCTAATCTCAATTTTATGTTACAACGATCAATTAAGTAGATCATAACAGTTATGAAAAAAAACCAATCGTACTTGATTATACCTTGGTAAGAAGTAGGAGAAATTACAACATTTAGTTGCCAGAATTTCTGATATTCTTCCTTAGATTTAATAACTTTCCATCATTACCGAACTGAACAAAGAAATAACACGAAGGGTGCAGTATACGGTGCAGGAAATGCTTACCCTTCCGGAGCACCTTATTTCACTCCTGGTTTTAGAGCAATTCGTGTTGTTTCTTAATTATTATTTATAACTGTTCTGAGTCTTTGTTTATTTCTTGTTCAGTGGTTTTTTAAAGCTTGCTATTCAGTATTCAATTTCTCATTTTGCGTTTATTAAATACTTTTGGTCATCAAAATATATCATTGTTCTCTTGAGTATTCCCGTTATGCTAGAATGGTGTGGAAATTAGTTGACAGTTGTATAATTGTCATTTTGTTTATTTTCTTTGGTTACATCTTTTGACATTAAACTCGGACTTCTCTTAAACTGAATTTTAATGTGCGTATTGTTATGCGTTTACTTTTTTACATTGGCTAGAGGTATAGGGGGAGGGTTGAGATGTTTAACCCCGCTGCATTATTGCGCCTGTCCCAAGTCAGGAGCATCTGACCTTTGTTAGTGTTGTATTATTTTAATTTTAGTTTCTTGTGTACAATTTGGAAATTAGTATGGCGTTCATTATAACTAAACTATTATATATTTTTTTAGGGGCTAGCTGAAGGACGCCTCCGGGGACGGGAATTTCTCGCTACATTGAAGACCTGTTAGTAACCTTCAGCTGTTGTTTTTTCTATGGTCGGGTTGTTGTCTCTTTGACACATTCCCAATTTCCATTCTCAATTTTAGCTTGTGTTTCATTCCTACACCATACACCTTTGTGTCAATTTTCATGAATGCAATACTTCATTTGGCAGATAATATTGACATTATAATGCTTTTTGGCATTTATGTTCTTACATGTTTCACAAGCTATCGATCCAAATAGAATTTCCAGGAAGTCCTGTCATAAAGTTAATGTTCACACTGTTGCCTGAATTTATACGTCTTGAACTAAAAACTAAACTCGTGTCGTTGGTGACAAAGTACTTGATCACAAGGAAGTGTTACCTAGCAATCGTGTACGTTTTTTTTAAAGTGGTTTGACGTTGAGATCTCTTAACCAATTACAACACAAGTGTTGTTGCATAATGTGGTTATATACAAGTCAGTGTCGATTATCAGCAACGAAGAAACCATAATTTCAATTTTTTTTCTAGTGAGACCTTAATGACCAATAGTGATTCAATTTGTAGCAAGTTTTATTTACAGATACGTAGCATTAGAATTAGTAGATGTACTGTTGGTTTTCAAAACAATTGTATTTTTGCTCAAAGATTTACGAACTTTGCAGAACATGTTATAATTAAATAATAGAAAAATAACTGGATTTGTCAAACTGTTCAATGGTGCTAGTCCATAAAGAACTCTGAACGTTATTCCATAATCTAACACCCCATAGTAATTTAGCAGTGATGCAGAAAATAATGGAGTCCAGCATATCACGTAAACTGAAATAAAAAAACGATAATCACATGCACATGTATAAAGCATAACTCTCGCAGGCAAAAACCAAACCTTTTAAGACAAATGTATTAATTTGTAATTCTTAATTTATATCCAAATCTTATTTTTAAAAGTAATATGAGCTTTGTAATTAGTATAATAAAAGTCTGTTAAATAAGTCTTGGAAGACAGAAGAACCGAAACCAACATTTAAGCGAAGATACGCAATTAAAGAATTAAGGTTGGATTCAAATTCACCTCGTTTTGAGCGGAAATTTGACAGACGACAAACGATAAATATATTTGATATATATAATGGATTTATTTAATCGTTCCATATATGCTCCATAAAACATGACGTTTTAAAGTTTAGGTTTTTGGAATTGTTCATAGATATTAGATTTTATACATGTAGTGCCATTCAAACAGTTTCCCCATTTAACTCTAGCTTTCTTTCCATAATTCATTAACAGATAGTTCAAAAGGCAACATTCGAAAGTATTACACAAATCCTCGTTATTTCTCATTTTTTTTTTTAAATTTTATAAGCAAAGGAGTGTCGATGTTAAATGTTTGAAAATCTTCAAAGATTTATTTCTCGCCAAATTTTCAATGGCTTATATCTTGAAAACAAGCACACGGAACCTTCAGTTTTTTCCTTCAAGTTTAGTTCCTTTATTTATACACTTTCAATTTTTATTTAGTTTTAAATGGAGTAGCGAACATCCTTAACTAAAAAAATGTATATACTGTAAAATAAACCTTCTGAGTTTGGTTTAGTGAATGTTTGTTTATATAGCATAGAGATATAGGGGGCAAGTTGATATATCACAGATTACATTCAAACACATCGTAATATTGCATGTGTTCGAAGTCTAAAATATAAGGCCATCATTAATTCTATGTAAATTGACAAATTGTATGATACTAAAAACTATCGATAAACCAATAGACAAATCATCAAACCAAATTAGACAAAATTGTTTTCTACATAAAACCAGAACTAAAGCAGTGTACAATAGTTATCAAATGTACCAGGATTATAATTTAGTACGCCAGACGCGCGTTTCGTCTACATAAGACTCATCAGTGACGCTCATATCAAAATATTCATAAAGCCAAACAAGTACAAAGTTGAAGAGCATTAACAATGATTAAGGATCCAAAATTCCAAAAAGTTGTGCAAAATACGGCTAAGGTAATCTATGCCTGGGATAAGAAAATCCGTAGTTTTTCGAAAATTCAAAGTTTTGTTACAAGAAACACAATAAAATTGTGGTGGCACTATCAATTTGCATCTCAAGAAAAATAATGAATGCATAGTATTACTTGATTAGAATTTAAAACCATTTAGTCTTACCTACTGAAATCACAAGCAATTGTTTTACAGTCCTCTTCTTAGCGTTGAATTGTACACGTTCATGCATACCTACAAAAACATTACACTATACATATGAAATATTTACCATAACTGATATTTATATAGATACCTGTTAATAATGATAAAAGAAATAGTCAAAGTATTTTTTTTATTAAACCCTTACAATGGTATACAAAATACTATATTATTAATTTAATTGAAAAAATAACCTGTATCCCTAGAAAAACACATATTATATTCAAACCAATGTAACATTTTGAAGAACATATATTGTTCTTTTTTGAAGAACCATACTGTTACTTTATCAATCTTATTACAGACCAAAGCATAACCATGAAAGTGGCAAAGACGGTTGTGTCATGTATTCTATTTTTTTTCAAATTGATTCCCAAACGATATATGTTAATGTTTAAATTAGGAAAATGCACTCATGTTAATTAAATGTTTGTTGCAAAATAACTAGAATTAATTTTTATGTTTTTATAATCTATTATTCAAAGAATTAATTACTATAAGAAAAATATGATAAACTACCAGAACAAATTAATTATCGTTGGATATCAATTCGATTCATTATGATTTTAAAAACATTATAAACATGCAAACGGTCTTTTTATCCAAATATTTCGATTGTATACTGTACAACAAATTATGTTGCTTATACTTTATGTTGCATGTTACCCTTTCTTATCCATTTCGGGACCGTTTAATTTCGCTGATTGATAATTTACTTTATGTAGTTTAATAAAGAAAAATCAAAGTTGTTTTTTAGATATTAACCACGATTTGTATACTAGTAAGCGTTACATTTCTTGAAGCAAAAGTCGAAAAAATTATTCGCTCGCAAACATAAGTTGGTTTACTGCACTCGAGTGGATGGTCCAATTATCATTCATAAATAAAGTTATAAATGGTGCACACTCTTACCGTCGTTATTTGAGTTGGTTGTAATAAAGTTGTACGTCTGTCTTCTGTTGATCGCCATATAAATCATTATATAACAAGTTATGATGAATATCAACGGTATTATGAGAAGAACACACACATCAAAATATCGAATAACCTATAAAAAGAATAACTTAAGATAAGAATGATAATTAGACAATCATTTCAAAATTGTATTTCAACAAATCAGGAAAAAATCTTCTTGTTTTCAAAATGAGTAAACAGAGTATTAAAGACATTGATAAAGCTAAGCTATAAAATTTTACTAGCTTCAATTAAAGATTGTATTAGTGAAAAAGGAGGAAACACAAAATATCCCACAAGGTTTTTTTTGAAATTAGAAAACAAGTTTTGTTGGGAAATGATGATATCAGAAAATATATAAACTGTGACGATTGGATAAAAAGCGATTTTGTTGATATATATGATATCATTTAAATATAAACAAAATTGGATAAAGCTAATATAATGTTAAAAAAGCAATACCAATGAATTGGAAATCAATTCTTCGTACTGACAAATCCATCAAAACTAAAGTTAAAGTTGTCAATGACTTGAAAATTAGCTACAAGACAATAACTCCATTAATGAGCACAAGATAAAATGTTGAAACTAAAAGAAAGTCATAAAAAAACGGCTTTCTTATGTTGGGAAAGGTTTTTGACAAAATCTAAACTTCCAAGTTCAAAAACAACTTTGTTTTTATATTTCAATATCTCACTGAAAACAGATTGAAAATATTTAGATGGAAACTTATTCACTTTATTCTGTCATGTAATGAACTAACACAAAACAGTGGACAATAACTGAGGACAACTTATGTAAGCATTGTTAAGAAAAAGATAACTATGCAAATTTTTTTGTCAGCTGCTTATTTAATACAGACTTTCTAAAGCTAGCATTGAAATTAATTAACTCTGCATTTTGAATTCTATATAACGTGCATGTGGCGCGCTGAAATGTTAAGACAATTGTGACATATGATAATATATAATTACTAACTTGGTCGTACGGAAATTCGTGGAGGCATGCATCCTCTGAAAATATTTTCGGTGAGTAGTAAGTCACATGCACAACATATTGAATTGCAAGTAGCGATCCAATAATCCATGTAGACAGTGCTAGTCCACATCTATATGTCTTTAATTTAGTGACGGTTGATAATGGTTTCACAATCACGTTCATTCGGTCTATAGATAAAACAACTATGGCATATGTTGACACATAAAATGAAAACGGTGCGAAATATCCATAAAATACATAACAGATAAACTCATTCCAATCAACTTCGAACCAAACATGAATCGTTTCCGGCAAAACATGGAAAAGTCCGACACACAAATTTAAAATTAGAATCAATTATTCAACCATTTAGTCAAAAAAATACTGCAATTATTTGAAGGATTTACAGGAAGGTTTTGATAACCTTTATTCTATAAGGTGTTACATCCAATTATCAGGGTTGCATATATCTATCAGTCAAGTACGCCGATTATCCTAGGTGCCCTGTGATAGGCATGATTATGACGTTTTTAAACGAAATCCATTTGAAATTTGGATGTCTACGGATTGATTATTTTGTCTAAGATGCATGATTTTTTTAAGTTGTTAGGCTTTGAACTAGCTGTCAGTTAACTGCGAGTAGTCTCAGACTATGCATAGTGTCTTTTTATTGTTGGGATGTACATGGTCCCGTCCACGTCCACTTGTTATTGCCTGTCCCAAGTCAGGAGCATATAACTCAGTGGTAGTGTTTTGTTATTTTTGTTATTCGTTAATTTTATAAGGCCGTTAGTTTTCTCGTTTGAATTTATTTTACATTGTTAAGTCGGGACCTTTAATAGCTTTTTATGCGATACTGACTTTGGTCATTGTTGAAGGACGAACGGTGACCTATAGCTGTGAATTTCTGTGTCATGTTAGCATTTTATGGATGGTTGTCTCATTGACAATCATACCACATCTTCTTTTTTATGTTAACAAGCGTTACGATGAGAGTGGCAGTATATGCAGTTAGAAACGAGGAATATTGTTAGAGATATCAAACTTTCAACTAAGCAGCAAGCTCACAAATAATCTGTGACTTTTTAAGACAATTGGTTAAATATTAAGCAGGAGATGACCTTGAAATATAATCAGACTGAATCAAAACTTTTCAGTTATGTATTCCCAGACGTTTGTTGAACTTCCTATTATATTTGTAGAACCATTTAAAGAAATCTGAGGTAATTTTGAACAAATAAGTGATATCGAAACTCTTCGTGACGTTACGATAATCATTTGTTCGTGTATATTAATCTTGTATAAAATGTTCGTTTATTAAAATAGTTATGAACATAGAATATTAAACAAATTTTAACAAAGCAACACGTGTTTTCATATAAGATTAATCTTTGATTGTTTTTGTGACTCAATACGAGATTCAATATTTGGTTAACAAACAAGTCGGATATTGTATACAAAAGGAATTAATTATATAATAGTATCAAGGAAATTAATATTCATACCTAAAAGGGTACGTCATATCCTAGTTACGACATAATGAACATATTTTTTCGTTGATTTTTTTTTTACATAAATAAGGCCGTTAGTTTTCTCGTTTGAATTGTTTTACATTGTCTTATCGGGGCCTTTTATAGCTGACTATGCGACATGGGCTTTGCTCATTGTTGAAGGCCGTACAGTGACTCATAGTTGTTAATGTATGTGTCATTTTGGTCTTTTGTGGATAGTTGTCTCATTGGCAATCATACCATATCTTTTTTTTTATATATCCAATATCATCTGTGAAACGGATAGTCCATAACGGTCAACTAACTCGTGACGGCGTCTATTGAATTTAGAAAGATTCGAATATATATAACAAAGAGATTCATTATCACTGTCTTATACATATTAAAGGCACATAACTTAAGTTTCTTGTCGTGATAGTTTTGATAGAGTTTTTATTATGTACGGGGTTGCATAACAATAATTGATCACCCTTAATTTTTTGCGCCTTTTAACTTCTCTCAGATTGTTGTTGTTTTTGAAATTAACAAACATTAAATGTATTTAAAAATCAAAATGTTTAAGTTAAACGCGTAAACATTACGCACAATGATATTTTCTCTTTTCGTTAGCTCCCACATTGTCAATTGAAATTTATTTGAACTCCGCAGCGAAACAACTAAGTTACATGGTTAAATACAGGATTTGGTAAATAAATGAAATTGATAAAGCAATAGAGAATGATGAAATGTTGTTTTATCTATTTTAAAAACATATAGCTACTTACCAGCATAAGCTAAATTAGCGACAAAGAATCCCATTCTTGATTTTGTCTTTCGTTTCATCAGCAATCCAATAACAATCGTATTCAATATAACTATTCCACAGAATATACTAAAGGAGATCCACTTAAATATTCCTTCAAAAACCTAAAGAAAAGTGATTAAATATAGAAACATAATCTTTCAATCAGTTTAATTGAGGTCTGGAGCTGGCATGTCAGTTAAGGGCATACGATACAGTTTTGAACCTGTATTTGCAAGTTGAGGAAAACTTGCATATATGCTATTTTTTACCTGATTAAATCAAATATGTTATAAAATATATACCTTCATGTGCTTCTTTTTGAGTAAAATGAATAAAAGGAAATTTTGTAAAATTATTTGCTCAAAATTAAGATTTGTGCCTATATTTTCTTTTTCGAAAGAAAGACATAACTTTTTTGTTTTAAAAGATAAACACAAATTGTTTTTTTGTTACATAATCGGTAATTTCTGTATGTTATAAGTATCATTAAAACTTATGCAATTTTTATTCAGAAATAACTATTTTTTATCAAATGTTCATGAATAGAGCAAAAAAAACGTCATTTTTTGCTGCATGTTTATCAAAATAAAAAAAAATCCGCTATTTACAGTTTTATAAAATTTGGGTCACATATTCTCCTTGCAAAATGAATCAAATTGCTGTTTTAAAAAATAGGGTTCCATGAACTCGTTTTTAAATTAAATCAGTTTGAATGATAAAAATCAGTCGAAAACTGCATGTTTTCCCGATATGTCACAGTTTGACGTCGCGAAAATAACATTTTACGTTAGCAACGTCATTACCTCCCCTTGTAACTGTATCGTATGCCCTTAAATACTAGTAGTCTATGTTATTAATGTGTTATTGTCATTTAATTATTTTCTTTTGTTACATCTTTTGACATCGCACTCGGACTTCTCTTGAACTGAATTTTAATGTGCTTCTTGTTATGAGTTTACTTTTCTGCATTGGCTAGAGGTTTAGGAGGAGAGTTGAGATATCATAAACATGTTTAACCCCGCCGCAACTTTGCGCCTGTCCCAAGTCAGGAGCCTATGACCTTTGTTAGTCTTGTATGATTTTTGATTTTAGTTTCTTTTGTATAATGGAGTTTAGTATGACGTCCATTATCAATGTACTAGTAAACATATTTTTTAGGGGCAAGCTGAAGGACACCTACAAATGTGGGAATTCTCGCTACATTGAAGACCTATTGGTGGCATTCGGCTGTTGTCTGCTCTATGGTCGGGTTGTTGAAGCTTTGACACATTCACCATCTCCTTTCTCAATTTTATTTTTATGATATACAATGAATAGGCCAGACAATAAATACTATCCCATGATTATACTAAAGACGATCCATTTAAATATTCTTTTAAAAATATAAGGTAAGGTAATTGAATATAAACATGACAAAAATAGAATACATCTTCAAAAATGTATAGTAAAGTCATGAAATATATGGTTAAGAATAAAGATTAAAGAGAACTTATTTCGCGGTTCAACTAACGTGTTTCTCTAAAGTTGTGACTGCCGAATCCCACTCATTCTCACATTAATCTACTTGGATTGTTTTAGCTGATCATAGAATATAGCGGAACTTAACCGACTTTTAAGTGGAAGGTTTCGCTAGCAACAAAACCAATAATAACCTACCAATTTCTTCGGAAAATATTGCACCAATTCAAAAATACGACAGGTTCTGGTCTGTTTAAAGATTTTGATTTTGCAAGTATCTATGGTCTTCAATTTTTTGAATTTGCCTGGGAGTTCAGTATCATTTTTAGTCCACTATTCATTCCGTTTACAACCCCGTTGACCTTTATATACACATGCTACATTCAAAGATAATTGCAATATATTTGCAGTTGTAACTAGCATTGAACGCACGTCGTACAATTCACTCCGATCCTGTAGTTGAATAATGATAGATAATATAACGCTGAACACATTATGTTGTTTCACTGACGTTAAGGTAGATGGAGTGTCTGAATTATAAACCATAGATTTTTTTAATAATTTGCCAAAACGTAGTTTATATCATGCGTTTTAAAAAAGATAATAAAAAGAATGTTTCACGGGGCTTATTTGCACGCTACACAGCATTCAAAATTGACTGATTTTGTATCAATTATGCATGGAAACCCCAATTTTCTACATTAAAGCGTAAACTACATCATAGTATTTTGAGATAACATATGAGAAGATTGCTTTAATAGTAAGCTTTCAGTAAAGAAAAAGAAAAAGATGGGTCACCGGATCGGTTTTCTTGCTACATTATACAATAGGTAAATTCCTAGCACATTATATTGTAAAAGTACCTTAATCTATCTAGATTATCTGCCTTTGTATTTGAGTTGCCTCCCCTTATGTGGCAAAGTTGAAAACAATTTAATCAAACAAAAGTTTTTTGTTGTCTGTTTTGTTTTGTATAAATATGATAACACATGTCTTTTTCTATATGGAAGTGAAAGTTCTTACACATGAATTACCTACTACTCTAAACATTTGCACATTCTATTAAGGATCTGGACCTTGTTTCCAGATATTTCCAAATCCAAGATGGAGGAAGACCCCTTCTCTACCCTACTATGTGACACGGATTAATGTGTATATTCTTGAACGAATGTAGAACGATGGTTGCTGTGTAATTTAATAAAGAGTAAATATTGAAAAGACTTACCTTCATGTTAATATTGTCAGTTGTGTACTCGATGAGAGAGGTGTTGTTGGTATTAATCAGTGTTATGTTGTCTTCAGTCATAGTTGTTTCACATGTAAACTGGAAAACGTACAACTATAATTATATATTATTGTTTACAACGGAGTGAGTTGTAATTGTAATTCTTAAAAAAAAAGTTTAACAAGACGGGTGTGATACGTCATCAGTATAACATAATCATGATAATCGTTTGAAAATAAATGAAATACATGTGATACAATTGCCAATGAATCACATATCAACTAAATGATAATGATAAAGACTTTATAGGGCATTGAACTAACGTCAACAGTATGATGAATAGTTATCAAAAGAACCAGGATTATAATTTAGTACGCCAGACGCGCGTTTCGTCCTCATAAGACTTATCAGTGACGCTCATATCAAAATATTTATAAAGCCAAACAAGTACAAATTTGAGGAGCATTGAAGATCCAAAATTCCAAAAAGTTGTGCCAAATACGGTAAGGTAAGCTATGCCTGGGATAAGAAAATCCTTAGTTTTACGAAAAATTCAAAGTTTTGATTTATAAAAATGACCACATTATTGATATTCATGTCAACACTGAAGTGTTGACTACTGGTCTGGTAATACCATCGGGGACTAAACGTCCACCAGCAGTGTCATCGACCCAGTGTTTAAATAGTTATCAAAAGTACCAGGATTATAATTTAGTACGCAAGACGTGATCACATTTCATATAAAGTAAGCTTTACAAATCCGCTGCATAACAAAATTAGAAACTATTCAAAAGGGAAACATATCTTCTTGGTTTATTGTGAGTACAACAGACAGAATACAATAGGCAACCCATATGGACAATTCATTTTTACCATTTGTCTATTAATCATTTAATTTTCTCAGGGGGAAATTCAAATTATCGGTAAACATGCAAGATGGCCTGGTACGTAATTAACGGTCTATTGACCCCTTCCCATATAATTTAGATAACTGGTTGATAAACAGTCACTGTTGTTTAAAATATAAACATGATATAACTTTTTTTTTAATATACCGGCGGTATTTATGATTATTATTAAAAAAATATATATATGAAACATTAAAATGACATAAACGGCATGTAATTTTTGACAATTTTTTTTTTTTTTTTTTTTTTGACATATTTATCTATGTAGTTTTAAAATAAATTCGAATATTTGTAAGCTGGGTACGCATTGATATGTACACAAGTTTTACCTCTTATCATTATCTATAAAATGATTAATGTCATCTTTAAATAACAGTATAATGCAAGGCGCCATACAGAAAACAAGTGGTTATTTTTCAGTATGCCGTACAACGTCATGCAATTCACTATAGAAAAAACACCAAAATAAATTGGTGGATATTCGTTAAAAAAAATATTTTTGCAGTAAATTCGCAGTAAATATATGAAGTCATACTATAATTATCTATACTTGGTAGGAAACAAAATGAAAAAGAAGTGAATAGCTGAGGGCGATCGACGTCGACATTTCCTGGTACCAAGTAACAGTTTTGAAGTAAAACCCTCAATCTTGTCTTTATTTGCTACTGGTTGACACTAAAAAATGTACCAGTTAACACTAAAAAATCGTTTCAAAAGAGGTACGAGTAACCTTATCGAGAATGTAAAAATTGTTAAAAACCGAGGGATTCTCTGCTTGCTTATTAAAATTTGCTTTCTCACCGCTTCGTTGCTATCCATTTTCCAGTGTATATGATACGTAGTGTATTAGTATTGCGTAAAGTAAATAATGTTCAAATAATTCTGAATTACTTTGGTTATAATTATTGTTCAATTTTGGAAAGGATTTAAGTACATTTTTATACTAACTATGTGTTACTTTCTCAATATATTATATTCTACAACATGTGCAACCTGTCGTACGGAACTCGAGATTTTTTTGGGATAGTGATGCATAAGTTCATTTAAAATATATGTAAACATGCAAACAATAAATTGAATTGAATATTAATTGAAGTTCTATAAAATGCCAAAAATCAAAAGACCAGAGAAAAATGGCCAACACAATACAAGCAAAGTTATTCATCACTTTTGCGTTGATATGAATTACCATTCTTATTTCTTGTTCTTATTAGAAATTTTTAAAATGAATTCAATATTTGCAATGTTTTTACACCTTTTTTTTGTCAACAAATTAGTATTGCCTGGATTTAGTAATAGCTTCAAACTAAATAATAATCTGTAGTATAGTAAATGATTGTTACGTTATAAAGCAAAATCTCTAATTAATCTAAACTCACCGTTTGGTTTATTGTATATCCTTTTAACAACGAAAAGCCTTCAAATTTAGATATATATATATATATATATATTATAATTGAATTCCTTTCACATTCTGTCTCCCTTCCTCAATAAAATAATACTTGTTCAATGTAATAAATCCAAAAATAACGTAACATTTTAAAAAAGTTAATACATTTTCTTTTAATTCAGATAAAACACGAATAAACAACAAATGTTTTCCTCGCTAAGATTATATCTGCATCTTTCTACAAGAGGTAATCATACGAAAGATTAATCGATAACTGTGTTTTGACATATATTTAAAGAAAGAATCATGTGCTAAATATATTATATGGACGGTTGATAATATCGTTCATACTAACTGAGTTCATGACAGCATTTATAAGCTTATCTATCAAGATAAGATAATGTAAAATAACTCTACTTGAATCATAATTGTATTATATTTTTTAAAGCATTTCAATTTATACATCAACATCTGAAAAATAAGAAGAGAAGACAGAATGTTAATTGATATTTGGGGAAAATAAATGTGACCAGCCATGCTATTTTCGGGCATATGAAGGTACTAAGGTAAAACGTGGTTTTTTTTATGATAGTTGTTCGATTGTATGGGGATAACAATGTATAAGTTGTGTTGCGATATAAGTGGTACTCGATTGTCTTTTTTAGTAAGGATTAGACATGTTGTTTCCGGTTCTAATTGTTTGTTGACACTAATCATGTTCTGATCCTTGTGAACCAAGATTCTGCTAAAACTAAATTTTGACCTATGATTGTTTATTTTCTATTCATTGTGATTCTGATTTAGAGTTGTCTCATTGATACATTTGATTTATCAATTCTAATTAAAATAAGAGTCAATGTTTTTTATCAGAACCATTGCCCTGCGAACAATGGAAATCAAATACAAATTAGTCTAAATTCACATTTTATTTACAACCCTGCTGACTTAATAAAACGGTCTTACACTATCAATAGCAATAAGGATAAGTCTGCACGAGGGAGATATATTCCCTAATTTAAAATGATTTCAACAATTAAGTAACCGCAAATTTTATACATACTAATTGCCGCAGTATGACTACTTCAATTTATTAAATATATTGGCGTTATTAATGCCATCATTACAGTGTTCTATTCGATGGTTTATGTGGTAGTCACTTTGGTCAAACAAAGATCAATACTATATATTAAATGGCTCTACCACAGATAATCATTCTCAAATGAAAAGAATAAGTTATTGTTTTTTAAAAGAATTGTGATGATCATATTCACGAATTAAGGACATATTCATCGCACCATGACCCATGCAAGATAAGTTATTCATAAATATAATATCAAGGATTGTATTCTCTTAAAGATATATGTATGTAAGGAGGAGGCCAATTTATAAGCAATCAAATTTCTCCCCTTATTCTATCTGTGTACAAGGTTTAGTCACCATGTAACCTCAAGAATACAAAAAAAATCTATAGAAATCACAAATAAAAAATAATGGTGTTTTGAAATACCCAAGACATATGATTATGACACAGAAATAGTTTTACTGCAAAACAATGTAGGATTAATTACCTACAACGGTCAAATTCAAGGGAATATTTTTTTAGACCTACTTTCGTATGCATCCGGATGTGACGTACCATAATTTGGTGGTATTACACCTAAAGAGTTAAATAAGCGATCCTGTTCCAGACGAACATTTTGTTCAAAAAAGACCCTGTTCTTATCAGCATGAAAACGCGACTCTGTTTTAACCAGCAGGACATGAAAAGGGAACCTGTTTTTACCATCATGGCGTGAAAAAGTTATCATGTTTGGCGGTACACTTATACCACTAAAAATATAGGAAGTAACCACTCGTGAACAGGAGATGGTTCGTTTTTTTTTATATACGATACTTTACTGCCTTACGTAAGTCAATAAACGGGGAAAAATATTAAGTCAAAGATTTCATTTATATAACAGAACAGAAACACGAATCACTACCAAATATTCACGATGTAGGGATAAGTCTACTTCTACGAATTTTTCCTGCTCGTGTCTGAAATTTCACTGAAACTAATATAGAACCTTGTCAAAGGTATAAAACAGTTGACAACCATTTGACAGGTAATGTATTGAATAAGATATATCACAAAACATGTGGGGTCTTAATTAAAAAAACACCAAAAAAACAAGTAATGTCAGTTTCCAGTTATGTTTAATTTGAATCTGAGTGGGATTGTGTTTCACGTATTAAAATTGTGTTTCAAATATGAGGGAGTTTTGCATCAACGCAGTTAGCTTTTTCTATTTTTTTTTTGGTTTGATAGAAAAAAATGAAAGTTTTCATCGTGGTATTTATTTGTCTTTGTATTTTTCTTTTACTTTAACTGTTAGGTCAATCTTTCGTATATACTTTTGGCGTGAGTCGGTTTTTATTTATCAAGCCATTGTGTAATTCTGCAGAGGCATTTTGTATTTTTGTGTGTTTCATTTGAGCTTATGTACCTTGTCCATATAGTGTATATATGCGTTCCTTCGTTTAAACAATTATTTGTTATTTATAGTGATTAAGATGATAACTCGACTGGTCCGAGAACACAATTAATTCGTAGTGCATTTCTTTTAGAACATAAATGAAAATAAAAAAAATCCCACCTGCGCTTTCTCAAAGAAACTTTTACAGTGTGTTGTACTACTTTTGGGACAAATCATATCAAATTTATAGAAAACTTGATCGCCTCTAACTCAAAATATGGACAATTTTATGTTTAGGGCGTCTTGAAATCTTTTGACAGCTTCCGAAGTGCTCATTTTCAACCTTTTTCAGCTGGACCAAATCACTACTTTCCTTTAAAATTCTGGACCCAAATTTTTTTACAGTGTAATTTCATCCCCCTACTTGCAATTTGAGGCATTGAACATGGAGAAATAAATTTGGAAGGGGTATAAAAATTAATGGCAAGTAACCCACTGTCAACACTAGGGACTATATTTGTGAACAACGAAAATCAAGGGACGACAATGGTGGTCTCGGACCTAATAGGGTAGAAAGAGTTGACAAATCTTAAAAAAACTTGGTATGAACAAAGTTTAATGTATTATAACACTGCTTACAAAGTTTCATGACAATAGGATGTATATTATAGACATTAAGTTAAGTTCTATACTCATCTTTGCGTGTAAAATTTTGACGTTAAAATTGAAAAATTTCAACTATCAACATTTGGGGCTTTAAAAATTAAAATATTGCAAAACAATTCTTTTAAAATGCCTTCATATATAACTTATCATGTACTCAAAGCAATAGAGTACTCATTTGATTTATCAGACTTGGCATAATTATTCAAAAGTCAAATTTATATGAGCCCGCGCCTAAAAATTTAGGTTTTTCAATGAAGGGGGGCCTTACATAAAGATGTAATATTTTCCAGCAATTTTAAATTTGTGAAGCTTTTTGGTTATAAATAATCCTTACATATGTATTTAAAGTACTTTAAATGGAAAGAAAAGTTACAAATACCATATCATATTAGTTTAAAAGGGTCTTAGGATAAGTAAGACTAGAAAAAATTTAGGGTCAATTTAGGCCGTGCCACATATTTACATTAAAAAATGCATATTGAGGCTATAAAAAATAAAAATTTGTGTCTTTTTTATCATTTCTATACTCATGTGACATGATACAACAAATCTGAGCACAAAAAGACTCCTACAATTAACTTTTCTTACAAGCAGTATGGACTGAAACAAAGATTTTTGCCTTTTTAGGGAAAAACTTGCATGCAATTTATTCTCAACAGGCTTATATTTAAACCACTTGCTATCCTACAGAAGAAAAGAAATATATTATGTGAAATGGAACAGGTACAATAGACATTGTAAAGTGCATTTGATACAAATTTAGTGAGGTCTCTAATATGAACATCAAATTTTATATACCAAGCTCCCCACTATTGACTTCATCCAAACAAGGCGTTAGACAAGGGTCATTTATACAACACACTTTGCACATTTTATCTGAGATAAACTTCTTTTCTGTAGATTCAGAGTTCATAAATAAGTAAAAGAAGCAGATAAAGGCATAGAATCACAAATATTGACACATAAAAACCTGTCAGATAGAAAGTCAGGATGCCATTTATGCATCAATATTGGAAAAGTTATAAAATGCCTATTTTGACCATAAAATGCCAAAATTGGTCATTTTTGCAGAAATTCTATAAAATAAAAGTTCAAATCCTTTAGTTTCATGCTATTTGACAAGTTGATACCATCAAATCATTTAGGGAAGTTGCCAGAGTACAATTTCTATATTTACAGATTTCACCTCTTAGGTCCGAGAACACAATTAATTCGTAGTGCATTTCTTTTAGAACATAAATGAAAATAAAAAAATCCCACCTGCGCTTTCTCAAAGAAACTTTTACAGTGTGTTGTACTACTTTTGGGACAAATCATATCAAATTTATAGAAAACTTGATCGCCTCTAACTCAAAATATGGACAATTTTATGTTTAGGGCGTCTTGAAATCTTTTGACAGCTTCCGAAGTGCTCATTTTCAACCTTTTTCAGCTGGACCAAATCACTACTTTCCTTTAAAATTCTGGACCCAAATTTTTTTACAGTGTAATTTCATCCACCTACTTGCAATTTGAGGCATTGAACATGGAGAAATAAATTTGAAAGGGGTATAAAAATTAATGGCAAGTAACCCACTGTCAACACTAGGGACTATATTTGTGAACAACGAAAATCAAGGGACGACAATGGTGGTCTCGGACCGACTGTTAGCTACTGTACACTTATTTTTGACATGGTTACCTATAATGACTTAACTTTCAATTAAACAGAAATACCATATAAGAATATAAAGGTTTCAGAGTTAGTTTTACCTTTAATTAAATCAAATTAACGCATCAAGTAATATAAAATCATATAACCTGACTTACACTGAAAACAATGTTGTTTGAGAGTTTGTCATTAAGACAAAACCTGATTGTTATGAAGAAACAAATAATGCTTAGGAATAATATATCGTTGAAGACAGATGTAAAAATTGTCACCATACACCCAATACATTAGCTTAATACATTTGGAAAATTTTGTTAATCTGATCAAAATTCATCATTAATCATCTGTTAGTTTCTTATACTGTTTATTCTTACTTTATTATTTCCTTCGCCTCTTTGTAATCAATTCACTTTCAAAATTACTAAACTGTTGAAATAAAAGTATTGAGAATCCATGTTCAATAAATTATTCTTTTGATAACATTATAAAATGAATTGTTTGCATAAATAATCTTCCGCACAGATGTACGTCAAACTCAACTTTATTATTTGCACACGATAGCAGATGGCATGAATCTAATTTTGAGTATTTAAATTGAGATTCGTAGTTATCATCTTCTGTTAAGCCGATGATTTGACGATTAGACCTTATCTTGAACTTGATAATTAATGTTTTGTTTTCCCCAAATTGACTGAAAAATCAAAGCGGACGAATTCAAAACCCAACCACATCAACAATGCCGTATTCCTGAATTAGTGTATGCACTTATTAAGGGCATACGATACAGTTTTGATCCTGTATTTACAAGTTCGTGAAAATTTGCATATAAGCTATTTTTCACCTGATTAAATCAAATATGTAATAAAAATTATACCTGCATGTGCTACTTATTTATTAATAGTCGTGTCCATTACCAATCCCAGCAAAACATATTAATACCTTTGTCAATAAGTGAATTATATATTGCTTCCTGTACATACTTTTTTTGCAAAAATGTATTGCGTAAACTATACATTTATTTTGTAGTTATTTTCATCATAGCCTGATTTGACCTTTCTTATGTGAAATAATTACTGTTAGAAAGGTGTGTGTTTTGTTATATAAAGCTGAGGTTATAAGATTATAATGATGTGTGGTAATCAAGTAGACGTCTTCGATTTCCAGTGATGTAAAAATGATTAAGCTGCACCTGGTGTTTCGGATATCATTTAGGTCATTTTTGACCAAAGCCGTAAATCCTCATCAGGTACTCTAGCCTTGTATCATTATAAATACTATGTTATTACAATTTGATTAGTTCTTGCTCTGGTAACATATCAAATGTAGTGTTATTTTTAGGGCACGACACCTGGTGAATCTGCAATATAATTATTATTCTTATGTTCTTTCTTATCTAATTACTATTTAACCTTCTCCCTTTTTCTGAAACAATAGCATAACATCACAACATAGAAAAAACACACGATAAAATATCAATTGGCAGACTTAACTCAATCAAAAAACAAATGATTACACAATGAACGAATAAATTTGATCTGCGATATACAAGTTTGTTAGTGGTCCAGGTGTAGTATATGTTGGTACACTGTTATAAGTGGTATAACGTATCATTATAAAAACAACACGACGTTGAAGAAAAATCTGAAGCATTTCGCCTGGAAAACAAATTTAAAGATTTAAATGAATGCAGAAAGCACACAAAAAAGTTGTTAGTGTAGGCATTTGAGTTTGTATAGAGCAATAGCCGGAGGTTCATTATACTGAAAACTTAATCATTTGATGGACCACAAGTATAAATGCCACATGTTAAGATACTAATATTCGATCTCACAACGTTTGAAATTGACAGGTCTATATGTATCCTTATATAGAGAATATTACATGGCAAAATCCGTATCATCTGGCGTATCATCACACGGTACCATTTTCAGCTCGAGGGTTTTTAGGCCCGAGGGATGATATAGGTCGAGAGTGATACGGATTTTGCCAGGTTTATACGATTTATCATATATTTCAACAGGAGAGTTGTTTTCAGATCACTAGCACCTGGGTTAACGTAAGTTCTACTTTTGTCATGTGTGAAAGCTTTAAAAGAACTGCTCAATTACTCATCTGAAGCACCTGGGTTACCTTTGTGTTCTGTTGTTTTCAAAATATTTTGTGCATTGTATTTGTTTGTCTGTTTTTTATTGTATTTGATTGAGTTCCTTTTTATAGTTGCATTTAGTGCGCCAGAAAATATGAAAATTCTACGTTTGTGACGTCACATGCTTAACAATGACGTCATTTATCATTCAATAAATTTCGTCTCGTCCGAATGACCGTTTATTTAGGACCCATTTTGCGGAAAATATTTATTGGGAAGCTTGCATAAACAATAACGGACTTTGTGTAGAAGTAAAAGAAAAAATATTAGAGGTGTGATAAAGGGTACGATAAAGGGTGCGCATCAAAGTTAAGCGATATGAATTAAACAGCAAGCTATTTATCAAATATTTAAAACTACTCTATTCACTACTTAATGTATGATAAATGTCAATATCACACTGTGTAACTGATTATATACAATGTATGCACTGCATTCTAAACACCAAAAAAATCAACTCAAAATACCTTTGTAAGATCTTTACATTAAGATAGGTATATGTTACTTTGTAACATATGTTATAATTCTATAACAGGAGGGGACAGAATCTGGTTGTTTAAATGTTATTTTCAAATCTAATTTCCTGTTACATGTGGTATGATAATTATCATTCTGGTACCGTTGGTTAAAAAGCAGTTCGTTCAAAATGCTCACTTAATATTTAAGCAATTGCTTTCAAAATTTTATCGTGATTCGAAAGTAAGGGTATTGCAAACGGTATTGCCAAATGAATTTTTCTTTTCCTTTACTTAATCTTAGAGAAATAATAAAACGTTGGTATAAGTTGAGGTTATTCACACCATGCCACAATTGCCACGGAAATATTCATATCTTTAGCAATAACTTTAATAAGATTATGCAACAAAATCGTTTTCGCAGCTGGCTATTAATTTCAATTCCATCAAGGACGATTATTATTGGGGTATTATCTCATTTAAAATAACATTGTTATGCAATCAAAAATATGTAATAACATTGCACTAAGAAGAAGACATGTTAAAAATATCTGTTACAAAAATCTGTCAACAAATAAATCTCTTGACTGATTGATAAGACACTTACTCAACACTACTACATTTCTCACTCTTTAAAGAGATTTTTTATGCTTACAGTTTGAGTATTTTGTTTGTTTGTATAAGATATATTCAATTTTGTTTTTCAAGCGATAATAAAAACATTATTCAAATTATTTTTCTAGTTGTGTGTTTGGCGAAGCATCTGTATGGTTATTACATGTATATGTGTATTTCAAGTCTCAATTAGTTTATGCAAGTATTCATGTCTGACAGAGAGGTATCAGAAATTAAGCCCTGTCATTTATAATAAAACTAGTATTCTGTTTATAGAGTATATTAGGATTGATATTGACGATATATTACATGTTTCTAATTTAAAGTCATTTATTGTTAATATTGTTTTTACTTCTCTGACTTGTTTGATATTGTTATTAACCTCTTAGTTTTGTATTGTAATTGGATAATTAGCAGTTTGACAAATTATAATGTTGATCATTGAGAACCTTGATAATTAGTAACGACAGAATATGATAAAAAAGTAAAATCATTAAACTACGGAACTCAATTCAAAATATAAAGTCCCTAATATAATGGCAAAATCAAAAGATAAAATATATTATACGAATGAACAACACAGTCATATTCATGACTTGGTACGTGCATTTTCTAATGTAGAAAAATAGTGCATCAAACCTGGTGTTATAGCGCTATACCTCTCACTTGTATGACAGTTGCATCAAATTCCAGTATATTGACAGTGATGCGTGAACAAAACAGACATAATAGGTAAAATTGTCAAAATAGAGGTACAGCAGTCAACACTGTGCGCAATCTCAATCAGAACAATAACAAAACAGCTTTCAGATAAGTTTTACATTGATGTCTCTCTGCTGTGATATGTACTACTTGTAAAATGGTAAATATCGTACTCATTAACCCATTTCTCTGACGTTAGTCTAATGTTCTAATAGTGGATTATTTTTCAAGTATCCCCTAACCACCAGGTCAACTTATATCATAACTTTAAACTTTTAACTTACGATATGTTATCCTCTCAAAAACGAGTGACTGATGCCAAGCTCGTACTCGCGCGTAATTTTGTCAGTCAAGTCTGTAGTTTATGCATGATACCACTAGACCACGAGTGATGATGAATATTATTATTTAAATATGACTATTATAGCATATATCTGTCAAACATGCCAATACACTGTATTTCTGTTGTTTTTGTTATTTAATAAAATACATACATTGTAAACAGTATAGAATCTAGGAATTGTAAAGATTACTAATTAGTACAATTCCATGATAAAAAAAATCATGTACATATTACACCTATCACTTTTAATGAACAATGTATTTCCCTTTTCATCATAACAAATGCTTACTTTTGGTTTCAGTAATATAATGACATCATACCATGATCACTTAGTTTGTCTTTGTTTGATTATAAATAGTCTAAATATACATCAACATTTAACTGACTCTTATGTGAATAAAGTGTAATTAGCTTCAAATGTAAAACTACCTCTTTGACGGTAAAATCAGAAACAAAATTGTCAGCTTTATGACATATAGATACTTCTATTTTGGTAGAGAAAAAACATTACAATAAAAAAAAATCCTTTGAGTACTAGGCTTGAGCTTGGCACTGTTGATAACACAGTTATTTCTTTCAGTATCAACGACTAGGCGATCACGGCTATGGACAGCTTACATGTTTCATTGCAAAATTGACATAATTACATATTGTACATGTGTACCAAGAGCAATTCTGCTTGGGTTTAAGAATACGAACCCCAAATAATACTTTTTTATTGATTAACTGATTGACGATGAATGTCAAATGTAATAACGTTACAATAATCAAACAATAATGTAAGGGAAGCAGTTTACACTAAAATTATTTATAATTTTTGAATTAAGAATAACCATTGTATATATTCTATCATCAGCCGGTGTCAAGTGAAGTGGTGTTATTGTGATGTTTACACTTCATTTAGGTTCAAACTGTTTTTTTTTTGCTCATTGTTGAAGACCGCACGGTGACCTATAGTTGTTTATATTTGTGTCATTTTGGTCTTTTGTGGATAGTTGTCTCATTGGCAATCATACGCATCTTCTTTTTTTTATATTTTATTCATTTTATAGGTGTGATGTAAACTCAATCAAATAGGCGATATAAACGCCATCGACTTGTACATTAAGTTAATAAATACTATATATGTACTAAATATTAAAGGTTGATAATATTAAATGTTGGTAATTTATTTTTTTTATCTTTCCCAAAAATATTAAAATAAATTCATATATTAATTATCTGTCTTTTTGAATGAATCATTAATATTAGAATCTAATCAATATAAATTATTTGTAATGATTAAACATCGAATGAAATAATTATCTACAAATATAAAATCTGGTATTGAAAAAGGGAAGATAACAACACATTTAAGTTAAATTGAACTTATATCAAAAGTCAAATATAAATCTGAACCGTGTGGATCTAATCATTTCCAGTTATTATAGAATAAAAGAAGACAAAATAGGAAATTATTTTCATGAAATTCCGTTGATTCATTGTCAGATCATGAAACAGATAGTCGTTTTACTAGAAATGGGTTAAGCTAGAGAATTGATAAGAAATATCGCTAAAGTCGCTCGTTTATTATCATTTACGAATCCACTACTTCTTATCAATTCTCTACTACATATATCACAACGGGTTTTTAAACCCAGTAAATGTACTTATAAGACAATTGATTTCATGTTTATAGATCAACAGTCACTTAATTCTATCTTTATTAACATTCAGACTTTATTATACCTGGCATATATATTATGTGAGATAATTGATGTTTTCTTTGTTAAACTTGTGAAGTGTTGATTTTCTTAATTTTCCCGTTCTCACATTATTGGGGTGAATTTGATTTTGTCAGGCTTCGTTTTTAATTATTCTTTGTATATTCTGAATGGGTTGAATGTTTAGTTATTCGATTGATTGATTATAGGATCATTACCTTTCAAGTGTATTCTCTAAGATTTTACTCAAATATTTATGTTTGATTTATACCATACTAAAAATCATCCCTAAACACCTAATATTAAAAAGAAACAATCAGTTCCCTTTTAACGATTGTTCATTACTGAGTCGGACTATTTACCAGCTTTGTAATAACATGATCATCACGAAAGGTGAAACAAATGAAGTAAGATCTGCCTTCCGTTCCGGAGCACTTAAAATCATGATGGTTTTCTATTGTTCTTGTACCCCTATTTGTGACTTTTGAGCAAGCTTGATTGTCAATATAATGAAATTTGATGCGACTGTCGTACAAGTGAGAGGATAAGCGCTTTAAAACCAGGTTCAATTCACCATTTGCTACATAAGAAAATGTCTGTGCCAAGTTAGTATGTATGACAGTTGTTTCTATTCAATTGATGTGTTTTATGATTCTATTTTGATAATGGTTTAGGGAGTTTTCGTTTTGAATTTTCCTCGGAGTTTTGTATTTTTGTATTTTTGTGATTTTACTTTTTTTAGCACTGCAGACTCGTTATAATGAATTAGCATTCTGTGTCTGCTTTTGACTAGACGTTATAAAATAATTCATCGACGTGATCTACGAAAACAACCGAAGGTCATACAACCCGATATAAACATAGATATAAACATGAATAGACAGGCACGTGAAATAGTCTTTTGGCGACTTGATTAGAAATATGTGATCTTCATGTTATAGATTAGAAAATGAATAATGTAAAACGTCATTGTATATTATAATTATGATGATTTCATTTAGGGCTGGATCATCAAGGAAATGTGTATTATAGGTGTCTCCCGTGTTTCATTTTTTCAATGATGATATTCTATTCTGTTTAATGAATAAACATAATCGTGCTAAGGCCAAAATTCAAGGTAACGTCAATACAGATTGAAGTGAGTTTGAATGTATGTCTTCCAAGCAAACAATACATCAGCAATGGTTGAAAACTTTGATCTGATGAAACTGCGCTAAACAGATTTATAGTAGCGCAATATGGTTCTATCTTTTGCTTTTGAAATATTTGAAACAAAAAAACATCATGTTATAATTTTACGTTAAATTCGCAGATTATGCCCGTTCAAAAACCTGGTTTTTAAAAAGTAATGACAGGAAAAGAATGTCAATGCGAGACTTTTGTGATGATTTTAGATAAATTCAAACAACCAAATATCAAACCGATAAATAATCGTGCAACGTTAAACATGTATGGAGTCACTGTCATTCTTTTACGATTTATCTGCTCGGTCTGCTATGATTTAATGTGATTATCTCGGGATTTCTTCTTTATATTATTCCTTGTGGCCTGACTGTTCCGTGTAACTTATACTAATGATGTTATAATTTCTTTTTAAAAGATTATCAACACACTTGTCATTGACCTATTCCTTTTATTCTCCTCTTATTCTCAAATTGTCATTGGTTTTATATCACCATCATTCTTTATGGCCCTTTTTCAAACTCAATATTCTACTCCATGAATATGAAATGCAATCAAGAAAATATTATCAGTCGAATACAATTATATCTCCTGAAAAAGAGTCAGATTTTATAATCAATATAAAATAAACACGATTTCAGTGCACGTGGGTGATGTGAGATTATCATCTTTAGCAATATTTTTTCCTGATGCCGCCATTGCGCTCATTTTTAGCTTTTCGTAAAATTTGTGGTTTTTTTGTTTGTCCCTACACCTTACTTGCAATTTATTACTGTCAGCGCGAAAAAAAATCAATATACTGTCCATTTAAAGATACAAATTAATAAGTAGCCATTCATCATCACTTCACAAGACGGCGTCATGTTTTAAAATATTTTGAAATTATTAGTATTCAGACGACAATATTACCATAGAGACACCATTCATAAATTTATCATGAGATTAACTGGCCAGAAGAAATGAAATGCGTTAGTACAATTTCCATTAATTTGTAACATTTTGGAAATTATTGAGTATTAATGAATAGATCTCCGCAGCACTTAAGATAGCTAAATCGTCAAAATGTGCATTTGTTGCAGTGCAATACGGATTAAATCTGAATGCTCTGCGCCATAAACATCAATAGGAATCAAGACCTAGTCGGTAAAACAAATTAAAGATCAAAATATATTAGTTTTGTTCATGCTGTAATTCGTTTACAGATAATATAGTCAAATGTCTGTTAATCATCAATAACTCATGTTAGCTGCTTTCTATTATAAACGCAGACAAAATAATATCGATTCAAGCAAGTCAAGTATGAAGGTTGTAAAGGCACTTTTTATGAGATAAAGCAAATTCTCTTTAATATGCAAATGCGATTATATTTAATAAGTGTTCCACGATTCAACATGCATTCATAATAAATGAAAGTTTTGTAGTGCTACATATTGGGGTTGAATGTTTTTAAAAATCACAATTGCTAATTTCATATTCTATAAAAGTTGGCTCCAAAGGGACACCTGATAAATCTCAACGTGTTTTTATCAAACGTTATACCATTTTCAGGTATACTGGTAGTCTTGATCTGTCATTACTGGCTAGCGTGTAATCAAAGTACCAATGTCTCTTCGTTGTGTCCTTCTGCTTTATTACTTACGACTTTTCACCACAAATAACTACCGTGTCAAAGTCATTGCATTCGAAAAGATCCAAAGTCGAGAAGAAAGCAATAAAATTACTAAATAAGTTTATTGGGATTCCGACAGCCTATTGAAACACACTTCCTCGAAATGTAACAATTGTTTTGTTCATCAATAAATCATGCATCTTTTCAAAGTAGGATTAATCTCTTCCTAAGACAATATACCTGTATGTACCTGCGGCGCCATTTTTTTCTGAAACAATGAATTACCCACCTATACATGTTTAAGGTAATATGTGTGTATCTTAAAGAGACGAGACTCTTAATGTGTGCCTAACTGAAGGTGTGCCTAGATTGTTAAAAGTAATAAAATACAGTTAATACATTTTTGTAAACATTGTATGGGAACATAAGAAAATCGTACATATTGCAGAATAACTAGGCAAATAAACACGTTTTAATAATTGATAATTCAATATTTAATTTAACTGTGAAATATATGCAAAATAAATCGAACATGAACATCGGATTTGAACATGTTGAAATACATAAAGTTAATTTTCCGACATTTAATGTCTTATCCTGGACATGAAAAGTCTATAATTTTTGTCTCATTTAGCCAATAGCTATTACTGTATCACATCCGCATCGTAATGCTACCAATCAGAATCTATATGTGATAATGATTAATTCAAGATGACGTGTACAAGGACATTAACTAATAGCTCAGCACTGTGATATGAAGCAAATACAGAATGAAAATTGAAAATATTGCAATGAGACAAAAACCTTACAAATTAACGGTACATAGCCGACTATTTTGTAGTCTATTAGCTCCAAATATGGATCAATCCATTTCAATGGATCTATAAATTAGATTGACTGCTTCAGAAATACTATTTTCATCTTTTTCACTGGACAAAACAACTACCTAAACTAAACATTTATCATTTATTTTCTGTATTATGTACTTGTATCTCCCCGTTAAAATAAAAGAACGACCTCTATATAAGCCAAACAGAACTTTATGTTTTTGTGTCCTGTTAAATTGTTCCTTTTAAAATTGTTATACGATGAAGACTGATGTACCCATATTTTGACTTTTATTAATTGTGACTGTTTATTTAACGCATCATGTAAATGTAGCGGAATTTGATGAGACTGTTATTAAAGTGAGAGGGTTAGCGCTATAGAACCAGGTTTTATTCACCATTATCTACATTTAAAAATGCCTGTACCAAGTCAGGAATATGACAGTTCTTGTCCATTCGTTTTTGATGCGTTTTGTTTTTTGATTTTGCCATGTGATTATGGACTTTCCAAATTGATTTTCCTCTGAGTTCAGTATTTTTGTGATTTTACTTTTTACATAGATTGAAGGTATGCTACCGTGCAAGTATTGATTTCCACTGTAAATTTCATTTCGCAATCTTTTTCACGATTCTAGGTCAAACTAGATATTAGATTTAAATACATGGGCATGCAAGAAATCGATTATATATCAAAACATCAATGAGAGTTAAAAGAGTATTGTCTCGTGAGATTATTTTCTACTTTGCTGTCTTTCAGTAGACACATTTCTGAAACTTTAACATTTTTATTTGGTATTTTTCCCTGTTATTCCTATATCGTATTCACAACACATTGTTTGAAGAGAGTTAAATCATTGGATTTTATTTCCCTCCTATGATTTAGAATGAACTATAAATCTTTTCATACAATTTTTTATGGATTAAGCAACTATTCAACTTCAGAAAGAAGGAGTTATAGTTTTTAATCTGAGTCACGTCACTAGACTTAACACTATGGGACGAATCTGGATTAAGATTTTGATTAATCATCTGCCTGCCCACAATACAAAAAGTACACGAAGGCATAAAGGAAAATAATGCGAATTTCGACTGTAAACTAGTTTAATACTCATGATCGGTTATGGTCCCTAAATACAGCAACGAGATTATTATAGACAAATCACATGTTCAAAAGCACGCGTAAGAAGAGCATATTGACTCTGTGTTTTATTATTTCAAAGAGTGGTTGCTTGAAGTTGGTAAAACGAACATGAAGTTCAGGATGTAGATATTAAAGTAATTAAAATGTACTTCAACGATATATCAAAAATTCTGTTAAAATTTATTTAAAATCATTATATCAACGTTATTAGGGTGTTGTGGTCAGCCTTAAAGCACATCGTTATCCAAAAGGACCAAATCATTGTATGGAAGTCGAACTAAAGTTGAGACTGGAAATGTGGAATGTGTCAAAAAGACCCAAGAGCATAATCCACAACTTTACCATACGTATGTTGTACATTAAGTATTATTAGACATTTGCGAAAACTCGCATACACCTACGATTAGGATTACGATTACACTTACAGGTAACATTTAAACATTGGTCGTCTCAAAGTGTAAATGCAAACTGTCGTTTCAAACCAATGCTATCTCTTTTATGATGATTTTAAATGTTGATAAATTGAGTTTTCAAGCAAAACATGAAACTATAATTAAAATGTTTAATTTTGGTCGTTGTGTTAAACTATAGTTTAAGTATGCCACTCCAAAGTATGCATATGTTGAAGGCCGTACATTGAACTATACTGGTTTACTTTTATAAATTGTTATTTGGATGGAGAGTTGTCTCATTGGCACTGATACCACATCTTCATATATTATATGAAAAAATTAACGAACACCATTTCATAAAATGATTTGACATCTGAGATTTTTTTTAAGGAGAATGAGATTCAACAAGTCGTTGTTTGAGAACTACATGTAATAATGTATATTATTTTTTTCGTGATATTTCATTTTCCTTTCGGAAAATTTTCATAATTTTTAACTTTATCTCAATCGAGAAAACGGTTTGTTTACGTTTCCTCTATCAATAAACATTCAAAAGTATACGAAAACAACCACAACCCATTTTTTTGGTGATTATATTTATGTCGACCTTTCAAACATAGAATCTGAACTATAAGTCATCATTGTCAGACTCTGATGAAGAGACACCTCGACTACGTAGCAACTTCGAACCTTTTTCGTAATTAACTTGCTGTAGGCCTTATGTAGGCAAAACGATGCTCAGCAATATATGTTGATGCGAAATATTGGACAACACCTACCTTTCCCGGATGAGCTATTTCTGCTGGGCGATAAAATTTATCCAAACAGACATCCAGTACTAGAGAGCAAATTGTTAGAAAACACCGGAATATGCAGAGAAAATGTAGAAAGTTAAATAGACTAATCACACACTATAGAGTTAAGGTTGACGCGCAATCGGAGAATTAAAAAAATATAAAGTTATGGGAACTTTGTGGAGACTTCCAAGACAGCGATTAAAATCTGTTGTGACCATATGCGCTGCCTTCGTTTGCCACCGTAAAAACTTATTTACATAATAAAAAAAATCATTTTACTATGTATCTTTATTTGTTTTTTGTTTTTTTCATTTTGAGATGACCCTTTGTTTTTTTTAACTGTAATCGTAAATCTAAGGTGTAATCCTAGGTGTAGACCTAGTTTCCGCAAATGTCTACTAGTCGTATTTATGGCTCGAAAAAAGACCTTGCATTTTGACGAAATCGTTTTAAATACTAGTTTCAAGCAAACCCTTTGCATATAAAACTATAATTATGATATAGTTAGAATAACTGCATAACATTAATAAAGATATAAAAGTACACGCGCGTAAATATATTATACAATGAATGTCATTAGATGAAGAAATGCTGTTGAAAATTCAACACGGTTTACAATACGTTGAACAAATTTCCTTGCTGTTTATTATCTAAATCATTGTTATATATCATCGACAAAGTGTACATCTGCAAGTTTATCTGTTATCCTCTTAAGTCCGTGTTTACATAGTAGTCCCAGCGGCAGTCTTGTTATATATCCGTACTTTACATAGAGTGTAGATTTACACATTTTGTTGCAGAAACGAACAGAAGAGTTGATGTTATGCTTAACACTTGGTACTATTATAAAAATTCAGTTTGGGTAACTATATAAATACGAAAATTAATCTGTTTTGTAACATGTACAAGATCTGGTTCAATTTTTTTACAATCAGCAAGACATACATTGTAAAAAAGGAAATAGAAATATTTTTAATATGCGATCATATTGTCAATTATTTAAATTGATTAGTCGTTGGTAAATGTGTTTAATGCGAAAAATGCAGACTTGTACAAATTTACGATTATAGTCCTATAGGTCTATAGGCCTTGCGTGATATATATATATGTACACGACCAAGCTAAAGATCGTTTTCTACAACTCTCTTAACTACCAACAAGGCAAATGGTACGCCAATATAAATTTTCATTTTCATTTTCACTCCAAGTGTTAATCCTCACATCCCAGTCGTCTGGCCTTGCAAAAGTACAAAGTGTATCAATAGGAAAACTACGCTCGATCGAAGCCTGTTTTTTTGCTAGTTTATCGTTAAGCAAGCTATAATCCATCAGTTATACCAAAACCAGAAAAAATACTGTCTCGACTGTCCATCCCAAAACAAATCATTTATGTTAATCCAAAAACAATATTTCACTTATTATTCCAAAAACAAATATTTTGTTCACGCGTAAGACATTTATCGGTTTTTTTTTTTTTTTTAAGTTTGATATATTAACTAATTACTCTCCCATGAAAACGTTACTTTGTCAACTTACTTCTATCAACCTGTCTAAAGAGCATTATGTGTGAAATTAAAAACAGGATTGTTCAAATCCATATTATACACAATGCAATATATATAACATTGTATATAATAAATCTCCGAAGTAATTGTGTATCACAATTTTGCAACTCTAATAATCATAAAGCTTACATTCCTTGTATTTCAAAACATTTACAAAAAGGTTTGATATTTAAAGTAAAGGCTAGTATGGGAAATGTTTTTTAGATGAAGCATTGTGAGAAGAAGGATTTAACAGTCGGAAATAAACTGACAATCCCTGCCTTAGAGAGAAAAAAAACAGAAAAATTCATTTAGATGTCTTTAAAATCCGAATCTAAATAAAAACATACAAAACAGGAATTTACTCTTATAGGCGTTTATAAGAAGGTATGACGCTCGAGAAATAAAATGTCAAAACATCTTGTGAACGCGAACTATAGGAGTAGGAACAGCTTTAGCACAGAGTAATGCTTGGGTACCTGTAGGAATTCGTCGATCAGGACATCTTGTGCTTTGTTTTTCTATAGTTTTTTTGTGAGACAGGCATTGTTCTGCTATTGTTTATAACTTTCTATTATGTTGTGTTATAAAACAATTCTGGTTTAGCAAAGGTTCGGTTACCTTTTTCTGTTTGTGTTTGGCTGAATTGGTGTAGATCGTTTAATGTAGTTAATTCTTCATGACGGATATTTCAAATTTTGTTTAGTGTTTTTTGTTGCAGTAAGCCCTTTTTGAGTTTTCTTTTTTGCAAGTCAAACAGTTGCTTTCTTTTTTAAATTATTTTCCATTTATTTTTCTTCAAGTGTGAGACTTAAGTAACACACATGTAGTGTGCTGTTTAGGTTTTTTTATAAATGTTGTTGTGGCGTTACAATGCCCTGTAGTCTTCTTCATTATTATCACTAGGTGGATAGATTGGCAATCACAAAACATTTTTTTTTTACTTTGAATGTGATGTATCTGTTTCTTTTGTCATTGTTCCTTCACAATTGCTCTTACTTAAAACTCACTGAATTTCATTTCAAAACAACGGTACTTTACTTTCACGTTTGGTACAATTTACATATGAAACAACCCTGATTGACAACAATTCGACAATTGTGTATGCAAACCAAACCACCTAGGCCAATTAATAAAAAAAATAGCAAATAAGGCTTAGTCGAATTATTTAAATCTGAAGTACATGCACCAATTTTATAAAACTACATTGTAAAATTCAAAGTTTCCTACAAACACAGTCTAGAAGTAAAAAACGAGGACTTGCTACAATACGTTGACTTACAATGTATTATGGTTTGTTATGCAGATTACATATTATTATTTTATTTCAAATATGCTTTGTCAATTGTATTGAATAGTTATCAAAAGTACCAGGATTATAATTTTATACGCCAGACGCGCGTTTCGTCTACATAAGTCTCATCAGTGACGCTCAGATCAAAATAGTTAAAAGCCAAACAAATACAAAGTTGAAGAGCATTGAGACCCGAAATTTCAAAAAGTTGTGCCAAATACGGCTAAGGTAATCTACTCCTGGGGTAAGACAATCCTTAGTTTTTCGAATAATTCAAAGTTTTGTAAACAGAAAATTTATAAAAATGACCATATAATTGATATTCATGTCAACACCGAAGTGCTGACTACTGAGCTGGTGATACCCTCGGGGACGAAACGTCCACTAGCAGTGGCATCGACCCAGTGGTGTAAATAGTTATCAAAAGTACCAGGATTATAATTTTATACGCCAGACGCGCGTTTCGTCTATATACGACTCATCAGTGACGCTCAGATAAAATAGTTAAAAAGCCAAACAAATACAAAGTTGAAGAGCATTGAGGACCCGAAATTCCTTAAAGTTGTGCCAAATACGGCTAAGGTAATCTACTCCTGGGGTTGAAATTAGTTATAAAATTGAGAATGGAAATGGGGAATGTGTCAAAGAGACAACAACCCGACCAAAATAAAAAAACACAACAGCAGAAGGTCACCAACAGGTCTTCAATGTAGCGAGAAATTCCCGCACCCGGAGGCGTCCTTCAGCTGGCCCCTAAACAAATATATACTAGTTCAGTGATAATGAACGCCATACTAATTTCCAAATTGTACACAAGAAACTAAAATTTAAATAATACAAGACTAACAAAGGCCAGAGGCTCCTGACTTGGGACAGGCGCAAAAATGCGGCGGGGTTAAACATGTTTGTGAGATCTCAACCCTCCCCCTATACCTCTAACCAGTGTAGAAAAGTAAAAGCATAACAATACGCACATTAAAATTCAGTTCAAGAGAAGTCCGAGTCTGATGTCAGAAGATGTAACCAAAGAAAATAAACAAAATGACAATAATACATAAATAACAACAGACTACTAGCAGTTAACTGACATGCCAGCTCCAGACTTCAATTAAACTGACTGAAAGATTATGATTTCATCATATGAACATCAGGCACAATCCTTCCCGTAAGGGGTTTAGTATCATACCATCATAACATATATGAGAAGAACATAACCCGTGTCATGCCAACAACTGTTTTTAGAATAAATGTGTTTAGTTCCGACGCAAAGACCTTATCAGTGACTCAATATTAACGCCAAAATATGCAATCTTTAATGACTTGACAACAGTATCGTAATCATATCCCTTCTTAATAAGTCTATTCAAAGGTTTTGTAAGTTTATGAGGTGAATACTGACACCTTTGTGCTTTATAAAGAATATTTCCATAAAAAATTGGATGTGAAATACCTGAACGTATAAAAAGTCTGCATGTTGAGCTATATTTACACTAGTAGCACGATTTCAGTCTGAAACGGTCATTTTGGTCTGATCACATCTTGATTGACTGGATTTACCGCTAGAGGAAATCGTCGAGACTTTTTAGACCGTTTCAGACTCCGTTACGATCGATAGTCACATCAGGTAAATCAGTCCGTTAAGGCATGTCAAGATTATCAAGACTGAATCTCCTAGCGAGCTGTTAAGATCCGTTACGACAGTGTCAGACCGAAACAGACCATGGATACAAAATTACGTTAAGATGTTGTCAGACCGTGTTTAGTCGTGTTCAGATTTTATTAATTTGGACAGAAAACGGGTAAAACTTTCCCAGTGTTTATCAGGGGTTGCTCCCCTTTTAAGAATAAAATTAAAATTAAAAAGAAGACGGTTTATGTTAACTGAAAGTCTGCCATGTTTTAATTAAATAAAGAAAATAATCAATTCTAATTCATACCTCTTCCTATTTAATTATTTAACATTTTCTATATTAAAAAAAAAACATAAGTGGTTCAAAGTCATACTGCTGCGCAAACCGTGGTGAATTGAGTTTAAAATCAACAGATTGCCGAAATTATATTTAATAATTATTCATTGAATATACACATCAAAAACTTTATATTTAATGGTTTACAAGTGATTGTAAATAAATATTTATGCAATTACAGACTGGTGCCGTGGGGGAAAATGTGTCAACTTGACGTTACAAAATAATTTGTATACCCTTAAAAATTACGGATGTCGGGATTAACACTTGAAAACGTAATCTAAATATGTTTATCTAAATATGTTTAATTTATTAAATTGTTGATGTTACTTTTCTTTAATATTGTAAATAATATGCATTATCATTTAACTTTTCATGTTTTCTATATAAATTTCATTTAAGTTATTGTAAACTTAAGACAGGGAAAAACTATAACAGTACTATGTATGTCTTTTGTCGTTTTCTGTTTATTGTCATAGCATTGTCCGTTCATTTTTGTCAGACTTGTGCGTTTGATTTCCATATTTTTTTTATTGTGTCGATAATCCAAAAAACATTTATAACTTTCTTACATACCAGATTTAGAGGCGTTCGTTAAAAAATAAAGGTTAAATATTATTGCAAAAGTCTGTGAATTATTGAAAATATGACGTTCCGAAAACACAAGTCGCTATATTAAATGCTTGTAAATCTCCATTACATGTGGTGCGCTTTTATTCAAATACCTTTCTGTTACATAAAAAAAGTGTAAAAACAGTTATTGAAATCCAGCTGAAAAAAAGGGAAACGAATAGTGTCTATCTAACTTATTTTTCAAATATATCGAATACACAAATAAATCTCTAACCATCAACGCTTGCAATTTGTTTTTACTGACAGGTGTCTGCTGGCATTCGATTGGATATCAGTTTTATGTAGGCGTAACAATTCATCACACTTATCCAATCAGCTGTCTTGTGTGCGATCTCATAAGGTCCACATAGTTTAGTTTTTTATACATGTAATGGTAGCGATAAAAAATATTCGTGCAGAATATACATATACTATGAAACAAACAATATCCTGTCCAAAAATGACTTACGTGACACCATATTATACCAAATAACTATTTAAAAACTGAGACAGCATACATACATGTATAAACTATTATCATTCATAACAATTACTATTTAAAAGTGAAATATTTTACTATTAGTATCATGGTCCTAGCAATTTAAAAAAAAATATCATAAAAGGACGTTGTTGCAATGGTGTGACAGGGACTAAAAACAACCTTGGCCGCCGTGGTGCACTAAGGTCTCGAAACTGCACTAAGACCATGATGGAACACTATAGCGAACTTTCTATACTTATGAAATGTCCATGTGTGGAAAAGAGATCTTACTATACACTGTACGGACATTTAGACTTATTCACTAGCTGTGATATACAGCAAAAGATTTAGCAAGGATAGCAAGGATACAAAAATTACGATTTTAATAATGCTAGAAATTAAAAGGAAAGTGTACGGAATTCGCAAAAAAAAACGTATTTTAGAATCACGAAATAATTGAAATCGAATTTAGATTAGATTTGTGATCGTTGGAATTTATTAAGACTGTTTAAAATATCGATCTCTTTATAATTATCTTGTTTAGATCGAAATTAATGAGGTTCATAATATCATATATATATATAAGTATATATTAGTATTGAATTGGTCTATACTCATGCAAATAACCCTTTCAATAAAAATACTTATAAACTGATTTTAAAGTAATCAAACGGAACACATACTACAGGAGATGTGGGATATATTTCAATTTGACAGCAACCAAACGACAAAAAACATAGATGAATCAAGAGCGCATGTTTAGTCTTCAACAAGAAACAGGTGTCTTTGCAAAAGATCACGGTCTGAATGATCAATCGTCATAAGTTTGTATAAAATTTGTAAATACAATAAATAAAAACAATTATATGAAATAGTCTTAACAACTTAATATCCATTATTTACACAAGTTCGAATAATCTAAATAATCTACATTGTTTTTATCGTTAGAGACACGTTTGTAAAGCTCATTTTCTGTTCTCTTAATTTTTTTTTACGGTCTTCTCTTTTTTCATTAATAACCCACAAAAGTTGCTCAACCTTTCATTCTGACAGCGTGAAAGACCAGAACCAAGGTAATACACTAATATAAGTTTTCACAAACCGGTAATTTCTTCGCCCAGGGATATGAATTTGACATTTAAAGTCCCTCAACAGCTTTACAATACCCGGCCGTGTCACTTCCGCGTATATTGTAGATGGAACGGATAATATACACAATGAATTTCATACACCAGAAATACTAATACAGGGGAATTTTACCTTCTTGGAGGACTCCGAAGAGATTGTGCATTGCATGTGCGGTAATTTTGAACAAAAATCCATTTTTTTATTTGGGGTACGTCTAAACACCGGTAATGACCTCATTAGTGCACTCAGGACATACAATGTGCACTCAGGATCCTTCATATTCATCCTATTTGCACACGGGACGGGATGGGTGAATATATTCATTACACGCTGCTTATTTAAGAGTATAATAGATTTTTATTTATATAAGATGACCGATAGTGCTGTCTCAATTCAGAGATTGAACATTAAAAAACATGATTAAGTATGTATATAGTACAGAATAGTATAGAACGTGAAAGCGATTCGTTTGATATAAAATTTGCAGAAATTATCCAGTATAAAATGTCTGTCTATCTATAGCTACATCCAACGCTTTACATGTCATGATATAATGATATTCGTCAACTCTCAATCATTTTTACAGCCTTTTTTTTTATCATAATATAACTTCTATAATAACTTTATGGAATTATACTGAATATAAAAGGGAATTTAACGTATGAATTTTTCAAATTGTTGAAGGCCGTACGTGACTATAGATGTTAATTTCTGTTTCAGTAAAGTTAATCTCTTTTCGTGCTTTTAGAGAGTTGTCTCATTGGCAATCGTACCACATCTCGATCTTTTTTTTTTTTTTATATATTTAAAGTTAGACTTCAACCCCCCCCCCCCCCCCCCCCCCCCATTTTTCATGAAACTCCTCATAGATTTATAATAGATAGCTTACATATAACATATGTTTCGATGGGTGCGTCTAAACACTGCTAAGGAGTCCTTAGTGCACTAAGGACTTATAAGATGCCACTAAGGACTAGATGGGGTGTTGTTACATTCAATTTCTTTTCATATTATGGTAGAGAATGATATTTAATGCATAAATTTCAATTTTTGTAGAAAAATAATCATAGATGAATAAGATATTCAACATTACTTAGACACGTGCCCGTATTTCTTTGATGTGCCGAAAATCAATGAACCGTTTGACACGTGTCATATTACATAACTGATTACACGGGAATCATGGTATTTGTTGTGTTTAATGGACAACATTGGTAAAAAATGAATTGTTGTTGAAATACTATTATGTGTTTTTTTCAGAATGAAGAAGTATTTTTTCTCAAGTGTATTGAAGGTTTTTTAATTTGATGTTCATATATTAATAAATGACAGAATACGGGCGACGACGGACATGCGTTCGAACAGGTATGGAGCCGAAACACATTATTTTGTTTCTTGTGGTGCACTTTTCAAAATTTATTTTCTTATATGGAGACGTTGAGCAATGTATTACTGGACAACACGTAATCAATAAGATAATAAACTTTTTACTACATGCAACCACCCTTGTGCGTTTGCTATGGTACTTTTTCAAAATTTTATCCTTTTTTTAATTTACATATGAAGACGTTTGAGCAATCAGAGACGTATATATGTCTCTGGAGCAATGTATTTTGGGAAAAAAAAATCCATCTGATAAAAAATATTTAAACTTATTTAATGCAAGCTACAAGTAAACAGACGGATTTAGACAGAAATCATGTTTTTGTGCGTATGCTATGGTTCATTTTCAAATTTTATTATCATATGAAGAACACGTTTGAGCAATATATTTCTGGACAAAAACGAGTTCAATACGATAAAAATTTTTTGCAACCAATATAAAAAATGATGTGGTAGGGTTGGTGATGAGACAACTATTCACAAGAGACAATATGACACAGAAATTAATAACTTTATAAGTTACCCATACGGCCTTCAAAAGTGAGTAATTTTTACAAAGCACTCTCAACATTATATCTTTAACTTTAAATTAACAAATGCAGGAAATTATTCGTAAATATGTACTAAACACTGTGGAACATTTTGAAAAACATTTCTCTTTCATATATTAGAAATAAAACCTAATCTGACTAAAATTCGTTAAATGATTATTTTAAACTTCTTTTACTTTTAGAAGAAAAAAAAACAAATGTCAAACAATTTCAAATTAATAAGTACCGCCTTTGTAAACTGATATCAAACTGGTTGAAAACTAGTGGTTTTGATAAATCACAAGGACGCCACATGATTTTTTTATCAATTCAATCGTTTTTCGTACTAGTACGTAAAAAGCAGTAATAGAAAGTGGACAAATAAAAATCATGATTTATATATTTTTTTTCGGAATTTACTCATGTTTTAGTGAAGCCACTCGTAACGCATCTTTGTCGGAATTAAAATAAAAACAAAAAAGTTATAGATATATATATTCATTTGGTCTTCATGTCTTCATGTCTCTTACATAAACATTTTACCAAGCTGACCACACTCTTACTTATTAGTTGGCGCACATCAACATTAAAACCTATGTCAAATAACTATGTCGGGAAATAAATGAAACAAAAGCAAAATTATTTGTGAATGTCCTTTTAATCATTTAATCTTTTAAATAAGAACAACACATTTTATTATGATAATCAAGTATTAATCTTTTCGATACAATTGTCAATTTCTTAAATTAATATGATTGTTTAATCAGTTGTTATATTATTTGGCACGTGTCAATCGGTTCATTGATTTTCGGTATATCAAAGAAAAATGGGCACGTGCCTAGAAAATGTTGAATATCTTTTTTATTTATGATTATTTTTCTATAAAATTTGAAATTTATGCATTAAATATCAATCTTTAACAGAATATGCAAAAATAACACGTATAACAGTAGTCCTTCTAGTCCTTAGTGGCATTGTATAGTCCTTAGTGCACTAAGGAGTCCTTAGCAGTGGTTAGACGTACCGTGTTTCGATAGCTAATATAATTATACTAGTTTAAAAACTTTACGAATGCTCAGATTAAACGTGTTGCCGCATGATTCGAAGTGATCAGACTATCGCTAGGCCATTTCAACTCAAAATATATAAAAATATCGTTGCATCGGTAAAACTTTGAATCTTTTTTGACAAAACTATTAGAATTTAAGGCTGCCCTGCTTTTATAATAAATGTTATCTTGTTATCATTTCAATGAATATCAAGTAATATTTGTCGATGAACGGTTGTTGAGTTAATGCACGGTATTGTGATTTTTTTTTCACAATTGAATTTATAGAACCTTTTGTTAAGATTCATTGTCCTATGTATCAAATTAAAATAGCTTTCTAGTATCAGAGTTGGCGTTGCAACACCACTGCATGGTCATCCAATGAAAAAAGGAAAGTCATAATATTTATTTTATTAATAATATAATCTTTTATTCGTAAGCAATACAACTTACATAAAATAATTATTACAAATATTCAATTACATCAGTGAAATATATTTATATTAGTCAAATAATCATATAAGTAAGTATACCCATTTATATAACAGTACAGCACAGTATAATCAAATCTTACACATTTTCAAATGAATTTAATTTTGTGCCTTCACAGTCAAAAATAAAAATTTCCCTTTAATTGTTAAGTTGCTTTACATAATGAACAGATACTGGTGAGCACCCAGCCACTTTAAAAGGGGGTCACAACCGAGCATCAAAAAAGGGACGAACTATATGTCCCTATTCAAATGCATTGATCGTCTAAAAAGTCTAAGATTCGACGGTTTTCTTCAACAATATGGTTTGATAAATTTCTTTCGAAAACTCATTATACTTTTCACATACTAAAATAAAATGATATTCATCTCCAAATACTTGTTTATCACACATATTACAAAATTTTTGATATCTCTCAATATTATAAAATCGACAAGTTTCTATATTCAAACGGTGAGCAGATGTATGCGGTATTTTCAAATAAATGATTCTATAAATATAATTTTAATACAGCATGATCTAAATAAAATTGTTGGGGTCAAATACATCTATGCAACAAACATTTAGGCGAGTCTTAAAAAAATTAGTTCATTTCACTATTAAAGCTACCGTTTAATCTATCTTTGAATTCAATTAATAACAAATTCACATTTTTTACACCCTGATGTAACCGTACTTTTAAAGCGTAGTCATCCGTATCAATAAATTGTTTAATATCAAAATTGAAGTGCATGAGTATTATTAACGTCTGGGATGAGTGTGAGAAATCTCTGTTGATGGGAATAAACAAAATTTAGCTGAATTTGTATTATTCAAATTAATGAAAAGGCAAGCTAGTGTGTGTTTAAAATGATATTGTTGGAACGGATTTATAACATGAAAAATGTGTGTAACCGATTTAACGTTGACTTGGACTGCGAATTTGAAAATAATATATTTGTGAAATCACATTCTACAAGATGACATATTTTGTAAGTACTTTAACCTTTGATTCTAATAATTCTAATACTAGTATCTTTGACATGCATTTTATAGCTGACTATGCGGTATGGGCTTTGGTCAATGTTGACGGCAGTACGGTGACATATAGTTGTAAATGTCTGTGTCATTTTGGTCTCTTGTGGACAGTTGTCTCATTCGCAATCATACCACATCTTCTCTTTTATATTTATATAGCTATTACTTAAAACTGTCATATGTACATGTTCCAGGCTCGTGCCGCGGAAAGAGGTCTCCTTTCAAGTTTGAAAATATGTTAATACGACGTCGGAAAAACTATCAGAAATATATATGATAAAAAAAATCAGTAAAGTTCCCAATACTCTTTTTGTGAACTTTCTTGCTATTCCCGAGTGTGTTTTAATCGAAGAATTTTCTCTCTAATGACACTATGGTTATGTTAACCAGGATTGCAATTTAATATTTACGGAAGACTTGCGTTTCGTCTTAAAAAAAAGGCTCATTAGAGATTCATTAGACTAGTGCGCTCGAATCAAAAAAGTTGAAGAGAATTGAGGACCAACATACCTACCTAAAAGTTTTCCCAATTCCATCCTCCGTAAGGTTATCTATTCCTGAGATAAAAAGCCTTAGTCACGGTTTCAAAAATACAAAATTTTGTTAACTATAAATTTATTATTATGAACATATCAATGATAACTCTTCCATCCTTCAATTGCAAACCACATAAAACCTAAACAATTCAAGTACACTTATAAATTAAATGATGAAATGATGTAAAGCAAGACTTTAGTTAGCGTGCTTGCTTTGTTTTTTTTTTATTGTACAATCATTATGATAACACCAAATTTAATTCAAATATAATAATTATATAAATACAGGTTAAACTATGCCGATACATATTGTTTAAAGATGTCAATCTTATTAACAAAATTTGTATAAACAATTATACAAACAAAGCAAGCAAGTAAACCAAAGTTTTGCTTTACATGCATTAGGAAACTAGCTGTAAAGCCTTAATTTAGCCGACTTGCTCAAACAATAGATAAAGTAAGAGACGGATTTGATAAAATTTAACATATGGAGGAAAGTTTGGGTTTAAAACACTCTAAATAAATTCAATAGAAAGTTCATTTATTTCAAATGTATTCCATTTAATTTCTTATAAATCGTATATGGATCTTTATCCTTGTTTTTTTATCCATTTCCATGACACTTCACCACTAATTACGTACATCTTGATAAAGATTGAATCGTTGGTTTTCCCGTTTAAAAGGTTTTACACTGGGGCCCTTTATAACTTGCTGTTCGGTGTCAGCCAAGACTCCATGTTGAAGACCGTATTTTGACTTATTTTTATTATATACTATTATAAATTGTGACTCGGATGGAGAGTTGTCTCATTGTCACATACGACATCTTATCTATCTATGGCTCAAACCGAAACGAAACGGGACAAAAAGGGATAAAAACACACTTTTTTGATATATTTATAATGGGCTTAATATGAGTCAGAAAAGAGTAGAATAGTGAGTCGCGTTGGGGTATAAGCGTGACGCTGAATTGCCGATTGTTTTTGTAAGCGTGACACGTGAAAGTTAAATGATTGTGTCGTGAAAACGAGAAATAAAGTATAGCAGCACACGAAAAATTTCAAAAAATCAGAACTGCATAGTATAAGCGGGATACGGGAATCTGACAAAGCAGTAAGCGGGATCAGGTATCAGACCCCCCCCCCCCCCAATGATACCCCAGAATAAGATATTTATTTATCTTCATCATATTGTTACAGTCATGCCTTCAATAACAAATGTATCCCATGCATGCATTTTCATATTTTTGGTCCCTTTTTCAAGTATGTGGTCTTCAAATTTATAGACAAAAGTCCTTATGGATATTTGGGGTTCTCTGACATGCTGAATCTAACCGTGTATCCAGTTTAGGGATCTTTTGCCAAGTTACCGAAATAGCCCACATAGAGGTCCAAAGGGTCTAAGATCATCACACATGAATTGTAGCATGCATGTCGTGTACAATTACCCAATTGTGCATTGTTTGACCTCTGTGGTACTGAGTATCCACTCGCGGATTTAGAAATTTTCATAAGTAGGGCCCAATAAGTGCCTAAGAGGGGGCCCGCTCCAGTGATTCTATAAAAGTAACCAAATGTTTTCCCAAAAAGGGGGCAACCCCCTGCCCCCCTAAATCCCCCCGTCGAAATTTACGAACATATATGCTTTTCAAGTGTGAAAACCATCAACAAAATTTATACATAATCGGGAATGTCTTTAACAGAATAGTCTCACACCGTAACTATATCGGGCCCAACTATATATAATACTTTAGCTATTTGACCAACAATGTATTAAAAAAAACAGAACGAATTTAATGTCATCTTTCCCTATTGTTTAATGCTATAAGTCTGTTTCAACTGGCAAGAATACCCATAAAGCGGACAAGCAGTTTGTTCTTTAAATTGCTGTCATTGAATATCAAGAAAGAAAATAAATCCCGAAATTGATTTGAAACTTTGATACTCTATAGTTTTCCTGGAAAATATTCACATCCCTTAGGGATTATTAGTGTACGTCCAGTTGCGTACATATAACATGTATGTCGGAACAATTGTGATGATGACGAATGTCTTCCTTTATTCGAGAACAATCTAATTGATATATAAATGTCCATAAATGAGCCAAAGAAAATTTTATATCGACCTGTATTTAAATCTCTTCTTCTTCTTTTGGTATACAATAGTCTTTCGACATTTGATGATTACATACTGTTGGCATACGTGGACTAGTCTACTACATGTAACAAAACTTTTACCCCAATTCACACAAAATGTATGTTTCTTTCTTATGTACAATGTATACATGTATATATTTGAATTTGCGCTATAGTTCCGTAACTTTTTATCCTGGCGTATATACGAATGGTCGACAAGTGCGTACATTTTTTTTAATCAAAATTTCTGGTATAGTCTGATCTGTCCTTCACCATTGACAAAAAATATGTATATAGATTTTTATTTCATCAAATCTGTTGTTTATTTTTAGGTATTATCTATATTTTTATAAATAATTTTCTTTACATCAGAAATGTTATTCATAAACGAGCGTATGAGTTTAGTTATGACTAGTATATATAATATCACTTTCGGACACACAAGATAGAGATGCATATTATACGAATGTAGGAAAAAAGTCACAGGAAAAAAAGTCACGGAAAAAAAGTCACGGAAAAAAAGTCACAGGAAAAAAGGTCACAGGAAAAAAAGTCACAGGAAAAAAGTCACAATATATATTTTTTGCATGAAATAGTCATAGGGTCTGCACATACATGTATTAACAGGAGAAACATTCCCAATTTGTATTTTTTTTCTTATGGAAATGGTCATAAGGCCGCACATATATATGGATATATTAGCGAAACATTCCCAATAGATATTTGTTTGGAAATAGACATTTGTTAATTCATTTTATACGACTAGCTTTGGAAATTTAGATATAAATTGCAAATCATTTAAATGGAACATGCTGGTGTACTAGATTGATACATGTTTTCAAGGATTTGTTGTAATTATTTTTGTTTTATATCTCTTAGAGATGTGAGTTTAACAGCAACAATTTCCCCTTATTTTAATAAAAGTTAGAAGTTCAGTATATAACTTGACCACATGTTTTTTGGATTTTTATAAAGATAAGTATTCTGTAATTTAGTGTTAAACAAACAACTCATTGCCATTAATAATAGCTTAGCATTTTATACATATATATCTAGGGACTGTTGATATTGATGTGTGGCTTCTTGTGGCACCTCCCCCCTTTGTAGACCTTTTATTTCTTGTCTTCGTAGGAAGCCATATCAATGAAATACAACTTTTGCTCAATATTAAATAAAAGGACACAATCAGTTTTCCCTGTTAGTTAAAAAAGTCAATTTTGAAAAAAAGAAAATGATTTATTCAGATACACTTTTATTAGTATATATATCACGTATATAATTCCTTTATAGTTTTAAAAAATTCATCCGATAGAAATATATTATGACTTTTTCAATGCATTCGAAAACTACAGTTTAATTATTTAGTGCATACATGTACATAGTGACTTTTTCACAGGCATTCCAACATATTTCTGACAAATAAGTTTACTTAAACAAATTGTGACTTTTTTTCCTGCGACTTTTTTTCTTGTGACTTTTTTTCCTGTGACTTTATTTCCTAGGGATATTGTGACTTTTGTTCCTGTGACTTTTTTTCCGTTATACACCTAATAGTTCAAAATGGAAAGTTATAAGTTACAGGCCGTTTACACTGACCAATACCCTAAGACGTGAAACGATGCATGAATTTGCAAGCTCGACAGGAAATCGCCTGAATACCTGGACGTGTCACACCCCCTGCAATACCTTTGGGAGTAATACCTTTAGCCATGCAGGTGATCAGTGGAACGAAGATCCTAATTTATTTGAATAAAGTTTATTACATAAAAGAATTATGAACTAATTAGATTTCCGAAAACAATTCAAGTTTCACGGAACAATTATTTATGATTTGAAATTTTTACTATTTAACTTATTCCAATATTATCATTATTGTTAAAAATAACAGATCATGGTTATTAAAAAAAAAAAGTATCAACATAGTTTGTATAGTTAACTAGTCGGATAAAACAACCGTACGATTGACAAGATATCGACACGCAATTACGACTACGTCGGGTTACTGTAGTTTTGTTCCTTAGACATATCTTGGGTGCAAAGCGGAGAAGGTAACAAAATGGCCGACCGGAGAGAATTGATACTCTAAATTCAAAATCGATGGTGATCTCTTATCTAGCAGAATTAAACTTTAATATTCATGCATTTGAGCATTTTTATACAGAATTAAACTTTAATATTCATGCATTTGAACATTTTTATACAGAATGAACATAATATCAATTTTTGACTTTTTTGCGAAGTTTCCCTTTAATGAAAATTCCCAATCATCACAATAAAAAGGGTGAAACAGCTTGTATACTTTGAGCTTTCGAACTAAATGGTAACCCCAACCCCCAACATAGAATGGTTCAAATTTTGAGTTGGAGCCGTTAGACTGCTCTATAATTTGATATAATTTGTCTCGGTGGATCCAGGGGGGTTCCGGGGGTTGGACCCCCTTTTTTTGGCCGATCAATGCATTTGAATAGAGCATATACTTGGACCCCCCCTTTTTACTCTGGGTTGGGACCCCCTTTTTTAAAATGGCTGGATCCGCGCCTGATTGCAGTACACTGCACTGTGAGTATTTGTTAGATAATCACGCGCGATTTTATCATTTAAAGGAAATGCTTCACGAAATAACTAAGATCAGTTTATGTGTACTCGTAACACAAAGAAGAAAAGATTGGGCTGCCTCTCTTCAATTGTGTCTAGTTACCAAAGTAAAATCAAAATTTATAATTCTCTGACAATGCACCTGGTGATATATTGTATATGTCATTCCAACACTTACACTTGTTCTTTTATTTGTGTGGTTATTTAATGACCATTTTAATTCAAAGCTTGGTCAGTTGGATTTGCATCCTTCATTTTCCAGTACTCCAGAATTTCTACATACAGTAAGTAATTAAAGTTGTGTGTTAAACGTCAATGCGAAAGCAAAAAATCCATAATTTTTTTTAGAGGGCACATATGTTTCTTTCGTCTGACAGCAGGTATACACCACAGTTATTGTAAATTATAAAAACATATATAAAAAAAATCGAAAAGAAACCATTATTTTTTTTAACACAAAACAGAGAAAAGAACTGATAAGTGCGGGGAATCCATGCGCCTTTCCTCCCTGATGTTTCGATATTTTATAATAATTATTCTTTTATCCATGTTAACACGTGAAAACTACACCAGTGAGTTCCATATACACAATGTATGTCATAAACTTACAGCTGGTCCTGAATATGCATGAAGTATTTGCCACTGGACTTTAAACAACCAACAATCAATCACACTACAACTTATAGTATATATAGTTGTGAAATACAAAATGTATATTATAATTATACAATAAGCCAAATAAATAGAATACAATGATACACACTACTTTATATACTAAGTAACTGACATAATTTAAAGGAATAATCTCTAAACTATACAAGTAGAGAAGCGAAAAGTTTCTTTTGAATAGTAAACAAACTTCCGAACAGTACATGTTTTTTAATGATCTTCCCTACGGCGCTCAAATATTTTGCATGGTCTTTTAGTGTTTAGACATATGACATTGTAAGAACCTTTAACGTATAATAGATTCAAATTCGTTATTTTGTTCAATATAAGAAAAACAAAGACATGTATATTAAAAACTGACGGTCAGACATCACTATTTAAATACGTGTATACACAAATTCATTAGTTCTTTATTAACGTCTAGCCCTACGGCACCTTTTTATTAAGAATGATGATGAGAGTAATAATTGTAAAATATAATAGGCATGTTCTTTCTTACGTTATGGATCATTGATTTTGTTACCTGTTGACCCGGTTGATTACTAGCACGTGCCATTGAACTCGACCAATTTAACTAACACAGATTTTTTTTTAAATTAACGCCAAACATATATACTAAGTACTATATACATATTATATGAATTAGAAAATAAATTTTATAAGGATACAACATTGTTTGAATGAACATTTTTATACGGTGATACTTTAACACGGTCCCGACAGAGACTGAATGCAGTATCATGATCAGCTTTCGGGATCCGGGAAGTCTTTTTTTTGAATTTCCGGATGTCGAGAATATTTTTTTCCAAGTTTAATAGAGTAACTCGCACGAAAAAAACATAAAAAAGCAACAGCTTCCACGGTAAACTATGACATATATCAACAGATAACGAATTAAAGCAACTGTAATACATAAAACAAAAATATGCATGTGTTAATTTGCCTCCGTTGCATTTCTGTGGATTGTCTCATTGGCAATCATACCACATTTCCTTAACTTTTTAAGGTAACGTTTAGGATTTTCCGTTACTTTTTAATCTTCAAATACGAAACACATTTTCACCGGTGTTCACATTTTAAGGTTAAATTGATGGCATACATTTTGGTGTGTATACAATAAACATATTTACGTCCTTGCATTTAGTTATCAATATATATATTCATATAAACTAACATTTATTAAAAAATAAACAATTATATAGACGAAAAATTTAGTAGTTCCTCAACAAAACAAGAAAAGAAATAAAGAATCAACAGAAGATTTAATCCTTATTTATCTTTTAATTAACCAAAATATACTTCAAATTATAATTATATTAAAATACATGTATATTAATCTAAAAGGCATTATCGAGTAGAAGGGGCGCAACTCGTGGTATCAAACCGATATACTGAACGGATCTAAACAGGGTCTGAACATTTTGAACGTACTTTTGTATCCATGGTCTGTTTTGGTCTGACACTGTCTTAACGGGTCTAAACAGCCCGCTAGACGATTCAGTCTTTTCCGTCTGGACATGCCTTAACGAACTGATTTACCTGATGCGGCTATCGATCGTAACGCAGTCTTAACGGTCTAAAATGTCTCGACGATTTCCTCTAGCGGTAAATCCAGTCAATCAAGATGTGATCAGACCAAAATGACCGTTTCAGACTGAAATCGTGCTGCTAGTGTTACGAATGATGTCTTTATACCGATGATAAAATTTAGTAAATGTTTTGACTAGTTTGTGATATCGAAAACCCTGGTGTAATAATTTTTCAGTAATACATAAATTTCTCTCGTTAAAATCTAAAACATTGTTACATACACGAGCGAATCGTACAAGTTGAGATATATAAACACCGTAAGATGGTGACAAGGGAACGTCACCATCTAAAAACGGATAATTAACGATAGGAAATGAAAAATCATCCCTTTTATCATAAATTTTAGTATTCAGCTTTCCGTTAGTGATATAGATATCAAGATCGAGGAAAGGGCAGTGGTCAGTACCTGTAATAACAGTGTATTGCGTGTTCAGTAATAAGGTGAGATATTTTCATTAATCAATAATGGTACAATCAAGTGAATTATAAAATAAAGCATATATAATGTACATTTATACCAAAAAAAACATGAATACACATTTAAACAAAGTAGCATGATTAAAAACCATATTATTGACAAAACAGATTTATTTTGGAAGCCACTGTGACTTTGAGAAAAAATTTGAATCAGTTATAGGTCTATAGGAGACAACTCCTGGTAACTTTTATTATTTATATTTTTTTGCTACTTTTTTCGTCGATGTTTTCATACATTTATTAAAAATTAAACATTCCTACTATTGATTTGTCTGCGTTATGATGATGATTGAGCAACTTAACTAAAACAGTCATGATATTCGAATGTTTTCACGTAAAGGCTGTGAAATATTTACAAAACCGGAACATTCTTTTATCCATTTTTATGTTATTTTCTAGTTGTTCGAAATACATTAAACACATGTAATGTAATAGGGGATTTTATTTGCATAACTGTATGCATAATTATACGTCCAAAGCTAAGTTTTTGTCGTATTGGCGAAAGAACATTATCAACTGTTGGTTTATATCGACAGGGCAACGTTATCAGTATTGCACATGCTGATTTATGCATTTCAATGCTGATTTGTTCAGATGATATGATGAATAGCTATAAAGATCATTTGAACTTACCATAATCTGAACATTATGAATAGTTGTCTTATTTGCAATCATACCATATTTTCCTATTTTGTATAAAACGTGGCCTGAGATACACTTTAGCAACAATTTAGACGTGAGTAGTGTAAACATCTGATTCATAAAAAATAATCATTTAATACGTTATAACTGTAGACTACTTGGATTATGAAACCCTGCAGTAGTTAACCTACACAAACAGTCATATAGACCCAGTGTTGCATTTTGTACGAAAGACGATCGTTTCGTATACAAAACTCACCACAAAAGCTGAAATCAAAAAGATTTAAAAAGGTCAAACACAGTACAATATTGAAGTGCCACAAACCAGCAAAGACAATATTAACCAGTGAAACAACGACACACAAAATTGACGTATAAAACATTAACTACTGAAGGACTACAACGGTATACCAAGAACACAAACAATACTATAGTAACGAATTGATTATATTACTGGTTAAAGAACGATAATGCTTGCAAACTAAAAATTTATAAAATACATCAGTATTGGGGACGAGATGCATAAACACACGCATAAAATTATGGAATTTAAACACTTCAAAAGATGACACATAATATCTTCAATGTTAAGAGCTTAACCAAAACAACACTGCAAAGATAAGAACAATAAGACACTATTACTGATAAAATAAATTTCAAGTTTCTAATGTTACAGTTGATATCGTTTATATTGGAATGTTTTAACGTTAGCATTTGGCCATTAAAATCATAACTTTGAGTATTGAATCTTACTGATAACATGCACAAAGGTCCATCATGTTGATAATTTTTTATAAAGTATTACGGTTTTCGTAAATGGTTCGAATGATCTCAAGAGATAATTAACTATTAAAAAAACCAAATGCATTATGTGTTAATTGATTTTTATTTTCGTATATTTGATATTGGGTTGACAACTATGACAATATTCGTAAGAAAATTATATAATAAGTAAAACATATTTCGGATTTTTTCTTCCTAAGATTTCATATGAATTTAAATTGCTGGATATTGCATTTGAATTTCTCCGTACATGGAAGAAGTATGTCAACGATCTATGAGTTTGACTGTCAATCTGGTACCTTTCGTCCCTCACTTGAGATGGGGTTTTTTTTATCAAAAATGAAATTGTGTTCATTCTCAAGCTTTTAATGTATTATCATCAAATACAACTTACATTTAGATATTAAGAATGAACAACGATGCATCTCGGTTTTTTTTATATAGATTAGACCGTTGGTTTTCTAATTTGAATGGTTTTACACTAATAATTTTGAGGCCCTTCATAGCTTGTTGTTTGGTGTGAGCAAAGTCTCCGTGTTGAAGGCCGTACATTGACCTATTATGGTTTACTTTTATAAATTGTTATTTGGATGGAGAGTTATCTCATTGGCACTCACAACACATCTTCCTATATCTAACAAATGCGGCTACTTCCATTTCAAACATTTAATGTCTTAAAATTATCCAAAATGCTAAAATTTTCCAGATTTCAGTAGTTTATCAGGACTTAATGATGCTATTACACGGTACATTTGCTTTGAATTCTCATAAACAGCCCCTTTTTATGTAAAAGAAGTATTCTACCTTCCAATAAATCATTTAAAAACAATTGCAAAATTGCGGGGTCTCACTGGACCTACTCCTTTACCATTTGAAAAATCAACAAAATATAATCATGATTATGGAAGGAACAGAATATAGAAGTTTTAGATGTATGAAATATATATCGCGAAAATGACAGAATTTCAAAAGATTCTTACAAAAATTAGAACGATCTTGGTTTATAATATAGCAATACCTAATTGGCTGGTCAGCTAGCATTAATAATGCATGTGCAAGGAATAAATTCAGCCACAAAATAGTCCAAAGTTGATAACGTTATTCCATGCATTAAAAATAAGTTTTAAAACATTAACCTTTTAAAATTTAAAAATCATTATAAAATAATTGTATGTTATCATGCTGTAAGATCAATTTCCATTGTTATTTTATTTAATCATGCACACAATTGTTTAACAATTTCATACGTCTGGGATTCCCATCCATTGATAACGGACTAAGCACGTAGGACACACAAGATAGATGGTTTACAGAACTTTTTGTTAACGCTTCGAAATGTAAGGGTTCATCAGTTGAATATAAAAGAAATTTCATCAATCATTCGTACAAAATAGACAAGTTATTTCCGAAAGATGTGACATTTAAATTACTAATATTATCTATGGTTATTTTAATTGCAATAACAATTATGCCTTTGCGTTTTTTCATCGTCATCACTTAAAACATGGATGCTAACAGTACTACTGTGAGCAATGGAAGTTTTATGGACTGTGGAAATGATAGTGATTTCATATTGGGAAATCATACGTGTTCAAATTACAGCTATACGGATTATAACACAGATCTAAGTGTAAGTAATATCGTTTTTATCTAATTATTTCGTATATGCATGTATAAGATTAAAAAAAGTTGGACATCTGATTAAAGGAAATACGAAAGATGGAAGGAGAGAGGGTATTCATCAAGACAGCTGAATTTTTTTTTTTAACAATAAAGATTAAAAATTCACTTAAGTATAATTTACAATTAATTCTAATCGTAAGACTTTTTGTAAAAATAGTCGCAGATATTATTTAATAATTCTATCTCATATATTTCTTTTTATGCACAATATTTATCGAAGGTACCAGGATTATAATTTAATACGCCAGACGAACGTTTCGTCTACATCAGTGACAGATCTAAATAGTAATAAAGCCAAACAAGTATAAAGTTAAAGAGCATCATGAACCCAAAATTTCAAAACAATAAGGCCAGATACAGCTAAGGAAATTTAATCCTGTGATAAGAATATTCTCATTTTAGTCGAAAAATTTAAAGTTTTGTCAATAGGAAATTTATCAAAATGACCATATAATTAATATTCACGTCAACATCGAAGTGCTGACTACTGGGCTGGTAATACCCTCGGGGACGGACGAAACGTCCACCCAGCAGTGGCATCGACCTAGTGGTGTAAATAGTTATCAAAGGTACCAGGATTATAATTTGATATGCAAGACGCTCGCTTCGGCTACATAAGACTTATAAGTGACGTGACGCTCAGATCAAAATAGTTATAAAGCCAAACAAGTATAAAGTTGGAGAGCATTGATGACCCATCATTAAAAAAGGTTTTGCCAAAAACGGTTAAGGTTATCTATTCAAAACCGTTTTTAAAGATCAATATATGCAAATTTTGACTGTTTTGAACGATTCGTAGCTGAAAAATAGCACGGTTGTCGTTTGTTTATGTGTTACATATTTGTTTCTCGTTCAGTTCTTTACATAAATAAGGCCGTTAGTTTTTCTCGTTTGAATTGTTTTACATTTTTATCGGGGCCTTTGATAGCTGACTATGCGGTATGGGCTTTGCTCATGGTTGAAGGCCGTACTGTGACCTATAGTTGTTAATGTTTGTGTTATTTTGGTCTTTTGTGGATAGTTGTCTCATTGGCAATCATACCACATATTCTTTTTTATAATACCTTTTATTTTATTTTAGAAAAAAACATATTTAAATATTCATTTTGGAAAAGAATATGAACATTCTCTATGAGTAATTAACACATGTACTGATGATAAACGCCTTAGATTGATTTCTTTCAAGAGTTTAAATTATGCAATATTTTATTACATCGTTATAAACATCCAAACAGCTAATCAAACAAATTTTGGATATTATTCTTGTTTTGATGACAAAACAGATAATTTCAGATTCCAAATTTTAAATTTTCCATTTCTAAGAGTTCAATAAAACTCCAATAAAAATACAAAAGGGAAAGTCCCTAAAAATGCAAGATCAAAAGCTAAAAAAAAAATCAATGGAAAAAAGTAAAATCACAAAAATACTGAACTCAGAGGAAAATCAATTTGGAAAGTCCATAATCACATGGCAAAATCAAAAAACAAAACGCATCAAAAACGAATGGACAAGAACTGTCATATTCCTGACTTGGTACAGGCATTTTCAAATGTAGAAAATGGTGGATTAAACCTGGTTCTATAGCGCTAACCCTCTCACTTTAATAACAGTCTCATCAAATTCCGACAACAACTATCATATTTCTGACTTGATGTGACTTGGTGTACGAGTTTCCTTCTGTAGAAAATGGTGTACTTATTGCCTATGTAAAATTTAAAATTGTTTATAATCCAGGTACTTTTGATAACTATTGTATGCACATTGAACGACAAATTTATGTGACGTATATAATTTTTCTGACGTCAGACACTCAAATCAATCCATGTGTTCGTAGATAGTATATGTTGTTGTGTCCTGTTAAATTGTTATACGATGATGACTGATGTTCCCATATTTTGACTATTTTATTGATTGTGACTGTTTATTTAACGCATCATGTAAATGTAACGGAATTTGATGAGACTGTTATTAAAGTGAGAGGGTTAGCGCTATAGAACCAGGTTTAATCCACCATTTTCTACATTTGAAAATGCCTGTACCAAGTCAGGAATATGACAGTTCTTGTCCATTCGTTTTTGATGCGTTTTGATTTTTTGTTTTTTGATTTTGCCTTGTGATTATGGACTTTCCAAATTGATTTTCCTCTGAGTTCAGTATTTTTGTGATTTTACTTTTTATAACGCTAACTAAGCCTCACAATTGTAAAAATGTACGAGAGTCGCACACATTTCCAGTTTTTTTTTAAATAATGGGAAGGCAAACTATATAGACATTTTACAATTTCCTAATTGGGAGTACTGCATTCAACATTGCTTTATATTCTTAATTATTTCAAAATCAAACAAACAGCTATCCAAATAACATAAATATGGCTTTATTGACAAAGCACATAAGCAAAAATGAAATCCAAATATACACAAATTTACCAAGGCATAATAACATAACGGTGGGATGTATTATAACCGAGTCACGCAAATGGATATTACCATAAATGGACAAAATTTTAATAATTCCTTCGTAAATTGCACGGACGCCATTACGAGTACGTTGTCCATAATTGAATATCCGTGTCACATATGACAACGGATATGTTTCAATAGCAGAAACTACATTCCCGTCCTTTTTTTCATCTTGGTATGGTTCGTGTTGTTCAATCTTTAGTTTTCTTTGTTGTATTTAGTGTACTGTATTGGTTCTCTGTTTTTCTTTTTTAAAGCAATAGTGTTGTCAGTTTATTTGGTTCTGTGAATGAGATTGTCCCTGTGTGATCTTTAGCCTTCATTTTGTTCACTTTAATCATGAATAAGTTAGACAAATGGTTTGACTTTTTTATTTGAAATGTGTGTTCCATACACAATTACATACCTAAATGTGTTTACTAAATATCAAACTCTTTTTGATTGATAATTGCACTTAATATAATTGACTTTAACCACTTTAGCGCACCAAGTATGTATTATCACATTTTAATTAATGATAACAACGGTAAAAGCACCTGACAATGGTAATTGTGTCCTCACAGATACATTTAATTAGGCAACTTCATGATCATGATTATTAATTTAGTCATTTATATGTTCAGATCTTTTTGTTGATTGTAAATGTGAACAGACCCAACATATAAATACAGAATAAACAGTTAATTATTTGACACAATAACAATGACATACTTATCCTGTTTGTATATCTGAATGGCATGTATATATTAACAAAATAACAAAATATTTTAATTTAAGCAATGTGATGATACTAAGATTATAAATCACTTCAATATAAACTTAATCATGTAAATATTGTAATATGTTCTTATGAATAATTGCTAGTTCCTAGTTGTTATGAAAATAAATCTAATTAATGGGTAACATTTAAAAAATTATAATTGTTATGTAATCGATTACATTCACAGGGCATAGAACTTTAAATTCAAATTACATACTTTTCAAAGTAAAGTGTCCCATCCCTTACACGATTTTATGGAGAAAAAACTTTAGTTAAAATTATACAGTATTTCATGGTAATACAGCATTAAGAGAGAAAACTAAACAACAAAAGGGAGAACGTTTTAAAGGGACAACCTACCGTTTTTATAAAAAAAAATAATCAATGTGTCATAACTTAATCATAAAAAGTCTACAAACGCTAGAAAAGCAAATACCTTTCCCCTCCACCATTTCCCAAAAATGACGTAAATATTAAGATGTGACATACGACATTTATCGACAATTTCTGACCATTTGGCGTGTTTTTTGTTTTGTGACGCAATCCTTTCCAATGCTGTGACTCCAGAAAATATCATTTTTATGGTTCGCTACTGATCCCCTACGGATCCGTAGAGTATTAGTAAAATCCATAGGGGGTGAGGCTGGAGGCCGAATTCCTTCTGCATTTTACTAAGCCTCTTTGGATCCGAAGGGGTCAGTTGTTAACCGTGTACCTGTTCTGCTGCGTTTTGTTGAAAAAAAGCAATGAAACACAACATCAATAGATGACGTCACCTTAACTCGTCATGAACCCCTATGAAATTTACTGACCCCTACGGTCTCATAGGGGGTGACCAAGTGACGTCTTTAAACCAATCAGAACGTGATAATTTGCCCGCTGTATGATAAACTATCAGGGATACTTTAGTTGTGTCTCCTTTGCAAACAGTAACCCGCTATCAGAGATATATTACTCTACACATAAGTATGTGTGGAACGTTAATTCAGAAATATTGATATATGACCAATGTAGTATCATTTGAGCAGACTGTTTACGCTAAGTTATTGACCTTTAATTGGTTATTGAATTATCATTGAGTCTGATGCATGTTCTATAAGTTAATGACAAAAAATAATAAAAGGTATTCTAATGCAATTTGGATGTAACAATTTTTTTCATTGGCTAAAAGTTGCCGTCAAATCTACAGTTGACCAGGCGTAACTAAGGAGGGACCTGCCATTTTGAATTGATGAATCAACAAATGTTCGATTACTACTATGTAATTGAAAATAAAACAACACCTACCTCGTATTCGACGTTTTAATGTAATTTTATCCGAATTTGAAGCGTACAGGTAACGTAATAACCTCCAGTTTGTAAGTTTTCGTTGTATGACGTCACGTTTAGCCATGACGTCTTTGTGCCAAAATCATTCATGAAGTTTCGCGGATTTTTTTTTATTTGACAAATTGAGACATTTTTTCAAGTTTTATCGTATTTTTTCTTGTTGTAATGCATTAGAATCGGAATAACAGTACTGTAGTTGAAGAGTTGCCACCGTCAATTTTGATTTGACGGTCGCAAATCTCCGTTTTACTGTCTCCGCTACGCGTCGCCAGTAAAACTGCATTTGCGACCGTCAAATCTACAATTGACGGTGGCAACTCTTCAACTACAGTACTGTTATTCCTTAATTATACGGCTTGTTCGATATGCCTTTAATTCAAATATAACAAAATAGTTTTGTATCGGAAAGTGCATCATTGAATAATAACCTCCATTGTCCGATTTCTATCTTCGCCTACATTGTAAATTAAATTAGAAATATTGAGTATTAGTTATGTCATGTGTGTTGCCATTCAAATTGTAGATTGAAATTACGTTTTAGAAATCGTATATTTAAAAGAGAAACAACCTTGTTATCAAATAAAAGTGTAGTGTGCTTACAGATGATACCATTGTCGTCATAAACTAATGAATTTAAATTTATCATTAACAGATCTTCATTTGGTTGCAAAAGTGAGCTTTCTCAATTCTACCAAATGTTTACACTTTCCGAAACAAATTGACATTTATGAACCAATTTATTATTTTTTCGATGTTCGTTTATTTTGTAGTCATTATATAGCTACCTCAATTTATTATTTTTAACTGTTCTTTTATTTTGTAGTCATTATATAGTTCACTGAAATGGATAGCATTGTGTCTTCTTATTGGTATCTTGTCGATGAACATTATAGTGATATCTCTATTATTCGCCAGCAAACGGAAGTCAAGAATGGGATTTTTTGTCAAGAACCTAGCATTTTCAGGTAAACATATTAATCTTTGTTTTAGATCAACAGTTTGTGATGAAAATTATCATATAATCAATGAAAGTCTTTGATGCAGGTAGGACGTTCATCCGGTTTATCAAAGGTATAGTGTAAAACAATGTTGCGATGAAAAATAGTCATATCAGTTTAAACAAGTAAGATGATACCAAAAACGAATTAAAATGCGATTAATTTAACTATGCAGAATAGAAATTACTAAATATAAATGATAACTTGAACTTTTGTCAACAGAAAGCATATAGAAAATTGTACAATATAAAAATTATGAAACTCATCATCAATTGGTTTACTTCAATAAATTCAATAAAAAAAAATACAGAATAAAATTAAAATCAAGAATAAACGGCAGGACAAATTCAAATGAAACACAACGCAGAAAGGATTGCGCAACATATACCAGTCATAAATTGGAAAAAAAATATTCAGGAATAATCTGCATTACTTCGAAATAATATGATACAGATAATGTTATACAATGACCAGTACACGGACAATACCCCTTATTTGGTTCTTATGGGTATGACTGCTGTACCCATATTTTGACTATTTTATTTACTTTGTCTTTTTGGTTCACATATCGTTGTAAATATATCGGAATTTTATGAGACTGTCGTACAAGTGACAGGTATGGCGCTAAAAAACCAGGTTCATTCCACCATTTTCTACATTTGAAAATGCCTGTACTAAGTCAGAAAGATGACAGATGTTGTCCATTCGTTTTTTATATGTTTTGTCATTTGATTTTTCCATGTGATTAAGGACTTTCCGATTGAGTTTCCTCGGAATTCAGCATTGGTGTGATGTTACTTTTCATTTACAACGGTAATATGTTCTTTATTACTTACTTTTTTCGAAACGGTGTTATACCTTCATTTGTCAAATAATACAAATATTGTTTTAATTTGGTGTACTTATAACGTCCACAATACTTGTACCGGCTTTGTTTCGATGGATGCAGAATTATTACTTCATGTATGTTTATCGTAAAACGTAAAACAACGAAAATACCTAACTAGGAGGAAAATTCTAAACCAAAAAACTCAATGCAAATTGGAAAACCAAATGATCAAACACATTAAACATATGGATAAAAATTGTAATGTTTCTGATTTATGTTCATGCATTTTGTTAAATTCAAAAACAAGTCATAGGTTACAGTTCAGTTTGAAAATTGTTACCTATGGAAATTTAACTAGGCTTTTTAATGTAGAATAAGAAAATTATTTTATTTTTCCGGTTTATAAAACTATTGCACAGTTCGAAGGACATCAGAAGTAATCATTGAATTTTATACTGTCATCACTTTGATGTATTTCAAACATTGGGTAGATGATAATATTATTGCCATGGCATTGTCAGTTTCTTTGCCATCTATGATTTAGAATATCCCTTTTCTCTCTCTCTCTCTCTCTCTCTCTCTCTCTCTCTCTCTCTCTCTCTCTCTCTCTCTCGTACGTAGTTTGTATGTTCCTTGTCATTCTATTACCTTTACAGCTATTATCATACTATCTGTTATTGTTGTATTATTTACATTATTTACCTCATGTTTTGTAAATACTGTTTACCTTTTGTATTGTGTTATGGGTTTTATCAAATCAATATTATTCTGATTCCTGAACGTACAACAGTAGTGTAGTTGTCTTTATTAAGCCTTTGCTACCCATTCATGAGGAAAATAGATTAATCAGTATTGGGTTGTCATTTGTACTATTATTTTAAAAAACCTAACATTTTAATCACAGATAAGCATGTGATTTTTCATTATGAAAAACTTTTTAGGCTTAAATCATTGTATACTCTTTAATAAAAAATATAGTTCATATAAAACAATAGTGTATTTGCTTGATATATCAACAATATAAGGATTATGTTATTAAGGTGGGACTGTGAGGCTCTGCTGGGCTTTTCCCCCGTGTTGGACCGAATCCTTATATTATTGATACGTAATTTATTATTGCCTTTATACTGCAGTTTAGAAAAACAAATTTTCAGTAGTTGTATATTATGTTTTTGATTTGATCTAAATATTGGGGAAAAACTTCTTCAAAGGGGTTCATACATGTCATATCTGGCGAAGTAATATTATAACACAATAAAATGTAATATGTATGTCGAAACCAATTCAAAAATGAACAAGTCCGTTTGAGTATGGACTAAAATATCAACAATACCCATTAAGAATAATTAAATATGGTTACTACTATTCAAATATTTACGAGGTTAGATGATATCAGGTAAGTGACTGTTTATGACATAGAAATATACTGTCAACCCACTGTGACTGCTCAAACAAAACGAGTGCAGTATATCACACTTCCTTTAATTTATCAGGGATATATATTTTGTAGATCTTGCAGTAGGATTCTTCTTTTTATTACCAGAAACAGCTTTCAACTGGTTTGAGAATGATTGGAAAAAGTATATTTGCTATATGTACTATGGATATTTCTCGATGGTTGCTTACTATGCGTCCACTTTTTCTATTGTGGTTCTGTCAGTAGATCGTCTGTATGTAATAATGCGACCAGTCTCGACTGTTTCGAACGGAAGAGTCTACAGATATGGACTAGCGCTATCAGCATGGATCATGGCATTGATTCTGGGAATACATTATGCTGTCTATATTAAATTTTACGAAGACGATGGTACTTGTGGTCATGAATTTGAGTATCCCAAGGTACATACTTTAACTTGAACTTACTGAAAGAAATACAGATTCAACAGAAAACATTATATAAACAATTTGGTTAAACGTAACATGCTGTGGATTCTTTTTTTGTATTCGTTGGATACCAATCTTCGTGGGTTCCGTGGGTACACGTGAACCATGAATTCAAATGTTCAACGAAAAAGCTATTTAGATAGTCTGTATAGAGAGATTGACAAAATCTGGAAAAGTTTTCAGTAATCCATGAAAACTGATACCCCAAAAAATAAACGAATCCACAGTATCATTTTCTAGTACATATGAAACTTAAAATAAAATGAATTATGTTTTTCCAGACATAGTCAAGAATTAAGGTAGCTCAAAGATGATTAAAGTGTATCAACAATTAATGAACAAAACTCTATACCGTAATATATAAACGCAATGACATGACCAAAAGTTAAATAATTGAAATGTCAAACATGCTGTCGATTAACACTAAACGTCGAACGAAAACTTTGTCAAAATTGTTATGTTACTATTACAGATAATTATAACATTGGAACATTGTATCCAAATTTTAATCATTAATTTAAAAGTCTATCAAAGTATAATTTGGTAGCCTTTTTATTTTGCAGGTAATTTTGTATGTTGACGTAGTGGTTATGTTGGTATTACCAATATTTACCATAACAATTTGTTATATCTTGATTTTTGTCACTATCAGTCGTCGGCATCAAAATGGATTTGTTGTCTCAAAACGGAAGCATAGCTCGACGAATGGTAAGTTAGGCTTAATGCAAACCCTGGAAAGTCAGTGTCGTTGTCAGGCGACTATAACACTATTACGGAATTTTATGTTAGTGAGTACACAGGTGTCTGACAAATATGTTGAATTTATCAAGTTGAATCAATTACATTTTATTTCTAGGTAAAAAGTAAAAGATGTAGACTTTAATAGTAAGTTAAGATGTTCACTATTTGACCAAGATATATGACTAATAAACTTAAATCAATCAGTTGTAAAACATGTATTTATTGATTATAACATGGTGTATATAAATGTAAATTAAGAAATAATTCTATCCTGCCATGCTCTATGCTCATTTTAACATGGGTAGGCATTATATTTGTTAATATCAACGCTCGGTATTAAAAGGTTTACAAATATAATGCCTACCCATGTTAAAATGAGCATAGAGCATGGCAGGATAGAATTATTTCGATTCTAATAGGAATATTTGAACTCTTTCACTTCGAAGCGGACCTATAGAAGACGCTCGGAATGTCACCATTTTGATTTCATGAGCCAAAAACGTTATAGGAAATCAGCAGTTCATCAATAAAAAAAGAACAGAAGCATTTAAACTTACTTTTAGAATGTTTTTATTTAATTTTCTAGCTAGCAACACCAACAAAAATGTCCATTTATGATTTCTGGCGTTGTTCAAAATTCATCTGACGTTGCAATTTCAATTGTGACGTCAATCACGTGCAGCCCATGTTCTATTTGAATTAGAACACAGATGTGTTTACAAAGCGTAATAAGGACGTCATATTAGAATCAACAACAACAACAACAAATGACCCCTTCAATTACGTTATGACTGATATTAAGTAGTTTCAGAAGTTACTTCGTAAAAATGATATTCAAAGTCATCGAGGCCTTGTAGACAATAGATATATGTGTAGGTCACCGTTGGAAAATGTTAACATATCATTCTTCTTATTTCGAAAATGTTCTTTCACAAACTTCCTTTCTATTTCAGAGTCGGAGGGTGAAATCCAAGGGAAAGACAAAATAATAACCACAGCAAAAATCAAAACTATAAAATTACTTTTTGTTGTCGTTATAGGTAAGTGTACCATAAATACTAAAGCTACTTAAATCTTCTAAATTCAATCTCTAATTAAAATCATGCCACATCTCGCTATTATCATGATTATATTAGTAACAGAACAAAGTAATAGATGATAAAAGATTAAAGAGGGGCAAAATATACCAGATAGACCAAACTCGTTGATCGAAAACAAACTGAGTCCGCCATAGCAAAAAAAAAACCAGACAGAAAAATAATAGTACACAAGACGCAATATGGAAAACTAAAGATAGTAACATGAACCCAATCAAAAACTGGGGGTAATATTATGTGCTCAAGAAGTGTTAGCAGATCCTGCTCCACATGTTGTATTCTTTGTTTTGATCATGATAATGATTACTAACACGGTTAATTAATGTAAGGATTACTGAAAACAAAATTTGTATTATAGTACAACAGACCACAAAGACCATCAAACCAAAACTAAATATTGACGTAAAATTAAAGACAAACAACAATGGACAACATACAAGTCAAGATAGTTTTGCTTGGTAGAGGCACAAAATATTAAAACTTTCACAATATGTATGTGCAATATGACCCTTGTACTGTTCTTACCTTGACTATGTGACAGTATAAAGGCAAAACTTGAAATGCCTTCTGTCAAGCGACAGCTTATTCAAACATTAAAGACTTCACATAATATAGAAGAAAGGAAGATCAGAACATACTTTTAACATTGAAGTTTCTTTCAAACGTTGGAAACTAAAAGCAATGGTCAACTTAAATGTCAGAATGATTTGTCTTAACAGTTTCACATCATCTGACGTTTCCTATTATTCCTTCCAAGCTAGCAAATTAAAATTTTATTCAGTGTGTCGTGATAAGTACAAGTTTGGCTAGTACAAATTATGACACATAAGTATGTCATTTCATAGTGTACGCGTGATGAATCATGTAGACTAGTTTAAACTGCTGTACAGCTGTTACTTCGTGTGCAATGCGATGTAGAATCGATCCAAAAGTATATGTAATCACAAAAGTACACGGCGAGCATGCATCTTATTGTACAATACTAAAACGTTTATTGTTTCAGAAATTGTTATAAAAAGATTAAAATAGATAAATTCCTAAAAGTCTTTTATATTTTTCAGCGTATATTTTGTGTTGGGCACCAATTACTGTGGCAGCTTTTTTAAACCACTATGACGTTATATCTGTGTCAGACAATGCTACCGAAAAGGTCGTATTTCAGCTGCTGTATTTGTTTGCACCACTGAACAGTTTGGTAAACCCAATGATTTTTCTCCTTTTTAATAGGAAGATGTTTGTTAGGAAAAGAAAAGTATTGTATGATTACAGTTCCAGAAGGACTTCCATACCAATGATCTCACTAGGAGCATCTCGGACATCACTTTATAATATTAAAACCAATTATTGAGTAGATTTATTTACATTCCAGGCTCGACTTTATAAATATAAAACCCATTTCTGGTTGGTCTATTTACTTTCCGGAGTTTTAAAAGAAGGAAGAAAAATATTTAAACAACAGGGTACCATAGTTTTTCTTATTGTTAACAGAATTGCTAGACTGCATTTACATTTAATATTTTGTGTTTTTAAAATACCATTGATGGATCATATTGATCTAGAAGCCATCGTTTTCATATAGAGATCGAATTACTTTCTTTTGAAAATCTTTTTATTATTGAAAAGATTCTATATATATCGACACATGTAATTTTCTTCCACATAACACTTATCATATTTATAATCAACGAATCACATTTACGAAGTCGCTTTTATATTTTGGCACAACTTTTTGGAATTTTGGATCCTCAATGCTCTTCAACTTTGTACTTGTTTGTTTGATTTTATAAATATTTTGATTTGAGCGTCACTAGTGAGTCTTATGTAGACAAAACGCGCGTCTGGCGTACTAAATTACGATCCTGGTACCTTTGATAACTATTATATTATCTAATATCAAGATGGTGCATAAAGTACAATGCTTATTTTCAATCCATTATTTCTTTTCAATTTTGATATTCTAATTTAATTTAAACACAGTTAAAAATACATCATATAACTACATTTATTAGAATATATCTTATTACATTTTAATTTATTTAGTGTTTAAATGGCATGTGCCAATTGGTAAGTTTGATACAGTTGGTGAATAAAATTATTTTTGTAATTAAAAACACGTCTCATTTAGATAATAGTTATACTTAAAGCTCCTTTTTCATTGTTCAAAAGCAGAAGTAAGTAAATATCTTTGACATGGACCAGAAATCTGCAACTGTACATTGCTTTTGACAAAGTATGGATTAATATAAGTTTAGAAGGAAAAAACATATCGTCCAATATGATTTGATTATTTAGTAATAAGGAAGTCGTTTCATACAAACATGCAACAGAGTACTTGTTTATTGAAAATCGCGGTTTGTTTTCTACATAAGACAATTCAAAAGAAGTTTCAACAGTTTATACCACAGGTTATCAATATTTCCTATTGTAACTAGAGTTTCTACTTTACATATGCATGATTATGACTTTATGTCGTGTTTATAAAATACCATCCATCGTTTAAAACAGTAAAATCACAAAAATACTGAAATTCAAAACGGAAATTCCCTAATCAAATGGCAAAATCAAAAGCTCAACCACATTTAACGAATGAATAACAATTGTCAGATTTAATTTTCAGATAAAATAACTTTTAATGTTCATGCACTTTGTGAAAACAAATGTTTAATACGTACTTTTCATCTGGACATGTTATGTAAACTTACATAACACATATATCGATCATTCAAAATTACAAAGAATTTATTTTATCTAACATGCAGATTATAGCGAAAAATACAACGTACACATTTTTTTTAACCAGATAAGTCTTCACAAACATATTTTTAAACGCAGTTTACAATCATTCGTATAACTACATTTATCAAAACCTATAATTACTACATTTATTTTTGGTTTAAATCAAATGTTGCAATTGATAAGTTGTATACAGTTGGTGAATTCAGTTTTATTGAATAATAGATTTTTAATTAAAGAAAAATCTCATAAGGATGATAATAAACATCAAAGCTCCTTTTTTATTGGTCACACGCATAATCAATTTAACACTATTGTACAGTACTACCTTGTGGTTAAATAACCTTAAAATTTACAAGTATAGAATGAAATTATCATTTTTTTATGAAAAAAGGTATATTAAAACTTTTAAAATTATAAATAATTGTTCAATATCTTTGTAAAAGAATCATATAAATAAAATAATAAAACAATTCTACTTTCAATTTTTCATCTTTGCGTTAGTATGTATAAAGTCGATTCTTTTTTAGCAAAGGATACCATAGTTATGTACAATATGGAGTACAATACTCGTTACAGACAAATTATGCCCAAAATATAACGAGTTCGCAAATAGTTTTTTGCAGTAAAACAAAAGTTTTGATTTTCTACCCACTAGACTGCAATACACAAATTAATAGATTGGTAAACCAAATTATGTTTCACCCAAATAAAATGAAACAGAAAAATGGAGATATGATAGTTCAGGAATGACTGAATACCAATACTCACAATCAGACCATTCAGAACATACGGAACATCCGCACGTTCACTAAGTAAATATTAAAACAAATTTTGGTTGATTTATTTTTTCTTCTTCTTTATGTAGATCCCTCAAGCGTTGGAGCACACACCTAGCTGTGTTCCCTTAACGAAATAGTTTTTAAATGTTAACATATTCACAAATTATTCCAAATTTAAAATGTGGTAATGAAATTCGCCACCTGAACGTTGCACATGCACATAATTTATTAACAGAAAAGTACATATTATATACATGAATAACTCATACGTTGTCCAGGATGCAGATTCGATGAAAAAAGCAACGTCTAGCTTGATAAAATCCTGGCTTTATTTTGGCTGTTGAATTTCCTTGATAGAGTTTATGTCTTAAAAGTCGTCGTTCATATGAGAGCATAGTAGAGCAAGCCTAAAAAACTGTGCATTCCGAAGATGTTACGGATCGATATTTTTTTTGGCAATACAATTGAGATATCTTCTTTAACTCATTGGTGAACCATATTTTTTATTGTTGTTTTCTAATAAGCTGTAGATAAACTAAATAATTGTAAAATTCAAGCGATTTCTGTAATTTAGTTATTTTTTTATTTCAATATTACCGCTATTTCTCCTATTACTTCAACAGGAAAAAAGGACATAAACGAAAAGGTATGTTTCTTTCGAATGCAGATTGTGAGCGTAAATAAACGGTGACCCCATTTTGTAATTTCATTTTTCTATTAAGGATAAGATAAAGTTCATTTGTAGAAAAATATAGCGAAATCCTATATAAAATTTAATTTGTTATTTAGACCCGCGAGCCTCCTTATTAAGCAATGATATATTTTTGCGTTATACAAGTTAGTTCTACATTGTATCAGATTTAAAAGTCTAGCTATACACACATTCAGGCTTATGGTGTTGACATGAATATCAATTATATGGTCATTTTTATAAATTTTCTGTTTACAAAACTTTGATTTTTTCGAAAAACTAAGGATGTTCTTACCCCATGAGTAGATTACCTTAGCCGTATTTGGCACAACTTTTTGGAATTTTGGATCCTCAATGCTCTTCATCTTTGTATTTATTTGGCTTTTAACTATTTTGATCTGAGCGTCACTGATGAGTCTTATGTAGACGAAACGCGCGTCTGGCGTATAAAATTATAATCCTGGTACTTTTGATAACTATTATATATGTGTTGTATATTAGAGGTAAGCAAGTAAATATTAATGCTGAGGGTAGTTAAGCTTATAGGCTACACTCAAGTTTTTGAAGGCAACTATTATGCTATTTATGTTGAATATCACATAGACACATGGTGGAAAATATTGTCATTGATGTCTTTACAGTGAGTAGTATGGAAATTCAAAAGAAAAAGAGACAATCTTTAGACAACAGGGGACTATTGTTTTTATATAGCATATTGATCTCCAGGTTATCATTTTTACATTAAGATTACATAATTTTGTTTTTTTCTGCATTTGTAATTTATTGTTAAACACTGACACATGTAATGTGGTCCCAAATAAGATCCGGAAGAGCACTAAGTAAATATTAAAATCAACTTTTGTTGATTTATTTACAGTATGGAAATTATAAAAAAAAAAGAGACGATTTTTATTCAACAGAATACCATTGTTTCATATTGATACTAGATTTTCTACTTTACATTGACATGAAATATGTTTTGATAATAAAATACCATTGATGGTATCATATTGATCTGGCGGCTTTCATTTTCAAAATAAGATTGCTAACTTTCTCCTTTTTATAATTTTGTTATCAATTTGTAAAATGATCTTATATATATATATTGAGACATATTATATTTGTCCCAAATAACACGTATCGTACTTTTAATCAACAAATCACATTTATTAAGTTGCTTTTATTTTATCTAACATGAAGATGGTAGCTAAAAGTACAATATTTATAAGTAATCAATAATTTCTTTTCAATTTGATATTTTTAAACACAGTTTACAATCACTTAATATAAAATTACATTTATTAAGATATATCTTATTACATTTATTTGAAGTTTAAAAGGCATGTGACAATTGAGAAGTTTGAAATAGTTAGTTATTTGCATTTTACTGATTCAGAATAAAAAAAATTTAAAAAAATACCACTTGTATGGTAGTTATTATAAAAGCTATTTTTAAATGTCAAAAAGCAGATGGAAGTTCATATGATTTTTATGCTTGACAATGGTATTTGTAACTGCCTAAATAAACATCTACAAATGAATATTGCTAATAACAATATGTAGACTAGCTCATTGTAATTTTGAAGTAAGCAAACATTTCGTTCATTTTGATTTGACAAGCTAGTAATAAGGAAGTCGTACAATCTAAAAGAATTACGGCGTAAAAACGTGCAACAGACTACTTGATAATTGGAAATGAAGTATTTTCCATAATCAAATGGCAAAATCAAAAGCTCAAACACATTAAACGAATGAATAACAACTGTCAGATTTAATTTTCAGATAAATTAACTTTTAATATTCATGCACTTTGAAAAAAAAGTTTAAATAGGTAATTTTTATCTGGACATGTTTTATTAACCTACATAACACGTATATCGACCATTTAAAATTACAAAGAAGTTATATCATCTAAAATGTACATGTACATTTGAATGGTTTTACACTAGTAATTTTGGGGCCCTTTATGGCTTGTTGTTCGGTGTGAGCCAAGGCTCCGTGTTGAAGGCCGTACTTTAACCTATAATGGTTTATTTTTTTAAATTGTTACTTGGATGGAGAGTTGTCTTATTGGCACTCACACCACATCTTCCTATATCTATGGTAGCGAAAAATACAACGTACTTATTTGTTAACCAAATAAGTCTTTACAAACATATTTTTAAACGCAGTTTACAATCATTCGTATAACTACATTTATCAAAATCTATAATTACTACATTTATTTTTGGTTTAAATGAAATGTTGAAATTGATAAGTTTTTGAACAGTTGGTGATTTAAGTTTTATTGAATAAAAGATTTTTAATTAAAGAATAATCTCATAAGGATGATAATAAACATCAAAGTCACTTTTTTAATTGTTCGCAAGCAGAATCAATAGTATATCAATGTGCAGGACTATCTTGTGATTAAATAACCTTTACAATTTACAAGTAAAAAATAAGTATATTATTTTGCAATGAAAAGGGTATATTAATAGTTTTGAAACTATGCATAACAGTTCTATATCTTTTTAAAAGAATAAGATAAATAGAATAATAAAACAATTCTTCCTTTTCGATCATTTCATCGGTATTTATGAAGTTGATCTTTTTAATCAAATCATCCCAGAGTTATATGCAATAGAGTGTGCAATACGTGTTTATGGTAAATTAAATGATGTACGAAACTTTACAATTTCTAAAGTTTGCAAACATTTTCTGACACTTATTCCGTCTTTGGACCGGATACATAAACTTCTTTAAACAGTATGATGTAAAGTCTTAATATTGACAAAAATATATAGACCATTCAGAACATCAGCAACAACCGGAAGTTTACTAAGTAAATATTAAAATAACTTGTGAATATTTATTCACAGTACGGAAATTTTATAGACGAAAGAAACAATTTGTATACAATATGATAGCATTGTTTCCTATTGTAATAAAGAGTTTCTATATATCATATTGATCTCCAGGCTATCATTTTCACATAACGATTGCATAATTTCGTTTTTATCTGCATTTGTAATTTATTGTTGAATATCATGACGTGTAATTTTGTCTTAAAAAAACATCTTGAATTTACGTAGTAAACATTAAAACCAACTTTGATTGATTTATTTACAAGAAATTTAAAAGAAGAAAGAGACATTTTTTCACAACAGAATACCTATGTTTTTTTATTGTAACTACATTTTTTATATATCCATTATATCATTGACCTATAGTTGCTGATTTCTGTGTCATTCTGGTCTCCTGTCGAGTTGCGCTTTCTTATAATAAATAATTTTCCAAGAAGATTTATTTTTCAAATTTAAAATCATTGATTTCTTTTGTTTTCATTTATCATAATGTATTTATTTCATTTATTTCTAGTTTAAACGGCATGTCGCTGTTACAATTGTTATAGGTTGATACAATTGGTGATTAAAGTTTTATTAGATATAAGATTTTTAATTATAAAAATATTCTCACGTATAATCGCTTTTGACAAATATAGATCATTATAAAAAAAAATTAAAAGAGGCGTACCGTCCAATATAGGAAGTCATTCTAAAAGAATCACAGCATAGAAACATGATTGTTTATTAGAAATGACGGGGTTTTTTTTCACAAAAGACAATTTGAAAGAAGTTTGAACAAGTTCTTAACAACAGGAGATCAATATTTCCTATTGTTACTAGAGTTTCTACTTTAAATATACATGATCATGATTTTATGTCGTGTTTATAAAATACAATCCATCATTTTTATTTTCAAATCAAATAACTTTAAATTTTGGTACATTTTGTAAAAAAAAGTTTGATATGTACTTTATTCATCGAAATATGAAATGTCGACCTCAATAACACTGCGACCAAATGCAATTACAAAGATTCTCATGTTTTATCGTATATTATTAAAGATATAACGCCGCATCATTGTAATTAACATTCTACTTTCAATTAAAATATTATCAAACGCAGATTACAATCAATATGTAATTATAATTTATCATTGATCATCTTAACGAAATTGATTTTCTCGCCTGAGCCGGAACGGCGAAGATGGGGAAAGCAATCGGTTTGAGATGACCAATGATTTTCTGTTTATCGCTATTTTACCCATGACGACGTTTCTAATTTCACTGACAACGTGCATTTGCGCCCTCAGTTTCTAGCGATAATTTTTCATATTACTCAACTCCGCTGAGAAAGGAAGGATCAAAGGAAAAATTCGTAAAAGAGCGATAATTCCCTTTATCAAAAAATATGTTATTACAGTATCTATTTTTGGTTTATATGTCATGTCGCAATTGTTAAGGTTTATACAGTTGGTGATTTAAATTTTATTGATTAAAATTTTTTAAATTTGAAATATTCTCCTGACGGTGATAGTGATCACTAAAGTTCACTTTTCATTGTTCACAAATAGAGATAAAATCATATTACAGTGCAGTTCTAGCTTGTGGTTTGCTAAACACTGAAATCTGCATTACTGCTTTGAACATTATGCGTAATGGTTCAATATTTCTATTTGGAATTTTGAATTCTCAATGCTCTTCAACTTTGTACTTGTTTTACTTTATAGATATTTTGATATAAGCGTCACTGATGAGTCTTATGTAGACGAAACGCGAGTATGGCGTACTAAATTACAATCCTGGTACTATCTATACACAAAAATAGTATTAAGACAAATAAAACAACCTTCATTTTTTACCATTGAGTCAGTATTTATGAAGTCGATTCAATTTGATTACATTACGGAATCACTACATGCAGCAGCGAATACAAGACGTGTTTATAAGAAATAACGCCCAAAATTTAGCTACCTCTTAAGTTTGCTTATATTTTCCGGTAACTAATAAATAGCTGGATCTAAATTATTCGTTTAAATAACTTTCGAAATGTCCTCCTACAATTCTTTTAACAGTAAACGGTGGACTTTAAGTTATGGCTATGTATATTCAACGTGTGAAAACTATCAAATGTAGATTTGTAAATTTTAATGAAGCTGTACTCAAATAAAGGCAACAGAAGTACCGGTGTTCAAAAGTCCTAACCATCTTCTCTTCATTTTCACGTTTGTAATTATTTTCATACTTTTATGTTAAGACAATATGACTTTGTGATAAACTTATAAAAAAAGAATATGTGGTATAACTCGAAATGAGACAACTCTCCACGAGAGACCAAAATGACACAGAAATAAACAACTACAGGTCACCGTATGGCTTCAACAATGAGCGAATCCCATACTGCATAGTCAGTTTTAAAAAAAAAACAGAAATTATTTATTCTACCAACAAATACACAATCCATGAATGTATGTATGCTTGAACCGGTGAGTTCCTCAGTTATTCGAAGAACCCCTCGAGAGCTGCGGGGGGTACGGTGGAATATATAGTAACTTCCTATTGTGATTAGTAAAGATATGTTCTAACGGTTGGCATTTATTTTAATGAGATAAAGCAGATTCACAAACATGACACGTTTCCACGGTTTTTTTTAAATTTCATTGTCCCAAATGTTGACGCTTTTATGTCACTCATTAATCCAGATTTGTTGTTTTAGTGTGTGCCTATTTGGCACAGCAAAATTGTGAATCCGCCCAAGTGCGATACCAGATAACAATTTAATTTAACAAATAATACAGTAAATAAGAGTGACAAGATAAATGTAACACGTTGAACAAGATTCTCTAACTCATTCTGGGTTGGATCAAAATTTTCAGATGTTAAAGAAACGTGATTCAACATTTGAAGCCTCACATATTTCGCAAATTTCAAATTTCAGGTTGCATAATTCCTTTTTTTAATAAAAAATTTCTGAAATAAAAATCAAACGGACAAATGTTTGTCATCTTTTGTTTTTATTTACGATGATTGTCAATCTATCTGCATATCGGCTACATACTGTATAAACTTTATGTATACAGAAATAAGAAGATGTGTGCCAATGAGACAACTTCCCAGCAAAGTCAAAATGTGTAAAAGTAAATCATATTACAATGTAGGTTAAAATACGGACTTCAACAAGGATTTTTGTCTCACACCGAACAACAAGATATAAAGGCCACAAAAGTGACTAGTTAGAAACCATTAAAACTGGAAAACCAACGGTCTAATTTATAAATAAAACGATATATGTATTTCGCAGAACGGCATTCGTTAAGGATATATTTGTTTTAAACAGTGGCATTATTGTTAATGTACATGATAGATTGCAATAATAAATACTGCATGTAATATGACCATATTTGAAAACAATGCATAATAAATGAACACTATCCACAATTACACGACATTGCGTCTTTTGTATAGCAAATATTTTGACTTATTATTAACCTAATAGAAACACTTGTCTGCTGTTTCAATCAAATATGATGTTTCAAAGATTATTATATTTATTTGTTTTGTTTTGTTATGAGCTGTTGTATTCTTTTTAAGAAATCTGAGACCGGACCATCAAGATATACATGACTTGTATAGATGTATTTCAAGTAGGATCCCTGTTCCATACTTTGATTTAATTTTTATCATAAAAAGCAGGAAATGAATATAAAAATGATTCATAGTTTTAAATTTCTGTTTTCCATCGACTTATATTTTTTCTCGAAAATATAATATACTGATTGGTTCAATTGAATCACAATACTCCATTTCAAATAGGGGCAATGCAGTAAGGATGATATGGTTGCATGGTAAATATCATTGTATAATATAAGTAATTTTAACTACATAAACAACAGTATGATGACATTTTTTCCTTTTTCATTGAAAAAGGAATAACACATTACTTTACAGGGAAATGTAGATTGGTGCCATCGTGACGAGACTGCTTTTTATGGCATATATGTGTCAAAACTTTAAAATAGTTTGTCCTTAGTAATTCCTACTTTCACTAAATACGGCTTTTGCTGTCATAGGCAACATGAAACCATGATTTAAAAATGAAATAGCAACTACTTGTCATTCCAATTCCAAAACACCTGCATAACCTATGTGATCATTGATATTTTTATATTATGTTCGTACACCATTAGATTTCAATCTAGTGTTTAGTACTTCTCTTCCTCTTGCCATACTGTTGTTGTTTTTTCTTCAGTTTTCTATATTGTGTCATGTGTACTATTGTTTGTCTGTTTGTCCTTTTTATTTTTAGTCATGGCGTTGTCAGGTTATTTTCGATGTATGAGTTTGACTGTCCCTCTGGTATCTTTCGTCCCTCTTTTGTCAAAATATTATCATTTGGCATCTTCTTTGGAACGATTAAAAAGTAAAATCACAAATTATACTGCACTCCGAGGACAATTCAATCAGAAAGCCCCTAATCACATGGTAAACTCAAATGACAAAACACATCAAACAAATGGACAACAACTGTCATACTCCTGAGTTGGTACAGGCATTTTCAAATGCAGAAAATTGTGAACTGAACCTGGTTTTATAGCGCTAAACCTTTCACTTGTATGACAGTCGCATCAAATTTAATAATAATGATAAAAAGCAGAGAATATATTCAAAAAATAGTTTTCTAACATTTGTCAAAAGATATACAAACTACCTCGGTTTGGTACTTTGTTTTGTGAATCATATTACTTTACTTTCTTCGAATACTTGATATATACATCCCTGTGTCCTTCGTGTATCTCTCTGAAGTACTTTCATTTCTGTGATGACTCGAACCTTATTTAAGGTGGTACCCAACACTTTCACTAAAATTAATTTGGCTCGTTTAATTTTCATAAAATTTTTATTTTGACTCTTTAACAAAAGTATAAAAAAATTTAAAAAAAAATGAGCCAACCGTTTTGTCAGCGGTTAAAAAATATTTTTCACAAAACAGATAAAACTCAATAATACTACACTATTATCATGATTTTATACAGTAAAACTAAAAACAATAAGTGTGGATAATATAAGACTTTAATCTGAGTGACAACTTATCGTTCGATGGGTTTTTAACTGCAGTCTTTATACTATTGATAATTTCCCTGTTTCATAAAACAAAACCACAAAAATCCATATGTTTACTATTCTAGTTTTGAGTCATTGCAACTAGATCTGTATTATGAAACTATGTAACTGAACAGAACAATAACTTTTAATATCTAAAAATATAACCATGTAATTTCACAAGCAATCAATATGCTTCCGTATACAGTATAAAAGGAACGACACTTAGTTACATAAATATCAGTAAGTTTTTATACTTTTTATTATAATTAATATAATTATAATTTATCAAAATAAATTGATACAGTATACTATTACATAACAATACGATGTTAACTAAGATAAGTTTCGATTTGACTTTATATTGTCTATTGTTGATTTGCAAACATGTTTATGTGTTACGAAAAAATAATTAGTAAGTCATTTGTTATATATCACAAACATGTCTTTTCATGGTAGTGTGGGACGTATTGCACATTATCTAAAAATACGAATATACAAACAACATTTAACACAAAAGGAATATATATTTTAACCACAAAATACATTTAAATATAGAAATGGATTCAAATGATATAATAGTGATACACTACGTTATATAATGTATAACAAAAACCTTTTAATAATGAGTGTATAATTAACCGCTGCAACTAAAAGGGAAAAGACATGGTATTTCCACATGACTGAATAAGCTGATTTAGATTACGAACATTACTTTCATAAAAATAAAATCATATTCTTAATTATTAAAAAGTATGCGTTTAGAAATTAACCGCTATAGACGCTATATGCAGGTTATATCGAATTGTCCCTTAAAAACCGGTTCAAATTATTGAAAACTTGAAAACGAGGAAGCTATTAAAAATCAAGTACCTATTGCTTTGGCACGACACGACACAGCAACAAATATTTTGGACTTCTATGCATGAGCTCAATGAAGAAGAAATATCGTTAGTAAATGTAAGCAGATTTAAATTTAAAATTCTTTGTCGGGACACGAGATCTATCCTTTATTAATCGCTTTTCCATAGGACCAACTCGGATCACCACTACGTCATATATCCATATTATAGGACAAATGGCTGCCTTTCACACTTAAGAGTGACAATCGCACCTCGTCGTTCCCATCACACCTCTGAGTCCTGCAAATATATCCTGCTTTAAATCTAAATGTCAAAACTTAACCATATAATTCAAATTACAGAAAATCATGAGACCAGTAAAAATACAATTTTAGATGTTATTTAATAGATTTGTGCAAAGCCAACAAAACTAACAATCTGTAACTTGAAGTTATGCTTCAAACCTCTTACTCTGTAGAGTTATCAAATTTGTAAAAGCAAAACTTTAATAAAAATGTCACGGACAAAAGAAAAAGTATATAGAGAGAATCAATATATTGGTATACACATTTGTATCACTTTTAGATAAACCTATAGTCAAGAATGACGAGTTATGGCAGAGTTGGCATATTTCTGGCTGCAGAAACCAATAGTTTATATGGTGTCACAAGCAAACATGTCACATCACAATCAAGTGATATGTTAGTTTATTTGAGAAAAGGAAATGGTGACATGGTAAAATTTGGAAAAGTTGAAGAAATTGGTTCAATGAATATATACCACGATGTAAGCATTTTTAAAATAAACGTTGACATTTTCCATAATTTATCCTCAACCAATGTCAATGAGAAATGGAACTTAAAAAGTCAACTACTGATGTCTAATTCAGAAAAATGTTTTGGCTCATTTGTCAGAACAAAAGGTTTGAATGAGATGGGAATAGTTCATTTTGCAATTGCACAAGTTGCCACGAGACAAGAGCATACAGAAAACGATATAAATACAAAAGTTCATTTTCTAGTGAAACCAGTGACAAACTGTCCATTCTTTCAACCTGGCGACAGTGGAAACGTTATTTCCATTCAGAAAAGAGATGTGTCTAACACATATAACATGCATATTGGATTAATTATAGGAAAATTCGAAAATAAAATAACAGCTTCAAATTCAAAACAATATGTGTTATGCTTAAATTTAAAGCATGCATTCGAAACATTAAAAAATGTCACTAATTTGAAATTGAAGGCAGTAGTTCAGGCTTATCAAAATAATGGTGTGTTAATAGAAAATGGAATGAAGTTATGGATAAAGACAATAACGGTACAATGTGTATCAAGGGGAGACTTTGATTTGCCTGATCATTTGATTAATCTTATATTTTGTATTAAAGAAACAGTTTCTCAAAGACCAGGAATGTTTTGGACCGAGAACACTTATATGCTAAGATTAAGTCAGTTTGTCAACTCAAGAAACGATTTGGAACCCAGTGGATGTGTAACTGCAGATCACAAATGCTATTTACACGCAATATTAGGATGTGACTTTTTATTCTCCGAAAAATACGATCTTGCAGAGCATCAACTAAAAAGAGCAACAACAATGATAGCAGCCACGTCCTCTCCCTACCGACTTCTATGTAAAATAATCACTTATAGCACATGGCTTCTGTTCAAGCAAAAGAAGTTGACTCAAATGAGAAATGTTTTATATCATGGATTTAACTTTATGCTCAGATTCAAAGAACACGACGTTCGCATCCATGATTCTCTTGGATATTTATATTTTGACCTTTCACGGTATCTAATTGCAACAGGTAAACCACGAAGAGCTTTAAGAATGGCGTACAAATCTTTGGAATATTTTGAAAGTTTTCAGAGAGGTGGGGGAACATCCCTTGAGAAGCAAGCTTTGACGTGGTCCCTAATTGCACGTCTAAGTCTAAACTGTGGTGAGTTTTTTGAAAGGATACATCAGGAACCGATTGACTTATCAAAAGCAAGCCTGTACATAATAATGTTGGAACGTAATTTCGACAATTTGCCAACTGTCCAAAAAGTTTGTTATTACATGGTTAAAACTGATTTCTTCTATAGACAAGGTTATATAACAGAAGCTATAATGAGTGCTCAGATAAGCGTGGAAATGTCACAGGAAAACGTTCTATGTGAAGAATTGTTGAAATCTTCCGTAAGGTTGCGCTATCTAAGTACAGTGTAAGACAGAGACGATGCAAACATTCTACATGAGGAAATATTCAAATTGTCCGTAAGTTCTGTAATATTGGACCAATGTAAGATGAAGAAGATAATGCATACATCTAACTATTTTAACGATTACATTCTGCATAATGAACCGATGGTTTGACTAACTGAAACATCGGATGTTGGTTTTTTTCAATGGAATAAAGATTTAAGAGCTAATTTGAATATGTTTTGTAAATCAATAAAATAAAAAGTAGGTCATATGTTCTGTTCGATCAGTAATAAAAAAACGTTTTAAAATCAAAAACATCAACATTGGTCAAGAATGAAGGGCTAAAACATGATACATGTCTCAAACTTGGGACAGGCGCAAAATTGCGGCGGGGTTAAACATGTTTTTGATATCTCAACCCTCCCCTTATACCTTTAGCCAATGTAGAAAAAAACAAACGCACAACAATACGCACAGTTAAACTCAATTTAAGAAAAGTCCGAGTCCGATGTCAGAATATGAAATAAACAAAATAAACAAAATGACAATAATACATGAATAACAACAGACTACATATGTACTAGAAGTTACTGGCATGCGAACTTCAGACCTCAATTAAACTGATTGAAAGATAATGTCTTCTTTGACACATTCTCTCCTGTTAGGGGTTTAGTACTATACCATCATGAAATATATGAGAAGAACACATAACCCGTGTCATGCCAACGACTGATTTTAGAATAAATGTGTTTAATTCCGATGCCAAGACCCTATAAGTGAATCAATATTAAAGCCATATTAAAATTCTCTGAAATTAATATTATCAAGATGCTTGATTTCTTGATTGACAAAATATTTGTTTCTTTATTATTATGAGGCTGACCTCATACAAAGACTTTTAAGGAATAAAGTTCAGAAGTAAGCAATATCTTTTAATAAAATTGAGAAAGGAAATGGGAAATATGTCAAAGCAACAACAACCCGACCACAGAGCAGACAACAGTTGAAGGCCACCAATGGGTCTACAATGTAGCGAAAAACTCCAGCACCCGGAGGCGTCCTTTAGCTGGCCCCTTAAAATATGTATACTAGTTCAGTGATAATGGACGTCATACTAAACTCCAAGTTATGCAAAAGAAACTACAATTAAAAATCATACACGACTAACAAAGGCCAAAGGCTCCTGACTTGGGACACGCGCAAAATTGCGGCGGGGTTATACAGTTTTATGATATCTCAACCCTCCCCCTTTACCTTTAGCCAATGTAGAAAAGTAAACGCATAACAATACGCACAGTAAAATTCAGTTCAAGAGAAGTCCGAGTTCGATGTCAGACGATGTAACTAAAGAAAATAAACAAAATGACAATAATACATTAATAGCAACCGACTACTAGCAGTTAACTGACATGCCAGCTCCAGACCTCAATTAAACTGATTGAAAGATTATGTATTCATCATGTGAATATCATGCGCAATCCCTCTCGTTATGGGTTAAGTATCATACTATCATAACATATACGAGAAGAACATAACCCGTGTCATGCCAACAACTGTTATTTAAAAACAAATGTGTTTAGTTCCGTTGCAAAGACCCTATAAGTGAATCAATATTAAAACCAACATATGCAATCTTTAATGACCTGACAACAGTATCGTAACTTTATCCCTTCTTAATAAGTCTGTTTAAAGGTTGTGTAGGTTTTTGAGGTGAATACTGACATTTTTGTGCTTTGTAAAGATTATTACCATAACAGATTGGATGTTAAATACCTGAACGTATAAGATCTTATCTCCTTAAACCGATGATAAAATTATGTAAATGTTTTAACTAGTTTGTGATATCGGAAACACTGGTGTAATAATTTTTCAGTAATACATAAATTTATTTCGCTAAAATCTAATACGTCGTTATGTTCACGAGCGAATCGTACAAGTAGAGATATATAAACACCATAAGATGGTGGCAAGGGAACACCATTGCACATTTAAGGGAATAGTAGGCTTCTCAGTGATCAAAATAAGTGTTTGTCAAGCTGCTATAAAACCAGTGTAAAAAAAAATTGGTTCACATTTTTTGAAATTTTTATATTTTTATCAAAGAGTCAAATTGAATACTTCGTTAAAGTTTTGTGAAAATTAAACGAGCCAAATTAATTTTAGTGCAGGTGTTGGGTACCACCTTAAAGGTTATTTTCATAATTATGTTGTGTTGTTACACCACTGTCCCAGGTTTAGGGAAGGTTAAAGTACTGATTTTAAATGTTTTATTTATTTTCATCCCCAGCTATTGACCTCGTCTGATTTTTTTTTCTGCAGAACATTGGCAGTAGGATACAGTTTGTAATGTGCATCGTGACAAGAAAAATGTTGCAGATTGCATTTTTTCGTACTTTTTAAATGCCATCTTTTTTCAAAGATGATTAGTAAAGCAAAAATAAGGTTTTCCCCTTCATTTCATGCAGGAATTTTATAGACCTTAAAGGACTTAAGATGTTGTATTTGTTTCCTAGAAATTTTAAAACATTAATGACCTATATCATTTTGGTGGCATCTTATTTTGCCGCTCTGCTACCTACTAAAGTAGGAACAATAATACCATTTACTTTCGTCCCTGTTTTGCAATCTCTGTTGTGTGTTGTACATGCATAATAAAGGGAAACCAAGATCTGAAATATACATTATAAAAAGATTCACATGCTACATAATAAGATTCAAGCTAAAAGTAGATGAGAAATACATCTTGAATGACACACAACACAAAAATTGCATTGCCTCCCTTACACTTGTTTTTTAAAACTGTCATATCACAAAAATGAGTGATAAAAGGTAATAACGGTTGTAAGACCATTAAAATAGTATCGATTGGTTAATTGAATATCGTCTTGCTTACCACCAATTGGCAAATATCGCATGCATATTTAGAATTATAATATACCATTAATAAATTCGATAGTAGCTTCTGCAAAGATGGTCGACAAGGAAAGTTTGACCGGTCATTTTGTCATTTCAATATTAGGGTACTGAAATATAAAGAAAAGAGGGGGGAGGCAAAAGAAATAAAAGATGTAAACAAATATTCTAACAAATTGTCTAACAAATAACCTGTACATATATACCTTGTGCAACAAAATTTATAAAGTTCAATGTGACAAGTGTACATCCATTAATGTTTATTGTTGTTTATAAAGATAAATAATATATTGAGGAACTAATAACTTTATAACCATCAAGTTTTAAAAGTTTAAAACATCCATCACTTGAACCGATCGAGGAGGGAAAAACTGTTTCTATTTCCATTTTCTTTTCCCTTTTTGCTGTTTCCTGGAATTGTTGTTTGGTGGGGGGGTAGCGGGAAAGGGGATGGGACTGTTGTGTTACTGTCTAATTAATGTATACCCCACATTTCCATTTATTCATAAACATGCTATCAACTTTAAAATTAAGCTCGTTTAAATTCGGCTTGCAATTCTTTTCTTATTATTTAAAGTATGCATTTAATTGAACGCTAAGTTTAGTGATACAAGATCGATAAAACATAGTTCTTCAAAAACAATTCTTTTATGTTTGAATAATGTTTGTTTCCACTTTTTATGCCTTTGTTGATGACAGGAAATATGAAACCAATTCTGGCATAAAAAAGGGTTCAGTCAAACATGAATTAAAATTGGAATCTGAAGTGGTTTATAGGGAACACATTAAGAAGTTCTAGTACTTGTAGCAAGCATGTGCATCAGTTATTTCTAGATACTAGTATGATATCAAGATCTGATTGGAGTATCAATGTGAATCTTTTTTTTTTCACTCTGTCGGTAAAACCCTAAGTGTGCCCGATTGTCTCTGCATGTCGGATGTGTGAATACGCATCCACGTCCAGTCGATATTGAACTTTGAATCATGTACATGTATACCTAGGTCAAAGCTATATGTTCGCTAAGGAACACTTGCAACAACTTCTGCATAGCCTGACGCTGAGCATCCAGTCGTATTCAACATATAAAATTTCACAAATGAAGGTCAAACTTCCCCGACCTTCTTGTCGGTCGAAATTCTCTTACATTTTATTTTCCTATATGCAAAAATAGTACCCCTAAAAATGAAGCAAACAGCAATCGACCAATCAATATTTCTTACAAAGCCTGAAGCTAAGGAGAGGAACAGAAAATCTTCAAATGTTTAAGTTTGCTTTGGCTATTGTTTTCAAAAAGACAGGCAACGAATAAAAAAATGAATATGACAATCAGCAACCCCCCCCCTTTTGTATGTCTTCTCCGTAATTGGTACTATAGACTATAGTACAACTTGTATTCGATGTTAAGTATTTATACTCTAAATAAAGTAGCATATACAAATGTAGGCCATACATGGAAAGGATATTCGATTGTCAAATGACATTATTTGAATATCTAAATAAAAATTCAGTCAGCCGTAAGCTGGTTTGAGGTTGGCAAGTAGTCACTTCATTTCCCTAAGTTAACATGATAATAAAAAAAAATTTCCGCCATGATAGAACCAAGACAAAACTGAGGTTGACGTTTTACACCAAACATTATTCAATCCAGAGTGCAGATAAGAAGGCACTCCGTTTTCGATCCGTTTTCTATCATTTACAAAATTGAGCCGCCATGGTATAGCCAAGCGAGCTAATAACGGCGTTTCGCACCAACATTCTTTCAAGATTGATGGTAAAAAGAGTATGTATCAATAGACAGTTTCCAAAGAAGTATATTGTCGTGAAATATACCAGTTTGTATATAAATAAATAAACTCATGGTCGACCTTAAGAATAAAAAAATGACCTTATATGACTTTCTAATTGAAGTCCAAATACATGTATATTTATATATGTATATATAAGAACAGCGGGAAACGAAAAAAAGTCGCCTTAAAAGATAAGTTTTGACTGTACAGTAGTCATTTCAGGCTTAAAAGTGTTGTCAAATTCTTTTTGTGTTTTTCCTATAATAAAGGGTAAATCATTCTGTCCCAATATCACTCACTTTTCGTTTAGAGAAGACTTTAGTAGACAATAAAATGCCATTACCAAAATTTAATCTGATTGTAGATTTATTCCCTCAAATTTGAGACCCAAATAGTGCAAAATATACGGTAAAGTTCAAAGTCAGCCTTTTCTCTGGCAATATTTATCTGCCTAACTTTCTTCGTTTTAATATTTTAGATTTATTGTTATCATTTTTAAGTTCCAGTTTGCTTGTTTTTTTTAATTCCCTCGGAATACATCATCAAAAGAAGTTTGACTGTATGTATATAACATACATGTATACAAGCTATAGTTAACACATTTAACAGTAGTGTATCTGAACATTGGCCCACTGGATTTAAAAAAACAAAAAAGTACATTCAAAATACATTTAAAATACCAACGCAATTCGTGTACAAACATGTAGTTTGATTTCTTTCTATTACTTTAAATGGTTAATAATTAATTAATTCTATCTTAATGAAGATATGTGTTTGATGATTGAAACAACAGTTTCACATTTGACTTAGATCGGTTATAAAAAAAAATAAAGTGTATAACATATGATTTACAGTCAAATATTTTCATAAAATACATTAACTTAAAAGATAGACCTACTCAACAATACTACACCTTGCATACATCATTCAATTTAAAAGTGTAAATCAAATAACATTTTTATTAAAGTGACGAATTGTCGTTCGATAGAATTTTAATCGTAGTTATTATATAATTTAAATTTAAAAACTGACTCATTAAAAACAAGGTTAATATGTCACTATTTTGGTCTTGAGTCATTGTAACTAGATCGTGTAGAACTACATGTGGAAGTTTTTCTTCTAAAATATTAACATAACAATAATTTGACGATTATATAAATAGGTACAAGTAATGTCTCATGCAAATATTATGTAAGTATATACATCACATGCAATATCACCGACATAAAGTTACAGAAATATCAGTAAGTTTTTATACAATTTATAGTAACTATATTGCTTATACACTGCTGAATAATATGATTATAATATATCTACAACTGCAGTCTTCACTTTATGTTGAATTTATCATGATTATACAAATTATATACAGTTGTATCATAACTATAATTATGCAATTTCGACAGGGGAATGTGACTGAGGAACAGCAATACAGTTTATCACCGTTATTCTTCCGACCGTCTGTTAAATAAACCCTTGCAGGATGGTGTGCCCGTTTGGTAGTGCAGGCTGTACAAGTTTGCAGCGACCGTCTTGTAGGAATCTGGACATGATTAGACCGTTGGTTTTCCCGTTTGAATGGTTTTACACTAGTTATTTTGGGGCCCTTTATAGCTTGTTGTTCGGTGTGAGCCAAGGCTCCGTGTTGAAGGCCGTACTTTAACCTATAATGGTTTAATTTTTGAATTGTTGTTTGGATGGAGAGTTGTCTCATTGGCACTCACACCACATCTTCCTATATCTATGAAACCAGATGCATCGTGTCAAGAAAATGCGCATTTAGAAACACTAGCAGGGTTCCGTAAATGGACCGTTGCACGCAATATGTTTTTCCCGATTTATTATACCCTAATTTTGTTAGTGATTGCCTAAATCACCACGACGACCTTTATCCCGAAAGGCCTCTGCTGCAGAACATACATGCACATATTGTATGTTTTGTTAATTTAATCCCGTTCTGAACCATGCATGGAATTTTTGCATACTCAGTAGATTGTAAATGACGACTGGTTGAATGTTTTATATTTTTTTGTATTTTGTATTCTCCGACTTGTCCGTATTTTGTAAACAACTCAACATATGCATTCAAAATGTTACATTGAATTCAGTTTTCGATTTACAAGTTGAGAAATCGATCAATTTACTAGTAAGTTACGCACGGACTTAAAATCCGTTACGAACGGGTTTTTTTAATTTCATTCTTATAGTTGCGAACGGCTTCTTGATTTTTTTAACGTCGTTTAAAATCCATTATTTCGATATTCTCTCTCCAGAACGCTTGATATTCGTATTGTCCTAAATATCATAAAGACAATTACCAATTATCTCTAATAACAATGCTTTTGATCAAAAGTAAAATCATACTAATTTATAAATCTGATATCTTTGATGATTGTTTTGGAACGGACATTAAGGACTTAATTGTTTAAAAAGAAGAAATAAAGTGATCATGATTCTTGACGTAAAGGTGAACATTAAGCAACATGTGTGCGAACAAAAGTTACCGCTAATAAAGACCCTTTGGAGCATCTAAGTCCAGTTAAGGTTTTTGTGGTGGGGTTCGTGATGTTCAATGTTTAGTTTATTTTGTGCCTTGTCACTGGTTTTTAGACTCGATTGTTTGATAGTCATTGTCGTCTATCTTTGTTTGACGTGTTTGATTTCTTATTGTCTATTGGATTCTTTCTTCATTTTTGAAGCCGAAAAGCTTGGTCGATAATTAAATTTGACATATTTATATTCACATATCTAACGGTAACCTTCCCAATTATAACACATTTGCATGTCAAGGGCGTGGAATATATTCTTGTCTGCTGCGCGGATTGATTACAAGTCTTAAATGGTAATGTGAATATGTAGGACTCGGAACCGTGATGGTACTCCGAACCGCGATGGTCACGCTGAAGTGCAATGGTCCACGCTGAAGTGCGATGGTTTGCACGCTGAAGTGCAATGGCGACATTCTGACGTTAACTTTGTTGATAGCTACACAGGAGTGGGATGGTGGACACGCTGAAGTGCGATGGTCTGCCTGTAAGCAAAATCTAAATGAGGTTTCCATGCATGTTGTAAAAAAAAACCTTAAAACCTTTACCACAATAAAATAAGGCTGGAGTGACGCTGTTCTTACAAATAAGGATTTATATCGGGACTAAAACAACATTATATAAACTTGCATTGATAAAGCAAAACATTGCTTATACTTTTAAATCATTTCATTGTTAAATTGACCATACAAAATTGTGTGAAACATACTTTAAAAGAAGACAAGCTTGGTATTAAGAGCAAGACATTTCATTTCTAATACGAAAGGTTTGCAGAATACTTCTGAACACTGGTTAGCTCATCTGCAGTTAGTCTTGTGCAAAAAAACTTTGTTACTCATGACTAGCCTCCTGACATAAATACAGTTTTTAACCGAGGGTATCACCAGCCCAGTAGTCAGCACTTCGGTGTTGACATGAATATCAATTATATGGTCATTTTTATAAATTTTCTGTTTACAAAACTTTGAATTTTTCGAAATACTAAGGATTTTCTTACCCCAGGAGTAGATTACCTTAGCCGTATTTGGCACAACTTTTTGGAATTTTGGATCCTCAATGCTCTTCAACTTTGTATTTATTTGGCTTTTTAACTATTTTGATCTGAGCGTCACTGATGAGTCTTATGTAGACGAAACGCGCGTCTGGCGTATAAAATTATAATCCTGGTACTTTTGATAACTATTTACACCACTGGGTCGATGCCACTGCTGGTGGACGTTTCGTCCCCGAGGGTATCACCAGCCCAGTAGTCAGCACTTCGGTGTTGACATGAATATCAATTATATGGTCATTTTTATAAATTTTCTGTTTACAAAACTTTGAATTTTTCGAAATACTAAGGATTTTCTTACCCCAGGAGTAGATTACCTTAGCCGTATTTGGCACAACTTTTTGGAATTTTGGATCCTCAATGCTCTTCAACTTTGTATTTATTTGGCTTTTTAACTATTTTGATCTGAGCGTCACTGATGAGTCTTATGTAGACGAAACGCGCGTCTGGCGTATAAAATTATAATCCTGGTACTTTTGATAACTATTTACACCACTGGGTCGATGCCACTGCTGGTGGACGTTTCGTCCCCGAGGGTATCACCAGCCCAGTAGTCAGCACTTCGGTGTTGACATGAATATCAATTATATGGTCATTTTTATAAATTTTCTGTTTACAAAACTTTGAATTTTTCGAAATACTAAGGATTTTCTTACCCCAGGAGTAGATTACCTTAGCCGTATTTGGCACAACTTTTTGGAATTTTGGATCCTCAATGCTCTTCAACTTTGTATTTATTTGGCTTTTTAACTATTTTGATCTGAGCGTCACTGATGAGTCTTATGTAGACGAAACGCGCGTCTGGCGTATAAAATTATAATCCTGGTACTTTTGATAACTATTTACACCACTGGGTCGATGCCACTGCTGGTGGACGTTTCGTCCCCGAGGGTATCACCAGCCCAGTAGTCAGCACTTCGGTGTTGACATGAATATCAATTATATGGTCATTTTTATAAATTTTCTGTTTACAAAACTTTGAATTTTTCGAAATACTAAGGATTTTCTTACCCCAGGAGTAGATTACCTTAGCCGTATTTGGCACAACTTTTTGGAATTTTGGATCCTCAATGCTCTTCAACTTTGTATTTATTTGGCTTTTTAACTATTTTGATCTGAGCGTCACTGATGAGTCTTATGTAGACGAAACGCGCGTCTGGCGTATAAAATTATAATCCTGGTACTTTTGATAACTATTTACACCACTGGGTCGATGCCACTGCTGGTGGACGTTTCGTCCCCGAGGGTATCACCAGCCCAGTAGTCAGCACTTCGGTGTTGACATGAATATCAATTATATGGTCATTTTTATAAATTTTCTGTTTACAAAACTTTGAATTTTTCGAAATACTAAGGATTTTCTTACCCCAGGAGTAGATTACCTTAGCCGTATTTGGCACAACTTTTTGGAATTTTGGATCCTCAATGCTCTTCAACTTTGTATTTATTTGGCTTTTTAACTATTTTGATCTGAGCGTCACTGATGAGTCTTATGTAGACGAAACGCGCGTCTGGCGTATAAAATTATAATCCTGGTACTTTTGATAACTATTTACACCACTGGGTCGATGCCACTGCTGGTGGACGTTTCGTCCCCGAGGGTATCACCAGCCCAGTAGTCAGCACTTCGGTGTTGACATGAATATCAATTATATGGTCATTTTTATAAATTTTCTGTTTACAAAACTTTGAATTTTTCGAAATACTAAGGATTTTCTTACCCCAGGAGTAGATTACCTTAGCCGTATTTGGCACAACTTTTTGGAATTTTGGATCCTCAATGCTCTTCAACTTTGTATTTATTTGGCTTTTTAACTATTTTGATCTGAGCGTCACTGATGAGTCTTATGTAGACGAAACGCGCGTCTGGCGTATAAAATTATAATCCTGGTACTTTTGATAACTATTTACACCACTGGGTCGATGCCACTGCTGGTGGACGTTTCGTCCCCGAGGGTATCACCAGCCCAGTAGTCAGCACTTCGGTGTTGACATGAATATCAATTATATGGTCATTTTTATAAATTTTCTGTTTACAAAACTTTGAATTTTTCGAAATACTAAGGATTTTCTTACCCCAGGAGTAGATTACCTTAGCCGTATTTGGCACAACTTTTTGGAATTTTGGATCCTCAATGCTCTTCAACTTTGTATTTATTTGGCTTTTTAACTATTTTGATCTGAGCGTCACTGATGAGTCTTATGTAGACGAAACGCGCGTCTGGCGTATAAAATTATAATCCTGGTACTTTTGATAACTATTTACACCACTGGGTCGATGCCACTGCTGGTGGACGTTTCGTCCCCGAGGGTATCACCAGCCCAGTAGTCAGCACTTCGGTGTTGACATGAATATCAATTATATGGTCATTTTTATAAATTTTCTGTTTACAAAACTTTGAATTTTTCGAAATACTAAGGATTTTCTTACCCCAGGAGTAGATTACCTTAGCCGTATTTGGCACAACTTTTTGGAATTTTGGATCCTCAATGCTCTTCAACTTTGTATTTATTTGGCTTTTTAACTATTTTGATCTGAGCGTCACTGATGAGTCTTATGTAGACGAAACGCGCGTCTGGCGTATAAAATTATAATCCTGGTACTTTTGATAACTATTTACACCACTGGGTCGATGCCACTGCTGGTGGACGTTTCGTCCCCGAGGGTATCACCAGCCCAGTAGTCAGCACTTCGGTGTTGACATGAATATCAATTATATGGTCATTTTTATAAATTTTCTGTTTACAAAACTTTGAATTTTTCGAAATACTAAGGATTTTCTTACCCCAGGAGTAGATTACCTTAGCCGTATTTGGCACAACTTTTTGGAATTTTGGATCCTCAATGCTCTTCAACTTTGTATTTATTTGGCTTTTTAACTATTTTGATCTGAGCGTCACTGATGAGTCTTATGTAGACGAAACGCGCGTCTGGCGTATAAAATTATAATCCTGGTACTTTTGATAACTATTTACACCACTGGGTCGATGCCACTGCTGGTGGACGTTTCGTCCCCGAGGGTATCACCAGCCCAGTAGTCAGCACTTCGGTGTTGACATGAATATCAATTATATGGTCATTTTTATAAATTTTCTGTTTACAAAACTTTGAATTTTTCGAAATACTAAGGATTTTCTTACCCCAGGAGTAGATTACCTTAGCCGTATTTGGCACAACTTTTTGGAATTTTGGATCCTCAATGCTCTTCAACTTTGTATTTATTTGGCTTTTTAACTATTTTGATCTGAGCGTCACTGATGAGTCTTATGTAGACGAAACGCGCGTCTGGCGTATAAAATTATAATCCTGGTACTTTTGATAACTATTTACACCACTGGGTCGATGCCACTGCTGGTGGACGTTTCGTCCCCGAGGGTATCACCAGCCCAGTAGTCAGCACTTCGGTGTTGACATGAATATCAATTATATGGTCATTTTTATAAATTTTCTGTTTACAAAACTTTGAATTTTTCGAAATACTAAGGATTTTCTTACCCCAGGAGTAGATTACCTTAGCCGTATTTGGCACAACTTTTTGGAATTTTGGATCCTCAATGCTCTTCAACTTTGTATTTATTTGGCTTTTTAACTATTTTGATCTGAGCGTCACTGATGAGTCTTATGTAGACGAAACGCGCGTCTGGCGTATAAAATTATAATCCTGGTACTTTTGATAACTATTTACACCACTGGGTCGATGCCACTGCTGGTGGACGTTTCGTCCCCGAGGGTATCACCAGCCCAGTAGTCAGCACTTCGGTGTTGACATGAATATCAATTATATGGTCATTTTTATAAATTTTCTGTTTACAAAACTTTGAATTTTTCGAAATACTAAGGATTTTCTTACCCCAGGAGTAGATTACCTTAGCCGTATTTGGCACAACTTTTTGGAATTTTGGATCCTCAATGCTCTTCAACTTTGTATTTATTTGGCTTTTTAACTATTTTGATCTGAGCGTCACTGATGAGTCTTATGTAGACGAAACGCGCGTCTGGCGTATAAAATTATAATCCTGGTACTTTTGATAACTATTTACACCACTGGGTCGATGCCACTGCTGGTGGACGTTTCGTCCCCGAGGGTATCACCAGCCCAGTAGTCAGCACTTCGGTGTTGACATGAATATCAATTATATGGTCATTTTTATAAATTTTCTGTTTACAAAACTTTGAATTTTTCGAAATACTAAGGATTTTCTTACCCCAGGAGTAGATTACCTTAGCCGTATTTGGCACAACTTTTTGGAATTTTGGATCCTCAATGCTCTTCAACTTTGTATTTATTTGGCTTTTTAACTATTTTGATCTGAGCGTCACTGATGAGTCTTATGTAGACGAAACGCGCGTCTGGCGTATAAAATTATAATCCTGGTACTTTTGATAACTATTTACACCACTGGGTCGATGCCACTGCTGGTGGACGTTTCGTCCCCGAGGGTATCACCAGCCCAGTAGTCAGCACTTCGGTGTTGACATGAATATCAATTATATGGTCATTTTTATAAATTTTCTGTTTACAAAACTTTGAATTTTTCGAAATACTAAGGATTTTCTTACCCCAGGAGTAGATTACCTTAGCCGTATTTGGCACAACTTTTTGGAATTTTGGATCCTCAATGCTCTTCAACTTTGTATTTATTTGGCTTTTTAACTATTTTGATCTGAGCGTCACTGATGAGTCTTATGTAGACGAAACGCGCGTCTGGCGTATAAAATTATAATCCTGGTACTTTTGATAACTATTTAATACTTTTGTAATGTTCACCTGCATTGCTGAAAACTGTTCTGGACTTGGAATCATTCATTATTTTTTTTTTCCTTTCCTTTGATTGATTCATCTAAAACATTGTATTCTTCTGTCCATGTTGTATTTTAGGTAGCGTAGTCTTTTAAAACATCACAATACTAGTATTAAAGCATCATACTAAACGGTCGCATTCCAGCGAAAGGACTATCGCACATCGGCGTGAACCATCTCACTTCAGCGTCACCATCGCACCTCCGAGTACTACAAATATAACGTACAATTTTATAGCTAGGAGTACGTGTCAAAGCCCTTATACCAGCGATAATACTAGATAGGCATGTCAGATGTCTTATACTGTTAGAAAAAAGTATGTTGCAAAAAGCTAAGGCGACAGTGTACTGGGGGTGTTGTGAAAAATCTTTAAGCTATTTTTTTTTACAAAACGCAAAGAAAATTGTTAAAAAACAAATACAAAAAAATGAAATAGGAAAGTAAAAATGATAATTAAAAATAAAAAACATTGTAACTATATCCCTTTCAGATCCCAGAGTAGATTACCTTAGCCGTATTTGGCACAATTTGTTTGGAATTTTGAGTCCTCAATGCTCTTCAACTTGTGTACTTGTTTGGCTTTTTAACTGTTTTGATATGAGCGTCACTGATGAGTCTCATTTAGACGAAACGCGCGTCTGGCGTATTGAACTATAATCCTGTTACTTTGATAACTATTTCAGATACATGTAAAAAAAAAACATCACTTGTCAACCATGGCGGGATATGGTAGAGTTGGCATATTTCTGGCAACAGAAGATAAAACTATTTATGGTGTCACAAGTCAACACGTCACATCACAATCAAGAGATATGTTAGTTTATTTGAGAAACAGTAATGGTGACTTGGTGAAATTTGGGAAAGTTAAAGAAACTGGTTCAATGAATATAAACCACGATGTAAGCATTTTTGAAATTGACGTTGACCTTTGCCATAACATATGCTCAACCACTGTGCTCGTGGAAGAAAACACAAATAGCTATTCTGAAAAGTTGTATTGTTCAATTGTCCGAACAAGAGGTCTGAATGAGACAGGAAATGTTCGTGTTGGAGTTGCGCGGGTTGCAACGGAACAAGAGCACACAGATAACGATATACATACAAACATTCATTTTTTAGTGAAACCAGTCAAAAATTGTCCATTCATTCAGCCAGGAGACAGCGGGAATGTTATCTCCAGTCAGAACGCAGATTTGTCTTTTAGCTATATTGGATTTATAATAGGAAAATTCGAAACAAAAATAACACCTAACAGTGAAGATGAAATATCAAAACAATATGTATTATGCCTAAATTTGAAGTATGCACTCGGAATTCTAAAAGATATTGCCCATTGTGAGTTCAATGTAGTTTTTCCAGCTTATCAAAATAATGGTGTATTCATAGAAAATGGAATGAAATTATGGGTGAAGACTAGCACAGTACAATGTATATCAAGGGGAGACTTTAATTTGCATGATCACTTGATCAATCTGATATTTTGTATTAGAGACACAGTTTCTCAGAGACCAGGAATGTTTTGGACAGAGAACACTTATATGTTAAGATTAAATCAGTTTGTCAACTCAAGAAATGATTTGGAGCCCAGTGAATGTAATACCGTAGACCACAAATGTTATTTGCATGCATTATTAGGATGTGATTTTTTGTTCTCCGAAAAGTTTGATCTAGCAGAGTACCAACTGAAGGTAGCAATAACAATGATAGCTGCCACATCCTCTCCATATCGACTTCTATGTAAAATTATAACATATGTTACTTGGCTTCTGCTAAAGCAAAAGAAGTTGATTCAAATGAAAAATATTTTACGACATGGATTAAGGTTTATGTTCAAATTCAGAGAACACGACGTTCGTATACATGATTCTATCGGATATCTATATTTTGACCTTTCCAGGTATCATATTGCATTTGGCAGACCTAGAAAAGCGTTGCGATTGGCTCACAAATCTCTGGAATATTTTGAAAGTTTTGAGAGAGGTGGTGAACAATCTCTTGAAGACAAAGCCTTGGCATGTTCTCTAATTGCACGCCTTAGTCTGAACTGTGGTGAATATTTTGAAAAGATACATCAGAAACCGATTGACTTACCAAAAGCCATCTTGTACATCGAAATTTTAGAAAATAATTTCACCAATTTACCAACCGTCCAAAAGCTTGTCTATTACATGGTTAAGACTGATTTCTTTTTTAGACATGGTGACATTACAGAAGCTATAAAGAGAGCTCATATAAGCGTGAACATTGCACGGGAATATATTCTACGTGAGGAGTTATTCAAATCTTTAATAAGATTGCACTATCTTGAACAACAGTATAAGATGAAGGATACATTGCAAAAAAACTGCAAATAGTACTCGGATGAGCGTCCAAACTTTACCGTAAAATAATCTACGTGAAAAAATATTACAATCTTCTGTTAGGTATCTCTATTTTAGAACAGTGTAAGACGGGAAAGATACAAACATGCAACGTGAGGAATTATTCAAATCTTCCATAAATTTCAACCATCTTAGAACAGTGAAAGACGTGGAAGATACACACATTTTATGGGAGGATTGTACAAATATTCCATAAGGTTACACTTTCTTAGAACAGTGTAAAACGGAAAAGATACAACCGTTCAGCATGAGGATTATACAAATCTTCCACCAGGTGCTGCATTTTTAGAACAGTGTAAACAGAGAAGATACAAATATTCTACGCAAGAAGGTATAAAAATGTATTGAAAACAACACGTTTAATAATTTCAATGCGTCCGAAGCCCTTTTCTGGATTTACCTTTATCAGGAACGCTCAAAGCCAAACATTTGAAATCCGAAGATGTATAAGTACCGAAACCGTTGAAGAGCTATATGACAAAACTACCTAAAATTGAGAGACAAATTCATCTAAAGTCAATTTTGCCTGAGGGAGTTGAAACCTTAGTTTCTTAATCATTTCAAAATTTATAAACGGACAATTTTCGAAAAGTTTTTTAAATCATGTCAGTGCCGAAGTAGTGACCACTGAGCTGATGATAGTTACCCTCGGGGACTAATAGTCCCCCAGTAGAGGTATCGACCAAATGATGTAAAAAATTGAAAACAACACGTTTAATCATTTCAATGCGTCCGACGCGTTTTTCTGGATTTACCTTCATCAGGAACGCTCAAAGCCAAACATTAAGACTGAGAGATACAAACGTTCTACGTGAGGAGTTATTCAAATCTTTTATACGTTTCCGTTATATTAGAACAGTGTAAGCCAGAGAAGATACGAATATACCACGTGAGTTATTGGAATAATCCTCAATACAAGGTTCGATATCTTAATACAGTGTAAGACGAAAAAGCTAAGACATTCTACGTGAGATCTTATTCAAATCTCCCATCAGCTTCCACTATCATAGAACAGCATAAGACGGAGAAGATATTTGTTTATGTTTACCATCTGCGTAAGAAGTGATCGGTGTCTTCACTGGCTTTTGAACATCGGACTTTTCGCTTTTACAAATTAAAGAGCTATTGTGTACACGAAAAACGCGTCTGGCTTACAAACTGTTAATCTGGCATCTTAGCGTTATCATATGGTTTTTGTTAGATTAATTTTTGGCTGCTGGATCATAATCATATTCACATTAAACTATTATGTCTGACTGATTTGTTTATTCAATTTTGTCAATAGTTGTTTGTCACATTCTCCGTTGAATTATAGCACTTGATTTTGTCAGTATTTATGGACTGCATGCGCCTTTTTTTTTTAATATTCATTCTAGCATAATTTTCTTTCTATGAAATAAAACTTAGCTCCTTTTTGCTGGTTCTTAAATAAAGTCTTAAAATCAAATTGTGAAAAAAACTTATGGTACTTACAAAAACTGTCTATGTTGCTCCTTTATAATTAACGTTTAAAGGACGGAACTTGAAAGGGTTTTGTTATTTGTATTGCCAAGTTTTTGACCTCATTTGATTGAGGTAACAATTAAATTACAAAAATACCGAACTCCAAGTAAAATTCAAAACGGAAAGTTTCTAGGCAATATCGAAAGCTCAAACTAATCAATCGAATGGATAATCTATTCATGACTTGGTAAAGGCATTTTCTTATGTAGAAAACGATGTAATAAACTTGGTTTTATAACTAGTTAAAAAACTGTATAACAATGTTAACAGGATACTGTTTGTTATGTGAGACGGAACAAAAAAAAGTGAAGATGGACCTTTTTTTTAATAATGTTTTTTTTTTTTATAAAATGACATCTTATCTTTCAAAGATATTAAGACAGTCATGCAGAAAATAAGGCTTCTTTCCACATTTCATCCAATATTTTAAAATTTCAGTGTCTTCAAATGTAGTTTTTGTTTCCTTTATTGTATTAAACAATTTTGGTGGCACCTTGTTTTGTCCCTCTAGATCTGCTACCTGCAAGCGAAGGATCACTATCCCCTTTTATTTTGCTCCCTGTTTTTGAGTCTTAGTATTAAGTTACATGCTGTACATACCTAATTAATGGAAATAAAGATCAAGCATACACATTATAGACAGATTTGTAGGTAAGCTTTAAAATATGCCACAGAGTATGATTCAAGATAAATGCAAATGAGAAATATAATTTAAATGACAGACAACGAAAATATTAGATTGCCTCCCTTACACTTGACATTTATTTAACACTGTTGAACCTTAAAAATGAGTTGTAAAAGGTAACATACGCTGCAAGACCATTACGAACGTTTTGGTTCGTTGTTTTATTTTCTGTTTGCTAAAAGCCAAGCGGTAAATATCGCATGCATAGTAAGAATAATAATATAACATTAATAAATCTCAAGAGTAGCTTCTATAACGTTGGTGGACCAGGAATAGGCTGGACGTTTTGTCCATTCAAAATAATGTGAGTGTTGGTCAGGGTAAGATTATATTTCAGGCAGTGAGCTTCACCTATAAAGCAGTTCGAAAAGTTTGTTTGCTTGTGAATACTGTTTTATCTTGAGGTCTACCATATAAGAGGCATGGATTTTTTCCTCCCTTATGCGCCTATGAATTTACACATCCTCTCGCATCCTTTGGCGGATCCTTGGGGGTCCGGGAGTTGGAACCCTCCCCCTTTTGAAATGGCTGGATCCGCCCCTGATGATCCAAACAGAAGCCACGCACAGCTATTTTTATACATCAGTCAACATTCGGTGCCTTTTAAATTAATACAAGACAAATTACTTACGAATCGAGAACGTTTACCGAGTTTATTATACATGATTAAAGATTTATAACATTAACAGGCATGCAAATATTTAACGTGAAAACTTGAACTAATTCATTTGTAACTATAATCTGTACGATAGAAATTTATGATACCACTGACACAACTTTGTGTGTAGAAACATGTAACACCTTTCAAAAAATCTATTGTTACATTAAACAAAAAACAAAAACAATTGATCATTTACTAGTTTATAAAACAATCCAAGTAAGAATATTTCATTATTTGTGAAAAAAGGGAATATGTAGATTAAAAAGAGTTGCAACAGACCCTCATCACTTCCCCTTAATTCGAAACAGTGTTGTGAATTCAACGATAGAAAAAAACCAAGAATACATGTACAAAATGTACATGTAACTCGCACTTTCACATTTTAAGATCAGCGAAGTTCAACCCTGAATTCTGACTCAAACCGTAATTTTTCATAAACTAATTAAAATTTGAACAATCATGCACAAACTTTTTAAGTTTCATTTTGATATTACTACGTTTTGTACATGTACTACTTCATAGTAAACTACCTTTGGACGGACGCACGAACCTCGTAACATAATGGTCATTGTTAGCGGTACATACAATTTGTTCATTGGTTTAAAGAGGGAATCGTAAGGGTAAATCTTCTTGCAACAAAATATAAGATTCAATTGGACAAGTGAATTTCCAATATTGTTTATTGTTGTGATAGTTTATATGATAAATACTAAGTTGACTAGTACGACGATCAAGTTCAAATTACAAAATTGCTTTAACTTGAAATAACAACGGAGGGCAAAACTAATGCTGTAGATTGGATACTTTTGTAGGGTGGCCGTCGAAGGCCATTTAACGTTTTCGCACTTCATATTCTACAGGGCGAAAATGCGAAGTCGGAAACGCAAAATCGCAAAGTTGAAAACGCGAAAACGCGAAATAGTTTTTTCTTTTCGATTTCGCATGTTAGGCTTTTTTCGCTTTCGACTTCGCGAAGTCTAAAACGCGGAGTCGGAAAGAAAAAAATATTTCGCGTTTTCGCGTTTTCGACCTCGCGTTTTCGCCCTATATAATATGAATGGCGAAAACGCGATAACGCGAAATCGTCTTAACCGGTCACCATACTTTTGTTTTATTCTCACGTACATGTGCACGTTACAACATAATATGTAACATTTTTGCGATTACAGATCGGTATTTATTTATTTATTTATCTATTTTGTGTTGTTTTCCTTTTTTTACGTGGTGTGTGGTAACTTATGTGTTAATGTCTAATTGATATATATCCCACATTTACATTTATTCATAGAAATGTTTTAATGTTATAATTAAGATTGTTTATATACAGCTCACAATACTTTCCCAGTAATTAAAACATGTGTTAATTGAACGCTAAAGTCTTCTTTTATCAGATTGATAAAATATAGTTCTTCAAAAACTATAAAACAAATCTTTTATGTTTGAATAATGTTTGTATACACTTTTTATGCCTTTAGTTGATGAAAAGAAATATGAAGGCAATTCTGGCATAAAATGGTTCATTAAAACATGAATTGGAACCTGAAATGGTTTATAAGTAACACATTTTAGAGTTTCTAGTAATGGTAACAAAAATGAGTATTTTTTTTATATGATATAAAGATTTGAATGAAGCGAGAATGTGATTTTTTTATTCGTTTTGTCGGTAAAACCATAAGAGTGCCCGTTTGTCTCTGCATGTCGGATGTATAAATACGCATCCACGTCCAGTCGATATCGGACGTTGAATCACTCCGATGTGTCGTGTACACCTTGATCCATGCTTTCTATTTGCTCGTGAACACTTGCAACAACAAATCATATTACTGAGAATTATTTCTGCCGAATTCCACGCATGAATCTTCATAAATGAAAGCCTAACTTCCCCGAGCTTCCAACTTCCCGGTCAACCATCTTTGTATAACTTTTTTTTTTAATTCACTACGGAACATGCATTTTAAAATATTATCACTTATTGTTGAGCAAACAACAATCGATCAATCGATTCTTCCAAGAAAACCTGAAGCAAAGGAGGGGAACAGAAAACCAATTACGGCTTTCCGCTTCAAATGGCTGACAAAATATTGTCTATGCTGTGCGATATAAAGTCAAATAAGTTACAAGTAAAACAAATAATATGAGAACCCCTCCTTAAACTACGTGAATGGTACTAGAAAATATGAAAAATTAATCCGGACAATTGATCAACCAGCTTCAGGGAAAACGGTAGTATTTATTCTGCCATAGGCGACAATACTAACATTTTCTAAATTTACCAGTTTTTATAATAAAAACTTGGATAAAACAGTTATGTGTGGTGTTTGTACTTTATTACTGTATTCTAAAAATTGAAGCCAAATAGTATCATGACCAATTTCCAACGGAGCTGGTTTATGTTATCCATGCCCACCGTCATTTTGCACCAAATTTATGAAATTTTGGAAGCCTTTTCAAATAATTCTCTAGAAAATATTTCAATAGGTTTTAAAATTTATCTTGTAAATATACAAACTGCAGTTATTCATAGATAAATAAAAAATATATTGTACCCTTACATCCAATCACAGCGCTCATTAGTTGACTTCCTTCACCTGTCTTGGGTACACAAAAGGCCAACCTAATGCTGGGAAAATGTAATACTACCGTTTTCCCTATACTGTGACACAAAGCTATAAAGAATTCTTATGACACCATCAATGCAATACTTGGTTATTGTGGACACCTTGACTATAACTAATACTTGTATATCCCCATTACTTAAAGAAACATGGATAATTTTATGTCCCCACCCCAACATGCTGATTTACCTCTTTCTCTATTTCTTTCAGAAAAGGCCAAAGGAACAACCTATTTCCAACTATATCTTATCTTATTTAAGAATAATAATAAACATTTCCATTTAAACAAATAAAAATGACAATTCTATTCAATTTGTATACATTTTATCCAAAATTTACAACATAAGCACAAATTCAAGATTTGTCATACTATTCTCCATTCCATGCTTTAGTATATGCCATATTGTGGTTCAAAATTTCAGAGCTGGTTATAAAATCCATTATTGTATCTTGAGATTATAAAAACAAGGATATTAGACACTTAAAACATTAAATCTGCAAAATACTCAGCTGTAAAGTTGCCTTTGTTGCCTGTATTAATCTATGAAAAAGCTGAATTATGTCCCTTTGGAGTATTAAATTCCAACAAAAGTCCTTTCAAACAGTACAAAATGACAAATTGTATATGTCTGATGTAATAAAAGATAGAAACTACAAAATGAAGCACTATTGAAATATTTGATGCATAAATTGCCAACAATGTGAGCAATTCTTTACACAGGAGAGTATAAATTCTATCTAAATTTAGCCTCCAGTGGGCCTCTTTTTTTCTTAGATGAACAATTCTAACAGTGAAAATGCTTCTAGTATGACCAAATACTGTCTTACTATATAAACAGTACAAACTTAACCAGACAATATCCAATTTTAATAGATTGTGTCAAGGGAAATACCCAATTTATACATTTAGGGAATTACACAGCAAAAAAGGCAAATATTTCAGTTAAAAATATATGTCACGACTTAAAATCTGGGTTTTCAAATTGAATTAATCATTGCGAATAGTGAAAACAAATACAAAAGAACAATTATTTGGTGCAGTTTATACAATATAGTTAATATTGACACCCTAGAATAAAGTTTTATAGCAGTACCCATCAATTTGACTTATTATGATGACTCAGCACTTTTCTCAACACTGTACTGTCCTCAGATAAAAATTTCTATTCTTAGTGATAAAAATCAAATGTTCTTATCAAATGCTTCAAAATAGTATAATATGACTGAAGTCTGATTGATTTTGCTTTCCCTTGCTATCTTGAGTATAGGGAAAACGGTAGTATTTATTCTGCCATAGGCGACAATACTAACATTTTCTAAATTTACCAGTTTTTATAATAAAAACTTGGATAAAACAGTTATGTGTGGTGTTTGTACTTTATTACTGTATTCTAAAAATTGAAGCCAAATAGTATCATGACCAATTTCCAACGGAGCTGGTTTATGTTATTCATGCCCACCGTCATTTTGCACCAAATTTATGAAATTTTGGAAGCCTTTTCAAATAATTCTCTAGAAAATATTTAAATAGGTTTTAAAATTTATCTTGTAAATATACAAACTGCAGTTATTCATAGATAAATAAAAAATATATTGTACCCTTACATCCAATCACAGCGCTCATTAGTTGACTTCCTTCACCTGTCTTGGGTACACAAAAGGCCAACCTAATGCTGGGAAAATGTAATACTACCGTTTTCCCTATACTGTGACACAAAGCTATAAAGAATTCTTATGACACCATCAATGCAATACTTGGTTATTGTGGACACCTTGACTATAACTAATACTTGTATATCCCCATTACTTAAAGAAACATGGATAATTTTATGTCCCCACCCCAACATGCTGATTTACCTCTTTCTCTATTTCTTTCAGAAAAGGCCAAAGGAACAACCTATTTCCAACTATATCTTATCTTATTTAAGAATAATAATAAACATTTCCATTTAAACAAATAAAAATGACAATTCTATTCAATTTGTATACATTTTATCCAAAATTTACAACATAAGCACAAATTCAAGATTTGTCATACTATTCTCCATTCCATGCTTTAGTATATGCCATATTGTGGTTCAAAATTTCAGAGCTGGTTATAAAATCCATTATTGTATCTTGAGATTATAAAAACAAGGATATTAGACACTTAAAACATTAAATCTGCAAAATACTCAGCTGTAAAGTTGCCTTTGTTGCCTGTATTAATCTATGAAAAAGCTGAATTATGTCCCTTTGGAGTATTAAATTCCAACAAAAGTCCTTTCAAACAGTACAAAATGACAAATTGTATATGTCTGATGTAATAAAAGATAGAAACTACAAAATGAAGCACTATTGAAATATTTGATGCATAAATTGCCAACAATGTGAGCAATTCTTTACACAGGAGAGTATAAATTCTATCTAAATTTAGCCTCCAGTGGGCCTCTTTTTTTCTTAGATGAACAATTCTAACAGTGAAAATGCTTCTAGTATGACCAAATACTGTCTTACTATATAAACAGTACAAACTTAACCAGACAATATCCAATTTTAATAGATTGTGTCAAGGGAAATACCCAATTTATACATTTAGGGAATTACACAGCAAAAAAGGCAAATATTTCAGTTAAAAATATATGTCACGACTTAAAATCTGGGTTTTCAAATTGAATTAATCATTGCGAATAGTGAAAACAAATACAAAAGAACAATTATTTGGTGCAGTTTATACAATATAGTTAATATTGACACCCTAGAATAAAGTTTTATAGCAGTACCCATCAATTTGACTTATTATGATGACTCAGCACTTTTCTCAACACTGTACTGTCCTCAGATAAAAATTTCTATTCTTAGTGATAAAAATCAAATGTTCTTATCAAATGCTTCAAAATAGTATAATATGACTGAAGTCTGATTGATTTTGCTTTCCCTTGCTATCTTGAGTATACTGTGACACAAAGCTATAAAGAATTCTTATGACACCATCAATGCAATACTTGGTTATTGTGGACACCTTGACTATAACTAATACTTGTATATCCCCATTACTTAAAGAAACATGGATAATTTTATGTCCCCACCCCAACATGCTGATTTACCTCTTTCTCTATTTCTTTCAGAAAAGGCCAAAGGAACAACCTATTTCCAACTATATCTTATCTTATTTAAGAATAATAATAAACATTTCCATTTAAACAAATAAAAATGACAATTCTATTCAATTTGTATACATTTTATCCAAAATTTACAACATAAGCACAAATTCAAGATTTGTCATACTATTCTCCATTCCATGCTTTAGTATATGCCATATTGTGGTTCAAAATTTCAGAGCTGGTTATAAAATCCATTATTGTATCTTGAGATTATAAAAACAAGGATATTAGACACTTAAAACATTAAATCTGCAAAATACTCAGCTGTAAAGTTGCCTTTGTTGCCTGTATTAATCTATGAAAAAGCTGAATTATGTCCCTTTGGAGTATTAAATTCCAACAAAAGTCCTTTCAAACAGTACAAAATGACAAATTGTATATGTCTGATGTAATAAAAGATAGAAACTACAAAATGAAGCACTATTGAAATATTTGATGCATAAATTGCCAACAATGTGAGCAATTCTTTACACAGGAGAGTATAAATTCTATCTAAATTTAGCCTCCAGTGGGCCTCTTTTTTTCTTAGATGAACAATTCTAACAGTGAAAATGCTTCTAGTATGACCAAATACTGTCTTACTATATAAACAGTACAAACTTAACCAGACAATATCCAATTTTAATAGATTGTGTCAAGGGAAATACCCAATTTATACATTTAGGGAATTACACAGCAAAAAAGGCAAATATTTCAGTTAAAAATATATGTCACGACTTAAAATCTGGGTTTTCAAATTGAATTAATCATTGCGAATAGTGAAAACAAATACAAAAGAACAATTATTTGGTGCAGTTTATACAATATAGTTAATATTGACACCCTAGAATAAAGTTTTATAGCAGTACCCATCAATTTGACTTATTATGATGACTCAGCACTTTTCTCAACACTGTACTGTCCTCAGATAAAAATTTCTATTCTTAGTGATAAAAATCAAATGTTCTTATCAAATGCTTCAAAATAGTATAATATGACTGAAGTCTGATTGATTTTGCTTTCCCTTGCTATCTTGAGTATACTGTGACACAAAGCTATAAAGAATTCTTATGACACCATCAATGCAATACTTGGTTATTGTGGACACCTTGACTATAACTAATACTTGTATATCCCCATTACTTAAAGAAACATGGATAATTTTATGTCCCCACCCCAACATGCTGATTTACCTCTTTCTCTATTTCTTTCAGAAAAGGCCAAAGGAACAACCTATTTCCAACTATATCTTATCTTATTTAAGAATAATAATAAACATTTCCATTTAAACAAATAAAAATGACAATTCTATTCAATTTGTATACATTTTATCCAAAATTTACAACATAAGCACAAATTCAAGATTTGTCATACTATTCTCCATTCCATGCTTTAGTATATGCCATATTGTGGTTCAAAATTTCAGAGCTGGTTATAAAATCCATTATTGTATCTTGAGATTATAAAAACAAGGATATTAGACACTTAAAACATTAAATCTGCAAAATACTCAGCTGTAAAGTTGCCTTTGTTGCCTGTATTAATCTATGAAAAAGCTGAATTATGTCCCTTTGGAGTATTAAATTCCAACAAAAGTCCTTTCAAACAGTACAAAATGACAAATTGTATATGTCTGATGTAATAAAAGATAGAAACTACAAAATGAAGCACTATTGAAATATTTGATGCATAAATTGCCAACAATGTGAGCAATTCTTTACACAGGAGAGTATAAATTCTATCTAAATTTAGCCTCCAGTGGGCCTCTTTTTTTCTTAGATGAACAATTCTAACAGTGAAAATGCTTCTAGTATGACCAAATACTGTCTTACTATATAAACAGTACAAACTTAACCAGACAATATCCAATTTTAATAGATTGTGTCAAGGGAAATACCCAATTTATACATTTAGGGAATTACACAGCAAAAAAGGCAAATATTTCAGTTAAAAATATATGTCACGACTTAAAATCTGGGTTTTCAAATTGAATTAATCATTGCGAATAGTGAAAACAAATACAAAAGAACAATTATTTGGTGCAGTTTATACAATATAGTTAATATTGACACCCTAGAATAAAGTTTTATAGCAGTACCCATCAATTTGACTTATTATGATGACTCAGCACTTTTCTCAACACTGTACTGTCCTCAGATAAAAATTTCTATTCTTAGTGATAAAAATCAAATGTTCTTATCAAATGCTTCAAAATAGTATAATATGACTGAAGTCTGATTGATTTTGCTTTCCCTTGCTATCTTGAGTATAGGGAAAACGGTAGTATTTATTCTGCCATAGGCGACAATACTAACATTTTCTAAATTTACCAGTTTTTATAATAAAAACTTGGATAAAACAGTTATGTGTGGTGTTTGTACTTTATTACTGTATTCTAAAAATTGAAGCCAAATAGTATCATGACCAATTTCCAACGGAGCTGGTTTATGTTATTCATGCCCACCGTCATTTTGCACCAAATTTATGAAATTTTGGAAGCCTTTTCAAATAATTCTCTAGAAAATATTTAAATAGGTTTTAAAATTTATCTTGTAAATATACAAACTGCAGTTATTCATAGATAAATAAAAAATATAGTGTACCCTTACATCCAATCACAGCGCTCATTAGTTGACTTCCTTCACCTGTCTTGGGTACACAAAAGGCCAACCTAATGCTGGGAAAATGTAATACTACCGTTTTCCCTTCAACGGTTTTCATCAATAAGGTCAGCACAAGGATAATAGATACGCTGAACGGTGCCCACTGGTCACACTATAAATAGTACTCTTCTATGTAGTGATATTGTAGTTCTAAAAATAGAAAACTAAAAATAGACAATTCTTCTTTCCATTTAGCAATATACCGTAGACCGGAAAATATAGATAAGAGTGGTATGTATGCATTTAATTTATTGTATCAAACATTTAATATGATGGCAACATACACTATGTTTATATAAAGCTGCAACTATTAATCTTTTTGAACTGAAAATTTGCAATTGTTTCTGGTTAAATGGCTACTTAGGCTTGATTGAACAAATCATTTTTTTTTCATGATTACCTTACACACACATTTAATTGTGGTAATCTTAACCAGAAATGGGATTTGATAACCTCTGTTGGCCTCAATATGCTAGAATGGGATAACTTCTGGTCACCTTATTCATATTGGATTAGGTGACCTCTGGTCACCTTATGTAAATATTGGATTTGGTGACCTCTGGTCACCATATGTTAATATTGGATTTGGTTACCTATGGTCACCTTATGCAGATTTCAGATTTGGTTATCTCTAATAAACAACATTTACATACAACTAGTTGATGTTTTTCATCTCATTTGAAGAAAGTTTGAGACAATCAAAGAAAGAGAGAAAAGAAGAAGAACAGGTTTGATATACAGTATGGGTTCAACAAATATAGAATATTATTACATTAAGTTTGATATATCTATATCTATATATTACTATCCTCATCAGATAGAAAATGTAGGTAAGAGTGGTATGTATGCATTTAATTTATTGTATTAAACTTTTAATATGATGGAAACATACACAATGTTTATATAATGCTGCAACTATTATTCTTTTTGAACTTAATAATTGCAATTACTTCTGGTAAAATTGCAACTTAGGCTTGATTGAACAATTCATTTTTTGTTTATTGCTTACCTTACAAAAATATTTAATTCAATTACATGTGGTCATCTTAACCAGAAATGGGATTTGATAACCTCTAGTGGCCTTAGCATGCTAGAATGGGGTAACTTCTGGTCACCTTAAGCATATATTGGATTTGGTTACCTCTGGTCACCTTTTGATAATATTGGAATTGGTGACCTCTGGTCACCTAATGTTAATATAGGATTTGGTAACCTCTGGTCACCTTATTCATATATAAGATTTGGTGACCTCTGGTTTCCTTATGTTAATATTTTGATTTGGTTATCTCTGGTCACTTAATGTTTATATTAGATTTGGTTATCTCTGGTCACTTTATGTTTATATTGGATTTGGTTATCTTTTGTCACCTTATGTTAATATTGGATTTGGTTACCTCTGGTCACCTTATGTTTATATTGGATTTGGTTACCTCTGGACACCTTATGTTAATATTAATTTTGGTTACCTCTGGTCACCTCATGTTAATATCGGATTTGTTTATCTCTAGTCACCTTATGTTACTATTAGATTAGGTGACCTCACCTCATGTTAATATTGGATTTGGTTACCACTGGTCACCTTATGTTAATATTAGATTTGGTTACTTCTGGTCACCTTATGTTAATATTAGATTAGGAGACCTCTGGTCACCTTATGTTGATATTGGATTTGGTAATCTATGGTCACCTTATGCAGATTTTAGATTTGGTTATCCCTGGTAATTAACATTTACATACAACTAGTTGATGTTTTTCATCTCATTTGAAGAAAGTTTGAGACAATCAGAGAAAGAGAGAAAAGAAGAAGAACAGGTTTGATATACAGTATGGGTTCAACAAATATAGAATATTATTACATCAAGTTTGATATATCTATATTTATATATTACTATCCTCATAAGATAGAAAATGTAGATAAGAGTGATATGTATGCATTTACTTTATTGTATTAAACCTTTAATATGATGGAAACATACACAATGTTTATATAATGCTGCATCTATTATTCTTTTTGAACTTAATAATTGTAAATATTTTTCTGGTAAAATGGCAACTTAGGCTTGATTGAACAATTCATTTTTTGTTTATTGCTTACCTTACAAAAATATTTAATTCAATTACATGTGGTCATCTTAACCAGAAATGGGATTTGATAACCTCTAGTGGCCTTAGCATGCTAGAATGGGGTAACTTCTGGTCACCCTAATCATATATTGGATTTTTTGTGACCTCTGGTTACCTTATGTCAATATTGGATTTGGTTACCTCTGGTCACTTAATTCAAATATAAGATTTGATGACCTCTGGTTACCTTATGTTTATTTTTGATTTGGTTACCTCTGGTCACCTTATTCATATGTTAGATTTGGTTATCTCTTGTCACCTTATGTTTATATTGGATTTGGTTATCTCTGGTCATTTTATGTTTATATTGAATTTGGTTATCTGTGGTCACCTACTTGTTTATATAGGATTTGGTTACCTCTGGTCACCTTATGGTAATATTAGATTTGGTTACCTCTGGTCACCTTATGTAAATATTAGATTTGGTGACCTATGGTCACCTTATGTTAATATTAGATTTGGTTACTTCTGGTCACCTTATGTTTATATTGGATTGGTAACCTCTGTTCTCCTTATGTTTATATTAGATTTAGTTATTTCTGGTCACCTTATGTTTATTTTGGATTTTGTTATCTTTTGTCACCTTATGTTGATATTGGATTTGGTTACCTCTGGTCACCTTATGTCTATATTAGATGTGGTTACCTCTGGGCACCTACTTGTTTATATTGGATTTGGTTACCTCTGGTCACCTTATGTCTATATAAGATTTGGTTACCTCTGGGCACCTTATGTTTATATTAGATTTGGTTACCTTTGGTCAACTTATGTTAATATTGGATTTGCTTATCTCTGGTCACCTTATGTTACTATTAGATAAGGTGACCTCTGGTCACCTCTGCTCACCTTATGTTAATAATGGATTTGATTACCTCTGATCACCTTATGTTTATATTGGATTTGGTTACCTCTGGTCACCTTTTGTTAATATTAGATTTGGTTACCTCTGGTCACCTTAGGTTAATATTAGATTTGGTGACGACTTATGGTCACCTTATGTTAATATTGGATTTGGTTATCTCTGGTCTCCTTATGTTTACATTGGATTTGGTTATCTCTGGTCACCTTATGTTTATATTGGAATTGGTTATCTCTGTTCACCTTATGTTTATATTGAATTGGTTACCTCAGGTTAACTTATGTTTATATTAGATTTGGTTATTTCTGGTCACCTAATATTTATATTGGATTGGTTACCTCTGGTCATCTTATGTTTATATTAAATTTGGTTATTTCTGGTCACCTTATGTTTATATTGGATTTGGTTATCTCTTGTCACCTTATGTTAATATTGAATTTGGTTACTTCTGGTCACCTTATGTTTATATTGGATTTGGTTACCTCTGGTTACCTTATGCTTATATTAGATTTGTTTACCTCTGGTCACCTAATGTTATTATTGGATTTTGTTACGTCTGGTCACCTTATGTTAATGTTAGATTTGTTAACCTCTGGTCACCTTATGTTAATATTGGATTAGGTAACCTCTGGTCACCTTATGTTAATATTGGATGAAGGTTACCTCTGGTCACCTTATGTTAATATTGGATTAGGGGTCACCTTATGCAGATTTCAGAGTTGGTTATCTGGTAATTAACATTTACATACAACTAGTTGATGTTTTTTTATATCATTTGTAGAAAGTTTGAGACAATCAAAGAAAGAAAAAAAAAAGAAGAAGAACAGGTTTAATATACATTTTGGGTTCAACAAGAATATATAATATTATTACATTAAGTTTGATATGCCTAAAAAACTTTACACAATGAACATTATCTTTCATGATCATCTTCAAACAAATCTTAGGAAAATCCTTGACCTTGCAAACATTGTCAAGATCATTGACAGTTGATAATTACGTAAAATAATACTGATCCTCATAAGATACTTCCGGATAAATAAAATTGAATTTACTAATACATTTATCATATATTTATCTTCTTTTTTCAGAAGTCCTCAGAAAATGTAGATGAGAGCGGTATGCATGCATTTAATTTATGGTGACAAACCTTTAATATGATGGAAAAATGCACTATGCTTATATAATGCTGCAAATATAATTCTTTTTGAACTTAAATCTTGCAATCGTTTCTGGTAAAATGGCCACTTAGGCTTGATATAACAAATCATTGTTTGTTTCTTGATTACCTTACATAAATATTTAATTTGATTACATCTAAATCAGAAATGGGATTTGTTAACCTGTGGTGGCCTTAACATGCCAGAATGGGGTAACTTCTGGTCACCAAATTCATATATTGGATTTGGTGACATCTGGTTACCTTATGTTATTAGATTTGGTGACCTCTGACCACATTATGTTAATATTGGATTTGGTTACCTCTGGTCACGTTATGCTGATTTAAGATTTGGTTACCTCTGGTCACGTTATGCTGATTTAAGATTTGGTTACCTCTGGTCATAAAAACATAAGTCAGGTAATGTTTTTTTTATCATTTGTAGGAAATGTAAGACAATCGAAGAGCAGAAAAAAAGAACAAGAACAGGTTTGATATACATTACTGGTTCAGCAAGACTAAACTTTATTGTATATTAGTGAATACACTTGATTCTCAAAGAAAACAGTGTAAGTTGTTTAAAATACATAAATTGGTGATCTCGTGTTTTTTTTTTAAATCATTTATAGAGTAGTAGGTAAGGAATGGTGAATGGGTCGAAAGGAACAATCAAACTGAAATTTGGAGAACAAACTGACAAAGCTGGGCAAAAAAAAAAAAAGATTGAAATTCAAATTGCAATCATTATAATTCAAAATAGAAAAATTAAACTGAGGAACATAAACCCCGTCAAAAACCAGGGTGGTCTCATGTTACCTAGAATGGTTAGCAAATCCAGCTCATTATGCGGTGCCCATAATATTTTTCATGCTAGATTTTAGGATCCCTTGGTATATTACTGTATCATTAGAAATCATATGTCTACTGTGAATCATATACATGTCGCTTTGCCAATCTGTAAAACATTTTTTTAAGTTGTAAGAATATTCATAATGATGCTTAATATGTCTTATTACATGTATTGTTTTAGCTTGACTGCAAGAAAAGATCACAACTGTATTTCACTTCATTTTCAGGTGAAGTTGACTATCAAGTTAAACATGTTAAATACTTTAACCGAGACTCTTGTCGATAAAGAATCAACCAAAAAGGCTGTATGCCGAAAAATGAAAGTGATATCTGCCCCAAAAAAGGGTGACATTGAAAAAACTAAGTAAGTGTTTGAGGGGAATTCAATTGTTCAGATTTTACGAACATTGGATCTATAATGGCTACAAAAGGCAATCGTCTTCTTGGCATCTTTATTACATACTAAGAGTTTAGAATAAAATACACAATAGAAAATGCAAACAACTAGATTAACATGAAATATATAAAACATACATTTTCCAAATACCATGATCATTATATTCCAATAAAGGTTGATTAATCATGCATTGTGACCAGAGGTTACCAAAGCAAATATTTTTAAACGGTGACCGGAGGTTACTAAAATTAATATCTGTGTATGTTGACCAAAGGTAACCCCATTCCAAATCTGTAAAGGGTGACCAGAGGTAACTTAAATTAATATATGTATACGATGCCCGGAGGTAATCTCATTCAATAATATGAAAGGGTTACCAAATTCGAAATATGTGTAAGGGGACCGGAGGGAAACATACAAACATAGCTAATATCTGTGTAGGGTGACCAGAGGTAACCACATTCAATATCTTTTAAGTTGACCAAAGATATTCATTATTTATGAATTGTAACCATAAGTAACATAAGCCAATTTATTGTAGGGTGAAAAAAGTAACCATTTTCAATATATGTGTAGGATGACCAGAGGTAACCAAAGCCAATTTATGTGTGGGTGACCAGAGGTTGCCATGTTTAAAATATATGTAGGGCGACTAGAGGTAACCATAGTCAATATCTGTTTAGGGTGACCAGAGGTAATCATATTCAATATCTTTGTAAGGTGACCAGAGGTAGCCTTATTCAATATCTGTGTAAGGTGACCATAGATAACCTTATTCAATATCTGTGTAGGGTGACCAGAGGTAACCATATTCACAATTTTGGTAGGGTGGCCAGAGGACATCATAGTCAATATATGTGTAGGGTGACCCGAGGTAACAATATTCAATATCTTTGTAGGGTGACAAGAGCTAACCACATTCAACATCTTGGTAATGGGACCAGAGATTACCAAATTAAGTAGGGTAAATAAAGGTACCTAAATTCAATATTTATGCATGGTGTCTAAAGCAATTATTTTTTATCTGTGTATGGTGATCCAAGGTAACCACATTCCAAAAAAGCCAATTGCTATATATATTTGTTGACAACGGCAACATAATTAAATATATGTGTACAGCGACCAGAAGTTACTAGATAAATATATTTATTATAAAAGTAGCGCAAAAAGTGTGAATCGAGATAACCGATGCTAAACAAATTGATTTTTTGTAAATTGTAATCAAGGGTAACATAAGCCAATTTATTGAAGGTTGACCAAAGGTAACCATTTTCAATATCTTTGAAGGATGACGAGAGGTAACCATAGCCATTATATGTGTGGGTAACAAGAGGTAACCATTTTCAAAATATGTGTAGGGTGACCAGCGGTAACCATTGTCAATATATGTGAAGGGTGACCAGAGTTAACCACATTCAATATCTTTTTAGGAGACCAAAGATAAACATATGCAATATCTTTGTAAGGTGACCAGAGGTAACCTCATTCAATATCTGTGTAGGGTGACCAGGGGTAACCATATTCAAAATGTTGGTTGGGTGACCAGAGGTCACCATATTCAATATCTTTGTAGGGTGACCATAGTCAATATATGAAAAGGATGACCAGAGGTAATCACATTCGATATCTGTAATGGTTTACCAGAGGTGACCTTTTCCAATGTGTGTGAAGGTTGATCAGAGGTTACAACGTTCAATATATGAGCTGGGTGACCGAAGTTTACAAAATTAAATATAAGTAGGTTAAATATACGTAACCATATTCAATATTGATGCACGGTGACTAGAGGTAACCAAATTTTATATTTGTGTATGAAAAGAGGTTATCACATTCAAAATATGTGAAGGGTGACCAGAGGTACTGTAACCCCATTCAATATATGTGTATGGTCACTTGAGGTATTTAAAATTCATATATGTATAAGGTGACCAAAGGTCACCAACTTCAATATTTTAGTAAAACATGTATAATTACTTATATAAAAACTCCACAGTCATCAGTACACTTTCGTTATTACGGGACTTACGAAAGAACTCACAAGATGGGGGCGTTCAAGGCATCTAACATCATTCACATGATTAAGACGATTCCTGCTGTTCCTTACTTTTTTAATGTTGTAAATGTCTTCTGGTATATCTGTTTACTCCTCGGTTTTTATTGTTTTTGTCTTAGTAGGGGGACCAGAGATTACCAAAATCAAGACCTATTTAGGGTGACACACGGTATTAAAAGCCACTGAACTAGTATATATTTGTTTAGGGGCCAGCTGAAGGACGCCTCCGGGTGCGGGAATTTCTCGCTACATTGAAGACCTGTTGGTGACCTTCTCCTTTTTATTTTTTATGTGGTCGGGTTGTTGTCTCTTTGACACATTCCCCATTTCCCATCTTAATTTTATCTTATAATTTGTCGATAAATTCAATATATGTGAAGGGTGACCAGAGGTTATCAATTCAGTATCTTATTATTTGTAGGTAAATTCAATATATGTAAAGGATGATCAGAGGTTACCAAATTCAAAATATGTGTGGGGTGACCAGAGGTCATCACAATTAATAATAAAAAAGGTGACAAGATGTAACGAAATTCAATATCTGTGAAAGGTTGCCGGGGTGACCAGAGGTAACCAAATTCAATATCTTATAATTTTTAAGCGAATTCAATACATGTGTTGGGTGACCACAGTTAACCAAATTCAATATATGTGTAGGGTGACCAGAAGTCACCACATATAATTATCTAAAACGTGACAGGATGTAACAAAATTCAATATATGTTTAGGGTGGCGAGGTTGACCAATGGTTACCAAATTCAGTATCTTATAATTTGTAGGTAAATTCAATATAAGTGAAGGGTGACCAGAGGTTACCAAATTCAATATATGTGTAGGGTGACCAGAGGTCACCACTATTAATTATGTAAAAGGTGACAAGATGTAACGAAATTCAATATCTGTGTAGGGGGGCATTCAAGATCTATATTTGTGTCAGGTAATTGGAAGAACCACTATAAATTTATCTGCAAAGGGAGTAAGGTTAATAAAGTAACTATGTATTTGTATCAAATGACCAGTGTAACTGTAAGCACAATTAGTTTCTGTGTAGGGAGACCAGAGGTAACCAATGGCAGTTTAAAGTAGCCTGAGTGCGAGGCATACCATCTTTTTAGTTATATGTCATGAGAGTGCAATATAGGCCATAAGGTTATTTTTTTTCTAAAAAATAAGCCATGTCACTCGCTTTAAGATATTTTTAAAATAGAGTAAAGGGTGACTCTTCTATTCATTTTCAATTGTTTCGTTTGAGTGAATCATTATGATAATTGATTATTTGTGTATTTTCTTTACTTTCTGTATGTCTCTCAACAGAATCCTTTGAAATATGGTAATTCCGTAACTTTGCATTAAGCTAATATCCGTATTACATAGCAGCAATTATAAACTTTGTATCCCCTTAGTAACGTACTTTCACTTTAAACCGGAAATCATGTACTATTTTTTGTCGCGTATAGACTCAATTTTACCGTTTCTCTTCAGGTGACCAGTGGGCACCGTTCAGCGTAACTATTATCCTTGTGCGATAAGGTCAACGATCATAAAGTTTTAATCTTTTGAAACAAAACCGGACAAAACTGTACACTTTCCGTAATCATGAAACAATATAGTTTGTAAAATGTATGTAATAACCATGAACTGTAAAACTAACAAGCTATGATCTTATATATGAATTCACTGAATAAATTCCCTGGTTATCCAGTGACTAATTCACAGGGATACTCGGCCAACTGCTGTAGGTCGAGTAATGTGTTACAACAGCAAAGAAAAGTGCAATAAAGACATTATTTTATTAAAAAAAAAAAAAAAAAAAGTCTCATACAATCAAGCTATAGAAGTGGCTACAGTGGTAATAATCCAGTATACTGTCGTCTGCAACTTTCCCAAAATCTTCTACGACACGATAAAGTTATTGAAGTAAAGGATGATTTTCCTTTTACCTACACTGTAATGAACAGAACCTCATATCTTTTTTTTTAAAGATCTGGATGGAAGATACGTTGGAATTTTAATTGACAAGAATTTCACGTTTTACTGTTAAAAGTAGGATATATTTTCCTGATAACTTCGGCTTCTTACATTAAAATAAAATAACTGTCATGATATAGACAAAAGTGCTGATATAGATACCTGTAGCTACGTTGAGAACAAAACTCGTTCAATCTTATATGTAGACAAGATGGTACTCCGCCTTTCTCCGTTAACCAAAAATAGACGAGATAGCTGATAGCTGCGTTGAACACCGGCACTCATTCCATCTTGTATGTAGACAAGAAAGTACTCCTCCTTTCTCCGTTTGACCAAAAAATAACCGCTGGTGATATAAAAAGTGCTATAAAAGAAGGGCGAAAGATACCAGAGGGACAAACTCATAGATTGAAAATAAACTGATAACGCCATGGCTTAAAATGAAAAAGACAAACATACAAATGACACAACATAGAAAACTGAAGACTTAGCAACACCAACCCCACCAAAAATAGGAAGTTATCTCAGGTGCTCCGGAAGGGTACGTGATCCTGGTAAGAGAAATCGTTATAAGTGCGTTTAACAACACTAACATTCGTTCAATTTCGCATGTAAGAAAAGGAACATATTGATTAAGATCTTTTCAAAATGTAATTGACGATTTTTTTGAATGTTTTTATATATTTATTAAATTGAATAGAGTAAAGATATTTTGAAAAGGTCATCTTAGAACGGTCGCGAATAACATACAAGAATTTCGTAATCAATGTCAAGGACAATACAATTAGGGTATTTAAGGGACTCCCCAATTTCTAAATAAAAATATAAATGATAGGAACACATCACGAATATAAGTCCCTATTCTACCAGTCTCATTAATATCCTATTCGGGGACGATTTCCATTGGGGAGCTACATGTATAAGGAGGATTCGTAGCGGATTTGAAATTTATTTTCATGCTTATTTTACCAGTGGCTTCGTCGCGATTTTTTTTACTTTTTATTTTTCACAATAATTTCTTGCATTTTATTTTGCAGAATAATCATTGCCAACCGTCTTGGGCAAGATTTGTTTCCAGGTCATGTCAACGTTCTAAAACCTCTTCCCTCACAAGAAAATTTCCCTATTTCTAATTGTTTGTTTCGTTTTGTTTTTATCTTTTTCCAAGGCGTGGTTTGTTTCGTAAATAATACCTTTATCTTAATTGACAGACTTGAAGTATTGTTTTGTTTACATTAATGTGGGGCAATTTCAAGTTAGAAGAATAGACACAGAAACAAATATATTGAGTAATATTTAAATTGATTATCAATACAGATATTAATCAAATATCAAAAATTCACCTCAACCGTCTTCCTCAGATAACAGAATTTATAATCTAAATTTGACCTTACAATTTTTCCTGCATATCTGATTTTGATGTATGTATACATAGATATTAAATAAGATAAACGCCATTTAAATCAGAACAAAGAATATATTAGATTCGGCATATAAACGTGCATAAAGAAAACTATTCAAGTACAATAATTTAATATCTTAAATATATTAACCATAATGTTTAATTCTTTTCTGATACGTGCCAATTCCTGCTTTTGTAATCAATGATCCCGAACAAAGGGGATTCCCTCAAGACAAAAAACTATTGCAATACACATAGCTCAATCATCCATGAAGCGGTAGTGCCATCTGGCGGGAGAATCATGTTTAGCGAATTCTTATATACATAAAACAAACAGTGAAGTAAAAGTTTGAAATGGATTGAGTTTTTTTATATTTTTTTTTCGTTTTAAGGACTATTTAGTGATAATAAACTAAACTGCCAAAATGGGGAACGGTTTGTGTGTTGAGACGGGCAGTAATATGACCATTTTTGACTGGCAAGTACTTTCTGAGTGTATATAGAAGTGTAACTAACTTATGTGTGTTGTATTTAATTTTCTTTTTAAAAATCTTACTAACAATGGTCTCTTTAACGCACATAGCTGTATAACAACACATATACAAATACACTGCAATATTTAACGTGTAGTCTAAATGTTGATTTTTATTACTAACTCGTATTAAAGTACAAATACTAGTATATAGCACTCATATTCATTTTTTTAAGTTTACCAAAATGCAGGTAGTATAGAAAGTAATTTTGATAAACTGGCCTTGAAAACGATATTGAATATCTATTGTCAAAACAAACTTAAAAACGCATTTATTTTGATATAAAAATGTAAAATGTACTACACATGAAAAACCCTATTGAAAATAAATTACAAATATCTAAAATAAAGTCATAATATTCAGCATTGATCACGCCATAGTCTAGTCGAATTTTGCTTCTGTTATTTATTGAAAATTGTTTTGTTCATATTTAAAAGAAAAAAATATTTATTAAGTGACTTCTATAAACAGTATTACGGAATTGATTTTTGTCGGAATTGATTTTGTTTCTGTTTGTTTAACCCCTTATTGAACACCTTTACAATTTTACTACAAGAGGAAAGACAAAATGACGGAGAAGTATTTTGAGATATAAAATAAATGAAATCGTTAAAATGTCTATCAATCCACAAAAGGCACATGTCCTTCTCAGCTTTATGTATGAAAGAATGTACGCACGCGTTGAAGTTAACCATTTTAGTAAAATGGATAAGAGTAATAGTAAACACGAGATTGTGTGTATGCGTTTTAAAATTATCCTGTTCGTGTAACATTAAATGGCTTGTATCACACTTCCTTTCTTTTCTTTTCATCAGTCTTTGATTATTGTGTGTAATTTGACTGTTGTTTATCTTTTTGCTGTTTCTATGTTTTTTTTCTTCCTGATTTTGTTGGTCTATCTTATGAGTTTTGATTATCCCTTTTGGTATCGTCCGTTTCTTTGGGCTTTTTCATATACCATTCAATGGTAGAGGAAAGAAAATAGACGGGATATTTATGATTCATGAAATGAGTGTTTTTCAATTCAAGCATGTTTTCAAATATGCATATACGTTTGTACTGACAATTTTAAAGACATCTGAGACTTAAAAAAAATGAAAACAACACGTTTAATAATGTCTTGCGTCCGAAGCGCTTTTCTGGATTTACCTGCATCAGGAACGCTCAAAGCCAAACATTTGAAATCCGAAGATGTATAAGTACTGAAACCGTTGAAGAGCTATATGTCAAAAATACCTAAAAAAAATAAATAGCTTTACAGATTATTTGCGTCTACATTCCTCAATTTTCAAGAACACAATTCACTTAGTGCAACAGATACACGACTCATCCTACATCATGTGACAGAATAACCTCCTCTAACCCCCGACATGTTACATATTTATAGAAATACATCCATTCATTGTTTCCTGATCTATGATAGAACATCTGGTGTATATATCTACATAAGATTGTGTAATAAAGAATTCAAATGTTCAGATTGAATAAACATCATACTGTTATTACTGTGCTGATACGTGCAAAAGTTGTGAAATTATGACAAGATATAATATAGGGAAGCAAAATAAACATTTCGACTGTATACATAATATAAATCTATATCTCATACTTAGATCCGTGATAAAGTTGTACTTTATAGGTGTACATTGCATCTTTTGTTCCCGTTTTGAGAAAGAAAAAAATAACTTCTTTTGAGTCAGTACAATAAAACAGCTTCCCCGGTCATGGCATACTATTCACCTCTTCTTTCAGATTCTGTACCAGTTTCCTCTAAATAGACCATTTTATCTGCAAATCATTGTTTCTATAGTTCTCTCAACTAAATTTACTACCTAATTGTTGTTTAATTACACCATTGTTTATTTACATGTTCAACATACTAGTTAATAGACTAATCTAAGGAGGGCCGTATGGTGACCTTTCGTTGTTAAACTCTGTGTCATTTGGTCTCTTATTAATCGAGAGCTGTCTCATTGACAACAATGCCACATCTTCTTATTTATATAAGCTGGTTCCAGGCAGACATTCATGCTTGTGTTCAATATTTTTGAGCGAAGCATTGAATGTTTAATTAATAAACTACACATATTTCCTTACCTGCAATGGCTTAAGCATCTGGTGATCGTTAAAATAACGAAATCATGCTTGACAATAACACATGTACATAGGTTAAAATGTCTTGTCAGTGCACGTGTAAGACAAGTTCAAAGTGATAGGATGACACTATAGTATGTCGCTTAATTACATGCACGTGTCGTGATTAAGCCGTTCGATTGAGATTTGATTTGTTCCTTTCGATGATCCTCTCTATCTAGAAAAGGATACAAAGGTGAAATCGGTTCCTGTGTACTACTGTGGGTATATAAAATTTACCTCAATTATTATGTAAGGCTTAAAGCAACAAGAACAAAGAGCCAGACAGAGGCGTCCACTGTTCAGTTGCTGTCGTTTATTGGTGTGGTTCATAGGTGTCTCGTTTTGTATTTAGATTTGAATTGTTTTACGCTGGTCATTGCACATGGGGCCCTCTTTAGGCTTGCTGCACGTTGTGAGTCAATACTGTAGCCCGTTCTATGACCTAGTATACTTGTTAAACTTTTTATGTACATTGTGACCTGGATGGAGAGTTGTCTCATTTGCACTCATACCACGTCTTTTTATTTATTAAGATCGGATATTTCTTCAAGAACGTAGACAGAAGAAAAATGTTTTATTATAAGCTCTGCATTTTTTAATTACATGTATGCAATCTACTGTTCTTGACATTGAAGGATTGTTTATATAGCTTATATGGAAGATTAAAATCACAACCGGTGTCTGAAATCAGATCAATCGAAGTACTTCTAATGTTTACATGGGTTCTTAAGTCTTGGCAATGGTGTCCTATCTAGAATAATACCATCGTCTTGAATTAAGTTGTGCAATTCGATTTGCATGCATGTGTGCATTTATTTATATAATCGATTGCAAAAACATGAAAACACTCTATATACAGCACAGACAATAATAAGTGTGTATATGAAGTGTTTGAGGGAGGAATGTTTCTTTTTAAGTTTGTTTATACATACGGGTTTGAATATTAATGTGCAGATCTTAAGTGGCATGCACATAACATTAAGTTATAGCGTCAGCGACTGGATCTCTGTTTGAAAATGGGGAAGGATGCGTTTTATTTACAAAACGCCAATATATACTCATTGATACTTTCACGTTTTATATATATATGTCTTATTTAAGCACATATTCAGTCAGAGTTTTTTGTTTGTCTTTTTATTGATTTTCTTTGTTTGGATGCTTTAGGGGACGACCATTTGATATTCTGGGGGGGGGGGAGGGCAGGACGATTTTGAAATAAATAACTCAGCCTTGATAATCACAAAAATAAATGGTTTGTCCTTTGATAGTTTGAAAATAAATTACCTGACTTGCAATGTATTGAAAATAAATAACTCAGCAGGTCTATAGCTTCTTGGGCCTTCAGCGGTTCCAAGATCCTTTAAACATTTTTCCTCGCTGCGCTCGGCGAAATATGTTTGACAATACTTTTGAAAGAGGGCAGGTAAAACCTAACTTTAATATTATGTATGTTTACAATACATAAAAATAAAAATTGAGAATGGAAATGGGGAATGTGTCAAAGAGACAACAACCCGACCAAAATAAAAAAACACAACAGCAGAAGGTCACCAACAGGTCTTCAATGTAGCGAGAAATTCCCGTACCCGGAGGCGTCCTTCAGCTGGCCCCTAAACAAATATATACTAGTTCAGTGATAATGAACGCCATACTAATTTCCAAATTGTACACAAGAAACTAAAATTTAAATAATACAAGACTAACAAAGGCCAGAGGCTCCTGACTTGGGACAGGCGCAAAAAAGCGGCGGGGTTAAACATGTTTGTGAGATCTCAACCCTCCCCCTATACCTCTAACCAGTGTAGAAAAGTAAAAGCATAACAATACGCACATTAAAATTCAGTTCAAGAAAAGTCCGAGTCTGATGTCAGAAGATGTAACCAAAGAAAATAAACAAAATGACAATAATACATAAATAACAACAGACTACTAGCAGTTAACTGACATGCCAGCTCCAGACTTCAATTAAACTGACTGAAAGATTATGATTTCATCATATGAACATCAGGCACAATCCTTCCCGTAAGGGGTTTAGTATCATACCATCATAACATATATGAGAAGAACATAACCCGTGTCATGCCAACAACTGTTTTTAGAATAAATGTGTTTAGTTCCGACGCAAAGACCTTATCAGTGACTCAATATTAACGCCAAAATATGCAATCTTTAATGACTTGACAACAGTATCGTAATTATATCCCTTCTTAATAAGTCTATTCAAAGGTTTTGTAAGTTTATGAGGTGAATACTGACACCTTTGTGCTTTATAAAGAATATTTCCATAAAAAATTGGATGTGAAATACCTGAACGTATAAAAAGTCTGCATGTTGAGCTATATTTACGAATGATGTCTTTATACCGATGATAAAATTTAGTAAATGTTTTGACTAGTTTGTGATATCGAAAACCCTGGTGTAATAATTTTTCAGTAATACATAAATTTCTCTCGTTAAAATCTAAAACATTGTAACATACACGAGCGAATCGTACGAGTTGAGATATATAAACACCGTAAGATGGTGACAAGGGAACGTCACCATCTAAAAACGGATAATTAACGATAGGAAATGAAAAATCATCCCTTTTATCATAAATTTTAGTATTCAGCTTTCCGTTAGTGATATAGATATCAAGATCGAGGAAAGGGCAGTGGTCATTGTTAGTATTAGCTTTATTTAAAGTGAGTTCACCAGGATAAATTTCATTAATATACATACTGAAGTCGTCATTATTGAGAGCCAAAATATCATCCAAATATCTAAAAGTATTATTAAATTTGTTTATCAGATGTTGTTTTGATGGGTCTTTGCTTATTTTTGTCATAAATTGTAACTCGTAACAATACAAAAAGAGGTCCGCAATAAGTGGTGCACAGTTAGTCCCCATTGGAATTCCGATAATCTGACGATATACGGAATCCCCAAAGCGAACAAAAATGTTATCTAGTAAAAATTCAAGGGCATATATAGTATCAAAGCATGTCCAATTAACATAGTTTTTTTGTTTATTGCTACTAAAAAATGACCTAAAAGAGTTTGAACATATATATTCACATTCTGATTTTTTGAATGCCCATTTAATTAGATGTGTGAATTTTTTCTTAATGAGAATGTGAGGCAATGTGGTATACAGGGTAGAAAAATCAAAACTTTGAACAGATTCAAAATCACCAATATAAGCATGCAATTTATCAAGTACTTCCAACGAGTTCTTGACACTCCAAAAGTAATTTATTCCACTATTTTCGAAGGCCTTATTTGAACAATTTATTATAAGGTTTTTAATTGTACCAAGTGTGCTGGTAAGAATAATAGACAATTTAGTAGTTGAACAATGGCTTGAAGACGAAATAAATCTATATTTGTAAGGGGTTTTGTGTAGCTTCGGAAGCCAATACATAGTTGGAACTTTCATTGTATTTGGCTCTGCTTGTAAAGCGGTGGCTAAAAGTTTATGTTTGTTACAGATTTCGTTTTCTGAAAATGGAGTCAGTTGGAATGTTGGTGAATTGGTGATTTCCTTTTTCAGAACCTCGATGTAAAATTTACGTCAAACAATAATAATATTATTAGCAGCTTTATCGGCCGGGACAAAAACAAATTCCTTGGCTAGTTCTTTTAGTTTATGTTTGATACGAGAAATAGGTTTATTGTGGTTATTGTTAATAGTAAAATGTTCTTTAAAATGTTGAATACGTAAATCAACTATCTTCATTACTGAATTAAAAAAAGAGTCCAAAGATTTTTTGTCAGCTTTTTCCCGTTTTATCCATTTCATACAGTAAGTAAGGAGTGAGTCGTGGATGATATTACGACACTCATTCCAATTAATAATTGACGGGGGACGATATTTAGGTCCTTTACTGAGAAATGATTTTAACTCTCGGTCTTGAACGATGTTAAGATCTCCTGTTATAACATGGGAAATGGGTCCATAAATATATTCGGAATTACTGCAATTACATGAAGTAGGTGTATTTTCACTGATATTAACATCTTTACACAATTGACTATAATTAAACACAAATTTCCGGGTAGATTTCTTGTAAATATAACAAATAAGAGGTAGCTCAGTATTGTCAAAATATCCAGGAATTTGTTCTTTAACAGAATGGTCGTTAAATATACCGGCAATATTTACAAAATCAAAGCCTTTGTTGACATACTTAATTTTAATAAAATGTTTTTTATGATCTTCAGGGCGATCAATTTTGGGAAATAATTTAGAATAACAATATGCCATAATAATTTGAACAATTTCATACTTAGGACTGCTATATGAAATTGTGTTGCAATCCTCCAAAATTTTATTTAACTTATTAACCGGTAACGAACAGAGTTTTGTTAACAGATAATGTCTGCCGTTGTTTTTTGAAATAGAAATAAGGTCCGAAATATTGGTATGAATGGCCCGAAATTTTCTTTGATTGCGATTTGTTCTACAACCGTGAGAACGGTTTTTACGAACAGTTTTAGAAACAATATCCAAAATGTTAACGGAATTGGTTCTAGATATATTACCAATTCCCATGATATTATCATTTAGACCGAGAGGGTAAACTGTCTGTAATTTTTTAATCCAATTTAATTCAATTATTTTCCGTGATCGTACAAACTTTGAATGCGATTCACCAGGCTGCTTATTTACTACTTCTAAAGGTTGAACTGCTAAATATTTAAAAGGATGGTTGTGCTTCTTAAGGTGTTGGTAAATGATACTTTTGAATTTATTAGGTCTTTTAAAACGATACAGATGTTCTTGAGTGCGTTTAGATAAATATCTTCCAGTTTCTCCTACGTACTGAATACCACATCCCGGTTTGTTTCATGTGAGTAAATAAATAATACTGTTTGTTTTTCAAGTAATATCAGTTTCAAAATTTAAAGAAAATGTGCGACCATTAAACGTGGACCTTACCGTATTGTTGGTGGAAAGACGGGGACATGTAAGTCATTGTTTGGCATGACACTTATCGATAGAAGGGTAACCACGATTTTTATTGTTAAAAATGTTAGCGATGGTAGTATTTTTAGATAACCGATTTTGAAAATTGAGACGTGTAGATACCCTTTGAACAAGTTTAGTATTTAGTATTTTTCCGTTTCTTAGTTTCATAATTGTTTTGTTAGTGAATTACATAATAAAGGAGCAAAGATTGGCGTCCAGAATATGAACCAGCATACAATAATTAAGTTAAGTAAAAGTGATAAATTAGTTCGGCTGAAAATGTCGAACGCTTTCAGTATTAATTACCCGAAAAAGATAGTGTATATCAAGGTATGACTGATGGCTGACCAATTAGTAGAATGGGGCTGAATATTGAAATACTACTTTTTGATAAACATTCCTAAAGTAATGAACTAGAGAAGTTCTCGCTCGGACACACACTCCATAATCTAGTATATTATAAGAGCATAAACCTGAAGCACGGGGAGGCACTCTACTGCCTCCACACGGCACTAAAGACAAACTCTGTAAAAAATAAAAATTGAGAATGGAAATGGGGAATGTGTCAAAGAGACAACAACCCGACCAAAATAAAAAAACACAACAGCAGAAGGTCACCAACAGGTCTTCAATGTAGCGAGAAATTCCCGCACCCGGAGGCGTCCTTCAGCTGGCCCCTAAACAAATATATGTATATTGGTTGGGACTAAAATGATTCATGAAGAAAACTTGTATAAAATACTTATTTAATTAATCTAATTATCATGACCAATTGTCTTTTATAATATACTATGTATTTGTGTTTCGCTTGTCCTGTCTCGCTTTGTATTATCTTAATATGTTTGTATATATTGTCCTCTTGTACACAAGTATGTGTCTGAGATTATGAATAAAATCTTGAATCTTTAAATTTTTGCAGGGGATAATGATTAATTTGATAAAATGGTACACAATAACTTGACTATACATGTACTATTCATAATTAACAAATGAGCTGCGTCGGATAGAAATCGACCTTATGTAAATCAACATTAATACATCCGCTAACATGTTTCGGTTATGAAAAAAAATCCACAGAATGCCTGAGACTGTTTGGAAGCTGAATTTTTATTTGAATGCCTCAAAACGGACCAAACTTCATTTTTATTTGATTGTATTTCGTAAATGAATGTTTCAAAGGTAATCAGAGTCTGACACATTTACATATTCACGTACACTTGCATAAGGTGGATTTCTATCCGACGCAGCTCAAATATTTTAAAAATTGTATGTTTTCGAATATCATAAATATAGTTGTGAAAATGAATAATCAGTCCCTTGCTTTAATGAAAATGAAAAATCTTGCGTCAATAGTGCAGAAAATGAATAATCTGTCCTCTCAGTTTACAAAAATAAATAACCGATCAAAAACAAATCATCCTGTCCCCCCCCCCCCCCCCCCCCCCCGAATATCAAATGGTCGTCCCCTAATGATTCTAAAATACTAAAAAGATGTACTTTGCATTCCTAGCCTGAACCTATAAAACATCGCTTCTAATATTTTTCATAAGTTTGCCATCTTATTTCGCTAAGGTTGTCTTATTCAGTCGGTATGTTCTATTTCCGTCGTGCATATGTCCTTATCAAAGGTACATGTACATGTAATTCGTTGAAAAAATAATTTGTCGCTTTTCCATAAATCGTATTCAAATGTTTTTCTTAGTAAAAGGCTACAAGTCATTGTTTGAATTATACACCTACTATCACCTGAAATATTTTTAAATGAAATCTGAGAGTTAATCTCTCTGACCTCCTTTACCCGGATTTGAATTAAAAAAACTGAAAATTGTTACATGGAAAACAAACAAAAAGTAAAGTGTTTAAATTGTGTTGATAATCTTAAATATAAAATAGTTTGAAGTTCGTTGTATCAAATTAAGGACCTATGGAAAGTGCATATTTATATTCAATAAAAAAATGTCGGACGGATATTCCGTCAAAAGAAATTATTTTATATACATTTTGATTTTCATATTTATTTACCCCGGATATATGTAAACGTTCTATTAAACAAACTTCTGAATAAATTCAAAATTCATATAATTTTTCCTAAATAAATTTGCTGAAACCATAAACGATATTTTATTATCGATGCCTATAGTTTTTATTTGTATACTCTTGAATGGAATGGCTACTTTCCTTACTAATTAGCTTATGTTTGTATACACCTGTTTACATAAATCAACACATCAAGAAGACAAGTAAATACATATATCCTTTCATTGGAGGAGAAAATAGATATCAGGTTTTAGAATAGCTGTTTTCCTCTTATATTGTATTTTAATTACAAAGTTTTAAGCATAGAACTTGCGAACAAGTTTTCAGAGAATAAAAAATGTTTCATACAGCCTTCTCAACAAGTCAGATGGAATGAAATCGTGAAATCTTGCACAATTAGATAAATTTGCAGTTGACAGGATATTTTTATTACTTCAAGCTGGTAATACGAGAGTCCAGTATGCATGTTCATTCTACATTGTTCGATATTCAAAACTGTTTTGGCCTATAAAAAAAGGGGGGAGGGAGGGAGGGAGCACTGGATCAGCACATTCAAATATTCTCCCATTTACTGCATAAACTTCACCTGTCGCAGGTTAACGTTTTTGTTTCCCCTTAAGTTAACTCGACAAAATAAAGAATTTTAACACATACCTTTCGAAGCGTTAATACTTCGTCTCAACCTTGTTCAACTCCAGGTGGATAATATATTTTGTTGTTTGGTCTGAGTGTGGTTAAAATATTTGCCACTGGACGTAAGGCAAAGAATCTCATTTACGCGGACGGCAACGGGGATTGGAAAAGGGTAATGGTAAAATACTGTAAATAATTGTGTTCATAACCAAAGATATTTTTAAGTGGAGAATATCGATGCATAAAATAAATACAAAAGGGGGGATAAAAACATAAGCCTAAGCTAGGCGTCCTAGCAACAGAAGAAAGTGGATAGTCCTTCCGCGAAAAGTTATCTTGTGAAAATAAATTAGTCGTCTTGTAACACGAGACATAAGAAGTGATACTATGTCAATTATATTGAATGGATGCATCTCCTTATAATTTCAAGGTACTGCAGCTTTTTAAAACATCAAAGAACATAAGAATTACCTCGCGTCTAGCTTCAATTTGTTACAAAAACAATCTGTACGTTCATAATTATATTAATTCTATAAGCCAACGCACCATAATGTATCTTATTTCAACAATTCTTTGATCAAACCACGTGCTCTATGTCGAAGTTTCATCAAACAAATTCAAACCTTCGCATCCCTGTCATCTGCACATTTTATTTTACAACTTTTGACATGTGTGGATCATTATAAGAGTTGAGTGATTCATATTTTTTCAGTTGCACATAAGCTCTTGAAGAGAACTGTTTTATTGCATCGTTTATCGTCTGAGCGCGTGGCGGCACGCGTATAAAAGATATAACGACTTCCAGTTGCAGACGACAGTGGAATTTACAAAATGCACGTGAAGGATTTTTGTTTATCAAATCTTATCTTAATGTGATTAACTATAATTAAAGTGTACATGATGGCTTGCGTCTTTCGGTGCGTTGTTTTTAATCATAATTTTATTTCCGATAATTTTTGCATTAAATATTTTTTTCTTTAATTTAAAGTAATTGATTGAAGCAAGGGTAGCAATATGTTTGTTTATATATGTTTTTGGTTATATGCTGCTATGTTTGAAACAGACATATGAGTTATGAGATATTATATTGAAAAAATAAAGAAACGAACATTAAACTTCAAAGGAAGGGGGTTTTTCTTCTTCTAAAAACATATCATGATCCCCAATTTTATGAAAAAACTAAATAGTGTGGTCAAGCAGATGCCCCTTGTAGTCACAACGGTTAAGATTTGATTGATAGACTCGATAAACTAAAGAAAAAGATGATTCAGAAAAAAATATCCTCCCCCTCTTTTTTAAGTTATTTTTTTACTCACTAAATGTACATTTTTTCACGAAACAAGCTACCTCACATGTAACAACTGGAACTAAATTATCAACTTGATGTTTAGATATTTCATATTATTTGAAAAAAATACTTTGTTGATTGTTAAATTCTTGCAGAGTATTTTCATAACCTGTCGGATCTTACTGGAATTATTTTTGACAATAGAACCAATCGTGTATGTAATGTTCTAATATAACTTCATTAAAAAATGAAGTATGTTTATTTTATGATAAAAGTGTATGCCTTCTATTGAAACAGCTTTTTATATATCAAATTTTAACTAAAACCGAACACAACACTTTTCACCTGTTTTGTGTCTGAGACTTGTCTATTCTATGGTGTAATTTGAATACATCGTCATACATCCATCACGGTGTGACGTAACACTGCATTACTATATACAGAGAAAGATCAATGCAGACATAATATACTTTATGCTAATCAATATGTTATTGACTTTCTATTGTCATTTATATGCATGTTTCTTGATTAAGATTTTTGTTGACTTTCTATCAGGAATCTCTGGCCTTTGTTAGTTTTTTTTTTAATTTCAATTCATTTTTATCTTTTGGAGTTTTGGTGTGACGTCCATTTTCAATGGACTAGTATATATTTTGCTTAGGGGCAAGCTGAAGGTCGCCTCCGGGTGCAGGATTTTCTCGCTGTGTTAAAGGCCCGGGTTTTTTTTTGGCATTCGACTGTTTTCTGCTCTTATGTTGGGTTGTTGTCTCTTTGGCATGATCCCCATTTCAATATTCAATTTGATTTGTTGCAAGCAAAGTTGAGTTAAAATGAAATGGATACAAGCAAAAAAAGGTCATCTTTACAGTCTTCAGCAATGCAAAAAAAGCAGTTGCAATGCAAAATTTCACCAAAATTTAATTAATTTATTTTCGATACCCTACATTCATGTTTCCCTTAACCATAAGAAGATCAACTTCCTGAGAGACCCTACTTTTTCTACATTATTGAATTCTTTCCTTATATATGCATTAGTATTTGCATATTAATTTCGCGTAAACAATTTGGTACGCATAGACTCGGTGAATTTGGAATTAATATATTTCCAGCCATCTATATTGTTCTGATCTGTTTGTCTAAAGAAAGAACTTGGTTTTTTTTTTGTATGAGAAAATCGATAAAGAATTGTTATTAAGTCAGTCTGTTTATATAGTATATATTTTAAGTAATGGTTGACCTATTACTTAAATGAATTATGTTTCTTAACTGTTCTATAGGCAACGGTCATTTAAAAGCTTTATTGACAATATAAGTATTATTTTTCCTGACCTGGCCATATACAATCAAATATTTTTAAACTGCAATGAAATGGCGCAACTGATGAATGTATATAAACATTGGGTAGTCAGATAAAAATAATAGTATTTTGAAACCTTTCTTTAAATCATCCAATTAATTAAAGAACTATGTGTCAAGCTTCATTCTTTCTAGACATAAAAAAATGCTGGGTATTCATCTTCGTCTATTTTTTCTACACATTTTGGGATATCTTCCACTAAACGCCATTACAACTGGAACGTTTTAAGCTTGCAATTGTTCTCTTATTTCGTTTTAGTACTTGAAATTTGTTTTATAAGTGTCAAAATGCATGAAACTATAACATTTAAAATGTTTAAGAGTCGATGTAGTCAATAAATACAAGGTCTGTGGACAAAATGTTATTAAGCCGCCATTGCCGACTCACAATTTTTGAAACTCAAATTGGTCAGACTGTATACCTGTTGAATCCATTACTATCCCCAGTACCTGTTAACTACGGGTCATTAAAAAGCAGCGTTCTCACCTCTGGCTCTATGATATGCTATCTCTTAATAGTTTCACGCTATTTTGTGTTTATTTTTAACATCAGGTTCATTGCAGTATGTACCAACACAAAAAAACGTCAAAATCAATTGTTCTTCTGGACGAAGGTGTTGATTTATTGTACTAGTGATGGGTGTAGTTTGTTTAAGATTTTTCCTGGTTTTATTTTGGTATTTCTATAATCTTTGAATTAGTTCATCGTTGCTATTGATGCGCTTCAAATGAATTGTTTTACTTTTACGATATGTTTATTTTTATTTGGGATTTCTCTTGGTTTTATATTTGTATTTCTATAGTCTTTAAATTGGTCTATCGAATTTAATGAATATATTGACGCGCATCAAATGAGATGTTATACTTTTATGATGTGTTTATTTTTTGGGGGGATTTCTCTTGGTTTTATTTTGATATGTCTTTAGTCTTTGAATTGGTTCGTAGAATATGTTGACGCGCATCAAATGTGATATTATACTTTTCTAATAGATGTATTTTTTGTTTTGAATTTTTGTTCTTAATTTTATATTGTACTTGCTATAGTCCTAGTATATTGGATCGAATATATTTAAGCCAAAATATTATTCTTTTTCCCTTTTCTATCGTTTGAATGGTATCAATGTTCTTTACCTTTGCTTTTAAAAATATCCATATCAGAAAAAAGCATGTTTAATTCATGTCCCCAGCAGAGCTTTTCCATGAACGTTTAGAACAACTAGATACTCACACGTGAATATTTTCAAACCGTCTTTATCGTACAAAATGCGCAATGAATACGAGGCAAGCCATTATATCGTTTCATTACACCATTGACGTAAGGAGTACATTAAAACAAGATGTTGAAATCAGCTTGACCTTTTTAAACAATTCATAAGATATGATAGAAGACGTCTGTTTTGTATTCCTCTGTAATTACATATTAATGAGGCTATAGCTGTTTGATCCGGTTGTTTCCTCTCTGAGGCTTTTATCTCTTGCATTTGAACCAGTGCCGAAGGAAATATTTAAGTGATCAATGCATACACACAATGAAAGAGCCTTGACACGTTTCGTATTGCAATCATTAAAGTAATTTTCACTCAAGTAGATTATTCCAATAAAACGGAAGTATGTGTTGCTGTTTTTTTTATGCAATTAATGTTCTTGAGTTGTTTTTGCAAATTTTATATATAAAAACGTTGGTTTCTTTTTTTGCAATATGAAGTACACAAGTTCAATAAAAGACGTCATCTGTTAGCAATATGTTGAGGATGAAATAAGAGCAAATGAAAAGAAAGAACGATAAAGAAAGAAACATTCTTTTTTCAAATTGTGTTTCAAAATACCATTAAATCACTACGTAATTGAATTCTATCATACAGTGGTGTATCATTCGTAAAACGCACGTTCTGAAGGTACATTTGAAATGACGCAAATTGATATAATTGATAGAAATGTGTTGTAAGTCATACACAATCGATAGATATTGAATGATATTGTTTGAATTGTTTTACATTGTCATATCGGGGCCTTTTATAGCTGAGTGACTATGCAGTATGGACTCTGCTCATTGTTGAAGGCCGTAAGGTGACCTATAATGTTAATGTCTGTGTCATTTCGGTGTCTTGTGGACAGTTGTCTCATTGGCAATCATACCACATCTTCTTTTTTTTTTTATATTATATCGATTCAATAGTTATTTAATTATATGACACGACTCGATATTTATTGAATATTCTGACATCGAAAAGATTGTCATTGAATAACCTTACACCGACTTCAGACTTATTGAATGAAGGACATCAACTAGATTGTCATTGAATAACCTTACACCGACTTCATACTTATTGAATGTTTTGACATCGACCAGATTTTCATTGAATAACCTTTCACCGACTTCATACTTATTGAATGTTCTGACATCGACTAGATTGTCAGTGAATAACCTTACACCGACTTCAGACTTATTGAATGAAGGACATCAACTAAATTGTCATTGAATAACCTTACACCGACTTCATACTTATTGAATGAAGGACATCAACTAGATTGTCATTGAATAACCTTCCACCGACTTCATACTTATTGAATGTTCTGACATCGACCACATTGTCATTGAATAACCTTCCACCGACTTCATACTTATTGAATGTTCTGACATCGACTAGATTGTCAGTGAATAACCTTACACCGACTTCATACTTATTGAATGAAGGACATCAACTAGATTGTCAGTGAATAACCTTTCACCGACTTCATACTTATTGAATGAAGGACATCAACTAGATTGTCAGTGAATAACCTTACACCGACTTCAGACTTATTGAATGAAGGACACCGACTAGATTGTCAGTGAATAACCTTACACCGACTTCATACTTATTGAATGAAGGACATCAACTAGATTGTCATTGAATAACCTTACACCGACTTCATACTTATTGAATGTTCTGACATCGACCACATTGTCATTGAATAACCTTCCACCGACTTCATACTTATTGAATGTTCTGACATCGACTAGATTGTCAGTGAATAACCTTACACCGACTTCATACTTATTGAATGAAGGACATCAACTAGATTGTCAGTGAATAACCTTTCACCGACTTCATACTTATTGAATGAAGGACATCAACTAGATTGTCATTGAATAACCTTACACCGACTTCATACTTATTGAATGTTCTGACATCGACTAGATTGTCAGTGAATAACCTTACACCGACTTCAGACTTATTGAATGTTCTGACATCGACTAGATTGTCAGTGAATAACCTTACACCGACTTCAGACTTATTGAATGAAGGACATCAACTAGATTGTCAGTGAATAACCTTACACCGACTTCAGACTTATTGAATGAAGGACATCAACTAGATTGAATGTCATTGAATAACCTTACACCGACTTCATACTTATTGAATGAAGGACATCAACTAGATTGTCATTGAATAACCTTCCACCGACTTCATACTTATTGAATGTTCTGACATCGACTAGATTGTCAGTGAATAACCTTACACCGACTTCATACTTATTGAATGAAGGACATCAACTAGATTGTCATTGAATAACCTTTCACCGACTTCATACTTATTGAATGTTCTGACATCGACCAGATTGTCATTGAATAACCTTCCACCGACTTCATACTTATTGAATGTTCTGACATCGACTAGATTGTCAGTGAATAACCTTACACCGACTTCATACTTATTGAATGAAGGACATCAACTAGATTGTCAGTGAATAACCTTTCACCGACTTCATACTTATTGAATGAAGGACATCAACTAGATTGTCATTGAATAACCTTACACCGACTTCATACTTATTGAATGTTCTGACATCGACTAGATTGTCAGTGAATAACCTTACACCGACTTCAGACTTATTGAATGAAGGACATCAACTAGATTGTCATTGAATAACCTTACACCGACTTCATACTTATTGAATGAAGGACATCAACTAGATTGTCATTGAATAACCTTCCACCGACTTCATACTTATTGAATGTTCTGACATCGACTAGATTGTCAGTGAATAACCTTACACCGACTTCATAATTATTGAATGAAGGACATCAACTAGATTGTCATTGAATAACCTTTCACCGACTTCATACTTATTGAATGTTCTGACATCGACCAGATTGTCATTGAATAACCTTTCACCGACTTCATACTTATTGAATGAAGGACATCAACTCAGTAGTCATTTTTGAAAATGATCTGACATCAATTCGATAGTTATTGAATGGTCTGATATCAATTCGATAGTTGTAGAATGGTCTGATATCAATTCGATAGTTGTAGAATGGTCTGATATCAATTTGATAGTAACTGAATGATCTTATATCGATTTGATAGTTATTAATAAAATTGAGAATGGAAATGGGGAATGTGTCAAAGAGACAACAACCCGACCAAATAAAAAACAACAGCAGAAGGTCACCAACAGGTCTTCAATGTAGCGAGAAATTCCCGCACCCGGAGGCGTCCTTCAGCTGGCACCTAAACAAATATATACTAGTTCAGTGATAATGAACGCCATACTAATTTCCAAATTGTACACAAGAAACTAATATAAAAATAATACAAGACTAACAAAGGCCAGAGGCTCCTGACTTGGGACAGGCGCAAAAATGCGGCGGGGTTAAACATGTTTGTGGTATCTCAACCCTCCCCCTATACATCTAACCAATGTAGAAAAATAGATTGAATTCTCTGACATGAACTCTATATTTATTGAATGATCCGACATTGACTCTATATTTATTAATAATCTGACATCGATTCGATACTTATACAGTGCTATCACATCGATTTTGTAGACTAGTTTTTTAATGATCTGACATCGTCTCAATAGATAATGAATGATCTCATACCGATTAGATATTCATTGAATGGTCTGACATTGACTCGATAGGTATAGAATGGTCTGACATCAATTCAGTACTTACTGAACATTGTGATATCGATGATATAAGCATTATATGATCTGATATCGACTTGATTAGTTGTTGAATCAACTATCGATTAAATAGGTTTTGAATGGCCTTTATTGAATGGTCTGATATCTCCATGTTACAATAAATGATTTATAATCAAACTCAATATTGATTGAATGATCTTACATGAACTATCGACCCAATAGTTATTTATTGATCTGACATCAACCTGATAGTTTTGAATAATCGGATATCGACTCGATATTTTTACAGTGGTCGTAAATCGATTTGGTAGTTATTCAATGATATGACATCGTCTCGATAGATATTTAAGGATCTGGGCCGCGTTCAATATCGTAGCTGCTACGTAGATCTACGTAGTGCTACGTATATTTTGACTTTTGAACGTGTAGCTATAGACTAGTTGTTATATATATATTGAAAGCAGCTACATACCCGCTACGTAGTTGCTACGATATTGAACTCAACCCTAATAACGACTCGATATATCATGATCAGACGAGATCGGCGATAAAGTTAAGAATGTATAAAATGCTTCCTCTGTCGTCTGCTGTCTAAAAGTTGATAACTAATCGAGCTGTTCCTACTGTTTTTAATCGCTTCATTCACTTTTGATGTTTTAATAATATGATTTCAAGGTCATTGGGAATATATGATATTGTTAATGATATATAATTGTTTGATGGGATCAGTGGGGAGGGGAATATAGATAACGATCATATCAGATAGTTGTGTTAAATAGATGTCTGTTTTTAATGAACAAGGGTTAGTGAACTTCATATACCGGTATATATATGCTTCTCATAAGTTTCATTAATGAAAATATGTGCACGTGTGTTTATTTCCGTAAGCATACAACGAAACTGTATAATTTCTTCCAAATGCTTATAAACTGCTTGGACAACTCTCTATCTAAGGAGACAAGGAGATGTTATATGTTTTATGAAAACAATTTTATGACAGATATTTTAACTGTTTTGTAAAGAGCTTAAAACCCCGACTCAAACTTTACTTTTTGTAATACTTGCTAATATATTTTTGATATTATACTTCAAATATTTGCCACTGAACATGCAATAAGCAACACACAATCAATCATCCACTGTGCATGGTATGGTGCTCATTTAAACCTGCATGTGCCTATCTTAAGACCGATTCTCGTAATGACAGGTTTTGAGTTTTCTGTCTTAGTTATCGTTCAAATATAATTGTGATTTACCACTGAATTTTTCAAGTTTTTTTCTGGGTTGATACCGCTGCCGGTGGAATGGTAGTTTTCTAGTGTATAAAACCTCGGAAATAATTATATTTGTACTATTAGTAATTCGGTACTGACATCATTCATAGCATACCTTTATTAAATTCGTCGTTAATATTTAGACATATTTAAGGACAAACTAAAGGTATCATCTTGCTTAGGCAAGTTATGCCTTCTAGCATATACCCGTATCAAATATTTATACACCCTTGGATTTCAACTGTTTCGGTTTAAACTCGGGGTCAATTCAGAAAAGTACAAAATTAACAAAGCACTATTTTCATTGTTTTACATTCTATTTTGAAAAGATAATCATGTGTTTGTTCCAAGAAACAATTGTTAGAATGCTTTAAGTAATATTACATAATGTTTTGTCTTCAGATCATTAGTTACTTCTAAAACATAAAAGTCTTCTTATACAGAATCTGTCAATTAAGTATCTGAACTCTCATTAACTGCAAATTCTCAAAATATTCAGACAGGTACATAAATTAGCAAGTGCGTCATTAAAGAGGCTTCAACTGTTTTTTGGAGTAGTTCTCTAATTATCTTTTTTCATGGCATCTTTTAACGACTTGTAAGAATCAAAAATATTTCTTCCAAGTTCATCCCCAAAGTGTGACTAGGGAGTAGAAATATTGTCTCTATACCTGATACTAAACCCTTGCAAAGGGGAACGCCCGTTTGAATGTGCAGGATGTACAAGTACGTAGCCACGTTCGGTCAGAACGGGGACGTTACATCCGATGCATTGTTTAAGGAGAATGCCAAGCTTTTGTGCATGTTAAGAATACTTCAACAACTCACGAATGATCTGTTGATAGCCTGTTGCAAGGGAAAATATCGATCTCTATCACAATTTTCCTCATTTTCCAGTCAAAGTGCAAATTATACCAACCTTCAGCACGGAGGGCAAATTATACCAACCTTCAGCACTGAGGACAAATTATACCAATCTTCAGCACGGAGGACAAATTATACCAACCTTCAGCACTGAGGACAAATTATGCCAATCTTCAGCACTGAGGACAAATTATACCAATCTTCAGCACTGAGGGCAAATTATACCAACCTTCAGCACTGGGGACAAATTATACCAATCTTCAGCACGAAGGGAAAATTATAACAACCTTCAGCAGGGAGGGCTTCGAATTCTATAAAGGATTACCTATACCTATTGTATTTATTGTTAATTTGTTCTCATCCTGCACTCCGACGTTAAGCAACTACATGTAGTAACCGTCGAAAATGTCAATAAGCTGAAGGTCAAATATGAATTAAAAAAAAAGTTCAGAGAAAGCTCTTTACTACGTGTATATTTACCGGTTACATATATATTTCTATTGACGGACCAGCCAGTTTGAAATTTATATTGAAGTTGATAACTAATTAAGATATCACTTATTCATAAACATTTATGATGGCAGTCAATAGAAGATGCCCTGTCCTTGAACATCTATATACTTATATTAATGTTTTAAAGTGACTATTATTTGACAAAATTGATTTGTTTAAGCATTTTGTTCAAGTATAATATGTTGATAAACATTAGACAAATGTGGAAAATAATCACAGATATAAGACATAAACAATATTAGATATATTTTACAGAAGTACTAATCTTTAATCAACTATAAAACTGTTCAGAAATTTGATTAATCACAACATTATCATAAGTTTTATTGTCTTTATGGCTAATAAAATGCAAAAAGAATGGACAGAGGAATGCTTGTACCTGATTTGATTTACAGGTATTTCATATTTTATAAACAAATAAATATATTAATTTGTTTTCAATTGGCTTGATGTCTTAACTAAAGACAGTTACGTAATGTTAGTTGGCGATGATTATTCACATAACAATAAAACAATATTTTTTCAATCTTTTATATCATTGTTAGATTCTTTAGGATGAAAAAAAGTATTTGTGAATAATGCAATGGTATGTTGCACTTTACATTCAGATCACGCGTGATTTTTCGTTGCTATGCATCTTTGTTCAAACTCAATCGGAAAACTTAGGCTGACTTTGCTTCTCTAAATCTGGAATCTGCTGATTGTGACAAAGCCCTTTTCTAGCTGTTGGCTCCCGTTTATACGCTCTTTTTCGTGTTCGTGATATTGTTGTTTGCTACCTCGTGTTGTTAGATTGCGAAGTTGTATACGGAGACCCGAGGTGATTCTGAGCTCTTCGTACGGTTTGGGTTCATACCCATAATCCCTGATGTATTCATCCTAGTCTCTTAAGTCCACCAAATATGTATTTTCATTTTAACCGTTAATCATAAATACAAACACATTCAACTGTTTTAACACCATTGACTAGATGAGAGGCTTTATATGATTTATGTCCCTGATAACTGCATTTTTATTGTAAACTGAAAGAATAAAAGAATTTAGGTGCTCATTGTTCTTGTTTTCTCTAGAAAATACAAAAGTTTATGTTCCTGTTTTTGGTAATTTCATGAGAGTGTAGATGCATATGGGGTTACTAGAATAGTGAATAATGGACAAAGGGTGTCGAATAGAGGGCAAAGAAATAAAGAATAGAGAAAAATAGGCAAAAAAAATGATAGCTTATTAAAAGAAGAATGTTGAAAAAGATGAAAAATAGAGAAAGTTTGTATAAAAAATAAAGAAGAATGAAAATAAGGACTCATCTCAAAACCCGCTTTTATCCTTTTTTGTTTTTCATGCGTATATAATAGCAATTGTATTATATGTAATAACACCAATGTCTGTCTGTCTCTACTTTAAAACAAAACAAAGAGCAAGGAGTTTAGATATTTGTAACGTAAAACGGACATCTGTTAATGAAGTCCTCAGTCATTTGTTTGTGGGGGTTAAATCTTTAAGAGACTATGTCTGAAATTCAAATACCAACAAGAACCTTTGATAATTATTAATACCGTACTGCACAAAAACTGTATACCTTACCTAATTAAATCTACTGATAGCATCTTTATATCGTAGGTTGACATAGGTTCATGTTACATTACAATTAACCTTGAGTGATCTCATTTAAATAGTATGTCATAGGATTGATAGAGTTTTGTATTGAAGGACCGAAGATGAGATTGAAATATCAAAACTTAGTCACGCACATTAGTTTAAAGAAGTAAACATATGTATAAATGAGAAAGATCATCTATTTAAAATAAAATATAGATCATAGCGTTTAGAATTTATATTACCTCCTAGCCGTGGAAATCGAACAATTACATGTAGGGTTGATTTCTAACAACTTGTAAAGTATAGAAAACTTTAATGGTCCTAGAGACTTTCTTTTATACACTATGTTGCATATCATTAATCAAATATTTTGGAGGATTTGTTATTCGTTAAAACTTCATCACATGTGCATTAATTTTGTACTTATTCAGTTTACACGCCAGTATACCTTGCGTTACGCTTTTCGTAGTCAAAAACAGCATATTGCATTGGGGATGCAGCTTATCACAAAAATACATTCTAAAATCGCCAATTTTACATTGTTCATGAAATAGTCATGATTGATTCATACTATACCAATTGTAGCTTTTGGTTTAGGTCAATACGAAAATATGTCGACCTAGAGAAGCATATCGACCTCGGACTTTGTCCCCAGTCAATATGATTCTCTTGCGTCGATATAACCCGTATCGACCTCATAATAAGGCTATATAAACGTTGTAGTATATCTTTTCTATCTCAACGCTATAAAACATCTTTATCGCCACTGTATTGACTTTATATTTACATGAAAGAATTCAATCCGATCGTTCAACCTGCAGTCTGTCAGCAAGCATTCTCGTAATTATCATGACCTAATGATTGCACATTTTTTTCTATAAGATGAAAGAAAGGAAACATTAACGGTGCTCTGAACACACATAGAGTATTGAATATATGTTTGGTTATCTGATGATTCCAGCTGTGTTGTATATAATGCAAGAAATTTTGGATGGAAAAAAGTCAAATAACAAAAAATACCGAACTCTTAAGATAATTCTTTACAGAAAGACCTTTATTTAATCAAAAACTCAAACACATCAAACGAATGGAAAACAACTGTCAAGTTACTGACTAGGTGCAAATCTTTTCTGATCAGCTACTAGGCAAACCTCTCATTTGCATAGAAACAAAAACAATATTTCAACTGGATTTTGGTATAATAAGGGAAACGAATTCAAACAATTTTGTTCTTTTTGGGGGGAACATAGTACATTTACTTATATGAACGGATGAAGCCATTAATACAATTGGTACATTCTTAATAGGTTAAAACAAAACAAAAGTAAATGGTAGCTCCAGTAGCAATCATAACACATCTTATTCTAATTTAATTTGTAGTGTTCTAAAGACATTATATATACCGAAATCAAGGCAAAATAGTATGGCTATTTCAAAAGCTTCTCTATTCTACTTAGACTTCAACATGTATTTTGAAAGAAGTAAAGAATTTTCATTATGTAGAGAATAAATATTTATGTGAATCACACTCAGAAAACACATGTAGTCAAGTAGGATAAAAAAGGATTATAAATACCACTTGTTTAGTATGATCCCATTTCTATAAAATAAATATTTACATATCATATATTTTTGCAATCTAGTTATTAAAGAATTATTTATGACAAAAAGTTAATCGGTATTGGGAAATAAATTTAAAGATTTTAATTCTAATGGTTTTCAGGTTCAATTAAGAAGAAACTATTGTGTGAAATGATAATAATATAGATCAAGGCAAATTTAAGATATAATGGAAAATTTAAAAAGCGATTTATTAAATTACTTGAGAAAAGAATTAAATAAATATATAAGGACACCTTAACGTGAACAAACATGTAGATCATACACAATGTTATTAATGATTCATGTGTTTTCCTAAATCATCAACGTTCTCTGGTCCGGCTACACAGTTATCGTCCCTTGATTAACGAATATACATGTAGTCTCTAGTGTGGACAGTGTGTTACCTATCAATTTTTGTATACCCATTCCAAATTTATTTCTTTATGTTTTTTGCCTCAAATAGCAAGAAGGGGGATAAGATTACACTGTAAAAAAGCTTGATTCATGAATTTTAATGTAAAGTAGTGATTTGGTCCAGTTGAAAAAGGTGGAAAATTAGCATTTCTGAAGCTGTCAAAAGATTTCAAGACCCCCTTTTACATACAATTGTCCATATTTTGAGTTAGAGCTAATGAACTTTTCTATAATTTTGATATAATTTGTCCCAAAAGTAGTACAACACACTGTAAAAGCGCAGGTGGGATTTTTCTTATTTCCATTTATTGTCTAAAAGAAATGCATTACGAAATAACTGTGTACTCGGATCATCTGGGATCAGTTCATCATATATATTCCCACTTTCTTAGTTTAGGACACAGTAGGGTTGTCCGATTATTTCGTCCTTATATATTTTTCATTCGAAACTGCTCTAAAAGAGAGACAGTAGGTTCAAACATTTGTATCTAATAATGTTATTAAGAAACTGAAACATTTCTATGGGTTTATACAAATCGTTTGGAGGGCGAGGGGATCCCACAGTAAAACATAACTTTCGATAAAAGCACGTGGTTTATCAATGTTTTACTGTAAAAGTTGTTGTTAGTTTATTTGTCTTGAGTGCGTACTTGGCAAGATTATATATTATGTTTTTCAAACCTTAAAAAAAATGTTTATACATCTTTTTGTGAAAAAAACAATTTGGTATACATGTATTTATGCAAAAACCCATTTTAATGTTTACATTATAATCATAAAGAATGTATACATATCCTACAAAAACTCAGATTTTAGAAATATCAATGCATGTTTATTTCTGTAGGGCCAATATTTGTTTGAAATATTTGAAAGCTTTACAAATTTATTTGCAAATGTTCCTTTTGTCCTTAGTTCTAAAGGTAACTATTCAGACTTAAGACCTGTGTGAAAAAAAATCAATAATATGTGTTTTGGATCGAAATAGATAATAGTTCTTAATCATTGCTCTTTGCACAACTCCATTGAACCGCTAAAATCATACCATAATAAACCCATTATGGTTATGGACTTAAAATAAGGTCAACCATTGGAAAATTTAAAACATGGTTGATTTAATGTTTACTTATTCTTAAACACAACAAACGACTTGAAACAATAATATTCAAAAATGTGTATTTGTCCATTTTAAAGAAATCGTAATATTGCAAATAACATAATTCAATAGCATGTGAGAGCTAGGGTTAACGGTGTTTACAGAATTCAAAACAATGAATAAAAGGAGAGAAAGGGGAGAGAGTAATGGGGAAATAGAATATGAAGAATAAGCAATAACTGACAAACAAATAAAAAACGTATTAGGAAAACAAAGCCAAATAGAGTAAAATATCATTAAAAAAGAAAACCTCCAGACCCGGCCCTCTTCCGATCCTCTTTTAAGTGTTATTTATATTTAAATCAAGCAATATTTGAAATACTCCAGCGATGCTCTTTAATGGTAATTAAACGTATACTTGTAGAAAATTTGTACAAAAAATGTACAAACTTATTATACAAGGCCGTACGATGAACTATATTACTTAAACCCACGTCAAAATTATCTCATTGACATTTATATCACATCATCTTATTTTTTATATAAAAAAAATAACATCAAAACATTAAATTTCTGTTAAATATCAATATTTCAAGATAATCACACAGTCATCATTTTGCTGCCAAGAAGAAGTACTCTTCTTTTTATCTAATCTTGCTCCTTAGGCCGATATACTACGCTATGAAGTATATACCTCAGCAAACTAATTACTACAAATAAATTTTAGACTAGTTTGATTGAAGGTATCACTTGCTTTAGATGCTAAATTTAACCAATTTGCGTAAAACTCTGTTTTGACAAATGTGTACATGTGTTATCGAGATGTATAAGATAATTTTAAAAACTTGGTTCAACAAAAAAAATAAATATAAAAAATAATTTATCAATGCTTCTTACATACATATAGACACAGATGCTTAGGACATGTGGAAATTAGATAACATGTTAAAATAAATGAAAGAACAACATGAGTACAGATACTAGTAAATATTTTCAAACAGTTAGCGAATAGCTGTTTGGCAAACTGTATAGTATCTATGCATGGATCAAATGAAATATAGGATATAATACACCAATAAGATAGCGAAATAATAAACAAAAACACAACTTTTAGAGGTAATATGCATCTTGAATGTATCCCAATATAAGAGTAAAAAGAAGAAGGAAGAGCCAAATTGACAATTTTAATAATAACACCATGAACAATACAAAAACTACTAAAGCAAAATTCAACAACGACAAAACATAAATAAAAAAGCAAAGATTGGGCAACTATCCAACGAAAACAGAATTCCGGTAAGCAGTACCTTCTCAAAATGTAGAACCCGTCGTTTCATTCGAGGAAGTACACATAACTATACTACAACCAGCTGAGAGTGTTCATTCTATATGCTAAGCTCTAGATCACCTCTAGTAAATTGAATGTAAATAAGTGAAACAGAGAAAACCAAACTTTAGGACAGTGCTGTTTACCACACATTTTCAAGATGACAAAAATATAAAGATATCATAAGAATCAACAACTAACAAATCCATGGCATAGGACACCAGTATAAACGTGTATTTGGGTAACCCTAGTTATTTTTTATTCATCTAAAACTGAACCCATCTTTTTGGTGAGTGTCCGGATAATGCGCCAAACCTACTGTACTAATTTTACGTTCAGCCATTTTTTCACAGATTATGAAAGACTTAAATGAATCATTTGTCTAAATTTAATACCAAATCTCATTTGTTTATAAGAATTCAATACTAAAATTTGACTGCATAACTCATGCCTACTCATACAATTGTCCTTGTAGCTACTTCAGTTATATTTCTTGAAGGTTCAAATTATAAAGCAAATGGAAAGATCGACCACTGTAAAATGTATCAATATTTAAAGTTTTTTTTACCTTTTCATTTACAGATACATTACTTTAAAACTTCGCTTAGATAAACCAATATTGACATAAAACTAATAGTCTCTTTTTGTTTAGGTGAATTGTTTCTATAAGTACCTTCGAGTTATTGTTTTGAATGTAAAGCTACAGAATAGCTCTTTGAAATCGGAAAATCGAATACGGTATAATTATCTAATTCCGAAAAAGTAAAAATGGACGACGGAAAAGGTTTTTATTTTTTTGAATTTCTATAAAATGCGAGCTCGAGAAGTATATGGACACGGCGACGGAGGTTTGAAACCGAAAACAAGGTTCGTTTTTTATTGTTAACATTGTTGGGAACTTTTAAATCAAACAGAGAAAACCAAAACAAAATAGAATTAAAAAAGTACATATTACCATATAATATTGTAGTACGGAAAATACTGGCATGGAATTATCATTTGATGGTACAATAATGATTAATAATGTTCCATATACAATTGAAGAAAATGTGAACGGAGAAAACAGCAAATTCTAAGTTAATTTATTTCTTGGTAATTACTTTTTGATTGTCAAAAAAATTATACAACCGGAACTTTAACTTTGGCTTATCAAACATACGTCTTCAACTTGAAAAAGAGGCGGAAAATACCAGAGGGGGAATCAACACTCATAAGTAGAGGAGAGGTCGTCAAAATCGGCAAAAATAAAACATCGAAAAGGAGGAAAACTCAAACAATAGTCCACAACACACTACAGACAAAGTTTTGTAGATGTTCCGGAATGGTGGGCATGTTCTGCCTCTCAGTGACACAAGACCGTTGTCGTAATATACCACTTTCGAGTTCAACCGTCACCGGCAAAAACTCGTCAATTATGCACGCCTTTATGACGTCATTTACCAGGTAAAGGGGGTTGCCTGTATCCCTGCACTATTTACGTTCATCAAGCGTCTTAGTGATCGTCTTTGTGCAGGATAAACTAGAAATAATGGTTGCTCTGTAGGTACTTACTGACAATTCCCTAATGACAGCAGTGTTGATTGTCAATTTTGAGAATTCAATTTGCCGAATAATTTGTACAATATAGAATTATAGTTTTCCAACCACTCGCTCAACATTGGAAGGGAAGTGACGACGCCCCTAAACGCACAAATGACGGTGATAAAGGCGCGTATAATTGACGAGTTTTTTCCGGTGACGGATGAACTCGAAAGTGGTCTATTTATACAGCGAAACACGTTGTACAACAAACATAATTGCTTCTTAATCTCAAAGTAAAAATGAATAGCGTTTGCATCACTATCCGGTTTTCTTCCTTTTTAAGTTTGAATCTTTATTTCGTTATATTTATTAACTTTCTATTTGTTGTATAGCATTGCTAGAATGTTTTTTATGATAAATTGCATGTACTAGCACATATGTTGGTTAGCTGTCCAACACCAGGTCCACATTTTCAGAGGCACAGGATTGCCAACTGTGTACATTCATGATGTAAGGTACACAAACAGGTTCAGACAGTTGGATACCATTTATTTCGTTTGATTTATCTTTAAAATCATATGCAAATTGACGAACTTTCATCCCCTTTCACGGCTGCATATTCCAAAAAAAAATCTAGACTTCATCGTAGAGAAGAACTTTTTTTTTTAATCTAAGATGAAGATAAAGAAATACTGTTATTTAGAATATTGGCCATAATTAATGTTGATTAAAACAAAATGCACATTTGAAGACAAAGCAAAATAATTTGACACTTGCAATGTACGATCAAAATTTTTAAAATGAGAACAAAACATACCATACCCCTATTTTCTTTCTCATAGTTAACTGGTCGTTCAATGCTTTGCTGTTTTACTTGATACTCTCTTTCATCTTTACTTCCTTCACAATGCCTTTACCCTTCTGTCAATGTTTCATTATGCAACTCCAAACTCTCGTGTTCACTCATATGGCTTTTCATCTATCACTAGTAATTAATATATAAGGACAATACTTTTGATTTATACACTTTATACCGTGTTAGCGAATATATTGCTGATTCTGTGAAATTGTTTACTGATAGTGCTGTTGTTCGTTGTGTAAATTACCTGTTCGCGATTGATGTCGGCGGTTTGGTTGTTAAGCTTTGACTTAAAAAAAACCAACTACATTGTATGACAACGTTTTGAAGGAGGGTTTTGAGAAGAACAATCCCAAGAATGAGTGTTTTTCCCAGGAATTGGCTTGTACCAGGCGTGTACATATACAGACTTTAACATCTTTTAAATGGGTTTTGGTTAAAATTTTATCAATTGAGGCTGTAACACGAACAAGAAGTATTTCAGTCTTTTTAAAAAAAAATTTAAATCAGGATTTAGTTTCAAAATTTTAAAAACTATGATTTTAAATAAACATGATTGAGAGGTTTAAAGTACTTTAAAGTGTGTAACTTTGTAAAGACATATGCATGCAATACCTAAACTTATACTGGACAAAACATGAACTAGTATTATACTGTTTTAAACCTGCATTGTACTTTATCCAACTTTAAATCCAGTTATTTATTTTGGATATTTAAAAAGATGTGCTGATAATTTTCTTTTACCTATATGTATGTGAAAAAAAAGTATTGGTGTCAAGTTTTAGGTTTATTTACATAATATCGTCTATAGCAAATGTAATAGAAGTAGATGTATTACCATTGTAAAAGGCACCACGCCCTATAACAAGCTATCACCACAACAGATACAATAGGATAATAAGTTCCCTATTGCCATTGAAATCAAGTGTTTCTATTATAATGTACAGAAGATGATTATCAGCAGTCTCTGTCGATACAATACAATAGATATTTTTCATCACATATAACATATTATGTTTGTGTTTGTTATCTAATGCATATACAATACAGGTAATAGGGTGCTGGCCTCCTTTACAAAAAGTATTACTAAAATATTTAAAACATTGTTGAAGATGAAGTTTATAATACAACTTTAGGGAAAATTTTGATTAAAACAGAAACCACAACAACAAAAACAACACACAGATCATAACTTTAGGAAAGATAAAATTTTTTTCGAACAATAGGGGTCTCCGCGGCTAAATGTCTTAGCATTTCAACTATGTTATCACTAGCATTCAACACTATATTGCAGTGAGATCGAAACCAACTTATTGCAGGTACATTCAACACCAATCTTTATTGAAAAAGGTTCATGATTGCCTGCCTGTGTTTAGCGATTTTCTCCGAAAATAAAAATCGACCTCCAAGAAATATCCAAAGTGGCATCTAGCAACAATCAATCAATCGATTAATCCTCGGATCCTGGATTCACCCTTGGTTATACAAGAACAACAAAAAAACAAATTTGGCTGCTTTTTGGTCGGGTTGTTTTCTCTTTGCCATATTCCACATTTTCATTCTCAATTTTAAATGATATTAGTTTTTATATGTTTTGGGTAAATCTCTTTAGAATTGATGAAATACAATACAACAGTAATGCAATTGGTACTTTATATAATTATTAGTAAGATGCAGACACGTTGGACCACATGATACTTCAATACCTTAACTTCAATGCGAACTGTGTACTCGACTTGGGCGGTAGAGGCAGATTTTGACATTACATGCAATGAAAAAAGGCTACAAAGATCTATTGTTTGCTTTGGAAAAATTTTGTTATCTTAGTCAGTGTTTTATGACATATTGTCTATGCTAAAATACCATTATACAGTGAAGTGCATCTCATGTTTAAGAAATTAGTCGAACACATCTTTCATCTGAAGTTGCATAACAAAGTTATATAAAAAGCTACATTGTATAAACGAGACATAATTAAAGAAGGTAATAATATAAACACAAATTGGATATTAAGAACAAAAGCTTTTGCTGATCATCTATTCTCCAAGCTATTTAATTAAAAGAAGAATGCATGTGGTATAATCATAACTACCTCTGGATATCGAAAATTTCTATCTTTTTGTATTTACCAAATATATTCGTACTTTACGAGTTTTATAACCCACATCCTATTACCGAATATTGTTACACCAGATGTAACAGGTAACAATGATTAAAATTCTGCTGTACGCCATTGCAAAATCTATTGTACTGAACTAGAAATGTATCCGCAAATTGCGAAATCTATTGTACTGAACTAGAAATGTATCCGCAAATTGCGAAATCTATTGTACTGAACTAGAAATGTATCTGCAGATTGCAAAATCTATTGTATTGAACTAAAAAACACAGACATAATCTGCTTTTCACAATAGCAAATGTAAAAACAATTGTTTTGAATGACAATCTGGAAAACAGACCATATCGCAGAGATAGCCAGTAACTAGAAATGTGGCCGACTCTTATTAATACTCAAAACAGAAACATATGGACACGGTTAAGGCGAAATTCAGGAACAACAAATTCATACTGCAATCTGCCAATCTGGAAAAGTAAAATAAGAGTAGTCTTCCAAATAAGACAGTAAACTTTATCAGTTATCTTTTCACAGTAATAGTGATTGAAGTCCCTTACTTTTATAGTTTTACCTCTTCATTAAGAGTCAAGATCTTAAAATTTTAGACACACAAAAAAAAACTAGACATTGGAAGTACAAAATATAGCCCTTTTCTAATGTTTAAGACTATTATGCTGCTGTTTGTAGTCAACGCAAGTTCTTAAAAATAACAGAAATAACAAGGACGATTGAGTTTTCTTGGGACTTTTCTATTCCATCTGTGTTGAATAATCATAGCATCATATCGCTTTGGTCATTGGTTTTGTTTTTATTGTTTCACATTTTGTCTTACTACGATCTTGGGTAGCTGACTATACGGTGTGGGATTTGTTCATTGTTGGAGGTCTTACTTTGACCTTTAGTTGTTTATATTATTGTCCTATGATCGCTGGTGAATATTGGAAATTATATCGAGACTTTCCATATTGAATGAGTCGCTTCAAAAAGTAAGAAAAGGAATTTAGAAAATAAAATAAATATAAGTACAGTAGCATCAAGAATAGATCAAATATAAACATTATTCACTGTCTGGACAATTATGACTTTTCTGTAGGTAGATTATCACATGATAAGTCTAACCTTCAGTACTGCATCTGATTAAATGAAAGACATATTTAAATGCGTTTTGTGAGTTTCACAACAAAATATTCAATGTTAATCTGATCATGACAAAGAACTAATTGTATTGATAGGAATAATTTGTGAAAATGGTTTTGAGTATGTGTTTATTATAGAATCGTCAAGGCTTTTACCTACATTTCTTACAAAGGACAATGTGGGTGTCTTTGTGATTATAAACTTGAAGGTGTTTCTTATATTTACATTTTCTACAGGTTACAATAAATTAAAACCTACTGAATTATTCTCCGTTTATGTCATATTTGCTTTGTCCTTTTAAATAGCAATTTTAATACTTTAAATTATTACTAATCAAATGATATTTTAATATTGAAATACCTTTAAAAAACTTTTTATATTTACATACGTTTGAATACCCTTTGACAACTTACGTTTAGATAAGACTCTCAAATATTCTCGATGATTAATTTGAAAAATCTGGGTGCTTATTTTATATATTGAATATATATCTAATTTCTAAATTAGAAAAAAAATTGAAATACCTTTAAAAAACTTTTTATATTTACATACGTTTGAGTACCCTTGGACAACTTACGTTTAAATAAGACTCTCAAATATATTCTCGATGATTAATTTGTAAAATCTGGTTGCTTATTTAATATATCAAATATATTAAATTTCTAATTTAGAAATTATTTTTGAATTGATAATACTTATAAGATGAAAACATGTGTACTTTAATTACTGAGGCTTTGTGTCGATTCCGAATCCGACAGAACTTCTTGACTGTCTTAGTTTTGATTTACGAAATCTTCATTGCTTCTCGAGGAGATGTTTGCATTAAACATTTGAAAGGAGTATAAATATACACTTTTAACAAAAAGTTTTTACCTATATTTTGACTATTTTATTAATTGTGTCTGTTTAATTAGTGCATCAATGTAAACATAACGAAATTTGATGAGACTGTCATCAAAGTGAGAGGGTTAGCGCTATAAAACCATGTTTAATCCACCATTTTCTACATTTGAAAATGCCTGTACCAATTCAGGAATATGACAGTTCTTGTCCATTCGTTTTTTATGCGTTTTTTTATTTGATTTTGCCATGTGATTATGGACTTTCCGAATTGATTTTCCTCAAAGTTCAGTATTTTTGTGATTTTACTTTTTCTATTCTTTCATTGTATATTCCTGTGCATATATACCAACCCCTTTTAATAACACGTTCTGCATAGGAAACAGATGACCTGTTTATTTTGTTTAAGGAAGCTAATCATCACTGACAGAATACCAATGGTTGTTGGATTCTACATGCATTCAATTACATTTTCTGAAATCAGACTTGGACTTCTCTTGAACTGAATTTTAATGTGCGTATTGTAATGCGTTTACTTTTGTACATTGGTTAGAGGTATAGGGGGAGGGTTGAGATCTCACAAACATGTTTAACCCCGCCGCATTTTTGCGCCTGTCCCAAGTCAGGAGAGTCTGGTCTTTGTTATTCTTGTATTATTTTAATTTTAGTTTCTTGTGTACAATTTGGAAATTAGTATGGCGTTCATTATCACTGAACTAGTATATATTTGTTTAGGGGCCAGCTGAAGGACGCATCCGGGTGCGGGAATTTCTCGCTACATTGAAGACCTGTTGGTGACCTTCTGCTGTTGTTTTTTTATTTGGTCGGGTTTTTGTTTCTTTGACACATTACCCATTTCCATTCTCAATTTTAATTATTTAGTATACAAACTGTCAAAATTTTAATCACATGTTTATAAGGTTTTATATTAAACACATTTTAGTGATTCCAATATCTCATTTACACATACAAATGCAATTACTTCTGCTACATTAGGATATTAGGTGTCTAATGACCTGTGAATATTAAGACAACCAGTTTATCTTATCCTAATCGTTGCCGAAACTATTGTCCAATTTTGCACAGTGTCATACCACCAGTAAATGAAATTTCCGATCATTAACTTTAAACAATACTAAGTTATAACAGTTTATCTTGTCAGTTTGGCTCCATTGGATGACAAAACATCTCTGACGTGTACCCCTAAAGTCTTCAAATACATAAATGTTACAATCGACGTGGACTTCTTGCCAACAATATCATCCATCTTTCCTATACGAAATAGCGGTATGTTTGACAGGTCAACTAACACAAAGATATTATTCCATTATGTATTTACATAAAAGTGAATGTGTGTACACATGATGGGTTGAATGTCATTGTTTTGAGAGAGAGTGATACTTTCCATATGTTTTGGCAAAACACAACAATTGGTTTATATAGAGACCAAGAACAGGTAAGCCATTCAGTTCATTTGAAATACTTTTATTTTAAAAGAAATATGTATCTGAAAAGTTTCCCTTATTGAAATAGTTTTTTTTTTAATTTGGGACATAATTCATATAAATATGTTCGTTGACATTCATTACACTACGATACAAGTATTTTACAATATTTCATGTAGATAAACACGATGTACATATGTAACCAGTTGATGCCACCGATATTGACCCATTCTACCACTCACCTCATTTTTTGGCCATTTGATTTGTATATTCAAAACACAATTTCTAAGATTTGAACATCAGTAAACATCTTTTGCCTTGTGTATCTAGGACAAGAACATATGTGTAACAGATGTATTCATGAATAAGTTATCCTTTAAGATAAACGGCAACATTGTTGTACCAATATCTGTTTTGTCAGTTCTACTTCCAAACAAAAGTATATTATAAAGGGTATAAAAGATGATACGATTGTCTTCTTCGAATCTCATATGAAAGAAGTCTGATGAAATAAAGTTGGTACCTACTTGTTACTTATTTACTTAGTTACTGTTAACGGAAGGTTGAACATTGTATCTATTTTCTTTACCTTTTTTCTGTCATCTTATAATTAGTCATTTGAAAGAAACGACTGTCGTTTAGAAGTATTTATACATCTGTATTTATTTATATCAAAATGAATGCAAATTAAGAAATAGTAAAGAACCTTATACATCTATGGATGTAAGAAGATGCTATATGAGTGCCAATGAGAAAACTCTCTGTCAAAGTCACAATTTGTTAAAGTAAACTATCATAGGTGAAATTATGGTCTTCACCACGGAGTCTCGTCTCACACGGAACAGCTAGCTATAAAACGCCCCCAAAAAATGAAAAGTGTAAAATGATTTAAATATGAAAAACGAGAAACACCTTTGAATTTCGACAACAAACGACAACCACTGAACATCAAGTTCGTGACTGCGGACAGGTGAAAACAAATGCAGTAGGTATATATAATTATTCGGCACACGAACAATCTCTACAGCTCGTTACGTTTGGTCGTTTTCATTTTTTTTTTGCATAGATTTGTTGGTTTCATTTCGATAATTAAAATCGTTTTGTCATGCCATTTTGTTTCACCCTGGCAACATCTTGATAAATGTAGTCCCATATTGTGTCTGAATATAACGCATTACTTGACAATAGACAAACGCTCATACTAGAACAAATTTTGAAACATTGCACTCAATATAAGCTGTTTTATCGTTGTTTTGCACTAAAAATCTAGATACAGACACACACCACTTCTTATGACTTACTTCTACTTCATTATCTTAGAAACATCATTATAATAAGACACAATATGGTAACTCTCTGGGAGTAATAGTTGATAATATGTAGTGACATTTTATTGCTTACGGTGTCAATTTAATGGAATGTTCAATGTTTATGGCCTTTTTGTTTAAAAATTCAATAAGAACATTTGAATGTTTTCCAATTTGCAGAAAAGTTGAATATATATTTAAAAAACAAAGAATATACCTGCACAACATAACCTTTAAATTAAAGGAAATTTCAGCAAAATCTAAACATATTCACACAGAAGAAAACAGTATAAATTGCAAAGCTGGCAATAACATATGTAGCTCCAAGAAGTCACTATTAAAAATGAAATTTACCCTGGAAGTAATTGTTTGATCTTTACCATATCTTAACTTAAAATGGTAATAAGCTATTTTTCAGATATATTCCTGATAATAAATTATGTAAAATAACAATACTGAATTGACACTTGAATACTGTTCAGACATTTTATGCAGTCAGTAGAGTATTTATAAAGCATTGCGCACAGAAGATTTTCCAATGTGCATGTTGGTGACCTTCTGCTGTTGTGTTTTTTTATTTTGGTCGGGTTGTTGTCTCTTTGACACATTCCCCATTTCCATTCTCAATTTTATGTATTGCACATAGTTGATTAGGTACTGTTCAGACATTGAGGTATCTAGTCACTGATCAAACTTATCACATAATTGGTGCCACATGTGGATCGGGATCATCTTATCCTTTCTTAGCACCTGCGATCGCCATTTTGTATTGTTGTGGTTCGTGTTACTCAGTATTTTCACGTACTCTGTGTTTGTTGACTGCTGTTTGTCTTATGGTGTTTTTGTTGATGTTTCTGTTTGTCATGGCGTGTGTCTTCGACTTTTCAATTAGGATATTCCTGTGAAATATACAGCCTTTCTGTCAAATAGTTTAGAGCTGGTAATTTGTTTTCTTAGTCCTATAGTTAAAAATTCTTGTGATATACCGAAATTTTTCAATTGAGTGAAAATAAATTTCAATTGGACATGATTTTGTAAAAATATTCAGAACATTTTTTTGAAATAAATTGCTTTTTAACTTACCTGTCATAAATATGAATATTGACATTGAGTTTTTGGATAATATGGTTAAACTATGGTAATGTTTATGTAATGAACTTTTGTGTTCTCAAGTGAATGACTTTATTTGTCTACAAGGACGACAAGTGGAAATGGACCAAATTTTAAACACCTTATGTGCTATACCGGTAAAGCATTTAAAAAAGATATTTCTTTGTAAGATTTGTCACCGCTGATTGACAGTTAATTTTGTTGTTAATCAAGAATTTACTTGTCAGTTTAGACTCTGTTTAAATCTAATAAGCATAGAACGTTTATAACTGTGAGTTATATATTAGTTTTCTACTGAAATATATATTTACTTAGTGTCCTTTAAATGCATTGTTTTCTTGAAAATCGTTTTTCCGTAACGAAAAATCATATACAATTCTGGAACAGGGCAATACATAGAACATAAACAACATATTCTTGTTTGTCAATTCTTTCATGAACACAAGAAAACCTTGAAAACCATAAAACCAGAATTATTTCAAAATAAGATTGTTGTAGTAAATCACTTTGTTTCAAGATTTATTTGCTCCTTTAAATACAAAATCAGACACTAGGCTATATCAACGAAAGGAACGACTGGAAAAAACTCATTCCTTATTTTGTATGGACATGAACCGAATAAACGTTGGTTTAACTGTGTTAAAACCAGGTTCAACCCACTATTTTTTTCTTAAAATGTCCTGGACCAAGTCAGGAAAATAGCCATTGTTATATCATAGTTTATTTCTGTGTGTGTTACATTTGAGTGATGTGTTTCTATATTGTCGTAGTTCTCCTTTATTTGATGTGTTTCCCTCAGTTTTAGTTTGTAATCCGGATTTGTTGTTGTCTCAATCGATTTAAGAATTTCGAATAACGGTATACTACTGTTGCTTTTATTATTTCTTCTATCTGTAAGTAAATGGAGGTGGATGTTTTGAAATCTTTGCAATTAAGTAACACAATTCCTCGCCTTTTGATTGATCGCCTTGGTTTAGATTTTTAACACTCATCTTAATGTATGTGTCATAGATAAGTAGACCATAAATTACATGATCAGAATTATCATACAAAAAGACCAATTCGTTTAATATGCAGTATACTTTTAACTTGTGATTATGTCACATTAAAGTTTTCAAAAGATTATCAAACTATTTGAGTAGTTAATGCAGTTGTCCTTAAAATATCTGCATGCAGTATCAGATGTGGATATGTAACTCATGGGGAGTTTTACTTATATGTAAGTGATTAAGATACTATTTTCATATTATTTTATCTTGCTTAACGGACAGAGTTGGCAAATATAATATTACATATAAACACCTCGGGGAAAACTTACATTAGACGAAATAAAAAAAAATATGCGAGAATTCAAATGATTGAGGATTTTTATGCTTATATTAATGTGTTCTTCCTTTACATGAGCTAGTAAACAAATTTTAGGAAAGTGAAACAAATATGGCTGGGGAGGATTTGTTTGTTCCAAACGTTTTAAACAAAATGATTCATTTTTCTTGTCTTCTTTTTTATGACGGAGGTACCTTTTTTGTGTTCATTTATACATTTTTTTTTGCAATTCAGTAAATTTTCAATTCAGTAACTTATATTTTGTCATGGAACAGTTATAAATTGACACATGAATTGTCTTGGCATACAAATTGTCCTACCAGTTTGTTCACACTATTTTCTGACACTAATATAGCGAACAAAAAGACGACATATATTTAACGAATATGCACACAATGCTTCTTCCTCGCACTAATATAACTTATCTTAAACTGATTGAATAAATAGAAACATTCAATTTGTTGCATACGTCTTAAAGACTTGATTTATATAAGTTGCGAATAGAAACTAAAATAAAACAGCATAGTGCGTTCACCATTTTCTAAGAGTTACTTTGCAAAGTTACATTTTGCTTGCTTATTCTGTTAAAACATGCTTCTTTACTTTAACCTATAATGGTTTACTTTTTAAATTGTTATTTGGATGGAGAGTTGTCTCATTGGCACTGTAGAAAAGTTTGGTTTCGCAGTTTGAAAGAGAAAATTGTACGATGTATATTGAACTGATTCTTATTTATTGTGTTTGTATTTCAAAAATTATTTTAATGAATGCAACATGAAATACTGCTTTAGACCAAATCAGCAGAATTTCTAACGTTTACTTTTTTTTGGTTTACTGGTAAACCATCTTTGACAGAAGCGTTCATGTTGGTTTAAACATCTTAAAAGATACTGAACAAGATATAATTTTCCGGCCACGTCCACTTGTATTTTTTGTCTATCTGATGAGTTAAGCCTTTTCAACTGATTTTTATAGTTCGTTCTTATGTTGTACTGTTATACCACTGTCCAGGTTAGGGGGAGGGTTTGTGTATGTATTACATATTTGTTTTTCGTTCATTTTTTTACATAAATAAGGCCGTTAGTTTTTTCGTTTGAATAGTTTTACATTGTCTTATCGGGACATTTTATAGCTGACTATATGTGGTATGGGCTTTGCTCATTGTTGAAGGCCGTGCGGTGACATATAGTTGTTAATGTTTGTGTCATTTTGGTCTTTTGTGGATAGTTGTCTCATTGGCAAGCATACCACATCTTCTTTTTTATAATATATTTATATAGACATGATCAGTCCTGCAGACAATTTTTATTCCTATCCACTACCATAGTTTAATGTCCATAAAGATCTATTATGAATCAATATAATCTACAACGTTCGATTCATAAATCATAATAAAAAGAAACAAAAAACAAAAATCAACAGTTACCTGGAACGCCATTTTAAAAATGAACACCTCTTATTTTGGTACAATAAACGGAATAGATTTCACTATAAACGTGTTAATCTGTATGAATTAAAGTTTGCCACGACTTTTCTTAATCTTGAAGAAAGCTCTTCGGACGCATGCAATTAAGAACATGTAGTTTTCATATTTTTTTTTATGCATTGTTTTCTGTTCAAAATGCATTAAATAATCAGAGGTATTACTTAAACAAGTAACTTTAAACATTACATATACAAAAAATGTTAAAAACAAGGATATTTGATATATTATTTATATTAGTAACATTTCGAAGACCTATGAAAGAAAATCCAGAACAACTCTTCGGACACATGCAATTTAGATCATGTGGTTTTAATTTTTTTTTTTTTTTTTTTTTTAAAGTTTAGTGCTTTTAAGACAACTCCCGACGTCGATAGCTCTGTAATTACAGTTTTGTTAATTCTAAATTGTATATAGGGAATAAGAACTAATCAATATTTTATTTTTATAATTGTCTTACATTTGACACTTATTTTTTGTTCAATGGTTTAATTTTTCTAATTAATACTTGTTTTTGCTTTTGCTAGACAATTTTTCCTCTGTTATACAGTACATTTAGTTAGATGCACTGTCTGGCTTATATAGGACCTTGGGAAAATATTCCAAGAAAATGTACATTTTTAGAAAACAGTAATTCACTTACAAAACCTCTTTACATACTTCAAAATAATGAACAAACAAATTAACCCACTTGATAATCGTAAGTTAGGTGTTTTTCAATAGATTCTGGAGAAAGTTTTCAATCGTTGATTAACCTGGATATTAAGTGCATAAATCAAAATGTACTATTAATATTAAATAAGACGTTCTGCAATACATATACATATGAAGTGACATAATGAATAGAAACTATTCTTTCTTCTATATGATTATTACTTAAAATGTATCTCGCACACAGGTGTCTCTATATGATCAATGTGAATACGTATGTTCTGATTTTCTTTACATGTATTGTACTAAACAAACATACTACAGACGATTTATTCATGGCATGATAGATATTCATTTTTTGAAGCGTTGCTTTCATGCTTTTCTTTTGTAACCGATAAATACATACTACAAATTGAAAAAGGTAATTGAAAACCCCTTTGCAAAGACGTAGAAATTCTAATTTAGAAGAATGAACCTATGTCTTCACTTAGAGTATATAAAGGCCGTAACTAATAAATCAGAATTATTTCGCTAAAATGCAGATAAAAAAAAACTTTTCAAAGAAATGAAACACGGGTGAAATAAATGTAGATGCATATATAATTAAGTTTATGTTTCGTTTTTTTAAATACAGATGTTGCTTTTTATTTTTATTTTCTAAAAAGCACATGGTACCAATAAATAAAGTGTATTACACATTCAAATATCCTTTTTTTGCAAAAACGTCTGTATCAATTACATTTCAACTATCGTTAATTATTTTACCTGGGGTTTCCGCTTTACATGATAGGTGAATGTACAGTGCGATCGACGAAGTGAAAAAGAAGACATATATTGTATACTAGCAGACACACATCACCAAAACCAAAGCAAAGCGACTTCATAACACCAAAGTCTGTTCTTGAATCCGATTCGAATCCCCACTCATCGCTGTGATTAAAGAGATCACCTTGCCCAGCGTTTAGATGATTGTGATATTGTTTTCAGTGAACGATTGTTCGTCAGCGGCTCCTGATTGTGTTTGATATTAAACGAAAGTTGTACTACGGAATACTAGTATACCAAAGTTGACTTTATAAACTCATTTAACAAACTGCAATTATGTTTACTTTTATGAATTTATGAAATATTAAATTTGCCTTCGTGTGTTGTACAATTCTATACACATGATAAAGCAATCTTAAAGAAAGATCAAATAAACGGGATAGGATGTTTTGAATATTTTACCAAAATCGATAACCTAGCGAAAATGAATACCTCACAAAAATCACTTCATTCTAGCTCTGTCCATATTTGATAAGTTATTTTATTTAAGGAATGACTGTAATATTTTTTCTGTCTATGAAGAAATAACATAAAAAAAATTGGTGCACACTGAATAACGCGCGTAGCGGGTTATTTAACAGTGTGCACCACATTTTTTATGTAATTTCGAATAGACAGAAAAAATATTACAGTCATTCCTTATAATTTAAGTCTAAATTCCATTTTAAACCGTAGAAAACCACGAAAAAACGTTGATGACGTCACGGTCACATGACTAAATTATGTCTATGGGCTGATATCAAAATAACGTCAGCCAATTAGAAGACGCGTTACTTCCAAAATTAAATTAAAAGAATTTACACCCACATTGCATGACTTATTAATTTTCTATAGCCATGAATGTCACTTAGAGCAGCAAATGTCTCTATAGAATTCCCAAGAGTTTATGTACTGCAATGCATTTTGACAATTATTTCTATACCAAGATCTCTAAAGGTCAAGAATATTTACTCAAATTACTCAATTATGCAATTATTGCGTAAATAAATCAGTTTGACAGCTTTTGTAAAATAAATAAGTTGGGATCGAACAACTATTCATTAGCATGCATATAGAAATTTATTATATATCTGCTTTTTCTCTTTTGTTAAAAGATTTGCACCGCATACAGCGGTTCATTGATTATAGAACACTGAGATTAAACGCTGTAATAATTGATTTTCCAGATATATACAAATATATTTACCCTACAATGTTGTCTTAAACAATCCAACACGCAGGAATACATTCCTTTGATAAACTGTTTTGAATCCTGAGAAATCCTACTTAACAAAAGATGTCATAATATTCTTTCAAGATCTTTTTCTTCTCATTTTGACATTAGACATAAGACATCTCTGTGCAAGGCTCTCAGAATTTGTCAAGACTTGCTATACGGTGTGGATTCACATAATTTGTTATAAGAGGAAAGGAGATCCCAAAACCCCATTTGTATTACCGCGACAGATTTTTTTTAATTGCTAGTAATAATGTAGTATCCTTGACTCTGTACTTTTAATCTTCCTACAGATGTTGATGGGGTGTGTTTTTTCCTGATTTAATCTCTCGTTGTGCTGGTTTTCCCTCTTTACTTTAAGTTGATATGCTTGCTTTATTCTACTACAAAATCTTCAGAAATGAAATTAATCTTAAAACCGCACACCTATCGAAGTTTCTGTGAAATTGAATTGCGTTAATTTGCAATGTGTAGATTCTGATGTTCCTTTAAGGGTTTGTATTAACATAAGCAACATGATGGGTGCAGGATCTGCCTACCCGTTTGGTAAACCTGAGACCATCCTAGTTTTTGTTTGGGTTGATGTTGCTTTGTCTTCAGTTGTATATGTTTTTTATATACCATTGTTTCTCTGTTGGTCTTTTTCTGTGTTATCCATGGCTTTTTTTTTTTATTCGGTTTATTTTGACTTATGAGTTTGAATGTCCTTTTCGTCTCTCTTAATGTATCATCTCCACCTAATTCGTTTGTACTCTTTGAACAATAATATTTGTTTAAACTATATGTTTGGTGAGCTAAGTCCTTGAAGAGTAAGATAATCGATGCTTCCTTTCATATCTATATCGATAACAATTTCTGAAAATGTTCATGTGACCAACTTTGTAAACAGTAAAATCACATACATCACATACGGCAGAAAATTCAAAACGGAAAGTTACTAATCAAATGGCAAAATCAAACGCTCAAACACAGCAAACGAATGGATAACAACTGTCATATAACTGACTTGGTACAGACATTTAAGGGGATTGAACCTGCTTTTATAGCTAGCTAAACCTATCACTGGCTCTATTGAATAAGTGCTAAGGCAGACCCTTATTTAGTGACATTTGTGTATACCCTGGTCTTGTTTGTTTACAGGAATGACACTTGGAGGACCAACTGTTGCCGCTTATCTGGATGATACAAATCAGTACCCAAAGCAAGTGATGATCTGATATTCTCATAAACATAAACAAAAGTCATATCCGATTCAAATATTGTATTGTAAAACTAAAATTAGTTAACATACGTGCTACCTTATTGGTGTAGACTTGGGTTTTAAAAACGCTATACTTCGGATTCGTTTTTACAAATTTTCTATACAATTGTAAGCAAATACCTCAAAATCAAAAATCCACAAGAGGTAAGTTTTCCTCAATTTACAATAATTGATACCCCCGACAAAAAAGGATCCACAGTATTGCGTTTCCAATAGATATTTTATTATTCCTTCTTAAACATTTATGTGCTAGCTTTACATTAAGATAATCTAAAAAAAAAATCCTTATTTGTTAACTGTTTTCATATCTTGCACCAATCTAACCATTTGATTGACTCTAGCCACTAATTTTTTTTTTTTAAACTAACATTTTTTTAATCGTGTGTGCCTGGTGTGTGCTCTTTATTCATTTCCATTGTATATGAGTATCTGTGAACTTCGATAGATCAAACAAGAAAGACAAGGCTAAATTTGTTTTTTTAATTGTTGGTTTATATATAAAAAAAAAAGTTAATCTTTCGAAAACGTAAAAGCTTTGTCAGTTTTGACTAAACTATCGAAATTTTATTGCATTTGTGTGTTACAAGGCATGTTATTTTGTTCATTAATTTTTTTTCAGATCTAGGTAAGTTTTTTTTTAATATTTCAATGATATAAAACAGCATTGTAACATTTATTTAAAGCTTCATCGTATGTTGAAAACAAAGAGTATTTTATTTCTTAAACATTTATAAGAAGGAATTTTAATGACTATTCAGTTTTAGTAATCAGCGAGGTTGAATGTGTACAAGTAAGCCAAAACATATCGCTGGTCAGGAGTTTCATTTTAAAACTCTGTGGATCTCAACTTAGCATCGCATTTATTAGAAGAATTTAATGTTCGTATTAACACGTGCGAAAAGAACGCATTAATGAAAGTCCTACAAAAAATGGAGTAAAAAAAATATTGTTCGTTTCAAAATATATAGAACGATACTGCGTTGATACTATGTTGAACGACGATACTTAAAAGAACCAGGTATATAAATAGATCTATCAAAAGATAATAAATCCGTGATCATAGAAATAAGAAATAAGGAAGCGTGTATCAAACAACTGGTAACTTCTAGTAGAAATTGTATACTGTAAACGAACTTATTTTTGCGAATACTATATTTCGCGTTAGGTCCTGTCATGCCAATTTCGCGGCGATTCAATGTCGCGATTTAAATTTACTTGATGTTATCCAATAAGGTAAATTTTACAAGTTCGCGACGATTTATCATGTTTATATTCTCGTTATTTTTCTACTCGCGAATGTCGCGAAAATAAATCGCGCGCAAAAATTTGTTGGTTTACAGTAATTGTTTTGGCATATATTGTCTTTGGTTAATATCAAGCTTCTTCAATACATTTTATATTTTTTTGTATTTTATCGATAGTTTGAGCATATATGAAACTTAATTAGACACTTGTTTTTTTATCTACATTCCTAACTTTTATCATTTTCTCTTATTTAGGTTAGACCATGTGTTAGGTACTGCCGGTCAAGCTGTCGGAATACGAGGTACATACGACGATGATTTCATCGATAGATTAAATCACAAATATACTGTGATGTTATTAGTGATATTTACGGTAATAGTGAGCACGAGTCAATATGTCGGCGATCCTATCGAATGTTGGTGTCCGACAGACTTCACGGAAAATCGAGTCGATTATACAAATTTCGTATGCTGGGTTTCGAATACTTATTATATTCCTATGCAGAATCAAATCCCTGCTCAGTACGACCAACGTAGAGAACAGGAACTCACATATTATCAATGGGTTCCACTTATTCTTCTTGTTTGCTCAATGTTTTACAAGGTACCGAGATTAATATATAAAGTTCTTAATTCATATTCCGGGATCAGCATAGATAAAATTAACGGGATGGCACGTGATACACAATACCTTGCACCGGAGGAGCGTGAAAAAAAATTGAAGCATATATCCAAATACATGGGACAGTGGTTGAAATCTGCCTCACCACATAGGGCCGGTCTTTGTCCGAACCTGCGTACGCAGATAGGAAACGTCTGTTTCTTTCTTTGCGGACGTCATTTTGGAAATTATCTAACAACAGTGGCTATGGTATACAAGATATTATTTTTGGTAAACTCAATTGTAATGATGTATTTGATGAATTCATTTATGGGATCAAAATACAGTGTATACGGATTTGAAGTTCTAAATTCGCTCTATGAAGGAGAAGATTGGACCTATTCTCCTAGATTTCCGCGTGTTACGCTCTGTGATTTTGAAATTCGTCAGATGACAAATTTACAACGATGGACTGTACAATGTGTGCTTCCGGTAAATCTTTTCAACGAAAAAATATTTATATTTCTGTGGTTTTGGATGGTTTTTATTGCCATTGCAAATGGTTTCGGTTGTTTGACTAATCTGTATGGATATCTTTTGCCTCATCATAGGCGTTCATACATACGAAAATATCTTAAAATCAACGATCTTCACAAAAAGACTGATTCTGATAGACGAATCAGAGCAGACTTTGTAAAGGACTTCTTGAAACAGGATGGTATTTTCGTATTACGTCAAATAAGTAACAATGCCAATGACGTGATAGCTTCAGAGGTCATCAAATATTTGTACCGAGATTTCTTAGAAAGATATAAACAAAGTGCAGACGACAACAGTAACATTGAAAATGCAGATTCAGTGTGATTTAATCAAATTTACTAGATGAAAACAAGATTGATTCCACATGATATAACTAGGTGAGAAATATCTCACTAACAGAATGCCGTCCCGTTTAAGAGTATGTCCGGTGACTTGACTCATACGATTGTGCCTTACAAGAAGCATGTACAATAACATTCATGATTATAAGAGTGTTGAATTGGTATGATTGGTGCACTCGAATGATGGGACCAGATTTCAACCGCTATGAAGCAAAATAATATTTGGAGGGAAAAGATTTGTCTGTGTTTTGTTTGCTCATATATTTGTTTATCTCTTTCTTTTTTAACTATTTTATGTTCATAATCAGTTCAGTTTTTATTTTTAATTATGGGCAATTAGGGGGAGTTCATTATCGGTGGAACTATATTAGTTCCAGGTTTTTAATCATAAGCATGGTCAATGCCAAAACATTGTTGCAGCAATTAAACTATGCATCATTGAAAAATTGTCATGAGTAGCGAGAAAGCAGCATGACTTATATTCTATGATAAACATTTACCCATTTCATTTAAAATGATACAGAGTAGTTGATTTAACTAGTGTGCCAAAACAAATTCATTTACTTTTTCTACATTGGCTAGAGGTATAGGGGGATGGTTGAGATCTCATAAACATGTTTAACCCCGCCGCAATTTTGCGCCAGTTCCAAGTCAGGTTCCTCTGGCCTTTGTTAGTCTTGTATTAATTTTAATTTTAGTTTCTTGTGTACAATTCGGAGTTTAGTATGACGTCCAATGTCAGTGTACGAGTATACATATTTTTAGGGGCCAGCTGAAGGACACCTATACGGGTGCGGAAATTCTCGCTACATTGAACACTCATTGGTGGCCTTCGGCTGTTGTCTGCTCTATGATCGGGTTGTTGTCGCTTTGACACATTCTCCATTCCCTTTCTCAATTTTATAATGATATTGCATCTCAAGTAAGAGATTAGTAATTAGCATCAAATTTATATATCAACATAAAAATTTCCTCTGCTCGAGTACAGCCGAAGCGGGTGGGTAATATAATACTATTGTGAAACAAGGCTTGATTACGTATATGGCACTTGAATATAGTAAACGTTTAGTTGGTGAAAACAATTTTATAAACCAAGGCTCCACTCCAAAATTTCAGTAGTTATTGATTGTCCCTTAAGTCGGAATATCATGCTCAGTATATTTAGACAATCGCATGAAATTGTAAAGAAATTGCTAATTGAATATTGTGACATCTGTCTTAAAATGGAATAGAAACATGCAAGTTTGTCCAAAAACCAACCATTTAAATAATAATATAAGTACAACGATTAATGTATGTTATGTGCACATACTTACGTACATTTTTATTCCATTTTTGTTCTATATATAAATATATATTTTGTTTTTAATACAATTAGTTAGAAAATAAGGTTGTGAACTAGATTATGATTGAATGGATCAGTGTTTATCAGTGTTTATGTGTGTCCCCAGATATATGTGCTATACTGTATTGCCAAAAATATTTTTCATTGTTTCATCATGTGATGATTTCATAATACACATAACAGTAAATATCATGTTTGCTATTTTTAAACAGTTCAATATCAAATGAGTATTATATGCCATTATAGCTAAGACATCGAAATCAATCATTCACTACCAAACCTTTTAGTGTAATCGAAGTTCTTTTTAAGTGACTACTTTATAACTATTGATGCCTGAGAACAATTATGCATTTATCAATGGTTTTCCTTTTTAATATGTATACAGGTTAGAATAGACATTTGTTTCTACCCTTTTAGATAGTTTCATACTACTCATTGTTGGGGCAATGTAAAGCTTAATGTTCGTTATGAGCTAAGGCCCCGTGTTAAAGACCGTACTTTGACCTATAATGGTTTACTTTTGTGACTTGGATGGAGAGTTATCTCATTGGCACTCATACCACATCTTTTTATATCTATCAAATTCCGAATGTAGATCTATCATAGAAACAACGAGTGTATTCTGATAATAACTATAAGTTAGCTATCAGTTTTTCTAAATTACATAAATTTGTAGAAAAATATGTTTCACAACTAATTTTTGGCTTTGTGTCATTAGGGTTCTGTCTCGTTTGCGTTAAACTAGACCCCACATTGTCTTTAAATAGTATCTACCATCTAGAAAGACTCGTTTGCGTGCTTTGAAATTTATCAAGAAAACATTCTTGGCAACAACAAAAAAGAACACAACTCTAACTGACTAGAGATATTCAACAGTATATGTAATTAGTTTTACTCCTTGTCTCATGTGTAAAGAAAGTTTAGGAATTGGGTGGGTTTTATTTTTCAATTTCTAAGTCTTCATATGTTGAAAGTTGCGTCAAGTCTACACATATCTATAATTTAAGTTTGTACCGTTTATTATTGTAGATATTTCCATAGTAGATAACTATGTCATCTTGATTTTTAAGCTTTAAAAGTTGATAGACAATGCATGTTACTTCAGGGGATGTATTGAACTTTTTTTAAATATCGAACATGTAACACAATATCAAACGTATGCAATGCATTTCTGTTCTGACGTGAAGCAAACGAAACTACAAATGCATAAAGATATCGAACAAGTGAACTAGAAAAAAAAGCGTAATCTGCAAAATAAATTGTTCTTCACGCTGTTTAAGTCGTCAATAAGTTACAATGAATTTTGTTTGGCTATAGATATCGGTTAATGTCTTATAAAACGCTATAAAAACATTAAAATGCTTTTAGTCTGATTCTTTACAACAATGTTTTCATTTGGGTTTGATCGACAAACATGGAGAGAAATATGCAGAATATGAGATACTTTTTTGTTTTCAATTTTTAATGATTATTTAAAGCGTTAATTTTATCTAATATTCAATTGGATTTTAAAAACATTAACTCGTTTGTTTGACGTTTTCGATGTTTTGGTACGCTTTTTCTACTTCTTCAAATTATTTGTTCTCTTTTATATCCAAACACTTTTTGTTGTCTTAAACATTCCAGAATCCTAACTAGTTACACCAAACTCTTAATTACGGACTTTCATTCACTAGTTTGATGGGGGGGGGGGGGGGGGGGGGGGGGTGCCAGTGAATTTTGGAAATAAATATGGTAAAAATTGCCCAACAATATCCTGGATTAAATTATGTACAAAAGTGAAATCCATTTTCGCTAGAAATAATAAAGTCAGAGCAGCAACCTATCAATATGAATATTCCGTCCATAAGAAATCCTTCAGGTCCGTCAAGAAAGCAATTTGCTGTCCTCTCACAGAATAATTCATGCATATTTGTAGTAAAACATTATTACCAAAAAAATATATAAGAAAAAATAGTAATTCTTTTCTTTTTTTTGCCAGAGTTAATTGTTATCGGTACGGTGTCCTTTGTTACAATGATAAGTTTTATATGTGGTTGAGACTTCATCCCCATTATTCGGGAATATTAAGTAAAAATCACATAGGTGGTGTATCTGAAAAATCCTCAAAATGAAGATGAATATTTTCTTATATTTTACTATTGTAATAAACCAATACGATTTTTCAACTGTTTGTAAATTTCAAAAAGGGTAAAATCAATGTACAGATTGGTTGTTTTCGGCACAGATGTAATGCATTGACTGTTTGAGAATATATAATATGTAAAAAAAAAAATAGAGATTGACCGTCTTCGTTTCAACAGCATTATAACTGAAGGGCATAACAAAACATTTTGATTAGTGCAATTGGCATTTAATTCAATTGTCTCCTTTCTGGTGTCGTTTATTTTTTTCCATCTTGATTGTTGTTTTTTGTTAAACTTTTATATATCATTCCCCAAGAGTTTATATTTATGTCCGCTTTATTTATAGATCTTTGCGTTATATGTATTGTTTATAGTTGTTTGATTATTTTATTAGCAAATATTATTTATACAGCTGTTTAGTTTTTTGTCAGTATTTTATTGTTAGATTTTTATATATATAACAGTTGAATTATTGCTCTGTGATTAGTTCATTTTATTGATACATCTAATAGAGGCTACTGGTTTATATGTACCCGAAAATGTAATGGTCGAATCATGATTGGCATATGTTTTTGTGGCGACACAAAATAAAAGATATGGTTTCTGTACCATGTGAGCATGCAATATATATCTTACAAAGAAAAATCATAATATAGACATTTACCAATGCACACATCGTAAGAAATTCCGATAATAATATAGTTTACAAAACCATGAAATTCAAAACCACGAGCATACAAGTTTGCTTTTATCCAAGAAATTTGGTACACACAAAAATAAATGAGTCCACAGTATTAAATTATATTTCAGATAATTCTCAATCATTTGCGCCGACATCATATGCACAAATTTTGCTTTAAAAAAATAATGTAAATTATATTTTATCAGGTTTTTTTTTGTAAACCAAAATTTAGTAATATGTTAAAACGCCCCGTTTAGTAGATATGATGATTTCAGAATAACCAAGCCGCAAGCGAGACAAAATTAAGAGTCATTTTAGACTTTGCAATAAAACACTTTTGAAAGTGACTTACTAATTAAATTATAATATTGAATTTATTTTCCATTTTCTTTATGCCGGTTGTAAGCTTATATAACTTTGTCTTATATAACATAAAGGTAACTTTTCGGGTAATTAAACTTCCGTACTGATTGGTGCGGTCATAACCTGACAGCTTAGAATGTCACTCTATATATTTGGACCAAACAACGCGAGAGAAAAAAGTTCAATTGCTGACCAGACCTTAATATGCTTAAGGCCAAGGACCAGTCTGCTTTAAAATTCAACTTGTGCAGCTTTTGACTTAGTCAGATCAGTAAAAATGTCTGGTCATCAAGTTAACTTTCTATACAGGTTATGACTGCATCCATCTGTATATGTATAGTTGAATATTAACATTGTCGTTTCAGAATATAAAGGGCTAATTTCATTATTCGTACCCCAAAATAAAAATAACGTCGAGACATTGGTTAAATTTAAATTGTTTTTGATGTTTTCAACCAATCGCGACGTTTTGGTGTACACGTATTACCCAGAATGAATTAGATTCTGCAATGGCGAATTATAGCAAGACCTGATCCGAATCTGTGATAGTTCTATATATGATTTATTGTATTTTCTGTACATTGTATATAGACTTAAGTTTTTATTGTAAAATATGCGCAAAAAAGGAAAATCAAAAGTTAAAAAACTTTCAACTTATCATGTTTTGTATGGACAGTAGCTAACTTTGTCCGATTAAGATCAAGTCTACAAAATTAATTGTTCATGTAACCGACTTTTGAATCTGGAGTTTATATTTTTAGACCGGTACCCTCTCTGTGGTAGGACTCCTTTGTACACGGTCAAGTAATAGCAACTCAAAAAAGTTCAATCGAGCTTTTGATTGGAACAATTCAGATGGTCAATTAACTATTTTATGTTTTCTATTCACGACATAACCTTTAGAAAACAGTCAACTTCCCCCAAAAACTCATCAATTATATGTTTGCATTTCCTTATTCGGGGGTTATCTTACATGACTAATTACTATGCAGTCCAAACACCATCTTTGAAAATTAGAAAATCCGGAGTTAAAAGTTGGTAGTCTTTTAAGCAAAGGGAAACAATTTGAATTAATGTGTGTAATAACAGTGTTAATTTGGTAATTGACAAATACACTATAGCCAATATTCAACTATAAAAAAAATGTACACAACACAATGGAAAGAATTTGTGTTCTTGTGTGTAATTACAGTATCAAATCTAAAATTGATAAAAACAGCCAATAAAAGATATACACAATGTGTTTACCAAATTGAATATGATATCTTGTCCATGCAACATCTTTTTCAAGAAACATTAATAGCCTCTTTCGTTTATTTATGTGTGCAACTTAAGTTAATTTTATTTACATCATGCATGTACATGTCTTAAAAAAAATGCTCTATAAAAAATAATATTGTGTTTATTATCATACGTAATGTATGTTTTGTTTTGATGTGGGAGTTGTTAACTAAATACTACAGATATCATTTGAAGCTTTTGAGTGATAAGATATGATAATATATTTCATCTTAAAACAAATTTCGTTTCATCTAGAAGGGAAACATTTTATCATTCTGTAAAGGTTTCACACTGCATATAGATTGTTAATTATATTTGTTCAAGCAACGCAGAGAAAAATACAAGTGTTCATAAACTTCGGCAAAATAAATATAGGTAACAAAAAATATACATTTGAAAATATTATAATCCACTCCCCATTTTGATCCTCAATCTTCCTGAAGAACATATTGTAATTAGTAACACATTTGTTTGAAAATCTTCACGTGTGTATTTTTTTTACTTGCATAAAGTAATTCTGATCTCAAAGAAAACAGTAAATGATTCATAATTGTAAATATATCATTTAAATGTATACTACTATCTTCTAAAAGTAAGGACTTTTCTTCATAAAAAAAAATAACCTTTTTTTAAATTACTCTAAATTACTTTCAGAGGTGTCAGTATAACTCTCCTGTTTGTTTCAGAAGAAGTCTTAAAAAGATATGTTGTAATCAAATTCGTGTACACTTCAATGGAAAAATTACTCTATTGACTATACATGCATTGTATGTGCCAGACGTCCTCCATATACCGTTTCAAGGTTCTAGTGTAATACATGAAATACTACATGAGTTACTCTGTATATGTTTAACTAAACAGTCAGTTCCTTTATTTGAATTTCAAAAGATGCACTTTTGTTTATATTCTTTTCTTTTTTTCAAATTCGAAATTGCTTGTCTTTGTCATCATTTGTAGATTAGCAAATATACTAAAATAATTTTGATTTGTTTTTTACTTACTGCGGAATGACTATATCGAGTGTGTTTCAAAGCTGTAGATACAATGCCAAAAGTTTATGATTGTGTTGAAATATTTTTAGACTTAATATACATTCACATGTAGACTATGCAATATGGTGTAAATATTAATTATCAATATTTATTCATTATTTTTTCAATCATAATGTAAATACAATTCATTTATTTTGTAACGGTGTATTTTTTCTTACATTTGCCTTATATTTAAGACAACATAAGGGACAAATCATATTAATAACAACAGAAGAGACTAACGCCACAACAAATTAAAGACAAAAGGTTACGTTTCAATAACAACAAAAACAAACCAATAGTAAACAGAAACCAACAGAATATAAATAATTAAATAAGCAATAAAAGACACATTACAAAACAACAACAAAGAAACCCAGACGATACTTTTCTGATATGAATAAAACAACACATAAAGTGTACTCAATGAGACAATAACAAAAACTCGTCATAGACAATCGAATCAAAAAGTTTAAAAGAACAAATAAAGTTTACGACGTTTAGAGCGCATTAGGTTTCAAATATTTGAACGGTTTTGCCAAATACAAACAAACGCAATCTATTTTGGAGAAGTATTTTGAATTTCGAAGTTTAATAAATAAACTCGTCATAGATACCAGGACTAAAATTGTATACTTTCGCCAGACGCGCGTTTTGTCTACAAAAGACTCATCAGTGACGCTCGAGTCAAAAAATGTTTAAAAATTTAAATAAAGTAAGAAGTAAGTGCATAAAGTTATGTGTAGTTAATCTATTATTATGACCATATCAATGATAATTCATGATTCAATACTGGATTGAAAATATGTTTGAAGCTGTTTTGCAAGCTCTTCTCACATGTTTACTACTTTCTAGATCAATTGTGCTGATTGGTGGCTGGAGTGCAACTCTTGTTTTAAAAATGAAATCAATGGTACAAACTTAACAGACTTCAGCAACCTCATTGGTTCAAAATTTCCGTTCATCAACTTGCCACTATACATCATTTGATGAGTTAAAAATTAACCAAATGAATTCAAACAGAATAATGGAATTCAGTTGAAACAATGGTCTATATTCTTCACACAACGCAGACAAAGGGGACATCATGTCATAAGATATTGGTTCTAAATGCACTCAGGATAAGTAAAAAAGGGCTACCAGACATGTGAATGTCTCAAAAAAGGCAACAGTAGTATACCGCTGTTCACAAGTCATGATTCGATTGAGAGAAAACAAATCCGGGTTAAAAACTAAATTCGAGGAAAACACACAAACTATTAAAGGAAATCAACAGAACAACAGAAGCACTAAAGATCACTGAAGTGCATCAAAACAAACGCCGACATACATATGGAAACGGACTATAAACATTGGTTTTCTTAATTTAAGACGAATATAAAAAAAGAAGATGTGGTATGATTGCCAATGAGACAACTATCCACAAAAGACCAAAATGACACTGACATTAACAACTATAGGTCACCGTACGGCCTTCAACAATGAGCAAAGCCCCTACCGCATAATCATTTATAAAAGGCCCCGATAAGACAATGTAAAACAATTCAAACGAGAAAACGTACGTTTTATATCTTTATAACTATAATAGGTTATCCAATGGAGAAAGACTTTAGTGTAGTGGACACATATTTTGTATATTTTCAACAAGTGATCGAAAGGAAGTCGCGATGTATAATGCAAAATTTGAAATCTAACTTTGTTTAAAAATATTTCTCAGTCTGCAGATTGTTCATAATAATAAAACCAAATTCGGCAATACCCATATTCACACGGGTACGCCTTTAAAGGACCGTTCTAAATTTAAACTGATCTGAATTAATATCTTGAACAAACAAGATTTGGTTAACCAGTTAGTTAATAATTGTGCTATGTCTTTACTGACAAAAGGGATTAAAATCATGTATTTTGAATATAATCTAGAGTCAGAATCATACTATCTTTTTTAATGAAATAGTGTGTATACAGATAAAGATATTAGTAATTTAATTAAGCATTGTGTTGGTCTGTAACTAGATATTGGGTTTGGGATTAAATATTACTAAATACTAATTGTGGGACAACCACAGAAAAAATATCTAGAATCCAATTGCAGAAACGTCCTTTTTATTAACATGTTGTGTGTGTGTGTTTTATGGAATTTTTCTTGTATGATGGTCATTTCTCGACAATTTACCTTCCGCAACAGTGCTAAGAGCCGACAAAGCTTCGTACGCCAAAAAGGCGGTTATAAAGAAAAAAATAATACTAAACGTAGCCTTAAAAAATGAAACATTTCCAAAAAAACATGCAATATGACTTTGCCATAAGCAGCAGCAACATAGATTTTGCAAAATGTTTATGAAAATGTAAGCTTAAACAAGTGTTTAACTCGGAAGAAGTGGATATCGGGCTTGTTATACTCTTGGAGTTCATAAAAAAATCAAAGAATGAACAAAATATTATAGCGTTTCCTTTCCACTGATCTGTTAGGCGAATGTTAAGTATATACATCATACAATGCGTGGTTCGGCTGTGCTGTTGTTGTGCTGCCTTATGTGGTTTTAGGTGTTCGTTTTTATTCTGTGTTGACATGTATATCAACTATTAGTATAAAGTCATTTTTTTAATTTACTGTTTGCAAAAGTATGAATAATTCTAAATACTAAGGAATTTCTTATCCCAGACAGATATAACATTAGCCCTATTGGTACAACTTTTTGGAATTTTGGGTTATCAATGCTGTTCATAAAATGGAGAATGGAAATGGTGAATGTGTCAAAGCGACAAGAATCCGACGATAAAGTAGACAACATCTGTTTTTGGCTTTTTTACTATTTTGACGTGAGTGCACTGGTGAGTCTTATGTAGACGAAAACACAGTCTAGTGTATTGAATTATAAGCCTGGTTCATTTAATAACTATTAGCATGTCGTAATGTTCTATTGTATTGTTAATTTGTGTATTTCTCTATCCTGAATATATTTTCATATTAGAGAATATGAGCCCATATCCCCTGTAAAGCGCGAATAGCAATTAAATCATAATAGAGTGTTCGGATTTCGATATATTAGTTATAAATCTGAAATTCTCTTTTTGTTCACTGTAGGGAATGAAGCCTATCATACTTTGTCAATGTAACTTATCAAATTGCCCGATTAACCTTTTTTTAATATTATAATCTTTTTAAATATCATTACATGGGCACATGTTTATGTACAAATTCAAGTTAATCGATGGCATGTCAATATTACAAAGAATATTGAAGGCAATTAGATGAAACGATTTTGATGAGTTTGCAAAAAAGGATAACACTCTAGGTAATCGAGATCAGGACGTCTCCCCCTTATATAGCTTATACATATTTTCAGAAATTGTTCTAAAACATTTGTATATATATAGAGAGAGAGATTACAATAAGATTACAAGACATTAGTTAAATCTATAATAGTGCGCTCCTACGCAGTGGCAGACCCAGACCTTTTTGTAAGGACCCAACTGACTAGCCTAAAAAAACAGGAGTACAGTTATGCTTCATTGATTCCCTATATAATCAACCAAATGTTTCCAACAAAAAGGGGGGTCCTGGCCTCCCTGAATCCGCTAGGTAGCAGTGTATGAGAGATTTGTTGAGGTAGAATTCAAAGAACATACTCTCAGTACATATGCTCACAAACACCATGCAAACAAAAACATGAAACCAGGTAGAAAAAATAACAACAAAGTCCAATTAATGAACAAATAAATCACAGACAAAAATCATAAATTAAAAGTCTCGGCAAATAAATCAGGCCATCAAAACCAGATCTGAAAATAGCAAAACAAAAGAGCACTAAATAATCGAAAATTATCTCAGAGTAACAAACTGAACTGCAGTGTTATACAAGACAGTACAGAGTATAAACGCAACTGTAACAGTTCCTTAATATTTGTTTTGCTTTTTTTCTCAATTTGATCTGAACGTCACTGATGAGTGTTATGAAGACAAAACGCGCGTCAGGTATATCAAGTTATAAGCATGGTACCTTTGATAACTATATTACTATATTCAGCTGTTCTCGTGTAAGTTACAGAATATGTTTGCTTGTGATAAAAGGAAACTCAGAAGAAATTTTACAACCAAAACGTACCTATCTTTAACATGCAATGCCGTAACATAAATGTACTTTAAAATGTGATAGATCTAAAAGTTTGCAAAAGACTTCAATACATAAAAGTCGTATTTGAGAAGCTTCAATCTTTGCCAGTGACCAAATATTTTTTTTTGCAACATCATACATGTCTCCATTCAAAGACGTCGTTATTTGCACCCGGACCTGTAATATGTCTGCCTGATGTAATATTTATGTTTTATTTACATATTTTACTTACATCAATGCCACTTCAAAGAGATTTTAAATCAAGATATAATGTAACTAATTTACGTTTATTAAATTCAATCAGTCATATGCCATTATAATTACTGATTGTTCTGTGGTAATTAAGACAAGGTTATCTGAGTATTGATATCATGATATTAAGGTCAAACAGGCAAACAAATTGTTTACGGGTGTACGTACTGAATCTGAGACAACTGTATTCTTACAGATGTTCAAATCGTATTATTTCAATACAAATCAAGGTTAGATACTAAAACTGTGATAAACGCATGGACTCGGAAATAAGTAGAAAGTACAAAGTTGAAGAGCATTGAGAATCCAAAATTCCCCAAAAAGTTGTGCCAAATACGGCTAAGGTAATCTATGCCTGGAATAAGAAAATCCTTAGTCTTTTTAAAAATTCAAAGTTTTGTAAACAGGAAATTTATAAAAATGACCACATTTTGATATTCATGTCAAAACCGAAATGTTGACTACTGGGCTGGTGTTACCCTCGAAGACGAAACTTCCACCAGCAGTGACATCGACCCAGTGGTTTGAATAGTTATCAAAGGTACCAGGATTATAATTTTGTATAATATTATATAGGAATTTCCTGCTATGCATGCATCACCTGCAATGCAAATCCGCCATTTATCTCTTTTTTTTTATTCAGTAAGACTTTACGTACCATAACATATTGTGTTTGGTATAATGGTCTTAGAGTGGGTCCGGTATCCTTTGCATATGTATTATCTAATTTTTAGATCATTTATCAAAAAGAAGATGTGCAATAAATGACAATGAAACAATTTTTCAAATTTCAAATAAGGTGGATCATTCATGTAAGCAATTATAGGTTACCGTGTAGCCTTTAACAATGACAAAAACCATGTAGGTTACCAATAACATATTAATATGTGTAAATTGGGCCTCGGTGGCTAAGTGGTTTAAAATTCAACTATATGTAGCAGGAAAAACTCTGCCTAAGATTCGGGGATGCGGACCAGAGCTAATTCTCAGTGGCGGATCCAGAGGGGGGGTTCCGGGGGTGCGCACCCCCCCCCCTTTATTTTTGCCGGTCAATGCATTTGTATCGGGACATATGTTTTGCACCCCCCCCCTTTTGCCCTGGGTTAGCACCCCCTCCCCCTTTCGAAAATTCCTGCATCCGCCCCTGATTCTAGTTTGTAAACTGATGTAACGGAGACGATGGATGCCAAATGTGATGCGCTATAATATATTCAAGTAAATGTAAACCAAAAACTGAAAACAATATACATAATTTAATCAGCAAAGCACAACTGTTATCATGTAAAGCCAAAACTAAATAGAAATGGAGCATTCAATACTTCAACTTAAGGAGGCTTGTATCAAATGAACTAACCTAATCGATGGTTGGAAAGTTTGGCTTTCCTTGGTTGGACTGAAAGTCAGTTTAACAACAAATGGATGATTTTAACGACCTTGACTGGCTATACAGCCCTTGAGGATGTAACACAATAATCTAAAACCAGTTATTCAAAATAAATAACTTTCTCACAAAAGGTAATCAAAGGTTTTGCGACGGTGCAAATATTAAACTTTACAATATAAATAAATATCTTTAACCAATGAATTCAAATAGCAAAAGCTATGCAATTTAACAAATATATTCTGAATAAGTTTCAAGTTAATCTTTAAATAAAGAAATATGAAATTTATAGTTTTAAACAAGGGAAATAATAAGACATTATAATCCTAACTGCCACATATATATAACAATCTTTCCTGTTGATGACATGTGGTTCTTTTCTGATACCCAGACTCTCTCCACCAATCAAAATGATTTATCGACTAGTTATGAATTTATACAATATTATAAAGCCATGTAGTGCTATATTGAGGTGACAGGTGCACTCATAAAACATGTTTAATCCCACAATATTATCCATTTGCCTGTCCAAAGTTATGAGTTTGTAGTTCAGTGATTGTCATTAATTCAAGCAGTTAACCGACATGCCAGCTCCAGTCTTCAATTAAACTGACTGAAAGCCTGATTATGATTTCATCATATGAACATCAGGCACAATCCTTCCCGTTAGGGGTTTAGTATCATACCATCATAACATATATGAGAAGAACATAACCCGTGTCATGCCAACAACTGTTTTTAGAATAAATGTGTTTAGTTCCGACGCAAAGACCTTATCAGTGACTCAATATTAACGCCAAAATATGCAATCTTGACAACAGTATCGTAATTATATCCCTTCTTAATAAGTCTATTCAAAGGTTTTGTAAGTTTCTGAGGTGAATACTGACACCTTTGTGCTTTATAAAGAATATTTCCATAAACAATTGGATGTGAAATAAGATCATTTAAGCTATCTCGAAACTTGAAGAAGTGAGATGCATATTGGCATATATTAAAATTACCGTATGGTCACCCCATATTGTATATATGGAAGAGTTTAACGACCTTGACTGGCTTTTCAGCCCTCGCACGGTCGGCTCGGTGCCCGAAAACGATTGGTGGGCATTTCAATATTTTGTGCCGTGGGTCAGGAACGGGTAGCAAAGGACGCCGAATGGAGGCCGCCATCTTGGTTTTGTTAAGTTGATTTTGTTTTTTACTAATTTGGTGTTACTTCTTCACTAACGGCTGCTTTCAGGGCCAGTTTGGTCAGCTTGGCAGCCCGCTAGCCTCGATGATGGAGTACTGGTAGATGATCTCGGACGTAGTTGAAAAGATGACAGGAAGCATTATCAGGACCAAAGCCGTGAGGCAGTGAAATGAAGGTCGTATCTCCCAACAGCCTAGGATACAGCCCTCGGACGTTAATCGGCATAACACTCCCCATGATACAATGGTTTTGGAGTGCATGTTAACGCGGGTACGCCAACTACTACGTCTATCTGTACGGCATGGATTGGTTTCTGTCATCTTAAGTAGTAAGTCGTTGATATCTAACTGTAAACCCTCATCGAAGATAGCGGGTAAAGGAGAGCTGGCCCAGCACGTCCGTTCAGCTGTAATGACTTAGACGTGACTGGTGAATTGAATGATTGAAATGCATGGATTGACCCATATTGTAGTCTCTTAAAAAAAACACCTTTAAGACGTTTAGATTTATGGTACATACATCTTGGATAATAAAATCGCAGTACACATCCGGTCTATTTCTATGCCTAAATCTGTAAATTTTTATACAGATTTGCATTTTATTGGTTAGACCATTTATTTTTATATCGTAAAATTAGTGATTCGTTGCATAATCCAAAATATTTATTCAAATATCATATATTTGTGTTTTTAGAATAAATGTTTTAACTACGTGATTTAAGGGGAGATAAATATTTTGGTAAAATATTTACACTGGACTGACTCGGGAAATTTTAATTTTTTTACTTGTAGCAAGAAAAAAGGTTCGATGACACCTTTTATATTTTCATTATCTGAACGCATATTATAAAACTTATCTTCTCGTATTTTATTTCAAACTTCTATTTCATAGGTTTTTTTATGCACTCAAATGTGTTTTTTTAGGACAATCTATGCAAATTTACGACCAGAAGCTTAACCCACACTTTTTATTATATTATGAAAAAAGCTTAGTAAAATCTATATTTTGACAAATTATGTAAAGAACCTTCTATCTGAGGGAATAATCAACATATACTAGAACACACCCGTGATATTGCGGGTCCGTGACTGAATTAAGGTATATAACTATGCGCAAGCCTTATTTTAGTATTAGTATTGTCATCTGATAAAGTCATGCCGATTATAAGATACACAGTTTTTCTCTGCTTTCAAATCTTTCTGTTTGAACCCGTGGAACTGGAACTTATCAATTATTGGTAATATTAATTATTTGGAAAACAAAAGGTCCTGGAATGGAGTATTGTTTAATCAACAACATTGTCCTATCTTAGTAATAAATAAAGATGAATTCTTTGATTCGCTGTTTTACGTCATGTATGCCCACTAACAAATTGAAAACTGTTCCTCATTTTTAGTCTTGTTATCTTAGAAAGTCTTACTGATTAAAATACTACAATAGGTAGCTATTTGACAATTTAGTAGTGTCAACCCTGTGATTATGACCCGTGTATATAGCATATTAACCCTGAATGCACCGTTTGGTGGTGCGCCTGTCAGATGCGGAACGTACAGATTAGGTTATAGGTAACAGGTGAATATACTATTGGTATCGGTATCGGACTCGACCCGGAACTTCTTAATTATTGGCAATATTAAATACGTGGAAAACAAAAGGGCCTGGAGTGGTGTAATTTTCAATCTACACCTTTGTACTATATTAGTGATATATACAGTTGAATTCTTTGATTCGTCGATTTTACGTGATGACGGCTGAAAAATTGGACTTCGTAATTTTAGTATTATAGATTTGATTATTATTTAATTGTTTTCGTGATTTGATTTGATTTATCAATAATAGGTTGTGTTATTTCTCAAATGATTTTTTTCATATTTTTCATGTCCGAGCCTTTAATAGCCGACCATATGGTGTGGGTTTTTCTTATTGTTGAAGTCCGTATGGTTGCCAACGGCTTACATTAGAATTGGCTTCATTTGCACCTTGGTGGATAGTCATACTATGCATCTTCTTATTTTAATTTATACAGATGTATTTTAATTACTTAGCTTGTGCTTGATTATCGACGGCTAAGGCCGATACCGACCATTTATATACATATATATCTCATATGCATATTAATCATATTTTAATGATTTTTCACTCGCCATGTAGTCAACTTTCTGTGATAGTGTTTCTGGTAATTTCACATTTGCGTAGACTAACGAAGACACAAATGGAAATAATAGAAACGTCAAAGGGGACACAACTCGAACGAATATTGCATATTTTTAACAGACTGGTAAAAAACATGTCTAGTTTGATTTGCATGGATGTATATATTGTTATGCGTTTACTTTTCTACATTTGGTTAAATGTATAGGGGGAGGGGGGAGATCTCACAAACATGTTTAACCCCGCCGCATTTTTGCGCCTGTCCAAAGTCAGGAGCCTCTGGCCTTTGTTAGTCTTGTATTATTTTAATTTTAGTTTCTTGTGTACAATTTGGAAATTAGTATGGCGTTCATTATCACTGAACTAGTATATATTTGTTTAGGGGCCAGCTGAAGGACGCCTCCGGGTGCGGGAATTTCTCGCTACATTGAAGACCTGTTGGTGACCTTCTCCTGTTGTTTTTTTATTTGGTCGGGTTGTTGTCTCTTTGACACATTCCCCATTTCCATTCTCAATTTTATCAAGGATTTGTATAGTCTCACTATACAAATCCTTGATTTTATGTATCAAAAGTTCGATGTCGGTTATAACTATAGTTATTGGTTAGTCCTTATGTTAATCGAAATTCAATAACCAACAAGTTGCTAACTACGGGGCGCCGAATGGGACTCTTGTGATTTTGTACTCAAAATTCAATTTTGTACGGACAAAAGTGACTTTTGTTCAACAAAAATGAGTTCAGTTTAACAAAATTTGTATCATACTACAAATTTGAAATTTTGTCATACAAAATTATCTATCAGCGGACAAAAGTCACTTTTGTCATGACAAAATTCATTTTTGTTACACAGACTTGACTTTTGTTACCTAATTTGAAAATTGAGCGACAAAAGTCAATTTTGTATTTAAATTAGTTTAGTTCGGTTTCTGTGAACTAATTTGCATACAAAATCGACTTTTGTTACACAAAATTGACTTTTGTTACACAAAAATTACTTTTGTTACACAAAATTGACTTTTGTTACACAAAATTGACTTTTGTTACACAAAATTGACTTTTGTCTCAACAAAATTGACAAAATTGACTTTTGTCTCAACAAAATTGACAAAATTGAATTTTGTCTCAACAAAATTGACAAAATTGAATTTTGTCTAAACAAAATTAACAAAATTGAATTTTGTCTCAACAAAATTAACAAAATTGAATTTTGTCTCAACAAAATTGATTTTTGTCTCACGAAAGTCAATTTTGTCTCACGAAAGTCAATTTTGTCATCACAAAAATGAATTTTGTCGTCACAAAATTGACTTTTGTCTCAACAAAATTGACAAAATTGACTTTTGTCTTAACAAAATTGACAAAATTGACTTTTGTCTCAACAAAATTAACAAAATTGACTTTTGTCTCAACAAAAATGACAAAATTGAATTTTGTCTCAACAAAAATGTCAAAATTGAATTTTGTCTCACAAAAGTCAATTTTGTCTCACAAAAGTCAATTTTGTCTCACAAAAGTCAATTTTGTCTCACAAAAGTTAATTTTGTTTCACAAAAGTCAATTTTGTCTCACAAAATTGAATCTTACCGTACACAATTGACTTTTGTGATTTAATTTCCATATCAGGTAACAAAAGTCAATTTTGTATGCAAATATGTTTATATTTGCATACCTTTAAGACAAAATTGACTTTTGTCATGACAAATATGAATTTTGTCTACAAAAATGAATTTTGTCATGACAAAAATGAATTTTGTCTACACAAATGAATTTTGTCATCACAAAATTGAAGTTCTCACAAAACAAGTCTGTAGCACATAGTTTTGTAAGACAAAAATGATTTTGTTATGACAGAATTGAATTTTGTACAAAACCACAAGAGTCCCATTTAGCGCCCCGTACTAACAGCCGTTTCTATTTAAAATGTCTAAATAACAATTAACATAAATTGGGTAGAACTCTGTCTCAATTAATATATCGAAACACCATAACTCTTAAGATACCACATTTAAAACAGTAAATATATACGATGTCGAAACAATACCAAAGTATTCTTTCTGTGACCTAAGCTTACAACTGACTTAAATATTCGTTGCCCTAAAATTTTAAAAGAAAATGATTCTACATGTCTTTTGTTGTTCATCAATCTTTATTGGTCATACCATTTTTGTTACACGACTATGCCAGACATTTTATAGATTCAACTCGGGATATAAATCTATATAAACGGACATTAGCAATGTGCTTCGATGTTTTCAATATGAAGTCCAATCAAAAGTCAACCGTGGGCGTGGGCTGTATAATTAATATATTTTCTGATCTTGGTATCAAATTTTATATTTGAGTTTTATATAATACTTGTATTTCCTTATGGAACTGAATTGTTTGTCGCACACTTGCACCAAACAAAAAGTTTGCAGGAACACAGAAAATAGTGTTTGCAGATGTTTGCGGCAAGTTGGCAGAAACATTAATGTTTGCCGTAAGATTGCCAGAAAGTTAGGTTTGCCCCAAGATTGCAGAAAACCGTTGACCATTCTATTTGTTTGTCGCAAGATTCCAGAAAACAATGACTATTCTATATGTTTGCGAGAACATTGCAAGAATTACACAATATGGACTGGGCATTCCTAGTTGGCACTTCCAGGGCTTATTTTTCGGTAAGAGTTGTCACCGGTTGACTATATTGTCCAAAAATTCAAAACTGAGAAGTCCTGATCCGGCTGTCAATTTCCCCCTTTCTTTTACATGTTTTTTTTCATATTCCGTGACGAGTGTGTTAGTATGACTAAATTCACAGTTGGGCGTCTTTAAAATAGTTGCCAACTCAGTTAAAATGTTTAAACCAGCAGTATATAGTCCCTGCATAAACTAATATTAATTGATTCGACTCTTCAATTCAGTTATGAAGTAAATATCATAATAGTCCCAGTTCGAGTTTAAAAAGTATGACCAAAATATTTTTAGATACAACTAGAAGATCAGGCCAAAATTAACCCTTTCAAACGTTCTTGTCGCATAACAGTAATATTGCGTCGATGCGGCGTGAAGCAATCATTTCTGAATCTCCCGCCAAATTTGTAGTATTTTAAAATTACCTCCCTTAAAGGAACCGGAAGTTTTGATGTGAGCGGGGTTACCAATGAAAACATTTTTAGATTGAAAAGATGTTCATCTTTAAACTAGTGCATCTTTGTGTTTTTGTCCACATTGTTTACGCAAATCATGGTAAATGCGATGTTAAGATTATTTTTTTACATGATCCGTACTGAAATAAGAATTAAGAGTATCCGTTCATTTCCAAACAAACAAACAAAATCGTGTGTTCATGTCTGTCGAGTGTCGTATTTGCTTTACGTTAGTCTTGTTTCAAATACTGACCATATTATTGATAAACAAGTCGGTTACAAGCTTATTAAAGTTTATGTTTTCTCTGTTTGTATACATTGCCGACCCTAAATATTTATTTATTCAGCATCATGACATGATCAAATTGTCTCTGCAAAAATGTTCACGTCCGCTCTGATCGGTATGCTTGACTTTTATTTTGTCTTTTATCGTTATAGACTTGAATATAATATTCAAGTTAATATGAGGCAGGCATTACCTGTAAATGGGGACAAAGTCTATGAATTATTTTTTTGTAACTTAAATTTTTGTAAAAAAAAAGAAACAGAAATACCGTAACGTTTCCGATTTTGGTTCTGTTGTTAGGAATTTTAGTTGTGACGTTATTTAAGTAATGACGTCTGACATATGCAATGATGCAATGTAAACAAAGTACATGTCAAAAAACTTATTGGCACCCGTTTAATTCGGCACCCATAGAAAAAGTCAAATCGGCATTTAGTTAAATCGCACCTATTTAAGGTCAATCAGTGGCGGATCCAGGGGGGTTCCGGGGGTTGGAACCCCCTTTTTTTGGACGATCAATGCATTTGAACAGAATGGGAGCATATAGTTGGAACCCCCTTTACTCTGGGTTTGGAACCCCCCTTTTTAAAATGGCTGGATCCGCCCCTGTCAATTCAGCATCCAATTATATTTGATATAAATATATATATAAACTATTCAAAAAATGTATAAATGATCTTTCTATTTCTAATTATTTTTAGGGTTTTCTCAACATTGTATGACTCGGACTGTTGTTTTCAATTTATTAATTTTAAGAATTCACTAGTACAGGGTTTCCCCTGGGTCAATTATTTTTTTCGCCACCTCTTTAGCCACTTTATTATTTTTTCGCCAAATATATTTTTCTAATAAAATTTTATCCCCCCCCTTTTCCGCTAAACAAGAAGTGATTTTTACAACAAAACGAAGAATCTTATCACTTGGAATTGATCCCTCGTGTAAGGTGTAGTCATTACATTGAAGGGTTACTCTCATGACAACCACTTGAATATATTTCTTCATAATTACAGTTTTCTTTTCTAGACCATCGTAAATACATATATAAGTAAAACTATATGCTTGAAACACGTGTGTTACTGAAACGACTTTGAAGTACCCACTCATTGATCTAGATATGAAAGTTAAATGATAAAGTTTTAAATCAGCGACCTTTCTAGCTTTTGAACATTTTTCGTCATAACAACAATTTTCTTTTCAAAAGAAGGAGAGGAAGCGTAAACTTTGCTTCAAACACGTGCGTCGCAAAGCGGTAAATAAATCCCTTTTATGAAATGCGAAAGAAGTCATTTAACCATATCATTTTGTCATATCATACAATCAACACCTTTATTAATTAGTCCTTTGATGTCGATAGCTATAAATGCAATCAGCTGATTATTGATTTTCTGTCAAAATCTTAACTAGTTCAAGGTGAATTCCGAGTATTGTCTGATCGGTAAACATGGTAAATTCAGAGAAACCCGAAAAAAGTAAATAAATTAGATGGCTGAAAATAAATCGTCATGTATATTTCTTTCGCCAAATTCTTTCGCCAATGACGAATTTTAATCGCCACAATTATTATTTTTTCGCAAATTGCGAAAATGGCGACCGCCAGCGGAAACCCTGCACTAGTACCTATTATTGCCTATTCAAATCTTTCATGTCTTTGTTGATAAAAAGTCAACCAAACCAATTTCTTGCTAGCATTATTAAAAGAGCTGTAAATCTTTACAAGTAGTTATTGATGTTTTTTTTTCTTCACTGAAAAACTAAATAAAAACAAAGCGGCCATTATGCAAGATGTTGATTAATCATGAGAAAGTTAGAAGCAGTAAGAGGGAAAACTATGAGTCCTTTTCATTAGTATCCCTTATTATCGCAAAATTATACGCAATTCTAAGGTCGTTTTGCAGGTAAGTTTAAACAGCATAAAACCAACAAAATCATGCAGAATGCTCAACTGGTTGAAACATGCATAAAAAATATCTTACAACTTTGATACATGTACACTCAGTGACTCACATTAATTTGAACGAAAAAAATACATACCCTCCTCCCCCTCGAAAATATAAATTAGTCAATAATTTTGAGACAACCCCTTCTTTATTTTAATTGTTTTGCTTAGAATACTGCAAAAAAAAATATATTAATTGATATAAAATATATTTTAGACATATTTAACATGGGTTCCGAAATTACTACATCAGGTGCCGAATTAACCAGTTGCCAATTTGACTAGGTGCTGATCATATGACTATACTGGGTGCCGATTTCAGATTTGACTAGAATTTGAATATTCTGGCTAGTTCACATCATTAAAAACAGAAAACAGGATAAAAACAAATTGTTTTGTCATTTGAACTGATTAACATTTCAGATTGTGCTGAATATATATGTTTTTGTATCTTCTGTTCCTATCAACTATTGTTGTGACGCCACACACAGGGACAGGCAGTCAAATTAGCCTCCATACTGCATCCCTTTATAGTAAAATGTCATCTGATTGTGAATGAAACATCAAATATACATGAAAATATGTGGATTTTGTCGAAGTCTGCAAAAATATTTTTAGATTTGTATTTATTAGTTAAAAATATGTGATAAACATTGGAAGTTAGATGCACACTAAAAAATTTACTTAATAAATTTTACATTGCAGGATCTATTGATGAAAAGTTAGGCTATTATGAGACCCTTGAATCAGTTGATATTGAAAGTGTTGCTAAGAGAAGCATTGGTGATTCACCCCATAATACGCATGTCAAATTTTCAGCTTTAGGAAGGTATGTACATGTATATATAGTGATTACTTTCAGTTTTAATTATATGGTCGGATTTTCTTTAAAATCATGATTGATTATTGTAAACCAGTTTTCAATTTATGCATCATAATGACATTTCATTATTGAAACCAGTTTTCTTTAAAATCACTATGACTAAAAGTATCCTCACCATACAGAAAACTATTAACATGATAAAAGATAAAAAAAAAAAAACAGTGACAAAATGTTCAAGCAATTCATAAGATAGAGAAACTTTAAACACCAATGTTAGAATATTTGCAAAACAATTTCTAGTATGATAAATAGTTCATGCATTCAATCTATCTGTGTACTTTTACAGGTTTAGTTCCAACTTTGACTATTACATGAGGTAGCATGGGTGGCTCATTAACAACTTCATGAACTTGAAAGAAATTATTTTTATGCCCCATCTACGATAGTAGAGGGGCATTATGTTTTCTGGTCTGTGCATCCGTCTGTTACACTTCATATTAAAGTTTTTGGTCAAGGTAGTTTTTGATGAAGTTGAAGTCCAATCAACTTGAAACTTAGTATGCATGTTTCCTTTGATAAGATCATTCTAATTTTAATGCCAAATTAGAGAATTTATTCCAATTTCACGGTCCAGTAAACATAGAAAATGATAGTGGGAGTGGGACATCCGTGTACTGTGGACACATTCTTGTTTCATTAAATTTACATTTACATTTAGGAAACAGAAAAAAGTAAGATATTCATTGTATTACAGTGGTTCATGTATTTTATTATAACAATATAATTTATATAAATAATGTTTGTTAAATATTTTTCAGAAATTTTTCTTTGAATTTGGAAGTAGCAAAGGGATTATTTACGCAAGATTTCAAAGTGCACTTAGTTAACAGCGATGGAACCTTTTCAGATGAACATCTAGATACTAACAGCTTTTATTATGGAACTTTAGATGGTAAGACTGGTATTTTACAAACAAGAAACAAATTTTTAAACTTGTTACATTTATCTCTATTTAAAATGTCAATTGCTTTCAGAAAGTTAACATGTATATTGAAATTAAAAAAATTGCAATCAAAAGCTTCTAGTTAATTCCAAGGCCCAGAATTAACTGAAAAGGGACACGGGTTAAAAGAAATTAAAATCTACATCAGATACCTAATCTTTTGTTTTTTTGGACTTTCTATTTTGAATTTTGTAGTTAGGTGTTTTTGTTATTTTACTCTTAGTACCTTCAATGTACAACAACTGATATATATTGATGAATTGTCTAATCTCCAAAGTATGGTTAGTAGCAAAGATAGTCATCAACATGGCTACTTGAAAATAGAAATCAATCATCTAGTTATAACGTTTGCTGACATGATCAACTGAGCAATTTCATATTTCTAACCCTTCATGTACATGTATGCTGTGAATTTAACATTGTTTAGTTTAAAAGCATGAGTTCAAAAGGAGAGGATTTCTAAAGCATCAATCAAACATTTTTCCACATAGGGTTATTCTATTTAAAAATCACCATCAAAAATTTTGTATTTCAACTACATTATGAAATTTCACTGTTCTTGCAACCCACCCATAGTTAAGATTTCAAAGTGCATTTCCTCAATGTCTCATGTACATTTGAATGAAACATCTCTCATGTAATATTTAAAGACTTCAAGTATAACAAGTAATAGCTTTTCAGAAAAAAAGCTAGTCGTCTCTTAGCTGATGAAAATGGAAATTGTTCTGGCTTTGTAGATTTATAATTCATTCAGAATAATAGCCTTGCATATCAATTAACAAATTTTACCACACACTTGAGGTCACACGTTATATTGTTTAATGTTATGTGTGTTTACACAACTCGAGGATACTCGATTGATATTCGGCTATTTAAAGATCAAAGTTACCTGTGTACCAATATGCATTATTAATGACCAGGCAAAATCTAGTTGCTTAAATAGAGAGGACAAATTGGGAGTGATGACATTTACTAGGTTTGGATTGTCCCAACCAATCAACGAACTATAATTATTCGCGTCTCAGCAATATCTTCCAATCAGGAAGTAAGAAGCATTCAGCCAGCAGACTGTCCATTGTTCAATTCTTAATGACATCTCTAAGAAGACGTTAATAATTATTATAAAGAGAAAAATTACTTAACCATAACTTTTTTTTTTTATTATCAGGAGAGGACAAATCTGAGGTGAATGCCTTTCTTCATGATGGGGTTATATCTGCCACAATATCTATCCCTGGCGAGAGTTTCATTATTGAGGTATGTATATATTGTAGTCTTCTATCTCCTTCTTCCTTATCTTGAAGACCACCATTGGTATATGATAAAAATAGTAAGAGAGGGTATAATTGCCAATGAGACAACTCTTTACAAGAGATTAAATGACACAGAAACCAGCAACTATACATGTAGCTCTATAAGCCAACCTAAGGCCTTCAACAATGAGTAAAAGTCTTAAGTTTTTAAAAGTGTCAAGATACCACCTTCATGACCTTAGAGGAGTAAATTCTTTGATAAGATTTCTTTCTAGTTATGCAACATTCTGTAGGGTAAAAGTTTACTTGACTGAGTCCTGTGAACTTATGCTAATTAAAGATTTATTCAATTAGTTAGCCACATGCACATAAAAAAGAGCATTTAATGTAAAATCTGTTAAATTAAATCATTAATATCAGGATTAAATATTTGTTGGCCAGACACACCTTTCATCTACAAAAAACTCATCGATGATACTCAAATCAAAATAGGTAAACAGGTCAACTAAAGTAGGAAAATTAGTCTTGCATTAATAAGAATCCACATTAAAGACAATCTCTGTTTGTTACAGCCAGCATGGAGGCACATAGACAGCCTTGTCAGAGCCAGTAGAACAATGATGGTTTACAAAGGAAGCGATGCAAAATGGCCTAAAGAAATGGAAGAGGCACAGAAAGGGGGAAATGGGTAAGAGTTAAAGCCAACAAAATGTATGTCATTTTTGCATTTTCGGAATTGCCCTGTGAAAAATATAGATACATTTACATGTGATTTATGACCACGACCAATCATATTTCCTGTATTCAATTGGCTGGTAATAGATATATCATTATCTTTTTTTTATGGAAATACCAGCCTTTTTGTCGAGCCTTCGACTTTAGTTGAAAAAGCGAGCCTAGCGATCCTACTTTCCGTCGTCGGTGTCGGCGGCAGCGGCGTCCACAAATATTCACTCTGTGGTTTAAGTTTTTGAAATTTTAATAACTTTCCTAAACTATACTGGATGTCTACCAAACTTGGACAGAAGCTTGTTTATGATCATAAGATAGTATCCAGAAGTAAATTTTGTAAAAATAAAATTCCATTTTTTCCGTATTTTACTTATAAATGAACTTAGTTTTTTCTGCGGGGAAACATTTCATTCACTCTGTGGTTAAAGTTTTTAGAATTTTTATAACTTTCTTAAACTATCCTTGGTTTGTACCAAACTTGGACAGAAGCTTGTTTATGATCATAAGATAGTATCCAAAGTAAATTTTGTAAAAATAAAATTCCATTTTTTCCGTATTTTACTTATAAATGAACTTAGTTTTTTTCTGCGGGGAAACATTACATTCACTCTGTGGTTAACGTTTTTAGAATTTTAATAACTTTCTTAAACTATCCTTGGTTTGTACAAAACTTGGACAGGAGCTTGTTTATGATCATAAGATAGCATCCAGAAGTAAATTTTGTAAAACAAAAAATCCATTTTTTCTTTATTCACTTTTAAATGAACTTAGTTTTTCTGTGGGGAAACATTACATTCACTCTGTGGTTAAAGTTTTTAGAATTTTAATAACTTTCTTGAACTATCCTTGGTTTGTACCAAACTTGGACAGAAGCTTATTTATGATCATTAGATAGTATCCAGAAGTAAATTTTGTAAAAAGATAACTCCATTTTTTCTGTATTTTACTTTTAAATGGACTTAGATTTTCTTCCAGTTAATACTTCATACAGTCTGCAGTTAAAGTTTTCAAAACATTTATTAGATTCATTAACTATCCTAGATTTTTACCAAACTTGGACAGAAGCTTCTTACAATCAAAAGATAGTATCAAGAGGAATATTTTTATTGATTTTTTTACTAATTTTTGTTGAGCCTGTGATTTACAGCAAAAGTAGGCGAGACACTGGGTTCCGCGGAACCCTTACAAATTTTTTAATAAGTACTGTATACGTACCCCACCTGGTGCATTTTCTGGTTAACAGCACTGCTTACATAAAGTATCCGTGTTGTATTAAAAATCAAAAAGCCTTTTCAGAATTATGTAGTCCTCGGACAACTCACTGTTTGTGTCTAGTTTATAGTGAAACATATGTATCAGCATTAAAAGCCATGGGTAAATAGATATAAGAAGATGTGGTATGAGTGCTAATAATTGCCAATGAGATAACTCTGCATCCAAATCATAATTAGTAAAAAATAAACCATTAAAGAAGGTCAAAATACGGCTTTCAACACTTAGTCTTGACCCACATTGAACAGCAAGCTATAAAGGGCACCAAAAATTGCTAGTGTAAAACCATTCAAACAGGAAAACCAATTGTCTAATCTATGTAAAAATCAAGAAACACTTATGAACCCGATCAACAAATGACAACCACTAAACCACATGTTCATGAATTAGGACAGGCACAATCAAATGCATGCTTGTCTAGATCACTGTTTATAAACAAACAAAAATTTGCGAAAGCAAATTTACAGATCTAACATTGTTGGGTTGATGTTTAGACGAGTTGTATATACATAATGTACACAGCCATGTATCACCATCGTTGCTGGTGATCCGATGGATACATCTGTTGTAGAGTTGTCACTGACTCAGACGTACTTATAAACACAGTAACAGATATATAAAAAAAAATAGTAACAACATTCTAAATTACACGACACAGTGACTTAAATATATATAAGGTGTATTTACTTCTAGGATTTTATGTACTTTGATGATGTTTATTTTCAATTAATTTCAGTCCAAATTTTTGTGGTGCTGCTCATATAGATGGCGATGATGGAGAGACAGCAGGAGTCACACATGCACATGATCATGATGAAGGTATATTTTTGTTACTAGGTTGACCATGGAATTTTTTATGAAGTTGAAATGTCATTTTATACTTAAAGATTCAAGTTTAAGATATTTCTATTATATATTGAATGATTCTCAGTAAATTCATAACTATACTTTTAGATGTATTGGTAAAAAATAACTATACTGTCTTTTAGATGTATTGGTAACAAATAACTATACTTTTAGATGTATTGGTAAATTAATAACTATACTGTCTTTTAGATGTATTGGTAAATTAATAACTATACTGTCTTTTAGATGTATTGGTAAATTATTTACTATACTTTTAGATGTATTGGTAAAAAATAACTATACTGTCTTTTAGATGTATTTGTAAATTAATAACTATACTTTTAGATGTATTAGTAAATTAATAACTATACTTATAGATGTATTGGTAAATTATTTACTATACTTTTAGATGTATTGGTAAAAAATAACTATACTGTCTTTTAGATGTATTTGTAAATTAATAACTATACTTTTAGATGTATTGGTAAATTAATAACTATACTTTTAGATGTATTGGTAAATTAATAACTATACTTTTAGATGTATTAGTAAATTAATAACTATACTTATAGATATATTGGTAAATTATTTACTATACTTTTAGATGTATTGGTAAAAATAACTATACTGTCTTTTAGATGTATTTGTAAATTAATAACTATACTTTTAGATGTATTGGTAAATTAATAACTATACTTATAGATGTATTGGTAAATTAATAACTATACTTATAGATGTATTTGTAAATTAATAACTATACTTTTAGATGTATTGGTAAATTAATAACTATACTTTTAGATGTATTGGTAAATTAATAACTATACTTTTAGATGTATTTGTAAATTAATTACTATACTTTTAGATGTATTGGTAAATTTATAACTATACTTTTAGATGTATTGGTAAATTAATAACTATACTTTTAGATGTATTGGTAAATTAATAACTATACTTTTAGATGTATTGGTAAAAAATAACTATACTGTCTTTTAGATGTATTTGTAAATTAATAACTATACTTTTAGATGTATTAGTAAATTAATAACTATACTTTTAGATGTCTTGGTAAATTAATAACTATACTTTTAGATGAACATGATATGCCACACAGCAGAAGAAAAAGAGCAACAGGAAAGAAGATGTGTAGATTGATAGCTGTAGCTGATTACAAGTTCTATCAAACTATTGCTGGCAACGATATTTATGATGCTGCTAATTATATAGTAAGTTTTAATGTAGAATTATTAAAAAGAATGATTATTTGATTGGTGCCTCATGCTCTATACTGCCGCCTCAGTGCAAAAAGGCTACATAATGGCGAGAGCTAATTAAAATATTTTTACAATTTAAACTATTAAAAAAGAATAAGCATCATCACATGTACAGTGCATACACAATTATGTGTTATAATTCACCTTTTCAGAATCTAATGCATTCTGGGTAATATGTTCAAACATGCATATAAAATTTTTGTGATTGGTTAAAAAAATCTTAGAAATTGTCAAATCAACCAATGAAGTAATGCTATTTTGAATTTGACTTAAGAAATGAAATTACTCATAGTGTTTTGAATTTAGAAAGTTCAAGAGAGAGACAAAATAATCCAAAGGGACATTCATACTCCTTAGAAGGAAACAAATTGGCAAATGCCATTGGCAAAAAACGAGAAGACAAACAAGAGTTCCCAAGACACAAACATTGAAAACTAAGGCTGAGTAACACAAATCCAACCAAAAACTCAATAAAAGAAATTTGAACTCATGAAATTTTTTTTGTCATTTTCATATTGGATAAAACAATCGAAAGTATTAAAAACATAAAAAAAAAATAACGTAAACACAAAATGCTTACTGAATATGATGCAAAATTGATACAAGATTTAATAATTTTATTTTGTGTATTTTGAAACTCCATTTTAATCATGAGGACATATGTAGTCTTCTAAATATCTGCTTGTTTTCTTCTTGGGAATAGAATACTAATATCATTTTTTAATGTTTTGATCTACAAAAAGCAAAACATTATTTAGGGAAAATCAAATTTGCATAGATATCAAAAACCTTTATGAAATTGACAATCATTTTTTCAATTGAAATGCTAAGAAATGATTGTTTCTCACTTTGTGTTTTGACTATTTCTTTCAGGTTGGCATTATACAGAAAATCAATCTGATCTACAAACCAACTAACTTTGGACAAGGAGTAGGATACGGAGTAGAACTAGCTATGGTTAGTAATCCCTTAAACAAGTGTAGAATTAACAAACAATAAATATTGCATTGTGATTATAAAACTAATTAACAGAAATAAAAAGTTGTCTAGAGTTTAGTTTAAACATATTTATTGTCTAAATTAACAATAGGACTGAATACAAGTTATAACAACTTAAAATAATCCTCTTGGTTGGTCAAGTGTATGGCATTCAAAGTTTAAGGGAAAACACAAAAACCAAAATCAGGAGAACAAGACATTAGAAAAGAAAACTTAGAAAATAGAAACCAAAAACTTGAATCTTGAAGCTTAAGGGCTCTGTAAAGGGTTGTGGAAAATGTCCAGATAACATGACTATGAAACAATAACAAACTAAGGTTTCAGCAAGCTGCAGTTCATGTATACCTGTATGTAACACCCCCAGGAAAAACAAATATAACTGCACTTGATTATCATAAGATGTAAACAATTAAAAAGTCTTTTGCTTTACTAATCATATTTTTTCAATATGCAAATTATGTATTAAAAATTATTCATTTGACAAATCAATGCATTAATATATAGTTACCAATATTAAAGAATGTTATGATTTGGAGAGTTATAGCCCTTAGATATCCTCTCTTTTTGTCGAGCCTGCAACTTTTGTTGCAGAAAGCTCGACATACGGATAGTGATCCGGCGGCGGCGGTTTTAGCTCACTTCTTAAAAGCTTTATATTTTAGAAGGTGAAAGACCTGGATGCTTCATACTTTGTATATAGATGCCTCATGTTACGAAGTTTCCGTCAGTCACATGTCAAATGTCCTTGACCTCATTTTCATGGTTCAGTGACCACTTGAAAAAAAGTTCAGATTTTTTGTAATGTTGAATTCTCTCTTATTATAAGTAATAGGATAATTATATTTGGTATGTGCGTACCTTGCAAGGTCCTCATGCCTGTCAGACAGTTTTCACTTGACCTTGACCTCATTTCATGGCTCAGTGAACAAGGTTAAGTTTTGGTGGTCAAGTCCATATCTCAGATACTATAAGCAATAGGGCTAGTATATTCCATGTATGGAAGGACTGGAAGGTGTACATGTCCAACTGGCATTTGTCATCTGACCTTGACCTCATTTTCATGGTTCAGTGGTCGAAGTTAATTTTTTCAGTTTTGGTCTTTTTATCAAATACAAAACGCCATAGGTCAACTATATTAAGTGTATGGAAATATTTTAAGATCTATATATTAGTCGCGCAGGTTTTATTTGACCTTGACCTCATTTTCACAGTTCATTGCTCAGTGTTAAGTTTTTGTGTTTTGGTCTATTTTTATTAAACTATAAGTATTAGGTCAACTATATTTGTTTTATGGAAGCATTGTTAGCTGTACATGTCAGCCTGGCATGGTTCATCTGACCTTGACCCCATTTTCATGGTTCATTGGTCTTTGTTTAGTCATCTTGGTTAATGTAACGTTTATGTGACGGTTGTAATAAAGCTTTATACTTAGGACTATCAACATGATATCAATGATTAGTAAAGAAGGCGAGACATTTCAGTGTGTGCACTCTTGCTGATATATAAATGTACATACTTTTTTATTTGGTTTTTAAAGGATTCATATCGTTGTATGCTAGAATAATAGCACCTTATATAATTATTATATATTTTATAACAGTTGAAATTACATGTAGCACCTACGCCTACGACAACCAATAAACACTACAACATGGCACAGACATGGACTAACCCTTATGATTTATTGACTGTAAGTATTTTGTTTTATAGTGTAACATTGTTTGTAATATTCATTTTGATTGGATAATGTCACAAATTTTAATGGTATCAATTCACAATTGATGCTATGAAAAGCATTTGCAAGCGCAGACGACATATTACAGATGTTAAATATATGATTTGACGTTGTTTTTTGTCAGTGTCATAAGAATTGTAACATCATCAAGTGGTAATAAAAATATCCGGTTCGTGGCTCCACTAAAAAATCACAAGTAAATTTATTTTGTGACCATCAAATCACCAATTGCTGCCATCAGAACTGTGTTATCTCCTGAGTGCTACAACATGAGAGAGCAGAGCGATGATGGACTAAATATAAAAAAATCATGAATAAATTGTTAGTAAAATGTAGAATATCTTAGATTATTGTACACGTTAGGGTATACTTCAACCAAAAATAATAAGTACATGTATGCTTGTTCTTTAAAGATAGTCAAAAATCAATTTAATTTTTATTTTATTTAATGAGAAATAACAAACCCTGAAAATGAGCAGTAATTCAAATTGTCACTGTAGACGGTGTAACTGCCATAGGACTTTACTTTGCAATTTGATCACCGTTATGTAAATCCAAAACTGTACTCATTGCCCCTGTTTGATAAGCTTGAGTTTTAATATGCACACTTGATACTCTGGTGGCATTGTGCCATAAGCTTGCAATCAAGTATTGCCCATCGTCACTCATAACAACTGATGCAAATTGGTATGTTCCCTTAATAGGTGCTGTGAAAATACCAGTGCTTGGGTTATAGCCTTTTCCTATATTTTTATATACTTTATCAAACTTTAAAGCATCATTTGCCGAAACAGATTCTTTATGTTTCACATCTCTATAACTAAAAGTGAGGTTAATGTATAGATTAAAAAAAAATTCTGAGACAATAATAAAATTGAGAATGGAATTCATTTCTGGATGATGAATAAATGACAGGGAATTCAACCTCATCGTAATAAATTTTTTATTGTAGTGATACCAATCAGTAATACTATATTATATTAATATTTGTATATAACAGTTACATGTTACATACAATGACAAAAAATATTCATATTATTAATTTATGTTCTAAAAAAAATATTTTTAGGAGTATCCATTGAAGAAATTAATTTATAACAAGCGATAAAGAATACTATTTTGCACTCAAATAATGTCCACGTATTCAACATATTTATAGATCGGTTACAATCCCAACATGAAAGATACATAATGGAAATCTAGGCAACAGCAAAACACTAGAATGCCCTCACGGTCATCTAATGTAAAACTGACATTAGAACAACAAAAACTACATAAAATAAATTCAGATGTAATAAATTTGCAAATTTAAGTGCAATCATACTTAGCCATGATTGATAAAGAATGAATTAACAAAAATTATTAGGGATTGATTCATCAACAAGAATTGCACATTTTATTTTTTAGGAATTTAGCCAAGGTGACAAGTGGAATGATTACTGCTTAGCTCATCTCTTCACCCATTGTTTATTTTTTAGGAATTTAGCCAAGGTGACAAGTGGAATGATTACTGCTTAGCTCATCTCTTCACCCATTGTTTATTTTTTAGGAATTTAGCCAAGGTGACAAGTGGAATGATTACTGCTTAGCTCATCTCTTCACCCATTGTTTATTTTTTAGGAATTTAGCCAAGGTGACAAGTGGAATGATTACTGCTTAGCTCATCTCTTCACCCATTGTTTATTTTTTAGGAATTTAGCCAAGGTGACAAGTGGAATGATTACTGCTTAGCTCATCTCTTCACCCATTGTTTATTTTTTAGGAATTTAGCCAAGGTGACAAGTGGAATGATTACTGCTTAGCTCATCTCTTCACCCATTGTTTATTTTTTAGGAATTTAGCCAAGGTGACAAGTGGAATGATTACTGCTTAGCTCATCTCTTCACCCATTGTTTATTTTTTAGGAATTTAGCCAAGGTGACAAGTGGAATGATTACTGCTTAGCTCATCTCTTCACCCATTGTTTATTTTTTAGGAATTTAGCCAAGGTGACAAGTGGAATGATTACTGCTTAGCTCATCTCTTCACCCATTGTTTATTTTTTTAGGAATTTAGCCAAGGTGACAAGTGGAATGATTACTGCTTAGCTCATCTCTTCACCCATTGTTTATTTTTTTAGGAATTTAGCCAAGGTGACAAGTGGAATGATTACTGCTTAGCTCATCTCTTCACCCATTGTTTATTTTTTTAGGAATTTAGCCAAGGTGACAAGTGGAATGATTACTGCTTAGCTCATCTCTTCACCCATCAAAGTTTTTCTAATAATGTCTTAGGTCTAGCTTACATAGCTAGCTCCAGTGTATCTAAACTGGGTGGAATCTGTTCTACAGGTATGTATAACAAGTAAAATCATTAAAATACTAAACTCTCAAAAAAAATCAAAACATCAAGTCCCTAATCAAATGGCTAAATTAAATACATCAAACGAATGGATAACAATTGTAGTGAAAAATTGTGTTAAATTATTTATTTGATACTTACATGTGTGTTATATGTCCATTCTTTGATATTTCTATGTAAAGTGCAGTTAATTAACGTTTTAATTCTATCAATCTGGTAGAAAGCCAAAAGAGACTTTTTATGCCCTCTCCATGGCTGAGGGTGCATTTGAAAGTGGAACACTAATCTATAACATCTTTATGATTTTTATAGTAACATCTCTATTTTGAAGTTAAAAATGATGAATGATACAGAAATTAAAGAAGGCCAGTGGTAGAAACATCTTAAAAATGAATGTGTTTCACTAAAATGTAATTGATTGCATTTTGGTGCGTGACTGAAGTCAAATACACCACATGTTCTTTTGATATAACAATATGACTTTGTTTATAAAAGGAAAGGAGAGCTTCATAAAATATATTTAATTGAGAAATAGCTCACAGTTAGATTGTTATAGCATTGATTTTTAATTTTAGTTTCTTTCATATATTTCGGTGTTGAGTATGACATCCATTATCACTGAACTAGTACACCTTTTTGTTTAGGGGCCAGCTGTAGAAAGTATTCAGTTGCATGATTTTCTCGCTGTACTGAAGACCAATTGGTGGCTTGAGGATGTTTTCCTTTCTTTGGTCGGGTTGTTGTTACTTTGATTCATTCCCCATTTCTGTTCTCAATTTTATTTAACACAAGTTTTTGATCTTTCATACATGTATCTAACATTGAATGTGCATGGTAACAGTACTAGTAGAAAACAATTTCTTGTTTACATTTCAGAGTTTAACTTTTGCATAAAATGAATTTTTATTTCAGCTTCAACAAAGAATGGAAGGCCTATCTATTACAATACAGGTCTAACAACCACAAAGTACACTGGTGGGGGCACAGTATTGGCTAAACAGTCACAACTGGTTACAGCTCACGGTAAGTTTAAAAAACAGGTTCATACATTGGAAAACATTTATAAAAATACCGTCACAATTACCAATGAGAACTTTACAGCAGATAACTTGACAAGAGACTCAAATTGATGTGGATTCACATTTTTATATTTGTTCAATATTGATTAGTTCACTTTGATCGTTGTGTAACTTTAATAATAGACACATTCATACAGCATAAACTTTACCGATACTTTTATCTGCCAGTTGAACATTTTCCCTTTGATCTTAAGGCCACACTTAAAAATATTTTGATTTGCCCTAATCCTACCCAAAGGTTGAGACAGTGGGTAGGTAAGTAGGCATTTTCTTTTCTTTTTTTTCAAAAAAGGAATTGAAGTTTCAGATGTTTATTAGTCTTCATGTCTATTTGATTAAAAAAATTATTCTTCAAATCAGGACAATAAAAGAATTTGAGTAGGCAGCTTTTTTTCTGGGTAGGTAGAGTTTGGGCAAACAAACTTATTATTTATTATGGCCCAATGCCTTATATTTGTTAAGATTATGTAAAGGACATAATACTGGCCACTTTTAAACACCGCATTTAGGCTATTTGGTGGCGGCCAATTTTTATTGGTGGAGGAAGCTGTAGTGTCTGGAGAAAATCACTGACCGACCGACGGATATGAAAACTGACAATCCTAGTCAATAAAGATTGGAGTTGAGTGCACCTGCACAAGCGGGGTTCAAAATCACAACCTCAGTGTTGACTGGCTATTGATAACAGTAGTAACTACTTAGTCCATTCGGCCACCAAGGCTCCTGTATTTACTTGAAAAAAATAAAACCTTCATCTTAAAGGCATTCAAAATCATTCAATCATGAAGCGGGCAAAACATATCAGATGTGCTCTCTTGTTGTTATTACATAGATAAAACACACTTAAAACAACATCCTGTTAAACAATGGTCATTAATCTCTGTTATTCACTGTTTCAGAATCTAATACATCCTGGGTAATATTTTCAAAAGAGTACACTAAAAGGTCTTGATTTGTTAAAAATGTCATAAACAATGGAAATTTATCCAATGATGTGATGTTATTTTCGTTTAAGGGTATGGACAATGAAATTACCCATTATGCTTTATATTCTAAAACAGTCAATTGACCTCTTATTTTTATATATAATTTGAGAAAGTCAAAACTGTATGTTATAGAAGAATCTTTCTTACAATCAATTTTTCAATATCTTTTTCATGTCTGTGCTGAACTTTTTGTGGATACAGAAATTGGTAAGTAAATATGTTTAATTGTAAGAAGAAATATATAAATATAGATTTATTTTTTCCATATCTATTGTTTAGATTTTTAAATATTAAAGAATTTTCTTATAAACAGCTGTGTCAACTATTTAAAAAAAAATACAGGCAATATAATAAATATACAAAGAAGTGGAGCAGACATTTGAATTTCAAAAGTAAAAATCGGTTATGAAAAACAGTCATTTTTTTAAGACAGAAAATGTTTAAATGCATTCTCTTTCATTGAACTAATATGTCAGAATGCAGGCACAATAATTTAATTGAGAGCAATGGTGTAGTGGTTAGTATGTCGGACTGTTAACACAAAGGTTCTTGGTTCAATTTCCGATCCGAGATGAAATTTCATGGACTTATTTTCGGCTCTCCCTTGACACCATTTGCGAGTATTGTCTTGAGGAAACGATGATAGTCTGTCAGAAGATGATGATAAATGGCTGACCCTTGTTAAGAGAGAACAGCATCTCTTGCACGTTAAAGACACCCTTGTAGATTTTCAAAAAAGAGAAGGCTAATGCTGCTTCAAGGCAGCACTTGCACCCTCAAAGTTAAAAAGGATAAATATAAGTTGCAAAACTTGTTTCCCAATCCACTATAAACAAATATGTTTAAATTACAATAATCTAACATGAATTCTATTAAATATTCAAATGAAATTTCAAACCATATTTGCAGGAACTTGACTGATTTATCATTGTCATCATTTTCTTTGCAGGACATAACTGGGGAAGTGAACATGATCCAACATCTGGGGACTGTGCTCCATCATCATACTTTCGTGATGGGAAATATCTGATGTATCCCTTCTCAGTAACAGGAGAAGACTCTAACAATGATGTAAGTATCTCTATGGTAACACTCATAGATTTCTGATGTGCATGCACATGGATGACAGAAAAAGCTCAGGTTCAAAAGGCTTATAAACGCTTTGGTTTAACCAGTTAAAAGTCAACAGGTATGCTTTCCTAACTCTATGTTATGATATCAAAACATCTGTTAATTGTGCTCTCATTCTCTTTTCTGATGGACATGATAGTGTCTCAATTGAGAAGAATTGCAACATTTTGATTTCTTCTTTTTCTTTGTTGTAGTACAGTCGACTCTCGTTATCTCGAAGTCAGCCGGACCAGAAAAATATTTCGAGATACACATAGTTCGACTCAAACGAAAACCGGAAGTTTGACAGAACAAGGGACACAACTCTTGCTTAGCTTGGTAAAGCTAAAATAAATCCGGGTGAATATGGGAAGGGGATCGATATGCTGGTATCAGATCGATGTATTTGTATGTCATGGTCTTTCATTATTATAATAACTTTATTTTTACTTAATCAATTGTTTCAGTTACATTTTGTTCCTTTGGCTATTATCCGAGAGAGTAATTTCCAATCGATAATTTCATTATTCAGGTCGTTTATAGTTGACAAAATGCTTTATTCTCGGATACAAGATATTTTTAGATTTCTCTTCATTTTTGTTTTTTCTCACTTTTTCTTTCCAAACAAAAACAGAACAAGATTAAAGACGCCGATTGAGTAGTTTTTAGGTAATCATCAACGGAAGTCATAATCCTTACTTTATACACACCAAGCTCATTAGTTTAAATCACAATTAATTGTTTTGTAAACATTTTAAATACTTTTTTAAACATTAACAATGTATTACTAATTATTTATAAAAAATCTATAAAAGACAATCTCAGGTAAACACTCATGGAAATAGCATGTCATAAATCAATACAGTGGTCAGTGACTGTAAATTTAATAACACGTGTATTGTCAGATTAACTCTTCAATCCATTTAAATGCCGGAGGTCATGTTTTGACATATGTGTATTAGTTGGAGATAAATAATGAATTTTGAATGCTTTTGTTAACCTTGGGATCCATAATTTAGTTCGACTCAACCAAAATTTCGACTCATCCAATTTCGACTCATCAGGAGTCAAATTACATACATTTATATGGAACTAAGTTCGGGACCACGTGAAAATTTCGACTCATCCGAAATTTCGAGTCAACCGAGTTCGAGACAACGAGAGTTAACTGTATTTTTTTGGGCTGCCTTCTTTATTGACCTTTCACTTCTTCAAAGTCATATTTATTGCATTGTTTTGATGGGCTTCTGTCTAATTGACCTTTCAATTATTCGTTCTGATATGTTTTTGCAGGGTTTTGTTTGACTGGGGTTTTGTTTGACTGCTTTTTAATTGACCCTTCATTTCTTCCAAGTCATATTTATTTTAAGGTTTTGATGGGCATCTGTCTAATTAACCTTTCATTTATTCGTTCTCATCTATGTGTTTTAGGGTTTTGTTTGACTGCTGTCTCATTGACCTTCCATTTATTCATAGTCATATTTGTTGAAGGGTTTTGTTGGGCTGCTGTCACATTGACCTTCCATTTATTCAGTCATATCTGTTGAAGGATTTTGTTAGGCTGCTGTCTCATTGACCTTCCATTTATTTATAGTCATATTTGTTGGAGGGTTTTGTTGGGCTGCTGTCTCATTGACCTTCCATTTATTCATTGTCATATGTGTTGAAGTGCTTTGTTGGGCTGCAGTCTTAATAACCTACCATTTATTCATAGTCATATCTGTTGAAGGGTTTTGTTGGGATGCTGTCTCATTAACCTATCATTTATTCATTGTCATATGTGTTGAAGGGTTTTGTTGGGCTGCTGTCTAATTAACCTTCCATTTATTCATTGTCATCTTTGTTGAAGGATTTTGTTGGGCTGCTGTCTCATTAACCTACAATTTATTCATTGTCATATTTGTTGAAATGTTTTGTTGGGCTGCTGTCTCATTAACCTACCATTTATTCATTATCATATGTGTTGAAAGGTTTTGTTGGGCTGCTGTCTCATTGACCTTCCATTTATTCATAGTCATATTTGTTGGAGGGTTTTGTTGGGCTGCTGTCTCATTGACCCTACATTTATTCATAGTTATATTTGTCGGAGGGTTTTGTTGGGCTGCTGTCTCATTGACCTTCCATTTATTCATTGTCATATTCGTTGAGGGTTTTGTTGGGCTGCTGTCTCATTGACCTTCCATTTATTCATAGTCATATCTATTGAAGGGTTTTGTTGGGCTGCTGTCTCATTGACCTTCCATTTATTCATTGTCATATTTGTTGGAATGTTTTGTTGGCCTGCTGTCTCATTGACCTTCCGTTTATTCATAGTCATATTTGTTGGAGGGTTTTGTTGGGCTGCTGTCTCATTGACCTTCCGTTTATTCATAGTCGTATCTGTTGAAGGGTTTTGTTGGGCTGCTGTCTCATTGACCTTCCATTTATTCATTGTCATATTTGTTGGAATGTTTTGTTGGGCTGCTGTCTCATTGACCTTCCGTTTATTCATAGTCATATCTGTTGGAGGGTTTTGTTGGGCTGCTGTCTCATTGACCTTCCATTTATTTATAGTCATATCTGTTGAAGGGTTTTGTTGGGCTGCTGTTTCATTGGCTTTCCTATTATTTATATGAACATTTGTCGAGCCATACATATATATTAAACAGAATTGAAAACAGCATTTTGGGTAATAAACTATTACTTTTTCTGAATTCATCTGCAGCATTTTGATTATAAAACAACCAGTGTTATAAATAGCTTTTATTAAACAAAATGGATAGAAGTTTTACTATAAAAAGCACAAATAGTATACAAATAAATATCCTTTGCCATATTTTTGGCACACAATTGTTAGATCTGTATATATATGAGGGCATACAAACAAACATGACAAATAACCTTGCTGTGATATCTTGGTTTCTATTAAAAATATAACTGTACAAAGGTATATGATAATTTAAATGTCTGATATTGATAGTGTTAGATAGCACTTATTTCTGTGGTAAGTGTAAGATGACACATAGTAACCTTTTATGTCAGCTCACATATATTATCCTTGATGGTCTTAGATGACACTTGGCTAACATTGATAGTGGCATATGACATATGTAAGCTTGATAATGTCAGATGACATATAGTTCGTTCTAATGTACCCATAGTACTGTTACACCACTGTCCCAGGTTAGGGGAGGTTTAGATGCCGCTAACATGTTTATCCCTGTCACATTCTTTGTGTGTGTCTGTCCCATGTCAGGAGCCTGTAATTCAGTAGTTGTCTTTTTGTTTTTCATTTGTTTTTTGTACATAAATGAGGCCGTTAGTTTTCTAGTTTGAATTGTTTTACATTTTCATTTTTGGGCCTATTATAGCTGACTTTGCGGTATGGGCTTTGCTCATTGTTGAAGGCTGTACGATGACCTATAGTTGTTAATTTCTGTGTCATTTGGTCTCTTGTGAAGAGTTGTCTCATTGGCAATCATACGTACCACATCTTTCTTTTTATATTGATAATTCAAAATGACACTTAGTTTTTTTGTTAGTGTCAGAGGTCACTAATTAACGTCATCCTCATTAATGCAATGGTGTGATGATTATTATTATGATCATCAACTACATAAAATCTTTGAACAATTTCTCTTGCAATATGTGTCTCACCCAACAACTGGTACCCTATGACAGCAAATATTATTGACTGTATATTTATGTGTTCTGCTCCAGATAGAAGTTGTTGTAAATAATATCTACACGATATCATGTCATGTAGATGGAAGTGACACAAGAAGCTTAGAAAAGTTCCAAAGTCTTTAGGCTGATATACATAGCATTTAAGCTTTACCGGTAGTTGTAATTCTTGTGGAATTATTGATGTTTCAGGTGAAAACAAAACAAGAGACATTTTCAATGTTTTATATAATGTATACAATTTTTCTTTTTTCATTAGGTTTAGTTCATATTTTTGGAGATGTTTATATTCTTTCCCAAATATGCAGGATAGAGTTTGATATCTTTCACCTGTAAATTTTTGCGATGTATAATTTATTACTGATAATGAGGCAAAGTAGTTTTTGTGAATATAGTCCAGTCATTCTACCCCAAAAATAGCTCAACCTTAAACAAATTGCAACAGAAAGAAATTTGGTCTCATTTTAAAGGTAAATATGGCCTCTATCACATATCAAAAGTCTTGCAAAATCTGAAGTGCGGAAAAACGATATTTTTGGGGTAAAATACAGGTTTTTATAGAAAAATCGCTGAAAACTGGAAAAAGACCAGAACAAGTTTATTTTGTAGTAAAATCATTCAAACAGTGTGTGATTCAATTGACAATGATATAATAAAAAATAAGTTATAGCAAGAAAGGACATACATATGTCAAAATGTTATTTTGGGGTAAAATTACGAGTTTTTATGGAAAAATCAAGGAAAACTGGAAAAATGCTTTAAATAATTAATTTGGCAGTACATCAATGAAATTTTTAGTGTTTTGGATTTGTATTAATGTTCCTTTTTAATTGTGTTATAAATATAACAGGCATTATATGATAAACTTTAAAATTGTGGTCCATAATTCAAAATTTCAAAATGCAAATTCATTGAACATTATACATTTTTCATCCAAAATAACAATTTTTTATTGAAAACTATAAATCACTGGAATGCTTTAATTAAGTACTTTTCAATAAAAATAATGCTGTTATTTGTTACCTGTTAATTGAATTGCCTGCCTATAACAAAATTTTAAATAGTAAATCCATGACAAAAATATAACATGTGTCAAAAATAAGATGTTCATTAAAAAAAAATCATGAAAAAATGTTAAATTAGTACTTTTAATTCTAGTTGCAAAAAAAAATAAACATATGCAATTATAAATATTTTTAACGGCCAGTTATTCTAACTTTATAGATATATTGAAAAGAAGTTAGAGAGGTAAAAACAATATCTGCTACACATTCATGAGACAATGTCCATACTATAGTTCATATTAAAAGTGACATGTCTAGTTCTTTAACCTGTTTATAAAACACTTTTTTTGTTGTTTAAAATCATAGTCATAGCCATTTCCCATACACAACAAAAGAAATTCTAAACTTCGTCCAAATCACTTTGTGTCACTATGCTGGAATTTGAACAGTTAATGCCACGACACTCGCCGCAACTAGCAGAACAGTCAATTCCATGTTTTCGACACGAACATCTTCTTGAATCACAGTTCTGTTTGCAGTTACATCGTATTACTTTCAGCAGTTTTTGGGGTGCCGGAGGTAATATACATCTAACAGGCATAAGTTTGTTCTCTGATGTATACCAACCCCATTGGTTAGGATCTAAATCATGTCCTTCTCCAATCCAAATTTGTGTTTGATAGAAGGTTCTCATGCTATGTAGTTTAGCTGCATCCGATGTTGGCGGCAGAGTGTGAACTTGAACAAAAATGTTCCCTACAACAACCTTTGACGCAAATTTCCTGTATCTAAGTTAATCTAAGCCTTCTACTGACTGAACTCCACCGTACAAATCAACCAAAACCTCTTCTCCAGCTTTGACAACCTGATCTTTACTTGATTTCTGAAGGAAAAGCTGTGATTGATTTTGTAAGTATGCAGATGATTTAACTTTTTTCAATATTGCTCCTTTTCCTAACCCAAACACTCGTGATGTCGTGTCGCACCCACTAAATGCATGTATAAACGGCAACAACCGACAGATAGCTTCACCCAAATGTTTCTTTGTTTTTTTTATATCCCATATTCGGATCTTTTGAATACTTTGCTTCGGTTCTGACTTGAAATAAACGTTTTTGTTGTGCATCATGGCATGATAGCAAAGTAAAACAAGCAAATATGTGTCTTCACCTATAACTACAACATGTTGTTCTTCCGAAATTGAGACTGCTGTCTGAACGATATTCAAGTCGGCATCGTCAAAGGCATGGACTACTGCATAATACTTGCCTCAAATTTTGCACTTAGTAGGTTGATAAATCTTTGTTTGTTCTCTTCATTTGACAAGAATGCATCCTTTTTAGTTTTACAGGGCATTTCAGCCGAAAAAATTATTTTAGGGGAAATACATCCTTTTGATCGTCATATGTGAGTTATATCTGTGACAGTAGGTACATCTGGATAACCATCAAATACAATAGTTGCTTCAGAGTAGTGGCTTTTAACGTAATCAATATATGCTTGACAAATACTATTGAATGAGTTTCCCTTTGTCCAAGGTATGCGATGTACGAGAGACCCACCATCTAATACATGGTGAACATTGGTGCCTGTATCCAAACATCCGCATCCATCAAAGTCCCAAATTGAGTCAGCTAGAATTGATTTATTTGCCTGTCTTGGTAAGCCCCCAAGTCAAAGTGAACTGTAGTTATTTAGCAGTTTATTAGCATTCGCAGTTCCCACTTGACAGCAGTTATTTGGCAGTTTATTAGCATTCACAGTTACAAAATATAAGGCAATGAATAATTTGCATAAAGGCATTTCAATAGCATTCCGTAGCTGTTTCTTAGCAGTTTCTTTAGCCTTCACAGTTCTTTGGCAGTTATTTTTAACGAAAAATTTAAATGAGATCTGAATATTCATGAGAACTGCTATAATAACAGCTATCAAATAATGAATATTCATGAGAACTGCTATAATAACAGCTGTCAATAATGAATATTCATGGTAAATGCTAAGTTATACATCCTAATATGGTTTTATAAACTGCTAATAACTGCTGTGGAATGCTATCAGATCTGCCAAAAGTTGCAATACAAAAAGGTGACACATGAATACCGGTAATCAATATACAGTGAACAAGATACGAAAGCAAAAATTATTAAAATTCTTATATTTTACTGTTAGTCTTTGTGAAATTTCAAAAAGTTGTACTTAAACTTATATTTGTAATTAGAGCAGTAACTATCCTATCTCCAATAAAGGACTTAATTTTAAGGGAACATTAACAAAAATGTGAGAAGCACTTACTTTAGCTGGTCTTAGATCCATTATTAATTATGTTAGTGGCCGTAATGATATAGGAACAATTAAAAAAGCACTTTAATTATCAAAACTTTTAAAAAAGCAACTTATTGAAGAGATATTACTGCTAAGAGGCTAATTACTACCTTGACTAAGTGATTTTCAAATTAGAAGTTATTTCATTTATCATTATTTTATTACCAAACATGCCAAATGTACTGTTTTTATTCTATTAAATGTGGAACAAAAGACAACAGTTATATCCTCTTTCTCTTTTGGAATTTTAAACAAATAAATTCTTGATACATGTAATATATATTATGTTTCTTTTTTTCTGAAACAAACTAAAGTAAAATTATATATTATAAATTAATTTCATTAAATGGATTGTTTGGACAATTTTAATCAATCAGCTATTCACAGTCTACTGGTTTACCTCCCCCTTTTTTCAACTCTTGAATATGATAAGATTGTTTTTTTTAACAAAATAATAGATTAAAATAATATTCATATCTATATTTCTTTCAAATAACATCTTGAGCTGTAAGTATATATGCTAACATTCTATTACAATCCTGTCAACATCAGATATTCTATTTAAATAAACAACAATCCCCCTTTTTTGGGCTTTCTGTATGATTTCTGTTTCCCCCTTCAAAGTTATGTCAGATTTGAGAATATACAAAAGCATTAACTATAACTTTCAACTTACTGTACTGCAGGTGTGTAAAAGTATTCAATTCATCCAACATTAAGCTTATATTGACAAAAATACACTTTTTCACTAGCAAGTATTTCCACACAACATGGAGCCAAAATGCACATTTGAAAATGATCAAATTATCTTCAAATAAATGTTTAACTTCAAGCTGAAAACATAGCCAGATCCAAGCATTTTTATAACAAAGAATTAATAGGTCAACTGCTATCGAACTGCTGTCATAACTGTTGTCCCGACTGCTAAGAGGAATGCTAAGATGAATGCTAAGACGAATGCTAAGCTGAATGCTAAGACGAATGCTAAGCTGAATGCTAAGAAATGGTTTCAAACTGCTATTAGATTGAATGCTTAGAACAGCTAAAGGACTGCTAGAAATATGAAAAACTGGTAAATAACAGCTAAAAAACAGCTAATAATAGCAGTTCAGTTTGACTTGGGCCATTATTGTCAAATAACGAAGATGGAACACTACAGAGTTCATATTTGAATATTTCTGATATGTCTTCAAATAGTCCATTAGCTATGGTGGTGCATCTTTGAAACAGTAGCTGTGGGTCGACTTGTATTAATTCCCCGTCTACTTTGATACTAGTTTTGCTATTTAACGTTATTACTTGATTTTTTTTTCTTGAAAGTATAGTCAATGACATTTTGTCCAACGAGAGATTCTATTATCGATGTCCCCACATCGTTTGAGTTGTCTACATTAACAGAGCTATCAGCTGTTACTCCAGTTTTAATATTTCGCAGTGAACTGTCTCCAGTGAATGGACTGCGTGCTTTCATAAATGTTAGAATTGACATTATGTCTTCTCTGTCTCGTTTTTGACGTGCAATTGATTCTTCCTTGTGTTGAACACTTGTGGAGTAACCTACTCCTGTGAGCTCTTGGATAGCTTGATTCATGTCTGCACAAGCAGGCATGGACAAAAGCCACTGTGATCTCTGACTTTCACCCATTCCACGGCCACGTGTCACTCCTGCTGTTTTTACACTCCTCATGAGCACTTGCTCAATCATTAGATCTGATCACAATCCTGCCCAATATCGGTCACTACGTCTCATTACATGATGGCCATCTTTAGAAAGCAGCAAAGCCTTCCGGATGATCTATTTCAAGTTGTTGCATCATCATTAGATACACATACCCAGACTTAGTATACAAGTTGTGACCAGAGGCAGCCAAGTAAGGCAGCATATCTTTAACACTTTTTAAATGCAATTCCCAATCGCCAGTCCGTTCTGCTTTGATAAACTGTCTAAGGATCTGAATCATTTCTGTATACTGAAGCCATAATTTAGAGGTTCGATTTTTCTTTATTTCTTCAAGTGGTCTGTTCATTGTTTCGTTGATGCTCTGAAGAACAGCGCTATCACATGCAGAAGATATGGACAGTGTTCCTTCCAACAATTCTGTATATACGTCGCCTGCCTTAGATAAGATGTCGTCAACACTATCATTTATGTTTCCTTCTTCATTTTCGTCTACTGGGAAATCTAAGTTGAAAATTTTAGATACAAGAAGGCTGTGTATGGCAGTGTCAACTAGCATATGTCCTCTAATGGCACGAGCTACAGCTTTACCACTTAGCATGTGTGTAACTGCATTTGGTGCATAAATAAGTTCCAGAATTTTCTGAAGCCCCGAACTCCTCATAATGTGACCAATGCAACCTAAGAAACTCATTTCTGTATGAAACGCTCCTAAACGCAATACTACAGACTTCAACTGACTATTGGATGTTCATTTTGAATTATTGTCAAGGCTTTCCAATACAAGGGCTGATCGAATGTCAATACTGGTGTTCTGTTGTAACGATGTGCTTGATTTGAAACAAAGAGAAGAGTTGAGTATATGCATGACATATCGCTTGAATTCATATCTATCATGGGTAGAAATACAACTGTTGACTTGCCCGGGTATTCTCCCTTATGTATCATCTGCATAATACCTGACCAACCTGGCGTTGGATTCTTTAAGGGCCATACCACCAGTGACAGTAAATCCAAACATGCAGTCCTGTCCATTCCCCTTAATTCATGAAGCTCTGAAAAATTTAGCTTTGTCATAAAGTCGTTTTGAGGTTTGTAATACTGAATATTAACCTTTGCTATTGAATTGATATCATCAGATGAAACAGATATTCTAGGAATAGGGGCTGTTCGCTTAGTGCCTGGTGTAATGCTGGCTATGATTCCCATTCCATGAAATGTGTTATTGCCATCGAGTGTTCTCACATTATGGTCTACGTTGTCAGCTACAAATTGAATAAAACTATTACATATTTCGCCAGGGATGTCAACTCCTTGTGTTAAAGCGGCACTCGATTCAAATTTTTGAATTTCTTGATAAGATGAGCAAAACCCTAAGCTGTTTAAAGTAGAAACCAGAAAACGGGATGCAAAGTTGTGATGAAGTTGAATGCCAAGACCAATTTGCAAAGGAGAAATCAGCACACGGGGTCTTGATGCCTGAATTATTGCCTGTCCAATAGAAGCAATTTTCATTTTGGAGTCCTTTTCAGCAAACATTGTTCTAGTAGATAGCTTAAGCTCTCAGGTACATATTGCAAATTTGATTTTAGTGATGATACATCTGATGCCAATGGATAATTTTCCTTGTCCCCTTTCAAAGATCTGATGTCACTTTTGATTAGTTTTGCAGCAGCATCTATTATGGCTTTTTTTTCATCGTCTGGATTTTGATATGTTGGTCTGTGGTAAAACTCTTGCAAAACACAGGATGCTGTATCTCTCAACGTAACTACGCTAATTTTTCCACAAATATCTGTTATGATAATATTTTCTCCAAAATGGTTTCTCAGTTTTTTCTTCATATAAACTGAACTGTATGCCTGTTCTCCACACAACTCGTTCATTTTATTAACCAGCTCTGCAATAGTTATCTGTTCATCCTCGTGTTGTCTGAGATAATCTACAATTTTTAGGAATTGTTCACCATAAGCTGCTGGTCTTCCCTGGTAGTTATTTTCCTTTCCTTTGCTGTCTGGTGAAAATGCTTTTGGAATCTTCTTACTGGTTCTGAAGTTAACACTGCAGGTTTGATGGTATAATGCATCTGCAGCATGAAGATCGCCAACACATTCTAATCTTCCCCGTACTTCCACTGCCCACTCATCGTCTCTGTCATTGCAGACTTGTTCAATCCTCTTCTGGAAATCGTTTCCTTTTAATTTGCTTTTTAGCTGTGCCTCTTTCCCTCTTTCCCACAGAATAAGCAATGATCTTTATGACTGAAATATGATTTTGATCGTAGAGTCGGTATATTAGATTCCTGTAGTATATTTTGCTGCCTTTTGTTTTTTGTGATTTCTGTTGGGTTGGTATATGATTTTCTACATTCCTGGTGGACAAACTGTCCTGCAGAAGCTAGTATCTGACCCTCTCTTTCTCTACTCGCTTTATTTATTCCTTGGCTTCCTTTTTCACGTAACTTGACTAATGATGATGTATCGTCATCTTTAAGGCATATGATGCATTTTTCCATAACAGCCACTGATACCTGCAAGTATAAAAATATATACCCTTAAACGGTAGAAAAAAACTAATCATATTTCTTAATAATAATGTTAAGTATGTATACGTCAATCACTAGATCATTGTGTATCAGAATTAATCTTTACGATTTGTGATTTATGAAACCAGAAAAACAAATTCTATACTCTATAAGTCTTTGGTTTTTAGCTAGCAGTTATTCAAAACGACCGGCACTTGTGGCTTTCAGATTATCTTTTCAATACTGGGACTGGTAAGTGATTTTTCAATATTAATATACGTATATTTACTGTAAATCAAATATTTTTGCAGTGTACATGTAGCTCTACGATTCGTTATAAATTACCTTAAAACTATTAAATCACTGTTGGATTATATCTCATCGTGGGATACTTGATACTGCATTAATTTTGCTTATGTCACTCAATTCATCCATATAATCTGCAAAAGAAAAATAATTTAGTAATTTCCAATTTGCTTATTTATTTTAAAATATGTTTAATATTACTTTTTTTTTGTATTTTTTGCATCAGGATTACACAAATGCATTTATTTTTTCTAAAAGTTCTTATATTTTGTTGCAGTAACTCAAATTTAATCAAATTTACGCAACTTTTCTAATCCGTATATGTTTTATAACTGTTAGTTTTTTGTCCCGAATGGCGTTCCACAATTTTTAAATTTTGACAAGGACGTATGTAGAATTGTTACTATTTTAGAAATAAAACGTATAAATGGGTTCAATATAATAAAACATACATTTATTTCTGTAAATATGTGTATTTCATATCAAAAATTCTGATTAGTTCCTTGAAAAATGCCGAAAATAGCATATGAAAAACCCGCGTAGTGACGTCACTCGGGAATGTTTACTTTTGCTGATTCTTGCTTCTACCGTTGTTATACAGGTTGTAACTCGTGTAATAATTTATATAGAGATACTTACCATCAATTGAAGTCTTTGTTCACATTGCATATTTAGTTTTGCCGAATAAATCAATGATATCGTTTGTACTGACACTTAAAATATTGTTGTTGTAGTTGTCTCCCTTTGTGAGTATGGCGATCATTTGGTGTCAATATCTGCAAGCCAAAATCCACAAATTGGACCCCACGAATTGACCCCTTTATACATTTTTGATTTTCAAAGACTTTTTATATGTTTTATAAGGAAGTCATCTGACAACATTAAAGCAATAATATATTCTGTTGCAATTAGTTTAACGTTTTTCATAGATTGCCTGGACTAATATAAAAGAAAGATGCTAGCCTCAACCATCCTGATACTGCATCGGAATTAACACCTATCAATAAATGACTGAGATCACATTTGTACTTGTAGTATTGCAGTTTGTTTTCTGAGCTATAACAACAATTTGTAGCATCTCGAACAAACAAACATGCCTTTGAAAATTGTAAAGCAAATAAACTTCTAGACAAACTAGTTCTGCAGTGATGTAGAAAATGATATAGAAGACATATATTCTGAGAACATGCATATGGGAGGGAAGAAGAACATGGTTCTTCTAATAAAATGTCTATTCTTCCATTTGATAAAAATACATGGTTTTTGTAGTACTGTGTTTGATAGTCTTGCAGGGTCTCAGTGGACACAAAGCAGTTGATTCCTTGTTTATATAAATTCTCAAGTATGATGGTTAATTTTTCTTTGTTCGTAACACTGAACTTTGAGTAGAAAAAGTTATTGTCAGGAATAAAATAGTGGGGTAATATTGAATATTTTGCACAGTATAGCAGCCTTTGTAAGCATGACTGGAAACATGGTATGATGTTATCTGGTCGCCATAAATTTGGGTCGGTTTCTTCTAAAATCCAAAACAACAATGTTTTTAAGAAATATGAACACAATAAACCTTTCAAATCTGCATGCTTCTCTAGTATTTCCTTCAGCAATATTTTTAACAAAGCATAACTTAATAGTTGTGTATGATTGAAAGAAAATATAAGAAACTTTTCAGCTACAGAAAATGAAATTCGCCATTCCAGATTTTCGTTAACAGATCCCTTGCAGCCAATTGGGACAAATAATATACCACAAGTTATTATTTTAGATATGATTTCAGGTGGTGGCCATGTCGTATGTGATCTTCTAACCCATGGCTGAGCTTGAAATATCCATTGGTCACATCTAAGGCAATATGCATAATCAAAAGCATCATTTATATCAGTTATACATGGACCATGAACTTTAAAAAACAATGTAGTCATGTCAAAATCTATCTCAGCCATAGACGACAATGAGTCCAGTTTATACTGTTCACTCGAAAGCATATATCCCAGATTATGTTTTTGAAACATGTTTTGAAGTTTTTTGGGTAAGGCATGATAAAGATAATTAGGCAGACACAATTGTGTAAAACATGGTTGGGTCTCCTTGGTACTCATAATCAAAGGAATTGTTCGACCATCAAACACAACTTCTTTTTCTGATTCATACACCGTAAATAAATAATCAATGAACATTAGATCTGAATCACTGCTTTTGAAATAAAGACCTTCACCTTTACTTCCACTAACTATGCGAGTTTCTTTTTCTACCAGGCTCGGAATAATTGAATTTAACCTCCTTATTTTTACAATTTCCTCAGATCCAACCTTTTGGCATAGATATTTGTAAAAATGCAATGATTCACTCTTCTCTGTGGGTATTTTCACTGTGTTCTGCATGTCAGTCTACAATATAATCATTATTGATAGGAATTAAAAAGTAACTGAATTAAAATCTTCTTAACATTTCAATTCTAGTAAAAATTAAATAAGCCAGTTGCTTTTACTTGGTGAACTGCCAAACCCTTCCAAAATTAGTTGTCCTTATGGGAACACTTTTACTTGAAACCTATGAAAGAAAGAAAGCCCTATAATCAGGAGTTTCTTCACATATATATTTTTATTGAGACAATCTTAGTTGGAGTAATTGCCCTTGGCCATCATCTTTGAGTGAAAACAAATTGCTTTACAAATATTAACATGTGGTACCACTTTGGAATTGTGATATGGGCAGCAGAGCACCAGCCAAGTTCTATATAGTCTTATTCTATAGTTTCAATCATAAAATAGGAAAGCAGAGCAAGTTTAAAAAAAAATAATTGATGTAGAATAATTGTTGAAATATGTTTAAAAATTTGCAAACAACATCTTTAAGGTGGCTCGGGCCTATTCGAATTTTCTATCAGAAGTACCGTATTTTGTTGTTTTATTCTTTACAGAAAGTGAATCAAATTGGTAAAAAAAATAGGGGGTCACAGACCATTTAAGCTCAAACTTTACTTTTAAACAGGTATGTAAAAGGGACCATTTTTCAATGAAATGATAGGGAAAATAGAGGTGTTGACATATTTTTATCAGAATATCAAAAAAACGTTCTATGACACTTGGTCCAAAACTGTAATATAAACAGCTGAACTATAGCTTCAAAGAATGAGCAAATAAAAAACACAGGTCACAGATAAGGAAAAACAAATATTTTGTCTTAAACCCAAATTTTGGCAGGAAAATGATGAAAATGGGTGAAATGTCATTTTGACCCTTTAAAAAATACGGATAATAACGAAAATATTCTATTAGTCACATAACTTCAATGATTGAACATTTCTAATCAATCAAAATATTTAAAAAAATATATAATAAATTTACGACAAAACTTTTGTAATTCATGCCTGAAATTATGTGCAGTCTAATAGTCCGAAGTGCTTCCTTGGATTTACACTTATCAGGAACGCTAAAAGCAAATCATTTAAAATCCGAATATGTATTTGCATAAGGTCGATTTCTATCTGACGCCAGCTCATATATTAAAAGGTTACTAAAAAATTAACATAATTTTACATGGGATAAGTTTAGATTTCTAAATTTCTTACCTTTTAGTCTTTCTTTTTATTAGATTCTATATATGTATTACTGCATACTCAGGCTCTTCCTCCTTCTGATAAACGATGACCACCCCTAAATATATCCAATTGTGTTGAAACAATCGATTAATAATTTCATGGTTATAACTGTCTTATAATTTTATCTTTGTTTTCTGGAACATGTATTAATTATTGTCAATCTATCTTACACAGATTATATATAGTGACTTTGAAACAGGGAAATATTAAAATAATGGAAATTTTAAGTTGATGAGAACATTGAAACTGATTCTGAAAGTATAGGATTTTCTGACTTAATTAATTTTTGAAATTAATTATTAGCAGTCCAGAGTAGGGTTTTACATGTTCCAACATTTGATAAGGAAATATTATAATTGTTTGCTAATTTTATCAATTTACATTCTATGTTTGTTTCCTTTAAATGACTAAGCGGTATAATTTGCATGATATATATAAGTATTTTATTCCAAAATTTACACAAACTATATTCCTTGAAATATTCATCATCAAATTTTCAGATAATTATAGTCATTTAGTATATACAATACTTTTGTGGGATTTCAAAAAAATTTCCTGCTTTACATACAGCATCTTAAAGTTTTTATCTATTCAGTCCTGACAGGGCCTGAGAATTTTGAATAAAAAAGCATGTGAAATATTTATTAACAAAGTATATAGACATCATATGTATGCAAGAATGATTTTCTTAGTTAGTAAATCTTAGGTCATTGAGTGGTTATCGACATGGTCACATGATGCTGGACATAATCAGAAATGTGTTTCTTTATTTTATAACAAAATGATATAGTATACAGTTTGGATTTGAAGAAGGTTTCAAAAATTAAGTAGCGATGTGCACATAAATACCCTATGTTCGTTTGAACAAGTGAATTAGAACATAATTATTAATAGTGTCAACCCTTCTGATTACATATGTGCAACAATTCAAATTTTTAATATGCAGTTTCCTCAAATCAAGAAAATTATGTAAGCATGCATAGATGAATCAGCTGATTTCTGAAAGCTATTATTTTAGTAACAATTTGATGAATCTTGTCCGGAATAGATAAGGGAATGAAACCTTTATTCCAAAATGTCCCAGAAATCATTATGAAAATAACATATGATTATTCTTAAGAGTCTTTTTGTCTGATGACTCACCGCTTCAAATTCTTTACTTTTTTTCAGTAGAACAGAAATTCCACAAATTTAAGAAACAATGAAGATTGTAACTTTTTCTCAAACAATGGTTGGTACTCACAAATAAAAGACCTCTAACAGCATATATTTTCACATGTGCACAGATGGCTACATAATTTAAAAAATGTTTTGTGCATTCTATAATAGTCAGAATAACAATGACAGTTGTGTCTGAAATTTGGTATTGTTAGTCTTATGTGTATATAAATTATTTATAGTTTTGGTTCATTTGTATGTTTTGGCGTCCAGTATGTTTTGACCTACTGAGTACTGTTAGTCATACATCCTTGTTTAGGTTCCAGCTGAAGCCTCACTAGGCCTCTGACTGCAGGATTTGCACTCTGTGTTGAAGATTAATTGGTTGCCATTTGCTATATTCTGCTCTTTGGTCAGGTAGTTGTCTCTTTAACACATTCCCTGCTTCATTCTCTTCTTATAAATGATCCTGTCACAGTAAATTCACATCCATCTTTCTTCAACTTTTTCATTAAAAAAATGTTAATGTCATTTACTTGAACAATTATTATACCTACTATCAATGATAACCATGATTACAGGCATGTATTTTGTAAACTAACATCTGGTTAGACATATAAATTGGTTGTCATGCAGTTTGTTGCTGTTTATCATTTTTGTTTGTATTTATTATTTAACTGTACATGAATAAAGCGGATAGTTTTCTTGCTTGGATTCGTTGTTTACATAAGATTTTGTTATTTCAGGGCCTTTTATAGCTGACTATGCTGTACAGGTTTAACTCATTGTTGAAGGACATTCAATGACCTTAAAGTTGTTAATTTCTGTCTCACTTTGTCTTATTTTGAGACTTGTCTCATTGGCAATCATACCACATCTTCTTTTTTTTTTTACAGCTTTTTTTTTGTATTTGAAGAAAAAAATTGATTGATATTGTTTAATTATCAATAATGATATAAGTCTTTAATAGAACTACTGATCATAACTTTGTTTACGATCGAATAAATATTATCCTGATATGATTTTAAAATGTGTAGTTAATAAGTTATTGTTGGTCTTATAATTTTTTTATTGTTTTTCAGGAATTTTCATCATGCAGTAAAACATATATCAATGCTGTTCTGAAAAATAAAGCTGGAACTTGTTTTAATGGTAAGTATAGTTTATGAAGTATCGATTTTTGTCTAGCCTGCAAATTTTGTTGGAGAAAGCTCAACATAGCTCGATCTGGCGGCTACGTCTGGGTGGCGGCAGCGTTAGCTAACTTCTTAAAAGCTTAATTCTTTACATATAGATGCCCCATGTTACAAAATTTCAGTCAGTCACTGTCCAATGTCCTTGACCTCATTTTCATGGTTCAGTGACGACTTGAAAAATAGTTCAGATTTTTAGAAATGTTAAATTCTCTCTTATTATAAGTAATAGGATAACAATAGTTGGTATGTGTGTACCTTGCATGAGGTCCTTATGCCTATCAGACAGTTTTAACTTGACCTCAATCTCATTTTTTGATCACTGAATAAGGTTAAGTTTTGGTGGTCAAGTCCATATCTCAGATACTATAGGTCTACTATTTTTTCGGTGTATGGAAGGACTAAGGTGTACATGTCCACCTGGCAAGTGTCATCTGATCACCTTGACCTAATTTTCATGGTTCAGTGGTTATAGTTAAGTTTTTGTGTTTTGGTCTGTTTCTTATACTGTATGCAATAGGTCTACTTTATTTGGTGTATGGAATTATTGTAAGGTGTACATGTCTAGCTGGCAGGTATCATCTGACCTTGACCTGATTTTCATTGTTCAGTGGTCAAAGTTAAGTTTTTGAGTTATGGTCTTTTTTCTAATACTATATGCAATAGGTCAACTATATTTGGTGTATGGAAATGTTTAATGATCTATATGTCTGTTGCGCAGATTTTATTTGACCGTGACCTCATTTTCAAGGTTCATTGCTCAGTGTTAGGTTTTGTCATTTGGTCTGTTTTTCTTAAACAATAAGCAATAGGTCAACGTAATTTGTTGTATGGAAGAATTGTTAGCTGCCTGGCATGATTCATCTGACATTGACCTCATTTTCATGGTTCATTCTTCAATGTTTTATTTTCTTGGTTAATGTTAAGTTTATGTTACAGTTGTGATAAAGCTCTATATTTAGGACTATCAACATAATTTCAATGATTAGTAAAGAAGGCATTTCAGTGTGTGCACTCTTGTTTACTTTATCTAAATAAAAAAATCATTTTAAGTTACTTTTCCTTGATTTAATCTAAAAAATCTTTATGTAGTTTATAAGTATGGATTTTTTACTTCATCTAAATAACACTTAAATTTCAAGTAACTTTTTCCTGGTTTAATCTAAAAATCTTTATGTAGGGTGCAAATATAATGAGGGGTATGGATGGAGTTTACAGAAAAAGTAAAGAATAGCGAAAAAGGGGTTAAATTATTAAGAATATCAAATAATGTGGTGGTAAAATTTAACAAATGAAAATTAATTGCCAAAACAAATAAAGAATAGAAAAAAATTACATACAAACTTATAGAATAAAGAGTGCATGATGACCTCAATTCAGATCTTCATATGACAATATCAAAGAGTACTTGTTAAACATGAATGATATTTCTCAAGATATTACATGCAAGATTCACCCGTTAGCCCATCCAATTTAAAATATAAAAGTATAATTGTCACAAGGTTAGATTTTGTGTAAGAGGGATGGAAGGGTCCTTTCATGAATTCTGGATAGAGCAGTTAAATTCACATGAGTATTAGATTAGCCAGTTGAATCACCAGAATTAAGGATAAACCAGTTCAGTCATCAGTATTTAGTTATATTGTGATGCAGGAATAGGCAAATTATTTCTCTGGAATTCTGGATTTGGTATTTATTTTCTCATTAATTTTGAATGAGACTCTCTTGTTCACCTGTCCTTTCCCTCATGTAAGGAATTGCTTTATATATGATGACATTTTTAAACTAATTATTTACAAATTAAACTTTGTCTTTTAAGGGGGTCTCATTGGGGGGTTCTGATCCCAGATCCTGCTTACTGTTTTGTCAGATTTCCGTGTCCCGCTTACACTATATACGTTTCTAAGCAATTCTCATTTTTTTGTCATTTCCCGTTTTCACGATGCAATAATTTTACTTTCAGGTGTCACGCTTACAAAAAATCGGCAATCCCGCGTCACGCTTACGCCCCAATGAGACCTACTTTTAATTTGTATGAACAATTGCAGTGAAAATACTGCTTACATTTTAAAAATTAGTGCATCATTTGTAGCTATATATAGTGAACTTTTGACTGTTTTCAGAGGACACATCAGAAGCACCTTGTGGGAATGGTAGAGTAGATTCAGGGGAGCAGTGTGATGGAGGATACCTGGGTAAATTTGATCTGGATCCCTGTTGTACCACCAGTTGTCAATTCAAAACAGGATCAATTTGCAGGTAAATTATCTTTTTGTTGACGTTGTTTGGATTTATGTTGTTTATATTCACTAGTTAAAAGTGAGACAATTACTAAGATTTTCTTCTTTTTTCCTGAATTTAATAGTGATCGAAAATCTATTGATCAAAAGTATTTTCATATTCAAGCAGCCTGGGGAATCATATGCCCCCCATGTTTTACTTTAAAGTAAAAAGAAGTGAAGCAAAAGTGTACATGCAGACTTTTTATGGAGATTAGGAAAAGATTGTTTTCCTTTTGTTGGAAAAAAAGTCATTATTAACATAGGCTATTTTTGAGTTGGTAATATTTATTATTTTGTATTGCAGTCCAAGTAACGATGCTTGTTGTACAACGTCTTGTCAAATGGCATCAGCAGGAGTGGTCTGTTCTAGTGATGTACAGGAAACCTGCACAGCAGAGTCAGTGTGCACATATCCTTTTTATGCCTGAAAAAAGTTACTTGTAGGCTATAAATGCACATTTTTTATTACTAAATACCGTATAGCTGGTTATTTTCGTGGGTGTAAAATTTCGCGATTTTCATTGAACAAGGTATACGAAATATTTCAGCGGTTATTATTTTGGCAGATGAAAACTTTTATTAATACCTTTGCATGTACACCTTTAATTTGGCGAAATTTATTTTGGCGATTTTCTTCTATCCGTGAAAATAAGCGAAAATTTACACCCCGCGAAAATAACCCGCTATACAGTATTAGCTGTCAGAGTTTCAACTTAAAATCTTTTTGGAGATTAATTAGTAAACTTCTACAGGAAATGTAGTTTATATAATGGAAAAAGTATGTATTAATAGTAAGCAGTCTTTTATAGTCTGCTATTTGTGAACTAGTACAATTTTCAGCTTGTTGTGTCAGTCTTGCACAAAAAAAGTAAAATAACAAAAATAAAAAATTCCCTCCATCATGGTTTATACCATGGTTTTGTCAGTTTCTTTCCTACTTTTATTCCAGTTTTGAATTTCCCTTTTGTCTCTTTTTTGTTACAAAAAAATATAATTACATAAAAACCAAACTCCCTTATTAAATGGCTAAATCAAAATAAGTTCTAAAAACAGACTGTCATAAAATTGCACAATAGTGTTGGAAGTCATGTAAAACATCAATTAAATTATCAATCAATTAATCAGATATTAGTTGACAATGATTACCAGTTGTTTTGCCTTATAGGTCATCTAAAAACTGGCCAATAAAATCAAGAGTGCTGAAAGTAGTGTTAAACACCAGAAATCAATCAATCATTTTCCTTAACTTATTTACTGGCAGTAGTTTGATTTGTCCACAAGGGGCTAACAAACCACTAGGAGCCTCCTGTCTAGATGGGTAAGTTGAATCAATCTATTTTTAAATTTTTAAATGATTTTTTTTTAAACAGTTTTGGTTTATGTGTCAATCAGGCAGTGGTGCAAACATGACAAACTAAAAAACCTGAAACAGTGGAATACCAGCAGAAAATAGGAACCTAAAAACATGCTTGAAATTAACCACATTAAAAATTTACTTTTCTACAAAGTATCAATTTAGTAAAGTACTAATTTTTCTGATTTGAAATGATTCACTCAGGCGTTTAGGTTCACCTCATGGAGTTTAATATATCCAATTTTGTATTTTAGTTGACAGTGCTATTGGTCAGGGAATTGTAATGTTGAACTAAAGTCAATTTTGTATTTTAGAGGTCAGTGTGATAGGTCAGGGCACTTGCAATCTTGAATTATATCAAATTTTGTATTCTAGAAGACAGTGTAATGTTTCAGATATTTTTAATCTTGAACTTTATCCAATTTTGTACTGTAGTGGACAGTGTGATGGATTAGGAACTTGTAAAGCCTACTGTGAAGCCCAGGGTTTACAGTCATGTGTCTGTGGTGACGGTAAGTTTCGTACACTGTTATTGGTTATCTTACAAAAGGGCGAGGGATAAATATTTAGATTTACAATTTCAAATTTTAATTGACATTTTGCGTTTTTTTTTAATCACTCAGGATTTTAACAACAAAAATAGTTATAATAAGAGTTATACTGATAATAATATATTGTAATACTTATCATAAATATTTTACCAGTAATAATAGTTCTGAAATAATCATATACAATTTGATTAGTAGTTATAACAATAATCATATGAATAATGATTAATATTAATTATGATAAAATAAAACTTCTATAAGCATGATAAGTACATGTTTTAATAATGTAACCCTTACCCAGCAGTGACCATTATTTCACTGGCTTATCCAAATTACCAATATTTGGTTATACAATGGCTCTCCATACTTTTAGAGGTCAAATGTATGATATCTATTTCGTAGTTGGTGAATGCTCCCTCAATCACAAGCTATTTATTGTCATGTTTCTCATGTTGCAGGTGCATTTTGAGCTCATTTACGAACTTAAGCTTGGAAAATTGAAATCTGATAAAACTGTTTTTTTCTGGAGGGATGGACTTCCCTTTGGTGTCTCACACGGGTTGTTCAGAGGCCTACAACTTTCAAAAGAAGTGTAAACCCACATGAATATAAATTCTGATTGTGTTTATTATTGAAATTCAATTATTTTATCATACTTTTTATACGACCGCAAATTTTGAAAAAATTTCGTCGTATATTGCTATCACATTGGCGTCGTTGTCGTCGTCATCCGAATACTTTTAGTTTTCGCACTCTAACTTTAGTAAAAGTGAATATAAATCTATAAAATTTTATAGCAAGGTTTATGACCACAAAAGGAAGGTTGGTTTTGATTTTGGGAGTTTTGGTCCCAACATTTTAGGAATTAGGGGCCAAAAAGGGCCCAAATAAGCATTTTCTTGGTTTTCGCACTATAATTTAGTTTAAGTTAATAGAAATCTATGAAATTTTGACACAAGGTTTATGACCACAAAAGAAAGGTTGGGATTGATTTTGGGAGTTTTGGTTTCAACAGTGTAGGAATTAGGGGCCAAAAAAGGGCCCAAATAAGCATTATTCTTGGTTTTCGCACAATAACTTTAGTTTAAGTAAATAGAAAATAATGAAATTTAAACATAATGTTTATGACCACAAAAGGAAGGTTGGTATTGATTTTGGGAGTTTAGGTCCCAACAGTTTCGGAATTAGGGGCTAAAAAGGGACCCAAATAAGCATTTGTCTTGGTTTTCGCACCATAACTTTAGTATAAGTAAATAGAAATCTATGAAATTTAAACACAAGGTTTATGACCATAAAAGGAAGGTTGGTAATGATTTTGGGAGTTTTGGTCCCAACAGTTTAGGAATAAGGGGCCCAAAGGGTCCAAAATTAAACTTTGTTTGATTTCATCAAAATTGAATAATTGGGGTTCTTTGATATGCCGAATCTAACTGTGTATGTAGATTTTTAACTTTTGGTCCCGTTTTCAAATTGGTCTACATTAAGGTCCAAAGGGTCCAAAATTAAACTTCGTTTGATTTTGACAAAAAATTAATCGGTTGGGTTCTTTGATATGCTGAATCTAAAAATGTACTTAGATTCTTGATTATCGGCCCAGTTTTCAAGTTGGTCCAAATCAGGGTCCAAAATTTAACTTTGTTTGATTTCATCAAAAATTGAATAAATGAGGTTCTTTGATATGCCAAATCTAACTGTGTATGTAGATTCCTCATTTTTGGTCTTGTTTTCAAATTGGTCTACATTAAAGTCCAAAGGGTCCAAAATTAAACTTAGTTTGATTTTAACAAAAATTGAAATCTTGGGGTTCTTTGATATGCTGAATCCAAACATGTAGTTAGATTTTTGATTATGGGCCCAGTTTTCAAGTTGGTCCAAATCAGGATCTTAAATTATTATATTAAGTTTTGTGCAATAGCAAGTCTTTTCAATTGCACAGTATTGCGCAATGGCAAGAAATATCTTATTGCAAAATATTGTGAAATAGCAATTTTGTTTTTAATTAGAGTTATCTTTCTTTGTCCAGAATAGTAAGCAAGAAATATCTAATTGTAAGATTTTTTTTTATTTGGAGTTATCTTTCTTTGTCCAGAATCAACTTAAATCTTTGTTATATATACAATATACAATGTATATTCACTTTTTACTACCAACTGATAAATTAAAATAATCTTTACCATTCAGTGATAACAAGCAGTTTTTTTACATCTTAATATTTTATGATGTATTTAAATGAGTAGTAATTGTTGCAAACTCCATTAGAAATTTTAATTGAGATTAGTTTTGGAATAAGGGTAAGGGGGATGTGATTAAAAAAATTGGGTTCAATTTTCTCATTTGAAATTTCATAAATAAAAAGAAAATTTCTTCAAACATTTTTTTGAGAGGAATAATATTCAACAGCATAGTGAATTGCTCTAAGAGAAAACAAAAATTTTAATTTCATTAGAACACATTCATTCTGTGTCAGAAACCTATGCTGTGTCAACTATTTAATCACAATCCAAATTTAGAGCTGAATCCAGCTTGAATGTTATGTCCATACTTGCCCCAACTGTTCAGGGTTCAACCTCTGCGGTCGTTGCAGTTGAAACCAAGAATAAGGAAAAATCGAGTAATTCTGGATTTTAAGTATATATGACCTTCTTTAGGCTGCTGTACCTAGATTAGTTTGACTTTAACCTAAGCTTTGTTGTAAATTATGTGTTCACTAGGGTCCACTCTACATGCAGACTACAGTAAGATACATCTATCAGCATCCTTTGGTCTTCTGGTCAGGAAAAGGATGGAAAATTGTCAAAATTGATGCTTTATTACCTGATGACCAACTTTTGGGCAAATTTGGTTCAAGTAATAAATAATTTAAAAAGTTTTTTTCTTCATCCACAGTGTAGTTAAAATAAGTTAATATAACTATCAAATGAATGTAGATTGGTGTATTTTTAAGTGATTTGATTTATTTTGATATAATTTTCAGAATTTAATGGTGATATATTGTTTGACATTGAAAAGGTCTTGTTTTTTTGCTTATTGTTGAAGGCCATTAACTGTGATCTTCAGTTGCTAACATCTATGTCATTGATCCTCTCTGGTGGATATTTGTTTCATTGGCAATCATATCCATCTCATAAATTTAATAGGTGTTATACGAACATTGTTTTTCCCATATTTAAGTCTTTTTTAAATTTGCACTTTTCAAAAAATTATGTAGGACTTGTCTTTGTTTCATATAAAGAAATACTTACATGTAACATGAGTCTGCTTTATCCTGTAAAGACTGTTAGATGACCTTAGCTGTACATTTTTGTTGTATTTGGCAACACTTTTTTTGGGGTCTTCAACAAGTTCATCTTCATCTTTGCTTTTCCCTTTTTAACTTTTTTTGATTCCAGCATCACTGATGAGTATTTTATAGAGGTAACACACTTCTGGCGTCAATACAATATTTAATCCTGGTATCTATGATGAGTTGATTTAGTGAAAATATGTATAAGATATGGCAGCATATTTGTACAACCTACAAATAAGCTTTAAAATGGGCAATTTTCTTGTCTTACATATCTTTAAAATTGTAAAGTTTGAATTAGCTGTTCCCAAAATGATATACATGTCTGAACTAAAATAACAATGTTTATGGTGTTTAATAATGCTTGTATTGTTTGTGGTGTATTTTCATGGAGTTTTTTACCAACAGATGTAATACAATTCTAATGCTTATACCGTATAGCGGGTTATTTTCGCGGGGTGTAAATTTTTGCTTATTTTCGCGGAAAGAACAAAATCGCCAAAATAAATTCCGCCAATTTTAAAGTGTACATGCAAAGGTAATGTTAAAAATGTTAAATCCGCCAAAATAATAACCGCCAAAATTTTTCGTATACCTTATTCAATGAAAATCGCGAAATTTTACTACCGCGAAAATAACCCGCTATACGGTATAACATGCAAAGTTTTTTTAATTGGATGAGGTCTGCTGTCAATTCAGCAGCATTGCACAATATTTTACAGTAATGTGAGCAGTGAAACTACACTTACAAAGTCAACTCGTTAAACACAGTACTGTCATTTCTTACTTTTGAAAGAATATGGGGGACATATTTATTCAAAAGGGAGACAACTCTTTTTAAATATAATAACGTCTTCCATCTTGAAGTTTGTAAGTAAAAATGAGATTCATTTCAAAATATACCCGGTAGTCAAGATAAGCTGTATCACACCTTTTAAATTAGAGTTTTCAGTACTATCAACCTTTTTTTTTGTGTTTTAAGAAGTTCTTGAGGTATCCATATGTATCAGTGTACTAATTTGAGGATTCTTTGAATGTTTATTGTACCTATTGCATGGAATGATGTGATATTTGATAATGAATCTTATAACTTTAGTTGTCCCATGTAAGCGATTTATTTTTTTCTAATTTGTCTCCCACTGTCAATTCCTGTCTCATGATACTTTTTTTACAACTTATATATTAATTCTGTCTGAACTGTTCATAAATGTCGAGTTATAAGCAGTAGTATCCTCACGTCACATGGCACACAACTCAATGTTTTGAAAGATTAAATTAATAAGAAAGAAAAAATAAGGAAATGTGGTATGACTGTTTCTTTTGTTCACGCATCGTTGACAATATAATGGAATTTGATGCGACTGTCATACAAGTGAGAGGTTTAGCTAGCTATAAAACCAGGTTCAATCCACCATTTTCTACATAAGAAAATGCCTGTACCAAGTCAGGAATATGAGTTGTTTTCCATTTGTTTGATGTATTTGAACTTTTGATTTTGCCATTTGATTGTGGACTTTTCTTTTTTAGCTCACCTGGCCCGAAGGGCCAAGTGAGCTTTTCTCATCACTTGGCGTCCGGCGTCCGTCGTCGTCCGTCGTCGTCCGTCGTCGTCGTCCGTCGTCGTCGTCCGTCGTCGTTAACTTTTACAAAAATCTTCTCCTCTGAAACTACTGGGCCAAATCAAACCAAACTTGGCCACAATCATCATTGGGGTATCTAGTTTAAAAAATGTGTGGCGTGACCCGGTCAACCAACCAAGATGGCCGCCACGGCTAAAAATAGAACATAGGGGTAAAATGCAGTTTTTGGCTTATAACTCAAAAACCAAAGCATTTAGAGTAAATCTGACATGGGGTAAAAATGTTTATCAGGTCAAGATCTATCTGCCATGAAATTTTCAGATGAATCGGTCAATCGGTTGTTGGGTTGCTGCCCCTGAATTGGTAATTTTGAAGAAATTTTGCTGTTTTTGGTTATTATCTTGAATATTATTATAGTTAGAGATAAACTGTAACAGCAATAATGTTCAGCAAAGTAAGATCTACAAATAAGTCAACATGACCAAAATGGTCAGTTGACCCGTTTAGGAGTTATTGCCCTTTATAGTCAATTTTTAACCATTTTTCATTAATTAAAGTAATCTTTTACAAAAATCTTCTCCTCTGAAACTACTTGGCCAAATTAATCCAAACTTGGCCACAATCATCTTTAGGGTATCTAGTTTAAAAAATGTGTGGCGTGACCTGGTCAACCAACCAAGATGGCCGCCACGGCTAAAAATAGAACAAAGGGGTAAAATGCAGTTTTTGGCTTATAACTCAAAAACCAAAGCATTTTGAGGAAATCTGACAGAGATAAAAATGTTTATCAGGTCAAGATCTATCTGCCCTAAAATTTTCAGATGAATCGGTCAATCGGTTGTTGGGTTGCTGCCCCTGAATTGGTAATTTTGAGGAAATTTTGCTGTTTTTGGTTATTATCTTGAATATTATTATAGATATAGATAAACTGTAAACAGCAATAATGTTCAGCAAAGTAAGATCTACAAATAAGTCAACATGACCAAAATGGTCAGTTGACCCGTTTAGGAGTTATTGCCCTTTATAGTCAATTTTTAACCATTTTTCGTAAATTAAAGTTATCTTTTACAAAAATCTTCTCCTCTGAAACTACTTGGCCAAATTAATCCAAACTTGGCCACAACCATCTTTGGGGTATCTAGTTTAAAAAATGTGTGGCGTGACCTGGTCAAACAACCAAGATGGCCGCCACAGCTAAAAATAGAACATAGGGGTAAAATGCAGTTTTTTGCTTATAACTATGAAACCAAAGCATCTAGAGCAAATCTGACAAGAAGTTTAATTGTTAATCAAGTCAATATCTATCTGCCCTGAATTTTTCAGATGAATTGGACAACTGGTTGTTGGGTTGCTGCCCTCCAATTGGTAATTTTTAAAGAAATTTTGCCGTTTTTGGTTATCTTGAATACTATTATAGATAGCGATAAACTGTAAACAGCAATAATGTTCAGCAAAGTAAGATCTACAAATAAGTCAACATGACCTAAATGGTCAATTGACCCCTTAAGGAGTTATTGCCTTTTATAGTCAATTTTTAACAATTTTCATTAATTTGGTAAATTTATGTAAATTTTTACCAAATATAGTTCTCTGTTACTAATGGGCAAAGTTCATGATAGATATAATTGTAAGAAGCAAAATCGTTCAGTAAAGTAAGAACTTCAAACACATCACCATCACCAAAATACAATTTTGTCATGAATCCATTTGTGTCCTTTGTTTAATATGCACATAGACCAAGGTGAGCGACACAGGCTCTTTAGAGCCTCTAGTTTAATTTTACTTTAGTTTTTTTGTGATTTTATTTTTTGAGACAACTATATATATATCCATGAAAGTTTAAATGAAGTAGATGTAAGTAACTGTAAACAATTGTAGGACCTTCAACGATGAGAAAAACCTGTAACCTATGGTTGGCTATAAAAGGCTGACATACAAAATATGAAATGATTCAATTGAGGAAACTGACCATCAAACATTCTGGAATGTATAATAAAACAGTTTGTGAAAATGACAACCACTGAAATACAGGCACATAATTAAGAATGTTAATGTAAAAAAAAACCATTCCTTATGATTTAGTGTTTTTAATTGATACTGAAATATTTTATCATACAGTTGGTGATTCCTGTAAAAGATGCTGCAAAAGTGCTTCAACAACTTGTGCAGCGTTAAACCAGACAGCATTCCATCAAGATGGACGACCATGTACTGTGGGATATTGCAGACAGGTATTAATATATATATATAATATATCATAAAATTGAGAATGGAAATGGGGAATGTGTCAAAGAGACAACAACCTGACCATCGAACATATAAAAGCAGAAGATCACTAACAGGTCTTCAACGCAGCGAGAAATTCCGGCTCCTGACTTGGGACAGGCGCAAAAATGAGGCAGGGTTAAACATGTTTATGAGATCTCAACCCTCCCCTATACCTCTAGCCAATTTAGAAAAGTAAACTCATAACAATACGCACATTAAAAATCAGTTCAAGAGAAGTCTAGAACTCCACTAGTTACAATGTATATAGAGTGGAGAGTAGAAAGAGCATGGAATTTTTTATGAATTTTTCTTTTAATTTGAAAATGTTTCTCCCCCTCCCCAGTTTTAAAATGTCCCATTTTGAAGATCATTTTGATGTACTGCTCTCTATGTCTAGGTCTTGAGCAATTTTGAATTGATAAGCAATGTTGCTATCCAGCAGATTGTCTTTTTTTCTGAATTTCAGGTGAGACATGTTTCTGTGTCATCAATTTGTTGAACTTTGTATTAAGCATTACAAAAATATATATAATTGGGAATATGAATCATTCAACTAATGTGCATGCTTTCATAATTTGGTAAATCAATCAAAATATTGTTTCATTTCAGGGAACCTGTATAAACTCTGACCCTAGCTACATATCCAGATTCTTTGATTTGATTGATCAAATAAGCTTTGATTTTATTGGTAAGTATATGTAAAAAAATCATCAAGAGACATATTTAATCATGAAATGTTGATTTCATGGGTAAAATTAACCACAAATTTAAGTGTTCGAAGGATTACAAATTTTCTGACAGTCCGACAAATTTCATGTAGTCTGGAATACAGTGGCGTAGCTTCCATTGAGGCAATGAGGCAAGTGCCTCACTAGTTTTTTTTGGCAAAAAAAAAAAAAAATATGAAATATTTTCATGTACTTGACACTTAGTTTTATTTCAAATAAGAAAATACTAGATCATCGTCTTTTTCTGTGAAGCTTTTTTACGGAAACATACATTGTCGCCCGTCAATGGTATTATAAATTTGTAAAAAGTTGTTGACGATCCAAAATTGGAAATCATGGACAAATATCTTATTTAAAAAAGAAAGACAGTCACTGCAGAATCCACGGATAATATGGATCCAGGTATATTAATATATAATAGTTCTTTAGTATCATGACAGCATTATATCCGATTTATTGTGTATAGATCTTTAAATTGTGTATGAAACAGGCGCGGATTCAGATGGAAGAAAAAATGGGGGAGGGTCGGACCCAGCAAACGCCCCCTAAACATGCACTTTTTTTAGCATATACTTGTCATTTTTCGCCTCCTAGTATTTAAACCTGGATCCACCCTGTGACATACTAATGTGTGTTCCCAATAAAAAAAAGAGAAAGTCCGCGGTCGGAGACATATCGGTAGCAATATTTACACCCCCTTTTTGTTTTTAAAGTCGGTAACTACATGTACAAATAACATAAGCTCTGTAGGGTTATTTTAAACCGACACACAAACATGAGACAAATATACAAACAGTACAATATTAAAAATTAATAACATGTATGTCTGTCTGTCTGTCCGTCCTTTATAACACTTTGATAGGCAATATTTCATTTTCTTACGGAAAGACGGTCGTATCAGACGTTCATGATGAGCAACAAAAAACTGTCAACGATTAACTTGCATGAACTTATTTTACAATCTGACTTTTTTTTTGCAGTTATATCCAAAACCCATGAAGAAGCTTCATGTAGCGACTCTCAAGATTCTGAAACAAACCCAAATACAAAAACCCAAACACAAACACAGTCTCTTGATCCAGTTGGTTTTATAGGAAAATCTTTAAATGATACACTTAAAAGTACAATTTTTGGTTCAAAATGGGCACCAGAAAAAGGAAAATTTTCATTTCCTCTTGCACACGGTAGAAGATATAATGTAGCCTGGGAAGATAAATTCAATTGGCTAAGGTATTCTCCTTCTACAGATTCTGCTTTCTGTGCTCCCTGCATAGCGTTTGGTGAATGTAAGTCTTCTGGTGGCTATTCAGACAAATTTTCCTCGTCTGGAATGAAAGACTGGAAAAATGCTGTCGGGGCTAAAAGAGGAACTTTTTTGATACATCAAGAATCTAGTGGCCACAAGGACGCTTTGCTCAAATCGTCAAACTTTCTACAAATCATTGAGGGAGGGGAAAAAAACATCAAGTGTAGTATTTCTAAGGCTTACGAAGATAATATTGAGAAAAATCAACAGCTAATTCTCAATATTATCGACGTTATCGTAGTCATGGGTCAACGTAACATACCACTTCGAGGTCATATTAAATTGGGATAAAGACGCTAAACGTGAAGATGGGAATTTTGATTTTTTCGTCCATTGGAAAGCCGAAGACAAACCCGTCCTTAAACAACATTTAGCTACAGCAGCATACAGCAATATGGCGATATGGCATTAGGTTGTAATCACAAATTATACATTTAAATCCAGGAAAACGCGTTTCAGGCCCTCAAACACCCCTAAAAAAAAATTCGCCTCGCTCCGCTTAGCTCAAATTTTTTCGCCTCGCATCGCTCGGCAAATAGCCTCACTATATAGAAGACCCGAGCTATGCCCCTGGAATAAAGTTGGGGTTTTATATTCTGTTTTGTCAAAAACATGACCTGCCATGATTGAACATCTTCATGGAATAACTTATATTCTATTTATTATACACATTTTTTATATTTTTTCAATAGCTGAAGCATTTAAAACCAACATGGTAGCATTTATACAGGTGTTCTCTCTACTTATCTGGGTACCTCTCAGCTGTGTAGTTTGGTGTAGGGTAAGTAAAATCATTTACAATAAAAATGCAAAGAAGATCAGTAACAGTGATACCTGTCTATACCATATCTTGCATAACCTGAAAACTTGTCTAAACCAATATTAAATAAAGAAGATGTGGTGTGATTGCCAATGAGACAAAATGAGACAGAAATAACAACTATAGGTCATCATATGATCCTCAACAATGTGCAAATCCCATAGCACATAGTCAGCTATAAATGGTTCAGAAATGATAAATGTAAAACAATTCAAACAAGAAAAATAACAGCCTAAGTTATGTACAAAATATAAAACCAAAACCAAATATGTGTTTTAAGTTTCTTCAGTTCAGTCATAACAAGTGTTATGTATTGTGAACCTGATTGAATTCAAAATTTGTGAAAATCAAACAAAATTCTTAGTCCTGGAGATATGGAGATGTTAGGTTTAGACAAGTTTCAAGGTTTACTTGCTGTAATGGTCCCCTCTTTTAAAAGAAAACACATCTTATTAGTTAGCCTATTTCTTTATCCCTGAAAGGTTTTAAAAATTCACCTATATTTATGATGTAAAAAAATACATCACATGATGCAATTAGAAGTGAAATTTTAACTTAACTTGATCAATTGTAAATTTTAATATATTCTGTATTCATTTAATTTTCACATTAAAAAATATATTAATTTTAGGGCCAAAATTATGATGAAGTGAACCAACTCTTTTTGAAATTAACCAAAAATCCTACTTTTTTATTACATTTTTACTATGTCTGCCTTCTCTTCTGTTCAAATACTAACTACTGTGTATAAGTCCTTAAATGCAAAAGCACCTGAAAATATGATCTTTTTGCTCCAAGACAGATAACTCAATCACATTTCCTAATACTAAAAGACTTAATCAAGATCTGTTTTTATCCATTTTAGTTTAGGACTTAAAGTTTTAGTGCAAATATATTGGGGTCTATAATCATAAACTAAAAATACAGTCCTAGGTAATCAAATAATCATGAAATAATTGGCTTAATAATCAAATAATCATTAAAAAAACGGCCAAGTAATCACATAATCAAAAAACCCATGAGGGCCCTCTTTATTCTGTCTATGAAGAAATAACATAAAAAATTTGGTACACAATGAATAAACAATATCAAATAGACTGAAAATAATAGTCCTTTCTTATAATTTAATTCTAAATTCAATTTTTAAACGTAGAAAACCATGAAAAAAAGTTGATGACGTCACGGTCACATGAATAAATTATGACTATGGGCTGATAACAAAACAACATCAGCCAATCAGAAGATGTGTTACATCCAAAATTAAATTATATAATATATAGGGAAACAATGAAAATAGAGAGAATGTAAACTGTGTACATTTGTCAAACATATTTGTGATAATTAGAAGATGGCTTTATTTACAAAGTGAAATACCTAATATTAAAATGTATATTAATATGTTGACACTAGACTGTTGGTTTTCCCGTTTGAATGGTTTTACACTAGTAATTTTGGGGCCCTTTATAGGTTGTTGACGGTGTCAGACATGGCTCCATGTTGAAGGCCGTACATTGACCTATAATGGTTTACTTTTTTTTAAATTGTTATTTGGATGGAGAGTTGTCTCATTGGCACTCACACCACATCTCCCTATATCTATGATATCAAAATGTCTAATTATATGTTTATCAGAGTTTGATTCATCTTTGGTTTTCTTTTCAGGACAAAAGGAGTCAAAAATGGTCTAGAAATGAATTAAACATTCAGAAAAGAGCAGTAAGTTTTGACAGACTAGCTTTTATCTTCTTATACATCTCACAGTTAGTCCTTGTAAAAAAAATCTGTACAAAAGAAACGAATCTTGATAAAAAGTAAAATTGTAATAACATAAACTTAAATCTAGCAATTCAACAAGAATTTTTTTTTTTTTTAAATATTACAGAACAGAAATTTGATGGTTGACCAAGATGGCCGTCCTATCAAAAGACCTGCGAAGAAGCCTCGTTCTGATAATCCTTACCTGTCGATGGAGCCGAGGTCACTCTCTGGAAGACCTTATAGCAGTCGTTCTCCAAGCACCAAACCAGGGAAATCTCAGAAAAATAAGGTGAAACCCAACAGAAGAAGAAAAGATGAAAACCATTTAAACATGTCAAGGGATTTAGATGGTGATAGTGTAGCATAAACTAGAGGGTTGATAACAGATGGTAATAGTGTAGCGTAAACAGGGGGTTGATTTTAATTCAGAAGAGTTGAACCTATAATTATCTTAGGAGCAATTTATGGTACTGTAAAACCTGATATGAATCACCCTTATTTTACCAAAAACCAGTTTTTTGTCAGGGTGCCAGCTGTAGTTATACCTATGCATTTTGAATCTCATCTCAGTACCCACCTCTTTTCTAAGGTCGCTATTCTGGGGTACTGAGAGGTTGTCCTTTATAAAGAAGTTGGACTTTATTGTAGATTTTTTTCCCATCAGTAGATATTTTATTATGCAACTTTGATTAAGTTGGAATTAAGACAGATAATGTTTCCATTAATTCCAGAGTTATTGCCCCTGATTTTCTCATGATATATAATTTGAGGTCTCTTGATTGAATTGATAAGGTGTATTGAGATCTCTGGAATCAAGAACATCCCACTTTAGTTTAAACATAGTAGGCATGGTGGAATTATACAGTAGAACGTTAATTCATTGAATTAATTAGCAGTTGATATTGTGTTAAGAGATTTTTAGATATGGTCTAATTGCAATATTTTGCATTTTTATTTTCATATTTCATATACAACTAAGCCTTATGTTGTTTCTTTTGAAATTAAATAAAAAAAAATAATCAGCCTTAGATATATAAGAACAGGAACATTGAATACTTCTTAGGGCATTTCTAATTTTTTGACATTAGGGTTAAACTTTTTTTTTAAATATCATAGTATTTACCACAATTTCAATATGATGGCATTTGAATATATGCTAGTTTTGTACTTCTTTACCAATCATATTAATTCATTGATTTTTTTGTAATAAATTTAGTTGAAAGTGGAGTATTTTAAAATAACTACAATGCAAGGGACATAACTCTAAATAATTGTTTTTTTTGTATTTCAAAACTTTGTATGCAAATTTACCTAGGACTGTTGAAGCAGACATTGATTAAGATAAAATTGAGAATGGAAATGGAATTAAGAGTTTGTTTGACACCAATTTTGTTAAGTCAATCAATTATCCAAATTAATTAGCTAAATTTAAATTTGCTGACAAAATTTATTTTTATTTACTTCATTGCTTAATAGTGCTATATTTGTATGCCAACTTATTTGGAAACTTTGGTATTCAGTTATACCTTTTTTGTTCTGAATACTATTTCAAATTGCAATTGATATTCTCTGGTTGTGCTGGCATTTAATGTTTTGTTTTTGTACTTGAACCAGGTATTGTTACATAATTATAGAATTTGTGGTTTTTTTTCTAGTTTATCAAATCAATATATTAAATGGAGTAAAAGCGCATGGTCCACTTGAAGTAAAAGTTTATGACAGCCCATAGAATAGCAAACATTTAAGCCAGAAGTAGTTTTTCTTTTTTATTTTGCTGTACATTTGTCAGAGGCTATTTATATAGTAATGTGTGATTTTTTGTATTTGTATTCATGCCTTTACCTTGTTATTTTTCTGAGACTTTGTAGGGGGGCCAGAACACTTTTTTCATGACATTGGGATCAGACCTATATTTTTGCAGGAATTTGGAAATGGGCCTATAATTTTGAGGTAATCAGGATTTTAGCCTATCCAACTTAGAAATTGAAGATTTTTTTTAGGATCTGAGGAAAAATGCTAAATACTTTTTTTCATGAAAAACAGGATGACACCTCCTCCCCCTTAGTGTATATTGCTTGTTTTGTTTGTTTTGTTTTATTAATATTTATATATATTTTTTTTATATTTTACAAGTGCATAATAGATTGAGTTGGAATATTAGGATTTTTTGTTAAATGAAAAGAGTCTGTAAATATTTCCTTATTTTGATACAGAGCTCAATAAACAAATCAAAATGTGAATGAAATTTAACTATTTTTTTCACGAAACTTTAGTTATTTACATAGTTAGTGTTGTAACTTAAACATATTTGCAATAGAAATACTCATAGCCTGACATTTTGAGGGTAATTATTTTCCTTACATGATATTTCAATAATTATTGTTTTGATTTATTGAATCGTTTTCGTGCCTTAAAAAACTTTCTTTAAAAAAGATATATCTCCTGTATTTATAATTAAATTTCAATATACAGCTTCAAGTGTTCTCTCTCTCTGAATTGTTTTTGAATTTTTGGAGAAGTAAGAGAGAAAATTTTTTTTTTGCATATTATTCCATGTATACATACATTTCTTATTATATAAAAATAAAAGACAACTATAAAAAGAGACATATAGATTCTTACACTGCAACAAGTGTATTACAATATTTCTCCACTCGTGACAGTTAAATTTTCTTATTTAAAAGTGCGAGGCTTGCCGAGCATTTTAAATAATTAAATTTAACTGTGGAGAGTGGAGAAATATCGTAAGACACAAGTTATAGTGTCGGAATCTGTTTCTCTGATGACTTTAATCATTCTTTTTCAAAGATTTTCAGAAACTTGTGTTCTTTATATGCGACATCATCAGACAAGGTCGCCTTTTTTTCATAACGTCCTAATAGGGAAATTGAGAAAAAAACAAAACATTTGGACGTAATAATCAAATTTCGACTAATCATTTGCCGAGAACAGATTTTTCACTAGTGAGGAGAAATATTTTTCTCACACCAGTCAGGAAATAGCACAAAAATTAGAGAAATCGTTGTTTTGTTGCATGTTAATCAAGCTATTACCATGATTTCATTTCTGATCATATAAGAATAAAAGAAAACTATAAAAGAGACGTGATTTTTATTGACATATTTTCTTTCAAAATACAATTTTTTTCTGTGGTACACTATAAAAGTCATATTAAACAATTTTTATTGTTATGTATAGTTCCGTCCAGATATTATGTGATATGTTTAATTCATTCTTTTGTATTTTGATACATTTTTTAATGCATAAAAATATGTATATTTGCATAATATTTTGAAAGTATATATTGTTAGATGTTGTCTGTTCAATATTTTGTTATCAACAAACATATCTCAAACATTATATTGTCTTTTTATTCATTGTTAAAGAATGCAGCACACTAATTTGAACTAAGAAGTGATATAAAATAAAATCCGGTAGTTTTTGACATTAAGATAAGTGCAAATTTTATGCAAAATTGAGATTGTAAGATTTATGAAATATCATGAATATTCATGGAGATTTCAACAGTTGAAGACAAAGTAATGTTCATGTCAATAGGCAGAGCTTAAAAGTATCTGTAGACTGATTCATCAAAGCTCTTTTCCAAAGGATTAATTGCAATACAAATGGAAGAAAACATTGAACCATTGTTGCTTGTTTAAAGTCAAGATGTTTTGTGTGGTCTTTAAAAAAATTTACCCTTTGGTTCCAATATTTCACTTTAGCCTTCAATGGAGGCTACTTTGTGTCATAATCAATGCTAGATACAAATTAAGGAAGTGTGCTACAGTTTCAAAACAACAAGCTTTTTGTAACACTAGTACATATTGATAGGGGATTGATAAAGGAACCAAAAAAGTAACAAATATATATAGGTCAATGTGCTTGTTTTTTGAGATAATAGCCATTGAAATTGTGGCTGAAAATGGTCTCTGTTGATTTATCATTGACAAGTTTATATTCTCTAAAACTATTCAAAAATAGCGAATGACATGTGAACATCCTTTACATATATATGATGGAGAGTGGTGAATAATTATGTTTGTTTTGTGTGTTGTCTCTACACTCATGACTAGTTGATAACCATAGAATGTAAAATTCTCCCATTTACATCATCCTTCACCATTGTTTTACTTTTCCATGAATTACATATTTCAGCAGACTCTGATGATACATTCATGTTTAAGTTTTGTCCAAACTTTTGAGATTGTCTACTGTAGTGCTCTGTTTGGAGCAGGGAGCAGTCCTTTAAAATAAGGAATTTTTTTTTGTTAAACAGATGAATTTTATATACATGTAAACTTTTTTGTAATAATTTGTAGTAATAAAACTAATTTATAGTACAATGTCTTTTTTGTAGATTTCACATGGTTATAGAACTCTTTGCTACTATTAACTCAGTGCATGATGAATGAACAAAAATGGGAGTTTATTTATTGAGATTTTCAGAAAAACTACATAAAGATATATGTATCAGATACCTGAATGCAAGTTGCATTATTGCAAGACTCAACTAGTCACATATTTTCCAAGTTATAAAAACATCACAATATTTTCTGACGTTAGTGTATTATTTCTATAAGAAAATCAGAACTTTTGTTATAATGCAGAACATAGATTTGTCTCAGAAAACATAAGGTACACTGAAAGATGGACAAATGATGATTTTGCAGTTTTTTGCTCCACCTACCATAGTAGTGGGGCATAATGTTTTCTGGTCTGTGCGTCAGTTAGTTCATACTTCTGTTCGTCCTACCATCTGTCCAGTTTCAGGTTAAAAGTTTTGGTCAAGATACTTTTTGATGAAGTTGAAGTCCAATCAACTTGAAACTTAGTATACATGTTCCATATGATATGATCTTTTTATTTAAATGTCAAATAAGATTTTTTACCCCAATTTCAAGGTATACTGAACATAGAAAATGAAAGTGTGAGAGGGACATCTGTGTACTATGGACACATTCTTGTTGCCAATAATCTTGAGAACTCTAAAAATGAGACAAATGCATATCTGAAATCGTAGGTCAACTTTTTGTAGGAGTTATTGCTCTTAAACGATGAACCGACCGTGCAAGGGTTGTATAGCCAGTCAAGGTCGTTTAAAACTTCCATTTGTTGTTAACTAATGATACTTAACAAAGTTTAGGGATTTTGCCTATCTTGAAAAATTATACAGGAAAGGCTGTGATGTTCAGTTTTGACATTTTCTTTCACAATAAGGTCTATCCTGGTAAGAGTCACAAGCTATTTGAGTGGTACAGGAAATTAAATGAGAAAAAAAACATTATCTAAAGTTTTCTAGGACCAGAATCAAATCAATCAACAATTAAAAGCCATAGATAAATAACAGTAGTAAACCACTTTTCAACAGTCTCAATTCGATTGAGAGTATCTGGGTTACAAACTGAAACCGAGGGAACACATCAACTATAAGAGGAAAACAAGGAAACAACAGAAACACTGAAGTGTACAAGCAAACATACATTTTAACAAACTGTAAAGTCAGAAATGATTGTGCGCATTTATTATAATTATTGCGATTTTGTCATTTTAGACTAAAACGTGATATTGAGAAAAATCAGTTTTTATTTATTTAAAAGATTAAAAAAATGTAAGTTTACATTATTGTGATTAAAATCCTGCTGCATTTTTTTAGTAATAAAAACTTCGCAATAATATCTGAATTTACAGTACATAGAACTGGAATATTTGATAACAACTGCTAATATCTAAATTGACATTGTCACTTAATTATTATTTAATAATCATGTTGAAGCTGGGACTATCAAAAAGAAGATTTAGTATGTTTGCCAATGAGGCAACTAGTAAATATGTTCCAGACCATATGAGTATTTGGACCGGACCGTATACGTATACCCGTACGGTCCGACCATACGCGTACGGTCGGACCGTATGAGTATACGCATACGGTCCAGATGGCAATACATGTTATTGAATCAAATGGGTTAAATTTAAACAAACATTTATCGAAATCTTTATTTTAAGTTTTACAAATTGTTATTATTACAATTAGATGGATAAAATGAACAAGCGAACTTTTTAAATGAAATATTTGCTGAACTGTACATCTGAATCCTATTTTTGTACTGTGGTACTAGGTGACACTTGCTACCACAAGTAACATAATATTTTTTTACATATGCATGTTCCTAAGCTTTGTATTTTTTTTGTAATATTCTAAAACAATTGTCCTCCCACATTATACTTACTTCCGATATCTTCAATTTCTGTGAGCATAATTCAATACAGAAAAAAAATGTAATGTATTACATCGACATGCTAATTATAAGAGATTAACAGATTTAACAGAAGTGTGTATTTCAATTACAATTGAACATTTTATATCAATTTTAGAGTTAAGTTGTGCTGATCTGTTATATGCATTTGTATCTAATAAACTTGACTAACTTCTTATATTACTAAAATATTAGTCAGACCGTACGTGTACGGTCCGACCGTATGGGTATTTTGAAAAAGTAAGCATACGGTCCAGACCATAAGGGTACGGTCCAGACCATACGCGTATGGTCCAAATACTCATACGTTCTGGAACATATATATATATTGTCAATACAAATAACAACACAAAATCAGACAGTTATCGATTATAAGTATTATTTAAAGTGGACTTGAAAAACCATCCGATAGAGTTATCGATTTTACCTAAGCTTCAAACAGAGTATTTTACACTTAACAAATATCAAAACCAAATCTTCTTATCCCTCACGTCATATGATTAAGACATAAAATGAACGACCAAAAATCACATATTAAATTTTCTAGGATACCTACTGTCAAATTGAATACATTAAGTATTTAAAAAGATTAGTTGAATGCTCACTGCAAGGATGTCATAGGGTTATGAGAAGGACTGCATACAACAGTTATCAATTTTTAAGAAACCAGGCTTATAATTTAATACGCCAGACGCGCGTTTCGTCTTCATTAGACTTACCAGTGACGTTTAGATCAAAATGGTAACAAAGTCAAACAAGTACAAAGTTGAAAAGTATAAAAGCTGCTAAAAAAACACTGAGCATTTTTAGGCAATTTATTTAAGAATTGAATGTTCTTTTGTGAATGGATTGAGATGTAAAAGTGTTGACCGAAGTACTTTTTGTATGAAGCGCGGACCAAAGATGTGCGCACGGTCAACGCTTTTACAACCCTATGCAATTACAAAAAAGAAGCATTCAATACTTAAAATAACACTTTATTGCTAGGATCATGAAAACACGATTTTTATCAAATTACTCTTTAACTTACCTGTGCACTTTATTGTGAGACCTCGTGTCATCATGAATGTTTTATTTCAATGATAATGAATGTTTATTTCAGAAGGACGCGAGATTGATGTTATGCTACAAGAACAAACATATTAATTTTTGAAAAGAAAAAAAACACACTTTCCTATGATAGTCTGCCCTCAAGTGATTCCAGGGATTATTCTGCCCCATTTATACATGATAATCTAACAAATTCTAGTTCAAATTTGTTATTTCAACGCAAAATCTTTTGTGCTTATGGTCTATACTAGTTATATTACTACACACTTTTTTTTCTCTCACTTAAATATAACATAATTGTCTGGAAGAAATTTAGGAGGATGGCGTTCCCGTGTGAAATGAATCCACGAAAAAAGATACCTAAGAAAATGAAAGATCCATAGTTTATAAACATAAAATATTTTAGCATCACTAAAAATGACCTCTTCCAAATGCCATATAATTGTTCCACAAATTCAACTAACAGGAATCAATTACATAAGTTGTCGTTATGGAATAACCGTTTCACAAATGATATCGGATATGTTCCTTACGTAGTAACTACAATCCCCTTCCCTTTCATGGATGTGACCTACCGAATTAGACTATTTACCGGATTTGTAATCACATACGCAGCACGACGGGTGCCACATGTGGAGCAAGATCTGCTTACCCTTCTAGAGCACATGAAATCACCCCTGGTTTTTGGTGGGGTTCGTGTTGTTTATTCTTTAGTTTTCTATGTTGTGTCATGTGTACTATTGTTTTTCTGTTTGTCTTTTTCATTTTTAGCCATGGCGTTGTCAGTTTGTTTTAGATTTATGAGTTTGACTGGCCTTTGGTATCTTTCGTTCCTCTTTTGTCGAGGATACCAACACTCAAATCTATGAAAAATCTTTTTAAAAGTATTTAATAAGATTCGTTGAATGCATACAGCAAAGGTGACATAGGGTTCCGAGGAAGAGGATGTAAAAAAGGGTCAAAATAGCACTGAGCGTATCCAAGCAATTTTAACTATTCAACGTGTTGTTTTTTATTTTTTATCCTATTAAATTTTCCTTGGCATTCGTTATTTTACATTTTACTGTGGATTCATTTATTTTCTATAGAACATTTGTATTTCATTGAACATTTGAATTCGTGATTCACCGTTACCCACGAATTCCTCGATAACTGATATCCCATGAATAATAATGAATCTACAGTATAAAATAAATGCATTTACTTGTCAAAGCTCGGAATATATTTAGAGATCATCTCTTTTTGAGTCCGTTTGTCCTGATATATACACACCGATATAAAGCGTTTCTCTAATTGTTAACGATGTGCTTGACATGTAGTTAAAATTGATCATGGTTCTGAACTGTTTTAAGTTTTTCCCCATGATTACAGTTTGTAACTTATAATATCTTATGTGTATGTGTATTCCATATCTTTGTTCGATTTTTATGTGGAGCGGGGTCTGCTCGCCATCTGGGAAATCTAAGATCAACCTCATTTATTGGTGGGGTTCGTGTTGTAGTTGTACCCTTATTTGAGACATTTTGTTCACGCTACATTGTAAAAATAACAGAATTTGATGCGACTGTCATAAAAGTGAGAGGCGTAGCACTATAAAACCAGGTTAAATCCACCGTTTTCTTCATTTGAAAATGCCTGTACCAAGTCAGCAATATGACAATTGTCAAATCGTTTGATGTGTTTTATCCTTTGATTTTGCCATTTGAATATGGACTTTCCGTTTTGAATTTTCCTCGGAGTTCAGTATTTTTGTGATTTTACATTTTATGTTTGGAAAAGAAATACTTATAAAAATACATTTAGTAACGGTACCAGTATTATTTAATTCTTTGGAGGAAAGCACATCCATCCACACAACTGCGGTAAGCTGCGGTATCAATACGCTTACACCGTAAAAATTTGTGAACTTCGATGAAAAAACCTGATAAAGATGTATGCATGGCTTGTTTTGAAACGCTTTTGTCACATCTGAAGGCGTCAGATATCTTATTAAAGATATTGCTTGCTAATAAAATCACCAAAAATAATTTTATTATTTTTCTATATTAATGCTGAAAGTATTATCTGCTTAAAATAAAAGTGAATACAATCCATGCTAGACCGATTTAGTCAGTGTGATGCATATCTATTGAAAAAATATATTGTAACATGTAATAACGACTAGACGTTTAATACGGTAAGTTGTATACTATATATTGATGTTCATCTTGTTCATGAATGTGACCTACCGGATTAGACTATTTACCGGATTTGTTATCACATAAGCAACACGACGGGTGCCACATGTGGAGCAGGATCTGCTTACCCTGCCGGAGCACCTGAGATCACCCCTCGTTTTTGGTGGGGTTCGTGTTGTTTATTCTTTAGTTTTCTATGTTGTGTCATGTGTACTATTGTTTAGGTTTTTTTTTTTGGTCTTTTTTAATTTTTAGCCATGGCGTTGTCAGTTTGTTTTAGATTTACGAGTTTGACTGTCCCTTTGGTATCTTTCGTCCCTCTTTTGTTACTGATTGATCAAATTCTTGTCATACTTGTATACGCCTGGAAAAAGTATTGAAACACTTCCATTGAAAACAATGTAAAATTACATGATTGTAGAATGTGTATAATTTGGGGTTTAATAAATACATTTAATCTGTTTATGTTTTAAAATTAAATTCATGATATTCACTTTCTTTTTATTTTCTGTACTAAAAGCTTAGTTTGCTGTACACATTACTTTTATAAAATGTCGATATAGAAGATAAGACAAAGCTTGAAGAACGTTTTATGTACAGTTCGAATGATGCGTCTACTTAGTCTTAATTTTGTCTGAAAGGTAAGTTAATAACACAAATTTAATTTTAAACCATAAAGGGATTAAAAGTATTTGGTAAAAAACAAATTGTACTCAATTTACAAGCATGTCATTTTATATTGTTTTCAATGGAAGTGTTGCAATACATTTTTCCAGGTGCATCTAAAAAGATTGATATTTCAAGAAAATTATGAAAGGATTTGATACATTTATTATTGCTTTTATGTTTAACGATAGATATATCAATACATTTGAGAAATATGTTTTCACGGAAACATATACTGTGAATTCATAAATTAATGCTTCCATTTATTATTTCGATTTCGTAATTTTAGACTTAAATGCTTTTTTATTTTTTGCGATAATGCGAAAAATTCTGTTTAATTCACATAAAAATTTTATAATGCGAGTTTTAACTATTGCGATTATAATCCTGTCGCATTTTTCGCAATGATAAAATCATTGCTATTATTTCTGAATTTACAGTTATATAATTTTATGTATATACCTTACATGAGCTAGACACTACATGGGTCAGATGTTTATCATTCAAGCTCACAAGGTATCTTTTCACTGGGAGGGATTCCTTCTTGATGTCTAGCTGTGATCTTTATATATAATGCATAGTCATGACATTCTACATAAATATACCATGGTTTGCACAAGACCAACATGCTCAACTATTTTCGAATTGTAACGTGCCATTTTTACAAGGCAACATTTCTCTGTAAGATATTTCAAACGCATAAATCAGAATCTTGACATACAAAATTGAGATATCTGTAACAGTCGCGTGAAGACATTTAAATCTTTACCGACATATTAATCTGGCTTCTTCAAAAAAGTGTCGGAGCTGGTTTATACATCATACCAACTGAAAAAACAACAAACTAGAATCGAATCAAACCGAATGACAAGTGTTACCCTGTGTTTAAAACTGTATTCACGACGAATCTGTAAGTCAAAACAGAGGTAGAAATACGAGAAAGCCAGCAGATGTAAAAGATATTCGACTATTTTTTAATCATTTTGTCTGGAAGCGTATTTGAAAAGGTTCATCTGTCTTGTATTTTAATTTTAATGGCTTTTATACTTATAATGATATTATTTTTATCGGTATTCTTGAAGTATGATCACACACATTCAGAGAGTTTATTTTTTGCTTTAATCATCGGATTTGTTCTTCAATGTTTTTGTCAGAGAACTGGCTAAAATCAACATATAATCTAAATGGAATAACTGTGTTCGTGACCTATTGGTATACTTTTCCTGTCGCCTGGTTCATATTGGCTTTTGATACGTTGTTCCTCGAAAAATGTTCAAAAGATGAGCCTAAAACAAAAAATATATACGTATGGTGCCTTCACTTCCTTGGTTTTACTATTAGTTTTTGGAATTGGAATTCATGACATCAGTAACCAACATGCCAATTATTATAACTTGCAGTTTCACAAAGCTGTATTTGTAAACAATAAGACTACACTCGTGAGTTATGCTTTGGAATATATTTTGGTCTATGCTCCAGTTTCTGTGACCCTGCTCTAGAATAGGAAGGGATGTGTGCTTATGAGTGGTCAACAAGGTAATATATGTATACTTCACTACATAAGTATAAAAGTCTCGATGTGAGGTAATCATGACTGTATTCTGTTATTTAAATGCCATAATTCTCTTTTCTTGATATATGAGTACCCCATTATTGTCTGTCCTTTATGTTAATTTCTTTTATTTTCTTTCTCATTTTTGTCTTGCCTGCGATGAAAGTCTATGTATGAAAAACAGCGGTGTTCACTTTTTGTTTTTATTTCAGAAGGAAGAAACCAGGATGCATCATATCCTGAATGTTGTTCAAACTCTTTTATGTCACTTTGAAGTAACAATAAACAAAAGAACTATGTCAGAAGGACCTGCTTTTATACTATAACTGCCTATACATTTTTACTAGACCCAATTTTTGTTCGCTGTAGAGATTCCGTATATAGTCAGGTTTTCGGAATTCCCATGGGGACTAACTGTGTACCACTTTTTTGTGGACCTGATTCTGTTTTGTTATGAGGTACAATTTATTATTGAAATCAGCAAAGACAAATCGTAACAATTTCTGATTCAAAAATTTAATTACACTTTTAGATATTTATAGATTATGTATTGGCTCTTAATAATGACGACTTCAGTATGGACACTAAAGAGATCTGTCCTTCGGAACTGACTTAAAGCTAATACTTACAATGAACACTGTCCTTTCCTGGATCTTAATATCTAATATACATTGTAGTAAGCTTTATACCAAAAATTATGATAAAAGAGACGATTTTTCATTTCCTATTGTTAATCATCCATTTTAAGATGGCGAAGTTCCCTTGTCACATCTTATGATGTTTAAATATATCCACTTGTTCGATTAGCTGTGTATATAACAACTTATTTGATTTCAACGATAGAATTCTCTGTATTTTTGAAAACTTATCACACCGGGATTTCAATATCACAAACAAGTAAAAACTAAATGTTACCACCATTACACGAACTTCATTCGCAAATATAAACCAACACACAGACACTTTATACAATCAGGTATTTCTCATCCAATAGTGTATGTTAATATTCTTTATAAAGCCGAAAATCTCGATTTTCACCCAAAAGCTAACTAAACCTTTGCACAGACTTATTTGAAAAGGATATAGTTACGATACTGTTTTAAAGATTGCATAGTTTGGTATTAATAATGATTCACTCATAGGGTCTTTGCATCGGAAATAAACACAACCAGTTGTTTGCATGATATGTTCTTCTCATATATTTTATGATGTTTTGTTAATACACCCCTAACGGTAGGGTTTGTACTTGGTTTTCTTTTGCATATTACTTGTTTAAATTTGATTCATGCTAACAGAATATTTTACACATTATTTCATATACATATACAAGAAAAGGTGAATGTCAAAAAAGTATAAACTTTTTTGTATGAGGCGCCGAAAATGTAAAAGGGCGAGGTTCATTTTTGCGCCTAATACATAAAAGTTTATATTTTTCCTACATTGACCTAATATTGTCTTTAAACTGCCTCTTAAATACTATTTAAATTGTTAACCTAATTTTAAACTTTTTTTCATTCTTTAAGAAATCCCTGATTGTAGGAAAAAGTGATCAATGATGAAATTGACATTGCACAACATATAGCTGTGTTACTATATTTAGGAAATAAACAAAACTAGTTGCAGTATCAACCAGATTATGTAAAACTAGCACAATTATTTATTGAATTTCAGTTTGAAATAAACATTTTATAGTTGTAATTCTATTTTTTTAATATTCTACTCGTAGTAAAGTAAAGATACTTATTCATCCAGTTCATTTATAAGATTTTAGTTTGGGACAACTTAACGTACACGATTTATCTTTTTTATAGTTTGGTTTAGAATAAATATCGACATAGCTAGATAATACAATTAATTATCTAATTACTAACACAATTCTATATTAAGTAAATCATTATTGTTATATTATACATCGAATACCATAATTACAAACCTGATATCAACATTTAAAAAAATTTCCTATGACGTCACATTTTTTGCGTATCTAGTCGGTGACAATGCATGATTCTTTTGTGCTGTTTAATGTGCTGTCATATTTTGTTTAACGTGGTGTTCTTTTTTTTTTATTCTGTATGAAAGTTTACTAAAGGTTAAAAAATCTGTATTAATAGTTATCAAAGGTACCAGCCTTAAAATTTAATACGCCAGACGCGCACTTCGTCTACATTAGACTCATCAGTGAGGCTCAGATCAAAATAGTTATGAAGCCAAACAAGTACAATGTTGAAGAGCATTGAGGACACAAAATTCCAAAAACGGGTAATCTATTCCTGAGATAAGAAATTCCTTAGTTTTCTAAAAATTGTTTTTCTAGCAATCAACAAATTCAAATACCAGAGAAGTGTTGACTACGATAATTCACTGTTGAGGAACACATCTAATACAAACGTACTGAAAACTTAAAACGAACAAGAGTAAATATGATGTCATGTGATTTGCCTCTATTCAAAGAGGGACAGTCAAACTCATAAATCTAAAACAAACTGACAACGCCATGGCTAAAAATGAAAAAGACAAACAGAAAAACAATAGTACACATGACACAACATAGAAAACTAAAGAATAAACAACACGAACACCACCAAACACCAGGGGTGATCTCAGGTGCTCCGGAAGGGTAAGCAGATCCTGCTCCACATGTGGCACCCGTCGTGTTGCTTATGTTATTACAAATCCGGTAAATAGTCTAATTCGGTAGGTCACATTCATGAAAGGGAATGGATTGTAGTTCCGACGTAAGGAACATATCCGATATCATTTGTGAAACGGTAATTCCATAACGGTCAACCAACTCGTGATGGCGTCCGTAAAATTTACGAAGGGATGATTTCAACTTCACCATTTGGAACTCTTGGTTCAATTAGTTCAATTGTTTTTCATCTGAGTTAAAATTTGAAGATCTTGTTATATTTTATGTTATTTACCACTATATGTTATGGACAATATTTTGATTTGAAAGAACACTAGTGAACATATTGTGATCTGCGTAAACTTGCACATTCATACATTGAAACTAACTGTTTTTTGTCGCCAAAACATTCGAAATGCATTTGACATGCATGATATAAAATTTAACATACCCCACTCCCGTGTTATGTGGTTGTTCGCTTAGTAAAATATAAATGATTAATCATATTATTTAAATATTTATTAAATAATACTATTTGTCAAATATGTATCAAACATATTACATAATATTATTAGTTAAATATATATTATTAATAAATAAAATTATTAGTTAAATATATATTAAAGTTGAGAAATGAAATTATTAGTTAAAGATATATTAAAAATATAATTATTAGTTAAATATATATTAAAAAATATAATTATTAGTTAAATATATATTAAAGAATATAATTATTAGTTAAATATATATTAAAAAATATAATTATTAGTTAAATATATATTAAAAAATATAATTATTAGTTAAATATATATTAAAAATATAATTATTAGTTAAATATATATTAAAAAATATAATTATTAGTTAAATATATATTATCAATAAATAATTACATTATATGTATGTTTCATTATGATACTTTATTTTGATTGGCTAACTGCACATCACGTGTTATTCCGTAAGCAACTACATCTCTCAATAAAACTTTTCACTCATGATAACACGTGGTCCCACAATAAAGTGCACAGGTGAATAAAATACAAAAATTATAAAATTCGTGTTTTCATGATCATAGCTAAAAAATGTAATTATAAGTATTGAATGCTTCTTTTTGTAACTATATAGTGTTGTAAAAGCGTTGACCGTGCGCACATTTTTAGTATGAAGCGCTTCTGCGCTTCATACAACATGTACTTCGGTCAACGCTTTTACACCCCAAGAAATTTACTAAAAGAAGCATTCAATTCTTAAATAAAATTATAAATTAAATATGTATTATTAATAAATAAAATTATTAGTTGAATATGCATTAATTAAAATTATTAGTTAAATATATATTAAATAAAATAAAAGCACTATTTATTCAATACAAAATATTTCAACAGTTTTTGAACAGTTTGAGATCATTTTCTATGTTTATCTTGTGCCTATTCAACACAATAACACAGGAATATGACAGTTGTTGTCCATACGTTTGAAGTGTTGCATCATTTAATTAAGGACTTTCCGTCCTGAATTTTCCTCGGAGTTGAGAAATTTTGTAGATTTTTCTTTTTTTTCAGATGATTTGGAAACGTTTAAGAATATAAAACTGAGTAATTTTACTGCTTTTTAAGTACATGATTTATTATGTAAATTAAAATGAAATATGTTATGCATAATTCTGAGCCATCAATCTGTCACAATTACAACAAAAAAGTAGATATTGATTATTATAATGAGTAAATTGAGATACAAAGAAGAAGAAAGATGCAATACGTGCAATTTTTCATGTAGAATGTATCATCTTTAGTAATCTTTCATAACATATTGAAAATAAGTCAAATCGAGTTATTTATCTTGTTTTGAAATAGTAATATCACAAGAATTAAGATATTTGAATTTGTTTTTTAAACTTTTGCAGAAAATGTTTATTTCAAACTGAAATTTAATACACAATCGTGTTAGTTTTATTTTATCTTGTTTATATGAAAACATGGGTTGCAGTTATTGGTTTTATTATTAAGAGGCTGTGCAAGTAAATATCAGGCAACTCATATTTTTTTCCCAGTGAATGTTTGGTTCCAATGCAATGTTTATATCATACAAAGGATATATATGTCAAAAATATTTTTGAATCAACAGTGGATGGCTCAGAAAATTATTTTAAATTTCATTAACAATGCAACAAAATTTTGTACAAAATGAAGAGTTATCTCCCATTTTCAATGAATTGTCAGTGCTTTCTATGTACTATTTTCTGTTTATTTGTTGCAGCTAATAATAATTAAAACAAAACCTTTTAGAAAGAAGGAATTTCTGATATGAAATAGATGAAAAAAAAATAAAAACAAAATATGTCATGTGCCATCCACTGCCTTGGTTGTCCATGGACACCCTCTTCAAGCAATAAAGTAACTTAACCACTGAACTGAAAAGTGTGTCAACACCACACTTAAAATCACCTTTGACTGCCCTATCTTTACCTGTAGAAATGAGATCAATCAAACGTTATGGATGAACAGTTGTTAAATTATTGCACGTTAACAACTTTGAATGTAATCTTAAAATCAATTACGGACGTTTACCTTTACAAAAGCATAGATTCATATTACATTTTTACATTAGCAATCTCTGGTCCTGATAATCTATGCATGTAATATTTGCCACTTGACCATAAACAATAATATCGTCATCATCATCGTTGACCAAGCAATAAATACATCAAAGTTATTAGATGAATGGCTTTTGTTGTATTCAAATTTATGTATACATTTTGTAAAAAAAAATATACGTCATAAACTTTTTTATTACATATAATTTATATGTATGTAGGTCTTAAGCCTTCAACTGCATGATCAATAAATTCCTCGATGTACCGAAACCTGTTACATTATGAAATTGAGAAAAATGTTTGAAGAATATGATCATAAAACTGTTTTAAGACGGCAAGTTATACAATGTTGTAAACCTGGCATATAACGCATCCGATTTCATCATAAATATTCTTTTTTATATAAAATAGTAAAATTTTTGTGACATCACGGTTTATAATTGCTTGACATACAATATGCACAATGGATATGCATATGTATGACATTTTAAGATAACGTGTAGTAACAAAAAAAGGCTATGCTTGATTTGGATTTTTTACACTTCGCTTTTCACGATTACAGGGATACTGGAATCTACACATCTTATCTTCAACACACAGCATGCACAATTGATACAATGTTGTGCATACATATATAACATTTATAAATCAAACGTGTAGTAATCATACAAATACATTTAACTAGAAAACTCTATGATGAATTGGATTTTGAACACTTCCTTTTTTACGGTACTAGGGATACTGGAATTTATGCATCTTAATGTCCAGTACGATCAATCTCAAATCGTGTATATTCAAGACAACACCATATTATTATTTCGTACTTTGGGTTAGATCGAAAAAATACTGTGGATTTTCAAAGTGTTTGCTTACTAGATAATAATTCTCCGGGAAATATTGGAATATTCTTACTAGCTGACACATTAGTCTTACTCCAAACTTCTCAAAATGTTACTTTGACTGTTATGAACCAATCAGCAATCCTCGGGTGAATTCGCTACTTTCCGTTTGTATCAAGGTACGGAATCGGCCGAGTTGTGACGAATGTGTACGAACGTTTAAAATTAATCAAACGACAAAAGTTTCCGTGAGCTGGATATTAAAATATTCAGTGTCTTGAAATCTCCACTTGTATAACTAAGTTACGACTTATTGTCTAATTAAAGTGGAATAAGATCGGTATTCAAGCCATAACAAGAGGGAAAAGAGAAGAAAAAAAATGTCCGACTTTTCATCAATCATCTCGTTCAGTAGTGTCTTTCAATATTTCCAACTATCGAGTATTGTTTTGACTATGGTATTTGGAATAATCATATTGATAGCACTTCCGATTAAATTTTTGAAGCAAAATCACAAATTTTCAAACAGTTTATATCTTGTTTTGTTAATTGGATTTTTTCATGAATGCTTTGCGTTTATGACCTGGCTTAAATCAACATATCAATTATATGGAATCAGTCCATTCGTATTAGATAGCTACTCATTTCCCGTCGCCTGTTTTATCTTTACACTTGGCGTAATATTTATGACAGAATGGTCAAAAGAGGAATTAAGAACCAGACTCAGTACATTTATATATGGAGTTTACATGTCTTTAGTATTGCTACTAGTTATCGTAATGGGAGTTTTGCACAGCTTTAGCAGCCAGCATCACAACATTGAGTTCCACAAGTCTGACTTCTTCTATTCTGATAGAACAGATGATAATATACCGAGAGGACCTGTATCTATGGTTGAATACAAAAGTTGTTTTGTATGCTGTGCGTTGGAATATGTTTTAATTTATGCTCCTGTCACTTTTATCTTGCTCTGGAACGTAACAACATGCGGGCCTAGTGGTCAACAAGGTAACTTAGTGTATAATTCCGAGTTTTGTGATTTTGATTGAAATCATATTTTATTCATTAAGATATGAAAGAGATTGAGCAACATGCACTCTCCAAGTTTTGTCAGGTTGATGACTCGCTCATAATTTGATAAAAACCTAAAGAGTAAATTTTTCTGATAATCCATAAAGGCCTCTACATACTGAAAAAGGGGCTTTCTTCAATTGAAAAAGGCATACGTCTTTGCATTTCCTTCCAACTATGCGATGTTTTCATGTTGAACTTTAAAACTTTCAGCCTTAAAACCAATTACAAAAAAATACAAAAAATACATAAACTTTTTTTTCTATTCATGCAGAAACTAAATTTTGTTTTAAATAAGACACTTGTAAAGTAATCTGATTATAAACAGTTAAGCCTATCTAATTGTTACAAGTTGTTTTTAAAGTTCGTAAATAACGTTAAAATTTAAAAAAAAAACTAAAAAAAAACACACACACACAAAAAACGAACTCCGAGGAAAAGTTAAAAGGAAAGTCCCTTACCAAAATGCAAAAACAAAAGCTCAAACATGTCAAACGAATTCGAATGGATAACAACTGTAATATATTCATTACTTGGTACAGGCATGTCTTATGTATAAAATGGCGGATAAGACCGGGTTTTATAGCTAACTAAACCTTTCATTTCTGTGACGGTCGTATGCCATTCCTTTATATTGACAATCCATCTAAATATATAGATTTATTGACCAAAAAGCAAAACCACAAAAATACCGAACTTAACACTGATCTGACAAGTAAGTCATGCCTGTTCCAGTGATCATATAAGAAGTTTTGTTTTTGTATTTGGTTAATAAATCACTGATTACAGTTAATATGGCAAGCTGGAAACGGGATAGTCCACAAGCATATAAGAAAAAACTAAGGATTTTGGTTTCCGGCAAATGTGCCGCTTGCGACAACGGTTGTTGAATGTGTGATTGTGTCGCAAACATGGAAACTGCTTAATTTAAAAATAGTCACTGATAGTAGCAATGACGCACTAATTTTCATGGAGATTATTTGGTCCTTTGTCAAGGTCTTTTGAAGTTTGATACATTTACTTTTTATGATATTATTGAGAGATCTCATATGATTAACTTTGAAATTTAATAAAAGAAATGAACACATTGTGTTAATAGAATAAGAGTTTACGTTATGTAGGTCAAACACAACCGCTGTTTCCGTTGTACTGATCAATACCAGTAATTTGTTTTTTACTGTTTAGAATCGATTAGATATAAATATATATTTTATATTCAGAAAATATATTGTGAATTCGAGATATACTGATTATATCTACCATTTTCTTCATAGGAAATGCCTGTACAAAGCCAGGAATATCAAAGTTAATATATATTCGTTTCATGAGTTTTAGCTTTTAATTTTACCATTTGATTAGGGACTTTTCTTTTTGAAGTTTCCACGGAGTTTTTGTGTAGTGATTTTTATATTTAATGAACTTTATACAAAAAACTACACCTCGCTTTTTTTTGGTGATTTTGATAGTGTAATACATATGCATTGAAGTTCTAATTCTCGTTGAGGCGAGATTAAAGTCAAGTCTTTTGTATTTCTTTTTTCATACAAGAACTAATACATGTTCTTCTTAATTTATAACATGAAACATTTATAAATAAAATGTTGATACACGAATCTTGTTCACATCACATCCGCGACAAAATATGTTGCAAGTTCGGCAAACTACTTATGCGTACTAATTTTCACCAGCAAATATATATATAAATACAATATATGTACCCATTGTACACTTCTATACTTTATGCTTATCTTGAATGACCTTTTTCAGGCCAGCATCACCAGCAGTGTATGATGTGTGGAAATAATCTTATGGTACAGCGGTACATCTTATTGTTCATGTTGTTTGTGATTTGGATCGTGAGACCAATTGTTTGGATTATCAACTTCCGGTACAGTTTTTTGTCACAAGATATAATTCCAAGCATTACAATGTACATTGTGTATACTTCTATGCTTTGGCATTTTCTACAGCAAGGATTTGATAAGAACAATTGCATCGATGATAGCTGCAATCACAGATAAAATAACTTGCTTGGATCAGAAAAGCAAGAAAACCTGATCCTTATATAAACCTATCAATTGTGTATTAAAGATTGGAAAGAGAATTGTAGTTTTTATTTTTACACTTTTTCAGTGGTTGCTTTGACCTCTTATGGACCTTAACATACTTGCTTGTCAAGAGGTGATGCAAGAGGTCAAAGATAAGTTCAAATTGAACTTAAAATGTGAAAAAGGATTCTTTGTGAAGTAGAAACATCATACAGCATTTGAATACTGAAATTAATCTGCGAATATGTAACTTGTATTTGTATACTGAGCATTGAAGCACAACAACTGTATTTGCATCAACCTACTTATTAAAGATACTACTTTAACATTCTGAAACTGAGGCTGTAATGAAGACAGCACTACGGGTTCTTAATTCCTCTTAATATTAATTTAACGCTAAAAAGTGGAATTACTCTTGAACCACAAGTTAGGTTTACCATCAGTAAAAATAATTCAGAATTTGAGTTTCTGGAGGTGAAGTTCCGTTTTCCAAAACATCTAATACGAGAAAAAAGTGATAATCGTCAATATCAAACTTGATCGCAATTATGTCAATAGTAACAACATAACAAATTATTGACACAAGTTCAGCGATTCATGAGATACTGCGGGGGAAAAAGAAGAACATATTCCAATTTAATCAATCACCTTTGTGATCTCATAGTAGCATGATCTCCAAGTATGAAAGGGCGTATTGGGACACCAAATTCCCTTATTTCGGAATGTGATGTGTCGCAGCTATACATGCGTCATTAAATATGTAAAAGGAAGGGTGTGTCGTGCACAAATATAATCACAAATGTTTAAAAAAAAAAGTAAATCACAAAAATACTTATCTCCGAGGAAAATTCAAAACGGACAGTCCCTAATGAAATGGCAATAAATTCAAATGATAAAACACATCAAACAAATATTATCGGCTTCTTCTATCATCACAACGGAGTGTTTACGAATGATCGGATCGGAATCAGAATATGCCTTCGTATGGAGGTGTCTTCCCGGTTGTCCCGCTTTTTAAATTACAAGTAAAAAAAGTAATAAAATTGTGACAAATAATATTTATTTTATTTTATTCATAGTAGGAACAATTGAAGTATCATATAATATTATATGAAGTTTTAATTATTTTTTTTATAAAATTTAGACTGAGATGCAATTATTTTGTATTTAGTTTTTATTGGCGGTGAACTAGCAGTCAGTAACTCTCAGATTTGTACTTGGTGTCTTTGTTATGGTGATGTCACAAGTCAGGAGTCTTTAATTCAGTGATGGTAGTTTGTTGCTGTGTAACATATTTGTTTTTCATTCATGATTTTGTACATCAATTATGTTATTACTTTTCTCGTGTGAATTGTTTTAAATTTGTCATTTTGGGGATTTTTGTACCTATGTGGTATTGGATTTGCCCATTGTTGAAGGCCATATGGTGGCCTATAGTTTTTAATTTCTGTGTCGTTTGGTGTGTCATTGGCAATCATATCACATCTGATTTTTTATGGAAGTCTTGCTCTGCTTTATCGTTGGGGAAGAGTCCTGTTGAATGCAAAAACAATGGGAATATTGGAAAAACATCCTTTAATAGTGCTTCTTGAAAAGGCTGATCTGACAAAATTCTAGACGGGAGCAAATATTTTTCTTTCTTTTCAAATGTCTCTTATATGTATTTTATTTAATCTTTTATAACAAAGAATTTGAAATAAAAAGATTTTTGTTCTAAAAAAAAAAGAAGAAAAATCCAAACTAGACAAATATTGTCGGCATGGCCAATTGTCACAAAAGCAACAGAATTTTATAAAAGATTCGTATGTTAACACCTACCTCAAGTATATCAAGTTATATCTATCCAGATTGGTCCACCCTATCTTTATTGAAAGTATAAAAACAAGTCTTATTGTGAAACTGTGATTTTTTTTATGATAATAGGCAAAAAAATGGTAATATGTGATGAGAACTTTTTCAATAGTCATATTAAAACCAAAAAATCAGGTTAAGAAAAAAAATATGTTTAATTCGAAACCTTAAAAGATATATTTCATAAATCAGAAATATTACATTTTTGTCGAGCCTTCGACTTTAGTCGAAAAAACGATACTTAGCAATCCTACATTCCGTCGTCGTCGTCGTCGGCGGTGTCCACAAATATTCACTCTGTGGCTAAAGTTTTTGAAATTTCAATAACTTCCTTAAACCACACTGGATTTCTACAAAAATTGGACAGAAGCTTGTTAATGACCATAAGATAGTATCCAGAAGGAAATTGTGTGAAAATAAAATTCCATTTTTTCCGTATTTTACTTATAAATGGACTTAGTTTTTCTGCGGGAAAACATTACATTGACTCTATGATTAAAGTTTTTAAAAGTTTAATAACTTTCTTAAACTATCCTGGATTTCTACCAAACTTGGACAGAAGCTTGTTTATGATCATTAATTAGTATCGAGAAGGGAATTTTTGTAAAAATAAAAATCCATTTTTTCTGTATTTTACTTATTAATGGACTTAGTTTTTCGGTTGGAAAACATTACATTCACTCTGTGGTTAAAGTTTTTACAATTTTAATACCTTTCTTAAATTATCCTTGGTTTGTACCAAAGTTGGACAGAAGCTTGTTTATGATCATAAGATAATATTCAGAAGTAAATTTTGTAAAACAATAAATCCATTTTTTCCGTATTCTACTTTAAATGGACTTAAATTTTCTGCCAGCAACACATTCACTCTGTGGTTATACTATTTTTAATTTGTACCAAACTTAGACAGAAGCTTGTTCATGATCAAAAGCTAGTATCTAGAAGAAAATTTTGTTATTATTTGGTACCTGTGTACCTGTATTTTACTTATAAATGGACTTACTTTTTCTTTCAGTTAACACTACATCCAGTCTGCAGTTAAAGTTTTCAAAGCATTTATTAGATTCATAAACTATCCTGGATTTTTACCAAACTTGGACAGAAGCTTCTTACAATCAGAAGATAGTATCAAGCGGAATATTTTTATTGATTTTTTCCCCTCGATTTTGTTGAGCCTGCAATTTACAGCAAAAGTAGGCTAGACACTGGGTTCCGCGGAACCCTTACAATTTTTTCAATTAAAAGTGTATTGATATATCAGTTTAATGGATTACAAAACATTTTTTTTTGATACTTTACAAAATTAATATTATATGTGCAATAATTAATTCTTGCTTATCATGTTTATTTAGCAAAACAAACAACAGTTACCTTGTTTATCTAACAACATTCAACATTTTTAAATACATAAAATAACGTGGGACAATCAGAACTTTTCATGTGGGACAATCAAAACTCTAAAATTTAAAACAGTAGGACGACTGGGAATAAACCCGTATAGAAGAGGAGCGAAAGATATTAAAGGGACAGTCAAACTCATATATCGAAACTAAACTGACAACTCCATGGCTAAAACGAACCCCACCAAAAACTTGGGGTGATCTCATGTCCTCCAGAATGATAAGTAGATCCTGCTCCACATGAGGCACTTATCGTGTTGTTCATGTTAGTAGTTACAAATCCGGTAAATAGTCATAACTCGGTAGGTCTCATTCGTGAAAAGGGAAGAGGATCGTAGTTACAACATAAGGAATGTATCCTATATCATTTGTGAAAGCGTTATTCCATAACGGTCATCCAACTCGTGATGGCGTCTGTATATAAATTACAAAGGGATGATTTGAACTTTACTTTTTGAAACTCTTGGTTTAATAGCTTCTTTTTGAGGAGCAACTCTCTATCAAGAAAAAAATTATAGGAAATATAAGAGTGAAATGGCTCATCGCAGAACATTATTTTACTTAATAAAAAATTGCTTTTAACTATCCCTGGTTGATACAGGATTCATAGTTATATATCATTAACATATATAAGTTGCAACAAAAAGAAATAGTAGGCAAACAATTGAGAAATTCGGTTCTAAAACAAGAATTAGTGGGTAATGGGCAAAGAAAATTGGAAAAGTGAAAAATGTTCTAAAAAATTACAAATATTATTATTAAGTCCCCTCTACGAGGTATCATACATGTCAATAGATGGTAAACTATTTATCGATGTAAACCAAAATAACATTTTTCATGTATTTTAAGTAATTTGTAAACATTTTATATGATTATTCATACAAAAACATTTTTATTATATTTTTGTATAAAAATCTGTAGGTGAATAAATCCAATGCTACATCGATCTAAACGTCACAGTCTAGTGGAGAATAAACATAATAGGGAAAAAACTAGTGAACAAAGAATTGATTTAAAGTTATTTTTAACACCTACAAGTTTAAAACGGTAGGTTATTCATATAAATCTTGCAATTGATTAATGTAAATATCACCATTTATACAGATTCGTACTTTAAGAAAAAATGTGAAATTGATTTGATTGACTGAGGGATCATTGGTTAATGTCCAGTGGGTTGTATTTTATACAAATTGAGGACGTCATGATGGGTTTATATTTTTTGCGGAATGTACTTCACTAGAGCGAGACACTACACAAGTCAAATATTTATATACTATCGCACAAGGGAATATTGCACTGGAACACGTCTAGGGGTAAGTATATTAATAATGGATAAAAAAGAGACGTCACAAAATGCGTATTTAAGAACTCATTTAAATAGACAACTTGTTGTACTTGACCGACACACAGCATGATTTTGATTGAAAACATGCAATTTAACAAGGTAATAGTTAATTGTAAGAAATTTCAACCTGTTCGGATACGTCTTGACGTTCAACAGTTAATATTTCATACATATCCTAGACGGCAGCATATAAAGGTACATTCGGAATAGTTATGGCACCCCAGAGGCTTTTTAACGTGCTGTCGCACAAGCAATCTACGTCACAGAGTTATATTCTTTCGTAAACGCTTCGCAAGACTTCACTTTAATGATCGAACATTTTCTACCTTTGCCATTTTATATAATATAAACATCACAAAACAGATTTGTGTGATCTAAGTTCTTTATTATTCTGTTGAAGAAATTGAAGTCATATGATTGATTGTTTAAAGTATCCATGGCCACTGTCGTATACATCAAATTTATGAAAAATGTGATACCTTTTCAAATAATTTCCAAAGAAACTATTTCAATGTGTTTTGAAATTAATACTGCAAAAATACACTCTTTATTTTTTCATGAATAAATAAAAAATAATAATTATACTCTTACATCTAATCACAGCTCTTCATGTTTTATTTCCCACACACGCCTTGCTAACACATAAGGCTAAACTTAAGCCATTAATTTGTAAAACTACTTTAAGCTTTGAATTAAAACGAAGAATGGATCGGAACGGATATGAACTATATGTTGAAGATTCTTACAAGACAAACAATCACTGCAGGACATGTTACCTACCCGGACACTGCTTGTTGTCCAGCGGTGAATGTCATGCATACTAAAGACTACATAATATTACATTACCTTGGTCTTTACCAGATCGGGCATTCGAGACAATATCCATTTTTGAACGACCTATAATTTTTTGTGTTTTGGAATTTGAAAAAAAATCATTGTAATGAATTAATAAGCTTATTATAATGGAATACACATTTCTGTGTTGAAAGCAATCACTTGAAGACATTCAAATATTACCGACATTTAACCAATTGTATGTGCTGATCGTATCAACCAATACATAATCGAACTGAAATCTTAAATTGTATGACAATTGTTGCAGTTTGTTACAAATTGAATTAAAAATGTCTCATTTTTTTAAATATAGCTGATAAACTGATGAATTAGGAAGTCATAACAGTGGATTACAAGTGGAAATACAAGAAAGCCAGCACGAGTGAATGATGTTCGAATTTTTTTCATTCAACTTTTCTGAAAGTTTCGTTGAAAATGTTCATCTCTCCTGCATATTACTTTTTCTGGTTTTGGGAATGCTCATACTTATATTATTTCTATCGACATTCTTGAAGTATGACCACACAAATTCACATAGTTTATTCCTCGCTTTGTTTATCGGATTCGTTCATCAAAGTTTTGTGTCAATGCACTGGTTAAAATCAACATATCATATCAATGTTATTACTGAGTTCGTCTTCGATTGGTACACGTTTCCTGTTGCCTGTTTTATATTGTCGTTTGGAGTGATGTGCATGACTGAAATTTCAAAAGAGGAGTTGAGAACAAAAATATTTCAAAATGTAGTTTTTATTTCAACGGTTTTGTTGCTAGTTTTTGGAATTGGTGTTTACGGTTTCAATAACCAAGATGCGAATTATAGCCAAGTAAAGTTTAACAAACCTGGATTAGGCAATATGATAACAATCGTGAGTTATGCTTTAGAATATATGTTAGTTTATGCTCCACTTACTGTGATCCTGCTCTGGAACATGAAGGGATGTGTTCTCGTTAAAGATAAAAAAGGTAAATATATGTCATTTTCTTTATACTTATATATATGAAGGTCTAGATGGTACACAGCTTCTTTAGTACAAGTAATCTTGATGAACAATTCTAAAGATGAATATCAAATATACATCTGTAAAACTGTATATAAGATGTACACCTGTACAGCTGTATATAAACTGTGGATAGTATCGTATTACGCAAGGTGCAGTGGCTGTATCTATATGTTTAGCTTATACACAAATTTAACAATTTGCAGTTAATGTACATTTTTACAAAGTTGTAGTTTATAAACAGCTTTAAACATGTGCAGTTTACATACAGTTTTACAGATGTATAGTTTATCTACTGGTTAACATAGTTTATATACCTCTTTACAGATGTACAGTTCTTATACAGCTTTACAATTATACAGTTTATATACAGCTTTACAAATGAACATTTGATATGCATCTCAAGAACTGTTTATCAAGATTACTTGTACTAAAGTAGCTGTGAACCATCTCAATGTTTTTTAAATACAATATAAAAAAAGAGAGAAGAAAAGTAACGGAAACGTTCTTGTGTTTCTTTATACATGAAAACAAGACAAATAAAGACAACAGTTGTAGACCGTTGTTCGAAGGTCATAAATCGATTGAGAGAAAAGAAATATGGGTTACAATCTAAAACTGAAGTAAACACATCCACTATAAGAGGGAGGAAAACAACGAAACAACAGAAATATAAATAAAACAACTCGATTCTGCTAATTTTAATATGTCCGAAGTATTAAAGAAATCTGTATTAAAACTAGCGCGAATATCATATCAAGCAAAAGTGTGGTCCCAATATTCTATATGCACCAAAGTCTGTGATACTTGCTCTTACATTCCCCCCTACAAACCGATATATATGCATAACAAATTTACCCAGCATTTAAGCTTAAGAATTTTATTGAAAAACTTAATATTGATACTTATATTATGAATTAGGTTTAACACTATGTACATCTGTATACCCATGCTTGGATCCCCCACCCCCTCCCCCGATATAATAAAAAAAATACAAAATGAAAAATAAAGCAAACTGAAACATTTATGTGTTTCGACATAATTATATACTAGTATAAAAACGAAGTAAATAACTCGATTCTGCCTATTTGAATATGTCAGAAGGATTAAAGAAATCTGTACTTTAAACGAATATTTTGTCGTATTCATCTACATCTACTTTGTGTTTTTACGTCTTTTCATTTTATTCCTTATAGTAATCAATATTTACTCTTTGCAGGTGAACATCACGACGAGCAGTGTATGACGTGTGACAATAATATCATGGTACAACGACATATCTTAATATTTATGATGTTTGTGATTTGGATCGTTAGACCATGTTTTTGGATTATAAACTCTCATTTCAATGTAATTACACAAGATTTTATTCCTAGTATGACAGTGTGTATGGTTTATATTTATATACTTTGGGATTTTGGTATATATCAATTAAGGGACTTCTTATGTAGGATGTCATAGTTGTTAAAACAGATTCAGAATTTTGTTAAAGCCATAAAAACAACATTGTTTTCTTTATTTATACATTTTTACATTCAAGAAAAAAAGTAAAGAAATCTTATCAGGTATTTTGTTTGTGTCATTATATATTCCTACATATTGTTTTAAAACAAGCCGGATTTAATTTACAATTGCAATATTAGTGCATGTTGAACACCATTCATGAACCGTAAACTGATACTAATGTTTAAATATTGAGAACACATGTCATTCTTAACATGCTAAATTCTACAACTTCGTCCTTGAGTGTGAATATTAGATAGTTATAAAAGGTACCAGGATTATAATACAGTACGCCAAAAGCGCGTTTCGTCTACAAAAGTCTCATCAGTGACGCTCATATCAAAATGTTTATAAAGCCAAACAAGTACAAAGTTGAAGAGCATTGAGAATTAAAAAAAAATAAAAAAAAGTTGTGAATAAATTAGTTTGATGCCATATGACATATAACACACATATTTACAAGTACTACTGGTAATGAATTCACATATGCAATTTTGTTTTTAATCTATGTGATAAAAGGTCAATATGGAAAACTCACATGCGGTTACATCAAAATCATTAAGGTCTCAGAGGACAATCCAAAGCAAAAGACAATTAAAATGCATACCATAATGTACTAGAAAAACTAGTACAAAGAAAGATAACTCTGACGTATTTATGAACAAGTATTATTAGTTACATAGTGTGCTAGTGACCTAATAAGGTATATATGGGGTCAGCAAATTCCAAATGGTGTGTAATGTTATAAGAATGTACTTAGTGCTATGAGTGGTAAGATTGAGAAAGGGAACATTATCTGTGTCTGTATGGCTTAGGGTGAAGCTTTCCCAAACATCTGCCTGAGATCCCAAGCTCGTCTCAAATGCATCTGAATGAGTAAGGGCACAGCTTTGCAAACATATCAGGAAATGGTTCCAACTTAATCTACAGTTTATTGAGTAATTGTACAAGTTATCATTCATCTGATTAATGTTTAAATGCTATGTTATTTTTATTGTAACTAGCGGTATCTAACAAGAGTTTACTTAATCTTCTGATAATATAAGATACTTTGTAATATTTTTTGAAGTAAGAACTTTGTGCTTTGCTTTCCGAATGTACGTTTTATGGAGTACATGAACAGTTTTGGTATTTAGATGAGTACTAAAGCTATAAAGTTCAGAATGTGTCTTGTGTTGTGTTATGAGAATGTACTTAGTGTTATGCTATAATAATGAACTAAGTGATATGCTATAATAATTTACTTAGTGCTATGATATAATCATGTACTCAGTGCTATAATTTAAGAATGTACTTAGTGCTATGCTTTACAAACCAAGTGATAATGAATGCACTTTTTCATACATAAGATTGAGAAAGGATAAATCATATGTGTCTGTAAGTCTAAGGGTGAGGCTTTCTCAAACATCTGCCTGAGATCCCAAGCTTGTCTCAAATGCATCTGAATGATTGAGGGCACAGCTTTGCAAACATACCAGAATATGGTTCCAGTCTAATATCCAGTTAATTGAGTAAATATACAATTCCTCATTCGTCTGATTACGGTCTAAATCCTATGTTATTATATTGTATTTAATGGTATATAACAAGAATGTACTTAATCGTATGTTAATATAATTTACCTGGTGTTATGTTTGAAAGTAAGAACAAACTTCTATACTAAAAGAATGTACGTTTTATTGAGTAAGTGTATCCTTTTTAATTCATCTAATTGAGTACTAAAGCTATTAAGTTCAGATGTGTCTTGCCTTGTGTTATGTTATACGAATGTTTTAGTGCTATGTTATGAGAATGCATTTTGCTAAATCTTCAACGAAATAAGTAAGAATACAACTTCTCATACATAAGATTGAGAAAGGATACAACATATGTGTCTGTATGGCTTAGGGTGAAGCTTTCCCAAACATCTGCCTGAGATCCCAAGCTTGTCTCAAATGCATCTGAATGAGTAAGGGCACTGCTTTGCAAACATATCAGAATATGGTTCCAGTCTAATCTACAGTTTATTGAGTAATTGTACAGGTCCTCATTCATCTGATTAAGGTCTAAATGCTATGGTTTTTTTTCTCTATCTAGTGGTATCTAACAAGAATTCACTTAATCTTCTTATATTATAATATAACTTGTGTTATATTTCTAAGCAATAAACTAGTGCTATGCTTTCCGAATGTACGTTTTATTGAGTGCATGTACAGTTTTGGTATTTAGATGAGAACTAAAGCTATGCAGTTCAGAATGTGTCTTGTGTTGTGTTATTAGAATGTACTTAGTGTTATGATATAATAATGAACTAAGTGCTATGCTATAATAATGTACTTAGTGCTATGCTATAATCATGTACTAAGTGGTATGCCTTAAGAATGTACTTAGTGCTATGCTTAAAGAATGTACATAGTGCTATGCTATAAGCATGTACTTAGTGCTATGCTATAATCATGCACTTAGTGCTATGCCTTTAGAATGTACTTAGTGCTATGCTTTCAGAATGTACTTAGAACTATGCTATAATCATGTACGCAGTGCTATGCTTTAAGAATGTACTTAGTGCTATGCTATAAGAATGTACATAGTGCTATGCTATAAGAATGTACTTAGTGCTATGCTATAAGAATGTACTCAGTGCTATGTTTTAAGAATGTACTTAGTGCTATGCTATAAGAATGTACCTTGTGCAATGCTTTACAAACTAAGTGATAATAAATGCACTTTCTCATACATAAGATTAAGAAAGGATAAATCATATGTGTCTGTAAGTCTAAGGGTGAGGCTTTCTCAAACATTTACCTGAGATCCCAAGCTTGTCTCAAATGCATCTGAGTGAGTAAGGGTGCAGCTTTGCAAACATGCCAGAATATGGTTCCAGTCTATTATACAGTTAAATGAGTAATTATACAATTCCTCATTCGTCTGATTAAGGTCTAAATGCTATGTTATTATATTGTATTTAATGGTATATAACAAGAATGTACTTAATCGTATGTTAATATAATGTACCTAGAACGCATTCTATTTGAAAAAGAGAATTTCTATTTTATTCTCTTTTTTTGGTGGTTTCAAATTCGGTTGACGATGTGAATTGAAATAAACACTTGTTGTCAACAAATCTATAAGATAATGGAAATGCGCTTACTTGATGTTATCAAATTTGAGGAAAACTTCCCACTCAATGAAGAAAAATAGCCTTTTTGAATTGAAAAACGTACCAGTGGGGAAAATCCCCACATACACATATAAAACCAATAACATAAGAATGGGGAAATATCCCCACATTCACATATACAACCAAAAACATCAGAATGCGGAAATCCCCACGATAAGATAATTAATAAGAAAATACAAGCTATAATATTGCTGACCATCAAATGGGGAAATTTCCCCATGATCTCATTATGTTCAAATCATAGAAATATTGTTGACTATCAATTGGGGAAATTTCCCCATAATCTCATCATGTTCATATTAGATATTGTTGACTACAAATTGGGGTAATTTCCCCATAATCTCATCATGTTCATGTTAGATATTGTTGACTACAAATTGGGGAAATAAGATTCAAATTTACGGCAAATCAAATAATTGTTTGTACTAAAACTGTCATCCCAAGTCGTGAAATTTAGACAGCGTTAAGACATTTGACTTCGTAAACAAAACAACATTATAGGTATAAAAAAGGTCTTCAACACGGAGCCTTGGCTCCTACCGAACAGCAAGCTATAAAGGGCCCAAAATGACTAGCGCAAAACCATTAAAACGGGAAGACCTAAGGTCTAATCTATATCAAAAACGAGAAACGAGAACCACATCAACAAACGACATCTACTGAACATCCGATTCCTGACAAAATGTTTGAATATTTTGTTGTTATCCGTATAAAGAAGGCAGAATAATTTGAATACAGATTGCTTTTAAACACGAGGAGCTTACGTTAAATCGTCATCATTAGGAACAAACCTCCTTCAAAGAGAAACAAATGATACCAGAAGAAAATTCAAACTCATAAGTCGAAAATAATCGAACAACGTCGTGGTTTAAAAAGATGACCAACAGACAAGCAATAGTACACAAAACACAACATAGAAAACCAAAGACTAAGCAACACGAACCCATAAAAACACAAAGGATTGTTATATTCTTACGAAACCACAAAAACCACAAAACGCACACAAACAAGGAATTTAAATCTATGGTTGTTTAATCAGCAGACACTACCGACTGCACTACTAAAAAATCAATTCCAATCAATTTGTTATACTAAATATCGATATTATCAAATATCAAATAGTTTTCCTGAAGCTGTTGATGTTCAGAAAATATCTATCCTGTATGTAAACGGTGATGATGTTTTAGTGAATTTATAAAAGTAATTCTGTTGATGATGGAACTCAATAACTTGCACAAAAATAGAAATGTTTGTAAGTACATCATCATAAATTTTAATATGCTAAGATTGTGTTTACTAATGACTATAAAAAGTGCTCTATAACAACTATATTGAACAGCTTTATGTGCATAATATTGAAACACACTTGGCGATTTATAACTTATTCTATGCACATCTATCTATTGTTGATGATTTTTGTATACTTTTTCATCTAATTATTTTCGTCATTGGTGTTGTCTCATTGATGGTGTGATAATTACTTCTTATTCTACGTACAGTTTGTCATATTAAATTACAAGCAAATTCAGACCAAACAAGCTTATTCTGTGAATGTTTGTTTTTTATCATTAAGATATCATGATAATGTCCCAATATAAATTAAACAATATATATAACCTTGTTCATTCTTGTTTACATGTATAGATATATAGGATCATTTGACTGATGTGAAATGTCTTTTGTTCAAGGACAAGGAAATACAGCTTCCTTGTGTTGTTGATATTGTTTATTATATCCTGTTTTGAGAACATTATCAGATGACTTGTGAGTTTCTTGTAAGTTCATATATATATGAAAGTCTTTTGTTCAACAAAACACCTTCAGCTGAATCCATCTCGATGTCTTTTTTCGTAGATTCTGTAGACTTAGCACTCTTACTATGTTGTCGTCTGCAAATACGACTTTGTAACCTGTAAAATAGAGACTATCCAATCAAAGGGACAGAAAACCAAAAACATATTAAGCATATTAAAATAAATTAAATATATCTACATCTTTCTTTTCATACGATGTTTCCCTTGACTTTATCGAAAAGTTGAATCCTTAGCGAGTCTTTTTACTTCGAATGCTATGTACATTGTTTCTGTTGATTAGACATGTGATGCTCTGTGTTCTCTCCAGATACGCCAATTTTCTCAGCCAATAAATAAAAACGGTCATTTTTAAATTAGACCACTATTCGTTTTCCTGTTTGAATTGTTTTACACAGTCTAGTAATAGTTTTCGCTTGCTGCTCAGTGAGAGCCAAAGCTCCGTGTTGAAGGCCGTACCTTGACCTATAATGGTTTACTTTTATAAATTGTTACATGGATGGAGACTTGTCTCATTGGCACACATACCACATCTTCCTATGTCTATGATATAACCTAGGGTGCACATTGTGGCCTTTAACAACAAACAAACTACCTGACTATCAATCAATTAATTAATTATCGTTCTTTTGTAATCTCTCTTTGATTTATATGATGGTTTACCTGATTTAGTTTTTTCTAGGACTGTTGCATTATACCATTTCTTTTCCGGTTTCCACAAGCTCCGAAATCCTGAGAAAAAAATTTAAAACAATGTAATCATATTAAGAATTTCACCTCTGTTTGAATGCTGCTTTTAATTTTATTGAAATATTATGTTTAAACTAGATAGGTATACAAAGATGTGGTATGATTTCTAGTGACACTATCACATTGACGTAGATTGATTTGGATGTAAGCAGCTATATTTCACTGTACAATATTCAACAATAAACATATGCCGTAGTGTAAGCTTAAACTAGAGGCTCACCTTGGTCTGTGTTAATATTAAAGATTGTACACAGATGGATTCATGACAAAATTGTGTTTTGGTGATGGTAATGGGTTTGTAGATCTTACTTTACTAAACATATTTGCTGCTTACAATTATCTCTATCTATAACAGTAGTTTCTGTGGAAAATGTGAGTGAAAATCTACAAATTTTGTGAAAATTGTTTAAAACTGACTTTGAAGGGCAATAACTCCTTAGGGGGTCAATTGACTATGTTGGTCATGTTGACTTATTTTTAGTTCTTACTTTACTGTACATTATTGCTGTTTACAGTTTATCTCTATCTATAATAATATTCAAGATAATAACAAAAAACAGCAAAATTTCCTCAAAATTACCAATTTAGGGGCAGCTACCTAACAACCGATAATCAAATTCATCTGAAAATTCCAGGGCAGATAGATCTTGACCTGATCAACATTTAACTTCCTGTCAGATTTGCTCTTAATGGTTTGGTTTTGAGTTATAAGCCAAAAACTGCATTTTACCCCGATGTTCTATTTTTAGCCATGGCGGCCATTTTGGTTGGTTGGCCGAGTTACTGAAGACAATTTTACTAGATACCCAATGACGATTGTGGCCAAGTTTCAATTAATTTTGCCCAGTAGTTTCAGAGGAGAAGATTTTTCTAAAAGATTACAAAGATTTACGAAAAATGGTTAAAAATTGACTTTAAAGGGCAATAACTCCTAAAGTGGTCAACTGACCAATTTGGTCATGTTGACTTATTTGTAAATCTGACTTTGCTGAACATTGTTGCTGTTTACAGTTTATCTCTATCTATAATAATATTCAAGATAATAACCAAAAACAGAAAAATTTCCTTAAAATTACCAATTCAGGGGCAGCAATCTAACAATGGAATGTCGGATTCATCTGAAAATGTCAGGGCAGATAGATCTTGACCTGATTAACAATTTTTACCCATGTCAGATTTGCTCTAAATGCTTTGGATTTTGAGTTATAAGCCAAAAGCTGCATTTTACCCCTATGTTCTATTTTTAGGTATGGCGGCCATCTTGGTTGGACCGTGAAATTGTGGTCGAAACTTTAATTTTGAATTAAAATTAGAAAGATTATGTCATAGGGAACATGTGTACTAAGTTTCAAGTTGATGTAACTTAAACTTCTTCAAAAACTACCTTGACCAAAAACTTTAACCTGAACTTCGCACTATCATTTTTATGTTCAGTGGACCATGAAATTGGGGCCAAAACTATAATTTGGCATGAATATTAGAAAGATCATATCATGGGGAACATGTGTACTAAGTTTCAAGTTGATTGGACTTCAACTTCTTCAAAAACTACCTTGACCAAAAACATTAACCTGAAGCGAATGGCCGCATGGACGAATGAACGAACGGACGAACGGAGAGACAGACCAGAAAACATAATGCCCCTCTTCTATTGTAGGTGGAGTATAAAAATTTAAACGTGAATATTAACGACCGATAAATAGAAATGAAATCATAGATCACAAACAGCAGCCAAAACGACCACTAAATTACTGATTTCGGACAGACATATAACATGAACAAATTAAGTGTGAAATCGTTCCAGCAAATGTCACATGGCTGGAAATAACTTTAGATTATTTTTGAAGTTCACAAAAAATGCAAATGTATCATGATGTTCAGGGGTTTACACCCCCTCCCCACCTTTTCTGCGAACTGGATCCCGACCGGTTTTCGAAAAAAGCTGAATTGTTACACAACGTGCAAATCTGAACTTTAAAAATAATATAAATATATGTTTTCTTTTGGGTGCTCGTTGATATTTAGCGAGGAAGACAGAAATATAACGGTTGATAGCTTAAAACTACATTGCATACACATGTTATAGATTTCACTGATTCACTTTGCCAAAGGCATTACTATCAAATCAAATATTATGAACATACCTCCAAGTCCTTGATCATGACATCTTTTTCTGCTATAGTTTTCTCATTCCGTTTACATTCTTCAGATTTCTAAATTTAAAAAAAAGTCATCCCACATATCAATACAAAATTAGAGATGTGGTATGATTGTCAATGATACGACTCTCCACAAGAGACCAAAATGACACAGAAATTAATATCTATAGGTCACCGTAGGGCCTTTAAGTTCGTAATAGAGGTAACGGTTCTAAGATATTTTGTTTAATGCAATATAATAATAAGATATTGATAACGATGAGTATCATCATTCAATTTTCGAAAAATTATGGCACTAGGAAAAAGATATCGTCTTGCAATTGATAGATTTTGGTATTGTTTTCTGTTTTTCTGTTATTGAATAATTTATTAAACATTTTATGTTATTAACAGTTTAAACATCAAGCAATTTTTAAAACTATAAAGACGTGAATTGGTGATCAAACAGTGTACCTCTTTTCATAAGGCATGCATCGGCTTTCTGTCACGATTAAACATGATTAAAATAACTTTGGCCGTGAACACTAGACTCTTGTTAAATTATTTTGTTTCTGGCACCAAGGGTATCACATGCAACACTTTAACCCTTTCATTTACATATAAGTTCATATATAGCTATAAGTGTCAACATAGACTGGTTTATATATTTTTTAAGGACTAATTAATGGTTACTTCTTTCTCTATGGTCTCAATAAATAGATAGTGCTGTAGCGATTCGGCTTGGTCATTTTTTTGTTTTTCTAATAAGATGATCTCGGAAGCCTGAGGAAATAAAATATAGGGAAAAATTTTGAATTTTCACATTAAGCATGTTTAATCTAATTCATCTCTTTAAATTTGTAAAAGGGCGAGGTCATACAAACAAGAAATATGTCCTCAAAAGATATTATTTATAGTGAGCTTCATGGACAACCATATCTATGTTATACTCAGTAGTTCAGTTATTTGTCTACATCTTTAAGCGTATAGGAAGAGTCAATTCAAGTCATATGTTGTCAAATAAATATCCATTTATCATGTTCATGTCAGGATGGACAATGATGGAATGAACCTCTCTATGAAATCCTTGATTACTTTTAGTTTCAATCTTAACCTGACAATATACGCTTTTAATATAGAATAATACCGCGGCGTCACACATCAGCGTATAGCTCCGACGTACGTGTTAAAATCATGTACGCTGCCAACACGCTAGTAACTTTTGATGCATTCAACCTGTCAATCATATCTGTAACGTGTGCACAACGAGCTATAAGCGTGCATTTAGCTTACGAGAAGGCTCAGTGCAATAATAAAATCCTGAACCTAGAGTTTGGCTTTCTATATTTAAATTATAGTGCGGTTTTGGCTGCATCTTTTGAATGTCGCCGGAAAATAGAAAATAATTTTATGCTCAAGGAAGCGGAAGCCAATTTTCCCCGTAAAACAAGTTTTCCTGTACATATATATATGTATTCAATTGTGAGGATTTTTTCTAAAATTTGTATCCAATGTGAATTTTACTCTTAATCGAAGATTTCATTCTTATTCATTTATGAAGCATTGGAATGTGACAGTTCTGTACAAGTAATTTCAACTACAAGTTTTAATATTATTTCATTGCAACATAATTTATGCTTGCTCAATATCAGTTTATCTTTATTTATAATTGTTTAAAAAAAAAATTATTTTCGTTTATCCTGATAAATCTAAAATGATGTAACTGTTATTTCATTTAACTAAAAATGTAAATTAGTAATAATTTTGATTGTTTTTTGTTGACAATGCACATTTCCGTAGTACTTTTTTTTTCATAAAGAAAATATCTAAATTCATTCTTTTCAAAAGACAGACAAAATAACGTATTTACTGTTTTGCTGGAGCCAACTTAAAACCCCGTATATATATATGCTATTGTGTCGGCTTTATTTCGACATTTTAACCAAGGCTGATAAAATAGCATATTTTATTATTTTGCCGACGACTGAAAATTAGTCAATCATGCCTTAAAAAACAATTATAAAAACAATTACCTCGATCTTCTTATACTGCAATGAGCTTTTAGCATACTCAATTTGTTCTTCAAAATCTTCAATCCCTTGGATATTCAGTTTGCCATTATCAATTTTCCAATTCACCATTGTTGTAACGGAGGTATATGTCGAAAACGAGCAGTTTGTTTGTTAGATGATTGATTCCAATATGATATAAAGATAAATATATATACTAATGTGGTTGATGCACGTGACAGATGGACAAACATGTCAAATATCATTCTTGATCATTCACACGGTTTTTCCCCACAGGTGGTATTAACAAGATCCGATGCATGTTTCAAGATCCTTTGTGTAATCATACACTGATAAATGTATCCGTGTCATCGATATAAAATAAACATTTAAGAAACAAACACTGTTTTGTTTTATAAGTTTCTTAGTAGGATTGGATAAATGCTATGTTAGTAACTCAGAAATTACAGTATTTAGACTATATGTAAAGTGCGTGTTGTCACTAGTACTAAGGTTCTTTTAAGGTCTCATCATTATATATTTTGATAGATGCATGTATTAGAAAAACATTAAAACGCTTTGACTGTCTTGTAATTTCCGATATTTCAATTTGAACATTGCTACCTGCTTTAAAATAACAAATTTCAATTAAAATCAATATTGCACCATTTAACTTTTAAATGCATTTTTTAAATATTTGGATAAACAAATGGTTTGCCCAGCAGTTTTTTCTATCAAAAGATGCCATTTTATCCGGGCACTAAGTATACCACAATTTATTAAAATGAGCAGCCACAACAACAACTCATCTGTTTCTATCGCAGTTTCATACTTTTGTCAGTTCTTTACGGATGCTTACTTTGCTGTTTCGTTAACTGCATTACATCTTTTACCAGACGTTCTCAAATAGCATTTTTTTTTAAACAAAAATTAAAATGTAAAATGTAAAGCTATAAACTACATTCTATGAGCAAACTTACACGATTTGATCGTGGAGGTCAATTAAAGTGTGCACAAGTGATATTAAATCTGTAACTTCAAACAATCTTTTTGAACATGCAGTTTGTCAGTTCCAAAACGACCGATTCCAAAACGTATGATTTTATGGTTGTATGCATGTAATAAGCAAACACCTTTTACGTATTTCATTTAGAATCTGTTAACATCTGTATTCAATTAAAGCATTTATAGGCAAATTCTAGGGAAGAGGATGGACCAGACCCCTTTTTTGAATCATAAACATATAGACTTTTAGTCTGATCCACTCAAACGTTAACTAGTTTGTGTCTCTCTAAAAACTTAGACCTCAACGCATTTTACCGCTGTCACGCATTAGCTTAAGGGCATACGATACAGTTTTGAACCTGTATTTACAAGTTGATGAACATTTGCATATAGGCTATTTTTTACCTGATTAAATCAAATATGCAATGAAAAATATACCTTCATGTGCTACTTTTTGAGAAAAATGAGGTAGAAATTTTGTATATTTGCTCAGAATTCAGATTTGTGACCGTATTTTCATTTTCGAGGAAATACGTAACTTTTGTGTTTTAAAGGATAAACACAAATTGTTTTTCGTTAAGTAATCGGTAATTTCTGTATTTTATAAGTATCCTTAAAATTATGCAATTTTTATTCAGAAATAACTCATATATATCAAATGTTCATGAATAGGGAAAAAAACGTAATTTTTTGCTGCATGTTTATCAAAATTCAAAAAATTACGCTATTTACAGTTTTATAAAATTTTGGTCACATAATCTCCTTGCAAAATAAAACAAATTGCCGTTTTTAAAAATAGGGCTCTATGCACTCGTTTTCAAATCACATTAGTTTGAATGACAAAAATCAGTCCAAAAATGCATCTTTTCCCGATATGTCATAGTTTGACGTCGCGAAAATATAGATTCTTACACTGCAACAAGTGTATTACGGTATTTCTCCACTCGAGACAGTTAAATTTTATTATTTAAAGCGCGAGGCTTGCCGAGCCCTTTAAATAATAAAATTTAACTGTCGAGAGTGGAGAAATATCGTAATACACGAGTTATAGTGTCGGAATCTGTTTCTCTAATGCTTTTTATCGTTCTTTTTCAAAGATTTTCAGAAAATTGTGCTCTTTATATGCGACGTCATCAGACAAGGTCGCCTTTTTTGTTGACGTCACAATAGGAAAATTGAGAAGAAAACAAAACATTTTAACGTCATAATCAAATTTCGACTAATCATTTGCCGAGAACAGATTTTTCACTAGTGAGGAGAAATATTTTTCTCACACCGGTCAGGAAATGTGAAAATAGCACAAAAATAAGAGAAATAACATTTTACGTTAGCAACGTCATTACCTCCACTGTAACTGTATCTGTACAGAGAAAGTTGACCAAGAGTGCATTATTTTAACACATAGCATGGATGCAAACGGCTAAGCGCGCACACGTTTTGATCATTTGTTTTCTTATATATATACGCTTTCAAAGTTAACATAAGCTTTGACAAACTATACACTCGCTAAAATGCGTCTACAGTTTGTCCTTCATCGTTTGTTAGTACAAATGCTACATGTTTTTAACTTCAGCCTCATTAAACGATGTATTTGTACAGCTTTTGTAATAAGTCTGTTTATCAACACCATGTGCATGCATTATTGAAAGTTCAAACAGGGTCAGTAAACGCTAATTAAACGCTGTACTTGTTTCTATACTGTTGTAGCGTTTAGCAAACGATAACAAACGACACACAACGTTTAAAAAAAAATTGTTTAGAAAGAAATGCACTCAAAGTTTGTATACGTGAGGTGCACGCATGATGAACGCTTCACAATCGTTAGACGCGCGTTGCATTAGTTTGAAGTAAGTCGAAATATAATAGTATACACTTGGTAAAATCTATAACTCCAGAAAAATTTTATGCAGCAAACACATTTTCGTCTAGCTCTAGCGTTGGTCAAGCGTATATCTGTTCGCTACACACACGTATAAAAGTACGTTACAAGGGCGTTGGAAAACGCTATATATATATATATATAAGTTTGAAACAAGTTTAGGGAACGTTGTTTACGCGACAAGATAGTTTGACCTATACTTTGACTTTTACTTGGGCGAATGCAGGGCCTGTTTGTAACATATATATACGCCTGTCGTAGTTTCAGCGCTCCATGAACGTACTATATAAAACGCACCTGTGGCGTATTAAAAAAGTATTCTGACATTCGTATTTAAAACGTACTCTAATATTCAACGAAACTTGCTCTGACATTTATAGGGCCATATGTCCGTGAATTTACAAGACCATATGGATACAGAAGTAGTACAAAAACCCATATATAATAACATGTCCGAGACACGCCGGCGGCATGGTACGACTGAGACATGCACCTCTCATATACATTCAAATGACTTTTTGCTATATGTAGCTATAGTTGCATCTACGTTAGAGACACGACAGACATAAACCATCATACGTTACTAGAACGCCAAAACGCTTATGTACGCTTCTAGTACGTCCTAAATACGAATAAAGCTCGTTGTGCACACGAAACAGATGGATTGAAAAGTTGAATGTGTCCAACATTTTTAGCGTATGGTCAGTGTACATGTTTTTTTTTACCACGCCCAGCGTACGTCGTTGCTATACGCTGATGTGTGACGCCACTTTAACTTCATTTATTAAAGTTGTGCACATACAAAATTTGGAAACTTTACATCTTTAAGATATTTAACCAGTGCAACATTGAAAAGTTGCATATACAAGTTTCCGTGTTTTTTTGTGTTATGCAGTGTACAGCTGTCTCGTTCAGATCAAAATAGCTTTTATGGTCTCACCCCGACGGAAGGGGCATTAAGTTTTATCCTCATCTCTATATACGTACATGTACGTTTGTCCGTACGTCCCAAAATATGTTTCCATTCTCTTACTTTAGTTTGCCCTCAACACAATGCTTGAATAAGTTTGAATTTGAAACATTAAAATACAGAAAGTAATTGGGGCCCCGCAGATTAATTGTCGAACGCCATATAGTGTTCAATATATCCGTCCGTCTGTCCATTTGTCCGTCCGTCCGCCAGTAACAAATTGAGACCACTCTATATCTAAAGAACCGTTATGATTTCAAACTTTAAACTTGACATGTACACGGTGGGTATGGTTGTCCTACGAGAGAACGTACTGTGCTGGTGATTCGGTCCTGACGGATGCTGGTGGGTCCTGATTCTGTGCTGGTGGGTTTGTTTACATTGTATCAGAACGGCAATAAAACGACTGTTTTGTTGATTATTTTTTCTCTGATGCGTCACAAGTACCATGCAAAGTATATTACAACAATATTATATTGCAAAAGTCGTGCAAGTTCGTTTAACGGAATTGTCCTGACGCGGTGCTGGTGATTAGAAAAACGGTCCTGGTAACTGTGCTCCGATGTCCTGGTTCTGTGCCTTTATATTTTAGTTAAAAGTGGCATATATTCAAGATCATTGATGCTGTACTTTTATTGACTAATTAACTGTTGCCTGCTTTCTTGAAATTGACATTGTTTTGAATCCGTTTACTGTTATTATGCAAGAAAAAATATCCCTATTTTTTTATTTTTTTTTTTAAATTAACTGTAATCTTATTTATTGGCCTGTTAATGGAACCCTTCTTGTCCCCTTTTAAGATAAGAAAATATGTTTACGATTTTCGGGATTACGATCATTTTGCAAGATCACCAAAATACGTTGTAATTTATACAATACTTTAAGTTATATACAGTAGATGATGTGGTATGTTTGTTGTCAATGGACAAGTTTCCTTAAGAAACCAAAGGAAGTATGTGTTAATAACCATACGTCATCGTAATACCTTCAACAATAACCCATTAAATAAAAATGTAAAAGGTTACCGTTTTGCATAAAAATGGTGAGAAAAAATATAGAACAAAGAACTTTCTGAGCGTTTGAATCATATGTCTTTAGCAGCTTAAATCACATTTTTATGTTTAAAATCTATTTAAAAGTATTTGAAACTAACGTTTGGTTTGTTAATTGTGCATTTCAAAATTCCCCAAGGGTTACTGGGAAATAGAAATATGGTCACTTGGTCTTCTCCTGACCGGCAGTAAAACGCTTGTTGAAGTGGGGCGTCCGTTTGGCTGTGCGGGATGTATCAAGTTCGCAGTCGCGTCCGGTCAGAATGGGGCCGTTAAATCCGATATCTCGTGTAAAGAGAGTGCCACGCTCTTTGCACGTTGATAACCCTTGCAGCAACTCTTTGAGGGGTCCGTAGGTGGCCTGCTGCAAGGCAAAATTTCGGTTCCTATCCAATACATTCTCATTTTCCAGTGGCAGTCCAAAATTCCACGACTATTGGCCTCTTTTAAGACAAGACCTACCTATTGTATTTATTGTGAACTTGTTCTCGTCCTGAATATGCATGAAATATTTGCCACTGGACGTTAAGCAACCAACAATCAATCAATCAATAGCTTCATACTACCAATTGAGTTTAAAAAAGAAATTCTTAGATTAAACACCTACATTAAACTTTAAAAGGTCATAACAGTTTAAAACAATACACATCTACACACACACACACACACTGGCTTAATTTCAAATGGTTATCAACCTGAATCGCTATAAGATCATATATAAGCTCACCTGTGTCGAGGGGTCGTGTGAGGTTCATATATTGCCTTGGCGTCCGCAATTACAAAAAAAGATCTTTTTTGAAATTACTTGACCAAATCAAGGACTTAAATTATATACGTCCCGGACCAAATGTTACCAAATGATTTTTCAAGAGTAAATCTAGGAAAAACAATATTCATCAACAAACATGACCACTGTCTATTAAAATGTATTCGAGGTTTTAGTTACAGCCGATTCCATCGAGTATTTAGGCAAACATAATATCTTTGGTTAGCTTGCTTGTAAGCTAAACCGTACCCTCCTTTCGAAGTAGCCTGATCCTACAGACAGAAAGATGTGTCATTTGTCGTACTAGTATACTCTTAAAGTAGGGTAGTTTACATAACCTAACTATGACTTTTCTGTTCATCAAGCAATATAACCAAAGATATTCCCTTTATGTTATACAAATTACGATCATTTGAAAACACATATTAAACAGCCAAATGGATGCACAAGAGCTAAATAGGAGTAATAGATCCTATTGACAACAATTAGCTGCCCAATTTTATTGATTTTGTAACATTTGTTTCAAATATGACCAACTTCTAATCCAAAATCACCAGCACCGTATCAGGACCCACCAACACAATGACAGGACCCACCAGCACAGTATCAGGACATGAGTAAATTGAGAAAATGCTAAATTTTTATAAATTGCAATGTTTTTTTACAAAATAGTTTTGTCGTGTGGATTGCAGTATAGAAAGCGGACTCTATGAGCATTTTTGTTTTATTTTTTCAGTTCGAGATTTTCTGAAAATGAGCATTTTTGTGTTACGCTTACTGAAACAGTTTAGAGGGTCAACTTTTCAATGGTTTATATATGAACCCATAAGAAACAAAATTGAAAAATCTCAACTGTTTTCTTCCATTTTTTATTAGTGAAAACGTCAAAAATCATCATTTTCGTCTTTGTTTACATTTTTTCATTGATCACCAGCACCCGTCAGGACCGAATCACCAGCACAGTACGTTCTCTCGCAGGATAACCATACCCACCGTGATGTATATAAACCAACAACAGAGGGTGTGTCATAATTTATGTACAACTTCCTACATGTACGTCAAGGGTCAATGTCAAAAACTGTTCAGTTGACAACCCCATGTCCTATGGTAAAGATACGAATTTTCACCACACGTTATTGACAGCGTGGCCCACAGCGGTGCATGGCTCCCATCTCAATGATATCTTGTTTTGTAAGTATTTATGATACACAACATGCAGTGCTTTGATTTCATGTTAGCTCATTTCAAAAGTTGACACATAATTGCTTCAATTCACCTTATATATGTTCTAATGGTATAGTTGTTCCTTAGTCAATCATATCAGTATTTTATACCATAAAGTTGCTTATATATATATAGGCATAGGCGGATCAATGGATGGAGGCCCTTCTGTGGAATACATTGGGTTGGTTATATAGGGAATCACTAATGCATGACTGGAGCGGGCATTCTTAGGTCAGTCAGTTGACCCACTCCTTAAAAAAAGTTCTGGGTCCGCTACTGTAAGGCATATCAGTAATGTCATTGTAACTAAATTATAATATTCTCTCTTCTCCATATCAATCAAGTTTGTTTAGTCAAAACGATATCTAGAAATAAAAACATTATCTGTCACTGTATCTTCTGTGCTTCAGAGAAACTGGTCATCTTGCTATAATGTGTCACGCTGTACATAATGCAAGCGCTGGAGATGTGAGGTCAACTGCTGTAGATTTAAAGTCTATCGCTGTAGATTTAAAGTCTATCGCTGTAGATTTAAAGTCTATCGCTGTAGATTTAAAGTCTATCGCTGCAGATTTAAAGTCTATCGCTGCAGATTTAAAGTCTATCGCTGCAGATTTAAAGTCTATCGCTGTAGATTTAAAGTCTATCGCTGTAGATTTAAAGTCTATCGCTGTAGATTTAAAGTCTATCGCTGTAGATTTAAAGTCTATCGCTGCAGATTTAAAGTCTATCGCTGCAGATTTAAAGTCTATCGCTGCAGATTTAAAGTCTATCGCTGCAGATTTAAAGTCTATCGCTGTAGATTTTAAGTCTATCGATGTAGATTTAAAGTCTATCGCTGTAGATTTAAAGTCTATCGCTGTAGATTTAAAGTCTATCGCTGCAGATTTAAAGTCTATCGCTGCAGATTTAAAGTCTATCGCTGCAGATTTAAAGTCTATCGCTGCAGATTTAAAATCATGCGTTGATATTACATCTCCGGCGCTTGATTTTACATCTCCATCACTTGACTTTAAATCTCTGATTCATTGCATTGCACAAGGTTCTGTTTTTCTTTGACTGTTAACGACGTTTGTACATAACTCCATTGGATGTTGGATGTGTACTGAATGATAATTTAGTCCAAGGTGCCTAATTTTACATTACAAATGTAGTTACTATCTGCTTTGAAGAAGCTGTCGGTAAATGCGAGTACTTTTAGATCTGTACTTACGTTTCTTTTAGTTGTTGGGATGTACAAGTATAAACCAAGCCACGTCGGACGTTTATTTTTTGAAATACGACATATTGTTTATAGAATCCTCAGTGAACCCATGCGACCTTTATATTGTGAATATAAGAGAATACTGATATAATTTTTTTTGGAATATGACACTTAATGTAAAATAAATTCATGATACATTAGCCATAATTAGTTGTCTTTTGTTGAAGATGGTGTTTTCTAAATCTGTATTACTTTATGTTGCAGTCATTATAGCAAAGTATATTCCTTAAATCTTTTTGTATTTCTATTTGCAAACTGAAAATTTTTCAGGTAGCTCATTTTTTTGTTTATAGGAAATATGAGAAATGTGAAGGGAACTAAGTACTTTAGCAAGACATAGGTCACTGTACGACCTTCAACAATGAGCAAAGCCCATATTGAATAGTCAGCTATAAAAGGCCTCGAAATGAAAATGTTAAACAATTTAAACGAGACAACTAACGGCCCAATTTATATACAAAAACAATGAAATGACTAAATTGTTTACACACAAATTAAAGTAAAGAAATTGAGTGAACTCTTTCACAATTCATTGTTAAAATAAGGCGCGAGATAGATCCAACTGGTTTGAAAGAGTTGAGTAATTTCAGAACTTAACCGGATGGAATAAATTACTATAGATATAAAATTTCTATTGGAAGTTTATCTTCTATGGTTCTTGTGATATGCAATAACTTGTGTTTATTAGAAATATAAATTGATCTAATTTCATCGTTTAACACATCTACAGGAAATAAAGCATCTGTTGACATGCTGACATCCGTGGTTTTGTCTGTAGTTCAGCTTTGAACTCTGCAATTGATTATATATACTAATAATTAAATGATTATGTTGTTAGATATATTAGAACTTCACGTCTGGACGACTACTGATAAAATCACCTAAATACACAGATTAAGATATGTATGTTCCGAAGGATATTAATAATACAAGCATATTAGCATTTATCATAATCTAACTAAATAATAATACAATAAATTACAAAATCATATTTTTATATTTGAGAAGAAAAATAAAAGTAATGCATTCAAATTGAATCCCTTCATATTTAAAACCATTGAAATTTGAATATTTATTTTCAATGCTTTAGTGATGATTAAAACCTTTTGAAAAACATTATTCACTGTATTTTTCCAAAGTAGGAAATTTAACCTTATACCTTGTAAAATAAAATAATCACACTTTAATTACTTGGATGGATATACAAATTAGTCAGTAATTGAATTTTGAAAAGGAATGACACTAGCGGAAGTTGATATTTATAAGATGGACTGTCACAGTCAAACTCATAGTTCGAATTTAAACCGATAACGCCATGGCTAAAAAAGAAAACCACAAACAGACAAATGTAGTAGGTCTGTTAAGGGCATACGATACAGTTTTGATCCTGTATTTACAAGTTCATGAAAATTTGCATATAGGCTATATTTTACCTGATTAAATCAAATATGTAAAAAAAAATATACCTTCATGTGCTACTTTTTGAGTAAAATGAGGTCGAAATTTTGTATATTTGCTCAAAAAAATCCTCTATTTACAGTTTTATAAAATTTGGGTGACATAATCTCCCTGCAAAATGAAACAAAATGCCGTTTTGAAAAATAGGGGTCCATGAACTCGTTTTCAAATTAAATCAGTTTGAATGATAAAAATCAGTCGAAAAATGCATCTTTTCCCGATATGTCACAGTTTGACGTCGCGAAAATAACAAATTACGTTAGCAACGTCATTACCTTCCCTGTAACTGTATCGTATGCCCTTAAGTGAGTTTCAACAAAAGAAAAATGTCTTATAATTTTAACATTTATAAATAATAGCTGCACCACCTATCAATTAAACCTTGAAGTCCCCCCCCCCCAAAAAAAAAAAAAAATATAAAAAATAGCCCAAGTCATAAAATTTCTGAAATTTTAATCTTAGATTCAGATATTGTTTTCATCATAACTTACGATCATATTAAACTAAGAATAGAAATATAGTCACTTTGGTTTTCTTTCGACCGACAGTAAAACTCTTGTTAAAGTGATTTGTCTATTTGACTGTGCCGGATGTATAAGTACACAACCACGTCCGATAAGAATCTGTATTTAAGGACCGACATATAGTGCTTGTATTGTAATTTTTTCTCGTCCTGATCATGCCTGCTCTCTTGTCGGATTATTGTCTGTTTGGCACATTCCCGAATTCCATTCTCAATTTTAATATTTGCCACTGAACTTTATGAAACCAACAATCAATCAGTCCGTATAAATCATAAACATGCTTCTATACCAAGGCGTCATTAAAGTTTATGGAAGTCTTAAAACGTTAATCTCAAAATGTATCATAATGTTAATTAAAATTGAGGATGGAAATGGGGAATGTGTCAAAGAGACAACAACCCGACCAAATAAAAAACAACAGCAGAAGGTCACCAACAGGTCTTCAATGTAGCGAGAAATTCCTGCACCCAGAGGCGTCCTTCAGCTGGCCCCTAAACAAATATATACTAGCTAGTCCAGTGATAATGAACGCCATTAATTAAGACATATTATACGTCCCTTTAGAAGTATAACTAGTTTATGAAAAAAAGAAATATTTCCAAACATGTTCTCTGAATATTGTCTTTTGATCATAGAATGACGGTTTGCCAAATTTATCGATGTCCAACTTTTTTGCAATAGACTGCACTTAAATATTACCGACATCTACGACGGAATGAATGAATGTCAAATCTCTGTTCCGCGACAAAATGAAGCAGGCTCTACATAATTGTAGAAAAAATGTTTTTACAGTTGTATACATTGTACCTATGTTTCCATTGTGTTTGATATACCAGTAGCATGAACATTTTATATACTATTTTACGTGACATGGGGCCTCAGCCACTCCGTAACAGGATACTGTATATGGAGCAACCAATGTTCATCAGTTTGACCAAAGTTTAAAAAATAAATCTGTCTTTTATGTTCCATTTATCTTGTTGACAATGGTTGATATTGACCTGAATTTTTGTTTCAAGAGTATATTATTTAATATATTAAGTGGCACGATTGACCGTGAATGTGGTGTTTAATCGTACCAATGAAAGGAGATAGATCCGATGTTAACGTCATTGAGACAAAAACCCAACGACACAACAAGACATTTGAATGATTATCAGCACGTCTGTGAAATACTAAGTGGATAAAGATTCATCGGCACATTTCATGTGTTTATTTATGGATATATAAACTTGAATATTTCATTTGAAAAACTTGTGAGTTAAAGGAGATCATGGAGATATGAGATATTTGTGAGTTAAACAACGACAAAGGGTATCTAGAAAATACAGCGCTATCCAAACATAGTGCCAAGCTATAAAATACCAATCATAGTCCTAATGAAGTAGATGTATGCAGCCATAAGGCCTTTGTATAAAAGTGACACCTTAAATCCACGTATTCCAACATCAGTCCGAATTCCGATAGCAATCAATCTTATTCGGAAGACTCCGTATACATACTATAAGTATGTTATTGTAATTATATTAAAAAATATTGATCACATAATGCTAGTATTACTAGACTTGCAATTGCTTCAAATCAATCCGACATTAGTTTAATGTTTCGACGATTTTTGTATTATATGCTAATGATAAATGTATAACATTTATGAAAGGGTTTAAGCATTATAGGCCCGTCATCATCACGGATTTACCTATATCAATTTCTTTTGATTTTGTCGTTGTCAATAGATCTGCAATATTTTTATTGTTTTTATAAGCTATTATTGGTTTGCGTGAAAATATTTCGTTGCAAACTGCATCCTGTTTTAGTAGATCCCAATGTTAACTAATGCATTGTTTTAATTTATGAATTCATGGATTAAATTTCGTTGCCAATACTAAAGGAATTTCCTTTGTGTTTGTTTGGCCTTTTTTCTGATTAAATCAGATCTATTATATGATAATGCCCCCTTTTTTTTAATACCCCCGCTTTAAAAAAAAAAGGTGGGGTATACTGTTTTGCCTCTGTCTGTCCGTCCGTCAGTCCGTCCCATGAATATTTTTCGTCGCATTTTTCTCAAGAACTACAATACAAGGATTTCTGAAATTTGGTTTCAGGGTTTATCTAAGTCAGCTATACCGTGTGATGCGTTTTCAGATTGATCACTTGAAAACTTCCTGTTTACCGAACACTTGTATGATTTTACACATGATAGCCAAGTTGAAAATTTTCGTCACACTTTTCTCAGGAACTACAATACAAGAATTTCTGAAATTTGGTTTCAGGATTTATATAAGTCAGCTATACCGTGTGATGCGTTTTCAGATTCATCACTCGACAACTTCCTGTTTACCGAACACTTGCATATTTTTACATTATTTATTTTTTCGTCGCATTTTTCTCAGGAACTACAATACAAGGATTTCTGAAATTTGGTATCAGGGTTTATCTTAGTCAGCTATACCGTGTGATGCGTTTTCAGATTGATCACTTGACAACTTCCTGTTTACCGAACACTTGCATATTTTTACACTATTTATATTATCCACTTGCGGCGGGGGTATCATCAGTGAGCAGTAGCTCGCAGTTTCACTTGTCTATTTCAATCTCCGAAAACATAAACCTCTAACGAAAACATAAACCTCTAACGAAAACATAAACATCTAACGAAAACATAAACATCTAACGAAAACATAAACCGGACGTGGCAAGCTATATTTGTTCATCCACAATAACAAAAAAAGACACCAGGTATACCCATCAGTATACACAGAACTGAGTGTTTCTACAAATGTAAGTTGTGAATACAACAAAAACAACAAATGTAACATTCAGGACAAACTTTTATAAAGACCATGGTTATAAGTTTATTAACTTATGAGACACACCTATATAGATTTTGCGGCATTAAATTTGTTTATGTTTTGGCTGCCATCGGTACAATATGAAAATAAGAAGATGGGTATGATTGCAAATGAGAATTTCCACCAGAGACCAAACATTTAAAGGGTAAGCAACATTTGCTAAAGGTCACAAAATTGCATTCAACAATGAGCAAACTAAAATCGTACAGCAAACTGTAAAAGGCTTAGAAGGAACAAATGTCCAAAGGGAAGTTCATCTTACAAAGTTTCGATCTGTCATTTTGTCAATTGTCTTTATTCTCCTTTCATAATTCAGCGACTATAAAAACACTGCATACTTATTTTGTGAAATTCATATTAATTATAACTAATGAAAATAAATATTTGGTATACGAGATTCGTTCCATGCAGGTATTATATATACTAGAACGCACCCGCGAAATCGATGGCATTCAGAGCGTAGTTTAAAGTATATATGTTACAGTCATTTTCTAAATTTAGGCATTTTGTAAAATGCCTGAAAATTTTAGGCATTTTCTAAAATGCCTGCAAAATTCAGTCATTATACAAAATGACTAATTTTTCTAGGCATTTTACAAAATGCCTGGAAAAATTGATAGGCATTCTACAAAATGCCTGAAATGGTTTTATAGAATGAAATTATATACAATTAAAAGCTTTCAACACCGGAGCAGCTTTTATTATGATAATTACTAAAATTAAAAATAGTGTATTAACAAACTTTAATGAATTAATCCAAAAAACTCTAAAAAAAATATTTTTCATTTCTCAAAATGTTTGGACAACAGAACTGAATCATGACGTATTTTGCCGTTTCATTACAATGTACCTTTACTGACAAACACTTAACTTTCGACTTCATTGTGGTTCGCAATAAGCACACATGGCACACATGAATATCTTCTTTAGCAGTAGATACTTATTCTGTCAAAGCACTGTTATTTGTCTGTTAAATGCAGTTTTACTGAGGAAATTTTACAATTTTGTTTATTATCTTTCATAATATCTAAAGCCTATAGAGATAAACTAAACAGCAATAACGTTCAAAAAATTACATTGTACAATCTAAAAATAAGACAAAATGACAAAAACTGTCAATTGCTCCTTATGGAGTTATTGCCCTATATTTTCAATTTAAAAAATTTGTGATCTTAAACCAAAATTTTCTCCAATCCATATATTGGACCATTATATTAAATCTGCTTTCAAAATCTTTCTATTTGGATCCTTGTTTTCTCACTGCAGCATTTTAGGAAGATTGTGTTTTTATTTTGACATATGTAGTACTAGTATTTGATACATTAACCCGCTTGAAATTCTATGATTTTGTTTATATATTTAGGATATGGATGGTTATACTAAATTTAAAAAATCATAGCTCTAAGAAATGAAATTATTATTCGATTTTATCTCTTAGTCTGTATGTCACCCGTATCTGTATATTATGACCTGATGGAGTTCTTTGGAAATCATGATTATAATAATTATAATAATATAAAACTACACACGAAAAGGAGAAGCTGATTTTTCTTTTGACAACTTGAAATCATACAGGAAAACCAACGGTCTAATACATATAAATATTGAGTAACGAGAAACAATATACATGTATGATTCAGAACAACAAACGACAACCACTGAACAATATGCTTCCGACTTCTTACATTTGGTCTCTGGTGAAGAGTTGACTTATTGCCAATCATGCAACACCTTCTGTTGTTTCTATTTTGCAGATTCTTGAAGACTAATTGATGAATCTATATGTCTTTTTGTTGTATGTCCATCGATTGCTGAATCATAAATCTCTTTTTTTTGTGCACTTCTATATCAACAGTGTCTTTATCCAGATAACAAGGCGCAATTCTGAATCTTTTATCATATGTAACAATATGTTACGTTTTCACAGACTGGCAAAGGCTGTTATAAATAGCTAGATTTATTACAAACCACTAGTAACAACGAAATTATACATATTAATATAAAACATTGCTCTCTTTCTTTCGGGGATGGTGAAAGGGACCATCCATTGGCATGAAGATCACCAGATGCGACGTAAATGCATCAGATATTTGATAAATCTTTTTTTATATCTCCCTGATAAAGCCTGAAAAGTAAATTATGTTATGCTTGTCCAAAATGTGTACAATTGGCTTTTTTTAAAATACGAATCCTGCTTATCAGTTTATTTATTTTTATTTCGAATTTATGTGTAGCTGTGTGAATTTCCTGATGCATAAAACAAACTATTAATTAAAGAAGGTTTTAAAGAGAAAACCTCGGGGGGGGGGGGGGGGGGGGGGGCACTTCACACTTCAATTTTGTTTTTGGTAGGGGTGAGCAGCTGGGACATCGAGTACCCCACCCTTTTCATATATTTTGTTTATCAAAAATATACCTACCTTGTTATATATCAATTAACAAAAATAAGACCTATAGATATATTTGAATATTTTTCATCTTCTGGTACATTAGTATTTTTTTTTTGTCCCGCTCATCATCACGTTCATTGTTATCTCTTAAAAGCAACGTAGTAGCGCAATACTATAATCTTCCTTTTCAATAAATTCGTCTAACTTCGTATTGCCCCCTTTTATATGAAAGACATTCAATTCCAAAATACAATACACGTAAAAGACGTTTGGTCAGATCATAGATGGTATAACATCTATGATCAGATAAATGTAATATCACCCTAGAGAGTAACACTTTCACTGATTTTAACATGTTCAATAATAATTAAAAACTAATTACAAGTTACATAGCCGTTCCCTCTTCAAGGACACTGTCATAATGGAATTTCTCTAAATAATTGTTATCATGTTTTAGTATACAAACCCTTGAATGTTAAATAGGTGCAAATGTCAAAATGGTTGGATTTATTGCATCTATAACTGGCATCAGTGGAAAATCCACATCAGAATAAATAGAGTTTAATTGGTTTGACAAATAACTGATGCATTTACGACTGTGGTTTAACCGCATCAAAAATAAATACGGCCATCTGATTAACTTCAGATACTTATGATATTATCAAGCAAGTGATCAATGAATCTGAATTTCTCACCCTTTTCATATATCATAGAGCATGTAAAAGTGACCTATTACAGCGGCTCATCTCTACCACTAATTATATAGTAAGTGTCACCCCCCTCGAGGAGAAAACAGCGCAAAGCCTCAGAAGCAAAAGAATAGTACTGTACATATATAATGATTTTTTTTTGCATAGGGAAATTTTATACAGTCTTGTTAAAAATTGTTTGTTATTTTTAACATCTCATTTGAAAAAAAAATAATTTCATGTTGTTTAATCGGCATATATTACATTCTTTATTAGACCAAAATTTAATTGTTTCCGTTAATTTTGAATGAAACATGTGGCATGCTTAAATCCGAAAGAACTTCAAAACCTAACAGACAAGAAATAACGTAACATTTACAGATCTGAAAGTAAATACGCTGTTATGTAAATATTCTTATCAGATATTAATATCCAGGATCTCTGCATGGTTAAAGTCTAATTAGATGGAATTCCAACGGTAAAGATAATTTGTTAAATGTAACACGATATCCTTTCAAGTCTGTTCGTTTGAACTGTGAAGTAAATCAATGTGATAAATCGCACACCCTAGTAGGAAACATTGGAGCCAGAAAATGCGCGTTTTCTTTCTTAACATGAGAGTATTGTTCAATCAAAAGTGTAATTTTGAAATTTTTCATTTCAAATTATTCTTAATTATGATGGTTTTCGTAAAACTAGCAACAGCACCAAGCTAATACAATCAATTCTAAGAAAATGACAACATGGATGGAGAAGAGGTAAGCATGTTTAACTTTAATTTGATCTTTCAAAGTTTATATTAAAGTAGTCGGGAATGACTTTTAAATTAAAAAAAAGAAGTGTTTCATATTCTAATTCGTGGTCAGTTAAAAAAGAATATTATCAATGTCTACACGAATTGTTAAAATATTTTTTCCAAGACCAGTAACAATCTCAAGATTTGATGTAATTGACAGGTATTATTATCTAAGTTACATACAAATTGAGGTATACGAAGGTAGCCATTAATTTTGAAATTCTTTAATTGTGAGTTCATCGAGTTTGCACGGACATATTTCAATCAATATTTATAAAAGTTCAGTCATTATTCAAAACGATATCTATTTTATGAATTAAAGAGTTAATTAAAATGTGTTTCCTACATGCAGATTCTAATTTGATGTTTAAACTATCCAATGTGTTAGAAGATCTTAAAAGGATGTTGTGAGGTAAACTTGACTGACCGCATTATAGACTGAAGCTTAATGTCATGTGTCGCATGATTTGTTTACTTATATAGATACTGTTTATTTACTTTTTATTTATTGAATATATATTTATGCCCCACCTACGATAGAAGAGGGGCATTATGTTTTCTGTTCGTTCGCCCGTCCGTCCGTTCGTTCTTTCGTTCGTTCGTTCGTTCGTCCGTTCGTCCGCAGGTTAAAGTTTTTGGTCAAGGTAGTTTTTGATGAAGCTGTCCAATCAGCTTGAAACTTAAAATGGAGAATGGAAATGGGGAATGTGTCAAAGAGACAACAACCCGACCGTAGAAAAAAAACAACAGCAGAAGGTCACCAACAGGTCTTCAATGTAGCGAGAAATTCCCGCACATTGGTACACTTGTTGCTTATGATATGATCTTTCTAATTTTAAAGCCAATTTAGACTTTTGACCCCAATTTTACGGTCCACTGAACATAGAAAATGAAAGTGTGAGTTTCAGGTTAAAGTTTTGGGTCAAGGTTTGTTTTTGATGAAGATGAAGTCTAATCCACTTGAAACTTAGTACACTTGATGCTTATGATTATGACCTTTTCAATTCTAAAGCCAAATTAAATTTTTGACCCAATTTCACGGTCCATGGAACATGGAAAATAATAGTGCCAGTGGGGCATCCGTGTACTTTGGACACATTCTTGTTTTTTATGTTTGAACTAACCGATAAGAACAACAGAAACATTGGAAATTCTAAAATAGTTTCTGGTGTGTTATAGAACTCACAATTAATATATATCTTTAGGAAAATAGGTTTAGAATTAGCTCAAATTGCCGCAATGATCTATATGATTATAATTCTTGATTATTGCTAATCGAATATGCATGTTTGGGTGTGTTACGTTTGTACGGAATTAGAAATTAACGGACATAACATTTTCGCGAGAGAAAAATAGAGTTGCGTGAGTTTTACAGATAAATCAAAAAGAATGTAAATGCAACTCGTATTAGACCTTTTACTGAGCCGATGCTGATTAAAATCACACAGATATTTTACCTTGCAGTGTGTAAATGTCAAATATATACTATACATGCTATATAGAGATAGAAAAATGTGGTGTGAGTGCCAATGAGACAACTCTCCATCCAAACAACAATTTAAAAATAAAATAAAGGTAAACCATAATAGGTCAATGTACGGTCTTCAACACGAAGCCTCGGCTCACACAGAACAACAAGCTATAAAGGGCCCCAAAATGGTCTTTTGTGGATAGTTGTCTCATTGCCAATCATACCACATCTTCTTTTTTATATAGTGTAAAACCATTCAAACAGGAAAACCTACGTTGTCTATATAAAAAAAACGAGAAACGAGAAACTCGTATAAATTACATAAACAAACGACAACTACTGTACATCAGATTCCTGACTTACACAGCAACTTTTGCATATGTACTTTTTCTTTACTTTGAATCTGTAGTACTGGAAATTTACTTTTAATATTTTGTACTATTTCTTTACTTTAGAATTATTCTAATATTTAGGTACTTTTTTTCAGTACTTGAGTAGAATACAATGATATACAGACTTAGAGCGATAAAGAGTTACTCTCAGATCCGTTCTTAGTGTCTTTTTGTTGTCGGAATGTACTAGTACTCAGCCACGTTAACTCTGTGTTTTTGTTTAATGTTTTTCTACTTGTATCCATCTGATAAGTTAAGCCTCATTCAACTGATTGTTATTATAGTTCGTTCCCTGTGTTGTACTGTTACACCACTGTCCACTGTCCCAAGTTAGGGAGCGGATCCCGCTAACATATTTAATTCAGTGTTTGTCGTTTGTTGATATATTTGTTATTCTCGACTCCTAGATAAAGAATTGAACGATGGACAGTTAGGGCGTGAATTTTTCTTGCTACCTGATTTGAAGATATTACGAGACGTGATTCATAATCAAAGTTTATTGATTGGTTAGGACAATCCAAACCAAGTAAATGTCCTTCAATTCCGTAGAGTATCGGATTTGTCCTCTCTATTTTAGCAATTAGATTTTACACCGGTAACCTTTATCTATAAATAGTCGAATCTTCTGGATTAAAAAACAACGTTAAACGATACTACTTCATAGCGTGTGACCTCTCGTGTGTTGTAAAATTTGTTGATCGATGCACGTGGCTATCCTAGTAAATAAACTAATCTACAAAGCGAGAGCACTTTCCATTTTCATCAGCTAAGAGTCGAATAGCCTTTTCGAAAGGCTAACGCTTGTTCATTTTGTTGTTCATTTGTTCTTTTTGCCTGGAGAAGTGTAAACCCTAGTTTCGTCATAATTTCTAAATTTAGTAATAAAACATTCAGAAATATACACTTCAAGTCAAATAAAACCTGATGCTTTTTGTTATCTATTAATCATGTTTTTCTTTGTCTAATATGTTCTCCTATTTATTTGTATTGTAGTCCTGTAATGTTGTCATCTCAATGTTATATTTAACTATGTCATTAAAGTGCGAGGTTTGGCATGCCACAAAACCAGGTTCAACCCACCACTTTTATTTCCCTTTAAAAGTGTCCTGTACCAAGTCAGGAAGATGGCCATTGTTATATTATTGTTCGTTTATGTATGTGTTGCATTTTAACGTTGAGTCGTTTGTGTTTTCTCTTACTTTTGAGATATTGAGATAAGACGTGGCACGGTACTTGTCTATCCCAAATTCATGTATTTGGTTTTCATGTTATATTTGTTATTCTCGTGGTGTTTTGTCTGATGCTTGGTCCGTTTCTGTGTGTGTTACGTTTCGGTGTTATGTCGTTGTTCTCCTCTTATATTTAATGCGTTTCCCTCAGTTTTAGTTTATTACCCCGATTTTGTGTTACGTTTCGGTGTTATGTCGTTGTTCTCCTCTTATATTTAATGCGTTTCTCTCAGTTTTAGTTTATTACCCCGATTTTGTTTTTTTGTCCATGGATTTATGAGTTTTGAACAGCGGTATACTACTGTTGCCTTTATTAATGGATAATTACTATTAATAAAAAAAATTATACCTTTGACATTGATCTGTTAACACCTTATATACTAGTAGAACATTAGTATTTTTCTATCATAGATTCAGATTACACAGAAAAGAAAAAGAAAACAAAGTGAACAAGACAAAACCAGACCTGTATTGAAAAAGCAGAAGAGAGGCAAAAAAGGTACGCTATTGTACAGTTATTGTTACAGTGTCATTTGGAGGAGCAATGACGATTTTGTTCAATGCCGTTACCGGTGGCAATCATTTACACTGTTTGTTATTACAAAAAAAACGGACATATTTTAGTTTGGTTGAATATTCAAAATATTCATAAGGGTTGGGGGTTTGGGGGTAGGGGTGGTTGGCATATAGTATATTGCTTATAGAATTGTTTTAGTTCAAAGTATTTTTAATAAGTAAGTCAAACGCGTTGTCTTTGCTTACTCATATTACTGTGAAAACTATTTTTTTTTCTTCATTTCAAATCAAATATTTTTCATTTGAGCAAAACATATTGACGTTTTATTAGCAAACTCAACATGGAATCGGCTACTTTATAATATTTATTTGTTTTTCTTTGATCATCAACCAACAACATTTTTTATTTTTTAGGAAATACGAAGAACATGACAACTAGACGCACCATATATAGCTCATATGTATATGGCTATATATGTCAAAAGACACAGATATTGTATTCTATAATACAGGAATTAATAGAAATCATTTTCTTTTTTGAGTAGATTTGTTATATACATGAGTTATCATATTTGTTGTGGCTATTTTACCTACCAGTTGAACAACATATGGTTTCAACAGCAACAGTACAATTATGTTTTATTCAAAATAATGTGCATGCTTTATTATGTAATTTTCAAGAATTTAAATTGTCTACTTGTGCTGTACTGACATTAAACAGTTTGTAGTTATATTTTCTCTTGAAAAAAACATTGATTTCTATCTCGTTTACTTTCCTTTAATTTGATGGATTCACGAATACGTGATAGCGTGATCACCCCGAGTGCGAGAGGTCCTAGGTTGGAACCCGGCTGGATGAAAACAGAGATTTTATAATTTGTATTTGTTGTTTCTCCGATTAGCACGCAGCATGAAGGAGTTTGATTAAAGGATTGATTGGCTCGAAGTGATAATGCTATGTCCGTTTCTGTGGACTGTTATCTTATGAACAACATGACGGTTTTCACATGTGAAGCAGTATTTTCTTCCCTTTCCGAGATCACCCCCAGCTTTTGGTGGGATTTGTGTAGCTTGTAGGTTTTAATTTCTTTGACGTTTTTTTCTTCACTATTGTCTGTCTTTTCTGTTGTAGCCATGGCGTTAGTTTACTTTCGATTTATGAGTTTGAATGTCCCTCTGGTATCTTTTACTCCTCTTTTATGAATTAGCTTGTTAAAAATCCGACTCAGCGTGTGGTTCAAGTGAAAAGTAAAGTTATTTTTCATGTTACATTAACTTGTTCTTGCCCTGAATATGCATATTTATTTACCGATGGACAGTGCGAAGCCAACATAATCACCAAGATTCATCTTTTATTTCGTATTTGATTGTTTCAAAGTCATTTAAAGACTTGTACATGTACATTAGTTGGTGTTAATTATGACCTTCAAATCTAAGGCCCGCTATCTAACTCTGCAAAATAATTTAAAGCAGTATTTTCACTAGCTTGACTTGTTTGCAATAAAAAAAAAACTCAGTCGAAAAGTGCATTGAGAATCGCACTGCTTTTCCATGCTTCACCTGATAAATGTTCGTCATTTTTATATTCAAGATTGGCGTTTTTAGACGGAAAGTAAATCTTTGCAAAATGCTGTTGAAATGGATAAATACACATAATGGGGACATTTCCCCATTCTATGTATATTGTTTATTTCTTCGACATAGAAAATGACCAATTACACAGCCTGTTTTAAAGATTATTTCCATGTGGGGAAATTTCCCCAATATTGTTTAGTGTTCACGTATGTGTTGTCTTCCTGTATAGATGTTTCCCACTTCTTGTAATTTAATGGGGAAATTTCCCCATTTCGTATTCTTTTATCACCATATTGAAAGTCATATTTAATGTGGGGATATTTCCCCACTTTATTCATGCTGTTAATTATAATTACTTACACACACTTCTTAAACTTAAAATTATATTTGAGGAAAAGTGGGGATATTTCCCCAGTCTAAAGGTCTTTTTATTTCGGGGATATTTCCCCATTTTCATTTTTTTTAATTCATTATGAGCATAGATGAGGAATAATTACAATGTTTACATTTTAATGTATGTTATAGCAAGGAGTTTCATCATTCTTTGTTCCTGCATGAATATAAAGTTAACATCAGGTGTTATTCCGGATAAATGTTCACTAATTTTTAGCAACTGAATTGCCTTGCCTTCTTCAAATAAAGATGTTTTTTTACAATAAACGTTGACAATCTTTTTGTTTACCGAATTTGAAACCACACTAAAAAGAGAATAAAATAGATATTCTCTTTTTCAAATAGAACGCGTTCTAGTGTATGTTTGAAAGTAAGAACAAACTGCTATACAAAACGAATGTACGTTTTATTGAGTAAGTGTATCCTTTTTAATTCATCTGATTGAGTACTAAAGCTATAAAGTTCAGAATGTGTCTTGCCTTGTGTTATATTAAAAGAATGTTTAGTGATATGTTATGAGAATGCATTTTGCAAAATCTTCAACGAAATAAGTAAGAATACAACTTCTCATACATAAAATTGAGAAAGGATACAACATATGTGTCTGTATGGCTTAGGGTGAAGCTTTCCCAAACATCTGCCTGAGATCCCAAGCTTGTCTCAAATGCATCTGAATGAGTAAGGGCACTGCTTTGCAAACATATCAGAAAATGGTTCCAGTCTAATCTACAGTTTATTGAGTAATTGAACAGGTCCTTATTCATCTGATTAAGTTCTAAATGCTATGTTATTTTATTGTATCTAGTGGTATCAAACAAGAATGCACTTAATCTTCTTATATTATAATATAACTTGTGTTATATTTTTTAGTAATAACTTAGTGCTATGCTTTCCGAATGTACGTTTTATCGAGTACATGTACAGTTTTGGTATTTAGATGAGTTCTAAAGCTATACAGTTTAGAATGTGTCTTGTGTTGTGTTATGATAATGTACTTAGTGTTATGATATAATAATGAACTTAGTGCTATGCCATAATAATTTACATAGTGATATGCTATAATAATTAACTAAGTGCTATGCTATAATCATGTACTCAGTGCTATGTTTTAAGAATGTACTTAGTGCTATGCTATAAGAATGTACTTAGTGATATGCAATAAGAATGTACTTAGTGATATGCTATAAGAATGTACTTAGTGCTATACTATAAGAATGTACCTTGTGCAATGCTTTACAAACTAAGTGATAATGAATGCACTTTCTCATACATAAGATTGAGAAAGGATAAATCATATGTGTCTGTAAGTCTAAGGGTGAGGCTTTTTCAAACATCTGCCTGAGATCCCAAGCTTGTCGCAAATGCATCTGAATGAGTAAGGGTGCAGCTTTGCAAACATACCAGAGTATGGTTCAAGTCTAAAAAACAGTTAATTGAGTAATTATACAATTCCTCATTCATCTGACTAAGGTCTAAATCCTATGTTATTATATTGTATTTAAAGGTATCTAACAAAAATGTACTTAATCGTATGTTAATATAATGTACATAATGTTATGTTTTAAAGTAAGTACAAACTCTATGATATAAGAATGTACGTTTTATTGAGTAAGTGTATCCTTTTTAAATCATCTGATTGAATACTAAAGCTGTTAAGTTCAGAATGTGTCTTGCGTTGTGTTATGTAATAAGAATATTTTAGTGCTATGTTATGAGAATGCATCTTGCAAAATCTTCAACGAAATAAGTAAGAATACAACTTCTCATACATAAGATTGAGAAAGGATACAACATATGTGTCTGTATGGCTTAGGGTGAAGCTTTCCCAAACATCTGCCTGAGATCCCAAGCTTGTCTCAAATGCATCCGAATGAGTAAGGGCACTGCTTTGCAAACATCAGAATATGGTTCCAGTCTAATCTACAGTTTATTGAGTAATTGTACAGGTCCTCATTCATCTGATTAAGGTCTAAATGCTATGGTTTTTTTTCTCTATCTAGTGGTATCTAACAAGAATTCACTTAATCTTCTTATACTATTATATAACTTTTAGAGTTTAGAATGTGTCTTGTGTTGTGTTATGAGAATGTACTTAGTGTTATGATATAATAATGAACTTAGTGCTATGCCATAATAATTTACATAGTGATATGCTATAATAATTTACTTAGTGCTATGCTTTAAGAATGTACTTAGTGTTATGCTTTAAGAATGTACTTAGTGCTATGCTATAAGAATGTACCTTGTGCAATGCTTTACAAACTAAGTGATAATGAATGCACTTTCTCATACATAAGATTGAGAAAGGATAAATCATATGTGTCTGTAAGTCTAAGGGTGAGGCTTTCTCAAACATCTGCCTGAGATCCCAAGCTTGTCTCAAATGCATCTGAATGAGTAAGGGTGCAGCTTTGCAAACATACCAGAATATGGTTCCAGTCTAATATACAGTTAATTGAGTACTTATACAATTCCTCATTCATCTGATTAAGGTCTAAATCCTATGTTATTATATTGTATTTAAAGGTATCTTATAAAAATGTACTTAATCGTATGTTAATATAATGTACCTAGTGTTATGTTTGAAAGAAAGAACAAACTGCTATGCTATAAGAATGTACGTTTTAGTGAGTAAGTACATCCTTTTTAATTCATCTGATTGAGTACTAAAGCTATACAGTTCAGAATGTGTCTTGCCTTGTGTTATGTAATAAGAATGCTTTAGTGCTATGTTATGAAAATGCACCTTGCAAAATCTTTAACGAAATAAGTAAGAATACAACTTCTCATACATAAGATTGAGAAAGGATACAACATATGTGTCTGTATGGCTTAGGGTGAAGCTTTCCCAAACATCTGCCTGAGATCCCAAGCTTGTCTCAAATGCATCTGAATGAGTAAGGGCACTGCTTTGCAAACATATCAGAATATGGTTCCAGTCTAATCTACAGTTTATTGAGTAATTGTACAGGTCCTCATTCGTCTGATTAAGGTCTAAATGCTATGTTTTTTTGTTCTATCTAGTGGTATCTAACAAGAATGAACTTAATTTTCTTATTTTATAATATAACTTGTGTTATATTTTTAAGTTGTAACTTAGTGCTATGCTTTCCGAATGTACGTTTTATTGAGTACATAAACAGTTTTGGTATTTAGATGAGTACTAAAGCTATAAAGTTCAGAATGTGTCTTGTGTTGTGTTATGAGAAGGTACTTAGTGTTATGATATAATAATGAACTAAGTGCTATGCTATAATAATGTATTTAGTGCTATGCAATATTCATGTTATCAGTGCTATGCTTTAAGAATGTACTTAGTGCTATGCTATAAGAATGTACTTAGTGCTATGCTATAAGAATGTACTTAGTGTTATGCTATAATCATGTACTCAGTGCTATGCTCTAATAATGAACTTAGTGCTATGCTATAAGAATGTACTTAGTGCTATGCTATAATCATGTACTCAGTGCTATGCTTTAAGAATGTACCTTGTGCAATGCTTTAAGAACGTACTTAGTGCTATGCTATAATCATGTACTCAGTGCTATGCTTTAAGAATGTACTTAGTGCTATGCTTTAAGAATGTTTTTAGTGCTATGCTATAAGAATGTACCTTGTGCAATGCTTTATAAATTAAGTGATAATGAATGCACTCTCTCATACATAAGATTAAGAAAGGATAAATCATATGTGTCTGTAAGGCTTAGGTTGATGCAATCTCAAACATCTGCCTGAGATCCCAAGCTTGTCTCAAATGCATCTGAATGAGTAAGGGTGCAGCTTTGCAAACATACCAGAATATGGTTTCAGTCTAAAATACAGTTAATTGAGTAATTATACAATTCCTCATTCATCTGATTAAGGTCTAAATCCTAAGTCATTATATTGTATTTAAAGGTATCTAACAAAAATGTACTTAATCGTATGTTTATATAATGTACAAAGTGTTATGTTTGAAAGTAAGAACAAACTGCTATGCTATAGCTATAAGAATGTACGTTTTATTGAGTAAGTGTATCCTTTTTTATTCATCTGATTGAGTACTAAAGCTATAAAGTTCAGAATTTGTCTTGCCTTGTGTTATGTTATAAGAATGTTTGTGTGCTATGTTATGAGAATGCATCTTGCAAAATCTTCAACGAAATAAGTAAGAATACAACTTCTCATACATAAGATTGAGAAAGGATACAACATATGTGTCTGTATGGCTTAGGGTGAAGCTTTCCCAAACATCTGCCTGAGATCCCAAGCTTGTCTCAAATGCATCTGAATGAGTAAGGGCACTGCTTTGCAAACATATCAGAATATGGTTCCAGTCTTATCCACAGTTTATTGAGTAATTGTATAGGTCCTCATTCATCAGATTAAGGTCTAAATGCTATGTTTTTTTTATTCTATCTAGTGGTATCTAACAAGAATGTACTTAATCTCCTTATAATATAATATAACTTGTGTTATATTTTTTAGTAATAACTTAGTGCTATGCTTTCCCAAATTAACGTTTTATTGAGTAAATGTACAGTTTTGGTATTTAGATGAGTACTAAAGCTATAAAGTTCAGAATGTGTCTTGTGTTGTGTTATGAGAATGTACTTAGTGATATGATATAATAATGAACTTAGTGCTATGCTATAATAATGTAGTAAGTGCTATGCTTTAATAATGTACTTAGTGCTATGCTATAATAATGTACTTAGTGCTATGCTTTAAGAATGTACTGAGTGCTATGCTTTACTCATGTTCCTTGCGCAATGCTTTACAAACTTAGTGATAATGAATGCACTTTCTCTTACTTAAGATTGAGAAAGGATAAATCATATGTGTCTGTAAGGCTAAGGTTGAGGCTTTCTCAAACATCTGCCTGAGATCCCAAGCTTGTCTCAAATGCATCTGAATGAGTAAGGGTGCAGCTTTGCAAACATACCAGAATATGGTTCCAGTCTAATATACAGTTAATTGAGTACTTATACAATTCCTCATCCATCTGATTAAGGTCTAAATCCTATGTTATTATATTGTATTTAAAGGTATCTTATAAAAATGTACTTAATCGTATGTTAATATAATGTACCTAGTGTTATGTTTGAAAGAAAAAACAAACTGCTATGCTATAAGAATGTACGTTTTATTGAGTAAGTACATCCTTTTTAATTCATCTGATTGAGTACTAAAGCTATACAGTTCAGAATGTGTCTTGCCTTGTGTTATGTAATAAGAATGTTTTAGTGCTATGTTATGAAAATGCACCTTGCAAAATCTTTAACGAAATAAGTAAGAATACAACTTCTCATACATAAGATTGAGAAAGGATACAACATATGTGTCTGTATGGCTTAGGGTGAAGCTTTCCCAAACATATGCCTGAGATCCCAAGCTTGTCTCAAATGCATCTGAATGAGTAAGGGCACTGCTTTGCAAACATATCAGAATATGGTTCCAGTCAAATCTACAGTTTATTGAGTAATTGTACAGGTCCTCATTCGTCTGATTAAGGTCTAAATGCTATGTTTTTTTGTTCTATCTAGTGGTATCTAACAAGAATGAACTTAATTTTCTTATTTTATAATATAACTTGTGTTATATTTTTAAGTTGTAACTTAGTGCTATGCTTTCCGAATGTACGTTTTATTGAGTACATAAACAGTTTTGGTATTTAGATGAGTACTAAAGCTATAAAGTTCAGAATGTGTCTTGTGTTGTGTTATGAGAAGTTACTTAGTGTAATGATATAATAATCAACTTAGTGCTATGCTATAATAATGTACTGAGTACTATGCTATATTCATGTTCTCAGTGCTATGCTTTAAGAATGTACTGAGTGCTATGCTATAAGAATGTACTTAGTGCTATGCTATAACCATGTACTCAGTGCTATGCTTTAAAAATGTACCTTGTGCAATGCTTTAAGAATGTACTTAGTGCTATGCTATAATCATGTACTCAGTGCTATGCTTTAAGAATGTACCTTGTGCAATGCTTTAAGAACGTACTTAGTGCTATGGTATAATCATGTACTCAGTGCTATGCTTTAAGAATGTACTTAGTGCTATGCTTTAAGAATGTATTTAGTGCTATGCTATAAGAATGTACCTTGTGCAATGCTTTATAAATTAAGTGATAATGAATGCACTCTCTCATACATAAGATTAAGAAAGGATAAATCATATGTGTCTGTAAGGCTTAGGTTGATGCAATCTCAAACATCTGCCTGAGATCCCAAGCTTGTCTCAAATGCATCTGAATGAGTAAGGGTGCAGCTTTGCAAACATACCAGAATATGGTTTCAGTCTAAAATACAGTTAATTGAGTAATTATACAATTCCTCATTCATCTGATTAAGGTCTAAATCCTAAGTCATTATATTGTATTTAAAGGTATCTAACAAAAATGTACTTAATCGTATGTTTATATAATGTACAAAGTGTTATGTTTGAAAGTAAGAACAAACTGCTATGCTATAGCTATAAGAATGTACGTTTTATTGAGTAAGTGTATCCTTTTTTATTCATCTGATTGAGTACTAAAGCTATAAAGTTCAGAATTTGTCTTGCCTTGTGTTATGTTATAAGAATGTTTGTGTGCTATGTTATGAGAATGCATCTTGCAAAATCTTCAACGAAATAAGTAAGAATACAACTTCTCATACATAAGATTGAGAAAGGATACAACATATGTGTCTGTATGGCTTAGGGTGAAGCTTTCCCAAACATCTGCCTGAGATCCCAAGCTTGTCTCAAATGCATCTGAATGAGTAAGGGCACTGCTTTGCAAACATATCAGAATATGGTTCCAGTCTTATCCACAGTTTATTGAGTAATTGTATAGGTCCTCATTCATCAGATTAAGGTCTAAATGCTATGTTTTTTTTATTCTATCTAGTGGTATCTAACAAGAATGTACTTAATCTCCTTATAATATAATATAACTTGTGTTATATTTTTTAGTAATAACTTAGTGCTATGCTTTCCCAAATTAACGTTTTATTGAGTAAATGTACAGTTTTGGTATTTAGATGAGTACTAAAGCTATAAAGTTCAGAATGTGTCTTGTGTTGTGTTATGAGAATGTACTTAGTGATATGATATAATAATGAACTTAGTGCTATGCTATAATAATGTAGTAAGTGCTATGCTATAATAATGTACTTAGTGCTATGCTATAATAATGTACTTAGTGCTATGCTTTAAGAATGTACTGAGTGCTATGCTTTACTCATGTTCCTTGCGCAATGCTTTACAAACTTAGTGATAATGAATGCACTTTCTCTTACTTAAGATTGAGAAAGGATAAATCATATGTGTCTGTAAGGCTAAGGTTGAGGCTTTCTCAAACATCTGCCTGAGATCCCAAGCTTGTCTCAAATGCATCTGAATGAGTAAGGGTGCAGCTTTGCAAACATACCAGAATATGGTTCCAGTCTAATATACAGTTAATTGAGTACTTATACAATTCCTCATCCATCTGATTAAGGTCTAAATCCTATGTTATTATATTGTATTTAAAGGTATCTTATAAAAATGTACTTAATCGTATGTTAATATAATGTACCTAGTGTTATGTTTGAAAGAAAGAACAAACTGCTATGCTATAAGAATGTACGTTTTATTGAGTAAGTACATCCTTTTTAATTCATCTGATTGAGTACTAAAGCTATACAGTTCAGAATGTGTCTTGCCTTGTGTTATGTAATAAGAATGTTTTAGTGCTATGTTATGAAAATGCACCTTGCAAAATCTTTAACGAAATAAGTAAGAATACAACTTCTCATACATAAGATTGAGAAAGGATACAACATATGTGTCTGTATGGCTTAGGGTGAAGCTTTCCCAAACATATGCCTGACATCCCAAGCTTGTCTCAAATGCATCTGAATGAGTAAGGGCACTGCTTTGCAAACATATCAGAATATGGTTCCAGTCAAATCTACAGTTTATTGAGTAATTGTATAGGTCCTCATTCATCAGATTAAGGTCTAAATGCTATGTTTTTTTATTCTATCTAGTGGTATCTAACAAGAATGTACTTAATCTCCTTATAATATAATATAACTTGTGTTATATTTTTTAGTAATAACTTAGTGCTATGCTTTCCCAATTCACGTTTTATTGAGTAAATGTACAGTTTTGGTATTTAGATGAGTACTAAAGCTATAAAGTTCAGAATGTGTCTTGTGTTGTGTTATGCGAATGTACTTAGTGATATGATATAATAATGAACTTAGTGCTATGCTATAATAATGTAGTAAGTGCTATGCTATAATAATGTACTTAGTGCTATGCTATAATAATGTACTTAGTGCTATGCTTTAAGAATGTACTGAGTGCTATGCTATACTCATGTTCCTTGCGCAATGCTTTACAAACTTAGTGATAATGAATGCACTTTCTCTTACTTAAGATTGAGAAAGGATAAATCATATGTGTCTGTAAGGCTAAGGTTGAGGCTTTCTCAAACATCTGCCTGAGATCCCAAGCTTGTCTCAAATGCATCTAAATGAGTAAGGGTGCAGCTTTGCAAACATACCAGAATATGGTTCCAGTCTAATATACAGTTAATTGAGTACTTATACAATTCCTCATCCATCTGATTAAGGTCTAAATCCTATGTTATTATATTGTATTTAAAGGTATCTTATAAAAATGTACTTAAGCGTATGTTAATATAATGTACCTAGTGTTATGTTTGAAAGAAAGAACAAACTGCTATGCTATAAGAATGTACGTTTTATTGAGTAAGTACATCCTTTTTAATTCATCTGATTGAGTACTAAAGCTATACAGTTCAGAATGTGTCTTGCCTTGTGTTATGTAATAAGAATGTTTTAGTGCTATGTTATGAAAATGCACCTTGCAAAATCTTTAACGAAATAAGTAAGAATACAACTTCTCATACATAAGATTGAGAAAGGATACAACATATGTGTCTGTATGGCTTAGGGTGAAGCTTTCCCGAACATATGCCTGAGATCCCAAGCTTGTCTCAAATGCATCTGAATGAGTAAGGGCACTGCTTTGCAAACATATCAGAATATGGTTCCAGTCAAATCTACAGTTTATTGAGTAATTGTACAGGTCCTCATTCGTCTGATTAAGGTCTAAATGCTATGTTTTTTTGTTCTATCTAGTGGTATCTAACAAGAATGAACTTAATTTTCTTATTTTATAATATAACTTGTGTTATATTTTTAAGTTGTAACTTAGTGCTATGCTTTCCGAATGTACGTTTTATTGAGTACATAAACAGTTTTGGTATTTAGATGAGTACTAAAGCTATAAAGTTCAGAATGTGTCTTGTGTTGTGTTATGAGAAGGAACTTAGTGTTATGATATAATAATCAACTTAGTGCTATGCTATAATAATGTACTTAGTGCTATGCTATATTCATCTTCTCAGTGCTATGATTTAAGAATGTACTGAGTGCTATGCTATAAGAATGTACTTAGTGCTATGCTATTACCATGTACGCAGTGCTATGCTTTAAGAATGTACCTTGTGCAATGCTTTAAGAATGTACTGAATGCTATGCTATAATCATGTACTCAGTGCTATGCTTTAAGAATGTACCTTGTGCAATGCTTTAAGAACGTCCTTAGTGCTATGGTATAATCATGTACTCAGTGCTATGCTTTAAGAATGTACTTAGTGCTATGCTTTAAGAATGTATTTAGTGCTATGCTATAAGAATGTACCTTGTGCAATGCTTTATAAATTAAGTGATAATGAATGCACTCTCTCATACATAAGATTAAGAAAGGATAAATCATATGTGTCTGTAAGGCTTAGGTTGATGCAATCTCAAACATCTGCCTGAGATCCCAAGCTTGTCTCAAATGCATCTGAATGAGTAAGGGTGCAGCTTTGCAAACATACCAGAATATGGTTTCAGTCTAAAATACAGTTAATTGAGTAATTATACAATTCCTCATTCATCTGATTAAGGTCTAAATCCTATGTCATTATATTGTATTTAAAGGTATCTAACAAAAATGTACTTAATCGTATGTTTATATAATGTACAAAGTGTTATGTTTGAAAGTAAGAACAAACTGCTATGCTATAGCTATAAGAATGTACGTTTTATTGAGTAAGTGTATCCTTTTTTATTCATCTGATTGAGTACTAAAGCTATAAAGTTCAGAATTTGTCTTGCCTTGTGTTATGTTATAAGAATGTTTGTGTGCTATGTTATGAGAATGCATCTTGCAAAATCTTCAACGAAATAAGTAAGAATACAACTTCTCATACATAAGATTGAGAAAGGATACAACATATGTGTCGGTATGGCTTAGGGTGAAGCTTTCCCAAACATCTGCCTGAGATCCCAAGCTTGTCTCAAATGCATCTGAATGAGTAAGGGCACTGCTTTGCAAACATATCAGAATATGGTTCCAGTCTTATCCACAGTTTATTGAGTAATTGTATAGGTCCTCATTCATCAGATTAAGGTCTAAATGCTATGTTTTTTTATTCTATCTATTGGTATCTAACAAGAATGTACTTAATCTCCTTATAATATAATATAACTTGTGTTATATTTTTTAGTAATAACTTAGTGCTATGCTTTCCCAATTTACGTTTTATTGAGTAAATGTACAGTTTTGGTATTTAGATGAGTACTAAAGCTATAAAGTTCAGAATGTGTCTTGTGTTGTGTTATGAAAATGTACTTAGTGATATGATATAATAATGAACTTAGTGCTATGCTATAATAATGTAGTAAGTGCTATGCTATAATAATGTACTTAGTGCTATGCTATAATAATGTACTTAGTGCTATGCTTTAAGAATGTACTGAGTGCTATGCTATACCCATGTTCCTTGCGCAATGCTTTACAAACTTAGTGATAATGAATGCACTTTCTCTTACTTCAGATTGAGAAAGGATAAATCATATGTGTCTGTAAGGCTAAGGTTGAGGCTTTCTCAAACATCTGCCTGAGATCCCAAGCGTGTCGCAAAGGCATCTGAATGAGTAAGGGTGCAACTTTGCAAATATATCAGAATATGGTTCAAGTCTTATATACAGGTAATTGAGTAATTATACAATTCCTCATTCATCTGACTACGGTCTAAATCCTATGTTATTATATTGTATGTAAAGGTTTCTAACAAAAATGTACTTAATCGTTTGTTAATATAATGTACCTAGTGTTATGTTTGAAAGTAAGAACAAACTGCTATGCTATAAGAATGTACGTTTTATTGAGTAAGTGTATCCTTTTTTATTCATCTGATTGAGTACTAAAGCTATAAAGTTCAGAATTTGTCTTGCCTTGTGTTATGTTATAAGAATGTTTGTGTGCTATGTTATGAGAATGCATCTTGCAAAATCTTCATCGAAATAAGTAAGAATACAACTTCTCATAAATAAGATTGAGAAAGGGTACAACATATGTGTCTGTATGGCTTAGGGTGAAGCTTTCCCAAACATCTGCCTGAGATCCCAAGCTTGTCTCAAATGCATCCGAATGAGTAAGGGCACTGCTTTGCAAACATATCAGAATATGGTTCCAGTCTAATCTACAGTTTATTGAGTAATTGTACAGGTCCTCATTCCTCTGATTAAGGTCTAAATGCTATGTTTTTTTTCTATCTAGTGGTATCTAACAAGAATGCACTTAATTTTCTTATATTATAATATAACTTGTGTTATATTTTTAAGTAATAACTTAGTGATATGCTTTCCGAATGTACGTTTTATTGAGTTCATGTACAGTTTTGGTATTTAGATTGAGTACTAAAGCTATAAAGTTCAGAATGTGTCTTGTGTTGTGTTATGAGAATGTACTTAGTGCTATGCTATAATAATGTACTTAGTGCTATGCTATAATCATGTACTCAGTGCTATGCTATAAGTATGTACTTAGTGCTATGCTATAATAATGTACTTAGTGCTATGCTTTAAGAATGTACTTAGTGCTATGCTTTAAGAATGTACTTAGTGCTGTGCTATAAGAATGTACTTAGTGCTATGCTATAATCATGTACTCAGTGCTATGCTTTAAGAATGTACTGAGTGCTATGCTTTAAGAATGTACTTAGTGCTTTGCTATAATCATGTACTCAGTGCTATGCTATAAGTATGTACTTAGTGCTATGCTATAAGAATGTACTTAGTGCTATGCTTTAAGAATGTACTTAGTGCTATGCTTTAAGAATGTACTTAGTGCTGTGCTATAAGAATGTACTTAGTGCTATGCTATAATCATGTACTCAGTGCTATGCTTTAAGAATGTACTGAGTGCTATGCTTGAAGAATGTACTTAGTGATATGCTATAAGAATGTATCTTGTGCAATGCTTTAGAAACTAAAAGATAATAAATGCACTTTCTCATACATAAGATTGAGAAAGGATAAATCATATGTGTCAGTAAGTCTAAGGGTGAGACTTTATCAAACATCTGCCTGGATCCCGAGCTTGTCTCAAATGCATCTGAATGATTAAGGGCACAGCTTTGCAAACATACCAGAATATGGTTCCAGTCTAATGTACAATTAATTGAGTACTTATACAATTCCTCATTCATCTGATTAAGGTCTATATCCTATGTTATTATATTGTATTTAAAGGTATCTAACAAAAATGTACTTAATAGTATGTTAATATAATGTAATAAGTGTTATGTTTGAAAGTAAGAACAAACTGCTATGCTATAAGAATGTACGTTTTATTGAGTAAGTATTCCTTTTTAATTCATCTGATTGAGTACTAAAGTTATACAGTTCAGAATGTGTCTTGCCTTGTGTTATGTAATAAGAATGTTTTAGTGCTATGTTATGAAAATGCATCTTGCAAAATCTTTAACGAAATAAGTAAGAATACAACTTCTCATACATAAGATTGAGAAAGGATACAACATATGTGTCTGTATGGCTTAGGGTGAAGCTTTCCCAAACATCTGCCTGAGATCCCAAGCTTGTCTCAAATGCATCTGAATGAGTAAGGGCACCGCTTTGCAAACATATCAGAATATGGTTCCAGTCTAATCTACAGTTTATTGAGTAATTGTACAGGTCCTCATTCGTTTGATTAAGGTCTAAATGCTATGTTTTTTTGTTCTATCTAGTGGTATCTTACAAGAAGGAACTTAATTTTCTTATTTTATAATATAACTTGTGTTATATTTTTAAGTTATAACTTAGCGCTATGCTTTCCGAATGTACGTTTTATTGAGTACATGTACAGTTTTGGTATTTAGATGAGTACCTAAGCTATAAAGTTCAGAATGTGTCTTGTGTTGTGTTATGAGAAGGTACTTAGTATTATGATATAATAATGAACTTAGTGCTATGCTATAAGAATGTACTTAGTGCTATGCTATAGTCATGTAATCAGTGCTATGCTTTAAGAATGTACTTAGTGCTATGCTATAAGAATGTACTAAGTGCTATGCTATAATCATATACTCAATGCTATGCTTTAATAATGAACTTAGTGCTCTGCTATAAGAATGTACTTAGTGCTATGCTATAATCATGTATTTAGTGCTATGCTTTTAGAATGTACTTAGTGCTATGCTTTACGAATGTACTTAGTGCTGTGCTATAAGAATGTACTTATTGCTATGCTATAAGAATGTACTTAGTGATATGCTATAATCATGTACTCAGTGCTATGCTTTAAGAATGCACGTAATGCTATGCTATACGAATGAACTTAGTGCTATGCTAAAAGCATGTACTTATTGCTATGCTATAATCATGTACTCAGTTATATGCTTTAAGAATGTACTTTGTGCAATGCTTTAAGAATGTACTAAGTGCTATGCTATAATCATGTACTCAGTGCTATGCTTTAAGAATGTACTTAGTGATATGCCATAAGAATGTACTTAGTGCTATGCTATAAGAATGTACTTAGTGCTATGCTATAATAATGTAGCTTGTTAAATTTTAACGAAATAAGTAAGAATACACCTCTCATACATAAGATTGGGAAATGATACATCATTTGTGTCTATATGGCTTATGGTAAGCTTTAACAAGCATCTGCTTGAGATCCCAAGCTTGTCTTAAATGTATCTAAATGAGTAAGGGCAGAGCTTTTCATACCAGAATATTGCTCCAATTTAATATACAGTTGATTGAGTAATTGTACAGCTTCTCATTCGTCTGAATACAATGTTATTATATTGTACCTAGTAATATCTTACAAGAATATACATTTGTACTTAATCTTATGTTTATATAATGTTCTCAGTGTTATTAATGTTTTTAAGGAAGAACAAAGTGCTTTTCCTCATTTTTCTGATTAACGTCTAAATCCTATGTTATTATATTGAATCTAGTGGTATCTAAAAAGAATGTACTTAATGTTATTTTTATATACTAGTAATGTACCTAGTTCTATGCTTTTAAGTTAGAACTTAGTGCTATGCTTTCAAAATATAGATATAGGAAGATGTGGTGTGAGTGTCAGAATGTACATTTTATTGAGTACGTGTACAGGTTTGTATTCATCTGAATGAGTACTAAATTCAGAATGTGTCTTGTGTTATGTTATAAGAAAGTACTTAGTGATATGCTTTAACAATGTATCTTGCAGAATCTTTAACAGAATAAGTAAGAGTACATCTTCTCGTATATAAGATTGAGAAAAGATACATCACATTTGCCTGTATGGTTTAGGGTGAAGCTTTCTCAAACATCTGCTTCAGATCCCAAGCTTGTCTTAAATGCATCTGAATGAGTAAGGGCACAGCTTTGCATATCAGATCATGGTTCAAGTCTATTCTACAGTTTATTGAGTACAGCTTCTCATTCATCTGTTTAAAGTATGAATTCCTTTTTTTTAATATTGTACCTAGTGGAAAATTAGTGGCAGATCCAGAGGGGGCAAAGAGGGTGTACGTCCCCCCCCCCCCCCCTGTTTGCTTGGACCTTGTTTTTGTAAAATGATTAACCAGACTAGACTACGTAAACTTTGCCATTTCCCGTGTAGTTCATTTTTATGCGACAATTCTTTACTTATAAAGACGTTTGTCGCTGGTATTTACTGATTAGGTCAAAGTCATGTGATACGCTTTGGTCAGGAGTTGACCAGTACGTAAAAAAAATGTCATTCAGTCATTTTGAAATTCAAAGTACAGTAACACATTGATTAGGCTACGACTGACACCATGATACCTACATGTACAAAGCGACGCAGAATTAAACAAAAACGTAGTGACTTCTATTTCACAATTCAACAAAAAAAAAACACAGTCTCATGAAAAAATTCCACAGCAGTATTATTTACCTACGAAAACGTACTTAACACCAAACACCCAAGCCTAGCTATTTTAAAAGGAAATGATAGCTGAAAATGACCACCCGTCAATATAAGCTCTAGATAGATTTTAAGTCTAACTTTGATTTGAGGAGGCAGTATAAGGTATGAGAGAAAGAAAAAAATCTGCTTTAAATACGAATTCTGACCGTATCTGAATTGAAAACAATAATCGTGTCCACGTTTGTGCTAATAGAAACGGAAATGTTCAACTGAGTTAATTAACATTGAATGAACATGATGAATAAAATATGGGCGCATTTATTTTTGACCGGGGTTTGCATGTCTGACTGGAATGTATGTTTCGCCAAACTGATATTATATTGATTACTTTTTTCAAGACCAGACTGCAACCTGGTTTCTGACTGTGGCCATTTTGTCTCAATTTGTTGACCGTCATTCATAATTTTTTTGTCATTTCAGACTCTTTCGTAGACATTGGTTGATTTTGGTAACCCTCACGTCTCTTAATTTTGTTGGGTGAAACATATCAACCAAACATTTGGATAAAGATTTTTTGTTATACTTTTTTAACTTGCGTCAGTCGTATTGTTAATTTCATCGAATATCCCGACATATTTCTTGTTTGTGAGCTTATGTTAACTTAGTATACAATAGACGAGAATGTCTCATGTCTACTCTTTACTGACAAGTCCCACATCAAATATATAAGTACATAGCTTTGGATCCATACTATCACTTTATGATAGACAATTAATAGGGAAAATACAGCATAAAAATGTCTAACCCTTATACTTTACAGCAACTATAGAATATACATGCCCCACTAGTGCTAAATGATCGTTTCTGATTGAAATCTTGTTACAAGTGTTAAATAACCGTTTCAGACTGATTTTTTCCCCTAGTGCTTAATGACCATTTCAGACTGAAATCTATTTTCTTCTGTTAACTGACTATTGCAGACTGATATCTTGTTACTACTGCTAAAAAATCGTTTCTGATTGAAATCTTGTTACTAGTGTTAAATAACCGTTTCAGACTGAAATCTGTTTACTAGTGCGTAATGACCGTTTCAGACTGAAATCTTGTTCCTAGTGCTTAATAACCGTTTCAGACTGAAATCTTGTTACTAATGCTTAATGATCGTTCCAGACTGAAATCTTGTTACTAGTGCTTAATGACCATTACAGACTGATATCTTGTTACTAGTGCCTAATGATCGTTTCAGACTGAAATCTTGTTACTGGTGCTTAATAACCGTTTCAGACTGAAATCTTGTTACTAGTGCTTAATGATCGTTTCAGACTGAAATCTTGTTACTGGTGCTTAATAACAGTTTCAGACTGAAATCTTGTTACTGGTGCTTAATAACAGTTTCAGACTGAAATCTTGTTACTGGTGCTAAATGATTCTTTCAGACTGAAATCTTCTTACTAGTGGTCAATGACCGTTTCAGACTTAAATCTTGTTACTACTGCTTAATGACCGTTTCAGACTAAAATCTTGTTACTAATGCTAAATGACCATTTTATACTGAAATCTTTTTACTAGTGCAAAATCATGTAAACAATATTGGTTCGTGTTTAAAATTCACAAATTGAAACACCTTCCCCCTTTCAAAAAGAAATCAGACAATTTTTCAACATATTACATTTCTCGTCGTCTCCTTGAACTCCTCTTTCCATGCTTTCATTATGAATAATACTAATAAGTGGCAATCTAATTACTTTGCCATTCACGCTACGCCTACAATAGTTTAGGCGTGCTATTATATGAGTGCTATAGTGTAGGCGTGCTAATTATGTGTGCTATAGTGTAGGCGTGCTCATATATGCGTGCTACTGTGTAGGCGTGCTAATATATGCGTGCTATAGTGTAGGCGTGCTAATATATGCGTACTATAGTGTAGACGCGCTATTATAGGCGTGCTATAATGGAGACGAAGTATAGTTTAGGCGTGCTATTATAAGCGTAGCATGGGTGGCCGAGTAGTAACAATTAATTAAGTTCGGGTAAATCTCCAGAACATTTATTGATTTTGATCAGTATTTTCATTTTTTTCGAATAAGTTGTGGGGTAGGTCACGTTATATATGAGACTCGGAACCGTGATAATACCGTATAAGGGGTTATTTTCACGGGGTGTACATTATCATGAATGGAACAAAATCGACAAAATAAGTTCTGCCCATTTAAAAGTGTACAAGTAAAGGTATTGATAAACGTTTTAAATCCTCCAAAATAGTTACCGCCAAAACATATCGTATACCTTTTTCAATAAAAATCGAGAAATTTTACAACCGCGAATATAACCCAGCATAAGTTACACCAAACCACGAAGTACATGCTGAGGTGCGATGGTTTGAAGCATAACTAGTCAACATAAACTTTACATGTCGACGGAGACGTCAATGTTTTGTTATAGCATATTTTCTGATTTAATTTCTATGGGGGTGTTTCACAGAACATCAAGCTATAAAGGGCCACAAAACGGACTAGGGTCAAACCATTCAAACAGAAAACAAAACAGTCTAATCTATATAAAAAATATCCCTTATAAACCACATCAACTACTGAATAACAGGTTTCTGACCTAGGACAGATGTAAACAAATGATCCGGATTTAAACGTTCTAATAGGTACCAACCTTCACCCTAGCCTGAAACAATTGTGTAACATCACAAAATAGTGTGACGCACTTTAAAATATTAATTGAAATATGGCTTAACTTAATCGAAAGACATATTTACACAACCAAGTGAACATACAATGAACGAATAAAATTACATACCATTCAGTAACCAAACAGCCAAATGTCTTATTCTTAGTCTTGTGTTCTTTTGTCATTATGAGTTATTCTATGTATGTCACTCCTCTCTCAGCAGTACTGTAATTCCATGAGCTACAAATAACAAAAACACATATACAAATGCAAAGAAACTTTCTTAATAAGTTAATGTTTTACATGATTCTTAAATTCATTTTAGTAATGGCAGAATTTTAAATCATGCTGGAATCCTTTAGACATTTTCTGGAATAGAACTATTTTATGTGATTAATGATTATCAATCATCTCTGGAATCTAACCAATACTGAAAGCAAGAACTTATATCATCTTAATTATTCACAAAAATGCATCCCCCTTAAAGTTTTTAAGTTAATCTATTTTAACTTTTTATGAAGTAGCGAAATTAGATTTCAATAATATTAATCATTCCATCATTAACATTAGCATTATCCACAAAAAGATCACGAAATTGACTTTGCTAGACGTACTGCATGTACAGGTGACAGATGCCGATTTAGGATTTTGAAAAAGACGTTGAGTCTTGCGAATACCTTTCAATGATTCCATACACAAAATATACTGGTTCGATTGCACATCATAAGTACATGAGAAAGAGACCAATATGAAAATATTAAACATTGACCAATAAACCATTAAAATTTACGGACAAAAAAATTATGTCAAAGTCATATGAGCCCTACCAAACAGACATATATACACCTCACAATTATTCCATACATTGACCAAATATAGTTTAAGTATTTCTTAAAGCTTAGTTAACCGACATACACTGTTATCACAAGATATGTCTCGCTTTTTTATAATTTTAAAATGTAAATTTTGAAATTAAAATAGCAACACTTGAACATATAAGTTTTGCAAATATTCAAAGTCATTGAACCATAACTGAAGGTACATGGCTCAACAATCTCCAGTGAAATGAGATGTACCAATGCTAAAGCAAATGCGTACCAAATACCATTGACACACCACTAGCGCCCCCCCCCCCCCCCCCCCCCCCCCATAAACCGACCTAATCACAAATTAATACATAAAAACTCAAAATGTTTCGAGGCCAAAAATTAAATAATCTCCATGGAAATAAGATATGTCAACGATTATAAAACTGCATACCAATTATCATTAACTTACCACAAGTGGTTCCTTTTAAAGTGACATCATCACAAAAAAATACATGAAAACTAAGCAAAAGTTTCAAAGCCAATATATCATAACTAAGGGGGCGGGGCCAAATAGTCTTCGTGGTAATGAGATGTGCCAATACTAATACAACTGCATACCAAATATCTTTGAATAGTTGTTCACCATAAACTAGACCTTATCACAAACTAATGCATTGTTGAAGCCGCCGCCGTCGCCGGAAACAACATACCTATGTCTCGCTTTTTGACTCCGTCAAGCGAGACAAAATCATGAAAACTTTTCACTGTCCAATGAATTGAGAGCTGGAGGTCAAAGTTATATGATCTGTCAGACAGATATGTACAATGTATAACTTACAATCATTCTATAAACTATTAAAATATAGTGGCCTTTTTGCTCATAGTCACTTAAAACTAGACTAGAACACGAAAACTAATATGTATGAATTTGCCTGTTCATTTGGTATGATTCGCTAATTGTAATTTTGAAAGTTACACGCAAATGTTGAAATAAAAATAGCAATTATTCTAATATATGAAATATTTGAAATCAGCGACTCATGGCCGAGAGTACAGGGCCTATACACGAAATGCCAATGCTTATACAACTGCGTACCAAATATAGTATACAAATCATAATTGGTCCCTTGAAGTGACCGAATCACACTTTAAAATGTAAACTACTATGCCAAAGCGTTAAAGTTAATACACTATGTATGTGGAGTTGGGGCCGAGTATTTTCCATGGAAACGAATATCCGCAATTGCATGCTTACACAACTATGTTCCAAATATTGGTTTCAAATTTCTAAAATGCTGTTTTAACAATAGTTCCGTATTTGGCACAACTTTTATGAATTTTAGATCCGTAATGTTCTTCAACTTTGTACTTGTTTTGGCTTTCTACTTATTTTGATCTGAGCGTCACTGATGAGTCTTATGTAGACGAAACGCCCGTCTGATGCTTTAAATTATAAGACTGGTACATATGATAACTATTCCTTGTTAATGGTCAATGTTCAACGTAAAATGTTTGAATTAAAATTTTAAGTCAAATGGAAGCAATAGTATGCAAGCACCAGAAAGGGGGGCGGGGGTAAACCTTTAAAAAAATATAGCATTTCTAAGTTAATTTGACATTGGTTTCGGAAAATAGGACAACGATTTGAATGTTAAATAATAAATAACATTTCTCATTAATAGATCGATTGATGTTTTGCTTGACTCTCTGTGGTAAAGACTTCGTGCATAATCAGGACGATCTATTCAATAGAGACACAAACCTCCGACGGAGAAATCATTTTTCAAAAAGGAACTCGCCTACAAATTAAAAATTAAAATGTACTATATAAGGCACCTCAAAAATGAATAGGACATTTTCTCTTCTCCACCCTCCCTTCCTGATTGGGTAAAATTAAAGCTATTCGTATTAAATTATATATTTTTCCGGCTGTTGCCACTTTAAACATATCAACTGATCCTTGTGAGTGCTAAGTTATTTTGACTCTCATTGACCTATAATGATATAAGTATTCTAGTGTTTCATTAGTATAGGCTATTGGTCTTTTCTATATAATAACCTATTGAAGCTCTTCCGTTTATTCATTCAATTGTCTAACACGAACATGCCTCACAAATTTCATCAGTCGCTACTTTTAAAACATAAAAACAGATTTAGATGAATAAATAAATCAATGATTAACACGAGAAACTTTGAATTTAGTATTTGAAATATTTTTTCAAGGATCGTGGAATCTAAAATATTGTGTCTTTCAAACTTTCGAAATCACACATTTAAATAATTTGAGCCATGCATGCATGTCCTTAATCCACATTAAGAGTGTGCATAATATCATATCTATTATAATCCAAGTTATTACTTCGTCGAAAATTCAATGTCAGATAATTTTCTGTCATATCCAATATTCAAGGGAAAATGAGAAAAGATATAAAAAGCCGCGTTTTTTATTAAATAACATGATCTGAAAATAATCTTAGAAAAAATGAACAAAATAAATATCTACCTTGTACATTGTATATTTGGTTGTTCGAAAAATTTCAAATTTAACATCAATCTGTTTCTTCCTTAGAAAACATGGCTGGCTTGTGTGGCTATTTAAAAACATTGAGGATCGCAAAACATCAAACCAATGAAAACCCACAGAACAAGACACACCCTTTACACTAAAACTACTCACAACATTTATTTGACCACAGACTTTTTGATCACTTAACTTTTTGATCAATTCGAGAAAAGGTAGCCTACGGACAAAATATATAATAAAGAACAAACATTCTAAATAAGAAGGACTTAAACCATTTTTTTACTAGATAAATGTTTAAAAACATAAAATTGAGAATGGAAATGGGAAATGTACCAGAGAGACAACAACCCGACAAGACAACAGACAACTGCAGAACGTCACCAAGATGTCTTGAATGCAGCGAGAAATTCCCGCACCCGGAGGCGTCCTTCAGCTGCACTCTAAACAAATATATATAATAGTTCAGTGATAATGAACGCCATACTAAACTCCAAATTGTACACAAAAAAACTAAAATTAAAATTAATACAAGACTTACAAAGGCCAGAGGCTCCTGACTTGGGGCAGGCGCAAAAATGTGTCAGGTTAAACATGTTTATGAGATATCAACCCTCCCCCTATACCTCTAGCCAATGTAGAAAAGTAAACGCATAACAATACACACATTAAAATTCAGTTCAAGAGAAGTCCGAGTCTGATGTCAGAAGATGTTTGGTACCAATCGAAGTTTCAAATACGAACTTACCTGCGAAAAATCTTTTATATAGATTTCATTTTCGATTTCGATACGACTCCCGGATTTACATGTAATATAAGTTTAACTTATTATTAATCATTTCCTGACGAAAACTGCTTGCTCAAAAGACAAATTTCCAACATCGGCAGGCCATAGAATGTCAAGTTACAAGTGGAAAGTTTGGACTTACTTCCGACAACGGTAGACTATAGTCCTGGTCCTTCATAAAATCAGAGGAGGGTAAGGGGTAGAGTGCCAAGGACTCCCCTGAATGAACTACATATATCGTCATTGCAAATAGCTCTTACGTGCCTTTATTCAATCTTTTACTAGTTTGGGGCCCCAATTACCCTTGTATCAAAATTCTAAGTACCATACGTATAAGTTTGTTCTAGTCTAGAATGTGTATGTAATACTTGCAACTGGAAAACAACCACAGTATGATCAATAAATAATGAAATCCATCTCCGTGTACGATGAATATCCCGCTCTCTGCAAGTAACGAAAGTATTGTTGTAATCATTTTATAGTTTCCATGGTTAAATTGTCACATGAATCTATCATACTTTTTTGAGGGGTGGTAAAAACAAGCAATCTAAGACTTTCTTATTGGTAGAAATCCTTTAAGCTTTTCTCACCCTAAATATGCATGAACTACATGTCACTGGACAATTTGGGAAAACAGCTACATGTATAAAAATTCACCGTTGTTTTTATCATGGAATATTATTTAATATTACTCATTATTTGAAATATATCATAATGTGCATTTTACATTCTTTATTTTCCGCCATTGCTACATGTAATCTAATCAAATTTTGTCCATTATTTCTTATCTTTTATAATTTAAAAACCCCGTTATGGCGTTATTCTCTATTCTTTTTTCTCTCTAGTCATTGTAGCTTGTAGTCTTGTGTGAAAATAGCATGCAACTCCGCATTCTGTTTCCATTTTTTTTTGTCGTTGTTTAATATTATCCAGGCATCACATAGAAACAAAACATGAAATAAATAAAATATTGTTTTAATAATTGGAATCGAATATTGACAAATAATCCGAATTATCTGATAAACAAAACAGAAAAAAGTTACATCATTAAAAAAGACTTGTACACATTAATAGGACAAACTATTCGCGTATCAAATGTAAAATAGTGTAACTACGGGGCGCCGAATGGGACTCTTGTGATTTTGTACAAAATTCAATTCTGTCATAACAAAATCATTTTTGTCTTACAAAACTAGGTAATACAGACTATGAAAACTTCAATTTTGTGATGACAAAATTCATTTTTGTAGACAAAATTCATTTTTGTAGACAAAATTAATTTTTGTAATGAAAAAAGTCAATTTTGTCAAAAAGGTATGCAAATATAAACTTATTTGCATACAAAATTGAGTTTTGTTACCTGATATGGAAGTTAAAACACAAAAGTCAATTGTTAGAGACAAAATTGAGGTTTTTTGAGACAAAATTGACTTTTGTGTTTTGTCAATTTTGTCTCACAAAAGTCGATTTTGTGAAGACAAAATTCATTTTTGTGACAACAAAATTCACTTTTGTCTCACTTTTGTGTTTTGTCAATTTTGTGTAACAAAAGTCAATTTTGTGTAACAAAAGTCAATTTAGCGGAACAAAAGTCAATTTTGTGTAACAAAAGTCAATTTTGTGTAACAAAAGTCAATTTTGTGTAACAAAAGTCAATTTTGTGTAACAAAAGTCAATTTTGTGTAACAAAAGTCAATTTTGTGTAACAAAAGTCAATTTTGTGTAACAAAAGTCAATTTTGTGTAACAAAAGTCGATTTTGTATGCAAATTAGTTCACAGAATCCAAACTAAACTAATTTGCATACAAAATTGACTTTTGTCCCCTAATTTTCAAATTAGGTAACAAAAGTGAAGACTGTGTAACAAAAATGAATTTTGTCATGACAAAAGTGACTTTTGTCCACTGAAAGATAATTTTGTATGACAAAATTTTAAATTTGTAGTATGTTACAAATTTTGTCAAACTGAACTCATTTTTGTTGAACAAAAGTCACTTTTGTCCGTACAAAATTGAATTTTGAGTACAAAACCACAATAGTCCCATTCGGTGCCCCGTAGTAACAGACAGCAAAATATGAAAAAGAAAATGTCAGAAAACTTATTGAAAAACTAATGAAGCAAACAAACATAGACCAGGCCGTTATATTTCTCGTTTGAATTGTTTTTCATTGTTATTTAGGGGCCTTGTATATCTGACTACGGGGTTTGGGCTTTGCTCATTGTTGAAGGCCGTACGTTGCACCTATAGAGTGTCATTTGGTCTCTTGGCAATCATACCACATCTTCTTTTTTATATAGACACGTTACAATTATTTATGCGGTATTAAAGTTTAAACTTTGATCTCTTGCTCTCTACTATAATATCAAGTGAAAACAAAACGTGATTTTTGTTCTAATAACAGAATCCTGCATGATAGTTAGGAATGCCCCCTTTTTTTAAATTATAACAAGACAATATGAAATGTAAAAAAACATATTTTTGTGTGAAGTATTTCATGTTTGATATAAAAATAAATGTTTAAGATACATGTTTGAAAGATAAATACATGTATAAAATTGAGAAAGGAAATGGTGGAATATGTCAAAGCGACAACCACCCGACCATAGAGCAAACAACAGCCGAAGGAAACCAATGGGTCTTCAATGTAGCGAGAATTCCCGCACCCATAGGTGTCCTTCAGCTGGCCCCTTAAATATGCATAATAGTACAGTGATAATGGACGTCATACTAAACTCCGAATTATACACAAGAAACTAAAATTTAAAATCATACAAGACTAACAAAGGCCAGAGGCTCCTGACTTGGGACAGGCGCAAAATTGCGGCGGGGTTAAACATGTTTATGAGATCTCAACCCTCCCCTATACCTCTAGCCAATGTAGAAAGGTAAAAGAATAACAATACGCACATTAAAATTCAGTTCAAGAGAAGTCCGAGTCCGATGTCAAAAGATGTAACAAAAGAAAATAAATAAAATGACAATAATACACTGACATGCCAGCTCCAGACCTCAATTAAACTGATTGAAAGATTATGTCTTCATCATATGAATATCAGGTACAATCCCTCTCGTTAGGGGTTTAGTATCATACCATCATAAAATATATGAAAAGAACATAATCCGTGTCATGCCAACAACTGTTTTTTTAGAAATTAATGTGTTTAGTTCCGATGCAAAGACCCTATCAGTGAATCAATGTTAAAGCCAAAATATGCAATCTTTAATGACCTGACAACAGTATCGTAACTATATCCCCTTTTAATAAGTCTATTTAAAGGTTTTGTTAGTTTCTGAGGAGAATACTGACATTTTTGTGCTTTATAAAGAATATTTCCATACAATTTTGGATGTGAAATACCAAAACGTATAAGATGTCTGCATTTTGAGTTATATTTACGAATTATTTCCTTATACCGGTGATAAAATTTAGTAAATGTTTTGACCAGTTTGTGATATCGAAAACCCTGGTGTAATAATTTTTCAGTAATACATAAATTTCTCTCGCTAAAATCTAATACGTTGTTACATACACGAGCGAATCGTACAAGTTGAGATATATAAACACCATAAGATGGTGACAAGGGAACGTCACCATCTAAAAATGGATACTTAACAATAGGAAATGAAAAATCATCTCTTTTGTCATAAATTTTTGTATTAAGCTTCCCGTTTATGATATAGATATCAAGATCGAGGAAATGGCAGTGGTCATTGTTATCATTAGCTTTATTTAAAGTAAGTTCTACAGGATAAATTTCTTTAGTATACATACTGAAGTCGTCATTATTGAGAGCCAATATATGATCCAAATATCTAAAAGTATTGTTAAATTTTTGTATCAAATGTTGTTTTGATGGGTCTTTGCTAATTTTAGTCATAAATTGTAATACATGCATAAGCAATGACTAATGTTTAAGAATCAACATCTTTTCAAAAATATTTGAATGATTGTGTAATGTGTCGGGATCACGCTAACATGTTTCACCCCGCCACATTATTTATGTATGTGCCTGTCCCAAGTCAGGAGCCTGTAATTCATTGGTTGTCGTTTGTTTATGTGTTACATGTTTGTTTTTCGTTCATTTTTTTTATATAAATAAGGCCGTAAGTTTTCTCGTTTAAATTGTTTTACATTGCCTTAGCGGGGCCATGTATAACTGACTATGCGGATTGTCGAAGGTCGTACGCGTACGGTGACCTATAGTTGTTAATGTCTGTGTCATTTTGGTCTCTTGTGGACAATTGTCTCATTTGCAATCATATCACATCTTCTTTTTCATATTTTGTCTTTTTGAACATCAATGACTCCTTAAAATTTTGCTAGAACACTATGTAACTAATAGTACATACAGTTAGGATGCAGCTTATAGGAACAATGCATTGTCTTGAATTTTATCAAAGAGAATAATAAAAATGAAAATGGAAATGGGGAATGTGTCAAAGAGACAACAAACCGACCATAAAACAGACAACAACTTGAACCGAAGGCCACCAATTGGTCTTCAATAAAGCGAGAAACTCCCGCACCGGAGGCGTCCTTTAGCTGGCCACTTAACAAATATCTATACTAGTTCAGTGATAATGGACGTCACAATTACCTCCGAATTATACACAAGAAACTAAAATTAAAAATGATACAAAGCCAGAGTCTCCTGAATTGGGACAGGCGGAAAACATTCTTCGGGGTTAACATGTTTTTTTTTTAGATTTAAACCCTCCCCTATACCTCTAGCCAAAACAAACGCATAACAGAACGCACAGTAAAACTCAGTTCAGAGAAATATACTATCTAAAATTGAGATGGAAATGGGGAATGTGTCAAAGAGACAACAACCCGACCATATAAAAAACAACAGCAGAAGGTCACCAACAGGTCTTCAAAGTAGCGAGAAATTCCCGCATCCGGGGGCGTCCTTCAGCTGGCCCCTTATCAAATATATACTAGTTTAGTGATAATGAACGCCATATTAATTTCCAAATTGTACACAAGAAACTAAAATTAAAAAAATACAAGACTAACAAAGGCCAGAGGCTCTTGACTTGGGACAGGCGCAAAAATGCGGCGGGGTTAAACATGTTTATGAGATCTCAATCCTCCCCCTATACCTCTAGACAATGTAGAAAAGTAAATGCATAACAATACGCACATTTAAAATTCAATTCAAGAGAAGTCCGAGTCTGATGTTAGAAGATGTAACCAAAGAAAATAAACAAAATGACAATAATACATAAATAACAACAGACTACTAGCAGTTAACTGACATTTTGATCCAAAATTTACTTGTCTATGAGTTTGCATTAAAAAATGAGGATTAATGCGCTCCATAGTATACTAATTTAAGATTTCCAGAAAACCAGGGGTTATTTTTTGGAGTACCTCTGTTTGATGGTCAGTTAATTTGTTAAAAGGCTTTACAGGTATGGGGAATATTGGCATCTTATCGGGGCCTTTTATAGCTGACTATTCGGTATGGGCTTTGCTCATTGTTGAAGGCCGTATGGTGACCTATAGTCGTTAATGTTGTGTCATTTTGGTCTTTTGGGGATGGTTGTCTCATTGGCAATCATACCACATCTTCTTTTTTATATGTAGAAAGCTGATACATGTACAATTCAGGATATACCTGGTTTCTATGAAGTTAAACTTAAGATAATTTGTTAAGAAAGATGTGAAAAATGCAAAATTTGGTTGAACAGATAGGGATTTTTAATTGGTGGTCTGACAACTCTAGTCGAAAATTAAGTACTTGAAATTACTATCGGCGTTATATTAAAACGTAACAGTAATACGGAATATATTTATTCCTGTTCAGAGATTATATGCATTTTGGTTAGATTATTCTAGTGTATAAGTAAAGTTTCTCGCAACGTTAATCAGTTTGGTCGTCAGAGCTCCCAGAGTGAAGACTAAAGAAAAGGTAATTATAACTATTTCTGAATAAGAAGTAGCTTACCAAGGACCTTTGGTTAAATTTGTATAAGCAAGAGCCAATTGTACTATCTGAATAAGGTGGTTACATATTGTCCTGTGGTATATAATTAAGGTGACAACGTGATATTGTCCCTTTGGACCAGCAGTGACACCTAACCTTGGCCCTGAATAAGGACCATGGGCGCACTGGAAACTATATTTCCATTTTATCTTTGAATCAAAGAACTAAAGTACTGTAAGGCAAATAGGTTAATAGTCATACCTCTAATTTTGAATTAAGGTTAAGCCACATCTCCAATTAAGCGTCCCGTGTGTGGTACTCCATTGTTAGGTTAATGATTCCATTTTGTATACTTACCGGAAGTAATCTTTTGTTAATTGTTATTAGACTTTTATATGCGGCATGGGCTTTGCTCATTGTTGAAGACCGTACGGTGACCTATAGTTGTTAATGTTTGTGTTATATTGGTCTTTTGTGGATAGTTGTCTCATTGGCAATCATACCACATCTTCTTTTTTATATTTTATATCTAAGGTTGAATTAGTTCAGGAAACACGTTACTATTTGTAAGGGCTAGCCAACGATACACAACAAATCCAGAAAAGTAACCCTTGTACGGATCTACGGGTACATAAAGTACCATCTGGGGTGTAGAATCCCCTGCACGTTACAATAACACTATGTGCATAAGCATTTTAAAAAGAGGCCCATAAACAAGAGGTTGAATAGTGTATAAACCGGTTTATTTTTGTTCGTTTCTTTGGTTTTTAAGGAAGTTAATCAATGCAAGTATTACCAATGTTATTTCAACTGATCGGGCGGAGCTAACGTTTGAATTTGCATGTGGGGATGATAACCGTAATAATTAATACTGATTTCTAATCACCAATCAGTGTCATCAAAGGAATTTACAAAAGAATGACTAGACACTTCATTGATGAGTTTATCCTAAAACACCTATCTATAGATGGACTGGTTTATTATGAGCGAACCGGTTAAACTCCGCCCAGTCAAGTGAAATAAATCGAGTAATATGTAGGGTTTTTACATTTTCCAGGTGAAAAAAGAGAAGCGAAATACATCAAAGGCACAAACAAACTCATAGATCGAAAATAAACTGGTAACTACATGGATCAAAAGGAAAAAGACAAACTACTAAAAGGACACGAGACACAACTTCGAAACTAAAGACCAAGCAACACGAACCTCTCCAAAATTAGGGCCGATATCATGTGCTCCATAAAGGTATTCAATTGATATACAGTATGCCTTTTTAAACAAATTAACTTGTGCTCCTTTATAGCATCAACTTCCATATATGAATGTTATTACGAAAGTAAATATAAATGTCGCGCTAAAAAAAAATACGAACATTGTCTTACAAAGACAATGCATGTATGTTCCATTCCGATACGTTACTTTTTTTTGGTTGGCTAACAGTAATCTCGCATCCTTTTGAAATTGGCATTCCTAAAACAATGAAATGTAACATTCATGGTGACACAAGGTCCCACAATGAAGTTTACAAGTAAATTAAAGTAAACTTGATAGAAATCATTCATTGTCTGTTGAAACCTTTAAGAATTTTTTTCTTAGTACCGTTTTGCTTTTATAAAGGGACGTAACACCTCTACTAACCGTGTATTGAAAAACCCCGCCTACCCACTAACCTAATATGGAATATACACGGGCATGTTGTATTCATATTGGCGGTAGTCAAAACAAACGTTTCCCGATTGTTGTCGGTGAAAGCTGTAAACTGATTGAGACCAATATATAGGAAACCAAAACTTTAAAAAGGAAATCAGATCTAATTAGACCTAAATTAAAGCTAAAATAAAACAAAGAACCACGAATGGACTTTTGTATCGCTGATTACACGATTCTGAACACTCTGCTCCTGGCATAGTAGAGTTCGAAGTTCTTCACTTACACGCATCATTGTGTGTAACTCATAAGGAAGAAACAAGCCTGCATATCTATGTACAGGTACGGAATTTAGATGTTCCTTTTAAAGTCTTAAATGCCTCATCCTTGGCCTCATTCCATATCCTGTCCTTGTCGCTCTTGATTGTTCGTTTTGTCTTCTTATGTGGTATTAGAATAAGATCTGTTAATGGCATATTGATCTTCAGTTATTCCTCTATACATGGAATAGCATAACTGTCCCGTTGAGTTTTGTATAACTTAAAATAATCAATGCACATTTTTAATGCCCCTAATTTATACTTGACAAGGACATTTAACTGAATCGAATCTGATGCATTGTGACATAATTTCGTTATACACGGATGCTGGTATTTTTATGTAATGTCTGGTTGAATGATCTCTCTTCATACAAATTTAAACTGGTTTTCACTCTGTCGGTGTGACCGAGATTATGATTTCCTTTGCAAGAGTTGTTAAAGAGGGTGGTCAAGGGGGTCCCAATAACAGCAAATCAGCAAATGGATTGGCTCATAACAGATAACAAGAAATTAAAATGGACAAAAACAGATGACGTTAAAATATGCGATAATCACCTGCTTACCATCCTATAACCATATGGTGTTTATGTCACTTTTTAGTTACTACTATATCAATCTAGTTTAATAACCATGTACCATCATCTTCCTCTAGCTGAGGTTATTTCTCAATGTTCACTGATTGGACATTTCCCGCAAAGTGGAAAGGGATTAATTTAAGTTTTAAAACTTGTTTTTCAATCCACTATAAATAAATATGTTTAAACTAAACTGGTTGGATTTTATAATTTACTAAATGCTAAAATAGTTCTTTAATTCAAGATCCTTTTTTTTTCTTTATTTTTTTTTCATTTCAAAACAGCAAGGTGGTACAAATACAATCAACACACGTGGTAACAACTTTAGCTGTCATTCGTAAAGGTATCAATGAAAAGTGTGCCAATATCACACGTGGTATGAACCCAAGCTGTCACTCGTAATGGTGGCAGTGAAATATGTCAATATTACACGTGGTATGAACTCTAGCTATCATTCGCAATGGTGTCAGTGAAAAGTGTCAAAACTATATACACGTGGTATGAACCCATTGGTCATTCGTAATGGTATCAGTGAAAAGTGTGTCAATAGCACACGTGATAGTTGCTATTCGTAATGGTATCAGTGCTATGTTCCATATAAATGATTCTAAACATTTTGCATGGAAACAACTCTAGATAGCATTTTTTAATTAATCAATAAAATTGAGAAAAGAAATGGTGAATATGTCAAAGCGACAACCACTCGACCATAGAGCAAACAACAGCCGAAGGCAACCAATGGGTCTTCAAGGTAGCGAGAATTCCCGCACCCGTAGGTGTCCTTCAGCTGGCCCCTAAAAATATGCATAATAGTAAAATGATAATGGATTCAAATTAAAATCCGAATTATACAAGTATATTTAACCCAGTGAAAGCATTGGTTCATGATACAGTAATATTTTCTTGTCCTGATAATGTATTTATGTAGTATTCGCCCTTGATATTGAATAAAAAGATTGACATTACAATCGTTGACAAAGCCATAAAAACATCAAAGTTATACCTTTTGATATTTTGAAATTCATGTAGGTTTTAACCCATTATTTATAAATTATTTTTCATAAACGTTCTAATTTCAAATGTTTTAATGATCAATATACTTTTGCTCTTTCGATTTAACAAAACCTGTTGCATTATGAAAATGGAACAACACTTGATGTAGAATATGATCGGAAGTTTATTGATGACATGTCACAAAACTGTAAGACGGCATGTAACTGTTAGCTGGATATTAAATGTGTCAGTGTGTAAACATTTGTACTCACATACCCATGTTCTAAATATTTGTACAATTAGGTGAAATTATATCAATAATTAGTTCATGACAAGAGAAAAGAAAAGTACTGGTGGAGACAAGAAAAGAGAGAAGGTTTGAAAGGTTTGTCTTTCCATCAATAATGTCTTCCAGAAGCGTCCTTCAATGTGTTCAACTTACAGGCATTACTATGAACCTGTTATTTGGAATAATGATGCTAATAGTTCTTCCAACGAAAGTCTTGAAGTTTGATCACAAACTTTCAAAAAGTTTGTTTCTTGTATTGTATATCGGATTTTTGCATCAGAGCTTTGCGTCCATTTTCTGGCTTAAATTAACTTTTCAGTTTTATGTTATTAGTACATTCGTGTTGGATAGCTATACATTCCCTGTCGCATGTTTCATACTTACACTTGGCGTTGTATTTATGACAGAACTCTCCAAGAAGGAATTCAGAAGAAGAACATTTGTTTATGGAGTTTACATATCTATGATTTTTCTACTAGCTACCGGAGTGGGAATTGTTAACAGCTTTACCAGCCAGCACCACAACGCTGAGTTCTACAAGTCTGACTTCTCGTTTATTGATGACGAAGTTAAACAAACAGATTTGTCATATCAGAATATGGTGACAAGACTAGTAGCTGTATGGAAACGCAACAGTTCGTTTGTATGTTGTGTATTGGAATATGTTTTAGTTTATGCTCCTGTCTCTTTTATCCTGCTCTGGAACGATAAGAAATGTGTGTCTAGTCGTCAACAAGGTAACTTAGTAAATTATACCGTATTTGTAGAGATTTCCGATTATTCTAATCAGTCTTATTGATATTTTCATTTTTTCAGACGGTATAAAATCAGAAATATGTGATGATATACTCGCGGTTGGTTAATACTTTAATGGGTTTTTTGTATAATTATCAGACAAATCAGAACACAGGAAACAGAGACTGCACTCTCTTTGGATTCTTGATTGTAAAAACAAACATTATGTTAAGAAGTACGGCAGTTCATGTAGAAATTTCAAACGGCATGACGTTTCCTTTTCTTTGAGATATTTTTTATATAGTTCCTGGATCGAGGAAACGATACATATGCACAGATCGTTTGAGTAAACTTATCTGTAAATGTTATTAATCTAGTATGAATATAATAAGATCTTTGAAAATTCTCCATTTCGGTTACAACATGGATTTTAGGGGTTTTTTTTAAACTAAAAAGCGTGAATTGTCATCCAGCTTAAATCGTAGGGTGTTATGTAGTTTTGCATTATCATGCTTATGCTTTTCCCATGCTGTTATTGCATCCTTACGCTAAATCTGATAGAGATGTCAGTAATGATTGATATTTCAGATAAAAAGAAAATCATATAAAAAAGATGTGGTATGATTGCCAATGAGACAACTCTTCAAAAGATACCAAATGACAAAGAAATGAACATCAATATGTTGATGTATGGCCTTCAACAATAAGGAAAGCCTATACCACATATAGTCATCTATGAAGGGTCCGGCAAAGACAATCGTAAATCATTCAGAACGAGAAAAATAACGGCCTAATTAATGTAAAAAATTAACGAAAAAAAATATGTAACACAAAAACAAACAACCATTAATTTAGCAGTCAGGAGCCTGTAATTCAGTGGTTGTCGTTTGTTTATGTGTAACATATTTGTTTTTCGTTCATATTCTTTTTATATAAATGAGGCCGTTAGTTTTTCTGGTTTGAATTGTTTTACATTGTCTTTTATAGCTGACTATGCGGTATGGGCTTTGCTAATTGTTGAAGGCCGTACGGTGACCTATAGTTGTTAATGTCTGTGTCATTTTGGTCTCTTGAGGTCAGTCTCATTGCCAACCATACCACATCCTCCTTTTTATACATACATACAGAATGTGGCGGGTTTATGATTGTATTTGTATACATTGGATTTCGGTAAACTGGGATTCTTGTTGAAAAGTTCTTTGTGTCTATACTCTACTTTAGAATGGAAAAGGATATTGAATCAAAGAAACATCAACCCAATAAAAACAGAAAACATACCAAGGCTACCAATGGGTTTTTTTTTTATGTGAAAAAGAACCGATCTGAAAATTCAGGGCTTTTCCAGTGATAATTTGAACAGCTGGAAAAATTGCGCTCACGGGAACACGGGAACAAAGCGACGGCGGAGTCAACGATTGTACAACTATGTGACTATGACGTTTTAATAGGACGAGCTTGCGATGAAGGAACTTACATACATTTTTTTTAAATCGATTTATATAGGTCAATATAGTCAATGAAAAAAATATGTTATATTAAGAAAATATTGTGTGCACGTGAATCCTTGGTTTAATGAATTAATGCAATTTTGATAATGTAACACAAATGTCCTTAAACTCACTAACACAAGCTATTACAGATTGTTGATGCCATCGGCACTAGTGTGACCAAGGAAAAATGTAGCTTCAGTTATTATTTTGGACTTTAATATAAAACTCTCGATTTTGATATTTTAGACTCCACGTTATTCTTAAGTGAGAACAATAATCAAATAAACTCATCACAGTTACCAGGATTGATATTGTGTTTGTGCGACAAAAAGACCCATCAATGACGCTTGAATAAAAAAAAAGGAAAAAAAGGAAAGGAAAAAAAGCGTTAATTGTCACCCAGTTTAAATCGTAAGGTCCTCTATGTGTATATTTTGTTGATATTTGTAGTATGGCATTATTATGTTCATGCTTTTCACAGGCTGCAACTGCATCGTTACGCTAAATCTGTTCCGAGATGTATTCATATAAAAACGTGTGGTATGATTGGCAAAGAGACCAAATGACAAAGAAGTGAACATCTATAGGTTACTGTATGGCCTTCAACAATAAGGGAAAAATGGCTTTTTGCATGTGATAAATACTGATCTGAAAATTAAGGCCTTTTCCAGTGATTATTTGAACAGTTTTTTTTTCATCTAATAAACCACAGTCTACAGTTAAGAATATTGGCCTGTCATGTTTAGGAAAGCTTGTCAGATTTTCGGAACCCTCTGGTTTTATCCATTTGAATTCCTTCAAAAATTTTGCTTATTAACCCCTTTTTCTTTTTGTTAATCTTTTCCATGTATAATCATAAGCCATTTGTAAAAGTGTTAAAAAACACCTTATTTATTTCTTAATAGTTTTTGAAAACTTTAACTTGACTATGGTATAAAGATATGAAAAATTAAGAGGGAACATTTTCCAGCCACAATTTCAATTGCTTATATCTCGCAAACAAGCATATTGACCTCTATACATTTTTTTCTTCTTTTTTGGTTCTTTAATTAATCCCCTATTGATATATATACTAGTTTAATAAAAAGCTATTTATTTTGAAACTGAGTAGCGAACTTCCTTTATGTGGCAAGCTGTAAATTAAGCGCTCAGGGGAACATGTGATGATAGACTGGAAGTCTATTGCCAGCGAAAGAGACGGTGGAGTCAATGATTGTAGAAATTGCGACTATGTCATTTTAATGGGATCACTTTGAGATAAGTCGGAGATAAATTCATAACTTTTCCCTCAGTCATGGTCATTTGACGTTTAATGCATTTCAAACTTGCCATGATAATATCGAAATAACACACAGGTAGGAGACTTACATATTTTTGTTGTCATTCTTAAGAAGAAAAACCCTAGGTTTATAGAATAATTTGTAGGTCAAACAAAACAAATGTTGCCATCATGCTTATCAATAACAGTCATTAACCTGTAATTATATCTATTATGTTTAAGATCGATTAGAAATATGCATATATGGAATGCAAGTATATTTCATATTCAGAGAATATAGTGTGCACGTGAATCCTAGGTTTAATGAATTTAAAATATACTGATGGCACAGAACTATGTCTCGCCTTTATGCAATTTTGATAATGTAATACAAAGTTCATAAAACTGACAAACACAAACTGTAACATATTGTTGATCCCATCGACACTAGCAGAAACACGATTCCATGTTATTCTTAAGTCAGGACAATAATCAAATAAACTCATCACATTTACCAGGATTGATGTTTTGTATGTGCGACAAAAAGACTCATCAATGACGCTTGAATAAAAAAAAGTTAGAAAAGCCAAAAAAAAGTACGCAGGTAAATATGACGAAAAATCCTAAATACTTTGCAAAATAAAGCAAAGGTTATTTTTTGTTAATAGTTAATTTATATCAATGATAATTCATGTCAAAACAGAGATACTGACTACCGGGCTGGTGTTAGCCTGGAATGAAAACTCAACCAGAAAATCCATCTTATGTGTTCATGCTGATAATAGATACATGTTACTTTTTATTCGTTTAACGATGACTCATAAATTTAGAACGCCTATCAATCGTTTAGTATACAAAGGACTTATCATTAGAGCAAACTGAATTAAAAACTTAAAACGGACAAACAAATTATAGTCTATGCTAATCTAATGCTAATTTTGATGTTTTATTTCACATGGCCATAAAAGTGCGAGGTTTTGCATGCCACAAATAGTTATCAAAGGTACCAGGATTATAATTTAGTACGCCAGACGCGCGTTTCGTCTACATAAGACTCATCAGTGACCCTCATATCAAAATATTTATTAAGCCAAACAAGTACGAAGTTGAAGAGCATTTAGGATCCAAAATTCCAAAAAGTTGTGCCAAACACGGCTATGGTAATCTATTACTGGGATAAGAAAATCCTTAGTTTTTCGAAAATTCAGTTTTACATTCAGGAAATTTATAGAAACGACCACATAATTGATATTCATGTCAACACCGAAGTGCTGACTACTGGGCTGGTGATACCCTGGGGGACGAAACGTCCACCAGCAGTGGCATCGACCCAGTGGTGTAAATAGTTATCAAAGGTACCAGGATTATAATTTAGTACGCCAGACGCGCGTTTCGTCTACATAAGACAAAACCAGGTTCAACCAACCATTTTTCCTTTACCAAGTCATGAATATGGCCATCGTTATATTATATGGTTCGTTACTGTGTGTGTTACATTTTAACCTTGCGTCGTTTGTTTTCTCTTATTTTTTAGTGTAAATTCACATTGCGATAAGACGTGTCCCGGTACTTGTCTATCCCATATTCATGTATTTGGTTTTGATGTTATATTTGTTATTCTCGTGGGATTTTGTCTGATGCTCGGTCCGATTCTGTGTGTTACATTTTAGTGTTATGTCGTTGTTCTCCTCTAATATTTAATGCGTTTCCCTCAGTTTTAGTTTGTTACCCCGATTTTGTTTTTTGACCGTTAAACAGCGGTATACTACTGTTGCCTTTACTAATCATGATTGTCTCTTTTAGACCAGCACCACCAGCAGTGTATGACGTGTGACAATAATATGATGGTACAACGGTACATCTTAGTGTTAATGATGTTTGTGATTTGGCTCTTGAGACCAATTAGTTGGATTATCAACTTCCGGTACAGCTTTTTGTCACAAGATATAATTCCAAGTATAACAATGTTCATTGTGTATATCTTTATACTTTGGCATTTTCTACAACAAGGAATTTTTAAGAACGATTATATTCATTACGATAGCTGTAACCACAAAATAAATGAGTTTCTTGAACCAGATAAACAAAACTTAGTTAAACCGATATTTACGTCAACACTATGAACAGATCTTTATAAATTAAACACAATTATAAAGATAGTATTATCATAAGTTTTGTTTTATTCACAATGTCCGAGGTTGTTGCTTAGAACTTGTTGATGTTTTTGTGCATTTCATACATAAACAAGACCAAAATCGGGTTTGGTTCTACTTTGTTACATGTCAAAGAGAGGCGAAAGTTACCAAAGAAATATTCAAATTGATTAAGTTTGACATCTTATCATCTCTTATGCAGAGATACATTTTGACGAACATTTGGTTGTGTTGATCAATGTCAAGCCTACGAAAAACAGGAATTGGCTATAAAGAAGATGTAAACAGGGGCAGATTCAGACAGGGGCTATGCGAGTATGTCCCGACCCCTTAAATGTGCTAAACAGGTGTTGTCCTCAGCTCAATAACGTGTCTGAAGAGACGAGGAAAATTAACGTCGTCGAAATTATTGTTTTAACATTCAAAAAGATGGACGAAAGATACCAAAGGGACAGTCAAACTCATAAATCTAAAACAAACTGACAACGCCATGGCTAAAAATGAAGAAGACAAAAAGACAAACAATAGTTCACATGACACAACATAGAAAACTTAACAATAAACACGAACCCCACCAACAACTAGTATATATTAAACTGTAAGTTTAGCAGAATCAACGTGATTACTAATCATGCTAATGATCACTTGAATTTTTTTCAAGTTCTATATATATATTATATACTTCAAAGGAGGGTGTCACACGTGGTACGTATACTGAGTTTGCTATATTTGATGACAAATGTAAGCAGTTAAATTGAAAACAATTATTTCATTGTAGTTACCGTTTTTATAAAGAATTTCTTTGATAATCAAATATACCATCAGTTGGGTGGGCTGATTCAAGAGCCAAAAAATAAAAAAAACAACAGTCAAGCTAAGATTCTTTCTTGATAAAAAGATAGAAATAATGGTTCAGGCGAAAAGTTACTTAATTAATTTGTATCATTATTTTATATATCTTTGTCAATATCCGTTTCTCACTTACAACCTATACATTTTGGCCGAAGTATGACTACTGTATTACATGGGGTATTTAGATAATAAACATCGTGAAAGCATCTCCTTTGATTTTAGTCGTTTGCGGCAAAAACAGAACAAATTAAAACTTGTCTGACAATCAAAAAAATAAAAACAGATATTACAACAAGACAATTAAAAATCAGTGATCATGAAACTAGAAATTTTCGTTAGCAAAATCACATAATGGGTAGATGAGCTGTGAGCTATTAATAAATTGTCATCTGTCTCGTCTCACTTTACATCGGTCAGCTCGTATATCTGTCCAATTCCTTACCATGGTCTTGCTCGTGTTGGTATTATGGAGTGTTACAGTTCTTTCTAAGTTAATTAGTTTCATTTCACGTTACTGAAACTATGGACAGTTGGTTTAGATACTTTTCCGATGTGCACATCAAGTGCTTACGTTTTTGAGGTAATCCTATATCTTTTTAGGTTACAATTACTACATGTACTAGCACCAAGTAAGTCAACGTTTAATTTAGATATAACCTTATAATATTACTATATTGACAAGTTTACAATTGTTTGTACAAGTGATGGTGACTTCATTATAGATTGGTTTGCAAAGGGCTATATAATCACTGTATGCTAGTAGATGGTTGAATACAATGCATTTATGTCTCCCTGTGTTACATGTCATCTGTCACCAAAGAACCATCAAATCCATCTGATGGATTATTCATGCATCAAAAAAGGCTGGCAAAGTTACAGTTAACCTAGCACTTTTGTAACTATAATTCATATACCAAATCCTTGTAGAATTAAAGAACCTTAGTGAGCACACTCACATACCCCACGTCCCCACATTGTCATTGGAGAAATTAAATAAGTGTAAGAAAAAAAAATTGTATAAGAAAAAAAATTTCCTGCCAATATGCACATCTAAATAGTATGTCCTTATTATCTACAAAATTTCATTAAATTCTGTTGTGTGGTTTGAGAGGAGTTGCGATGACAAACTGTTGCAGTAGTACATTAAAGTTAATAAGTTCAAAGGGGCATAACTCCTAGAAAAAAAATTGAATCGCAATTTCCCGTCGATCTGCACATCTACATAGTATGTCCTTATTATCTGAAAAGGTTCGTGAAATTCTTTTGTGTGGTTTGAGAGAAGTTGCGATGACAAAACTGTTGCAGTAGTACATTAATGTAAATAAGTTCAAAGGGGCGTAACTCCTAGAAAAAAAGTTGAATCGCAATTTCCCATCGATATGCACAACTACATAGTATGTCCTTATTATCTGAAAAGGATTTGTGAAATTCTGTTGTGTGGTTTGAGAGGAGTTGCGATGACAAACTGTTGCAGTAGTACATTAAAGTAAAAAAGTTCAAAGGGGCGTAACTCCTAGAAAAAAAATTGAATCGCAATTTCCCGTAGATATGCACATCTACATAGTATGTCCTTATTATCTGAAAAGGTTTCATGAAATTCTGTTGTGTGGTTTGAGAGGAGTTGCGATGACAAACTGTTGCAGTAGTACATTTAAGTAAATAAGTTCAAAGGGGCGTAACTCCTAGAAAAAAAATTGAATCGCAATTTCCCATCGATATGCACAACTACATAGTATGTCCTTATTATCTGAAAAGGTTTCGTGAAATTCTGTTGTGTGGTTTGAGAGGAGTTGCGATGACAAAACTGTTGCAGTAGTACATTAAAGTAAATAAGTTCAAAGGGGCGTTACTCGTAGAAAAAAAATTGAATTGCAATTTCCTGTCGATATGCACAACTACATAGTATGTCCTTATTATCTGAAAAGGTTTCATGAAATTCTGTTGTGTGGTTTGAGAGGAGTTGCGATGACAAACTGTTGCAGTAGTACATTTAAGTAAATAAGTTCAAAGGGGCGTAACTCCTAGAAAAAAAATTGAATCGCAATTTCCCATCGATATGCACAACTACATAGTATGTCCTTATTATCTGAAAAGGTTTCGTGAAATTCTGTTGTGTGGTTTGAGAGGAGTTGCGATGACAAAACTGTTGCAGTAGTACATTAAAGTAAATAAGTTCAAAGGGGCGTTACTCGTAGAAAAAAAATTGAATTGCAATTTCCTGTCGATATGCACAACTACATAGTATGTCCTTATTATCTGAAAAGGTTTCATGAAATTCTGTTGTGTGGTTTGAGAGGAGTTGCGATGACAAACTGTTGCAGTAGTACATTAAAGTAAATAAGTTCAAAGGGGCGTAACTCCTAGAAAAAAATTGAATCGCAATTTCCCGTCGATATGCACAACTACATAGTATGTCCTTATTATCTGAAAAGGTTTCGTGAAATTCTGTTGTGTGGTTTGAGAGGAGTTGCGATGACAAGAAACAGGACTGACGGACGGACGGACTGACGGACGGACGGACGGGTCAGAAACATCATACCCTCCGCAACTCGTTGCATGGGGTATAAAAAGAACCAATGGTCTATTTTCACAACCCTTTTCTCACCATATTCAGTAATTTACTCACTAGAAGATGAGTTACTAGCATTCATAATCATGATAATTGATTAATTATTTATGGATTAAGGTGGTACCTAACACTACAGGGAGATAACTCTGTAAAGTCAGCGAAACATTTTAATTAAGTTGTGTTGTATAAGGAATATCAAGCTTCTCAATGATCAAAATTGGAGTTTGTCAAATGGCTATGAAACCAGTGTAATTTTTTGGACAAAACGGTTGGTTCAAATTTTTTTTAAATTTTTATATTTTTGTTAAAGGGTCAAAGTAAATACTTTGTCAAAATTTTATTAAAATTAAACGAGCCAAATTAATTTTAGTGAAAGTGTTAGGTACCACCTTAAAACAGGCTGTCAAAATCAAAATAAACCTGGTATAAGTGTTAATTTCAAGCTAAGAGAACAACCATGCATTGTCTAATGCATATATTCTATTTGTCCTCGTATCAAACATGCATGAAAGTGTCAAGTAAATACTCCAAATGTTCTCCATTCTTCTTGTTTCTTAAGTCTTGTACAACTAGTGTTATATATTCATTTCTTGAATGTGATGCTATCTGACTTTAATTTGTTCATGGATTGATATGTATGTGATGATATCATTTTTATAAATAAGAAGGAATTTCAAATTTCCTTGTTAACCAGGATGCTATATAAAATTAGCAGAATTATCGTAATTTGTCTCAAACCATACATTTTATCTGTCTACGTCTGAAAACTGCCTGAACTTGTCCAGTTATGCTGCCTATTTCATTTTGTGTATTTCTCAGTCTAGTGTTTCATATTTAAGACAATGTACAGTTATTTTTACATAAGACATGAAGATTATCAGGAAATAGCAAAACAAGCGTTTCCTTACAACTTACCAGAAATTTTGCTTTGCTGTACAATAACAATAATAAATATCATTCTTTATAATAATTCAACAATCAACAGAGCATTTTCTAAACCAAAAATAAAAATCTGAAGGTTTTTGGAGATTAAAAGGACTTTCCGTTTTCAAACTTCTGTCATCAACACAATCTGACAATATACACTGTTTTTGTTCTTCATTGTAACACATAACATTAATTGAACAGTTTTTATCATCCTTATCAGTACATGAGGTATTCCTGCTTTGAGGTAAATCCAATGTTATTTCATTTTTTGGCACTATGTCAAATTTTGCATTATTACAGGTTGTTCGTATGTCATGCTCAGAACACACCAATGAATTATGATTTTCTTTAGGTTTGGTTTTATCACTTATTAAAGTTTTATCTCCTTTTGAATTACAGCTTTCATGTTCCTTGTGTAACTCAGACAAACTTGAGCACTCTGTTTGTTCAGATAAAACATGTTGTTTCTGACTACAGCTATGGCTGCACCCGTTACACAAATTTGACTGACAAAATGAAGTGTCCTGTCCATCAATAGAACTGTCTATTAAAATCTCCTTGGTTTGAGGATCAGCCACACCCTGGAATAAAATACTAAAATTAATGTCATGGTAAAAGTACATAAAATAACTGCATTAAAACTTGGGTTCTAATTTTTTAGTGAATTTTTGGTAAAACCTCCACACAACCCTATACAATAATGTACTGCATTTAACTCTGTAGTTTACCCTAACATATAGCTGCTAAGGGGGCTTCAATGGGACTCCCTACTATATGTACTAGATTATAATAGTTGATAACTCATAAATACTGATGACTCCTCAGTATAGTCTAAGATACATGAATATCTTTTATTGATTTAAATAAGGAACTAGCTGAAATGTTTTCATTATTATGAAAAATGTGACAGGGTAGTACATGTATTTGCAATAATTTAAATATGCATTTTTATTTTTTTTTATTTATAAGAACATGATGAATGCAAGGCTTCTAAAACGGTCATATATTCTGGACAATTGTATAATGTCCGGTAAAGTCCGGCTGGGAAAAGCATGAAACAGTCTTTTACTTTTTAGATATTAAGGCTTTTTTGGTAATTTTTACATAATTCACGATCTTTTTGACCCAATATTTTGCCTTTAACAGCCACACATTTCCGGTCATAAAAGTGACATGATGATTAATTACTATCAAAACAACCCCTACTTCAATACTTTCTAATTTTAATCAAGGCTAATTAGTGTTGGACAGCTGAAATCGTTGAACCCTGAAATCTACCTGTTCAGTTGACGGGTAAACTATTTTAAATACCGGACATCATATAAATTGATCGGTCTATTAACAGTTATTTTTAAACATTTCAGCAGTTTGTATCTAATTGATTTAGTCCAAAAGAATATAATTATAAGAAATACGTTTATAAACATGATTTGATGAAAAATTTAAAAAGGTTCTAAATGAAAAATCGTCAGAACTACGTAGTATGAACTAGAACACATGTGCGCATGTGCACAGATGGGAAGTTTAATTATGCATCCTACATTTCTTAAAAAATGCTAAAATTATCATTGAAACCTGTATCTTAAGTTCATTTGAAGTATTTTGTTGAAGAAATAACGTGGAAAGAGCTTCTTGGCTCAGTCATGCTTTTAAACGTAAACGGATTTTACGTATCCGTATATGGTCCATGTTTTACCATTGTCATGTCAATGTCCGGTTTAAAAACGAAAGTAAAGTTTTGGACAACATTTGCACAAATAAAGAGTCTAAGGCAGATATGAGCACGCTGATGTGCACACTTTGAATGATGCACTGTCAATTTAACAGTTTTCATAAGAGCATCAAATTCATATCAAAGTAAAGTTTAATAACGTTTTTTTTTAATCTAATGTCAATCATTGGGATGGCCATCTGATAAATATAATTTATTTAAATTGCCTTTTGTGACTTAGTCTTTTAGGATTAAAATCAGGATCAGATATAAAATGTCCGGCTGGCTCAAATATTTTTTGGAAGCCCTGGATGAATGGCGTGGTTTTTTCTCAGTTTAGCAAAAATAACAAGTGAAACGGCAAGCTACTGCTCACTGATGATACCCCCCCCTGCAAGTGGTTAATTTTAATAGTGTAAAAATATGTAAGTAATCTGTAAACAGGAAGTTGTAGAGTGATGAATCTGAAAATGCATCACACTGTATAGCTGACTTATATAAACCCTGAATCCAAATTTCAGAAATCCTTGTATTGTAGTTCCCGAAAAAATTGTGACGAAAATATTCATGGGACGGACATACTAACAGAATGATGGATGGATGGACAGACAGAGGTTAACAGTATACCCCCCTTTTTCAAAGTGTAGGTATAATTCAAAGGGTATAATAATAATTTCATAGGATTTTCTAATATTTTGTCCTGGATCATCAATGAAGAGGTGTGTTGAAATATACAACTGGTGAGGAAAAAATAATTCTTTAAAATATGAGTGATTGATAGTACCTTCACACCAGCCATCTTACTGTGTAGAACTGTACCACAAGCTTGAGTATATTTCTGGAACTTCACCAATGTTTCTACTGTCTGTATATCTATATCTGGTACCCCCATATCACTAAGTAACCAGTTCAAATGTTCCCTGTCAAAATGTTTTAAAGGACAGCCTCCTACTTCTCCTGTAAATGGTGTGAAGTTCTGAAATAATAAAAAGATTTCTCATATTCTTCGTCAATTTATCCCTTTCTGCACCTATTGTATACAAAAATGTAATCAACGTGTAGTTCGTTTGATCTCAGTTCTTCATTGGTTAAAATCCCATTATGACGTTGATTTTTCTTGCTTTCCTCTGAATTTCCTATTGTGACGGTATGAAAAAAGGCGACCATGCCTGATGACGTCACATAGAAAGAAAACATCTTTTTGCAGATCATTCCAAAAGAAAGAATACGTTTGCTTGCTTATTGTTTGAAAATCATTAGAGAAACAGATTCTACCACCAAATCTTGTGTAGTATGATATTTATCCACTCTCTGTAGTTAAATTTTAAATATTTAAAACGCTTGGCTTGCCTTGCTTTTTAAATTTTAAAATTTAACTGTCTGGAGTGGATAAATATTGTATCACACTCAATGCAGTGGTAGATTCTATATTTATTTTCAAAATTATCTTAGATGGTATTGTGGAAATGACAACATGTTCCACAAATAACAAATTTTCTAAAGGCTTTGTACAGATATATTGTCAAAACCATGACCTCAATTTTTCATGTTTTGACAATCTGTTACATACTTGTTTTCAATTTGTTACATATTTTCTTGACACCTGAGTAAAAAACATGTTTTTCTGTACATGTATTTATATCTCCATTTAAAAACAATATTCATATCTGTATTTAAAAACTATGTACACTTTATTCTTATGCACCAAAAATTACAATTAAGGTCATTTAGCAAGATTGATTACCATTTTGTGCCATGAACACGATGAAGGCAGCCCCATTTCAACACTCATTAAACAAATATGAAAATCTGTTATCTTACAAATAGCAAATACATTGAATCATAAAGTTTATTTCTAAATTATATGTAGGGGCTCAATGCACTTTTTGCCCATATAGAATGTAAAGAAGAACAAAAAGAAGAATTTTATTGCAACCTGAATATACATATAAATACATGTTTTTAAATACAACCAGCCAAATAGGCTTATGATGCCTCTCTGATAGCCATGAATAATAATAATCTATTCTGAATCATGAATTAAAAATTTAGTTTTTTTTTGTGGAAACTTGTTTAAAATACCCCTATACATCAACATTATATGACTCCCAACCTCCACACAATGAATTATGGAACAGAACAAGGAATTTGCGTCTAGTGCATGTCAGGAATTTCTGCATGAGATATAAATCATTGAATATATGTTTTTCAAAAGTAGGATTTTGAAAAAACAGAAATAAATTTAGAGGAGCCTAAACATCTATTTCCAGCCCCATATTTTTAGTTGTGTTTAAATATGTGGACAATTTTCCATAACTTTACCTGACATTGGCATGTAGATGTAATAAAACAACTATTCAAAATCCAAGATTCAAGAAAAAAACTTGTATAAATTAACTTTTTCCTCAGATTCTCATTTTTCACAATTGTCATGATTGATATAAGAAGTTAAAAAACCTTCAAAACAGTGACAAAATCATCTATTATTTCGTATTTGAATGTTCCAAAAAAAAATCAAAGTCTTATCTGTACCTGCATGCACCTAGGCTCAGTGTTGAAATTCGTACCTTGAATTATAATGATATCTTATGCATTCTGGGTAATATTTCCAAAAGTGTACACCAAATTGTTATGATTATTTTAAAACATACTAAACAATAGAAATTCAATCAATGACATAACATTATTTTCATTTTGGTGTATAAACAATGAGATTAATGATAGTCCTTTTGATTCTGAAAAGGAGAATTTTTCATATTCTTTTAATTGTGGGGTGTTTGTTAACATTAAACTTCATACATGTACATGCATATATTTGAGAAATGATAATTTGACAAGAATGTGTCCATAGCACACAGATGACCCACTTGCACTATCATTTTCTTTGGTCAGTAGAATATGATAATGGGGTCAAAACTCTTAGGTTTTATTTGTGTTTGGTATTTAAGTGTACTAAGTTTCAAATTGATAAGACTTCAACTTCATTAAAAACTACCTTGACCAAAGATTTTAACCTGAAGCAGGACAGTCCAATGTAGAGACGGACGAATGCAGAGACTGAAAAACATAATGCCCATAAATCAGTCAGAGATATAACTCTATAGAGTTATTACAGATAATAACTTGTGTGTGTTATTACAGATACTTTTCTTTAAATTTTCTAAATCTGTAATAACATATGTTTGTTATTTGTAAAATTATTTAATCTATAGTGGACTATAGGGAACTCTTGAGACTTTGCGCAGAAACTAAATGCATAGCCTTGATAATTAATTTTTAAATGGAATTAATACGTTTTTGAATAACCATGGTTTATCAATGAGACAAGGCTATTTAGGAATTAACTTAGCTGTGATAACAAGGCTTAGTTATTAAAGGAAGGTAACTTATTATATAAGACACTTGGGAATTACTGAGAAACTTGCGCAGAACCTCATTACATCCTCTGGTCATTATTTCTTACAATAAATTAAAATACATTGTAATTAAGCATGATTTATGTCCGAGCAAATCCTTTGAAGTGATATAGAGAAGCTGTGATAACACCCTTTAGTTATTACAGGCATAATTTTTCTGTAATAACATATAGGTGTACTATTCAAAATTGAAATACTATGAACTGTTACATCTTTCAATAGTTAAGTATACATAAAGACAATAGTAATATCAATAGAACTTGTATACATTTTAACTAATCTTATGAAGTATATTGTCCCTTTGCAACATGTAACATACATATGTTATCATATTTCTTTGATTTTTTAGTCCACAATAACAAAAGTATGTTATTTTCCTGTAATAACCCTATAGAGTTATATCCCTGACTGTAAATGGGACATAAATATTTCATCACCTGAAGTGAGTTACAGCAGTGAGCTCTGTAGTTAATGTGAGATCCCTCTAGTCCATACAAATGTCTGATATTATATACATAACGTTTCTCATTGTCTTTCCAATTCTGATGGCAGCCATCTTGGTTGTCAACATCAATGGAGTATTCCTTCCTCCAGTACATAAGAGCTTCATGAATTGGCATTCCAATCTCTTTTAAAAACAATGTCAGCTGAATCTAAAAAAATACAATAACAGTTTTAAGAAGTTAGAATTTTCCTTGTACATGTACTAGCTTCTTTCTGTTACATTTATTAGATTTTAATGTATACACGGCTATGAACCTTGAAGATATATATAGATTGTAAAGTATAAATTGATAAAAACATCAAACGAGTCTAATATTTGTGGATTTTAAAATCTGATTTTTCTTTGTAAAATTATCATTTCAACATACATCTATTTTGTATAGATATATTAAGGATATTTGGACTGTATATAACATGTATAACCACTGCATGCATAGATGTTTCTAATTGATGAAATTTATAATTTTCTATCTTAAAACAAACTTGGCTGTTGTGTTATGCCGTTGTTACTATTTGTGTTATTAGTTTTAATTATGTAGAAACTATTTTTTTTATCCATGTTAAAGCCCTCACTGTGACATTAAGATGAATAACAGCAATACAAGTGCTTTTGTGGTTTTTTTATATCTTTATATATATGCATTTAGTGATTCTGTTTCAATAACTGGTACACCACATCATTTCTCTCCCATTCCTCTAAAGTGTGTTCCATACATTGCCATCTTTAATGTTTTTAACATATATATATATGATAACAAGAGTGCACACACTGAAATGTCTCGCCTTCTTTACTAATCATTGACATGTTGAAAGTCCTAAATATAAATAAAGTTTTATTAAACTGTCACATAAACCAAGTAAACTAAAAATTGACCTTTGAACCATGAAAATGAGATCAAGGTCAGATGAACCATGCCAGGCAGACATGTACAGCTAACAATTCTTCCAAACAACAAATATAGTTGACCTATTGCTTATATAGTTTAAGAAAAACAGACTAAAACACAAAAACTTATCACAGAGCAATGAACCGTGAAAATGAGGTCAAGGTCAAATAAAACCTGCACGACTGACATATAGATCATAAAATATTTCCATACACCAAATAAAGTTGACATATTGCATATAGTATTAGAAAAAAAGACCAAAACTCAAAAACTTAACTTTGACCATTCAACCATGAAAATGAGGTCAAAGTCAGATGACACCTACCAACTAGACATGTACCCCTTACAATCATTTCATACACCAAATATAGTAGACCTATTGCATACAGAATAAGAAAAACAGACCAAAAAACAAAAACTTAACTATAACCACTGAACCATGAAAATGAGGTCAAGGTCAGATGTCACCTGCCAGTTGGACAGGTACACCTTACAATGCTTCCATACACCGAATATACTAGACCTACTGCTTATAGTATCTGAGATATGGACTTGATCACCAAAACTTAACCTTGTTCACTGATCCATGAAATGAGGTCGAGGTCAAGTGAAAACTGTCTGACGGGTATGAGGACCTTGCAAGGTACGCACATATCAAATATAGTTATCCTATTACTTATAATAAGAGAGACTTTAACATTACAAAAAATCTTAACATTTTTTTCAAGTAGTCACTGAACCATGACAATGGGGTCAAGGACATTGGACATGTGACTGACGGAAACTTTGTAACATGAGGCATCCACATACAAAGTATGAAGCACCCAGGTCTTCTACCTTCTAAAATATAAAGCTTTTAAGAAGTAAGCTAACACTGCCGCCGCCGCCATAGCCGCCAGATCACTATCCCTATGTTGAGCTTTCTGCGACAAAAGTCACAGGCTTGACAAAAAGTATAATAAATATTTCAGAGGAAAGGGAAAGAAGGAATGACCATGATGCCATTTTGGAAATTCAAATTTCACATCAAATACTTTAAATTGAGAAGTTATTGCATGTATTGTTTTGATATTACTTTTTTTAATTGACAAATGATTGAGATTTTGTCATTTTGAACTAAAATGCAATTTAAAATTTTGCGATATTGTGAAAAATCCTGTCCAATTCATTAAAAAAATAAATTAAATGTGAGTTTAATTTATTGCGATTATAACCAATTTGCATTTTTCGCAATAATATAAACATCGTAATAATTTCTGAATTTACAGTAATAGGTAGAAAGTATAAAAATATAGTATATACCAATACACATAATTAACAGCGCCTGGTGATGTTTGATAGCCTGACCGGTTTCGGTCCATAAAGGACCTTCATCAGAGGCAGAATGGTGGATTAATGTTTGCACCCTATTTATATAGATATGGTAACCGGCGGTTGAGTCAACCGGCGGTTGCATTAACCGGCAGTTGCGTTGACTCAACCGCCGGTTACCATATCTATATAAATAGGGTGCAAACATTAATCCACCATTCTGCCTCTGATGAAGGTCCTTTATGGACCGAAACCGATCAGGCTATCAAACATCACCAGGCGCTGTTAATTATGTGTATTGGTATATACTATATTTTTTTGCTTTTACATTTTTATCACTGATACACATAGTTAATATGGCTTCTACTAACGAAAGCTCCATGGAGCTAATGTGTTTAGAGACTACTTATGTCAGTATACCTTTCCTATATTGCCTATTGATTTTTCACTGGCATAGGACCTCTAAGCGTAAGCCTAGCGATTACCTGAAATTGATGTATATATGTAATACCTACATTACAAACTTAAGGTGTTGAAAACTTTCTAACACTGAGGATTAATATTCATCTACCTTTGATCTTGAAAGGAGTACTAAAGGCTTAAATGAAGCATTCTCAATAAGACCCCCCCCCCCCTAAACCAAATTTTGTTTGGTTAGGGGGGGTAATAGTTTTGACTTGATGTTTTGGTGTATCACAAGCTAAAACGTCAAGACTGCATGACTACCATGAAATACTATTATTAGACTTGATATTTAGGTGTATCATAAGCCAAAGATCAAGACTGCATGACTACCATGAATTACTATTTCAAGACTTGATATACAGGTGTATCATAAGCCTGAGGTCAAGACTGCATGACTACTAGGAAGTACTATTTCAAGACTTGATATTTAGGTGTATCATAAGCCAAATATTAAGATCACATAACTACCATGAAATACTATTCCAAGACTTGATATTTAGGTGGATCATAAGCCAAAGATCAAGACTAAATGATTACTATGTACTTCTTAAATTATTAAAACACCCTTTATCCAATGCTAAAGCCCAAATATGGTTATATCATCAGGTCACATGTTTACCGTATAGTGTAAAAATGTTTACCGTAACATGTCAAAAAGTTTACTGTAACATGAACATAGCTAAATATAGATAATTGTAACCATGGAAAATCCCACTGGGATTTTTCACCGGTTAACTCAACGGCCGGTAAACTCAACCGCCGGTTAACGCAACCGCTGGTTAACGCAACTGCCGGTTAATGCAACCGCCGGTTACCATATCTATATAAATAGGGTGCAAACATTAATCCACCATTCTGCCTCTGATGAAGGTCCTTTATGGACCGAAACCGGTCAGGCTATCAAACATCACCAGGCGCTGTTAATTATGTGTATTGGTATATACTATATTTTTATGCTTTTACATTTTTCTCACTGATACACATAGTTAATATGACTTCTACTAACGAAAGCTCCATGGAGCTAATGTGTTTAGAGACTACTTATGTCAGTATACCTTTCCTACAGTACGCCCAAGGAGTTTGTAATCCCAAACTCCATACTCCGATATTTTTGCTGGTGTAACACCAGGAAACTCCGACATCCCTCCCAAAATTCTCGGAGAAATTTGGGAGTATTCCCTCCGACTTCCGCGTAAATCCGCTACCTTTTGTTTATTGTATTAGCGACATCTCTCCCAGTCTGGTGTGACGCGGTGTGACACCAGGTAATTAATTGCCCTAATCCGTCTGATCTATGCCGGCACGTGACAGTCAAGGTATGTGAGATTTCTAATGTAATTAAACAATTGTATTTCCTGTCTATTGATTATCAGGTTATATCTGATTGATTGAAACAAATGAAAGATTAAAATAAAAAGCAAAACGTTGTTGTTAATTCTTTCAATTACACTGTACATTTTAATCAAGTTTTTAAACAACTATATTTGATTTTGACTTCCGTTTTTTTATCAGTAAATAAATATTTAATTTACTAAAAGAGATATAATTGTGCAACAATAAACGGAGACTAACGCTGAATAAATGAGGGCAGTTTAAAGAAAAAATACACGTCTCAAAATTTTTATACTACAAGTAAAAAAGAAAATATTATTCACTATATGTTATGCTAATAATTCTACGCCATTTCCATTTTAAGATTACAAAATAAAAGTTTTAAAATCCAAAACGTTGTTGTTAATGCTTTCAATTGTATTAAGTTTTATAAAAAAATGATTATGACCTCGTTTTTTATTTATCGGTAATTGATATAACTTACGAAAAGAGACATACTTGCGTGAAAATAAACGGAAACTAACGCTGAAGGTATAAAATGTGAGCAGTGAGTTTAAAGAAAATTACGTGTCTTAAAACTTGTATATGCAAGTAAAAAAGAAAATACTATTCACCATTCGTTATGCCTAATAAGTCTACGACATTTTCTCTTCATGATTAGCATTACTTTAGGATATATATAATACATTTCGGCTACAACAGGAATACATCTAAAGCTGCATCAACTCGTCGTTGCATAATATTCATTTACGCACAATGAATGTAAACTTTTGTGTTGTATTTACAACAGTGATCTTTAAATATTTTTAAATCAATTAATTGCCGTGGGATGACGACACGCATCTCAGTGATCAACAGTGCGTGGTTGAACTTGAACTTGACTTCGCTCACAATATTGAATGCTAAAAATAGTGACATTAATTTTGTCCACAAGATTTTTATTTGGCGGGAAATAGTATCATGTAACAGTAAACTCAGGTGACCTTTCTAGATAACCATGGGAAAATTCATTGAAGGCTTAAACTTGCTTTGTAATGATTGACATTTGTGTGCGTTAAGATTGAGGCTCTAGAAGGTCCTTTTGCAATTGATTAACCGGATTCTAAATTTTATTCCTTTTCTGAATAAACAAACATCAGCCTTTTATTTATACGTTTCTCAGTCAACAGAGTACATAAACCTGGACATTATTTATACTTCGTTAGTCAACACTATACATTAATGGTAGATGAAAACAGGATGCATGTCGTTCAGTTCCTGATGGGCGTTGGTAGAGATCCTCTGTGAAAATGTGTCGATCGTAAAAATCCGATCCACATTTTTTTTTACATATTTCTTTCTTGTACGATATAATTTCATTTTGATATTCTATAGTATAAATTGTTGAAATACTTCTTTTTATATTTCGCCGAGGACTTTTAACGAGCAGTAAAATACGGATTGCGCCAATCCAATTTTATTTTAAATAATAAAAGATCAATAACAGATCATAACAGATAAAAAACACGTGATTTTATTTCTTCATATAATTAAATAAGGTTGTGATTATTGTGTTGTGTCTGGGCGGGGAATTATCTCAGTATTTATGAATATAGGGCTGCCACATTGCATACAAAACTATTTGTCACTTTACAGTTTCTTTTTTAAATTCAAATATTTCAAGTCGGTAATCTATCGAGGTAGTGGAACATAATATTTTACATTTCAAAATAAATTGAAAGTAACAGAGTTCACTTGTTGGTCCGATAAATTAACTCTAGGGTTTGATTTAGATTGGACAAATTACCGTAAAAAAATCCTTTTGTTTTAAGCCAGTTGATATTAATTATATAATATTGAACTATTAATGAACCGGATATTGCTCACTGAGTAGGCCATAAAAGGTTCTAATTGTGGTAAAATCATCTTTGATGAAACTTTGTTGAAAAAATAAAAATTATGAACTGATCGGACTATAATGAAAATACTAAATAAGTATTTTATTCGTATTTTTATACGTTTTTACGTTTTATTTCATATGACAATGACATGGGCATATGCATACAAGAATAATTATCTTATTTTAAATAAAAATGTCACACTTTTATCTGACAATGAATGGACATTTAAATAACGTATTTTAAAGCACACAGGTGCAATCAAGATCGATTAAATGTACAAAGGTAATAAATCTGGCTAATCCGATTATGTTGTCACGCGTCATTAATTTTCAGTTCATCCGATGGGCAATAAACCAATTAACAGCCACGCGGTGTTGGGAGAGAATCTTTGGAGGAAATTGGGAGTAGAATCCGTGATTCGCGGTGTCACACCGCTACACTCGGAAATCGGTGATAAAAGTTCGCGATTACAAACTCTCTGGGCGTACTGTATATTGCCTAATAGGAAGAAAGTACTTACCCTTGAGTGATGCTTTAACCTGTGTCTGTTTTGCAATACTCTTTGTAAGTTGAACATACATGGAGGGAACAGTTTTGTTTCCCTAGGAACTGTGTCATGTGACAGACTGGTATAAAGATTACTGTTTTCAGCAAATGGTTTATATTGTTCTCGTAGTTTTTTCTACAAAAATCATTATATAAAATAAGTATTTCAAAGACAGGGTCTGCTCTAGATCTGTATCAAAATAGCAAAAAAATATATATTGATAAATATAAGTAAGGTAACTACATGAACTAAAAATCCTGAAAAAATAAGGTTTGTGTTCATGTGTTTGAGATTTATGAGCCATTTAAAATTTGGCGTGGAAGTGATTTGCATTAAATTTTCAATACATTTAGCTCTGTTTTTCAGCTAGGGCACTATATGTTGATAAACTAGATAATATCTGACAAAAGTAAAAAACAAGATTAGCCAATTTTTTTTAGCACGTTTAACATCATAATATAACTGTTTGTATCAATATTCACATTATGATCAAAGTGAACAGTTATCTAATTGGCAAGATACATTTATTGCAAAATTCTATATCATAATACATTTTTGCATTTGTAAAAGAAAACACAAAATAGAAGTGCTGAAAATCCAAGAAGCTGACAATAAATTGTTTACCTTTACAAATTTTGATTGTGGTCTAATACTTAAATATCTAATAGCTGAAGTATCAGTCTGGTATTTTTAGCTGTCAGTCAGGGGTTATATAAACAAGTCATTTTTAGTTACCAGAAGATGTAAGTAACTACAGTATTACTTGTATAAGTAAATTTGTAAGATTTCTATTGTATTTTCAAGTTTTGAGTTATCTCCCCCTTAACCATTTTCCAAAAAGTTACTAATTTCAAATATTTTTTCTCGTGTTTTGGGAGGCAACAACATGCCAAATCATACCTTTTCTGGTTTGCTAATCAATTTTCTAATTTTTATCTCATTGAAGCCTTTAAGAAATCCATATTTGGAGAGAAGAAGAAAGTAAGACTTTTCTTCTTGAAAAAGTAACCAAAATCTGTATATCTTCCGAATATAATTCTACCTCTAAAATAATTTACCTGTACAAGTCAATAAAAAAACCTTTGTTAAATTAATACTCCTGAAAAACTGTGGATTGTACAAGTTTTCATGTCAACGCCATTTAAAAAATTCTGCATTTATTACATTTAATGTTATAATATTATTTTGTTCATTTGATTCCAACAAGTTCCTTTTTTAAAATGTTTTAATAAAACCAAGAACATGAACAAGCTTGTTCCTCTCTTGTAAATGGATCTAACAAATATTACTATTTTATACTAAGAAATTAAACCTACCACTAACTTCGCAATTAATTTTCTAAATCGAAAATCCACATGGTCTAATAACCTCTTTTCTTGTGCAATTTTAAGCCCTTCTTTTAAAACTTCTTTAAAAATATCCGTTACAACTTCCCGAAGCTTTGGGAAAGGTACTGCAGCAATGCCATTGGTCAATAAAACATGTCTCTTAGCAACCAAATTAAGAACATTTGAAAATGGAACATAAAAACAATGGCTGTCATCTCCTTTTAGATATAATCTCACAACTTTTCTCCAGCTTTTTATCTGTCTGTGAAGCAATTGAAAAATATTTAGCAGTTTTGAAATTTTAGACATAGTTTCCAAGGTAACACAACTAATCATGTTTTCAGTTCTTCTGAACAGCTCTCTCAATTCATCTTCGTTCATACATAAAAATCTAAATTCAAACAGTGAAGTTTCTGCAGCAACGAGAAAGTCAGCCGTATCAATGTCTTTACATAAAGCCAACCTGAAAAATAAATAGGCAAAACAGTAATTAATATTAGATTATAAATGTCTACTGAGGTCCTGTTCATCTTCATCTTAAGCGTTTCCATTTGTATGAGGTAATGTTTTAAGGTGGTACCCAACACCTTCACTAAAATTAATTTGGCTCGTTTAATTTTTATAAAATTTTGTCGAAGTATTTATTTTTAACCATGGTTAACCCTTTTACAAAAATATAAAAATTTCAAAATTTTTAAACCAACTGTTTTTTTTTAATTGCAACTTTTTTAAAGAATAAAATCAGTTTAGCATGTGCAAATAAGTTCCAGTACATGTAGATTTTCTTGGTTGTTACATCCATTATTATGTATATCTCTGAGTCTGTGCTAATTATATATATATATATATAAGTATAAATATAGTGAGAATTTTATCACAGTGTTGTAAACAAAGGGAAATGACTCAAGCACGTCATATAAAAATAGATTATATAAACTCAACATCATCTCCAATACAATTTATTCACCAACTGGTCAAGAAAGTATATTTATATACATTGTATATATATTTATTTTGGGTTTTAAAAGTCATTCATAAGAGAAGCATTTGATGATTACCGTGTGATTACAGAATAATAATGGATAAGGTATAAAAATAACATATCTTTTTACTTAAAAACACTATGAAAGATTTTTTTTTTATTAATAAAATTTATTTTACACTTCCCCTTATAAAGCATTTTATCTGTTGAAAATTGTACATCAGTGGTTTTACTGTCACAAATTTAGTTTTTTGTTAAACCTTCATTTAAGAAAATTCCCTGAAAAAATGTTATCTGCTTTGGTCCCTACACTAGGTGACATCATTGGTGTGCCTCCAGCCTCAAACATTAACACTGGGCGTTTTCTATCTTCTGTGCTGCTTCACAATGTAATAAAATCTGATAATAGAGTTTTTTGGCTTATTATTCATGTTATTGTAGAAATTATATGTCAATACATTCAGCATTTAAAAATGTCGGCTTCCTTAGCGGTAATAGACAAGGAGATAGAGAATTTTACGCAAACTGTCATCCAATCAGAAATTCAGAACCATTGATACAAAATAATTGCATTAGATTTTGACATTAACCAATTCACATACCTCAAAATAAAATGAGATATTGCATCTTTCTTTGTCCCATCAATCAAACATTCAGAATCAACAACATTGCCAGCATCATGGACCACATCAAACAGTCTCACTCTGTCATTCCTGGCCTCGTAAATCTTTATTAGGAAGTCAAGTCTCTTTTCAGCAAACCTCTCCAAATTTTGCAGTGATATTGTTCCACTAGGAGGTTCTAGGTAAAATGACATGGAAAGGATTGTAGATACACAAAGTACTTTTCATCTATGTCATGTTTCAATCTTGCATCTTGTGGTTAGAACAAGGAATTTCTAAAACAATAATGTTCATATAATGTACATTGTATATCAACATGATCAAGTGCGTATATAAATCATGTGAAAAATAATTTAAATTTGTTATCCTTTATAAAAATATATTATGCTGAGTTCACACGTAATTCAAATTCTATTCGCATTAACTAATTTGAATTAGTTCAATTCGCATTCGATACATTTTACGTCCTAACGCCACTTCTAATTCGAATTACAATGCACATCAAATTTGCTTTACTGTCCAAATGATGTTTACTTTCAATTTGTATTCACAAAAGCTTATTTCTAATGCAAATTGGATAAATTCGAATTAAAAAAGAAGAGTGTGTGAATGCGATTAGCGAATTGCATTCACATTATATTCGAATTCAATTCAAATTAAATGTCTGTGTGAACATGGTGAACGAGGCATTTATACGGAATAAATCAGAGTCTTAGTTAACATGTTTATATTGATTTGTGTTTGCTTTAGACCACATCAGCACAAAAAGGCAAAAATTGTTTATACCTTCATGTATCATGTCAATATGTTTTATCTAAAACATTGTAAAAATAATTTACATATACATGTATATGTAAAAATGTGACAGTGCCCAGCAATGAATAAGGTTAACAGCAATAAAACCTTGACAATATTCTGTACCAATTTCCTAAATAAATGAAATAAGTCATTGTATGTCTTCATGTACATGTATAGTATCATGATTAGTTGAAAAAGTTTTTTATCTGAGACAGAAACATTTGGCGTTTACAGTGTATACAGTTGGACAGTGTTTCTGTTGTTCATTCCAAAAGAAAAGTACAATTCTATCAACATGATCAAATGTCTTTAATCGAATTCAAATTGTTTTTTTTTATTCATGAATGTCAGACTGGTCAGAGACAAAATGCATAGTTACACTAATAAACATTATGTGACATACATGACATCATCTTCGCTAGCCAAGGGTTACGATCCACTCCCGCTCTCTTCACCCTTGGCGGATTGAGATAAAATTTCGGAGACACAAGGTAAGGATTTTTATTGGTTGCAGTCAAAACTCGCTGCATCCAATCAAAATGCGCATATAACATGGTCACGTGTAAATGTAGAAAGTGTTTGTAAACAATTGCCACGTGTTTTTTGTGCAACAAGCCTTTACATCCCTAAACATACGACTATATTTAGTGAAAACTTGAATGTTTTTAATCAACAAATAGAAATTCCTGTGTATGTTTCATGCACAATTGCATGAATAATCACGTATGCTTTCATTTCCCGCTTTACCAAGTGTGTAGAATCTAGACGCTACCGTGTTTTACCTCCAAATTGAAGAGTTCGAGTGCTACCATTGGTCAAGACTAATGTATTCGGTATTGGCGTGATTTTTATCTTCCGATAGATGGCGCAACATTGTTTTCACAAATGTTTGCTCAATCTGCCAAGGGTGAAGAGAGCGGGAGTGGATCGTGACCCTTGGCTAGCGAAGATGACATGACATAAGAAAATTGTGAAAATGAACTAATTTGATTTTTTTTTCCATATATATGGCTATCCACTTTATATGTACATGATGTACACCATTGTACATTGAATTAATATCTGTACATCATTATTCAGGACACATACATTACACATACATTCTTAAATGTCTTACTACAAATGTATGCATGTTTTTTCAATGGAAATTGAGAAGTCGAAATGCATTCTTAATTGAACGAAATACCCATTACACATTTTGTACATGTATATTATTTCTCTCTGTCACATGATGCGCTAATCTCATCTAAATTATTAAATCACATCAGGTAGACTGAAAACTTACAGCAGAACTTCATACCGTATTTGTTTTAAGTGTAGATATAAGTTTACACAACAGGGATCAAGTTTAATTCCCAACCCATTGAACCCTGTCACTTGTTTCTATCCATTGGGAGACCCAACATATATACGTTGATAGTGGGTCTTCCAATGGATAGAAACAAGTGCAGGGATGATTCCAGTTGTTTTCAAATGGGTCCGTCCCTTGACCATCAAAATTGGGAATTTTCATCAAATTAGGAATTTTCTTAAAATTGGGATTTTTTTCCACATAAAATCTATGATGAAATTGTATCAAGTTTCACCTGTTCCATAGTTTGTGGATATCCTTTTTCATCATAAATGATCTGTCATGTATTTTCAAAAATGCGCAGACAGTCGGAATTTTGATTTGAGAGCCAGGCAGAACCTTTATATTTTTAATAACATATTATAGAACTGGTTCAGTTGGGCGATCTGCTTTTACGCAATCAGCACCCATTAAATTTTGATAATTTATAAGTTTTTCTCCCTGTCGAGGTCTGCTTTTAATATGTGACCCATTTTGACAAAAAGCATCTATTATCTATATGATTTTACGAAATCAAATACACCCATAGCATTTTCTTCAATTTAATTGCAGAAGAAAATGCTATGGGAGTATTGATCTAGTAAAAGCATATTTCATTTAAAGGTCTGCTTTTAAGAGAACTACTACATGTAAGGTATTGAGAAACGTCTCAGAAAAACACATAATAACTATATGATAACATATCTTAACAATCTTCCGTTTACATCATTCTTATTCGGATCTTAAAACACTTTGAAGACAAATGGGGAAAATTGTAATTGCCTTAATCGGTGCAGGAAACATTTCCGAAAAAAACAATTTTAAAATATTTTTTTTCTGAATTGGGAATTTATTTTCACAAAATTTTTTGGGGCCGCTGCCGCGCTGGAAGAATTGAGGGCCGCTAAGCGGCCCTTAACTATATAGTGGAATCATCCCTGAAGTGCCTGTGCCATTGAACATGTTCTCTATATGTTGCAAACATTTTTTACGCCTTCTTCTGTTCCTGAACTGGCTCAAGCTCCTCGCCACAGGCACTTGTTTCTATTCATTTGCTATTCATTGGAAGAGGGTTACACTAATGACTGGACCGAATGACAGGACTGAATGACAGGACCAAATGAAATCAAAGAGCTGAAAGCTCTGAAGAAAAATGACGCCACTGTCTCTAATATTGGGATAGTTTTTATGCAAGTCTTGATTTTCACATACCGTAATTAGTTTAACAATGCAACATGTATCGTAAGCATATAATTGATATTCGTATATGTGTGTGTGTGTGAAGTGAAGGTGACAACTGGCTGGTTTTTTAAGACAAATGAATAGGTCAAGACTAGCTGAATTGTACAAATAAATACCGTAGAAAGGCTTGTATATTTCTCACTGGTACATAGTCTGAATCTGAGTCCGTTCGCTTCCATTCACGTTTGCGCCAACTCATTTTCACCCCTTTCACTTTCACATCCTACATGTTCGCACCCAATCTTAATTGGTTTTGTGTTTAATAACTATGTAAGCAAGTGTTTTCTTATAAGTATAATTGTTGTCATTGTCTCAAAATAAAGTGAGACAGCAATTTTTTTTTTGTGTTGAATAAATCTTAATTATGTTTTGGATAAGGTATTGCTAAAAATAATAATAATCCTTTCTAAATAAAGTGGTATTTTGTCAACGTTTTATTTTGTGTTGAATAACTCTTAATCATGTTTTGGTTAGTGTATTGCTATAACTTGTTTCATTGACTTGTTTCAAAATGAAGTGAGATTCTGACTATGTTTGTTTCTGTGTTTTGAATAAATTTTATCATGTTTTGGTTATCATGGTTATATTAGTGGATTGCTATATTTTGGTTTCTATGTTTTATTGTTTCGTTGTTTCAGATCAATGGGACCAAGCTGTTAAAAACAATTATCTTTTGTGTTTTTTCCTTTAAAATCTTCAATGTTTTACTCATACCAAGCTATAAATACATTCAGTATTTACACCAAAGCAATTTAAAACAACAACCATAATTTTCCAATTATTCAACTTGAATTTGAATTAAAATTGGGCGTGAATGAGTAGAGTGTGAATGTGCGAACGTGTAGGGTGCGAAAATGTATTGGGCACAAACAGACCTGATGCCACACAGTCTGAACCCCCTTCTCCCACAAAATATTAAGTAAATAATCTTTTTGTTACTGCTATCAAAGGTCTAATAAAACTCAGATAGTTTCAAACATTTGTCAAAGAATTCTAGTCAAACTGGCACCTAGTTAAATTGGCACCTGAACGTCGTAGGAAGGCATCCCAGAAAAATAATAAAATAGCCTTGCCAGACGTGATAATTATTTGGACTAATACATGAGATATTGTGTATTTTTCTGCATTATTTTAACCAGTTGAGCATTTTACAGGATTGTTGGTTTAATGCTGTTTAAACTTTACTGAAAAACAAACACCTTAAATTTGCTAATTATTTGGCATGAAAGTTTGATTTATTGAAAGGGACTCATAGTTTTCCATTTTATTTTAATAATTGACTTGTTTTTACAATTACACAAATTGTCTAATTGTTAAAACAACAGCTTTGGTAAGGGCTTCGTTGTTCACCTTTATACACTACATATTCACTTTCGTTTCGTGGTTTACCAAAATACACAACAACATATTCACTATGTACTTGGTAACAGTAATTAATTAATTGAATAGAAAATATTATATCAAATATTATTGGATGCCGAATTGACGTCGAATAGGTGCCGATTTGACTAGATGCCAATTTAACCAGGTGCCGACTTGACTTGTACGTTTCAATTCCTCTGCGATCGTTTGCGGTATTTTCTTGAGAAAACCTATTTTCCATCATCAAAGAGAAGAAGAAACTGCTTTAAAATGATTCTGGAACGCTTCATGATTGTTAAAATAAGTTTAATTCACTCAAAAACAATTTTAAAACTTGCGATTAAACAGGAAGTTTCCAAAGCACGTGTAAAAGAAGAAATTAACAGTTCAATCCTTTTGTAAAACAATCTTTAATATACCTATCACATTAATGTTTGAATGGTCTTAAGCTTATTTAGCAATTTCATCTAGTCCGGTCATTGTCGAGGTTGGTCCTGTCAGCCGGTGATGGTCATGTCACGTTTTTGAAAGTTTTTGAGAATAAATTATATTTTTTATAACATTTTGGTGTCAAAATATGACATATCATTTTAAATTTCAAATCTGAGATAATTTCTTTGAAAAATAAAAAAGTTATTAGCATTTTTATTTGGTCCTGTCATTTTCGATGTTGGTCCTGTCATTATCAGAATTGGTCATGTCACGTTTTCTAAAGTTTCTTACAATTTTTTAATTTTTTTTTCTTAAATCTATTTATCAAATGATGAAATCTTATTATATTTCAAATTTGAGATCAATCCTATAAGAAATAAAAAAGTTATTAGTTTTTTTCATTTGGTCCTGTCATTCGGTCTAGTCATCATGGTCATTAGTGTAACCCATTGGAAGACCCACTATCAACCTATATTTACGTAAATCATACCTGCCAACTGTCACTATTTGCCGGCGATTTCCCCCATGGAGGCTCCCAAATTGAAATTTTGAAAGAGCAATTTTGAAAGCAATTTAAACAAAACAATTAAATTCACAATGACCTTAGGCTTATAAGATATAAGTATGGTGAAGCCAAAAAAAAACAACATTAAAATGTATTTGCAGGCCCCCTTGAAGTTTTTTTTAAGGACTTTGACAGCCATCTTGCACGCAAAATACTCACGGGCATTTAGAAAAGTTGGCAGGTATGGTAAATATACGTTGATAGTGGGTCTATTATAGAAACAAGTGCCTGTGCTCCTCACTCCCAAAGTTCCCGTGTTTCATTTTATCAATCTTTTATGATCATATCACGTCTTCCATGAGTTACCTTCGAACAGGACTTACACTTTAATTACTTCTTCGTGCACCTTACTCACTTACTTAAGACATCTTTTTAATCATTACCTTCGTAAAATTATTGAACTGATCGTTTTGTTTTTAAAATTTAGCGCAAAACCTTCTACACAAAAGAGTGAAAATCCGGTGTAATTGAGAACCCTAATAACCAACAAGGTATCTTAAAAAGACATCTATGCGAATGGCCATAAAATGGCGAATACCACCCTCACGTGTAAATATACAGTAAAACTTGAACCAATAGATAGGGAACTTATTTTTTTAAACCGTGTTAAGGGGTTGCTGGACCAAAAATATATAACTGATTTATAAAAATGAAGTAGGTTCAGTAAGGTTCACTGATATAACTGAGGACTTGCATGACTTGTATAGACCATATACATGTATGTCTCTGTATAGCTAGACTAATAATTAATTTCTTACGATGCAAATCCTTGGTTCATGTTTGTATTTGTCTCTGGATTTACCAACTTTTTTCTGCAACATTTTATAAGTTTAATCAGAATCATATACTGCAATTTGTCGCTTGTTTTGTCAAAATCAAAGCTCAACGACCCGTTTTGTTCATCATCAAATTGACATGTCATGTAGTACAAAATGTATGTAACATCATGCTCATCACCTTACTATAACGGCAAGTGAGCCGGGTTTACACACTAGTACTATAGCTGAGTTGATCATTTATCTCATGATTTTAGAGTGTTTCATGGCATACGGCAGGATCATAACTTGAAACAGAAAGTAAATGCGGCTGTGTATGACGAATATCGAAGGCATAACACAGCCAACTTTTCCAGCTGAATCTGTATCAAAATACAATTTGAAATATTTATGAATTCAGGGATAATCAACTTTTGCATGCCGTAACCAAGTTATTGCAGTAAACGAACGACATGCAATTTCCTCTTGTCTTTCAGAAATTATCAAATAATATATTTGTTTAGGGGCCAGCTGAAGGACGCCTCCGGGTGCGGGAATTTCTCGCTACATTGAAGACCTGTTGGTGACCTTCTGCTGTTGTTTTTTTATTTGGTCGGGTTGTTGTCTCTTTGACACATTCCCCATTTCCATTCTCAATTTTAATACATGTATATAATTCATTTGTTTTACAATAACTTAACCGAAAAGAATATAGCATGCCAATAATCATTTATAAGACAAATTTCCACCAAAGACCATGCAACTAATATAGAAGTTATTACCTTTATTATATTTATCACCGAACAGAATTGAACAACGAGCAAAAATCGCTGCCATGGGTTAAAGACTGAAGAAATCCCACCATAAAAAATAGCAAAAAGGAAAAAAATACGATTCATCTTATAACATAAATACAAAGAGATAAAGACCAAACTTCAAGTGAGAAAACGCCTACTGGACAATTGAAAATACGAATTTCGACATTGACATTAAAGAACCAGACCAGTAATGTTTTAACAAGCAACCCAAAAAGCTATATACATACTCATAAAAAGCCAAAGAGAGACATGAAATCACTGGCATTAATTTGCATCTTTTACAAAACAAAGACAACCTTTATACAAACCCATCAAAAAACGTCAACAACATCAACAAGTAATTCCTATCTGCTATCACATTCAGAAACAAATATAGAGATTCCAACGAAAGAACCTAGTTTACACCCTATTATTGAAAAAATAATCATCTTTTTTTTAAAAATTCATCTCCATTCAAGTCCGTGTGCTCTACATAAAGTCAGAGGGTAAATAAAAATATCATAACCACATCACAGCTTAAGACCTCTTCTGAACATTTGAAGGTCGATCCTACTATGTATTGGTTACATGTACCTTAATTTCACAAAACAGCAGTACACTGTCGTTTTATCTTTAGGTGCTTTTAATTAGTTCTTTAACTACAAAATGTACTATCACAGAACTTATCATCAACTTTTGTAATAAAAATATATAAAACTAATGAAATGATCTATTTTTGGACTGTAAAATAATCTTGGAGGTTTTGGATAAATTACGTGATTTTTATTGGTCTTTTCTGAATATACCGACGATTTTGTCCAAACGAATCTGACTTCAAATAATTCAAACAGAAACGGTATTAACCGCCCTTTTCTATATTTAGAAATTTCAGTTTTACACGGGAAAATTTACAACAAAAGGGACGATTTATTGTTAACTTGCCCTTAACATGCATGATCTATTTGCCACTGGACGTAAAGCAAACAGCAATCAATCCGACAATTTACAACCGTCACTTGAAACTTTAGTTGTTAAAATTCAAATCATTGCCTATATTTTTTTCTAAGAAATCGACAAAGTTTACGAACATTTACGCAAAACGAAATATCTACGTTACCGCTTGCTCATTATGGAAGTGAATAACATGATACTAGTAAAAGTACAAGTATAAATAAAGCAAACAATTATATGGATCATTATATTTGTACAAAAGTTGGCTGCTAAAATGATAAATGGAGATATGGGATATGCAATTTATAAGAAAGCAACATCTGGAGCCAAGGCTCCGTGTTGAAAGCCGTACATTGACCTATAATGGTTTACTTTTTTATATTGTTATTTCGATGGAGATTTGTCTAATTGGCACTACACCACATCTTCCTATGTTTACTTAACGACATCAAAACCAAAGTAATCAAGTAAAATGTGACTGAAGCTAAAATCTTATTATTTCTAATTTATATAGTAAACTTTGGTCCCCTAGATTGGAAAGTTTTTGTAGTATAATTATCACAGTAACATTTCCGTCTCTTAGTATTCATATTTGTTCAAGTCTAAAAACTTTTATCTTCGGTAGAAAATTCAAACCATAATAAAATAAGGTGGTGCGGTAGAATTGCCAATTAATCAACTTTCCACCAAAGACAAAATGACGGAAATGTTAGTTTGCTTACATTTCTACCTCATTTTTGATCTCCAAATAACTATTCCATTATATGAAATGGATATTCAAAATTATGTTTTGTCACCAAAATTCTAATATATTTACAATGTAGGCGCGTATCATCATATTGTGTCAGTTGTGTCACTTCAACTGTCAATCCCGCAGTAGGGTGTATACGGCTATTATTTAATTTAGCACTACATGCTTTGTGCTTCAGGTTTAAATTATGAACATGGTGTTAAAACTTATATTAAAGCTGCACTTATCGTCTGGATTTTCTTTATTTTTTGTTCATGACAGGTTGCTAGATTAGGCATTTTGATAAAATATAAAAGGCACTCAGAGTACACACTCCGGCTTACATCTCCTACATGTAAAATTTCAAGCTGGAACCTTTATATTTCGCAGTTTGTTTAACTTATAAAAAATGCATATCTGATCTCAAGATTTGTTTTGTGAATAATTTTCCACAAATGACAGACTGTTGAATTTTTTGAAAGGTTGCGTACAGTTTGCAATGTTTGTCCGATTTTCTTAGAAACCAACTGACACATTTATGCCACGCAGAGTACGCTATACTTATGTGTGTAGCAAATCAAGAATATGAGTTCTGAAATATCCTTTTAGTTTTGTTATTTAATTTTTTACAATGTGTATTTTATCAGGATCATTATTTTTACTCATAATTTTCACAACTAACAGAATGTTGACTGGTGCATCAACTGTTTTCAAAATTGTATTGTATCATCCCGAACATGCATGAACTACTTTCCACTGAACGTTAAACAACCATCAAAAACCGAGCAATTATAAAACTGTTAACTGGATCAAATTTTTAAAGTACTCTATGTCTGCATGGATGATGCGATGACACCACCGTCAGTGTCTAAAAGGATGGAGTTAAAAACTCAACTATTCAAATGAATCACACGTGAAATTTTTCATGTTATTTCAACGTGAACTTTACAAAACTATGAAGGTATTTATCATGATTTTAATTAAATTTTAGAATAAAAATATTATTTGAATAATCTTATTTTTAAAAAAAATACGTGAATTTAACGTGTACCTATTTCCGGTGATTTATTCATGAACTATTATCATATGATTCACGTGGAACCAATCAGTTCAAGCAAGTTTCAAGTATAGATAAAAAAGAAGCTGTGATATAACTGCCAAGGAGACAACACTCCACAAGAGACCTAAATGACAAAAAAATTAACAACTATAGGTCACCATACGGCCTTTAATAATGAGAAAAGCCTATACCGTATAGTCAGCTATAAAAGGCCCCGAAATAACAATATAAAACAATTCAAACGAGAAATACTAACGGCCTTATTTATATTAAACAATGAACCAAAGACAAAAATGTAACAAACAATCGTTTGGTGTGAAAATTAGACAAAATTAATGTTAATTCATTTGAGTGAAATTTCCATGTGCACGACGAAATATTTCATATTGCATTGCAATACTAGGAAATTTACGACAACCGACAGGGTAAATGAAAAAAAAAATAAACACCATTCAGATTCCGACACATATTTTGTTTTCCATTTCTCGGAGTAGGAATAACGTTACATTCTGTATTCAACAACGTCACACGTTTTCGGCCAAATTCTAAGGGTATCAATCAACTTTGAAGCCATTTATCTAAAAAACAAGGATGGTGACATATAAGTTTCTATACGTGTATGGATTCAGAATGCAATCCTGGATATTATTTTAGTTTTTTGTTTTTTCTCCGTATATAAGAACATAGCCATCCATTGGAAAATCTAAAAAGACTAACCCAAAAATAGACATTTCCCCTATATACCTAAGTAAATTTGTCGCCAAAATTGACGTTTTCTTATGAAAATACCAAGAAAACAAAAATGGTGACCCCCATTTTTTATTTCATATTCCAATGTAATTCGATTCAAAGAACAAGTGTGCCAAAAATTTTGGAAATCGGGAGATATGCCATTCGGTATCGTGTTACCTTAAAGAAGGTAATTTATATTTTACTGGTCAATTATTAGGTCAAGGATTTCGTTACTACAAATTATTTCAATGTTGTTGAAACTCGGAAAACGCGAAAACGCGAAAACATTGAAATGGCCGCATTCGACCACCATAAGTATCGATTCAGTTAATTTAAAATAAAAATAAAAAAAATAAATATTATTGTTATATACATATGCATAGTTTTTCTCTGTAACAAACATAAACTTTTAGCTACCGCTTTACAAACAGAACCAAATACAATGAAAGTCCCAACTATGTATTGGCTTCCGAAGCTACACAAAAAACAAATATAGATTTATTTCGTCTTCAAAGCTTTGTTCCACTACTAAATTGTCCATTCTTCTTACCAGTACACTTGGTACAATCAAAAACCTGATTATAAATTGTTCAAAAAAGGCCTTCAAAAATAGTGGAATTAATTACTTTTGGAGTGTCAAGAACTCGTTGGAAGTACTTGATAAATTACATAACATTGAGAATGGAAATGGGGAATGTGTCAAAGAGACAACAACCCGACCAAATAAAAAAAACAACATCAGAAGGTCATCAACAGGTCTTCAATGTAGCGAGAAATTCCCGCACCCGGAGGCGTCCTTCAGCTGACCCCTAAACAAATATATATTAGTTCAGTGATAATGAACGCCATACTAATTTCCAAATTGTACACAAGAAACTAAAATTAAAATAATACAAGACTAACAAAGGCCAGAGGCTACTGACAAAAATGCGGCGGGGTTAAACATGTTTGTGAGATCTCAACCCTCTTCCTATACCTCTAACCATTTTAGAAAAGTAAACTCATACCAATACATGCTTACATTGGTGATTTTAAATATGTTCAAAATTTAGATTTTTCTACCCTATATACGACATTGCCTCACATTCTCATTGAGAAAAAAATCACACACCTAATTAAATGGGCATTTAAAAAGTCAGAATGTGAATTTATATGTTCAAACTCTTTAAGGTAATTTTTTAGTAGCAATAAAAAAAAAGTATGTCAATTGCATGGACATGCTTTGATACTATATCTGCCCTTGAACTTTTACTAGATAACATTTTTGTTCGCTTTGGAGATTCCGTATACATCGTCAGGTTATCGGAATTGCAATCGGACCTAACTGTGCACCACTTATTGCGGACCTGTTTTTGTATTGCTATGAGTTACAATTTATAACAAAAAATCAGCAAAGACCCATCGATACAACATCTGATACACAAATTTAATAATACTTTTAGATATTCGGATGATATTTTGGCTCTCAATAATGACGACTTCAGTATGTATACTAAAGAAATTCATCCTGTTGAACTTACTTTAAATAAGGCTAATACTATCAATGACCACTGCCCTTTCCTCGATCTTGATATCTATATCACTAACGGAAAGCTTAATACTAAAATTTATGATAAATTAGATGATTTTTCATTTCCTATCGTTAATTGTCCATTTTTAGATGGTGATGTTCCCCTGTCACCATCTTACGGTGTTTATTTATCTCAACTTGTACTATTCGCTCGTGTATGTAACAATGTCTTAGTTTTTAACGAGATAAAGTTATATATTACTGAAAAATTATTACACCAGGGTTTTCGATATCACAAACTAGTCAAAACATGTTACTAAATTTTGTCATCGGTATAACTTAAGGACATCATTCGTAAATATAGCTAAACATGCAGACTTCTTATACGTTCAGGTACATGTATTTCACATCCATTTTTTTATGGAAATATTCTTTATAAAGCACAAAAATGTCAGTATTCACCTCAGAATCAAACAAAACCTTTAAATAGACTTATTAAGAAGGGATATAGTTACGATACTGTTGTGAGGTCATTAAAGATTGCATATTTTGGCGTTAATATTGATTCACTTATAGGGTCTTTGCATCGGAACACATTTTAGTTTATTTAGTCTTAGATTTTTTATTAGTTGTTATTTTATTTGGACTAGCTGGCATTTTTTTCAGCTTTGAACTTAGTGTGTCTTTGTTGTTGGGATGTACTAGTACCTGGTTACGTCTACTTCATAGGCGGGTCAAGGGGGCCGGGGGTGACTTTTGAGTTTCGTGGGGAAAATTTGGTGGTTATACAGTGAATCACTGAATCATGACTGGAGCCCCTCCCTCCTTTTTATGAAAAAATCTGGATCCGCCACTGTACTCTGTGATTTTGCTAGATGTATTTATATTAGCATCCATCTAAAGAGTTAGCTTCTTTCAACGATTTTTAAAGTTTGTTCTTGTGTTGTACTGTTACACCACTGTTCCAGGTAATGGAAAGGGTTGGGCGGCCACTGACATTTTTAATCCCGCCACATTTTATATGTACCTACTCAAAGTCAGGAGCCTGTAATTGAGTGGTAGTTGTTCGTTACTGTTGATCATATGCGTTGTTTGATTATTAATTAATTCATACAGCTGAATTCATATAATTGTTTTGTAAGTTCTTGTTTTGTTTTGTTGCACAACTGTTCCAGGATTAGGAAGAGGGTTTGGCGCCCACAAACAATGTAGCTCCTCCACATTCTGTATGTGTCTGTCCCAAGTCAGGAGCCTGTAATTCAGTGGTGATCGTTTGTTGCTGTGTTACATATTTGTTTTTCTCGCATATTTGGTACATATAAATTAGGCCGTTAGTTTTCTCGTTTGAATTGTTTTACATTTGTCTTTTCGGGACCTGACATGTACATTAGTGGGGTTCGGTCTCAAATATTCATAGTTGATAGACCAGTGATACAGAAGATACGCAATGGTATGATACTAAACCCCTAACGGGAAGGATTGTGCCTGATGTTCATATGATTAAGTCATAAATTTTCAGTCAGTTTAATTGAAGTCTAGAGCTGGCATGTCAGTTAACTGCTAGTAGTCTGTTGTTATTTATGTATTATTGTCATTTTGTTTATTTTCTTTGGTTACATCTGCTGACACCAGACTCGAACTTCTCTTGAACTGAATTTTAATGTGCGAATGATTATGTGTTTACTTTTCTACATTGGCTAGAGGTATAGGAGGAGGGTTGAGATCTCATAAACATGTTTAACCCCGCCGCATTTTTGCGCCTGCATGTCCCAAGCCAGGAGCCTCTGGCCTTTGTTAGTCTTGTATTATTTTAATTTTAGTTTCTTGTGTACAATTTGGAATCAAGTATGGAGTTCATTATCACTGAACTAGTATATATTTGTTTAGGGACCAGCTGAAGGACGCCTCCGGGTGCGGGAATTTCTCGCTACATTGAAGACCTGTTGGTGACCTTCTGCTGTTGTTTTTTTCTATGGTCCGGTTGTTGTCTCTTCAACACAATCACCATTTCCATTCTCAATTTTAATATTTTTCTATTGATAAAATTTTATTAAAATATATAAAATAAAAAATTCACCAGACAGTACCTGGTGTTACAAACAGACAATTGAAAAAAAACAGCAACTCAACAAAAAAAATCTATTACATATCAACTGGTATGCATGCGTTCACAAACGTATTATTAACATTGCACATAAATGGTTAGAATATTGTATTTTTTAAAAACTTTTCTTTAGTAAGTTTTACAGAAAAAATATTAGAGGGAGGTCAAAGAGATATTTTGTCTTCAACATGTTTTTTGTTTTGCTAATCCTTATGACAATTGCAATAGATTAAGATATAAGAAAATGATGTATGAGTGTTAATGCAACAAATCTCCATCCAAGTCACAATTTGTAAAAATAAACCATTATAGGTCTTCCCCCCTGATTATATCTATCTAATGATTTAATGGAAATGCTGATGTCAATATTTCAAATGGTGATGGCAAATAGTTGCACAAAAGATTTTTTTTTAATCAAAATTTACCAAAATGACAAGAAAAAAATAATATATACAGTATACAAAGCTAAAGGAAAGCATTTTACAAATTTAAAGCATAATCTGCATTATTTTTATTTATTTTTTTACATTAAGTCACACCTCGCGGTTTTAAGAAGCACAATGAGAGTTTTGTTGATACTGTTTATTATAATACTTTTACCATGATGATTATAAACAACTCGAGTTCATGAATGTCAACATCGGCTCTTTTGGATAATTAATCAATTCGTCAAAATTAACAGCAGTTTTTCGAAAAGCAGATAACTACACCTGAATTGAATTTCAAAAGTTTAAGTTTTGTTTTCACTTATCATGTCACTTTCCCGTTTTACTGATAAATGGAATACTCCGATTCCTCAGTATTTCTAAGTGTTCTGTCGAACTGGTCGTAGTCTTGTTCAGATCCATGAAAATGGTCATACGTGTCTTCATTATGGTCTGGAATAACCCCGTGGTTAAGATGGCTGTAAATACCAGCGGCAGAATCGTACACATTTTGCTGCTGGCCAGCCGTTGTTGAAGTACCTACGTTGCAATGGTTATAGATATCGAGATTTACATTTTCATACTTTTCAGTATTGTTTGGCTTGGTGAGTCCGCCAGCCACACTATAACTATCGTATTGTGAACTGTTCATTTCATACATCGGATTATGGCTCTGACGATTCAGCTTCTTTCCAGCATTTGTCAAAGTTTGCGACTCTTCAAATGACTGCCAAGGATCGCAATATACAGCGCCGCTGACATTTGAACCATCAACAGGACCTGGTGACCCTTTCGTGTCGTTTACTGTCGGTTTTTCTGTTCCTTTTACTTTATCATGTTTTCTGTATTTGTTTGATGAAATCTTCCTAAAAGATTAAATGATAATCAAACTTTATACATTTTTAAAAGTTTGCATATAAAGAGGAATCGCAATTGTGTGGTATTCGACCTTAACGAAATGACGAACCCGTGTTTTCTTAGCATAAGTTCTTGCCGAGGCTTAGAAGTATTCAGTTAATAGATTACGTATTTCCATCTACATATCATTAAGTGTTTAATCATGTTTAGTTAATAAAATGTTTTAAAAGTCATTGTTAGTCTGAATAGAATGCATCACATTTTGAAATTTTAAGTTCATTTCAAGACATATCAACTGAAAATTCATATTAAGTGGACCACAATTTTAAATATTGTGATAAAATGAGAAACGAAAGCAATACGTAAAGGACACCATACACTCTTAAACAATGACCAAAACCTATAGTGAGATATGAAAACCTCGGTATAACACACATAGGGAGAAAAGCAACGAAAGTGCAATGATTAAAATGCTAATACGGTTAAAAACAACCAACAACTGAAATTAATCTTCATTGAGATTGTTTCTATGGAGACAATATGTTTTTACATTTTATGACAAGTTGTTGTTTTTAGAGCAAAATGATGACAAATGAATTAAAAGCGTTTAGTAAATCTTATTTGTCTTATAAAATAAAATCGACGAAAATAATGTTTGATGTGCATTTATTTTTCAGAATTTTCATTATTCCTCATAACATGTATATAAGACTTACGTAAATCGTTATTTGCACCTGTAACTTACTTTCGTCGCACCATGACTAAAACAGCAACAATTATAATAAGTACTATAACCACCACTCCAATGGCTGAACCAACTATCAAAGTTGGGAACTGTGCCGAATGTCTATATTCACTTGAAGGCTTTGGAAATGTTGTAAGTGGGTAATTTTCAGTCGAAATTGAGGTTGATATTGTTTGCTTTTCATTCGAAATTACGGTTAATGTTGTTTGGTGTTCAGTCAAAATTGAGGTTGATGTTTGGTTTTCAGTCGAATAAGAAGTTGAGGTTGTTTTGTTTTCAGTCAAAATTGAGGTTGTTGATTGGTTTGCCGTCGAAATTGGGGTTGTTGTTGAATGTATTTCTGGCAATGATGACGTCGATATCGACATGGATTCGGTTGTTACTGTGGTAGAATACTCTGTAGGCTGAAGTGTTGTATCTGTAGATGGTACATGTACGTTGCAATCGTCGGCCTGTATTTCATTTTCGTTGTCAATATCTAAAAACATTTAGTATATATGATTCTTAAATATACATTTTAGTGGCATATTGTTTATCTAAACTGTTTACCAAAATTGATCGCCCTGAAGATCATAAAAATAAAGTATGTCAATAAAGGTTTTGATCTTGTAAATATTGCCGGTATTTTTAACGACCATTCTGTTAAAGAACAAATTCCTGAATATTTTGATTATAATGAAGGTCCCTCTTATTTGTTATATTAACAAGAATCTACCCGGAAATTTGTTTTTTCCTATCGTTAAATATCCACTTTTAGATGGTGACGTTCCCTTGTCACCATCTTACGATGTGTAAATATCTCAACTTGTACCATTCGCTCGTGTATGTATAATGTATGTAACAATGTAGATTTTAACGAGAGAAATATATGTATAACTGAAAAATTATTACACCAGGGTTTTCGATATCACAAACTAGTCAAAACATTTACTAAATTTTATCATCGGTATAAGGACATCATTCGTAAATATAGCTCAACATGCAAACTTCTAATAGGTATTTCACATTCAATTTTTTATGGAAATATTCTTTATAAAGCAAAAAGGTGTCAGTATTCACCTCAGAAACTTACAAAACCTTTGAATAGACTTATTAAGAAGGGATATAATTACGATACTGTTGTCAAGTCATTAAAGATTGCATATTTTTTCGTTAATATTGAGTCACTGATAAGGTATTTGCATCGGAACTAAACACATTTATTCTAAAAACAGTTGTTGGCATGACACTGGTCATGTTCTTTTCATATATGTTATGATGGTATGATACGCAACCCCTAACGGGAAGGATTGTGCCGGATATTCATATGAAGAAGACATACTCTTTCAATCAGTTTTATTGAAGTCTGGAGCTGGCATGTCAGTTAACTGCTAGCAGTTTGTTGTTATTCATCTATTATTGTAATTTTGTTTATTTTCTTTGGATGACATCAGACTCGGACTTCTCTTGAACTGAATTTCAATATGCGTATTGTTATGCGTTTACTTGTCTAAATTAGCTATAGGCTTAGGGGGAGGATTGAGATCTATTAAATATGTTTAACCCAGCCGCATTTTTAAGCCTGTCTCAAGTCAGGAGCATCTGGCCTTAGTCTTACATCATTAGTATTGCGTTCATTTTCATTTAACTAATATTTATATTTCGCGTTTTCGCCCTTCATATTCGAAATCGCGAAAACACGAGGTCGAATACGCGAAAACATGAATTCGAAAAAACGAAAACGCGAAATATTTTTTCTTTTCGATTTCGCGTTTTTGACTTTCCGATTTCGCGTTTTCGACTTTCCGTTTTCGCGTTTTCGTCTTAACGTTTTCGCGTTTTAGACTTAACGTTTTCGCCTTTTCGACTTCGCGACTTAGCTTTTTCGCGATTTCGCAATGAGAAGTCAATAATTTAGGAAAATACTTTGTTAAAATTTACAAAGTTTACAAAATTTACGAAAATGATTAAGAATTGACTATAAAGGGCAATGACTCCTTAAGGGGTCAACTGACCATATTGGTCATGTTGACCTTTTTGTGGATCTTATCTATAATAATATTCACGATAATGACCAAAAACAGCAACATTTCCTTAAAAGTTACCAATTCAGGGACAGCAACCCAACAACTGGTTGTCTGATTCATCTGAAAATTTCAGGGCAGATAGATCTTGACTTATAAAACAATTTAACACCCATGTCTCAATTACCCTTAATGCTTTAGTTTCAGAATTATAAGTCAAAAACTACATTTTACCCATATGTTCTATTTTTAGCCATGGCGGCCATCTTGATTGATTGGCTTGGTCACCGAACACATTTTTTTAAAACTAGATACCTCAATTATAATGATTGTGGCCAAGTAAAGTTAAATTTGGCCCAGTAGTTTTAGAGGAGAAGATTTTTGTAAAAGATTACAAAAATTTACGAGATTTGGTTAAAAATTACTATAAAGGACAATAACTCCTTAAAGGGTCAACTGACCATTTTGGTCTTGTTGACTTATTTGTAGATCTTACTTTGCTGAACATAGTTGCTGTTTACAGTTTATCTCTATAATAATAGTCAAGATAATAGCAAAAAAACGGCAAAATTCACTTAAAATTGCCAATTCAGGTGTAGTAACCCAACAACCGGTTGTCCGATTCATCTTAAAATATCAGGGTAGATAGATCTTGACCTGATGAACAATTTTATCTCATGTCAAATGTGCTCTTAATGCTTTGGTGTCAGAGTTTTAAGCCAAAACCTACATTTTACCCCTATGTTCTATTTTTAGCCATGGCGGCCATATTGGTTGATTGGCTGGGTCACGCCACACGGATGGACGACGGCGACGGACACCAAGTGATGAGAAAAGCTCACTTGGCCCTTAGGGCAAGGTCAGCTAACAAAATGACTACTAGCAGGTACTGACATGCCAGCTCCAGACCTCAATCAAACCGATTAAAAGATACTGTCTTCATCATGAATATCAAGTACAATTAGGGGATAAGTTAAATACCATTATAAAATATGTAAGTCTTTATTTGGCATGAATTTTATCGATAAATTTTTTAAAAGGTAAACAAGATTTTCATTATTAAAAATGTTCGCGATAGAAATGTGTTTTTAGAAAAAGCAATGTTGAAGATTGAGACGTGTATATACCCTTTGAAAGAGTTTAATGTTAAGTTTTTTTTTCCAATTCCATGTTCGTTTTTTGTTATCCGAATTTTGGTCTCTCTTGTAATGTCGTTTCGTGAAACCCTCTTTAACTGTTCGACAAAACTGTATTATACATGTTTAATATACAAAACCCAAGAACTTTGTACAGTCATGTGAATAACGCCTTAATGCAAATATTTATAATTTCCATCGATGCCATACATATATGTTCCATGTAATTATTGTTACATTCTTATTGATATGGCTCTAGAAGAAATATTTAAAATCTAACCTATTTTACAAACAAATGCTCTTGAACTGTTACAACTTATATTCTGCAATGTCGTGTTGGTCATGTTGATGTACACAAAACATTCCAATGGATCTGGATTCTTTACATCTATAAGTAAATCCTGTTTATTATACTCAGTTTTTGTTTAATTATTGATGTACTATTTACTAAGGACCTAGGTATTTAAGGCTTATATTTGCTTCTGAAGAAGTTTTGTTTAATTTTACCCTGCTTATAGTCCACCTTAACAGTTGATTTGATCTAGATATAATTTAGAGAGTTTGAAACGTAATCTTTTAATTACCATGTTCATGAAGATATTTTTGTTGTTGTTTTATTTGAGGAAAATAGCAACTACTTAATTATAAGTCTGAACGTAGATTAAACAGATCTTATTGACTACCAGATTACCATTATTGAACAGTGTTGAACGTCACACAGTGGATACTGTAGAACTTTGATATCACACGGTATGATAATTTAGTTTTCATTCAAATTTTTAGGTGGTGTTCAGATCAAATGGCCGCTTCAGTTGAAAATCAGTGTTTCTTTTATTATTAAGATATTGTCCGTGTTAGTCAACACGCAACTAGTTGTTATTAATAGCGTATTATATTGTCTTGACCGTAAGGCTTTGTCCGTTAAGTTGACAGAAACGTATATATTCAAATCTAAATATTCCTTATTGACCGATGATACCTTAGACAGTGAATCAAAGTTTAGAAAGTGTTTTTTTTTAAGGTAAGAAAGTTCAGAAATCTTAGACAAACAACGAACATTTTTTCAGTACATTGGTCAATAGTATTGTAGATATGGCAGAATATATGTACATTGCAAATATGTATATTGATATCATTTATCGTGAATTGAAAATGATAACATTTCTTATACTTACTCTCAGAATTAATGAAAGCATATCCACGAGAAATACCAATCCAAGAATCTCTTATGCTACTTTCCAAAGTATTCTTATCTCTCAGCATTGACCCATGTTGGTTACAAAATAATTTAGCATCATACCATGACAATGACTGTTGTGTACGATTGTTTTCTTAAAAAACAAAACGATGTAGTTAATTATCTTAAATACTAACTATTCACAATTGTCCAAAGTTTCCTTACACTATTGCGCTTAATACAAATCCTAACAAGGAATAGTTACAACCGATTGAAATAATATATGAACGAATTAAGTCATGAAAGACTGGTTCAAATTGAAAGACGGATTGGGGTCGACCAAAATATACGCAAACTAGAGGCCCGTAAATAGCTTGTGTCGCTCACCTTGGTCTATGTGCATATTAAACAAAGGACACAGATGGATTCATGACAAAATGTGTTTTGGCGATGGATATGTGTTTGTAGATCTTACTTTACTGAATGTTCTCGCTGCTTACAATAATCTCTATCCATAATGAACTTGGCCCAGTAGTTAAAGTGAAACTTATTTTGTAAAAAAATATGGAAATTGTTAAAAAAATTACTATAAAGGCCAATTGACTATTTTGATGATGTTGACTTATTTGTAGGTCTTACTTTGTTGTACATTATTGCTGTTAACAATTTATCTTTATCTATAATACTATTCAAGATTATAACCAAAAGCTGCAAAATTTTCTTAAAATTACCAATTCATTGGCAGCAACCAAACAACGGGTTGTCTGATTCGTCTGAGAATTTCAGAGTAGATAGATCCTGACCTCATAAACAATTATTCCTGTTAGATTTCTCTAAATGCTTTAGTTCCGGAAATATGAGCCAAAAACTGCATTTTACCCTATATTCTTTTTTAGCCATGTCGGACATCTTGGTTCGTTGGCGAGGTCATGGTACACATTTTTAAACTAGATATCTAATAATGATTGTGGACAAGTTTGGTTACATTTGTCTGAAAAGTTTCAGAGGAGAAGATTTTTGAATAATAAAACCAAAAATTATGAAATTTATGAAAATTGTTAAAAATTTACTATAAAGGACAATAACTCCTTACGGGATCAACTGACCATCTTGATCATGTTGAATTATTGGTAGATCTTACTTTGCCGAACATTTCTGCTGTATAAATAGTATTTATGATAATAACAAAAAACGACAAAATTGCCTTAAAATACCAATTCAGGGGCATCAACCTAACAACAGTTTGTCCGACTCATCTGAATTTCAGGGCAGATAGATCTTATCGACCACGACTGACGACGTACGCCAAGTGAGGAGAAAAGCTCACTTAGCCCTTTGAGCCAGATGAGCTTAAAAGGAAAACAGTATGAATAGGAAGGATGAAATCCGAGAGCAGATTTAATCGGAATTTGTAAATATCTTTTAAAGTGAAGGACTTTACAAAGAAGTAAACTACATGCAACATCATGCTAATGTCGTGAACATACAAGTGTGTAATAGAAGGGTTATTATCAAATATACCGTGTGTATTGAAATTCACATACATACTTTATAATCTTGTTTGCCCTCTAAAAAAGGGTAAGGCCAATTTGTTTCAGATGCCATTCAGCTATCATAACAATAAGAATTAGTATGATATATACTACATGAACTATATGATATAGGCAGACATCAATCCATGTTTGTCAAACGAAGAGAGAGACAGAGACCGTTTTTAGGACGTCTAGATTTGACCTCCTTTTTTGCGGAAATTCGGACTTTTTTGCCTATCTGGACTCCGGAATTGAAGGTTCATTTTTGGGGGTCCTCGGGAGAATGTTATATATTTTTTCAAACATTCGGAATGACATCACTTCCCTCTTCCTCAATTAACATAACAACCTTTGCTAAGTTAATTAAGATGATGTTCCATGCACTATTGCATTTTTATAACCAGCACTCAACGTAGACGGACATCACAGTTGCAGATGTTACATGAGGTTATTGTTAAGTAAAGTTAGTCCCTTAAATCAGTTCAAATAATAATTTCATATTGATAATGATGACGCATTTTAAGTTACTTTTGGAGAACGTGCTTTTCGACAAGCAGTATGTATTCCTCTATGAACTAAGTTGACAATACCTCCTTGTGTTCTTGTTCGTAAAAGGAGGTACACAATCATAAGGAACAGGATTATCGTTATCTTCATAATTAGTTATATTTGCTCACCATTTACCTCATCAAGAATTCAACACGATGAGTGTCTTTAATTAAAGAATTGATTGCCCTCCATGAGTAACGATGTTAATTTTTATTTCTTTAGTTGTGGTTTTTTTTTAGTTTTTGGAAAAGTGTTTCGTAAACTTTTGTTTAAATTTACTTTATGTGCTTTTTTGTCCAAAATGTAGCTGGGTTCTGTCGACTTATTGTTTTTATCTTTGTAACCAGTTTCCATTTTTAATGTAACATTTGTAACACAGATCTGCCTTAAACGTTCTCTGTGTATACAGCACTTAAAGCTTTTACCAAAGGTATTTCTTACTTCTCTCACATGTATCTGTTTGCATCTTCAATAAAAATTACTCTTCTTTATATTACAGACAAGTATACAATTAAAATGCTCTTGTTATAATTTCTGTTGTTTACGGATATGAGACTATAAATCATCATTTATAGATAATATCTCCTATTAGAAAGAGACTCATCATATCTGCCATGTGACTTAATTGTAGATCTAAAAATATAAGGAATCATACCGGACCAGTTTATATATTGAACTGACGACTATTTATTTTAGTTTATTATGATACATATATAAGTCAAATACGGTTTATATTGTATGAAATGAATATTGTTAAGGACAGACATAATGAAATTTTGCAATGATAATTCGAGCAATATAAATTTAAATTCAGTCCGGTTCCAAATGGTCAAGTAAAAATCAATTCAGTCGAGCATAAATGTGTAACATAATTATAAAATGATATTTACTGCACTTGACCTTCTTGTGCGTACTGCAATCAGTCGCATGAAAGCTTCTTTGGCCTGGATTGTGACAGGGTGGGTTGCATGTGGTATAAAAACAACTTGCACAAGCTGTACAATCTTTCTTATGTGATGTTATCATAGCATTGTACTCTGTAAATATACAAGTACAACATGTACAATGCAGTTTAGTAAAGTGTTTTTGTTCTATACAATTTCAGCATCAAGCCCCAATATAACAATGGATGTATTAAAATATGGTCATTCAAATAACTATCCACTAGAGTTTGGATATGGACAATTGTGGATGAAATTACGGCTTTCAACAAGGAAAAAGCACACCATATAGAGGAAGCCTTCACATTGACGTCACTTCCAGTTTTTTTTTATTACTAAGCGAACGAAAATTAAATGATGAAGGAGGTGTAAGGTTTATGTATGTACCATTCAGATATTTGATATTACTTTATTAGCAAAATAGGTTTACAGTTATTCGAAATACATTATAGAGTTCCTTAATTATTGGTTTTTATTTATTTTAATGTTTTACAATTTTTTTTAAGGATTTCCTCTGCATAAAGAAAAAAGACATGCATATCAGAACACAATTATTGTTTTGATGCATAATGTTTTTTTATCATTGCAATTATAAAACAGTTTGCATCTAAGATTGTTGCAGTAGGTATTGTTAATGAAATTAAAGCTTTATATATTTTTTGCATCATAGCGCATTCATGTATTCACCGTCAGGAACTCTTATGTCTAAATATTTAGAAAACGACAGCTGTGTGAAAACGCTGCAATGTGAAAACATATTTGACTAGAAAGAACAAAATTCGAGATGTTCTTTATGATTTCTTAATGTATGAACGGGCAAATTAAATGCATATAGACTATAAACAAAGTCCATGTACATAAAGTACCAAAGCACTGACCTTCAGGTTTAACACCAAAGGGCTAGTAAACGAAATGTGTACTGTAAAAATATTATATATGTTTGTGCAGATAACAACGTATGTTATTATCACAAAAAAGCAAACTTATAGTATCACTGAAAAATATTATTTTTTGATATCACAAACTTTCCAAAAGTCGCATTTAGACATGCGGAAAGAGTAAATTGATTTATACAGAAAGTGTTATTCACTGGCATCAGTAGATGTGTCAAAGGTTCATATTCATGTCTAGATATTTGATTAAACATGTTAAATAGGAATATAGATTTAACTTAGTAGAGTTTGAGTTCAGAAAAATATTTTTAGTGCGTTGTATTTCTCGACACCTTACAGTTTATATCATGTATAAACTTAATTTTTATTTGATACATTTCATTGATTTCGATTTCTCTTGTCTTTATTCACACCGAATAGCAAGCTATAAAAGGCCCACAAAAATAACTAGCGTGAGACCATTCGAATATGACAATCAACGTTCTAAGCTATTGAATAGTCGAGAAGCACTACTAAACCACACCAACAAACGACGACCTCTGAACAAAAGTTTTCGACTTATAATGAGGACAGTTTCAAACAAATATAGCGGGTTCAAATGTTTTAACAGGCACAAACCTCCACCATAATCTGAAATTATTTCACACTATAAAATAACAATTGAATCAAAAGACACATTATCAAAACAGGTCAACATTCACTGAACGAATGACACAATGAAAATACAAAATTGACAAAAAAGGGATGGGGTGTTTATGCATGATATAACTGAAATGATTCTGATGGCAAGATGTGTAAGGCAAAACATATTAAAAATATAAAAGACTCAACACAAAATCAACTTTATCTTTGAACAATCAGTATCTTGCTAGATCAAAGATGCATACATGCTATAGTATAGAGCAATTCAAATTATAGATAAATTAAACATGTACATATATAATAAAATTGAGAAGGGAAATGGGGAATGTGTCAAAGAGACAACAACCCGACCAAATAAAAAACAACAGCAGAAGGTCACCAACAGGTCTTCAATGTAGCGAGAAATTCCCGCACCCGGAGGCGTCCTTCAGCTGGCCCCTAAACAAATATATACTAGTTCAGTGATAATGAACGCCATACTAATTTCCAAATTGTACACAAGAAACTAATATAAAAATAATACAAGACTAACAAAGGCCAGAGGCTCCTGACTTGGGACAGGCGCAAAAATGCGGCGGGGTTAAACATGTTTGTGAGATCTCAACCCTCCCCCTATACCTCTAACCAATGTAGAAAAATAAACGCATAACAATACGCACATTAAAATTCAGTTCAAGAGAAGTCCGAATGTATTTATTTGTTTAAAGCATAATGTTAGTTCAGTGTTATAACCATACCGTTAGAAACTGTGTATAATCTGTATGGAAAAGCTGTTGTGCAACTGGCAAAGCTGTCATTTTTAACATATCTGACATTACAAAAACATTCGCCTTTTAATCCCTGTTAAAAAAATAGGAACAATATAGAAGAGAATAGATTTTATAGATTGTAGAAGTATCTACACATTTGAAATTTATATCTGAAAATTATGTAGCTTTGGAATAGTTTGAAGAAAAAAGGTCTTTATGTGTGGTTTATATGCAAATTAAAAGCGCTACTTATTAATACCATTACAAGTTGTGTACATGTTTAAGATTTTGTTTCACTTCTTTAATCTAATATATTTATTTTGTAATCCTTTAATTTTCTATGCTATCAATTAAATATAAGTTACAACGGTACACTTTTAGATCTAGATATTATTAGAAAATATATACATTTCAAGACCTATCCTGATAGTTAAGTAATGTTTTGAAATTCATGTGGAACGCTCAATTTTATATCAAGTGTAAATTTCAAAGGAAAGATTCAAAGATATATGATCCGTATAAAAAATCAAAATATAAAAAGTCAACTGATAAGATGATTTATATAAGAAGAGCTAGTTCGATGATAGGCAAATAGTTTAGTCCAACAACTTACTTGAGCAAACAATGTGTCTCCATTATCATGTTTACAATATTGTTGGCAGTCATACTGGGTGATCTGTTGCTTATCATATGTCACATTTCTGCTGTATTGTAATGTTTTTACACAATCTGTAAATAAAGTAAAGCATATTTTTAATTTAAAAGTTTTTCCATGTAAATTAATGCAACGTCTTATCATAACTATTGACAAATAAATCAGTGACCTAGTTTGATCAATATCATACATCCATTGCGTTTGCTTTTATTAATTTCGTTTAATTTTTTTGTATGTTCCGTTTTTGGAGCAATATTTTGAAGCACAACTAACTTTGTTTTAAATTGTATCATATTAATATGTATGTCAAATAATTACGTGACGTACCCTTATATGTATTGCATATGTCATGTACCATTTTCGGACAGTTTAAATCTGTTCCTCCACCATTGTGTCATTACAATAATTGATACTACAATTGGTTGTTTTATTACACATCGCTAGTAGAGGAACGAAATCTGCCTTATAATGTATTAAATTGTAATGCAATTAACACTAAAGCGGTTTTGCTTTGATATTATATGGTCATTTTTATAAATTTTCTGTTTACAAAACTTTGAATTATTCGAAAAACTAAGGATTTTCTTACCCCAGGAGTAGATTACCTTAGCCGTATTTGGCACAACTTTTTGGAATTTTGGGTCCTCAATGCTCTTCAACTTTGTATTTGTTTGGCTTTTTAACTATTTTGATCTGAGCGTCACTGATGAGTCTTAAGTAGACGAAACGCGCGTCTGGCGTATAAAATTATAATCCTGGTACTATTTATATGTTAAATTAATGAACTAAACATTAGATTTACTTTTGTGCAATTTACATATTTTGGCTTCTTATATAAAACTTAATTTGTTATTTCAGAAGCAGAAAATTAATAACGGATCTAAATATCTAATCTTTGTGTGAAGAAAATTGCTCAGTCACACAAGTTGTACCTTTTACGCCAAAGCACTTTCTTTGTCTATGTATTTATTACCAAAAAAAAGTTTTATTCTTCAAATAAAAAATGAATGAATGAATGAATGAATGAACTTTATTCTCACAAAACTACATGTCATAGTTACAGAGAAAATATATATTTACAGTTACATATATGTATATATAAGCATGCACATGTGTGAATAAATAACGTAACTTAACTTGGAGGACTGACTTTCACCTGTATTGTTTTTATAAACTTACATATTTTTTCTAAAATAATAGTATTGTCTGAATTAAATAAACTATTAAATTTGTATGTACTTGGATTTTTACAGCAATATTCAGGTAAAAATTTCTTTCTCTCTAAATCTAAAGATTTACAAGTCATTATATAATGATATTCGTCACCAATTTCGTTTGCGTTGCATAGATGGCAAAGTCTGTCGTTTCGTGACAAGCCTCGCCATCTGCCGGTCTCAATTGGTAAACGATGACTACCACATCTAAATTTGCAGTATACAAATAATAAACTATTAGACAATTTGTTGAGATAATTCTCAAATTTCAAATTATTTTTAAAAATTCTGTAACATAGGCATTTAGGTAAGGTTTCTATCTGTGACAAACATAATTGTGTGAACTGATCTTTAAGCTTTTGCTCCACACTTTTTGATACCCATTTGTCAGCAAAATGCATATTCCAAATATTAGACATTCCACAATTATTAAAAATATTTTTAATATAGATCAACCATTTACTTTCAAAACCATAGTTATTTAAATTTACAAGTAATAATTTATAAAGAACATGAGAAATTTTACACTCTTTACCGTTTATAATTCTGCCCCAAAAATTTATCATACGAACTTTTGCATAAAGAAATAATGGGAATCTGCCTAGTTCTGCATAAACTATACAGTCTGGGGTTGATTGCTTCAAATGTAAAATGAGTTTACAAAATTTTAGGTGCACCCGCTCTAATAAGTCAAAGTTTTCAAATCCCCAAATTTCTGACCCATACAACAAAATAGGTACAACAGCCTTATCAAAGAGATCAAGTTGACATTCAATAGATAGGTTATTAATTCTACTCTTCTTCAAGATAGAATACATAGCCTTTATTCCTTGATCTCGTAAGTATTTTCTAGTTTGTAAAAAAGAACCACTTTTAGAAAAAAATATTCCTAAATATTTATAATTTTTAACAATCTCAATTTCATTGTCATTGATATAAAAATTCAAATTTTGTGGAAGTCTGCCATTTGTAAAAACAAGAATTTTTGTTTTATCAACATTTACCTTAAGTTGCCATTTGTTACAATATATGGCAAAATTGTTTAACATATTTTGTAATTCAGTGTTACTATCCGCTAATAAAACAGTGTCATCAGCATATAACAGTAAGAAAATCTTAAGATACACATCTAGTTCATTTTCTAGGTCTGCACTTATTGACTGTAAACCTTTTGTATCTAACTCTTCTAAAAATGCTTGTAGATCGTTCAGATACACAGAAAACAGAGCAGGCGATAAATTTTCCCCTTGTCGTACACCAATTTCGCAAGGGAAGAAGTCAGATTTCTCATTATTGAAAACAACACGGGATTTTATATCGTTATACATATTTTGTATAACTCGGAAAATTTTTCCGTTAATATTATTATTCAACAGTTTAAATAAAAGGAGATTTCTTTGAATAGAATCAAAAGCTCTCTGAAAATCAATGAATGCACAAAATAACTTTTTCTTCTTTAATTTCAATAGTTCGAAAAAGGCATAAATAGCAAAAATATGATCATTTGTGTTGTATCCTGGTCTAAACCCTGCTTGGTTTTCTTCTAAAATTAAAAATTCATCTAAATAATTACAAAGTCTACTGCTTAAAATGGAAGTAAATATTTTACCTAAACTTGATAGTAATGTTATTGGCCGATAGTTTTTCGGTTCACTTTTACTACCTTTGTTTTTAAACACAGGAATAACATTTCCTAAAAGCCATATTTCAGGTAAAAAACCTGTATCAAAGATTAAATTGAACATATATACATATATATCTAACATCAATTCAGAAGACGATGAAATATACTCATTAATTATCAAGTCGTCACCAGGTGACTTATTATTTTTAACACTTTGTATACCTTTGATAACCTCGTCTCTTGTTATTGTATTGTTCAAAAAATAATTTGATCTATCAGTATCAAAATTGTTATCTAGTTCAATATTTGCCTTATTAGGAGTATCTTTATTCATTTCTTTAAAAAAATCAAAAAACTGTTTGATATCAATGTCATTATTCACTGGACGTTTAAACTTGTTAAAAAATTTCCAGAAATCACGTGGCTTTTTCATACGTAATTCTTTCATTTTCTTCTTCAAATCATTATTATAGAGACGAATGCTATCATCCATAGTTTTTTTATACATTTTTTCACTATTTCGTAGTCTAACTTTAAAAATAGTAGACCCGTAATGTTTATACAATCTTAATGACTTTCTATAGTCTTTTCTACTATTTTTACAATCGTGATTAAACCATTCTTTACTGTTATATTCTTCTTTTGAATTATTACAATCTTTCGTAAATACACCAAAAGTTTTTTCTGCTGAATCAAGCAAAATCTTAGTAACATTGGTAACAATTTCATTTACACTATTTTGATCCACTTTACTTATATCATCATGTATTTCTAAGATATGTGACAATAAATCATTAACCTCATCTCTGTTTATGTTACTTTTAAAATCAGTACTCTTTTCATGTTTCCATTTACCTATGTAATTTTCATTATTTCTAATACATGTATTTTCTTTTAGCATATCTGTTTTTACAATACAATCTAGTTGCAAAAAGATTGGTGTATGAATATCCGAAAATAAATTGCTAAATAGCATTATTTCAAAATCAGCAATTTTGTGAAATACATTTGCCGAGCCCAATACGTAGTCAACTACGCTTGAGTTACGGCTTGTCGGCCAACCAACTTGGTCAGATAAAAATCGACCGTTCAGTATAAATATATTGTTATTTTTACAAAAACTTATAAGCTTTCTGCCATATGTATTAACTGTTTGATCTTGAGAATTTCTTTTCCTCGGTATACCAAGGCCGTCTAAAATGCCTACTTCAGAAAACTCATTAAAATCAATCAATTCATTTACAAATGTATCATCAAAATCATCTATATCATAAAAATCAGCTAAAGTACCAGTACGACTATTAAAATCGCCAAATAAGAAGACATATTGTGAATCTTTATACATATTATGCAGTTCTATCTCTATCTCAGATATAGCATCATCTGCTGTATATAAAGTATTAATAGGTGGAATGTAAATCACACCACATATTAGATCTTGTGGTAATTGTACTAATGTCTTACAAATTTTAAACCAAAATACAAAAGGACAAGTTGAATCAATTGGAGTTGCAATGGTACCTTTCAAAATAAACAATTTACTTCGAAAAGATAGCCACGGTAATTGGTTACTGATTTAATGACCAAATCAATAGCGACTTGGACTGTATGAAAGGAGTTATAAAGTGCTTTTTTTTTTATTAACACCATTTATTGTTGCTACTATTTGATTAACTAATAATCTTGTATGAAACTAGATATGAGAACTTTCGTTCCTGGACTCCAGGAAATATGGCTGCCCACACCAATAAATACTGACAACCACGAAATAGGATAATAGTGTAATATGTATCGCTCAACATCGATCGAATCATTCAATTCAAAAACAAAAGAAAATATTGACAACAACATGCACAACATTGTAATACTAATATATACTGAAATCAATACTTATTTTCTACCCAGCATTTTATTGAATTTGCAAATCTCTGTAGATTTGTGAAATCAATTTCTGCGAAAGTATATGCTCCATGTTAAAAAAAAACTGGATATTATTAGTTTTATACTATGCTAGTGACATAATACAGTAAATATATAGGGTCAGCGAATTTGATGTGGGGTTAGAGCGAAGCCCGAATCCCCATATGGAATTACTGACCCAAAATATACCATATTACTTCACTAGCCCACTATGTGACGTATTTATCTTACCGTGCGATATTTAGAATAGTGACTATCGAAATGAGCAAGTCTCTAATACTGTTAGCATTTAAAAACTACTTCCATTGATCATACAAAACTAGATACCAACAACAACTTGTTAGCTTTAAATGTGTTTTATAAATTTATTTCAATCTTCATCATCAATTTCTTCGTCTGTTGAAACCGCTATGACTTTTCGCAATACCGTTTTTTTTTTATATAAGACCACTACTAACCGTGTATTGAAATAAACCCCGCCTCCCTATAAACCTAATATGGAATATACGCGGTCTCCACGCGGACGCTTTTAACCAATTATATTCCTAGAAAAGAATAGGAGGTAAGATAAATGCCTTTCTGTTTTCTAGTATATATTATAATGTTTTTCACATTTCTCACAAGCTTTTTTAAATATTTTTAAGTATTTTATTCTCTGTATTGTTTATGAAAAAAAAAACCATGAGTAAGATCATTCATTCATTCGAATTTTGATGAGATAATGATATTAAATAACCCGTATTTCCAAATTGCAGATTTAAAAGTCAGCACTAAGTCATTATAACAAAAACATAACGAAGTTGTTTTTATTCATTTTGATTATTATATTCCCAGTTGTCAATATAAGCGCAGTGCTTCAAAATACTCTTTCCATGGTTTGATATTAATGTTTACCTTGGATTTCTATCCATGCTGAAAGAGCGGAAAAACGTCCTGTCCATATCGGATTTGTGATGTTGTTATAAATACCACATCGAAAAAGCGAATCGAGTGCATCATCTGTTGGGGAAAATAGGGACCCATTCAGGCTTTTACAGTAATTAGACGCTTTTATCCATAGAGTTTCTTGGTTGATATATCGCAGTATAAGACGACCATTACCTGAAAAATAAGATAAACAATTAAAAAAAAAAGTAGAAATGAAACACAGTTCGTTTTCTAGTATTTTTGTTGCCTGAAAAAAGTGTTCTCGGTCAGATATACTAACTTAAGGTCAATGATTTGATTATGACCGCAGCCGTCCAGATGGCATTTAATGCGACTGTCATACAAGTGAGAGGTTTATCTAGCTTTAAAACCAAGTTTAATCCACCAATGTCTACATAAGAACATGCCTGTATTAAATAAGGAATAGTATTATTGTTATCTATTCGATTGATGTGTTTGAGGTCTTGATTTTTCTATTTGATTAGAGACTTTCCATTTTTTGTATTTTTTGTATTTTACTTTTTGAGTAAACATTGACATAAAAAGAATCATCACTGATTTTCCAATAAAAAAGATAAGGAGTCAAACTACAAAACAAAAACAAGACTCCAATGAAATTTTCCAACGAAACGTACACTCTCAAATGGTAGAATCAAAAGCTAAAACACATCAAACGAAACGAAAACAAACCATATTCTTGACTTGTACAGGAAATTTCTTAAATAAAACACAATGGCGCCATTTATAAATACTGAGCAACGCCAAACAAAAATTAACTAAAATGGACTAGAACAATAATGACTTCCAATATACAACGACAAATAAAATGCATTTAATATGTATGTAGGAAGATAAACAACGTCAGAACCTATAATCGCTACTTCAAGACCATGCATTATTTGTGAAGTGTATACGAAATAGCTATCAACTAACTTTTGATACTTTTTGATGACGTGTTTAAGAAAAAGAAGGACGAGACGTTCTTTGACATTACCCTGGTTCATCAACTTTCTGATCAGAAAAGAGTTAAATCATATATTCCAGTATATTCAGCTAAACTGTAATTTCATTCTATTTCTTATTGTGATATTTTGACAGCCTGTGAACTATAGCCAACATTATGCTTTCCAACTTCTCATTTGATTTGGCTTTTCATCTGTGTTGATTCTCGAGAGCTACTAGTGTGTCTTTTGTAGACAAATTTGAAAACGTATGTTAGGTGTATTAACTTGAATAAGTTTTTTGTTTCTTTAACAAGTTTTTATAATTTCTTAATCATTTAATGAAAAATGATTCTTACCTGTATCAGTTAACAATATTGTAACGATAAGAATATGCATTAACAACCACGCCATGTTTTGCGATTGAAAATTTTAAAGTTACATGTATACACAATTTTGTTGAGGAAGTGATTCATCGAAACGGTAACCGTGTCATATATCTAAAGACTGAATACTTGTGATCAAACAAATACTGAGATTTATGCTGCAATCTATTTATTATAAGAATATTGAAAAGAGGTACGCGTTAAGGATATTACTTTGACACACAATACGATCGAACTGCTAGATGAGACTTACATTTATTTTTAAACCATTAGAATTAATGAAATCTTGCACAAATATAAAACTATTGTTTGTTAATCGGTTCGTTGATTAGAGAACCACTTTTAAATCTTTACATTTTTAGGCTTGCGACCCCTTAATTTTTGACTTGCATATGATGATTGTTGAAGAATACAAGTCAGGCCGCGGAGGAGATTTCGTAATGAAATTTGTATTACGATTCATATTTCAGTACGTAGTAGACCTTGATACTCCATGATGTCTTTAAAGGTGTATTTTGTTACAAAGTTGGCCTCTGAAGAATATTGTAATTGACCACAGTTTCATGGTTGAGCTGCTGATTAAAAATATTGTATAGCATTTTTGTCTTGTCAATTTGTTTAAACTTGTTATCAGAGAATAATGTGATTCACCACAATTCTGTTGTAATTGATTACTCGTCAGTTTTAATATTGGTATGTTTCTCAGATCCTATAGGCAATAGGTCAACTTTATTTTGTTAAATGAGATGATGGTAAAGTGTTCGGGTTCTTCCGCGCACGGGCACTTTAACATTGACCTCAATTTCAGACGTTATTTGGTAATTGTTATTTGTTCTGCTTATGTCTGTTTCTTAGACACTAATGACAAAAGATACAATATATTTTGTATACAAAATAATTTTAAGATGAACATGTCTGTCTACATGCACCTTATTTTTTGGATTCACTGTTAATTTAAGTTTTTTGAAGTTTGATCTATGTTTCTGGAAACTAAGAAAAAACTCAAACTAATTTGGTATATGTCATGATTGGGTAATGTGCATGTCTGTCAGGCAGGGTTTATCTAATATTGACCAAATGTAATCATTGATAACGGTAAGCACATGTGATGTTAATTATGTAGTAAAATCGTTATCTTTCAGACTTTTAACTATCATAAACCATGAAAAAGAGGACGAGATTAGGTCCACATGCATAATGTTTAACAATAGAATTATGTTAAGTGCATTTCCGTCAAAATCTTTAACAAATTAAATTAAAGTCTAGAACTAAAAAAAATATTTAATTATTGTACCGTTTGATAACAAAATCCATCTGTATATTCCATAACGTGCCGAGTGTATACATTGATTCGTATTCTCTATTTCAAAAATAAATCATATATAAAGACCTTACGTTATTCGCATTTCTACGGCACACTTCCTTGAAAGGTTGAAAATACAATTTTGACGCTGGGAAATTTCCTTGTGTCTGTCAAAAAAAAAAAGATTTATGACGTCATGTTATTTATAGTCTGCAAAGTAAATAATCTTTATTGATCATGATAGCTGACAATTTATAGCATGTAAACACAAATCATTTCACATAAAAGAGTACTATCAATTTTAAGGGTTCTTACAGTATTTGTATTTAAATGACAAATTAATGTACTTTATCATTAGTTTCATATCATTAACGTCATAAATACATTGTTTAATGTTGATATATAATGTATTATAATTTATAATTTATCCCAAGAAATGTTTTTGTGTTTTTTTTGTGTTTGTTTTGCCATAGCTAATATATAACTGTTATGATACTGTTGCCATCCAATGACGCCATTTTGAAGTAGAATTGCATTAATTTGTGACTATACAATTTACCAGTGTATGTACCTATATGTGACCAAGGTGAATGACTTTGTCAAAAAAAGTAAAAATTGTTACCTTGTTTCAGAGGTTTCCTTGAATGAATTGTTTAACATTTTTTTTTATTTCACACTTTATTCTTCTTTGAAGGGTGTGCGGTGATTTATTTTATTTATTTATATCCATGTACTGTTTTTTTCTAGGTGACAGTTGTCGCAAAAGAAACCAATGGTGCAGACTTTATATCTAGATCATTGTAATATTAAGATGAAACTTAAATTATTTATTTGAATATTATATGTGTTGTCCAGTGGTTTTCATTGGATTTAGTAAACAAATAAAACACTCCTCAGGTTTTGGATTCTCTTTTGATTACAACCTTTTCGTATCATAATAAAAGAGAATCCAAAACCTGAGGAGTGTTTAATTTGTTTACTAAATCCAATGAAAACCACTTGACTACATATGCACGATAAGAAACGAAAATTAGAATTTACTGCAACTATAACATGTATAACAATTTATGTTGTCTTTATCTACAAAATGTAGTAAGAAAGTATTTTGTGCAATATCGTGTTTGTGTTTGTTCTTGTGTATGTTTTTTGTGTGTGCTTCTGCTGTATTTATGTGACGTAGTGTTTATGATATTTTATAACGTTGTGATAAACGGTACTAAGTCAGGAGTATGTCAGTTGTTATCAAATAGTTCGATTCTATGTGAGTTTTTGTTTCACTTCGGTGTACATGTTGTTCATTTGTTTCCTCTTATAGTTGATGTATTGTTTATGTGTATAACCCGGATTTGTTTTTCTCTCAATCGGTTTATGACCTAGAACTGCATAAAAACTACTGTTACTAGTACTTTATTAACGACACTTTTCCTTACAGTAAGAGATCATTTTATAGATGAAAAACACTTTTTTCATTTATTTTTTTTAAAATTTGTAATTCTAAAATACACATCATAATTGCTTAAATAAAGGCAACAGTAGTTTACCGCTGTTCAAAACTCATAAATCCATGGACAAAAAACAAAATCGGGGCAACAAACCAAAACCGAGGGAAACGCATTAAATATAAGAGGTGAACAACGACACAACACCGAAACGCAACACTACACAGAAACGGACCAAGCAACAGACAATACACCACGAGAATAACAAATATAACATCAAAACCAAATACATGAATATGGGATAGACAAGTACCGTGCCACGTCTTATCTCTTAAATAAGAGAAAACAGAAACGACTCAACGTTAAAATGCAACACACACACAGAAACGAACAATATTATAACAATGGCCATCTTCCTGACTTGGTACAGGACACTTTTAAAGGGGAATAAAAGTGGTGGGTTGAACCTGGTTTTAAGGCATGCCAAACCTCGCACTTTAATGGCACAGTTAAATATAACATTGAAATGAAAACAAAATATTACAGGACTTAAAATTGATGAAGGTAAAAGAAACATTTTTCCCATGTAAATATATCTTTATTTTTTTAAACTTCAGATAATGATTGAAAACCGAAACAACAGTAAATTTAAAAAAAAAAAAAGTAGATTATTATCTTTTTCATCATTTAAGTATTGAACCTTGCTTTGTTTAACCGCTTATTTTCAATATATTTTTTTGATTTTGTACATTGATTTGTATAAAACTTAAACAAAAATAACCGAAATGAACGGTGAATTAAAAAGCGTTGTCGTTTGCTTTGACTTGATTTTTAATGAGTAAAGCCTTTTTGGACTGATTTTTTGTATATAGTGTGTTCTTATGTTTTAATTTTTAACACCAGTCTCCCAGGCTAGGGGTTCGGTTGTGCCCTTACAGACATGTGTAATCCCGTCAAAATCTGTACATTCCTGTACCGACACAAGAGCCTGTAGTTCAGTGGTTATCGTGGATCGGTGAATATATGTCATGTTTTTATAGAGATAAATTGAAGAAAAACTTCAAATTATTTGTTTGGCAAATTGAAATGTGCGTCAACGACGATTTTTATATTTTAGTCTAAAAAAAGAAGGAAAGGATTGTTTCGGTTTTAAACTTACCAAAGATGGGATATGAAAAAAAACCTTCTAGTTGACATGTACAAATACACACTATATATATCAAACAAATTTAATCTATAAGTAAATGGAAGTTTGTATTCTAATCAGGGAAAATAATGACTTAATGCCATAAACCATATTTCATTGATATTTTGTATCGTCTGGGGTTAATTCTTCTAAAGTATGACTTATTGTTCCGACTGAAAATAACTCCAGATAGACATATTTAGCATGATAACATACATAGGACGCTTTTTTATGCATTTCCAGTTTGTTTGATGTAACGTCATTGAAAACGTCTTGACAACAACTTTTGTTGTAACTTGTATGATACCAAGGATTGAAAATATCGGATTTATTTCACTTGAAAATCACGGTGTTAAAGTGCATCCTATGTGTACTGAAAAGGCACCAAACCTATTAAGTTATGCTACTATACACATAAATGTATATAAAGATGCAATGACATGACTGCAAATTACCTTATCGTGTAAAATATTAAGAGGAAATTGTCAGTGTGAGTACCTGTACATTTAATATTTTAGTGAAAGAAAAAAAAGGTTATTTTCTAAATTTGGTAATATTTATGTTTTTGGGGTTTGTCTCAGACATGTTGAAGGCATTTAAAAAAAACCTGTAAATAATAATTATCTAAATATAATTCTTATGATTTAAATATGTACAAATACTTAATGTGATTGGTTTGTTATATTTTCCCTTGGTTTGCCCTTCGGTAATCAATTTTGCTGAAACTAATTTGTATTCTATATAAAAACTATGTCACTTCAACGATATATTCGTCAGTAATTTTCACGAATGAAATTCTAGATCTGGGGTTCCAAGAATCTAAAATGTTAAGAAGAAATGTCATGCAGCGATGAGCAAAATTTGTACATCTCAATGGAGTTAATAGAACAAAAAGCCAAAAATATATCAGTTACTTTTCCACATCATAAAGTTTGATGTGAATGTATTTGTTAACACTGGACACTTTTAATTTGCAAAACACTCATTTGCAAATCCGCCGCCGCCTCAAACAAGAGCTACAATATCATGTATATAACCAAAATGTGCAGAATTACATGGGATTCAATAATTTCATTGGGTTTCTACAGTTACTTTCATATTTATTTTGCAATTTGAATTATAAAAACATGGGATTTTCAATATCCCATGGGACAGGGCAAAATCCCATGGGATTTACCATTATCCCATGGGATTTTGGTTAAATCCCATGGGATTTTTTTTTGTCCCATGGGATTATTGTAGTCCCATGGGATATTTGTTGTCCCATGGGACAAAAAAAATCCCATGGGATTTTTATTATCCCATGGGATTTTTAATATCCCATGGGACAAATTAAAATCCTATGGGATTCTAATTGTAAATATATAGATATAAATAAACAGTAATGTGTATGTTACAATGTATTCTATTTGGTAGTAAATTATTATAAGATGAATCTTTTTAATTGAATCTTTTTTTTTCTTGGGAAATGTTAATTTAGCATATTGTTCTTTAACTGTTCAAAACTAAACTTTTAACCAACAAAGCAGATAATGTAAGTATCAATATATGTTTATTCATGAATTATAGAATACTTTCTTGAAACACAATAATTTGCCATTTGAAATCAATAAAAACTCTATTGTTAGGCTTAACATACTAGTAGCTATTTAAGTAAATCTATTTTTTTTCACAATATCTCTCAACACAAAACATTAATAGTTTCTTATCATCCAGCATTGTTTGATGGTATAGTCCACTTTTTGGACATTCAGTACAGAACTTTGACATTATTGTGGTTTCAATATTTTTTTGAATTTAAAAGAACTTCAAATCATTGACTGAGTGATGAAAATAATAACTGATCCAACTTTTGTCTTTGAATTTATTCTGGTCTTGTTTCTATGTTTTCTCCATTTATTCTAGGTGGTGAATTTCAATCCTTCTGAAAAAGAACCAATAAAATCTAAAGTAATGGATTATACAAAATTGTTTTCATACATGTAGCAATAAAAATAGCTATGCGGTATGGATTTTACTGATTATTACAGGTTGTCCAGTGTCATCAGTTGCTAACGGCCTACATCCTTTGGTCTCTGATGGAGGGTTGTCAAATTAGCAATATACCACATCTTCCTATTCTAATACCATATAACAATCAATTAAATTATTCTTCTTTATAACATTTGGGTATTTTCCCAAGTTATATACCTATTATATATATATACCGTAAATTCGGAATTAATGCGAGTTTTTTTTATTGCGAAAAATGCAACAGAGTTGTAGACGCAATAATTTAAACTCGCATTATGAAATATTTTATATGGATTAAACAGGATTTTTCTCAAAATCGTAAAATTTAAAATCGCATTTAAGTCTAAAATGACAGAATCGCAATAATAAATGCACACAATAATTTATGAATTTACAGTATAAAGATCAATGTTAAAACTTTAGACAACTATAATAACATTCCATTATTCACAAGAATTTGCAATATATTATACAAAATGCAGACAACAGAAACAATATTTCTTTAAGCTTTTGAAGTTCAGACAGATTTCAATTTGTGTTTTTTTCAATGAAAAAATACCTTGAACTCTTTGAACATATTGGAAATTATAACATTGATACAAAAAAAATATGTATGTTTTATCCTTATTTTTTGTGTTGTTGGCTTGCTGTCTCATTTTAATATACATTTAAACATACATCAATAATCTTCTTCTTTATTAAAAGTAAAAATGGGATATTTTTGATTTTGATATCCCAAAACATTATAGTTCTATCAAATAACTTATTACCAAGTTCAAAAACACCAATGTGTTTGATATTAATTTTAAGACATGTATAAATGTTCAAGACCATATCAGTATTCGGATCTTACTTTTACGGTCCAGAACTTACAGTCCCACCATGCCCACCATATGTGTATAGTCAGACCATTTAAGTATACTTGTACTGTCTGGTACCAGCTCGACCAAACCTGTGTTTTTATTTTAACTGCAATTAAACTTTTTGTATTAATCTATTAAAGATTTCAGTTATGTTGATCTGTACTGTACATTTGTTTGTAATAAACTTTACCAACTTTTTAAAATTGGGCAGACTGTATGCATACAGTCCAAATACTTGTATGTTCTGGAACATAAACATGATTAACAAGCATTTGGCAGGATGTCATGCTAAAATCCCATTAATATTAGTACTAAATTTTGAGTATATATACATGTAAATCCACAAGTTACTTACTGAAATTCATGGTGAACACTCACCAAAAACTTACAATTTAGAGGAAAGACTGGAAAGATGAATGCACTAACACTATCAAAACAGAGCATAAAACTTACCGAAAAACAAGATGTTTTACATTTATCCAGGAGCAGGATAATTGAAAAGTTGTTTTTTTCTTTCTCTGCTGTCCATCATATAACCTTTGAATTCATTCATGCAAAATATGAAAATCTGCAAAGGTAAGACCTAGAACCTCAACTTATCCACATTTTGAATTTTGAACTGCATACTTGTCCTTTTCATCTTGCTGACAACCTAAACATAAAAAAATGATAAAAACATAATTCTAGATTAACTTTGTGTTTTTATTTTTGTTGGTACATGTACAAATAATTTTCCCAAATTTAAAACGAACACATCATCACCAAAGAGGAGGTCATACTAACCTCCGAAATATTTAAACAAACCAAAATTGTTACTTGATTAAGATCTTGTAAATCAATGGCATAGATACTCTTATTTTTGAAAACTTGATGTCTATTGCATACTTATATATTCCTTTGTACGAGAGTATGCATATTAAGATAGACTCCATGGACTTTAATGTAAGCATGATTAATTTTACAGTCACTGACAGTTTTTCAGCTCTATGTCTACATTTTGAGAGAATCTTGCAAAACTGTATATTCTGATATTCAGAACTTATTGTGAGGTTTTTTATTAATGCAACTGAAAGCTGTATCTCGTTTTCATTTCTGATACATATTTATGAGCTGAAGACCAGTGCCGAATTTTTCTCACTGCATTGAACACCCATAGGTGACCTTCGGCCTATGTCTGCTCTTTGATTGGGTTGTTGTCTCTTTGTCAAATTCCCAGTTTCCACTTCCCATTTTATATCATGTTTGCTGAATTTTCTTAAATTACAATATTCAATCATGCAATTTTGTCCATTATTGAAAAAACAATAAGCAAAAATAAATGCACAAAAAATGTAACATTTTTATATATATGGAATATAAAAGACTTTTAAAATTCAAGACAGTTGCCTACACTGTTAATTTCCTTGTTTGATTTCATATTTTTAAAGCCTTTATAGCTAGCTAGATGGTATGCCGGGGCGGATCCAGCCATTTTAAAAAAAGGGGGGGGTCCCCACCAAGACAAAGGGGATGGTCCTATATTCATTTGATTTGTTTTATTGTCTCATTATCATACAAGAATATATATGGTTTGAGGGTGGGGATCAGGGATCCTGAAATTTTTTCACCTAACCACTGGATGACAGGGGATCTCAACCATTTAAAAGTTTCTCAAACATGTGGGGGTGGGGGTGAACCCCATGGACTCTCCCTATATTTCCTTTGATTTGTTTTATTGTTCTATACAAGAATATATATGGTTTAGGGGTGGGGATGTTAACTGTTTACAAGTTTTCAAACTAGAGGGGGTGGGACTTCACTTTTATTTTATTTCATTATTAATTTTATTGTCCCCGACAAGAATATATATGGTTTAGGGGTGGGGATCTGGATGGTTCACAAGATAATAGCACATTCTCAAATTTAACAGGGTGGGGTAACCCCCTAAGACCTCCTTTTAATTTCATTTGATTTGTTTTATCGTCCCATTCAAAAATATATATGGTTTAGGGATGGGGATCTGGACCGTTTACAAGATAATAGCATATTCTCAAATTGAAAGGGGTGGGGATTACCTCCCATGGACTCACCCGGCCTCCTTCTTTCTTCCCCCCGAAATACCTTTTAATAAGCCCCAATGCACAGATAGTTCACAGTATTTTCCCTTGATTTACACTAAAGAATATACACTATACAGGTGTAATTTGTTTTAAAAAGATAATACAACTGAAGACCACCATGACCACAGTGGTGGATCCAGAATTTTTCATAAGTGGGGCCCACCGACTGCCTAAGAGGGGCCTTCTCCTGCCATGACTCAGTGATTCCATATATAATCAACTAATTCTTTTCCCAAACAGGGGGGCCTGCACTCCTGATCCCCCCTTTATTTTCCTCATTTCAATCACCCTGATATAAATTTAGTTTTATCACTTTAATACAATAGGAATGGTTTGAATTCCCCAATAATTCTCATATACCATTAATATCAACATATTTCATTGTTGATAAATGAAAGGCAAAAGTTTTCTATGGGTAGAAATGGATAGTGGGAAGCTTTCAGATTCACACCATGCCGGTGGCTGTGTTCAAAGTGCTGGGTTTTTATGACCCTCGTTGTTTGCGGACTAACTATTTAGGCCTGTGGTGGATAATAGTGTGCGTGCATTAATCTTCTATACCTTCTTAATCAATATATTCAAATACTGACGGCAAGTGTAACTGTTGTAATGATGTATCAATGTCTTTTTGAAATCACCGTGCTATTTACATGTGGGATCGAGAATGCAGGGGAAGGAAACTTGTCAATTATGTTTATTTCTAAGCCAAAATAAAATGAGCCGCCGTAAAATTAACCTTGGGTAATAACAGTGCATGTAAGGCTCGTCTCGGAGGGGTGTCTTTTTTTCTGTCTTCTTTTTATAGTTATATTTTTAATAACTTACACTTTTTCAACATTATTCTCTTTCTTTCACTATTCTTTATTCCTTTTTTTCTTTGTCCTTTGTTCTCTATTCTGTTAATTCACATCCATACCCTCTTAATATGTGTATGTGGACTTACTGTGGTTTATTTTTTAGTTCTGGCAGAGATATTAGATACAATATATATGTCTCTGGTTCTGGTATTATGCGATAAGTCAATTTCTTTTTCATGCAGTGTCATGAAATATAATGGTTATATGCATATCAGCCAAGATTGTGCGCAACATTTTAATAAACAATTCAACACTATATACACGTTATATGAATTTTATTGAAAAACGATGAAGAACATGAATTTGGCAGCTAGTGCCCCTTAAACAGGTAAAGTTCAATTAACAAATTCTGATCTACTGGCATTCAACACCAAATTACTTACTTGCTGTATATTGATAAATGTGATTGTATATTGTCAATACCTCAACATCGAGAATACGTCATGTGAGGTGTTGGTCGCTACGTTTAATACGAGGTCAACGGTTGCGGCTTCGAGACAGAGAAAAACATCCAGGTAAAAAGTGTAGAATTTTGTTTTTGAAAATTTGAGTTGTAAAATTTCCTAAAAAGTAATTAATTCCGTTCATCTAGTTGTAAATTTTCCTAAAAAAAGTACTTATTTCCGTTCATCTATTATGGGTATAAACTAAACTGAACAAGAAAATTATTAGTAAACAGACAGAAAGTCCGACGTTGAATTAATTATTTTACAATGAATTGTTAAATATATGAGAGAATGTTTTAGGCGAATTTTCTATAATTACAGATAAATGTATTTTAGGTTCAGGAAATGATTTATTCTTCGGGTACGTCTAAACAACTGCTCAGGACCTCCTGAGTGCACTCAGGACATACAAAGTGCACTCAGGATCTGCACACATGATGGATGTTTATATTCGTTAAACGCTTCTTATTTTAGAGTTAAATTTTGGTAGAAGTTGAAATCGCAGGGGCGGATCCAGCCATTTTAAAAAGGGGGGTCCTAACCCAGGACAAAAAAGGGGGGGTTCAACTACATGTCCCCATTCAACTGCATTGATCGGCCCAAAAAAGGGGGGTTCCAACTCCACGGAACCCCCCTCCCCCCTCTGGATCCGCGCCTGAATCGAACTAAGATAGATATGTTAATTCTTATAAAATAATGAGGGCACGTGTCACTGATTACACAACTACAGAGCCATGAATTATCCAATCAACAAAATTGATTGGATTATCTTTATTGTTTTTTTAGGAATTGTATTGTTTAGTTCAGTTTTACCTTAAACATGAATTTGCATATAGAAAAAATAAAATATATATCTCATTAGATGTGCTTTTTCAGTTGATTTTTCGTGATGACGGGTAAATTAATTTGTTGTGTTATACGTTTTGCAGTGCAGTTCACGAATAAAGAAAATTATTTTATAGTTGCGTTTTTTTCTGTAACAAGTTCGATTTTTGTTTTTCAGTGGGATTCTTTTCTCTCTCTCTCTCTCTCTCTCTCTCTCTCTAAATAAAGTTTTTAAACAAACAAAAAATGTTGACTGAATATCAAATTTTATTACATTTGTATATCTTAATTCTCAACAAAACATTATACAAGAGAAGACAATTATGTACAATATTCATTGAATTCAAGATTAACGGAAATCTGTGCACGAAGACTTAGTCGTGGTTTGAACGGATTTCGTGTCAATAAACTGTCTTCGAAATAGTCTTTAATGTTTGTGTCATTTTGGTCTTTTGTGGATAGTTGTTTCATTAGCAATCATACCACATCTTCTTTTTTATAATTTCTCGCTACTACAATCTAACTTACATATTTTTTAGAAATGATTATACCCAAAATATCATAATTTTCAAAAAACGGTGACGAAAACAACGGAGACAAGTTCATTTTCAGAATTTATTTTCGCATTAAAATTCGTTTCAGGCTTGTGAAACTGGACAAAACGACTTTAATTAGAAAAAAAACTTAATAAAAACGGATTTCTTAAAATATTCGTATAACTCACAAATAAAATTCCTGGACAAGTTCGATAAAAATTAGAAATAACATCTAACTAAATGTATATGAGTTTGATTGTTTGAAAAGTACGGCTTTCACCGTTAAGAACGGATTCCATAATACAAAACTTTAATTTATATAAATTCTTTTAAAGTATGAACATTAATTTCCATTTTCAAACTCGTGCAAAGAATTAATTACTGGTCCAGGACATGATAATAAAATTAAGAATAAAACTTAAAAATTTATGGAACGAAATTTTAATAAAAGACGAAAATCTTAAAACATCGTGATATTCATTCTAAACGTCACAATATTACTTCCCGCATGGTCACACTGTACTTACAACACAATATATAAAACAACAATAAAGATAATCCAATTAATGTTGTTGATTGGATAATTCATGGCTCAGTAGTTGTGTAATCACGTGCCCTTATTATTTTCTAAGAATTACAAATGTAACATAAATATCTAAGTTCGATTTCAAATTCTACCAAATTTAACTCTAAAATAAGAAGCGTATAAAGAATATATATGCATCCATCCTGTGTGCGATGACTATAAAGGGTCATGAGTGCACTTTGTATGTCATGAGTGCAATCAGGAGGTACTTCAAGTGGTGTTTAGAACGTACCGTTATTCTTCTGGAAGCTTCAATTTTTTGTTTATCAATAACTTTTACACAAGTAGACATTTTTGTTTTTTGACAGCATGAACCCCCAGTTAATGAGAAAACACAAATTAAGAAAGAAAATCGTTTGCAATTAAATTTTATAGAAGGAAAAAGGGGAGGGGGTAATAAACAAATCTTATTTACGCTCACATACTTCTAAACAGATTTGCATATGTAAGCTCTCTATCAGGACTTTTGAAAAAAAGAATATATACAGTTTAATTTCGACTAAAATAGTGATTCTTTTTATAGATTTGGTACCTCAGTTTCATTTTGAATTGTTAGATGGCAAACTCTTTAGGAGAATATTGTATCTGTTCTTTGTGTAATTATGGTGATATTGGCGATAATATTCATTATAACAAGGCCTTGTACAAATCCTTGATTATAGAATGTTTGGCAATATAAAAAGACGAAAGTAGACAAACCCTAATTATGCAGGGTTTCACAAGTTGATCTCCAAGCGGCCCACATTGTACATATAATAAAATCTATATTTTTCAACGTTTTTTCAACGTTTTCAAAATGAAATAACTTGAATTGAAAATTTCCCAACTGTGAAAATTTGTGATTTCTAAACGTCTTTAATTATTATTTCGGACAAAAAAATATTTAGCATATTCATATATTTTCATAATTTTTTCCAAGGAAACCTTTTTTTTTTGCAAAGTTTACTTCTATATGTTTTTAATCATCACCAGCGACTTATTCTCTGCCATCACCAATTAGTCCTAATTATTAAAGATCAATTGACCTAATTCAAATGATGATTGGTATATCGTATTGAATATGACCATCGGTCATCCGTGACGTATCCCAAAAATAACGACGAATGCCGATAGATAGATCATAGTTTATTAATTAGCGTCTCGCAATTTAAATTTCATCAAGGGGACTTAATTAAACCAGTTACTATACAAATCTTGAAAAAACGATGTACATGTACTTTTTAATATTTTTAAAACAAATTACGAAAACGTTTAGTGTAAAAATCACCGAATATAAATGTTTCTTGCAGGTTTTGGCATTTGTAAATAACATTAACGTTTTGGAATTCTAATGCAAAAGGCAGTCGATTCAAACTGAAATAACTTCTTTAAAGATGGTTTGATTTTTTCAGAGACACATGTATTATATATGTCTCAATACATGTATTATATGTCTCTGATTTTATCAAAACAAAAATTACAAAATTATAAAATATGTTAGTTATCGAATGTATACCCTGAACTCTTACTATTATATATACATGTCCCAAGTTAATTAATGTCCCGTGTGCAACCAGGAGATCCTGAACGGTTTTTAAACGTACCATTATTTTATATGCATATATTCAAAGCTGTTCTTAATTATATGCATACTAGGTATCAGTGGCGGATCCAGGGGGGGGGTGTTCTGGGGTTTGAACCACCCCTTTTTTGAACGATCAATGCATTTGAATGGGAACATATGGTTGGAACCACCCCCTCCCCCTTTTGTCCTGGGTTGGGACCCCCTCCTTTTCAAATGGCTGGCTCCGCCGCATAGGTATATTTATATATATCTGAGTGTACCAGCCCCCTCCTAAATCTTGGGAAACAAATGGTAGATTATATAGGGAATCACGGAAGCATGACTGGACGTGACCCCTCTAAGGCAGTCAATGCGTCCCCACTTATGAAAATTTCTGTATCAACCATTGCTTAGTTCTAGTTATCTTAGGTCCTAGTGTGAAATAAAGCCAATAGGTCTTTTTAACCACATCTTTATTCATACATGTATATATACGTTTTCTCACGGATTTGTTCATGCAATATTGAAATTATGTTTACTCAATGCGCAATTACTGAAGTTTATATTTGCTACTTTTCTTCTTAATTTCATATAAAAAAAATTTTGATTTTTTTTCTTCGAAAAATTAGTGGCGTTGAAATAGAGAATGGACACAGATACCTTATCACATTTAACCAAAGAAATGTTGTATAATGTCATCAATCTGTAATACACGTAGACAGGATGTTCTCTAGAAAACTATACGTTATACACACCCGAGAATACACGCACTGTCGTAATGGAAAATTACTGTATGTTATAGTTACCTGTAATCAGCTTTGCAACACCATGTCATGACAGTTCAAAAAGATTTTCTTCAAATCAAAATGGAATATTCATTTTTTCTGTAAAATTTAAAACTTTAAAAAGTAGACTTTGACAAAATTATGAAATAGAAGGAATTGAACAATTTAAAATCGTATTTTAACAAAGATTTAGATATAATTTTACAACGATCCTTAAAAAATAACCAAACAAACGTTGAATCAAACGATATGAACCTACGCAGTTTTATATTAAAATACTGACACACACCAGTTTGCCATCTCAGTATGCAAGGCAGGGGTGCTTGGTGAGGTGCTGGAACTTGATGTACATGAATCATTAAGTTATTACAGTTCTGTTAGGATTGACTGCCTTTTTACAGAGACTTTCTATTCTTACTAGTTGTTATCAGTTAGTATAGACGGCTCATGGCTTAGAATGATTCTCTGCTCAGCAAATGGTGCGTAATTAGCATTTGAATCAAATTTCTTGTAGAAGTAAAAAACACAAATTAATGTATTTGACAACTTTATTCAGGAGCACAGTCTATATTATCCGGCGTAAATAACTTCGAGATTTATGTGGAAGTTTACTCTGCTGCTCGATCTATGCTAATCGATGTTTCAGAATATTTCATTTATATTTATTCGTGAGGCCTCGTCATCGTTTATTTTCACTAAAAGCACAGTCGCCTAAATATTTTATATGGCGAAAAAATTGCGAAAATTGGAGGCAACAATATATTTTAAGTAGCCATTACATGTATTATTTTAAAATCTTAAGATCGAGGTTGCTTGCAAATTTAACTCTAAAATGAGAAGTGTATGACGATCTATAACGAATATATACATCCATCATGTGTGCAGATACGACGGCGACTATATAGGGTCTGCCATGAGTGCACTTTGTATGCCCTGCATGTGTGCACCCTGGTCCAGGAGGTCCTCCTGAGCGGTGTTTAGACGTACCGGGAAAATCTTATCTGATTCAGGATCAATTCATCGGTTACACTCCCCTGTCACCAGTGATTCTTTTTTGCTGACATTCTGAAAAAGTATTGTGTAGTCCCTGTGTAAGTGTTGACTCTCAACTTGCACATGTGATTTTTTAACACTCCCCGGACTTCTGCAAAAAACAATTATTCAGTTCACTGATTGAGATGGAAGGTAAACGAACAGAAAGTCACAGGACATTCCGACAAAAAGTCACAGGACAAAAAGTCAAACACATGTCAAACTCAGGCATAAAGTAACAAAGTTGATAGGACAAAAAGTCACAAACAATTTGTTGACAATTGATTGAATATAAATGAAAAAAGATTTTGAAATATCTTCTTTTTATTTAATACATATATTCATTTTTAATTTTAGGAAATTGTTCATAATATAAAAAAGATGTGGTATGATTGCCAATTAGACAACTGTCCACAAGAGACCAAAACGACACAGACATTAACAACTAGAGGTCTTTACGGCCTTCAACCATAAGCCAATATAAAGAAGATATGGTATGATTGCCAATGAGACAACTGTCCACAAGAGACCAAAATGACACAGACATTAACAACCATAGGTCACCATACAGCCTTCAACAATGAGCAAAGCTCGAGGTAAAGCCCATACCGCATAGTCAGCTGTAAAAGGCAATCATACTATATCTTTTTTTTTTATATTTACATGTTAAAAAATGCATGCAAATGTAATCAAAAGCTGCACTTAAACGTAGTGATTTTTTTGCGCAAATGTAATGGTAATGTGCGCAAACCTAATGCACTGATTTATTTGTTTTTAATAAATTTTAATTTAAAGTTGCTACATCATGTTCATGTTTATATAAAATTTCAAGAAAAATACAAAAAGAGTGTTTTCTTGTTCAAAGAAAAATAATCTCAAAACTAAAATGTGACTTTTTGTCCTGTGACAGTGTGTGACCTTTTGACTGTGACTTTCTGTCCTACATTCAGATTGAATAGGGGAGTTTGGTTGACCCCGCCTCCCTCTATCTGAGACTACTATCTCAGTGATGACAGACCTTTAATATGTTGTATTGTTATATGTAAAGAATGTATAACCGACAATAAATAAATAGCCCCTAACAAGTAAGAATTAGGTTACTTTCTGTTTTGACATCTTGCATGGGTTTTTATAGCCCCGTATTAAAATTATGCCCCCACATAAAAGGGGGGGTATACTGTTTTACCCCTGTCTATCCATCCATCCTTGCGTCAGTCAGTCCGTCCGATGAATATTTTTCGTCACATTTTCCTTAGGAACTACAATAGAAGGATTTCTGAAATTTGGTTTCAGGGTTAAATAAGTCAGCTATACCGTGTGATGCATTTTCAGATTCATCACTCAACAACTTCCTGTTTTCCCAACACTTGTATGATTTAACACATGATAGCCAAGTTGAAAGTTGAAAACTAACAACCTAATTTATGTACAAAAAAATTGAAAAACAGATATGTTACACATAAACAAACGACAATCATTGAATTATCGGATCCTGACTTGGAACAGGCACAACCATAACAAATTGGCAGGGTATAAGGAACTTTGAAAATATTTAGTTTTTGTGGTTTGGTCTATTTTCCGGATACTGTAAGCAATAAGGCCCCTTTATTTAGTGAATGAAATAATTGTAAGATGCACTTAGCTGTCTGTCATATTTTATATGAACTTGACCTCATTTTCATGGTTCATTGGTCAATGAAACACTGCATTGTTTTGTCAGTTTATCATATGTTTAAAGTTACAGGTAGATTATATTTGGTAGATATGAAACAATTGTAAGGTGTGCATGTCTGAATGGCAGATTCATATATAAACCATGACCGCATTTTATTGTTCTTTGGTCAATGATAATGATTTTATCAGGCCACATATAAAAGAATGTCTGTTTCCCCTCCCCACAGGTCTACCCTTTGTAAACTGACCAGGAAGGCAGGTTCTTTTTAGCTCACCTGACCTGAAAGGTCAAGTGAACTTTTCTCATCACTTGGCGTCCGTCGTCTGTTGTCCGTCATTCTGCTTCCGTCGTCCGTAAACTTTTACAAAAATCTTCTCCACTGAAACTACTTGGCCAAATTCTACCAAACTTGGCCACAATCGCCCTTGGGGTATCTAGTTTAAAAAATGTGTGGCGTGACCCGGCCAACCAACCAAGATGGCTGCCATGGCTAAAAATAGAACATAGGGGTAAAATGCAGTTTTTGGCTTATAACTCAAAAACCAAAGCATTTAGAGCAAATCTGACAGGGGGTTAAATTATTGATCAGGTCAAGATCTATCTGCTCTGAAATTTTCAGACGAATCGGACAACCTGTTGATGGGTTGCTGCCTGTGAAATGGTTATTTTAAGAAAATTTTGCAGTTTTTGGTTATTGTCTTGAATACTATAATAGATAGAGATAAACTGTAAAAGCAATAATGTTCAGCAAAGTAAGACCTACAAATAAGTCAACATGACCAAAATTGTCAGTCGACCCCTTAAGGAATTATTGCACTTTATATTCAATTTTTAACAACTTTTCATCATTTTTTGTAACTTTTAAAAAAATATTCCTCACTGAAACTACTTTGCCAAATTTAACCAAACTTGGCCACAATCAGCATTGTGGTTTATAGTTTAAAAAATGTGTACGATGACCCAGCCTACCAAACTAAATGGCTGACATGGCTAAAATTAGGACATAGTGGTAAAATGCAGGTTTTGCTTTATATCTTTGCAACTAAGACATTTAGGGCAAATCTTTCAAGATTTTAATGTCCATCAGATTAAGATATATCCCCTCACAAATGAATTGGACAACCTGTTGTTGGGTTGCTGCCCTAAAATTGGTGATTTTAAGGTAATTTTGCAGTTATTTGGTTATTATCTTGAATACTATTATAGATAGAGATAAACTGTAGACAGCAATTATGTTCAGCAAAGTAAGATCTACAAATAAGTCAGCATGATCAAAATTGTTAGAGGACCCCTTAAGGAGTTATTGCCCTTTATAGTCAATATTGAACAACTTTTCGTCATTTTTGTAACTTGTATAAAATCATTTCTAAAACTACTTGGCCAAATTTAACCAAACTTGGCCACCATCATAATACTAGGGTATCTATTTAAAAAAAGTGTCTAATGACCCCGCCTACCAACGAAGATGGCCGACATCAGTAAACACATTAACAGGTGAGCGACACAGGCTCTTGAGAGCCTCTAGTTTTTTTTTAAATGGATGTGATTGTCATAGCATGGTCACATGAATGGTTTGACTTGTCCAGGCCACTTATCAGTTGTTTGTGCTCAATTTGAGTGTATTTATTCAGATTATCAATTCTTCTGCTTCCAAGCACTTTCCAAAAATGGAAACAAATTATTTTCATGAAAAAAATAATTTCCATTTTTTTGTGGAGAATATTTTTTTGACCCGGGCGCTTATTTTTGACCCGTGTGGGGGGAGGGGAAACAAACATATTTTTAATTTGGGCCTTAGATTTTTTAAGCATAGGTCTACTTGTCTGTCTGCCTGCCAAGGTTAATTTTACTGTGACCTCATATTCATAGAATAATGATAATATTCATGATATTGAATGGCAAGAATGATGAGTAAGTTGATGTTATATACAAATAAGACAAAATTTTCAGTTGCCTACTAATTATGTAATACATGTAGTAGTTATTTTTGTCATTAAATGATGTTTACCCTTTTATGTGTAGGGCAAAAACATGAAAGATAAAGGGGAAACTATAAACAGAAGAAATTATCAACAAAATAAGATTTACAGAGGTCAACAAAGCCTAAATGGTAAGTCCACTGTTATAAAAGTTTTTGTCCTTGAATAATGATTAAATATTTATTAAAATAAGATGTGGTATGATGAAAGAGAAAACTATCCATCAGAGTTCAATTTAGTGGATGTAAGCATGGTAAGCATTGTAATTACTTATTAGAGGCCATTGATGACCTGTAAATAATGAGAAAACCCATTCCCTATACATGTTATAGTAATCTATAAAAGTCAACACTAACCAAATTTGAAACAGAGCATCAATTCAAACGGCAAATATACCAGACTAATTTATAAAAACAAAAAATTATGAAAAAATAAAAATGACGGATATGAACCAACATCAACCACTGAACTATGTACAAGCTCCTGATATTAGACAGGTATAATATAGCTGGGTTGATATAAAAATAAGAAACACTTAGCAGTCTGATTTCCAATGAGACATTTCTCCAATAGAGATCAAATGACATTTAAGGAGGCTCTAGGGTATAACAATTTCAGAAAAATGTTTAATATTTTTTTTTCATAACTCATTTTATTTATAACTTTATCATATGGTACACCAAATCATTCAAAACAATCAATTGGGTTTGGCCCCAGATGACTTTTGAAATGCATATGTATCATTGAAAAAGCTCCAAATTATCTCCCTTTAGTGCAAAAATGCCATTTTTTGGCATTAGAAATGTAATATCTTATTTAACTCATCGGTGGCCTATATTTTTTATTATAATTTTAAATAAGCTGTACTTTAACTAAACTATTATAAAATTTTAGCGATTTCTGTAATTTAGTACTTGAATATTTAAATGAAAGTTTATCATATTAATCATAAACATGATAAAATAGCCATTTTATTGATCTCTTCACTGATAATTTTTGAGTTTGTGTATTTGTAGGTCAAACATCTCGATTTTCATGGTCATCATTCACAGATCAATACTGAACCGAATACTTAAAGCTGATATTTTTCTCCATGGTGCGACTTTTTTATTAATTTGAAATGGAACATGTTTTTTCCTACATTTATTTGAAAGAGGAAATTTCAACATGATTACTATAACCAAAAAGTAGTCATATCATCACGATCATTGATGCACAAGAACTTGATCATATAAATACAACAATGTAATTATCAATTGAAAGATGGAACGAATGAACAAGATATTAGAATGTTGTTGTCCAAATAAACTTGCTTTGTCTTCTCATTTGAATCTCTCCATTCAATAAAGATGTACAGAGGAAGATCTTTGAAGAACAGATTGAAAAAATATTTTGTCTAAGAATTGCAGGAATATTCTAGTGAATGAAATTATTTATTGACTTCACTCTTATATAGTGGACTGAATAATTGTGCATAGCAAGTTGTGAATAAAGAAAGCAAAAACTTTAACAATAAGTGTTTATATTATAAATTTGCAAATACATGTATAAGCATACTATTATGTACACCACAAAGGTATATATAATTTAAATTGTTTGCCTATACAAGTATTGCAATGAATCTATAACAAAGAGTATCTTACCTCATGAAAAGAGTGAACTATTCAGTCAGAATATGAAATATTTTTTCAGTTCTATTTTTCATAATAGAATAAACAAGACAAAGATTTCAAAACAATATTTTTTCATTTATTTAGAAATTTCATCATTTTGTTTCAGTGAAAGAACTTTATTCTTTGACTGTAAAATATTATTATTATACATTCCAAAATAAGAATAATCTTTATTGTCATATAAACAAATAAAAACATGTTTGTGACAAAATTTAAAAAAAAATTATATATATGTCATGTATGTATATATATATAAAAAATATAAAAAAAACTTGTATACATTTAAAACATTTTACTACCAACATGACCAAACAGCATTCATTGTAACATACACATAACTTTATATTTATATATATATATTTATAATTTTAATCCCATAGGATTTTATTTTGTCCCATGGGATATTAAAAATCCCATGGGATAATAAAAATCCCATGGGATTTTTTTTGTCCCATGGGACAACAAATATCCCATGGGACTACAATAATCCCATGGGACCAAAAAAAATCCCATGGGATTTAACCAAAATCCCATGGGATAATGGTAAATCCCATGGGATTTTGCCCTGTCCCATGGGATATTGAAAATCCCATGTTTTTATAATTCAAATTGCAAAATAAATATGAAAGTAACAGTATAAAACCAATGAAATTATTGAATCCCATGTAATTCCGCACATTTTGGTTATATACATGATATCGTAGCTTTTGTTTGAGGCGGCGGCGGATTTGCAAATGAGTGTTTTGCAAATTAAAAGTGTCCAATGTTTGTTGCATATCAAACATAAAGTAGCAGAAGAAAAGCAGAATCTATTAGACAGAATGCAAAACTGAAAATAGTTTTCTGCCGTCCATTTAATCAGCATATTACACATTTGTCTTGTAGATAAGTTTTGCAGCCTATAAATATCTTTTGTACCATGGTTATGATCTGTTTCCTGTATATTATTCGCCAATTTGTTCATGTAAATCTGTCAATATATCGTGTTTTCCCCCTTTTACTGAATGCAATGTCAAATAAGTCTATATAAAAAAATCATTGCAAGAGTAAGAAACAAAGAACCTCTGGACCAGGCATCTTTTACATTCGATATGAACAAATTAACAATATAGGTTTTGCATAATTGTCAAATTTAGACCAATCAAATATAAAAAAACACTAGCAACTTAATGATTTTACTATCAATTTCGATATATTTATTTGCATTTTATGACCAATTTAGACACAAATAAAACATTCCAACTAAGTCAAGATTTAATAGCTAAGTTGAATTTTTATTTGCTCTTACCAATAATAAACTCGTACAATTATTCGAAGAACAAGTAAAAGAGGGACGAACAATTCTACAAGAAAACATTCAAGTTTATAGATAAAAAAAAATAAACTTACAACACCATGGTTAAAAAAGAAAAAAACAAATAACAGTACAAAGCAAAACATGGCGAAAATATTGACTAAGCGAAACAACCCAATTAAAACTTTGGATGATCTCAGATATTCCGGAAGGGTAAGCAGGTCCTGGTCCACGTTTGGCACCCATTGTGTTGCTAATGTTATTACAAACCAGGTTAATATTCTATTTCAGTACATCGAATTCGTGAAAATTGAACGAATTGTAGTTACGATATAAGGAACATATCCGATATCATTTATTTTACGGCTATTCAATAGTAGCTCGTGATAGCGTCCGTAATATTCACGAAGGAATGATTTCAACTTCATCATTTGGAACTCATGATTTAAAAGCTTCCTTGAGCGCAACCCTGTAACAAGAAAATCATTATATGAAATATGAGATCTTGCATATGGTACTAATTGGAAGTTATATAATTCGTATACATGTGCTGCTGTTATCTTGCTACATAGAAATGGAAAGTACACAAATGGAAAGCTGAAATCATATCTTTTGTCGTTAAAGTTTAGTTTTCAACCAAGCATCATTCATCCTGTCATGTTATTCTCGTGGTGTTTTGTCTGATGCTTGGTCCGTTTCTGTGTGTGTTACGTTTCGGTGTTATGTCGTTGTTCTCCTCTTATATTTAATGCGTTTCCCTCGGTTTTAGTTTGTTACCCCGATTTTGTTTTTTGTCCATGGATTTATGAGTTTTGAACAGCGGTATACTACTGTGGCCTTTATTTATCTTTAGTTCGACGGGATAGGTGCGTTCGACAAAGACACATAATTTTGAATTATTAAGTGCGAGAATATCATCTTTGTAGCGTTAAAGGATATTGCTTCTTTTCTTTCTTCAGTCTCAAAAGAATAAAGGACCAAGTCGGCAAGAAAAAAGAAATAATTGGTATCTATGGGAATGCCGACAGTTGTTGAAAAAAAACGTCCTCCAACCGTAACAAATATGTTAGCAATCAAGAAATCAAACATCTTGATAATGTCAATTTCAGATAATTATTGTTTGAATCGAGGTGATTTTTTTACAAAAAAGGATTTATCCCTTCTTAAGACAAGATAATTAAATCTACGTTGGCCATTCTTTTTTTATGAACAAAATTGTCGAACAAAAACATTAATTGTTCATGTGGCTTTATGATTCTATAAACTGTATTCTCCACAAGACTAGTACATTTCATTATTTTGAATAAGGTATTGTGATGCTGATTTGGTGTTGTCTGATTGGTGCAGGTATCAATGTCTTAACAAATTGTATTATAAATCTCTTTTTTTTTATTATTTGCATAAAATAAAACTTTAAGTATTCAACACTTTAAAATATTGAAAGGTATGTAGTGTTATCTAAAAACTGTATTATAAACCGAATGAAGCAAAATGACTGTACAAAGTAGATTAGACTGGGTACATGTACACATATCAATATAAACAATGTATCTGACGAAAATATATGCTAATGCAAGAATTTCTGTTTCTTTCTAGTATGATACAGCATTGTCTAGTTTAATATGCCCATGTCTTTTTCTTTTTCTAAGCAATGATATTAACTTCAAGGACGGTAAGAATATTCGGAGGATGCATTTGCTCTTTGTTGTTTATTTTCAATCTGATCGTAGTCTTGGTCAAATCCATGAAAATGATCATAATTGTCTTCCATATGATCCTTTGTTGGTCCATGATTGATGTGATTATAAATACCGACTGGACTATCATACAGATTTTGGGTTGGAATAGAAGTGTTCGTGTTGGATAAATTGTAATCACCATAATCTTGTTCATGTCTAGTTCCAGTTTCAAAATCTTTTTCATACGAACGATTATCCTGGTATAGGTGGTCAGATTTATCGCATGGTTTTATTTCTTTTTGAAGACCACTAGGTTCGTACATAGGGTTGTGTCTCTGGTTGCTCTCTTGTTTGATGACCGAAACTGAATTATTGTCCTTTTCAAACGCAGCGTATGAATAACAATCGGACCTTTTGTTATTCATATTCGTATTATTCAGTTTGATTGAGGAGATATCATTTGAACCTTCATTTGTTTTCTGTTTAACATTGTTTTCGCTGTTTTTGCACAATTTTCTATTTCTGTAAGAAAGGAATTAAAAACATCGTATAGTATCGTTACCGGATACCTCAAAAAGAGGAAAAACATAATGTCTGTTAAATACTACTCCATATTCCAAGCAATACAATGACAACCGTCCACGAAAAAGAGTATTTGTTGAACGAGCACTACAGTTTGACGTCTAGCTTTCAATCGTGTCTAATAATTGATTTACGTCGGTAAAAATGTTCAAATCATATATCAATCAGTGGAAATGGATATAGAAATACAAGTTTGTTTGTCTAATCTTAATGAATTGATATTTTCTACACTTTTTAAAAAAATAATCCAATATTTGTCACCGTTTTAACGTTAATACCCATGCTTAATGAATGACTTGTGAACTATACAAGGAGAGACAAAAGAGTCGACACCAGATCATTGTATCACACTTATTTCATAAAACTATACAACAGAGAGGTATGACATCTCATTATGGCGCTCTATTTTGGTATTCATATTCATATTTATAATAACTTATACTAGCCTGTGGTTCTTGTGTCGTTAACATGTTGATGTACAACTTATGTATCATATATTAATGTATATCATATAAGGCTTTTCTACTTTCCAACTCATTTCAGACTATTTATTTTCATTTTTCCAACCACCCCACTAGACTAAATTCAAAACGAAACTGTAGGTTACACATATGTTCATATTTCTTAATCAAGAATGTGAGCTATCATAATAATGTTTTTTAAACATTTCATACTAATCTATGGTTGCCGGTAATTAAAACAAACCCGTTCGCATTTTTCTGAAGAGAATATTTCTATGGCGTAGACAAAATCTTAAGCGGTTATAACCTGAATTGATGGGACATGGAAATATTCAGTTAAAATATGATTCCCCGTATTTGATTGTTTTTAACAATAGTATGTGTTCAGCACTATCAGTCTGCGCTCTTACTTATAGAAATATTATAAAAAAAAAATTCTATTAACGGTCATAGTTGAAAGACGTAATAATAATACAAGAAACAAAAACAGTAGGCTGATCTAGGCCTGTTTGTTGGTTTTATGCTAGGGGTATGTTGACATATATATATATATATAATATAAATATTCACAAAACGTTGTTATTATCAGCAGTGAAGACTTTGTTTTTGAATTTAGAAATTTATACAAATAATTATGCTTTCGGGATCAAACGTCAAAGGGAAAAACGAGCACAAGATAATACATTATTTATAAAAACAATTGTCATTGAAAAGTTCTCTTACCTTTTTCGAATTGTAAATATTACCAAAACGGAGGCAATGCCTATTATTAGAGCGGCTCCAATTACTGCACCAATAATTGTAGTCATATTGGAACTGTTATCCGCTTTTACAGACACTGCAGGACTATTTTGTATAGTAGGGGTAAAGGTGGGCGAAAACATAGCACTTGAATGAATATTATTGACTGTTGTAGTCCTTATTTGATTACATGTCTTTCTTTTAAGTTCTGATTCTACCATATATTTTTTGATTGCTTGTGGTGTATATACAATATCGGACTCATCAGGTCTTCTGTTACCTACATCAATAGAATAAATAGTTATATAGCAATATAGTATAGTATAGTTTCATTGTTTATTTTTATGTTATTTATTACGCTTGAACTTTCCAATGGCATACAATTCGCAATTCAAACTACTTTGAAGTATTTTAGGTAAATAATTCAAATGAAAACTCAAACCTTTTAAACCAGAATTATAATTGTGTACGTCAGACACGTGTTTCGTCTACATAAAGACTCATTAATGCATGACTTTCGACAAGTAAAAGCCCAAATACAGAAGGAAGTCGAAGAGCATTGATGACTACACGTTCGTTAAGATTTTCGATGAGGCAATCTTATCTGTTATTAGGGTAATTTTAGAATCTTTGGTATCGGTACATGGTATTTCGAACAATTTAAAGTATAACATTCTGTAACATTATTTGTAATTTTGTAAACAACTCTATGTTACCAATTTCAATGCTCTCAACTTATATTCATGGAATGACGTCCATCCAATGCGTTTGACCACTTGGTTGCACAATTATAATGTTGATGTTTAAAACTAGTATAAATATTGTCAATAAATAAATCAAGATTAAAACAAACTGAGCGAGGCAGGGGTCATTCATAGCTAACTATATTTAAAAAGTGTAAGCATATAATGCCCTCGTGAATACACAAAATGAGTTACTAGAACATCCAATCTTGTTCATATACATGATGACACAAAATACTTAAATAGGAAAAGAAGAGAAAAGAATGTTTTGTACAAACCTATTTTGCAAATAAAATTTCTTTGAATTCCACAATCGCTTTTTCTGACCATAATATCTTCATTTATAGTAAAGCAGGATGTTGGTTTAACGTTTTTGCCATTTTCCAACAAATCTGTAATAAAAACCGTATGTTGAAATACAAAATGTTAATGATATTACATGCTAATGCATCAATAAGTATTGTAATTTTGCTTATAATATTTTCAGAAAATTGATATCACAACGCCCTGCAAATTTTTATACCTATGATAAGTTTTTAACTTTGATGGAATATTAGGTATAGTAACTATCAGTCCTAATGATTTAATCAATATATATTTTGAGACAAATTGATATTTTCTTTAGAAGTATTCGATAATGCCTTCATATTTTCAGAAATTTCATGTAAAATTGTACGGTATGAAAACGATAAGCAAGCTACTTTCAAAGATGGTTATGATATCATTTGACATTAATTTCTTAAACTAAAATATGTCACACAAAAATGTTTGTCCAGGTTTTATTATAAAAAAAGTACATTAAGAAAATGTTAGTATTGTTGCGTTCTATATTATTTCATGTATTTATTTATGTATTTGTCTGTACTGAGTGGTCATGTATTGAGATGTGTTATACATCACTGGGTCTATGCCACTGCTGGTGGAATTTTTATGTGTTGACATAAATTATCATTGATATGATCATGATAATTGTAAATTAACTGTTTACAAAACGTTGAATTTTTGAAATACTAAGGCTTTTCTATACCAGAAATAGATTACCGTAGCTGTTTTTGGCAAAAGGATTTTTTGTTCTCATTTTTTACTGTTTAAGGTGGCTCACCCCAATAGTGACCCCCGGTAGATTTTTTTTATTTTCACATATTCTGTAGATTTTTTTATGCTGAATCCAAAAATGCAAAGAAAAAAGGGGGTCACCAGGCTCGTTTTCCCCTCAAATTGAAGCGAAATGTGCGATTTTGACCCTATTTCCAAACATGTCCACCCTATCAACAACAACGGTTACATCAAATTCAAAGAGTTTTAAAACCAAGTCCGTATGATTTTTATGTGAAAAAACATTAGAATTTGAAATGTAAACCTTTCCCTATGTTTTTTTTTTACATAAAAATCCTTTTATTTTCAGATTTATGTCTAAATTATGCATTTTCTAATTTTAGTTTAAGGCAAAAAATATTGATTTAATCGATTTTTCGTAAAATTTTCCCGGTAGATTTTTTTTAAAAACAGATATGTCAAAGCTATGATCTTTTTGAGCATTTTAAGGTAAAAAAAAATGGGGGTCACCAGGCTTTTAAAAAAGTTGCGAGCTTTTGTTTAACCCCTCTACCCCATAAGGTCTGATTTCAATGCACTCCATTAATTACTTAATTATGAATTCTTTATTAATGGCTTTAATAAAATATTGTTTGTAATTATATCAATAAACGATGGCTGAATATAAATGTGGTTATCGTATGACTGTTTGTTATCAAAAAGCGAAATTTTGATTATTTTGGTGAAATACGGTAATTTTGTCTGGCGCGAGTTGCTTCCCTGTAATTTTGCGCCATTATCGGACCAGAGGAATTTCAAGATCGCCATTGCCGAGCAGCATACTAAATTGATGAATACGACCATGTACATGCATAACAGGCATTGTGGCGAATATACAACGATGAAGGTAGAGTTATTACATAAGAAAACATAGATTTCGATATATTAGGCAGCCAAATGTTATCAGTATCACGAAAAATCCGAACTTGGGGGTTGTCTCAAAATACTCGCTACTGTTGAAAATCACTGCGTCTGAAACCTTGCACGGGCTCAATTTCTGTTCCATGTTTAATCGTTATAGCTGGTATCTTATTTTTGTGTTTATTTTAGTATTTTTACCCTTTACTGACAAGTTGTAAACATGTCTGGCCAGTTTTGAAAAGTATCCGTGTGCAAACGACCGAAGAGGAGGAGATGACATCCTACTATGAAGTATAATTTTTACGCTACCGTTAGTGTCAATCTGTAATCTGTAATCTGTAATATATATTCTGCCAATGTAGGCACACCTCTTCCGAGTATTGGTTTTTCACATCATGAATAAAAATATCTTCCACCAATATCACTATACACTATTTACATTGTTCATCATATTCTTGACGATTAAATTGGACTTAATGTCAATATCATCAAATCATTAAATATTTTAAAATCTAAAATATTTATCTAAAGATATCACTGTTTAAGAGTAGACAACCAATTGACACTTAGGATTCATAAAATGTTACTTTCTTTTCTTTTTCTTTATATCATCTAATTGCAACAGTCTATATCTTTCACAATGGAGATTGTAACATAATCGCCTACATTTTGGATCTATAATGTTCTGTATCACTTTAAAAACTTTTTCATTTCTTAACATTGTCATGTAATTTATAAAGGGATCTATGATCAGTTGTAAAATGTCAAAATGTTCACCTTTCATATTAAAAGCAGCTAGTTCTTCACTTCAGGAATTAATTAAATCTTCCAAAATTGGTTTTCTGATATCTTCTAAACTTTTACACGTTAATAAGAAATGTGGTAAAGTTTCTTCTGTTTCATTACACAGTTTGCATATAGACAGTTCTGTATTACTTTTAAACTTGGCTCTAACTGTTTGCAGAATGTAACTCCCAGTAGCTATTTTCAATTTTGTAGGAATTCTAATAATTTCCCTTGAATTCATAGTATTTGTATTTGCAATAGGATGACATTGTCCTGGTTTATATATCAACGATAAGTATCTTAAACTGGTATAAAGTTTTGCTTGATTCAGTATCTTCTCAATCCAGAATTTTTGAACTTTGGAAGTTATTTCCCTTTTCCATTGGTATTTACTAATTGGATTAACTAAGTATTGTGCAGGATCATTAAGTTCATATTTCAAAAATATTTTCCTCAGTAAACTAAACCAACTATTACTATTAATAGATTTAACATTTAATTGCCTTTCCGCTAGTTGCCATTCAATAGAATTTTTTCCTTGTCTAGCAATATTTCCATAAAAAGTTAAAATTTTTACATCTATTTGAGCTTCTACAGGTAACATCCCAGAAATCATATATATAGCAGGATCTGCTACTGTTTTTGGTAAAGATAACAATTGTTTCAAGAACTTCTTAAATTGGATTTAATTCTCAATGAATTAAGTCTTTTCTAATAATCATTTGTAATATCTAATTTCGTAGCCAAGTTAGGGTCAACTGTATGTGGGGTATCCCATAACTTCCCTCGGACAGTTTCTACTCCCTAGCCGCAACTAAATTCCCTCCTTTTTACCTTGAAATTTTCTCCTCTTACTTCAATACTTCCATCTCCTTGCTCCAAGACAAAATTAAAATGACAAAATGTATTTCAAAATAACCCTTTTCTCTGATCCCTCATTCCCCTGTCTCCTTACCCCTGTCCACCCCCTTAATATTAATGTCCTCAAGGGGTTTGATTGACATGTTTGTTTACTTGAGAATACTACATAATTGGCCTAATTTGTAAATGATAACCCCTACAGTAGGAGGCAATACATCTGATTGAAGAATTCTTCTTGATCAATCACAATTAGTTTACCATTACCCCCCCCCCCCCCAAATTCTGTTTGGTATACCAAAATTTCATAAGGTCTAGAAATAGTAGTATCAGGGTTAAACATGTGTACAGAGTGTGGCCATAAGTATTTGTCACTTGAGATTTTTATTGTATATATTCATGATATTGTCTATAAAACTACTTTTAAAAAAAAATATTTTGGGGTCATTTTGGATTGATTTTAAGCAACCTGGTATATTCCAAACAGGGTACAAAAAGCCACAGCATAATTTTTTCATGAGGACTGAGCTGCAATGCAATGCATTTTTAAAATTGAAGGCAGCCGAACAGCAAGAAGTCTTTATTCAACCTATAGAAACATAATCACTATTTACACTTGTTGTGCATGTAATTATATTTTGTTTGCTCATTATTTATCACCACAAATTCTTAATTATTTGTACACCATAGCGGCAGGGGCATTAAGTTTTACCCTTGCATTGTCAGTATTATCAAACTTACATGTATCAAACGTCCCAAATTTGGTTTCTGTTCTCTAACTTCAGTTTGCCTCTACCAATGTCATTAAACTAATACACAATTTATGCATATATATGCTTGTTACCAACAAACACACATGAAGTTTGAATTTTTGGTGGGGTAGCTTTTACTTTTCTAGAGTTTGCCCCTTTACAAATTGAAAAATTGCTAAATTTTTGTTCCTTTCTTTAACACAAGTTTGCTCAATCTAAATGTTCTGAAACTTATATGCAATGCTTACTACAACAAAATTCAGATCAAGTACAAATTTGGGTGGTGTCACTCTTTTCATTCTTTATATGCAAGTGGCTGATCATCTGTTTTCCCCATTATGAATTAGTCTACATCTATATACTTTTGAATGTCAATAATTGTTGATTTTCTGACAGAATTACTCTGATATTTAATTTCAGGTTGCAAGTTCATTTGTACATGTACATGCAAATGGAAGGAGTGATCTTGGAATGTTCAACTTTACTTGGAAACTATTGGCAAAGTACTGACAGAATTTTATGAGAAGCCAGTATCATGTAGTCTTGCAAACCGGAAACTATGTGTAAAGTGCTGAAACTTAAGAACAACATTCTACATGTATATGCAATATGTGTTGCCACAGTCCACTTGAAGAGCTTAGATCAACTATAAATTGGAACTACATGTATATGCTTTAGTGCTGTCAAAATCCTTTAAAAAAATCCAATCAAGAGGACCTACTTAACCTAATTGTCCCAATGAGGAACAGATCATATATATATTGAGTCTTGTAAAAAAAACAGTGAAGGAGAATGAAAATAATGAAAATATAGAGCTGATCAGCTCATGATTGTACATGTACCTGATGTATAAATGGCAACAATACTTACATGTAAACTAGGACATTGAAGTTGACAATATTAATAAATGTTTTATCAATTTGATCTCATAGACATTTGAGGAATAAAATAACAGCTTTTCAAAAAAATTTATTTAGTTGAGCCTTTTTATTTTACGCCTGTTTTCAGTAGGTATTATGGTATACCATTGACTGTCCGACGTCAACATGTTGCCAATGTTGGACATATACTCAAAAATTATAAATACTAAAAGGAACATGTGGTAGATAAACTATTTGTGTGCAATAATTTACAATTCTGTCAATTGTCATTGACCCCATAATCATTTGTATGGTTCATTGGTCAACAGTAAGTCCTCTTTTGTGTAACCAATAGGTCATCTTGATGTATATTTGGTGTATGAAATGATTATTTAATGTATTATAACAAATTAAAACATCAAATAAGAGGATGTGATATGATTGTAAATGAGACACAAGAGACCAAATAACACAGAAATAACTATACATGTAGGTCTGACACCATTAGTGACTTCAACAATGAGTAAAACCTATTCTGCATAGTTGGTTTTAAAGGCCTTGAAATGATAAATGAACAATTTAAAACAATTCAAATGAGTAAACTATTGGGTGATTTTATGTCCAAACAATGAACGAAAAATAAATATGTCTGTCTTGCAGGGTTTATCTGAACTTAACTTCATTTCATGGCTTTGTCTGTTTCTTGAATTCTAAATATATTACAAAATATTTGGTTGATGGGATGATTGTTAAAGAGTCCGAAATATGGTGCGGGCTCATTGGTTGATTATATTGCGAATTACTGAAGGCAACCCCACTTTGGCAGTCATTCCCCACATTGTCACTGGAGAAATAAAATAACTAAGAAAAAAAAATGGTATAAGAAAAAAAAATTGAATCATAATTTCCCGTAGATATGCACATCTACATAGTATGTCCTTATTATCTAAAAAGGTTTCATAAAATTCTGTTGGGCGGTTTGAGAGGAGTTGTGATGACAAGAAACAAGACTGACTGACGGACCGACGGACGGGTCAAAAACATTATACCCTGTGCAACTTCGTTGTTTCATCATTGTTTATGAGGCAACTCTTCACCAGAGACCAATTTACATAGAAGATAACAATTATGTCCCCGTACAATTACCAAAAACCCATACCTGTATACCACATAGTCAAACAAATAAAAGTCCCAAAAATTACTTTTTTTATATATTGCACACAATGAAAATTTAATTTGTGCATACTGAATGGTCACTGGTAAATATTTCAAGCATAATACGGATGGGAACTCAACATACAGACAGGTATCAATTATGAAAGTTATGCAAAGTAAGAGGAGCTATATGAACCGCCATAAGAAAATAAATGGACAATTATGATTATGCTTGGTGCATGTATGATCATGTATAGGCAAAATTCCCCCTTTTGACCCTACGGGGCTTCGTATGTATACATCCAGCTGTATGAACACTCTGTCTAAGCAAGGGATTATCTGTCAGATTAGTCATATTTCTATGTAAACCATACGATATGAAAAAAAAGCAGATGTGGTATGATTGCCAATGAAACTTACCACCAAAGTTCAAATTTAAAATTCAATATTATAAATAAAAAGCATCATCTCCTTTTATCATCACCCATAGATCGATGATTAGTTATACATTTCTTTGCCACGGTAAGATCAAATCAGTGTTCACAAACAAAATTGTCATTCACATTTTTTGCCGCAATGTCATCACTCCACTATATTTTTTTTAGGCACTGGCTACGATTACATAGAAATGTAACAATAATAAAAATGTTATTGTTACGTCAAAGACTAATTGCCGGAATGCAAAGTTGGGTAAGGAACCGATAAATTACGAATGTAACAATAATTATTGAGGCTACGGTTACATTGCTCCAAAACTACTTACTGGATGCCTCCTAGATATGTAGTTGCAAAAAAAAAAATGAAGAAATTGTATGTAATAATTGTATATATTGTAAATATAAAATAAATGTCTTCAACTTTTATCATTTGATACATATTGCAAGTCCCATCATACATTGCTGTTTTTCATGTAACAATAACGCTATGTAACCGTAGCCTCAATAGTTATTGTTACATTCGTAATTAATCAGGTCCTTACCCAACCTTGCATTCCGGCATTTAGTCTCCAATGTAACAATAATATTTTTATTATTGTTACATTTCCATGTAACCGTAGCCAGTGCCTTTTTTTTTAATCAAGAACTTTCCTTATTAGCTTTCCTTTTAAAAAAGCATGTCAAAAATTAAGATAGAAGTTAAAGTTTGCCAACATCACTGGCTAATATAGCGTTCCTGTGTACTGGGCGGAGTTTTAAAATTACCATCCAAACTTTTCCTGAACCTAGTAGTAGTATAGATTTTTTTTATATATAAAGTCTTTAGTAGTGTTTGTGACTGCCCAACACGCTGCGGGTGTTCCTAGCAAAATCTCGACACGGTGAAACCAAAAAATTTGCGGTCCTCCGCAAAGCATGCAGTATTGAGGAATTATATCATAGGTCGGAATACTAGGCCAGTCCCGATTACTTTTGACAGTGGTGGATCCAGGGGGGGGGGTCTGGGGTTGGAACCCCCTTTTTTTGACGATCAATGCTTTTGAATGGGGAAATATAGTTAGAACACCGGGATTGGGCCCGATTGATTAATTTTCATCTTCACGAAAAGGCGGAAAACAGCAAATTATTGAAGTGTCGTTTTATTTCTGCAGGAAAACAAATAACCATTTTAGTAAAATAAGTTGCTGGATCCATTAGTCTATTATGATAAAAGAGGGACGAAAGATACCAACGTGACAGTCAAACTCATAAATCTAAAACAAATAATAACACTTGCTTTGATTCAATAATTAAAGTTTTAAACCTGATGTTTCTTTTTTTTTTTAATTTGAACTCGGTTGACATATTGATAGATACAACAAAAAATTGCAAATCAACAAAATAACAATTAGCAAAATAAGTAATAGAAAAAATCATAAAAGTAGAAAACATCGGCCCCGAGGTCATAGATTATAGGACTTAGTCTAATGTTCAGGAAATCATGGAATTGTGATACGAGAAAATTTATCAAGATTTTCGTGCTAATTTTTTGATATGGTAAACAAATCTTTAAATGAAAATGTTAGGTGTACCTGTCAAGTATTAAGTCTGTTAGAAAATTGGCATGTTCAAATTTGCTTAGGGGAAATTAAAAAATATTTAACTATAATTATCAAAAATTTTTGCAGTTTAAAAATATATCGCATAATCGGGAATAAACTCCTAAAAATACTTGGAAATAAAGAGATTTATGACAGAAACAAACTGTTATAAAACGCCAAACGGATAGCTTGAAAATGAACCCGACCCGATGCCTTTACAGCATACTATACGGGTTTTACCTGTCCGGCAGTTTTGAAAGCTGTACGATGCCATGCAGTTGTTTACATCGCTATCATTTGTTTACAGTTAATCATTGCGTCATTGGCAAAACATTTTCAAAAATAAATCTCCAAGACATCATTTAATTCAACCGGTATTTAACTGAATTCAAAATATGGTACGAACGGACCCAAGGGGCGACCGTGTAAGATGAGAATGCGTTTTGGGAGCGAAGCGGCACCGGCGACGTCATACATGTGACTTTTCCGTATTTATATATTCTTTTTTTTTCAAATGTTATGCTTAAATCATGTATATTTCTCTCCTTTTAGACTTTTATGCGAAAAATGAAGAAAGCACTCCGAATTTCTGACCGTTCGTATTTCCTGTTTTGAAGAACGTTTTGTACACTTGTTTACATCGTCAAGGGTGCTTTCATACACGCCCGCGTTCCAAGGTCATCAAAGCTATTTTTGAGAAGACCCCTGAAAGCGACCGTTTCCAAGGCACTCGTCGTAAGAAACATGCGTTAAAATATGCGCATTGTTAAAGGGCCGAGCCACCTTAATCCAATGTTGTTGGTTTTTTTTTAACTTTTTTTTTTAGTACTGGTACACTTACAAATATTGTCCTTCAGTTTAAAACAAAAAAATAAGAAACGTAACGAACTCCAACGTAAATTTAAAAACGAGTAGTAAAATAATGACGTTATCAAACTTTACACAGAACAATTCCTTTAACATAACATTAAACCAGGAAATTGCCTGTACCATGCAGGAATATGAAGTTGTTATCCATTGGTATTGTTGGGTGGTGATGTTTGATTTTGCCAGTTTCTGGGCTTTTCCTATCTACGTTCGCCTTTGAGTTCAGTATTATTGTAATACCTACACCTTAACTGTACATTAGCATGACGCCTAGAAATTCCAATCCATGTGTCATCATCATCTTTTACGAGTATACCAGGTAATCGAAGCATGCTTTTCCTTCTGTTGCAAAATGTCATGCCATCAATCCAGGACAAAGATTTATTTTTTATAGTATCTATCTCTAAAATAAATATGTTTTGTGACATACTTAGGACTCATTTAGCAATTTAAAAGATGTAAGCACATACGACAATAAAGTGTAAAATGAATTTAGAAAGAAAAGACACCGACTCTTTCAAAAAAGCAAAAAAGAAACCAGACATTAAAAATGTAACAACATGAAACGAGGATGAATATTATTAAATGTAAACTTTACAAAAAGAGTAAGATATAAATTGACCGTTAAGAACCCCGTGTATCACATAGCAGGATTTACCTGGCGTGCATTACACAATTATGAAATTTATATCTACATATATATTGAATCAGTTCATACATAGTGACCTCATCGCAGACGTATTGTTTTAACTAAATAAAGTCTGAAAGAAAACCTTAGGATTTGTATTTAGTTTTTTAACGCAATGTCAAGTACTATTTAAGGGCATACGATACAGTTTTGATCCTGTATTTACAAGTTGATGAAAATTTGCATATAGGCTATTTTTTACCTTATTAAATCAAATATGTAATAAAAAATATACCTTCATGTACTACTTTTTCAGTAAAATAAGGTCGAAATTTTGTATATTTGCTCAAAATTCAGATTTCTGGCCGTATTTTCTTTTTCGAAAGAAAGACATAACTTTTTTGTTTTAAAAGATAAAGACAAATTGTTTTTTGTTAAATAATCGATAATTGCTGTATGTTATAAGTATTCTAAAAAATTATGCAATTTTTATTCAGAAATAACTCATATTTATCAAATGTTCATGAATTGAGGAAAAAACGTAATTTTTTGCTACATGTTTATCAAAATTAAAGAAAATCCACTATTTACAGTTTTATAAATTTTGGGTCACATAATCTCCTTGCAAAATGAAATAAATTGCCGTTTTAAAAAAGAGGGGTCTATGAACTCGTTTTCAAGATAAATTAGTTTGAATGATAAAAATCAGTCGAAAACTGCATCTTTTCCCGATAAGTCATAGTTTGACGTCGCGAAAATAACAATTTACATTAACAACGTCATTACCTCCCCTGAATCTGTATCGTATGCCCTAAAGTAACAGTATGTTTGTTTTGTTGTTATCACGATGTAAAGAGATAAGACGGATCTAAATGGATATAACAATTCATTTAATTGATTATGTGATTGTAAAACAAATGTTTCAACTAATATCCTACAGATTGTTATAAGACTTCAGCTTTATACAATTTTCATTAACATATTATCTACTTTTTATCATAAATACATTTGTTTAATAACTTCTTAATTATTACAACAAAGGACATTGTAAACTAAACAGAATGTTGCTTATTTTAGAATTGTATTGTTCTTGAATTGCACTAAACTATACTTTTATATGTATAGACAAAATTCGATTTCAAATTAGTGTTGATATCTGCTCAATCACACTATACTTAATTATACGTATAGGTCTTTATCGGAGTTTAAATTTTGGGAAATGACTTGAGACTATATAAATGATACCCTAGTCAGCAATACTACTAGTTTATTGAAGTATGTAAATTAAATTGCATTATATCTTTATTGGACCGATACTATGATATATTTTTTTATTTACAGAAACGTTAGAAGTGTTTTACAACTGTATTATGTTTCGATCAATATCCGTGCATTCGTTAAGGATGGTTCGCTGGTATATCCAAGGGTTAGTCAGACTGATGTAAGGAGGGATAGGTTAATTTCAAAATAATCGCAAAGTCTGTGTTTGCTAAAGGTTTATATATGTATATATATATATCTAAAACAATCTACTGTTGATATGAATATACATACGACATCTTACATCCCGACATTCGTCACAATCTGCTGCATATAACTTATCGTTGTCATCGTTACAGCTGTTTCCATTACCAATATCACACTTTGGATATGCACAATTACATTCTTCACCATAGCATGTTGAGTACGTTATTGAACTATCTAACATATATAACAAATTTGAGAGTGCATATTGAAATAAAAAGAAGACTAAATATCAAGTTGAAAATTTATTTTGATTATTGATGGATGTAGATATTGCGTTACACTAATAACCGAAGTACGTGTACCAATCGACATTATATTAAACAACTGACATATAAAGTTCAATCGATAAACTTATGCATCACACAAAGCTGAAATGTGATTTTTTATTTGCATGAAACGGATTCAAAAAAAGACACATGACACAAACAGTTATAGATGATAAATCTTTTCTAGACTTTACACAGTAAACATGGTTAAGATGTTCCCGAAAAGTTAATTTTTAAGTATATAGAAATTATGGTCATTCATACTTGACTAAACGGGAAAGTTTGAATAGATTCTGCCAAAAAAAGAAATTATATATAGACAAGACTTTACCCCAAAGAAACATAATGGACCAAAATCATATAGAATAACTTAAAATACACCACGAAAGACAATTTATTGGAATGATTCCCTTTAAAATATCATACAGATGAACATGATGATTTCATGCTCCCAACAAGAGTAAGCAGTTCCGGCTCCACTACACGCACTAATCATCGATGCGGCTTTTTCAATGATGTGGTATACAATAGGAAATATAAAGAATGATACAACATATCCTTTTTCACTAGTGAAACAGATTTTCTGCAATGATCAATCAAATTATAAACACGTTCGATAGATAACTTTCGAGTATTTTGAAAATAATTGTATAACGTTCGGGATAACATGTTAATACGTAAGCGCATCATTTGGTGTTTGTCATTGATGGAATATGTTCGTTGTTGTTCTGTGGTGTGCATGTTGTGTCGACTATTGTTTTATTTGTTTTAGTGTTTCACTGTGATAAATATAGTATAAATTGTTAGTGCTGTATTTCTGTAATTGCTCTCGATCGAGGGATGACTTTTGTACACCAGTATACTACTGTTATTTAAAATATTGGTTAAATTTGCGTTTGAGGAGGAAGTGTCTTCTTTGTCGTTTGTTTTTCCACAATATATCTAATGATGTTTGCATTGATGATGGCAATTTAAAAGAAATATATAATTCGCAACAAAAGCATTCTTTCATTTTAAGTCAGTGGATTGTACACAGCATTTTATCGTGTATAAGTTGGCATAATCTTACCAATTAAAACTTTGTATAGCCTGTGCTGAAAAAAGATATCGCAAAACGATTGACGATCTGCACCGTCGTGTGGTTCTGATGCATTACAGAAGCATCCTCCGTGTGGGCCCTTGTCCATTAAAAACATTAAGAGTTATAAATTATTTAGACAACATTTAACTTCAAATGTGGATCATTTTTTTTTCTAGTGTATATCCATTTTTGTGGGTTGAGGAAAAATTGTAAGCTCGTGGAAATTTAACTACGTGATTTTGCCAAAGTCTGCATAGTCAAACAAAAATTTGTATTTCGTGGAACACTAAAATTCATGGTTCGCCTTTGTCCGCGGCATCCGCTAAAATTGATATCACACGAATGATAAAAAATCAACAGTTATTGTTTTTTCTTTCATGTAAGATTTCCCGAATTCATATTTTTTTATAAGTTACATATCAATGACGAGTTTATTTGTGATAAAGATAAACAGATTTCCAAATTGTTGTTAACAATTGACGGATGTAAAACAAGTTTTGTTTGATGAATTGATTGTTGTATAAAAGCTTATGATGCTACAATTTATAATGAGTAATTGAACCACAACTTCTGTCAGTGGAAAGCAGCCCAAAAATTGACAAGAAAAAAAGCCCAGTAAATACAAATCAAATAAAGGTTTAAATAACCCAACATAGTTGATTGAAAATAACTAATAGATCTTTTATTTTTTTTTATTTTAGTTAAATGATATGATAACTAATAGAAGTATATTTAAAATTCATTCTTTTTTCTTGAATTTGTAACTGTTGTGTCAGTTGTATGCACTTTTGATTTCATCAATTAATTGGTAAAGTGTTCACTAGAATTTATTTTAAAGAAATTTACAAAGAAAAACGATAAGAAAATTATATTATTGTATAGGCCTAAAATATCTGTGATGGACCTTTACAGGGCAAAATCAATTTTGATTTAGACTCAAGTGTTCCTTAAACTAAAATCGGAGTTAAAACGCGCTTTTCTTTTTCTGATACTATATATATATATTTATGCTGGTGAACATTTGTCAATGAAATGGTTTGAAGAAGTTATATGCAAATATAATCACAGACATAAGTTTACAAAAATCAAATTAAAGTATATACATCACTTAAGAATATAAAAAAATCAAAGGGCCTTATCTAGTATTTTTGAAAGGGAGATGTGACTTCCCCGTCCTTGAGGAAGTATGGAGAAGTGGTCAATTTCTCGGAGCAACGAATTTTAATTATCGTTTTGTTTGTATCGTGTTTTCGTGCTTATCACTATGGAAATGTGTTTTTACATATAAAGGAATATATACTTGCAGTATTTTCATATAATATCATGCATGTGTATATTAAATGAAATTCATTCCAAGATCTTTGAAATCACATTATTGGCATATTATTTTGTCTCCTCTTATTGTTTTCCATCTACCACTTTCTATTGGTTATATATTGTTAATCAGTCTCAATTGACAGAAGGCGTAGATACCACAGGTATCCACAATTTCTGTGTCATTTGGTGTCTTGTGGAGAGTTATTTCATTGGCAATCATATCACATTTTACTTATGTATATCTAAATACATCTCGTAGCCACAAAATTCCGTAAAAAGGCGAAAATTTAATTTAATTTCGTCTTTTTTTAATACCTGAATACCATGTTTGATTAACTTATCTTGATTTTACAGTCTTCAACCAAATTCCATTAATCGAACTTTGAATATAACAAACTTACAGTTTCGTTACGAATATATTCGATACATTTCATCAAATTAAAGTTAACATTAGTTCTATAAGGAAAAAGTAAAATCACAAAAATACTAAACTCCAAAGGAAATTCAAAATGGAAAGTCCCAAATCAAATGACAAAATCAAATGATGAAACACGCAAACGAATGGGCAATAACTGTCATATTCCTAGTTTGGTAAAGGCATTTTCATGCGAACTTCGATATCAAAGCTAAAAGGATAACGTCATAATTTGCAATTTATAACACAATTTGGAGTGATGGTTTTAGTTGGAGGAGATGTTTTTAAAATTTCAAATTACCTCTATCGATTTTTTTCATTTTCTTCAAATAAAACACCGGGGCAGAAACATAGGTTTATGCCCGCGTCACACTGTCCCGATTTTTATGTACGATAGACACCCGAATGTGAAAATTGCAAGTTCGTACGAAGTTGGTCCCGATCTCGTTAAAATACCAAAAAGTGACCGAAGCAAGTACGATGAACAACGAAGTCTATACGATGGTGCCGACATTATATACGATAGCAAAAGATGGACATACGATGGTTAACCGAAGACGGGTATTTAAGCTTCATATCTCAGACGAAGCCTACACCATGGATCACGAAGGCTACACGATGGATTACGAAGGCTACACGATGGATTACGAAGGCTACACGATAAATTACGATGATGGCGCGATGGCCATACGATGTCTAAAAGACGTCGTGTACAGCTTACGATGCATTTAAAGTATATGTTAAAAAGAGCTCTTTCCAGGAGAATATCATAATAATATAGACTAAAGGAAGGATGTTGGGAAAGCAACAAATACGGCAAAATATGACATATAGAAAACAAAATGGTTATGGAGTAAATATAATAAAACTAACGGTACCAATTTTCTTGCACCAGATGCGCATTTCGTCAACACATGTCTCTTCACTGATGCTCGTGGCCAAAATATTTGAAATCCAAAGCTGATATAAAAGATGAAGAGCTATAATCCAAACGGTCCAAAAAGTATAGCCAAATCCGTGAAAGGAATCAGAGCTTTGCAGGAGGGAGATACATTCCTTAATTTATAATAATTTCTATCATGTGAAAACAACTCTGACGATACATAGAAAATAGTGAAGAAAAAGTTGGTTTTCCTATATACGTGTACCTGCAGTGTTGGTGTACGAGGCGCGTTTATGATTTTCTTTATGTTACTTGATATGAAAATTTGACAAAAAATAATATTTGACTTGTAAAAGTAAATCCTGAGCCTGTAATAGCTGCTCTTCTTGTTCCATTTGGATTAATAAAAACAACCCTGTCGCCTTTCTTGTTTTCATAGAATCATATGATATGAGCTCCATGTTTTGTGAACGTCTTTCCTAACTGTCGTATTAGATTGACCAGTGCATATCGCGCATGGCACTTTAAATATATTTTAACGCGAAAATTAACGTACAATTAGCTGGATTTATGGCCGTCGTAGTTCCATCTTGTCGCCTTCGTACTTTTATTCGATGGCAACACGACGGGTTAACGAGTTCTTTACGAAGTCGTGTTGCTATCGTAAGACCTTCGGGTAGCTCCGTGATTCATTCGTGTAGACATCGTAATGTCAAAACTGCCCGATGGAAACGATGGAAACACGAATGCAATACGATGTTCAAAGATGCATTCCCGGTGACATTACGATGGTGAGGATGGTGATACGAACTCAATACGAACCCTCAACATCGTACGCATCTTCGGTTTTTTTTAACATGTTGAAAAAATTAGAACCCTTTCCGAAGTTGTCCCCGAAGGCTAGAAAAAGTGGCCGATGGTTCTACGATGGTTAAAGATGGCACTACGAATAGCCCGATCTGGATACGATCAGTCCCGATTTTGAAAATTTCCATAATCCTGTTGCCATCGGCGTAAATATCGGGACAGTGTGACGCGGGCATAAACCAATTAACCAAATAAATTTAAATTACAACTTATATATAATACATGCGGTTTCCATTTTTTTATAACTTCACCCATATTTCATGGTTCTTGTAGCTCAATCTGTTGGATTTTCTTATTTGCTTCTAAAGAGCAATTTTTAGAAAAATAAATCGCAAGAAAATTAAACGCATTGACGAATTTTAAGTTTGAGAGTTATTTTCTCACTTTACAGTGTTCAGTGCTTTTGTCGAAGTAGTATGCAATAATTTGGTGTTTTTAAGTTTGTTTGTAAGTTCTAAGTTCCAAATGCGGTCTTTGTAGTCTTAAATTAACCGTCTTGTGAACAACTTACTTGGGTAAATAAAGGAGTCTCTTTACAGTATTGCTGACATTCATACGGAGTAACTGATTCTCCAATTGTTAAATTCCATGTGTAATGTATATCGTCAGACCTGTAGCAATCTAAAGTTAAATAAATTGCAACACAGTAAAACAATTACAAAATAAAAACTTACAGCCATTTAATGTACATGTATATTGTTTTTCGTTGTCTAATTAACGTTAATTATTACCTAGGAATAAATAATAGTCCAAAGAATTTTATATCATAGCATATAGCTAATTCACTACATGTTTCTATTACGTAAGCTGGTAATAATCTTATTAATTAATTAATATCTATAGAAACAATATTACTCAAACAACAGTATTTAAGAACTGCAAAACACACACATTTAATGATCAACAAGCAAAGGGGTGATGATTAGAAATTTCTTATGCCATTAATAATTTTTCTGGGGGTCGATACAGGGTGAAACAAGTTTGTTCATAGACTAAAATAATATCGGTCAACCTTTTCAGGATGTAGCAATTTCTAAAATGTGTTAGGTAGCTAACAGCTTTGCTGATGGAAATGTATGCTCTGACTGTTCAGAGGTTGGAAGTGATTTAGATTTGCTAGAAGTGTCAGCCGTGGAAACATGCTCATGTTCATAAATCGTTTTATAAATATTTATTTATTTTGAAAAAATATATAATTTCCAGGGAGATGCAATGAAAACACATTTCTATTATACTGAAGAAAGCAACAACACTTTTACATGCAGCCGATTAGTCGAGTACTTTTTTGCAAGCACTTGAGTACTCGCTACATCCCTAGTTTTAATGTTGGTTTGAACAGGGGGATATGGGTTGGTGAACAAACTTGTGGCTACAAAGATATTTCAAAACGTATATTATTACAGACATGATTTAAAGAGGAAAAAATACTAATTGATATAAATTTTAAATGGTTTTTATACCATCAAGATAATTATACCACGGTGTTTTAAGGACGACTTCGGCGTTTTATTTTAAAACAAATGTTATTTACTATGCAAACCATGATAAATATTTACATTGAAGTATGATCTGTGATGCACATTATGTTTTATATTTTGTTTTCCAAAACTTCGATTGTATATAAAAACTTAAATATATTCAGCAATCGGCTTGAATTTGAAATTGGTGTTAGTGCAACTAAAATATTACATGTTCGCATGCGTTACCATCACATACATGATTTTTGTCAAATTACAGTGTGAATATAAGAGAATTTGGCAGATATCAAATGCAAACAAGATGGGAGGGAACTTATCGTAAAACATCTCTATTAAGTTAGTTTAACGAATAAAATGTTGTAGTGACTAAACTGGCGTCGAGATATCATCTACTCTATGAACCACACGTTAGCTTCTATTGATTTGATGTTTTTTGACATATGCACATGTATTTCATAGATAAAATATTCAATGCTTACGATTAGTTTCTATCCAATCTGACAAGGTCTCGATGTAATCTGTCCATAGGGGAAACTCTACATTGTCATGTCTATGGCACTTTGCTAATGAATTAAGGTCATCTTCTGAAGTTGATAATAGACTTCCGTTTATCGAATAGCAATGAGCAACTGCATCTTTCCAAACTTTCCTCTCGTTTATGTACCGTAGAACTAAACTGTTGATACCTAGAAATACATATTCGTACATCTGATTTACCAAAAACACAAACATTTTGACATTAAAACGTGCTCAGGAATCCTGTTTCAGTATTATTGAACTCATATGAGAGAAAACGATCCTACACCTACGAGGAAATCTTAAAGATGGCCATTCATGAAACAATTATATGTAAATAATTAATGTATTTTATAATTTCATGACAGAAATACGTCAAAGGCTTGTATACTTATGCATTGTATTGTAAATTGTTAACGATGGCATTCAGTAAAAGTCGACAAACTTAGTTGTGTATAAGTATATATCAAATGACAAATATAATAAAGTACATAAATGAATTAATAAAAACATAAAAATATTATGTCAACATATACCGGTAATTTAACCAAGGAGCGTAGATAGGAATGCATGCGTCTATTTCTGAATTATTGGTACAAAATTGGTTTTGTAGACACTCCATAAATCTGATGCGTCCCAAACGTTTATCCTCGAGCGTTTATCTGGATTTTACCAACGAAACAAGAACGCTCAAATACATTAACAAAATTGTTGCAGAAATGTGAGATTTGTAAAATATGGACAAACCTACAGATTTTCATTGGTTTATCTCAATAATGTGTTTACCAAAGAGAGTAAATAATTTCTTAAAAGATGTGATCGAACTTAATTATAAAAAAGATAAACGACCAGTCATTCTCAGTAACCAGCAAAGAACTCAATTTGTATAATGATATATTGTTACACTTACCACTAGAAAATAACAATCCTAAAATGACCAGAAACGATATATTCGACGATTTCATATCTATAAAAATAAAATATCCAAACTAAGAGTCTTTCATCCAGGAAGTACCTTAGTATTTCTTTTTACGTTGTTATATCTTATCGTAAAATACTTTCAAATACAAATACAATCACGATTTATAGGGACTGTCAAATCACATGTTGAACCTTAATTTATGTGTTAAAATTTCAATTCAATGGGAGATGTTTTATGTTTCCTTATCTACTAAATGCAAACAGTGAAAATCTTTAACCCCAATAACTATTTTACCCCGAATATGTTATATATGTTAGCGGCAATAAGTGAAATTAGGCATTAAGCTTAAATCCTAGGCAATAAGCTAACGCCTAGGCATTTAGGTATTGCCTGAAATTTTCAGGCATTAAGCTTATTTCCTGATATTTGATGATGATTATTCATCCTATTGCCGAACATAATTTAAGGCAATAAGTGAACTCAGGAATTTATGCATATTTGCCATTACCTGGTGATTTATTCTTTATACAAACAAAGTCGTTTCTTATTTCTATTTCTATTATTACATGTATAAATATGCATTTATTTGACAGATCTTCAAATTAAGTAAGTTTATATAGAAATATTTGCAATTAAAAAACAAAATTAACTAATTTTTTTTTTTTTTTTTGTTGTATTACAAAATATTAAAAAGATTTAAATAAAAGTGACTGTTTCTGATTAATGAAAGTGGGGAGATTGTATAGAATAATTATAATATCTATTTATGTTTACATTCACCAAACCCCGCGGAATTCTCACATGCGTAGGTGCGTTCTAACAGTCATGTACGTTCGTACAACAAAGTTTACATTGAAAATTATATAATGATCCCGAATAAACAGCTGTCGTGGATGCAAAGAGCTATTGGAGAAACAATTATTTTAATAAAAATATAAATCTTTGTAAGACCTAGTTCAAATATTTATAGTTTTGCACTTGCTTTCCATCACGATCTAATTAACGAGACGTTTTTTTCAAACACAACCATATCACCCACCATGACAGCATTTTGTCCAATCACAGAATGGATTTTCGAGCATGCGTATTCTGTTGCCTGAGTTAAACATCCTTAAGTTCAAAGGGCACAAACCGAAACTATACCGACTACGTCGGAAAAAGATTCCTGACAGGCACATACATATACAGAATGTGGCGGGTTAAACATGTTTAACGGATTCCAACCATCCCCTAACCTGGAACAGTAATGACAGTGGTGTAACAATACAACATAAGAAAGAACTATATACATTTTATAAATTATTTGAAAAATGCCTAACGTAAGTAAAGTATTCTTTATTTAAAGTCGTCTTGCATATTACTATTAATAACAAGGACCATAAGCTCTTAATAAGAGCTCTTTAAGGCTTATATACCCTTTTGCTAAACATGAAAATTTTCAAGAAAGTCTATTCTTTCCTTTGTTCTCTAATATTTGACTACTCTATTATGTTTGATAGATATCAAATGGATAGAACATTATTGCATGCAGTGCAACATGTAACAATGATTTCATTTATAGTACAAGTTTATAAATCAAAATATTGGTTGAACAAATGTATAAAATATTGACCAACTCAAGTACATCTTCTAGGTTGCACTCGACCTGAGTGACTCACCCGGGTTTTTTTTTAGAATGTAAAGGTTATTCAGGCCATTTTGTAAATAACAACCATTGTGTCTCATTATCCCTATTTTCTATTTCATGCAATAAAACCATAAATAAAATAGCTGCTTTGAAAGGAGTTTCCCCTTGGGTAACAGGTATATGTGGAAAATGGCACATCTCTAATATTAATTACCTTTCTGTTCTGACATGTTTGATATTATTGCACTAAGAAAAAGTGGTGCAAATGCTGTTCATTTTGCAGAGGCATGTGAAATGGAAAGAAAGAGATATATGAACATACAGTGTCTATTTTGAATTTAAGGTGAAAGTACATAGTGTATATAATATAATTATTAGAAATGACGTTATCAGCTAATCAGTGAATGTTAAGGTCAGGGAACAGTAAATGGGCTATGTCGCAGATTTTGCTAAAATTTGGCATACAATCTTTGCTCGTTGAACTACAACTGAAAATCGAAAAAATAATACATTTATCTTTTTTATTATCTGAAAAATTGCAGATTAATTTCTTTTCATATGGGTGAACATTTGTATAGAAAGCATATGAAATCGGCGAAAAACCTTCTAAAATTTGTCTTAAAATCGCCAAATCACTAATTCCACTCCATAGATTTTTCTTAAAAAACTATATTTTGTTGACACATTAATTTCTGTTTTAATGATATAAAATAATCAAAAGGTCACCGACTTCGTTTTTTGTCTCATAATCAATTTGTTACCTTGTTGGTAGTGAAAAACGTCAAAAATCAACGTTTTACGGCCTGCAACGCGATAACGTTACGATTATTTCGACGTTTTATCGGATTTTTTTCACAAAGAACGCAACTTTAAATGAAGTATACCGTAAAAACGAAGTCGGTGACCCTATCTTTATTTTGCATCATTATGACGAAAATTTATGTATCAAAAACATATAGTTTTTTAAGAAAAATCTATGGAGTAGAATTAGAGATTTGGCGATTTTAAGACAAATTTTAGAAGGGTTTTCGCCGATTTTATGTGCTTTCTATACAAATGTTCACCCATCTTGTAAGGATTCAATCAGTAATATTTCAAATGATAATTGAGATAAATGCAATATTTTTTCGATTTTCAGTTGAAGTTCATCGAGCCAGAGATGTATGCCAAATTTTACTGAAATCTGCGACATAGTTCATTTACTGTAACTTGACCTTAAAACATTTATAAGGGTTCTAAATTTCATTTAAAGTAACATTTTTTGTTATTTGTGTATAAAGTGAGGCAAATGTACAAAAGTTCTTACAATATCATATTTCAAGAAAATCATACTTTTATTGGACTGTTTTCCTCTGTTGAATATGCAATTGATATTAAAATCAATCATAGCACAGGATTTTTTCTTCTCTTCAGCGGCAGATTAAGGGGGAAGTGGCCGACCCCCCCCCCCTAAACCAAACACCTTTTAATTGGAAAAATTTGGTTGATAATATAGGGAATCTCTAAAACATGACTGGAATGGGCCCCATCTGATCACTACAATGATTTGTAGATGAATTATTATATTCTTGATTTATATTATCAAATTATCTATATGACCCTTCTCTTTTTCAGGTAAAAATGAGCCACATGTACAAAAATAAATGTTGAAAATTTTAAAAATGTTTTAACAAGAGCATCAACAAATAGAAAAAAAGAACAATACCAGGTTTGGACTTTGAGTCTGCATGCAATTATTTCTCAAATACCAGGATATAAGATGGGGCTGCACAGCAGACATGGCAGATCATAAAATTGCATATAAAAAAGAAAAGCATTCCTTTTAATAGAATCCAAGAAATCTTTTAAGCAAGTCAAGTGGTTATTAGACATATTTATATCATGAATATACTAACATATATATAGATATTATACAAATATAGCCTTTGTATGAGGTCGATACAAGGATATATTGACCTGAAAGAAGTATATTGACTGAGGACGAAGTCCGAGGTCGATATACTTCTTTGGGTCGATATATCCTGTATTGACCTCATACAAAGGCTATATTTGTTATATTATTAATTTCCGACCATAATTTTATTTGTATCAAAATCGTCATTTAGGTTTGTTGGAATTTTATAAATATTACATCAATTTGTCTCCTTGACAATAACAACATATTAGTTGTTATTTAATTAACTTTTTTTTGACATCTCACATTGTCTTATGTGTTTGAAAAAATTTTCCGTCAAATTATTGATCACAGATATCATGTGTTTCAAAACGTTAAACAATATCCTGAAATGCATTACATGACGTCACAAAGTATATCGGTTTTTAGATATTCTAAAAATAACCGTGCGATATGCATATTGCCGGTCAATATGCTTTTTGCTATACGCCGTTTTCTCTCTACCTTCGGAAATATAGTTTAACATGTGACTATGCCTAAACGAATCAAATTTGTTAAATAATACGAATTAATAATATTAGTATTTACAGTCACATGTAATATCCAAAATATAAGACCTATAATTATGGTATGTGTGACTATGTTATGTTGCATATATGCTCAGAATATTTTAATGTCACAAGGATATGAAATGGATAAAAGAAATATTTAGATAAAACAGACAGGCTCACATAAAAATCAACTGTCTTTGTGAAAGTTCAAGTTGAATAAATAAAGGCAACAGTAGTATACCGCTGTTCAAAACTCATAAATCCATGGACAAAAAACAAAATCGGGGCAACAAACCACAACCGAGGGAAACGCATTAAATATAAGAGGAGAACAACGACATAACACTAAAATGTAACACACAGAAACGGACCAACAATCAGAAAAAATCCCACGAGAACAACAATTATAACATCAAAACCAAATACATGAATTTGGGATAGACAAGTACCGTGACACGTCTTATCGCAATGTGAATTTACACTCAAAAATAAGAGAACAAAAACGACACAACGTTAAAATGTAATACACACAGAAATGAACTATAATATAACAATGGCCATATTCCTGACTTGGTACAGGGCATTTTTAAAGGAAAAAATGGTGGGTTGAACCTGGTTTTGTGGCATGCCAAACCTCCCACTTTTATGGCCATGTGAAATATAACATCAAAATGACAACACAACACCAAAGGACTACAATGTAAATTAATTGGAGAACACAATTGACAAAGAATCACACGAACAACAGCCAACAAAAGGCAATCATTTGAAAATTTTAATACGCCAGAAGTGCATTTTGTCCACACAAGACCTACTAGTAAAGCCCAGATACAAAAGTTTGAAAGCCGAAACAAGTACTAAGTAAATAGCATCGAGGACCAAAAGATCAAAAAAGTTGTGCCAAAAACGGCAAGGGTTTTCTGTTAGTTACCAGAACATCCCTATTATCAAGAATAATTTACACGAATAAAATTGTCTAGAATTAACATACCATATATCCAAAAGTATATAATTGCCTTTCTCTGATTTTTTTTTATGTTTAATAGAATGAAAGTTGCTGCTTTTATTTTCTTGGAACTGTACAAATATAAAATAGGGATATGTGGTATGATCGCCTATGAGACAAAATTTCCACCAGAGACCAAAGTAAATTTTAGAAAATACAGGTCACAGTTATGTTTGGCATTGTGCAGCAATCTATGATAGACACAAAGTTATCCGTTTTTTACTTATAAATAGACTTATTATTTCTCGTCCAGTTAACATTATATTCACTCTGGAATTATTTTTTTTAAAGTTTAATAACTTACTATACTGGATTTTTACATAACTTGGACAGAAGCTGGTTAATGATCAAAAGCGATGATTTGTTTAGTGTCACTATACAAATCCTGGTCAAAAGCTAGCCTCCAAATAATGATAATTCATTTCTGCTTTCCCGTATATTTCCTTTAAACGCACTATTTTCTCACATTATACATACAGGTTGCAGTAAAAGTTTTAAAATCATTTGTTAGATTCATAATCCGATATGGACTTCGGCCACACTTTTTACAACAAAAGTAGGCGAGACATTTGTTTCCACGCAACCCTTACCATTTTTTTCTATAAAATCTTCAATACGAGTTCATTATATAGTTAAGTGATACGATGAAAAGAATAGAAAAAGTCACAATAATGTTTATTTATGATTTCACATTGACAAATACAGAGTGGTAAAAAAAATAGAGAAAAATCAGAAAACTGGAATAAAATATTCTGTTGTCTATGTTGCTGTCATAAGCACACACTAACAAGCCGCTTTTAAAATAAATATCTAAATTATGCGTTCATATATCAGCATAAAAAAGTCAAACTCATAAATTGAAAATAAACTGACAACGCCATGGCTAAAAATGAAAAGGACAAACAGACAAACAATAGTACACATGACACAACATAGAAAACTAAAGAATAAACAACACGAACTCCACATAAAAATTGGGGTGGTCGCAGGTACTCCGGAAGGGTAAGCAGATCCTGCTCCACATTTAGCACCCGTCGTGTTGTTAATGAGAAAAAAAAATCCGGTAATAAGTCTAATTCGGTAGGTCACATTCATGAAAGGGAAAGGGGTTGTAGTTACGACGTAAGGAACATATATATCCGATATCATTTTGGGAAACGGTTATTCCATAACGGTCAACCAACTCGTGATGGCTGTTTTCAACTTCACTATTTGGAACTCATGATTTCATACCTTCCTTGTGAGCAACAACCCTCTCTCAAGAAAATCATGATAAGAAATGCAAGCACGGGAATATCGTATCAATTGAGAGATATATACCCCGTATGCAGGTGCTGCAGGAATGTTGCTACTTAGAAATGGAACGTTCACAATTGTATAGCTGAAATAATCTCTTTTGTCGTAAAGTTTTGTTTTCAATCGACCCTCATTGTCAATTTCTAGATGTAGGTCAAGATATAAGGCCGACCTAACTGTATCAGTTGTATCCTTTATCTCTAGTAAAGTGGGATATATGCATTCGACATAGTCACTAAATATTGAATTATTTAGTTGAAGAACATCATCTAAATAACGGAAAGTAGAGTTAAAGGATATTGCTATCTTCTTATCTTTCTTCCTTAGAAGTTCCTGTATGAAGTCAGTCTCATAATAACAAAGAAACAAGTCGGCAAAAAGAGGAACATAATGCGTTTCCATTGGAATTCCGATAGTCTGTTGAAATCCACGTCCTCTGAACGTAACAAATATGTTGGCAATCAAGAAATCAAGCATCTTGATAATGTCAGTTTCAGAAAATTATTTGTTTGAATCAGAGTGATCCTTTACAAAGTAGGATTTACCCTTCCTAAGACAAGATACTTGTATCTTCGTTGGCCATTCTTTTTTATGAAACAAAGCAATACCAACTCTTTTAATCTGTTTTTTTAAGTTGGAATGTGAAATAATTGTATAAAGTGTAGAAAAGTCAAATGTTTTAATACTATTACAAGATGAAAGAGAGTTAAACGAAGACGATAAAAAATAAATAATCATCACTGACTGAAGAGTAACAAATAATGTTTAGAACCATGGAATAGTTCAAATACAAATCAAATCAAATCAAACATTGTAGTGTCGTAGAAACTTTACAGTTTGTAACACCAAATATTAACACAATAAACATATATACATATCAAACATACACAATAAAAACAGCATCAAAATGTATAACAACAAAAAAACCTGGTTACACGTGTATATTATGGAGCATTGCAGGACTGGAAGAATGCAAATTACCTGTCAATGAACATTGACTCTTGCTACAAAATTTTCAACCGCAAGGCAAACAATCAAACAAGGCAGCCTTCTCAAATTTACCATGAATCTTTATCATACTACAAATAAGATGACTGTTAATGGCGGCAGGGTTGATATTTTAATCAAAGACATCTTCAAAAAAAATTAGTGCAGAAATTTAGAATCACTATACAAAACCATATTTTTCAAATAAGTGTCATCAAAGATTCTTCATCTTACATCATGCAGAAAGACCTTAAAAGAAACCAGCTGAAAGCATTAAAAACAACAGAAGATCAACTCTCTATTGTATAACTTAATACTAACAGACTACAACTAGCCGAAAAGGAGGAGGGTAATGTGCCCCAACTGTGAACAAGTTGTTCAGATGGAAGGGATCGCATGTGACTCTTGCAATAACTGGTTCACCTACAAATGTGTTGGCCTCACAGAGGACCACATCAACTCCTTTAAGAACTATAGAATACTATTGTGACCAATGTAATGACGAGCTTCTCTACGTAGGAGCTACATTTATTCCACAAACCATTTAATCAAGAGTCATTAATTAATACCTCGAGTTCCGAACCTACTGTAAGCTCTCACGAAGCACATAATTATAATAAAGACATATGTATATGGACTCTTCAACTCAGAAATTATCTCTGGAATCCTCCACAGGAACTTCCTTGAATCCCTAAAATACTAAATGCCACAATCAGTCCGCAAACTACTCAGAAAAAGAAGCTACCCTGGTAAAATATGTTCTGACTGATACTTCTGATGATGCAATTACCTCAAATACTCTTCAAAGAGAAACAACTAACATACTTCTAGGACATCTAACACGCAAATAAAGCAAAGGTTAAGTCTGATTCAGAGCATGACCAAACACTGATAACGCAGAAAACAAGAATTCTTAATTTAGAAAACGAAGTAAATCAACTCCGCACTGTTCTTCAGAATTTTAAAGATCACATTAAACACTGACTCGCCTAAAAATAATCCTTCACATCAAAACTCCAACCTTTTTGAGAATCAAATTGGTCAAACTATGAGCATTAACACTGCCCTTATAACTCAGCTTTCACTTCAGAATAGATCTATGGGTCTCTATCATCCTCATTTACAGCACAATTTGCAACAATCGTATTATACTCCTCAGCAACCAGAACCTCTCTTACCTCAGTGGAGCACACATCCAGCTTACAGCCAAACTCATTTCACCAATCTTCCAGGCTTTACGCAACATGAACCTCAATTTCCATTTCAGACCAACTATCATCTAGCTACAGGATACCTAGGTTTCCCTCAACAATCGTCGTTGCTACCAACTTATGCCTACTCATCGCATCAAGTATTTGACATTCATTGGAACAGGGCACCTCACATACCAACACCATTTATCCTTCGGCCACATATATACCATACTAACGCATTTACAGATCCAGGCTCTCAACAACAGGTTCCTCATGTTCAACAAAGTTCATGTCAACACAACATCAATCACAATGTTTTAACCAGATTCATCGAGACCTCGCTAAAGATTTCGGATCCTCCTCATCAAAGCAACCAAATTGTTACCACATGAGAAACTCATCCAATAGAACATACACAAATCTCTCAATTGTCTAGCCATCAAACAAATCTACAAATTGCTACCAAAGACAATAGTCAATCTCTAAATAGAACAGGGATCATCAAATCAAATTCCCATTTTCGGAACAACTGCCTCCAGGAGAAACCTGCAGAACAAAAGGAAACTCTGGAATAATTTGTACAAACCGATAACATCAGACAAACTATATGTAATATTGAAGGGATAAAGTTCAATACATCTTTTCCCCATTTGCTTCTCGACAACTTCCATAGCATTTGTCTCCAAGAACACTTCCTCTGGGACTGTCATTCAAACTTCCTCAATAATCTTTTACCTGAATTTGAAAACCGTACCCGATGCCATGGCTCCAACGAACCACTAGATGGATTCAAACTGCCTAGAGGTCAAGCAGGAGTATCCGTTCTCTGGCCAAAAATTTGGAACAATCAGATTAAAAAAATTTCAGACGGAAACGAAAGAATTGTCGCTATTTTATCAACTTTAAATTGGAAAATCTGCTTAATTACCACTTACATGCCAACAATTCAAGGGAAACTGATTCACAGAATGAATATGGAGACTATTTGGATATAATCAACTCAATTATAGAGAAATATCAATCAACTCACCAAGTAATTGTATGTGTAGATCTAAATGGCACTCTTTCTACTAGTAGGAATAACAAACATGATCAGCTTTTAAAACAATTTGTTCTGGAAATAAACCTATGTACGGTTGGAAATTATGGCGAACAAAATATTTCTGTCACCACTCAGGGCAATCTTCTTTTCAGATTGACTTCATACTGACCTACAACAGGGATATTTACAGTAATCATGAGATCTGGGGAAAATACATCATCTAATGTCTCCTCACATGTAGTTTGTACCTGTCTCAATGGTCACCAATATTGCTGTCCCTCTGTTAACATTATAATCAAAATGATAACAAAAAATGTTCAAAGACTGAAATTGAACGAGATTGATGAACAACTGTACCGTGATACCATCTCAGAAAGTTAACTAACATTAGGGAAGACAAAACAACTTCAGAGAACATTGAAACTCTGACAGCTATTTTATTAAAAGCTTCGCATCTAGCAGTCCAATATTGATTCGCATGTCTAACGTCACATATATTTGTCATTGTATTATATACAAACAATTTTAAAATTTCACATAAGCAATGTTAGCATACAGGGTTAAAAAATCAAATGCATCTTAGAATTAAATTCAGAAATAGACCGAGATTTAAAAAAGTCCAAAAGTTGTATATATATGATATATAAGAAAGTCAGAAACATCTCAAAACAATCAAACAGCTCTATTCTAAATGTAAAGCTCTGGGCAAACCATAAAATCACCAAAGCAAGCAAGATCTCAAAATTGAAAATAATAACTTCGTAGTCAACAAAGATAAGAATTGCAACTGACAGGAGAAAACTATATGAGCAAATTATGGACAATCCTCCGTCTGAACTTTTCTTCAAACTCATTTATATAAATCATATGACAACAGGTGTCTGGAACTCTGCCAAATAAGACAAAAAATAGTTGAAGAAACTTTTAGTCAGAACATGCCATCAATTGGCTCATACACAGAAAAGGGAGAAAAAACAAGCAATTGAGTACTTTTATTAAACACAAGAAAATCAGCAGACGAACATGGAGTTTCTGCAGACCATCTAAACTTTGCTCAATATACTGTTGTACCAGCGCTGACAAAAATATTCAATTAAATTTTGCAGGAAAAAAGTCCCAGTTGACTTCAAATCCGGAATTTTGACGCCAGTCTTACGGAAGGAAAAAAAAACATCTCTAGTTAATAGTTACCGTGGCATCAATGTGATTCCGGTACTTTCTAAACTCCACGAGTCCTGCATCCTTAGCAAGCTCTTTATAATTAACTCTGGTACTAACTTACATTTGGATTTACTGCAGGTCTTTAACCACTCTCCGCAATTCTCATAATCTCAGAGTGTAGATGTGAAATAATAACATTAACGGTACCAATTTTCTTGCACCAGATGCGTATTTCGACAATAAATGTCTCTTCGGTGATGCTCGTGGCCAAAATATTTGAAATCCAAAGCTTATATATAAAAGATGAAGAGCTATAATCCAAAAGGTCCAAAAAGTATAGCCAAATCCGTGAAAGGAATCAGAGCTTTGCATGAGGGATATACATTCCTTAATCATAATAATTTCTATCATTTTGTAACAGCAAATTTTAATAACACAAAAACTCCATATTTTCATGCCAGCACCGAAGTACTGGCTACTGTACTGGTGATACCCTCGGGGACTAATAGTCCACCAGCAGAGGCATCGACCCAGTGGTAGTAAAAACATTAACGGTACCAATTTTCTTGCACCAGATGCGCATTTCGACAATACATGTCTCTTCAAATAAGCCATGCATTATCCTTATATCTTGCTACTGTCGACGTTCAATCAGCTTTTGATGTCGTTCTTCGTGACAAGCTTTCCCCAAGCTTCCCCAAGCTTCGGAAGAAACGTCATTTGGGTATAAAACGAATGTGATATCAACATAGAGGCATGCATCAAATCTGCAAGAAGAACCAAGTATGCAAAATATATGTTTTGCCTATACTCCTATATGACTTGGAAGTCCTCACTCTTATCAAAGATTTCAAGTCTCTAAACATGTATATACATTTTCTAATCCTCTCTAAATATATTGACATGACCCAATTGATTGTTATTTTTATTTCTTAATCTTTCCACTTACTATATGTACAAAGCACGTCTACTGGGTCCGTGTAATGCTTATCAATTCAAAGTTTTAACAAGTTTTGAAATTCTAAATTCTTAGAAATTTTATCAAAGTTTTAAAATATCAAAATTCCAAATTGTGTAAAAGTTTTGAAATTTTAAGATTTAACCAAATATTTAAAATATTAAAATTCTAAATATGGTGATGTATTTGTAGATCTTACTTTACTGAACATTCTTGCTGCTTACAATTATCTCTATCCATAATGAACTTGGCCCAGTAGTTCCAGTGCAAAATGTTAGTAAAAATTTACAAATTTTATGAAAATTGTTTAAAATTGACTATAAAGGACAATAACTCCTTAGGGGGTCAATTGACCATTTAGGTCATGTTGACTTATTTTTAGGTCTTACTTTGCTGTACATTATTGCTGTTTACAGTGTCACGGACGGACGGATGGATAAGTCTGTCAGTGCTATTTTACAATATTGACTAAAGAATCAACGATTAGAATAAATAAATTATTTAATAAACAAACAAAAAAAAAACAATTAAGAAGAAAAAATATATCAAATTATTATAAACATTAAAGTCCAAATAAAAAGTTCAACAGCTTCAGTAGTTCGTATATCCAGATTACTTCCCTTTGTATCGTTATGACGGTTATTGTATCGTTATGACGACCATGGTATCGTTATGACGGTTATGGTATCGTGCACGACAGTTCCACTATAATATGTAGATGTGTTGTTTGATGAATTATGTATGATTACGTTCAATCTGTATGACCACTCCTTAACACCGCAGCATTGTATTACTCTGGTGCAGGCTGGAACCTAGTAATAATATAATTGTACAAACTCTTTAGTACGATTATCATTTTAGATATGCATTTTACTTGCACTTTCATGCAACATAACATGAACTCTATAATCTCACGTTCATAAAATGAACATATATATTCTATTAATTTACGTAGATAAATACGCACATACATTTTATGGGCGTTTTTCAATAAAAACGTATTTTCTTGTCCCAGCCACTTTAAAAAAAATGTGTTTGATCTTTGCAAGTAATTTTTTGTGTAGTCGGTACATTGAATTAGATTTAACATTTTTAAGGAAAGAAACAGTTTATTTTTAGAGGGATTGATAAGATATTGACTCTTGAATGGTCCAAAACAACCAAAATGGCATGTCCTTTAATCGCCTGTTCAACATTCATGCTCTAAAATTTAATAAAAAAAGGAAGAAATAAATGGGTTTTTTACTTTACATAAGTTCTTTAATAATTCAAAAGTATGTTCAGAGCCAACATATTTTGATAAACAGCTTTCAATATAGGTTTTTTAATTTCAGAAGGTGTGTCCCTCACAAAATGTCCATTACGAAACGAAGTCATTAAAATTTGCCAATAAACAGTTTTATAAAATCTATGTGAATTTTGTTTGCAAGAGATATAAACATTAGGGTCTTACAAAAGAAGTGATGCTTTTATAACGGCAATTAAATTGTTGGCAAGAAAAATTGAGCACATCAAATGGACCAGAGTGATACCGTATTTTTGTTATTGTCCACTACGAAACGGGTCAAATCTCCTGCAGTATCTTGTTTTAAAATTATGAAAAAAATATCAGTGTACAGCTTGATAAATGTTTTGATGAATACAATCAGTCTTGTTACTGATGCAATATAGGGATTGTGGGAAAAAAATAAAACATGCGAATACGTCCCTTACGAAACGGTCCCCTACGAAACAAGTATGCGGGAGAAAAACGTTTCGTAGTGGACACTACCACTACCATGCAGTCTTTTTTAAACCTTTTTTCAATTATATTCGTGCAAAACAAATAACAAGGGTTAGTTTCATGTAATTTTTATTATGTTTTTATTAACATATAATAGGGTTGATGTCAACTACGAAACTTTTTGTCCACTACGAAACGGTTTTGTCCACTACGAAACGCATTGAAATGTCCACTACGTAACATGAGTTGAACCTTCATATGTGGAGTACTGTCTAATCTTTATCGATAAAAATGGATTTCCAATTCAGAAAAAAATTATATGTTTTCTAGTATTTGAAGTAAACTAACTGAAATGTCTATAGGAAACATTTAAAATTGCAAAAATATGTGTGTTTAGGAGAAGTTTCGTAGGGGACAACTCTCCTACGAAACAGTACATAAATTATGAAAATAATATCATTTTAAAGAATATTTAAGATTGCACTTTTTGTTTACAAACAGGTCTATTATAGAGGTATTCAAAATAACTCTTGAAATTGAATTTTAGACAAGTTGATTTTCCATTTTTTTTTAGGTCTGAAAATAACGCTTTTATTGACAAACGCCCTTATATGTAGCAAAATGTGTCATACTGTAATAAATATCATAATTTGCATGATAGTTTCACGTACATAAGGACATTCGGAACCTTGTACACCTAAATATCACGTACATTCAATTTGTACCCGTAATTAACAATCTTGTTCTTGTTCACTAGTAAAACCGCAAATATCTGAATATAAAACATTGTTTTCATATCTTTAAATCCGTTTACAAAATATTCTAAATTATACAATTTACATAATGGAAAATTATCTGCAGAAGTCTGAAAGTTTCGGAAATTTGATAAACAAAGTAACATACAGAAAAGTATATATAAATATATGTAAGAAAAAAACACTTACCTCGGAATTGATACACTATATACAGTAGATCCATTGTAAGTTAAATTTAGCTAACAAATATTAAATGCTCTAACGAGTGTGGCATCCACTTCCACACGAAAATCCCAAGCAGAAATGAAATGACAACGTGTCCAAAGAAATCATCTGACCACTGTTTAAAAATAGCCAAACTTGTCCGAAGAACTCGATTGACCACTATTTAAAAATAGTCAACAGGTGTGTAAATAGGCCAAGCCTAATCAGTGTGCGTTTAAACACAGGTGAACCAAACTTTAATAGCCAAACGTAAATATATACATAAAAGCGTATGTTAAAACTATGTATAAAATAAACCGTGAACAATAGGCGTCCTGCGCAAAGACTGCAAGCGCAATTCTCTGATCATGACGATAATTTCACAAATCGTTATCTATATACAAGCTTGACTGAATAAATATGTGAATAACTCTATAAAATACATCTGGATCGTGACATACAGTTTATCTCTATCTATAATAATATTCAAGATAATAACCAAAAACAGCAAAATTTCCTTAAAATTACCAATTCAGGGGCAGTAACCCAACAACGAGTTATCCGATTCATCTGAAAATTCAGGGCAGATAGATCTTGACCTGATAAACCATTTTACCCATGTCAGATTTGCTCTAAATGCTTTGGTTTTGAGTTATAAGCCAAAAACTGCATTTTACCCCTATGTTCTTTTTTAGCCATGGCGGCCATCTTGGTTGGTTGGACGGGTCACCAGTCACATATTTTAACCTAATTATCCCAATAATGATTGTGGCCAAGTTTGGTTTAATTTGGCCCAGTATTTTCAGAGGAGAATACTTTTGTAAAAGATTACTAAGTTTTATGAAAAATAGTTAAAAATTGACTATAAAGGGCAATCCCGTAGACAATCGGATTTGTCTTCTCTATTTTAGCAATTAGATTTTGCCTGGTCATTAACCATGCATATTCATGCTATTGGTACAAAGGTAACTTTTAAATTTAAATAGTCGAATCTTCTGGAGTGTCGTAAACAACAACGTTAAACGATAAACGTGTGTGGTAAAATTTGTTGATTGATGCACGTGGCTATTCTAGTGAATGAATTAATCTACAAAGCGAGAGCACTTTCCATTTTATCAGCTAAGAGTCGACTAGCTCTTTTTGAAAGGCTAATGCTTTTTTATTTTGTAATTAAAAATGATCAGATATATTTCGTGCTATTTATTTCTAACTAAGAATGATTGTAATCAGAGCCGTGTTTACACTGAGGTACACCCCTCTATTAGCTCCTTTTCTATTTTTAAATCTTAATAAAAAAAATTAAAAAATCAAACTTCCAAAAAGTGAAATAATCCAAATTGCGCGTTAGGTTAAGTATTTTTAAAGTTTGGTAAATTTTAAAAACTATCAAATTTAAAAACGATGTTTAGAATTTTTTTTTTTTATTATTTGGTTAAAATTTCAAAATTTCAAAACCTTAAAACTTTGATCAAAATTCCAACTAAAATCTAAAATTTGAATTTTGTGGGTTACACTAATGTCCTGACAATGTCCTGACAGTGTCCTGACAGAAATGAAAATGCTAATAACTTTTTTTATTATTGGAAGGATTTACTTGAAATTTGGAATCAAGCAAGATGAGAACTTATATTTAATAAATATAATTTAAAAAAAATTAAAAAATATTTTTAAGAGTTAGAAAACTTGACCTGACCAACTTGACTTTGAAACTACTAATGTCCTGACCGATATGAAACGGCTAAAAAATGTTTTATCATTGACAGGATAGACTTCAAATTCGATACCAAGGAAGATCAATACATTTCATACCAAAATATAAGAGAAAAAAAAGAAAAAAAATATTTTCAAGAGTTAGAAAACTTGACCTGACCAACTACGTACTCCCGTGACTAATGTCCTGACCGATGTAAAATGCTAATAACTTTTTTGTTCTTTAAAGTATCGATTTCAAATTTAATGTCAAGGAAGATTATAATACTAAATATATAGATACAAGAAAAAGATTTAAAAAAGTTAATTTAAAGAGTTAAAAAAACTTGACCTGACCAACGTCGACTCTCACGCGCTCTGACCAATGTCCTGACCGATGCAGAAAATATTTAATAACTTTTTATTATTGAAAAAAAAAATGACTTAAGTACCTTACCAAGGAAGATGATAGCATTAAATATAGGAATTTATGAGAGAGAAAAATAATGTTTTTTTTAACTTTTTGAAATGTTAGAAAACTTGACCTGACCAACTTTATCTTTGTCATGATGAATGTCCTGACCGTTATGAAAATGCCTATAACCTTTTTGTTATTTATTGGGATATTACCAAGTCAGGTATCAGGGAAGATTACAACACTTAGTATATAGCTATAGCATGTAAAATTAAAATATTTTAAACTTGACCTCACCGATGTTTATATTACCTTTTTCTGCAATGTCCTGACTGATGAAGAAAAGACAAATAATATATATCTGATTCTTTAAATTTTATTGATATTTCATTTTTTTTTTATTTAAACATAGTTATTAAAGAAAGAACTTGGATGCACTTTTTATTATTCCTAATATATTCGTACAAGAAAGCCAAAAGCAATGACATAATATTATAAAATTATGTATATATATATATTAAGTTTTTATATTTCTCTGTGATTCTAACATAATTCTTCTCTGAATGCTTGTAAAAACAATACATTGACATCAAAAGAAGCCAATTTCCTGTCCTTATTTCTGTTATTGACATGTTTAATCCCTCATTAACGAAACAACAAAAAATGATTGAAATAAACAAGAAAAATAATACTCCAATTTGTGTTAATTTTAATTAATGTATGTGTGATTAAATTTTAATTATTCATGTGGGCGTATGACATTTGCGCCGATTTTGAAAATTTTCATTCTTTCATTTGCGCCGATTTCATTTTTTCATTTGCGCCGATTATATATTTTTTCCTAATTGGATTTACAGGTAAGTTACAGGTAAGTGCATACTTTTACATTGGCCGAGCACAGAGTATATAGACAAATCAAGTGACATACATGTAGCAATTGGTAACTGGCTATCCCAATGTTTCGGGTTACCATTCCTTTCCCTAAATGAAATCGATGACTCACTGCTTCCTGTTTGACATTGTCTGAAGCTCCACCCCTTCTGATGACAAATATCATACATTCTTAGACAACGTACAAGTACACATTCCATAACGGTCAACCAATTCGTGATGGCGTCCATAAAATTAACGAAGGTATGATTTCAACTTCATCATTTGGAACTCTTGGTTTAATAGCTTCCTTGTGAGAAAACTCTAGAAATGCCCCCACCAGTACGTATGCCAGACGAAGAAAAGATGGCCTTCGTTATTGACAATAACGCCAAATATAGAAGAGAAGAAATCATAAGAAAGGAATATATTAGGCGTTTTGCCTATACATACTTGGCAAGACCAGATGTATGATTTGAATTTTTCCGTTTTTATGAATTTAAATGCTGTACATATATTTTTACTTCGTCATTTTAGTATTAACAAGGTGTTTTTATCTTAGGTTTTTACTTCTTGATTTTTAAGCAGGAGAAAACAGTTATATACATGTTATGATTGACAATTCACAACATATGTACAATTGGCTAACGGAAGAGGTCTTTCATGATAAATGAAATAACATTACTTGGATGGAGAGTTGTCTCATTGGCACTCATACCACATCTTCTTATATCATTTCATCTGTAATTTACCTGTTATTTACCTGTAAAAAAATCGGCGCAAATGAAAAAAATAATCGGCGCAAATGAAATGCAGATCGGCGCAAATGCAAAACGCCGATTCATGTCACTGTCTTTGGACTTAATTGCATTCTGTTACGTGTACATCTTTAAATCTTTTCATATTAAATGTAGAAAAGGTGCAATTACTTAGTATCTATACATTATCTCTAATCACATATCCATGATATCACTTTTCTCAGTGATATAAAAATTAATTATATCCCTTTCAATAACAAAAAAGTTATTGGCAATTTTATAACGGTCAGGACATTCATCATGATCATGATGATCATATAAAGATCAAGTTGGTCAGGTCAAGTCAAGTTTTCTAACATTTACATTTTTTTTTTTTTCATAAATTCTTATTTTGAATATTATCAATTTTTTTGGTAAGGAACATTATTTAAGTCAATTATTTCAATAAAAAAAAAATATTAACATTTTCTACATCGATCAGGACATTAGTCAGGGCAGAATCGACGTTGGTCAGGTCAAGTTTTCTAACATTTAAAATTAGTTTGTTTAATATTTTTTTCTTATATCTCTGTATTCAATATTAGAATCTTCCTTGACATCAAATTTGAAATCGATACTTTAAAGAACAAAAAAGCTATTAGCATTTTACATCGGTCAGGACATTAGTCACGGGAGTACGTAGTTGGTCAGGTCAAGTTTTCTAACTCTTGAAAATACTTTTTTTTCTTTTTTTTTCTTATATTTTGGTATGAAATGTATTGATCTTCCTTGGTATCGAATTTGAAGTCTATCCTGTCAATGATAAAACATTTTTTAGCCGTTTCATATCGGTCAGGACATTAGTAGTTTCAGAGACATATATACACATATGGGTATATATGTGTCTGGTAGTTTCAAAGTCAAGTTGGTCAGGTCAAGTTTTCTAACTCTTAAAAATATTTTTTTATTTTTTTTAAATTATATTTATTAAATATAAGTTATCATCTTGCTTGATTCAAAATTTCAAGTAAATCCTTCCAATAATAAAAAAGTATTTAGCATTTTCATTTCTGTCAGGACATTGTCAGGACATTGTCAGGACACTAGTGTAACCCACCTTTTTCAAACTTTGAATTGATGTGTTTCACGGACCCTTTTATCTTATTTTTTTTTTATTTTCGTTTTATAATCTAACACATATTTTAATTAACTTTTTAAAAAATTAAAATAAATCTACGATTTACCCAATATTCCCTATTACCCAGTATGGGGTGTTCCCAAGTTAGGAAGCTTAAACATAAGAAAGAAAGAAAGAAGCACTGATTTCCCTCCCCCTGACTTATATTATCGTTATTCGGTTGGTTACCATGAAGATATATATATCAGTAAACATATTTCTTTAATTATGTGTCCTAAAAAAACCCGATGAAATAATGTCTGGCAACTCGCCCCACTCATGACAAATAGATAAACTCTCTTTGATATTTACTTGAAAATAATATCATATGACTTTCACAGATTGCTCGTAAGTGTTGAATTGTTCTTAATCTCAATGACAAAAGTAACTATAATCCAGTAAGTGCTATGATAACAAACTGCTATTAATTGAAATCCTTTAATTATTATGATATATTGCATCATGATCATCAATCAACAGGTTTCTTTTCAATTGTTATGCAAATAACCTAGCTTACAACTACAAGAATAAAGTTATTCTCCAATAATTGGAAAATTATATTATACAATTACTGTCTTTTGGTGAGGTAAACGTGTGGTTTTATTGACTTTTGAAAAACTGATATTCACTGAGGCCAACCGTCTGGCAAGGCTATTTTATTATTTTTCTGGGACGCCTTCCTACGTAGGATGGATTCCCAGAATAACAATAAAATAGCCACATCATGATAGGAAGACGTCCCTTAAAAAATAATATCATAGCCTTACCAGACGTAGGAAGACGTCCCAGAAAAATAATAAAATAGCTTTGCCAGACATAGGAAGGGGTCCCAGAAAAATTATAAAATAGCTTTGCCAGACATACATTTTTGTAGGAAGGTGTCCCAGAAAAATAATAAAATAAGCTTTGCCAGACGTAGGAAGGCGTCTTAGAAATATAATAAAATAGCCTTGCCAGACGTAGGAAGGTGTCCGGGAAATATAATGAAATAGCCTTAACCAGACGTAGGAAGGTGTCCCAGAAATATAATAAAATAGCCTTGCCAGACGTAGAAAGGTGTCCCAGAAATATAATAAAATAGCCTTGCCAGATGTAGGAAGGTGTCCCAGAAATATAATAAAATAGCCTTGCCAGACGTAGGAAGGTGTCCCAGAAATATAATAAAATAGCCTTGCCAGACGTAGGAAGGTGTCCCAGAAATATAATAAAATAGCCTTGCCAGACGTAGGAAGGTGTCCCAGAAATATAATAAAATAGCCTTGCCAGACGTAGGAAGGTGTCCCAGAAATATAATAAAATAGCCTTGCCAGACGTAGGAAGGTGTCCCAGAAAGATAATAAAAGAGCCTTGCCAGACGTCATAATTATTAGGACTTATTCATCACATTTTTCATATACATTTAGTAGATGTCAAAGTGAGGCTCAACACTGATCAAAATGTTCTGATTTTTTGCAAGACACAAACATGACAAACACACACCTTTAATGCTTTACTTGGCATAAGTATTTAAACTACAGTTCAAATTAATAATCTGTTCTTCAAAACACATCTACATGGAATCATCAGATAACAATAAATCAAGACAACAAGCATGACAAGACAAACTAACTTATATATTAAATCTAGACTCTGTTTGATGGCAGATGAAGGACTGAATCCATCTGAAAATCAGAATAAAAAAAAATATTTTCGCCTTAGGACAATAAAAGATTTTGAGTACATGGAGTAGGCAGCTATTTCTTGGGTAGGTAGAGTAAGGGCAAACAAACCTTCTGCTTTTTTATTTGGTCGGGTTGTTATCTCTTTGACACATTCCCCATTTCCATTCTCAATTTTACTTTTCTTTTTTATGGCCTAATCCTGATTGAAAATAACAGTGTATATTATACATGTAATGAAATTATTTAATGTACATGTATTTTATATTAAATCTAGAATAATGGAGCATGAAGGAGGGAATCCCTTTGCAAGTTGGGTTTCAGCACCATTTGGTAACATGCAAAGGCAAGCAGCAGAATTAGGTGATCGCTCGTTAGGCATGTTAAGTAGTCCAGCCTCTTCCATTGGAAATAATAAGCAAAAGCTGCCACATGGTTGCCAATATGGCTTTACATGGACACAACCAATGGTCAAAGAATACTTTAACATTGAATGGGTAGGAGATTTGTCTGGTGAGGATGTTTTACAGATGGGAGGAATAAGAACCGAGCTAAATCCTGTCCAAGCAGAATACTTGTCAGATCTAGAACATATCATCACATTTAATGAAGTTCCAAAATTAGGAAATATTAAAAGTAGAAGTAAACATTTAAAGCTTGTTCTACAAGAAATGCTAACAAAAGTCTCACCTGATTCAGCGTATTATAAAGATCTGAGGAAACTGTCTGGGTAAGGTTTTGTGTATTTTACTAAAAAAAAAACTTCCAGGCTCATTTTTTTGTGAGTTTGTGTAAGATATATATATATATTTGTATAATATTCTTTCTGCATGGATTGGTTATGAGTCCTTTAATTTTTAATCTTTTGTTTTATAAACTACACAACCAGCATGTCAGAGATATAACTCTATAGGGTTATTACAGAAAATAACTTAAGTGTGTTATTACAGATACTTTCATGAGTTGTCTACTCTTTATTCCTTAAATTTTCTAAATCTGTAATAACACATGTTTGTTCTTTATATAATTATTTTATTTATAGCTCAGGCTCTAGGAAACTCTTGAGACTTTGTGCAGAAACTAAATGCATAGCCTTAATAAAAAAAAAAAAATTAGTTATCATTTTTGATTAACCATGGTAAATCAATGAGACAAGGCTATTAAGGAATAAACTTAGCTGTGATAACAAGGCTCAGTTATTAAAACGAAAGTAACTTATTATATAATACACTTGGGAATTACTGAAAAACTTGCACATTTATAGGTAATGGTACGGCCTTCAACAAGTTCAACAATGTGAAAAGCCCATGACACATACCAGAAGTCATATATAATAGGCCCCGAAATGATAATGTAAAACAACTCAATCGAGAAAACTAAATGCTTTATCTTTATTAAAAATGAATGAAAAAACCAACATGTAACACATAAACAAATGACAACCACTGAGTTACAGGCTCCTGACTTTGGACAGACACATACATATATAATGTGGCAGGGTTACAAACTTCCATTTGTTCCCATGAATGTACTGGAAGCCAGATAAATCAAATGTCAACAGTTCTGCAATACACATTGTTTATGGCTATTTTTCCTTTGATATTGCTGACTGATAATTTTGTTTCTCAGCTTAGTCAAAGAAATATTTGTATATATACTTTCAGTCATCAATGTCTATTGTCAAGTGGAAGAAATATTACAGCTTTTATTAGAAATATGGAAAAGTATGTAAAATTGATTGAAGAGAAGGATGAGCTGTGTCCTTGTGGATTTTACCAAGATTTGGCTGGCAGATTTACCGATATGTTTTTATTTGTAGAGTAAGTAAGTATGAGATTTCAGTGATCTTGGCAATTGTAGTACATTGTAAGTTAAGTAAAGTTAGATTTAAAGTTAAGGATATTTTGTCAAAATTTTTGTTTAAACAATGTTTATTCAGATAAATCATTACAAAAGAATTTGATATAATTTTTTCAGGAAATAATACAAAACGCAATAAAATTTCATAAAATTCAAACACTAAATAAACATGAATAATTCAAGGTTACCATCATGTTTCAGCCTGTAGCCAGGAATTTACAAGGGGGCACAATTCGAACAGAACATTGACTTAAACAGTGCTTTTTTGTTTTCAAGGGGGGGGTTTGTCCGAACCCCCTGGCTACGGGTATGTGTTTAAATTGACTTACTCTTGAATAATTACATTAGATGTATGTTTCATTATGATATGTTATTCTGATTGGCTTACTTCACATCATGGGTTTTGTTCTTAAGCAATTGCATTAGTAAACAATAAAATTTATCATTCATGATGACACGAGGTCCCACCAAAAAGTGCACAGGTGAATTTAATAAAAACTTGATAAATTGAATTTTCAGGATTCTAGCTAAAAAATGTAATTATAAGCCTTGAATGCTTCTTTTTGTAACTTTATTGGGTTGTAAAAAGCTTTGACAATGAGCATGTTTTAGAATGAAGTGTGAAAATAATTGAATATGGTCAGCTCCTATACACCCCAATGAAGTTTTAAAAAGAACAATTCATAATTCTTAATTAAAGTCATAATCTACTCTTTCAGAACACTATATACATGATATATGCAATGTAAGGTTGTTGAATGTTGTGCATTATTTAAGACATTCTTGTTGGTCTCAAGACATATTTTGAGAAGTTTATAATACTCTATTATATCCCGCCCTATGAAGTTGCGGAGGGTATACTGTTTTTGACCCATCCATTCGTCAGTCCTGTTTCTTGTCATCGCTGGAGTTCTAGGATTCAATTCTCTTTGACACTTATTTGCTTTAAGGTACTACATCAACAGTTATTCATCTCAACTCCTCTGAAACCACACAACAAAATTTCATGAAATTTTATAGATAATAAGGACATACTATGTCGATGTGCATATTGACAGGAAATTACAATTCATTTTTTTTTCTTATATAATTTTTTTTTCTTACACTTATTTAATTTCTCCAATGACCATGATGACAATATGGAGTCATGAGGTGTGTGAGTGTGTTTACTTAGGTTTTTTAATTTTAAGATGTAGTATGCATGATTGACAATAAGACTAATGTCCATTAGATATAAATGACTAAGCTGTAGGCAACTGTAAGCAATAAGAGGTGTGTACAGGCATCATGGACATGACAACATGTGAAACTATAAATACTCGAAGGAGAAAACCAATAGGATTTATATTGATTACATGTACAACACATTTAAAAAAAAATTTCACAGTGACCAACACAACTTCTAAATTACAGGCTTCATATTTCTCCTATATCATAAGAAATTAACCTATGTGGATTTAGATGGGGCCTAAACCCTCCTTTTCTGGGCAGAAATTGTTTGATTATATAGAAAATCATTTAAACATGACAAAAGAGGGCTCCCTCTTAGACAGTCAGTGGGACTCCACTGATGGAAATTTCTTGATCTGCCGCTGATTAAATAGCATTAAACTGGGGTTGATATAGCATAACACTAAATAAAGTATCCTTGAAAATAAGTTTGTTTTAGTTTATAATTAAGTTAGCATATTTCTGTTTATTTCTGTTGTTTACAGATAATATAATAATTGCTTGCGTTCAATTTTTTTTTTTTTTTAAAGATTCAACCCACTTTCATCTGTTTGGGAGAATTTGAAAGGAGTTGATGTTACAATAAAACCAGATTTAAGACTCAGTACAAACAAAAGTAATGGGCTGGCATTATCTGTAAATGAGGTAATTGTTAACAGAAAAATTTACAGTGAAACCTGTTTAAGAGAACCATAAAGGGAGATACTTCAGATTCAATCTATATCAGTTTTGGAAATCTCTGAATTTGGTAAAAGTTAACAAATTCAATAACTTAACCATTAGGGAAATTGGTAACGTCAGTGTTTATTTGGTTTTGGCATTTATTAATAAAAAATTGCATGCTGGGAACATTTCAGACTTTATTATAGAAAAAGTTCTAGAATTCTGCCTGGTAAAATTAAAATCTATCTACGGGTTGAAGAAAACAAATATCAATTGTTCCAAAATCCTTATCATTTCATTATTCTATTTTTAAATAATTCTTAATGTCAAAACCAAATATATTCTGAAGTTACCAAATTTGTTAATGCATGGTTCAGTTAATGAATTAACTTACTGTTACTGAATTCCTTAACATTACCTAATTCAGAGATTTCCAGAACTGATATGAAATGCACAACAGAGGGTGCTAAAATTGATAGTCATTTAAAAAAAATTCTGAAAGGGTTTTAGTATTATACGGTATTACCATCATAAAATATACGAGAAGAAAAAATAACCCATGTCATGCCAATAACTGGTTTTAGAATAACTGAGCTAATTCCAATAAGTGAATCAATATTGAAGCCAAATTATGCATTTTTTAAACAAATCTCTGAAATAAAATTACAGAAAGACCTGTATAGCATGTATACAGTACACCAAAGAACACCTTATGGTCATCCCATCACATTTCAGGGCATATGATACAGTTTTGATACTGTATTTACAAGTTTGTGAAAATTTCCATATAGACTATTTTTTACCTGATTAAATCAAATATGTAATAAAAAATATACCTTCATGTACTACTTTTTGAGTTTAATGAGGTCGAAATTTTGTATATTTGCTCAAATTCAGATTTGTTGCCGTAATTTCTTTTTCGAAAAAAAGACATAACTTTTTTGTTATAAAAGATAAACACAAATTGTTTTTTGTTAAATAATCGGTAATTTCTGTATTTTATAAGTATCATAAAAAATTATGCAATTTTTATTCAGAAATAACTCATATTTATCAAATGCTCATAAATTGAGGAAAATACGTCATTTTTTGCTGCATGTTTATCAAAATTTTAAAAAATCCTCTATTTACAGTTTTATAAAATTTCAGTCAAATAATCTCCCTGCAAAATGAAACAAATTGCTATTTTGAAAAATAGGGGTCCATGAACTGGTTTTCCAATTAAATCCGTTTGAATGATAAAAATCAGTCAAAAAATGCATATTTTCCCAATATGTCACAGTTTGAAGTCACGAAAATAACATTTTACGTTAGCATGGTCATTACCTCCCCTGTAACTGTATCGAATGCCCTTAATACAAGACGCACATAAATATTTCTGTATAATTTTAGTTAAAAGTGAACAGACTTAAAATTGAAGAAGAAGACTATCAGGGTCCACCACCTAAAAAGAGGAAATGGAGTTGGCATCCCAATTCATCACAAGATCTCCCAGACAGCTCTGTTGTAAAAAGATTAGGACCAGGAAAAATATCATTTACTGACCAAGTTGAAGGACAACATGCAGGACAATTATTGGTTGATCTGCATTCAATGAAAGAGAAACTCACTGATAGCAATAACACTTATTTAATGCCAGGCTTGGTTATTGAGGGGACATCGGTAAGGATTTGTTATGCCCCACCAACGATAGTAAAGGCGCATTATGTTATTTAGTCTGTGCGTCCCTTCGTCTGTCCGTCTGTTTGTTTTCATTTGTTCGTCTGTCCTGCTTAAGGTTAAAGTTTTTGGTCGAGGTAGTTTTTGTAAAGAAGTTGAGGTCCCATCAACTTGAAACTTAGTATACATGTACCCTATGCTATGATGTTTCTAATTTCAATGCCAAATTAGAGTTTTGACACCAATTTCACATTCCATTGAACATAGAAAATGATAGTGCAAGTGGGGGCGGGGCATTCGTGTACTTGGGACACATTCTTGTGTATTGTGTATTTCTGAATTTCTGCAATTGACTTATTTTTATGAATTTTGTTTGTTTAGCCTTTTCTTACTTATTTCCCCAAAAAATATTTATTGTTTAGCCAAAGCAAGTTTCACATAATTTTTTTTCTTAGTCAGCCATCTCGAGCACTTTTCAAAACAATTTATTGCCTGTTTTTTTGATTTTCTGACGTTATTGGTGTTTTTAGGTAAAATAAGATCCAAATTGGTAATTTCTTAAAAGCAAACTAACAAAAATATTAAACTCCAACAAAAATAGAAAACAGAAATTCCCCTGTCAAATGTAAACACCAAAAGCTCAAACACATTAAACAAATGGAAAACAGGAAGAAGTCATATTCCAGGGTTATAGTATAGTCTGGCATAAATTTGACCCTAACAGTAATTGCAACTGTCCTGCGTCCGTCGTCGTTAACTTTTACAAAAATCTTCTCCTCTGAAACTACTGAACCAATTCAAACCAAACTTCATCTGATTGATTCCTAGGGTACCTAGAATAAAGTTTGTGTTAAATTCCCATTTCATCAAAAAACATCGCCAAAGCATTTAGAGCAAATATATTAAAGGGATGAAATTGTTTATCAGGTCAAGATCTATCTGCCCTGAAATTTTTAGATGAATCAGACAACCCATTGTTGGGTTGCTGCCCCTAAATTGGTAATTTAAAGGAAATTTTTCTGTTTCTGGTTATTATCTTGAATATTATTATAGATGGAGATAAACTGTAAACAGCAATAATGTTCAGCAAAGTAAGATTTACAAATAAGTCAACATGACCAAAATGGTCAGTTGACCCCTTTAGGAGTTATTGCCCTTTATAGTCAATTTTTAACCTTTTTTCCTAAATCTCCATGATCTTTTACAAAAATCTTCTCTAAAACCAACCAAGATGGACGCCACGGCTAAAAATAGAACATGGAGGTTAAATGCAGTTTTTGGTTATTACTCAAAAACCAAAGCATTTAGAATAAATCTGACAATGGGGTAAAATTGTTTATCTGGTCAAGATCTATCTGCCCTGTAATTTTAAGATGAATGGGACAACCCGTTGTTGGGTTGCTGACCCTGAATTGGTAATTTTAAGGAAATTTTGCTGTTTTTGGATATTATCTTGAATATTATTATGGATAGAGATAAACTGTAAACAGCAAAAATGTTCAGCAAATTAAGATTTACAAATAAGTCAACGTGACCGAAATGGTCAATTGACCCCTTTAGGAGTTATTGCCCTTTATAGTCAATTTTTAACCATTTTTCGTAAATCTTAGTTAACTTTTACAAAAATCTTCTCCTCTGAAACTTTTGGGCCAAATTTTACCAAACACAGCCAGAATCATTATTAGGCTATCTAGTTTAAAAATTGTGTTTTGTGACCGGGCAAACCAACCAAGATGGCTGCTACAGCTAGAAATAGAACATAGGGGTAAAATGCAGTTTTTGGCTTATAACTCAAAAACCAAAGCATTTAGAACAAATCTGACAGGGGTAAAATTGTTTATCTGGTCAAGATATATCTGCCCTGAAATTTTTAGATGAATCGGACAACTCGTTGTTAGGTTGCTGTCCCTAAATTGGTAATTTTAAGGAAATTTTGCTGTTTTGGGTTATTATCTTGAATATTATTATAGATAGAGATAAACTGTAAACAGCAACAATGTACAGCAATTTAAGACTAAAAAATAAGTCAAAATGACCAATATGGTCAATTGACCCCCTAAGAAGTTATTGTCCTTTATAATCAATTTTAACAATTTTCATAAAATTTGTAAATTTTTACTAACATTTTCCACTGAAACTACACGGACAAGTTCATTATAGATAGAGATATTGGTAAGCAGCAAGAATGTTCAGTAAAGTAAGATGTACAAACACATCACAATCACCTAAACACAATTTTGTCATGAACTGTCTGCTTCCTTTGTTTAATTCACATATACCAAGGTGAGCAACACAGGCTCTTTAGAGCCTCTTAGTAAGTTTTCTTACTTTTGAGGTTCAAATTTTCTTTGAACAAGGTAGATGCTAAACAAATATAATTTACAGATATAACCAATACCAAATATTCACATCATTTTTGTCGAGCCTGCGACTTTAGTCGAAAAAGCGAGACTAAGTGATCCTACATTCCGTCTTCTTCGGCGTCGGCGGCGGCGTCCACAAATATTCACTCTGGTTAAAGTTTTTGAAATTTTAATAACTTTCTTAAACTATACTGGATTTCTACCAAACTTGGACAGAAGCTTCTTTATCATCATAAGATGGTATCCAGAAGTAAATTTCGTAAAAATAAAATTCCATTTTTTCTGAATTTTACTTATAAATGGACTTTCTTAAACTATCCTGGGTTTTTAACAAACTTGGACAGAAGCTTGTTTATGATCATGCGATAGTAACCAGAAGTAAATTTGTAAAAAAGTAAATACATTTTTTCCATATTTTACTTTTAAATGGACATAGTTTTTCTGCGTGGAAACTTTTCATTCAATCTTTGGTTTTAAACAGTTTTTAAAATTTTAATTACTTTCTGAAGCTTTCCTGGGTTTGTACCAAACTTGGACAGAAGCTTAATAATGATCATAAAATAGTATCCAGAAGTAAATTTTGTAAAAAAAAATAAATCCATTTTTTCCGTATTTTAATTTTAATTGGACTTAGATTTTCTTCCGAATTGTTGTTGTTTTTAAAACATTTATTAGATTCATAAACTATGCTGGATTTCAACCAAACTTGGACAGAAGATTGTATCAAAAGGAATATTTTTTTTGAGTTTTTTCCTCAATTTTGTTGAGCCTGCGATTTACAGCAAAAGAAGGCGAGACACTGGGTTTTGCGGAACCCTTACAATTTTTTTTCAAAATGGTCATAAAGCCATAAATTTGCAGTTTCTCTAAGGAAAAATGTGTAAAAAAAAAACTACCCCTTACTCTTTGGTTTTGTATGTTTCTTGAGCAGAACATTATATAATATAATCAAATACCAACTTATAACCCCATCAGAGTATCATACGTTACATGAACTAAAAAAAAATTTACCCAAAAATGACTCATTCTCATTTTTGTGGATTTACATAGATGTCAACCATTAAGGTTTTTCCGCAGTTTTTCCGATTTTGCAATAAAAACTACGCTATTACGGTCAAAGTAGAAAAATACTGATTCCCAATCATTGCCGTTCAATTTTGTAAAACTCAGATTTTTATCATTACTTTTCCGTCCTGGTCCGGTATTTAGAAATTCCAATGTAATGCTTCCGGTTTCTCGGGAGTTATCAACCTATTGTTCGGAAACTTACTCACTTCCGAATAGTCAAACTTGCATTTAATGAAGTAGCTTTCCCCCTTTCTCTACTTCTCCTTGAAAAAAAAAGAAAATGTACGAGTGGAAAACATCAGAACAATTAATGAATGGAATACATACTACAGACAACATGTTAAACGACAAATTTTAGTGCACATCACTTTGCAACCACTCGTCAGTAATTTTTATTGGTAAATGCACGTTTATGAATGATTACTGAAAACTTTTCAAAAATAAGGAAAATTTTATAGTTTGTTACTGATTGTGTCAAAAGGTGGTTGGCATCTATGAATTTAATAATTAATTTAAATTTATCTCCCTTTCCAATATTAATTTCCATAAGAAATTAAAAATGCTGATTTTGAGTTTTCCTGTAGTCAGATTTTATGTGACTTTTTTCTATGTATATTTGGGGCCTAATTCTATAGATAATAACTAGAACATTTTCTGTTACAATTAGTTTGAGCTTTCTTTTGACTGGACTTATAGTACAATCATTATTATATGTAGGAAATGGTGGATTTGTTTTATAGCTAGTTTTAAATCCTCTTGTATGAATCACATAAAATTCGATAATATTTGACAACAATGTCATAATGTTGTGAACATAGTAAACTGGCTCATTGTTGAAGGCTGTATGGTGACCTATAGTTGTTAATTTCTGTGTCATATGGTCTTCATGTGGAGATTTGTCTCATTGGCATTAATATAAAAGGTATAAAATGTCAAATGTTAGGGTAAAGAAGACAACATTGTTTATGGTCTTAATCTCTATAAAAACAAACAACTTTGTAAACAAAGAAAAAGAATATGGCATATATAGACAAAGAACAGTAGCAAAAAAACAAAAAAAGAGTTATCTTCTTTTGTATGTAAATCTCTGCCTTCCAATGATTATTGAATGGCTATTTCAGTGTTGAGGATCATTTGTTAATTGAATGTCAAGATGCCAATCTTTACAATTTAGTGCCTACAAGCCTAGTTTATTGCAGCTTAACAGGGGAAATAATCTGCTTGAAATTTTTAATTATTTTTAGTGAGCTTATGTTATAGACTTGTATAGCTAAGAGACATTCAAACTTGTAATTAGTCAAAAATTAATTTTGAGTACTTTTGGTGAGTATGTTGTAATTATGCAAGAGAAGAGAATGATCCAAAACAGAAACTCAAACTTGTAAATTGTAAAAGAAACTGAAAATTCCAGGACAAAATAATAGATAAAAATAGAACTCAAACAACAGTAAACAAAACACAACATAGAAAACAAAAGACTTATCAACATGAATCATGCTCAACTTTTGGCATCCATTGTGTTGTAAATGCAGTCAAACAGATTTAGGGATTTAAAAACTATCTTTTATGTTGTAGATTGCCATGACCATGTTAGTTATTTCAAAGACACATTTTGACAAGATTAAAAACAATGAACCATTGGGCGAAGAGGATAAAGGAAAGATTTATTTTAGTTGGTTTTACGATTTTATGATGGAAAGTCAACGTTCAATTCTTATAAAGTTATTACTTAGTTTAAACAATACATCAGATTTTAGTAGCAAGCAAGTAACAACATGACCAATATATGTATATTAAACTTTCACACGCAGAACATTGTCATTGGAAAATAATGAAGAATATATGATGCTGCCAGTATGCATTGAAAACAGACTGTGCTACCCACATGTTAATAGATAGTAAGATGTGGTGTTAGTAGCAATAAGACAACTCTCCATCCATATAACAATTTATAAAAGTAAACCATTATAGGTCAATGTATGGCCTAAATGTACAAATGTAGTTTATTTTCTTTGGAAATAATCATGATTTTAATTTATTAAAAACTGATTTTTATATTCTTGCTATCTACAAGTTCATATATAAAATCTTTTATAGTGGAAGAGAGTAGTTATTCTATTACCGAGTTGTGATGAAAATAAAATGTGTTTGATATAATTTGCTGCAGATTTATATATATATATATAACTTCATGTATCAACATTTCAGTGTTCATTACTTCTTTTAAAAACAATTTGTTATATTATAACAAAAAGTAAAATCACAAAAATACTGAACTCATAGGAAAATTTAATAGGAATTTCCATAATCACATGGCAAAATCAAATGACAAAACTCATTAAAAACGAATAGATGAGAACTTTTAAAGCAATCCATGTTTCACATTAGAGTATGTGTAGATATATAAGAAGAAGATCCATATATAGTTAAGAGTTGCTTTGTAAACGTCTGTCTTTGTCTGTTATCCTTTACCTTTTACAAAAATCTTCTCCTCTGAAACTACTGGGTCAAATTTGACCAGACTCTGCCACAATCATCATTGTGGTATTTGTTGAAAAAATGTTACAGAGGACAGAGGAAGAAAAAAGAACATAGGTATTATATAAAGGCAATTTTTTTTGTCTACCTTATATTCAATTATGTCAAAAGTGCCAGAGAACTTCATGTAGAATTTATTACCCTTTGATAAGGCACTTAACCAGCTTTTTAAATTGTTGCCTATTATCTAATTGAATTATAACAGATGGATAGAAAATACAAATAGCAAAACAAGAATTACATAAATCAATGGCCAAAATCTTCAGTCAATTCTTTGTGAGAATGATTGCCTTATAATCTTTCCTGTTTAGCTCACCATCACTTGGCATTCGTCATCTTGGTTGTCTGTTGTCATCGTAAACTATTCGAAAAATGTTCTCTATGAAACCACTGGACATAAAAGCTTCAAACTTTAAATAAATGATCCTTAGGGTATATAGTTTACAAATTGTTTATAGTTTAGATCCATTAACAAACATGGCCACCATAGCTAGAAATTGAACATTTGAGTAAAATGCAGTTTTTTGTCGAGCCTGCAACTTTTGTTGCAGAAAGCTCGACGTAGGGATAGTGATCTGGCTGCAGCGGTGGCTTTGGCAGCGGCAGGTGTGTGAGCTAACTTCTTTAAAGCTTTATATTTTAGAAGGTGGAAGACCTGGATGCTTCATATTTTGTTTATGGATACCTCATGCTACGAAGTTTCCGTCAGTCACAAGTCCAATGTCATTGACCTCATTTTCATGGTTAAGTGATTACTTGAAAAAAAAGTTAAGATTTTTTGAAATGTTAAATTCTCTCTTATTATAAGTACTAGGATAACAGTTACTATATTTGGTATGTGTGTACCTTGCAAGGTCCTAATGCCGGTCAGACAGTTTCCACTTGACTTCGACCTCATTTCATGGATAAGTGAACAAAGTAAAATTCTGGTGGTCAAGTCCATATCTCAGATACTATAAGCAATAGGTCTAGTATATTTGGTGTATGGAAGGACTGTGAGGTGTACATGTCCAACTGGCAGGTGTCATCTAACCTTGACCTCATTTTAATGGTTCAGTGGTTATAGATAAGTTTTTGTGTTTTGGTCTGTTTTTCTAATACTATAAGCAATGGTTCTTCTATATTTGGTGTATGAAATGATTGTAAGGTGTACATGTCTAGCTGACAGGTGTCATCTGAACTTAACCTCATTTTCATGGCTTGGTAGTCAAAGTTAAGTTTTTGAGTTAAAACTGTTTTGGTCTTTTTTTTCTAACACTATATGCAATAGGTCAACTATATTTGGTGTATGGAAAAATTTTATGATCTACATGACAGTCGCACAGGTTTTATTTGACCTTAACCTCTTTTTGACAGTTCATTGCTCAGTGTTACGTTTTTGTGTTTTGGTCTAACTTTCTTTAACTATAAGCAATATGTCAACTATATTTGTTGTATGGAAGAATTTATATCTGGACATGCCTGCCTGGCATAGTTCATCTGACCTTGACCTCATATTCATGGTTTATTGGTCAATGTTTGGTTTTCTCGTTTAATGTCAAGTTTATGCGACAGTTTTTTTTAAGGACTATCAACATAATATCAATTATTAGTAATGAAGGCGAAACATTTCAGTGTATGCATTCTTGTGGCTTATATCTCCAAAACCAAAGCTTTTAGAGCAAATCGGACAAGGGTTAAAATTGTCCATTGGTCCAAATCTTTAGCCCTGACAGCGAACAAACCATTGTTGGATTGCTGCCACTAAATTTGTATTTTTAAGGAAATTTGCAGGTTTTTGTTAATATCTTGTCATGTTAAAAAAATAGCATTACATTTATAGTTCATCAACGGACACCCAAGGAGTTGATGCAAATGTTCTCAACATGCAGATATCATGACAAGCTCTGTACAATTGACATAGCAATCTGTTCTTACTTGACTTGGTTGCATTTTACATATCCAATAAGCAAATCGACTCCACACTTTGATGAGTATTTTATACTCTGTCAAATGAAAATCTAAGTGATCAAATTGTGGAGTTGTTCGATCAGATTTTCTATTTTTCTAACAGATGTATTTTTAATGATTTTTCAACAGAGTTATGAAAGTTTTCAATTTTGTATTATCTACTGCCCTTATCCAAGGTTGTCTTAAAGTATAGATAAAATCTGCTTAACCTGGTTGATAAACTCATCAAAGATACCAGGACTAAATTTTGTATATAAGCCAGACGTTCGTTTCGTCTACAAAACACTCACCAGTACCGCTCGAATCCAAAAAATCCAAAAAAGTTAAAAAGGCCAAATAAAGTACGAAGATGAAGAGCATAGAGGACCAAAATTCCTAAAAGTTTTGCCAAATCCAGTTAAGGTATTCTATGCCTGAGGTAGTAAAGCCTTAGTATTTCAAAAAAGACTCGTTGTCGTGCTCATGTAAGTGAAAATCCTGTGATTAGTCTAATTTATAGTTCACATTTCGGGGGAAGGAAGGGTATATTGTGGTTACAACGATTGAAATATAAACATTTTTCCCGCAACTTCCATCAAACTCATGACGTTATATCTCAAAGGGAACAAAAGGTATCCCACCCAATTGAAGTTAAAAGTAGCAAATGAACTGCTTTAAGTGTTCATTGCCTATATTTCTGTAATATTCTTGATAAACGAAATGAACGACCATATACATACTTCTAGACAAACTACGTACATTTTCTACAATTGAAGACAAGTTCAAGCGATGACTATGTCTAATGACTTACAGATTGATTGAGCTTGCAAAAGCAATTTTTGACCATTTGTTTGAGGAAACTGATTCGTGATTGTAACGTTTTCATTCATTTTTTAAATATCATTTCGTTCTGCAATGGAAAATGATCTAAGAACCAAACTGTTTGGCCGTTGTTTTAACAACTGAAATGACTCTGTTCATCATAGGGTAGTTGTGATTGATAAGAATTCAGTAAAGAGATATGAAGTATTGTTCATAAAAATAAAAATAAATATATTGCAATAAATTGACCTTTCTAGTTAAAGTAACGCTTTTAGTTTGGTTAAAAAAAAAACCTCTTTTTTTAGTGTTTAAGGTGCTGTACAACTTTGTAATTTTTTCACTTTCGATCTTGTATATTTGGGCGTTATGTATTCGGGTTTAGTTTTCTGTAATTAGTTTTTACTTCAGTTTTATTATGTATATCTCTTTCATATTCATTTTTAAAAATTTACTGTTTGCAATAGTGTGAATTGTTTTATATAATATGAATGTTCTTATCCTGGGCATACAAACAATGCCGTATTTGGCAAAACCTTTTCAACTTTTGATCTTCAGTGCTGCACAATTTTGTATTTTTTTCGTCACTGGTGAGTCTCGTGTGGACTAGACGCGTTTTTGGCGTATTGAATTTTAAACCTGATGCTTTTTGTTATCTATTAATCATGCTTTTCTTTGTCTAATATGTTCTGCTTTTTATTTGTATTGTAGTCCTGTAATATTTTGTTTTCATTTAATGTTATATTTAACTATGCCATTAAAGTGCGAGGTTTGGCATGCCTTAAAACCAGGTTCAACCCACCACTTTTATTCCCCTTTAAAAGTGTCCTGTACCAAGTCAGGAAGATGGCCATTGTTATAATATTGGTCGTTTCTGTGTGTGTGTTGCATTTTAACGTTGAGTCGTTTCTGTTTTCTCTTATTTTTGAGATAAGACGTGGCACGGTACTTGTCTATCCCATATTCATGTATTTGGTTTTGATGTTATATTTGTTATTCTCGTGGTGTATTGTCTGTTGCTTGGTCCGTTTCTGTGTGCTGTTGCGTTTCGGTGTTGTGTCGTTGTTCTCCTCTTATATTTAATGCGTTTCCCTCGGTTTTGGTTTGTTGCCCCGATTTTGTTTTTTGTCCATGGATTTATGAGTTTTGAACAGCGGTATACTACTGTTGCCTTTATTTAATTAGTATTCGGATGAAACCTTTCATTATACATGTTATATGTATATGCTTTTATTTTCTGATAATGACTTCTTTAGACGTGCACTTCGTCGAAATAACCTCAATTTGTTTATGTATCATGTAAATGTATATAGAGTAAATCTTCGTAACTTTTTGACAGTTTCCTAAATTTAAAAAAAAGCGATTCAGTGTCTTTTGATATAAATTATATTAAAACAAATTAATCAATTACCTACGCTAATTTCTAAGTACATTATGCCTGAATCATTCATTTTCTTAAAACCTTTTGTCTTTTGAATACTTGAATATCAAATGTATGCAATAAACAAGCCAAGTGTGTCACCTTCTGCTCCCTATATGAACTTTGCTTGTTTCATTTAAAATCATTAAAATGTGAAATCATTAAAACCATGTCAGACATATTGCAGGCCATTGGCAGTTTTAAGTGTTTGTAGCATGCCATTTTTGAGGGATTTCGTGGGTACAGGTGTACCACGAATTTCAATGTTCCACGAATTCCATATTTTCTAAGGTCGTGGATGCAGAGTTTAGCAAATCCATAAAACAGTAAGTTTCCCTTAATTCAAGAAAATGTGTTCCTACGAAAATAGATGAATTCACAGTATTGAATTTAACTCCAGAAACCAATTGCATGAATATATATATAATAGTAATCGACGGCGATCTAGGCTTTGACTCTTGATTGACAAAAGTAAGTATGCAGTGAATGAGGGTCTTCAAATATAATGTGAAACTCGCTTCAACAAATTTGAATTAAAAAAACACAGTTCAAGAACCTTAAACAAACGAGACGATTTTAGTTTTGAAATTATCAATTTCCCCCACCATAGTAACAATGTACCATTTAACCTGCATATGGGATATAAATCTCCCAACTTATTCAGTATTCAAGAGCGTGCAGCTGTTACTCAAACTTTGTAAAACGTCACTATAGTATAAAAGTGTAATGAAACAGGGGGGTGTTTTAAGGGATCTTTACCGTCCCAAAAAGAAAAATTGACGAAAGAGAAATTAAAAGCGCCCTTTCATACACTCACTTAAAATATTGGAGTTATTCATTTATATCAAATTAGAACTCAACGTAAATCTTCGAATTTATCAAATACCTAAAAGATTATTGTAATTTTCAATACATTAATTAATACACACATCTAGTATTTGTCCTCTTCGTATGCAGTGCGTTAGGCTTTCACTCGCACCGTAGTTGAAATTTGCACTCTAAATAAACATATGGTTACTACATGTACGTTTTTTCTACAATTACTATGCCCATAGACTACCCAACTCTAAGCACATAATACCAATAAAACCATACTAAAGTTCAAATTGAACACCCACACGACAATGCCATTTGCTGATTTTAATTGCACATTATGATACATAATATCATGTCGACAAACTATTGTCAAGTCATTGATAATTACTACTGAAATCAAAACATTTCATATAACATCAAATAAATTCACATTAGCAAGATGAACATTTTCAACTGAGAAACACGTCTAGTCGAATCGGCCCTGTCGTGCTGAATGGCTATATCATATGAAGCGCGGGAAAACACATAACGGTCTAAGGGAGACAACTAGAAGACATTAATTTCAATCTAATTCAGTTCCTTTTAAAGGTTGAAATTACATATTTATATATTACCTACGAAAGCCGTGCTAAGTGTTCTTTCGCGTAATCTATCAAAGCGTAAATATAATTATGTATATAATGAATTCCCACTTGATTTGATTGTTTATTTGTTCTATAACGTTTTTGTGTTCAAGACATATTAAGACAGATTCTAATATTGAGTTATCATCACAAAAATTGTGAAACAATAATAAATAGTTATGGTTCTGTGTTTACATAGAAGTACGATTATCTCAATCCCTTCCAACTGATCAAAATGACGAAAATAACATTGAAAATGGAAATGGGGAATGTATCAAAGAGACAACAACCCGACCATAGAAGAAACAACAGCAGAAGGTCACCAACAGGTGGATTTCTTGGGTACAGGGGAACCCCGAATTTACACATTCAACGAAATACAGATTCTGCAAAGGAATATACCAAGAATTTGCTTAAACAACGAATTTAGAAATCCACGAATATGCAAGTTTTTATCGATCCAGGAAAATTGATACCCACGAAAATAAATAAATCTACAATAGTGTTTAATATTTGTAAGGAGGGCCGTTTAAAACTTAGATATAATAAGTGTTCCTAAAAACTTTTATTTAGTGTTGTAATTTATAGAATTATGTTGATACTTATAAAAACTTTTAAACAGATTTAAGAATTATTTCGAGTGTTCTTATGAAAATATTGGTGAATTTTGATAATATTGAAGCCTTGAAAAATGATCGCATTTTTCTTTATGTGTTTATGTATTTGAAATGAGAAGACCGACATTATTCATTTTACGTGTATCTTTATTTGTTAAGGGCATCCGAAACAATTTCACGTTAAATTGCCATTTTTATAATGTGAAACATTGTGTGACCCTGCACGAGTTGGAAATAGTCACCAAATAAATTATAGGTCACCATGCTTGTTTTCGAGAAAATTGATGCTGAAAAACGGGGATTTTTGTAATTTAGTCAATAAAGTTGAGCAATGTAATAAAAAAAAAATGAAATAGATATTCATCATAAATTGGACATATTGGATTCAATCTAAAGCTGTGCTGATTGAAAATACGGAATGATAAATCGCGAAAGATGACTTGGTAATTATTCGAGTCAGGCATAGAATTACAGATAAGAAGTTCAACGTTGAGTATTGTTTACCTTGAAATAAGGAAATGGAGAGGTTCCCATAATATTATTCTTCTCATTTTTTCATAGATCAAAAAGATTGCCCCCCCCCCCCCGCTTGGTACCCTCAATGTTAGCGATAAAAAGTGCGACGTTGCTGGCTTACAATTTCCATTTTCCCTCCAATTATCCCGGCAAGGTTATCAGCGTCATTTTAAGTGTTTATAAATTGCTTATAAAGAGCTGCTTTAATATTATTATTATATAATATCGTTTTGGAAATAAAAAAAATATCGATATATCTCTCTTCTGATCTGGTCATAAACATTTGATCAGCAATGCATTATGTTGATTTCAAAAGAGTTAGTCGTCTTGAGATGGCTTTTTATACAATATCTTGTTGGCATCATTGTTCAAGACCTCACAGATGCTTCGAGACGATGATTTCTTATGATATTTTTTTATCAAAATGTTACCTTAGCCGTATTTGGCACAACTTTTTGGAATTTTTTATCCACCGTGCTTTTCAAATTTGTACTTGTTTGGCTTCATAAATATTGTGATATGAGCGTCATTGGTGAGTCTTATGTAGACGAAACGCGAGTCTGGCGTACTAAATTATAATCCTGGTACCTTTGATAACTATTTACACAACTGGGTCGATGCCACTGCTGGTGGACGTTTCGTCCCAAAGGGTATCACCAGCCCAGTAGTCAACACTTCGGTGTTGACATTAATATCAATAATGTGGTCATTTTTATAAATTTCCTGTTAACAAAACTTTGAATTCTTCGAAAAACTAAGAATTTTCTTATTCCAGGCATAGATTACCTTAGCCGTATTTGGCACAAATTTTTGGGATTTTCGATCCTCAATGCTCTTCAACTCACTGATGAGTCTCATGTAGACGAAGCGCGCGTCTGGGGTACTAAATTATAAACCTGGTAACTTTGATAACTAATTAGACACAAAAGCGTTAATCTCTAAGGCATAGAAGTTAAGACCGAAAATTTAAGTACAGTTCTAAGCAGGAGTCGTTATGATGTCGTTAAGACTAAATTCTGTAAGGCACTGAGTCGAATATTAGTTTTTAAACAAATAAAATATGAATATATCATGTACACACTCAATAGAGAGAACAGTATAAGCTAAACATTTCTAGGGTATTTTTGTATGATTCGTTAATTGTAAAATATCAAAAAATATAACAAATATTAATTTTAAAATTAGCAAAGAGAAACGTTTCTTAGGTAAGCACCGGCACAATATTCAAAAACTTTACTACAGTGTTACATTGCAAAACTCATAGAACAGAAACTATAAGTGAAGAAAAGTTGCATCCAAATTTGCAGATTAAATAAACATCAATTTAAGTGAAAATTTAATATAAGGTTATAAGATTTCTACAGGAACAGCGCTAGCAAAGACTTCCAACCTCTTTATCTAGGAAAATCTTAGTAACAATTTAGGTATTTCGCTTGTTTACTAATAGTTTACTTCTTCAAACATGCTTAATGGTGTTTCAGGAATAATTTATTGCGTCACAGATGTTAAATATATGATTATATTTTTGGTACAAAAATGAGTTTGCAACTTTTTGTTGGATTACTATCCCTTCCTACAAGACGCGAAAGGCCCGAGTCGGATATATGTGCATATCTACAGGGCCACTGCACAGGGGACATCATGTAATTACCATTCTTTAACCTTAATATCTTCCATTGGGCTTGTGGACCTATCTCTCTAGATGATTTATCAAAGCCTCTACACCTTCCGTCATGTGGCATGTGAACATACCATGATGGCCATCTGACAGAAAAAATTGTAAATATGCTATCTTCCGTTGATACTGCATGAAATCGAAAAAGATTTTGTTTTTCAATTGGACTGTCTGAACCCCACACAGTACCCCAAGCATTACTAGACATTATAAGTCCATTATATTCCCATCCTTCCGCACTTATGGAAAATTCACCTTTTAAAACATCACTTAATCGTTGAAAATCTATTCCTAAACTTCTAACAAACGTTGTTATTTCAATGTGTTTCGAGGGATTGAAAATAGTTAATATAGTAGTTGTACTACAATCTGGTTCTGCCAGAAACAGAAGACACTGTTTATGTATGTCGTCTTCTTTCTTAATAATATTCTTTATGACATCGCTTGTATGTGCTACCTCGGGGTCATCCGTTTCCCAAACACCGAGCCACTTCTTTTTACAAGTTGTTAAAATTGAGAAGATTCGCCACAACATAGATGATCGAATAGTTGCTATTCTTACATACAAGTTAACGAGACAAATTATTCTTTTTGCCTCGACAACATTTTTAAGGTTGATTCCATTTTCTATATAGCATCTTAAATGTCCTAGAATTTTTGAGCCCTGATATAAATCTATAAAAGATATCATGTGGTCGATATCTTTTTTGTTAACATCCTTGCGTTTTGACTCCAAAGTACTGAGATATGATTCTGAAACATGAAATGTTGCAAGTATACCTTTAACTTTTGGTTTCATTTCTTCTACGTCAATACCGTTAATGATAGAAGAATCAGTGTTCTGGTTATCTTTCCATATATTACCTAACATTGCTGAACATACAGATATTATTGCACCTGCGATTGACCCAAAATTCGGATTGGTTGCAGTAACCATTATGGACACGATGTTTAGGCTGGCCACTACAATATCGCAAGTCCTATTACTTTGTAAAGTAGGAATTACAGCTGCAATACTTTTAACTGCTGCGACATTCTTCTGATCATCCAATCCATTTCTTAACTTATCATTATACTGTTTTGTCGATAAGAACTCTTCGATATTCTTTAGGCTATCATCCATAGTTGAAGAGGGTTTAGTATCTGAAAAATAAACCACTATATTCCTAGAAAAGTTGATAAATGCAATTTTATATATTCGTATTCCTTCTTATTTACCTATGTTACCCTACTAAAAACAAGTTAAAACAAAATTGTTTTGTTTTCATCAAAATGTATTTACCAGTCATCATGTTTATTACTAAGTATCTACGGGTTAAATCATTCATACAGGTTTTCCAGTTTAACTTTCTCGTTATACCTTATGGGTTTGGAGTTTTCATCGAAATAAAAGTTGCTACCTTTATCATTAGCCTTCTTTGTGAATATATGACTGACTTTATATCAATAATTAAATCATGACTAGTTAAAACTGTATTTTCATCTCCGGTTGCATTGACCACTTTTGTCATCCGTAATTGAATTTGAAGATTCCCCCGTCCACCCCAGCCCCCATATTTTGGTCTTAAAGGCTGCACTTGTCAGAAGATCTGTTTCACAAACCGCCTCTTTTGGGTAGATATATAATCTTCATAGATATTTTGTTTTATTATTGATCTCTATGTTTCATGTTATAGAGACATACCGTGGGATTATCACCAAAATATATACATAAAGTTTCGGCAACTTTTATGAATAAATACTGATGGAGACCAAAAGTTACGGTGGGGATAGTACGAAGTTTTAGCTTACTGTTAAACTCTTAGAGTTCAGGGAATGTTGAAAATATACCACATAGCCTAATTATTTGACCTTTGAAAAATATGTTTGTGCATATGGGGTAAAAATTTAAGAAGAAGTTTTTTAAAAACTCGATAGCAAAAGTAATAAAGTTTTAGTTGTAAAAGGAGTTCCTATGAAAAGTTGCAGTGTCTATAGTTACAGAAACACGTATATGGGTCCTAATATTCCTGCATTAATTGTTTTTGCCTTGGCCGGCCCTTATAAAGGTCAAATCTTAACTAAACGGGTCATTAAGGCTATAATACTAAGGGTTTAACACTTTCATCCATTACTGAACTTTCCGGATGGTTGCCAGTGTGAATAGTTGTGGTACATTTTGCATTTATATTTATCATTTTGTAACAAATTACTAGTATACAAAATGAATATGTTCAACCAAAAACCATGGCTACGACTCGTTAATAGTTATCAAAGGTACCAGGTTTATAATTTGATACACCAGACGCGCGTTTCGTCTACATAAGACTAACCAGTGACGCTCAGATCGAAATAGTTACAAAGCCAAAAACTCCCAAAAGTTTTGCAAAATACAGGTTATGTAATCCTTGACTGGGATAGAAAGTCCTTAGTATTACGAATAATTCAAAGTTTTTGCAAACAGTTGATTTATAACCATGACCATAAAATTGATATTCATGTCAACATCGAGGTGCTTACTACTGGGCTGTAAAATGAGAATATTATTTTTTGATCATTTAACGACTGAAATTAGAGATTTACAATACTTAATAATTCGTGTCCAAATACGAACCAGAGTACGACAGTCCATATAACAAGGTATATCTCAAAATAATAGAATAATTGTAAACATTTCACTTTAATCGATAAATCATCAATTTAGAAGTTGTTTCTGAGCGATTGACAAAATAATGACGATCACAAAATTAAAATTTAGCATAAAGTGTGCAACTATGAAGCATCCGACGAGATCTTCTGACTTCCTTACATATGAATTCGCTAATCACATGTTTACTGAAGACGTAGTATTCTGTCATCAGTCTGTTGAACCTCCTTCGCTTATTCCTTTCTGTGTTCCGTCTTTCTGGTTATCTACTGTGTGGTGTATGTCGTGTATGGATGATAAAATAATGCTATCTCGTTCTGCTCTGACCAGAACAAGGAGCCTTCTACTTCTGTGAGAGCAGTAGAGGAATTAATAAACTTAAAGTATAAATAATGGGCCAGACAAAGGAGACATAAATACAGGAGATTAAAAAAAAATGTGTTCACTTAATCTCCGTCAAACTTTATATTCATATTTACATATGCATGTAGGGGGTCTACGTATTATTCTCAATGACTATACACAGTGTATACAATTAATAAAAAAAAATTACAGTTTTATCAAATTTCCTTTGAACGGACCATTTCTTAAACTTGAAATGAGTTGTTTGGTCAATACAATTGGCAAAATATATCATATAGCTGGCGGAAAAAATAACTTTTTTTTAAAATTCTTTTTGAAGTTTTGGATATAAGTTCAGTTTGTTATTTACGTTTTTGTTATACATCAATAGTTTGAGCAAAACTTAATGAAATTTTATGAAATTTGACCAGATTCTTGTTAATGAAAAAATACAGTGACCAACGAAAATGTTTGAAAATATTAATTCTCGTTTTTCAGTATTTTACCAATAAATGACTTGGTTTGTTTAAGTTAACATTAGGATAATGAGATTTTTCAGTCATTTTAATATAACTCAATCAAGACTTCATGGAATTTTATGAGATTCTCACATAAGCTTGTTTATGACTAAAAATCTGTAAACAGAGCTAAATTTTGAAAATATTTCTATTTTATTCAAAATTACACTTTTACACCGACAGCAGCAACCATAGCAATTGACTTAAAATCAAATAATCATAATAAAGTCAGTTAATGGAATGCTTCAAATAGGCTAGTTTTGGAAATGCTCATAACATTTATATATAGGTTTCGCTGATTTATATATAAGAGATGTCGTATTAACTGACAGGTAAGGTGTTACTCTGACCAAATAATATTTATATTCATCAGCCTATAACTATGTACTTACATTTATCTTCGTCAACAAATAAAAAGAAGTCAATATTACAGTAGACGTATTAGTTATCTTGGTTCAATTTCTGTGTTATAATCATTTTAACAAACTAACCTGTAAGAAATTGAATCACCCGTCAAAAGAAGGTCACCTATATAAAAGAGCATCACATGCTTTATCAAATGATCGACAATGTAGACAAAAACATGTGACAAAAGCGATAACAATAATATTTACTTATAGCTGTATATTTACATTGAGTATGAAAAAGTGGACAAAGTAGTTACATACGTACGATTAAGAAAGGCGCAGTTTGTATAAGGTTCTTCCAAAATTTTGTCCACTTCTCTTTGGAATAATCTTGTGATTTTGTTCTGATAATTATTTATGAATGTTTTACATTTTCCTGTTGAAAGACCTTTTGATTTTGATTTTGTTTTGATAATGATGTCTTTCCACATTTCTGTAGAAATTATTCTAATTTTTTTTTTCTTTTGTCATTTTTTTTATATCTAGGGTATGAATTTCACAAGAGGTTTTTGTAATTGATTACCAATAGTTATTGAATTTTTAAATCATCATGTTTAATATATTTAGCCTCATATTTTGACTGTTATCTACACAGACATTTTTTCGACAGCAAAAGATAATTAGAACATTTATCTTTTACATTCTCAGATTGTCGCAAACAATTTTATCCTGAAACGTTAAAGGCTTGATAACGAGGATTATAATATATGATTAAATGAATTTGAAACATATCCAGTGTATGTAAAGTGTGGATCCTAAAATATCATTTTCACTGTATATGCCAGCAATTCCTGATGTAGAATGATAAATAAACAGACGTGTTTTTTTTATTTTTGAAAAAAATGAAGAAAATTAATTAAAATGTTATGTTAAGAAACACATAATACTAATAAAACAAAGTAAGAGATATGAAGGTTTTTTTTCGCGCCTGAAGCCAAATAGCTGTGAAATATATACCAAAATAGGTGAATATTTAGGACATTTCACGAAAAGATCGTGCAGGTGTTTTATAACTAACAGGTAAGATGTTGTTGCAGAAAAAAATATTCATTTCAACACAATTATTAAAGTTGTATAACGTAGAATAGGTTTTGTACTTCAGTTTCTTCATATTGATCTGAATTCCAACATGATGCTTTCTTTATGCGAGTCATGTTTACTGTCGACTAATGATACTATTCTTTCATTTTCACTGTAGAGCGATTCATTAGTATTGTATATGCGGAGCATTTTCACTGTATAATTTACTTATTTTTTTATTTATGACAGCGTATTCTGTTGAGCATGTAAAGCAAGACTTTAGTTAGCGTGCTTGCTTTGTGTGGTTTTTTTTTTATTGTACACTCATTATGATAACACCCAATTTAATTCAAATATAATAATAATATAAATACAGTTTAAACTATGCCGATACATGTATATTGTTTAAAGATGTCAATCTTATTTACAAAGCTTGTATAAACAATTATACAAACAAATCAAGCAAGTCAACCAAAGTTTTGCTTTACATGCATTAGGAAATTAGCTGTAAAGCCTTAATTTAGCCGACTTGCTCAAACAATAGATACGTTAAGAGACGGATTTGATAAAATTTAACTTACGGAGGAAAGTTTGGTTTTCAAACACTCTAAATAAATTCAAAAGAAAGAACATTTATTTCAAATGTATTCCATTTAATTTCTTATAAATCGTATAGGAATCTTAATTTATCCTTGTTTTTTTTATCCATTTTCATATTCTTGTTTTTTTATTCATTTCCATGACACTTCACCACTAATTACGTACATCTTGATATAGATTGAATCGTTGTTTTTTTTCGTGTAAAAGATTTTACACTGGGGCCCTTTATAACTTGCTGTTCAGTGTGAGCCAAGACTTCATGTTGAAGACCGTATTTTGACGTATAAAGGTATACTTTTATAAATTGTGACTCGGATGGAGAGTTGTCTCATTGTCACATATCACATCTTATCTATCTTTGGCTCAAACCGAAACGAGACGGGATAAAAAGGGATGAAAAACACACTTTTTAATATATTTATAATGGGCTTCATATGAGTCAGTAGAATAGTGGGTCGCTTTGGGGTATAAGCGTGACGCGGAATTGCCGATTTTTTTTAAGCGTGATGCGGAATTGCCGATTTTTTAAGCGTGACACGTGAAAGTCAAATGATTGCGTCGTGAAAACGAGAAATAAAGTATAGCGAGACACGTAAAATTTCAAAAAATGAGAACTGCATAGTATAAGCGGGATACGGGAATCTGACAAAGCGTAAGCGGGATTAGGGATCAGACCCCCCCTCCCTTAATGAGATCCCAGAATAAGATATTTATTTATCTTCATCCTATTGTTACAGTCATGCCTTCAATAACAAATGTATCCCATGCATGCATTTTTATATTTTTGGTCCCTTTTTCAAGTTTGTGGTCTCCAAATTTATTGACAAAAGTCTTTATGGATATTTAGGGTTCTTTGACATGCTGAATCTAACCGTGTATCCAGTTTGGGGATTTTTTGCCAGGTCACCGAAATAGCCCACATAGAGGCCCAAAGGGTCTAAGATCATCAAACATGAATTGTACCATGCATGTCGTGTACAATTACCCAAATGTGCATTGTTTGACCTCTGTGGTAGTATCCACTCGCGGATCTAGAAATTTTCATAAGTAGGGGCCCAATGACTGCCGAAGAGGGTTCCAGTGATTCCATACAAAAGTAACCAAATGTTTTCCCAAAAAGGGGGCAATCTCCTGTCCCCCTTAATCCTCCTCTGATATCGAGCTGTGCATTACGGATCATTTTTTTTTTGTATCAAGGGTGCTCTACGTCACGTACCAATGCAAACAAAACAGTTTGCCCACACACCTTACATTTCATGTTTTAATGACTGTGGATAATTTATATCACATACCGTTTCACCTTATACAGTAAAAATCATGCAATCAACAATCGAGTCAAGAACATTTATTTTACCAAAAACCGTCTTTTTCAGGAAATGGAAATTGAAGCAGTTGAGGGTACAACTGGGAAAATTAATCTTTTAAAGCTTTTCTGTCACCATTGCGTTTCAAGATACATATTCCTCTGTTCGCAAGTGTATGTATTGCTTGGAAGATAACGTCTTCAAATATACTCGTCTCTATTTTACACAGACTGCACTTAAACTCCGCCATATCAATCTTTGACTTCAAAAAAATACTGAAATATCTTTTGAAATTTTTTTTAAATCAAGGAAAAACGTAAGTTTGAAGAATACAATATGACATTTTGAGAAGCGTTTTTGTTACAAGTTTGAAAAGCTATATATTTGATAAAGAATGAATGAGGAGTTTGTATTTTAATTTGATAATACATTTATCATAAATTCTAAAGTCATCAACTAAGTTTTTTCATTTGTTTCAAGTGCATTTATCACATAATTCTACAATAAAAATTCCTCGCATCTTCGAAAATTCCACATCAGAAATGACTGCACTAACAGTGATAATTCATCGCATCTATAGTTAAAATTGATCGCTTTCAATAATCGATATGCTATATTATGTTGCTTTAATAAGACTTATTTGAACTTTAATGCTATGTTTGTACAATGACGGCGTGCTCAAAGCTGAGTCTACAAATGTAACGTCTTCAAATTACAAAAACCATTTAACGACGTCGGTATTTTCCCTCAGAAAACGTAAGCGTAACAAAAACACTGGACACTTAGTTTACCACACAATTCTAAAAATTCACGTTCAACATATTTCTTTTTTTTCGAACAAAAAAGTGCAGGAAATGCACATTTTGAAAATTTAAATAAATATTTGCTACGAGCAGTATAATGGAAATAATTAGCGACGATGTCGTGAATCCTTTTCAGAAAACAATGTCAAAACGCCATTTCTTTAGAATGTAACATAATAGCTGGACATTTAAAAAAATCAGGTGTTCAGTCTGGACTATCGAATCATTCATATGTTGCAGATTTTATTAAACCTCTGGTGTTGCACATTTCGAATTCCAAGTTATTTTAAAAATAAAAAGATAGCAATTACCTATTTTTTCTTACCGATTCTTCCACTTTGATTATAAACCTTCCAAATTACTATTTCTTACACATAACGAAGATCACTCCAAGCATATTTACCATGGTCGTTTTTGTTTTTTTTGCGGTAAATTTCATAAAATATTCGAGTCTGAATCTGAACAATTCTATTGTACGAAAATGTGGGATACAATGTTGAATTTGTATAAGTTTTAGGTCAAAAACTCTATGTTATGCTAATTTAATGTTACAAGTTAAACCGATTTTTTGCCGTTTACTATATGTCCGTTTCATGCTGAATATATTAAATATTAATTTGCCTTACTAGAAAAGTGGGTTCTTATGGCATGCATTCATCATTTTATCATGATAAACAATCCTTCTTTAAAAAATAGTATAAATACATATTAATATTATATGTTAAAAGCTATTGAAAAAGCGCATTTTACAGTTGTCGTCAACTTTGTGCACGCCGTCATAATATAGACATATCACAATGAAAATATGTTAAAACTTTCCTTCAAATCAATTAGATTGGTATTTTCAAAACGTAAGCAAATACAGTTTTCCCAAGATCCTTTATTCTACAATAGACATACCCGCATATGACAGTGAACATGAACTAGCTGGATTCGCACTTTATATACACTGATATCCAAGTTATTCAAATATGGAAAGCAGGAGGGAAAATACTTCTTTTTTTTTACTAAAGGAATCTGATTAAGATATTATATTTCTCCAAAGTCACTGTACAGCTCCCTAAAATAGTATTTACTTGATACTAGCAGCATTGACTAGTTTTGAACATTATTGAATTACATGTTTTGGTTAAAATTATATTTTATATATAGAGGTCTTCAAAGCGGTGCAGATATACATATTTCCAGTTAATTTCATGTAGGGAACTGTAACAAAATTTCTCCCTCGCAAAAAAACATTATGATTGTGTTTCCAGTAGGTAGCTCAAAACATCTAGACTTTGACAGAACAGTTATATTTATTAAAGTACAAAAAAAAATTAAAAAATAGCAACACATTACAAAATTATATTGCACGTATGTACAGACAACACAAACTATCATTGCATTATTTCGTAAAAATCTAAAACACATTTAAACATTTGATACAGTCCAACTTTTAATCGTAGTTCCAAATTGCACATATAAGCAAACTAGAAAAAAAAAACATGGGTAAATGATTTCGTGTATGCTGTAGGGTTAGCATTATCATCTGATCAGTTTCAAAATTATCTTACCAATGTCAATTCAAAAGAATTCTACTATTCTCTCTCTCTCTCTCTCTCTCTCTCTCTCTCTCTCTCTCTCTCTCTCTCTCTCTCTCTCTCTCTCTCTCAAACTATTACTAAAAAACTAACCATCAAAAATCAAATTAACAATGTGTTACAATCTAAATTACATATGATTTCATTATTGTAATAAAATGTTTCGGACAACAATGTAATGTGTTCTTAGTAAAAGTCAATAATAGTTTACTGATGTTCAAATCTTTTCATAAGTAACACATGTACGTTGTCATTTGCTTCTGCTTCTGCCAAATAATGTGCACCATCAACCAACTGATTGTACTGCCATTGGTTTAGTGCGCATATAGAACCAACCCTCCCCAAATTTATTGCATTAATACAGGTGTGTCATCGAGAACAAAAAGCCTCAACTGACGGTGCTAATGCAATCACAGGAGGGAAAGTGTTCCAAGCAAGTTGGAAGCATGTGATTCAGGTGTTAGATCATCATGCTTACTCTGGAGTGTAAATGGTGTTTGTTTAATACATAACGTGCTTCTCTTCTTTGGACAATGTCGAGTCTGTCAATCTCTACTTTAAGAAATAGATCCCAAACTGAACTGGGGTATTCCATAATTGGTCGTAATAGTTTTTGTATGCATTCTCCTTAACTGTCATTGATCCTATTATTAGATTTTCTTTTAGGCGTCCAATTGTTTTATTTGCTTTATTGCAGATCTTGTTTACAAGTTCATTCCGTCTCAGTTCTGATGCGTTCTAGGTATTTAGCACTTCTGATTTTTTTCAAGAATGTTGCCATGCAAGTTGTATGAACTGCAACAGGAGCGAGACTAGGTGCATCCACTATAACTTTATCAATCTAGTATGTGTCACAATGATATACTGTACTGATATCCTTGCTTTTTGTGCTATTAAATTGTAAAGTTTGTTTTTGACAGTTTTGTGTGTATGCGTGATTTATCAAAACACGTTAAAAAACACACCGTTCATTGAACATGAAAACTCATTAAATATACTAGGCTTATAAATAAACTAGCATTTGTGATAAGAATGGTTTGTATTCTAGTATTAATGTATAATAAAAACCTGGCTTATTATTTTGTCGGTCAGTCGCGCATTTCGTCTACAAAAGACATTTGTTTACTATGTCTGGAATCACATATAGCCTTACATGCTTCATGAACGGATGACCTAACATTTCCTACACACTGGTATGACTTATGCTTAAGCCACGAATTAAACCATGCAAAAAAACGGGCGATAACGAACGCCAAACACTGACCACCAAGCTACATATATGGACATATTCATCACATTTCACTTGGCATATACACAAAACAATAATGTAATGTGAGTTTTTCAGTTTTTGAAAGCTAGTTCAAAGTCATTAACAAACATATAACACATACTAGTTTCATAGACTTACATATAAATCAGTTCATATCCATTGTATGCATTGTTTTGGCGTCAGAATCTAAGATAAACATTTCATTGTGAAATGTCATAGTATAGGTATCGACAGATCCATTTTTATTTTACTTGTAATTTAATGTATTGAATTTAGTTCAAGTTCTTCCTGTATTGACAAAGAGCACATGGTTAATATACGGAGACATGTTTCTAGTTGTTAAAAAAGAATGATTGATTTAGCATATTAAATGTCTTAAACATGTCTCCTGATATAAAAATAGATAAAAATTGAATGGATGTGTTCGCGACGACTAGTTATATAGATAAATTAAATTAAGTTAATGCTTTGGCTGTTGGCGTACTGAAATATCATGTGTTTATACTTATAAAGATCATTGTGACAAATTCAGGTTCCGATATGAACCAAGTACATTAAATAAGAGATCATTATAATGATATTCAGCGCAATGGTGTCATTTGATTATACTCAGGCATTTTTAGGTTCATTGCAGTTTAAAGACGTCATCAACACTCTAATTGATAATTATCAACTTTAAGACATTTCTGGGCTTGTCATTCTTATATTACCATTGTTATTTCAACTGATCGGGCGGAGCTAATGTATTAAATTACATAAGGAAGATGTGTGTGATAAGGATAACTGTCGTTATATTATAATTGAATTCTAATCACCTATCAGTGTCACCAAGCGCATATACAAAAACTGAATGTATGATAAGGGACGAATAACTGGACACTTTATTGGGTGAGTTTATCCCATAACTCCTGTCTATCGATACACTGGTCTTAAATAAACGAACTTCCTTTACCCCGCCCAGTCAAGTAAAATAAATCTAGTAATATATTGTACACAATTTTGATCTTTCGTTTGTCATTAGAATAATTTAAAGGCATAAAGCTTTTGGGAAACATAAATCTAGAACAATAAAAAGATGACTTTACAATTTACCAAGCTTCGATTCATAACGAGATTTAAACGTTATGTAGATAACCAAAGCTCTTCATACATAACTAAATATCTACCAAAAAATCAAGAATCTTTTTTTTTGTGTTTTTCACATGTTTTAAAAACGTTAATTTCTCAAACAAATCTGTGCCGATTCTTAATAATGAAACTTGCTTAACTTATCTTTCTAATTTTATTTTCCCCCTGAGTTCAGTATTTTTGTGATTTTACTTTTTATTTATCTCTCTATGTTTATCTTAAATATCGCATACCCTCCAATAAAGTTATGCATATACATAAGCATTGCATTTTTCTAGTAAGAGGAGTTCACCTATATCATGTATATAGTGGAATATAATCCTGGTCGTCAAAAGTGATAAAAGAGAGATAATCAAATGTATTTACTGTAACGAGAAAAGATTGGCGGAACACTCACAAATCAGTTTTTGTTTTGGGGGGATGTTTTGTGGGTACGGGGTTTGATAGTTGAGGATTTCGTTGATATTTCATGAAAAGAAAGACCTTCATTTTATACGTATTTCGTTATGAAGTCATAAATAAAGTTAAATAACGTCAAACAAGTGGTTTTTAGTTCACTCACAATTTTGCTTTCCTATAAGTGTTTTTGTTTGTTTAAATGAATAGTGGGCAATGGTCGAAAATTGTTAGTTGAAATGAGATAAAATGAAAAGAAAGACTTACTGATTGTTAAATGTTTTTTATTCGAACTAACAAATAAAACGATAACAAGTCAAAAGATGTGTTCTTCATTCGGAAATTACAATATGTATTAAAATTTCAATGTGTATAGATGATTTCAAGATTTGACTAGACGTATCTGTATCTATCTTTAATTTTAATTGAATTGAAATAAAAAGTTCATCATGCATTGACATTAACTTTGTATTTTATTGTGAGAGGAAACCAAGTAAAAAGATCATTGAATATCGTTTTTATTGGTATAAATATTGATTTTGTTATCAGTAACTTATGAGCAAACTGGATATTTCTATTATGTTATATGCTTCCCTCAGTTTTAGTTTGTTACCACGATTTTGATTTTGGTCCATGGATTTATGAGCTTTGAACAGCGGTATACTACTGTTGCTTTTATTTATATACATATACAACTTCATGGATCTACAATCTGTCGATACCTGTATATTGGCATAACACAAGGTCGTGTTTTTCTCTGACTGTTTATGACGTCTTCACACAAAATCCATTGTATGTGTTCGTATTGACAACTAAGTCTTAGATGCATGATTTTTTATTAGTTGTTCGTGGCATTGAACTAGCTGTCAATTAACTGCTAGTACTCAGATCCGTACCAAGTGTTTTTTTGTTGTTTGGATGTACGAGATCTCGGCCACGTCCACCTGTAGTTTGTCCATCTGATGAGTTAAGACTTTTTCAACTGATTTGTATAGTTCGTTCTTATGTTGTACTGTTATACCACTGTCCCCAGTTATGGGGAGAGTTGGGATCCCGTTAACATGCTTCACCCCGTCACTTTATGTATATAAGTGCCTGTCCCAAGTCAGGAGCCTGTAATTCAGTGGTTGTCCTTTGTTTGTGTGTAACATATTTGTTTTTCGTTTATTTTTTTTAGACACAGATAAGGCCGTTGGTTTTCTCCTTTGAATTGTTTTACATTGTCATTTTGGGGGCTTTTATAGCTGACTATGCGGTATGGGCTTTATTCATTGTTGAAGACCGTGTGGTGACCTATAGTTGTTAATTTCTACATCTGATCACGAGTTAAATTAAAAAAAAACAGTCTTCACAGCTACTCGCTTAATCACGCAGCTCTTCTTATGTGATTTACACACAAAGACGATTTGTGGTGACTTTATCTGCGGGGACAGCGAGCTTTATTTCTGTAAATATGACAGGACGATTTGTGTCTTTGGCAATATGGTTTCCCATTACATTAACCCGTTAGAAACCTTTTTTTAGTCTTTTTCATGCGCGTAATATTTTCTACCAAATTCATTATACACGTGGTGTTTTATACTGATGAATTCATGCTCACGGTATTTTGGTTACTTGTATTTGAAATGAAGTGTACTTTACAATGTTCAGGTCACCAGTGATGGCGTGGCTTTACGACTTATTTGTGAATAGAGAACTAGTACATGTGCAGTTTTCAGGTTTATACTAGTATTTTTTTTTTTTAGCACTTTTGACTTTGCGTAGGTACAAGCGAGATTTTATTTATAAGCTAATCTTTAATGAATGAATGAATAAGCGATTGAAATATAGAAGATCCTTTTAAAAACATATGTAATAAAAACGATGTCAAATAGCTTTTTGTGCGTTTTGAGTTGCTGTATCACTGAAACGCATATATCATATTTTCATTTGATCATGATACAATCTGTGTTTAGCGATCGGTTGATATCCAATGAGTTATATGCTTCGATTTAAATTTCGAATACTTAAAACATGCTATTAAAATCAATAAGACAAACAACAGTACATATATGAATGCTTCCTGTTAATATAATTACATAAATACAATTCAACACAGCAAAAATACAAAGTTTATATATTGTATAGTGATACTATATATTTAAAATTCTAGTTAATATCATACTTGTCAATCAACTATTTTATCTAAGAAGATTTTAAGTTATATAGGTTTTTTTTGTCATGTTCTACATGATTTATTCTTTTGTTGGTTATTGAGTTATAAGTATGCACATGGCAAACATATCCGTCTTGTGTTGTTGTAGTAATATATGTATTGTGACCACTAATTCATTGATGGTTATATTAGGCCACGATAGTATTATACAGGTTTTACCGTATATTATAGATGAGCATAACTGTACAAACAAAATGTTTCATTGTATTCCAGCAAATTTGTTAAATAACCTTTAAGATACGCTCTCTCATACAATTTGCTATAAAAATCATTCAACACTTCAATTTAAATAAATTGGGTGCCATTCCCGTAGTTTTTGTAAGTAACAGTTCAAAGAACAATAATTCAATTTGGAGATGCATTAGTATGATAATTTAGAATGAATTATTCATTGTTATTTGTAGAAAAGTTTGCAAAAGTAAAAACTATTATCTAATTTGAATGTTTCAATCAAAGTATTATTGAATGAGTTAACAACTTGGAATTTTGACATTTCCTCACAAAAAGGTGTAAATTGAGTAAGAAGTTAACACAGTTCAACTTTGTTTGCTGGATTTGTTATCACATAAGCAACACTACGGGTGCCACATGTGGAGCAGGTTCTGCTGACCCTTTCGGAGCACCTGAGATCACCTCTGGTTTTTGGTGGGGTTCGAGTTGTTTTTTCTTTAGTTTTCTATGTTGTGTCATGTGTACTATTGTTTGTCTTTTTGTCTTTTTCTTTTTTTGACATGGCGTTGTCAGTTTGTTTTAGATTTATAAGTTTGACTGTCCCTTTGGTATCTTTGGTCCCTCTTTTATCAATGATATTGGTGAACCAATAATAAAATATGTATTCAAAGTGACGATAACGAGGGCGTTTTACAGCACAGTACATCAGATTATACGGTTTCATTCCAATCAGACATGATTGCTTATTAGAACAGCATACTGCGCTTAATCATATCTTGTTTAAGTACCATTGACGAGGACTGATCATTTTAAATATTTCATACTAAATTATTTTAACTGAAAGGCATGGATCTTTTCAAAACGGAGTTTATGAATTTTAAAAATGGAGTCGCATACCAGTTTTTGAAAATGATCACGCGTTGCAGCTCTTCTTTATTAATAGTAGAATTTTTTTAACAAGAAAACACCAGTTTATATAGAAAACACAGGATGCTATGTAATAAATTATTATCCTGTACTTATAGTAAATACGACGGTGAAACTTTATATTCGTTAATTTGTCGACAACGAAGGATAACAAAAAGAGTTTTGTTTATTAGCGTACCAACATCATGTATTATGAATGATAACTGTTTTCAAAATGTTAGATACAATTGAATGGAATAATTGCATGTACAACACAAAAATAATGCAATGTTCTCCCAGTGCTTTGTGGCTCTACGATTCTTAAATCCAATGTTGTATTTTCACATTGCCTTGGGCATATGAGGTAACTTAATTTGTGTTATATATTGGTTTAGCGATGGTCTTTTTCCCTATAACTACATGTAAACAAGTGTGCTAGTCTAGTTGCATGTTTTGATAATCAAATTTACGGACTTTATCTAATGTATATCTCACCAATGATGCTCGGAGCCCAAATATTTGAAATTTAAAATTGTTATATAGAGCGAAAAATTTATTAAGTAGTAAAGTCCTAACCCGGACCGGCAACAGAGATATAAAAAAAATACAGAGTTAAAATATCATCCATTGCAGAATGTACCACTAACAAATATTATACTTATGGTAGCCACAACTTATGCAAATATCAAAATAATCAATCCACTTAAAACGAGAATAAGAATTATTAAGCCAAGATTATTAGTAAATACTGTAATAGCAAATCCGCCCAGAAATTTGAATTCTTCAAAAAATATGTCATGAATTAGAATGATGAAATTAAAATAATAATCTCAGCTTCTATTAACTTGTGTATAAACAATCGCTTGATATACAAACGAATGAAGTTTTTTTTAAATTTCAATTTCAATTTTATTTTGTTTGAAAGTGATCTGAGACAGTGCAAAGATAGATAATTAAGTAGTTTATAAAGGTAAAAACTTAGAAATTGGTTGTTTACGTTCCTCCTGGAATAATCCTCTTAGCAAAATTATCAGAAGTTTCATGAATATCATCAGAGTGCTTAAACTAGAATTTTTAATTATCCGTTTTTTTAATGTTACATTTTCAAATCATTAAACTTTTTCTATCCCCAGGCATAAATTGTCTTAGTAATATTGTGCACAATGTTTTAGTAATTTTGTTTTTAAGTACTCTTCAAAATCATATATGATTAAGTCTTCCAACTGTTTTAAATCTAGTGCCATGAATGAGTCTGATGTAGACCAAATGTGCGATCAACTTAGTGAATTATTAGCCTTGTATTTTTGATGAGTTTTTAAATGATAATTTTTATGGTGGTATAACATTACATATTTGTATTTTCGAAAGTGTTCGGTTATTACATATGTATAAAGTCATAAACACTTATTGATATGAATAGTTCCGCATTTAAAAATGTATTTTTTTCTTCAAGCGTGTCTTTATAGTGCTTAACCTAGTTGATTTCTATAAGTTATGACGAAATAGTATATACAATTTATGAAATCTACAAAAGAAAATCATTAACGACAACAAAGCATGTAATATATTCAATATTCTAATTTGAGTTCGTCCCCCAACGATGAAAACGTTCCCCGTACTGTTGTATGCTATACAAACTTCATTAGGGATTCGTAGTCAAATCTGATGGTCTAAAGTTTAGTCTTTCTTTTCTCATTGTTCAACTTTTTATACCATTTCCTCATATTATTTACTTTGCCAATTGGTGTCTTTGCTTTATATTTTTTCATCCCATAATTTTAATTGTGGCCCTCTATTCTGCAACTTTTGTACACTATATTATTTGCTGTGGACTCCACCCAGTCCCTCAATTTTTCGCATACAGAATTGATGGATGTGTTAACCATTGAACGAAAAAATAGTTAGTCTACATATTTAACGTATATTGATAATAATAACGAACATCTTTTTAATTTGTTAACGATCCCTGAATAAATAAACTACTAGTACTCTTTCTCAACCAAGTGGCATTCAAAGATAAGAATCCTTTGCAGGCGGCGTTACAAATTTATACTTGTCCGTATGGTCATCCGGAGAATGATTTGTCGAGCGAAGGCGAGTCTCAGAATTGAGTTCAGTGTGAGATGTTGGACATGTAGATGTACGAGCTGCTGTTGTAGGTGATTTACATAGCCTACCACTAAATGCCAGAAATATGAACGGGTTAGCACAGCTATTCAATCCGGTAAGTAACAGTATGATGGTCATTGCGGCTCCTGTAATGATAAAAGAAGGAACATTACATGTTTTTAAGATTTAGTCAAAAGAAGAATGTTCACAAAGGCTACAATATTTAGCCTGGCTACATTTGCATGTGTTTGTCCAAAGTCTGCAATCATTTACGTAGTCGAAGTACATCATATCTTAGTCAACACTAGTTTATGTTTGGGTTCATGTTGCTTAATATTTAGTTTTATATGTTTCTTCTTTTTGTACTGTTGTTTGCCTGTTTGTCTTTTCTTTTTTAGCCATGGCGTTGTCATTCTATTTTCAATTAATGAGTTTGAATGTTTCTCTGGTATCTTTTATTCCTTTTCTTTGGTAATTTTTTTTTTTATTATTTGAATTCCTGAAATTTGAATCATGTTAATTCAGATATTTTATGTATTTACTTCCTTATATAACTTACTCAAGCTATATGTTTGAAGAAAGTATAATGCGGTAATGTTCGCAGTCATTTCAGAACTTAATGATTCGGTCATTTTGACAAACCAAAAGCATAAACTGTAAAAGAGGGACGAACTGATAAACTGACAACGCCATGGCTAAACATGAAAAAGACAAACGCACTAATATTAATACACATGACACAACATAGAAAACTAAAGAATAAGCAACACGAACCCCACCAAAAACTATTTTATGTTTGAGTATTTCCTTTAAGAAGTCGAGAATATAGTCCGATTCTATGCGTGTTGGCCTTCTGTGTGTAGCTGTTCCGTTTTGATTTCTCTTATAGTTGACGTGTTTCCCTTGGTTTGGTTTGTGACCTTGGTTTGTTTCAGGTAAATAGATTCATGACTTTTGAACAGCAGTATACTAGTTTTGCCGGAATCTGATTAAATTGCGATAAAATTCGATACACAATATGAAAAATAAAATATTACATCAACCATATGCATCAATATATATAATAAGAGATATTATGTAGAAGATTTATTCATATTTAACGGTCAAGAAAATATAATATATGAAAAGAGAAAAATTATAGAAAAACAATCAAAAAGTTTTAAAATAAGAATGTGACAATAGTACACGGATGCCCCACTCGCACTATAATTTTCTGTGTTACTGGACCGTGAAATTCTATAATTTGGCATTAGGATTAGCATGTCTATATTATATACAACGTGTGTGCTAAGTTTCAAGTTAATTGGACTTGCAACTCCATAAAAAATACCTTAACCAAATGCATTAACCTGAAGCGGGACTGACGAAAAAAAATTAATATAAAGCCCCTGGGTGGGGCATAAAAATATGGACATTATATCCAGAAGTTAGAAATATTGAATCGAACCTGTTCCATTATAAATATTATATAAACGTAGAAGTAACCCGATTGATCAAACGTTAAGAAAGCTTGTTACATAACAAGACATAAAAACAATATAGGAGTAAAGTAACTGTTTTATTGGTATGAAGTGGAGACTTCCAGTCGTGTTTCACAAGTACTGTATTAAACTTCTGATTGCTTCATAGAAACTCATGCTGCTTAATAAATATCCAACCATTTTAGATGCTCATTATGTTCTCTTTAATAGCAACACTTTGTAATGCTTGTGATATATCTGATCACCGAACAGTGGTTTATAATAATATTATTGAGTATCCTATAGAAATGCAACGTACATAATTACATTTACAACAAAAAGAAGGATTTGGAGAGTCGTTATCTTGATGGAAACATTTTGTTTTGAATGACTATTTAGATGAGAGGCAAAACACTTAGTTAACAAACTTTTAACATTTGGGTATTTAAAAAATCGCAATTATGTAGACAGAGTTAATCTGTGAGCTTAAGTTCAAATAGAACGACAAAAGAGAATTTAATAAAAAATAAGTTACTTAATGCACAATTTCAAAGTAAATAATTATCGTACATGATTGAATTGTGTACACAATTTTGGTTTGGAATAAATTAAAGCAGACAAACCTGAACGAAAATAGACATGGCAGAAGATACCATACGAATATTATGTCGATGACAAAATGACAACGCCAAGGCAAAATAATACGTATGGAATCTCTATTTCCATTTTGATTTTAACCCTTGAATACCAACATCTGGACGATTCTTATAGGTGATCCCATTCAAATAACAAGTGTGGCTTTACTGTACTGTACTGCCTTATGTTTAAAAATTGTCAAACTTGTTGGGGGCTTTGAGGTTTCAACTACAGCATGAACTCTCATTTACTCTTTATCAAATAATTTACTTTTGATCAGTTGCATGCACTGTTTGTATTTTCAAACTTCATATATTAACCCCCTTTTTACATTTTATATTATTTATCTTTAAATGTTGTTCAAAACTGTCTCAGTTTTCTACATAATAAAGTAAGGAATGTATCGAGTCAGGAATATGACAGTTGCTATCCGTTCGTGTGATAATTTTGTGCTTTAATTTTGCCATTTGATAAGGAACTTTCCGTTTTGAATTTTCCGCGGGGTTCAGAATAATGGTGATTTAACTTTGGATTCCCTCCTACAAATTTGCTTTATCTATTACGTAGTACATGTAGTTGTTGATAATTCTATCGTTTTGCAGTTTTTTTCTTTTTTTATTTTAACTTTGCATCTCCAACCTTAATACAGTTATCAAATTTTTCAATCATTCAGTCTATTTAGCATAGCTTCAATACATCTGCACATCATTTCGTTCTTAACAAATGCCAGTAAAATTGAAATGTTAATTTGCATATACGTAACATAATGGAATCAACAGTTTCAACGCATACGTAAAATAATCACAAATAAAGTTTTATTATATTCAAAGCCAATCTGTTGTCTGTTATTCCAAAATTAGCTACCACGCAGGCTACCACGCAGGCTATCTCAGACTTAAAATAAACCTATCGGATCAGCGCTATCTATAAATTCCAATACATTTAACAAACTTAACTGACTTTTACAGCTGTCAGCTAGATCCATGCAGACATTTTATCATTCTCTATCATTGTATACTTTTTTACGCTTGGTCTTCAATTCTATAGTTTTTCAATCCTTAAAAGGCTGCTTCGTCTAGTATCATGTTTACGCTTTTTTGCTTTTAATGGGTTAGATAGGACAAACGATGAGACTGAATAAATGTCAACAAAATATCACTTTGTTATTTCTAAATAATTCCTTGATGAATTTAATTAACGAAGAACCATTATAATAAGAGGCATCGGAAATTATTGCTTGCCACTTAAAATATTAGAACTGAATTACCTCATGCATTCCTTGTGCACGCCGTAGTGCCAACTTCTCTGAAGCAAAATGCAAACGAAGTATCCAAGTACTTATAATTAGTACAATTCATAACACAAGGACATAATATTGAAAAATAACAGAAAGCTCTTTCAAAATAGTATGGAATGTGTTCGAAGATAATAATCTTAATAAATACGTTTTATAGGAATTGGTTTTGCTTATATAAAAATAAAAAGCAAAATCACACAAATTCTGAACTTAAAGGAAAATCAAATTGGAAAGTCCCTAATCACATGATAAAAATCTTTAAAAACGAATGGACAACAACTGTCAACTAAATAAAGACAACTAGTCAACTATGTGTTAGATACAGTGGATACCAATTGATTATCTTGAAGATAACACGACACTGGGGTATCAACGCTTATCCATGTAACATGTACTTGAAGTTTGGTTGTGACGACATTTTACAATTGAATTTCCTCAATATGTTAGGACCAACATAATTATCCACTTAATAAAACCCAAAGCTTGACTATATTTACCAAAGAACGAACAGATAACTACTTCCATATTTCTGACTAAGTACAAACATTTTGCGCAGAAAATGGCTGGAAAAACCTCTTACCTATATGACAGTTGTCAAAGTGTCGTTTTTAAATATAAAAGAACAATCTTGATAAATGTTAAATCGGCATAAAAATACCATCCGACTGGTTACTTTACTTCAAGCAACGAATTATTGCTCCTTACACGACAAATGCGAGTTTGCAAAAGTCGAAGTTTAACTAGTGCCAGTCGTTAACAGAAAATCAGTAACCAATTAACAGTCAGTGAAATAAAGTACACAAAGGGTTCAATTTAATGTAATTTCATACTTATATTAATGACAGATTAAATAAGCGTTGATTATCTAAATGGTAAAACCACAGTAGTGAATTAACTGTCGTGTCACCAATGTGTGGTTCGCTTGATATTTGTTTTTCATTAGTCAAAATTTAGCTATGCTGTTAAATACTCTGGCATTCCTTTGCATTTTCTATTGTACCGTTAAAAAAAGGCATCCATGCCTGATGATTAAAAACTCATATTTTTGAATTCATTGGAATAGAAAAGATAAAGTTGGTTTGAATTATGTTAAAAAATCTTTATAGGAACAGATTCAACAAACGGATCTTTTGTAGCAAAATATTATACGTTAAAACATATATATTCCCTCGGTTTTGGTTTGTTACCCAGCTTTTGTTTTTTGTCCATGGATTTATGAGTTTTGAACAGCGGTATACTACTGTTGCCTTTATATACTATCGTAAGCAACATTTTGCATCCACTGACCGAACTATCTAGCAACTCTGACAAAATTACGTACTTCAATCTGTTGTGACGTCACTTTACACGTTGGAAGGCATATTTTAGTATGTTAACGAGGGTCTAGATGGGGTTAACAGATAGAGAATAAATTATGTACAAAGACAAAATAAAGTTGATAAATAATAAGTTGATAGTTATCAAAGGTACCAGGATTATAATCTAATACGCCAGACGAGCGACAGGCAAACAAACAGGAAAACCAAATAAAGAACGATGAGTTTTTGAATATAAAGGATAGAGAGTATAATTGATAAAGATTACGGAAACCTTGTTTTAACAATTAACGGTTGATAAACTAGAGGATCCTCCGTAGTTGTCGTTTGTTTATGTAATATATACGTGTTTCTCGTTTCTCGTTTTGTTTATATAGATTAGACCGTTGGTTTTCCCGTTTGAATGGTTTTACACTAGTAATTTTGGGGCCCTTTATAGCTTGTTGTTCGGTGTGAGCCAAGGCTCCGTGTTGAAGGCCGTACTTTAACCTATAATGGTTTAATTTTTAAATTGTTATTTGGATGGAGAGTTGTCTCATTGGCACTCACACCACATCTTCCTATATCTAGAGGATCCTCATCAACACCCTCATGAATTACGAAAGTTTGCATATTGGTAAGATACATATGAGCACAAAATATCAGGATGAAAAACATATACTCCTTGTTTCATGAAGCAAAAACGTTTGAATAAGGCTTTTTAAATAAAAAGAAATGAAACATTCCCGTTTCTAATATTTAAAATTTCTACCACGTTGTTGTTTCGTGTATTATGTTAAGATGTTTTATTGTACATATGTGTTGTATTATACTTAAATAATTACATTGGATATATGCATATCACGTGTTATTCCGTAAGCAATTGTATTACACAATAAAACTTCTCATTCATAATGACACGAGGTCCCATAAAAAAGTGCACATATACATTAAATAAAAACTTGATGTAAATCGTGTTTTCATGATCTTAGCTAGAAAAATGCAATTATAAGTATAGAATGCTTCTTTTTGTAATTTCATAGGGTTGTAAAAGCATTGACCGTGCGCACATTTTTAGAATGAAGCGCTTCCACGCTTTATACAAAATGTACTTCGGTCAAATATTTTACACCCAAATAAAGTTACAAAAAGAAGCATTCAATTCTTAATTATAATTATAGTTTGAATGTGAGATTTTAAGATTTCAAAATGGTATCATCGAAGTACAAAGAAGCACCTAAACGCTCTAATTCTAATTCATGCGTACTGGCAATTGTCTGAAAGATATTTTTTTTATAAACTGATGCAGCATTTGCTGATATTGTCAGAAGAATGGTCAACGTCGCTGTTAAGGTGGTACCTAATACTACAGGGAGATAACTCTGTAAAATCAACTAAACGTTTTAATTACGTTGTGTTGATAAGAGAAATATTAAGCTTCTCAATGATTAAAATTAGTGTATGTCAAACTGCTATATAACCAGTGTAATTTTTCTGATAAAACGGTTGGTTCAAATTTTTTGAAATTTTTATATTTTTGTCAATGGGTCAAAGTAAATCCTTTGTAAAAATTTTAAGAAAATTAAACGAGCCAAATTAATTTTAGTCAAAGTGTTGGGTACCACATTAATCTGCCATTGTAAATTTGCATGGCACTTTTGTAACTCAAACATGTTATATAACATCATAAGGGTTGAATCTTAATTGTTTACATAATACTAAGTGGCGAAATATTTAAGTTGTAGGAGCTTAATTTCTAAGATTCTTCTCACGGGAATCTGATTTGTACTTTTACATGTTATAACATTTAAATTATCGTTAAATATATCTTTCTTTTACAAATAAAACATAAAGTTATTAATGGATTTTGAAATATTTCCCACAATGTCAAATTTATTCATGTAATTTCTGAACTCTTTTTATTAATAAAATATAGTTATGTCATTAAAAGCATCTGATAAATAAGTTTTAAGTGCGTATGTATATTCTACATTCTTCACATTTAAAAAAAAATGGAAAGGAATATGAAACAAATATCGAAAACCTTTATCACATGCGCTATTTGAAGTTACCTCCATGTTTCTCCAACATTCTAAATAAATCAATGTCATATATCTAAATAGATAGATTTAAGATGACAGTGGTTTACAAATGTTCTACTCTTTAAAATCGATTAAGAAGAGACTCGTGAAGGTCACAAACAAAAAAGAGAAAAATGCAAACTGTGGTTTAATTATTATTCGTTGAATACCAATTTTCGTGGGTTTCGTGTGTACAGGGTAACCACGAATTCAAACGTTCAACGAATAACAAATTTTCAATTGGCATTGTTTACAGAGACTGGCTAAACCACGAAATCAAATATTAACGAAAAATGCAATTTTTCAGCAATCCGCGAAATTCTATACCCACAAAAATAAACTCCACAGTAAATTGAAAAAGGAAAGACACCTTGTGCAATGGTACGTTTTAAAAGTGGCTGCTGATTTACAAAAATCGTCTTCCATGCGAAAAAACACTTAGTCAAAATGACAATATCGGAAATGGGTTTTAGAAATTTGTTATAATGTAAGATGTTACTGACCAATTATTTATACAAACCGTTGAGCTTAAATTGGACAACAATTGTCAATGTCAGTTATATATATTTCAAGGTATCTTTTTTTTTTAATTTAATCCAAATGATTATTAAATTCGAAGAGGCATACCAAATAATACCTATACGAAATCAATTAACTGACAAATTGAATTATATGATAAATGAATGAGCATTCTTCAGGCTCAGTCAAAATGTTAACACTATTATCGTAATCCTGTGAACAAGATACAAGATCGTACAAGAAAGTGTCCATCGTATTTTATCACTTATTCGAAAACAAAATGAAATTGTAAGTGTTTTGTCTTGGTTTTTTTTAAATCGTAATTATCATTAATTTAGTATTTTGATTAACTGAACACGATTAAACGGGACAAGTTATCATATAATATGGACCTGACTAATCTGATAGACCGCTTCTCATGATTTGAGGTACGAAATCTAATATTTGATAGGCTTTTTCTGTGTTATTTGAGGTTTAAAAGAAAGAGGGGTAACCAATTAAACCTGTTGTTTTTTGTTTTTTTTATTTACAAGTTAAACTTGCGACAAATTGAATTTTATTTTGTGAAAATATAATACATATACTGTCCGAATACAGTATAGTGGTTTACGATATTAATCTCACGACATTCAGAAACACTCATAACAATTATCTTTCATAAAAATACAATTCGTCATAATGGCAATATTGTTAAACAGAAATGTTAAGAAATTTAAAATACTATGACGCCATTATCTTGTTTTCAAGACAACTTCAATATGCGTCTTTGTTGATATTCAAATACAATGATCCCTGAAGTGTCTTCTCCGTGATCAATGAAAATCGCATTTAGTAAGAAAGTTGTTATATCAATCACACCGTTTGTACCATTTAATCTGTCAACTTTACGTTCTATCGGAAACTTTCATCTTGTGCGCGTTTGATAAACACATAACAACACGAAGATCGGCCAAATCAATTAATTGAAACGTATTAACTCTCTAAAATGAAGATCGTAAAATAGAAACTGAAAGTGATTTTCAATAAAGACGCATAAACGTGTTTTATGATAAATTCACTTTTCCTTAAAACAAATTGGAAAAAAAGCAATCAATTTTTGATGTCTTACAAAATGCAGTAGATCTTTATGTCTCACTTCCTTGTGGGAGTTATTTGCTTGGGACAATGGGAAAAGAAAGTCGCACAAATGATGATAAAATATCTAAGAAAGGAAACATTGTGCGACTTTTATTTTAGACTCTAAATATGTTCCAGATGTACTTTTCAGATTGCAATAAATATGGTATGATCATCTATAAAAACTTCAAGAGACAGATTCGGGAAAGAAATCTCCATTATTTGACTTTTTAGTATTTTCAAAGATGTCGTTGTGAAAAATTATCACCGTTTTATAATCATACGAAATTATCAGACAATTACTTCCCGGTCCTAAAGCTTATTAAACCCCATTTCCGCCGATATCATTTAAAAGTCATATGAAGAATTGATAAATCGCTAACTTAGAATTTCAGACAGATAGTACGTATTGAGCTGGTACTACGTACTACTCCAGATAGTTTGCAGTCAATTATAGTGTCCTTGTTAACATGTTATGCATTTATTCAATATGGATGATTTTTTTTTCTTTCTTCAATATTAAGGAGATATAAAAAAAAAAAGAAGACGTAGTATGATTGCCAATGAGACAACTATCCAAAAGAGACCAAAATGACACAGACATTAACAACTATAGGTCATAGTACGGCCTTCAACAATTAGCACATCCCATACAGAATAGTGAGCTATAAAAGGCCCCGATAAGACAATGTAAAACAATTCAAACGAGAAAACTAACGGCGTTATTTATATAAAAAATGAACGAAAAACAAATATGTAACACATAAACAAACGACAACCACCGAATTTACAGGCTCCTGACTTGGGACAGGCACATACATCAATCATGTAGCAGGTTTAAACATGTTAGCGGGATCCCAACCCGCCCCTAACCTGGGGCAGTTGTATAACAGAACAACATAAGAACGAACTTTATATATGTCTATATGTTTGAAATGCTCTCGAATTCATTGTATCGTTATTTAAACTACTCTTAATAATGTTGATACAGTAAATTCGGGAAATCCGGATAGTGTTAATGAACCGATTTGAATTTCCCTTGGAGACCTGTATTTTTGTTATTCTACTTTTTTCAAGTACGTCACTTCATGTTTTCTGTATGAATAGATAGAAATTATAGGCAAATTTTCATGTATGTAGAAATGTTAACTCACTTTCAAAATGATTCTTGGTCTTAAAGATTTAGATACCAAAAAAGGCGTCTGATTCGTAAAGGCATTTTGAATGATAAAATTGAGAATGGAAATGGGGAATATGTCAAAGAGACAACAACCCCACCAAAGATCAGACAAGTCTTTTCAACCCCTAATGGGTCTCCAACGCTGCGAGCAAATCCCACACCCGTAGGTGGTCATCAGCTGGTCTCTAAATAAAATTGTTAACCAGTTCAGTGAAAAAGGAGTATTGATTTCCACAGTCAGTGATGCATCCTTGGCAACAAATCCTTACCCTGTCAATGCACCAGGTCACGCGCCTTTTGGAGCGTGTACGATTCATTTAGTTTATTCATTAATTGTTCCCACGATTTATATCTTGCATTCGCAAGTGTTAACTGACGGTAAACAACTGGTGCTTAAATTGTTATTTAACATGTCTTTTTACGTCAATTAAACATGGTTAATTCCACTTAAAAGTACAATTCATAAAGTAAAACATTTAATTTTCTATCTTATTTGATTCGGATTTATTACCGTCGCGATGCTACTCTGACGTACTTAGGTTAGCAAAAATGGAAAGCGGTAGGACACATTCTTCCATAGGCGGCAAACTGAAATTTTCTAAATTTACCAGTTTTTATTCCAAAAACCTGTAGAAAACCGTAAAGTTTGCTATTTGTGCTTCATTAATAAACGTCACAAAAATGCATCTCTGTCTGTGGTGTCTTGTGTCCTGTGGAAGATGTCGGTTGTTATTCTGCGGTTAACATGTTACTTTTGTACTATTATAATAAATACATCTGTTTTTCCGACTGAATATCTTGCGTTTGTTTGTATTGTCAATTTAGCGATATTTCTTTAGCATCGCCATATAAGTCGTAGATTTGCTAGCCAAAAAAACAGATTAAACCTACCACCATTTTCAAATGTCCTGTCCTAAATCAGAAGTATATGGCAGTTGTTCTGAAATTGTCCTTTTCTATGCATGCTTGTGTTTCTTTATGTTCCACTTAAGTGTTGCTGTTGTCCCTTTGTTTTCATCCTTAAGTTGATGTGCAGTTAGTTTTTAACCCGGTTGGTTTGCTCTCAATTGAGTAATGACTTTTGATCAGCGGTGGCTTCATATATTATTCTGTACATGTATTTGAAAGTAGGGCCAAATGATATCGTGACCATCGTCAAACAAAGTTTTTAGTTGTTCCCATGCCTACATTAAATTTGTGGATATGTGGAAGCCCTTCCGAATGATTTTCAAGAAATCAAATTTTACATTGTAAAAATTAAAATAAGAAATACCAAACTCCATGGAAAATTCAGAAACGAAATGCTCATAATGATAGCAAAACAAATGCTCAAACATATGCATCAAACGATGGAAAACGTCTGACATGTTCCTGAGTTGTAAAAATATTAATGCAGGTATTCATAAATATATTGAAAAATATAGTATAACCTTACATCTAATCACACTGTTCGTACATTTGGTACACGACAAATCAACCTAAGGTCGGAAAAATGTAATACTACTGTTTTCCCTAAACGCTAAAAAAGTGAAATTTAATGATAGTAAAATCAAATAACCGAAAGCCATGGTGTGAATGCTGTGAAATTTTGTTGTTTCAGTTTTGCCTAGACAGGTCCATTTCTCAATATTTAAATTCTGATCTCATCTATGTAACGCAACTGTTTGGGGAATACATCAATCAAAAAGATCGTCTAAATCTCAACTTTGTTTTCTTTCTGCTAAATAAGGGTAAAGTGGAATATGTCGTGCGTCATGTTTGGTTTGCACCGAACGGATGAATCTATCTTGCTCAGACTAGTTTAGATTTTCAAATGGATAACTCATTGATATTTTATGTTACCGACATTTACAGTGTTGGAGAATGGTACCAAGTAGATTTCATGACGTTTATGTATGAAAATAAACTTATCATAGATACCAGGATGTATTTTATTGATTGAATTTACATGTTCGGGACATGTTTTGTAAAATGGTTTCTAATACGTTTGATTCCAATCGTTATATTTCGTCAAAGCGTTTAGTAAAGGCGACTTCATTTGACTTCATTTGTGCGTTGGCTGGGGAACAAATCTACCATCGGTTAATACGTTAAACAGTGAAGTATATATTCGAATATAATTATGAGAAACAGTTTTTGATGAATGTTTAGATAAAGGAGTTCATTGATAAAATTAATATAATTCTGTATTAAGGATTGACAATTTCAAAAAATGCCAACTTTGTCATTTCAAAGATGCAGGGCTCATGTTGGCCCAATATAAATAATGTCAGTTACTGCAATTGAAAAAAAAACACTTCTAGGAAACACTTTTATGGATTTACATTCATAAGTAAAGCTCGAACTCTAACTATTTAAAATACAAACACTGTCAAGCACCTGGAAAGATATATAGATAAAGTCAAATTTAACTTTTGTCCATATCTCTTCTGATTTGGATGTGTTTGAGCTTTTGAGTTTGACTTTTGATAAGGGACCTTCCGATTTTAATGTTCTTCAGCGTTCGGTATTTTGGGTTTTTTTTTACGCATCTTCAGTCACACTTTTTTCTTAATTTTTGTTTTCTACCTTCTGCTGACCATTTGCCATCCCTGCTATCTACAAACATGTTTACAAATGACGATTTTATTGTTGTTTATGGACACACATGTAGATCATGTTACCGTCGATGGTTTTTACGCGACTGTTCAAAACTTTACCGAGGATGTTTTATCGAGGAATAAAAAAACGTCGATGTATTTGGCAAATTGATTTCAGTATTTAGAGTCCTCAGTGCTTTTTAATCTTGTGTATGCTGGGCCTTTTTTTTTAAGCGTCATTAGCAAGTCTTTTATAGACAAAATAAGTGTCTCGCGGACACAAAACAAGTAAGTAAAACCACTCCGAGGAAAAATCAAACCGGAAAGTCCCTAAACTAATGGCAAAATCAAATGATAAAACCAATCAAACAAATGGACTACAACTGTCATAATACTGACTTGATACAGGCATTTTCAAATGTAAAAAATGGTGGATTGAACCTTGTTTAATTGCTCTAAACTTCTCACTTGTATGAAAGTCATATCAAATTCCACTGTATTTAAATCAATGCCTGAACAAAACAGACATAATAGTTTAAATTGTCAAAATATCAAAATAGCGATACAGCAATTATCAACGTGTCACAGTCTCAATAAAAAGGGTAATCTATGTGGGTAGCATGATCTTATTTAGTTCCATAGCAGGTCAATTGTATCAAATAAAACACATACAATGTATCAATACTCAAATGGATCTATTGTTGTTGTATCTTTCTTATCTGTTATCTTCAATTTCATACATTTACCAGTATTGCGTTCGTTATCGCTGTCCTTTTTTCTTTAATAATCGTGATATAACTGTGCTTTTATAACACGTCAGACTTGAAGCTGGACGTATATTTCTAAAACAGTTAGGTATAGACATCTTTTATGACATAGAAGTTGAAATGTACATTAACAACAAACATTATTAGTGTTTAATGTTTCTGTACTAATTGAGGTTTTATGTTTGGAAACTTAGATTTTGTCACGAATAATAAAAGAGACAAGACATTGGCAAATAAGTCGACAAATCTAAGTAATTTATCATTTCACATCAATGTTGATTTGTTTATTCGAAACTATAATATGAGAGGCTCTCGAAGGTTGGGATGTTTTCTTTTTTTTTCTTTTGTTTAATTATTTTTGGCTGTCTGACTGTATTCCATTTGTTTGATGAGTGTGAGCTTTTTATTTTGCCATTTCATTAAGGACTTTCCGTTTTGAATTTTCCTTTGGAATTTGATGCTTTTACTGTTTAATCGTTTCATATCTTTTATTTATTCTTTATTCTTTACATTTAAGAACCCATTCATTCTTTTTCCTTTATTTCATTACCATTTTCCTATATTTGATAATTGTTTGGCGCAGAACAAAGAATTTGATTAAGTTTATTTCAGAAATAAAAAAAAATTGTTAACTTAATTTCTGAATAATTAAAAGGAAAGACCTAATTCAATATTCATTATGAAACAAACATCATTAAATGAAGCTAATTAGAAATATCAGTATTTAATAAAAAAAAAAATGAATTAATTAAGCCAATTGTTGATTATCTTAATAACTTCAGATATGCATATTATTTGTAAAAATGTGATGTGGAACATCAAAAAAGATTTTAAAAAGCAAAGCAATAAAAACAACAAAGTAACCAATTAAATAGACAGATTCTCAAAATAGCAAATGAACTCCCTGTGTTTTTGATAGTGCTAAAACACTACTGAGCTGATATTGCTTTTGTATCTGCCTCAAAGTAATTATTTGACGTCCTGTATAACAACAAAGAACTTTTCCGGTCAGTTCCCTTATGAGCATTGGTAAATATATGAGGACTTAGAAAGCAGAGGACCATTATTTCTTTATCTTTTGCCTTCTCTTTTACTTATTCTTGATTTATTTTTACCATTTTCCCCTAATTTGTCAATCCGTCGTTTGTTTTATCCTCTGCATATTTAGAAATATGATTGGTTTCAATCAACCACGTGTAAACCTTTATATTTCTTATTTAGTTAGTAGGCGTGGTTTATAACAATAAACGGTAAGAAGTGATGTTATGTCCCTTTTAAAAACATCACGTACGGTGTTGAAGAAATTGAATATGAACGGTTAAAATAAATTCATAAAAACACATTTAAGAAATAATATTTTGTTTGTCCATGAAAGTAAGTAAGTAAGTAAGTAAGTAAGTAAGTAATGACTTTCTTTAAAGAGGGCGACTCAATTATGATTGATAAAGAAATAACATCAAAAATGTGTTGCACACTGAATGAGCCAAATAGACAGTCATTACAGTCATTTCTTATAATTTAAGTCTAAACTCCATTTTAAACCATAAGAAAGCATGAAAAAACTATAATGACGCCACGGTCACATGACAAAATAATGTATATGAGCAGATTACAAAACAACGTCAACCAATCAGAAGACGCGTTACATCCAAAATTAAATTACTAAAATATAAGAAGTTGTTTTTTGTATGGATCATTGGAAGAAGGTTTTTATTATTAATTACTGTTTATAATTTATATTGGATATAGACAAAAGACTTGCATTATTTTTAAAAGATCTACAGGGCTAGGGAGGTTAAACTTAAGAATGTTCGCTACTCTAACGTATTATCAAGCTTTTCAAAAGACTCTTATAAATTGATATTATATAAATAAAGGAAATAAAAAGCAGCAAGAAATGAAGAGAAAACAATATCAAATCCATGTTTTCACTTTAAATGAAATTGCTTCATTTATTTTTTGGTTATAAATGGAAACAATGACATTTTTTTTACAGCTAAGGATTGCTGATAGTATATCCATTGGTGTGAGACATTAAACTGAACCCTCCAAAATACGATGTTAGAACTTACACAGTTTGCGTATGAATGTATAGTTTTCCTTGGCCAGCACTGTATCTGCCTTAAAAACTGAAACATAGAAGCATCAGTATATCATATAGTATAAAGTCGAAAATACATACCTGTAAATGGTGCATTGAAATCATACACCGACCACATCTGAGCAATAAAAAATGGCCCCCAGCAAAGAAGATAGCACGTGACAACAATCAGGGTCATTTTGATTGTCTTGATCTTTGATTTAGATACCTTTTTCGTATGCACACGTGGTTGAATTATCTTTAATTTGTCATTGGTTGTCCGATGTGTGTCATAATTACCGTTTCTGGACTGTGTTTGACGTTCATAACCAGACCTATTATCCATTGACTGCCATACAACATAGCATATTCTTCCATAAGTAAAAACTAGTGCCAGAAAAGGAACTAGGTAAATCGACACAAATATCCACGTAATATAGGCCTGCAGGTGTGACATAGGTCCGTTACTAAGTGATTCCCAGCAGTCATATTCGTTACTCCCGGGGGAAACTTCCACATAGGAAAAAAATATTAGCTGAGGAATCGAAAATGCGAAGGATAAAAGCCATGCCACAGATACCATAAAATGAACACGTTTAATAGTCCACGTCTGACTGTTGATTGGATAACAGATGGAAAAGTATCTGTCTAACGCAGTGGTTATAAGCACGTAAGAAGAGGAATACATTGAGATCAACTGGACGTATTTTACAAACTTGCATAGCACATTATTTCCCTGGAACCTATACGTTAAGTCCCATGCAAACTGTGGCAATTGGTTAAAAAACGCTAACGACAAATCTGCAATACACAAATGAATTATAAACCATTGCATCCGTGTCAGCTTTTTACGGTGACATTTTAAGGCGACAATAACAAGCACATTTCCAATTACTGCTGTTATGAACATAAACGCCAGTACAGCTAATTCAAACTTAGCAAGAAATTCGTTCCGCGCATAACCGGGATTGTTACCAGTATTGTTTGTTGTATTACTATTTTCTGTTATGTTGTTGACCAAAGAAAATGCACCATCGTAGATTGTTGAGTTGTTCATTTTCAGCTGTACATCGAATCTGAAATATGAATGATGCGTAAAGTATAAATGTATAATATAAAATGATACGAAAAAATATCTTTTTAAATGTTCATTTATCCATAGATGAATGTTTTACATATATCTATGGTTTACCTTATCAAGACAAAGTAGAATTCTTAGAAAATTGGGTAACGTGTACGGAAAGTCTACGAATACACACTTATATATTATAAATATATCGTAAATCTTCTTATTCCTTTAAGCGTGGTATTTGCCTAATCAAGATAGAGCAGCAGTTTGAAGTAAATTAGACAAAAATTAGCATAATCTCGTGCAATCTTATGAAATCTCGTGACTTGTTATATTGTACTATCTACCTACACATCCTTCATATAGTTGTCTTTTTAAAAGTGACGTAAACCAGCTACTATGGTCTGTCAATGCTGTCATCAAGAAGTGTGAAATAAAAGACAATATCTGTTGACATGTTAGAACAAACACAATGCACTGTTAATCCCCCGACAGTTCGTGTCCATATGCTTGTGATTGCGTTAAGTATTCATTTTTCAGAAACAGTTGCAGGCTTTAGAAAATTGTGTAAGAACTTGTAAGTGGTCCGCACGTATTGCAAATACTTACGCAAAATTTTTGAATTGCTAAATTCAATAAAAAAAAAACAATATTGTAGAATAAGCCAAGCAGCACAAACGAACTGTAGGTTATACATGTACGTTATAATAAAATGAAAAATGAAAAAAAAATCAAAGAACTTTTTAGGCGGTTGTTATAACCTGGTTGAACAATATTGCAGAATAAGAGCAACACAAACGAATTGTAGGTTATATGTTATAATAAATTTCAAATGAAAATAATAAATCAAAGGAAGTTTTATGCGGTTGTTATAACCTGTATACTAGTATAAGTAAAATATGCCTGGAATTCTAAATAAAAGGAAAAGTATTTTTTGAGATCAATGGAATATTTTGATCATGCCATTGAACCTTAAACACCTGTTTCGCTGTTATTGATGTAATGTGTTTATAATTTATTTGTATTAATTGTAACTTTCCGCATGGGAGAATTGTAGTCTGGTATTAATACAAATATTGCGATAAAAAGCAGTTAGGAAACTAATGTACATATAAACATCATGTTGTTTTAAAAACGAACAGCGATAGGTTATATCTTCACTGACACATGCAAATTATTCGTCTTCCCGAGTTACAAGACTGTAATGATGACAAAATTCTACAATCCAAATAGTTTTTTTTTTTAAATCTGTCAAAATAATAAAAAAAAATAAAAAAAAAAAAAAGACAACAGTTTCTCCGGTATCAATGTGTTATTGATGTAATGTGCTTATAATTTATTTGTAACTTTCCGCATGAGAATTGTAGTCTGGTATTAATAAATAAAGGAAAATAAACATATTTTGATGAAAAGCAGTAAGGAAAATACCTATAACACAATGTTGTTCTAAAAGAGAGATTAAATCTTCACAGAAACGTTCATTAATTATTATAAATTATTACTCGTCTCGAAGTGTTTAATAGTTATGACAAAAAAATATTGATCTTATCTTATTTTGAATTCTGTCAAAAATGGGAAAAAAAAGACAACAATGCATGGAATACTCATGAATGAAGGATGATTTAGTGACATTTAATACTTCGACGAATCACCGGCAAAAGGGGTTCTGATAAAAAAGAATCATTTTCTAAATGATATGTTTCTTTTTCTAGATAAATTTACATGCTGTCAATAAATCATAATCAAAATACTTTCAAGTTTTTATAAGAAAACCCTTTTGTTGATCATGTAAGGTTCAGTGGCAAATATTTCATACATAATGAATATGGTTTTACAATATTTAAATACGTCAATAAGGTTCACTATATTATCATTAATACTATATTATTTTGTTTGTTTGTCAATATTGCAATTAAAACAATAACGGAATGAGTCAAACAGACCAGAAATAAGATATATGCCAAGGACACAGAAGAAAGAAAAACAAAAATGAGGAATTAACGTGATTTGTAATTATTAAAAAAATAAATAATCGAATGTTTACTTAATAAAGAATGAACCAATCATGACAAAAGCGTTTATATATGTGTCAATGACTTCAGAATGCACCAGAATGATTTGCGAACTAATGTGACGAGACTGCCATTAATGTTATGTTTTGTCAAATTTGTCACAAGTTTCCATTATTTATAAAGGTAATTATATCGTAGTCACGTATGAATACCATTAACATAGCAGTAATTCGAGTTTGACTGATCATTCAATAAATATTATGTCAGTGAGTTAAATAAAAGCAATCAATTACCCACTTATGAAACAGACACCTTGTCAATCATTTGTGTACAGATATTTTTCTAATCTCTAGAATGCTGGATACTCTAAAGTGTTTATTTTTTATTCATTTCTGGTGACGATCTCTTCACGAGATAACATTTTCTCTTCAGATCTTCTTAAATATTAAATTATGTCAGATAATTTTTGCCAGAGATCTTTCTATCTGGTAACTATATTTTCGAATAGTTACAGAAAAAAGTAATATTTGTGATTTGATATTAATCGCTAAATTACAAAAAAAATAAACTCTCTATTTAATATGTGATGCATATGCTGTGATTGTACTGAAGCAAAGCCGATATATTCCATTAAGACAACGGTTTGTCAAGATGAAGAAAGCTGAACTCCTCGAGCGTTCCAACGTCCTTCTCAATGTAGACAAGAGTGGCTATGTTTCCTCCCGACGATCATTGATTAAAGATACAATATAAATTGAAAAACGGAGAGCATGAAGAATACTATTTTCAGAGTTCATCACATTTTAAACGGCAGCTCTTTCCATAAGTCGTGAGTAAAAATTGTCGAAATAAAACAAAAACAGAGATGATTATAACACCACCATATAATAAAGATTAAAACAAAGTAACCTATGATATTGGCAAAGCCTGTAATGCAATGTCTTTTTATTTGTATATTTGTATCCTCAAATTTTCAAATCGTACAGCTCTATGGAATTTCGAAAAAAATAATGCTTGATGTGTCCTAGCATGATATTTATAGTGACTAATTTTAAACTGAACCACAATCATACTACATTTATTACCCACATGTACTAACTCTATCGAAATCCTATTAACATTTTTTAGTTTATATTTGGATGGTTTTTTCTTGTTTTTACGTCTTATACTGCAAAATGGCAGTATGATCATGGAATCATTGTTGCTTAATTAAAACAACCTATAATTCCTTAAAAATCTAGTATTATTTTTCAATTTCAATTCAAATGATGAATCAAGACATAGTCAAGTTGCTATCTAATAATGCGGATAATTGATTTTTTTTTGTCCTAATTAAAATGTTTCAAGAAATTGTCTATATTGACAAATCAACCGAATACCGCGCGTTACGTGGTATGCGTCGATAGGAACACTAAATATCGGACCGTCAAATTACCAACTGACAGAGGTAACGTTTGAAACACAGTCTCTTATTCCCCTACAGTGTATAAAATTTGTTCTCTGATGTATGCTTTTCATGTAATTTATCACTTTGAATATAAGCCCCTGCTTTTTAGTTGTCTTAAAATAAATTGAAAAATATACATATTGGAACACTTGATTTTTCTATGCTTAAATACGTCATTACAATCATATTTAAGTCATTTAAAACTAATGATCTATTGCAGTATAAAAATCATAATGTAATCAGTTTCTTTGAGGTATATAATAAATATGAAATAAATACATCGGTAGGATAAAATATCTTAGACCTAGAGCGTTATGTAAGCAAAGTTAAGTATCTCGATTATTAAACGTTAGAAATATTCTAAATTGTTTTAAGTTCATCGTTCATATGGTTTCTAATAAATATATAAAAAAAATGTACTTTATGCATATGTTCGTAGGATCATAAATATCAGAAATATTCTCAAGTATTTATTTCATATGGTTTCAAATAAATATACAAATACATACCGTATGCATATATTTCTATCATAAAAGTATTGTAAAAAGTAAAAACACAAAAATACCGAACTCCGAGGAAAATTCAAAAAGGAAAATCAAAAATCAAAAGGCAAAATCAAAAGTCCAAACACATCAAACGAATGGGTAACAACTGTCATATTCCTGACTTGGTACAGGCATTTTCTAATGTAGAAAATGGTGGATTGAACCTGGTTTTATAGCTAGCTAAACCTCTCACTTATATGAGAGTCGCATCAAATTCCATTAAATTGTCAACGATGCATGAACAAAACAAACATACTCAAAGAGTAAAAATGTCAAAAATAGGGGTACAACAGTCAATATTGTGTTATCATCTTAATATCTCTACATAAACAACAAATGTAACAAAGAAGCACAAAAAGGCATACATTAATTTAACATTCTCATTTTGCTTTTCTTATACGGCTGAATTTATCTATGTAAAGTCTACCCATAATGATAGAAGGTTTCATTACTGGTTTAAAAATGCGCGTTTGAAATTCGCACAGGTAGACATAAAAATAATTTTGTCGTATGACGGCATACATAAATGAAGACTTACGTAAAGTTGATATAACAAAAACAGACTTAACAGTAAAAGTAATAATAATAAATAAAATAATGGTGTGGTTCAAAGTATGACGGGATACATAAGAACAGTTTCACGTCAAATACGGCTGAATTTATCTATGTAAAGTCTACCCATAAATGATAGAAGGTTTTCATTACTGGTGTAAAATAGCGCGTTTGAAATTCGCACAGGTAGACATAAAAATAATTTTGTCGTATGTCGGCATACATAAATACAGACTCACGTAAAGTAGATATACCAAAAACCAAACTTAACAGTAAAAGTAATAATAATAAATAAAATAATGGTGTGGTTCAAGTATGACGGGATACATAAGTACAGTTTCACGTCAAATGTATATCATGAAAAACAGACTAAACAGAAAAAGTAGTGTTATTGAATAAAATAGTTTTGTCATTCATAGTATTCAAGATCCTTAAGTTAAAGTAATATCAATCAATGAAATAATTTTGCCGTTCAAAGTATGTGGTTTAACATAACCACTGAGTCACTTCAAATGATTATCTAAAAAAGACTTATAAAAGAATTCTATAATACGTAATTAAGATGATAACAAACGTCAGTACGCAAAATCTATCCTTCAAGACCATCTTGTATTATTTGTGAAGTTGATACGGAATATTTATCAACAAGTTCTTGGTATCTTCCGATGAACTTTTTTAGAAAAAGGACGAGACGTTCTTTGACATACCCCTGGTTCATCAACTTTCTGCTCAGACACTGGTGACGTTTTACAAAGTCTGAATAGGAGCTGCAAGCTCTTGAATACCTAATAAGTTGGGAAATGTATATTCCATATGCAGGTGAAGTTGGTATATTACTACTAAGGTGGGGGAAATTGATAATTTCAAAATTAAAATCGTCTCGTTTGTCATAGATTCTGGTACTGAGATGACTGTGTATGTCAAATTCGAGGTATAAGTCTAAAAATGAGGCGGAGGAAGCCGTGTCTGTGGTCTCTTTAATTTCTAGTTCTGGTGGGTATATTAATGGAATCCAATCAGAAAAGTTCGGATTGTTAATGGAAAGAACATCATCAATATATCTGAAAGTGAAATTAAATAACCTGGCTTCTTTGATCTTCTTGTTTTTGACAAGTGTCTGAAGGAACTCCGATTCATATGAAAATAAGAAGAGGTCAGCAAGGAGAGGCGCACAGTTCGTTCCCATAGGAATGCCGACAATTTGTTGAAAAAGTCTACCTCCAAATTCAACAAATATGTTGTCAATAAGAAACTCCAGCATACTGATCACTTGTTCCTCTGTGTAGTATGTTTTACCCTTTTGTTCCTTATTAACAAAATATGCCTTATGGTATCCCAAAGTGATAAATTTATAGCGTATGCTACCATTTTTATGATGAAAAGCATTGTGGATTATTTCTTTTAGGCGGTTTTTCAATTTCACATGGGGAATGGTTGTATACAAGGTTGAAAAATCAAAAGTTTTAATAGAATTAATTTCAGAAAAAGACCGAGATTTAAAATTATCAAGAAGTTCTTTAGAGTTTTTCAGAATCCACATATGGTTAATACCACTACGAGAGTAAACAGTTTAACAGTATATCTGAAGACCATCTTTAACTGCGGACAGAATTAATTTCCTATAGTTTCCAATAAATATACAATGTATTTCTGTTCCTACATTCATTGATATCACGATCCTAATTGTTAAAAATATTTTTAAGCATTTTAAGTTTGTGTGGGTAAAGATAAATAAAAAGTTGAACTCCTTCGTTTGCTCATCTGTTGTAAAATATATGCTTGTTTTAATATATTCATAATAAACAAGTTAACGTTATACGCACCGTTCATTCTGAAAAACATACTACATGTGGTTGCAATGAGAGTAAGCTTTCCCCTTACTCCGGATTTGTCAGTACGGAAGTAAGGTTGCTCCCTTCGCCGAATTGCTAAGTATGCATATTGGAGGGTAAGCATGACTCTTAACGCTAGATTTGTTTTATTCATTTTAATTGTCACTTTGGTATCCGTTGACTCTATTTTGTAAAAATATTTCAATATGCCTCAATCACTTATTGAAAGAATCTTGCCCAAGACCAAGGTTAAAGATAATCAAATAAATGTTACAACTCTCGGGACAATTGCTTTTCTCACTTAGATATTACTTTTCAATCATTGTATTGCTAGAATAAGTTGAGGTCTGGGGTCAATTAATCAAGGTTAAAACCTTTGATATCTGTCTCGCTCCGTCCAGTGGTCATCATGGCAATGATGGATTACTACTGACCAAGACTGACCAGTACTGACCGTTATGATTGATAAGATAACACACAAAGGCCAATTCAATTCATCATTATATCGAGAGATGTGTAAAGAAGAATAGTCTATGGATAATTCATTTCATCATTATGATTGTTTTAACGATTGAATACTGAAATCATTATGTCTTTGTTTTAATACAGCATGGTAAGACTATTAGCAGTATCTGTTTCTAAACATGTTTATATGCATATTAGTAGTTATGTGCTTATTAACTTATATATATATATAAGAGTAACGATTTATAGGTTGGCTTTCAATGTGTCCGGTTAGAAAGACATATCTGTCTTCAAAATATTAAGTAGTAAAATGTGGATCCCTATTCTAATAGTATTAATGTTATTTAACCCTGATATGCATCACGATTCAATACTCAATTGTCTTTGTTTTTAAACAGAATGGTAAGAATGTTAGCAGTAGCTGTTTCTTAGAATATTTACATGTCTATACTTATTTATGTGGTTATAATTTAAAATAACTGATCTGGAGGACAAAGAGATGATTGTTGGCTGATAGATAAACCAATCATCACTAAATCCTGGTTCTATGAGATATCTCTCCATAAAGTTCTTCATTTATAGTCCACTCAATCTAGCATAAATTTGACCCTTACCCGAAAGTAATTGCAACAGAAGATTTTTAAGTTTTAATCTTTAGCATTATACACAAAATATACAAAGAAAAAAGTCCCATAAAATCTAACTTGAGGAAGCCTAAAAAAATCACCATTTAAAATTCTATGGAGATTTGCATTGAAAAGGGAGATAACTCTTGCAGGAAAGGCAGAAATATCAATAAAAATTGATACAAAATTATAACTTTACCACTTCTATTCATCAGAATGTATAGATTCTTGATTTTTTAGCAGTCTTTAGAGTATAACAAACAACTCTAAAGGTGTTTTCATTTCTTTTATTAAGCTATAATCTATATTTCGTAATTCATTAGTTGACCATTTATTGAATTTTTCAACATGTCAAGGCAAAGAATCTCAAATTTAAATAAAATAATTAAGCATGTATTCTTTTTTTGTGGTTTAAAAGTTTCTTTAGATAAGTAAGTTGCTGAACAAATATAATATACAGACATTAACAATACCAAATTTTCACATTCATTTGTCAAAATGGTATTAAAGCTTCAAATTTGCAATTTCTTTAATCAAAAATGCACGAAAAAAATAAAACTACCCATTACATTTTGGTTTTGTACATTTCATGAGCAGGAGTTTATATAGTACAAATACAAACTTATAACCCCATCAAAGTATCATACTTTACATAAATTCCAAGAAAAACAACCAAAAACTGACCAAAAAAGACTCGTTATTTCCCCATCCAATGTTAATTTCCATAGGAAATTAAAGATACTGATTTTGAGTTTTCCTCAAGTTAGATTTTAAGGAACTTTTTTCTGTGTTTGTAAAGGGCATTATGCTATAGATTAGAACTAAAAACAATTCTGTTGCAATTTGTTTGAGGTTAAATCTTAGTTTGACTGAACTATTAAGATTCATTTTAACACCAAGTACAATACCGCCTCATGGACTTGTGGATACTTGCTTGCTTGCATCGGGTGCGATAAGTCAATAGAAGAGGGACGAAAGATACCAGAGGGACAGTCAAACTCATAAATCGAAAATAAACTGACAATGCAATGGCTAAAAATGAAAAAAAGACCAACAGACAAACAAGAGTACACATGACAGAACATAGAAAACTAAAGAATAAGCTTTATTTTGGCTAGGTCGAAGCAACAAAAACTTAAAATTATCATCGCTAAGCACGTCGTATTTAGGAATAAGAGCAAACTATCAATGTGTCCGGGCAGAAAGACATAAAGTTCTAAACACTGTTTTACATATACCTCTGCAAACTGTTATACTTCTGCAAACTGTAACTTTGAAAGTAACAAGTAAAAAAACAACCTAGGATAATTTGTATTGTACAAGTCAGTCTTCATATCCAGATCACGTTAAATTGACATCACCATGATGTATATGTAACATTTGCCGTCAGACGCCAATACATTCATCCACCCAAACACAACATGAATATTAGCAAATCATAAATAACGAGGTTCTAATGGCTTTTTCATCAGATTATTGTTATGTACAGCATTTAAAATATGTTTTATCGTGTCAACATGCTGAAGAAAGTTTTGATATATCATACCTGGGCTATATGTATGATTAAAAAAATAAATGAGTTGGGATAATAAGCGGCTCCTGAATGTAAACAGCTCATGTTTACCCATGTTAGAGACAACGTGAGTTTGATAATTTGATCAAGATATTCAACTTTCTTCTTTAAAGTGTAGATTAAACAAACATGTGGTAACACATGCAACTTAGCAATTTCACTGTCAGAATTAAAATCTTATATGTTTTTCAAAAATATATTTCAACAATAAGTGTGTCGTGTGTTGTATAGTCCGTAAATTAAATTTTTCAACGAATTAAATATTTTCTGTATGCATGTATGCAAACTTTTTCAAAACCACGAAATTAGATATCTACGAAAATTCCATGACAATTTTCTTTAATGTATGAAAATAGGTAACCACTAAAAATTTATGAATCCAGTCTAAGAGTTTATCATAATATATTTACCTTACCATGCTTTTACTTTTACTGGACAATCGTTTTCTTTCGTCACATCAAGAAATTTATTCATATCAATGTAAATTCTAGATTCATTATACGAATAGTATTATAAATTGTATTTTCTCTACATTAAAAGGTATTAAAGAATTCAGGATAATTGGTATCCTACATCTGTGACAGCTAATCTTATTGAAATATCTGAATTGAAAAGCATCTTAAGACTGTAATTAACTTAGATTTTTACAGGATTTAATTAATAGCTATATAATGATTTTTTTTAACGTTATTACTCAGTAAATACGATTTTACGGTTGATTGGTTATAGAACAGGTGTTTTAATGGGATTATAGAAGTTAACATCCTGTTAAAGAATTCTCTGAATCTATTATAACGAAAATTTAATCAACATTTATTCTTTATTATGTCTAGTTTCCAAAACAAGGTATTGTATATATTCAAACTTTAATAGAAAATGTGTCCTTAAGAAATTATGTTGACTCCGCAAAATCTAATTTCACCACCAACACAAATTTAATCTTGTTTTTAGTATATATTAACTATTAACGATATTTATATGTCATACATGGAAATAATCATGGACTAAACAAGTGTCTTAAAGAATGTATATCTAATCTAATATTTATGCTATATAGAAATGTGGACTTGCAACAGTCCACCAATGTAGCTACATTCATGAAAGATTTAATGTAACGTCCAGAAAATGAACGCATCTCTATGAATACATGTGTAACACAAAGAATTTTGAAATATTTCAAAGATGTAGGAAGATGTGGTATGAGTGCCCTTGAGACAACGTTCTCTCCATCCAAGTAACTATTTATAAAAGTAGCCATCCTAGGTAAAGGTACGGTCGTCAACAAGGAGCCTTGAATCACACAGAACTGCAAGCTATAAAGGGTTTTGCCCAAAGAGACTTACAACCTAACTAGCACCATGCGTATTACATACTTAGGTTTATTCTTTTCTTTACAGGCTCGGTAAGTATATCATGTTCGGTTTGAATGTGCGTTGTCCCGGTAAAAGATAATACTCGTTCCTATAATAATACAGAATGTTCCTTATCTTTTTGTTTTATCGTGCTTTTTAATGACCAATTATTGTCGATTCGGTTTTCTTTATCAAATAAATAGAATATTAGATATATCATTTATATATAAAATACTAAATTAATGTTTATTAAAATCAGTTTCAGGTGCCTAGCATACAAAATGATTATATCAACATTGATAAAAAAATGTTTTATCGTCTGATATACAATAAACCATAAAGGACAAATACACAACAAGCAATCAACTGTATTTTTTCTTCCCATATTTTTCCATCTAATAGATATTTAAAACATTAATCTAACTAATCATTTGTAATAAAACTTCCTATTATTTGATAGTTAAGGGGATTCAAATTATTTTATTTTGTTTTCATATTCATGATAGTTTATAATATAGTATGCTCAATCCGGAAGAGTCAGTCCTAGTTTAAAACTAATAGTTTTCTTCGTTTTGTTTCATTACCATTTTTATTTAATGTATTTTTCTCTTTCATTAGTTTGGTATCTTTTTATAATTTGGTATGGTTTGAATTTATTTCATTTTATAGGGGGTGGTGTTGTTAGAAACGTTACAGTTTATATATATATATCTTAATGTTAAAAAGAGATAAATAGAAAAACTTGTGTCTAATCCGTTTTTCGAACAATAAACTAATGCCAATAGCCGACTATGTGGTATGTACATAGCTCATTGTTGGAAGCCGTACGGTGACCTATAGCTGATTATTTCTGTGGCATTTGGTGTCTTGTGGATAGTCGTATCATTGGTACCGTAATCATACAACATCTTCATTTTTATATAACACGTTTCTTCAAACGAATTGGTTTGTCCAAATTAAAGCATCTGTTTACATTACATCGTTTCAATCATGCATATAGTACTCAACGTTCTAATGTTGGTATATATCTTAAAGAAACATCCTTAACTGACCATGCTGACAGCCATAATGGCGAGACGTGGTGTTTTATAACAGTCATAAAATCGGATGTTGATTATCGATTTCCGGTTGAGTGGTCATTGTCATTAATTGCTTTCTATTTATCATTCAATTTTATATAAGAACTTATTTATGTTTTGAACATATGCCTTGTCTGGAATCAATTGATTTAAAGGCACTTATAATAAATATCATTGGGGATTGCCTTATTTAAATACCATTAAACTAAAGATATAAATAATCATAGACTTTTCGTGTATATTTATCAAGACAATATTAATGGGGCTACATTGTATATTTAGATAACGAGCCAGCCTGAGTATTTATCAGGAACAAAACCAATATGGTAATTGATTTTTTTGGTTTCTGTACCATAATCGTAAAAACGATCAAAACATGGCCTCAATTGATGAAAAACGCTGGCTTCCAAAATGTAGTAAATTACATATTGTTCAGAAAAAAATATTTCACAAACAGGCTTTGAAAATGAATGCTTCCAAAATGTCGAATGTTAACTTGAACATTTTTGTAAATGCCAGTGAAATAAACATTATGACGTTTGTGGACTACATAAAGATTTAACGTCATTTAATAGAAATAAAGAAATATATATGCAAGTATTTGATTCCAAAAGCCTTTAAACAACATTTTTTTCAAGTTAACATACAACATTTGGGAGAAATCTTTACCAGCAATTGAGATTGTCATTTTTGTCGAGCATGCCTTTTTAAAATGTTCTTATTTGTCTAACTGTATTTTTTTGGTGACACCAAAGAATGCCGTCCGCCAAGACGGTTTGTGTGTACAAGTAATTTTAGGCTAAAAAGTCATATACAATATTTTGGAAGCCTATCGACGAATTATGATCGTTTTAATAAACCTGCAACCAAATAGATGAACAAATTAACGAGAGAGTAAGACTTCTACTTCATTCCATTTATTTTTTTCTACCGGAAGTTGGTTGTTCTATTCAGTAACTCCTCTGCCAATAAAAATTAACCGCAAGAAAAAGACGAACAGTGCTGAAATTGACAGTTAACATTCATGAATTGAAAACGTAACCACTTCACACAAGTACACGAAAAAGAGTTGTATTTTTAAAGTAAGGATTTCATGTAATAACTTGTCTTTAAAGATAATTATGTTTAATTGTCGCTTTACAATGTGAAGAGTAACTGAAGAGTAACCGTTGCTATTGCATATAATTTTACAAATACATATACGTACATGTAAGTTATTTTAGTGTTGTTTCTTTATTCTGTGAAAAAAATATATGAGATACACTTAGGGCCAATAGTAAATCTTTTTACAGTTCACATTTATAAGCTATTTACATATATGATGTTTTCTGTAGATCTAGCAATAATTCCTTTTTCAAATTTATTCCTTTATTGGTGACAAAAATTGTCCGAGAAGAAGGAAGTAAAAAGTGTTTTCAATGGTATTATATTCAGCTTAAATCTTAATGCGGAAATATCAACAGATTTAATTTTTTAAACTTGTTCTGGTTATTATTTAGCATATGAATATTCATGATGTATCTCGTGAATATTGATTATTCACATGTATATATATCTTTCAATCTTTCTAATGAAACTTAAGTATATCCTCCACTTTTATGAATATCTACTTATTCGCAATGTATAAACTGTACTTTGTTAAAATTTGGAGGACTATACGCCTTGGGGCAGCAACCCAACACCACAAAAACCAAATGTATGCTACATGAATATCAAAATGTTTATTGTTAAACCTGCATTATTATTTTGTACAGTTTAACTAATGTGTTTTGTTCACTGACAGTCATGCGCTCAACTGTACATTCAAAGGATCAAGACCGAAAACAGCAGATTAAAAAGTAACATATTACGCAGAAATCTTTGAAATATTTAAGATTACTAGAATAGAAATCTATAATCTTAATACTGTTAGACGGAATATCAACGTTTCAACCAATTAGCGTGATGACAACAGTAATATTGAAGTTAAATTGTAACTATATTATGGTTAAATTATGATTATATTGAGGTTCAATTATGATTAAATTGAGGTTACAATGTAGTTACTTTGAGGTTACATTATGATAATATTGGGATCAATATTACGTTGTTATTACATTGAAGTTACATTGTAAACATATCGAGGTTACATTGAAATTACATTGAGGTTAAATAGTAATTATATTGACGTTACATTGATATTACATCAAGGTTTATACATTGTGGTTATATTTTTGCTTCATTGTTTTTAATTTATTATGAAATTGATGTTACAAGATTTTTTTCATTTTTGTTAGACTGTGGTTTCATTATTTATGGTAAGCTACTGTTTGCCTACATTGTGGTTATATTGTGGTTTACTTCGTACTTTATTTATCCTTTTAAACTTTTTTGGATTCGAGCGTCACTAATGAGTCTTTTGTAGACGAAACGCGCGTCTGGTGTATATAAAAAATCCTGCTATCTATAATGAGTTTATTTACAACAACTGGGTGAATGCCACTGCTGGTGGAGATTTATTTCCCCGAGGGTATCACCAACCCAGTAGTCAGCACTTTTTTGTGCTTACATTAATTAGAATTTATAAGATTACATTTAAAAAGTAAAATCACAAAAATACTGAACTCCAAGGAAAATTCATCACTGAAGTCCATGATCAAATGGCAAACTCAAAATCTCATACACATCAAACGTATGGATAACAACTATAATATTCCTGACTTTGAACAGACACTTTCTTATGTAAAACATGTTGAATTGAGCCTCATTTTATAACTATATTAACCTTTCACTTGTATGACAGTCTCATTCCATTATATTGACAACGATGCTTGAACAAAACAAACATACATAATAGGTAAAAATGTCAAAATTTTCAACATTGTATTATCATCGTAATTACAATTAAAGTTGCGTCAATATATTCGTGGGTACATCATGATTTTATATCAATAGGTTGCGTTTTAATTGTGATACAATTGTATATTATCATGGCTTTCACAGTGACTTTGCTAAGAATATAAATAATTCAACACTATACACAGGTAATACAGTGCATTCGTTTTCATTTTACAGATTTCTATAAGTAACTGCATCAGGAAACACTTCTGTATTGTACGTCAAAGAAATGATATATATTTCTGTAAGTATTATCTATTGAAATAACTTCCTGCATTGCTATAATAGAGTAACTATTTGCGTGTTTTATAATTGCGGAATTGACACGTCGGCTGAGAGTTTTACTTCTATTGTTTACAATAAATCTTAACACGTTACGTATCGACCACGAACAGAATACGTCAATCTATCAACACATGGCAATGGTTCCTGATACAGGTGATTGCATCGCAAATTAATAGTCATGATACGTTGATTAGCACAGAGAGATTTATGGTTTGATGTTTTATGTTTTTTGTTCTCTATTCCTAAGAGGTATCAGAATGTTAAGATAATTCCTATCAAACATTGAAGAACAATTATTTGTTTGTTTTTGTGAGCATTGTATCTATTAGGAGACGAGGAAAATTGTCACTGGTATGTCAAGAACAAATAATCAGATGTTAGATTAATAACATATTTACAGCTTTTATTTTTGTACGGGAAAAAAATAGATTTAAAATGAGTTAACAAAAAGTAAAATCACAAAAATACTGAACTCCGAGGAAGATTCAACACGGAAAGTCTATAATCATATGGCAAAATCAAATGATAAAACACATCAAACGACTGGATGACAACTGTCATATTCCTGGCTTGGTACAGGCATTTTCTAATTTCGAAAATGGTGGATAAAACCTGATTTTATACATGTATCTAGCTAAACCTCTCACTTTTATGACAGTCGCATCAAATTCGATAATATTGAAAACGATATGTGAACAAAACAAACAGACATAATAGGTATAACTTTCAAAAATATGGATACAGCTATTAAAGCCAAAAAAACATTGTAAAGTCGAATTAAAACAAATGAGATGTGTTCATACCTTATCGTAAGTAATGCTCAATATCTCTATGTGTATGTTTAGAAAACAAGTCATCTTTTTGGGTATTGGGCTTTTTATAAGACATAAATGAAAGAGACACAATGTAATGAGTAGATGTGGTATTCTTTATACAATTTTTTTTTTAACATTTAATGTGAGCTCTCCGTTTATTATCTGTTGGTTGTGCTGTTTCATCTCTGATCAAGGTAATTGGAACGGCTGTACGCTCACAAGCATGTTTAACCCTGTCATATGTTCTTTAGGTTCATATCCGAAGGCAGTAAGTAGTATGTTTGTCATTCGGTGGTTTTCTCAGGATTCTGTCATCCAGATTTGTTTATTCTTTTAATGATTCTTTAATATTATGGCTGTTGCTTTTCTCTCTTGAATAGTTTCATGTTTTGAGGAGTTGGTCTATAACCTTACGAAACATAACGTGTTTTTTTGTTGTTGAAGGTCGTTTAGTGTCCAATAGTTGAAGACTGAACCTCTTGCTTAGTTCTCTTGTGAATAATTGTCTGCATGGTGGGCAACTACTTTTATTTGTATATTGACGAAGGTTATCTAAGACGCATAAGTCGTACCCACGGACATCTGTACCATAGTACATGTAACACTGTCTACAAATAGGATCAACAATTTGACAACACAATCGCCATCTTCAGTTATACAGCCAAATCGTATACTAGAATCAAAACGAATAGATAAATCCTTTAAAAAGTCATCTGATCTTAAATGGGATGATTAGGAAATTACACGATATATGTTCATTAGTAATTATCAGTGTGGGAAAGGATATAAGAAATTGAAAAAAGTGTTCCTATAATGAGCTAAAACGGAAGCCATTTGGGCAAATTAGCTCCCACATCGTGTCAACTAATCAGCTAATAGTTTCGTGAAGTATAATTTCCATTGTTCTAATGAGACAGATCTTCTGATTGGTTTATACAGAATGATATTCATATTATCAACAGATATCAGGGATGGTAAGTATATTAATACTACAAAAAGACAACGTTATGTTACTAAATTTATATGAATTGAACATACATATAGGTTGTATTATTAGGCAAATCGGGACAAACGATTTTCAAGAATCATGCAACTTCAACAAAAATATTACATAATAAAGAATCCTTACGAAAATCAATTGTGGTGATCGGATTATTTATCGTAAGAACAATTTTGACTGGTTGAATTTTCTAACGAAAAATCGCTTAACGAAATAAATGAAATCAAACGATAATACGTCGCCTGAATTTTTCTGTCGTTTTCTATTTCTGTAATCATCGATGCTTTTAATGTCATTTGATATACAATGGACGTCACATGAATGTGAAAACATCCACATTTAACAATGCATTCGTTAATGATATTTTGAAATAGTTTTTATTCGCCGTTTAATAGTTTAATTATGTATGAATGCATTATTTTAATGATTGAAGGCAGCAATCGCGTGTACTCAGAGTCTAAAAACTGACAGTTGACGCGAAATCATACAAAAGTTATCGCCTATCTAAAACAAATTATTATAATATATGAGGATTGCCGACGAATTTCATTTATCAAATACAATGACGAGATAATAGGAAAAGCGGAATTTCCCCAAAACATGTTTTCACATTTCATTATTAGTGTTACATTGTAATTAAACATTGCAGTGTTCTGATAGGGATAGTGTTGAACGTGCTGTGAGAGTTTATGTTCAATGTTGAAAGCCTCTCTGTTATTTTGAGATGGCGAACAGCTAAACAATCGCTGTTTCTTTGCTTTGGGGTTTTCTTAGCATGTGTCGCAATGAAGTTGTTTCATGGCTATATTTAAACATCATAACCTTAAGTCTCCATTGTTTTATTGATATGTGACTATGGTTTCCATCTTAAATGAATCCTCACAACCGCAAATATTGAAGAGATACACATTGCCTACACATTTAGCTCATTATTTATTCTTGCAGATTGAAATAAAAAGCTAAATTAAATAAAGATACCAACCATATACGCCAAACGTGTGTTTCGACTTCATAAGACACATCATTCAAAAGTTAAAAAATAAAAGAACAAAACCAAGATGTTGAAGAGTATTGAGAAACTAAGTTCTGAAATGTAATTATCTTCAAGTTGGTATGCTTGTGTATAGATACCAAATTTTAATCCAATATTAATTATTTTTATTTTGCCAATAATCCTTGATTTTATACTTTTAATTCTTCTATTACATTCTTAAATTCCTATGTTTTTAAATCATTGTATATGATCCATGGTACTTATTAGACTTGGTTAACCATATTCACGTATAATTGGAACTTTTATAACACTCATCTTAAGATGAAAATGGCTGAGGATTGATATAAATAAATGTAGTATCCAAAATGCTCAAGAACCTGTTATCTTGCTTCCACTAGAAAGATTTGATAAATTTGTTATTTCTTTCGAATTTACATTTAAAATTGATTGCCAATTTAGTCTTTCTTTAAAATGGAGATGGAGTTTATTTTTAAGTGATTTAGTCAGTCAATGCGTGCTAACATGAATTAAAAAGCAGCGTTTCATTATTTTTCAAATAGAAAAATAACAACAATTCTGAACAAATATTTAAAGTTACGAATGGGCTGCTTAGAAAAAAAACACCCGTCGAAACACATGTGTATTGCTCTTTTATATATGCTTTTTATTTTAAAAAAAATATCATTTTCAAAAATGTCACTCAAAGACTTTAAACGTTAAAACTGACAAACATATGCAGAACGTGCTTCAAAACTTTAAACCTAGATATTAAGAAGATGTGGTCTGAGTGGAATGATACTAATCTCTATCTTAATAATAATTTGTAAGCAATACGTGTATATCTGATACAAATATACAAGGCGTTGAATAAACGTCAAAATTTAAAAGATCAAAATCTTTATCTATATCTACAATATTATTCTTTTTTATGAAATTATCTCAATAATGTCGACTTACCTAACTTAAAACTGATAAATCATGCTACATTCACACTGTTTGATTGGCATATAACATTCAGTATATGAACACTTATCTGATGAAGCCAATGGATAGGATTTCATTGACTAAAGGTTTCATTTCAATTATACTAATTACAAATAAGTGGAATGTGCATTGTAGAACCACTGGTGGCCTTCGTCTTTTGTCTGCTCTGTGGTAGGGTTGTTGTCTCTTTGACACATTCCCAATTTCCATTCTCAATTTTATAGTATACACATTGAGATTTGTAACGAACTGCATGTTTATCATAAGTCTACACATGATACTGGTTTTGATTATCAGAACCATCAACATTTCTGTTCTCTACGGTTTTGTATTAATTGAATTAAATTAAAACGCAAAAAATATATAAAAAGACCATAGGATCACAGCAACATAGTTCCTACCAGTTATGTTTAACAATGGATAGACTTTAATCTTTAACATAAAAAAACGGTCCTCGCTCTCAAGCCTATACTTTTATTATCATTAAGAAACATAAACGATTTTCAAAGATATAATAATTCCAGTTAAGATATAGTACTATAATCTAATAGTTTTAATAATCAAATATTACTTTTAATTGGATATCGCTAGGAATAGGATGTTTAATGCACATGATAATTAAGTGTGGTATATGTCTACAAGAACGCGTTCCAACTGTGTCTTGTCGACTGTCATACAAGTGAGAGGTTTAGCTAGCGATAAACCAGGTTCAATCCACCATTTTCTACATTGGAGGATGCCTGTACCAAGTCAGGAATATGACATTTGTTGTCCATTCGTTTGATGTGTTTGGAATTTTGATTTTGCCTTTTGATTTTGGGCTTTCCTTTTTTAATTTTCCTCGGAGTTCAGTGTTTTTGTGTTTTTACTTTTTGCCAATAATCAGTAGCCTGTAGATATATGGTTGTCGTTGGTTCATGAGTCATGTTTGTTTTTCGTTAGTTTGTTTTTTCTTCATATTTATTTTCTTGAATTCAAAGGATTGGTTCTTAACACAATTTTTTTAATTCTTTATCTCAAAAATCGTTCTATCATCGCCCATCTGAAATCAATTAAATTTATCAAGAGAAGACATTTCTCGGTTGTTAAACTTGTATGGTTTCTGAACAATAGAATATTTCTAAACTAATCTAATTTAAAGTCTATTTGCCCTATTTGCACTATGATTGAGAAATATTTTATAGTGTACAAATTAAGATTTATAATGAACTGTTTATCACAAGTTTACCCATGGTAGTTGTTTATATCTACCAGAACAGTAAACATACGTCTTAGAATAATTAAATTTACATAAATTGTTGATAGTCATACGTACTCCACATATGGTTTTGACTGATATATCAATAACTGACTAAAACAGATGACCATTTCTTTTAAAAACAACCTTCAATCTCTAGATTAAGCATTTATCTCATACATAATGTAAGAGGTTCAGCGAAAAAAACAATACTATATTAATATCACGGCTGCCATTACGGGCTGAGTTATAGTTTCAAGGGTTTTATGTCTATCCAAGATAGTGGGTATATGGTTCTGACGTAGACAATACCGCTGAGACGTTTCTAGTCAGATAAATTAGTTTTGCGATTTTTCTATATGAATCCTATTAAAATACAGATATACACATACATGTATTTGTATATCTAAAAACTAAAAAAAAAACTTGCCAGTCAAATTTTTAAACGCGAGGCTTGCCGAGTATTTAAATGTTAAATTCAATATATGAGTGTGAGGAAATAACATGACACGGAATTTTTATGATTACTGACTAAAACAGATGATCATTTTCTTTTAAAACAACCTTCAATCTCTAGTTTAAGTATTTATCTCATACATAATGTAAGAAGTTCAGCGAAAAAAAACAATACTATATTAATATCACGGCTGCCAATACGGGCTGAGTTATAGTTTCAAGGGTTTTATGTCTATCTAGTATTATAGTGGATATTTGGCTCTGTTGTAGACAATACCGCTGAGACATTTCTAGTCAGATAAATTAGTTATATGATTTGTTTATATGAATCACATTTAAATAAAGATATACAATTTAAATATATACATGTACTTAATATGTACCTAAAAATAACTAAAACAAACGTTGCCATTCGTTGGCTTCCGTCGCTTTAAACGAGGCTTTTCGGGTGTTTTAAATATTCATATTTAATCTTTCTGTGCGACACAATAGCAAACGCAGAAGAAAGCAAGAACATGTGACGTCATATGTCTGTCAGAGCTAAATATAAAGAAAAGATATCACTCCATATCTTACAGGGAAAACAATCAGAAAAAACTTTGGCTAAGGAATCAATTAAAAGGAAAAATATGAAGGAACAATAGCGATTGATGAAAGAATCAAGTTAATGCCTCAGCAAGTCCCGGCATTAAACAATATTTATGATATTTTTAAGTTAAAAAGCAAGATTTTGAAAGTTTAAAACGATGAAGATATTATGTTCTACCCCATGGCTTATATTCTTTTACCCTTCAAGAAGACGCTTAGTCAACTGTGCGCTTTTAAAGACCATTTCCTGCTATGAATAATTCAAACTTCACGTGTTTTCATATGTGACTATCAGTGTCAAAGCAGAACATGACAACACAGGGATTGGCATAAGTAGATCTCTAGATCTCCCGACAAGTTTAAATTATTACGTCATCATAAGTGGGCATTTTGGATTAAAGACACATGCATGTCTCATAAAATTGACTCTAAGTGGATATCAATAACGATTACCGCCACGATACACTTGATACTAATCACACTGATGTATTTCTTATGCAATCCTTTAAAATATGGCTTTTGCGAGTGATTAAGCAATACAATTGTACTAAACCAAGTTTAAATTCCAATTGGAAAATTGACTTTTCTTACTTTTTGGTTGTTTTTTGTTGTTGTTGGTGTTCTTGAGTTTAAATTACTTGGCCGGGAAATCTGGTTTCAAATGCTTCCAACTTCCACGTTGAAATATGTCCCATACAGCATTTGTACCTTTGTTTTCAATGTTGTGACAATAATTTGGGTTCTAAAAAAAAAAATCTTTACAAGTTGATTTCTATGATCAATTAATTTACTGGTAGTACCAACATTAAATAGTAGTTAAGATCTTCAACAATGAGCAAAGGCCATCAGCATAGTCCTCTATTAATATTTTCGTATATGAAGTACACTTTTTTTACCTCTATATATTCATTTTGTAGTCCCTTTGTTTCACAATGTATCTATTAACACAATTCTGAACTAAAGCTATATATTTTTGTTCGTATTCGTCCCTTCTGAATCCAAACTTTACAGCTTCAATCCTAAATAGAATTTAATCGTTCTTTTATTTGAAATTCATGTTTTAGGATCGATGTGAGTATTTATATATAATACAGAGATTTTTAATATATTGATTAGTTTTAATACTTTAGTCTTAAAATGTTAAAGCAAATTTATAGATATCATTTAATATTATTTTGATATAATAAACAGGCGTACAAAGTGTCAATTTCTATACTTATATAACAGATTTCATCTATATTGCGTATCGCTTACATGTTCTCGACAAAATTTTGCCAGAATTAAAGTATACATGTATAATATGTACATGTATGATGAATATAGATACGGAATATGAGAAGTCTGCCTTTTTTTATTCATCAGAAAAGTTTTCGTGATTACGCAATAATTTGAATGTTTATTCTTTCAGAACTATTCTTAGTGTTATTAATAAGATAAATTAAATTTTGAATGTATGCCTTTTTATTCAGTTATAACAGTAATACTAGCAATTGACAAGAAACATGACGTCAGCATTGTATTATAACCAATGGAAAGCTTTAAAATAAGCGAAAACACGAGAAACACACGTTGATTATCAACAAAAATAATTAACTAGTGATAAATGTATACACGAGCTCAGTATTACAGAATCATGGTTATAAACACAAAATAGTACTATTTTAGACTGTTTATTCTATTTGAAGAAACTTTGAAGATTGTACATGCATTTCATTCTTAATAAATTATCAAAATATAATTTATATCATTTTGCCGAAATGTTAAAGAATCTCCAGAATAAAGGTAAAGAGATGTCGTATGATTGCAAATAAGAATCGGCAATCATGAAAGTCCACCTTACATCCATCAACTATGAGCAAAACTCAAACATATAGAAAAATATAAACGGTCTCGGTTTATGAAAATTGTTGAACTTGCTTGTTATTGCAGTGATGTAACACCCTTAACTGCATGATTTTCATTTTTTTGGTTGTTAGTGGCTTTGAACTAGCTGTCAGTAACAAATGCTTCCCACTTCCACGCTGAAATATGTCCCATACAGCATTTGTACCTTTGTTTTCAATGGTGTGACATGAACAATAATTTGGGTTCTAAAAAAACTTAGTTTATAAATAAATCTTTACAAGCTGATTCCTATGAGCAATTAATTTACTGCTAGTACCAACTGCATTTTATTTCAACTGGAGTTTTTTGTTTCCTTTAAGTCAAACTTCTTTCTAACATTTGGGGTTTTTTTTGGGGAAAATCCTACTTATCATAGATACCTGGATTAAAATTTTATATATTTACGCCAGACACGCGTTTTGTCTACATAAGACTTATCAGTGACGCTCGAATAAAAAAATGTTTAAAAGGCCAAATAAAGTACGAAGTTGAAGAGTATTGATGACCAAAAATTCCTAAAAGTTTTACCAAATACAGCTTAGGTAATCTATTCCTGGGGTAGAAAAGCCTTAGTTTTTCAAAAATTCAAAGTTTTGTTAATATAGTTAATTTATAATTATGAACATGTCGATGATAACTCAAGTCAACACAGAAGTGCTGCTTTGCTAAATGTATGAAAAATCAAGAACAATCTTTTCCCGACTATTTGCATTGGCATACATTTGTAGATCTCAATGAAAGACAAGAATATTGACCTTGCATATTTTCTGCAGTTTTAGTGCCGTTCTTTAAAACAGAAAACAGAATGCAGTCTTTAAAAAGTTTGTTATTTTGAAACAGAGTAGCGAATATCCATAATATATGAAAGTAAGAAGATGTGGTATGATCGCCAGTGCGAGATCTCTCCAACAGAGACCAAATGGCATAGTAATTTACAACTATCGTTAAGACCTTCAACAACGAGCAAAGGCAATCAGCATAGTCCTATATTAATATTTTCGCATACGTAGTACACTTTTTTGTACCTCTATATATTCATTTTGTAGTCCCTTTGTTTTATCTATTAACACAAATCTGAATTAAAGCTATATATTTTTTTCGTATTCCTCCCTTCTGAATTCAAATTTTACAGCTCCAATCCTAAATGGAATTTGATCGTTCTTTTATTTGAAATCAATGTTTAAGGATTGCATGATGTGCGTATTATATAATACAGAGATTTTTAATATATTGATTAGTTTTTTAAACCTTTTAGTCTCGAAATGTTTAAGCAGTCTCAGGTATCCTTTAATATTATTTTGAAATTATAAACAGGCGTAAAAAAATGTGTCTATTTCTATACTAACATAACAGATTTCATCTTCATTGCGTATCGCCTACATGTTTTCGATGCAAATTTGCCAGAATTGAATTCTATATTAATATGTACATGTATGATGAATATAAATACGGACTATGAGATAATGTCTGCTCTAGAGTAACACTAGCAATTGATAGGACACATGACGTCATCATTGTATCTTAACCAATGAAAATCTTTAAAATAAGCGAAAACTTGCGAAACACACGCTGATTATCAACAAAAGTAATTAACTATTGATAAATGTACATTTGTACACACGAGCTAAGAATTACAGAAACATGGTTATAAACACAAAATAGTCTTATTTTCGACTGTTTATTCTATTTAAAGAAACGTTGAAGATTACATGTAATACATTCTAAATAAATGATAAAATATAAACTAAAAGTTAGATTTATATCATTTTGCCGAAATGTTAACGAATCTTTAGAATAAAGGTAAAGAGATGTGGAATGGTTGCAAGTGCGACAAATATTCATTTGATACCAAATAAGAATCGACAATCATGAAAGTCCACCCTACATCCATCAACTACGAGCAAAAGTCAAACTTGGCATATAGAAAAATATAAACGGTCTCGGTTTATGAAAATTGTTGAACTTGCTTGTTATTGCAGTGATGTAACACTCTTTAACTGCATGATTTTCATTTTTTAGTTGTTAGTGGCTTTGAACTAGCTGTCAGTAACTGCGAGTACTCTCCGATTTGTGGTAAGTGTCTTTGTGTTGTTGGGATATACAAGTACCTTGCCACGTCCACATTGTGTAGTATTTGTATTTGTATCCATCTGAATCAGATGCGTTAAGTCTTTTTCAACTGATTTTTATAGTACGTTCTTATGTTGTACTGTTACACCACTGTCCCAGGTTAAGGGAGGGTTGGGATCCCGCTAGCATGTTTAACTTCGCCACTTTCTGTATGTATATGCCTGTTTCCGAATAAAATTTCATATTTGAAACAAGCTTCTTAATTCAACGCTGACACAAATGATCTTGTATGTAATCTTGGAAAATAGTATTTTCTCGACAACTGCCTTTATTTCATGATTAAACAGATGCATACTTGTATTATTTAATCGACAAGTTTAGACAGCAACCCAACGACATACATGAAAATCAGAGTTAATAAAAGATGTGAAAATATTACAACAATAATCAAAGAAAAAAACTGATTATTTCTGTAAAACAAAACAGCACAATCTATTTTTTATATTCCACCGTCAATCATACTTGAAAATATTACACGATTCTTTTTAGTAAAGCCATTGCATGTGTAGGGTCTCAATATTTCTATTGAATGTTTTAACATGAAATGCATGCATTATATTTATAAAGACCAGATTGTTATTCAAATATGAAATAGTCAAAGGAAGGTTCTAAACACTATCTGTTTGTCAAACTTAACAAACACGAAACGTGTAAAGTAGAAAAAATCTTCTAGAAGAAACAGAAAAAAAATATACAGTCATATTCAATTTTGCTGACAAAACAGACATATACCAGTTCAGTGCTAATCATTCAGAATCAAATATTTATTAACTAACAGTATTGTATTATGATATTTTCTGACGTAGTTGCAAAAATTTAGATAACGCTACAGCCGTATACTTACTTGTATATGTACATATATATTTGTTGTACAATTACTTAGTATATCAAAAAGGAGATACGTGCTTTATTACGCGAATAAAATGTCTCCAAACTTAATTATATTACTTATAGTTCTGCATTGTTGTCTAAACTAAGACAACATTATAAATTCAAATATAAAATTCAGTTGTTATATTCTAGCTGATCCAAATATAACATTCTGGCATAAACAAATCCGATGATAAAACAAACAACAGTCCACAAAACAGTAAAAACAAATCTACAACCTTGATAACACGATCCCCATCAAAAACAATAGTGAACTCCGGAAGGTTAAACAGTTCATACTCTAAACATGACACCCTTTGTGTTATAAAAATACGTACATTGCATAATTCAATCCGCTGGTGAGCATCATGCATGTTTTATAATCCAAAGACATTACCAATTTCATAAATGTTCGTAAGGGTAGATTGTGTATGCAGAAACTAACATACGCTTTGATAGTATAAAGTACATGTGTAGTAAAAGCAATTCGTGTCACATACATGTATCTTATTTGCTGTACCAAAGCAAATGTTTATATAGTGGAAGATAATTGAGAGTTGAACGCTTCTTGCTACTTTTCCATTAGTAGCTTCAAATCAATGGTTCTGTGACAATCATGTCATCAGGTGTTTGTATAAGGAGTGAAACTGAATCAAAGGTTTCTTAACATAGATAAGCCTAGATTTACTCTGATTAAAACATCCCCAATGCAGATATTATCAAGAAAAACAGCAAGATCGAAATACAGAACGTGTGAAAAGCAACTGTTCGTACATTAATTAGCTTTAATTAGATTTAATTCACAATATACAATGTCATTTTAATATATATATGCAATACCAATTCACGATATTGTGTTGAAATTTTCAATAACTCCATTGCAACTTATCGTTGCTTGTAGATTCTATTTCCAATGTTATTGTTCAGTATTTTCTTAGCCGAACCAGATAACTAGTTTTGTGAATGCTTAAGTTAATGTGATTTTTCTCATTACCTTTACCCTGATTATTGCAAAAGTTTAAAAGTCAACTTTTTGAATTTACCATTTCATTATTTTTTTTTAAATCAGTCAAAATAGAGAAAAAGTTTGATGAGGTAAAACAAATCACTATTATAGTGATATTGTCTACGTTGTGTTGAAACAAAAGTGATGATAAAAAAAAGAAATAAAAGAAAAAGAAAAAATAAGTGGCATGTAATTGATAATTAACAAAGCGCAATAGTAACTAAAATTTTAATGTTGACTTACCTTTAACGCTGAATAAAATTTAAATAATAAATGCGGTTCCAAGATAACTACCTCAAAGTTCATGTGAATGTTTTTATAAAGGCAATGCGCTAATGTGACGAAACAATAGTTCATTTAACGTCTACATCTCCAGAACCTTTCAACGTGATTTACAATTGTCTAATGCTAACTAAGATAGCATCAAGCCAAGTGAATAGGACATTTATACGATTCATTCAATAAAAACACGCTCCACAAAGTCATAACAAACTTGCAACACTATTGTTTACTCAAGTGAAACAAATTATGAAAGTTTACATATATTTCACTACAAACTTTCAACACTAGAACTGCCGATCTGTTTTCAGAATAAAGTCATGCTTATTATGTTTATAAGTAATATCAACAACACCTACTGTTATAAACATATTGGCTTCTGTTCTGATTGATATATCAGTGCTACTATTTAAACATAGTCATCGATTACGGAGTAGGTTTATTTAATTGTTTTGTTCCAAATGTCGACGTGATCTGTTTGTGTTCAGAAACAGGTGCGTGCGCTTAATTTTCAGGGTTGACAGATTTTTGAGTCAAATATAAAAGGAGATTTAGATATGATATAAATGAATAAAAAAAAATAAAAAACATAATAAATTTGAAAATTATCTCCTTGCTGAAGTTGGCGGATATATTTTTCATCATAGTTGTTACTTGTTACGCATACATGTGTCCAATGCTTTAATTATAAGGGTTTAGGTCGCATACAGGTATCCAATGCTTTAATTATAAGGGTTTAGGTCGCATACATGTTTGGCTTTCAAATAATTGGGTTTACCGTTCCTGATGGAGGTAAATCCAGATTTTTTTTTCGGACAGACGAAATTGATAAAGATGTTATTTTTATGTGCTTTACTTAATTTATTTTTTATCGCTATGACGAATGTAACCTTTGGTTTCTTGTAAAATATGACCAGTATCAGTTCTGGGAAATTATGACAGTGATAGTCTAAAATTTACATTAATGAAACGTTAGACACATAATGACTCGTAAAAAGGTTCATGGGGTTGCATTGATTTCAAGATATCGTGATGCTAGCTCGACAATTAAACTTTGCTGTATTTTTTTTATAGCTGAAACACATATACAGCAATAAAAGCTCAACAGAAATAACAGCGCTTTTCCGATGTTTTGGAGGCGTTCAACTGAGAGAAGGGACATTGTTTCATGAATTAAAACTGAAGAATTATTCGGCCGTACATTTACCTATAATTGTTGACCTTTTTTTAGCTCACCTGGCCCGAAGGGCCAAGCGAGCTTATGCCATCACTTGGCGTCCGTCGTCGTCCGTCGTCTGTCGTCGTCGTTGGTTGTCGTCGTAAACTATTTCAAGAATCTTCTCCTCTGAAACTACTAGGCCAAATACTTCCAAACTTTAACTGAGTGTTCCTTAGGGTAGCTAGTTTATAAATTGTATCCAAAGTTTTGATCTATGATCAACAAACATGGTCGCCATTGCTAAAAATAGAACATAGGGGTCAAATGCAGTGTTTGGCTTATATCTCAAAAACGAAAGCATTTAGAGCAAATTTGACATGGGGTAAAAATGTTCATTAGGTCATGATCTGAAATTTTCAGATGAATCAAACAACCCATTGTTGGGTTGCTGCCACTTAATTGGTAATTTTAAGGAAATTTTGCAGTTTTTGGTCATTATCTTGAATATTATTATAGATAAAGATAAACAGTAAACAGCAAAAATGATCAGCAAAGTAAGATCTACAAATAAGTTAATATGACCAAAATTGGCAATTGACCCTTTAAGGGGTTATTGTTCTTTAATGACAATTTTTCACAATTTGTTAATCATATTTGCTAACTTTAAAAAAAAATCTCCTCTAAAACTACTCAACCAAATTCAACCAAACTTCAACTGAATGATCAGTAGGGTGTATAAAATAAAGTTTGTGTTTTATTTTCTATTTCGTCAAAAAACATGGCCGTCATGGCTAAAAATAAAACACAGGGTAAAATGCAGTTTTTGGCTTATATCTCAAAAACTCCAGCATTTAGAGCAAATAAGACAAGAAGTTAAAGTAATTATTAGGTCAAGGTCTACCTGTCCTGAAATTTTCAGCCGAATTGGGTAACTGGTTTTTCCGGTATTATGCCCCTGAATTGATGATTTTAAAGAAATTTTGCAGTTTTAGGTTATTATCTTGAATATTATTATAGATACAGATAAACTGTTAATAGCAAAAATGTTAAGCAAAGTAAGATCTACAAATAAGTCAATTGACCAAAATTGTCAATTGATCCCTTAAGGAGTTATTGCCCTTTAAAAACTTTTTTCACAATTTGTTCATCATGTTGACTGACTTTAAAAAAATCTTCTCCTTTGAAACTGCTGTATCAATTTCAGCCAAACTTAGGCTAAATGAGTTTCAGAGTATCTAGTATAAATTTTATATTATATTTCCTTGTATGTCAAGAAACATAGCTCCTATGGCTAAAATAGAACATAGGAGAAAATGATTGTTTGTTTTGCTTTTGAAGAAAATAGGACGATCCAAAGAACATTTAAATAAATTGAAAAGCCAAAATTATCATTGATGAGAGATTTAACCAAAAAAATTAAGGTGAGCGCTTCAGGCTCTTGAGAGCCCCTTGTTTAAAATTGTGATTTGAATGGAGAGTTGTCTCATTGGCACTCATAGCTATATGGTTAGTAGAGTGTTCTTTTAAATTGCATGCAACTTAATAATATTGTATTTGGAAAACAACTGCATTTAGTAGAAAAAAGATGGAGGTAATTGTACACTTAGTACTCCATTGATATAAACGTAATATCGAAAAATATACCACCAAAGCAGTGCATGGAAATTCTCTTATTTTGAAAACTTGAGCGTACTTAGTATCCGATGTGTTTTCAATTAGTTGCCAATGTTGATCGCGTTGTTTATTTTGTTTTGTTTTAATTAGACTAAAAAAGGCGTATTTATTACTACATCAATTACTTTCTTATAACTAAACACGTGCACATATTACAAAAATAATATATTAGCTTCCTACCTTCTTCTTCTTTGCTTTGTAATCCAATTTATTGTCGATAATTGTTTTTATTTTTTTCTTATTTTATCAGTAACTCAACATTTCAATTTCTATTCTAAAAGTAAATAAATTCAAGTTAAGAATAACATAGCGACCACTGCACTATCTTCTTTTGAAACCAACAGCTTTTGACAGAGTGTACTCAACACTACAGCTCACCACTACAATTGTATCTTCGTTTAAATTAAACGGCTTATATTGATAGACTGCTCACCACTACAGCTCACTACAACAGCACTATCATCTTTTAAACATAACGGTTTATATTGATAGACTGCTCACGACTACAGCTCACCACTACAGCATCAGAGCTTAAAACTAGTGGATATCAAATAAAAGACAAGTGCCAATAATTACTAAATGGGTGTAACAACCAATTTATAATAAAGTGGTATGTAAATTTACCTCTGTGTCTATATCACCAAATGTATTTATATCAGTAAGTTTATGCAACCGACAGCATGGAATATGAATATTGAAATAATCTTATTAATGTAAGTTTATACAGTAGAACCTGTGTAAAGATAAAAAAAAAAAAAAAAAAAGATAAAGAAGATGTTGTATGATTGCCTATGAGACCACTCTCTACAAGAGACAAAATGTCTACCTCAAAAACAGAGAAAAAACACCTTGTAAAAGAGCTCACAACTAAATAGAAGTTCGAAATGCATAATTATTACTAGTACTACAGCGTCACAAAATGAGGGCTGCCTATACATATACAAGTTTCGCTTGATAGAGGTTGGCTATATGTGAAGGGTATACAGTACTGTACTTCGAGTGGTTCTTGAGATTAAAAACGCCATCCATCATGGGTTTCAATTCGTTTTGTAGTCATAACACTGGAAGTTGTAAACTATCGTAACTGGTTTTTTTAAATATTCATAGTATCGTATTGCGTGATACATGTAACGCTTTATACAGTTTTCCTTAGTTTACAATCTTTGCTTTGCAGTAAAAATAAAAACAGTTTCGCTAACGCACAATATATATATCAAAACTTTGTAAAAGTTTAAACAATTAATTTTTGTAAAAATAGGTAAAAACTGATGAAAAATGGGAAAATCATGAAAATTGGGTACTTTCAAAGGGCCGTAGCAAAAAAAGAAGTGCACCACCATATGATTTTTTCTTCACCAATTATTTTTTTACAGTCATATGAACACAAAAAACAGGTTTAGAAAAAAAGTTTAATTCTAGAAATTTTTGGCTCCTCAGAGGTGTAAATAGTTGCCACTGGACGTTAATAAGGCAACAATTAAATATTATATTTTATTAATCTCTCTATACAATCTTTACACAGATGAATTGCAGAGAGAACCTATTATATAACAAAATATGCATTCTAAATAGCATGATGAAAATCAAAAGCTGACAGAACAATCTGTTGATTTTAATTTGGAGCCCATGCATTCCCGATTTTCTTCTAAATATAAATTCTGCTTAAACAAGTACATTATACCTGTACATGTACCAAGTCTGAAATATGACAGTTGTTTTCCATTAGTTTGATGTGTTTGAGCTTTTGATTTTGCCTTTGTTAAAGGACTTTTCTATTTTAATTTCCATTTTGCTATTCTATTTTTTATTTATAAAACGAGAGATTTTAATGTTATTCGCCATTATAAATTGACATTGATATTGAAGAATATTTTGATAAAAATAAAATAAATGGAAGTCTATATATGTAAATTTTAGTCTTCAATGATGACACTCGACTGTTTATACTATGGTTGCGAGTTCTCATTAGCTACTCAGTATCCTGTTTTAGAAATGTACGGAAATTGTGCCAAGGTTTTTTTTTATAAATAGACCACAAAATTTACAGCCATCTAATGATCGTTTATTTGACTAGTGATAAATTACTTTAAAATCTTTTTTCTGGTAAATTTATAAATCTTTCTTCTCTTTTCTCAGTAGGCTAGGCACATGCTCTAGAATGGTATGCGAAAGAAGAAATAACAAATGTATTATATTCTCATTTCAAATTCTTTCTGTACTTTTCATGAAAAAACAAACAAAAGAATAATTTATATTTGAGTGTAATGAAGTATGATGAGACAAATTATTTTCTCGTTATCAAGTCTTTATTCGGTAATTATATGCAATGTATATTATATGTAGTAAGTAGACAAAAGAAACCAGCTGTTCTATTACACCAAGAAAACGCCTTGCAAGAAAATTAAAATTCATCTGTCAAAATAAAATCGACAACACTATAACAAAAACAAAACAAAAAAAAACAAAAAAATATTAACTAGAAAACTCCACTAAAATAATTGAATATTCCCACTTTCTCCCAAAATGATACAAGATTAACTTTTTTTGTGGCATCCATTTTTTTATTCATGGTCGGAACAAATTAGACCTCCCATTCGAGGAAATGAAAACGGATTGACATACAAATGAACAGCCAATAGTGTTGCCAATCTTGTACATGGACAATAATTATTACTGGAAACACATCCAATATGCAATAACATCAAATATATCTATTGACATGTACATGTACATGTACTAGTAGTTACATGTTCTATTTAAGGAATGACTGTAATATTTTTTTTCTGTCTATAAAGTAATAACATAAAAAAAAACGCTGCACACTGAATAACGCGCGTAGCGGGTTATTTAACAGTGTACACCACATTTTTTATGTTATTTCGAATAGACAGAAAAAAATATTACAGTCATTTCTTTTAATTTAATTCTAAATTCCAATAGAGCATGACACGAAGGAATTATTTCTTAATTTTAAATCGTAGAAAACCATAAAATAAAAGTTGATGAAGTCACTGTCACATGACTTAATTATGTCTATGGGCTGATAACAAAATAACGTCAGCCAATCAGAAGACGCGTTACATCCAAAATTAAATTATTCAAGAATATCGTTAAAAAAACAATGTTGATTTGTTTGATTTCTGTGCACTGTTCCTAACTTATCAAGAGTATAATGATGTCATTTTTATTTACGACCAAACACGCACTTCATCGTCTAATCATCGCACCTCAGCTTGAACATAGTGGTCTGGATTTTTACTTACCATTGCGGTTCAGATACCTACATGTATATTGATATGTATCTGATCACGAAAGTTTGTTTATGCAGGATTCAGTGAAAAGAGTGTGTTAGACGTTAACTGTCTACACATTAATATCACGATAAATAGAAAATAAATGTTAAATGTGTTCGTGTAAAAAAAACGTATCTCACGCAGAGTATCAAGACTCGAACTAATTAAGAAGAAAACGAATCCATTACAAACATTTTCTCTTTCCAGATAAGAACAATAGTCTATCGGACAAGTATATAATGGCTCTATGTCTATTCTAAGATAAAGGCAAATTACAAATTAATATCAACAATGTATAAGAGACATGGAGACAGATGGTCAGGACATGGTTGACCATCCGACCACTCTCCGGCTCTTCAAATGTCAATAATCTTTTTTTTTTTCATCGTATTTAACCTTTAACCATGTTAACAGGACGCGAAAAACCATATGTTTGTAACATGCAAGTGCAGTATATGACGGGATTAAACATGATTATGAACGGCGCTAAATATAGTGGTGTAACAGCACAACATATGAACAAACTGTAAAAAAAAAAAGCAATTGCAAAACGGCTCACCTCAATAGATCGTATTGAGCACAGTACCACAAAACTAACATTAGAATAAAAGACGCAATGTACAATGTACCGATATAAGAGTACATTCAGTTAAAAATGGCTAGGTCAACTCCAATTACAACTAATAAATAAATCATGTTCTTCTAGACTTAAGTATCAATTAGTACACATCCAAACTCTATTGAGGACAGGAGAAGCGAGAAATTAATACACGACAATTATCTCAAATAACAATAGTTCTACGTTATAATTGCCTTGTTCATTCGTGACGGTTGATCACATGTCAACAAAAATAGCTTATTACAGGAACCTTATAAATACATTATGGCAACGCCAATGTGGTGAAATCTTATGTGACCTTAATGTACCGAATAGCAATTTAAAAGATACGAGACCAACAAAGGCCATGCAGAAACTCCTGACCTGGGACAGGCGCAAAAATATTGATGAGTTAAATAAGCTTAGTCGTATCTTAACCACCCCATATACCTGTAGTTTTTCGTGTTTATATAGATTAGACTGTTGGTTTTCCCGTTTGAATGGTTTTACACAACTAATTTTTTGGGGGCCCTTTATAGCTTGCTGATCAGTGTTAACCATTTGAAAGATCCGTTTTGAAGGCCTTGCCTTGACCTATTAGGGTTTACTTTTATAATTTGTTACTTGGATGGAGAATTGTCTCATTGGCACTCATGCCAAATCTTCCTATATCTATTTGGCATATCTTAACTGACACCTATACCTACATGTAGTATATGTAGAATAAACAAACACACAGTAATTAATAAGCACAGTAAAACTCAAGTTAAAAAGAAGTCCGAGTATGATGTCAGAATAGAAAACAAGAAACTAAGCAAAATGACATCTACATGTACAATGATACTGTAACAAAAGTTGATAAAGGACTACATGCAGTTACTGACATGTCAGCTGAACACCTCATTTAAACTTATAGACAAACAAGAATGTCTAGGTTTCTTGAATGAAACATTCGGCACCAAAGAGAAATATTATTCTTACATAAACCCCATCAACTGTTTCAGTTTCTAAAACATTAAAAAAAACCAACATGTTATTCAGACAGCGTAATGCATTGGGTTTTATATTCATAAGAAATTGACAGATGCCAAGTTAAGGCATAAAGTAAAAAGACGTCAATTGCTAAATGTAACATTTTATTGAATTTGTAACGTAAACTATTTAAAAACTATTAAAACTAAAAAGTCCTACCAAAACTAATAGTGTGTACTATACTAAAAACATAATTGTCTTTGAATTAAGTTGCAAATGTCATATATTTCGAAATTTGGTGAATATCATTAAATGTTTATATCATTCTTTCCATTCACGAAAAAATGTTTCATTCGTATAATATATTGTTCCAAGTGATAATTAAACCCCGGCAGATTCCAAGATCGACACAGTTTCAGTGCAGCAGTACCAAACAGCGGAGACTTTGCTTTGATAAACTAAGGGTGACGTAGGATGGTTACCTTGAATCAGAGATAAACATATAAAGAACAGGGAACCAGTTTAAGTGAAACAAGGACCACGTCACCCTTGTTTCGTAGATTACCGCAGATCATACGGTTCCCCATGCATGGCGGGAAAAGTGTTGTTCAAGCTGATTTGTTTTGTGCTGTAACATGTTGTTGACACACGCATCTTCTTTTTCTTACTTTTAGCTGTTGGTTGTACTTTTATTTTATTTTTTTATAATAAATTGTTCTTTGTACTTTTATTTTGCTTCATAGCCATGCGGTTTTTCTGTCCCATTCAAACATATGAATTTGTATTTTGAAGCTATTTAATCAAATTAAAACGTATCACCAAAATATTTCAATATCAGTTAATCTCTATTAAAACATCGATATAATTGATTTCAATCAATCAAACCAAGTAAAACTGTTATCGAGCTACTTTAAACAAGTTTATCGTTTTACTGTAATCTGATTCGTCTGCATGTTTATATCTTATTCAGATTATTAACAATATTTTGATGCACAGAAAATTGGATTAAGCTAATTTGTCAATTCAATTCAATCTTATGCAATAATAGAAATCTGCATTTATACAAAACGTGCCCAATCAAAACAATTTCTCAGTACCAGTGCACAAACAGTGAACGTTTTCTAGCAATATATCAAGTGCTTCTGAATGTTTTCCAAGTTATTATTACAATTGTCCAACGTAATAGTACAATCTCACGTTAGAACAAATTGGAAAGGATAATTTAATCTGTAATGCTTCCGGAAATGTCTATTTCCGTTATCAGCCAAAGCGAGGCCACTAAACACGTAAAGGTCACTCTACACTTGACGTTCTTCGATGGTTGTCACGTCCAGTAATCATTTGTTTTGTTTTGAATTATCAGTTTCCATTTCCATTAGGATCACAAACAGGAAAATATAAAGACAAAAACATCATTTATATTTCTCTTGTGTTTTGGATTGTTAGTCAACCAACGTAATTTATGATGTAAACTACATCTTCTAGAAAACAAATATATTTTTCATATAATAACCTCAATGTCAAATATGTTTTGCATTGCATAACAACTAATCTAAAAGGGTGGCACAAATTACAAAAGACTTATGCACACTCCTAATTTATTGAGAAACTAAAAACACCGTTGCAAAACAATTTGAAAAAAACCACCAAAAAGACACAAAAATGAACAGTCTACAGTACATAACGTGAAAGTTGAACAGACTGAGCAACACGAAATCCTACAACATCTGGGGTAATAAACAGATACATCATGTTAGGGAGGGGTATTTGCGAAAAATACAAGTCGAGAGAATGTTAAATTTCACGAGCCGTAAGGCGAGGGGAAATTCATTCTCAAGACTGGTAATAACATGCTATATCTGTTTAATTACACCGAATGTTAATGTTCAAAAACGCATTGATGATCGTGACGGTACAAGCGTCCAGTCGGATAGAGTATTTTTTGACAAAAACCATGGCAGAGAGGGTAAAAAAGGCATATCCTTTTGGCAAATACCCCGGCGACGTTAAAATGAACGATGTTCATTTGATAACAGTAAATTGGTGAAAAATATACTGGCTATCAACCAATCAAAATTGAGGATTCTTACATAAGGTAAAATAATCCATTAGTTTAACGGTTTTTCGGTCAAAGGATTAGAACTTTACGAACTCGCCTTGTGTGTATAAGATGTCAAACGAAATAGCAATCCAACAATGCAACAAATCCAAAGGAAAATATCATTGTTCATTGTTGAAGGCTGCTCAGAAACCTATAGTGTAAACTTCTGTGTCATATAGTCTCTGGCGGAGAGTTGTCTCTTTTAACACTAACACATCTAACCAAACTGTCTTACGCAAAGTTTGGGATTCTATTGATTTTTCGTTTGGTGATATCTTTTTTTTTTATTCAAATATACCAAATTCATGCCTTGCTGTATTGTTACTCAACTTGACTTTTTATTGTTTATCTTTGTTTTTGTCTCATTGATACGGTAGCAGAATGCGGCCATGAAAGAACACAAAATATGTTGTTCCCTTAAGATGCTATGTTGTTCTCTCAAGATAGTTATCTCGTTCCCTCAAGATACTATGTCGTTCCCTAAAGATAGTTGCTATGTTGAGGGAACGAGATAACTATCTTGAGGGAACAACATAGCATCTTGAGGGAACGACATATCATCTTCAGGGGAAAACATAGTATCTTGAGAGAACTACATTGTACATGATATCCTGAGGGAACGACATAGCATCTTGAGGGAACGGGGTAACTATCTTGTGGGAACGACATAGCATCTTGAGGGAACGACATAGCATTTTGAGGGAACGACATAGTATCTTGAGGGAACAACATAATCTTTTATTTTCTTTCATGGTCGCATTCTGCCACCGTACATTGAAGTCTCTTTTTATTCATATGTGATATAAATTAATGAAGACTGAAACCATTGTTGCGAAATTTCTGAAGACGTTTGGATTTTACACATAATGGATACATTGCATATTTGATGCACGCTCCCTTTTCTAAATGTTCAATTTATCACATAAGAAAGCATGCTTATTTCTTTAATATTATACATGCGTAAGTACAATTCTTGAAATTGTTTGTAAAATGTCTAAGTTTATTGGATTTTCATTAAATTATCTTTTTAAATTCTTATCAGAAAATAAAATACTTATTTTGTCAATACCAACATAAAAGCACTAACATCCATGTATTCTATTCCTTTAGTCAGTAAATTACACGGATTATGTAAATAAATAATCCTTTGTCATACATGTCTGTTTAAGTTACATTAAACAATGCTGGAAATCTAAGTTTTAAGTGCAATTTTAAGACATATTACTCCTACAGAGTATTAAATCGATCAAATTTTGACATTAGAATCACTAACATGGGTAAAATTATACCACGGAGGGTAAATTCTGTCTGAAACCTGTATTATCAATTATTGACTGAAATGTTGTTCTCTTTGAAAACAGACAGACACACATGCAATTGTATTGTATCAGTCTGAGTGGTGCTTTTGATTCGCATTTGCTTATTGTCTGCATGTGATAAATAAATACATCTTACTTATATAATATCCAGAGAAGTATACATGGAGTCATCAACATACCGAATCTGTCGTAGATTTGAGATACTAAGTATATATTAAAAGCAACGGAAAGTATCTTTAACGGGAGAAATATACTAGTGGTCTTTATTTGGACATTCTGATTAAAAAAAAAAATTATTACAGATTTCTTTATCTTTTGATACTTTTGAAATCGAGCAAACTCATGAATAAAATATGTACAAGTCATATGGATTTACCATGATTTGTATTAGAAATGTCAAATAATAAAATTGAGAAAGGAAATGGTGAATATGTCAAAGCGACAACCACCCGACCATAGAGAAGACAACAGCCGAAGTCAACCAATGGGTCTTCAATGTAGCGAGAATTCCCGCACCCGTAGGTGTCCTTCAGCTGGCCCCTAAAAATATGCATAATAGTACAGTGATAATGGACGTCATACTAAACTCCGAATTATACACAAGAAACTAAAATTTAAAATCAGAATGTTTTAACATGCTAGCACTGATTCTTTGTCTTTTTTTTAGTTTGCTATGGCCTCATGGCGACGAATTGAGAATTAAGTAGTACCCTTGTACGACCATACGTCCCAAAATTATATTCCGTTCTCTAATTTTTGTTTGCCGCAACCAGGTGGTACCGGAAACTTATTATACTCAATTCTAATTACCACCAAACAACCAGTTGCGTTACTTTTACCGCTCTTGAGAGTTTTGTTCCTTTAAAACGTTATATGCAAGCGTGTGCACATTCTCCATATGTTTCAAGTCTTTACCGTTCACATAATATTTTTGATTTTGAAATATTTTATCCTCCAGCATCACTGAATTAAAAGACATTTATTGTCGAAATGCACATGCAATCAGGTGTTGTTAAATTGGAACCGTTATGTAGCAATCCGGAGGGAGCCTTACCGTGTATAATATAATATCATTATTGGAACTCATAATTGTTTGCACTCGGTGGCAGCAAGATCTATATACATTATAGGTCAAGTTATTAAAACACGTAAGAACTAAGCAAGACGTATTACTTCTACAGTGTATTAAATCGATCAAATTTTGACATTAGAATCACTTACACTGGTTAAATTATACCTTTGAGGGTAAATTCTGCTTGAAACATGCACAAAATGTACTATTATGTTATGTATAATTATTGTCATTTTGTTTATTTTCTTTTGTTTTCTCTTCTGACATCGGACTCGGACTTCTCTTGTACTGAATTTTACTGTGCGTATTGTTATGCGTTTACTTTTCTACATTTGCTAGATGTATAGGGCGAGGGGTAGGATCTAAAAAAAACATGTTTAACCCCGCCGCATTTTTCGCCAGTCAGGAGCCTTTGACCTTTGTTAGTATTTTTTTCTAAATTTTAGTTTCTTGTGTATAATTTGGAGTTTAGTATGAAGTCCATTATCACTGAACTAGTATTTTTATATCTATTTAGGGGCCAGCTGAAGAACGCCTCCGGGAGCGGGAGTTTCTCATTGCATTGAAGACCTATTGGTGACCTTCTGCTGTTGTCTGTTCTATGGTCGGGTTGTTGTCTCTTTGACACAGTCCCCATTTCCATTCTCAATTTTACTATCAAGCATTGACTTAATTAAAGTTTTTCCTGCTTGAAAACTGACACACGTTCAATTGTAATGAAACGTCGCACGCTACTGGTGTTACTTTGGTGAAATCACGGACAAGACACATTCAACTTGTTAATTTTTAAACATAAACAATGATATTATAGAGTGTTGCATATTGTAACTGACTGAATGATGCTTTTTCACTAGTACAAATTCTTATTTAGAGAGCCAGCTGAGGCCCGCCGCTGGGTATGAGATTTTTCTCGCTGCGTAGAATACCCATTGGTTGACTTTTCTGCTATTTGTCAGGTTGTTGTCTCTTTAACATGCCATCTGATGTTGTTAAATTGGAACCTTTAGTCAAAAATCCGTAGGGAGCATTGTCACACTACCAGAATATAATTATCATTACTGGGATTCACGATTTTGTATTAGGTGACAGCAAGCTACTTCTTCGGCACGTTATTAGAAAATGCAAGAACTAAGCAAGATTTTGTATAATAAAACAGACAGACATAATTCAATATGAAAAGGGACAAATAATCAAGGTTGATTATATATATTAAGATGGATTGATTTGATTTGATTTTCTGTGTTTTAACGCCACATTTAAGCACCACTTTTGGGGCTTTTTAGTGGCGACCAGATTTAATTGGTGGAGGAAGCCGGAGTGAGAAGAGAAAAACACCGATCTTCGAAAGCAAAACTGACGATCCTAGTCAATTAAGATTAAATTCGAGTGCACTCGCACGAGCGAAGTTCGAGTTCACAACCTCAGTGTTGACTGGCTTCTTATTATAGTAACTACTTATACACTCGGCCACCGATGCTCCCTGTATTAAGATTGAAGATAAACACGACACGATATCAAGTCAATGTACATGCTCTAAGGATATAATATAACTAGCATTGACAGAAACAGCGACAGCTAAACAGATGTTTTATATTAATAACTCTCATTGATACTGAAAGGCATATAATATTTGGAATATGAAATAAACCACTATCGATCTGTAAATAAATAAAAGCTTCCTCAAGTAGCAATGGGGCTTAATTATACATACACATGTTTTTATTGGCCTTCTGATCAAAGGATTCCAGTATACAACCTGGACATATCTACATTTAAAAGATCAAACGAAACGGGATTCAGAATACACGTTTCATATTTGTTTTTAATTCTTTGTTAAATGCTTTCCTCTTCTTTGTAAATGGTTCCAATATCAAATCAGGACCTTTCTTCTATAAGTTAAAGCAAAATGAAATGGGATTCTGATTTAAACGTTTCATATTTGTTTTTAAATCTTTATTTAATGCTTTGCTCTTCTTTGTAAATGGTTCCAATATCAAATCAGGACTTTTCTTCTATAAGATAAAGCAAAATGAAATGGCGATTCTGATTTAAACGTTTCATGTTTAAACAATAATTGTTTTTAATTCTTTGTTGTTGGTTTTTTTTGCACTTCTTTTCAAATGGTCGGGTGATATCTACTGTTGGATATATAATTAAGTAGAAACAAGATTCTGGTTCGAACGTACCATAATTCAACACACATTTGTTTTGAATTCTTTGCTCTTCTTTTTAAATGATTTCAATATAAAATCGGGGCATAAAATACTATAATATGATACATCAATAAAAACTGGATTTTGGTTCGAACGTACCATATTTCACCACACATATTGCTTTAATTTTTTGGTTGAATTACTTTATCTTTTTACTTATTTTTGTACTTCTATCAGTAGTGTTAACTTCAAGGAGCTATACAAGAATACTTTTTATGAATGGCCGTTCGTGTCATTTGCGCGATATTCTAACGCGTTAGTAAAAACTAACGCGTTATTTTGTACAACTAACGCGATATTTTGCTATAATAACGCGTTATTTTGCTATAATAACGCGTTATTTTGCTAAACTAACGCGTTATTTCTTCATTTTAACGCGTTATTATACAAAACTATCGCGATACTTTTGTATATTGTACAAATGTAATCTATCGCGATATTTTATTGGAATTAACGCGTTAATTTTTTATATTTATACAATGATGTTAACCAATCACAAGCGCGGTTCTAGATTGAATCTGAAGAGACAAGGAATAGAAATATTTTAAATAGAAAACATCAATACAACTAAAGTAGGAAAATTCTATTTGTTGCCAAAAATACATAAACTATCCCAAAATATACTATCAGAAATGGAGAGAAATGAAACAGTTAGACGAGAAAATTTAATTCCAGGCAGACCAATTGTATCACTGTGTGGTACGCCCTTACACAATATTGGGCACTATATCGATTATTTTCTTGTTCCACTTGTTAAAAAACAGTATACCTATATAAAAGATACGTCAAGTTTTATTAATTCGATTGAAAATATAAAACCCCAAAGAGACTGCTATCTAGTAACATTCGATGCAAAAAACATGTACACTTATTTTACATTTTATTAATACTGAAATACTAGAGGCCACTAACGCGGCACTGACCAATATTGATCCAAGTGAGTATGAAATCAAAGTTCTACCAAAGGACAGTATACTTCGTCTATTAAGGCTTATTCTAGAAAACAATGAATTTATTTTTAACAATAAACTTCAGTTTGAAACCTTGGGCGTGCCTATGGGCGGATCGGCGTCTGCTGAATTGGCAGATCTTACAATGTTTGTTATTCTTGAAAAAGTTTTACAACGCTTTCAGCACAGAAACAATATGATAATGACTTCCAGATTTAGGGATGATGGCTGGATTATGTATTCCGGAGATACACGAACTATTTACAATAGCTAATACTGCACACCCGCACTTGAAATTCACCTACGAATTTTCCCGTAATGAAACAATACTATTGGACACTGTCATATATAAAGGAGAAAGATTCTGTAACGAAGGCATACTAGACATTAAAACCTATTTCAAACCAACTGAAACATTTCAATATCTACACAGATACAGCTCACACCCGAATAGTGTTTTCAAAGGATTTATCAAAGGTGAAGTATTGAGATAGAAGCAAAACTGAACTTAAAAAACAGTTAGAAGCTTTTAAATCACGTCTCCTCAAACGAAGATATAGAATATCTGAAATCAACGAAATTTTTAATCAAACACAAAATTAAAAAAGGAAAAACCTGCTTATACAACGCCAAATGAAACGGGAACAACCACTAGTTATGTTAACAAAATTCAACCCATCTATACAGAAACTAAAAAATATAATTACAAAACACTGGAACCTTATTTCATTAAACCCTAATTGTTTGAACATATTTAATCGCCAGCCTATTATAGCTTATAAAAGACATACAAATTTACAAGAACTATTATCAAAGCATTAGTGGGTATAGTCTGCTCAACCTATCACAACACAATATGATACTGATCTCACAAAACATAAATCATAATTAACTAATATGTTAATCAAAGACAACCGGTGTATGGTCCAATATAATATACGAAATAAAACAAAAAACATACATAATACGCCATATTGAGTCGACCAATGATGAAGCCGGACTCCGGGATCTTCCCCAAAGACGGCAGAAACACCGGGCCTAACATTCATGCTCATGGGTGAGCTCGGATGGGCTATTTAAATACCCCCACCAACTGAGCCGAATGCACTGCCAGACGAAGTGGTATTACACCTCAAACTATTGTATTTTCGATGAAATAAATTAAAATTATTCAAATTTTGACCTGAAGTTGATGTTGGTAAGATTGTCTGCCTCTACAATATCTGATGATCCCAATCTAAAGCAATAATCGACTGTCTCTTTAATTCTTTGTAAAAACCTATCTCGGTCTCCGTGGATTCCAGCCATTTTGCATTAATTCCAAAACATAGAAGTAACAAAATCTCTCATTGGATGATGCTTATTTCCGTATTATCGCGATAGTTTTAATAAATATCGCGTTAATAGTGAAAACTAACGCGTTAGTTTGATAATATTTTAAAGTAAAAGCAAAAATGAAATATCGCGATAGTTTTGTATAATAACGCGTTAAAATGAAGAAATAACGCGTTATTTTAGCAAAATAACGCGTTAGTTTAACAAAATAACGCGTTAGTTTTTACTAACGCGTTAGAATATCGCGCAAATGACACGAACGGCCACTCATAACTTTTAAGCACGATGAAACGCTTGGAATTAACCAAGACTTTTGATTTTATAGAATTCCTCTCCGATACAGTTATAGATCAAGGGAATTGAACACTTTTGATATGAAAGGTTCAATAAGAAGAATCATTTAATATATGAATACGTAACTTGCAAATGCATAACAAAAAAATCGACTAGTGCACACACTAAAATGCAAAGTACATGTACGCACACACAAAGGCGGAATTTGATTTTTGGAAATGATTTCCAAATGATATCCATAATCCATATGGGTCTGTTGATAATGATAATTTAATTTTGGATGTTAAAGTAACTGGTTATAGAATATATAAAAATGTGAGCTATAGGTTAAAAAAAAAGAAAAAAAGAGAAGAAAAAAAGGAAAGTTTAAAAGGTCATATAACTCTTTGTAGATGATGATGATGTTACTTGTAAGTACGAAAACGTTTCATGGAGGTATAAGCAATCTGCTTGATATTGACATGAAATTTAAAAACATATTAATTGAAAATTCGGGTAAGTTCCAAGTTTTTGCAAATTAATAATTTTGTATTTAAAAACAAGGATTTGTAAAGTGAGACTTATTATTATACAAATCCTTGCTAAAAAAACATTTCCAAAAGCCAACAAAATAATATTAAGTTAAGTTTGTCTATATGAAGTATATTTTGGACAAACGAATAAGTAATGATGAACATCCTAAATATTTTACCCACATTGGCAAGAATGATCATTTATAATGTGATCTCAAACAAGGTCATATTTTAAAAATGAGTGGTAAAAGAAAGGCTACAAAATGGAACAATTATATCATAACCATTTTGCAACAAATAGTTTGTTGTAGTAATTACGGACAGAACAACGCCGTATAATAAGACATAGCAACAAAAGTACTTTGTGACATTTTACCTTTTTAGGATCTTGATTGATTGATTGATTGATTGTTGAGTGCTTCACGCCGCATCAGCGTAAGAATTTGGACGTATCTCTATATTCTGTTGTTATTTTCATGTAAGAATTTTAGTGCCTGAATTATAGCATGCTTTAGACATCAGATAGGGTGTACACCAAGACAATATTGTCAATGCAAAATGAGAGTATTAAATCAGTTAGGAGAGAGTCTTGCAGCGATTTCACCGTATGTTATTTAAAAATGTTTAATGACATTATAAGAAAAGATTTCTGATCTATCATGTCAGTGTCTTGCCTAAATCTGTTTACATTCCATGAACTTTAATCGAGTTTACTTTTGGGTTTGGCTGTTTAAACCTAGATGTCTGATATTTTTATTGACATCGGTATGTTGCATTTCATAAGTAAATTGAATTAATCTAATATGCCGCAAATGCAATACATGTAAGATTGTAGATACTTAGATTTAATATATTAGTTATGTACATGCTTGACACATCTACATTAAATCAGATCACTTTCATCAATAGAACATAAAGGACAACATATAATTGCATCCCTTTTTTTCTAAACCAATAAATTATGTGTGTGTTAATTCAAAAAAACTATATGCATATTTTCACCAAGGCATGACGTATGAGATACTTTCAAATTCTTACCGTCAATTCCGTTTGTTGACACTTTTAATAATCAAATTTCCATATCTAACATTTTTAATTTTCTACTGTGTTTTTTTTTCAACGTATCTATACATGATGGTAGGTCTATATTTTTATATCAATATGCAGTGATAGAAATTCTGACACCTCTCTTCAATCTTCTCAAATATCAGTATGAACTGAGAACAAAGGTTAGTTATTATTGCCAGTTTTTAATGCACTCCCACACATTTCTTTTGCGTTTATGTTCATTCCCATGTTTACCTCTTTGAACTAACTATAATCCAATATGAAATTATATCGATATAAAAACTGCCGAACGTGCATACATGTACTTTATTGCCAATTCTTAAAATTCCTGTTACCACTAGAGGGTTATATCATGCTATCAAAACATAGAGCCAAGGGAGTATAAAAGTATGATTTACATGCTACTTATCATGGGAAAAGTAGTATCATGAATGCTATACATGCTCATATAATCACTGGAGTATTGGTCATATTGTGCATTCATGAAACAGCGAGGGTTGTAGATCATACTACTATAGTATATATAGATAAGAAAATGTGGTATTGGTTTGAATGATACTCCCTCTATGCTCACAATCACAAGAGCTGTATATCATACTATCTATGCGTGTTACAATGAGACTTATATAGCATACTACCACAGGCACTTGCACCAGGTTTTTTTTCCAAGTACCTGTGCATACTATCCATGCTTGTTGCCTCCAGAGTAGCAAATCATATAAAACATGCATGTAACAACAAGACATGTAGATCATACAATCAATGATTTATACTTATAAAGCAGTTAAGCACGCTCTCTACGCTTTTAAACATCAAGAAAAGAAGAACATACAACTAGCGATTTTACCCAAGAGAGCAGTTGAACCGGCTAACCACGAGAGAAGTAGATCACACAATTCACGAATTTAGTCACAGGAGCAGTTTAGCCGGCTAACCACGAGAGTAGCAGATCATACAATTCACGAATTTAGTCACAGGAGTAGTTGAGCCGGCTAACCACGAGAGTAGTAGACCATACAATTCATAATTTTAGTCATAGGAGCAGTTGGGCCGGCTAACAACGAGAGAAGTAGATCATACAATTCACGAATTTTGTCATAGGAGCAGTTGAGCCGGCTAACCAAGAGAGAAGTAGATCCTACCATTCATGATTTTAGTCACAGGAGTAGTTGAGCCGGCTAACCACGAGAGAGGTTGCTTATACAATTCATGATTTTTGTCATAAAATCAGTTGCGCCGGCTTACCACGAGAGAAGTAGATCATACAATTCATAATTTTAGTCACAGGAGCAGTTGAGCCGGCTAACCACGAAAGAAGTAGATCATACAATTCATAATTTTAGTCACAGGAGTAGTTGAGCCGGCTAACCACGAAAGAAGTAGATCATACAATTCATAATTTTAGTCACAGCAGCAGTTGAGCCGGCTAACCACGAGAGAAGTAGATCATACAATTCATGATTTTAGTCACCAGATCAGTTGAGCCGGCTAACCACGAGAGAAGTAGATCATGCAATTCATAATTTTAGTCACAGGAGCAGTTGAGCCGGCTAACCACGAGAGAGGTTGATCATACAATTCATTATGTTTGTCATAGGATCAGTTGCGCCGACTAACCACGTGAGAAGTAGATCATACAATTCATAATTTTAGTCACAGGAGCAGTTGAGCCGGCTAACCACGAGAGAAATAGATATACAATTCATATTTATAGTCACGGGAGCAGTTATGCTTGGTAACCACGAGAGTAGTATATCATACAAGCCATGATTTTTCTATCAACGAGAGCAGTAGCTGTTTAGCACGCTTACGATGTTTGTAACCACGAGATTAGTAGATCATATATGCTTGCCATGCTTTCACCAACGAGAGCAGTTGATCACACTTACAGTGCTTGTAACCACAAAAGTACGGTAGATCTTACAATCCATTATTTAGCCATAATAATAGAAGAGCTCGCTTATTGTGCTTTTAACCTCGACAATATCAAACCTGCCAACTGTCACTATTTGCGGGGGATTTCCCCCTTCGAGGCTTCCAAATAGAAATTTTGAAAGAGGATTTTTTTCTTCAATTTAAACAAAACAGTAAATTTAACAACCATGGCTATAGGATTGTAATAGTATGTAGAAACCAAACAACAACATTAAAATGTATTTGAAGGCCCCTTAATGGCTTTGTAGAACTATAGGACCCATCTTCCACGTAAAACCCCCATGGATATTTTGAAAAGTTGGCAGGTATGCAATAGAAGATCAGGTAAATCAGCATTTAGCAACAAGAGAGGTTAATCTAGCCTCCCTTGTTATTACTAGAGTTATTAGTAGATTATTGATGAGTTTTATGAATTGAACATTTGTACGAATGAAAAATATATTAAGGTGGTACCTAACCAAAATTTTATGAAAATTGAACGAGCCAAATTTATTTTAGTGAAAATGTTGGGTACCACTTTAAGTACATTTTTTTCTCAGTGAACCAAAACTATTATGACTTTCGAAACTAAAATCATACATATATTCAAGTACATTTGACTGTACTTATGTGAAAGAGTATGTTTCAAAAATATACTTCTTAAAAAGATATCACAAAATAAATTACCTTTGATTTTTATATGTTTCTACAAGTTAACCAGTTGCTTTCAACATGTCGGCTTATTAACGTTGATTTCAAACATGCCAATATTTTGATGAGAAACTGAAATTTATAAAGAACATGGATTTATATTTTACATTTGTAATCAGGTATAATTTTTGTGTTATGGGCTGATTAACTGATCAAGAAGATAAATTTACATCGATGTAATTTTTAGTCATAAAAGTGATTGAGTTTCGATAGAAGTAAAACGCCTTTCTTTAATGCTAGCCACATGGCCAACAAAACATCTTTAATATCCAAAGTAATCGGTACATATCATGTCTGTTTAAAAATTTCTCTTTTAAACATGGGGCCCTTTATAACATGTTGTTCGGTGTGAGCCAACTTGAAGGCTCCGTGTTGAAGGCCGTTCTTTACCCTATAATGGTTTACTTTTTAAATTGTTATTTGGTTGGAGAGTTGTCTCATTGGCACTCACACCACATCTTCCTATACCTATATATTGGTCAGCAAAAGTAACGAAACAGAATTTTCTACTCCAAATAATTATAAAATAAATAATAATAAAAAACTGTAAAAGTATCCAATGAAAAACATTCACTTAAAGATGTATGCTCGTCATGTTTCGGAGTTTTTGTCTGATTTTCGGAATCCTCTAGCTTTATCCATTTGAATGCCTTAATAAACAAAAAAAAATGAACCCCCATTTTTTCTTTTTATTAATCTTTTACATGATTGTATAATTAAAAGTCATTTGTAAAAGTCTTATAAATTTTGTTTTTATTATAGTATTTGAGAACTTTAACAGGTCAATGATAAAGCTATGAAATATCAAGAGAGAACATTTTCCCGCCAAAATTCCAATGGCTAATATCTCGAAAACAAGCACTAGCATTCTACTCATTATCAATTATGAAAAATTTAAAACAAAAAAATGTGTTTGTATCTTAACAAAACAGAAATTGTACATGATTGTCAAGTTTGGAAGTTTGATTCCAAGACACCATGTACACCCACCACAGTATAAAGAAACAAACAGTTGTTATAAAGTTTAATCGGAAGACACAATTGGTATATGCAAAAGGTTTACACGATGAAAGTAATAGATATTGTGAACATAGCTGTGGAATCAAGACGTGTTCCGAAGGTATACACCTCCTCCTTCTTTAAAAAATTGAAAATCTCAGAAATCTATTATACTGAAGGTCTTGTTGTTCTTTAAAATTAAATAAATCAAATATATTTATTATTCGACCTTTAACATAGTTTATATATATTAGTCACATTAAACCCATCTCTTACTATCTCTTTCGAATCTCTCTCTACGTTTGTAAAATATTAAATAAGATAAGGAAAATATCGTTCGAACTCAATTTTAATTTTCAGGGGTTTGGTACCAGTGTAGCATTATCATGATTATAAGAATGTGCTTACAAATAATTTTATGATTATTGTTTTTCTATAATTATGATTTAGTATCATAATCGTGCAGCTTCTGGGGCAGCCGCACTACAGACTCCATGCTTACTGTTTTTCTTCCAGTAGCAAGGCCACTAATACTTAAAGTTGTCATTATTATAGAAATTATTTCACCGGAAATTTCCTTGGGAAAAGAATTCGAGATTTGTAAGTTATCACCTTTAAATACCTAAATAAAACATGACTTTCGTTCTTTCGCTATTTTTTTTTTGTTCTAATTTTTACAATCGCACCTGTACCAAAGAAATGTCTGAAGGTCTTACAGTAAATGTTTTACTATTGAAATTAAAACAAGTATAAAAAGAATCCTTATAATCAGCCGTGCAAATGAAATGAGCCAAAGTGAAGAGACATAATTATTTATCTATTATAAATATAGTATTGTATTTGCACCTGCAATACATATTATGTTTTCACAGGTAAATAATTAAAGCAAAGCTTCAGACGTTGTTTACTTTTAAGCATTAGAAAATAATAGCAAACCTATTATTAGAATTATAATTGTCAAATAATGAGAAGAACAAAGGCATTGCTGTACTTAAAAATATACCGGTAACTTTAAACAATCTATCAGAGAATAAGCGTCTGAAAATTGTCGACTATAAAAATTTATAGAAATAACTAACGGCATTGGGAGGAGCGCTTTTTATAAGAACACACACACACACAAAATAAAGAGTATCATCTTTTTCCATTTTGTTTATTAGTTTATAAGTGTTTATATATATATATATGGTCGTGTGGTCTAGCGGGACGGCTGCAGTGCAGGCGATTTGGTGTCACGATATCACAGGAGCATGGGTTCGAATCCCGGCGAGGGAAGAACCAAAAATTTGCGAAAGCAAATTTACAGATCTAACATTGTTAGGTTGATGTTTAGACGAGTTGTATATATATATATATATATACAACTCGTCTAAACATCAACCCAACAATGTTAGATCTGTAAATTTGATTTTTTGCGAAAGCAAATTTACAGATCTAACATTGTTGGGTTGATGTTTAGACGAGTTGTATATACATTATGTACACAGCCATGTATCACCATCATTGATGGCGATCCGGTGGATACATCTGTTGTAGGGTTGTCACTGACTCAGACGTACTTATGTATATATATATATATATATATTCATCTACTGAATATATATGTTGTTTTTTTAAAGTTGCGCGGTTCGGTAAATTGGGTTTCACTGTGACACTTTTATTTTTGTGTTATTTTCACACTCTTTTATTTTTGTGTTTTTTTCACATATATTGATCGGAGTGAGTTTAATATTTCTCCTTACAAGTAAAATATCTGTTCTCGGCAAATAATTGGTCGAAATTTGATAATGATGTCAAATGTTCTTGGTTTCCTCTGAATTTCCCATTGTGACGTCATGAAAAAGGGCGACCATTTAACAAATCTTTGAAAAGGAAGGATAAAAATCAGTTGAGAAACAGATTCCACCACTAAAACTCGTGTTTTACAATATGTCTAATTATTTTAAGGCTCGTCAAGCCTCTTGCGCTTTAAATGTCAAAATGTAACTGTCTCGAGTAAAAAAATATCATAACACAATTGTTTCAATGGTGGAATCTATATATAGGCTATTTCACGAACAAATTTCGTAAAGAAATTGTCTTTACGATATTAAAGAACAACAGAGTACAAATATCATGTAAGTGTACAAATATCTCATATCAATACATTGAATATGACCTTGTAGCTAATCTTCTGCAATCAGGACAGTCTCATTTCATTGTGGTAAATGAATATCCTATTACATTTCCTGGTCACTAATTCTGTTCTAAAAACATAGATCTGAGATTGTAATTCAAAGTAAATTATTAACTAAGGTTTCGGTCAACCAAGGCTTCAGTTATTAGAACGAAATGTGTGTTTATCAATGTAAAGAAATAGAGGGATTTTACATCTCTATATTTCATTTTTATTTTCTATTGTATATGGCCTACGATTTCTTGATAACAACAGTTAACGTAATTAATAACATAACACAGCTCCTCATTCACGTGTACTTACAAATGTAATACCAAATGCTGTTATATCTCTTTGTTGTTATCGAAGTGGAAGTTAGTAGAAAGTAAAATCACAAAAATACTGAACTTTGAGAAAAATCAATTCGGAAAGTCCATAATCACATGGCAAAATCACAAAACGTATCAAAAACGAATGGACAAGAGTTGTCATATTCCTGACTTGGTACAGGGATTTTCAAATGTAGAAAATGGTGAATCAAACCTGGTTCTATAGCTCTAACACACTCACCTTAATGACAGTCTCATCAAATTCCGCTATATTGCCATTGATGCGTTAAATAAACAGAATACAATATAGTTGTTATTGATATACTAGTAACGTACTTGATACCTTTTTTTACAAAATTATAATTCAAAGTTTATGTAAAATTCATTTATCACAACTTGTTAAACGCATTCTTCATTAGTTCGTTTCGAAGTCCGTTAATGTTTAAATCTAGCCTGTTGTTGTTCCTTGTTTGCTATAAAATTTACATACGATTTAGGTTTGTTCTGAATACCTGTTCGCAGTTTTTCTCTTAAACCATGCAACTAAGTGTTTTTGTTGAAAATCATTCTGGAAGCAAGCATCAACGCTGAATATATACTAGTATGCTATATGGGTTTTTACTTTTTTGTTTTAGGGCGTATGGTGTTTGTCCACTTTGTCAATAGTGTTTTGGTAACACATAATATATTATCATGTAGCGATAAGACTCTCACTAAATTAGAGGATTGCTGAAGAAAACTGTGCTTATCCCTTCATTGTGGAAGATCATTGATTAAGAACTCAAAACATTGATTATAAACTACATTAATTATAAACTCAGAGACATCAAGGGTGGACATTATTTCGTTGTCCTTGAATTCAAATGTTAACATTGAACTTTGCTATGTAAATACTTATTAATAAGATTATTCCCTAATGTGACTATACATTTCATTAATGAATATTCATCCACTTTGGGGTGCACCGTGGTGTATCATACAATCTAAAGAAGGAGAAGAAGGTGGCCTATAGTTGTTTATTTTTGTATCATTTGTTCTCTTATGACAATTTGTCTCATCTGTAATCATACAACAATTTCCTATCTTTATATATCAAGTATTAATACTTTCTTGAAAATGCCGGTACCAAGTTAGTATTATGACGTTTTCCATTCGTTCAGTTGGTTGATATACAAATGCAGTCTCTAGTTTTATTCATGTTTTTGTATTTTGTGGACTTTGCACTTTTTTATTCAACTTAGAGCTTAGACCTGATACAATTTCCGTTCTTTTATTCTTTTCATTCTTACTAATTAATTTGTTTATAATATATTGTGATTTATAAAAAATATTTTAGAAAGATGAGCCTATAATGAATTATTATTTGTTGTTGTTATGTTTACTGAAAACTGCCAATATACTGATTGCTATTGAAGATATTCGTCTGCAGATGTCAGTATAATGGCAATCTCTTAGTTATAGTAGTAAAAATGTTAAGGGGGCATATTTGAAAAATGAGGGGGAGTATTCTTGCAGTTCGGTATTTTTGTTAATTCTACTTTAATATTTCAGATATAACATGATTGGAAATGTACTTATAGCGTGCATACAGTTCTCTTTTATAGTTTAGTTTTGTTTATTGATACAACGTTTATATATATCACGATAAATGAATACAATTGTTGCTTTAAATTGTTCATAACGGTTATAATTGAAGAACAATGTGTTTGTATCTACCAATTATATCTAAAATTATGTAAATTCAATATATTTCCTCAACAATTATTTGGCATAACAAATATAAGCCTTGTATCTTTGATGAGTTTTTTCTTTGCCATTTACGTCATAAATTTAAACAAAGCAAAAATTACGTAACGAAAATGAGACCAAAAGGATAGAACTTATTCCTAATATGTTTAACACAATTATATCATTTACTAGTACGACCAGTTTGCATGTAACTTGTACTCTATGTTCCGTTATCTGAATTACTTCAATTATAAAGCACATGTTCTTGTGATTTAATTGGATCCGTTCTGATAAAGAAATTAGACTGTACAAAGATCCATTTTGTATAATAAGCTCAGTAGTCAGGGCTTTGGTACATACATTCTTTTCTGAGATTTCCGTTGTGTAATTAAGATCAGTTTTCAACTCCTTTGTCATATTTGGCCTCTAATGAATTTGCTTCTTCTTTTTAGTTTATATTACCGTATGTTTCTACGTATTTGTTATATCTCCATGGCATTTCAATGTTTAGGTGTGATCGTTTTCAATTATAGTAAATCTAGAAAAGCTTACCGGCACGAAATTTATAAATATTTAACTCAATGTTTCAGTTATGTGAATTAAAAAAGATACCGAGTGCATTTCATTAAACATGGCAACAAAGTCGGGAAGAAACCATGATCTAAGATGCTTGTACAATATGTAACAATTCAGTTTCAACTAAAATAATATTGTTCAGAATGTACATTATCTTTTTATTTACGATCGAGTGTCTTGGGTTATCTAATACCTTCTCTTTTCAAAAATGTTATACACTATTTTAATTCCTTCAAATGTTTAGAATTTTTTTGTATAAAAAATGATATGGAAGTATTATATTGACTTTCATTTTACTTTCATGCATGCTTAAAACCAACATCATCAATAATCATTTTGCAGCCATATGTAAATGTATCTGATCATTTCAATTACAGTAACCAAACAAATTGAAATTCCTCCGTCTGAAGTAGTGTTACAAACGTCTGAAGTAGATATACGAACGAAATCACTATTGTTGGTCTAGATTATTGTGTACTACTATTATTGGATAAGAACTTTTCAGCACGGATTTCAATTTAATCGAAGATAAACAATACATAGAGTTCATTTCATCCAAAGATAGACGGACAACACCACAGGATAATCATAGGAATAGAAGGGTTGAGTGTTCCTTAATTGGGACACTATTAAGTCACAACTGTTGATTTGTTAAAAAAACCAAAAGATCCACCTCTGGAATATATTTATTTAGCTTTATTTGACGAGAATGTCGAACAAATTGAGAGGTTTAGCGCTATAAGTCCAGATTCAAGCCACAATTTCTACATTTGAAAATGCCTGCACCAATTCAGGAGTATATGACAGTTATTGCCCTTTCGTTTTTCTATGTGTTTTGTCATTTGATTTTGCCATGTGATTTGGGACTTTCCTTTTTGATTATCCTCAGAGTTCAGTATTTTTGTGATTTTACTTTTGGTAAAACCAATATAACTTATAATTACAAATATCTTAAATGAGCTCATTTTTCTTACTGGTCCCTTTTAAAGTATTTGGTAGGTTCATAAATCCATGAGATGTATGTGGAATTCTTTCAATCCCTTAAGACAATACTGGTAAACCTAAATAATACAATTGCCCATGAAATGCCAATGAACAACACGGGAAATATAAAAAAAGTTAAAGTTAAAGATACAACAATTCCTAATATAGCATCATGTGTGTTAGCATTGTAAAAAAAATGAATTAAGCAGTTAATACATATTTCCAGTTCTTAATGTACTTTTTTAAGGTTTGTTTTCAATTTTTGCTTTTTAATGGTATTACCTCAAACCTAGTATCGAAACTTCAATGGAAGATGCTTACATCTAATTCATTTCTGATCTCCCTCTTATTCTTTTGGTGACTGCCATATATATGAGTAAGAGGTTTGGCTAGCTATAAAACAAGGTTTAATAAAAAAAAATGTCCATCTATACAAGCAAATACATGTATCAAGTAAAGAATTGGACAGTTGTTTTTCATTCTGCTTTTGAGCTCTCGATTTTTCATTTGATAAAGGATTTCCCGTTTTGAATTTCCCTTAGATATCTGTTAATTTACTTTTTTATTCAAGAAAGCAGCAAATATACTAGTGTAGACGTATTTTTCTGAGGCTAATCAATTTGGAGACATTATAACCAATTATATCTACGGAACAAAGATTTACGATTTGAAATTGTATAGTAACATTCTTTGGAACTTGACAGATCACCGCGTGTTTAGTTTGTAAATCAAATGTCGGTCTTATTTAATTAAACAGTAATATGATTCTGGTAAATTAGCTTTAATAGTTTTTAGATGTAGAAACCAACTTCTAGTGACCTTTGATGTATATGACATTGTCTAGTTCGGGAACATTGTAATGGGCTGAATAAAAAACAAAATTACGACCTATATACAAACATAATGCAATAATTAAATTCATGCGTTAGGACATTGTCATATGTTAATGACTAACACGCCATTGTCATTACAGAATTGAGGAACAATCGAATACAAGAACCATAATTTTGTAAATAAAGAAGAAAAAGTGGCATAGGAGGGGGGGGGGGGGGGGGGGGGGGGGGGGGGGGGGGGGGGGGTTATACAGAAAAAAATCGAATAAAGCTAATTTTACCATGGCAAAAAATAACAACGATGAAAAGACAATCAACCTACCAGAAAACATTGCACTGAAAACTATAAAGATCTTTTTTGTCTGATCGTGTTGTAAATCTTCAGTATAATCAGAGAAAAACATTTCTCTGAGGTAAATGAATTTCCTGAGTTAATTATTTCACGGTCAAGTGCTAACTAATTGTGTTCTTTAAAAATATCATAGATATATGTTTGTACTCTGGAAAGTACTTGAAGAATAATTACTTTTCTCTATGGCTTCTATAAATCTAAAGACAGCGGATTATTAGTACGAGATTGTGGGTAAATCCAGAGACATATATACACATGAAATGTTTGATGTAAAATAGAAATCGAAGCGGGGTGGTGTACTTGTCGCGATAGAATCAAAATGGCGATATCGTTAAAGTCTCGTGAGATGCGTGACGTGGATTAGATTTCGCTGACCACTGTTATAGTTGTCAATCTCTGTCATGTCTCTGGTAAATCTAAGGAATTGAAGATTTTTAGATTTGTCCTAGTGTGTGTTAAATTAATACTAAAATTTTTAGTGCACCAAACAGATTGACACAAATAAGCATTACGTATGCGTGTCAAAAATTTTAAAAGTGCAATTCACAAAAAGAGGAATAAACATTTTGTTGCTTGTTCCTACGGTTCTGACCAACTTTTGTAACTGCATTGCACTTCGGCATACATATTGCTGGCTCTTAATAACTGGTGAAAAAATGAATTACTACAGCTAGGCTATCAAAACACTCGGATATTACTATTAGTATTAATGTACTTACTATTACTTATAAGTATTAAGCATAACCTCTCATTTGATTACACTCTTGCAACATTTTTATCATCACAAATATTATCAATCATTATATCTGAATAATATATTAAGACAAAATGAAGTGCAATTACTTCAGGAATGTTTGGTCGTTCTTAGGACTAGAACCATATAGTAAGTGCGTTTAAATTATAAAGCATATTATGCTTTTGTGATCACATTAGAACCCTTCTGATAAAGAACTAAATAAACTCACCATAGATACCAGGACTAAATGTAGTATACGCCAGACGAGCTTTTCGTCTACAAAAGACTCATCAGTGACGCTCGAATCCAAAAAAGTTAAAAAGGCCAAATAAATTACGAAGTTGAAGAGCATTGAGGACCAATACTCCTAAAAGTATTGCCAAATACAACTAAGATAATCTATGCCTGAGGCAGAAAAGCCTTAGTATTTAAAAAAATGCAAAACAAATTGTAAACAGTAAATTTATAAATATAACAATATCAATGACAATTCATGTCAGCACAAAAAGTGCATGACTACTGAGCTGGTGATACCCTCGGGGAAATAAATCTCTGCCAGCAGTGACATCGACCCAGTGGTAAGGATGTCTAAAGTTCCGTTTTGTTTATGTCTTAAAGTTTGTATATGTTTAAACTTTTATTTATTTGTCTGGTATATCGTTTTGGCATGGCTCTGTTTTTATGCATTCTGCCATTGTGTTATCTAGCTATGGTCACGATGCTAACTTCTGTAACTCAATATGTTACGTGTTTACCTATGATGTCCGTTTATCTTGCTGACACATGATTGTTTATAATATAATGGACTTTTATACGACTGTGAAAGGTTTAGCTAGCCATAAAACCAACATTTTCTTCATAAGGAATATGACAATTTTCCTTTGTTTTTGCCAACTGTTAAATGACTTCACGTTTTGAATTGTCCTTATAGTCCAATATGTTTGTTATTTTACTTTCATCATCTTTGATGTGTTCTTTTAAGTTAAAGGCAACGTTTCCCCTCAAATGTTGAATCTCTTGATGGAAATTTACAATAAAATCAGATTGATCAAGACATTAATTAAAAATCCATATTTTCTGCTTGACATCCCAAACATTCTTCTAATTTATGGTTGCAAAATAATTGTAACAGGTGCATTCGTTCTTTGTATTATACAATTGTATTAATGCTATTATATGCATAGTAATATTATAGCTATAACATAAAATCAGTTAGTTTTAACAACTACAAGATCTTATTAAAAGTAATAATGATTAATAAATATGTGTCGATGACCTTTCTGTTTAAATTCGGTCATGTAATTAGTTTTATGCATGCATGTTTCACGCGAACCTGTCTCGTAAATAAAAACTTGCAGATCTATTAAATAATTTTAATAATAATAATATTCTGTATTTAAACAGATTCATATTCAATATTTTATTAAAGTATCACCATTTGCATAACATTATACATTCCAATAAACATACAAAACATTGCGTATAACATGAAATATAGGATAACATTTATAAAACATAGTGTATATTAAAACTAACAGTAAACTATCATTAGCTTAAATACTAAAACATATACAAGTGCCATTCTATTAAGATCTGGAATTATGAGAGACTAATATTAAAGGATTAATAATATACAAAATTTATACAATTTTAAAACTACACATATATAAGATTTAAAATATATCATCAGCTATGTACAAATAAAAAATTTGCTCTTCTACATAAAGTATTATAGCAGGTTTTGGCAACTACCTGACATAGTTCTCGTTTCTGAATAAAAATATAAACATAATAAAAGAGGGTAACCCAATTAGTGTTCACTAACCTGACTTGGAATCCCCTAACATTGAAAACAAATGCAATAGTGCATACAAATAAACTAACATGTTAAACCCCGCCACATTATTTATTTATGTGCCTGTCCCAAGTCAGGAGCCTGTAATTCAGTGGTTGTCGTTTGTTTATGTGTTACATATTTGTTTTTCGTTCATTTATTTACATAAATAAGGCCGTTAGTTTTCTCGTTTGAATTGTTTTACATTGTATAATCGGGGCCTTTTATAGTTGACTATATGCGGTATTGGCTTTGCTCACTGTTGAAGTACGGTGACCTATAATTGTTAATGTTTGTGTCATATTGGTCTTTTGTGGATAGTTGTCTCATTGGCAATCATACCACATCTTCTTTTTTCATATAAGCAGTATATTTATATAAGATTAATATAATTCATAGTGTTCTTGTTAATAACTGATCGACCTACCATTGTCTACAACAACAACAGAACCACAAAAATACTTTATTAGAGTTTCATCTCTTTAAAACATTTGATATTAAACACAATATACAACAGCAACAAATAATTTATTAGGGTCTCATCTCTTTAAAACATTTGATATTAAACACAATAAACAACATCAACAACAACAATTTATTTTACTGTATTAGAGTCTCACCTTTTTAAAACTTTTCATATAAAAAACAATATACAACAACAACATCAACAATAATTTATTAGAGTCTCACCTCTTTAAAACATTTCATATAAAACACAATAAACAACATCAACAACAACAATTTATTTTACTGTATTAGAGTCTCACCTTTTTAAAACATTTCATATAAAAAACAATATACAACAACAACATCAACAATAATTTATTAGAGTCTCACCTTTTTAAAACATTTCATATTAAACACAATATACAACAACAACAACAACAACAAATTTATTAGAGTCTCACCTCATTAAAAGATTTGATATACACACAATAAAATACTAACAATTTATAAAAGAGCCACTCTAAAAAGAGTTGTGAGAGACTGTAAAAACACAGATTAAAATACATTTATACTACATTTATAACATATATTACTATATCTTAGCATAAAACACCATACTTTTGAAAACAATTACACAAAAGAAAACAAACAACATTAAATACACTTATTACGAGTATAAAATACACTTTCTCTTAAAAAGTACGTACTTCATGGCAGAATTTGGTTGTAAATATAATAAATATAATAATTAAAAACCAATTGTTCAGAGAACAATTGCAGGTCTTTCCATCAAAACAATGTATTTTGATATGAAAAGTTGTGAAACTAAGTTTAAAATGTCATTTCAATCGTCAAATGATAGCTCCTAGTAAGCTGATTCCAAAAATATATTGTTTCCATACATTTTTTTTTAAATAAGGGAGATAATTTGTTACTTCGGGTTTGAAAAATGTTACTTCCGATTATATTTGAATATTTACTTGACACTGATTCCAAAAATATCTGGTTCTATATACTTTTATATTAATAAAGTACAAAAAAATAGCTATTTCCGGTTTACAAAAGGTCACTTCCGGTTGTTTTTTACAAGGTTGAATGGTTTGATACCTTTTTCTAAAAGTTGTATATCTTTATCATGTATACATATAGAATAAAAGCAAAGGTCAAAATCTAGAACGTCAAATTAAACTATGACCTTGAGATCAATTTCAAGGTCATAAACCAAGGACCTCAAATCAAAAGACCATAGGTCTTTATTATATTTAGTTAATGAGTTATATCACCAAACGCGTATTTTTAAATACAAGAGGTGAGAAAACTCCCTTTTACATTCAACGTACGCTTGCAATCAAAATTTACATCTTACGACATGTCGCAACTAACAATTTAGTAAAAATAATTTGTTGATATCTTATACAGTCTTTGGATATAAGTGAAAATAAGCCAAATTAAAATATAAGAATATGACCTTGACCTTTGACCTTGACCTAATTTTCATTTTTTGGGACCAAGGACCTCAAATCAAAAGATCCTAGGTCTCTATCACTTATGATTTATAAGATAGAAATTCATATCACTTATATCAGATGCATAAGGGGAAATAACTCTCATATGGAGCGGTCATATCGCTTCGGTCAAAATAGGACAAATCATGCGAAGGATATAACGAGCAATTTTGTAAAATAAATTTGTCATAATCTTTTACGGTTGCGAAGGAGATGCGCTAACAAGGAAAACAGTGTTTGGGGAGATAACTCCTACAAAGAAAAGTATTCGTTTACGCAGGGTAAATTTCAAAAGCGCATAAACTGTTCGATATCATATACCAAATATCTAAGCGACATATTGCGAAACAAATGTTTATCGCAAGAACAAAATTAGGCGGAAGAAAAAAAAAAAAAAAAAAATAATCAGAAGAAAAACAATAGGCCTTTCCACAGAAAAGTGGAAAGACCTAATTAATCTCATCGCGTAATGTTTAACAGAATTATACAAGAAATTTCCGTAAACCCTCAAATAGAGGCACTGAATAAATTACTGACCATACAATTGAATGCACAGTTTTGTATGTCATAATATCGAAAACTATCATGGGCATCTACATTTTGCTGTTCATAATTCCAAATACACTTCTTACAGATTTAGCTATTGCTTTTACTTTTTACTTTGCCTGTACTACGTCAGTAATATATAACGGTCGTTATCCATTTGCTTAATGTCTTTGAGCTTGTAATTTATATATATATATATGACTCAGACGAAACTTATAAATATAATTATTTTCTGTGACTGTATCTTACATTCATTTGTAGGATCCTTTACTATAGATAATTTAGCTGATCTGTAACAATCACATCTCCATGCCTTATATATCATGTACTGTAGTACGCCGCTAGATTAAAACTGACGAGGAAAGGTAACACACGGCCAGCGAAAGCTCTATTATTGTAGAGCCCAGGTGGTCGTATGGTCTAGCGGGACGGCTGCAGTGCAGGCGATTTGGTGTCACGATATCACAGTAGCATGGGTTCGAATCCCGGCGAGTGAAGAACCAAAAATTTGCGAAAGCAAATTTACAGATCTAACATTGTTGGGTTGATGTTTAGACGAGTTATATATATAAAGAAAATTGAATTCATGACACAGAAGGTGTTCTAAAAGGCAAAACTTTGCATATTTCTAGATTGACCATTATCATATTTATATATCAACAAATAATCACCGTAATTCAATTTCACTTTTTATTATGCAAACTACATAGTTTGACATAAGCAAAAAATAGTAGTGCATATGAACTTTCGACGAAACTTTATACATTTGTATAGTCACAGTTGCACAGTTTAAGTCGCAAAACGAGTTCCAGTGGGAAATTGCATTTTTTATATTTATGGAAGTGCAACCGCAAGAAAGGATAGACACAGTTGTCACATTTGACTATGATAAGCTTGTGTATTTTCTATATTTATGTATACCTTTAGACTCAAATAAAAACATTGCAATTTTTGAATCAATAGCGAAGTTTTAACATGGATAACTCAACAAACAGTTTTAGATAGTCATTCACTATATCATGACACGATATTTATTCTTTATTTTAACATTTCACTAATAGTTCCTCAATGCAATGCAATGGTTGTCTTGTTATTCCAATCTTTTAAACATGATCTGAAATTGGAAACTTTTTTTAATGGAAGCACTTTGTAGCGTGTATTTAGTCCATTCAGAAATCTATTCTTGTGGATGAGCGGTTAATTTTCTTAACGCTTTTCCAAAGATATCTACAGGCATGTTTTAGGATGGACTTTTGTCACGGAAACATGAAATGTTAATGTTCTGCTTTTTTAAAGACATTTTATGTTATTGCGTAATATTCTGACCTATTTTTAATTGTGCAGATAATAAAACTTGCATAACCAGACCTACATTTAGCATGTTTAGACGGATGTATTGCTAGACTTCCTCCTCCTTTAACATAAACTCCTAATTAAACGCCTTCAAAATCAAGAAGGAGCGAAAAGACATTAAGCAACTGACTCGCCAGGAACAAAACATTGTCTCGCCCGGAACAGACTGCAGGACTGGTTCAAAGACAACGTGTGTCATTCATTTAAAAAAAATTACCCTGTACCAAGTCAGGAATATGGCCATTGTTATATTATAGTTCGTTTCTGTGTGTGTTACATTTTTTGCGTCGTTTGTTTTATCTTATTTTTGAGTGTAAAATCACATTGCGATAAGACGTGTCACGGTAATTGTCTATCCCAGGTTCATGTATTTGGTTTTGATGTTATGTTTGTTGTTCTCGTGGAATTTTTTCTGATGCTCGGTCCGTTTCTGTGTGTGTTATATTTTAGTGTTGTGTCGTTGTTCTCCTAGCTCTTATATTTAATGCGTTTCCCTCGGTTTTAGTTTGTTACCCTGACTTTGTTTTTTGTCCATGGATTTATGAGTTTTGAACAGCGGTATACTACTGTTGCCTTTATTTATGTGCTTAATTGTCAATATTTTAGTTTGGTGCTAACAAGACACTTTGGTAGCCTTTCGTATCTGTGTTCTAAGCTAGATTAAACTTCAGGAGATCAAGAACAGTATATGTTACTGACGGTTGTCTATTGAAATTTGTTTACCTGATTTTGAAATATCGTTAATTAATACTACTTCAGTAATCAGTTTTATTATTTTGTTATTGACTTCTTAGTACAGACTTGATGAGTCAACCCCTTTTAACTGATCTTTACAGTCTAGTCTACTGTTACAATTTGATCGCTTTTCAAAGTAAGGGTGAATATACGCTCACATGTTTCACAACCTAACAACTGTGAAACTCTAAAAGCAAAATTCAGTGTAAAATATCGACTTACATAATGCCTACGCATGTTGAATTGAGTTTATGCATGACACGAACGAATTATTCCTTAATTCAGTCGTGTATATTCAGTTACATATATTGAGAACAAATCAGGAACCATATCTTCTGTAGTTGTCGTTTGTTGATGTGGTTCATACGTTTTTCTCCTTCCTCGTTTTTTATAAAGATTAGATGGTTGTTTTTCTCGTTTGAATGGTTTTACACTAGTACTTTTTGGGGCCCTTTGTGACTTGCTGTTGACTGTGAGCAAAGGATCCGTGTTGAAGATCGTACTTTGAAAAAGAGGGTCGAAAGATACCAGAGGGACAGTCAAACTAATAGATTGAAAATAGTCTGACAATGCCATGGTTAAAAACAAAAAAGAACAAACAGACAAATAACATAGAATAAAGACTAAGCAATACGAACCCAACTATAAACTGGGGGTGCTATCATGTGCTCCGGAAGTAGATGCTGTTCCACATGTGGCACCCGTCGTGATGCTCATTTTACTAGTATTACAAACTCGGAAAATAGTCTAATTCGGCAGGTCACATTCGTAAAACGGGAACGGGATTGTAGTTACGATAAACGAAAAATATCCGATATCATCTATGAAACGGATATTTCATTACCAACCAACTCGGGACGGCGTCTGTAAAATTTACGAAGGAATGGTTTCAACTTCACCATTTGGAACTCTTGGTTCCACATGGGAGTAACCCTCCATCAAGGAAAGCATGGTAGGAAATACAGGTCTGGGGATTTCGTATCAATTGGGAGACATATACTCTGGTATGTTGCTACATATAAATGGCGAGTTCACAATTGGGAAGCTGAAATCATCTCTTTTGTTGTAAAATTTTGTTTTCAACCGATTCTTATTGTCAATATTTAGATGCAAGTCAAGATATGAGGCAGACTTAACTGTATCTGTTGTATTTTTTTTTTTCGATGGGATAAGTGCATTCAACATAGTCATATGATTGGTTTTTCTTTTATAAATTGTGACTTGTATGGAGCGTTGTCGCACACCACATCATCTTTTATCTTACCTACTATACATTTCTAGGAATGTTATTGGTTAAAAGCAACCGTGTGGAGATCGTGTATATTTCATATTAGGTCAGTACGCGGGGCTGATTGCATAATATACATAATTTAATGCTATAAACAAGTTGTTATTGTTGTCATTTGTTTTTTGTATGACCCAAGGAGGAAAAAGTAAAATCACAAAAATACTGAACTTAGAGGAAAATCTATTCGAAAAGTCTTTAATCACATGGCAAAATCAAATAACAGAATGCATAAACAACAAATGGACAAGAACGGTCATATTCCTGACTTGTTACAGACATTTTCAAATGTAGAAAATAGTGGATTAACGCCTACTGGTTCTATAGCGCTAACGGCCCTCTCACTTTAATGACGGGAAAGCCGTTTGAAAGGAAGTTTCTTAATGCTAACGGTATTGGTGTCTTGATCACTTTGATAGGTCACTAATCAATCATTTTTATTTGGTGTTTCTATAAAATATTTTAGAAACTTAAGGTAACATGTTTACTAAAGCTTGAACACGTGTAAAAAAGAGGTGATAATTTGATTGGTTAACTTCCAATGATGGTTATTTTCTAATATGGAACGAAATGTAATGTGAAATGTTGTCTATAGTACTGGAAAGGATAAAACTTTACTCATACCGAGTATTTCATGATTTGAAACAAAGATAAATTCTATACAATTTTTAGAAAAGTGCAAATTATACAGACTCGTTGAGGAAAATGAATTAATATCATGGTGTAACACCTATAGTGTAAATAAATCATATCCTGTTTTGTGTATCATGACTGTAATATTACAGTTTAATAATTACAAACAATCAAAACAATAGCTGGTCATTATTAAACTTTTTAAATTGATGATCAATTAAAGCTCTGTATCTTGCAAACAATGTTTTTTCGTCACGATTGACGACATAAATACTTTTTGAAATTTTATATTCTTTGGGATTATTTACCATGGTTCAATACCACTAAAAAGCAGCAAATGTATCGTAATAATACTGTGGTTCGTTTGTAAATTAGTCAAATACAATGGCTTTACAAACGGCTTTCCCGCCATTATTTCAATATCCGGACTCAAATATTGGCTACGTGTCACATCGTAAAGAATGTGTGTTTACTTTGAAAATCTATTATAAAGAATGGAAGAAATCGCGCTTTTTGAGAAACTTAACTATTTGTTCACTAATGGATTGCGTCAATTGATAAATTTAAAATTCTCTGTTTAATAGATATAAAGTTTCAAACAAAAACAGTTGTGTGCTACTTTATTCGTGGTTTACGGTATTAGCTACAATAAACATCCTCAATATGCATGTTGACATTGGATTCTGTTTTCTGGTTTCTAATACCCGTGGGTATCGTTATGTTAGTACTCAATGGGTCAGTTACTGACATGATTTACAACACACTAACTTAAAATAACTGTTGCTACATTATGAAAATCACGAAGTAACTTAAGTTTTAATTTCCGCAGGAAGAGGTTGTGTATAATTTGGAGGTATTTTCTATACCAAACTATATATACCAACATACTCAATGTTGACTGACCAGTATACCAAATACAAATTGAACTATACTTCAAACTGTATAAATCTAAATAATAACTCAACAAATATATATTGCATTTGCCGTACGGACGAACTAGCCGGCATTTAATATGATTTAATCTGACATATTAATACGACGATACATATTTATTACAATACATCAATCAAAATTGATAAATTAGACTAACAGATTTGTCTATTTCATAATCAATATAAAAGATTCTATTCATCGAATCTTCATCTCCGTCATTAGTGATGAATGCCACCCAGGAAAAACCATACTTGAAAAATAACAATTCATGGAAACCTGTGACTCGAGGTAATGCCGACACCACTTCCAGAGAAAGCGTCAAGTCCTGCGCTTAAAAAACCCAAATACAAAAATAAACAGCCACTGCTTATAACATAATTGTATATACATATATACACTTGTAATCTGTGGTTTACTATCGAACGTCCACGGCTAGAATGAAGACCTTAACACGGACAATTCATTTGGCGCCAAACCATAAAAAAAACATTGACCATTGGTCATTCTGAACACGTGACTACACTTAGTCTTGATGAACCGTGCAATACATTATTTTTCTACTATACTACGAAACGCAGAAAAATATACGTATTTTCTATACCAAACTATATATACCAACATACTCAATGTTGACTGACCAGTATACCAAATACAAATTGAACTATACTTCAAACTGTATAAATCTAAATAATAACTCAACAAATATATATTGCATTTGCCGTACGGACGAACTATAGAAATCCACAGAGAACGGGCGCAGAAAAGTTAGTACAAACACTAGAAAAATACATTTTCTCCTAAAAAATCAAATACCTAAATGTTTGGTCACTTCTAATCTATGTTCTAATGAATCAGCGACATATCCGTCTTTTGCCGAGTCGCTTTTCCAACGACCATGACGTTTCCAACACCTGTCGCTTACATTAGAATTCGCTGCTTTTGTAGCACCACTAGCTCTCAGCGAATGCAAACCAATATTCAAATTTTTACAAACTTCTTTCAAACGATTGACAATACATTCTCTAGACCTAGTATAACTAAGTGGTTTGTTTTTATATATCAAACTATAATATCTGCCTGATCTGAAAATAGGTCTAAATAGGAATTCATCTGACGAACTAATCTTAGCTAAATTTAAATACTTTTTTAGTAAATTAAAAGGACATGCTGCGGATTGACCTTTGGCAATAACTATCGAGTCACCTAATCTGTATTGATCGGTTTTACTCTTTTCTATAGTAATATCAATATGTGATTCACAAAATTTTATATCTTTGTATTTTATATTACTGATTTCACTGAATCGTAAAAAACCAGAGTAACCAAGCACTATCATAACTAAATCCCGTATTACACCTATGTCTTCACTATAAATATACTTTTCACAAAGCTTAACTATATCAGCTGAGTCAATAATATCTTTCTTAACTTTTGGACTATGCTCTTGTCTTTTTGAGGATTCTAACAAATTTTTGGCGAAATTATTATCTGTCGGATCATCTAAATTGTTTATATTATGCGCCCACTTAATAGCGTAAAAAGCAGTTTGTAAAACACTGTGCGAAGAACTACTGTCTAAAAGCTTGGTTAAATACAATGACACATGAATAGGTTCTGCTGGAATTGCCACTCCTCCTTCAGAAATGATGAATTTCTCGAATCTCCGAAAAGCACCATGATATAATTTAGTTGTATTGTCACTTCTAGAATGTAATAAAAAATGTACCATTCGATCGGCTAAAGTTGAAAAGTTTTCTGACGTCACACCAGCTGCACATATTTCGTCTTCTATTGTTTGTCCTAGTTGAATCCCTGTCAAAATAAATTATATAATAAATATCTATTTCGCTGCATAAAATAATTGTTCCAATTTGTAACAGCTGTTATGTTCTACACACATATGTGTTCTAACGAATTAAAAACGAATTTTTAATGCCATCATGTCAAATACAGATTTGTACATACCAAAAATACCGTTTTTTTCCCTTCCTCGTAAAATATAATTTGAGGAGAAACTTTCTGACTCTACAATAAAAGTTTTCAGTTTTCCCCCCTCAGTCACTAACATTGGCCAAAAGGCTGCTGAGGTCCATTTGGGAATTACTAATGTACATGTAACGTGTTCTTGTATTATCTTTAAAATACATTTTGCAATCAAACTAGGAGGTGGAACAATCCAATTGTTCTCTCCTGCCCATGCGTAATTAAACGCACCAATACCTTCGGTACCTGTGCACCAATGTTTTGATTTAAAACGTATGCATTTTCTATTGTAATCTGACGCGAATCTGTCTATTGAATATCTACCCCACTTTTTATCAAAATGGTTGAAAATACATTCTTTGATCTCCCAGTCATCACAATCTGATGTTTTACTGAATAAATCAGCTTTTACGTTATCAGTTCTGGGTATCCATTGTGGGCTTAACGAAATTGCTTCCCTAGTACATATGTTCGCAATATTTATTGCAATTGTTTGTAAATCTAACTTGACACTACCTTTACATATTATGTGTACAACGTTCTGATTGTCAGTTTTCAATAGAACTTTTTGACCCTTCAAATAGTTTAATTTCGACATAAGCATTCTATAAACTGCCTCAAGTTCACGCCAAGTTGAACTTTTTACTTGTTCATCAGATTTCCATGAACCTATAACTTCGCTTTCTTCATACTCTACTATATACCCACCGAAGCCTGTGCCAGAGGCATCGGTGAACACCACACTGGTGTAGACTTTCTCTTCTAACAGTTCCTTACCATTGAGGAACTCTACGTTTTCCTTCCAGAAAACGACTTCATCAAATGCCATTGCTTTAATTAAAACTGGCGAATCCCAACTAGCTTTTTGCATTATGCATTCATAAAGACTCCTAGTTCTCAATCTAACAACACTACCCATAGCTGCTTGCATAGAAATTATCTGACCTACTAATGAAGCCACTAGCCTCGCTTTAAATATAAAACAGTTTCCTGAAGAAATTTTCTCGAAAAAATGTTTTAAAAAATTTCTCAGTTTATCTAAACGTTCAGGTGACGCATAAATCTTGCCAACACACATGTCCCATATTAAACCTAACCATTTAATTGTCTGAGAAGGTTGCCAATTGCATTTTTGTTCTGCTATAAGAAACCCAAACATTTGCAATTCTGTGTGTACTTGATTACTTATTTCTAATGCTTTCTCATAATTTTCCGCTCCACCTATACCATCATCTAAATACATGATGATTTTTATACCTTTTTGTCTAAAATACTGTACTACCGGTCTAGTAACTTTAGTGAAAATGTAACCAGCTGTTGAAATACCAAATGGCAATACATTAAAAACATAATAGGAAATCTTTCCTGAAATTTCCCACGCAAATCCAAGATATGGTTTATGTTCAGAAAATATCTCAATATGATGGTATGCAGATTTTAAATCATATGAAAACAGATAATCCTGCCTGTTAAACAAAGTTGCTGCATCACTTGCATCTTCATACTTAAATCTAAATTTATGCAAGTGCGGATTTACATGCCTGGCGTCTAAAACTAATCTCAACTTATCCTTGTTTTTAGCTACTGTTAAAGGATTTACTACTTTTGGTATGAGATCTACTTTTGACACACAACCTAAATTAATTAATTTTTCTATCTCACTCTGTACAAATTCAGGATTATCTAATGCCGATCTGTTGTTTTTTAAAAAACAAATGCTTGGTACAGTGTAAAAAGGTAGTTTATACCCGTTCTTGATCACTTCTAATACTTGATCATTAGCCCCTGATTTTTTCCAATGATCTAAAGCCTTTTTAAGCATGCCTATTGGCGATCTAGTATCTACTTGTTTACTTATCAACATGTTGTTTTCGTTTAGAAAACTAGACTTATTTAAACAATCATACTTTATATTTTCAGAATCGGAAATACCGAATTCTTCAAAATCTTGACAATCTGATAAATATTCAAAGTCAATACTTATCTTATCAAAGTTCTGCTTCATTGCAGCATGATCTTTACGCCAATGACCTGATTTTCCACACTCGTAGCATTTCCCTGGTCTGTGTACAGGTAATGATGTCTGAACAGGTATGGGTGCACTCGATCTGTTTGATGTGGGGTGCGCAATGGGGGTAAATCTGCTCTTCTTTTGTCTTTCTCTCTGCCTTCATTTTCTGTGCAGCTCTAACATCAGCTCTGCGTATTCTTTTCTCGTCTTCGGAATTGTCTGCTAGACTGTTTGTCTGGTATTCCTCTACCGTCTTCCACCCGCTTTCTGATTGATCAGCCATCTTCACAAGTTTTTGCCTATGTGTTAGCAAATCAATACCTTCACCAATTCTTTGGGTTGCTGAATCTATCTGATCGTTCCGCATTGGACTGTCTTGAAGGTTAGATTGGGCTTCTTTCATCTTCTTGATGATTTTAGTGTTGATCTTGTGCTGTTCTTTATTTCCCTTCCGTTTAAACTCGTAATTATCTGTTGTCAATTCTTCTATCTTTGCAATTTGGCTATCGGACAGCTGCCTCTGTGATTCTTTCATGGAACTTTCAAAAGAACCTAGCTTGTTACTCATCAGGTTGTCGATTCTGGACAGCATGGAATTCTGAGAACTCTGGACAGCGTTATGAACCTCGTTTGCTATTAACTGTTTAATCGCCGGCTCATCCATTGTGTTGTTTACTATCGAACGTCCACGGCTAGAATGAAGACCTTAACACGGACAATTCATTTGGCGCCAAACCATAAAAAAAACATTGACCATTGGTCATTCTGAACACGTGACTATGTAAAGCAAAATTATATCCGGGTGAAATTTGATCCGGAGGAAAAAATGTCACAGTAGTTGTTGTTATTTTTTCATCCGGAGGAAAATATTTCCCTGGGATATTTTTTCCTTTGCCGTGAAATTCTATCTGGGTAGTTAACTTATTGAATAGTTATTAGAAAAAACTTATCCTTTAAAAATACTATGAAATAATAATAGTGTATTTGAATTAAAGCAAAATAGTTAAAAAAATGTATTTATCATGATTATTATGGGAAATAATTTCACAAATAATCATTGAAAATATTTCCTGAAATATTCCAGTCAACATCATCCTTTTAAAAAGAAAATTATCATGAAACATAGGAATAAAACAGAAGTTATTTCAAAGATCGTAATTGTGAAAATAATATCATGATTAAATTAGGTTAGTGAAATACACGTAAAAGTGAGTTGTTTTCAGATTTCAGTACAAATATAAATTTAAAAGTAAGGTAGAAATATAGTTGCATTACTACTGTTAACAGTAATAGAATAATTTTATTATGATGATATTTTTAACTATATAAATAGTTTTGTCTGGGGACAGAGATGTAGTTGTTTATTAAATGGAAATCAGATAAATCATAGCATAACAATATATTGGAACAAAAGCATGTTTAACAGCTGGATAGTATTTACCTGTGAAATGTTATCTGTCTTATTAAATCAAGTTGTAAGTCATCTTTTAATATAAATGAATATATAATAAATAAGATTAAAGAAAAAATTTCACTTTGAAATAGATTCAGAAATATATTATATTAATATTTTAAAATATAAATTCCTCAAAATTACAAATTATCCTCAGGATAAAATATCACAGAGGAAGAAATAAACCGTTACAACTACACTTAGTCTTGATGAACCGTGCAATACATTATTTTTCTACTATACTACGAAACGCAGAAAAATATACTTTAGTATGGCGTTCATTATCACTAAACTAGTATAATGGGAATTTCTCGCTGCATTGAATACCTGTTGGTGTCTTTCTGCTGGTATCTGTTCTATGGTCGGGTTGTTGTCCCTTTGACACATTCCCCATTTCCATTCTCAATTTTACCTTTCATGAACTTGGTCATACGTATTTACACATCCCTGGCTTTCAAACGTATATATGTAAGCGTTTTGTTTCTTATTAAGGATCTTATAATGTTTCACTGACACAAGATAACCAAAACAATCAAATGTTATTAATTTAGAAAAGAGTTTTGTTCTGGTTGGTAAAAAAAACTAAGCCTTTCTTCAAATTTGTTTTTCTTATGTAAATGTACATCTCTACAAAATGCTAAATGGTTTATGTTCCAACAAAACCAACTGGGCGAAAAAACGCGAAAAGAAATACAACTTCAATTGCAATGCATTAGCATAGACTATTTAATTTGTTAGCGTCAATTTTTTAAAAGTCGTATACAACTCTATTGTCATCATACTTCGCAGTCTATTGAAGTAAGTCACTGAAAGATATTATCCACAAGTATTCTATTTAAAACTATAATCCAAAAGTATTTTCTTCAAAGCATTGATGTAATGAAACTCATAATCTAAAGATTCTTGTGTGTCGGAGTCTAAATTTCCAGAACTTTTTGTGGACTTACTGTCTATTGACTGGGGTTGCTCTTTTTCTGTATTAATATGCATACCACTTATATTTTCAGACACATTATAATGTGTCTCACTCTGGTCCAAGTCTTCAATATCACAAGACTGCTTTAAAGTAATGAGTGCTTGATCTGAAGTCTGCTTTTTCAACAACTTTTTTTTCTGTCTTTTTTTAATTTTTCTTCGTCGTCTATATGCTTGAACATTTGCCTTGTTGTGGCGTCCCATTTAGTACAGCTACAACAAACCAATTCAAACTAGTACTATTGGTATAAAATACTCATGATATATATATATGCATTTGATATGTATTATGATATTGTACATGTATATATACATGTATAGAATAAACATGCGTGTATAAATGTACGAAACAAGTTTATAATATTATTCCTTATCTATAAATCAGATTCAATACTATTCGATAGGCTTTATGCCGCTAATTTATTCCAGTTAAATAGGACCAGGAAAACGAATAAAATAATCAATATATCTAATTACTCGAATAATTCAGCGCCCACTTTTCTCTAGGATGGATTGATCGTAGTGATCCTTATGTTATAACATGGAAGTAATATTTAAATTGTTTCGTAATTTAAAAAATCATAAATGATTACTAAGTGTTACAAAATTACCAATACAATCTTTTTTCTTCCTTTCTGATCCTTTGTCTTCACTATAACGCGTGGTCAGTAGCGGGATTGAAATGCGATATCTAACGTGCACACGTGATGGATATCGGTCAGTGGGAGCAGACGAATTATTAACTGGTCCGCCGTTTCATCTATTATATAATTGCAGTGTAGCGATAAGTATACACAACAGGGGTCCATTTCATCAATATGTGTTTGACAAGTCTGGATGTATTGTATTATATTGTAATATACAATCAAACTGGACTCCTACTGTTGGCGAAAGTTTCAATCTTATCTTACACAAACGTGTCGAAAATTATATTTAAAAGTTAAATTTTGAATAAACATTATTTCGTATAATGATTATGATGTTAAACCTAATATATTATACACGTTTTTTCTTCATCCTTGTGAATTGTTCATAATAATAGATTATCTGTTTATAAAACTGTGATTTTCTACCCCAAAATAGATTACATTGGCTTGACAAAACCTCTCGGGTTATGATTTATATGAATAGCATTTTTTAAAAGCTAAAAGATGCAAAACCTACTGGGCGCATTACGTTGCGCGAATTTGGAGATTAAATTTTTACGTTTACACGCATTTATTTTACAGGTAAACTAGGGTAAAAATAAAGGTAATATAAATAAAAATAATATAAAAAATATAAATGACCATCCTTAGTTAATTTTCATAATAGATATACTATTAATAAATTATTAATTTTGAAAATATTTGTCAATTGAATTTTTTTTTTTTCATATTGAACTCTTTAACAAAATATAAAGTGATCATGATTCCATATTTCCCTAAATATATTTAACTAAAAGCATCACTACTATCAGTAGAATTATGGCAAGCCGTAGTGGAATTTATTCCCTATTTATTAATATTAAAAAAATCATTTATTAATATTAAAAAATGATTTTTTAATATTACAAAATCATTTTTTAATATTAAAAAATGATTTATTAATATTAAAAAATGAATATTTAATATTAATAAATAGGATCTATTTTTTAATATTAAATATTATTTTTTAATATTAATAAATCGAATATTTAATATTAAAAAATGATTTTTTAATATTAGAAAATAAAACCTATTTATTAATATTAAAAAATGACTATTTATTAATATTAAATATTCGATTTATTAATATTAAAAAATAATATTTAATATTAATAAATGATTTTTTAATATTAATAAATAGGGAATAAATTCCACAACAGCTTGCCATATAGAATCCATGCGTACGTACTACATGTACAAACCACTCGGAATCATTTAATGCTCACTATAATGAGCAGAGGACTTAGACTGCCAATGGAAGTATTATATCAATATAATATACCCATTGACTGAAAGAAGGAGTACTTGTACTTGTGGATAATTGATTAAATCTATAAATGAATTTGTGCGCGCAAATTTAATGGTAGTGCGCGCAAACGTAATGCAACAAGCCAACTAGGGTGTACATGAATTTTTTTTTGATACGACCCAACTTTAACTTTAAATTGCGTTTTTGATTAAACAAAACAAAAGTATCATTTTTGTAAATAGAATAAAATAAATGTTTTTTTGACACCAATACTGAACAATCCAACGTTTATATTTAGAAAAAAGGTTCTTTTTATAGTGCATATCTTGTATATAATTATTCTACAAAGACAAGCAGTAAACGAACATACATAAAACTCGTTACAACGTATTGTTTGCAGTAAAATTCTTGTTAATTGAATATTTAAATGAAGCACTTTGGGTGGAGTTGTTACAAGCTAGACAAGTTATTGTTTCTGGGACTTAAAGAACTAAGCGTTTCTCATCCGTCAATTTCCTCAAACCTCCAAATGTTTCTTCTTCTATATATTTACCAAATAAAAATGAAAAAAAACCACTGTTTACAGTGCATTATCATGGAGTCTTTGATTCGTGGCTATACTAAGCTTTTATACTGTTATCAACTCGATGAGCATAGCATGGTTCGAATTGATTGAAGTTATCAAACAAGACACAGCATTATCCAATTGAAAAAGGTTAACAGTATCAAAGTTAATGTTTGTTCGTATACCGCTGTCCATGTTAGGGAGGTCACTGAACACTCAAAAACATGTCAGTGGCCGGTGGTTCTGTGGATGTCGTTGCATGATTCATGTCTGTCTTGTTTGTTTTTCGTAAAGTGTGGTGCTATGAAACAGGTCGTTAGTTTTTATGCCCACCTATGATAGTAGAAGGGCATTTTTATTTCTGGTCTGTGCGTCCGTGCGTCTGTTCATCCGTCCGTCCGTCCGTCATATCGTCTGTTAGTCCGTCATTTCGTCCGTTCGTCTGTCCTGCTTCACGGGTTAAAGTTTTTGGTCGAGGTAGTTTTTCATGAAGTTGAAGTCCAATCAACCTGAAACTTAGTATACATATTCCTTATGATATGATTTTTCAAATTTTAATGCTTAATTAGAGTTCTGACCCCAATTACACGGTCCACTGAACATAGAAAATGATAATGCGAGTAGGGGGGGGGGCATCTGTGTACTGGGGACACATTCTTGTTTTCAATTAAATTGTTTTATATGTTTCATGTCTGTTCCTTTTATAGCCGACAATGCGGTAAGGGTTTTCCCATTGTTGAAGGCCGAACTGTTGTTTACTGATGCTTATTTTCACGTCATTTGAACTTTAACTTGGTGGATATATGTTTCATTATCAATCACAAAACATCTCCTTATTTATTTATAGTACTTGAACAAGTCGAGTTTCTGTATTTCCGTGGTTGTCGATGTTTGTTGTCATTATGTTTGTGTTTGTATGTCTTTTTAGTATAAGCCAGGTCATCAGTTTTTTTTTCTTTTGAATTGTTTCACATTTAGTCATATCAAAATCTAGTATAATAGCTTATTTTAAGGTAAGAATGTTGCTCGTTATTGAAGGCTTTATGTTGACCTATATTTGCTTAACCTTTCTTTTTTCATTATAATAGGACAGTAAAGCTTGTTACTGTGTGAGAATAATATCATCTATAATTTTCTTGTGATTATATGATAAAACATCTGTATTGGCTTGTTGCATACCGATATAATCTAAATATTGTTTAAATCTAGTCTCGCGCAGTTATCTTAAATCATGGTCAAAGTTTATAATAGAAATAAGAAGATGTAGTAGGATATTGCAAATGTCATATCTACAGTACTATATTAGATAAAATTACTTTTCTTCAATGTTAAATTGCAACATATGTTCCATTATATCTTAAAATTGAGAATGGAAATGGGGAATGTGCACAGGCACTTGTTTCTTTCCATAGGAAGGTCGACTATCCATTTAAATAGAAGCTTCTATTTATATGGATAGTCGATCTTCCTATGGATAGTAACAAGTGCCTGTAATGTGTCAAAGAGACAACAACCCGACCAAAGAACATACAACAGCAGAAGGTCACCATAAGTCTTCAATGCAGCGAGAAACTGCCGCACCCGGAGGTATCCTTTAGCTGGTAGTTTACCTAACCTAACAATGACTTCACGATTCAGCTAACAAGCAAGCTAACCAAAGATATTACCTATAGCTACATACTCAATGAAATCTGCTGTAACGTATACTGACGGTGAGTGTTTACTTAGTGTAGCATATTCGATCTTCATTCAATTAAGGTATATACAGTTGTACATTGATGTTGTCTTCAGTAAGTAGCTGTCATAGTTCTGACAGCAATCTGTAAAGGACAGGAAATCTGAGAAACTTATTTTTTTAAATTGATTTTTGTTTTGACGATGAGAGCTTGATAAAAAGTCAAAAATAACAATAACAAAAGTGGTACTGCTTCTGTGTGAGTTGGTACTGGATTTTTACATGAAGGGGGAACTTGCGGTTGACGATGACTATGATAGTTTATGGCACAAATTAAAGTTGCACTGAGTCGACGTAGAGACAGACCGGCCGTTGTTGATGATGTAGAGGCAGGCCGGGATCGACTTACACCTAAAAGTTTAAAAAATGAAACTTTTTTTAATAAAATAAATAAAAACAAAATGAATACAAAATAGTTACTGACAACAATATAAAGTATAACACATGTTTTCAATTATTACTTAAATAGAAGTCAATAAATATTTTTATTAATGTCATTTATGATTACTATATTATTTATCTTTATTCTAGCTAAACTTAACAATTTTAAAATCATGACTTACCTATAAGTTTTAAAATTCAAACTTTGCCGTCTGACAGCATGAAAATAGAAATGACCTAATATGGTTATTGTTCGAAATACAATGTAGAGTCAAATTTTAATTAATAACTGTAACGTCATCTATGTCTATTTATGTAATATACGGATAACTAAGAAACGGATTTATATATGTTTCCGGATCCTATTAATTATTCAATTGTTTTAATATGTCAATGCCACATTGTATATTATTTAACTTGAATTTGATTGATAAAACATGTTTACACTAGTATCTACAAAAAAAATCTCAGTAGCTTATTTGAATTTTTGTATGTGCTGTTTGTTCGTTTACTTGTACTGACGGTGAATGTTGACTACGGTGCATTACGTTTGCGCGCATTACCATTACATTTGCGCGCAGCTTTTGATTACAATTGCGCGCATTTTTTTTGACAGGTAAACTCAGGTAAAATACAGGTAATAATACTTATTTATTTATAATTAGTTCAATTATTTACAAGTATAAGTACTCATTCCGTTAGTCTTGGTCCCCTACTCACCAACGATGAGGTGGAAGTGGGATTTCGAGCAAGATAAGTCCGTTTTATTATGTACAAGCACTAAATCCTAGAAATATGTACAGAGAGAAATGTTAAAATGTTAAAACGCTAAAACATAGCTAATGATAAAGGTAAAAGTATTGATAATTTCATTACTTTACATGCATGTAGGTACGTGTCGAAACTCCATGTTTGTGCCTTGGTGTAACTTTACAAATTAACTTAAACCTTTTCACTCTGAAATATTCGCAATGAAGTTACATGTATTAAGCTATACTACGGAGTTTATAATGATCACTTTATAATTGGTTTTATATTTCAATATGAACAATATTTAGTTTGAATTAAGAAATATTTTCAAAATTAATAATATAGAATTGATAGTCATATTTATTATGAAAATAAAAAATATATAGTCAATTATAATTTAATTTAATTTTTATCTATATGTTTACCTGAGTTAACCTGTAAAATGAATGCGCGCAAATGTAACCAAAAGCTGCGCGCAAACGTAAAACATTTTAATCCCCAAATGCGCGCAAACGTATTGCACCCGTTGACTAATTGTAGCGGTAAAATTTAACAAATAAAGCAGTATACATTTATGTGGCGTAAAACAGCTATCATGATCGTGAGAAGAAAATAACACTTTTTGACTATCCTATTAGTTTAAACATGTTTATTTATAGAGGATTGGGAAATAAGTTTTTACAAATTATATTAATCACTTTCCACTTTGCTAGTGTGGATGCTGCTTTGTAGGGGCATGAGCCTACTCTTTTCCAAAATCCACAAGGCTGCCTTTTACGTGCTTGTTCAAGCGTGAGACATTGCTCTCTCTCCTCTAAACACAAGTCAGTCATTTATCGTCCCCTTCCGATGGACTATAATCGCTTCTAAAGACCATACTCACAAATCATGGTGTCAAGGGAGAGCCGAAAATTTAGTGCTTGAAATTTTCTCCCATGTGCGGAGATCGAACCAACTAGAAACCATTGTATTTGTAGTCTCATTGGCGGATCCAGGGGAGGGGTTCCGGGAGTTGGAACCCCCTTTTTTGGCCGATCAATGCATTTGAATGGGGACATATAGTTGGAACCTCCCTTTGTCCTAGGTTGGGACCCCCCCCCTTTTTTTTAAATGTCTGGATTCGTCACTGAGTCTGATGCGCTAACTACTACACTACTACACCTCTATCTTCTTGACGGTTTATGTTAACTTATTGTAGCTTGATAAATAGTCAATTAATCTTTTTAATGGAAACATATCAATCATACAATGAATAATAATTTTTTTTCAGTGTCATTGCTATTTAATTTGTGTATAGCGCACGGGATGTCAGATTTTATCGAAATATCGGTTTCTTAATATATTTACTTCAAGTCAATTGCTTTTTAAGACTTCTTGAAGAGGGTAAAGATTATTGTTTGTGCACTGATCAAAGCATCATAACGAAAACAATCACATTTAATGAAGTTTTCTAATGAGTTTTAGCAACATTAAAATTATACATGAGATTTACACGTGGAGTTTGAAATAATTTTAATTATATTTTGTCTATTGTCTGATCAGTCCAATTATTTAAGTAGTCTCCGTGTTATTTATTGACCAAAAACTCGAAATTATTTTAAAAACAGAAGAATAATTTTGGATTCTTGTTTTGTTTCTGGATCTTTTCCGGTGTAGTAAACTAATAGTGGCGTGGTCATATTTCGATGTCAAATGCATTTAGATTTCACAAGGATTTGTATTCCAGTACAGTGTGAATAGTAGATCAAAATGCCTGCCGCAAAAAAGGGGAATGGGTATGGACACACTCGAAAAAATGTAATATACGCAAGCTTCAACATATTAGCTGTAATCAACTTGTATTTTTTAAAGATACGATTTGATAACTAGAATAAGGAACTGAGACATGACCGCATGAGACGCGGTGGTTTTTTTCTTCAACGAATAAAGTTCCATTACTCATCAATGATCCTCAAAGTCATAAATGTATCAGAAAAAAAGATACGGGAGCTTATTTTGATATAATATGTAAATTAGTAAGAAATTGTAGGGAACTTAAGAAGTTTTGTTTGATAGGAGAAATACTACCCCCCCCCCCCCCCCCAAAAAAAAAACAAACAACAACAAACAAACAAAAACAAACCAACCCAGTCAGCAGACTAACAGTGGGCCAACGTTGGCAAATGGTCGGCCCGTTGGTCGACCGTTGGTGTTGGCTTTACAACATTGGCCCAACGTTGGCAAATTGTCGGTCCGTTGGTCGCAAGTTTATGTTGGCTGCACAACATTGGCTCAACGTTGGCAAATTGTGAGTCCGTTGGTCGCAATTTTATGTTGGCTGCACAACATTGGCCCAACGTTGGTCTGTTGTTGTAAATTCATATTATTATCTCATGTTGGTTATAAATAATCGGGCAAATGTTGGCATTATGTTAGAAGCAACATAGGGCCGATATGAATTTTTTTTAATGGAATAGATTATATAATATTTTACGCTTTATTTCTCTTGGGAGGCGGATAATTTCGATTGCAGCAGGCTTTATGAAAAGTTAATGTTATACTGAAAGTGTTTATCAACTGAAATTACATTTACAACTTTATGTTGGGCCAATGCTGGCCCAACATTGCATGATCATATATCATACTCTATATATAAGTCAGGCAAAATTTATACTGGAATATCATTACTGTAATAAAAAAAAATGTATATCGTAAACATAGATTGCCTGGTTAAAAAATAAAATTTATTACAATCATTATTCATAATAACTTTATTCATTAAACTTTGTGAAACATAATAATAGCAATTATATGCAGAGTGATATTTGATACAGCCAAGTCTGTTAATCAAGCCCATTCTGATAAGGTTGACCATGTGTTCGACAAATTTCAAAGATAGTTGCTATGGTAATTAAGTTTATAGGAAATCTGAATGTAATGGGATGGTCACTTTTGTGATTATTTCCTGTTGTCATCTTTGAATCCCAGATGACATGATTTTCTCTTTTTGTTTTCTTCGTATCACTGCTTTCTTACAAATACACAAGTTGGGATTCAAAGAGAAAGATAGTAACATGTAAGTTATAACTTTAAAAAATCTGATAAATATACGATTTAGAATGACAAATACAATATGATTTTTTAATCTGAGGGATGTTGTTAAAAATCAAAACATATATTAATTTCTATCATTTTATAATGCTGATCTTGAAGTTTATACGTTTCGGGCGAAATATAATCATTTCAATCCTATTAATTATCATGAAATATTTGCCACTGAACATAAGTATCTTCAAACAAATGGTAAATTATATCAATCTTTAACCACAACATGTATGATCATTACTGAAGTTAATGGAATAAAATTGTCTTAAGATGTACCTTATTCCGTAATGTTTCAAAAATGTGGTATAATGATTGCTACTTCATTAAAATATAAATGAATTTGTTAGTTTTATTGTATTTCTAAATCGCATGCAAACAGATACGATATATTTGTGAAACCTGATCATATACACACTTAAATGTGTAACAGTGTTTTTATATATCAAATATATAACTGTTCATTAATACACATCTGAATTATTCTTTATATATCATGTATATTACGAATATACAAAGTATGATACCGAATTCTGAAATAATAGTAAATAAGGGTTTGTTATACCCACAAATCCGTCTAATACTAATAAATTTCTGACCATTAGAAAAATAACCAATATAAAAAAATGGTTATTTAAGATTTAATTTGTATTAAATAGTATTTAAACTCTTTAGAATATAAATTAAATTATATTACATATCTAGAAGGGAGATTACGCACGCATGCATTAGACAAATACGCAATTCAAGTTTACTTCTAACTTTATTACAGATTCGGTTAGAAAAAAACATAGCTGCAAAGAGTCTTCGGATAAGGAGATGGATGCAGCTAAAGATTGGCGGCGCTTAAGCCTTGACAGAGAAGGTAGCAAGAAACAGAGAAGGGAAAAACGAATAACCTCACGAATAACATATATAAATAATAATGACACTGTTGAAGTTTAAATTGAGGAGGACACTATTCGTGGTGACGACCAATGATATCAAATTTAAAATAAATAAAGTTTCATCTTCTGAATTATTTAATTTTCATTCTGGATCTGGAAACAATACGACTAAAATTACATCTCCGAAAAAACTATTTGTATGATCGCCTAACCATAAGCCATACGTCATTTGTTCTGTTAAAGAAATAAATGAAATTAATATGAAAAAAGAAGATGTGGTATGCTTGCTAATGAGACAACTCTTTACAAAACAGCAAATGACACAGAGTTTATCTGGTCGATCCATCAAACATTGTCAAAGAAATATCTTGGCGTCACACAATAAATAAAATTAAAGAGGCAGAGTTCATGAAAAAAACAAGGACAGTAACAACAATGGGTAATACAAAAATACAGAGTTGCTACCTTAAACTTTGGCAGTTTGGAACACAATAAAAAAAGATCAAAGTTCTCCAGAGTATTTATCATATACAGCCCCTCATGCAGCATCCATTGTAATTTGGTTGAAACAATTGACCAACGTATTGCCAACATAAAAATGAGAAATACCTACCTTGGACCAACATAGTGCCAACATAAGAGAAGATATTTCTACGTTGGTCCAACGTTGTGCCAACATGGATTTCGTTTTTCATACAATGGGCCAACGTTGGCTCTATGTATTGCATATAACAGTACAACGTTGGGCCAACATGAAGCCATCATGTTGGGCCAACGTAGGCCCACTTTGCACTTATACGTTGGGCCAACGTTAAAATACAACGATGGGCCAATGCAATGATATACATTGTGCCAATGTTGGGCCAACATACTCATGTTGTCTGGGAAACAACAAAACAAAACAAGACAAAACAAACCCCATCCATCTTTATACACACAGACATACTTATTTGAGCGAGAATTTGAAGTATATTATTGCATATATATCATAAAGTGGCCAGCCAACTGTTCTTCTTACCCCCAAAAATTTGAGTGAAAAAAACATTGATAAACTTAAATTTCCGGCTACTCGAATCCCACGGGCTTTGTTTTGTTTATTACTAGTTTACCATGTTTTCGAACCTCATTTTACAAACTTATGAATATCTAAAGGAAATCTTGGAGTAACTTATGACTCTGGGTCATTGTTCGACTGTGCATAGATGGGAACTTTAGGGAGCTACCATTTGATTTTTATGGGGGGGCTAGGATGAAATTTGAAAAAAATAGGCAGGACAGGAGTTTTGAGTAAAAAAAAAAAGGCAGGATGAGCAACTTGGTAAAAAAAAAGACAGGATGACAATTTGTGTAAAAAAAGTCAGGATAAACTAGTAAAAAAAAGGCAGGATCGAATAGAGTAAAAAATAAAAAAGGCAGGACAGAGATTACATCTAAAAAAAAAAGCAGGACAAAATTTTTCATCCTAGCCCCCCCATAAAAATCAAATGGTAGCTCCCTTAGTATTGTATGTTCCGTATCTCCCTCCTTTAGTTTGCTTGGCCTTCCGTCGAATAAAACCGTATTTGGCCGAAGATTACCGAACGCTTCAAGGAAATCGAAACTGTAAACAGGAAGTAGCGACTTCCTGTTTCTTTTCCTACTTTCGTTTCTCGAAACGTAGTTGTCCATTTGTAAAACAAAGAACAGAGACATTGTTTATAGTAAGTTTTTATATATTTTGTAAAAGTGAGTTATTATTAACCACTTGCAAAACATGCACAAGTCTGTAAAAATTCCTGAAATACATATAAATAGTTAAAATACTAGATATAAATATTTTATGTGCACAAACTCATTTAGTCCGAGATTACTCTGACGTCCATCGGCTGTTATGCCAGACAAGCTGGGGCCGTGGCCGTTGGACGTCAGAGTAATCTCGGACTAAAACTCATTAACAATAAAATGATAAATGGTTTAGACATATGGCATTACATATAATTATATCAAAACTAACATGGTATACGTAAAATGAAAGGTTACATGTATAACAGGAGGGTTGGGTGGCTTTATGTCACCAAACCCTGCTGATTACTGAAATGTCTGATATTGCCACAAACTACAGACTGCCAGACTGAAGAAGGATGCGACAAGTGATGTACTTTTGTGTTATGTTGCAATCAGACTGGTTCTTCCTCGTTGTACTGAGACGTATGATATAAGCAAATAATTCTTATATCATTTGCATATCTATAAATACTTTAATTGGATTGGTTAAGTAGAATTTTTCTCTTGGTTTACACTTCGATAAACCATGTTTCCGAAACTACTTTTGTAATCTATTCATGCGCGATACATATTCTTGCAGGGATACTGGGATTTTCAGCATGTTGAGATTATAAAACAATTGCATAACAGTTGTTTTTATTCTAATGCATATATAACCAAAAAAAAAAAGAAATAAAATAAATGCACTCAAGCTTCGAAAATGTATAAAAATAAGATTTAAATAAAATTCCGGGAAATTTCACGAATGATTTGGCGAATTTACGTCATAGCAAAACAAGACGTCATACGATTGAAAACTTTCAGACGGAATATTATTTTGTTACATGTACGCTCTAAATTCGGGTAGTAGCTAATTAAAATGAAGTTTTTGAGGTAGGTGCTAGTTCATTTTTCATTCTGTTGCATTTATCGAACATTTAAGTTTTTTAGAAAGTCAAGATGGCGCCGTACTCCTTAGTTACGACATGTCATTGTGCTTCTGTACTTCTGATGGTACATATAGTAGCCATCAAAGTAATAATGTAAATTAATAATCGCGTATGTTTGACTGAAGAATTATAAGGATTAAACACATTTTTTCTAGAGGTTATTGATGTGTAAACCGGGTCTCTAACTCACAAACTTGACATAAAAGTCCTTCGGACTTTTATTCAGTTTGTGAGTTAACCGCCCCGGTTTACACATCAATAACCTCTAGAAAAAATGTGTTTAATCCTATATGAGACTCTAATTTCAATCAACATGATCAGTTTTACATACTTTATTATCACAATCATGACAATGTGAAATATAACAACTGAGACTATTTTTTTTTATAGTAGTCTCAGATAACAATTAAAGTGTAAAAACAAGTGTAACAGTTTACAGTATAAAAATAAATCTGAATAAATATTCAACAATTATCTCAAAATGTAGTAGTAAACACAGGTAGTTCTGGCAAGGACTACAGCATTCACGACCCTATTGGATAATCAACTGCGAGAACACGCTGTGGTAGTTAGCAAATGTTAATTCTAATGCAATTTGGATGTAACAATTTTTTTCATTGGCTAACAGTTGCCGTCAAATCCACAGTTGACCAGGCTTAACTAAGGAGAGACCCGCCATTTTGAATTGATGAATCAACAAATGTTCGATTACTACTATATAATCAAAAATAAAACAACACCTACCTCGAATTTGCCTTTTTCATGTAATTTTATCCAAATTTGAAGCGTACAGGTAACGAAATAACCTCCAGTTTGTAAATTTTCGTTTGTATGACGTCACGTTTAGCCATGACGTCTTTGTGCCAAAATTGTTCATGAAGTTTTGCGGAATTTTTTTTATTTGACAAATTCAGACATTTTTTCAAGTTTTATCATATTTTTTTCTTTTTGTAATGCATTAGAATCGGAATAACAGTACTGTAGTTGAAGAGTTGCCACCGTCAATTTTGATTTGACGGTCGCAAATCTCCGTTTTACTGTCTCCGCTCCGCGTCGCCAGTAAAACTGCATTTGCGACCGTCAAATCTACAATTGACGGTGGCAACTCTTCAACTACAGTACTGTTATTCCTTAAATATTCAGCTACATTTTAAATGGTTTCCTAAAGTTTTAAAGTGTAAATAATAAACCTAAGATTGCTTGAAACTTGTTCAAAAGAGTGAAAAGTCTACATTTATTGGTCGGATTAATGATAAATCCAAGTACATGTATAATAAACCAATGGCAGATTAATGATAAAATAACATATCTAATATCATGCTAGAATAAAAAGTTACATATTGATGTATCATATTAATTTATATATTTCTTAGATATGAAAGAGGAAGACAGTCTAAGTAATAATGCTGAGCTACTGTTAACCAAAAGAGATAATTTTTCATCAGTGGTAATGTTACGCTGAATTTGAAATATAACATTTATTCTATTTTCTATTTCGGAACTATCTGAAACCCTTATACATTCTACTCTCTTTTTTCCCTTCCTTACAGTGACAGAGAGAGATTTTTCAGATGAAGTACAACAAGAGGAATCAGAATCAATTGTTTGCTTAAGAAGATCTGGTTTCGATAAATTCTTGTCTATTATTTCATTTAATTTCTCAAATTGCTTAAGTTCATTTAGTGAAGGCCCTGTCTTGTATTGATTTTTCCTGCAAAGATGAAAATTTCCCTTTACTTTTGTAGCTAGATGTCGTAGCCACTTTCTTATGTAATGCACTTTTACTCTCACCTTTCTCTTTTTCAAACTCCGGTTGTTGTCTCTTAAGCTTTTCCTTCAACTTGATCTTTTCATTTTGTAATCTGTGTTATTTTAAATCTTCTTCTGTGCTTTTTAACTCCGCCCTTAAACATCTCAACTCATCCTCTTCAACATTATCTTCATTGATGGATTTGTCTAGATTTATGGCTGCCTCCATTTATTACTTCTTCTTTGCACTGCTTTGAGTTTTTTTTCTCATCCCTCATTCACGTCCAATTTCCTTTTCACCTATTTGGATCTTTTTCCAGTTTCTTCTCCTCTTTGGTTTCCCCCACATCTGTGATCTCGTACTCTGCTTGTGACTTATAATTCGATCTGAGGACTTCTAGGCGATGTCTGTCGGCCATCATCAAATTTTTAACATCAAACTTCTAACTTCAAATTTTTCTATCTGATTACTCTAAAGAATTCTAATGTCATGAATGCAATGACTAGGAAAAGGAATTCACTTTAAAACAAAAACAAATCAGTTAAGGGAGAATATCAAACAATCGGCCAAAGAGGAGTAACTAGAACATATTTTGCATCGTAATTAATAAAAAAAAAATTTAAAAACAAACTAATTGGAATGAAATTTTATCAAAATTATTATTATACACCAAATTCAGTTTGTATGTAATATCAAACTATTACACAACAATGTAAAAAAGCTTTATTTAGAGCTTATTTTCATTGTTGTCTTTTCAAAGCATGGGATAATCCATCCATTTTTAAAGGGGGGGTTACAACTTACAGCTAGACCTGAAAAAATTATGTTGTGACACAAATTGCTTCAAATTTAAGAAAAAAATAATTCCTGCTGTAATCATGGTAATATCTTTTATTTGTCTTAAGGTAGATTCATGGTATACCGCCATCTTGGATTGTACAATCACAGTACAAAATCGGTCTAGTTATTTGCTAAATCTGCAAATTTGGAGACAGATTTGCAATTCAATGGTTTATAAGACTGTTTTTTCAATTTAAAGAAAACTTGTTAATTAATTGTATTATTCAAAATATTTAAACAAATATATATTTTTTTGGTTTTAAAATCATTTGTTTTCAAAATGATCCATTTAAGGGGAGATAACTCTTTTAGTACAAAATATATACTGGGCTAATAGGGAATTTTTTTATTTTTACTTGTAGCAAGAAAACCATTTCAGTACACCATGTTTTCTTTTTATTTTTTTTAAACATATTATGAAACCTTTCTTCTCACAATTTATTTCAAAATTCTATCTCATAGATTTTTTTTTATGCACACTAATGTGTTTTTTCATGAACAAACTAACCAAATTTTGGCAATTTTCAACTCCTCATAGCTTGAAAACATTGTGACCCATACTTTTTATTAAATTTTTGAAAAGAGCATAGTAAAATCTTCGTTTTGGCAAATTATAAAAAAATTCTGTCTCAAAAAATATATACTTGTGATCTACCTTAAACATGTGACTTACAAAACTTATGTTGTTGGCAACAAATAGAAATAAAATTATAACCTACATGTACCTACCCAACTCTAGATTTGCAAGGCATATATTTTATGTATTTATAAGGCCAATAAAGAAAACATGTGTTTCCACTAACGTGATGTAAAAAAAGGGGAGGAAGGTAGGCAATGTCAATTTATTATACAAATATATTTCAGCTGGTTACTACTAAGGATTCACTCTGACTTTAATAGTGCTTTTTCCCAAAAGACATAAAAACTGTTAAGCTAGGCACTACCATTTAGGGTAGGTTGGGTTATCATAAACACATGTTTTTTTTGGTTTACCTATTAGTGTGGCCAAAGGAGACAGAAAACACAGCTGTACATGTTTTTATACGCCCGTCTTTTAGATGGGACGTAGTATGGTATACATTGTACCATTGTCCGTCTGTCTGTCTGTCCCTCCGTCCGTCTGTCCGTCCGTCCCTCCGTCTGTCTGTCCGTCCATCGTCCACACTTCGGACAATAACTCAAAAACACTTTCATCAATTTCCATGAAACTTAAGTGAATTGTTTATATCTATTGACGTAAGCTCCCTTTCGTTTTTTTTTAAATTTCAGATTTAAAGTTTTGGATTTATGGGGCTTTATTCATAAAAAGGGGGGTTCGTCGTCCACACTTTGGACAATAACTCAAAAACACTTTCACCAATTTCCATGAAACTTTGGTGAATTGTTTATATAGTAATGAATTTTTATACTTAAAAAAGGGGGATTTTATGCAACTTTGGTGAAACTGAGAGCAACGAGCGTATCATGCACTAAAGCGCAGCCCTTTATTAAGCCTACCACTTATACCTGCATGATGAATGATGGTAAAAATTCTTGCCAAATGTATTTTGGTGCATTACAATAAAATGACGACCTTTTAGACAAAAAAATATCTCCTGATTTTGACAAATCAAGTTAATTCTTTTCCAAAAAATGACAGTAAACAATAATTATTTGAGACCTCTGACAAAGCACACTAAGGATATTTTGACAAATCATGTTAAAATTTAAGCCAATTCGATACTATCAGGTGGGTGAAAATTACTGTTTTTAAAGTTTAATGTCTAATGGTAACAGCATATTACTATCCGAATTGAGTTAACAGATGGATGAGGGGGGGGGGGGGGGGGGGAAAGACCTTTATCAGGACTCTGGGAACTGCTGTTTTTAAGCTCAGGATTTCCAGATTGACCTTTTTGGGATCCAGGAATTCTTTTTTCAGATTACTGGATATCAGGATTTAATATTTTAAATTTGTGACCTCGGGATATTGTTCTTTTCAGCCCGGAATTTCAGGATCAGGACCCCTCCTATCCACCCCATTGAATGAATTTCAATCTTTTAATTTCTTCTCTTTTTTACAGATGTTTCCAGCAGTTTGTCACCAATTTGTCAATGCCATGGGCAAGGACACTCTTATTCCATCCTCCAGTTTAGAAGAGTCCACGAGAATTTCACCTTTTAATGTTGTGGCAAAGAGACGAAAACGAAGATGGATATTCTTCCACAAAATTGAGTATTCAACGTATGACTTTCCAGTAAGGATCAGATTCTTTTGCATGTATAATTTATAATCACTCAACAATATTGAAAAAAAATCAATCTCTTCTCTTCCTCAACTTAAGACACAATCAGTAAACTATTGTCTCCTCACATGGGACAGGCGGAGTAAAACATCTTTTTTTCTTTTTTTTTCTATGAATATCTGGTTACTGTACCAGTTATATTTGTGTTTGACCTAGCTAATTTCCCTCCTAAAGTACACTACATTTCTGCAAAAAAAAATTCACTTTGACTTTCATTATTATTACTTTTGGGGTTTATGTAATAATCTGGATTGGGGTTTACAGAATAGAGAATAGCGGGCAAAAATTATGAAGAATAGAGAAAAATGTTTGAAGATTATAAAGAATAGATAAAAAGGACCCAAACTTTAATGAATATAGAAATAGAAATGGGGTGCTAAAAAATTAGGATTAATGAGCAAAAACTATAAAGAATAAATAAAAAAGGACCCAAACTAAGTGTATACTATCATGACTCTAAAGAATAAAGAAAAATGGGGTGCTAAAATATAAAGAATAAAGAGTATTGGGGTTCTAAAATATAAAGAATAAATAAAATGGCCTAATTATCTATAAAAAAAAACCCAATAAGGTAGAAGCCACTATCCAGAGTTTTTTTTCCAGACCCCCATGGTTAAGTAATGGTTTCCTATATGGTTTTAATTTATATTTATATAGATGGAATAGTCATGGGAAAGGAAAAGCACACTACATGTATTCTGAGTGGATTGAGTCTCCAAAACACATTTTATGAGAAAATTGTCTTGAAATAGGACTGTACCATGAATATTCAGTTGACAGAACAAGCATATATTTATTTTTTTGGAGGGGGGGTGGTCTTTTTCTCCCTATTTCTTATATTTTGCTATAATATAACATTTTCCTAGGAAATAATTAAATAAATATATAGTTATAAGTAGATGAAATTAATTTTTAAGGTGTAACGACAAGTTATTCACTAAAAGAGAAGCCTTTTATGTCCCTCTTTGGAACGCGGCGTAAATTAAATTTTTATGTAAGGACTTATTGAAACCTCCTTGGAGACAGTAAACTTTTATATGGATTGTTCATTCTGCTATAATGCTTCAATTACTCATTTCTTATAACATTTCTACCATAAATGAGTGAAAGTTACCCCAATATTTTTATTTATTGGCCTGAAAAGATGAAATTTTGAGGAAATGAGAGGTATAAATTGACCCAAAGAGACCTTATAAAGAAGACAAAGAGGTTTATTAGTGGTATTTTATCTTCCTAAAATCATCTTAAGTATCATTTTCAACTGTTTGTAGGCAGATAAGATAGATATTTGATCATTTATTGGTTCACACTCTATTCTATCTTGATGCGGCTTGGTTTGGATTTGTCGAAGAAATTTTGCTCGAATCGCTGTAGATGTCGTCTTTCATTATTCTAGATTTTTCTCAAACTATTGAACTGATTATGACAAAACTTGACAGAAATGCTTGAAATAACCAGTATTACAAAGGGAAAAAGTCACATTCAGTTTATTGAACAAAAAGGTCTTCTTTAGGTGTAATACCACCAAATCATGGTACATCACATCCGGTTGCATACGAAAGTAGGTCTAAAAAAATATTCCCTTGAATTTGACCGTTGTAGGTAATTAATCCTACATTTTATTGCAGTAAAACTATTTCTGTGTCATAAACATATGTCTTGGGTATTTTCTGCACAATTTTTTGAAAAGTGCAAATTTAACAAAGACTAATAGGGGAAAATCAATGGTGGCATTACACCTTAAAAAATGTATAAGCAATATAGAATAATGACTAACAAAAATATGAAGGATAGAAAATAAAATAAAATACTTACATTATAAACATTCTTATTTCTAATTTACAGCTTTATGACCTTCTCAACAGCAATGCTGTGTTTGAGTCAAAACTGGAGGAGACAGCATTCTGCTCTTACAACCCAGAGAGCACTTACTCACTTAGTGGTAAATTTGGAGTAGACATCATGAAAGACTTGATGGATGCCAATCTAAGTGCTAGCGATAAAGTTACTATCAGCGCCAAACTTGGAGAAGTGAACTTGGTACAGGTGGCTGATCCAGATAATTTTATGAGTGAACTCATGACAAGGTTTGAATATATATATGAAAATTTTTATAAACTCTGCTTGTAAGACAGCTTGTTTTTTCACAGTGCACTTTTTGAGACTATAAATTCAAATTAAAAAAAAATTACCTTCTCTCGAGCTCTCTTGACAAGATTTTTACAGTGCAGTGAATAACCATTGGGACATGCTATATCAAAATTAAAGAAAATTCTACAAGTTCTAACTCAAAATATGAACAATTTTATGTTTATGGTGTTAAAAATTTAGTTTAACATCTTCAGTCTGATACTTATATTTTATAGAATCGCAAAATATATTTTTGCTGTTGTATATTGGGATGGTTAGGATTGATTTTGGGGTGTTATGGCTCAAACCTTTTAGAAATTGCGGGCAAAAAAGGGGGAAAACAAAGGTTTCCTGTTTAATGGACTATAAAACAATTTCAAAGCAGTGTTATAGGGAGGAAATACAATCATATTTAAAGTACAATGTATTTAAATGTGTATCTATGGTTGCAAGAAGAAATAAGAATAAGAAATAGTGGGATAGGACAATTTTTACTCATTTCAGATTTCAGATATAAAAAGAAAATTTCTTCAAATATAATAAGAAATAGTGGGATGGGACAATTTTTTCTCATTTCAGATTTCAGATATAAAAAGAAAATTTCTTCAAATATATTTTTTTTGAAAGAGGTGGAGAGGAGGAAATTTAATCATTACCATTGGCTAGCAAAGATGAATATCTTATCAATTTATTTCAACGTTTTTTCTGTGATTTATTTTCAATGACGATAATATTTTTTTCTATTTAAGGAAACTTAACATGAACCATCCATTAGTGAAGCAGATTCGTAAATCAAAAGATACCGTTCTGTGTGTAATCAGAGGTGTTATACAGACAACAGATAATGCAGAGATCAAACGTATTCAAGATAAAGATCTGAAAGAAACAATGAGTGAAAAGGTAAAAACACATGTACACATGTTAAGGTTTGTCTGCACAATTTTTATCAACCAAAGTTAATATCTGAAAAAAATCTGCTCATTTAAATGATGAAGAAAGGCATGTACAATGTAGCTCTATCATGTATATTAACCATTTTGAGGAAGATTACTCATACAATTAAATTCAGGAGTTATGGTCCTTGATAGATTGGAAAATTAAACTTTATTTTGTTTCTGTGCCTTTAAACTTTTCAAGTTTTGATATATTGTTACAACAAATGGAAGTTTTTAATGACCTTGGCTGGCTATACAGCCCTTGCTAGTTACCAAAAATTTACAATGAAGGTGAAGGTCAAGGATGATATTGATAATCATCATTCTTACTGGTCAGGAGTGATGGTCCTTGATAAATTTGAAAACGACACTTTATGTCATTTCTATGAAAAAAACTTATGAACTATTATACAGTGACTACTTTTCAAGTTTGAATACCATATGGATTCTTTTATTTTCCTGGGTACCAATTTTTCTTGGATTGAAGAATTATTTTGATATCAATATTTTTTATTGATTGGTTTTAACACCTGTGACTTTCAACACTAATTATACTGTTTTACATTGTGGTCAGTTTTTATTGGTAGAGGAAGCAGGAATGCCGTGTGAAAACCACCAACCTGCAGTAGGAAAAGAAAAAATATTTCATTTGATTTCAAGAATTGGTTGAAGTCGAAGCAACATGCAAACTTTTAGATTTTTTTTTAATTTGTTTAACATTTAATTTAATTTAATTGGTACTCATGAAAGTCACAAAACTAGTACCCAATAAACAAAAATGAGACCAAGTTTGATGTTGACTTAAAATTTTTCACTTTAAATACCATTGAAGACATAAGATCCTTGATAGATTGGAAACTAGGCACAGAGCATGGCAAGGCATGCCTTTGAATTCTTCAAGTTCATTGGTACTAGCTGCCCTCTTAGACTTAAATTCAACAATTGATACCTTCAAAATACAGAAAAAACAATAAGGGTCAACCTGACAGTTGCACATTTTATATTAAAAACATTTTCATTGGCTAGAACTTAACATCAAATCAACAGTTGACACATGGATTTTAAAGGAGTGAGCAGTAGTATTTGTTAATGGTATTAACAAATGTTTCACTGACAGGATATAATGGAAATCACCTAACCTATCTACCAAAAAAACTCTATAAAATTTTTGTCACAAGTATTTCTATGTGAAAACATAAAAAATCACGAACCAGTCTTCTCCTTTATAAGTGTTTCTCCAAACTGGATTTTGAATCCCATATTTTCACTATATATGGCTTTATAGATGTAAAATTGTACTAGTTTTTTGTTACAAATTTTCAATGATGAACACTGTTTATACCTAAGCATTTGATTTATCAAATTAGCATTTCAACATATTTATTCAGTGTCAACAGATTAAGCAAGTAAGACATTTCAGTGTGTCCACTCTTGCTAAGTATTCAAAGTATACAAGCATGTTGAATATCACTGTTTCATCTTAAAGTTTATATTCTTATAGAATTATAAGTGTTAGTTGGCAGAAATAATTTAAATTGTATATTAAATTAACTTTGTTTTTACTAGTTTGTCCAGCTTTAATATAGATCTGTGCAAAAACATATTCTACCAAAGTATTATAATAATAATAGTTCTTGGCCTGATATTCATAAGCTTTTGTATTTTTCTTCAAGTGTTTTCTAAGTACTTTTCTCACTATCGAAATATGTAGTTTGTATATACGAACTCTGCATGGACTATTAGTTCTCATATATTTTCATAACTTTGCACTTCAAACAGTATATATTTATGTCTATATGTCTATCCATGATTAATGTTAATTTATTAATTTTGCCGTAAAATTTTGATAATAATTTATTAACTAGATATATATAAATTAATTTTAAGAGCCTAAATAAGAAGTTAAAGAACCAATTCCTTTGCTTTCACCAAGATGTTTAATTATGATAAATGTTTTTGATAATTTTCTGCATTCATGGCATTTATCATGCTTTTCCCTAACAAATGGTCAATTTTTTTTGAAAGAATCTACGAACATACTTAAAAATATATAGCTTATATATATTTTTTTTTTATAACTTCAACTACTCACAATATATATTTTCTCATAACCTGTGCATTTGTTATATTAGATAATTATGTTTGATTATCTTAATGGTAAACTTATTTTTTTGATATTACATGTACTGATATGGTATATAATATTTTCAAATATGTAAAATTGTATGTATAATACTAACAAAAACTAACAGTTGTATATATATGTTATTTACTAATGTTAACGAGGCCGGGCTAAGGTACCGGTACTTGATGTTTTAAAACTAACAAATGTACAGATTTCAATAAAATATGATAAATTAAAAAAAAATGTTTTTTTTTCGAAAGAACCCCCTTAGAATTATTGAAATCTGTATATTCTTTTGCATTAACTAATATATCTTGGGTATAAATTAGATGCATCTATTCAGCTAATACCCTCATGTACTCATACTTTATTTTGTCTTTATGATATTTACCAGGTTACAAAAGAGGGAGGTAATGAAAGTGGCGAATTCTCTGAGAACATGAAAAAAGATATCACACTAGAAAAAGGAACAACACTGGCCTACAAAGTCTGGGAACTGAAAATAAATGCTGAGAATGGTGCAATAGAACCCATCATGACAGCAGAATTAGAGGGAGGATTTCATCACTCAACCATGGATGATATAAGTAATTATAATCACTGTAGATTCATTTATTTTCTTGGATACAAAGTTTTGTGGTTTGCAGATAAGTTGCAGTTTCATAGATATTTAAGGTGGTACCTAACACTTTTACTAAAATTAATTTGGCTCGTTTAATTTTAATAAAATTTTGATAAAGTATTCACTTTGACCCTTTATAAATTATAAAAATTTCAAAAATTTTGAACCAACCGTTCTGTCAGAAAAATTACACTGGTTATTTAGCAGTTTGACAAACACCAATTTTGATCATTGATAAGCTTGATATTCCCTTTACAACACAACATAATTAAAACGTTTAGCTGATTTGACAGAGTTATCTCCCTGAAGTGTTAGGTACCACCTTAATTTCATTGTTGTGGCAAAGACGGCATACATTCCTTTAGAAAGTTCATAATTTGTTAAACATTTAAAATTGTGGTTCCTCGACCATCTGTTCCGATGGAATCCATTAAAATTGGTATCCAAGGAATAATAATGAATTCACAGTATATAGATGTAAGAAGATGTGGTATGAGTGCCAAAGAGACAACTCTCTATCCAATTCACAATTTGTAAAAGTAAACCATTATAGGTGAAATATAAAAAAGAAGATGTGGTATGATTGCCAATGATACAACTATCCACAAAAGACAAAAATGACACATACATTAACAACTAAAGGTCACTGTACAGCCTTCAACAATTAGCAAAGCAAAGTATGCTTTTCAACATGGAGCCTTGGCTCACATCGAACAGCACTATCTATGAAGGGAGTTGTTACGTATTATTCAATGAGACAGCATCCTGAAAACACAGAGAATCTAAGATACAGGTCAACATTATTATTCATGTTCTTAAACGTAAAAACTTATTGAGAAACAAATCATGTCTTCATGCTTTTTTTACTTTGTTTACAAGAGGGTCATCATATGATAAATAACAGTAAAATAATCTTGTCAAATGACTTTAAAAGTAATTTTTAATATGAGGCAGGCATTACCTTTGAATGGGGACGAAGTCTATGATTTTTTTTTTAAATCAACAATGATCAACAATGTTAAAAAGAGAAACGCAAATACCGTAACGTTACCGATTTTGGTCCTGTTCTTAGGGATTTTAGTTGTGACGTTATTTAAATTATGACGTCACATTCAATGTTAACAAAGAAATGGTATCATCAGGTAACGTTTTTTAAAAACAAACATTTTTATGCCCCACCTACGATAGTAGAGTGGCATTATGTTTTCTGGTCTGTGCATCCATTCGTCCTTTCGTTCATCTGTCCGTCTGTTCGTTCGTCCGTCTGTTACACTTCAGGTTAAAGTTTTTGGTCAAGGTAGTTTTTGATGAAGTTGAAGTCCAATCAACTTGAAACTTAGTATACATGGTCCCTTTGATAAGATCATTTTAATTTTAATGCCAAATTAGAGAATTTATTCCAATTTTACAGTCCAGTAAACAAAGAAAATGATAGTGCTAGTGGGGCATCTGTGTACTGTGGACACATTCTTGTTTTTAAATGAATTAGTATTAGTTCCTTTCTTAGACTGATAAATATACATTTTATTCAAAGTCTCATGTAAACAAGACTGGAAACGGAAGTAGATTTCTGCTCAGATCTGGAAATTCAAAAACGTGACAAAAAAAAATGAATTTTGAAAAAAATTGAATTTTCGGTTCATTAGTACATTGAAAAATTTTCCCGATTTTTTTTTTTATTGAATTTTCTACTGTAATAGAGGACTTCCCTTCCATTATAGATGACCCTTAAAAAAATTGGCATCATAAATCAAATTGAACTGACCAATGAAGTACTTAGATCAAAGGATCCATATGTTGATTTAGATAACCAACAATAAACCACTAATAAATTCTGCAAACATGTATTCTTCGTTGGAGTCATGATAGTTAAAACTTATTAGCATGAAAATCAAGGCGATAAACAGGAAATGGCCACTAGTGGATATTTATCACAAAGGGATATACTCAAACTCAAACTGCACAACTAGCACAAATGTCACCTCTCTTTTACAGTACATGTATGAATGTAGAATAAACACAAATTGTCTTCAGGAATGTACAGGTGTCTATACAGAAAGTTAAGCTCTTATTCATTAGGGGTTATTTATTCCAGGTTTTTTTTTTCATGTCAAGCTTGTTTTAACTAAAACTAAAACAAAGGATTATGGGTATTTTTCAGATACTGATGGTGATGAGTCTTCTACGAGCCCAACAGAACAAGAAGAAACCTCTGTACTCCAACATCTAGAGGAGCAACTGCAGCCTTTATTTGACCTCCCTGAAGCTGAAGGTCAACTGTTGAAATTGTCTTTACTCAAACTCATGACATGTCATAGTGATGTTGTCCTGCTTTCCAAACTGGTAATGTTAAATTTAAGCGGCATCAGTTAGAATTTCATCTTTATATAAATGCAGTGTTCAGGCTAGGATTTGAAAATATAGGGTGCATTTTTAAAAAAGGGCACTAAGGCGTGTTCTCACAGAAAAATATCAAATACTAAATATAACCACATACTGACATATTTTAATGTGGCCTGTAAAAACGGCTGCACTATCTGATGAAAATCTTGCCATCTCTTGAATTGAAAGTTCACGGCTACTTTTTAATTCATCTGTTATAGCTTCAGTTATGTTATCTGCTTTTGCATTTGGCAATTCAATGTCTGTTAAGAATCCATTTTGAACTTTACCATCCTAGCTAATGTAACGTGTATAAATAGCTAAATGCTTAATTGTCCTGTTATCGGTAACTTTATCTACCATTGAATCATAACATGGAATTGCTTTTATATCATCCAACAGCAAAAGGCAGAGGGACTCAAAATTTTTCGGGGACCGGGCGTGGCGCCCTTCCATTTCATGCTAGCTCAAACACTGAAATGAATATCAATACATCTGTTAACCCATTTCATATTGATCAAGTCTCTATGGTAAATCTGTATCTGTCTGTAAATAGAGATATGCTAAGAATATCTACAAAACCGACCAAAATTCATCTTTTGCCTTAATTGTATTTGAATGTTTCAAAATTTTGAATGTTTCAAAATCAATCAAAGTCTTATATATGTACATGTATGCTTAGCCTTGCATAGGGTCGATTTCTATCTGACTCTTATCATTTTTTTGCATTGACACAATGTGAAGTGACCAATAATCAATCAATCATGCTTTCCTACATACATTTAAGGTGGTACCTACCACTACAGGGAGATAACTCTGTAAAATCAGCTAAACGTTTTAATTACATTGTGTTTTTTTATTGAGCTTCTCTATGATCAAAATATATGTTTGTCAAACTGCTATATAACCAGTGTATTTTTTTCTAATAAAAAGGTTGGTTTAAATTATTTTAAATTTTTATATTTTTTTCAGAGGGTTAAAGTAAATACTTTTTCCAATTTTTATGAAAATTAAACGAGCCAAATTAATTTTAGTGAAAGTGTTGGGTACCACCTTAAAGAGATTGCAGTTCTTTTCTGAAATTGTAATTAACAATCTCACCATTTGTCCATTTTTTTACAATTGCAATAATAAATGCATCCAAAAATTTCTGAAATAACTTTTAACCATTTAGATTTTCCAGAAACTTTTGTATGGGATATTTGAGTGGGTTTACCTGGAAAAATTTGAGTTTCAGTAGAATATTTTAGATATTAAAGATGTGTTTATATGAATAACAACCTGGAAGTCTAAGAAGTATATCCATTTATAGACATTTTTACCAATTTTAGGTTGTACCAAACATTTTAATTTGGCTCGTTTAATTTTCATTAAATTTTGACAAAATGTTAACTAAGACCATTAAACAAATACACAAAAATTTCAAAAAACTTGAACCACACACTTTCGTGGAAAAAAGTCATTGGATATTAAGAAGTTTGACAAACAATAATTTTGATCATTGAGAAGCTTAATATTTTCCTTAACAATACAATGTGATTTAAAAGTTTATCTGATTTTTACAGAGTTATCTCCCTGTAGTGTTATGTACAACCTTAATTTAACTTAATTCATATTTTTATTTAATTCTTTAAAGCTTGTCCAAGCAGAAACAGGTACCTTAAAAGAAGAGAAAGAAAAATATAATGAGCTAATTGTCAATAAAGCTGAAACATGGACAGTGGCTACATCTGCAGGGATTAAAACTGAGGTAAAATCTAATTGCAAATTATGTAACATTGTATTCCTGCATCTATGTTTTCATTTTATATTTCTGCAAACAAAATCTACTTCTTCATGACAAAGCAAGATAATGGTAATATTTTTTATGTAACCAAAGTCTAGATTTATACATGTTATTTTCAAACAAAACAAGACATTCTTAAAATGGCATATCAACTCCACAATAAGTCAAAAGTCAATTTTACCCTTGTTTCAATGTAAAACACAGTACAAAAATAATCCAGGCTAAAACTTAAGACTGGATGATCCATTATCTATTTGATCTGTAAAAATAAGGTATCACATATGGAGTTGTAAAACACAGTGAGCCTGGGGTTAAGCCTTAAGGAATAGTATCCCTCTCACACAGTTTTAAGAATACATTTGAACTTTGTCTCCTAGAATTCTATAATATCAATGTTTTGAATAAACTTAATATTTTTTCTAACATTCTCTGATCAAATTAAACAGAAAGATTAATATTTGGCCAGCAGTATAGCACTTTTCAGATCTGCTACACACCTGTTTCCTGTTTGCAGCTACTTTTGATTTTTTTGTAAATATTTGATTTTTTTAATATAAAAACAAATGAAATTATATTGATCATAGAATTTTGCATTCTTTCTCTCTTTCTTGTGCAACTACTTATCGGTAAACTTGATTTCATGATGAGTTTCATAAAAAAATATATTAAGCCATTTATAATTTTAATGTGTTCATTGTGAAAAGGGAGAAAATTCAGATCATTTTGACAGTTTTGTCTCCAACCTTGAAAGTCTGTACTTAATAAAAAATTAGGTATTCTATGTAGTTTCCATTGCATTATTTAACATGTATTTATTCAGAAAGGTAAGTTTAGTGTAAAGCCCAGTTTAAGGATATTTATACCACATTTGAATGGTTTCACATTTTATGAAATAATTAGTCTGCCGCATTTGACAGAAAATTATTTTTCCATTTGGAATTGATTTTAGTTTGATCGTTCCTTCTTATTTTTTAAATTTACAGGGGGAGAATTTAGTATATGAAGGGGAGATAACTCCAATCTTAGCTGCTGTTGCTCACCTGGTGGATGCCATGCATGATGTGGAAACACAAGATCTTGAGAAACTTTGTCAGTGTAATGAAGATCAGCTAAAAGCATTAACAAAAATTGTAAGTATACATCCTGGATTTTATTAGCTCACCTGTTCCGAAGGGACAAGTGAGCTTATGCCATCACTTGGGGTCCGTCGTTGTCCGTCGTCTGTCGTCGTCTGTCGTCGTCGTCTGTCGTCGTCCTCTGTCGTCGTCGTCTGTCTTCGTAAACTAATTCAAGAATCTTCTCCTCTGAAACTACTGGGGCAAATACTTTCAAACTTTAACTGAATGTTCCTTAGGGTATCTAATTTATAAATTGTATCGGAAGTTTTGATCTATCAACAAACATGGTCGCCATTGCTAAAAATAGAACATAGGGGTCAAATGCAGTTTTTGGCTTATAACTCAAAAACCAAAGCATTTAGAGCAAATCTGACATGGGGTAATATTGTTTATCAGGTCAAGATCTATCTGCCTGAAATTTTCAGATGAATCAGACAACCTGTTGTTGGGTTGCTGCCCCTGAATTGGTAATTTTAAGGAAATTTTGCTGTTTTTGGTTATTATCTTGAATATTATTATAGATAGAGATAAACTGTAAACAGGAATAATGTTCAGCAAAGTAAGATTTACAAATAAGTCAACATGACGGAAATGGTCAGTTGACCCCTTTAGGAGTTATTGCCCTTTATAGTCAATTTTTAACCATTTTTCGTAAATCTTAGTAATCTTTTACAAAAATCTTCTCCTCTGAAACTGCTGGGCCAAATACTTCCAAACTTTAACTGAATGTTCCTTAGGGTATCTAGTTTGTAAATTGTATCCGAAGTTATGATCTATCAACAAACATGGTCGCCATTGCTAAAAATAGAACATAGGGGTCAAATGCAGTTTTTGGCTTATAACTCAAAAACCAAAGCATTTAGAGCAAATCTGATGTTGGGTAATATTGTTTATCAGGTCAAGATCTATCTGCTCTGAAATTTTCAGATGAATCAGACAACCAGTTGTTGGGTTGCTGCCCCTGAATTGGTAATTTTAAGGAAATTTTGCTGTTTTTGGTTATTATCTTGAATATTATTATAGATAGAGATAAACTGTAAACAGCAATAATGTTCAGCAAAGTAAGATTTACAAATAAGTCAACATGACGGAAATGGTTAGTTGACCCCTTTAGGAGTTATTGCCCTTTATAGTCAATTTTTAACCATTTTTCGTAAATCTTAGTAATCTTTTACAAAAATCTTCTCCTCTGAAACTGCTGGGCCAAATACTTCCCAACTTTAACTGAATGTTCCTTAGGGTATTTAGTTTGTAAATTGTATCCGAAGTTATAATCTATCAACAAACATGGTCGCCATTGCTAAAAATAGAACATAGGGGTCAAATGCAGTTTTTGGCTTATAACTCAAAAACCAAAGCATTTAGAGCAAATCTGACGTGGGTAATAATGTTTATCAGGTCAAGATCTATCTGCCCTGAAATTTTCAGATGAATCAGACAACCTGTTGTTGGGTTGCTGCCCCTGAATTGATAATTTTAAGGAAATTTTGCTGTTTTTGTTTATTATCTTGAATATAATTATAGATAGAAATAAACTGTAAACAGGAATAATGTTCATCAAAGTAAGATCTTCAATTAAGTCAATTTGACCAAAATTGTCAATTGACCCCTTAAGGAGTTATTGCCCTTTAAAGACTTTTTTCACAATTTGTTCATCATGTTGACTTACTTTAAAAAATCTTCTCCTTTGAAACTGCTGTATCAATTTCAGCCAAACTTAGGCTAAATGAGTTTCAGAGTATCTAGTATAAATTTTATATTTTATTTCCTTGTATGTCAAGAAACATAGCTCCTATGGCTAAAATAGAACATAGGAGAAAATGATTATTTTTTTTGGCTTTTGAAGAAAATAGGACGATCCAAAAAACATTTAAATAAATTGAAAAGCCAAAATAATCATTGATGAGAGATTTAACCAAAAGAATTAAGGTGAGCGATTCAGGCTCTTGAGAGCCTCTTGTTTAAACTTGCTTTAACCAAGACTCCTGGGTTTGATCTATAATTGTCTACTTTTTACTAATTGTTTCTTGACTTGAGAGTTATATCATTGACACTCATACAGAATCTTGTTATATCTATTTAGCAGTTAGAAAGGTATCTGAAATTAAGTAAACACCATAAAAAAAATAAAAATCAAAAACAAAATAAAAATAAAAATAAAAATAGATGGAGCTGTCAAACAAACCTGAATGAACAAAAATGTTGGGACAGGCTAAGACATGATCTAGACCATATGCAAAATTTAATCTCTGCGAAAAAGAGTATTTAATAGGGCCTCTTACATATTTGTTTTTTGTTCATTTTTATGTAAATAAATAACGCTTTAGTTTTCTCGTTTGTTTGAATTGTTTTACATATGTTATTTCAGGCCTTTTATAGCTGTATATGCAGTATGGGCTTTGCTCATTGTTGACGGCTGTAGGGTAACCTATAGCTGTTAATTTCTGTGTCACTTGATCTCTTGTAGAGAGTTGTCTCATTGGCAATCATACCATGTCTTCTTTTTTTATAGTTGAAGATAATCTTTAACCTTTGTTTTCAGTTTAAGAGTGCAGTATCTAGCAGTATGCCGATACCTCTAGACACAGAAACTTCTCCAGCAGTAGAGGATCCTGCAGATGGTATTCTCTCCGACATGAAACTCACAGTTTATAAAGACAATGGAACTATACTACCACCAGAGACAAAGACACATATCCATGAGTGTATCTACTGTATTCTTCACTGTGTCTCTTAAAATGTATCATGGGCGCTTAGAACATGAATGTGGCTATATTACTTACAAAGACAACTTTATAATTTTTTTTTTATTTTCAAATTTTTTCACAAATTTCAAAATTTTATTGGTTCCGATCATGAAAACTGCAAAATAAATACTTTTTTTTTTTACTATTTTTGTTTTTTATTTGAACAGAAACACACTAACAAACAATTTTAATATGCTATTTAGTGTTGTTTCAGATCTTAGATTTATTCTGTTTTTTGTTTGTTTGTATTTATTACAAATGCAGTAAAATCAGGGATATTAATTCTCCTTAAAATGCTAACCTAAACCGAAGAAAATATTATAGTGATTAAGAGAATGATCTGATTATACAAAGAGGTTTTTTTGTCTATTCAGCATTTTAAGCTTCTTGGTCTAGCTGTGTTGTGTGAGGTATTTTTTTTCTGATCAAAAATCTATTTTTACAATTAATTTTAGGGTAAAGATACTTAGACTTAAATGTATGGCAGCAAATGTAGTTTTTTAATTTATTGAATATAAATTATATTTAGACATACTTAAAAAAATGCTCTCTTATACTGCAACTGATGAATATTTAGTAATAATTTAATTTTGGATGTTAAGCGTCTTCTAATGGGCTGATGTTGTTTTGATTATCAGCTCATAGACATAATATTGGCATGTGACCATGACCTCATCAGGTTTTTCATGGTTTTACCCCAGTTTAAAATTATTTTTAAAAATTGAATTATCAGAAATGACTAATTTTTGTTCTGTCTATTCACAATAACCTTAAAATTGTGGTGCACACTTTAGTTATTCAGTGTGCACCACATTATGGATGTTACTACTTCATAGACAGAAAAAATATTAGGGATTCCTTAAATTATAAATAAATGTAAATTAAAATATAGATTCCACAACTACAACAAGTGTGTTACATTATTTCTCCACTCGAGACAGTTAAATTTTAATATTTAAAGCGCAAGGCTATGCCAAGCATTTTAAATAGTTAATATTTAACTGTCGAGAGTGGAGAAATATCATAATACACTACTTATAAGTGGTGGAATCTGTTTCTCTAATGATTTTTATCCTTCTTTTTCATTTAGATTTGAAGAAAGTTGTGTACTTTTTATGTGACTTCATCAGGCATGGTCGCCTTTTTTCATGACATCACAATAAGAAAAATCAGAAGAAACAAAGAAAAGTTAACGTCACAATAAAATTTCTACCAATCATTTGCTGAGAACAAATTTTTCACTAGAGATTAAAAATATTTTTCTCACATCGGTCAGGAAATGTGAAAATAGCATAAAAATTAGAGAAAAATGTATATATATAACAATTTTAAAACAACTCTTGGATAACAACATAAATGTTTTGCATGTTGATACTACCATAAATGTATAAATGAATGTTATTTATGTGTATTTTATTATTACTAGAACACACCTGTGAATTCGCAGGTCCGTGACTGAATTAAAGTTTATAACTATGCATATGCCTTATTTAGTATTGGTATTGTCATCTGATAAAGTCATGCCGATTATAAGATACACAGTTTTCTCTGCTATCAAAATCTTTCTGTTTGAACATGTCGACCTGGAACCTATCAATTATTGGTAATATTAATAATTTGGAAAACAAGGGCCTGGAATGGAGTATTTTTTTACGTTTTTACGTGATGACGGCTGACAAATTGGACCTCGTTATATTAGTATCATAGATATTATGTCTCTTTGTTTGTAAATTGTATCTAAGTTTCTATAATACAAATTATTGTTATGTATCAGCCGTTTATAGATTAAAAGATTTCTTGAAACAATGTCGATATGAATTTTGTTGAGGTCACAAAGAAAAAATGTATGATATCACAAATCTAGTGTAATTTGTTTATGACATTATGATTTATGTTTCAAAATCCAAGCATAAATCTTGTAGAAGCCATGTTAGCAATAAGGTCTAAATGCTTGACAGTGCATTTTTATGGGTAGATATGGAGTGGTGTATATACTAGTAAATAGGACAAGCTCATCTATCCATGTTTGTTGCTCTCCTGTATGACCTAGTCTACTACAGATTGAGTTTCGGACAGTTGATCCTTTTTACAAATAAATGTGAGTTATATTATCTCCTGTGTAAAGCATTGCATAAAATATTTAAAAATAATACCACTGCATGTACATCTTCAAGTGCTCGATCAGCTCATCAAATGTACAATTCTTGCCAGATTCTATTTAAATTATATCATAGGTACATGTATTAACAGCAATATGTCTCATACAAGTTTGAAAATCAGTACCATTCAACTATTTTTAAAAGAGTAATTTGAGTTATATATTAATAAATTATTTAGTCTTTGCTCTTGGATAAATGAAATTTGTGAAATGGGGGGACATTGGAACTCTGTTTTTTTTATTTTAAACTATTTATTTTTTTTGTTGATGCTTGTAAGATACGAATCTATATATCGTTATTTATGTAGAAGCATTTGTTTGTTTGTTCTGATGACATTGTGTTCAACTTTTCAAAAGTGTTCAGTGATTTTTAAAAATTCTAGGAGTGTTATGATACTTTACGTAAGTTAATCTCTTGATGTGTTTTGGCTTTCATTATGTTGTTTTTCTCACCCCTTCACAGGGATCACCATAGGTTATATTGAAGAGTGGTGCTCCTCCATCAATGGATTTCCAGCACCACTTTTGATTTTGTCAACATAATCTTTAACTTTTTTGATTTTATGAGATAAAAAATATTTCTTAATCAGAAGTACTTATTATGCTAGTAAGTTTTTTTCCCAATGAGGAAACAAACATTTGGCAAAAGGCTAAAAAATTTTGGACAAGGGTAAAACTTAATGCCACCTCTGCTACGGTAGGGGTCATAAACAGTTAAAATGTTTGTAAACAATCTCAAACTACCAAAATGTTACTGTGGAGATTTGTGATATATATTTACATATTATGCTGCTTCTGTTATATTTTTTATATGTTACAAATGCCAATGTATTGAGATGTAATTAAAAATTTAAAAACAGTACAATTTTTGTTTTCATTTATGGTAAAAATGAACATTGGTTAATGCCCGTGTCACACTGTCCCGATTTTTATATACGATGGACACCCGAATGCGAAAATTGTAAGTTCGTACGAAGTTGGTCCCGATCTCGTTAAAATATTAAAAAGTGACAGACGCAAGTACGATGAATAACGAAGTCTATACGATGGTGCCGAAATCATATACGATAGCAAAAGATGGACATACGAAGGTTAACCGAAGACGGTTATTTAAGCTTCATAACTCAACCGAAGCCTACACGATGGATCACGAAGGCTACACGATGAATTACGAAGGCTACACGTTTGATTACAATGATGGCGCGATGGCCATTTTGATGTATAAAAGACATCGTGTACAGCTTACGATAAGTATACAAACGATCTAAAAATGTGTTCTACCTGCTTTGAACTTTTTTATGATACGAACAGAATTTCGACAACACATCGTTTCTGTACAAGTCTGCCATGCATGGCGGGAAATCGATCTTTTTGTCTTATTCTTATAAAACTTAGTTCAACATACCCTCGCCTACTACATGTAAGTTGCGTGTAGATAAAATTGTTATGGACACTCTAGAACCAAAATGTTTAAAACTTGGTATGGTATAACTCGTTTAACGGTTGAAAGGTCAAGGTCACAGTGGCAGTCGTAATACAAGGCAATACCACCCTTGTTGACACTCTCAAACCAATATGCTTCAAAAGATTTTAACCAATTTGGTATATAGTTCCTCCTTGTAATGATCTGACATTTTTTACGTTCAAGACCAAAGGTCAAGGTCATGCAGATGGACTTGTTTTTTCTCCTTGAAATAGCATAATACACAGGAAATTGGTTGCTCAATTTTTTACCTGCTTATTCTAAAGACAATATTAAAGGTATTTCCAGTTACTGAATCTTTTGTTTGATTTCTAAAAGAATAGTTTATGTATCAAAGATGCATATTCAATTTACCATTTTCTGCATGTGTCATATACAAATATAGTGTTCATATTTGTCCCCAATATGTTACATACGAGGGGATGCCACCGCTCGGCATTGCCTTGTTTGCCCTGTTAAATGAGTGCACTTGTCTGAATAATCACCCATAATTATGCCCATGTTTACTGATTTATCTTAAATGTAAGGTAATGGGTTCGTTGATCCCTTTTATTCAAAAAGAGTTCTTTCCAGGAGAATATCATAACAATATATACAAAAGGAAGGATGTGGGAAAGCAACAAATGAGGCAAAATATGACATATAGAAAACAAAATGGTTATGGAGTAAACGTTCGTGTGTCAACAACTCAGACGATACATAAAAAATCAGAATAATGAACAAAAAGTTGGTTTCCCTATATACGTGAATATGCAGTGTTGGTGTATGAGGCGCGTTTATGATTTTCATTATGTTACTTGATATGAAAAATTGACAAAAAATAATATTTTGATTGTAAAAGTAAATCCTGAGCCTGTAATAGCTGCTCTTCTTGTTCTATTTGAATTAATAGAAACAACGCTGTCGCCTTTTTTGTTCTGATAGAATCATATGATATGAGCTCCTTGTTTTGTGAACGTCTTTCTTAACTGTCGTATTAGACTGACCAGTGCATATCGCGAATGGCACTTTAAGTTATTTTAGCGCGAAAATTAACTTACATTTAGCTGAATTTTTGCCGTCGTAGATCCATCTTGTCGCCTTCGTACTTTTAATTCGATGGCAACACGACGGGATTACGAGGTCTTCACGAAGTCGTGTTTCCATCGTAAGACCTGCTGGTAGCTTCGTGATTCATTCGTGTAGACATCGTAATGTCAAAACTGCCCGATGGAAACGATGGAAACACGAATGCAATACGATGTTCATAGATGCATTCCCGGTGACATTACGACGGTGAGGATGGTGATACGAACTCAATACGAACCCACAACATCGGACGCACCTTCCCGAAGTTGTCCCCGAAGTCTAGAAAAAGTTGCCGATGGTTCTACGATGATTAAAGATTGCATTACGAATAGCCCGATCTGGATATACGATCAGTCCCGATTTTGAAAATTTCCCTAATCGTGATGACATCTGCGTAAAAATCAGGACAGTGTGACGCGGGCATTATGAAATATATCCACTTTTGGTAAATCTAGATTTTTCTTTTAGACAGGTACATGAGGAGCAGGATTTGCTTACTCAATATGAGTGCATGAGATCAACCCTTGGTTATACTACTCAATCTTTTGTTTTCTATGTTGTGTTTTGTTCTTACCCAATATGAGTGCATGAGATCAACCTTTGGTTATAATACTCAATCTTTTGTTTTCTATGTTGTGTTTTGTTCTTACCCAATATGAGTGCATGAGATCAACCCTTGGTTATAATACTCAATCTTTTGTTTTCTATGTTGTGTTTTGTTCTTACCCAATATGAGTGCATGAGATCAACCCTTGGTTATAATACTCAATCTTTTGTTTTCTATGTTGTGTTTTGTTCTTACCCAATATGAGTGCATGAGATCAACCCTTGGTTATAATACTCAGTCTTTTGTTTTCTATGTTTTGTTTTGTTCTTACTCAACATGAGTGCATGAGATCAACCCTTGGTTATAATACTCAGTCTTTTGTTTTCTATGTTGTGTTTTGTTCTTACCCAATATGAGTGCATGAGATCAACCCTTGGTTATAATACTCAATCTTTTGTTTTCTATGTTGTGTTTTGTTCTTACCCAATATGAGTGCATGAGATCAACCCTTGGTTATAATACTCAATCTTTTGTTTTCTATGTTCATACCTGCCAACTGTCACTATTTGTGGGGGATTTCCCCCATGGAGGCTCCCAAATTGAAACTTTAAAAGAGCAATTTTGTCCACAAATTTAGACAAAACAATTAACTTTACAATGACTTTAGGCTTGTAAAAGTATGAAGAAGCCACAAAACAACATTAAAATGTATTTAAAGGCCCCCTTGAAGTTTTTTTAGGACTATGACAGCCATCTTGCACACAAACCCATATGGGCATTTTGAAAAGTTGGCAGGTATGTATGTTGTGTTTTGTAAACTGTTATTTGTCTTTTTATTTTTTGCCATGGGAATGTCAGTTTTTATTTGACTTACAAGTTTGAATTCATTCCCTTGGGTATCTTTTAAATTAAAACCTCTTTTTGAACACACCAAAATAAGAAAATGTTATTTGTAAATATTCTAGACACTTCAACTTATGGACTGTTGTGGAAGTTTTGGTACTGACATGATATGAAACATACTTTCTAAAAATTAAGTTAAAAAAAATGGAGAATGTGTCCATGGAACACAGATGATGCCCCCATTTGCATATTATGTTATGACAGGAAATATTTCAAGAACTGTAAAAGTGAGCATACCCTTTGTATTTGATTTGAGTTTTGTGGTTATAAGCATTGTGCATAATTTCATAACATTTAGTTGAGGCAAACTGTAATCCGAGAATGGAAACAAAAAATCTAGCATTTTTTCGATTTGTCAAAGACACAACTATAGAACAGTTAAAGTGAATCCACCAAAATTTGAACATGATTTGTGTTTTGTGGTAATAAGCAGTATGTATAAGTTTCATAACATAAGGATGAGGCAAACTAAAGTTAACGAACGAAAAACGAAAAAATTCAGCAATATTTCCATTTGTAAAGGGGCATAACTCTAAAACAGTAAAATTGACGCCACCTAATTTCAAAATTAGTCGGTGTTATAAGATAATAAGCATTGCGTATAAGTCTCATAAGATTTGGTTGAGACAAACTAATAGTAAAAGAACTGAAATAAAAAAATGCAATTTTTCAATTTTTAAAGGGGCATTTCTATAGAATGGTTAAAGTGATGCCACCAAATTCAAGCTTGATCTGTGTTTTGTGGTATTTAGCATGGTGTATAAGTTTCATGAAATTTGGTTGAGGCAAACTCAAGTTTGAGCATGGAAACAATTGTGGGACGTACTTTCAGAATTTTGGACAAGGGTACACCTTAATCTCTACTAGGGCAGGGGTTAAAACAATTACAATAACAAAAATACCAAACTAAGAAAATCGTGAATTAAATCTAAATTTATAGAGCCTAGCTAACCTCACGCTTCAGTCAGATATCTACATATATTATATGAATTGCATTTGTGATTAGGGGAGATAATAGAGAATTAGCTCTTTGCAAATGCATCATTATTATACATCATTACTTGTAATTAATTGTAAATAATGAATACACAGTATCATGTCTTCTTGTTCTGCTTTTGCTGTATGAACACTTTTTGAAAGTACAGCAACCGTTAAATGGTATAAGACGGCATAATTATTTTATCAGTTGGTTATCACCTTCTTGTGCCTGTCCAAAGTCAGGAGCCTGGGTTTCTTGTCACAAAAATTTGGAAGACAATAAGTTTATAACGGAATTTTTCTTGTTTGTTAATTTTGAAACCATGAAAGAACATACAGGGGTGTCTGTGTGCTGATAATTATGCAATTAAAATGAATGTGAGAGAGAAGAAGGGAATCAGAGACATGAGTTTTAGGTCATTAAAGATAGTATGCCTTTGTTGTGTGTAAATTTACAGCCAATTACATTGAGTGTGTAGGCAAAGGTAATATCTTTGGTTAGCCTGCTTGCTAGCTTAACTGTGAAGTCATAATTAGGTCAGCTAAATTACCCTCCTTTCAGAGTAGACTAGTCCGACAAACCAATCTTATCTATCTGTTGGACTAGACTACTTAATTAGAAAGATGGTAGTTTAATTGACCTAATAATGACTTTACAGTTAAGCTAACAAGCAAGTTAACCAAATATACTACCTTTTGCTACACACTAAATGGAATCCACTGTAATAAACATAAGTATGTTTGTTTGTTGGGAGGATATGAAAGTACTTTCTTCCCCTCCCCTCATCTTTTTTAATAGAAAAGCCATAAGGCCATGGCAATATAATTAAAACAATAACCTTTTTTGTATATGAAATTCTATTTAAAAATAACAAGTCATAATAAATGTACATCTTTTTTTCAAAAACAGATACACAACATCACTGAAATAACCAATATGTCAATAAATGTACAATCTCAAAATGTTACATGATAAATACATGACACAATTAAGTTAAAACTCATATCACAGCACACACTAACTGTGGATACGGCCCGACTATATAAAATTTAAAAATAATTGGAAGTAACACACATTGTGTGTTTCGCTTTACCCACTAACAAATTGTTTCAAGCTCAAATTAAACATGTTAAATATGATGATCTCTTTATATTCTATCAAACTGGTTCTTTTTCAAGTTTTGTTTTCCTTTCTGGTCTCAGGAACCTGTAGGCAACATATGCAGCAACTCCACCCCACATCAACACTGAAAGACGAGCTAACTGAAATTAGAAAAAAGTTATTTCATTATAATACAAATTTTAAGTGTATCTGCATAGTTTTACAATCCTAAAGGTATATAAATTTAATAATTTGCTCCAGGTAAGGGAAAACATTAAAATAACAATGAAGGATACCTTTTTTTTAAATAGGTTGGGGTATGGGTCAAAATTGCTGCAAGTTTTATTTAATTGACATCAATTTTTTATATATCCATATTGGTCAATCAGTTTTGCACAAATTAAGTTAAGAGGGGGGGGGGGGGGGGGGGGGGGGGGTAGGACTCGGGGTCAGTCAAAAAACTATATGAATTATTTTTTTTATCCAACATTGAACTTTTGATGTCATCCCTAACTAACCTATAATCCAAATCAGTAAATACTGAAATCCAAACTAATATTTAATAATGTGAACTTGATTTTATATTGATGATTCAAAACATGCACCAGTGTTAAAAACTCTTTGAAGATACAAGTCATGTACAGGGGCGTAGCTAGGTACTTTGTCAACTGTAGGCACCAATCGGCAGGGGGTCTGGGGACCGGTTAAGGCCCCCAGTTGGTAGGGGGTTCAGGGGGGCGAAGCCCCTCGACGGAAAACGGTTTTCAGCGTTTTAGCTGCAAAATTGTATGTACAAAATATTAAATTTACTGGTTGTTTAATCAAGAAAATTACAATGTACATGATGAAAAGTTCGAAGAATTATGAATAATTTACCATAACATCTGACTGGTGAATTAAATATAAATGCAGTACAATCGGAAATATATATAAAAAAAAAAAATACCATATGCATTGCTCAGCGTAGATCAGCATATCCCTCTAACATGTCTAATTAACCAGTACAACCTATTTGGGTTTTTTCATATCTCTGATTTTAATTTAATTAACAGTACATATTGACGATCATTCATTAAAAAAAAATAGGAACGTAAAGAATGATATTACTTTATAATAAAACTATCCTTTTGGCTAGACATCAACCATCAATCTTTTGATTCTTAAACCTTCACCGAAGCCACACAAACATATACACACTATAGTCGATGCCTAATGCAAAAGTTCTGTTCTGTCCATACTATCGTATTAAACATAATTCAAGAAATTCATGTCTTTATATCCTCTACTTTTATTAATGAATGATCGTCAATATGTACTGTTAATTAAATTAAAATCAGAGATATGAAAAAACCCAAACAGGTTGTACTGCTTAATTAGAGGGATACGCTGATCTACGCTGAGCAATGCATATGGTATTTTTTTTGGATAGGAGCAGAAATTTTGCCTTACAGTAGACCAACTATGAACTCATCAAAGAGTAGCATTCTCTCTACATCTAGGCGTCAGATTTAATGTCCCCATTCTAACCAGACGTGACTGTGTATTTATACATCCTGCACAGCCAAACAGAATCGATGAAAGAGTTTTGACAACTTCACTGGCGTTCATCTACAGATAACGTTGTTTATAATGTTTTTTAATAAAAAAAATATTTGTGCAAAAAATATGTGTAGGCACGTGCCTATAGTGCCTAACGGCAGCTACGCCCCTGATGTATCAATTGTAAAATGGTACTTCCATTATTTCAAGGGAACTAAAGGTCCTTACTCCTAGTAAATAAACTCATCATAGATACCAGGACTAAATTTAGAATATATGCGCATTTCGTCTACAAAGGACTCATCAGTGACACTCGAATCCATAAAAGTTAAAAAAGCCAAATAAAGTACAAAGTTGAAGAGCATTGGGAACCAAAATTCATAAAAGTTTTGCCAAATACAGCTAAATGTAGAATTGTTTTTTTACAAAAAATAGATCTGCATTTTTGGATCCATGGCATTGGCAGTGTGATTAAGCATTTGTGGATGTATATTTGAGCAAAGGCTTTGGTGTGATGTAGAGAAACTGTAAAAATAGAGAAACTGTAATAAAACCCTTTAGTTATTATGTACAGGCATATTTTTTTCTGTGATAACATAGAGGTGTTGATTGGAAAACTATGAACTGTTTTATCCTTTTATAGTTTAGTATACATTTCAATAAAACAAATACACATGAATAATGTATATTGGCCCTTTGAAACGTGTAACATACATATGTTATCACAGTTTTTTGATTTTTTAGTTCCCATTATAACAAGTGTATGTTATTTTTCTCTAATAACCATATAGATTTATATCTTTGACTGCTCACCATCAGTTTCCCTTCACTTGTACATGTACTTGTGTATCTCCTCCAACCTTTTGTTGTTAATGCTTTTCTTTGGGCGCTTTCATAATCTCCTTTAGTTCTGAAAGAAACAAAAAGTGTCAGTTATTATTTTATTTAATTTAATATTATTTAAAACCCTATCCTGAAATTTAAATGTCACATTAACATGATTAACTTAAATATTTACAAAATTAAGTCATACATGTAGTGTGGAAAATGTACCACCATATGATTCAATTCATGAAATATATTTTATATGTCATGTGTATGTATAAAACTTCTAGTACATAGAATAAAGGGCCCTTTTTTTTTGGGGGGGGGGGGGGGGGTATGTTATGTACATGTACTTAGTGTAACTTAACAGGCAGGCATTTTCTAGCTTATTACATTGTATTATGATCATCTTTTACCTGAGTCAAAAGAATGCATTTAAAAATGTATGCGTCAAATGCATTCAACATTTCAAATAAATGTAAAAAGAGATTCAGAGCACCTTCTGTGGGTTAGAAAAGAAATGAATCTCAAAATCAAATGCATTTTTTGTTTCAGAAAAATGTATAACTTAGTTTTTACATTTTTTAAAACAAAAACATAAATTTTTGAACATTTAAAAATGTTAACAAGAGGCTCTCAAGAGCCTGAATCGCTCACCTAAATTCTTTTGGTTAAATCTCTCATCATTGATTATTTTGGCTTTTCAATTTATTTAAATGTTTTTTGGATCGTCCTATTTTCTTCAAAAGCCAAAAAAAATAATCATTTTGTCCTATGTTCTGTTTTAGCCATAGTAGCTACGTTTCTTGACATACAAGGAAATAAAATATAAAATTTATACTAGATACTCTGAAACTCATTTAGCCTAAGTTTGGCTGAAATTGATACAGCAGTTTCAAAGGAGAAGATTTTTTAAAGCAAGTCAACATGATGAACAAATTGTGAAAAAAGTCTTTAAAGGGCAATAACTCCTTAAGGGGTCAATTGAAAATTTTGGTCAAATTGACTTAATTGAAGATCTTACTTTGCTGAACATTATTGCTGTTTACAGTTTATTTCTATCTATAATTATATTCAAGATAATAAACAAAAACAGCAAAATTTCCTTAAAATTACCAATTCAGGGGCAGCAACCCAACAACAGGTTGTCTGATTCATCTGAAAATTTCAGGGCAGATAGATTTTGACCTGATAAACAATATTACCCAATGTCAGATTTGCTCTAAATGCTTTGGTTTTTGAGTTATAAGCCAAAAACTGCATTTGACCCCTATGTTCTATTTTTAGCAATGGCGACCATGTTTGTTGATAGATCATAACTTCGGATACAATTTACAAACTAGATACCCTAAGGAACATTCAGTTAAAGTTTGGAAGTATTTGGCCCAGTAGTTTCAGAGGAGAAGATTTTTGTAAAAGATTTCTAAGATTTACGAAAAATGGTTAAAAATTGACTATAAAGGGCAATAACTCCTAAAGGGGTCAACTGACCATTTCCGTCGTGTTGACTTATTAGTAAATCTTACTTTGCTGAACATTATTGCTGTTTACAGTTTATCTCTATCTATAATAATATTCAAGATAATAACCAAAAACAGCAAAATTTCCTTAAAATTACCAATTCAGGGGCAGCAACCCAACAACAGGTTGTCTGATTCATCTGAAAATTCCAGGGCAGATAGATCTTGACCTGATAAACAATATAGCCCCAGGTCAGATTTGCTCTAAATGCTTTGGTTTTTGAGTTATAAGCCAAAAACTGTGTTTTACCCCTATGTTCTATTTTTAGCAATGGCGACCATGTTTGTTGATAGATCATAACTTCCGATACAATTTCCAAACTAGATACCCTAAGGAACATTCAGTTAAAGTTTGGAAGTATTTTGCCTAGTAGTTTCAGAGGAGAAGATTTTTGTAAAAGATTACTAAGATTTACGAAAAATGGTTAAAAATTGACTATAAAGGGCAATAACTCCTTAAGGGGTCAACTGACCATTTCCATCATGTTGACTTATTTGTAAATCTTACTTTGCTGAACATTATTGCTGTTTACAGTTTATCTGTATCTATAATAATATTCAAGATAATAACCAAAAACAGCAAAATTTCCTTAAAATTACCAATTCAGGGGCAGCAACCCAAAAACGGGTTGTCTGATTCATCTGAAAATTTCAGGGCAGATAGATCTTGACCTGATAAACAATATTACCCCATGTCAGATTTGCTCTAAATGCTTTGGTTTTTGAGTTATAAGCCAAAAACTGCATTTGACCCCTATGTTCTATTTTTAGCAATGGCGACCATGTTTGTTGATAGATCAAAACTTCGGATACAATTTATAAATTAGATACCCCAAGGAACATTCAGTTAAAGTTTGAAAGTATTTGGCCCAGTAGTTTCAGTGGAGAAGATTCTTGAAATAACTTACGACGACAGACGACGACGGACGCCAAGTGATGGCATAAGCTCACTTGTCCCTTCGGGACAGGTGAGCTAAAAAGGGGAATCTGGAAATCTGTAAAGGTTTATAATCTTATGAAATATAACAATGTATAAAATGTATTAAAAAACATGTAAAATATAATAATGTAGTTACTGCCATGCCTTCAAAATACACCAGTGCACTTTTTTGTCTGCAATTGGATTTTTTGTATGTACATAAAGTCGGGTGTTGCTAAACGGAAGAAACGGAAAACGGAATGGAAACGGAAACGGAATGAATTTTCTATATAAACGGAATTTAAGGCGGGAAATAAAGAACTATGAAAATCAATAGATCTTGTCTTGCTGGTAATTTTTTGTTAAACATGTTTTGTGAGATCCCAACCCTCCCCTATACATCTAACCACACATAAAAAGCAATACACACAGTAAAAAGTAAAAAGTCCGAGTCTGATGTCATATTAGACATGTTTTTAACATCAGGTTTTCATTATTTAATGCGTTTTAATATATAGTATGTGCACTCTATCCCTATGTTTTAATTTTAACCATGTCGGCTAACTTGGCTGACAGGCAGGGTTATCCAACACAGTTTTTAAACTAGATACGTTAATGATAATTGTTGCAAAGTTTAACCAAAACTATCAGGCGACTCCCTAAAAGACATATGTTCAATAACATTTTACGGTACCCATTTGTTTCAGAGACTGAGAAATTTTGTAAAAGTTAACAAAGACGAAATCGGACGACAAACGTCAAGTGACAAGAATAGCTCACTCAGCAGGGCTAGGTCAAATAAAAAAAGAACTCTCACAAAGTATACCACTAAAGACTAAAGTACCAGCAGAAAACGACCATGACAGAGCAAAACCATTGAATGAATATTTCACTATAATTGTATCAACTAAGAAGACATCACCCACAGTGGTTGTCGTTTGATTATGTGTTTGTTTTTCGTTCATTTTTTGGAACATAAATAAGGCTGTTAGTTTTCTCGTTTGAAATGTTTGACATTGTCATTTCGGGACCTTTTATAGCTAACTATGCGGTATGGGCTTTGCTCATTGTTGGTCTCTTGTGTAGAGTTTGCTCATTGGCAATCATACAACATTTTCTTTTTATATATTTACGTAAATGTTGAAGTTGCAACTATGTGCTGTCATCAAGGACTGCGTCAAAAAATCTTAAAGGACACCTTACAGATATATTTATTTCATATTTTGAAAAAGCCCTATATAAACTATTAAATCAAAATTAAACAGTTACAGGAAACCAGGTAAAACACAATGTTAGATTTACACGTTCCTTTGCTTCCGCAAGCAAAGAGTTGTGGTAAATTGAACACTTGACATCAAACAGGTCAAACAGGTCGTTGATTCTGGGGTATCTCAAGGAACTGTTATGGATCAGGTGTAACTGAGTAAATGATAAATCATTGATATCTTGGAAAATTGGGTGTCTGACCAGTAGAATCATCCAAACGATCAGGTGCGTAGTGTAAAATAAAGTATCATTTCCCTCATAAATAAGAAGAGCTGAATGAGTTTTCAGTTGTCTTGACATAGCACCAAAATCATTAAAGACTACCAATGTGAATAAAAGTAACCATCAAATTTCAATATTCCTTTTGTACTTTTGGGTGAATGAATATAAATACATGTCTATGTTAACGGGTGTCACATGTGAAGCTGGATCTATTTGCCCTTCCGGAGCAGCTGGAAGTTTTTGTTGGGTTCGTGTTGCTCAGCCTTTAGTTTATATGTTGTGTGTTTTTTTTCATTTTTAGTCATGGCGTTGACGGTTTGTTTTCGACTTCTGAGTTTGAATAATCCTTTGGTATTTTTCGCCTATCTTTCTATGTTTTCTACTATAGTAGAACAAAATACTGAATCATAGAGACACTATTTTCAATTGTAATATTATGAACCAAAATTCACGACTGCTTGAGAGGAATTATATTTTCAGAGAAGAATTAAGGTGGTAGACCTAGGTTAAGGGAAATAACTCTTAAAATCATCAGTACGTTTGTGTCAGCCATTTTCATGAATCTGTTCAAAGCTTCTAGGATACATAGATTATTTTCAATCTGTTTCAGATAAATGCTTAAAATACATTAATGAAACTTGACTATTACAAACGCATCACTGAATTAAAGAGTTATCTCCCTGGACCAAGGTCTACCCCCTTAAGCGGCATGATATTTAAAGTTTGGGTGAGGGCATTGTGCAAATCGTATTTATTGATTTAAATTCTAGGAGATATACTGCTTTTCTTATGTAAATACCAAACAGCATACTATACAAACCCTTGAGTATTGTAAAAGGGTGGGAAAGGCTTTATATATCATGTATATATATAGTGAAAGATTTTGTCAATTTTTTTCATTAGAAGTATAATATACAGGTTTCTATTCTAGTTCCCTGGTTTTCATAATGATTTTGTCAATACACCATTGTCCTTTTAGGTTTCTTTTATGTTTTCTTTCCATTTTACAAGCAAAGATACAACGAAAATCTGCAATGCAGAACAACGCAACAACATACACATATACACAATATCACTAATCTTGATTCAAGACAATTCAAAAAGAAACAAAGAAAAAAATGATGCAAAGGATTTCCCCAAATATTTATTACTTCACAACCTATTTATAGAACCAGAGACATATAAAACAATATTGTATTGTCTGATAGAATCAAGGCCGATGTCTTTCTTTTTTTTTAAGCCTATAGAGATTTTTTTTTTGTGTTGTTGGGTGGCTTTCTTATTGACACTGATTAAACTTTAAAAAAAAAAAAGAACAGACTATCCGGAATCGCATGAAAGACGTACGCATGACCTTGTCAAATATTTCAAAAACATAGTCTCGTCATCTCCTGGTAATCATGGTAATCATTTCAATACTTTTTGCTTTAAAATCTTTTATTTTAAATTCATTCCCCCTGTGTTTTTTTTCTTGTGAACATGTGTAATACTATCATGACTATATAAAACATGCCTATATAGGTAGAATAGATGTTAATTCTTTCTGTTTCTGTTTTCCGTTTCCGCCGTTTAGCAACACCCATGAAAGTCATACATGTCATATAAAATTGCTATAAGAATCATAATGAACCTGTTTATTTAAGATAAGTATCTTGAATTGTACAGCTGTTTAGTTTATGTGACAAGACTGCTTCCTTTCAGTTGTTAAGTAAACATGAGGGGGGATAGGACCTTTATCGGGCCCACAGGATCAGGTGTTGTCACATTGGCATTAATCATGTAAATTGGAAGAATTTTACAAATTGCTAATAAAATTGACAAATTATGGTGATTGACCTCAAATGTTAACACTGCAGTGCAATGCTGCAACATAAACAAGTATCTATAAAATTAACCCCATGGTAGCACAGATAAATGACCAAGGAGCGTGTTATCATGTTCTTGACAAACATAACAAACTGAGCCAATATATTGCATTCCCTTTAAAAATCAGTAGGGTTATAAATGTGTTATAGAGAGCCGTGGTGTTAAGTGGATAGTGCACCGGACTACTAACACAAAGGTTCCTGGTTTGATTCCCGTTCGGGATGAAAATTTCAGGAACTCAATTTTCGGCTCTCCCTTGACACCATTTGCGAGTATGGTCTTGAGGAAACGATGATAGTCAGTCGGAAGGGGACGATAAATGGCTGACCCGTGTTAAGAGAGAGCCATTGATCTCTTGCACGTAAAAGACACCCTTGTGCATGTTGTAAATTTCGAATAAGAGTAGGCTAATGCCGCTACAAGGCAGGACTTGCACCCAAAAAGTGGGAAGGGATTAATATAAGCTGCAAAACTTGTTTCCCAATCCACTATAAACAAATATGTTTAAACTTAAATGTGTTATATATTGGTTCTATTTTTGGGAACTAACCAAACATAAAACAAATGATCATAGTTATTTACCCTATCCAAGAAAATAAACACCCTAAGCTGCTTCCTGCTGGCAACTTTGCCATTTCCCATTTTTTAGTTTTAACTCTATCGAATAGGTCTTTTTGATTTTTTTCGGTCATCGTTGTCAAAAGAGCATCATTGGTGAAGGGAGAGAAACGATAAAAATATAACTGATTCTAGGGTTACACTAAAGACCTGAAAGTGGACCTGCAAAGGCCTGAAAAGACCTGAAAATATACGACTAAAATTATTCAATTGCAAGAACTTTTTTATTATTGGATGGAATTTCTTCAAGTTGGAATTTTTTTTTATGAAATCATCCCTTCGTAAATTTTACGGACGTATATATTGATTGATCGTTTTGGAATCATCTTTATTAATCATCTTTATTCAGATGGAAAACTGGAAAACTTAAAGAAGAAGAAGAATCTGATACATTGATTGATTTATAGTTGTTTGCTTTACGCTACATGATTACACACATATCCGTTACACATATGATTTAGGATATGATCCTTATTTTATAACTACAATCCCGTCCCCTTTTCACGAAAATGAACTACCAAATTGGACTATTTAACGCGGGGTTTGTAATAATATGACCAATATGACGGGTACCACATGTGGAGCAGGATATGCTTACGGTTATACCTGAGATAACTATCAGTTTTTTGGTGGGGATCGTGTTGCCTAGTCTTTGGTTTTCTAGCTTGTATCTTGTGTACTTTTTGTTGTCTATCTGTTCGCCTTTTCTTTTATAGCCATGACGTTATATCACTGATTGTTTTCGATCTATGAGTTTGATTGTCTATCTGGCCTCTTTCGTCCCTCTTTTAGAATAGTGTCGATCATTTGCCCTGAACATGTTTTCTAATTACTAGTAGAAACATTTCATTTTTGATTAAATTTATGAATGTAAAAATCTTCAGAGACTATGGTTTACGAATATGATGATGTCTTAAGGTTAGACGAGAGACATAAGTCTATCCGCTATTGCGGGTGTATGTGAAAATGGTATAGGTTATCAACATATTTTCTAGGAGTGACATGATACATGACACATAAGCATAATCTGCACATATTTGAATACCACAAGTTTTAGTGGGATGTGTTTTGCTCAGCCTTTCGTTTTTTTTATTAATGATTTTCGATCATCTCTTTGTTATCTGTCGCATTTTTTTAGAATATAAACATGGCGGTTAAAAAAAGGACTTGAAAGCATTTAGTGAACCAAATATTTAAACATAGCATTCGGCAATCCTCGGTAGAATCCGCTACTCTCCTTCTATCCACGGAATCGGCCGAGTAGAGACGAATGTTAATCATAGAAGACTATACTTTCCAGTTGTTCCTTTCAAAACCTGAAAAATACATTTGTCAAAAGTATAAAAATTAATGACAGCATTACGCAGGCAGGTTAATGCAGTTTACATAAATTATCACTACAAGACATGTTGATATTAATTCATAATTAACTTTATTAAACTCTATTCCAGTTTGGATGAATCACAGAAATAGCGGTTGTTAACGACATGTTCTTAGTCAATCCAAACTTTTGTTTTTCAAAAAATGTACATTTGAATTGTTATACACTAGTCAAGTTCGATAATTGAATTTTCAAATATTAAAAAAAAACTATCAAAGACACCAGGCTTACAACTTTGTAAGTCAGACGAAAGTTTCGTTTTTAAAAGTCAGTGGTGAATATTGAATAAAAACATTAGCAGACCACATACCGTTCAAAATTAAAGAGTATTAAGAATCCATGTTTAAAATATGTACCTCGTACTGCAAGGGTTATTTTTTTCCAGAACGGAAAGAATGTTTAGTATTTCGATCAGTTAAAAGTCTTGTAAACAGGTACTAGTAATTTATAGATTTGACAATATCAAAAGGAACATTTCTGAATTCCGTTCTCTTTTTTAAGTTTTTTAAGCCCTATCAATATTTTAGCCAACTCAAATATTAAAGACAATTTTACAAGACTTTATGCTATATCTTCGTGGCCAGAATGAAAACGCTAGATGCCAATTATCTGCAAAACAGGAGGTGTTTCTGTTAAACATGTAACTAACTAATGTTTAACATATTAGCCTTTCAAACTTTTGATCACAATTTAAGTCTTTCTGTTTTGACAAATTCAAAATCTATACTGTTCATTTGAAATTAGCTCTACCACTTCATAAATAATCGCATATTCAAAAAGACTTTATTTAACATCAAAGACAAAATCACTTAAAGTTTGTATCCTTGTGGCCCTATTATCATATCAATATGTGATTCCCATACTTAAAATTTACTTTTTATATTTGATTTGCCTCGGTCCATAGTGTTTTAACTGATGTCAATATTTATGGTGTTCTTATTGTACAATTTTCAGTGTAGTGTTGTGTTAACTGTTGTCTGTCTTTGCCCTTTTTATATCTCGAAAATATCGAAATGGTGTTTCTAATTGAGTTTTCTCCTAGGATACTACGATACTACGATACTATACAAGTGACGTTGTAGTCATATAAAAACGTCTGCGCTACTGATTGCAGGGCAAATTTATCATTATTGATACAAACGTATGATCGTAATTAAAGAGCGAACGAAACTTGTTTCTACCATAATATTATCAGATGAGACCTCAAGTTTTTTTTAAAGCAACTTAATCAAGCGTTTGGGAACTTCGTATAATTTTGGCTAAATAGACCTAAAATTACTGACTGGGGTCAACTTTGCACTGTGTACATTCATATAATACGCAAACTATAGATTAAATCACAATGAAATACTTGTCACATGGATAGCAACTTTCAAAACGCCGGAAATGCGTTGCCTAAGTAGGAATATGCAGTTTTTGTTAATTGTTGCGTTGATTGATTTTGTCAGTTTTTCTGCACCTCCCCTTGAATTTGCCTTGGAGTTCAGTTTGATATACTTTTATACCTGTATTTCAAAATCAGTATGAAATCACAAACCGAGTGAAGATCCTCATAAGAAACTATGCATTTTTAATCAAAATGTTACTTCAAATAATTACAATTAGCCTGGACCTCTTGTTATCCGAATTATGTAGAATATAATATTGCTCTTAGCAGTGGAGCTGATTTAATCAGTTAAGCACCGCAGAACTTTTTTTACTTATTCAAAGGCATCACATGCTATCTGAACTTACCTGGGATACAACAATTGTGTGTAGGCAAACAATCCTCATGGAAAAGCCTGTGTTCACAATAGGTACCTCTAGGACATTTAAACGGTGTACAAAATCCTCCAATTGAATTGCAAGGTCCAGTGTAACCTTCAATGCAAATTAAAATGAAAAAATGGAAACAAAAATATGCTGTGTCTAATGTAAGACGATTAAATCATATCTAAAATTGTTTTTGTTGTATAACTGTGTTTTATTACAGGATATAGCTTTCGTGGAACAAAATCCCACAGTTTTTCATGTAATTAAGACGATCAACAACATCAGTAACCAGAATCTATGCTTCAAGACCATCAGAAGTCTTCTAACGTGAACATAGCATACCATAAACGTTTCCTATTACCGTTACGTACAAAACAACATCATACTGGATTGTTCACACTTTTAGATGATATAAAGATCCGGAAGCATTTATCAGTGTAGACATGAAATACAAGATTACTGCAAGTTAATGCAAATTAAATATATAAATGTTCACACTTCAAGATGATATAAAGATCTAGAAGCATTTATCAATGTGGACATGAATAACAAGATTACTGCAAGTTAATGCAAATTAAATATATAAATGTTCAGACTTTAAGATGATATAAAGATCCAGAAACATTTATCAGTGTAGACATGAAATACAAGATAATTGCAAGTTAATGCAAAGTGAATATATCAATAATATATTGAATGAAAAGTACTTACCAATTTCTACTATAGCCGATAACAGAAAAACTGCGAGAAGCACCTGTATTGCTTTCATTTTTCCAAGTACACTTTAACATGCAGAAGTTGTATAATAAATACAGAGATACAATGGTTATATATAAGCTATACCTAATTACAATAAAAAAAATAAAAAAAATGTACATCTATAATAATCTTTCAAGTATTTTGACAAGGTAGTAGCATTCTTTACAAATTATTATCTGTACTTAATCTTATTTGCATTTAATTGTCAAAAGAAGTCTTAACATCATTCAAATAACTACTATCAAAACAACAAAAAATTAAGACATTTATCATTTTCAACGACATAGGACAGAAAAAAGAAGCAAATGTTATCATTGCAAAAAATAATCAAAGGTAACAGGAATAGAATTTAATACGCCACACGTGCGTTCGGTCTACATAAATTTCATCAGTGACACTCAGATCAAAATATTTATAAAGACAAACAAGTACAACATTCAAGAACATTGAGGACTCAAAATTCAAATTGTGCTAACATACAGCTAAGGTAATCTGTTCCTGGGATAAGAACATCCTTAGTTTTTCGAAAAATAGTTTTGTAGACAGGAAATTTATAATAATGACCAAAATAATTTGCAATATATACAAAGGTATACCTACAATAAAAAAAAGGTTACGTGAACAGTAAGGTTTTTAATAATTAAAGGGAGTTTTTTTCCCTCTTATATTTAAAAATACGCGTATGGTGATATAACTCATTAACCAAATATAATTAAGACCTATGGTCTTTTGATTCGAGGTCCTTGGTTTATGACCTTGAAATTGATCTCAAGGTCATAGCTTAATTTGACGTTCTAGATTTTGACCTTTGCTTCTACCTCATATGTATACATGATAAAGCCATGAGACTTTTGGCAAAAGGTATCAAACCATATAACCTTGAAAAAAACAACAGGAAGTAACCTTGTGTAAACCGGAAGTAGCCATTTTTTGTACTTTATTAATATAAAAGTATATAGAACCAGATATTTTTGGAATCAGTGTCAATTAAATACTCATTGGCAATCATACAACATTTTCTTTTTATATATTTACGTTAATGTTGAAGTTGCAACTATGTGCTGTCATCAAGGACTGCGCCAAAAAATCTTAAAGGACACCTTACAGATATATTTATTTCATATTTTGAAAAAGCCCTATATAAACTATTAAATCAAAATTAAACAGTTACAGGAAACCAGGTAAAACACAATGTTAGATTTACACGTTCCTTTGCTTCCGCAAGCAAAGAGTTGTGTTAAATTGAACACTTGACATCAAACAGGTCAAACAGGTCGTTGATTCTGGGGTATCTCAAGGAACTGTTATGGATCAGGTGTAACTGAGTAAATGATATATCATTGATATCTTGGAAAATTGGGTGTCTGACCAGTAGAATCATCCAAACGATCAGGTGCGTAGTGTAAAATAAAGTATCTTTTCCCTCATAAATAAGAACAGAGCAGAAAGAGTTTTCAGTTGTCTTGACATAGCACCAAAATCATTAAAGACTACCAATGTGAATAAAAGTAACTATCAAATTTCAATATTCCTTTTGTACTTTTGGGTGAATGAATATAAATACATGTCTATGTTAACGGGTGTCACATGTGAAGCTGGATCTATTTGTCCTTCCGGAGCAGCTGGAAGTTTTTGGTGGGGTTCGTGTTGCTCACCCTTTAGTTTATATGTTGTGTGTTTTTTTTTTCATTTTTAGTCATGGCGTTGACGGTTTGTTTTCGACTTCTGAGTTTGAATAATCCTTTGGTATTTTTCGCCTATCTTTCTATGTTTTCTACTATAGTAGAACAAAATACTGAATGAGAGACACTATTTTCAATTGTAATATTATGAACCAAAATTCACCGCTGCTTGAGAGGAAATAAATTTTCAGAGAAGAATTAAGGTGGTAGACCTAGGTTAAGTGAAATAACTCTTAAAATCATCAGTACATTTGTGTCAGCCATTTTCATGAATATGTTCAAAGCTTCTAGGATACATAGATTATTTTCAATCTGTTTCAGATAAATGCTTAAAATACATTAATGAAACTTGACTATTACAAACGCATCACTGAATTAAAGAGTTATCTCCCTGGACCAAGGTCTACCCCCTTAAGCGGCATGATATTTAAAGTTTGGGTGAGGGCATTGTGCAAATCGTATTTATTGATTTAAATTCTAGGAGATATACTGCTTTTCTTATGTAAATACCAAACAGCATACTATACAAAACCTTGAGTATTGTAAAAGGGTGGGAAAGGCTTTATATATCATGTATATATATAGTGAAAGATGTTGTCAATTTTTTTCATTATATTAAATATACAGGTTTCTATTCTAGTTCCCTGGTTTTCATAACGGATTTTGTCAATACACCATTGTCCTTTTATGTTTCTTTTACGTTTTCTTTCCATTTTACAAGCAAAGATACAACGAAAATCTGCAATGCAGAACAATGCAACAACATACACAATATCACTAATCTTGAGTCAAGGCAATTCAAAAAGAAACAAAGAAAAAAATGATGCAAAGGATTTCCCCAAATGTTTATTACTTCACAACCTATTTATAGAACCAGAGACATATAAAACAATATTGTATTGTCTGATAGAATCGAGGCCGATGTCTTTCTTTTTTTTTAGGCCTATAGAGATTTTTATTGTGTTGTTGGGTTGCTATCTTATTGACACTGATCAAACTTTAAAAAAAAAGAACAGACTATCCGGAATCGCATGAAAGACGTACGCATGACCTTGTCAAATATTTCAAAAACATAGTCTCGTCATCTCCTGGTAATCATTTCAATACTTTTTGCTTTAAAATCTTTTATTTTACCTATATCATGTATATAGGTAGAATAGATGTTAATTCTTTCTGTTTCCGTTTTCCGTTTTCGCCGTTTAGCAACACCCATGAAAGTCATACATGTCATATAAAATTGCTAAAAGAATCATAATGAACCTGTTTATTTAAGATAAGTATCTTGAATTGTACAGCTGTTTAGTTTATGTGACAAGACTGCTTCTGGTTGTTAAGTAAACATGAGGGGGGATAGGACCTTTATCGGGACCACAGTATCAGGTGTTTTTAAGCTCAGGATTTCAGGATTGACCCTTTCGGGATCCGGGAATTCTTTTTTTCTAATTTCGGGACCTCGGGATTTTATATTTTTAAGCCCGGGATTTCGGGATTTCATGTTTTTAAACCTGGGATTTCGGGATCAGGACCCCTCCCCCCTAAACATGGTTAATCAGCCATAACTTGGCATATCCACATGTACATGTAAACAGTTAAGCTATGGAAGTGTTTAGTCTTGTAACACAGAGGTCCTAGATTCCAGTAAGCTTTGCACCTATATCATGTATATAAGGAACAGGTTGGAGCTATTGTCACATTGGCATTAATCATGTAAATTGGAAGAATTTTACAAATTGCTAATAAAATTGACAAATTATGGTGATTGACCTCAAATGTTAACACTGCAGTGCAATGCTGCAACATAAACAAGTATCTATAAAATTTAAACCCATGCCATGGTAGCACAGATAAATGACCAAGGAGCGTGTTATCATGTTCTTGACAAACATAACAAACTGAGCCAGTATATTGCATTCCCTTTAAAAATCAGTAGGGTTATAAATGTGTTATAGAGAGCCGTGGTGTTAAGTGGATAGTGCATCAGACTACTAACACAAAGGTTCCTGGTTCGATTCCCGTTCGTTGTGAAAATTTCAGGAACTCAATTTTCGGCTCTCCCTTGACACGATTTGCGAGTATGGTCTTGAGGAAACGATGATAGTCAGTCGGAAGGGGGCGATAAATGGCTGATCCGTGTTAAGAGAGAGCCATTGATCTCTTGCACGTAAAAGACACCCTTGTACTGTTGTACTGTACATGTTGTAAATTTCGAATAAGAGTAGGCTAATGCCGCTACAAGGCAGCACTCACACCCAAAAAGTGGGAAGGGATTAATATAAGTTGCAAAACTTGTTTCCCAATCCACTATAAACAAATATATGTTTATTAAAACTTAAATGTGTTATATATAATGGTTCTATTTTTGGGAACTAACCAAACATAAAACAAATGATCATAGTTATTTACCCTATCCAAGAAAATAAACACCCTAAGCTGCTTCCTGCTGGCAACTTTGCCATTTCCCATTTTTTAGTTTTAACTCTATCGAATAGGTCTTTTTGATTTTTTTCGGTCATTGTTGTCAAAAGAGCATCATTGGTGAAGGGAGAGAAACGATAAAAATATAACTGATTCTAGGGTTACACTAAAGACCTGAAAGTGGACCTGCAAAGGCCTGAAAAGACCTGAAAATATACGACTAAAATTATTCAATTGCAATAACTTTTTTATTATTGGATGGAATTTCTTCCAGTTAGAATTTTATTAATTTTTACTATCCATATTTCATAAAAATGTAAATGTTTAAAATTAAAAACATTTTTTTTTATGAAATCATCCCTTCGTAAATTTTACGGACGTATAACGTGACGGTACCCAAATTGCACCTATTTTGACAGTTTTTTCACCTACGTTTTTTTATGATCAGGAAAGAAATGTCCATACTGAGTTTATTTTGTAGCCCTATCCTTCTTTATCATATAGGTACACCAATTTAATTTTTAGTCCATATTGAGTCATTAAAAAATGGGTTTGAATCAACCTCCAAACTATCCACGATTCTGTAATGAGGAGTACCCAAATTGCATCCATGCTTAAATTTACATCATCAAAAGTCTAATAACCGAGCTTTTGTTTAATTTCTTCAAATATTTTGAACAATTGGATATTTGTCCATGCTTACTATTCATATTTTACCAAATGGATACTTATAATATATTGTAAAGATTTTGATGACGTCGCATGGTGACGTTTTCGTACATTTTGTTTTTTTCAGTAAACAGTCCATCTGTTGATAAATACTGTGAACGTTTTGTGTATAACTAAATATGTTTACCTATGTTGAAAGACGGGCATAGTATCAAATCATAAAAATACAACTTGTTTAGTCTCTAGGAAAACTTGTAAGATTTTTATTGCTATTTTTTTCTAAATAGGTGTAATTTGGGTACTCGGTGCAATTTGGGTACCCTTACGTTATATTGATTGATCGTTATGGAATCATCTTTATTAATCATCTAATCTTTATTCAGATGGAAAACTGGAAAACTTAAGGTGGTATGGGAGTCTAAAATAAAAATGATAGAATTTGTTCATACTTTGTCAAAATGTAGTATCTATTGATACATGTTCAAAAATGTTATAAAAATGATAGGTCACCGTGAATTTTCTCAAGCTACAGGTTGTGACAAAATGACAAATTTTGTATGGATTATACAGGAAAAAGCACTATTTTGTGAATAGAAACTAAACAAAATGATAGAATCGTATAACAAATAAGAAAAAGATAGCTTTCAGACAATGCTTTTAGAATATCAAAAGAAAAGATAGGGTCACCGTACGTTTATTCCGGCTAAGAGACAAAATAGGAAAATTTCATGTAGATTCCTTCAGAAAATGCACTGTTTTAGAGTTACCTCTCCTTAAAATGCCAATTTGAAAATATTAAAAGAACAACCAAAAATAATCTACACTTGTAAAAAATTAATATTTGTCAGTTATATTCTTAAAAATTGGTTCTTTTAAATGAAAATTCACATTAAATATTGCATTCCTGCATCAAATTTTGCTAACTTGATAGAAAATATGGACCTTAGATTCTCTGTTTTTTACAATCCAAGATGGCGAAAGACACCCATACCACCTTAAAGAAGAAGAAGAATCTGATACATTGATTGATTTATAGTTGTTTGCTTTACGCTACATGAGCACAAACATATCCGTTACACATATGATTTAGGATATGATCCTTATTTTATAACTACAATCCCGTCCCCTTTTCACGACAATGAACTACCAAATTGGACTATTTAACGGGTTTGTAATAATATGACCAATATGACGGGTACCACATGTGGAGCAGGATATGCTCACGGTTATACCTGAGATAACTATCAGTTTTTTGGTGGGGATCGTGTTGCCTAGTCTTTGGTTTTCTAGCTTGTATCTTGTGTACTATTTGTTGTCTATCTGTTTGCCTTTTCTTTTATAGCCATGACGTTATCAGATTGTTTTCGATCTATGAGTTTGAATGTTTATCAGGTCTCTTTTGTCCCTCTTTTAGAATAGTGTCGATCATTTGCCCTGAACATGTTTTCTAATTACTAGTAGAAACATTTCATTTTTGATTAAGTTTATGAATGTAAAAATCTTCAGAGACTATGGTTTACGAATATGATGATGTCTTAAGGTTAGACGAGAGACATTAGTCTATCCGCTATTGCGGGTGTATGTGAAAATGGTATAGGTTATCAACATATTTTCTAGGAGTGACATTATACATGATACATAAGCATAATCTGCACATATTTGAATACCACAAGTTTTAGTGGGATGTGTTTTGCTCAGCCTTTCGTTTTTTTATTAATGATTTTCGATCATCTCTTTGTTATCTGCCGCATTTTTTTAGAATATAAACATGGCGGTTAAAAAAAGGACTTGAAAGCATTTAGTGAACCAAATATTTAATCATAGCATTCGGCAATCCTCGGTAGAATCCGCTACTCTCCTTCTATCCACGGAATCTGCCGAGTTGAGACGAATGTTAATCATAGAAGACTATACTTTCCAGTTGTTCCTTTCAAAACCTGAAAAATACATTTGTCAAAAGTATGAAAATTAATAACAGCATTACGCAGGCAGGTTAAGGTTCCACTAAAGTCAAAATATAGGACACTTCATAAACATCTAAACTTTGCCTGTATTTTTCAACCTATAAGGAATAAAGTCATAAACTATGAGAACATATGCTCATTTAAACATACTTTACATATACACACTGTATAAATTGTAAATAAACTTGAAATTGTTATGTTGTGGCCAAACCGGTTCTTGGGGTGAACACTAAATTTTCTAAAAAATCTGGAGGCCTGCAATTTAAGACGACTTAATTTGCTTAAAATTGGTATGGACGAATACTATTACATGTAATGCAGGGCAAGCGCATGTTGATTTTTTATAAAATTTATTGATTTTCGAGTTTCAGTTAATTTCATGTATCTAAGTGAACGAATATCGAAGGTACAATACAGAAATTGGACAAATATGCCATTAAAACATATGTATGTGACAAATCGGCATTCGCTTGCCCTGCATTACATGTAACAGTATTCGTCCATACCAATTTTAAGCAAATTAAGTCGTCTTGCAGGCTTGCAGATTTTTTTGAAAATTTAGTGTTCACCCCAAGAACCGGTTTGGCCACAACATAACAATTTCAAGTTTATTTACAATTTACACAATGTGTATATACAAAGTATGTTTAAATGAACATATATGTTCTCATAATTTATGACTTTATTCATTATAGGTTGAAAAATACAGGCAAAGTTTAGATGTTTATGAAGTGTCCTATATTTTGACTTTAGTGGAACCTTAATGCAGTTTACATAAATTATCACTACAAGACATGTTGATATTAATTCATAATTAACTTTATTAAACTGTATTCCAGTTTGGATAAATCACAGAAATAGCGGTTGTTAACGACATGTTCTTAGTCAATCCAAACTTTTTTTTTTTTTTTTAAAAAATGTACATTTGAATTGTCATACACTAGTCAAGTTCGATAATTGAATTTTCAAATATTAAAAAAACTACCAAAGACACCAGGCTTACAACTTTGTAAGTCAGACGAAAGTTTCGTTTTTAAAAGTCAGTGGTGAATATTGAATAAAAACATTAGCAGACCACATACCGTTCAAAATTGAAGAGTATGAATGAATAAATCTTTACCGTGTTTAAAATATGTACCTCGTACTGCAAGGGTTATTTTTTTTCCAGAACTGAAAGAATCTTTAGTATTTCGATCAGTTAAAAGTCTTGTAAACAGGTACTAGTAATTTATAGATTTGACAATATCAAAAGGAACATTTCTGAATTCCGTTCTCTTTTTTAAGTTTTTTAAGCCCTATCAATATTTTAGCCAACTCAAATATTAGAGACAATTTTACAAGACTTTATGCTATATCTTCGTGGCCAGAATGAAAACCCTAGATGCCAATTATCTGTAAAACAGGAGGTGTTTCTGTTAAACATGTAACTAACTAATGTTTAACATATTAGCCTTTCAAACTTTTGATCACAATTTAAGTCTTTCTGTTTGACAAATTTAAAATCTATACTGTTCATTTGAAATTAACTCTACCACTTCATAAATAATCGCATATTCAAAAAGATTTTATTAAACATCAAAGACAAAATCACTTAAAGTGTGTATCCTTGTGTTCCTATTATCATATCAATATGTGATTCCCATACTTAAAATTTTCTTTTTATATTTGATTTGCCTCTGTCCATAGTGTTTTAACTGATGTCAATATTTATGGTGTTCTTATTGTACAATTTTCAGTGTGGTGTTGTGTTAACTGTTGTCTGTCTTTGCCCTTTTTATATCTCGAAAATATCGAAATGGTGTTTCTAATTGTGATTTCTTCTAGGATACTACGATACTACGATACTATACAAGTGCCTTGTAGTCATATACAAACGTCTGCGCCACTGATTGCAGGGCAGATCTATCATTATTGATACAAACGTATGATCGTAATTAAAAAGCGAACGAAACTTGTTTCTACCATAATATTATCAGATGAGACCTCAAGTTTTTTTTAAAGCAACTTCATCAAGCGTTTGGGAACTTTGTATAATTTTGGCTAAATAGACCTAAAATTACTGACTGGGGTCAACTTTGCACTGTGTACATTCATATAATACGCAAACTATAGATTAAATCACAATGAAATACTTGTCACATGGATAGCAACTTTCACAACCCCGGGAAATGCCTTGCCTAAGAAGGAATATGCAGTTTTTGTTAATTGTTCCGTTGATTGATAGTGTTCGATTTTGTCAGTTTTTCTGCACCTCCCCTTGGATTTGCCTTGGAGCTCAGTTTGTTATACTTTTATACCTGTATTTCAAAATCAGTATGAAATCACAAACCGAGTGAAGATCCTCATTAAGCAACTATGCATTTTAATCAAAATGTTACTTCAAATAATTACAATTATGCCTGGACTTTTTGTTATCCGAATTATGTAGAATATAATATTGCTCTTAGCAGTGGAGCTGATTTAATCAGTTAAGCACCGCAGAACTTTTTTTACTTATTCAAAGGCATCACATGCTATCTGAACTTACCTGGGACACAACAATTGTGTGTAGGCAAACAATCCTCATGGAAATCCCTGTGTTCACAATAGGTACCTCTAGGACATTTAAACGGTGTACAAAATCCTCCAATTGAATAGCAAGGTGCAGTGTTACCTTCAATGCAAATTAAAATGAAAATATGGAAACAAAAATATGCTGTGTCTAATGTAAGACGATTAAATCATATCTAAAATTGTTTTTGTTGTATAACTGTGTTTTATTACAGGATATAGCTTTCGTGGAACACAATCCCACAGTTTTTCATGTAATTAAGATGATCAACAACATCAGTAACCAGAATCTGTGCTTCAAGACCATCAGAGGTCAACTAACGTGAACATAGCATACCATAAACGTTTCCTATTACCGTTACGTACAAAACAACACCATACTGGATTGTTCACACTTTTAGATGATATAAACATGATAAAGATCCAGAAGCATTTTTCAGTGTAAACATGAAATACAAGATTACTGCAAGTTAATGCAAATTAAATATATAAATGTTCACACTTCAAGATGATATAAAGATCTAGAAGCATTTATCAATGTGGACATGAATAACAAGATTACTGCAAGTTAATGCAAATTAAATATATAAATGTTCAGACTTTAAGATGATATAAAGATCCAGAAGCATTTATCAGTGTAGACATGAAATACAAGATAATTGCAAGTTAATTCAAAGTAAATATATCAATAATATATTGAATGAAAAGAACTTACCAATTTCTACCATAGCCGATAACAGAAAAACTGCGAGAAACACCTGTATTGCTTTCATTTTTCCAAGTACACTTCAACATGCAGAAGTTGTATAATAAATACAGAGATACAGTGGTTATATATAAGCTATACCTAATTACAATAAAAAAATTAAAAAAAATGTAATAATAATCTTTCAAATATTGTCACAAGGAAGTAGCATTTTTTACAAATTATTATCTGTACTTAATCTTATTTGCATTTAATTGTCAAAAGAAGTCTTAACATCATTCAAATAACTACTATCAAAACAACAAAAAATTAAGACATTTATCATTTTCAACGACATAGGACAGAAAAAAGAACAAATGTTATCATTGCAAAAAATAATCAAAGGTAACAGGAATAGAATTTAATACGCCACACGTGCGTTCTGTCTACATAAATTTCATCAGTGACACTCAGATCAAAATATTTATAAAGACAAACAAGTACAAAGTTCAAGAACATTGAGGACTCAAAATTCAAATTGTGCTAACATACAGCTAAGGTAATCTGTTCCTGGGATAAGAACATCCTTAGTTTTTCGAAAAATAGTTTTGTAGACAGGAAATTTATAATAATGACCAAAATAATTTGCAATATATACAAAGGTATACCTACAATAAAAAAAAGTTTACGTGAACAGTAAGGTTTTTAATAATTAAAGGGAGTTTTTTTCCCTCTTGTATACATGATAACGCCATGAGACTTTTGGCAAAAGGTATCAAACCATATAACCTTGAAAAAAACAACAGGAAGGGACCTTGTGTAAACCGGAAGTAGCTATTTTTTGTACTTTATTAATATAAAAGTATATAGAACCAGATATTTTTGGAATCAGTGTCAATTAAATATTCAAATATTATCGAAAGTAACATTTTTTGAAACCGGAAGTAACAAATTATCTCCCTTATTTGAAAAATATTGTATAGAAACCATATATTTTTGGAATCAGCGTACAATAAGCTATCATTTGACGATTGAAATGACACTTTAAACTTAATTTTACAACTTTCCTATTAAAACACATTGTTTTTGGTGGAAAGACCTTCAATTGTTCTCTGAACAATTGGTTTTTAATTATTATTATTATTATTATTATTATTATTATTATTATTATTATTATTATTATTATTATTATTATTATGATTATGATTATTATTATTATTACTTTTGAACATTTTTAATATTAGTATTATTATTATTATTATTATTATCATTTTAACTATTACTTTTATGATCATTGGTAAATCTAATGATATTCGTGGATAACCATAGATCTGTTATATGTTCCTTTGGAATTTCAACCAAAGATGGAGAACCTGGATACCTCAACTACATAAGTGTCATTACACGCAACGGTATATTGCAGAGTCTTTCGAGTACTCCACGAGACCTCTTTCTTAATTATCAACATCAATTTTATCAAAGACTCTTTCATATTGCAATAATATTAACATATTTGACTTTTCTACACTTTACACAAGTATTCCCCATTCAAAACTAAAAGACAAATTGAAATATTTTTTTTTGCATTTTTAATGCTTTTTTTTAAAGAAATAATTGATGCAAGCTATACTTTATTGAAGTTTTAACATGGGTAGCCAGGATATTCGTGATTTTTTTCGGCCGCTCGATAGTGAGGGCTAAAATAACACGAATATAATGCCTACCCATGTTTAAACTACAATAAAGTAGTTGCTTGCATCAATTATTTCGATTCTGATTAGGACAATTAGGGTTATTTCTATGTCCGATTGTTATAAGTGTAGCGTGTTTGTGTAGGCTCTTCCATGAACCTCCCTTTTTGTTTGTAAACCAACAAACGACTGGCAATGTGATTTTTTAGAGGGAGTAGATTAAACAGCCAGCACGAACGGTTGTCGTATCTAGGTCAAATATGTCAATTTTCAAAAGCAACACATTACAATCATAACAAATGAATTAGTAACAACATGTGCATATATTAAATGCATTACAATTTGATAAAATTCATTATTCTGCAGTAGTCAATATACGCATGTGCAAACACATTTTATTGGATTTAGAGCATGGTTTTATTCACAAAGCGAAAGAAGCACGTCATATTATAATTCTATGTATATTAGTTTTACTAATGATCATAAAAGTAATAGTTAAAATGATAATATTGATAATGATAATAATGATAATAATACTAATATTAATAATGATATTAATAATGATAATGTTCAAAAATAATAATAATAATAATAATAATAATAATAATAATAATAATAATAATAATAATAATAATAATAATTAAAAACCAATTGTTCAGAGAACAATTGAAGGTCTTTCCATTGAAAACAATGTATTTTAATATGAAAGTTGTAAAATTAAGTTTAAAATGTCATTTCAATCGTCAACCGATAGGTTATTGTACGCTGATTCCAGAAATATATGGTTTCTATACAATATTTTTTTTAAATAAGGGAGATAATTTGTTACTTCCGGTTTGAAAAATGTTACTTCCGATAATATTTGAGTATTTGATTGACACTGATTCCAAAATGATCTGGTTCTATATACTTTTTTATTAATAAAGTACAAAAAATAGCTACTTCCGGTTTACACAAGGTCACTTCCGTTTTTTTTTAAGGTTAAATGGTTTGATACCTTTTGCCAAAAGTCTCATGGCTATAACATGTTTACATATGAGCTGAAAGCAAAGGTCAAAAACTAGAACGTCAAATTAATCTATGACCTTGAGATCAATTTCAAGGTCATAAACCAGGGACCTCAAATCAAAAGACCATAGGTCTTAATAATATTTGGTTAATCAGTTATATCACCAAACGCGTATTTTTAAATACAAGAGGGGAGAAAACTCACTTTTACGTTTAACGTACTCTTGCAATCAAAATTTATGTGTTATGACATGTCGCAAATTACAATTTAGAAAAAATAATATGTCGATATCTTATACGGATTCTGGAAATTAGTGGAAATAAGCCAAATTCAAAAATTAGAATATGACCTTGACCTTTGACCTTAATCTAATTTTTATTTTTTTGGACCAAGGACCTCAAATCAAAAGATCCTTGGTCTCTAGCACTTATGGTTTTCAAGATAGAAATGCATATCACTTATATCAAATGCATAAGGGGAAATAACTCTCATATGGAGCGTTAATATCACTTCGGTCAAAATAAGACAAATCATGCGAAGGATATAACGAGCAATTTTGTAAAATAAATTTGTCATAATATTTTACGGTTGCGAAGGAGATGCGCTAACAAGGAAAACAGTGTTTGGGGAGATAACTCCTACAAAGAAAAGTATTCGTCTACGCAGGGTAAATTTCGAAAGCGCATAAACTGTTAGATATCATATACCAAATATCTAAGCGACATATTGCGAAACAAATGTTTATCGCAAAAAGAAAATTAGGCGGAAGAAAAAAAAAAAAAAAAAAATAATCAGAAGAAAAACAATAGGTCTTTCCACAGAAAAGTGGAAAGACCTAATAATGTAGGTAATAACATTGAACAATAGAAATAAATTATTTAAAACCTTACTGTTCACGTAACCTTTTTTATTGTAGGTATACCTTTGTATATATTGCAAATTATTTTGGTAATTTTTATAAACTTCCTGTTTACAAAACTTTTTTTCGAAAAACTAAGGATTTTCTTATCCCAGGGACAGATTACCTTAGCTGTATTTTGAGTCCTCAATGCTCTTGAATTTTGTACTTGTTTGCTTTTATAAATATTTTGATCTGAGTGTAACTGATGAAGTTTATGTAGACGAAACGCACGTCTGGCGTATTAAATTATATTCCTGTTACTTTTGATTAATATTTGTAATGATAATATTTGCTTCTATTGCTGTCCTACGTCGTTGAAAATGACAAATGTCATATTTTTTTGATGTTTTGATAATAGTTCTGATGTTAAGATTTCTTTTGACAATAACTTGTCAAAACGATTAAGGTGGTATGGGTGTCTTTCGCCATCTTGGATTGTAAAAAACAGAGAATCTAAGGTCCATATTTTCTATCAAGTAAGCAAAATTTGATGCAGGAATGCAGATTTTTAATGTGAATTTTCATTTAAAAGAAACAATTTATTAGAATATAACTTATAAATATTAATATTTTTACAAGTGTAGATTATGTTTGGTTGTTTATTTAATATTTTCAAATTTGCAATTCAAGGGGAGGTAACTCTAAAACAGTGCATTTTCTGAAGGACTCTTCATGAAATTTTCCTAATTCGTCTTTTAGCCGGAAAAAAACATACGGTGACCCTATCTTTTCTTTTGATATTCTCAAAGCATTGTATGAAAGCAATCTTTTCCTAATTTATTTTACAATTCTATCATTTTGTTTAGTTTCTATTCACAAAATGTTGTTTTTTCCTGCATAATCCATACAAAATTTGTCATTTTGTCACAACTTGTAGCTTGAGAATATGCACGGTGACCTATCATTTTTATAATATTTTTGAACATGTATCAATAGATACTACATTTTGACAAAGTATGAACAAATTCTATCATTTTTATTTTAGACTCCCATACCTCCTTAAATGAAGATCATAATTTGTAAAAAATGCTACTACCTTGTCAAAATATTTGAAAGATTATTATAGATGTTCATTTTTATTTTATTTTCCAGTAATTAGGTATAGCTTATATATAACCACTATATCTCTGTATTTATTATGTAACGTCTACATGTTGAAGTGTACTTGGTAAAATGAAAGCAATACAGGTGCTTCTCGCAGTTTTTCTGTTATCGGCTATGGTAGCAATTGTTAAGTACTTTTTATTCAATATATTAATGATATATTTACTTTGCACTAACTTGCAGTTATTTTGTACTTCATGTTTACACTAATAAATGCATTTTTGATCTTTATATCATCTTAAAGTCTGAATATTTATATATTTAATTTGCATTAACTTGCAGTAATCTTGTTATTCATGACTACATTGATAAATGCTTCTGGATCTTTATCATGTTTATATCATCTAAAGGTGTGAACAATCCAGTATGGTGTTGTTTTGTACGTAACGGTAATAGGAAACGTTTATGGAATGCTATGTTCACGTTAGTTGACTTCCGATGGTCTTGAAGCATAGATTCTGGTTACTGTCGTTGTTGATCATCTAAATTACATTAATAACTGTACCATTTGGTTTAACGAAAGCTATATCCTGTAATAAAACATAGTACTACAACAAATGAAATTGAGAATGGAAATGGGGAATGTGTCAAAGAGACAACAACCCGACCATAGAGCAGACAACAACAGAAGGTCACCAACAGGTCTTTAATGCAGCGAGAAAATCCCGCACACGGAGGTGTCCTTCAGCTGGCCCCTAAACAAATATAAAAACAATGTTAGATATGATTTAATCGTCTTACATTAAACACAGCATATTTTGTTTCCATTTTTTCATTTTTAATTTGCCTTGAAGGTAACACAGCACCTATCCATACAATTGGAGGATTTTGTACACCGTTTAAATGTCCTAAAGGTTACTATTGTGAACACAGGGGTCTCCATAATGATTGTTCGCCTACACACAATTGTTGCGTCCCGGGTAAGTTTAGATAGCATGTGATGCCTTTGAATAAGTTAAAAAAAAGTTCTGCGGTGCTTAACTGATTAAATCAGCTCCACTGCTAAGAGCAATATTATATTCTAATGCAATTTGGATGTAACAACTTTTTTCATTGGCTAAAAGTTGCCGTCAAATCCACAGTTGACCAGGCGTAACTAAGGAGGGACCAGCCATTTTGAATTCATGAATCAACAAATGTTCGCCGTTTTAATGTAATTTTATCCGAATTTGAAGCGTACAGGTAACGTTATAACGTCCAATTTGTAAGCTTTCATTTGTATGACGTCACGTTTAGCCATGACGTCTTTGTGCCAAAATCATTCATGAAATTTCGCGGATTTTTTTCATTTGACATATTTAGACATTTTTTCAAGTTTTATCTTTTTTTTTCTTTTTGTAATGCTTTATAATCGGAATAACAGTACTGTAGTTGAAGAGTTGCCACCGTCAATTTTGATTTGACGGTCGCAAATCTCCGTTTTACTGTCTCCGCTACGCGTCGCCGGTAAAACTGCATTTGCAACCGTCAAATCTACAATTGACGATAGCAACTCTTCAACTACAGTACTGTTATTCCTTAATTCTACATAATTCGGATAACAAGAAGTCCAGGCATAATTGTAATTATTTGAAGTAACATTTTGATTAAAATGCATAGTTGCTTAATGAGGATCTTCACTCGGTTTGTGATTTCATACTGATTTTGAAATACAGGTATAAAAGTATAACAAACTGAACTCCAAGGCAAATTCAAGGGGAGGTGCAGAAAAACTGACAAAATCGAACAATATCAATCAACGGAACAATTAACAAAAACTACATATTCCAACTAAGGCAAGGCATTTCCCGGGGTTGTGAAAGTTGCTTTCCATGTGACAAGTATTTCATTGTGATTTAATCTATAGTTTGCGTATTATATGAATGTACACAGTGCAAAGTTGACCTCAGTCAGTAATCTTAGGTCTATTTAGCCAAAATTATACCAAGTTCCCAAACGCTTGATGAAGTTGCTTTCAAAAAACTTGAGGTCTCATCTGATAATATTATGGTAGAAACAAGTTTCGTTCGCTCTTTAATCACGATCATACGTTTGTATCAATAATGATAGATCTGCCCTGCAATCAGTAGCGCAGACGTTTGTATATGACTACAACGTCACTTGTATAGTATCGTAGTATCATAGGAGAAAACTCAATTAGAAACACCATTTCGATATTTTCGAGATATAAAAAGGGCAAAGACAGACAACAGTTAACACAACACCACACACAAAATTGTACAATAAGAACACCATAAATATTGACATCAGTTGAAATACTAAGGACAGAGGCAAATCAAATATAAAAAGTAAATTTTAAGTATGGGAATCACATATTGATATGATAATAGGGACACAAGGATACAGACTTTAAGTGATTTTTTCTTTGATGTTTAATAAAGTCGTTTTGAATAGGCGATTATTTATAGGCGAGTGACTTTAACCATAAAATAAAAATTTTAATGCACCTACCTAACACACGGCTAAATTATATATCATTTTAAAGCTACACATCTGTACTGTCTGTTTTGCCCGGTCGTAAAACCAATGTACGGTGCAATTTCCGTTAAATCAAGATCAAAGGCCAATGACGAATAAGTGCATATTTTCTAAGATTTCAGCTTGATTGCATACATTGACTTTTATATACTAAACTCACATATGCAAACAATTTAAACTTTTAGCAGAGAGATTAGCAGTCATTATTCAAACGCATGTTTTAATTTTTAAAGCGTGTTTTTGATAGACAGCACATGTTTCCTGAAATTCGAGTAAAAGTTAACAAAATGTGTGAAAACCCAATTTTTTCTTTCTGATGCAACTCCTAATCACTTAAAACTAAGTAAAACCCTGTAATAACATTCAAAGAAGTTTTTGACATAATAAATTCCTAAAATTATGCTACCTTACTTCTAATCAATCAACAAACATAACAACTCAAACAGTTGCCCAAAATACAATCTGCGAAAGAAACAGCTTTTAAGCATTTCTTCCTATTCAAACATTGTATGTGGTCACTATAAGATTTAATAAACAAATCCTTAAGAATCCGAAAAATTTAAAGTTAATAAAATATGTGCGCGAATCATTCTATTGCTTGAAATAAAGGGGGCGAAACTAAAAGATTGCAATCTGCTTTGTAACTACCAGACTGAAATAAACATCTTTCGACTTTTCTAATTGTTTGATTTGTAGCTTCATTATAAATACTGATGTATTGAAAAGACCTTTTATTTATTTAATGTGAACCATAAAAAAGAAATTGAAAATTTAGACAAAAAAAAATTCCATACACCCCTGATTACAAGACGATAACGAATTTATTTCTTATGAACATATTGGCACTTATATTGATTTTTTCATTAGCAAATTAAAACATAACTAAATTTCATTATCTTTTGAGGCGAGATGTATAGGGGACACAGCCACGTTAACTTTTATTTCTATAGAAGTCGCTCTTCACTGTACTACTACCTGTCGATACATTTATTTTTGGCATTGCACAAGTCATGTCTTCTTTGACTATTAATGACGTTAAAATACTAAATCCCTGTGATGTGTTTTAGTCGATTTTAGTCTCTGATGCATGATTTTTTACTATTAATTGGTTTTGGCTTTTAACTAGCTGTCAGTAACTGCGAGTACTCTCAAATCGTATTTTCTTGTTAATTCGACCTGTTGATACTGTTTATAATGCTTTTTTGTCATTTTTTATTTATATGGATCTTGTCTGTATACCAGCTTTGATTATTTGTAATATCTTCAATTTTTCACTTATTCTTACAACATTTGTATAAACTTCAAGATTATAAAAAAAACGTTTTTTTTTTCTAAAGTGAACATTGATTGGTTAAATATTTCTCAGTGTGTTTGAATTTGTTTGTTAGCCTTTTGGTCATGAATGTTTGTCTCTAATATTTAATTAACTGTGCATTTGTATTCAGATATCGCAGATCAAATTTATTCGTTCATTGTGTAATCATACGTTTTTTGATTGAGTTAAGTCTGCCAATTGATATTTTATCGTATGTTTTTCTATGTTGTGATGTTATGCTATTGTTTCAGAAAAAGGGAGAAGGTTTGGGCCCATTAAAACGTTTAATCCCGCTGCAAATGTTTGCACCTGTCCTAAGTCAGGAATCTGATGTACAGTAGTTGTCGTTTGTTTATGTAATATATACGTGTTTCTCGTTTCTCGTTTTGTTTATATAGATTAGACCGTTGGTTTTCCCGTTTGAATGGTTTTACACTAGTAATTTTGGGGCCCTTTATAGCTTGTTATTCGGTGTGAGCCAAGGCTCCGTGTTGAAGGCCGTACTTTAACCTATAATGGTTTAATTTTTAAATTGTTATTTGGATGGAGAGTTGTCTCATTGGCACTCACACCACATCTTCCTATATCTAATTCCTTTACTCATTTTTAAACGATCCTTGTAAACTCATCGAACCTTTAAACAAACTTATAAGTAAGGGTTATCGTACCAATATTGTAATTAGATCTCTGAATATAGTTCACATTGGCACTAATATTGATTTTTTCATTAGCAAATTAAAACATAACTAAATTTCATTATCTTTTGAGGCGAGATGTATAGGGGACAGCCACGTTAACTTTTATTTCTATAGAAGTCGCTCTTCACTATACTACTACCTGTCGATACATTTATTTTTGGCATTGCACAAGTCATGTCTTCTTTGACTATTTATGACGTTAAAATACTAAATCCCTGTGATGTGTTTTAGTCGATTTTAGTCTCTGATGCATGATTTTTTACTATTAATTGGTTTTGGCTTTTAACTAGCTGTCAGTAACTGCGAGTACTCTCAAATCGCATTTTCTTGTTAATTCGACCTGTTGATACTGTTTATAATGCTTTTTTGTCATTTTTTATTTATATGGATCTTGTCTGTATACCAGCTTTGATTATTTGTAAAATCTTCAATTTTTCACTTATTCTTACAACATTTGTATAAACTTCAAGATTATAAAAAAACGTTTTTTTTCTTAAGTGAACATTGATTGGTTAAATATTTCTCAGTGTGTTTGAATTTGTTTGTTAGCCTTTTGGTCATAAATGTTTGTCTCTAATATTTAATTAACTGTGCATTTGTATTCAGATATCGCAGATCAAATTTATTCGTTCATTGTGTAATCATACGTTTTTTGATTGAGTTAAGTCTGCCAATTGATATTTTATCGTATGATTTTCTATGTTGTGATGTTATGCTATTGTTTCAGAAAAAGGGAGAAGGTTTGGGCCCATTTAAACGTTTAATCCCGCTGCAAATGTTTGCACCTGTCCTAAGTCAGGAATCTGATGTACAGTAATTGTCGTTTGTTTATGTAATATATACGTGTTTCTCGTTTCTCGTTTTATTTATATAGATTAGACCGTTGGTTTTCCCGTTTGAATGGTTTTACACTAGTAATTTTGGGGCCCTTTATAGGTTGTTGTTCGGTGTGAGCCAAGGCTCCGTGTTGAAGGCCGTACTTTAACCTATAATGGTTTAATTTTTAAATTGTTATTTGGATGGAGAGTTGTCTCATTGGCACTCACACCACATCTATGTAAAATTGAAAAATAGTAATGAAAAATTTCCAGTGTAACATTTTTTCAATGTCGATGTTGCTGCGTATTGTCTAATATTTTTTTCTTTATTTTTGGAAAATTCAGAAAAATATTGTGTTCTTTTGAATTTTTGGATGGGGGGATGGTAAACATGGTTAAGTTTTAACATTTTACATTTTTTTCTTCATTTTGGCAAAATTCTATTTATACCGGGGTAAACAAGGGTGGGGTGTTATTTACACCGGGGTAATTCACCAATCAGATTGCAGTATTTTTGCTGCATAAGAAATAATAAAGATTCTTTCCGTTCTAGATAAAAATAACCCTTGCAATACGAGGTACATATTTTGAACATGGATTCTTAATACTCTTTAATTTTGAACGGTATGTGGTCTGCTAATGTTTTTATTCAATATTCACCACTGAGTTTTGAAGACGAAACTTTTAGTTACGTCAAACTAAGATTTAACCTCAAACTAATTGCAACAGAAATTATTTTAGTTCTAACCTATAGTATTATGCGTTTTTTATACTAAAAAAAAGTCCCGAAAAATCTAACTTCAGGAAAGCTCAAAATCAGCATTTTTACTTTCCTATGGAAATTAACATTGGAAGGGGAGATAACTCTTGCAAAAATAAGTCTTTTTTGGTCATTTTTTTTCTTCTTGAAATTTATGTAAAGTATGATACTTTAATGGGGTTATAAATTTGTATTTGACTAAATTATATAATCTTCTGCTCATGAAATGTACAAAACCGAAGTGTTATGGGTAGTTTTTTTTTTTCGTGCATTTTTCATTAAAGAAATTGCCAATTTGAAGCTTTGTAACCGTTTTGAAAAAATAATGTGAAAATTTGGTATTGTTTATATCTGTATACTATATTTTTGGCAGCAACTTACTTATCTGAAGAAACTTTAAATTACAAAAAAAAAGAAGACATGCTTAATTAATTTTATTAAATTTGAAATTCTTTACCTTGACATGATGAAAAATTCGATAAATGGTAAACTAATGAATTACGAAATCTAGACTATAGCTTGATAAAATATATGAAAACACCTTTAGAGTTGTTTGTTATACTCTAAAGACCGCTAAAATAATCAAGTATCAATACAATCTGATGAATAGAAGCGGTAAAGTTATAATTTTGTATCAATTTTTATTGACATTTCTGCCTTTTTTGCAAGAGTTATCTCCCTTTTCAATGCAAATCTAAATGGGAATTTTAAATGGCGATTTTTTTTTGTCTTCCTAGCTCAAGTTAGATTTTATGGGACTTTTTTTTGTGTATATTTGGGGTATAATGCTAGAGATTAAAACTTTAAAATCTTCTGTTGCAATTACTTTTGGGGTTAGGGTCAAATTTATGCTAGATTGACTGGACTATTTCGGATGACTTACAAAGTTATAAGCCTGGTATCTTTGATAGTTTTTTAGTATTTGAAAATTCAATTTTTGAACTTCACTAGTGTACGACAATTCAAATGTAAATTTTTGGAAAAACAAAAGTTTGGATAGACTAAGAACATGTCGTTAACAACCGCAATTTCTGTGATTCATCCAAACTGGAGTAGAGTTTAATAAAGTTAATTATGAATTAATAGCAACATGTCTTGTAGTGATAGTTTATGTAAACTGCATTTACCTGCCTGGATAATGATGTCATTAATTTTTTATACTTTTGACAAATGTATTTTTCAGGTTTTGAAAAGAAGAACTGGAAAGTATAGTCTTCTATGATTAAATATTTGGTTCACTAAATGCTTTCAAGTGCTTTTGTTAACCGCCATGTTCATATTTTAAAAAAAAATGCGGCAGATAACAAAGAGATGATCGAAAATCATCAATAAAAAACAAAACAAAAAACAACGAAAGGCTGTGCAATACGCATCCCACTAAAACTTGAGGTATTCAAATATGTGCAGATTCTGCTTATGTGTCATTTATCATGTCACTCCTAGAAAATATGTTGATAACCTATACCATTTTCACATACACCCGCAATAGTGGATAGACTAATGTCTCTCGTCTAACCATAAGACATCGTCATATTCGTAAACCATAGTCTCTGAATATTTTTTCATTCATAAACTGAATCAAAAGTTAAATGTTTCTACTAGTAATTAGAAAACATGTTCAGGGCAAATGATCGAAACTATTCTATATGAGGGACGAAGGGAACCAAACGTATATTTTTGCTGCATCAAATGTTCTGATTTCGACTGGTCTTTTGTGTTGCTTTATTCTTTTGACCATTTCAATTTTCATTTTCTCCATCTCTTGCCTTTCCTTCCCTTCAAGTTCTGCTTGTTTAAATTTAATATTATCTTTTTATTTTCATCTCCAACTTTTCCTTCATTTCCAGTGCTTTTAATTTGAATCCATCTTCTTTTTCTTTTCTTTTCTCCATCTCCAACCTTTCCTTCATTTCCAGTTCTTTTAATCTATGTTCGTGTTCTAATTCAGGCTGTTTTAATATGATAGCATCAACATTTTCTACCTTAAGTTTAAGAGCCTCTTCACCTAAAATATCTGCGTCAACTAACTTGTCTTTTACCAAATGTTTTATAAACTGTTTTCTCATAGATACTATAAAATCTAATTTCAGGTGTTTAGCAAGCAACTCTCTTTCTTTAAATTATCAAACCCCTCAGGTCTGGCATTTTCAAATATTAAACGGCATCAAATTCCATTTTGTAGAATTTTGATGGCTAGTTCTAATGAAAATACTGAACAAATTTTTAATAAGATATTTACGTTATCCCAGACGAGTCAAAAATTTCTGTTACAGCCAGAATCACCTTTAAATTATAGCCAACAAAAACACAAATCAATAATAAAGTTGACCAAGATTTATTTTACACAGGTTTACATAAAGTATTACACAAAAACAAATGTTAACTTAACTGTCAAAATATATGTCCGATCTTTTATCTTTTCTTTATCCGGAAATCTCCTTTGGAATCCAATCAGAATATTATGTCCAATAGGTCACAATCTATAGTCGCCGTTAGCTGAAATTCGTAGCGGATATCTTTCATAAATCGCCAAAAGAAAAACCACTACTGGCCTACCTTTTATGTGGTCGCACTGTTATAATCCTGACCTTCACATTTCCCAGAATGTTTTCTATTGTAATTACGCCATCTCTGTTTCTATGAGGATCCTTTATTTACATAAGCAGCTGATAAGCATTCGTCACTTCCGGAGGCGGAACATAATATTTCTGTCATTGATGTGATCAACTTTCCCGCGTTTTTTCATGTAAACAATAACACATGTAACGTTATCGACAAGACAACTTCAATGTGACCCGCATTTCAACAGAATGACGTGTTACACGGAGTATCAATGAACAAATTTACGGTAAGTAAAATTATGACTTCTGTAGGTTAATGAAAGAAAAAAAATAATTAAAACAATGAATATCATCACGAGTATTAAAACATGCAAACGATGCAATGTTTTTTTTTTTTACCCCAAGGCTAAACTGTTCAAGTTCTGTATCTGTCGTGTGGTACGTGTATAATCCTGTTTAGGCTTTTATACACGGTTTAATATGGTGAGCATTTATTTAATTTATTATTTTCTGTGTGTGTGTGATTTTAATACGGTTGATTATTGTGTGTAAAATCTTGAGAAAAAAATCATCTTATAAAAACATGAAAAACAAACTTTAAATCATGAAAGCTGTTCAGCAGTATCACAACTTGATGCAAGCTTTAGGGGAGTGTTAAAACTTATTAACAAGTAAAGAACAACCACTCAATGTAATGACTATCCCTTTTATGCCCTTAACATGAAAGGAATACATTTCTTGTGATTATTTTTTTTGTTTATGAAAACCACTTTGGTAGATATCAGCAAATATTTATATAATTTGAAGAAACTTTTCCCTAAGAACTTAATCTATACATCTACCTAGTATTTTTTTTTTTTTTTTTTATCAATATTTTTTTTGCAAAATTCATGGACTTATATATCTTTTTATATACATGTACTATTTAAAAAAAATTGGACCCTCTTTTGGAAAGATTGTTCTAAATATAATGAATTTTCCCGTTTTTAAATAAAAAATCTGGATTGAGTTATTCATTTTTTTTTTAAAGTTTACAACAATAAATTGGTCGCCTGTCTGAGACAGTCCCTCTATAAAGGGGTATCCCTAATTTAGAGGGTTGCTCCAAACATCTTTCAGGATTTTTAATATAATTTGGTAGGTCTTGACATTTTGCCACTAGCCCTGTGCCAGAGACTGAGTCCAATTAAAATTGATTCTGGCTAGTATTTGGTTTTAGTGATAATAACTTTATTGTCCATTCATGCAGAAGGAGCCAAACTAAATTGGGGGCGAGATGCTAACAAAAGCTCTATCTGATGATTATAAGAGTACCGTAGTGATCTGTTGGTTGAATTGATTGACATGTAAAATAGAGAGACAAGAGGAATTTGTACAACAATGATGAGGCCATTGGAAAATTAAATGTAGGTTTATGTTTCACCAAAAACTCAAAACTTTTATAAATGGGGTGACAGGCAGACATGTCTGTCTTACTCTAACTATATGTAGGTTCATCTTACCTTGTATATCTATCATTTACAAGGGTGTGAATGGGGTACCCGGTTTCCAAACGGGCAAAATGTTTAAGAAATAAAGCACAATGACCCCAATAATAAAGAATATTGAATAGAGAATAATGAGGTGCTTAAATTTAAAGAATTATAGATTATCTTTGATTATCTCAACGAGATTGATTTTCTCGCTTGAGCTGGTACAGCGAAAGTGAGAAAAGCAATCGAGTTGAGATGACCAATGATAATGTGTTTATCGCTATTTTACCTATGACGACGTTGTCAATTTCAATGTCAATTTCCTTAGCAACGCCACGTGGCCTCCTAAGTTTCTAGCGATAATTTTTCCATATCAAGCGAGAAGCATGATATGAAAATTATCACAAAAAAGATCAAAGGAAAAATGAACAAAATAGCGATAATAGAGAATATTGGACAAAAAGTATTAAAAAAATAGAGAAAATCACCTTCTTACGATATCTCACTGTAGGCTGTGTTAATGTGCATACTTTATTTGCTTTGTATATAATTAAATATAACTTTATTAAAAAAAATTTTTTTTATTAATACAATGGACAACACTGAATGATAATTTTATTATTTTTAGTGGAATTAGTGGAATTAGAATACTTAGAAAGCCAAAACAATTCTTGTTCACAACTAAATGCCCACATAGAGATTCTCATTCACAATGTCACTGTTCAATTTATATAAATTTTGTTGTATTATTGAAGATTCAATGTCCGTGGCGGATCCATGTTCCCCTATTATAGATCACTATGCAGTATGGGTTTGCTCATTGTTGAAGGCTCTTATGTGAACCAATAGTTTCTTTATATCTATGTCATTTGGTCTGGTGGATAAATGTTTCATTGAGCTCATGTTTTCTCTGTTTCTATGTACAAAGAATTGAGAATGGAAATGGGGAATATGACTATATGTCAAAGAGACAAAAACCAAACCAAAATGCAGAAAACAGATGATGGTCACCAATGGGTCTCAACGTATGGAGAAAATCCTGCACCTGGAGGTGGTCCCCATCTGCCCCTTAAATACAATTGTGTTCTAGTTCAGTGAAAATGTAGGTCACACAAAATTCCAAATCATATAAATGAACTAAAATTCAAAAACATACAAGACTAACAAAGGCCAGAGACTCCCAACTTGGGACAGGCATTAAAATTGGGCGGGTTAAATATGTTTTGTGAGATCTGAACTCTCCTTCTACATCTCTAGCCAATGTAAAATAAAGGAATATATAGTTCCCAGGTGAGGGGGAGGGTTGGGACACGCTAACATGTTTAACCCTGCCACATTATTTATGTATGTGCTTGTGCTTATATAGCAATACACACAGTAAAAAATATGCAAACTTACTTACCATGCTTACTTGCAAAATATATAATTATCTTTATTTTTATGCACTGATTTCTTACCATGCTTTTTCTTAAAAAAAAAACTTGTGGTCATGATAGCAATACTACCCAGGCATTTATTTAGGTATCGCAAAAATATTAATCACATTCTGGTATAAGATGACAAATCGCAACAATAAATGCACTTCCCTGAGTTTGCAGATGGCGTGAGGCAAAACTCTGTGTTGAAGGCTGTTCATTGACCTATAATGGTTTACTTTTATAAATTGTTATTCGGATGGAGAGTTGTCTCATCTGCAATTACACCACATCTTCCTATATCTATGACAGTATACTGTTTTCAAATGTTTACTTGGATTTTGGGCTCCATTTTAATTTTATCCATATTTGGACCAAAATTAAATTAAGATAAACCTTACTTTGATTTCTTATTAAATTAAAATCTTCAGGTTATTTGATATTCTTAATCTACATGATCTATGTATTTTGGACTATAAACATGATATATCAGGCTGTTATTTTTCTCGGATGAATTGTTTTACAATTGTGATTCCATTGACTGAGAAGAAGACTATGGGTTTAACTCATTGTTGAAGGCTGTATGGCGACCAGCAGTTGTTGATTCTGAGTCATTTGTCTTTTGTGGAGAATTGTCTCATTTGCTATCTTTGTACATCTTATATTTTTGCATTAAAGTCCAATTTCAAATTTTGGAGTTTCTTCATTAAATCCACATCACATGTCCGAAACATATGCTGTCTCAATATTTAATCACAATCTAAATTCAGAGCTGTATCAAGCTTGAATATGGGGGTTGTATCAAGCCGGCCCCTGCATATTATTTGTCTTTCAATGTTGATGACAAATGTATCCATATTAAATGAAAATTAAGTCTCTTATATATAATGCACAGATCATAATTGAAGGAACAACATGTTTGTTGCTGTTCTTCATCTTAATTTCAAAATTTTCACCTTCCACAGAGTTTTATGTTCTTATTCAACTATATACATCTTGATATATGTTGCATTGGCTGTTTTTCAAAGCAGGTTTGATGAAATGATAATTTAGATCGAGTATTTAAACAACAATTATGATTTAATATCTAAATAAACATGCATGATTATAATAACAAATATTTATGATTCAAAACGTAACCAACACAATAATAATAACAATTAACATTCAATATATTACTTTTCATATCATTAATATATCAATAATCTTAATAAGAAATAAATATCTTCAACTGGAGTCAATTATGTACAACCAGTATAAATATATCACAGATATTTGACTTGTACTTCATCATGTTCATGTTCATATCACAGATAGCAGTTATATATGTCAATTGTTTATATCACAAATAGCAGTAGTAATCTTTCAATGCTTATATCACAGATATTTGAAGTATATATATGTATCACCATCATTGATGGCGATCCGATGGATTTATCTGTTGTAGGGTTGTCACTGACTCAGACGTACTTATGAATATAATTATTTTCTGTGACTGTATCTTACATTAATTTGTAGGATCCTTTACTATAGACAATTTAGCTGATCTGTAACAATAACATCTTCATGCCTTATATATCATGTACTGTAGTACGCCGCTAGATTAAAACTGACGTGGAAAGGTAACACATGCCCACCGAAAGCTCTTTTTTTGAGAGCCCAGGTGGTCGTGTGGTCTAGCGGGACGGCTGCAGTGCAGGCGATTTGGTGTCACGATATCACAGTAGCATGGGTTCGAATCCCGGCGAGGGAAGAACCAAAAAATTTGCGAAAGCAAATTTACAGATCTAACATTGTTGGGTTGATGTTTAGACGAGTTGTATATACATTATGTACACAGCCATGTATCACCATCATTGATGGCGATCCGATGGATACATCTGTTGTAGGGTTGTCACTGACTCAGACGTACTTATGAATATAATTATTTTCTGTGACTGTATCTTACATTAATTTGTAGGATCCTTTACTATAGATAATTTAGCTGATCTGTAACAATAACATCTTCATGCCTTATATATCATGTACTGTAGTACGCCGCTAGATTAAAACTGACGTGGAAAGGTAACACATGCCCACCGAAAGCTCTTTTGTTGAGAGCCCAGGTGGTCGTGTGGTCTAGCGGGACGGCTGCAGTGCAGGCAATTTGGTGTCACGATATCACAGTAGCATGGGTTCGAATCCCGGCGAGGGAAGAACCAAAAAATTTGCGAAAGCAAATTTACAGATCTAACATTGTTGGGTTGATGTTTAGACGAGTTGTATATACATTATGTACACAGCCATGTATCACCATCATTGATGGCGATCCGATGGATACATCTGTTGTAGGGTTGTCACTGACTCAGACGTACTTATGAATATAATTATTTTCTGTGACTGTATCTTACATTAATTTGTAGGATCCTTTACTATAGATAATTTAGCTGATCTGTAACAATAACATCTTCATGCCTTATATATCATGTACTGTAGTACGCCGCTAGATTAAAACTGACGTGGAAAGGTAACACATGCCCACCGAAAGCTCTTTTGTTGAGAGCCCATGTGGTCGTGTGGTCTAGCGGGACGGCTGCAGTGCAGGCGATTTGGTGTCACGATATCACAGTAGCATGGGTTCGAATCCCGGCGAGGGAAGAACCAAAAAATTTGCGAAAGCAAATTTACAGATCTAACATTGTTGGGTTGATGTTAAGACGAGTTGTATATACATTATGTACACAGCCATGTATCACCATCATTGATGGCGATCCGATGGATACATCTGTTGTAGGGTTGTCACTGACTCAGACGTACTTATGAATATAATTATTTTCTGTGACTGTATCTTACATTAATTTGTAGGATCCTTTACTATAGATAATTTAGCTGATCTGTAACAATAACATCTTCATGCCTTATATATCATGTACTGTAGTACGCCGCTAGATTAAAACTGACGTGGAAAGGTAACACATGCCCACCGAAAGCTCTTTTTTTGAGAGCCCAGGTGGTCGTGTGGTCTAGCGGGACGGCTGCAGTGCAGGCGATTTGGTGTCACGATATCACAGTAGCATGGGTTCGAATCCCGGCGAGGGAAGAACCAAAAAATTTGCGAAAGCAAATTTACAGATCTAACATTGTTGGGTTGATGTTTAGACGAGTTGTATATACATTATGTACACAGCCATGTATCACCATCATTGATGGCGATCCGATGGATACATCTGTTGTAGGGTTGTCACTGACTCAGACGTACTTATGAATATAATTATTTTCTGTGACTGTATCTTACATTAATTTGTAGGATCCTTTACTATAGATAATTTAGCTGATCTGTAACAATAACATCTTCATGCCTTATATATCATGTACTGTAGTACGCCGCTAGATTAAAACTGACGTGGAAAGGTAACACATGCCCACCGAAAGCTCTTTTTTTGAGAGCCCAGGTGGTCGTGTGGTCTAGCGGGACGGCTGCAGTGCAGGCGATTTGGTGTCACGATATCACAGTAGCATGGGTTCGAATCCCGGCGAGGGAAGAACCAAAAAATTTGCGAAAGCAAATTTACAGATCTAACATTGTTGGGTTGATGTTTAGACGAGTTGTATATACATTATGTACACAGCCATGTATCACCATCATTGATGGCGATCCGATGGATACATCTGTTGTAGGGTTGTCACTGACTCAGACGTACTTATGAATATAATTATTTTCTGTGACTGTATCTTACATTAATTTGTAGGATCCTTTACTATAGATAATTTAGCTGATCTGTAACAATAACATCTTCATGCCTTATATATCATGTACTGTAGTACGCCGCTAGATTAAAACTGACGTGGAAAGGTAACACATGCCCACCGAAAGCTCTTTTTTTGAGAGCCCAGGTGGTCGTGTGGTCTAGCGGGACGGCTGCAGTGCAGGCGATTTGGTGTCACGATATCACAGTAGCATGGGTTCGAATCCCGGCGAGGGAAGAACCAAAAAATTTGCGAAAGCAAATTTACAGATCTAACATTGTTGGGTTGATGTTTAGACGAGTTGTATATATATATATACGTATCACAGATGGTGGAGATTTTTCACATTTTATCAGGTGTTGATTTATTATATGCTTTGATATTGATGTATGCAGGATGGGAAAGCAAATCACTCAAATAATGGTCCAGAAATTGTCATCAATGAATCAGTTAAACAAAGGTATGCTGAGAAAGTCCTCCAGAGATGTAAAGAAACTGAGACGGCATCCATGTAAGCTGTTTCAGATCTGAAACTGCCATTAAAGCAGATATATGTACATGTACTTAAAAACAAATCATGAGAAATATTTGGCATGAATAGTGACCGCATTTGTGTTATTGAAAATAATGTTCCACACAAAAAAGAATTGTTAATTAAACTATCAGGAAGACCCAAAACAGTATTTTGAGTTTATAAATACTCCAGAAGCTCAGCCAAATGCGACATAATGAAAATCCCCAAACCAAAAATATGATATCAGACGAAGGAATTCGATATAACATTGGAAGATCCTAATTTTACATTTTATCTTTTTGCTTATCTTAGAATGAAATATGTATTTCATAATACCAGTCAGATGGGAATTATATTCATGTTAAAAAAAAATTATTTACTTATCTTTTGGAGGTAAAATTATTTCCGTTAATATACAGTAAGAATATAATTTCATTTATATTAAGAAACAAGTCTTATTTTTCTTTCCTTAAATGTAATGCTTTATTTGCTTAAGCTATTAACAATGAATTAATCAAAAGCTGCTCATTTACAAGGATACAGGAGGCAGTTTTATAGGCCGTGCATAGATATGCAGTATATGTGTTAGTTTCTGAAATAATACGATGAACTGTCCTAAAAATTTTAATCGAAATAACAATTTTATGTTTTGACCATCCAAAATTTAGGATGAGAAGGGTTTGTTTAAAAAATCTTTCGTATCAAAATTTTTAAAAGTATAAGTAAAGAAACTTGAAAAAAAATTTAAATCTGACATATTACATCTTCAAGTAAATATGCATAACTTGAATAGTATTGCCCCTTACTGACTATTAAATGTTTTATTGCATATAAGAGGAAAAATATTTTTAATTAACTGACTTTAGGGTATGTACATGTAACTATTTTAATGGCATTAAAGAAAGACATCACTGTTCCTGCCATATGCAGGTGGACGTTAGGTCCGCTGCTGTATGCCCTGAGGTAATCGGTGCCCTCAGGTAATCGTGGCAATAGTGCTCATATGCGTAGTAATAACATGATCTAAAAATAGGATAAACTAAAAATACATCATTGTACTTTCTATTTCGACTGACAGTATATGTGCGAAAAATAGGAGAAAACAGGAACACATACTACTGTTTACATAAGTTACGACAAATAATTCACGAAAAAAAATCCAAATATTTGGTTAATTTGTGATCATTGCAACGTGAACAGATATTTATTTAGTGAAACGTAAATGACTTAAAATAATTAAAAAGAAAACACTTTTTAAATGGCGATTTAAACTTTTATAATAATAGTTGTCAAAAACTGGTTTCATAGAGATTTATGTAAATAAATGTATACAATTATTTAAACTAACTATTAAAGAATAAAAGTTATCCACACATGCCTAAGGCAGCAAACATTTGATTTTCGGGGGGAGTTATGGATATTTTTTCCATCGGCGAAAGACAATATTTTTGGGAGACAAGTCGAAAACATTTTTTTCTTTCATTTCAATTTTAGCATTACATATAGTGGCAGCTGAGGGTGAAACAAACATTTTTTTTTCTCAGGGTCAAAAACATTTTTTTTGTTTCTCAAACAATTAGAAACAAACTTAAAAAAAAAAAAAAAAAATACAAAGCACCCCCCCCCCCTGAAAATGAAATGATTGCTGCCTAAGTTTCGTGAATGTCCTGTTGAAACTTTGACTATCATTGTGTTTGGTAATATATGACACTTACATATGGACAGATTACGGATAAGTAGAAAATGATAACATTTAATATATAGATAGGTTACTGAAAATCAGTCCATCTTGTCCGACTGCATGAGGGGCAGTGGCGGATCCATCCATTTAAAAAAAAGGGGGGGTCCCAATCCAGGACACAAGGAGGGGGTTCCAACTATATGTTTCCATTCAAATGCATTGATCTCCCCCCAAAAAGGGTTCCTATCCCCAGAACACCCCTGGACCCGCCACTGTCCATTGTTCAACTACTAAATTGTCTGTTTTACTTACTAGTACACTTGGTACAATAAAAAACCTGATAATAAACTGTTCAAATAAGGTCTTTGAAAATAGTGGAATTAATTACTTTTGGAGTGTCAAAAACTCGTTGGAAGTACTTGATAAATTGCATGCATATATTGATGATTTTGAATCTGTTCAAAGTTTTGATTTTTCTACCCTATATACCACTTTGCCTCATATTCTTATAAAGAAAAAATTCACATCCCTAATTAACTGGGCATTTAAAAAGTCGGAATGCGAGTACATATGTTCAAACTCTTTTAGAACATTTTTTAGTAGCAATAAACAAAAGAACTATGTCAATTGGACATGCTTTGATACTATTTATGCGCTTGAATTTTTACTGGATAACAATTTTGTTCGCTTTGGAGATTCCGTATATCGTCAAGTTATTGGAGTTCCAATGGGGACTAACTGTGCACCACTTATTGCGGACCTGTTTTTGTATTGTTATGAGTTACAATTTATGACTAAAATTAGCAAAGACGAAATAATTCGTAAATATAACTCAACATGCAGACATCTTATACGTTCAGGTATTTCACATCCAATTTTTTATGGAAATATTCTTTATAAAGCACAAAAATGTCAGTATTCTCCTCAGAAACTAACAAAACCTTTAAATAGGCTTATTAAAAAGGGATATAATTACGATACTGTTGTCAGGTCATTAAAGATTGCATATTTTGGCTTTAGGTTTGCATAAACTTTACAAAACACTATTTTTTTAGTTTTCCTCAGGGCACTTCTGCATTTCTATACATGGCCAAGTGCACATGTTAACTTATGTCATCTCTTAACTACTGTATATAAATATGTAACCTCAGAATACCTCTGTATGTTAGAATATGGTGAGGTTACCTAAGGACGCAACTTCATGGTCATTGTACCAGCTGCATGTTAACACAGATAAACTTTGCAAAACGCTTATTTTCTGGAAACCTCAGGTTACCACAATTGAATGTTTATCACTCCCTTCGTCAGCTTAGTCCAGATTACATCCATGTTCTTTTTTTCACGGACAGGCTACCTCAGGTCATCTGCAAATTACTGTACATGACCAAGTTACCCCAGGTCATCTGTAAATTACCCATATCTTCAATTGGCGAAATCAGTGGTTCACTGAGGTTCCGGTGGTTAAGAATGGAAAAGCACCGAAGACAGACATTCCTCGCAAGAGCAGGTTTTGTGTACCGACTGATCACAAGTATCACACTGAAACCAGGATATATACTTGTCCTTTTGAATGGATTTGGGTGGTTCAGTGCTACCGCAGGCATTGCACAAAATCTCATCAGCATCATTGATGGTATCAGGGACACTGTCCTCAAAGTCAACGTCATTTTCATTATTCCCCTCCTCCTCCCCCTCAGAAAACATGTAAGTAATAGTCTTTTGACTGTCATCACTGTCATCGTCTGTCATGTCAATCACCACTGGATTCACGTCTTCATCCCTGATACCATCAAGTTTCCTGAGCTTTTCCTCAAACTCCCTTACCACGCGAGTCTCAAATTTAGCCCAGCGCTCCGCATCGACATGGGACTTGGCCTCCAAAAAAAGCTTAGTAATACCTTTTTTATTGCAACTAGAATTATTTCTAGCTACATAGCCTTTTAAGTAAGACCAAACCACTTCGATGGGATTGAGCTCACAATGATAAGGAGGTGTGGCTATTAGCTGATGCAAGGTCATCTATTATATACCTAGATTGAGGCTTTTTTTGCTTCACCAAATCAAGCAGCTCGGTCTTTTTCATTTTCTTATCATAATGAACATTGCTCTTCTCCAGCCATGCCGAGATCTCTGACTTGTTGCTGTTATTGTTTGGTACCCTTGAGTCAGGATCTTAGTGACTGTGATACGGAGCATTGTCCATTACAATTACAGACCGAGGATGCAGTTTAGGGAGAAGTGTATCCCTGAACCACTCTGTAAAGTGCCCCTTATTCATCTCGTCATGATAATCAGAGCTATTGGTTTTCGACTCAAATATAAGACCACATCCGGGGATTAGGCCTTGTTGAGAGGAGCCAACATCTAAGATTATCAATCTAGTACCCTTGCCAGAAGGCACTTTCAGATGGGTACCTTTACAGTGTGGCTCAAAGACAGACATGGATGTGCTGGGAACATCCAGCCGGTCACCCTTTACCACATGATTGGTGTTCAACCAAGTCTCATGCAGATATACAATATGACGCCCTTGCTGCCTAAACTTATGTATCTTACGAAGATATGTCATTCTCATGAGAACGATGTCCTCCCTCTCCGACACAAATCTTCTGCTTGTCGCATTCTTGTAGAACCTGAAAAAAAAAATCATACATGTTTATATTTGTATATGATGTATTTTTATAATAGATAATGCGTTTGTTGGTATATTTTCTTAATTGTTTTTATTTTCAGGCTGTTAGCTATATATACAGTCGAGGCAAATAGGAAATACCATAATATTAGGAAATTTCATAATTTAACTGAAATATAGGATCGAAGTGGAGTTGTCTCTCTTAGATGCATCTTGTCAAAATGGACATGGGAGATAACAACCTTTGTCTTAAACGAAATTGAAAGATAGACAACTCATAATTGTAATTATTTAAAATCTGAAAGATATTTTTAATAACAAGCTCCCATTTTCCTGTGCTCTTTACGTTTCTTCATTTTCCATTAAGCGCGTGTTTTTTTTTAATATATAAAAATAAATACCTTATCAGTGTATTTGAGAATTAGGCCTTCCCGACATCCTGTCAGGATTATATAATTTGTAACAAAGATGTAGCATGCATATGTTTCTATTTACTTGTCTATAACTATTATTGAACAATGCCATAGAATAAATAGATACTCAATAACTAAGTTGAACTTTGAAATTGTAAATTTAACAGAAACTAGTTTTGTAACCGTTGTTCAATTATTAACAGTTATTTAATGTCGAGAAAAAAATCGAGAAATTTACATTTAGAACTTCATTAATTTGGGTTCGAACTGCGAGTATTATTACACACAAGAAGTAGATAAATCAATGTGACTAAAGATTATTTAAAATCGAGTGTAATGCATTATATTATTTGTTACTACGTTATTATAAATCGTACATGTGTAGATTTCCATTGAGAATTTATGAAAAGTTTATATATTCTGTAAACAAATTATAGACCGCAAATTATGCAAAATTACAAAAATATGTTTCTTGAAACACTGTAAAATCTGTTAGAAATATAACAACGAGAGATTAACAATCGAGTCCCTACGGAAGCCCATAGGGGACCTAAAAAAAATAAAAAAAATATTTCGTTATCTCAATATATGATAAACTCATCATAGATACCAGGACTAAATTTTGAATATACGCCAGACGCGCGTTCGTCTACAAAAGACTCATCAGTGACGCTCGAATCCAAAAAAGTTAAAAAGGCCAAATAAAGTATGAAGTTGTGGACCAAAATTCCTAAATTTTTGCCAAATCCAGCTAATAAGATCTCAACATTACTACCAATTAGATTCATTTAAGATAGCAGACTTGAAAACTGAGGTTATCGATTATGTAAAAAAAACTATACGAACAAGGCGTAATCGATAACGTATCATTTGAAAATTTTAACAGATGGGCAAAAATTTGGAGATGCATCTTTTGGAAGAATTTCTATTCTTCCAAAAGACCACTGACTTAAAAGAGAGACGTACAAACACGTACAGCATGATGAATTAAATGAATTAAATATTATTCCACATAAAACCGTGTTGTTCATTACGTAGATTACTTTTTACAAGTAGTTCAAAATCAGTCTACATATATATAAAAAAAAACTACATCGTTCATTAAAATCATTGAGAAATTAAAACCTTAGTCAAAGAGCCTTTTGGTTTCGCGTGATATACAGTAACACAGATGTTCACTAATCTCCCCCAAATAGCTTTATTAGGTGCTGTTGAACGACCTTATGGCAGTTTTGACAAATCAAACTTCGAAGTAAATGGTCAACCAGTCAATGTATAAATGCATATTTATTGAGACCCAATTTAGAAAACATTGCATTTGAATTTAATGGAAAAAATTTATAAACACATAAAAGGTACGGCAATAAGTGCAGTTACTTCACCAGAAATCGGTGACATATTTATGTTCGAAATAATGAATCAACCTATTTCTTCATGTCAACATAAAGACAAAATATTCTATCATGTCAGATGTAGGGACGATGGATTGATCATCTATGATGGAACTTCAGATGAAATTATGGATTTGATTCGTCTACCAAATAAATATAACTTTTTATTACACTTCATCTATCAAATCAAAAACGATAAAATGTCGTTCTTAGATGAGGGCCCTCATGGGGTTTTTGATTATGTGATTACTTGATTATTAAGCCAAATATTTCATGATTATTTGATTACCTAGGACTGTATTTTTAGTTTATGATTATTTGATTACTAAAGATAAGCAAATATTTAATGATTATGTGATTATATTGGCAAAAAAATGGTGATTATGTGATTACTAGGACCCCCCATGAGGGGCCTCTTAGATGTTGATGTAATTAATGGTCAAAGATTTACAGCACATGGCATTCCTGACCTTGAAATACTAGTCAATTTAAGAGAAACTAATTCTACTATATGTATCTATCCTCACAGAAATAGCTGTCAATCACAGCATTTATGCCGAGTATTTATTAAAGGTGAAGCAATACGGTAAATCAGTAACACAATTGACCATAACAAATCTATAAACAATTATACTAATTTAAAAGTGAAATTATTAGATAGAGATTGTGATAACGTCGAAATAGATAATAGCATTACTGATGATATATCAATTGACCGTACTGAATTATTATAACAAACCATATTAAAGGAAAAACTAAATATTCCGTTAATTTAATAACTACATCATACGCTATGAATACAGTTAATATATGCATCCCAAAATTAATAGCAAACAGGCTTTACATGTAAGCTGATAATTTGAATTGTTATTTGTAATCATAATCGTTATATTTCATAATTTTTTTTTATTTGGTCAATGTTCAGGTATTATTTGGTTTCAAAATGACAACCGACATAAGGTTTGAATAACCTTAAACGAAATTTAATTTTCAAGTTTATTCATTTCTGAATGTCTTCAACTAGATGATTTAGATTTATAAAAAGAGATTAACGTTTACAGCTGTAAATCACATTCTAAGCAGTATAGACAAATAAAAATACTCATCATTAACATTAGATTGAAATCGAAATTATCAAAGAACCGTAACCTCTAATTGCCCATTTAGTCGACACGAATTACCTCCCATTGACAAATTCAAATGAAAATTCAAACACCGGCGTATCGGGGTTATTTATCGTCGATTCGGGAAAAATCTGACAGTTGTTTCACATGCCCTGGTATATACTCTACTTATAAATAACTTTTCTGAGTCTTGGTGACAGTTTTCTGGACATAATCCTTGTGAATTGACTTAACCACATCCTGCACAGGATCATTTCCATTGATGTACCCTCTCAGGGTGGACTGTTAAATGCCTGTAATATGAATTGAGAATGATTTAAACACATTTTTACCATTTTTTTTATCAATGCAATACTTGCAATGTTATTTTATATAAATATATGTAAATTATGTTGTACAAAACATTAATATTGAAGACTTTCAACATATTTTTCCGCACTTTTTGTTTTTGCTGAATTTTGATGGTAGGACATTAAAAATGTAATATCTTGTCTAGACTTAAGGCCAAAAAAAAATTTAATAGGTGTGATTTCTATTACATCTTTGAAAAAAAAGGTTAATTATAGGTATAGGGATTTATTTTTTAGATTGAGGCTATGTTTCATTTTGACTTTAACCGTGCTTATATGGTAATAGGAAACACATCTTTTTTTATTTAGCCTTACAGCCAAGGCTCCGTGTTGAAGGGACCTATAATGATTTACTTTTTTAAATTGTTATTTGGATGAAGAGTTGTCTCATTGGCACTCACACCACATCTTCCTATATCTATTAAAGAATGGATTTTTAGAATGACTTTATTGTTAGAATTATACTTTATGTAATTAATACTGAAATCCTTCAATTTCTTCTTTTGAAAGGAATAGAATACAAATGTAGATGCTAGTATACACAATTTGTTTTTTGCAATTGTCATTGAAAATGTTCAAGTGTGCTAATGAAATGTCGTGGTTTTTTTCAAATCAAATAAAAAAATTGATTAATTTTACCTGTTACTTTCACCAGTCTTCTCATTGGGTTTTGAAGCACCCATGGGCACTTCATACCCTTTTCCATCAGAAAAAAACTTGTTAAGTTTTCTCAACAAGTCCTTTGTCTGAAAAGTACATAAAAAATTATGAAAATTATAATAATGTTTCAAAGAATGTTACATTTCAATTTTTTGATAAAACAAGTTTGGTAAAATTTTATAATGTTTCAAGGAATGTTAAATTTTTTTTTTTATAAAACAAGTACTTGCCAGGCATGCCAAGTGAAAGTGATAGCTTTAACAGTGATCAAGGGGACATAATCCAAACTAAAATTAGATTCAAATTTAGGTGTGAAGATAGTCAAATTTCATTGAGCATAAATATGGAGGTTAAAAGGAAGTAAATAAAGATGACTGGCGCCACCTAGATTTTACATCCAAGATAATAGGTAGAAGTAAATTTATTTTCTGCTGCCTTGGTAATTAGATATTAAAATTGAAATAGTCTGTGAGAAATGGGTGTTGGCCATTGGTGTAGAAATAGCGAGAAATTTAGAGAAAACTCTCTAAGACAAGCAACATTTTCTGTGCCAAATTGAGCAAGGGGTGTTTTTCATTCATACTATTTCAAAAATTCCGGAACCGTTGAGTACCCTTAAAAATGCCATTTTTCTATCAAAAAAGCTTCGGCACCATATGTGTTTGACCATTGCAATTACACCCAAAGGTGTTGATAATTCAGAATTCGATTTTTTTTAATGGATCTTTGATAGTGAAAAGGCAGGACCAAATAAGGCTACCATTGTCGCCTATGTAAATAATTACTTCCTTGTAACCTGGAATAAGACTGATACTAGTTAAATATATATAGTTTATATTGAAGTTAAGAATAGTACATACCATGCTATGTATTTAAATGGACTAGACATTTATATGTTGTAAGACTAAGAGACTGTATTTTGAGGTTATCTCCTATATTTTGTTTTGTTACTTTATTGCTGTTTTATTTGCATTGCATATAGGCCATATAGTTTTATTTATAGACCCTCCCCCCCCCCCCCCCCCAAGGCGGAATTTCAAAATCTATAGGAAATAGCTTCATGGATGCAGTATCACTATAGTTATATTTTTTTCCTTCTACATATTTGTTGATTATGTTAACAAGTGTGTGGCAATAATCACAATTTGCATAGTTTTTGTTCATAATATGTAGATGTGCATTTAAATTGATAGTAAATTGTAAAATAATAAATGTTCTAGAAACCAGTTAGATGGGGATCTAAATTGAAATCATAATAATTTTTAATTTATTGCTTAAATGAAGTTTTAATTATGAATTTCTGAAATATATACACTTAATAATAATTTAGGTCACATGGTGTGTATTTTTTATAACCAAGTTTTTGCATTTGATAATGTTATAGCTTTATGAGCATTGTCTGCACCATAAAACTTAAAAGGCAGGTTGGGATTGCATTTGAGGGTTTTTGTCCTAACTTTTAAGGAATTCAGGGTCACAAACAGCAAGGTTCCAGAACTGAACAGGATAGTTGGGGTTGAAATTTTTTTAGTTGGGGGTTGGGGGGGGGGGGGTAGGGCATGGAGGCTATGGTTTCTTTCCATTTATAAAATTAATAAAGGAACCAGCAATAATATTTTTTTATACTTTGTATGAATTGCTTATTTCTTTACCAATTTCAATGGGTTTTTATTCTTGATTTCTTTAAAATGCTGAATCTAACTGTGTATTATGTTTTTGGAATTTGGTCCCCATTTTTAAATTGGTCCACATTGAGGTTAAAAGGGTCTAAATTAAAATTTGTTTGATTTCATCAAAAATTGAATTGATGAGGTTCTTTGATATGCCAAATCTAACTGTGTATTTAGATTTTTAATTTTGGGTCCTGTTTTAAAATTGATCTACATTAAGATCCAAAGGGGCCATAATTAAACTTAGTTCGATTTTAACAAAAAATTAAATTATTGGTGTTCATTGATATGCTGAATCTAAATATGTATTTATTTTTTATTATGGTCAAGTTTTCATTCAGTTGGTCCAAATGGGGGTCCAAAATTAAACATTGTTTGATTTCAACAAATATTGTATATATACATCAGTTGTTCGACCTGTTAGTCAAATGCGTTTTGTTTAAATATACTTTTTCACTTTTTTGGTCTTTTGGAAAATGTTGTTTGTGCTGTTTTTAGACCCTTCTACAACGAAATTTGTTTCACATGCACACGTATACAAATTGCGGTTTTTATCCAACGCAATCATAGGTTTGAACGTAGTTTTCAATTTAGACTCGTTTATATATTTTGTTTGGGCATGTATCATATTTTCCCTCCAATTTAAATGATCCGTTCATCCTATATTGTCTCTTAAAATTCAAGAGTCAATCTTAAAAATTGAGAGTAAATTATATGGCCTTCCAAATACCGTTCCGATCCCTAACATCACTGAAGAGAAATATATTGTCGAAATCTAGATCTGGTGTACTAAAGAAATATTGACACCGAATGTTTGTGGCACAACATCGTAGCCACAAGTTAACAATTTTTTTTTTCTGTGAGGTATTAAATTTATATTCAGATCCATTTTGTTACATCTTGTGATCAATTTTATTTGGCAATCGTCAATGGCAGTCAGCAGGGTTAAAGAACATCAGTTGTTCGACCTGTTAGTCAAATGCGTTTTGTTTAAATATACTTTTTCACTTTTTTGGTCTTTTGGAAAATGTTGTTTGTGCTGTTTTTAGACCCTTCTACAACGAAATTTGTTTCACATGCACACGTATAAAAATTGCGGTTTTTATCCAACGCAATCATAGGTTTGAACGTAGTTTTCAATTTAGACTCGTTTATATATATATATATATATATATATATACATGTATATAGTTCTTTAATATGCTAAATCTAACCATGTATTTAGATTTTTGGGCCCCGTTATCAAATTGGTCCACATTGAGATCAAAAAGGTCCAAAATCAAACTTTTTGTTTGATTTCATTAAAAATCAAATTATTCAGGTTCTTTGGTATATGTTGAATCTGAGTTTTTAGATTTAAAATTTGTGGTCCCGTTTTCAAATTGGTCTACATTAAGGTAAAAAAGGGTCTTATTTTTAACTTTTTATGATTCCATCAAAAATTGAATTCTTGGAGTTTTTTTTATAATCTGATTCTTTAGAGCATGTTTTTAATTTTTTGGTATTTACTTAATTTTTCAATTTTATATATTGGACTAATAGGTAAATGTACAATTTCAAATTTTTAAGTTTAAAGACCACACATATTTAATCACAATTGGAATTCAGAGATGTACTGCAGTGTCATAGTTGAACGACTAAGATTTGTATTAGTATACTGAATTGTTAATGACTAACGATCAATCGTAGTCTTATGTGTTTTTGTGAAACTGACTCCTGCACCTTTAGCCAGTGTTTATATTACAGTCTTCACAATAAACATTTGAGAGAACAAGCCCAGAAGCTTAATGTTTTGAAAATTTTAGTTGGATTCTGTTTGCCTGTAGTGGAGTATTTTTATTAAAACCTGGGCCGTTAACTGTGGTTAAAGCATACACATATAACTGTAAATTCAGAAATTATTGCGATATTTTTATTATTTCAAAAATTGCAACTGGGTTATATATGTAACAATTTGAACTCGCATTCTCAATTTATTTGTATAAATTAAACAGGATTTTTCTCAATATCCCTATAATTTCAATCACATTAAAGTCCAAATGACAAAAGGCAATAATTAATGCACACAATAGTTTCTGGATTTACAGTAATTGATTTTGCTGTTTCAGGCAGCGACGTCAATGGTGTGAACAATGTTTTAGTTGTGATTAGGTCTAGTTTATGGTGAACCACTAGTGGTAATTCAAAGATATTTGGTTTACAGTTGTATGAGCATTGGCACATCTCATTACCGTGGAGATTATTTGGCCTTGTCCCCTCAGTTATGGTCTATTGACCTTGAAACTTTGCTTAGTTATCATGTATTACATGTACATGTATTAGTTTGTGATTAGGTCAGTTAATGGAGAACCTTAATGATAATTGGTATGCAGTTGAATAAGCATTGGCATATCTCATAACGATAAAGATTATTTGAGACCACACACCCTCAGTTAGCTTTATTGACTTTGAAATTTTAGTACTTTGTATACACTTGTATTAGCATTGGCATGTCTCATTTCAATGGAGTTTGTTTATCCATGTATTTCAGTTATGGTTTATTGACTTTGGATATTTGCAAAACTTACATGTAAAAGTGTTGCTATTGTAATTTCATCATTTGCATTATCGAAATTATAAATAAGCGAGACATATCTCTGAGATAACAGTTTATTGTATTATTGAAGGCTGTAATGGTATGGTTACTTATACATTTGTTAATGCTTACATCCATTTCATTTGAAATTTAGTGGATTATTATCTCATGATTGGCAATCATACCACATCTCCTTATATCTTAATACGAAAAAAGTTATACATTTATTTAAAAGTTTTAAAAAAAAAGAACAGAGTTCCTATATCCCCTGTTTTGCACAGATTTTATTTTTCCAAGGAGGATAACTCTTTTTAAAACACTTGTCTGAGATATTGCTGATATTCACCTATAATATATTTATAAGTTTCATAAAAATCTGGCAAGAACTGAATCAGAGAGCGCTAAAAAAACCGGCCGATTGCTGGGAAACAAGGATAGACTGACAGAAGCTTTGTATTTCCATGTTCCAGGCAATGCATTATGTTGGGCCAGTGGGGTTAATTCCAAGTTAGAGTAAGGCTAAAGTAGTCTTAATGTTTGTTGCAGCAAGTTATTTCAGAGGCAGATTAAAGGGTGAAATATCCATGTATGGGCAACACATACACTTCTTATGTTGCCTTTCTTATCCCCCACCCACCCATACATTTTACATATATCAATGCTTTTGAATCTTTATTTATAAATGGGATTGATTATGTGTTGAATAGAGTTTTGCCATCCTTTACTTATGCCTTGATAGTCCAGGTATTGTGAAAATAGTCATAATATATGTGACACAGTAACATTTTTCTTTCCAAATTGCAGTTGGCAGATCATTTGTTTTGGTCATTTTCATAATTGTGCTTCTTTTGTTGTTTTTTGCAAATTTTGGTTCATCAGTTATATACCTGATTGTTTTTTTTACCAAATTCTTTAACTTTGGTGGCATATTTCTGGTTTTGTATATTCTGAATTAACATTAAAACAACAAAGTTAAAAATTGTTCTGTCTGTATTATTATCGTCTGCAATTATAGATTACTTTGGGTATTACCTTGCAACGATAGAAAAATTCCGAGATGTCCGAAATTTATGTAAATTTTCTGAACTTAAACTCCACGGCAACATTTCTGGTAAAAACAATGGCTGATTCCACCATTCAAAATCGTCTTGGAAAATGTGAAGGTCAGGATTATTACAGTGCGATCACTTAAAAGGTAGGTCAGTAGTGGTTTTTCTTTTTGCGATTTATGAATGGAATTTAAAAAACTATATCTCGAGTGAACGCGATTGATGGTTTACACTATTTTTATCGATAACCGCTACGAATTTCAGCTGACGGCGACTTTAGTATGATGTTGTTTATATAAAAATAAAAGTGTCAAATGAATCCAACTGCTGAGAATATTAATGTCTATCGATGTAAATGTATATGTCTGAAAGTTTAACTTTAGTGTCTGTATATATATATAGTTGTCATGGAAATCTCTAGAACACTGTAGATAGGAAAGTTCTAGAAAACTGTAGAACGGTAGTATTGCTTTTCCGATCATGATTTTCTTAATAGAGGGTTGCTGCTCACAAGGAAACTCTTAAACCAAGAGTTCCAAACGATGAAGTTGAAATCATCCCTTCGTAAATTTTACGGACGCATTGATTGACCGTTATGGAATATCTGATGCATTGATTAATTGTTTGTTGTTTGCTTTACGCCGCATTAGCACAAACATATCCGTTACACATATGATTTTGGATATGTTCCTTAATTCTTAAAGACAATCCCGTCCCCTTTTCACAAATATGAACTACCAAATTGGACTATTTAACGGGTTATGTAATAGTATGAACAATACGACGGGTACCACATGTGGAGCATGTGTGCTTACCTGAGATCACTATCAGTTTTTGGTGGAGATCGTGTTGCCTAGTCTTTAGTTTTCTATGTAATATCTTGTGTACTATTAGTTGTCTAGCTGTTTGCCTTTTCTTTTATAGCCATGGCGTTGTCAGATTGTTTTCGATCTGTGAGTTTTTTTTTCGTCCTATGACATCATTACGCAGGCAGGTTAATGCAGTTTACATAATTAACTTTATTTACCTCTACTCCAGTTAGGAAATAGCGGTTGTTAACGATTCTTAGTCCCAAACTTTTGTTTTTCAAAAAATGCACATTTGAATTGTCATACACTAGTCAAGTTCGATTAATTGAATTTTCAAATATTAAAAAAACTATCAAAGTTACCAGGCTTATTAATTTGTAAGTCAGACACAAGTTACGTCTTCAAAACTAAGTGGTGAATATTGAATAAAAACATTAGTAGACCACATACCGTTCAAAAATGAAGAGTATTAAGAATCCATGTTAAAAATATCTACCTCGTCTGCAAAGGTTATTTTTGTCTAGAACGGAAATAATCTTTAGTATTTCGATCAGTTAAAAGTCTTGTAAACAGGTACTAGTAATTTATAGATTTGACAATATCAAAAGGAACATTTCTGAATTCCGTTCTCTTTTTTAAGTTTTTTAAGCCCTATCAATATTTTAGCAAACTCAAATATTAGAGACAATTTTACAAGACTTTATCCTATATCTTCGTGGCCAGAATGAAAACGCTAGATCTGCAAAACGGGAGGAGCTTCTGTTAAACATGTGACTAACTAATGTTTAACACATTAGCCTTTCAAACTTTTGATCACAATTTAAGTCTTTCTGTTTGACAAATTCAAAATCTTTACTGTTCTTTTGGAGACTCTACCACTTCATAATAGGCGAGTGACTTATTTCAAAAAGACCCTTAGTTAACGACTTTAATGCACCCACCTAACACACGGCTGTATCATATATCATTCGGAAGCTAATAATGTGTACTTTTTGTTTTGCCCGGTCGTAAACAAATCGTACGGTGCATTTTTCTGTTAAATCAAGGTCAAATGTCATGAATAAACATTCCAATTTTTGCGATTACTAAACAAAAAGACATTTTCTAGTTCTTGTACCATGAAACTTTCCAAAAGATCATAAGAACCTTATATAACGTGATGCATTATTTACAAATTAAACAAAAAATAAAAGGTTAGATGCGCAATATTTCCCGAAAATTGAAAATCATCACAAATCTTGATGAATTTAAAAAAAAAAATTAATAAAAATTGTTCCATAAGCAAAATATAACTGGGGTGATTGATATTTGTATACTAAAAAAATAAGTAAATGTATATGTTTTAGGTGAAGGAATATTTGTTTTGCAATTATTAATTATTGTTCATAATACAGCCTTCTATTGAAGTGTTTGCAGTTGCCCAAAAAGCTGCCATCTGCAAACAGCGATCATTTTGTTATTCTATTTTAAGATATCACATCGCTAATTGTCAATATCAGGGAAGATGATGATTTTCCATGATAAATGAAGGGGTATTTAATGTTCGAAAAGAATATATAAGAGCTAATTGAGATAAAAAATATGTTTTATACGAAGTCAAACTTATTTACTTTTTGTAATCATGTTTAAATGCCAACACGACTTTGCGACTAAATCGTAGGCAATATTGAATTAAGTTTTACACTAGTAATTTTGGGGCCCTTTATAGCTTGTTGTTCGGTGTGAGCCAAGGCTCCGTGTTGAAGGCCGTACTTTAACCTATTATGGTTTACTTTTTAAATTGTTATTTGGATGGAGAGTTGTCTCATTGGCACTCACACCGCATCTTCCTAAATCTATTGTTTAAAAACACGTGGTTGTCTAAGCGGGATGTAAACGAACTAAATATAATACTGCTGCTTCTTATTTAGTTTTAAATCGTGTTAGACATGTTAAATGTGTTTAGAAGTTTACTCTCTTTAATTATTTAAATAAAAGATGCTTTGAGTATTTTCAACATAATGCTTTTAAAAGACAAATGCAGGTCATTGGGCATGTAAAACACTATAAGCAGTTGTGAAATAGAAAAGGAAAAAGTTGAATACCCTTCCTGACCTCATAAGATCATTCGCTATTTTAGGCAGTGATCGTTTTTATGCTATGCTGTGTTTTGTGGACTGTTGTTCGTCTCTTGGACTTAAATTTATTTTGTTCATGGTTTTAATAAAGTTCATTTAATTCATGGTTTGAGATGTTGATTGTCCCTTTGGTATTATTTTATTTAATGACATTAACTTGCAGTAATGAAAATCGGCCAAACAATCACCTACAAGTAGAGTGAAGAAGATAAACGCATTAAGACAAATACCCGCGAAAATAACTTAATTTGCTCACGGTGATATATATATATAGAACCAAATCGTTATTATGATACATTTATTAAAATGATCTAAAAATTTTAAAACTTTTACTACTTGAAGAGTGACGAAATATAGCAAAGGCACATCAAATTCATTGTTGAAAACGAACTGACAAAGCCGGTAAAAAACAAACAAGACAAGCAAGAGTATACAAAACACAACATATAAAACTACAGATTGAGTAACACCCCCCAAAAATCATATTTGGGGTAAACTCAGGGGCTCCCAAAGGGTAAGCAAATCATGTTCCGGAAGTGACACCCGTTTTGTGGCTCATGTTATTCCTAATTCGACGACAAGCATTATTCAGTAGGTGACATTCAAGGTAGAGATAACGATATTTTGGTTATGTCAATTGGAACTTATCAGTCGACATCTGGCGAAACAGATATTTCATTACTGTCAACAAACTCGTAGTGGCTTCCATAAAACTTTCAGAGGGATGATTTCAACTTTGCATTTAAAACCATGTTCTAACCACCATTTTTCTTCAAATGTCCTGTACCAAGTCAGGCATATGGCAGTTGTTATCGAATAATCTGTTTCGTTGTATGTTGGCGTTTGTTTTTGTAGCAGTTCAGTGTTTCTGTTATTCCGTTGTGTTCCTCTTATAGTTGATTCGTTTCCCTCGGTTTTGGTTTGTGACCCGGATTTGTTTCGGTTAAATCGATTGATGACTATGGAACAGCAGTATACTATAGTTGCCTTTATTTAATATCTTCATTGTGAGCAGTTACGCAGTATCAAGAAAATCGTGAAAGTAAATGCAAGCTCTGAAATATTGTATCATCTTGGAGATATATACTCCACAAGAAGATGCCGCGAAATCGCGTTACAATTGGGGAAGTGTTTTGCTAATTAGTTTTATTTAATTTCGTGGGCAGTACGTCGACTAAGCAAGCAAAGACAAAGTAAGGAAATACAAAACCCTACATTTATACGTCATATCATCAATATTTTCGACTTTTAATTGTTTCAGAGGAGTTGAAGCTCAATGAAATTGATTTTCTTCTTTAGTAGTATAGATATGCAGGCGTTCGATATTGTTGCTACATCGAAATGAAAAGTTTATAATTGGGTAGCTGAAATCATCTCTTTTGTTGTAAAACTTGTTCTCAACCAATTCAAACCTCATCGTCGATTTCAAGATACGTGATCGAGTAAACTTTATCTGTTGAGTATTTTATTTTCAATTTCAATGGAAAATACGTGTCCAACATTGTCACAAATTTGGCACTATATAGTGAGAGGACATCATCTGTATAGTGAAAAGTGAAGTTTCAAGATAATGGAAGCTTCTTTTCATTTGTCAACAGAAACTCTTGCATTAAGTCAGCCTCGTATGAAAATGCGCAAGTCATTGAAGCTATTCAGGAAATCTGGTTGTAACTACAATCGTTACGCATTAATTGATTTTTTTCTTCAAAATTATTTTGATTTGATGAATAACTGCATTTAAACAATGAACAACGCAATTTAAGCAATCAAGAGTACGTTTTATAATATGTGTTTTTAATTCTTTGAAACTTCAATTTTCATCAATTTTCAATTTCTTTTTATGGTTCACATTAAATAAATAAAGGGTCTTTTCACTACATCAGTATTTATAATGAAGCTTCAAATCAAACAATTAGAAAAGTCGAAAGATGTTTATTTCAGTCTGGTAGTTACAATGCAGATTGCAATCTTTTAGTTTCGCCCCCATTTTTTTTTTACTTTAAATTTTTCAGATTTTTAAGCATTTGTTTATTAAATCTTATATTGACCACATACAATGTTTGAATAGGTTGAAATGCTTAAAAGCTTAAAATAGGCACTTCGTCCTTGGCCTTTGATCTTGATTTAACGGAAATTGCACCGTACAATGTTTTACGACCGGACAAAACAGATAGAACAGATGTTAAGCTTTCAAATGATATATAATTTAGCCGTGTGTTAGGAAGGTGCATTTAAATTTTAATTTCATGGTTAAAGTCACTCGCCTATAAATAATCGCATATTCAAAAAGACTTTATTAAACACCAAAGAAAAAATCACTTAAAGTATGTATCCTTGTGTCCCTATTGTCATATCAATATGTGATTCCCATACTTAAAATTTACTTTTTAGATTTGATTTGCCTCTATCCATAGTGTATCAACTGATGTCAATATTTATGGTGTTCTTATTGTACAATTTTCAGTGTGGTGTTGTGTTAAATGTTGTCTGTCTTTGCCCTTTTTTATATCTCGAAAATATCGAAATCATTTATGGTGTTTCTAATTGAGTTTTGTCTTAGGATACTACGATACTACGATACGACGATACTACGATACTATACAAGTGTTGTTGTAGTCATATACAAACGTCTGCGCTATTGATTGCAGGGCATATCTATCATTATTGATACAAACGTTTTATCGTGATTAAAGAGCGGACGAAACTTGTTTCTACCATAATGTTATCAAATGAGACCTCAAGTTTTTTGGAATCAACTTATCATCTTAAAAATTGGGCTAAATAGACTTTAAATTCTTGACTAGAATCAACTTTGCACTGTGTACATTCATATAATGCGCAAACTATAGATCAAATCACAATGAAACACTTGTCACTTGGATAGCAACTTTCACAACCCCGGGAAATGCCTTGCCTTAGTTGGAATATGCAGTTTTTGTTAATTGTTTCGTTGATTGATAGTGTTCGATTTTGTCAGTTTTTCGGCACCTCTCCTTGAATTTGCCTTGGCGTTCAGTTTGTTATACTTTTATACCTGTATTTCAAAATCAGTATGAAACCACAAACCGAGTGACAATCTTCATAAGAAACTATGCATTTTTAATCAAAATATTACTTCAAATAATTACAATTATGCCAGGACTTCTTGTTATCCGAATGGTGTAGACTATAATATCTAATGCATGTTTGAGATGACAAACACCAAGAGATGCACATGTTTGAGACGACAAACACCAAGTGATGCACATGTTTGAGACGACAAACACCAAGTGATGCACATGTTTGAGACGACAAATACCAAATGATGCACTTGTTTGAGACGAAAAACACCAAGTGATGCACATGTTTGAGACGACAAATACCAAATGATGCACATGTTTGAGACGTCATTAAATAAATAACATGTTTGAGACAAGAAATGCCTAGGAATCATAAATAAACATGTTAAAGACGACAAACAACAAATGATGCAAAAGTTTGAGACAACTTGCCAATAATGCACATGTTTAAGACGACAAATGCCTAGAAATAGACACATTTTGAAATATTAAAATTGAAGTTAAATGTTCCAATTGTACATCTTAAAATGCGGACAAGATTGCTTTATTCTGATCATTTGAGATATTTGCAATTGTCTCAGTTTGCAATGAACTTGATTGAAAGTCAGCAAAAGATCAAAAAAATTTAAACCTTGCAACTCTGAAATGGCGACTCTAAGACAAACTGAATGTCCATCCCTACATTCTTCCATAATCGACACAATACTTGTACTTTCATTTACTGTTTCAGGTGGCGGCAAAGCGAGTGAAAGTGAATTCTCAGGTGCCGGCAAGGCGAGAACAGCAGAATTTCGGGTGTCTTGACTTTTCCCCATTGCATGAGCCATTGCAATTTTCTCTTCAGTGTCAGTTCTCTGATAAACAGTGAGAAACTGGACCGATTTATGTCCTGTCACTGCCATTATTTGAGATGGATTAAATATACTTTTTGTCAACATCTTTGCTCCAGTCGCACGAATGGAATGGTTTGTGTAAATTTGTGAAAGTTAAGCCCCCTCATTCAATTCGTCATGAATTTTGCCAATGTTTTTTTCTCCTAATCGAGAGGTACAATACCAAATTCTAACGTCATCATTGAATGATTCCTTCGGCCTCTGCCATAAACTAGTGCATAAAGGATGAAGTTTGCTGATATACAAATGTATGTTTCATAAGATTTGACAGGACAATAGAGTGATCCAGGGAACTCGAGCATAACACCTGATGTTGATTCTCTGTCATTACCTCTGAGTCTATGATTGTTTGTGAGTTCGTTTACACTCTTTGCGACATATTTAAGTCCAGTCTTTGGATCATTCAAAACTTCAAATGGAGATTTTGTCATTCCATGCGTATTTTCCTGTGATATTCCACAAAAATATAGCCTGATATCAAATTGCACGTTGTTCAGTAAAGCTTCTGGCGCGTCAGGGATCATTATAATAGATTCAAACAATTTCTTACGATCTGATTCATTTATAACTGGATGGTGGTCAACACTGCCTTTCCCTATCCGTTTCAACTCGGCAAGCGCGGCCTTATAACACTCATTAGCATCAGAAAATTCCGTGTTCTTTATTATATCCATCTGGCGGTTGTAAGGAACCCTATGAAGATGTCTGTTTAGAGCATATCTGATGTTTTCAAACGATGTACCTTTGTATTGTTCACCGTCTTGTTTACGTGCGTTCATGTAAAAGTGTCCCACCACTTCGTTTAGTTTTCCTGAGTCAAATTCCTCAAACTGTTCGTCATCATCTGTTGGTTTTAAAGCTGCTTTGAATAGTCTTGCTGCCTTTTGGTTACTTTTGATTGTTTCTTTAGAATTCATCAGCATTTTCTTTTTTTCAATCTCGTGTGCTGTTAGGGACGCGAACCGTTTCGTTGCCATTTTAAAATTTTCTGTTGAGAGCAAAGAACGATAACTCTATCTAAAACTGTGACCGGATATAAAAAATACATGGTCTTTGCCAGTATTGCTAAAACATTAATCGGGTATAAGAAATACTTGGTATTCACCTGGTGCTAATTAAGGACAGGGATTGGTTGATTTCTTAAGAGGTGGGTAAAATAAATTACTAACAAAGCGTATTTTTCATACACCGTCATCGGATGGTAACAATTTAATTGCGTCTTACTTCATGCAGTTACAGTAATATTTGTATTGTGTGTGGAGAATAATTTCTACGGTCTATATCTAGATTAATCAGGGAATTGTATTTAATATTCTAAATGAGCCGTAGGGTGTATAAAAAATTGAACACATGAGAAAGAAATATCACACTTAAGTGTGGTCGGTTAAATAGGATGCTAAATTATACAAAATCTTTATAAAAACTAATATTTTGTGACGGTATATAAATCAGATAATGCATAATTACAGGTTTTTCCTGTCGTAGAACACACCACGGGATGTCAGAATTGCCCACAGAAACACCCCTCGGTGTGCTCTATGACAAAAAAAAACTTAAAATATGTAGAAGTTTTAGTGGGGTACGTATTGCTTTGTCTTCCATATTCTTTTTTCTTTTCGATTGATGATTTTCGAATGTCCTTTTGTTATTTGCCGCTTCTTTTTTTTTTTTTTTAAAGTTAACATGGTGGTAAAAAAAGCACTCGGAAACATTCAGTGGGCCAAATATTTAATCATAGAAGGATATACTTTCCAGTTTTTCCTTTCAGAACCTGAAAAGATATTTTTCAAAAGTTTGACAATTAATGACATAATTACATAAATTATCACTATAAGACATGATGCTATTAATTCATAATTCACTTTATTAAACTCTACTCAAGTTTAGATGGATAACATAACTAGCGGTTGTTAACGACATGTTCTTCGTCAATTCAAAACTTTTATTTTTCAAAATTATACACGTGAACGGGCATAAAATAATCAAGTTCGATATTTTAATTTTCAATATTGCAAAAAAAAACTTTCGTCTACAAAATTCAGCAGTGAATATCGAATTTAAACATTAGCAGACCACATCAAGTACAAATTTAAGAACATTAAGGATCCATACTAAAAAATCCGGTACCTCGTATGTCCAGGGTTATCGTTTCCTGCTATGGAAAAAGTATTTCGATCAATTAAAAAGTCTTGTAAACAGGTAAAAAAGTGAACATTTCTTTCTGATTACGTTCTCTTTGTTAAGTTTCTGTTAGCCCTTTCAATACAAATAAAAAAGTTTAAGAATTTTACAAGACTTTCATACAATACCTTCGTTTTACCTGTATTTAAAATTCAGTAAAAAATCACAAACCGAAAGTAGATCCTAATGAGAAATTTTGACACTTTCATCTAAACGTTACTTCAAATAATCACAATTATGCCAGTATTTTTTGTCGTCCGAATTGTGTAAAATGCGACAATATCAAACAGCTCTGAATAATGCAAAGAATGTATTGCTCTTAGCAGTGGAGGTCGATTCAATAAAATATGTCTTGTGTACTATTATTTGTCTGTTTGTCTTTTTCTTTTTTAGCCATGGCTTTGTCAGTTTTTTTTTTATCTATGAGTTTGACTGTCCCTCTGGGATCTTTAGTCCCCTCTTTTAAGCACCGCATAACTTTATTACAAATTTAAAGACATATCAGGCTATCAAAACTTACCCGGTACGAAACAACAGTCTGTAGGCAAACAATCAATATGGAAACCCGGACGATGACAATAACCTGTAGGACATTTAAACGGTGTACACAGTCCTCCAGCGGTTTGGCAAGATATGGTGTTACCTTCAAGGCAAATTCAAATGAAAAAATGGAAAAAAAAATTGCTTTGTCTAATGTAAGACGATTAAATCATATCCAATATTTATGTTGTTGTATAACTGTGTTTTATTACAGGAATATAACTTTTGTTGAACCGAATGCTACCAGAATCTATACTTGAAGACCACTTGAAGTCTTCAAATATGAACATAACATTCCATAAACTTTTGATATTACCGTAACGTACAAAACAACTTTGTACTGGATTGTTCAGACTTTTAGATAATATAAAGATCCAAAATGCATTCATTGATATGGTAATATTTATAAATTTACTTTTTACAATTTTTTGAATTTTTTGAAATACTAAGGCTTTTCTACCTCAGGCATAGATTACAAAGAAATGTACCTTAGCTGTATTTGGCAAAACTTTTAGGAATGTTGGTCCTCAATGCTCTTCAACTTCGTACTTTATTTAACCTTTTTTATTTAACTTTTTTGGATTTGAGCGTCACTGATGAGTCTTTTGTAGACGAAACGCGCGTCTGGTGTATATACTAAATTTAGTCCTGGTATCTCATTGTATCTATGATGAGTTTATTTATCAGTGTCGACATGAAATACAAGATTACTGCAAGTTAATGCACAATTAATATTATAAATATTATATTGAATAAAAAGTACTCACCAATTGCTACCATAGCCGATAAAAGAAAAACAAAGAGAAACACCTGTATTGCTTCCATTTTACCAAGTACACTTCAACATGCAGACGTTGCATAATAAATACAGAGATATAGTGGTTATAAGCTAAACGTAATTACAAGAAAATTGAAAAAAAAAAAAAATGTACATCTATAATAATCTTTCATAAATTTTGACAAGGTAGTGTCATTTTTAACAAATTATTATCTGTATTTGATCTTAACATCATTTAAAGAACTATTATCAAAACATCAAAAATTTAGAACATTGATAATTTTCAACGACGTAGGACAGAAAGTAGTAGCAAATTTCATCCGTGCAAATAGTTATCAAAGTTATTAAGATTATAATCTAATACGCCAGAAGCGTGTTTCGTCTACATAAGACTCATCAGTGACGCTCAGATTAAAATAATTATAAAGGCAAACAAGTACAAAATTGAAGAGCATTGAGGACTTAAAATTCAAATTGTGCCAAATACAGCTTATTTATTACTATTGTTCAAAGTTATTACCATGCAATATTATTATTATTATTATTATTATTATTATAATTATTATAATTATTATTATTATTATAAGAACTGGATACCTCAACTGCATAAGTTTCCTTACACACCACGGTATATTGCTGGGTCTTTCGCGTGCTCCACGAGACCTCTTACTAAGTTATCATTGATATGTTCAACGAATATCAAATTTTCAATAAGCCTTGTTACAGAGATTGGCAAAACCACGAAATCAAATATCCACGAATATGCAAGTTTTCGGTAACCCAATTTTCAATAAGCCTTGTTACAGAGATTGGCAAAACCACGAAATCAAATATTCACGAATATAGTTTTCGGCAACCCATTTTTCAATAAGCCTTGTGACAGAGATTGGCAAAACCACGAAATCAAATATTCACGAATATCCAAGTTTTCGGCAACCCACGTAATTGATAAAAATTGATGAATCCACAGTAGTAATATTTTTTTTTTGTGGTTCATCGCGAACGAACTGAACTTATGTTATTCATGTAAAAATGAGAATGGAAATGGGGAATGTGTCAAAGAGACAACAACTCGACCATAGAGCAGACAACAGCAGAATGTTACTAACAGGTCTTCAATGCAGCGAGAAATTCCCGTACCCAAAGGCGTCCTTTAGCTGGCCTCTAAACAAATATATATACTAGTTCAGTGATAATGAACGCCATACTAAACTCCAAATTGTACACAAGAAACTAAAATAAAAATAATACAAGACTAACAAAGGCCAGCGGCTCCTGACTTGGGACAGGCGCACAATTGTGGCGGGGTTAAACATGTTTATGAGATCTCAACCCTCCCCCTTTACCTCTAGCCAATGCAGAAAAGTAAACTCATAATAATACGCACATTAAAATTCAGTTCAAGAGAAGTCCGAGTCTGATGTCAGAAGATGTAACCAAAGAAAATAAACAAAATGACAATAATACATAAATAACATCAGACTACTAGCAGTTAACTGTCATGCCAGCTCTATTCTTCAATTCAACTGTGCATGGCACTAGTCATTTAGTGGCCGTCGTGGGTTACTGTCTACCACATTTGATTTTCGTTAATTGTTTTGTCTAGAATAAGGCCGATTTTTCGTATAAACTGTTTCGCATTTCATGTCGGAACTTTCTGGAATTTATAATGCGACATGTGATTTGCTCACTGTGTTCATATGGTAATGGATAGTTGATCATATCAATGTCATATAGAATCTGGTGCATAGTGGAATCATTTAAAATTGTATCGCATTGCATTATTTCGTACTTTTCAGATTTGCATCATGTACACACCTTTGTTTGTTTCCCCAAACAATACCCAACGTAGATACACATATATTGTCTTAGGAAGGGATACATTTAATTTTAGTTTCTTGTGTATATTTTGGAGTTGAGTAGACATTCATTATCACTGAAATAGTATACATATTTGTTAAGGGCCAGTTGAAGGACGTTGTCTGCTCTATGACCTGGTTGTTGTCGCTTTGACATATTCCCCATTTCCATTCTAAATTTGATCTTACTTTAAATACAATACTATGATTTAAACAAAAAATCTCTGAAACTGAAATTTAATCGTCAAGACGATCGATTCCTTGATTGGCATCAAATTTGTTCATTACGGATATGGAGACGTGTTGTTCAACTAACAATCGACATTCCCATTGAAACCAAGTGTGTTCCTTTTCTGGCACACTTATTCTTTCATTCGCATAAGGCTGACAGCATACAGGTGCTTCTTAATATGAGTGAAACGAATATAGCATTATCATTAAGTTCACGTCCGCTTTATTATGTCCTCTTACGAAACAAATTAGAGTGTGGTGACTTTGTTGAACGCCACTATCCCATTGAACTTGAAAAAAAGGATACAATAGATGATTACACAATTTTAACTGCTGTACCCCTATTTTTTTTACATTTTTACCTCTTGTGTGTGTCTGTTTTGTTCACGCAACGTTGTCAATATAATGTCATACAAGTGAGTGATTTAACTAGCTATAAAACCAGGTCAAATCCATCATATGAAATGGCTGTACCAAGTCAGGAATATGATAGTTGTTATCTATTCGTGTAGTGTGTTTGAGTTTTTGGTTTTGCCATTTGATAATGGAATTTTCCATGGAGTTCGGTATTTTTGTGATTTAGTTTTTTTTCGAAGGTTAAACATCTAAAAGTTGAAAATGACTACGACTGCAAATATGAGTGTAATAAAGTGCAGCATACACTTAATTCTGATTTTTTAGAAGACATTAGTCGAGCAATTTGGGCTATTGAACATTGTAAATCAGACTATACACGTTAAACTGTAGTTGAGGTTATTGTCGCAATAAATTATTTAAGATTAATAGCAATAAGGGTGGTTGGGATACGGTCGGGCAGTATGATATTAACCCGATTGTAAGTGATACCGAGGATGAAAACAAAATTACCAAAGCAGATAATAGAGCTATGGAAAAGCGCAAATTCAAGGTGCAAAAAAAGCTTAAATATTCTTCTACTGATGTAAATAATTCTGCCAAGAATATACCAAATATATTGTAGCAAAAATCATAAGGAACCTCAACCCCTGAGTATACCGGTTTTCCGTTATATTTAAACATGCACAGCATTAGCGGTATTCAGCCTTAATTGCGAGAAGGAGTCGGCTATGATTATGGATTTAACCAACACTGGAAGAATAGATGCTCATTCAACGCAAAAGCATTCGGCATTTAATAATTTGTATCGATAGTTAATCAGTCAAGCTGTCAGCATCGGCGTTGTCGTGCGACCATCCATTTCACAAAATATATTTAGTAGTTATAATCATTTTATTGCGTGGAATATTCATATTTAGATTATAAATAAACTCATCATAGAAACCAGGATTTTGTAATTGCGCCAGACGCGCGTTTCGTCTGCAAGATTCACCAGTGACGCTCGAATCAAATAAAATTAAAGGCCGAATAAAGTACGAAGTTGAAGAGCATTGAGGATCACAAATTCTTAAACATGTTAAATGTTTTGCAAAATAAAGCTAGGCTAGTATATTCCTAGGTAGAAAAGCTTAAGTATTTCAAATATTCAAAGTGTTGTAAACAGTCAATTTAAACGGTAGAAAAATTAAAAAAAAAATTAAAAAATTAAAAAAAAAAAACCGGGAAAATTAAATTTCCCGAAATTTTCATTCTACTAAGGAACTCAAAATCGTTAACTCTTTTCTTCATACTTTTTTAAATCCCCGCATTTGCGCAGAAATCTACTTCCTTTTCCGGTCTTGTTTGCATGAGGCTTTGAATAAAATATATATTTATCAGTCTAGTAAAATATAGGATTGGAACTCAATGCCATTTCATTTTTAATAATTGTATGACATTAAATAAACGTTACCTTTTGTTTACATTGAATATGACGTCATAACTTAAATAACGTCAGAACTAAATCCCTTACAACAGGACCAAAATCGGAAACGTTACGGTATTTCCGTTTCTTTTATTAACATGTTTGAAGAAAAAAATATATTCATACAAACTTCGTCCCAATTAACAGGTAATGCCTGCCTCATATTAATTATGATCATATCAATGATAATGCATGTCAAAACAGAAGAGCTGATTACTGAGCTGGTGACATAAGCGTTAGTTTTATGTCTTCATTGGTGGGTAGTTTATACTAGGAGTACAAATATAAAAGAAAGTTATTTTCTTATCTGACTGAAAAGTCGTCATCGACTGGGAGTAGACACAAAAACTACGTACTTTGGATTCATTAATACTCGTTGGATACCAATTTTTGTGGATTTTAAGGGAACAGGGTAACCACGAATTTAAATGTTCAACGAGTTACAAATTTTCTTAAGGAATGTATGCAGACTTTTGCCAAACCACGAAGTCTTATATCCACGAATATGTATTTTTTGTCTAAATTCACGAAAATCGGTACCCACGAAAATAAATGAATCCTCGGTATTACGATTAATTTCGAAGTTTTATGAAAAGGATATAAAACAGGTCAAATTATTGTTTTATATCCGGACGATACTTTCAAGCAGTGTTCGAACACAAACAATGTTCTTTATTTTGATTAGACTAGCAACGGTTTTTACTACCGGAACGGTAATTTCAAACTGAGCAACACTTAAATGGCTGAAATAACCTCAAGAAAAAAAATCAATATATTTTTCAGTTGTTTAGTACATGTTCAGTTCCCTAACTATCGCCATGGATTAAGTACCAGTCAGTAGTAGTTCAGATGATTAAGAAAACCGCAGATGGTTAAATCAAGTATTGTTACTAGTAAGTACATATAAGTACATGTCAGTTCGTCGATAAAATACTAGGGCCTCGGTGGCCAAGTGGTCTAAGTAGTTACTGCTGTAATTACTATCCAGTCAACACTGAGGTTGTACGTTCGAACCCCTCTCGTGTGGGTGCACTCGACTACAATTACAATTGACTAGGAATGTCAGTTTTCCTATCTAAGGTCGGTGGTTTTCTCCCGGTCACTCGGCTTCCTCCACCAATAAAAATAGCCTAAATTCGGTGCTTAAAAGTGGCGTTAAAACACCAAAAATCAATCAATCAATCGATGATATACTTGTTTGGGAATTTTCAGTAGCGTTCAGTACCAGGTAAATCTATCAATTGAAACATAAAATGGTCTCCCTTTATTCAAGCTTGTTAATAAAATATGATATATAAGTAAATACTTCAATGCTTACTTACTATTTCGGTTACTATGTATGCATCCTTGTCTGTCAAATACTCGGTTATAAATTAACGTTCCCGTTGAAGTTTAATTATGAAAAGCATATCTAACGTTAAATCTAGAAAATGGACGCATGACATTTCTAAAGTGTAGTTTTCAAAAATCAAATTAGGTATCGCTTCTAGAAAAAATGACCGTGAAAGCACAAACACAGCATCCAAATAATTCAGCAAGTCTAACTTTAACAACAATACATGTTTATTTTTAACTTGAGCCATTTTTGCTAGTGTTGTATTCAAAGTAGTAGTTTTAACTTTCTTATCAAGGTTTGAAAGGTAATGTGGTACGATTGCCAATGAGACAACTCTCCACGAGAGACCAAAATGACACAGAAATTAACACCTATAGGTCACCGTACGGCCTTTAACAATGATCAAACCCCATACCGCATAATCAGCTGCCTAAGAGACAATTCTCCAAAAGAAACCAAATGATACAGAAATAAACACCTAAGTTAAGTTGTCTCTTACTGTAGTTAATGGTTTTGGTCTCTTTTGTGTAGGAATAAAATACAATATCAGGTTTTAGTTTATGAACCATCAGGAGACGTTTCAAGAGGTGTTGAGATCTCTGAATCCATTGAGAAATTCATGATAGCAGCGGGAGAGACCAATACATTTCCACTGTTAAGATTGACGGTGTCGTGCTGAATGATTACAAAGGAAATACAGGAAAACAATTTAGGCCAAGGAAAATCTAGCAATCTCTTTTTTAATCCCCGATGGTATCACAAGTCCAGAAGTTCAAAATTCTGTATTGACATGAATTATCATTAAAATAGTCTAAATATAAATTAGCTGGTTACACATCTTTAAAATTTTCAAATACTAAGGCTTTTCGATGTTGAAGGCCGTACATTGACCTATAATGGTTTACTTTTATAAATTGTTATTTGGATTGAGAGTTGTCTCATTGGCACTTACACCACATCTTCCTATATCTATTTTCGTCCTCAGGAATACATTTCCTTAGCTGTATTTGGCAAAACTTTTAGGAATTTTGGTCCTCAATGATCCTTAACTTAATACTTTATCTTAATTGACTTCTTTTGATTGACCGTCACTGATGAGTACTTTAATTGTAGACGAAACGCGTCTAGCACAAATACAAAATTTCCATCTTTGTATCTATGATGAGTTTATTTGCTACATATGACCAGAACACCCAGTAGAAATCAATTTCATTCTAATTAATGCAATGTCTGATAAAACGAATGAATTTACAATTTCAATGCTCCTCAGCATTTAAATTTCATTTGATAGCTTTAATTCAATGACACTGGTCTGCATGGTGTAAGTACCGTAAATTATAAAAAATAAATGTATTTAAAAAGATAATGAACAATTGTTAAATAGTTTTTCAAAGTCATGAACGTAGTTCGTAAACATTTTTAAGGTTAAGTATTTTTATTAAAAAACATTGAATATTCCTACGCTTCGAATAGAATTTAGCACCTACTTAATTTTTAGCTAAAACAAAATGTAAATACTGATCACATGCTGTTCACATTAAAACTAATAAAAGCAATAAAAAGGACATTAGACTAAATAAGTCTTCTGACTAGACATAATTTAAAATTACATTAATCATTTTAAAACACGACATCAAACTCGAAGTGTTTTGACTTTTTGGGTGCTAACAAAAATAAACCAACTATTTTGTATATATCCAATCATCTCTTAGTATACAGACCTATAAATTGTTATATTTAACCAGTTTAGATATATCCTCTACTAGAACTGTACAAGAAGGTACAGGAAACAGTCCTTTAAAGTAGAAAATCAAGGAATAATGGTAAGTCCATATTTCGTCTTCTTTCTATAACTTCCTCCTGCGGTTCGGAGCACACCAATTTTATGATTTGTACAGTGGAATTATCCCACACGGACGAAAATAGATCAAAATAGCTAAAGTAACTTCAGTATTTATTCAGAATGAAACGCACTTGAGTATTAAACAGCTGTTTTTAATTCACACCTCTTGTATATCAATGTTCAGGTTATATTAAAATATAATTGCTCAAAAGCCAAAAATAAAATAAAAAGGGAAATGAACATCTATTTCAGGGGACTGCATATGTTAAAAAGCTTAATATTTTACACACAGTCTACTAGACACATGTGACGAAAGCACAAGTTGTACGTTTCTATCAGTATCTATTTTTTTGCTGGGGAGCGGAGGGGCGGTGTAGATTGTCTTCCACATATAAATAAAGCGTCGAATACTTTGCGTTCGGTATGTTTCCTTGATTAACATTCATCAGGACATCTAAAAGTCATAAACATTAAACCCTAGAGACGTTTAAACACATGGGGATCTATATGAACAAGAGTGTTAACCATAATAGCCAAAAAACAGTAAAAGCTAAATATTCCCCGAGGGATTTGGAAACTCAGTTCATTTAGAATAGTTTGTGTTATAATAATTTTTTGTATTTTGTCTTTCATTTTTGCTAATGTGTAGTGATTAAGATTATAACATAATGTTGACTGCTGTACCCATATTTTTGTCATTTTTGACATGTTTCCTAATAGTATTGTTTATGTTTGTTTTGTATACACATCGTTATCAACATAATATAATTTTTTGAGCCTGTCATGCAAGAAGGATGTTTTAGTTAAGGGACTTTCAGTTTTGGGTTTTCCTTGAAGTTCGGTATTTTGTGATTTTTTTCTCATTTCTAAGTTTGCAAGCGGACAATTGAAAGCAGTAATGTTAGTTACAAATCATGGAATTAGTTGATGACTTCCTGTTTTTAATAGTGCATTTAGAAATGATCTTAAAATTAATGCTGTTTGTTTTTACCTCTGTTACATAGAGATAACTATCACGTCATTTAGTATGTATTGGCGTTCGTATTCCCCGAGGGTATCACCAGCCCAGTTGTAAGCACTTTTGGGTTGACATGAATAATCATTTGTATAGTCATGCTTATAAATCAAATGTTTACAAAAATTTACAAATAAGGTTTTCTACCTACGAAATAGACTACCTTAGCTGAGGAAAACAGCCCAAGGACACCTATGGGTAATCAACACAGCAAGAAAATCGCACAAGCGAGCTTCAGCTGGCCCTCAAACAAAAATCTGTACTAGATCAGTGAAAATGGATGTCAAACTAAACTCTAAAACATATAAATGAACTAAAAATAGAAATCAATACAAACATATATTCCCTCAGCTGTATTTGGCCAATATTTAGGAACTTTTTGGTCCCCAGTGCTCCTCAACTTCGTTCTTTATTTTGCCTTTTTAACTTTTTTAATTCGAGCGTCACTGATGAGTCTTTTGCAGACGAAACGCGCAACTGACAGAATGACGAATTTTCAATCCTGGTATCTATGATGAGACTATTTACAAAACTTCATCACCGTCCTTCAAGTTACTTTTAATGGAATACACTAAAAACATTTTTTTTCTAGTAGACAGTTCTGGTCAAAGGTTTTTTTTATTATTTCTATCAATACACCAGAAACTTATTTCCTTACTTTACGCCACCGTTTTGTATATAAGGCACCTTCCACTTGTAATACTCCTGGCACGATTAACTTATATTCATGACATTATTTCAAGTAATGCAGTTAGACTAAACACGTTTTACAAGTAAATTGAACTAGATATTGGCGGAGTTTAATGTCGCCATCATTATCAATGATCCATGATTATAAGGAATTCAACCACACCTGCATAGCACCACTGCTTTCTATGCTAAACTCACCTTTGCTTTCTATGTTAAACTCACCACTGCTTTCAATGTTAAACTCACCACTGCCTTCTATGTTAAACTCACCACTGCTTTCTATGTTAACTCTGCATTTTCAATCATCTACAGCTATGTCGTCCTTATTTGAAATAAAGTTACAGTCATTTCATAAAAAAACCTATACTTTATCCTGGATTGTGCTTAATATTCAACATACCGTTATCGAATATTAGACTGAACTTATTCCCAAGAAGTTTGGTAGCACAAAACAGATACTTCTGATCTGAAAAACAGAGTGAACGTGCCCTTCTATTTAGATTTTATATCTTCTCATCATTTAAAAGAAAACGAATAAAAGGAATCTACAGTGACAACAAGTCCTGAAGCTTTCATTTGATACCATTTTTGTTCTAATATCTCTATTCTTTTTATTTCATTGATTCATTATTGTATATACTTTATTTTCTTGAAGTAGATTTTTCTATATTTTTTATAATTGTTACCGATTATTCTCCTTTCTTTTTATTTTACTACCCTTTATTCTCTATTCTTTATTTTCTTAGGGTAGATTTTTATCTATTCGGAAGAGTTTTGGCCCATTAATCTCTATGCTGTAAACTCCATCCACACCTTCATGTCATGCTTGTAAAAGTTGTGAAACTCATGTTTCGTATATAACACACTTAAAGTTAACTCTATTTAAAAAAAACCATTTGAAACTACATCAATAAAGAGGTAAGAGCATTGAACACCATAAATTATAAAACGATTGTAATAAATCTAAGAAAGACTGCATTTGGCCTTTGTAATTGTTTAAGTCTTGTGTAATAACCTCATTATAGATACAAGGATTGAAATTTGTATTTGCGCCAGATGCGTGTTTCTTCTGCAAAAGACCCATCAGTGACGCTCGAATCAAAAGAATTAAAAAGGCCTAAGAAAGTAAGAAGAGCAAAGAGGACCCGCCATTACTTAAAGTTTTGCCTTGTACAGTTAGGGGAATCTATTCTTGTATATTTCCTAATTTTAGTTGATTGATATGATTCGGAGTTAAGTTTGGTGTCCATTTTCACTAAACTAGGACACATTTTTGTCTAGGGGCCTGCTGAAGCACGCTTGTGCGATTCTAATGCTGTGCTGAAGACCCATTGATGGCCTCGGGATTTTTTTCTCTTTGGTCGATTTGTTGTCTCTTTGGCACGTTCAAAATTTACTTTCTCAATTTTATCTAGGTATGGGGTTGAAAATTTAAGAATTTGAACCAGTACAACGAGTCTGTGTTTTAACACACTAGTGACCTGTTTTTGTGGTTATTTATCAATACCAGTTTATAGTTGTCTGATCTGTAAATGTTTCTATATTGTCCTATTCAGGACTGGTCCTCTCTCATGCAAAGGACATGGGACCAGTCCATGTCTTATTCCAAATTGTAACATTTGATCCAAATTAACGCATAGCAGAAGACGCCTACCAGCTCAAAGCCACCACCCTCACTCCTTTTGAAGTTAATGTGCTTCCATCAGATTTCAAAAAGTCAATAAATGATCGGGACTGTAATATATATACTATTTACATTGGTGAAAGTAGTTATGAGAAAAATAATATATACTTTGAAGTATATGTTTGTCAGATCAATGGTGTGAGCCAGGGCTTCGCGTTGAAGACCGTACGTTGACCTATAATGATTTACTTTTGCAAACTGTGAATTGAATCAGAGAGTTGTCTCGTTGGCACTCATATCACATCTTCTTATATCTAAAAGGTGGAACAATTGGAATGTTGGTATTCAAGAAAAAAAGTACCAAAATTACCAAGATTTTAATTTGTAGACCATGTGGGCTATTAGTGATGACTAAAACCTAAAGGGTCAAGTGCAGTAAGAAGGCCAAATGAATAACAGTAAAATAACCCAAATTATCGCATAATTGATATTTCATGTCAACAAAGCTCAATACTGATTTTTGGTATCCAAGGTGACGAAACGTCCACCAGCAGTGAAATCGACCTAGTGGTTTTTAAATCTTTCAAAGTTATCATGTTTATAAATAAATAATTTAATTTGGATGTAACGCGACTTCTGATTGGCTGACGGTGTTTGTTTATCAGCTCATAGACATGATTTTGTCATCTGACCTTGACGCCATCAACGTTTTTTCATGGTTTACTCCGGTTCAAAATGGAATTCAGAATAAAATTATAAGAAATGACTGTAATATTTTTTCTGTCTAAAAAAACCGCTTCGCGGGTTATTTAGTGTGCACCACATTTTTGATGTTGTTTCTTCATAGACAGAAAAAATATAACAGTCATTTCTTAAATGTAGAACAACAATCGCACATCTCATATACATTGTAATCATATACTGTGGACTAATTATTATTCGTTGGATACCAATTTTCGTGGGTTTTGTTTGTACAGGCGAACCATGAAATCCAATGTTCAACGAATATCATATTTTCAATATGCTTTGTATACACATAATACAGAGAATGACAAAACCACCAAATCAAATATCCACGAATATATAAGTTATAAGGAATCTTCGAAAATTGATACCCACGAACAAAAAAAATGAATCCAAAGTATTGATTTAAAAGCTCGACTTAAAAGATTAACAACAATGTGATAAATTAAGGTGGTACCAAACACCTTGACTAAAATTAATGTGGCTAATTTAATTTTCATAAAATTTTGTGGAAATATTTCCTTTGATCCGGTCTTTGATAAAAATATCAAAATATCAAAAAGCTCGAACCAAACACTTATCTGAAAAATTCTCATTGAATATATAGCAGTTTGACAAACACAATTGTTTATCATTGAGCAGCTTGATATTTCCTCAACAATAGAACGTGTTTCAAACGCTAGCTGATTTCTACAGAGTTATCTCCCTGTAGTGTAATATACCACCTTAATCTAGATAATATACTTTAGTGTTTTGTTTTACAATATAGGATATCTTAAAAATATGGACAGTGGTATTAATACTAGGAACAAGCCTGCAGTTTTCAAGTAAGTTATTACTTGTTATGGTATTCATTAGCAAGAGTTAAAGCCAATCAAATGATAAAACAATTCACATTCTACAGTTTAGATGGGTACATATCTAACTAAGAAATAATTCATGTAAGCCATAGATGTGTTTGAAATTAACACATAGCCTGGGCCTTGATATACCTTTGTACGAATTTAAGAATTTAAAATTAAAGTATATCACAGCCCAGACCATGTGTAAATGTACAAAAAATCTTTGGCTTCTAAGAATTATTTCGATTCTAACAGGACAAATACGGTCACTCAAAACCTGAAGCGATTATGGGTATGCCGTGCGTGCGGCTGCTCTATTTTACCCAGAGTTCGGTAAATGTAAAAAAAACAACTGAATAAACTGTACCTTGCATGAATTATTCCTAAAAATAACCACCAGAAAAAATATGGTTAATCTTTTCAATTCTCTTCGCAACATCTGCCATTTTTAATTTACATTTTGTAAGCTCATATTATAATCAAGGAGCCGCCATGATGACTTGCTGAAATCAGCCAAATGTGCGAATAATGCAACAGAATAAAAAAAAGATACCTACCTTAATTTAATTTAATTTATTATGTCTGTTTAGTTCACGCATCGTTGTAAATATAACGAAATTTGATGAGACTGTCATCAAAGTGAGAGGGTTGGCGCTATAAAACCAGGTTTAATCCACCATTTTGTACATTTGAAAATGTCTGTACCAAGTCAGGAAAATGACAGTTCTTGTCCATTCGTTTTTTATGTGTTTTGTCATTTGATTTTGCCATGTGATTATGGACTTTCCTCTGAGTTCTGTATTTATATGATTTTACTTTTTAAATCTTTTTTGTAATGCAAGTATATCCGTGTTTATACGGTAAACGCAATGGAAAAAACCTTCATCGTTGATTTTTTCATTTTATGACGTTATGTTTTGAAATAACGTTAATGTGCCAAAAAAAATAATTGAATTTCGCGGTAATTTAATTTATTTTGATTTTGCACATTTTTCCAATCTCAAGCAAACATAATTTTTGTTATGCATCAGAGTAAAGATTATGTAAGGTTTTTTTTCCATTGTAAAATTTAACACAGAGAAATCAACATAACATTGGCGTATAGGTTTTGATACATGTGGATTTACGTGGGAGGTATATTTCAACAGCCATTTATATGTTCATCTCAGAGTCTGCGCTAAGTATAGATACATCGAGAATACAATCACGGCGTTGTTTACAAAGCGAAAGAAGCACGTCATATTAGAGTAATCAATTGATATTTTTGTAACGATTTTTCATATATTCACCTATTGTTTCAAGAGACGTTTGCATATCGTTGCATATAAACTTGTAATCCTTTATTTAAAAAAAATTTCATAACACAAATTCTTTGTATGATGAGAAAACCAATTTAACACATTTTCCTTATCACTTATCACGTGACGGCGTTTAACCAATCATAACGTCATAATGTACGCGAGGTGTGATAATGTACGATAAGCCAACTTAATAAAATTGTTTTTCGTATCGTTTATTCATACAACACAATTTTTAGTAATCACTCAACCTTGGCCCAAGGATTTGTAGGTTATTTTTTTCGAAAAGCAATCGAGTTGTGATGACCGATGATAATCTGTTTATCACCATTTTGTTTTACCTATGACGACGTTGTTAATATCATGCGTCCTTATTTTCTGGTGAATCACTCTACTGTGTTGAAAAGTATATTATCAGTCAGTAACATAAAAGAATAATTTCGTTAAATAACAGTCATGTTAAAAATCATCAAAATGATTTGTGAATTTGTAGTCATAAAATCATAATACTATGTCAATGAAATAATTTGGTTGTTCTTGTAGGTGCATGCACAGAAGAAGAATTTAGCTGTTCGGACATTAACTTGAATCACTGTATTCCCGCTGATTGGCGATGTGACGGTGAAGATGATTGTGACTGTGACGGCGAAGATGGTTGTAACAAGGACGAGACAGACGAAACTTGTATTGCAAGTAAGTAATTATATCAATCTCCCATACAGACAGAGTTATCGTCCTTGATGAGGAAAGGACGATAACTATGTCTGTATGGGAGATTGTAATTATATAAGGATGTTCGCTCCTCTTGTTTTTGATTTGTTTTTGCCAGATATTCGGAATTCTCTGGTCTTATTCATGTAGTGTCTGTATTGTTTAAAATTTTTTTGAGATATTATAGCTTTTTTATTTTATGTTTTCCTAATTTTGAAGAATAGTCTTTCACTGTTAAAAGTATGGAAAATCTAGAGAGCGTAATATCCCATACCTTCTATACATTATTTTGCAAAAACAAGAACACGTCCATAAATTTTCTTATTTTTTTTTTACTGGTTAGTTATTCATACACTTTCAATAAATACTAGTGTGGCAAACAGCTTGTTATTTTAAAACACAGAGTCGACCATTCATAAACTCTATATTCTTTCCTATTTGTATTTTAACGATGATATCAATTTACTAACATGAAGGTGTCAGACCACCAACTCAAAACGTCTTTATAAGTTACCGTTAACTTAAACTAACCAACAAATTTTGCAGAAATGAAACTTTTAGTAAAAGCGAAATATATTTAGATCATTTTGAGTCAAAACATTTTTGTTAATGAGTTTGCATTATTGTTCTCCGTCAATTATTAATTGCAATGAGTGTCTTAAAATCACTCCTCACTTACTGCATGCAATGGATAAAACGACAAAAAGCTGACAAAAACAATCCCAATTATTATGATAGCTTTTTTTTTATATAAAATATCAGGAAATGCTTACCCTTCAAGAGCACCTGATTTCACTCCTGGTTTTTAATGCAGTTCTTGTTCTTTCTGATTCATTATTTATAACTGTTCATGTAAATGTCCTTTTGTTTTGTGAGTCTTTCTGTACTTCTTGGTTTTGATTGTTGTTATTATCAAACAATAACTAAAAGAACTCGCCAAGGGATTCGTGTTTGTCTCGGTTGATAAATTGTTGGTTAGCGTAAATTTAACATTGAGGTTAAGCAAAATGAAATAACAAATCACCAAATTCTGACAGACTCCATTTTAGGATATTAAAATTTGTAACAAACATAGACTTTTAGTCTACTCGTTGCAATCAGCACGGAATATTATTAAATTTTCAACTATTTACTGGCTTACATAAGTTGCACAAAAAATCTTACAAATACAGATGTGTTTCGTCTTCAAGCCGCGATATAGCCTTTTTGTGCTAATGCGGCGTACAGCAACCAACCAGCAATCAATCAATCGTCTTCAAGCCATTGTTCCACCACTGTACATTTTATAATGCCTACTACATGAAAATAATGTATTGCACTTTGTACACTCACAACATTTGTAAAAAGTGTTCAAATAGGCTTTGGTAAGTTTCTTATCCAGAACAGACTCCAGTTACTGTGGATTCATTTATTTTCTTTGATATCAATTTTCGTGGATTGAAGAAATTTAACATTTTCGTGGATATCTGAATTCGTTGTTTGCTGATTTCTATGTACAAAGCCTAAAGAAAATTTGTAATTCGTTGAACATATGAATTCGTGGTTCACCTGTATCCACGAAACCCAGGAAAATTGGTATCCAACGAATAATAATGAATCCACATTATTGTATTCGTGTCTATTCATAATCATTTGCTAGTACTGTTGTTGTAAGGACAGTAAGACAGAGTTTCTGACCTGATATTTTCTGGGAACTGCACATTCACGATTTCCGGTCAGCGATATTCTTATTAATATTTTCATCGCTCGACAATATTGAAATACAACATTACTTTAATGATTCTCGTGTGTGGGTATGGATTGATTTTTTTTATATATGGTATAATGACAACGAGAAAGTTACAATCAGGTAGTTTAAACTTTCTTCTTTATTTAAAGTGTGTGGTGCTGAATTTTTTTACTGTGCTGTTGATTTGTCGTGTGTTCCTGGTAACTATGTATGTGACGGTGAGGCAGATTGTAACAATGGAGAAGATGAATATCAATGTAAGTAATGACTAATTAAAATAATAAGACGGCTGCCACATCTGGAGCAGAATCTGTCGACCCTCCCGGAGCATTTAAGATCACCCTAGTTTTGTGGGTTTTTTTGTCTAGTCTTCAGTTTTGTTATATGTTGTGTCTTTTGTCTTTTGTACTTTGTCTGTTTGTTTTTTCCTTTTTCAAGCCATGGAGTTATCAGTTGATTTTTATGAGTTTGACTGTCCCTTTGGTATCTTTCCCGTCTGAATCATAGATGTCAGTGTCAATTTTGGGTGTTTCGCTCAAAACCGAATAATTGATAGTCAAGGACTATAAAAAAAAACAAAAATACTGAACTCCTAGAAAATTTAAAAACGGGAATGTACTTATTAAATGGCTGAATCACAAGTTCAAACACATCAAACGAATGGATAATGACTGTAATATTCCTGACTTGGTTCAGTATGTTTAAGTGGTAAAACACACGACGATATATATAAAAAAAAAAACAGATTATATCCATCAAATAACACCTCTGCATTACGCGTTGGAGTCTTAGTTTCTAAAAAAATAATTATTCATAAACGGACAATTTATCAATAGTGTGATATAAAAGATAGACGAAAAATAAAAGACATCCAAACTAATAATTCGAGTATAAACTGTCAACAGCATGGGAAAAAACGAAAACGACCAACTGGCAAACAATAGTACATACAATACAACATACAACACTACAGATTAAGCAACACGAACCCCACCAAAACAACAATAGGTGATGGTTGTCTCAGATGCCCCGGAAGGGTGGGGAGATGCTGTTCAGTACCTAAGCACTGCGTTCTGATATTGATGATACGTGCGAGAACAAATAGTCCACAGCAAACTATTTATCTTGGTCGTGCTACTGTGTAGTATGTACTTTAATTTAATGTAGAATATGAATAAATTTGATAATTGATTCAATTAATTCAAAAATTGTTTTTCAAAATGTGAACGTCAACGTCAATGCTTAATACATTTGTTAGGCAAGGGTTCAAAGACAAAATATTGTAAATTGAGGATGGATGTTGATTAACTTATTTAACTAATTGCAGTCCTCTTATACATCAGTTATTTGTGTTTAAAAAAATGGTTGACATGATACATTTGTATGCCAAATTAGGACAACAGAAAGTACGTTTAAAGTACTGCTCTACACGAAAGCTAGACATTGAGTAATACTACTACATAATTGATATTTCAACTTATGTTTTAATTTGCATGAGGACAGTCTATTAGAAGATGTGTGGGATTAGGATGATTCCCGTTATAATTATTATTGAATTCTAATCACGTACCAGTGTCCTCAAACGCACATATAAAAGAACTGATTACATGATACGGGACGAATAAGTAGACAATTCATTGATGAGTTTATCCCACAACTCCGGATCATGTCTAGAGATGGACTTGTCTTCAATAAGCGAACTTCTTAAACCCTTCCCTGTCATGCGAAATAAATCTTGTAATGCATGGCAATGTTGTCAGGAGATAAATGTTAGTCAAAATTCATTATTGTCATTATTTCTTTTAATTTCGTAAATGAAAACTATTTTAACAAGGTAAATGTATCACAATTGTTTGTTGACTTTCGATAACCAACTATATAATGGTAAGTATAGAAATAATTGCATGCATTTATTATTTAGATTATGGCATTTAAGACTAAAATGTGATTATAATTTTGACAAAATTGACAAAAATCCTGTTTAAGTCATATCAAATATTAAAACATGAGTTTAAATTATTGCGATTATAACCCTACTGCATTTTTCTCGACATAATTTTATTTAAGAATTGAATGCTTCTTTTTGTAAATTTATAGGGTTGTAAAAGCGTTGACCGAAGTACATTTTGTATGAAGCGCGGAAGCTTATGAAATAACATGTGATGTGCAATTAGCCAATCAGAATAACGTATTATAATTAAACATACATCTAATGTAATTATTTGTCATTATGTGTAGGTGAATGCACCGACTCTGACTTTATTTGTTATGATGGTTCTTGCATTATAAGTGGTTATGTATGTGACGACTATGACGATTGTAGTTCGGGAGAGGATGAGGCAAATTGTAAGTATTTACATTAATTGTATTGTGAACTATGTTTTGATGTTACACTATTGTTTCAGGTAAAGATGAAGGTTGGAACATATTAAAACGTTTAAACCTGCTGCGTTTGTTTGCACCTATCGTATGTCAGGAATCGGATGTTAAGTAGTTGTTGTTTTGTTGATGTGGTTCATTAGTCTTTCTCGTTTTTAATTTAGATTAGACAGTTGGTGTTTCCTTTCTAAATGGTTTAACAATAGATCCCTTATTGCTTGATGTTTGGTGTGAGCAAAGGCTCCGTGTTGAAGACTGTACTGCAAGCTATATTTGTTTATTTGTACAAATTGTGATACGGATTGAGAGTTGTCCAATTGACACTCATACCACATCTTCTAATATCAATATAAGAGACATTATATGCATGGAGATTCAAACTCATTAGAAAAAAAAGTCAACAAAGCTACAGAAACCCTTCTAACAATAAGGGAAAACTCTTGAAAATGCTTGAAGGATATGTTACGGCATACGTCGTGAAAGAGAGATAAAATGTTTTAAATTATAAATAAACTAAGAAGACGACAAAACGGTTGAAAATGCCGTGGAAACAAACGAACAGACAATAACGTAGCTAAAAAAGAAATTATCTGAGAATTCCGTGGTAACAAACAAACTGACAATGCCGTGTAAAAAACTAAAAACGACTAAAACACAAACAGTACACACAAAACAAACAGTAGTACACAAAACACAAACAGTACACACAACACAAACAGTACACACAACACAAACACTACACAAAACACTAACTGTACACAAAACCCTAACAGAGCACACAACACAAACAGTACACAAACACAAACAGTACACAAAACACGAACAGTACACACAACACAAACAGTACACAAAACAAAAACAGTACACAACAAAATACAAACAGTACACACAACACAAACAATATACAAAACACAAACAGTACACAAAACAAAAACAGTACACAACAAAATACAAACAGTACACACAACACAAACAATATACAAAACACAAACAGAACACAACAAGACACAAACAGTACACAAAACAAAAACAGTACACAAAATACAAACAGTACACACAACACAAACAATATACTATTTACATCATTTATATTTCTACTTAGGTTAAAATTTATGATTTTGAAAACCGTTTTGATTTCTTTTCGTTGTTATAATGGTATATCCGAATATCAGTCAAATCCCTCATTTGACACTACATTTATAATAGTATAGACACTATTAAATCAATTGTGTTAATTTCAATCATCTTGTTTTGTTTCCGTCATGCAGCCTCATTCATGAGGACCTCCAATCTGTCAAAATAATGATGTGTACTTACTTTTATGACAAGAACTTGTTTTTTCATCCCATTTACAATAGAGCACAGGTTAGAAAAAAACTTTTCGGGATACGGTAGTTAGTTTAATCTTATATGACTTTACCCACCACGTGACTGAAATTTACACATCGTCAATTCCAACAGATGTTGAGAAAACAGGTGAAAATGTTTGATTTTATACTGCATAAAATATTTGGGAAATAAAGGTCAAATAAGTTGGTCACCTTCCCTTCAGTCGTATTAGAACTAATATTACGTACTTAAGAACCCTACGAACATTATTTTTTTCTTATGGTGGCCGATTTAGGTCATTTCGCGTTTTCGCGTTGTCGCCCTTCATACTATATAGGACGAAAACTCGAAATCGCAAAGTTGAAAACGCGCAAACGCGAAGTCGAAAAGGCAAAATCGGAAAGAAATGAAAATATTTCGTGTTTTCGCGTTTTCGACTTAGCGTTTTCTCGTTTTCGACTTCGCGTTTTCTTGTTTTCGACTTCGCGTTTTCGACTTCACGATTTCGCGTTTTCGCCCAATTAATTTGAAAGGTGAAAGCGCGAAAACACAAAATGGCGATTTTGAAAGTGCTTGAAACTTCAAAAGTGCAGAGATATAGGCACCAATTCGTAAATTGCTGTGAAATGTAATAAAATTCGTGCGAAGATCTTTTCCGATTAAAGGCATGATTTGAGAAAGCTTATTATATTTAGATATATTTTTACACTAAATACATAAACATGTTTAAGGAATTAAGTTAAGCAAAGATTTAAAGACAGTTCGTTTATAGTTATATTCTAACACTATAAGATATGCTTACTTTACCGAATTTGGAACAAACTTTTGCAATTTTGGTTCCTCAGTGATCCTCCACTTTGTATTCCTGACTTAGTACACTAATTTTCTCATGACGAAAATGATGGATACATGCTTGTTTTAAAGTAAGATAAACCTCTCACTTGAATATGAAGGCAAGTAGGTGGGGGTTCCTTAATGGTGAAATACTTGAATATTCGGGTTAAATGCATTGACATAAAGAGTAAGACTGCATAACTTATTATTAACATATGAAGGTCTTTGAGATTGCCTTCAGTAACTTAACGAATGTATTTATATACAACAACCTATCATACTATTCGTGCATTGTGTGGTTTGTTATTAAATATTCACTTTATAATAACCACGAGGAGGAAAGTAATATGACGGGTAGTCCGGGTGAAGTAGGATCCGTGCATTTTATTGAAGCATCCGTTTTTTGATTGGGTTCGTTCAATCATAATTATTTTACACAGTGTTTTGAGAAATTGTTTGTCTTCGTCATGTTTGGATTTGTTACATCTTCTCTCAATTTTAACATCTTTCTCTCGACTGAGAAGATATCTGTGAATTGACCATTCATGTACACACTTGTCAACATTTAGCAATTACTCAAGCGATACTATATAGCTTAACATGTGACATTATCATGTTGTCATTTGAATGGTTTTGAATTAATTGCTATTCATTCAATGTTAATGTCACTTTGATTTACTTTTGTTTATTTTTCTCTAAAATTGATTGTGATAAAGAACTTGATAAATGGCGATTGTGTGTCGTTGCATGATATTTTGAAGGGACGTTTACAAAATATTAAATAATGGGCAAAAATAAAGCATATAGAATAATGAGGTTCTAAAATATAAAGAAAAGACAATAATGTGCAACAAGTACATTGTATGAAAAATAACTAAAAATGTACTTCAAATGAAGAAGACAAAAATGAAGTAACCCCATCCAAACTCCTTTGTATGTGTCATTGATGTATGATCTTGATTTGGAAATGCTGAATTCAAATGTATTTCTCTGCAGTTTTTATTTGTTTGCAACACCAAACCATTTACATTTTTTGGCCAATAAAACACATTACACAGTCCATGCAGTTAACGAACTTGTTACACTATATACTTGTAGATGTATATGTCAACAAAATGACATCATTGATCATGTTAAAACAACACAATCATACACGCATATGTCTTTACAGTTATAACTCAATTTAAGGTGAACCGACAGAGCCACGTGTGGAAAAAAGGTGTTTAGACTCAACTAGAGATACATCAACATAATGACATCACCAATCTTAATGAATACAAGACAATTCAATTTCAGATCAACCGACAGAGCCATGTCTGGCAAAAAGGTGTTTAGACTCAACTAGAGATACATCAACATAATGACATCACCAATCTTAATGAATACAAGACAATCATTTATCTTTACTGCTATAATTCAATTTCAGATCAACCGATAGAGTCATGTCTGGCAAAAAGGTTTTGGGACTCAACTAGAGATACATCAACATTATGATTTCATTAATCTTGTTGAATACAAGTCAATCATTTATCTTTACTGTTATAACTCAATTTCAGGTGAACCGATAGTGCCGTGTCTGGAAAAAAGGTTTTTAGACTCAACTAGAGATACATTATCATTATGACATCATTAAGCATGTTGAATACAAAACAATCATTTATCTTTACTGTTATAATTAAATTTCAGATCAACCGACAGAGTCATGTCTGACAAAAAGGTTTTGGGACTCAACTAGAGATAGATCAACATTATGATTTCATTAATCTTGTTGAATACAAGTCAATCATTTATCTTTACTGTTATAACTCAATTTCAGGTGAACCGGAAGAGCCGTATGTAGAAAAAAGGTTTTTAGACTCAACTAGAGATACATCATCATTATGACATCATTAAGCATGTTGAATACAACACAATCATTTATCTTTACTGTTATAACTCAATTTCAGGTGAACCGATAGAGCCGTATGTGGGAAAAAGGTTTTTAGACTCAATTAGAGATACATCATCATTATGACATCATTTAGCATGTTGAATACAACACAATCATTTATCTTTACTGTTATAACTCAATTAAAGGTCAATCAATAGAGCCATGTCCGGAGATCATGTGTCTAGACGAAAGTTGCATTGAACATTCAAAAGTATGTGACGGTAACTTTGACTGTCCTTATAGAGAAGACGAATATCTATGTAGTAAGTTAACATGAGTACGACGACACACTAATCAACCAATGTTCACTGTAGTAAGTCAAAACGGGTATGAAGACACATAAATAAACCAATTGTCTCTATAGTAAGTAAAAGCAAGTATAAAGACACATTTACACACCAATGTAAGTAAAAGCAAGTATAAAAAACATTTACACACCAATGTTTACTGTAGTAAGTTAACACGAGTATGAGGACACACTGATACACCAAATTTCTATAGTAAAAAAAACAAAGTCGGAAACACATTAACAAACCCATTTTTTTCTTCAGTAAGTAAAACCAAGTGTATAGATACATTAAAAACCAATGTTCTCTATAAACAAGTATGAAGACACTCTAACCTCAATTTTTAGGCACAGACTCATTTAAATTTGACTTTTGAATAATTATGCCAAGTCTGATAAATCAAATGAGTACTCTATTGCTTTAAGTACATGATAAATTGTTTATTAAGGCATTTAAAAAAGTTGTTTTTTGCATTATTTTAATTTTTAAGGTGGCTCGTGGGTACAAAAATTTCAGGAAAAAATTAAACCTTTATTTTTTCATTACAAATTTTATTTATTACACTATTAGTTATTACTTTATGATATGGTACAAAAATCAACCCAAAGAATCGATTCGGTTTGACCCCAGATGACTTTTAAAATGTTTATATCATTGAAAAAGCTCCAAATTATCTCCCTTTGGTGCAAACATGCCATTTTTTGGCTTTAAATTTGAAATATCATTTTAAACTCATCGGTGACCTATATTTTTTATTATTGTTTTCAAATAAGCTGTACATAAACTAAAAAATTGTAAAATTTAAGCGATTTCTTATATTAGGTTATTAGGCTATAAAAAGATATAGCGAAATCCTATATTAGAAAAAAAAAATTATACCCAGGAGCTACCCCCCCCCCCCCTTAAATCCCCAAATGTTGATATGTGAAATATTTTAATTTTAACGTCAAAATTAAACACGCAAAGATGAGTATAGAATTAAACATATTGTCTATAATACATAACCTATTGTTATGAAACTTTGTAAGCAGTGTTATAATTTATTAAGCTTTGGTCATACCAAGTCTTTTTAAGATTGGTCAACTCTTTCTATCCTATTAGGTCCGAGACCACAATTGTCGTTGTAAATTGGAAGTAGGGGGTGAAATAACACTGTAAAAACAATATTGGTAAAGAATTTTAAGGACAGTAATGATTTGGTCCAGCTGAAAAATGTTATTGGCACTTCGGAAGCTGTCAAATGATTTTAAGACGCCCTAAACATAAAAGTGTTCATATTTTGAGTTAGGGCCGAAGAATTTTTCTATAATTATGATATAACTTGTCCCAAAAGTAGTACAACAAACACTGAGAAAATTTCATTGAGAAAGCGCAGGTTGGATTTTTATAATTTCAACTATGTTCTAAAAGAAATGCACTACGAATTAATTGTGGTCTCGGACCAGTAAGTAAAAGCGAGTATGAAGACACACTCATACCCCAATTGTCTCCAAATGTCTCTGTAGTAAGTGAAACTGAGTCTGAAGATACATTAATAAACCAATGTTTTCTTTATTAAGTGAAAACAAGTATCAAGACACACTAATAAACCAATTTTTACTGTAGTAAGTAAATGCGAGTATGAAGACAAACTATAAACCAATTTTCTCAGTAGTAAGCAAAAAATGAGAATGAAGATTCACTAAGAAAACAATGTTCTCTGTAGTAAGTAAAAACGAGTATGAAGACACACTAAGAAACAAATTTTCTCTGTAAAGCTCATTTAAGACCGACCAATAAATTTTTAAAATCAAAATCACACTTTTCAGTCTTGTGCAATCTTAAATCAAATTGTCGTTTCAGTTCATACATTTTTCTTTCCGTCAATTAAAGTCTGTCCAGTCTTTTCTTTGTCTGTATTTGGCAAAACTTTTCGACATTTTGGGTCCTAAATACTCTTCCACATCGTACTGTATTTTTATATGTGACACTATGTGACATCTGCCGCTGTCTGTCGCACAATATTATATAACACATAGCTTAGAGGGTGATATAGCAGATTGTTACCCCAGGAAAAACATTGTCAACTAAATTCTGCAAGTATCACCACACTCGTGTGGTTTCCAGTTTAGTCGTTCCATGTTATACTAGTAACCAAGCTGGAACGATTTCGTCTCATGAGAATGCAATAACTGTTGATAATTTTAATGATTTCTTGTTTCATGTAGGTAAATGCCCTCCCGGACAAATAACTTGCTTGTTAGATGATGCATGTGTATCAGTAACAAAGATGTGTGATGGGGTTACTGATTGTAAAGCAGGAGAAGACGAAAGTTTTTGCACACCTGCAGGTAAATATGAACGTATGACCCATATAAGAAAAGGCCCCGAAATACATAACGTAAAACAATTCATAAGAGAAACTAAAAATATGTACAAAACTATAAACGGAAAACAAATATGTTATTCACCAACAAAGGACTACAACTGAGTTCAGGCTCTTGACTTGATACAGCGTTTACACAATCGGTTGTGATATTTTTACTAACGGCATACTCCCCTTACATTAGCAGCGGTGTTACAGTACAATTTACGGTAACATATATAGCTATAAACTATAATCTGTCCAAGATCAAGAGCCTGTTGTTTAGTATACGTAGTTGTCGTTGGTTCAAGTCTACCATATTTGATTTTCTTAAATCAATTTGTTCTAAATTGAGTCGTAAGCTTTACAAATGAATTGTTTAATCTTTTTCCTGTCAGACGCTTTTATTTCTGTTAACAAAACTTTGAATTTTTCGAAAAACTAACGATTTGCTTTTCCCAGGCATAGATTACCTTAGCCGTATTTTGCACAACTTTTAGGATTTTCGGATCATCAATGCTCTTCAACTTTGTACTTGTTTGGCTTTACAATTAGCGTCACTGATGAGTCTTATGTAGACGAAACGCACGTATGGCTTTCTAAAGTATAATCCTGGTATCTTTGATAACTATTATTGCCATATACCATGTCCTTCTACTTATATGAAAATCCGTTGAAAATTACATAACTTATCATATTGACATCAAGTTCAAAACAACATAAACAACACAAAGTACAGATTTGAAAATATACTGCCATTTAGTCAAAGCTAGTTCAAATCCCATAATATCAACTACAACGTGTTGTATCTAGTACTACATATTAATTGCCAATATCTGCATGCAATCATTCTGAATTAGCTAAATAAAAATTTGATTAAGTATACATTAAAGCTTTTTAGCGATCGATACTGACAAGCAGGCTTTTATCTACTTAGTAGTGTGTATGTTAAAACTAACATTGGACTTCTCCAATGGTACTAGTCTCCAAGGGTTATTAATGGTCAACCTTTTTTCCGATTTTGTTTAATGTCAGTGTGTCAATACTAAAATTCGACTTCATTTATCTTCAAATTGAATCAACTTTTTGTCATATTAAAGCAAGGAAAAACAATAATCAAAATATGACTTGTTTACCTTTAATTTAATGTAGAAGGGTGTGAACAATACCAGAGTGTTTTCAATTGTGATAACGAGTGTATAGCTCTGAACGCCAAATGTGATGGTTATAATGATTGTAGTAATGGTGAGGATGAACAGGGCTGCACAGGTAATTATATAAGAGACTGAATAATATTAGAATCTAAACGCATATAGGTATTTTTTTTTGTTTCCGTCCCTAAATCGAAAAAAACGTCACGTGATTGGTTGATTTTACAATTCTTTAAAAAACGTTCTTTTTGTATCGGTTTTTTAATTATATCCTTTGAGAATTTCGCCATTTTACAATTTAAAACATTAAGGTTAATTTTTTGTTCGTATTCTGTTTGAAAAAAAAATACCTCTTTTCATTTGTTACATTTGTTTCATAACCATTATTGAAGATGTTTTAACCAAGTAGAAAGTTTTGGTGGACACTTTTGAAAATTGTAAAGGTGAACTAGTTTAAAAAATAAAAAGAAAACGATAAAACATCTTTTGAGGTTATTTTGCTGGAAGGTTTTTAGAATAAATATAACTTAAAGATTTGGAGATTTGTATGCCAAAATAAGTAAAGTATTATATAGGGGTTGTACGTAAATGAATATTTTGAAGTAATTAAATGGTGTTTGTTACATAGTTCTTCCAAAAATGACATAAACTGTTCTGCAATATTCATATTTATGCTTTACTTTTTAACTGTTGTAAAATGCGAAACTGATGACAGTTAATCAAGAGAGACCAATTTCTCGAACGTAAGTTACATAACATGTTGTTTCAATTATTACCCAGGATGCAATGCTAATTACCAATGTAATGATGGAAGTTGTCTTTACCATTCTCTTGAGTGTGACGGCAATATCGATTGTGCTGATGGGGAGGATGAAGGACCTCAATGTAAGTAATATGCATAAAAAAAGTAAAATCACAAAAATACTGAACCCCGAGGAAAATTCAAAACGGAAAGTCCCTAATCAAATAGCAAAATCAAACGATAAAACCCATCAAACGAATGGACAACAATTGTAATATGACTTAGGACAGGCATTTTCATATGTAGAAAATAGTGGATTGAACCTTGTTTGAAAACGCTAAACCACTCACTTGTACGACAGTCGCATCAACTTCTATTTCATTTAAACGATGAATGAACAAAACAGATGTTATATGTGAAATTATCAAAATATGGATCCAGCAGTTATCACTGTGTAACAATCTCAATTAGAACACAAACAAACAAATATTAAATGAAGAAGCACACAATGCATTTATCAAATTTAACAAACACATCAATTGCTTACTTTTATATGTATTAATATCAGTAATACAACAGTTGTCTCATGTGTAGTAAATCTGCTAACCCTTCAGGAATACCTCAGATCATCCCCGATTTTCGGTAGGGTATTTGTTGCTCAGTGTTTCGTTTTCTATGTTATGTTTTTGTGAACTGATGTTTATCTTAAATTTTTTTTGTTTTACCTTGTCGAAATCACTTTATTTTCGACTTATATGTTATAATATCCATTAGGCATATTTCTGCTCTATTTGTATAACTACATGTTATATATATTTTAATTTAATTTAAGAAAGTAGACATTGGTTCAGGAAGATAACTCATTTAAATCATTAATGCGTTTGTAAAAGTCAATTTTAATCAATACATTTTAAGACCTTTCCTGAAATAGATTTAAAATAATCTATATAACCTAGATTTTTTGAATATATTGATTAAAATAGTTAACACAAACGTACTGTTGATTTAAAGAGTTATTTCCCTCATCCTAGGTCTTCCTCCTTAATAAAGAAAGGCAGCTTTCAGTTGAGATATTTTAAAAATAATTGTGTCGCATCCAAATTCTATTAAATTGTGCAAACTCTATAGCATCAATGCACATTTGGACAAAAAATAAAGCTTTACTGATGAAAAACGTTGACACAGAAAATGACGTTATTTCGAAACTTCGTAGATATAGTTATCTTGTATACTTAATGAAAATTTAAGAAAGGCTGTTTGTCAGTATCGATCGTTAATAAACTTTAAGATTGAGAATGGAAACAGGGAACGTGTCGAAAAGATAACCCGATCAAAGATCAGTAAAACAATATCCGAATCCACCAATGGGTCTTTAACACAGCAAGCAAATCCCTCACCCGGAGGCGGGCTTTAGATAGCTCTTAAACAAAATAAAATTAACGGTACCAATTTTCTTGCACCAGATGCGCATTTCGACAATACTTAAAATTGAGAATGGAAATGGGGAATGTGTCAAAGAGACAACACACCGACCAAATAAAAAAACAACAGCAGAAGGTCACCATGTCTCTTCGGTGATGCTCGGGCCAAAATATTTGATATCCAAAGCTTATATAAAAGATGAAGAGCTATAATCCAAAAGGTTCAAAAAGTATAGCCAAATCCGTGAAAGGAATCAGAGCTTTGCATGAGGGAGATACATTCCTTAATCTATAATAATTTCCAATATTTTGTAACCTCAAATTTTAATAACACAAAACAATCAGTATTTTCATGCAAATGTGTACTAGTTTAGCGAAAATGATCGTCACACTAAAATCGGAAACATATAAACCCTTCCTTCTGTCTGTGCATACTTAAAAACTTTCATAGGATTAGGTTCTGTTTTTAAAGAGGTAGCTACAAGTTTTAATGTTTAATATCTGAAACAGCAAATTAATAAAGCAACTAGAATAAAAATAATATCAGCAGAATGTCTGGTATGGATGAATAGATAAAGTCATTCGACACAACTCGACAGATTTCGTACCTTTATCTAGAGTAGCAGATCCAATCTAAGATTGCCGATTGAGACACGGTGTGTAAGAGACACGGTGTGTAAGAGACACGGTGTGTTATAGACACGGTGTGTTATAGACACGGTGTGTAAGAAAAACATAACTGAATACAACTTAGAAAAATAGTTAAAAACACTATGAGAGGCATAACATTCTACAGCTGCCTAGAATACATTTTAATTTACACCTTTGACTCTTTCCACGAAATAGAGAAAATGTCTTTGGTTTTTGTTGTTGAAGTAAATTCTTTCTATGGCCCAGATGCGTTGGAACTGAACTTAGACAGACAATTTACAGCTTATAATTTGATTAATTTACAATATTTAGCAGCCAATGAGAAATACCGATCACATTTTGTAATGTAAACAAAACGAAACCCTTTTACAATTGTAGATACACGATTTCAAAAAATAAGCCAGGAGCCTGAAATTCAGTAGTTGTCGTTTGTTGAATCGAATGTGTTTCATGTTTTTTTTCGTTCATTTTTTCGTACACACATTAAACCTTTGTTTTTCTCGTTTAAATAAGTCTTTCGTTTTTCATTTCGGGGCCTTTCATAGCTGTCTATACGATATAGGCTTTGCTCATTTCTGAAGGCAATACCTATAGTTGTTAATGTTTGTGTCATTTTGTCTCTTGTTGGGATTTGTCTCTTTGACAATCATACCACGTTTTCTTCTTTATATCCGACGCAGAGATCATGTTCGTTTCGTTCAATGCTTAGTAACACAACACGCAATATAGATGCAGTGATGCGAAGCCTGATTTAACGGAAATGAACACTGCGCCGGAAATTGAGTGAAGACATGATTATCATAGAAATCATGTGTTGATTAATTATTACTTGTCTTTTAAGGTCAGTGTCCTAATGGTGAATTCAGATGCTTTGGTGGAAAATGTATAGACTACTCTTTGGTTTGTGATGAAACGCCTGATTGTATAGCGGAGGACGACGAAGTAGATGAAACATGTGGTAGGTTATAAATGTAATATCACAAGTCAGAATTAAGGATGCTCGCGGGTACAGAAATATCAGCAAAAGAATAAATTTTTATTTTTCATTACACATTTTATTTATTACACTGTTGGTTTGTACTTTATGATATTGTACAAAAACAACTAAACAAATCGATTCAGTTTGGCCCCGGATAACTCTTGAAATGTTTGTATCATTGAAAAAGCTCCAAATTATCTCCCTTTGGTGCAAAAATGCGATTTTTTTGGCATTTAAATGGAAATATTTTTTTAATTCATCGGTGACCTTTATAATTATTATATTAGTATTTTCAAATAAGCTGCACATCAACTGAATAATTCTAAAATTTGAGCGATTTCTGTAAATAAGTTTTTTTTTTTATTTCGTAATACCTCTATTTCTCTTATTAGTTCAACAGAAAAAAAGGACATCAACAAAAATGTATGCTTCTTTCGGAAGCAGATTGTAAGCTTAAATGAACGGTGAACGGAATTTTTATTTCATTTGTCAATTAGGTATATGATAAAGTTATTTTATAAAAGAAATAGCGAAATCCTATATCAGAAAAAAAAAGATTTATACCGACAAGCCCCATTAATCACATTTTACCACAAGTCAGAATTAAACACATTTTATCATGAGTTATTTGTCACATTATACCACGAGTCAGAATAAATCACGTGTTATTCAAATATTTCGAAGAATGATGACATTGCATGTTAAAATTATTTTTTTCATTATGAATCTAAAGAATACATTACAAAAAACCTAGCAAACATGGAAATAAGACACGATAGGAGCATAAGGTGTATATCTGTTGCCATATTGTTCTGGCTGTGAGCGTACCTACCGTACAACTATCCCTAAAATAACATGTAATAATTTAATTTTGGATGTAACTCGTCTTCTGATTGGTTGACGTTATTTTGTTATGAGCCCATAGACATAATTTAGTCATGTGACCGTGACGTCATCAACGTTTTTTTTAATGTTTTCTACGGTTTAAAATGGAATTTAGAATTAAATTATAAGAAATGGCAGTGTATTTTTTCTGTCTAACCGAAATAACATAAAAAAATTGATGCCCACTGTTAAATAACCCGCTACGATCGTTATTCAGTGTGCACCAAATTTTGTATGTTATTTCTTTATAGACAGAACAAATATTACAGTCATTCCTTAAATAGAAAATGTTCAGATAAGTCATACTCAAAATGAATCACGTAAGCTAAACAACATAAATCTCATTGAAGATACTCTACTCACCATTGGGGTAACCACACGCGTGAAAGGGTTGAATAAGACTTTTTAATTCTCTTAAAGGATCCCGGATGTACTTAGCTGAGGTTTTGGGATTTGTGTCAGATGTTCGGACTCATTTAGTGTTCCCTACGATAAACAATAAAATATTTTGCCCTATAACATCAGTTTATCTTTTCATATCAGACTTGATAGCTCTTAAAAGGTCAGTCACTAAAATGTAACCATTTATTGATATTTTTCATTTGATTTGCGACCCAAATTATAAGGGAAGAGAGTAACTTTCCCGCCTTATTTAACAAAAATGAATATCTCGAAAAGGATCTGCAAAACCTATAAATATGTTTTAGCTTATTTTGTTCCTTAACTAATACTCTTTCGACTTAAACTATTAATTTTGAATTCTCGATTTTTTTCAATTTTAATCTAAGAACATCCATAAGCTAAACAGGTGTACCACAAAAAACCAAGACGTTGAAGAGTACTAATGTCCAAAAAAAAAAAAAAAAAGGATAAAAGGATGTGTGCAAATAATGCGAAATCCGTCATGTTCAAAATTGAAGTTGGTCGATAACCAATGATTACCAAAACTTATGGGAAATAGATATTTCGGGTCCTCGATGCGTTCGTAATGTTGGTCTTTCCATCTTTTTTTTCGAGAGTCACGGATTAGTCTTCCGTTTATAGGACAAAAATTGAAAGTAGTAATACTAAATCATTATGGAAATATAAATCCGTTTAAAAACAAATTTTTTTCGCTTTCGTGACGTTTTTTGGCGATATTTTTTTTTACAAAATTTACATAAAACGACAATTTTAAAAACAGAAGTTCCAAATATTGATGCCAACCTCTCATTTAAAGGTAAAGACAATGTTTGCCATCAATTTGTTTTTAAAAATCATACAGTTTCTTCGTTTATTTCTTAATCAAAGTTCGGCACCACGAGAAATCGTTAAAATTGAATATTTTTAAACAAATTTGAAATTTTATTTAGTACTTAGAAAATTATGTGTCGATTTTTTATTCAACTTTCCGCAAAACTTATTTACATCCTATAATCGGTTACACGAAATTTAGATACTTTCCGACAAGTTTTCATTTTCATTATCACATGTGCATACATTGCAAATGAAAGCGTTTTAAAAATAGTGTATCTCGTTTTGTTTTATATTTAATACTATTTGATCAATTTTATTTCAAAGTCGTGTACCGTTTCTTTTGTTGACTAGTATATTAATTTTGCATTCTTGATTATTTTTTTATTTCATCTAAGTACATCCTTAAGCTTAAACAGGTGGACCACCACAATAAACCAAGATGTTGAAGAGTATTGATGTCCAGAAATTAAAAAAAAAATAGAATAAAAAGATGTGTGCAAAATATTACGAAATCCGTAATGTTCAAATTGGAGTTCGTCGATAACCAATGATTACCAAAACTTATGGGAAATAGATATTTTGGGTTATCAATGCGTTCGTAATGTTTGTCTCTCCAACTGTTTTTTTCGAGAGTCACGGATTAGTCTGTTGTAGAAAAAAATCGCATCTTGCGTTCGATATTTGAATCGTGTTTTTTTTCGGACATATGTATTGACTACTGATCCCATGATACCCTCATTGACTATGCATACATCATCGCAGGGACATCGACAAGAGCTGGGGAAAGAAAGTCGCCCAGGTTATAAATCACAGTTTCACGTGGATTCGTATTTGTAAAAAAATGTTCAAGACTCCAAGTTAATCATTAGTGAGTTTGGTACTATATGGAATCAGACTTCTAAACTAATTTAACACTTGTTGTGATAAGGATTCAGATAATAATAAACGAAAGAGAATTAAGCATTACCAATAACAAATAAGTGTGTAAATCGAAAGGGTGAACCTCAAATAAAACATTAAATTTTATGAGAAATCGAATAGGATAATCACAAAGTGTGATTTGTAAAAAGATATATTATCAAATTAGGACTGTGTCACTGATAGGCTATTTATATAATTTAAATTAACACTCAGGATGGGGTTATGGTTCCAAATGGTGACTCAAAATCAACGAACAGTTTAATAGTTGATGAACAAAGGATTTTCTTATCCCAAAAATAGATCACCGGAGCCGTATTTGGCACAGTTTTGGGGAATTTTATGTCCTCAATGGTCTTCAATTTTGTACTTGTTTGGCTTTTCTAAACTTTTTTTATCTGAGCGTCACTGATGAGCCTTATGTAGACGAAACGCACGTCTGTCGTACTAAATTATAATCCTGGTACCTTTGATTTTAACTATCAAAAGAACAGTGTAAGGATTTATGATTTAAACCAATTTTGACCATTTGATGATTGCCTAAATTTATCTGTGTACAACTATACCTGCTTTTTTCCTGACACTCAGTTGTAATGGTTGACAAATGGTTATTTTAGCTCTCACAACACAGCGAGTACCAACGACCACAGTACCAACGACTACTGTACCAACGACTACTGTACCCACGACTACTGTACCCACCACTACTGTACCCACCACTACTGTACCAGCAACTACTTTACCACCTACTACAACCCAAACGACGACTGTTCCAACGACGACCGTTCCAGCGACGACGACACAGCCAGTAACTACTCAAACGAAAACATCAGAACCAACAACAACAGGTACTAAACATAACAATTTAAATTAAAATTAGTTTTAAATTTGATTGTTTTTTTTAATAAAAAACAAAAACGTGTACAAATCAACTGTATGAGAAAAGCTTACATAGAGAAATAATAAAGAAAGTCTCTTTAATTATAAAAAAGATGAAACAATGGTTGTATGAAACTAAATATTTAAATATGTCAATTAAACTATGAGAAATGTCATAATTAATGACTTTATTTCAGATTTAAAACTCCAATGGAACTATTTTTGTATAGTTTATTTTGGATGGCTGAGTCATGGCTGTGAATGTCTCGTCATTTTTAACATAAGAAAGTATGAAATAGGTTCCTATATTACAAAAGTGATCAATTTCTGTAGCTTTTAAAATAAGAGTCGACATGTTTGTTGGGATAATTTTTTTCAATTCCAATGATGGGTTTTGGGAAACATAAAAACAATACAGTTCAAAAATTGTATGAGCACACATTTTGCTGGAGTTAAACACTGACATCTTTCTGGTTTATGTCGGAACTAACATATATACAAATATCTAGATAAAATTACCTTGTGGAATACAGGGGCACACATACATCAGAAGCAATAAGAAAAAGATTTAATATACATGTACAGTCTTTGAATATGACCTTATGAAGATGTAATTTATTTGTTCTATCATTGCATTCTTGAATTGTAAGTTTATTTTTTACATTAATTCCTAATCATAATAAAGCCAATACAAGTACAAATTTCAGAAGATCATACCTTTCCATCGAGTGCGATACGATATTTCGCCACTCTCGAAAGTAACAGTTTGATTTTAAACGCTTAGGGAGCATTGTGAAATTTGATTTAATTGATCATAATCATAATACTCGGTATTTAGTTGCATTAGTTGTACAAAGGTCATACATTTACCACTTTATCGAGTTGAAAACGTAAAGAATGTATAAATATCATGACAATGGACGATATAAGGGCATACGATACAGTTACAGGGAAGGTAATGACGTTGCTAATGTAAAAGGATATTTTTGCAACGTCAAACGATGACATATCGAGAAAAGATGCATTTTTCGACTGATTTTTATCATTCAAACTGATTTTAGTTGAACACGAGTGCATGGACCCTATTTTCAAAAACAGCAATTTGTTTCATTTTGCAAGGAGATTATGTGACCCAAGTTTTATAAAACTGTAAACAGCGCATATATTTAAATGTTGATAAACATGCAGCACAAATGACGTTTTTTCCTCTATTCATGAACATTTGACAAATATGAGTTATTTGAGAATAAAAATTGCATAATCTTTCATGATACTTATAAATTACCGAAACTATCGATTATTTAACAGAAACAATTTGTGTTTATCTTTTAAAACAAAAAAAAAGTTATGTCTTTCTTTCGAAAAAGAAAAAACGAACACAAAGCTGAATTTTGAGGAAATGTACTAAATTTCGACCCCGTTTTACTCAAAAAATTGCACATGAAGGTATATTTTTTATTACATATTAGATTTAATCAGGTAAAAAATAGCCTAAATGCATATTTTTATCAACTTGTAAATACAGGTTCAAAACTATCGTATGCTCTTAAATGTCCCTAACGACTTTAAGACGATATGCAGAGAAAGGTAATTCTGGTATTCCAATGATCTTCACAAATATGTGTTCATTCAATACAACGTCATAAAACATGTTTTTATTTTATAACAGCACAATTTGAAATTCAGATGAAAGCAATACTGTTTGAATTTTGTACTTCAGTCAAATAAATCACACGCTTAGTTAAATCGAAATAATAAACTGATACGGAAAGCTATACAGACAAGTCAATTAATTATTTTATACCAACAGCTTGTGAGTATCTATACTTTTATACCAACAGCTTGTGAGTGTTTATACTTTCATACCAATATCTTGTGAGTATCTATACTTTTATACAAACAGCTTCTGAATATCCATACTTTTATACCAACAGCTTTTGAGTATCTATATTATTATTCCAACAACTTGTGAGTATATTTACTTTTATACCAACATCTTGTTAGTATCTATACTTTTATACCAACAGCTTGTGAGTATCTATACTTTTATACCAACAGCTTTTGAGTATCTATACTATTATACCAACATCTTGTGAGTATATTTACTTTTATACCAACAGCTTGTGAGTATCTATGTCATCAAGACGGTAAATGTATTTCCAAAGATAAAGTGTGTAATGGCCAAGAAGACTGCATGTTAGGAGAAGACGAAGATGATTGTGGTTAGTTAGCCTATTTTAGTTTGTTTTACGCATGCCTGTCATGTAAATTTATAATTAAATATCCAACCTTATCAGCTACGGGAATGCTTTTTAACTCTTTGTCATTTAAACGAACAGTTTTTTATATCGATGTTGTTCCAATAACTGGTCACATGTATGGTCGAAAAGTTCTTAAACACATTATTATTAATATCAATAAGACTTGATAACTTGTATGCACACATCAACGTGAAAAAATATTAATACATGAATCCGGAGTACGAATCTATTAAATATAAATAAGAAACATAATAAAACTCAAATCAAGACTACGGCTGATTTCTCTTGTGAGTGGACAACGGAGTATTTTGCTTTAGAAATGGCAATTCTTATAATCTTTGTATATTATGTAATCCCATATGATGATCGAAAAAGAATTACAATGATTCCATTATATTTATTTTAGGTGTTGACATGACTATCAATAATGTGGTCATTTTTATAAATAACCTGTATACAAAACTTTGAAGTTTTTGAAAACTAAGGATTTTCTAACCCAGGCATAGATTACCTTGGCCGTTTTTTGCAAAACTCTTTGGAATTTTGAATCCTCAATGCTCTTCAACTATTTAATTGTTTGGCTTTTCAAATATTTTGATATGAGCGTCACTGATGAGACTTATGTTGACGAAACGCGGATCTGGCGTACTGAATTATATTTCTGGAACCTTTGACAACTTTTACACCACTGGTTCAATGCCACTGCTGGTGGACGTTACGTTCCCGAAGGTATCAACAGCCCAGTAGTCAACACTTCGGTGTTGACATAGATATCAATAATGTGGTCATCTTTAAAAATTACCTGTTCACAAAACTTTGAATGTTTCAAAAACTAAGGATTTTCTTATCCCATGCATAGATTACCTTAGCCGTATTTGGTACAATTTTTTGGAATTTTGGATCCTCAATGGTCTCTTACTATTCACCTGTTTTGCCTTATAAATATGTTGTTGAGTCTTGTGTAGACAAAACGCACGTCTAGCGTACTTAACTATAATCCTGGTACCTTCGATAACTTTTACTGCAGTTTTCCCTGTTATGTTATACATGTTACATATACACTCAATGAACAATGACAGGTTTCGTTGGGGTTATTACACTTAGTCTTAAGTTTAATGTGGTGTTTGAAGAATATTATATGTAAATTTGTTGTATTGCCTTCCGGCTTTTTTTCCTTTTTGTTCTTCATAGACATTTGGAATTTTATTGTCTGCGTGTGTCTGCTTCATAAATAGAATGTCTTTATGTATACATATAATAGGTGACAGTAGTTATCCTCATTGTGCCCGTCATGAAACTACTGATACAATGAAAATTTTAAAATAAACTCTTTGGAATGATTGAATTAAATGCTACATGTATTTCACTTAATTAGGCATCCTATTGACTTTGACTTGTACGGACACATTATCGTCAAAAGTAAAACTCTCAGATTCTCATTCAAATCACAATTCTCAGACTCAGTGCCGTTGAGAAGTCATAGTTGAGGAATATGTCAAACATCCAGCTGGTCTTATAATTAAGGTATAACAAGCTGTCCAAAATGTTACCTATGTGTATAATAGGAAGTTTTTGGAAATCTCACAAAAATGTATAAGCAGAACGTATAATCGGTGTTATTTATATTAGCTGTACTTTAATCTATTTGTTGACTTGATTTGTCATTGATATGTTTATAATAATACTTCAGGAATAGATTACCTTAGCTATATTTGGCAAAACTTTTGAGAATTGTTGGTGTTCAATGCTCTTCATCTTCGAACTTTATTTGGCCTTTTAAACAATTCATTATTGGAGCGTCAGTGATGAGTCTTTTGTAGATAAAACTTACGTTAATATAAAATTTAAATCCTGATATCTATGATGAGTTTTTTTTTTGCAGTGTATAATAAACGTAAAAATATTATTTTGCTCCTATTTTGCAATGTTTTTAAGTTTGATCTTAATTCTTTGAATTGCTCTTACTTGACCAAGTACCAAAAAAACCCTTCATTTTTTTATATATATAAGGCCGTTAGTTTTCTCGCTTGAATTGTTTTACATTGTCTTATCGGGGCCTTTCTTAGCTGACTATATGCGGTATGGGCTTTGTTCATTGTTGAAGTTCGTACGGTGACCTATAATTGTTAATGTTTGTGTCATTTTTGTCTTTTGTGGATATTTGCCTCATTTGCAATCATACCACATCTTCTTTTTTATATAATACAGACTGAGAGTAGGCACTTATCGTTTGTATGATAGTTTCGTTTGTACACCGTTGGTTTGTAGTAATTAATTTTCACGTCTTTTATGAAGATATACGTTATACACTTTCTTATATGTAACACAGACACTCCTAACGATGATGTCGAAGATGATGAGGTCGGACCTACTGCCAGTGATGGTGATGATGACGCTGGTGGTTTCGATGATGGCTCTACAATCCAAACACGTGTCGACAATGATGGCTCTACAATCCAAACACGTGTCGACAATGATGGCGGAACAGACCATAGTACAGCAGGCCCTACAATAATGGAGGATGAACAGAAAGAAAATGACATAGGTATAAATTCTCAAAACCGCATGTCGTAAGATTGATTTAAAAGGAAACGATGGGTTCACTAGAGATAGTATATTGTATGAAATGTTCATTGCAAATATCATAAATTTATCAAGCGCTTTATAAAAACAATGATACATTAAAACGAAAATGTGATACGATAGCAGATGAAACACATGTTTGTCCAAGTTTAAATGACATGGAATTACGAAACCATTACAGATAAGGTCAATTTATATCATAAAACAAAGGATACAACCACTATCATGACTATTACAAAGCTAGCTGTCATCCTGATAAAATGACCTGCCATTACAAAATGCAAACGATTCAAACGATTTAACAAGTAGCCTGAAAAGTGACACAACACACTAAAACGAAATATGAGAGACACCAAACAAACGCCAACCTTGTGGCAGAGGTTCCTGGATTGAGGCAGGTACATATGAAATGTGGTGTAATTAAACATGAGTCAGCAGAGTCACACCAAACAATATAAAGCAAGCTGTAAAAATCACAAGAAGATGGCTTGCCTCATCAAAAAAGCTCCAAGTACAATTATTATTTTGTATACATAACATAGTAAATTCTGATGATCATGGCGGAATCACGTGCAGCGATGATGAGACTTATACATAAAATTATGTAACTTTAAAACTAGTAAATGTGATATGATAGCCTTCCAAACAAATAATCCCCAAAGTTCAAATAACTTTCATGAAAGTCACCGTAGCATGTATAGGTAAACATATATAATAAGATATAACCTATATTGCATAGTCAATTGTATTCACGACAATATTTCGTGTCGATAACGTTATGTTTTAAACGTTATATTATTACAACATGGCTACATGGAAGTTTCTAATTTCAGAATGCGGATCGAATATGATATTGGACTTTTTCAATGAATGTTCAAGTAAGTATAACATATGTTTTCTTTAATTTTTTTTGACAATATAATTAAGGATATTACAATAAGTTGTAAAATTTAAAAAAAAACATTACAGAATTCAAAATTACAATAAAGAGATGTGCCATAATTATCAATTTGAAAAGTTTTTCTAAGAGGCAAAAGTATGAGGTCGTTTTTCCTATTCCAGGCATAGATTACCTTAGCCGTATTCGGTACAAAGTTTTGGAATTTTGGATTCTCAATGCTCTTCAACTTTGTACTTCTTTGGCTTATTTAATTATTTCGATATGAGCGTCACTGATGAGTCGTATGAAGACGAAACGCGCGTCTGACGTACTAAATTATAATCCTGGTACCTTTGATAACTATTACAAAATCAGATCACCGGTTACAATTAAAAAAAAGAACATACTATACTAGTAATGCATTCTTGTTTAACATATTGATATACTTGCTCTAGGATTAGAGTTGTTTCATTATTGGTCACACATAAATTAATCTTTATCCTTTGTTCCACAGTAAACAAATTTACAAAGCTCACTATAAAATTGTAAAGATTGTCAATGGAACTAATTACTGTTCTGTATATCAACAGTCTATGCATAGTATAAAATTCCAACGTTCACGATACACCATTGCACCATACGCCATACACATTATTCCAATACCCGTTTCTCCATACATTGTACACCATTTTACACCATACCGCATATACTAAACACTTTTATATCATACAGCATACACGATACATCATTGTAACATACTGCCATACTACATAACGTATTTACAACTACACCACGCAACATACCCTTTTCCATATTACACCCCAATACATACACTATACACAATTATACAATACTGCATACCCATTTATAATATGAACGCTTTTTATTGAGAATTCTTTAACTACAGGTGCAACAAGTGTGGGAATGAACATCATGGTATTTGGACTTTGCTTACTCGGAGCACTTTATATCACAGCTTGATGGATCAAGTGTTAATCAGAAGTCATTTTAAAATTTAAATTGTTGTCTGGGTTTTTTTAATAACTTCACGGATCAGGGTTTGACAGGACCTCATTTTAATATAAGAATTGTTAAGTTTTTTGTAGATTTTTAAACAAAAACTTAGATATATGATATTGATATTACATTTTGTCATTTATTTTTCAGTACTGTCCGTTATTTTTGTACATGTTTGGATGTTGAATTATTATGTTAGTTGTGAAATAGTTGTATTTTTCTTATTTTTTTCATTTAGTTGCTTGCTGATATATTTTAACAATTTTGTTCACGATTTTTTTTGAATTTGCAATTTTTTTTGCTATAAGCTATTTCTGATTAGAAAATTACTGATTGTTAACACTTAATGTTAAAAGTCAGAAAGAATAATACAACGTTCTGATTATTATTTCTTATTGTTCCACATATCTACAGTTTTTCAAAAACGATTTTGGGGGCATACTTTCGGACAAAGTAATTCCATTAACGATAAAAAAAAAAAAATTGTGATTGTTGACAGTAACGTTTTTGCTCGAAAGAACGAGATTCAAACGTTATTTGTTATGAACTGGATTAAAAAGTATCTGAATATTTGAATATAAGTACAGAATATAAGTACAGAATATCGGTTTCTTTTTTAAGATACATTTCGAAGGATAAATGTCTTTGTGTGCCTACAATTTAGGAAGCATATTTTTTTCTCTTAAGAAAACAGTTTAAGTTGATACTATGATATCTTAATGACGCATGGGACAATTGTGTACAAGAATAATTTGTTAAATATTACAATTGTGTTTCCTTCTTTTGAATAATAATGTGAGGATATTGTATGCATGTTATTTAATGTAAATATTCGGTTTTGTAATATAAGAATACTGTATTAACATCAGGATTTATCTATTATTAGGCAGTTAGCTATGACAACAATACAATGTTTAAAACTTTTTGCATAATTCATCAAAGAAAGCTGTCTTACTATCCATCAATTTGTATATTTCTGTCGACGATTTTTTTCAAAAGAAAATAAAAATAAATTTTATAAAAAATGGTACAATTGTTATTTTTAACAGCCAGTTTCTGCAAAAAAATCCTTTTTAAGGAGTCAATCATGGTAGAAACATTGATGACGTCGCGGTCACATGACATCCTTATGCCTATGAGCTGACATGAGCTAATAAAATAAACATATAACGTCTAAAATTAAATTAGAATAATGAGTACGCATAGTTTTCACCATTTCCACGACCACTTACTTCTGTTCGTTAAATAAGCGATTTTTTTTTACTTAAATAAGGCTGTTAGTTTTCTCGTTTGAATTGTTTTACATTATCTCATCGGGGCCTTTTAAAGCTGACTATGCGGTATGGGATTTGCTCATTGAGAAATGCCGTACGATGACCTACAGCTGTTTTAAAATGTCTGTGTCATTTTGTTCTTTTGTGGATAGCTGTCTCTTTGGAAATCATACCATACCTTCTTTTTACATGATTATGTTCTGCTTTCCGTTGTTATTGTTGAAAAAACAATAAATATGAAACATAGTCCGTTCATCTTCGTTTAGATCGAAGTCTGTATGACATGATAAGATGCATGCTAAAAAGTCTTCGTCAGTTAAGCTATGTAGATAGGCACTGAATTCGATTGGACCTATATCTATTAAATCACACCAGAAATTTTTACAAGAAAGTACGATGTGAATAGTTATATCACCGAAAAACCTTCCGCACTTGTCACACAGTAAAAACGGTTCTTTATATGGACGGGTTAAGGTACATAGGTTGACAATAAAACGGCACTGTTCTATAAGTAATGGATGTTTTCGGCTAAAAGTCCAAGCAGGATGAAGACCTTTGGAAAGTGTATGTATACGACTGAAGAATTTAAAATCTTTGTCTATTTGTGTCCTGAAACGCCACAACGATTCCTCGATTTCTTGGACGGCAACTTTAACTTTCTTCTTCCATTGAATGTAAGTTGGGAAATGACCTGTACTCAGGTAAGTATCAAAGTCTGACAATCCATAATTGATCAAAATTCTATGTATATCGGGAATAAATCCAAGTTGGTGTTTCACACAGTTATATTTAAATTCCATAGCTCGGGTGAGAAATATCTGCTTTGAAAGCATAGAGTCTTTCATTAGTACTAACTTTCCAAGAAATAATAATTTCCGTTCATCTATGTATGACTCGGCGGATTTCCATCCAATCAACGCATTTACCATATCAGATATAGTTTGCCTTGGTAGTCCCTGTATAGATTTACACACATATCGCTGTGCACGTTCTAATAGTAAAATCTCGGTGTTGGTAATTTCGGTCCACAATTCACACCCGAAAAAAGCTTTCGTGAAACACACCTGACGAACTATACGGTTACAAGTGTCAATACTGATAACAGAAGGATGTAAACCTGATTTGATTAACCCTAATGCTGAAGATCTTAATGTTCTGCAGGCTTGAAGTGTTCTGTCCATGGAATTAAGGTTACTGTTCAATAGGACTCCTACGTGTCTAGCGGAAATTTCCAATTGTATGCTGCTGTTGTACAGTAGAATATCCGTATGTTGTTTTGATTTGGAAAAATTAAGTTGAATGCTTTTTAGTGGATTAAACTTAAATTTCCAATCAATGCTATAATTTTCGCATATTGTTACCATCGTTTGCATGTTACAACAGTTAGTACTGATCAAAGCGATATCATCTGCTTGAACGGGTGATGAAATATGAATGTCCGTTACGAGTATGCCACGTCTACAGTCGGAAAGCTCTTCTAACAAGTCATTAATGTATAACAAATACAATTTAGATGATAAGCTGCTCCCTTGGCGAACACCACGATAAACTGGGAAGAAACGTGAGATTTGTCCGTTGTAAAGAACTGCACTGTTAGCGTCCGAGTACATATTAGCTATAAGCAACCATAGTTTTCCAGTTACTCCATATTCAAGCAGTTTGTACAACAATCCGTTGTGCCAAACCGTGTCAAATGCCTTTGTTGAATCAAGTAAAACAACTATAACTTTTCCAAGTCTTTCAATATGGTGATAAACGGATTCATGGATATTGAATGATGTATGTAAACACGATAGACACTGCTGATATGCCGTTTGCTGTGGATTTGGAAAACATTTGTTGTCTTTCTTCAATTCAAGTTTTAAATCAATGATTTTATCAAACACTTTTCCAATACACGGTGCTAAACTTATTCCTCGATATGAGTTTGGATCACTTTTACATTTGTTTCATCCTTTAAATAAAGGAACAATCAAACTTGATTTCCAAGATTTTGGAGAATAAAAGTTGTAACAAACTAAGTTGAAAAGTTTTGTCATGTGATTTCTCAAACTGTTTCCACCGTATTTCAGATGTTCATATTCGATGTTATCCAATCCAGACGCTTTATTATTTTTTAGGCACTTCAATACCTTTTCCACTTCGTTAACTGTAATATGTAGCTTAGTATTGTCATAAAATGTTCCTCTGAAATCTTTGTGAGCATCATCAACAGTCTTGGTTATAGCCCGTTCCTTGTCACTAACCGGTTCTGATTCAGTATTTTGTTTGAAGATTGACTCGAAGTGATCTGCCCATCCATCTAAGATATCATCCTGAGTCGAACTTTGTCTTCCATTTACAATTAGTTTTGATAAGCAGCTTTTAGACTTTTTATTTTTGTTCAGAAATGACCAGAGACGTTTTTGATCTATATCGAAATCCTTTTCGAGTGAATCATATGTTTCTTGCATATGCTTTTGATATGCATTTCGTAATTCCCGTCGGAAATTTCGTTTGGCTGATTTGTATTCTTGAAATATGACGTGTTCACCTCTTGGTCTATTACAAGAAATCCATTGTTGGCGTTTTGAAGCCATATTTTCATGCAGCGCTTTTACGTGATGAGTCCAGTATGGTTTAAGGTATTTTACGAAAGTTTTGTGTGGTAAAGTTTCTGTTTCAGCTTGTTGTATTGCATCGACGATGTTCGAATAATAACACTCTATATCACAATTAGAACATCCTAAACTCGGTATCTCCACGCCCCAAAGATGCTGTGAAGTTGCAAAAGAGAAGTCTTCCAAATTGTTCTTTTCTCGAGCCTTATTCCATGATACCTTAGGTTGTTTTATTATTGTTGCCGTGTCTGCAATTACTGTATTGTCTAATTTTAGCTTGGCTATAATTGGATGATGATCCGAAACATTAAACGAATGGTCGTCTAACACTCTTGCAGAATCAATTAGACTGATATTATCCTTTGATATCAAAATATGGTCTAAAGCAGTAGATGGGCCGCTTTCATACGACTGAAATGTAAATGTACTTCCTTCCCCAAAGGATTGTAAATGTAAAGAAACAAGACGCAATTCGTCCAAAAATTTCGCAAATGTTACTGATCGTTTATCTTTAACGGAATTAAATGATCTCGGTCCATTTACTTTGGCGTTTATATCTCCAAGAATGATGACCGTACCTAGCTGAGAGTATATCATGTATATGTCGTACAGTCGCTCAACGTAAATTCTAAAATGTTCGAATGACTTTGACGATGCAGGTAAGTATACGCAGAAACAATATATATTATCTGAGTGAATGGTGTGAATTTCTATTCCTGTTATACGCGTGTCCTCTATATCAATACTTTCAACATATTTGACAATTGAAGATTTAACAATAAAAGTCACACCACCTTCCATGCGAATTTTAAACGCTTCAGGGTAGTCATCATCAACACATTTTGGATTTACTGATGAAAAAGTCGAATCAATACTTTCGAGTACATTTACACAGTGTCTACGCAACCAATGTTCCTATAAAGCACATATATCAACATTGTGGTTTTTCAAGCACTCCACTAAATATGGAACACTTGACATAATCCCTCTACAATTCCATGACATAAATGTTAGTTTGCTGGACATGTTCATTAAAGTGTCACATAAGATATATATAATTACTAGATATGTTAATTTGTTAATTGCCATATTTTTCATTCTTATAACCGGTTCTTTCTTGTAGCTGACGACGGGATAACAAACGTTTGAAAAAAAATGCCGTCTGGCCAAAAGTTAGAATCATACACTCTTTCTTTTTCTGAGTGTCGAACATTTAGTTGAGCAGAGTTACTATATAATCCTTTGGTGAAAAATCGAATATAGGTGAACTTGACATTATTTTCAAGTAGGAAGGCTCGCATGTCACTTTCGGTGCAGTCTTTCCTAATTCCGCCGACATACAAACGTTCGACTCGTTTATCAGATACTCCTCTAAAATTGTTTAACGAAACCATGTTTTGATCACTCGATATAACAACTTCAATGTGTTCAGGTGCAGATTGATTCTGTGTTTGTTTTTCCCCATGATTTTCTCTAGTCTTGGACATTTCAAATGAGCTGAATTCTAACATACTACTATCATCAATAACTATGTCTATATTTGTAGAATTATCAGTAATTATATCTTTTTCCCCTCTATACTGATGTTCAGTTGTTGACTTTCTTTGTTCTTTATCTGTTAGCTCTTCCATTTGAGATTTTGACAGACGTTTTGGACTCACGAACGAAATGAGATCAATGTCGCTGCCAGTACTTATTTTCGGTGACTTTGGATAGTTCTTTGTTTTTGTTTTTGTCTTCTTCATGTCACCACTTTTGTGTAAATCTAAGATACTTCTGTTGTTCACTGTGATGTCTGATTTTACTGTGTCTATTTCGTCATTCAAATCATAGATATCTTTTCTCACTAATTTTAAGTTAGCACGTAAAGCATCTACTCCGCTAAATTTCGAGTCTTCCAGCCTTGTTATTCTAGAATCTACAGACTTTTCGAACATTTTCAACGCATTAATATCTTCTTTTACTGACTGTATCTTTGTTGAGTTATTTCCTGTTTCTGTTGTAAGAGAACTTATTACTGTGTCAATTTCTGAGATATCCTTTTTGACCTCAATCAAGTTTGGACTAGTTTGCTTAGTCTGATGGTTTTCATCTGTGAGAGTTTTGATTTTGCATCTTATTTCGGCCATGAATTCAACTAAAGCAGAGTCAGATTTGTCAATCGAATTTTGGAGTCGATATATTTTATCTGCTTGTTTCTTCACGACATCTTTTAACGTTTCGTTTTCTTTAATCATATCGTGTATCCTTTTATCAATGTTATCAATATCTTGTGCGTTTTCACCTTTCATTGTCATTATATCGCGATCCAACCGTGCTAAGCCTTCTTTGAGGAATAAGTCGTTGGAACTGTCTGTTCCTACATCTTGTCCGTTATCAGATGATCTACAGTTTTGTGATTGCCTTGGTCCTTGCGATTTTGGAATATTAATAGTTTCTAGCAATTCGTCGTTACAATTGTCATTCAATGCAACATACAAAATAAAGCAATCTTTGGCTAATTTTTGTAATAATGTGTCCCCATTTTTTGAACGTGCTCCGTATCGCTTTTTCAAAGTTGCTGTCTTGTATGGACAATTTTCCCGATCTCTAACTTCCGAAAAGAAGCGCATTCGTATTTCTTCAAGTAAAGGTGTATCACTGCTAGTTGTTTGGATAAGTTTTGAAATGAAGGTTTCTTTTGGGCAGCCTCTGAAATTTTCATCGAAGTTATTGAGTATTGCATCCATATAGTTAAACACTAAATCGTCGGGTCCTTCGAACTCATTTAAATCATCCCTCGTTTTATTTTGTGTCAGATCCATTTCATTGTTTGTTGCTATTTGACTATCATCTTGACCATATTGTAAATACAACGAACCAACCGCTTGGAGCTCAGTTATCGTGTAAGAGTCGTTCATAATAACTGAGAATAGTAGTGCGTATTCGGATAGTTCCACAAGTCCTTGTCTGTATTTAAACGTTGCTTCGTCTGCTATTAACTGTAGAAATCATATACAAGTATACCGTATTCCGCTGTAGGCAATTAATAGAGTCCAAAGTCCAACTTAATAATTACGGACGATCGTTGACCATAGAGTACACACTATATACCCTTAGTGAGATGTTTTCACTGTTGTGTTGTGCAAATTGTTTCATATATTCTGTTTTATACGAATTATAGATAAATGTTTTAACTCACAAATTTGAATGTTAGCAATCCTGGTAATATAGAATAAAAATCCAGTTCATAAATAAATCCAAAAAAATCGTTTTAACACTCAAAATCCCAATATTAATATGAGACAAAAATTCAGTAACTAATAACAGGGATACACGGGCTAACGCTGTAATCCGAGTTTATTGTTAAAACAGCAGATATGTAATAAAAGATATTTACTTTGGAAAAAAAAGAATTAAACATAATGTAGTTTCCAATAATGAGTATGAAAATGCTGATGTCATTGGGTTTTTTTTTTCATTTTGAATGTCAATCTGGTATCTTTGGCCTCTCTTTTAACATATGGTTATAAATATTGAACTTGAAGACGGCATGCAGCAAAATGGTTTGAATAAACTGCTGATAGTGTCATTAAAAATCAACAGATTCTTTTGTAATACGACCATGTCCAAAAATAGAGACAACGTCGACTGTTCTCAAACGGAATCAAACAAGCAGTTCGTTGTATTATAATTATTATGTCAAATATGACATACAAGATAACATGAAACGGAAACACGTGACAAAACTAATCACGTTATAAGCTAGACATATAGTCTACGATAAAATATATTTTAGATTATAATCATTGTGGTGTTTGTTCGGTTGATACGAAACTGATGTATATTCCACAATATCATTGGTTTATTCTTATAAATCTACGCCATGTGTACTCTTGTTGATAGTTATGTCATTATAAATCAAACCCATCTTATTTGGTTTATATCAATAATTACCAATTTAAGGAATTATAAAAAAAAAAAGATGTGGTAAGATTGCCAATGAGACTATTCTCCATAAAATATCAAATGACACAGAAATTTACAACTATAGGTCACCGTCCATTAAAATTTAGTTACCTTATAGATATCAATAACAAATGTTATAGTTGTTGTGTCATTTAAGGGACTATAATCAGTCAGGGGCATCACTTAAACAAGTAACATTTTTTTAGTCACTTATATAGGTAATTTTGGTTTTTAAAATAATTAGATAACTCTTTTGAGTTATTATAAATTTTAATAGAAGCAGGGACTAAATGTAGTTTTCATGTATGGTAAGATCATTTTATATCATTTATAAGATTTGAGAGAAGAATAGACATTTAAAAGGGTTACTTTAAAAATAATCACAAAAATGTTACTTGAATAAGTTATTTTGTGCATCTTTTAAATAATTAGTAATTAAACTTATTTAAGGAACATTTTAAATTGTTTTGTGTTACAAATTATAAAAAACTTCAAGTCTTAATTAATTCATAAGTTTCTATCTATTTATATATGTCTACCTTCAAGATTTTGAAGGAAAACGATATTTTGATAGTCCCAAGAAACCAATCTTTGACCAAGAAGCGTCGACATCAAAGATAGGTGCGTCAGAAAAGCAATTAGTGTTTCAGAAGGACTAGATTTAATATTTCATGCGAAAAATAACCAGATGACTGTAAAAATGTGTTAAACATAGTTAAACTTGTATAAGAGACGACATCAAAAGATCAATGAAGGATAAAAAACTAAATTCAAATAGTTTGGGGGTGGGGGGTTAAACTTGCTGCAAGTTTTGTTTATCCTACATCGATTTTACATATATCCATTTGGGTCAATCAATTTTTCCCAAGTTAAGTTAAGAGGGGGATAGGGGGGTCATTAAAAAAACTATCTGAAATAAGTTTTTTTTTATCCTACATTGAACTTTTGATGTTGTCCCTAATTGGTCACCTATAAAAATAATATTTAGAAAAGTTACTTATATAAGTAATTTTTAAAATAGCCTCGTTTTCAACCTCACTTATATAGGTGATTTTTAAAGTTACTTGTTTAAGTTATGCCTATGACTGATAATAGCTTCAAACTCATCGAATATCCAAGAATGTACACTCACGTCCAGCTAGGTGTACTGCTTCTTCTTTAATCACGTGGTCTCAAGTCTCAACATAATTGATAACTTCTTGATTTGGCTTAAATATTGGAATTAAATATATCAATGCATTTTCATGATGGAGTATATTTCTAAATAATTACATTAGATGTAAGTTTCATTATAATACGTTATTCTGATTGACTAACTGCACATCACATGTTATTCCGTTAACAATTGCATAAGACAATACAATTTAGCATGCATGATGACACGAGGTCACATAATAAATTGCACACTCAGGTGAATTAAATAAAACTGGATAAAAATCGTGTTTTCATGATCCTAGCTAAAAAAATGTAATTATAAGTATTGATTGCTTCTTTTTGTAATTTTATAGGGTTGTAAAAGCGTTGACCGTGCGTACATTTTTAGAATGAAGCGCTTACGCGCATCATACAAAATGTACTTCGGTTAACGCTCTTACACCCCAATAAATTTACAAAAAAAAGCATTCAATTCTTAAATAAGTTTTGAAAAAACAATAGCGCAATTACCTTTTAAAAAGATTCGTATGTAATGATTTATGATCCGAGAGTAAATGAAGAACGAAAGGGGTAATTGTTTTGATAGAGCTTTTTAAAGTTCCTAGCAATTTTTATTGTTATAAAGTGAAATGCCAGTTCTGAATATTATATATTTCAATTAATAAAACATTGAAAAGGTTGTTTTTCATTTGTGAAAGCTACCGTGTCATTTTCTTATGTTGTTACTGTTGTTATTTTTGTTTTGGCAAAAACTTTCAAACTGAACTAATGACTTTGGACAGGAATATAAAGGTTGTGGTGGGTAAAAAATGCTTCTAAGACCCAAACTACAACTGATATAAATTAAATAGACACAAAGCACTCATATTGTTACAATATATGAAGAAGTTCTTCGGCCAGTACGTATATATATATATATATATACAACTCGTCTAAACATCAACCCAACAATGTTAGATCTGTAAATTTGCTTTCGCAAATTTTTGGTTCTTCCCTCGCCGGGATTCGAGCCCATGCTACTGTGATATCGTGACACCAAATCGCCTGCACTGCAGCCGTCCCGCTAGACCACACGACCACCTGGGCTCTAAAAAAAAGCTTTCGCTGGCCATGTGTTACCTTTCCACGTCAGTTTTAATCTAGCGGCGTACTACAGTACATGATATATTAGGCATGAAGATGTTATTGTTACAGATCAGCTAAATTATCTATAGTAAAGGATCCTACAAATTAATGTAAGATACAGTCACAGAAAATAATTATATTCATAAGTACGTCTGAGTCAGTAACAACCCTACAACAGATGTATCCATCGGATCGCCATCAATGATGGTGATTCATGGCTGTGTACATAATGTATATACAACTCGTCTAAACATCAACCCAACAATGTAAGATCTGTAAATTAGCTTATATATGTAGGAATTGAAAGTGCGATGGGGACGCTAAAGTACGATGGTCATGTAAACGTTCGATGGTATACGCTAAAGTGCGATGCATCCATACGATAAAGTCCGATGGTCCGCGAAAATATAGACGTTATAAACGTAGTTGGATTATGACGTTAACAGTCATTTATACAAATCAAAAATGGTCATGCCGGAAGACAAATTACAAATATTTGAATTAGAATGTTTGAACCAAATGTCAATAATTTAATAAATTTAAGCCTAACTGTGCTTTGTCGGCTATAGAAAAGGTGTTTTATTTCGGTAGCTTAAAGAGGACTTGTATCCTGCTGTAGTCGACCGTTTTACTATAAATCTAATAAATACAAGTAGTATTTGCATAGATATCCTATATCCTGCTTTATTGGAAGCGAACGGATATATTTTATTCATTGTTTATGTAGCAGTTTATTTTGCGGTCCCCGTTAACATGATGTTGCTCTGATTGAAAAGTAACGTCGGTAAAGTAAAGGTACATGTTTTAATGCGTAAATTATGAATTGTACATTGCAGGAAAATATAACATGGATGTGTAGTCTCTCATCCAAATGAAAGGGTAAACAAATATATGCTACTTATTTCGACAAAAATTGAAATTTTTATTTGTAATTTACAAGGACGATTTTGAAAACGGGGGAGGGGTCTAAAAAATTATAGACTAAAACGTGTGAACTTCAAGCTACACCTATTATCACAGTATTTGGGATTTTTATTTTGTTTATAAAAAAAATTTTCAGAACCGATAAAAAAAAATTTTTCTTTTGACACGGAAAGGAATTTTTTTTCCCTATAATGTGGAACAGAAACACATTTTTTTTCTCAAAACCATAAAATTTACATAAAATTCATTCTAATTTTGTAATTGATGTAAATTGTAAAGTGCATAGCTCTGTCTATATCCTGGCATTGGCTGTTGTCTCTGTTGGTTTTTTAGCCCACTTTCTACATAATGATATTCTCTGATTCCGTCTTACAGGTACCACAGTCCTTGAATTTTAATACTACAATTGAAGTGGCCATCATTGCCATATGTAATGACAAAGAGTGAGTAGCTCCAAATTATAAACATCCACTGTTTCCAACTATAATAATTGACGTTCCATTGAAAAAAGAGGTATAACATATGATACAGAATGATACAAAGGAAAATACTACCGGTATACAAGTCTGTGTCATACACAATCAGGGCCTGTCAAAGACTGCTTATTATACTATATCTATCCATGTTTTAAAAGGACCTTTCTTTTATAGCTGACAATGCGGTATGAGCTTTGCTCATTGTTGAAAGCCGTATGGTGACCAATAGTTGTTAATGTCTGTGTCATTTTAGTCTTTTGTGGATAGTTGTCTCATTGGCAATCATACCACATCTTCTTTTTTATATTTCATGTTTATAATAGTTGCAGTTTTAAGTATGTCTAAATGTAGTAGCATACATGTGGGAAATTTGGAATGCTTTTAAATATTTCTGGATCAAACACTGTTACAGAAAATTACAAAAAAGTAATAAGGTATAAATAGAAATCTTAGCGTAATCTGTAGACTGGACATATAATCTGCTGTGAAACATCTCAACTGTTTATTTCACTATTCCCAAATTCAGCAGTGCACAATTTTGTTTCAAGCAGGTGACAGCATAACTTGTTTTTCAGCTACAGTGCAAAACATTTTTTTTTTCAGCTAGGCCATCAAAATTGTTTTGAATGTTTTGTTATCATTAACTACTAAATTTATATTTCGAAGTAAAACAGGAGGGCCGGTGAAAGATACCAGAGGGATAATCATACTCATAGATTGAAAATAGACTGACAACGTCTTTCTCTCAAACTTAATCAAAGCGTAACCAAATAAATGACTAAAAATAAAAAAGACAAACAGACAAATAATAGTACACAAGAAACAACATAAAACCGGGGATGATCTCAGGTGTTCCGGAAGGTTAAGCAGATCCTGCGCCACATGTGGCACCCGTCGTGTTTCTTATGTCAATAAAAATCCGATAAATATTTAATATGGTAGGTCACATTCGTGCAAAAAGAAAGGTATTGGTGTAACATCGTAATAAACCTATCCGAAATCATTTGTGAAACGGTTATACCATAACGGCAAACTTACTCGTGATGGTGTCCGTACAATTTACGAAATTTTAGTTTAACTTCGCCATTTCAAACTTTTTGTTTAATAGCTTCTTTGTGAGCAGCAACCGTCTATTAAAGTAATCATGATAGAAAATACATGCCCGAGGATACAGTATCAATTGGGAGATGTATACCCGTATGCAAGTGTAGACTCATCAAGTTGGGCGTAAAAACTCTGAGTTGGGTTCTATTGGTTTATTATAAGTAATCTCAAATAAAGACCCTGTAACATATAAAATACACAATAAGTCACAATGCATACGTTCAAAGAACGATACCTATAATCATTATCTCCATATTAATAAAATGAAATATATAAATTATCCAAGTAGTTAACTTAAGTTCGAAATATACCATAGTTTATAAGATATGTTTTACTGCAAATCATCAGCATTTATACCACAGTCTATTTCCAGTAACTCTTCAATATGCAATACTATAGATATCAATAACACCTTGTGTCAACGATCATTATCGAAAGTAATCGATTCTAATACACTTTTCTATTCGGAGATATGCGTAAACTAAACAATAACACATTACAAACACAGACAAGACACACATTAATTAAAACACATAGTTAAAATAGACAACACGTAAACAAATAAACATGTAAACACAGAACACAGCTTACCGTGTATATAATACATGGGCTGAGCAGTGCTCCTCTATAAAGTTACTGTACGCTTTAATATACTTCACATACTGGAATCTGAACATAAAGAAATACGACGTCATCAGTCTTAATGTCAAAAATAGTAAATAATATAGCTAAACTCAATGCAAGACAAAATTTTATGCTGGAATCTTATAATAGCCAAATATGAAAAATAATACAATAACTGTAATAGTCTTTCTGTCTTGCAAATACCAACTTAAAAGTAAAAATATGAACTCTTTCATACTCATGGGAATCAAAGTGGAAATCTATACAAATTTTCTTAACATTTTCATATCTTTTATACCAAGATAAAAATATAGAAATACATGCATCAAATACTAAATGTAAAGAATATATAACTGACCTGAATATAAAGAATGATTTCCAGAATAATAAGAATAATAAATATATCTAAATCACAATAAAGTGTCAGTGTTCTATATCTCTATGTATAATTTGAAAAGAGTGCCTCAATATCAAAGGAGTTAACAGAGTTACCAATCGGAATACAGAAATAGAAAACCCAGGATGTAAATACCCAAGTGAATAGAAAATCAAAGGACTGTCACACTGTATACTCTGTCTAAGTCAGTCAACAAGTCAATGCATGAACAAATTTATACAAATACTATTTATTAACAAAAAATTATAAAATCAAGCTGTACTACACAAGCTCTCCTGGAATGTTTCTACATAGAAATAGAAAGTTTACAATTGGAAAGCTGAAATCGAATCCTTTGTAGTAAATTTTGTTTTCAATCGACTTTCATTGTCATTTTCTAGATGTAAGTCAATATATGAGGCAGACGTATCTGTGGTATCCTTAATCTTTAGTTCGATGGGATTGATTCATTTAACATAGTCAATAAATTTTGTATTATTTAGTGAGAGAACATTGTCTGTAAAGAGGAACGTAAAGTTAAACAATACTGTTAACTTCTCAGCAGCTATCTTTCTAAGAAGTTTCTGCATCAGTTCAGCTGCATAATAATAAAGAAACAAGTCGGCAAGAAGAGAACACAATTTGTTCCTATTGGAATTCATACAGTCTGTTGAAGAACACATCCTCCAAACGTCACACACATGTTGTTAATGAAAAAAATCAAGCATCTTCATAATGTCAGTTTCAGAGAATATTTTGTTGGAATAAGAGTGATTCTTTTTAAAAGAGGGGCAAAAGACACCAGAAGAATGTCTAACTCACAGATCGAAAATAAACTGACAACACCATGGCTAAAAATGAAACAGACAAACAGACAAATAATAGTACACAACACACAACATAGAAAACTGGGGGTGATCTTAGTTGCTCCGTAGGCGAAGCAGATCCCACTCTGCATGTGACATTCGTCTTGTTGCGCAAGTTATTACAATCCGAGTAAATAGTATAATTTGGTACGTCACATTTATGAAAATGGAAGGGGATTGTAGTTACGACGTGAGGATCATATTTGATATCATTTGTGAAAAGCTTATTCCATAACGTCAACCAACTCGTGATGGCGTCCATAAGAGGTATGATTTCAACTGCAACATTTGGAACTCTTGGTTTGATACCAAACTTGAAAGCAGAAACCCTCTATAAAGGATATCATGATAGTAAAAAAGATTTATAAATCAGTATTTTAAATTTGGTAATAATCCTCGACTGAATCCATATTATGAAGTTGTATTGCCAATTGCTTGATAATGGATCATGATATTTCGAACCTTTGGGTAACAAATTTTACAGGGAAGTGTTATTGACAACGTTGAGGTCTCCGGTATTAGCGATTCTAGCCGGATAATATGTGAAATGGGAACTAGCACAGGTGCAATCAGGAGGTTTAAACTTGAATTTGTTAATGTTGAGATCCTGCAAACCGTGTTTGTAAATGAAAATTTTAGTTGCAATTGATTTAGTATAGGTATAAGAAATTATAGGAATAAACTGATCTTAAAAAAGAGGCATTTTTGCCTGAACTACTTTATGATGAAGAATATTGCCTAAGTTGACGACACCGATACCTTGTTGGCAAAGGAAACTCTTATCTTTTCTCGTTTTCATCTTTTCCAATGCAGCCTGGTTTGAAAATCTGTGATTTGCAATGTCCAAAATGATAGCTGTTAGTTTGTATTGGTTTGAATGGGGTTTGTAACAGTGGTTTCCAACAGTGGTGTCCAAACATACATTGAACAGAGAATGAATTTTTGAAAGGGGTAATGAATAAAGTTTGGTGTGAAAGTGATGAATACTTTATGACTTTTGAAATTGGCAAAAAGTCATTTATAGAGGCATTTACTTTTCTACAGAAGTATAGGGGAGGGTTGAGATCTCATAAACATGTTTATCCCTGCCGCAATTTTACGTCTGTCACATACAGGAGCCTCTGGCCTTTGTTAGTCTTGTATGATTTTTAATTTCAGTTTCGTGTTTACAATTCGAAGTTTAGTATGACGTCCAATATCACTGTACTGGTATACATATTTTGTTAAGGGGCCAGCTGAAAGAAACTTACGGGTACGGGAGTTTCTGGCTACATTGCCGACCTATTGGTGGCCTTCGGCAGTTGTCTGCTCTACGGACGGGTTGTTGTCGCTATGACACATTCCCCATTAGCTTTCTCAATTTCATAATCATCATGTAGGTGATGTGTAATGGCGATTACCATGACTGCGGTTACGTTGAAGAATAGAGTTAATAATATTCCTCACATTCACCGAGCTACCGAAGGACTAGATAGAATAGCTATACCATCAATTTTGTCATTGCAATTATATGGTCTCGCAATTCCAAAGTTGACGTATTGTACATTACAATACGCTGTTTTTATTAAAGATCATGTAAATGCAAGCTTCTCCGTGAAGGGAAATTGAGTACATGAAATGGGATGAAGTAAATTATCTCAATCTAAATAAAAATGTAGAAACTTCATACATGTCAATTATAAACATAGGTTTCGTGTAAAGTGATTGTGGAGTCAAAAGAATAAAACAACATTATTTTTGTTATGTGTTATACCAGAGATCATTTATTATATTATGCAAGAATGCATAATGCATATAGTACATGTATAAAATACACTTTAAAACAAATTATATAATCGTCATTATATTAATGGAAAAATATAAATGTTTTTGAATACCACTGTCGAAGGCCGATTTGACGGCGGTCGAAAATGTAGTTTAGTTGGTTACACCTAGTGGAGACAATAAAGTACAAATTTGCGACTTTATTTAATTTGACGGTGTCAGCTCTGCAACTACAGTACTGTTTTTCAGATAATAGTGCATTACAAAAACAATGATAAATAAGGGGTTGAATAAATTTATAAATTCGAAATAAAATAAAATTCTACGAAACTTTCTGATGGATTTTGACGCCAAGACATCATGGCTTAACGTGACGTCATACAAATAAAAACTTACAAACTGAAGGTTTTAACGTTAATAGTATTATAAAACTTTTGAAACTGAAATATTGTTATTTCTCATTAAAATGCACAGTTTACATGATTTATGAGAATCAACTTCCTAATTTCTAAAATATCTATTCAAGAATTTTTTATTGGGACAAATATATTTAAATATATCAATTTATATGTCCGGCTTTGAAATTCTAAAAGAACATGTTTGTTATACAGGATTGACTTTTGTTTATATTTAGGTGTGAGTCATTTAAGCAAAAATCATTCTATTCCTCAGTAAAATTATTTTTTGTGTTGCACTCCTGACATGGCACATTTTTTTTCAAAACACATCTGTATCTAAACGGTTCAATGGATAAGCTTTATTCTGAGCTGCAATCCTCCCTCAGACATACTAGTTGCAAGCAATATATGAATATATGGCAAATGTCATCATATTACAAGTTGCTGTGTCTTTCAAATAAACAACTTTGTTTTCAAAATGTCAAGAAAAAGTGTTGCACGCCTGACAATTTTGACATCTTTTTTAATGTAATTTATCTATAGCTTTACATTTTACAAAGATATGTTTAGCAGAATTATTCTACACATCAAGCCTCAACATTCAGTTCATTTCAACTTTGTAATCACTGCCATTTATAAAAATTAGTAGCGATATGTGATGAGATGTGAATTTACATATACAATAAGTTATACATGTTATATGTATTATATAGCTAAAACAATATTGTTTAAATGAAAATAAAATGTCAAATCTGAAAGGCATAAATATATATTAACACTTAATCTAGAAATCATGGTATGTTTTGATGATGTTTAAACTATTTTGTTATAATATATATTGAATGTCAGGAGTGCAACAAGAAAGGGGAAATAAAGTACCTTATACAGGTAATAATTTGAAATAAAAAATAAGAGTTCAGAAAAATTTTGATTGCAGATCTCTTTTTTAGCTGTCAACCAACAATTCTGATGGATATTTGATGGAAGTTTCTTCATAGTTCGATAACTTACCCTCAATTGTATAAGAATGTGTCATAAAAATCAATTTAAATATTGTCTGAAGTGCATTAGATGCATAAGGTAAAACAGAAATTACATTTAAATGACAGATTTAGGTCTTTATAAACCAGCAATGATTAAAAAATTCAAAAAAATCATGAGCATTTTGTTTTAGTTCCTGTATTTTAGTTTGGTGTATAATATGTCAGTAGTGCAACAAAAACAGGGGAAATTGGATGTATTTTTGGTTAGATAAATTTAAAAAGATTTATCTATCATTTTTGTTCATCCGTGAATTTAAAAAGGGTTAATTTTGATAAGGAGATTTTTTTTATCAACTTATTGATGACTTGTTTTTTAATTAAAACTTTTTCTATCAACTTTTATAAATTGATACAAAACATAGCCAAAGACTTTAAAAAAAAATTATAATCAAAGATGAGATTAATATATTTTGCATTAAAAGTAATGTTTGATTTCTGCAATCAAATGGGGTGAAAAAATATTAATATTTGATAGTATTTGTCTGACATCATATTCCCAAAAGGTATACTTGATTTTTTTAATTGGTTTATGTCAATTAAGTTTCAGAACTTTTTTGTTTCTTTATGCGTTGTTATACCCTTTTGGATTTATCAACTTAAATGTATATGTATCACGATACTATAAAAGAAAATGCACTAAAACAATGTTGAAATTTGACCCCAAAAAAAATAATTTGGACCATTTATTTTTGCTTTGCCCTTAAGAGAAAATGAGGCACGAAAGGGGTTATCAGTATGGTAGAGCTACTCATCTTTAAGACAAATTTTGAATTGATGGTCAATTGATAACATATTTACCAAAAAAAAATCAATTAGTCATATCGCTTTTTATCTCTTTACTTCAATTTGTTTCTTTTTCATTTTTACGTGTTGTTATGTTATTTAATGAAGCACTTGATTATACTTATTTGTTTCAGAGATACGATCCTGAAATAAACTTGACTGTGAGCCTAAAGTAGAATTTATATTAACGAGTAAAGCAATTTTGAAATTTAAAACATTAGAAAAGTACAGATTTTACCAGATTAAACCATTGTGGTGACGTCAGTCTATTCATTTACCGTGGATTCTTTTTCTAGAATCAACGCTTCCTTAATTCGTCGCTGAAATGGAATCACTATTTTATATTCTTTTGTTTCCTTTGTGTGCCTAATTACATAAATGTTGAATTGGCCAATTTTCTGATTTCTGTTCAGTAATGGAATTAATTTAAAAACTTACCTTAATTTTTGTAATTTAAATATGGCTGCATTGGGAGTCGAACCCGTCCATGATTTCTCTTAAGTGTCACTAACATCAACACATCGACGAAACCTCTCGGCTATCAATTGGTTACGATTTACTTGTCTTATTCATATATATATAAATGAATATTTGATATACATCAGAACAACGGACACACATGGGTTGTACCTTTATATATACAATAGTAGGTAATCGTATAGTATGCGTTGGTAGCTGCGAGGTTTCATGGATATGCTATATGGGATAGAACTTATCGGCTTAGGTTCGAATCTTGGTATTATTTTGATGTTGTCCCTATTCTCTCGTTTTCCTGTTCTATTTCATTTTTTTTAAGTTAGTTAGGTAATTTTGTTTAATAAAAGCGAGTTTGGTCGTTTATTATCGGATCATAGTACATGTAGCTATTTCACATGTTTGAAACGAAAATGTTATCATTATAGGTGTCCAATTTTGTTTTATAAATCAATATAGTATGATTTTATCTGTTTATTTGCAAATTATTATGCTAGAAAGTCGTGATGTGCCAACAATAAGATTTCTTGTTAGAAATTACGGACACATGCTTTATATATATGCTATAACTTTATATATGTTTTTGTCAAGTTGTTGTCCCCGGCTTTGACACATTCCCCATTTTCATTCTCAATTTTATTAGAGATAAGATCAAATATGTCTGATTTTGTCAAAACATATAATGTTCAGATGCCTGATAAATAAAGATCTGTAAGGGCAGACGTGTTGTGTAAAACATGTATTTGTATTGTTTCAACCATTTAAATGATATATATAATTTATTGTAATGCATCGTTTGTCACGATAACATGGTTATTTAAACTCACTTACAATGCCTTCTAATTACGAATAGGCTATAATTTTGAAAAGACATTATTACAATAGTTTAAGTTATAGATACAATGGATAAGCGTAGATTCATGAAAAACAAACCATTCGCCCTGCGGGCTCATGGTTTCTTTTTCAAGAATCAACGCTTATCCATTGTATCTTTATCACAAAATTAATTGTAAACAAGTGTGATTAGCCGTGTTTCTTAAACATAGCATGTTCATTAGGAATACATTCAGGTGTTGCTTTGTTATCAATTCAAGTTGATAAATGCCATTTACGTTATCATGTACATGTAATGTCTCTCTATGTTCATCGTGGTCCAGGCAAAACTTCCTCAAAATTGATAGAAATCTTCTTAAAACGCAATTCGTCTAAGTTGTCTGTCTTTCTCGATTACTTGCTTTTTCCGTAGAAGCTGATAACACCCCAAGTTTTTGGTGGGTTTTGTGTTGCTTGGTTTTAGGTTTTCTATGTTGTGTCTTGTGTAATATTGTTTGACTGTGTGTTGGTTCAATTTTTATTTGTGAGTTTAAATGTCCCTCTGGTATCCTACGCCTCTCTCCTTCCCTAAACAAAATAGAACTTTCCGAGTTTTTTCAATGATTGATTTAATATGTATCACTATTGCATATTTAACCCTAATGAATTTAGGTGGCGTGTTGAAATTTGTGACATTTGTTAGGACTCTTTGATGTTTTTCCATACGATACAATGTAAAATATTTTGCTCCATAACACCCATTTATTTTTTCATGTAAGACTTACTAGCTTATAAAAGATCCTTTAACAGAATTTAGGCAGATTCTTGATTTTCTTTTTTTGTTATGAAACTCAAATAATACCATGCAATGTGAAAATAAAGTAAAAGTCTGAGACAGCCTTTTCCTGCCATATTTATAATTCAAATATCTTGAAAGTTCTCCATGCTCTATCAATGTTGTTAATTTCTCTTTATCCTCAACTTATACTCTTCCAGCTAATCAATTTTAAATTCTCGATGTCTATTATTTGACCTAAGATTACCGAAATACACCGTTAAGGTGGTATCTAACACTACATGAAGATAACTCTGTAAAGCCAGCTAAACGTTTTGACTACGTTATGTGGTAAAAGGAATATTAAGCTTCTCAATGATAAAAATTGGTGTTTGTCAAACTGCTATATAACCAGTGTAATTTTTCTAACAAAATAATTACATAAACATTTTTGAACTTTTATATTTTTGTTAAAGGTTCAAAGTTAATACTTTGAATTTTTTTTTAGGAAAATTAAACGAGCCAAATAAATTTTAGTGAAAGTGTTGGGGACCACCTTAAGTCATAAATTATTGTCAACCAACAATTTGACATCCACATAGGCTATTGACATCATCGATTGATAGTGCAGATCGGTAACATACCCACTAGGCAATATATGAATTATATACATGTAGATATACATAACTATGCACATTATTGATCTAAACTTACCGAACTGTCGACAAAGAAAACTTGATACGTGGATATTTACTGGTAGAAATCAGCATTCTAACTGTGATAAAACAATGGTAGGTAACGTTTACTGATTGTAATTTGTTGTTTTTTTTTTGGGGGGGGGGGGGGGGATTGGATTCGTGTTACTTTGCCTGAAGTTTCTAAGCAATATTTTGAAAACTTGCGTTTGCCTTTTTGTGGATTATTTTTATTTTTGCGATGTCTTCCTTTTTCCGTCGATCATTTAATGTTGGCTGACATATAATGATTCTATCTTTTGAGGTCAATCAGTTAAAATCTTTAACATTAACTCATTGAATCAACTGAAATAGACATTTAAGTGTTTGAAAAGTCTGTTTGTTTGGCTCACAATATGTAAATATAATGGAATTAATGCTACTTTCATTCATGCAGGGGCGGATTCAGCCATTTTAAAAAGGGAGGTCCCAACCCATGACAAAGAAGGGGTTGGTTCCAGCTATATGTCCCCATTCAAATGCATTGATCTGTCAAACAAAAAGGGGTTCCAACCACCGGAACCCCCTCCCTCCCCCTGGATCCGCCAATGACATATGATATAATACCGGTCAGAAATATAACAGTTGCTTTATATTCGTTTGATGTGTTTGAGCTTTAGGTGGCAAAATGTTAATTTATTTTCCGTATTGTATTTTCCACTCCGTTTGGTATTTTTGAAAATAATTATATAGATTGTATATATATATATTGATTTTCCCGTTCGAAGGGTTTTACACTACTCCTTTAGGGGTTCTTTATCATGTTTATAGCTTGTTGTTCCGTGTGAGCCAAGGCTTTGTGTTGAAGGCCGTACATTGACCTATAACGGTTTACTTTTATAAATTGTTATTTGGATGGATAGTTGTCTCATTGGCACTCATACCACATCTTCTTATATCTATCTCCTGAATGTTTTCTATTTCAATGGGTTGTATTTGAAGGAAGAAAAAAAACTGAGTCAACGGACTCTATTGACAATTTGGCAAACAAACTCAGGGCGAACAGACCTGATACCGGAGGACTTTGTAATAGAATATATATTTTGTCATGATAGACTGAGAGAGAAAAAAGTTTTTTCGATTAAAATTTAGAAGGCAAACACATACATCTTTTAGTTTTCTTCAGAAGAATTTTAAATCATTATAAATATATGTAGTTAGTTATCAAATGTACCACGATTATAATTAAATACGCCAGACGCGCGTTTCGTCTACACAAGACTCATCAGTGACGCTCAAATCAAAAATATTTTTAAACCCAAACAAGTACAAAGTTGAAGAGCATTGAGGAGCCAAAATTCCAAAAAGTTGTGCCAAATACGGCTAAGGTAATCTATGCCTGGGATAAGAAAATCCTTAGTTTTTCAAAAAGTTCAAAGTTTTGTATACAGGAAATTTATAAAAATGACCACATTATTTATATTCATGTCAACACCGAAGTGTTGACTACTGGGCTGGTGATACCCTCGGGGACGAAACGTCCACCAGCAGTGGCATCGAACCAGTGGTGTAAAAAGTTATCAAAGGTACCAGGATTATAATTAAGTACGCCAGACGCGCGTTTCGTCTACACAAGACTCATCAGTGACGCTCAAATCAAAAATATTTTTAAACCCAAACAAGTACAAAGTTGAAGAGCATTGAGGATCCATGTGATTGTCAATGAAAATTAAACCAGTGTTTGCTTCAAGAAAATATGTAAATACCCCCCCCCCCTCCCTTTTACCCGGAAGATCAATGGTGTATGCTCTTATTTATTTGTTGATGTGATGTTTCTACAGTAGGTCTTTTTATGGTGTCAAATTGCTTTTTCTAACCACAAAAAAATTAACAAACTTACCAATACCAACTGAAACTGGAAGTTTTGCTTTGGAATTTCCGTTGCTAGATTTGGAAGGGTCATGAAAGGATGGCAGTACTCAGTTTGTTTTCTTGTCTTCCATGTATACTGCAATCCACATCCTGTCTATGTTTGCAGCATATGCATTTTAAAATGTGAGTCTGAAACCTAGACATGATAGTGATATGCTAGCCTCATGAGTCATGTCTAGACTATCTGATCAGGACCAGACTTATCCCAGTGGTAGTGGGAATGTCTTTGCCACATGGTTTGCTATGTCTTTGTTACACTCTTTCAGTGAAAATAAGATTTTGGCTACACTATATTCATCAAAATTACCATCATTATCCTTCTGCACATTTGTGGTTGCAGTCTTGTAATTGACTGCTCCATAGGCTTACATGCAAAACAGCTGATCTTTGAAAATAAAAAAAATAAAAATGCTACATAGAAAAAAAAATGTCATGTTCATATCATGTATGTACTAATGTGAAATTGTGATTAAATCGAGAGAAAAAAAGGTGGTCTTGCCACGAAGAATAAAAAGTTACGCTATCCTGATGTCAAAAATTGTTTTTCTACTTTCTGTTTGCTATTTTTACTAGGCCGCACCACTTCATTTGAGATAAATTGTCATTTTTTTAACCACAGAACTATTATATGTACTATATACTCTACTAGGAACCCAAAATCAGCTGAAAACTCCACAACCCCTTTCATAATTTTGCATGGTTTTCTCGTAGACATTCATTTAAAACCTAGGCAGTCATGTGTGACGACGTGTCTGATTACCATTTAGGTACATCTGGGAAACACCCGACTTGTTGGGTGCTTATTGCTTTGTCTGATGTTTCGATGTAATAATTTGTACACTTGCAATCGTCTTTTTTTATTAGATTTTTTTTTATCATTTTGTCAGTTAACCGTCGATCTTTTAATTTTGAGTGTTGATTTATAATCATTCGGTCTTTTTGTAGGTTTTATATTGGATATTTTTTTTTAATGTGATAAGAATAAAAACATCTATCATCATGTACAATGTCATATTTTTCGTACATGTAATATAAAATAATGAGATAACAATCCACTAAAATCAAATAACTATTTAGGCCACATAATAAAACTGCATATATTTGAAAGTCGGCGAGAAGATGCAATGAAAAAAGTTAAATAGTTATAAGACAATAGCATAAATAGATGAACAAGAAAAATTGGCCATCACAACACGTTATAATTCAAGAAGACTCCTGACATTTGACAACCTTAAACAAAAGTGGTATGTCTTAATATGTTAATGAACACTCAACTGTTTCCTAGATTTTGACAGTGATGTTACAGAACAATATAAGAATAAACAGTAAAGATTAGATTTTTTATCTATGAGTTTGAATGTCCATCTGCTATCTTTCGCTCCTCGTTCTTACCAGCTAAGGTGGCTCGGGACTATTCGACTGCGCATAATTTCACACATGAATAATAAGTATTTGTCCTAAATTCTTTTTTAAATATTTATATAGAAATGTTTAATCATTGCAGTTATGTGACGAATATAAATTTTTCGTTATTATTCGTATTTGTTAAAGGGTCAAAATGACATTTCACCCATTTTCCCGCTTAAATTTGGGTTTTAAGGCAAAATATTTTTTCCCCCTTATCGGTGACCTATGTTTTTATTGGCTCATTCTTTGAAGCTATATTCCAGCTTTTCATATTACAGTTATGAACCAATTGTCATAGAACGTTTGTTATATTTGTTATTCTCGTGGGATTTTGTCTGATGCTTGGTCCGTTTCTGCGTGTGTTACATTTCAGTGTTGTTTCGTTGTTCTCCTCTTAAATTTAATGTGTTTCCCTCGGTTTTAGTTTGTTACCCCGATTTTGTTTTTTGTCCATGGATTTATGAGTTTTGAACAGCGGTATACTACTGTTGCCTTTTTTTTTAGATGTTCCGATAAAAATATGTCAACACCTCTATTTCCCCTATCATTTCATTGAAAAATGGTCCCTTTTAACATACCAGTCCATATACAGCGCTTCAAGCAATATTTTTTGGGTGTTTTTTTTTCAATTTTACTTAACGTCTTGATTATATGCACTGCTGTGTAGATGATATAACATATATGATTAATCTGACGATGATATTTAATAATTTTAATCCACTAAGATATAAAAGTAGGAAGATGTGGAATGATTGCCCATGAGACAACTCTCTACAAGAGACCAAATGACACAGAAGTTAACAGCTTAAGTTCACCTCACGGCCTTCAAGAATGAGCAAATCCCATACTGCATAGTCAGCTATAAACTGCCCAAAAATGGCAATGTTAACAATTCATACACGACAACTTACGGATTAATGTATGTACAAAGAAATAAAGAAAAACAAATATGTAGCACAAAAACAAACGAAAACCACAGTACTGTAACAGTTTACAGACTCCCGACTTGGGACATACATACAGAATGTGACGGGGTTAAATATATAAGCGGGATCCCAATCCTCCCCTAACCTTAAACATTGTATGTCTTTCAACTTTATATTATTATTTGTAATGAATAAGTTACAAATAGTTTTGAATTTTGAAATACTCAATAAATCTTAGCAAATATACAGTGTAAACCAATATCGACAGAAACAGGAATGAAAATGATCAAAATAAAAAAAAAATAAAAAAAAACAACATTAACAACTACTGATATAGAAGATTGAACCTTTAACTGTTGTAAATGTTGAAATTACAAGTTCATTGTCCTCTGATGAAGTTTATGTTATATGATAAACACAAAAATGAGGGATTTTTGCATCTCGATGACTGCGAGAGCATTCCTTGGTATTGTTGTCATAGAGATATCTGCTAACATAACTTTCGTCATTGACTGGTAACCTATATATAAAAACATGGACGTTATCAAGTGCAAAAAACAATTCTGTTTCCCTTGCTATCAATTCATTTCTTCAATATATACTCATAGAAAAAAGATTAAAACAAAAATTAATACATTTTGTACTATGAAAATGTTTTGTAGTTACAAACATACATATCATTGAAAAAACATTAACATCTATGCACACGTACAAACAAATTCGGTTCACACATGTGGAAGAATATCTCAAGATCATTTTGCGGGAAAATAAAAATGCCTCCTCAAAACAAATCTTTTTAGAAAAATTAATAATTATAGAAAAGTGTTCATCATGCACGTGCACTGCACCGTTATTAAAAAAAAGTAAAACGATAATGATATATTATTTATAGTAGTGGTTTTTTTGTGAGTTTTGAATTAATTCTGTTTTATGCGCGAAAACTTTATATATAGGTTAATACCGACCCTCAAACGTAGTCAAGGTCAATAAACACCACCATCGTCATTATTTTAAAGATTGAATTGAACTTATTGACAAATGATTTCTACTACAGGGAGAGAATATACGACGTGACAAACGAATCTAAATGATATGAGTTGCAATGCATTTATAAAAGCCAATTATCGATAATAATTTGCTATTAATTATTGGTCAGTTTTATTGTAAAATCAAATCATAAAAGGGGCGAAGGATGCCAGAAGGATATTCAAACTCATAGATTGAAACTAAACTGACAACGCCATGGCTAAAAAATTAAAGATCAAATAGAAAAATAAAAGTCCTCAAGACACAACATAGAAAACTAAACATTAAAAAACATGCACCAAACCAGAAACTAGAGCTGATCTTTGAAAATAAAAAAAATAAAAATGCTACATAGAAAAAAAAATGTCATGTTCATATCATGTATGTACTAATGTGAAATTGTGATTAAATCGAGAGAAAAAAAGGTGGTCTTGCCACGAAGAATAAAAAGTTACGCAATCCTGATGTCAAAAATTGTTTTTCTACTTTCTGTTTGCTATTTTTACTAGGCCAGACCACTTCATTTGAGATAAATTGTCATTTTTTTAACCATAGAACTATTATATGTACTATATACTCTACTAGGAACCCAAAATCAGCTGAAAACTCCACAACCCCTTTCATAATTTTGCATGGTTTTCTCGTAGACATTCATTTAAAACCTAGGCTGTCATGTGTGACGACGTGTCTGATTACCATTTAGGTACATCTGGGAAACACCCGACTTGTTGGGTGCTTATTGCTTTGTCTGATGTTTCGATGTAATAATTTGTACACTTGCAATCGTCTTTTTTTATTAGATTTTTTTTTATCATTTTGTCGGTTAACCGTCGATCTTTTAATTTTGAGTGTTGATTTATAATCATTCGGTCTTTTTGTAGGTTTTATATTGGATATTTTTTTTTAATGTGATAAGAATAAAAACATCTATCATCATGTACAATGTCATATTTTTCGTACATGTAATATAAAATAATGAGATAACAATCCACTAAAATCAAATAACTATTTAGGCCACATAATAAAACTGCATATATTTGAAAGTCGGCGAGAAGATGCAATGAAAAAAGTTAAATAGTTATAAGACAATAGCATAAATAGATGAACAAGAAAAATTGGCCATCACAACACGTTATAATTCAAGAAGACTCCTGACATTTGACAACCTTAAACAAAAGTGGTATGTCTTAATATGTTAATGAACACTCAACTGTTTCCTAGATTTTGACAGTGATGTTACAGAACAATATAAGAATAAACAGTAAAGATTAGATTTTTTATCTATGAGTTTGAATGTCCATCTGGTATCTTTCGCTCCTCGTTCATACCAGCTAAGGTGGCTCGGGACTATTCGACTGCGCATAATTTCACACATGAATAATAAGTATTTGTCCTAAATTCTTTTTTAAATATTTATATAGAAATGTTTAATCATTGCAGTTATGTGACGAATATAAATTTTTCGTTATTATTCGTATTTGTTAAAGGGTCAAAATGACATTTCACCCATTTTCCCGCTTAAATTTGGGTTTTAAGGCAAAATATTTTTTCCCCCTTATCGGTGACCTATGTTTTTATTGGCTCATTCTTTGAAGCTATATTCCAGCTTTTCATATTACAGTTATGAACCAATTGTCATAGAACGTTTGTTATATTTGTTATTCTCGTGGGATTTTGTCTGATGCTTGGTCCGTTTCTGCGTGTGTTACATTTCAGTGTTGTTTCGTTGTTCTCCTCTTAAATTTAATGTGTTTCCCTCGGTTTTAGTTTGTTACCCCGATTTTGTTTTTTGTCCATGGATTTATGAGTTTTGAACAGCGGTATACTACTGTTGCCTTTTTTTTAGATGTTCCGATAAAAATATGTCAACACCTCTATTTCCCCTATCATTTCATTGAAAAATGGTCCCTTTTAACATACCAGTCCATATACAGCGCTTCAAGCAATATTTTTTGGGTGTTTTTTTTTCAATTTTACTTAACGTCTTGATTATATGCACTGCTGTGTAGATGATATAACATATATGATTAATCTGACGATGATATTTAATAATTTTAATCCACTAAGATATAAAAGTAGGAAGATGTGGAATGATTGCCCATGAGACAACTCTCTACAAGAGACCAAATGACACAGAAGTTAACAGCTTAAGTTCACCTCACGGCCTTCAAGAATGAGCAAATCCCATACTGCATAGTCAGCTATAAACTGCCCAAAAATGGCAATGTTAACAATTCATACACGACAACTTACGGATTAATGTATGTACAAAGAAATAAAGAAAAACAAATATGTAGCACAAAAACAAACGAAAACCACAGTACTGTAACAGTTTACAGACTCCCGACTTGGGACATACATACAGAATGTGACGGGGTTAAATAAATAAGCGGGATCCCAATCCTCCCCTAACCTTAAACATTGTATGTCTTTCAACTTTATATTATTATTTGTAATGAATAAGTTACAAATAGTTTTGAATTTTGAAATACTCAATAAATCTTAGCAAATATACAGTGTAAACCAATATCGACAGAAACAGGAATGAAAATGATCAAAATAAAAAAAAAATAAAAAAAACCAACATTAACAACTACTGATATAGAAGATTGAACCTTTAACTGTTGTAAATGTTGAAATTACAAGTTCATTGTCCTCTGATGAAGTTTATGTAATATGATAAACACAAAAATGAGGGATTTTTGCATCTCGATGACTGCGAGAGCATTCCTTGGTATTGTTGTCATAGAGATATCTGCTAACATAACTTTCGTCATTAACTGGTAACCTATATATAAAAACATGGACGTTATCAAGTGCAAAAAACAATTCTTTTTCCCTTGCTATCAATTCATTTCTTCAATATATACTCATAGAAAAAAGATTAAAACAAAAATTAATACATTTTGTACTATGAAAATGTTTTGTAGTTACAAACATACATATCATTGAAAAAACATTAACATCTATGCACACGTACAAACAAATTCGGTTCACACATGTGGAAGAATATCTCAAGAACATTTTGCGGGAAAATAAAAATGCCTCCTCAAAACAAATCTTTTTAGAAAAATTAATAATTATAGAAAAGTGTTCATCATGCACGTGCACTGCACCGTTACTAAAAAAAAGTAAAACGATAATGATATATTATTTATAGTAGTGGTTTTTTTGTGAGTTTTGAATTAATTCTGTTTTATGCGCGAAAACTTTATATATAGGTTAATACCGACCCTCAAACGTAGTCAAGGTCAATAAACACCACCATCGTCATTATTTTAAAGATTGAATTGAACTTATTGACAAATGATTTCTACTACAGGGAGAGAATATACGACGTGACAAACGAATCTAAATGATATGAGTTGCAATGCATTTATAAAAGCCAATTATCGATAATAATTTGCTATTAATTATTGGTCAGTTTTATTGTAAAATCAAATCATAAAAGGGGCGAAGGATGCCAGAAGGATATTCAAACTCATAGATTGAAACTAAACTGACAACGCCATGGCTAAAAAATTAAAGATCAAATAGAAAAATAAAAGTCCTCAAGACACAACATAGAAAACTAAACATTAAAAAACATGCACCAAACCAGAAACTAGAGCTGATCTTTGAAAATAAAAAAAATAAAAATGCTACATAGAAAAAAAAATGTCATGTTCATATCATGTATGTACTAATGTGAAATTGTGATTAAATCGAGAGAAAAAAAGGTGGTCTTGCCACGAAGAATAAAAAGTTACGCAATCCTGATGTCAAAAATTGTTTTTCTACTTTCTGTTTGCTATTTTCACTAGGCCACACCACTTCATTTGAGATAAATTGTCATTTTTTTAACCATAGAACTATTATATGTACTATATACTCTACTAGGAACCCAAAATCAGCTGAAAACTCCACAACCCCTTTCATAATTTTGCATGGTTTTCTCGTAGACATTCATTTAAAACCTAGGCTGTCATGTGTGACGACGTGTCTGATTACCATTTAGGTACATCTGGGAAACACCCGACTTGTTGGGTGCTTATTGCTTTGTCTGATGTTTCGATGTAATAATTTGTACACTTGCAATCGTCTTTTTTTATTAGATTTTTTTTTATCATTTTGTCGGTTAACCGTCGATCTTTTAATTTTGAGTGTTGATTTATAATCATTCGGTCTTTTTGTAAGTTTTATATTGGATATTTTTTTTTAATGTGATAAGAATAAAAACATCTATCATCATGTACAATGTCATATTTTTCGTACATGTAATATAAAATAATGAGATAACAATCCACTAAAATCAAATAACTATTTAGGCCACATAATAAAACTGCATATATTTGAAAGTCGGCGAGAAGATGCAATGAAAAAAGTTAAATAGTTATAAGACAATAGCATAAATAGATGAACAAGAAAAATTGGCCATCACAACACGTTATAATTCAAGAAGACTCCTGACATTTGACAACCTTAAACAAAAGTGGTATGTCTTAATATGTTAATGAACACTCAACTGTTTCCTAGATTTTGACAGTGATGTTACAGAACAATATAAGAATAAACAGTAAAGATTAGATTTTTTATCTATGAGTTTGAATGTCCATCTGGTATCTTTCGCTCCTCGTTCATACCAGCTAAGGTGGCTCGGGACTATTCGACTGCGCATAATTTCACACATGAATAATAAGTATTTGTCCTAAATTCTTTTTTAAATATTTATATAGAAATGTTTAATCATTGCAGTTATGTGACGAATATAAATTTTTCGTTATTATTCGTATTTGTTAAAGGGTCAAAATGACATTTCACCCATTTTCCCGCTTAAATTTGGGTTTTAAGGCAAAATATTTTTTCCCCCTTATCGGTGACCTATGTTTTTATTGGCTCATTCTTTGAAGCTATATTCCAGCTTTTCATATTACAGTTATGAACCAATTGTCATAGAACGTTTGTTATATTTGTTATTCTCGTGGGATTTTGTCTGATGCTTGGTCCGTTTCTGCGTGTGTTACATTTCAGTGTTGTTTCGTTGTTCTCCTCTTAAATTTAATGTGTTTCCCTCGGTTTTAGTTTGTTACCCCGATTTTGTTTTTTGTCCATGGATTTATGAGTTTTGAACAGCGGTATACTACTGTTGCCTTTTTTTTAGATGTTCCGATAAAAATATGTCAACACCTCTATATCCCCTATCATTTCATTGAAAAATGGTCCCTTTTAACATACCAGTCCATATACAGCGCTTCAAGCAATATTTTTTGGGTGTTTTTTTTCAATTTTACTTAACGTCTTGATTATATGCACTGCTGTGTAGATGATATAACATATATGATTAATCTGACGATGATATTTAATAATTTTAATCCACTAAGATATAAAAGTAGGAAGATGTGGAATGATTGCCCATGAGACAACTCTCTACAAGAGACCAAATGACACAGAAGTTAACAGCTAAAGTTCACCTCACGGCCTTCAAGAATGAGCAAATCCCATACTGCATAGTCAGCTATAAACTGCCCAAAAATGGCAATGTTAACAATTCATACACGACAACTTACGGATTAATGTATGTACAAAGAAATAAAGAAAAACAAATATGTAGCACAAAAACAAACGAAAACCACAGTACTGTAACAGTTTACAGACTCCCGACTTGGGACATACATACAGAATGTGACGGGGTTAAATATATAAGCGGGATCCCAATCCTCCCCTAACCTTAAACATTGTATGTCTTTCAACTTTATATTATTATTTGTAATGAATAAGTTACAAATAGTTTTGAATTTTGAAATACTCAATAAATCTTAGCAAATATACAGTGTAAACCAATATCGACAGAAACAGGAATGAAAATGATCAAAATAAAAAAAAAATAAAAAAAAAAACAACATTAACAACTACTGATATAGAAGATTGAACCTTTAACTGTTGTAAATGTTGAAATTACAAGTTCATTGTCCTCTGATGAAGTTTATGTAATATGATAAACACAAAAATGAGGGATTTTTGCATCTCGATGACTGCGAGAGCATTCCTTGGTATTGTTGTCATAGAGATATCTGCTAACATAACTTTCGTCATTGACTGGTAACCTATATATAAAAACATGGACGTTATCAAGTGCAAAAAACAATTCTTTTTCCCTTGCTATCAATTCATTTCTTCAATATATACTCATAGAAAAAAGATTAAAACAAAAATTAATACATTTTGTACTATGAAAATGTTTTGTAGTTACAAACATACATATCATTGAAAAAACATTAACATCTATGCACACGTACAAACAAATTCGGTTCACACATGTGGAAGAATATCTCAAGAACATTTTGCGGGAAAATAAAAATGCCTCCTCAAAACAAATCTTTTTAGAAAAATTAATAATTATAGAAAAGTGTTCATCATGCACGTGCACTGCACTGTTATTAATAAAAAAGTAAAACGATAATGATATATTATTTATAGTAGTGTTTTTTTTGTGAGTTTTGAATTAATTCTGTTTTATGCGCGAAAACTTTATATATAGGTTAATACCGACCCTCAAACGTAGTCAAGGTCAATAAACACCACCATCGTCATTATTTTAAAGATTGAATTGAACTTATTGACAAATGATTTCTACTACAGGGAGATAATATACGACGTGACAAACGAATCTAAATGATATGAGTTGCAATGCATTTATAAAAGCCAATTATCGATAATAATTTGCTATTAATTATTGGTCAGTTTTATTGTAAAATCAAATCATAAAAGGGGCGAAGGATGCCAGAAGGATATTCAAACTCATAGATTGAAACTAAACTGACAACGCCATGGCTAAAAAATTAAAGATCAAATAGAAAAATAAAAGTCCTCAAGACACAACATAGAAAACTAAACATTAAAAAACATGCACCAAACCAGAAACTAGAGGTGATATCAGGTGTTCCGGAAGGGTAACAGGGGCAAGCAGGTCCTGATCCATATGTGACACCCGTCGTGTTGATCATGCTATTACAAACCCGGTTAATAGTCTTAACTCGGTAGGTCAAATTCGGTAAAATGTCTTATGTTGTTAACGTGTTATGTTTTTGACGTTTTATGTAGTAATCGTCTTATGTTGTAAAAGTCTTACGTGGTAAACTTTTTTTGTTGTTACCGACTTTTGTTATTGACGTTATATGTTTTAAAAGTCTTATGTAATAAACGTCTTATGTTGTATAGTGGTCATCAGAATCAATAATTCAACTTATTAAAATCTGTGTTCATGCAAGCCTTAATGTTGCCTTAAATTAGAAATGGGATACATGATAAGGGCGTGTTCAGTTAGTTTAAAAGAACATATTGTCAATAATGAAAAGACAAACACGGAAGCCAATCAATAAAGAATTGTTGGTGAATGATTAAGGTTACGAAACATGATTCTACGCTTAAAACTTAAAACATCGACGACAACATATTTTGCAAATAAAAGCAACAGTAGTATACCACTGTTTTCAATACAATTTTGGTTACAAACTAACACTGGGGGAAACTTTAAAAACATAAAACGTTTACAACATAAGACGTTTTCAATATAAGACGTTTACAGCAGAGACGTCTACAACATAAAACGTTTGGCCATTCTTTTTTTATGAAACAAAGCAATACCAACTCTTTCAATTTGTCTTTTGGTTTGGAATGTGTTATACTTGTATAAAGTGTAGAAAAGCCAAATGTTTTAAATACTATTACAAGATGAAAGAAAGTTTAATTGTTAAATTTCTAATTATCCACATTTGATTCACGCCACCTCTAGAATAGGCAATTTCACAGTAACTTTGAAGCCCGTCTTTGATTGCTGATAAAATTAATGTTAACAATTCAGAAAGAGGCTTCATGGATCACTTGGAAGACCCAGCAATATACCCATTGTTTGTAAGGACACTTATGCAGTTTAGGTATCAAATACAGTTATGGAAGATCCAGTTCATCATCTTTGAACATGATGTCAAAAATAAAACTATAGACGTATTTATCTATATCGTACGCTTCAGAATGGTTTCAACGTTGTTAAAAAGATCATTTTGAGACTCAAAATATAATTTTTATATTTATTTTGTGAGAAATTAAATACCAAAAAAAATCGGAATTCAAAAGTATGGTTTTTTTAGTTATACGGACTGTCACATTTTGTAATTTTCCTCTTCAAAATATTTGTCAACGTTCAATGAAAATAGTGGTTACAAACAAATTGCATTTTTTGTCAGTTTACATTTTTTACTTTTAATTGTTAAGACTTATTGACCATTTGGAATCGTTTGCCTCTCTAATTTTAGTCAATGTTTGGACTATTTGTTTTGTATTTGACCTTTAAAATATAAAAAAAATAGGTTGGTATGTTATTTTTAAGATAATCTATTCATAAGAATTCAAATAAAGTGTAAGTACGAAACAGTGTGTAACGGTATATCCTGAACTATGGATTTTTTTTCATATCGTATAGTTGGTTATAAATATTACTGACATGGAAAATTTGAAACGTTTAAATCGACAGAACTATTGGTTTAATGTTAGCTATAATAAACATTAAGGCTTTTAAATATCTATTAACGAAAAATAATAATTTTCTATGATAAATTATACAAAATAATACTACAAAACGATAATGGTTGTGTAATCTATGGTCAGGTTGTCTCTTTGACATATTCCAAATTTTCATTCTCAATTTTAATTGAACTATCAAAGCTTTATCAGAACTCTTTTCAAGACTGATGCTGCCTGTTTATATCTTATTTACATTTAGAAATCTCAGCTGTAGCCTTCTTTTATTAAATTTAGGCATTATGCACATCCATGTAATTAGTCAGTTGGTCCCACGATTATAGTCCCTAGTGTTGACAGTAGGTTACTTGCCATTAATTTTTATACCCCTTCCAAATTCATTTCTCCATGTTTAATGCCTCAAATTGCAAGTAAAGGGGGGGAGGGATGTGAAATTACACTGTAAAATAGTTTGGGTCCAGAACTTTACAGGAAAGTAGTGATTTGGTCCAGCTGAAAGAGGTTAAAATTTAGCACTTCGGAAGCTGTCAAAAGATTTCAAGACACCCTAAACATAAAATTGTCCATATTTTGAGTCAGAGCCGATGACCTTTTCCATAAATTTGATATAATTTGTCCCAAAAGTAGTACAACATACTGTAAAAATTTCATTTTGAAAGCGCAGTTGGGATTTTATTAATTTTTATTTATGTTCTAAAAGAAATGCATTACGAAATAGTTGTGGTCGTGGACCTGTAAATATGGAATCTGTTCTGTATCCTAAATGGTTTTATGGTGTCAATTTGTCAAATAGCATGAAACTAATGGATTTAAACTTTTATCTTATATAATTTCGACCAAAATGACCAATTTTGGCATTTTATATTCAAAATAGATATTTTATAGCTTTTTTAAATATTGATGCATAAATGGCATTCTGACTTTCTATCTGACAGGTTTTCATGTATCAATACTTGCGTTTCTTTGTCTTTATCTAGTTATTTACTTATGTATGTACTCTGAATTTACAGAAAAGAAGATTATCTCAGACAATATGTGGAAAAAGTGTTGTATAAATGACGCTTGTCCAACGCCCTGTTTCGATGAAGTCAAAAGTGGGGAGCTTGGTACATAAAATTTGAAGTCCATAATAAAGAACTCACTAAATTTGTATCAAAAGCACTTTACAATGTTTATTGTACCTTTTCCATTTCACATAATATCTTTTTTTTTTCTGTATGATAGCAAGTGGTTTAAATAAAGGCCTGTTGAGACTAAAATTGCATGGAAGTTTTTCACTAAAAAGGCAAAAATCTTTGTATCAGACAAATTATATGGACACAATTTGGAAATTGGACACGTTTGGGTGCTTATACAAATCAACGCTTTGGCGCCGTTTTACAACAAGACATGTTTTGCAGTTCAGTGACGTCGATGAGGACACGTTTGGGGGAATCGGACACATAAAATGCGTTTTGTTTATGTGCTCAATTTTTTGTCGTTCTAATGTTAAAAATATGTTTTCTTGTTTAACTGAACATAATAAATACGTTCTCAGAATATTAGTTAATCATTAAATTCAAAGACCAAAATAAAGCTTGTATGATTACGGAATCAAATAAGGTTGATTTTTTTTATATTTAAAGACTAATATATATAACATGCAACATTTATGAGCTTGTTTTGTAAAAGAAAAATACTGTTAGATTAATATTAATAGCATTTTTTGGTTTATATTTAATTTTGATACAAATAAATGCATTGAAAATAAATATCATTTTACTTTTGTCGAAATCATTAGGGAACATAATTGTGCAGTTATGTAAGTGGAAACAATGATTTTTATTATACTTCACGTTAAAATGCCATAGTTTGAGTAGCTGATAAGAGGGTGTTAATTTACTCTACCACATAGCTGAGAGGGTGACAATGTTTTTGAATGTTACCCTCTCGTCTAGACCAATCAAAACCGATAGTTTAAAGGACAATGCATTGACTATACATCAAGTCATTAAATACAATGCTAACAATCTACGTGGCTAAGAATAACTTGAATAACTTTTGTCATTTTTTTCTAACACCCGTAACGTTGTTATGTACGTGACGTCATAGAAAATACTTTTAAAATAAAATTAATCTGTTAAAGACTATAATGATAGGACATTCAGTATAACAAATTAGATAACACATAGGCTTCGCCGCGGTTGACAATGTTTTCTCGGGGTAACAATCTTCCCTATCACCCTCTCATCTATGTGTTATTTATATGATATGCCATATTTCGAAATTCCTCTTCCGTCTCCCCTATCGCCCACCACTTCCGGTTCAGTTTGTGTAGTTTTTACAGTTGTCATGGTTGTTGATGTGATAATTGATAAATCTATAGTAGTTGTAGTTGTAGTATTATTTGTAGTTGTAGTCGTTTTCATCATCATTTTAATCATCATTGGCATCATGAATGTCACCATTACAAGTCTTGTCATTGTCATTAGCGGCATAGTTTGAGATGCACCTACAATATCACAAACAAAAAATTTTAATATATATATTTCTCTAATTCTATTGAAATTTATCCCTTTTCGAACCCATTGTATAAAAAAATTTAATCAACGTGTGGTTGCTAGTGATCTCAGAAGATCATTGGTTGATTTTAAGGGTCATGACCTTTTTGGCTGACTGGATGAACCAAAATATGATAACAGGTGTTAATGAAATTGACAACTTCGTGCAATGTGAAAGGCACTCGAAGGGGATTTTCGGTAAACAAAAAAAGAAAATGTCTTTTTAATCATTAGAGAAACAGATTCTTACATAGTTACTCGTGGATTATCGGATTTATCCAATCACGATAGTTAAATTATAAATTTTAAAGTACTCGCCGAGGCGGCTCGAACTTTAAAATTGATAATTTAACTATCTCGATTGGATAAATCCGATAATCCACTGGTATCAATGTAAGAATCTATATTTATATATATAATTAGCCGTAAATATTGTTGATCAATGATATTGCAGTGAGCAAAACTTTTCATGTACGCATAGTTTTGTAGTACATGATTTTAGCATATTATTTTTTAATTTTTGTGAGTCGAGATTTGTAAATTTAACTTTTAAAAAGAACATATAGAAAATCTGCTCTTCAAAATTATTGGAACTGAAGTTTGCTATTGATACAGGTTAATGTTTCGATTAAAAAGTGTTTTTGAACTGTTAAGGTTTTAAAAACATATACGTTAAATATTAAAAAGAAATTAAATATAATAAAAATAAAAAGGATTTGAAAAGAAAAATTACTAAAACCGATATTTAAATAATCGAAACTAATTGTTTGCATTTGGTACAAGTTAATGTTTCGATTCCTATTTTTGAATTATTACGGTTTTAATAAAATATACGTAAATATATTAAGATAACGTTGTGTTAACCAAATTAACAAATATGTACAAATAAACAAATGTTTGCACCTGTCAGGAATCTGATGTACAGTAGTTGTCGTTTGTTAATGTAATCACTTTCAATTTCACGTAAGATACACTTGTAAAATATGAAGTAAAGACCCGTTTACTTTTAAATGTACGGAACAATAACCTTCAGAAATCTGATGTAAACGCCCGACACAGTTACATGAAACAGACGTTTACGCGGGTACACATAAGAAATGTCCATTTTGATTATGTTAACGTACTAGTCATTATAGTAAACGCAAACATTGAAGTTGTCTAACGAAATATGTGCACGCGGCAAAAGGTGCGTTTGCTTCATGTAGTACTTGGGCTGATCCCAACTGTACATACTATCCATTAGATGCTACATATATAGAACTTAAATTTATGTGAGAAGAAACCTAAATATTACGTACATTTATAATTAAAAATAATTAGCAATTATATAATTCTATAATAATAAGACTGTTCTTTGACCTATGGTGGTTTACTTTTACAAATTGTGACTTAAATGGAAAGTTGTCTCATTGACACTTATACCACAACTTCTTGTATGTATTTTATTTAAGTTAAATAGTTTTGAATAATAAGCATTGTCGAAAGATACAGTTTTCAGATATGACGTTTTTGTTTTTTGAGACTTTATTAGCAAAAATATCAAGCTAAAGCGAGCTGCTATTCGACCTGCTAAAGTCAGTATAAAAAAAACATGCCTATTATAAGTATATGGTTCGCTACTGACCCCCGACGAATCAAAATAGGATGAGTGAAAAGGCAAGGATTATCTACACAAAGTTGACGAACATAAACAGTTATACGGTTATATGGATATAGTCGTTTGCATTTAATCAATAAAACCACACGGATTCACTTGCATGCATGACGTTGCTAAATTTATATGTGACGTCATTGACTGAAACACAAAAACTGAAAGTAAGCTTATTTATCGTTTATTCGGTAGCAGTCATACCAAGGTTTTGTTTCATTTAAAAAAACATTTTCTATCGATAATTTGTAATCATATATCATCATGATCATATTCATAAATTAACTATCAAAAGTCTAACTACTTTAAATATTCACATACTTTTTTTTTCTTGAGGTAAAATCATTGGGAAAAGTAAAATTTCCAGGGGGTCCAACAATAAATTTAAAGTAGGTAATCGGTGTTTAAATCTTATAAATCGATCAAAAAGATATATACAAAGGTAATTATGGTAATCAAAGGTACCTGGATTATAATAAAGTACGCCAGAGTCACGTTTCATCTACATAGGACTCATCAGTGACGCTCATATCAAAATATTTATAAAGCCAAACAATTTCAAAGTTGAAGAGCATTGAGGATCCTAATTTCCAAAAAGTGGTGCCAAATACGGCTAAAGTAATATATGCCTGGGACAATTGTGACAATCATTAGTTTTTTATCGAAAGATTCTAAGTTTTGTAAACAGGAAATTTATAAATGACCACATTATTGATATTCATGTCAACACTTAATCGCATAAGTGTTGACTACTGGGCTGGTGATACCCTCGGGGAAGAAAAGTCCACCAGCAGTGGAATCGACCCAGTGGTGTAAATAGTTATCAAAGGTACCAGGATTATAATTTTGTACGCCAGACGCGCGTTTCTTCTACATAAGACTCATCAGTGACGATCATATCAAAGCCAAACAAGTACAAAGTTTAAGAGCATTGAGGATACAAAATTCCAAAAACGTGGTACCAAATACGACTAAGATAATCTATGACTGGGATAAGAAAATCCTTAGTTGTTTTCGAAAGGTTCAAAGTTTTGTAAACAGGCAATTTAAAAATGATCGCATTATTGGTATCCATGTCAACAATTAATCGTTTAAGTGTTGACTACTGGGCTGGTGATACCATCGGAGACAAAACGTCCACCAGCAGTAGCATAGACTATGAGGGAATCGCATGAACTTAGGAATTAAAGTTTCATTAATTCTTTTTAATCACTTTTGCATTTTTTAGCAAACAAAAATATTTTGAAATGCTCTTCAACTTTGTTGTGTTTGACTTTTTAACTATTTTGATCTGAGCGTCACTGATGAGTCTTATGTAAACAAAACGCCCGTCTGGCATATTAAATTACAAACCTTGACTTTGGTTTGAATGACAACCGGCCTCAAATGGGAAGACTAAATAAGCGTTCATCAGGTTTTTTTCACAATTAACGCCGAGCCAATAAAAGTTGACGAGTATTTGTTAAATTGATAATTCAGACAGAAAAAGAGACAATAGCCTGGTCAATAAGCTGAAAGCAGCTAAAGGCAAACAATTAGTTAACTCAGCGATAAAGTCCACCACCTAAATGCAGTCTTCAGCTGGCGCCGAAAGAAAATATTATGAATGCTAGTTTTGACATTTTGACCTGTTATGCCTCTTTATTGTGTTCACAAATCTTTGTTATTACAAGGGAATTTTTTGCGACTGTCCTACAAGTGAGAGGTTATGCTAGATACAACACAATTATTATTCCTTATGTTCTACATTAGAAAATGCCTGTACCGATTCAGGAATATGACAGATGTTATCCATTCAATTTTGTTTTACCATTTGAAAAGGGTCTTGAATTTGAATTTTTCCTTGAGTTTGATATTCTTTGTTAAAACAGACCAGAGGTGCAAATATGCCGTAGTGTTTACACAGTTTGTGAGATCCTAACCCTCTAGTACCTCTAACGAAATGTGAGTGCAGAATAAAAAAAAACACCCACATAAATACACACAGTAAATTTCAGTTTAATAGAAGGTAAATTTGATAAACTTGGAAATACATACGTTTTTATTGCTCAATTATTGATGATTATCTATGAGTGAAGTTAGAAGAGATTAAATTTGTATTTATATCATACATAGTAATAAGATTTGTTTTTTTTCTGAGATTTAAAAAACCAATGTAGACAATTTAGAATAACGATAGACCGTTTTTTTGCATGGTTATTTATCAATAAAATATATTTAGTTTCTTTTCATGTAAATAAAAAGTTGTTAGTACCCTTATCATGCTTATATGTGTAAAGTAAATCAAATAAAGGAGCACTATCATTAAGCTACCAAGCGAAAGATTTTTTCTCTGAAGAAATTGTTATTTGTACAGTTTGCAGTTAATACCCCAGTCCCACTAGGCCACGAATGCACTACGATCTGTGAAAAAACTGCAAATTTTGATGATCGTAGTACGATCGTGTAGATCGCAGTAAGGTCGTATCACGGTCGTGGTGGGGTCTTCAAGCGTGATTATATTCGGAGAAACTGCGCTAAGATCTCATTGCGACGTTATTACGACCTCACTACGACCACCACGTTCTCACCGCGACCAAACTACGCTTCCACAACGACTATACCAAGCTATTCACGACCATAGTACGATTCTATCACGCCCTTGTCGTCCTCATCACGCTCTTTTTACGACCTGAATTCGTTCATACTACGACCATTATTCTCATTGTCATTTTCCCATAAAATATATTAATTCTCTCCAGGTTTTGTTTGTATGTATGTTATTGGGACTTCTTGTCCATTTTCTCTAACGGCTCAACCATGGTTCTTGTTTTCATATAAATTAGACCGTTGGTTTTCCCGTTTGAATGGTTTTACACTAGTAATATTTGGGGCCTTTTATATCTTGCTGTTCGGTGTAAGCCAATGCTTCGTGTTGAAGGCCGTATCTTGACCTATAATTGTCATTTTTAAAAATTGTTTCTTGGATTTAGAGTTGTCTCATTGGAACTCATACCACATCTTCTTATATCTATTGACACCTCTGTTTCATGTCTGATATCGTTCACTAAAATATCGTCGTTTCAGCTTTATGGACCAGCAATAGGTTATAATTTTGGTCGGATTGGTCGGTCCGACATCTCTACTTGATCAAGATTCGTTACTATGATATCAGAGCTCCATCTGCCTCTACATCAACCCTAACAACACGCCCACGTTTTCTAGTAATTTTGATGGCATGACTGTATTTTTTTTCGAGAAATCTACGTATTAATCAGAAATAGAACTGAAGGAATGATACTGTATTTATATGGAAAACGATGTTGACGTTATTGCTGAGAGCGTAGTAAGATCGCAGTTTGAACGTAGTGTAATCGTGGTAAGAACGTGCTATCATCGCAGTAGAAGCGTGGTAAGATCGTGTTGCAATCGGATAACTCGTGGTATGGTCGTAGTGAGAACGTGATGAGCGTAGAAAGGTCTTGATAAGCGTAGTAAGGTCGCAGACTACGCGCGGTGAGAACGTGTTATAATCGTAGCGGGATCGTTGTAGAAGCGTAATGAGGACGTGGTAGCATCGTGAAAGCAACGAAAATTTACAATTTCATGCCGCGCGACCTCACCACGATCTGAATTTAATTTAGATCGCGGTGAGCGTGGTGCGATCGTGGTCTAGTGGGACTGGGGCTTAAGACAATGAGTTTTTAGCAAAATCATAATGAAAAATTTAGACGACTTTAATTTTTTTTATAGTCATATCATTCTTATCACATCTTTTGCATGCACTCTTATTAAATGAATAGATAATGGCGTCAAGATAACCAACAAGAATTACAATTTCTGTTCGGTAAGTGCAAGCCATTTAGCGATTCAAAAGTCACTTTCAGAAGCAATCATCAAAAATATAATACAATTTTGTGAACCTTGTTTCGAAATCTGTTTGTAATCGGTTGAGTTAGTCGTCGAATCAATAGTAGTTTGTGCTTAATCATTATGCCATAAGCCAATGAAAATAACTGCATGACTTAATACAAACCAAAGAGTATTCCTAGTAAAATTCCAGGAAAATTTCCCGAAAATCCATCACTTGAATCTCCTGTTGTCGTTAAAGGTAATATAATAGGACGTCTTGACACTTCCTGGTTTGATGGAATTATTAAAATGCGTCCGATGTTTCCAAATACAGAAGAAGAGGTGTATACGACCAGGATTATCAGTGAAATATGACTAAGCTGATATATGTGTCTCTGAAAATATTTGAAAAGTAATTAAACTACCGATGTAAATTAAAATGCATATAATATATTCATTAGCCCCTAGTATTTTGAGTTAATCCATTTGCATACCTGCCTTATAAGGAAATTGGATTTTGACAATCCACGTTGAAACTCAAAATATAACTCCAATCTCAGTCGAATACCCAGTTTAAATTTAACAAAAGAAATCGAAAACTTTTTGTGAGTAATGGTAAAAATGACAAATTATTATTACTTTTTATGGGTTTGGATAATTGAGAACTTTATTTATGTCGTATACGTGTCATATGTACTACAAAATTATTCATTTTGTAAAAGATATTTTTTTAATAACTGTATACCTAACAACAAAATTATTTTTATTAACCTGTGTACATTATTGTTTTTGTTCAAGGTATTGGTTGTCTTTCCAAAATTGTTTAATATATCACTCCTTTTTTTAATGTTTTAGTATAACCATCATTGCGTCATTGATTTCTATGTTGTGACGTTACCTTAATGTTTCAAGTTAGGGTGGAGCTTGGTACTTCTTAATAGGTTAAAAGCCGCTGCCTTTATTAGCACCTTGATTTTCTTGTTTCACGAGTCTTATGTAGACGAAACGCGCGTCTGGCGTATAAAATTATAATCCTTGTACTTTTGATAACTGTATTCATATAGATTAGACCGTTGGTTTTCTCGTTTGAATAGTTTTCCACTAGTAATTTTTGGGGCCCTGTATAGCTTTCTATTTGGTGTGAGCCACAGCTCCGTGTTGAAGATCGTACTTTTACTATATATTGTTTTCTTTTACAAATTTTGATTTGGATGGAGATTTGTCTCATTGGCACTCTTACCACATCTTCTCAAATCGTTTTCCTGCAATTACCATATGGCTCTTCTGGATTGAGTGAACATTTAAATTATATGAAATTTTCATCAAACAGTCGATTTTGATCCAAATACAATCGAATCTGTTGAGTGCAAATGCATACATACAACCGTAAACTAAACACAGTAGGATGACAGTTGTCATTTTGTTGGGGTTTTTCTGTTTTAATTTTTCCACAGAGTATTTTGTGATTTTTCTTTTTATACCAGAAGGACGGACATCTTCACTCAGAAATCGAAAACAAATGACACCGCAATGACTAAAGAGACAAAAGGACAAAATAAACAATAGTACACAAAACATACTAAAGACTAAGCAACACCAACCCAACAAAAAACTGGAGGTGATCTCAGGTGTTTTTGAGCAATATCTCTTGCTTCACCCATAGCACCAGTTATGTTGCTCGTTTTAATACAAAAACGGAAACAAGTCTATTTCGGTTTTTTTTCGTACAGGTGACCAAAGTAAATTACAGTCATTACAGAAATTGTCTTTATTATAAGTAAAATGCAGGATTTCAAACGGGGAACGAAAGATACCAAAGAGACAGTCAAACTCATTAATCTTAAACAAACTGACAAATCCATGGCCAAAAATGAAACAGACAAACAGACAAACGATAGTACACATGACACAACATAGAAAACTAAAGAATAAATAACACGAACCCCACAAAAAAACTAGGGATGATATCAGTTGCTCTGGAAGGGTGAGCATATCCTGCTCCACATGTGACACCCGTCGTGTTGCTTATGTGATAACAAATCCGGTAAATAGTCTTATTCGGTAGGCCACATTCATGAAAATGAAGGGGATAGTGGTTACGGCGTAAGGAACATATCCGAAATAATTTCTGAAACGGTTATTCAATAACGGTCAACCAACTCGTGATGGCGTGCGTAAAATTTACGAAGGGATGATTTCAACTTCACCATTTGGAACTCTTGGTTTAATAATTTCCCTGTGAGCAGCAACCCACTATCAAGAAATCATGATAGGAGATGCAAGCAAAGGGAATATCGTAACAATTGGGAGATATATACTCCGTATGCAGGTGCTGCTGGAATGTTGCTACTTAGAAATGGAAAGTTCACAATTGGAAAGCTGAAATCATCTCTTTTGTCGTAAAGTTTTGTTTTCAACCGACCCTCATTGTCAATGTCTAGATGTAAGTCAAGATATGAAGCCGACTTAACTGTATCTGTAGTATCCTTTATTTCTAATTCGATGGGATAGATGTGTTCCACATAGTCACCAAATTTGAAACATTTAGTAAAAGAACATCTTCTATATAGCGGAGTAGAGTTAAAGGATAGTGCTAACCTCTTATCTGTCTTCCTAAGAAGTTCATGCATGAAGTCAGCCTCATAATAATAAAGAAACAAGTCGGCAAGTAGAGGGACACAGTTTTTTATCATTGGAATGCCGACAGTCTGTTGAAAAACACGTCCTCCGAACGTTACAAATATGTTGTCAATCAAGAAATCAAGCATTTTGATAATATCAGTTTCAGAGAATTTTTTGTTTGAATCAGAGTGATCCTTCTTAGTAGGATGTATCCCTCACTTAGACAAGATACTTGTATCTACGTTGGCCATTATTTTTATGAAGCAAAGCAATACAATCTCTTTCAATTTGTCTTTTAGTTTGGAATGTGGAATACTTGTGTAAAGAGTAGAAAAGTCAAATGTTTTAATACTGTTACAAGATAAAAGAGAGTTATATTGTATGTACTCTAAAAGATTTTTGGTATTTTTAAGTATCCATATCTGATTCACGCCATCTCTAGAATAGAGAGCTCCACAATTATTTGCATAGAATGTTTTGCTCTGCCATTTCACCCGCTAATTTTTTACTTAATCTTTAGTTGTCTGATTTGTTTGATCTCTTGATTTTTTAAGTTTTTTTTTTTATTTCCTGGTCATGATGATATTCGTTTTGAATTAATTGTTGTGGATACAAAGACGTGTCAACTGTCGGAACAATTTACAAAATTCACAAAATTTGATATAAAGATAGAAAGAACATCTGAGTGTGTTTAAACTATTCCCTATATGTGTTAATTTAATTACAAATAATGAATCTTTACAGCTGTACATGTACTCAAAGGTCCGTGTGCATAAAGCTACTTAAGTTTATATTTGTTCCGAAATGATATATTTACTTTTATATTCAACGATAAATAAGTACAACGATTAGATGTCAAGACTTTCAAGGCTTCATGCACACAAGCCAGGCTTTTAGTAAAAAATTAAAAAATCCAAAAAGCACTTTGTACAGTAAAAAGTTAACTTTTGAAAATACAACACGCAGCGTATATTCAAAACGGAAAATCCACATTACAAAATTAAACAACAAACGAATGGAACGCAACTCTCATGTTTGTGACTTGGTACAGATATTTCTTGAATGGCAGTCGCATAAAACTCCATTTAATAGCCAACAGTGTGTGAACAAAACAATATGTAAATATGCGGCATTTTACATATGCATGTATTTAACATGACGATATATTTTATTTAGAGAATGACTGTAATATTTGTTCTGTCAATGAAGAAATAACATAAAAAATGTGATGCATCCTGAATAACGCGCGTAGCGGGTTTTTTAACAGAATGCATCACATTTTTATGTTATTTCGAATAGACAGAAAACATATTACAGTCATTTCTTATAGTTTAATTCTAAAGTCCATTTTAAACCGTAGAAAACCATAAAAAAACGTTGATGAAGTCACGGTCACATGACTAAATTATGTCTATGGGCTCATAACAAACTAACGTCAGCCAATCAGAAGACGCGTTACATCCAAAATTGAATTATTGCTGAATCAAACATATAATTTGATATTTTTAAACATGACCATAGAGGAAACTATGATTTTTCTGTGTTCTTATCCAGTTTCCAGAAAGTATTTGGCACATTTGTATTATCTAAGAGGGAACTAAAAAAGGGTAAAATGATTATTAATGCACAATCACAATTGAATGGGTTACAGAAAACGTACAAACTCGTCATAAAAAAAAATTCATCAAAATGACAAACGTAAGGCGAATTTTCAAAACATGACTTAGTAACTTAAGACAAAGCAGCACGAACCCAAAAATAATAACATTACAATTGTACAATATACGGTCAAAGAAGAAGCATCACATTTCATATAAATGTTTCAATATATAATATAAAGAATTACAATCATATAACATGTATAAGTAAACGTAGCCTACCATTATTCTATCTTAGTAACCATACAGATCGAACTTGTATGCTTTCATCTCAACGTATCTACTTTTAAATGTCGATATTTAGAGTTCATTGACTTCAGAACCAGGATATGCATAGGACTGAACATGCAGTATATCCATATCATATAATTAAGATATTACTAGCGTAAATGGTACTAATCTGCACGCGTACGATCGAGTAATTGATGTCTGTTCCATGCATATATGCATGTTAATTTGTCAAGTAAGACTAATTTGTGATTTAAGATAACATATTTTGATTTATTACGCAATAATGACACATGTTTGTATACATCTTATTTCAAAACCACCCATGTATAGCTTAATCAATATTGAATACCGAGGACATTGATTTGCCTTTACTTAATTTCATTAATATGAAATACATTTGTATGGGTTCAACCATTTTTTTTTAAATATAGGACATTGTGTTCATAAAATACGAATGAAAACTGTCTGGTAAAAATTTTGACGTTCCGTTTTGGGTATTACACAATTAATAAATCCGTTTCATCTAAGTCCGTCTGGAAAACACATTTGTTAAACTGCACCATATTCATATGATCATTTGTTAAGCTACTAACTGAACAAGTAAATAAAGTCCTTTTAATTTCAAGAACGCGGTTACCAAAAAACAACAAGGTATTAATAGAAGAGCATCTACAATTTATGTACATGTACATTGTCGGAAAATATAAAATATATTTATACGAGCTAAATAAACAGTAGAAAAAAAGGATTTTCGCCGACCTTTTCTCCTGTTTCGTAGCAAGAACAGATACATTTTATATTTCCGATAATGTACATATATTGTTTTTATCTTGCAATTTAAACACGGTTCTTAATCATAAGTTGTTTTAATTCAAATGTTTTCCAGTGATTTTTCAAACAGATATCGGCATACTTTGAATTCGGACTGCAAAGTGGGCCAAAAAATTGTATGTTACCCATAAACGGAATATTTATGCTCAACACAACATGGAAGCGGGTTACATGCGACTTTATTTGTAAATGTACAAATAAAGCAAAAAATTATGTGTATACATGTTTTTTGTACAATAGTAAGTTGATAGCAGAATAAAACTGTAAACGACTTATGCCGCGATCAGGATGAATTAAGGTAGACAGTGCATGGAGACGAGGAGTTAAAAGGCCTTCAACAATTTTAAAGGGTGACCAAGTTACATAACTCTCACCTGATAGTCTGCAAAGTGTAAACGAGTATGGCACGTGATTACACTTATTTGCTAGAGATACAAATGATCCAATCATGAACTAAAAAGTAAAACACAAAAATACTGAACTCCGAGGAAAATTGAAAAAGGAAAGTCCAAAATCAAAAGGCAAAATCAAAAGTCCAAACACATCAAACGAATGGATAACAACTGTCATATTCCTGACTTGGTACAGAAAATGTGAATCTAAGTCTAATGTTAAGTCATTTCGAGGAGTTGAACCATTTTGCTTTTCAAAAAATAAAAAGGAAATATAAAAGAAAATTAAATCAATGCAAAAAAAAACAAAACAGGCCAGAGTGTAAAAATAAAGTAACACGAGAAAATTAAACATATAAATGGTAAAAAGAAAACGTGTTCTAAATCACACGAAACTGCTGCAACAGTTATGATAATCATAAAATTAAAACAACTTTTAAAAACATTTTAATCAATAGAGTTTAATTTCCAAGGACAAAACTAATAACAAATATACAGACCAGGTGAATGGCTAGTGGGATATATATAACAAATCAAACACAATCTCTATTATAATCTAAAGTATATCGCAAAATTGTGTCTTTCGTATAAATTAATCCTATCACGTATTTTTGTTTCGTTTTGCACGGTACTTGTCTATCCCAAATTCATGTATTTGGTTTTCATGTTATATTTGTTATTCTCGTGGTGTTTTGTCTGATGCTTGGTCCGTTTCTGTGTGTATTGTGTCGTTGTTCTCCTCTTATATCTAATGCGTTTCGCTCGGTTTTGGTTTGTTACCCCGATTTTGTTTTTTTGTCCATGGATTTATGAGTTTTGAACAGCGGTATACTACTGTTGCCTTTATTTGATTACTCTACAAACTATTTAGCATTAGGTGATGATATTGGACATGCTCCTATTGAACATGAATCTGTTTTGTTCTTAATACCAACTACCATAACATCTAAATCATTCGGTTTTATGTCGTACTCAAATTCAATATGTAAATTAAACTGTGTGAAGAGAGACCAAAGAAACCAGAGGGAAATTCAAAATGTAAATGTAGACATACACATTTACCATATATTTATATTTCTTCAAACTCACCAAAGGAACCTAGATAAGGTTTATCCCTTACACACGCTAAATAATGATACATATACACATGTACAGTAAAAACTAATATGAATTATTGTTTAAACATGTAATAAAACTATTTAAAGGACAATCCCTAAACGTATTTGCCTAATGCATAGTATTACTGTAAATATATTCCTTCAAACACTAACAGTGCAGGTACAAAGTACCACACTTCAATTCCTATTCAGTGTTAATTTGGATATAAATTGAAATCAATAAGGTTTTAAGAGGTAAAGCTAATTACCCCTTACCAAATTTCACACATGGGTCTTTATCTTTGGTATTTAATTCATCGTTCAGTATATAGGCATGCCCAATTGTGATGCTTCATCAGGAGAGAAAAGACAGATATCCAGGTGAAATAGAATGCTGACATACAAATTTCGATTAATTGTTTAGCATATATCAAAGAAGTCCTTTTTATGCAGCGTAAAATAAAATGAATTTAAGAGTCATTCCTGTGATAATATTTCATTTATGTTTTCCATATTATCCCGAGAGTTTAATCCTATTTGAATATAAAAAAAAGAACTTCGTCCTAATGGTGGGAGAAGCTGCCAAAAAAGAAACATCCTCATACTCTATTAGTACTCCAGTGTTATTTTTAATTATATGTATAATTTCCTTTATCTAATTCTCATGATAATATTAACATATCAGTCAGTGGACAAAACAAAAGTTGCATCAGTAAAAACGTTAAAGGAGCACTAGCTACGAGATATGGCTGTTAATGTATCTAAAACGAAAGCTTTATGTCTAAGCTCTAACAATAAGCTTTCTGTAACGCCAAATCAAAAGATTAAATCTTGCAATAAATATACGACAAATTAAAGAAAATACACGTGAAAAGCTTCTAGATATTTGTATTTGTGCATCTCTATCTTGGTCTTATAATAAAAAAAATCAACTTTTCTTTTACTTGACTGAAAGGATAACGAAATACTTAAATCACGAAGCTAGACAACTGTTTTGCATATAACGCTTACGTTTTACCTCATTTATAATATTGGTGTTCAATATTGGGAAACTGCAATAATTTTCTATTATATTGTGTACTTAAACTGCATAAGAGAGCAGCAATAATAATTCTATACGAACATGATTACATACAACCTTCAAGCGTATTATTTCACGAATGTAACATTGTGTCGATTAAACAAAGATTACATTATCATAAATCCATAACAAGACTTGATTAATATTCCATTTTAATTACTTTTTATACTTCAGCTCAATTTAAAAATTTAAATTGGCTACAGTAATATTGTCAATTGGTCTATAATGGTGTTTTAATTCAAATAAAATAAGACAGGTATAGTTAATACTATTCAAAGATAACAGGCTTTTAAAATCAAAACAAAACAACGGTATCATTAAAATAAATGAAATATACATTTAAATTAAAGTATTTTAACAAATTGAATACAATTCTACTAGATTAACAAACTACATGTATATAGGTTTAACGACCCTGTTCTATTTTCTCATGTTGTTCATATTTTGAGGACTAATGTATTTTCAACAAATCTCATATTTTACAAAACTCCACTTCTTCAACAGATATCATCATGATACGCCATTTTGTACCTGTACCAAGTAAGGAAAATGACAGTTTTTGTCCATTTGTTTGATGTGTTTGACTCTGCATCAGGTTGGATATAATATTAATCAACTCGATGCAATTAAATTTTAAAATTCAAAACATAAAACGTAAGGCTCTTTTAAAATTCAAAATTTAACTGATGAGCGTGTATACATGGTATATTGCACTAGTTTCTATCGTGAAACCTGTTTCTCTAATGATATGCAGACACTTTTAAATACTTTTTATTCTGAATGATCTGCAAAACGATGGTGTCTTTCATGTGGCGTTTTCAGGCCTTTTTTTCTAGACGTCGCAAAATGAATTCAGAGGAAAGCAAAATAATTTTAAGTCATAACGAAATTCTGACCAGTGAAGACCTGAAATGACACAAATCACACAATCAACAATGTAGAAAGAACCAGGAGGAAATTTATTGTAACAAAGTCATGAGATTGAATAATAATCATTTATTAATATTTCAATTGAAAATTCGTCGATTTATTAAAAAATAATAATAATAAGTTCCGAATATATATTCCGCTATATTGCATTTGGTGAATGAGAGAATTAAAATGATACTAAATCATTAATATATTAAACAAAATACACATTAGTATCTTTTAAGTCAGATAACAAGCATTAAGTAAATTTTAAAAGTTTACCCACTCGCCTTAAATTAGTCAATCAACTTATTATAAACTGACCTGGAACAACATCAAAAGTTTCATATGCTGTGACATAATTATTTTAAATGGCTAAAACATAAGCACGAGTTTCAATTGCTTCCAATATATAAAACCATTCGTATTTCGAACAAAGAACATATGATTCATTAATCAAAAAGTAGCATTAGGTAATTGAACTTTTATCCAAGATTCAAAGTTTTTTATTGATTAAATGTGGTGAATGTTATTGTAAAATTCATTGTTCGGTTTAATTTAATAATTTTTTTTAATATTTTTAAAGTGTTTTTTGCGACTTACATTTGCTACATGACTATTTTTTGTACATGTTATTCAAATTGATTCCCGAGAAATGTTGTTTGATATGCCCATAGATAATGAGGAAGTAAATACAAAATAAAATATATGCCCACTTGCTACCTCCTAAATGTGTATATACAATGACTATTAAGATATTTAACACTATGATAAACCTTATACATGTAATAAATAGAGAATTCCAAGAAAACTAAAACAAATTGAGGAATAGACAAAATATTTGATATTCAGTCCCTTTTAAATAGTCATCCGTCAAGTAATCACATATAACGACCCAACTAAACACAGTCCAAACACCATGATGCTGAATCCAACACTAGCTGCACCTGAAATTCATAATATTTAGAATATTAGGAAGTTTAGTACAATTGAATACCTAAATGAAGGAAAAAAATCGGAAAACTCTACATTATACTGTAATATGTTTTTCTATTGTTATGTGGACATCAGACAATCAGCTGTGAAACACTTCTTTTTATCGAAGTTTGTAAAGTGTCCAATGACTAGACAAATCTACTAGAAAATTATACACGGGTATGCAACTAATGATGGAGATGAAAGATGTTCATTATTAGCTTTAGAAAATATACTGCAACCATTTGTTTTCTTAAAATGTACTGAACCAAGTCAAGAATATGGCTGTTGTTATCAAATAGTCTGTTTCTATGTATATTGGTGTTTATTTTTGTTGCAGTTCAATGTTTCTGTTGTTCCGTTATTGTCCTTATAGTGGTCATTTTTCCCTCTGTGTTAGTTTGTAACCCGGATTTGTTTTTCCTTACTCGATTTATGAATTTTCTACATAGTATACTACTGTTGCCGTTATGTATGTGCAGGGTGGGTGAAAAAAAGAATCATGAACAGTTAGCCTTTTCAGAATCTTAAGGACTATGGGTAATCTTATTGTTCGTACACAGAAATGAAAATAACCTTATGAAATTGGATTGATTTCCATTGTTCGGAACATTCTAATCCAAACACAACGTTGTGGTGTACCCTTTTAAACATATTTCCCAGAATGCATTAAATTCTGAAATGGCGAATTATTCACTCATTGCTTGGTTTGTATGTGCTTGTTTTTATTAAAAAAAATTACTATTGTACCCTGACTATAAATAGATTATAATAATATAAGTTATCATTACTTACCCGAGCATCCGTTTAAGAAGTCTCTGATAATATCTAATCCACATTCTAAAATTGAAACAACATGGCAGAATTTGCGAGGTTTTAAAAAAATAGAAGGAACTTTGAGGACGATACAAACATGATCATAAACGACATCAATTCCTTATCACTAAGTATAACAAATCATCGTGTTTCTATATGAAGTTTCTCCCCAAGGGAATCCCCAGCCAGGTAGTCAGCACTTCAGTGTTGACATGCATGAATATTAATTATATGGTCATTTTAATAAACTTTCTGTTGACATAACTTTGATTTTTTCTTACCATAGCCGTATTTGGCACACAGTTTTGGAATATTTGGTCCTGAATGCTTTTCAACTTTGTGCTTGTTGGGCTTTATAACTATTTGATGTGAGCGTCACTGATGAGTCTTATGTAGATGAAACGCGCGTCTGAAGTATTAAATTATAATCCTGGTACATTTGATATCTATTTATAAAAGTAACACGACGGGTGTCTTAAGGTCCCTTTGGCATTCTTCGCCTATCTTTTAAACAAGAGTGAATCATTGCTCTATATTTTCTCTTTAAAAAAATAACATTTGCCAATGTAATAAAAAGAATAACTAATTAAAGAATTCAAATATTGAAAAATATTCAACACGTGACCAAAACAACACTGATAATTAACTCATACGCTACGTGCATTCGTAAATTAATGTGTTGTTTGGTCGCTCGTTGAATTTTTTTCTCTTTGTGAATTCTTCGATTAGTTATTCTATTAATTATTACTTTTAGTGTTGTTAATGATGTACCCAGGTGATGTTTGGTGATTGTGTCTGATTCCTTTTTTCTTAATTTGTGACCAAAATATTATCAATGTAAAATTAGTATAAGGCAAAAACCTGAGTGACCATTTTCCCGCAATTTTGAAAAATTAATGCGCTTCAAACTTATAGTTTTAATTTTACATTCTTGAATTTTGAAAAATGATGCTCTTATTAAAAAAAACCAAAAAACAACCCCAATTAACAAACAAAAAATTCTGTTATTAAGTCCTTCAGCACATATGTTAGGCAAACGATGTTTCAATTCTCATAGTTTATAAAGTACCTTTTGTCTTTGTTGTAGTCTGTGTTGTTGTCATCTGTGTAGTTGTCCTCTGTTCTGTTGTCGGTAGTGTTGTTGTTGTTGGTAGTGTTGTTGTTGTGGGTAGTGTTGTTGTTGTGGGTAGTGTTGTTGTCGTGGGTAGTGTTGTTGTCGTCGATTGAGTTGTTGTGGTAGGTTGAGTTGTTGTTGTAGCTACTGTTGTTGTGACATGTTGTGTTGTGAGAGCTGTAAAATAAAAATAAATAGAAGTGCTTATCATATGAAATATTTCTTTACGAATAAATGTAATGAAAAACTTGCTAACACACTGACTTCTTTTGACTAATTCACAGTTTGTGAGGATCCATATTTAACCTTTTTTTCTATAAGATACTGCGAAAGTACTTTTATTCGCAGGGAACCAATTGTCGCAGTGTTGGTCTTTTTTCCGAACTGCCCTGTGAACTAAAACTGCAGGCAGGAGTATACCATTTAAAATTGAGAATGGGAATGTGGAATGTGTCAAGGAGACCACCATAGAATAGACAACAGTCGAAGGACACCAATGTATATTTAATGCAACGAGAATCTCTCGCCACGGAGGCGTCATTAATGATGTACTTAGGTGAGGTTTTGGAATTTGTGATAAATGATCGGACTCCTTGGTGTTTTTCCATACAGTACAAGATGAAACATTTTGCCCCATAACACCCAATTATCTTTTCATATAATACTTAATAGCTCAAAATAAGCAGGTTCCTGATTTTTTTGACGTCATACTAAACTCCGAATTATACACAACAAACAAATAAATATTAAAATTCATACAAGACAAAAAAAAAGCCAAAGGCTCCTGACTTTGGAAAGGCACAAAAATGCGGCGGGGTTACACATCTTTAATCTTTAAATATGAAACTGAACAATTTTTTATAGTTTCTTTCCATTAACAAATATTTTTGGTCGATGAAATTAAGGTTTCCAATTATGATCTTCTATGAAAAAGTGTTTATTTTATATTTTCGTAACTCTCGTAAGGGCTTGCTTTTGGATTCATTTTACTATTTAGGTTATTAATAGCATTTTTTTTTATTGTCTATATAACTGTATCTTTAAATATCATGTATGCAGATCCTAAAACATGATTGTTTCTATTACAACGACAATTATTGTTTTCATACCACATGCTGCTTCTGTTTCGTCATCTTGGGCAGGACAATCAGGGTTTTCATTGCAAACCAACGCACTGTCTATGCACGTTCCACCGATGCATCTAAATCCAGAACATAGACCTATAGATTATATTATATAATTGTCAGTATTTATGATTACTGAATACATATGAATATTAATTATTCAATTCTAAAAGCGTTATTTTCATATTTGGATGTATAATGTACTGTTCAAAATAAAAACATGTAAGTGTCTATGGTAGCTAAGTACATCGATTTCGAATTAAAATGTTATATATATATATATATAAAACTCGTCTAAACATCAAAACCCAACAATGTTAGATCTGAATATTTGGTTTCACAAATTTTTAGTTCTCCAATCACCTTTATCTGTAAAATGAACAACCAGCATATGTACTATGTACAGGATCGACTAGAATAGACGATACTGTGCTGATAAGTAAAAAATTATACAAGTCAAAATATTTGCACAACGGTACTGATATAAGATGGTGTTATACGAAGATGTTGTTAATAAACCATTTTGATAAATATTTCGGCTTAACAAATAGCCTTCGTCAGTGTCAAAAGTTTGAACAATGCTGATAGTAGACGTAAAAGAGATCAGTAATCCATGTTAGTTTTGGTCTATTGATTTAAATTTATATATATATTTATGTTACATACATTGACTTCCCTCATCTTCTCCGTTGGGACAATCAATAACGTCATCACACTCTTTAAGAAAAGAGATACAACTACCATCATTACACTGGAAATTAGCATTACACCCTAAAAAATAAACAATTCATTTATAAAGATATATGCAAAAAACATTATATTATATATTGAGTGTCACATAAAATGCTAGATAACAATAACATCATTTTCTGTTTTTGTAGACATTTTATTCCATAAACTGACTGAATTGGACAGATTTGATTATTTGCTTTAAAATAGAGATAATTATATTGTAAAAAACTTGGTTTACCTAAAACGTTGGCTTTTATTGACATTACCTGGTACATGTAGTATAAATAAGGTCGGCGTTACGCAATACAGCGAATTATGTGTACAACTACATTTGTGCTAAACGTAGATATACATGTACCGTCGTTATTCTGATCTGTTAATTTTTACTCTTTGAGTATGCTTTTTTTTTCATGCGTCGTTGACAATGTAGTGGAATTTGATGCGACTGTCATACAAGTGAGAGGTTTAGCTAGCTATAAAACCAGGTTCAATCCACCATTTTCTATACTAGAAAATGCCTGTACCAAGTCAGGAATAGGACAGTTGAAATCCATTCATGTGATGTGTTTGGACTTTTGATTTTGCCTTTTGATTTTGGACTTTCCTTTTTGAATTTTCATCGGAGTTCAGTGTTTTTGTGTTTTTACTTTTTTCTTCTTGACGATAAAAAAAGTTGTCAAATTAAGATGAATACCAAGTAAAAAAGCAGACAAGCAGAGTGAATTGCGATGAGCGTTTCTATAGGCATTATTTACTTCCAAGCCAGAACCGGCGCTCATAAACTCGGCAATGAAAATGCAGGACTTCGGGAATGTCCGGAGCGGCCAAAAATCTTGTTTCGGGTGTTCAGACAATGTAGGTTGTTGGGCCATTTACCTGTGCATCCTTCCTCGTCCTCACCAGTACCACAGTCAACTTTTCCATCACATTTAAGAAATAAGGTATAACATGCGCCATCACATGCAAAGTGACCTGGGTATTCGTCACATCCGTCTGAAAAGAAAGATTATATTAGTCTGTTGTAGACTAAACACGCGTTTTACTAAATACAAAATTTAATCCTGGTATATATGATGAGTTTATTCCAAAATATAAACGTGATAAATAAAGGCAGCAGAAGCAAACAGGTATTCAAACGTCATCAATTGATTGAGTGAGAAATATTCCGAGTTACACACTAAAACCGCGAGAAACACCTCAAATGTGAAAGGAAAACAAAGGAACAACATAAACAATGAAGTTCAACATCATATTGTTTGCATTTTTCTGTTTACAAAAAACAACATCATATTGTTTGCATTTTCCTGTTTACAAAAAACAACAAAAGAGGTTTAAGTTGATACAATCTCGTAAATTTCGAAAGATGATCAAAATAAAAAAAAACTAAATTCAGAGAGAACAGATGCAAGACCAACCTTCCTCTTTTCACCAATAATAAAAATGCCAAACTAAAAGACAAGCTATTCTAATATGACGAGCTTTCGCTTTGTAATTAAACCCATGATCTCAATTCAATAATTAAAAGGTCAAATGCTAGCAATAGACGGTACCGGTGAAAACTAACTCCTATTCCATACTTTGTACATGTGTTTTTCGGCAAAAAGGAAACGCAATTAAGAAGAGACATACATGTACTATAGTATTGCTGCTGATCATAAAACTTATGTAGTGTTGAGAGTTGTGTCCCCTTAAATCTGCTTGAATAATTATTTCTCTAATTTTTGTGCTAGTTTCACATTTCTTATCGATGTGAGAAAAATATTTCTCCTCACTAGTGAAGTATCTGTTCTCAGCAACTGATAGGTCGAAATTTGATTATGAAGTCAATATGCTTTGTTTTCGTCTGCATTTTCCTATTGTGAAGTCAGGAAAAAATGCGACCATGCCTGATGATGTCGCATTTAAAAAACACAACTTTCTGAAAAACTTAAAAAAATAAAAAAATAAAGAAGGATATAAATCATCACGGAAACAGATTCCGACACTATATCTCGTGTATTACCATATTTCTCCACTCTCAACAGCCTCACGCTTTATAAAAAAAAAAATTTCACTATTTCGAGTGGAGAAATATCGAAACATACAAGTTGCAGTGTAGAAATCAATATTTCTACTATTTTGTGTTTGGTGGACATCCATTTTGAGAAAGTGATTTTTGATTTAATAACCCTTCACTGAAACGTATTTCTGAACATATATATCCACCAAATGGTGGACAATAGATTATGTAAAAAAAAATTACCTCCAGATGTGCACGTATATTCGTCTTCTCCTACTTTACAGTCGGCTATGTCATCGCATACCTTTGATGCATGTACACATGCACCATCTAATAAACAGGTAAGATATCCTGAAGGGCAAGCACCTGATGAAATACAAAATTCAACACCATATATATTCTTATTTATCAATGAAAGGATACTATTTTACATTTATATTTTGCCAACGATTAATAAGTATAACGATCGGATTGCTTAGCCTAAGTGGTTTCATGCATGGTCCATGACGAACACAATTAGAAAGAAGGGAATGAGAGACGTTTATCATAATTAAAAAACACAAACTATGCACAAAATATTATTGAATCATAGAAATATAAAGAGAGAGTTTCTTTTACTTTAATCCATTTTTATAAAAAAAAAGAAATTGAATTTGTTTTGCAAGTCGAGGATTAATAAAATTGATTGTCAGGCTGTCGTCTTTGTGAGCACAATGATTACGTTTTAAATTGATTATTAGGTAACTCAGTAACATTTGAATTTCTGTTTTTCTTATAAACGATTTTATTGTTTAAAGTCGTAGCTAGATAGCTAGTTACTTTTGTTCAGCAAAACAAATCATTGGTGCTGATTTTGAAGAACGGTAACGTTCAAGAGAATGTTAAACCAAGCGAACCTAAACTATTGCTTAACGCGGACAAAAATATCAGAAACATAAAAAAGCTACATTTCTTAATTTCTAAGTCATTTCGTCATAATATTTGTTGTTGTGATAATTCAAATAAAATAAAATATATGTATATGTGTAAATGTTAGAAAACACTACAAGGAAATATCTCTAGAAAAATCAGCTGAACGTTTAAATTATGTTCTATAATTAAGAAATATAAAACTTCTGACGCATTAGAATTAGTGTATGACAAAGTGCTATATAGGTAATGCAATTTTTCCTATACAGTTTTTGGTTCATTTTTTTTATCGTTTTAAATTTTTTGTCAAATGGTTAAAGTAAATATTTTGTCAAAGTTCTATGAAAAATTAAACGAACCAAATTTAAAAAAAATGTTGGTACTATTTTAATGTACTGATGAGCCTGTGACACCATCTGGACTAATATTTTGAGAAAATGTATATAAGTTTTGGTTTAAAAAAAATCTATATTGAAAATGAAAAGACAGTATGTATGCATATTTCATGGACAATACTAATACCCGTACCACATATCGACTCATCGTCTTGCCATGGACAGTTTAAATGACCGTCACACACCTGAGAATAGTCTATGCATGACGTATCCATACAGGTAAATTCCAAACATGGTTCTGTACCTGCAATTAAAAAGCTATGTTAAAACATTTATTCTATAGTTAATTTTAGAGCTCGATGGTGCGATGGAGAGACTGTAGTCCTATGGTCTTTTTTTAATGTGTGATATGATCTATATGACGCTTTTTTGGTGGTTTAAATCATAAAAAAAGTGCAATTATCATCGTAAGTATTATCTAATTTTGATGTAAACTCTCGTTGATTTAATTAAACACACTCCAATCAGTTTATAAAGGTAGCAGTAGTTAACCGCTGCTCGAAATTCATAAATCGATTGAAGAAAAACATATCCGGGTTACAAACTTAAACTGAGGGAAACGCATCATATATAAAAGAACTACAACCCAACAGAAACACAACATCAAAATGTAGCACTCACAGAAACGAACTATAATATAACAATGGTCATTTCCTGGACTTGATACAGGACATTGTAAGAAAGAAAAAATGTTCAGTTGAACCTGATTTTGTGGCATGCCAAACCTCCCGCTGTTATGGCAATATCAAATATAACATTAAAATGACAATACATGACGGGACTACAATACAGGAAGGACTACAATGCAAATAAATTATGTTATCCATTGCACTTCAACATTATTGTAAATTCAGAATTTATTGCGATTTGTATATGTACGACAAATGCGACTGCATGAGATTCGCAATAATAAGAACTTGCCTTGTGATATCTTAAACATGCATTCGTCATTTCTTGAAATGGCTATGATTAATCTTGCATTTTTGTCCATCCTAGTTTAATCGCTTTAATAAATGCACGCAACAATTTCTAGATTTTCAGTACCACCAATGCACTTCGACGCAACAATTAACAAGATAATGACACAATGCAACTTTTATATTTTAACGCGTCCGAAAAAAAGAAATACGTCATTATCAAACCATTGCACTTCAGCGTGACCATCGCAGTTGGATGTACCATTACGATTTAAATTAACGCAATATTTCTTTTATATCTAAACTGAATGATTTATTCCAAATAAAACCGATCTGCTACAATCAAACAATGCCATGTATAGATATATAATAACCACTAAACTTCACATTAGTTTTTCTTATAAACTATTCGATTTTATTTTAATATGTTGAGACTATTGAATGATAAGCTCATGCAACTAGCTGTTTTATAAACAACTTTTTTTTCGGCGTTGTGACTGTTTTGATGAAGACCTAATCTCTTAATCAGTCTTATTAAGGCCCGGAGCTGGCATGTCAGTAACTGCTAGTAATTTATTGTATGTATCATTAATTGTCCTTTTTTTTAGTTTCTTTTGTTACTTATTCTGACACCGGATTCGGACTTCATTTAAACTGAGTTTTACTGTGCTTACTGACGTTTGTTTGTTTTTCTAAATTGGATAGAGATAGGAGGATGTTTGAGATTTCAAAAAGCATGTTTAATCCCCTCCGCATTTTTGCTTCTGTCCCAAGTATGGAGCCTGGTATCAATTGTAATTTTAGGGTTTTTTTTTATGTAGTTCAGAATTCAGTATATATGACGTCCATTGTCGCTGAACTAGTGCATATTTTAGCCAGTTGAAACACTCATCCGCTTGCAGTATTTTCTCGCTGTATTGAAGACCAATTAGTGGCCTTAACTGTAATCTGCTCTTTGGTCGGGTTGTTGTCTCTTTGGCACATTTCAAATTTCCTTTCTCAATTTCATTTGACTCAAAAGTTATAAACTCGTATTACAAATAGTATAATCATGATAAAGACGTCAGTCATAAGGGCAAGGAAAACAAGTTACGAAAAGTATAACTTATTTAAATATAATTTATATACTTTTTTTTTAATTAAGAATTGCAATCTTCTTTTGGTAGATTCAGGATGTAAAAGCGTTGACCGAAGTACATTTAGTATAAAGTGGAAGCGCTTCATTCTAAAAAATTGTGCACGGTCAATGCTTTCACAACCCTATAAACGTACGAAAAAAGGCATTCAATACTTATAATTACATGTTTTCGCTTTGACAATGGAAAATCGATTTTTATCATTGATTTCTTTAAATAAACTTTGCCTTTTTGTGATAGAACGTGTCATTATGAATTTTAACTTCGTTGGGCTATGAAGGTGAATTCTTGTATGACGACTAACCAGTTTTTTTCAATCAAAAATTACTAGTGTTAAAAAAATCGAAAAGGAAAAACCAACAGTCTTATATAAAAATCATCTCGATTTCCAGCGTACATTTTATAGGGTTCGGGAACACTGTTATCGTCTTTTGATTTTTGTTGTCCTAGAATATAGTCCCTAGTGTGGGCAGTGTGTTACTTGTGTTTATTGTTATTTTTAATGGAAAAATACCTTATTTTTTTTGTCATGTGAAACCCCTTCCAAAATAAACCTAATCAAAACATAATGAAGCAGATACACAGCTTTGCATCCTGTAAGTCTTATAAAAGAATTTTGGGAATTCCGTCAATTAATGTTTTATGAGTTGTGGCCATCTGTATTCATAAGTCAAGTTAGAAGGTCTAGTTGACAGAGGCTCACAGCGTGTTTGGCGAACAATTAGGACGAAATGTTATGAGCAAAAAAAACAAAAAAAAACAACCGTTATAAAATATCAAATCAATATCCCTATTCAACGGACAGGCGATTGAAATTTTATTTATCTAAATTGCATACTGGACATTTGAACTACATGTATACTGCATTGGTTCATTTCATTCCTGCTTCCTTCTCAGTTTCTATCGCCCAGCCGTACAACATGTACAAAGACAACAAAGCTTCTTTTTATTTGAGCTAATTTACAAAAGGACAAGCTAGAAATAAAAAAAATGAGATTTGTTTGAAAAAGTGTAAAGTTCATGATTCATACTGTTTCACTCTAATAGCTTGATTTGAATTTGTTTTCCGTACGTCATGCTATTTATAAATTAATCAAAAATATCGTTAATATGATAGCTAATGACAAAAAAGCCAAAACAACACCAATATTAAAAAAGAAAACATCAAATGAAATTATGTATATAAGTATTTTGGCGAGGAAAAAAATAAAATTTACTTCCGGAATTTGCAGATTTTACATTTTTGTCATGATATTAAAGGGGCACTAGCTGTCAAATTCATGGTCACCAATTTGACTCAAATTCTCATATTTGATTAATAACAATGTAAAACATTTATCCAATCTATCAAACGTTTAAAATAAACAGTTTACAGAGCATGGGGTAGATGATATGTAGGTTCGTTTCGTGTGTATTTAAATCCAGACGCCATCTAATTAACTATCGATTTGACCTCAGATGACCATATAAGCGATGTAAACACAAATAAAGATATGAATAGGTTAAACCAGCACGTGCAATTGGATTTTTATAGGTCTGTTTGATTTGAATTTATAGATTAAAAATATAAGTTACTCATTGTTTTTAACCGTATAAGAAATAATTTATGTGGATCGAATTAGTAATCAAATGATTTACCGTAGTTTCACTTTCATTGTTGACATTTTTTTTCTTTAAATAACCAGTTCACGTACAATGCATGCGTTGTCAGTCTCTAGCTAGGGGGTTAAGTTAAGTTCACATGAATACCGGTTAGAATGATGATGACGTTTTCACTTGCAAGTAAATCAGTCAAAAATTATGTATAAACGCTTATTTCAACAAAATTAAAGAAAATTGATTGCTAAAAGCAAATTATTATTTCATTATTCCAATTTAATTAATGATTAATCTAAAAAAATATATACTTAATTTTTTTATATATATCGTAGCTAGTGCTCCTTTAAAAGAAGTTATATGTACACAAACCACTAAATATATAAACTAGTTTGATACGTCTTCAAAATACGTCTTTAGTTGGGGATTGTCAAAAAGAATGCAGCTTAGAATTTTTAACTTTTTTCCAGCTGGCTACATAAACAAATAATCATGATTTATTGATAAGATTTCTTTTCATTTGTAATTGAACTTAGGCCTGAAAACTAAATCTTATCTAAAAAAAAACACCTTAGAATGCATCCAGTGTGTGACTTAGCATGTAGTCTTTCGGGAGAGAAGAGATTAAAAAACAAATTCTTTTAACAAGAATATTTTACCCCACATTGAACATAAGTTACATTTAGTAAAGAAAAAAATTATGGCCAATTTCTAACTCTTATACAACAAAAATGATATAAAACAAGTTAACACACCTTTATTAAACAATTAAGCTTTTGAGTCTACGATTGCATTTCTTTTTTTTAAGAAAGCAACTTGTTTTTTTCATTGGTGTAGTTTAATAATGAAAGATCAAAGCTTTACATATTCACGTTTTTTTTTATATTCTCGTATTTTTCTATAAATAAAGAATATGCAAACAGCTTTAAAAAAAAAGTATCCCTACTCTCACATTATGAACCTAGATTAATAATTACTTACTTGAACGATGTAAACTTGCTCCTATAACTATTAACATTATCCATATATTCAACATATCCTAGAATGTAAAATAAATATCAAATTAGGAAGTTAATCATCATGACAAATTGCAGAGAAAGGGAGTCACATATTGCCTATCAAAAAAAAATAAAAAAAATTGGAGTTTACAAATATATTAGAAAGATGTCCTTATTGAAATTATAGGGTGAAATAGTTACTGGTCAATGTAAGCTCAAGATTGCATTTAGGGCGTTTGCATTCAATGATTTCTTTAAAGTGTGTCAGAAGAAAAATTATCTGGCGTATATACACAATTTTGTTCTGATATCGATGATGAGTTTATTTATAGGGCATACTATCTTTTTTTTAAATTCCTGTATCAAGTTATGACTATGGCAAGTTTTATTCATTTGAATGATATCGATTGAATAAAACCTTTTTTATAGACCTTTTACTTTTGAAGTTGCATTAATGTAGCTCAATTGTTGGGTTTTTTTTGTACTCTCATACGATAAAACCAAACTCCAATCATATCGATATATGTAAATGCATGGTTCGCAAGAAAAGTACATTATTTTTAAAATACATCCACAATATTTTTTTTCTTTCAGTTCATGTTGATGGTAATATAAAATCATATAAACACACTTTTTTTTTAAAAGTATGTCTAGCAATAGGATTGTCTCATAACGCGACATATTACAATTAACTACTATGGATTCCTTCTTATTTGTTGGATACCGATTTTATTTGGTTTCTTTAGTTCAGGTACACTCCGAATCCACAGTGAGTGATTAAAATACACGGTCAAGTCAAACAGATCCACGAAACTCATGTTCTGGTCAAAAATCAAGTTGATATGGAATCTTATCAATAGTGTGATATTGACCTGGAATTATGAAATGACTTGCACATCTTTTAACGTTAACAAAGGTACATTGTTACAGGCTTATAATTTGATACGGCAGGCGCGAATATCAACATACTTACATAAGATTCATAAGTGACGCTAAGAGCAAATAAGTTGGAAAACCAAACAAGTATAAAGTTGAAAAGCATTGAGGACCCACAATTCTAAACCGTTATGCCAAATATAGCTGCGGTAATCTATACCTGGGATAAAAATTCCTTAGTTTTTCGAAAAACTCATACTTTTGCAAAAAGTAAATTAATAAATATGACCACATAAGTTATATTCATGTCAACATCGAAGTTCTGACTACTGGGCACTTATATATAAAAACTTTATATAAACCTACTTTTTTGGAAGCAGTGACGAAGACTTGTACAATGTCTTCCTTCTCTGACTTCTGCCTAGAAACCTCTGAATTTGTTAGACTTATTTTAGAGATTTTTCATCAGCAAGATCTAATTCAATAATGAAAATATAATATGGATACGATTTGATATAAAGAATATACCTTATATTTGCAGGTTTGTGTGTGGTATAATCACGTGCCGTATGCGCATTGTGTTGAAAAACCCGTATTAAATTGAACATGTTGAACTTTAATAATTTAAACTCACAAGTCTTATTCCAATTTATTGTATTTTTATGTCATTTGAATTGCTTATATGTTGACGAGATGGGTTTTACGACGTTGTTTATCCTTTAGAGTCCTTCTTATATTAACCTTGGTCAACACTATTATTTTATTTCTGTTGCTTTTTTGTTTCGAGTTGATAAAAATTCAGTGTGTTCACCCATTTCATTTAATTTGCATTGCCATTTCCTGATGAAGTGTTTTATCAAAGATACATGGCTTATAATGACAAATAAACATAATAAATACAACTCGTGCTTAAAAATATTGTTTGATATAATCTATTTTGTAGGTGTTTGGTCCGGGTTTTTCCATTATGTTAAATTAAATTATATTTATTTTAAACCTAAACACATTCAAAGGCAATGTTACTATTTGAAATTCAAAAAAAATCAATAGGTTTTGCATTTTGAAGCAGTTTGACCTTGTGATCACCGAATAGATATTTTTTGTCCAAATGCGCGTCTGGTGCAGACAATTGGGTCCATTAATGTTACTGACTGTACATTGTTAATGATGTGCGAAGCCAATGTTTAAAAAGGTCGTTAAAATTGAAAGGATAAAACTAAGGAGTCAGATAAAGTCTTTTGATTTTTTTTATAATTTATTTGAGACAATGGTCGAAATACCTCAGACAAAGTTGACCTTAAGATTATTTAATTTTATTCTTTTTAGTCATATTCCACATCAAATATCTTTAAAAAAAAAAATAAGTGTCAGTTTAAACAATGGGTCAGTAATTCTCATCTTTCCATAAGATTTTTTATAATTCCTAATTTTTCGTTTAAAATCCAATAAAGATCTATATAAACATACATATGCCATCCTCCCTTAACATAATCATTTAGTATGTATGCAAACTATAGCACCCTATATAATGATCCGATAGGCGGACGTGAAAGCGGGCTTTAGTTATTTTCTCCGTTCGTATCCACCGTTAATTAATGCGGTTGTATTTTGTTTTTTAACACAATGAATTTGTTTTATCACCTTACAATTTTATTACTGTAATATTAATGTAAATGTCATCAAATTTAAAACTGTGTTTAAACGGCGTTTATAATAGCGTTATAGGTGTTTGCACATAATGCAATAGGCGTTTATCATTAACGGTTTTGTACATAACATTATAGGTGTTCGCACATAATGTAATAGGCATTTGCACATACCGAAATAGGTATTTAACACATAATGGAATACGTGCGTGCAGATAACGATCAGGAAGACTCGCATGGTATCGTGAATATTCTCAAAGTGTAAAACAAAGCGTCGTTATTGGTTAAATGAAAAATAACAATTGAATTTTAACTAAGGAGGTGACGTTATTTTCAAATCGAGTTACGGACAATAAAATTACCCACAAATTCTTTTTTTCTACATTGAATATTTGTTAGTTTTTATATTGATTAAAATAATAGAACAATAAGGACAGCTGTTTCCATATTTTGTATATCTTTATCTATTACGTCTATTTGATTTGTTCCCATATTGTGTCAAAAGAATATGATACATTTTTACGACTGTCGTACAAGTGAGAGGTTTAGCTAGCTAAAAAAACAGTTTCTACATATGAAATGTCTGTACCAGTCAGAAAAATGACAGTTGTTATCCGTTCGTTTGTTGTGTTCGAGCTTTTGATTTTGCCATTTGATAAGGGACATTCCGTTTTGAATTTTCTTCGAAATGCTATTAATTTTCAGTAATTTCTGTGTCATTTTGGTCCCTTGTGGAGAGTTGTCTCGTTGATAATCATATCACATCTTCTTTTTTTATATTCAAATTGTTATTGTCATTTAAAAAAAATATTAGATCCGATTCAGACAAAAAGGCAGAGATAATTACAATGAACGTACCTGTACGCAATGTTAGTTGTTGAACCATTTACCAGTGCATTTTCACCAGTACAACAATTTGTTTTGCTAGCACGTACAAATGTATAGTATACTCAAAAAAGGATGCGTCTTCACATGAAGTAAAACGACCTGTGTATCCGTCACACTCGTCTGAAAAGAATGCCTTTTTAGATAAATATAGTGTTTTCTTTTAAATTTTCATAAATCTTGTGATATTAGGGTTGGTTTTTTTTTGTTGTGTTTTAATTTTTATATTAATTTTGACATAATTATGTACATTATATAGAAGTTATTCTTGAACAAAGACTATTTTTCTATTCAAGTGATAAGATCTGTTTTCAAATTTGTAAGTTTTCTTATCTACCTTTTTTGTTTCTTGAATAAAATCATCTTCTTTTACGCATTTTACGTGATAAAAAACATACGATTAATTAGTACTTTTGGATAAAAGTATGTTACCAAATAAATAATGTCAAATTGTTACTGTTGGTCGAAGTATATCTTCAAAACTAAACCATTCGGGCTTTGATAGCTGTGTATGCGGTATGGGCGGTGCTCAATGTTGAAGGCTTGTGGAGAGTTGTCTCATTGGCAATCATACCACATCTGCTTTTTTATAAAACAATATACTTTACCTAACTCGAACCCTAAATTCGTCATCTGCTGATTTACAGTCGGCTATATCGTCACACAACTTTCATGAAGAAACACATGCACCTTCATTTAGAAAACAAACCAAATGTCGTGGAGGTCAAATACCTGAGGAAATACAAAATCGATCATTGTCAACAAATCAATAACCTGAAGAAATAAAATGACATAAATAATATTAATCATGGTCATACTTTTATAAACACATACCAAAAGTCCTCAAGATTGATATGAGACTGTTTATTGTATGGTCCATACTAACTGCATCCGGAATCGTAGCTCTTATGGTTCAGGGCATATAAACGTTGAAAATATGCCGCACAGCCCTTTGTTTTGACCTTTGAAAACAGTTGTGGTGCAAATGAACTTTCTATTCAAGGATAAAAACAAATCAGAACTGCATAGTTAAAGTAGTTCAGTTTTAGCCGTAAAGGGAGTTCCTTTGGGAAATTGCATAGTCAATATTTACAGAAATGCAACCTACACCCCAATTTTGATACCACGATAATACATTGTTAATACTGTCTTGTCAAATATACCTTATTGTCAATGAATGCAACACTCGTGTCTTCGTCGACGGCTAAAGAAAAATGGAGATGCTAAGGCATGCAATTATTGATATAAGAATTGATAATTGACCATTTCCGAAAATAATAAATTCTAAAATTGAGTTTTTTCGGGCCACACGTCTATTGAAAAGGCTATATACATTTCCCAATTGTTTTGGCATTCAAGAGCATGCAGCAACTTCTCAGACTGGAAAACGCCATCAGTGTCTGATTAGAAAGTTGATGAACCAGGGGTATGTTAAAGAACAACTCGTACTTTTGCTAAAAGAAAAATTCGTCGGAAGGTTCATAGATCTTTTTGATAAGTATTCCGGGTCAATTTCAAAAGAATACACGAAGTTAACGTTCTTGATGTATAGATTCTGGTTACTGATGTTACTTATCATCTTAATCACGTCTTATTATTCTTTTATTTCTTTATTAGTCTAGCTTTTACTGTTTAGTCTGCTTTTGTGGTATTCATTTAACATGGCTCTGTACTTATACATCCCGACATTGTGTTATTGTTATATTATGATTTTTGCATACTTGTCTTTAATTTTTGCTGAAAAGCTTTTTCTGTAGCCTTTTTTTTACTTGGGTACATATGACGTGGGTCTGTACTTATACATCCAGCCATTATCTTCATGTTTCATGGTTCATGTTTGTTTATCATATCTGTTTGTTTCTTATAGTGATTAAGATAAAAACTAAACTTTGACTGATGTACCCCTATTTCTGACACTTACACCAATTGTGTATGTTTGTTTTGTTCTCACATTGTTGCCAAAATAATGAAATGTTATGCGACTGTAATACAATTGAAAGGTTTCGCTTGCTTTTCAAACCAGGTTAAATCCACTATGTTCTACATAAAAATATCTGTACCAAGTTAGGAATATGACAGTTATTTTCCTTATTTTTTATGTGTTTCAGCTTTGAATTTGTGATTTGATTAGATACTTTCCATTTTGAATTTCCCTCGGAGTTCACAGTATTTTGGTGATTTTACTTTTTGCATCATTTTTATATATATTTAAAAATGTCCAAGTTTGACAATGTTTAATCAAAGAGGAGGCATATCATACCGAGAGGAAATCAATTAAAATTCATCAGTCTTAAACAAAAATGACAAACGAAATACGATAAAAGATGACAAAAATTTACCAAAAAAGCAATACAGTAACGAACAGCAGAATTTAACAAATACACTCTTTTAAAGTTTTGTAGAAATAAGTGCAGCAGGTTCTACTTAACCTTCCGGAACTCCTGTGATCTTCCTTTGTAACGAACATCTAGTGAATAGAAAACAAAATCTTTCTTAGTTTTTATAGTTATAAAAGGTACCAGGCTTATAATTGGAAATGCCAGATGCACGTTTCTTTTACATAATACTTATCAATGACGCCCAGATAACACAAATAGTTACTAACCTAAACAAGTATCAAGTTCAAGAGCATTTGGGAGTATCATAATAGTTCATTATTCGGCTAGGTACTCCATGTCAGGAATAAGAAGATCCTCAGTATTAAGAGTAATATCAAATAGACGCTGTTAATTTCTGTATCAACACTGATCTTCTGAGATACACTCCAACTTGTTGTAGACGTATTGGACTCTTTATTGACTTGTTTTGCTGCCGATGGACAGTTTCTCGTTCGTCCTGTGTGGTTAACCACAAAAATATCAAATAATCGCCACGATATGGTCAAAAGAGCTGCAAATGGTAATCAACCTTAATAATCTTACAAATGATATTCTTCATCCTTAGATATATATAATCCGTCAATCAGCAACGTTCAAGTATTTAAAATGAACGACAAAAAATGATGAAAGTTGCTTCATTATGACAAGTACATTAAAATTGACGGTGTCTATGTTAATATATTCCGGTGTGAATTTACCAAATGATAAGAATACCTTTAAATTTAAAGAAATATTATGTCTACTGTACGAATAAAAACTTTAATCCTGCAATTGGGTGTTTTACTATATAGATAAAGCCCTACATATATCGCTATGCTGTATCTCTAAAATATACATATATCGCTTTAAGGCTCCGCACACTGCCGGACTGTGTATTGTTTGAACCTGTGTGACCTTAGAATGTGTATTGCAGTCGCATTCCAATGACGTATCAATTGCGAATTGACGATTTCTTTTATACGTTCTGTATTTTTTCAAACATTTCTTTATAGCCAAAGAATCACACACCATGTCAATTTCAGCATGCATGTTTAGTGAATGTCGAGTCTGAGGCGTAGGACAACTCGTACACTCCTGTTTCAAATTGTGCAATGTTTTGTTATTTGTTTTCACTGCTGGAATTAGTTGTCATGTTAAATAGATATTTATTCATCTTGATCGACGTATTATTGTTAAATACAAATAATATACAGAATTAATTGCAGAATAAAGACAATAACTGTCTTTAAATATCATCTATATTTGTACTCGGCTCGAAACAGATTTGAAGTAGCTCGCTTAAAGCTCGTATACATCTTGTTTCCTATCGTGGTACAAATACAGCTGATATTTAAAGACACTAAACAGTTAGTGTCTATAAATTATTCATAACTTACTTGAACGGTGTGCACTGGTTTTTAAGACTACTACTATCATCCCTATATTTAATATATCCTAAAATATAAAATTAACATTGAGAATTGTATCGTTAACAAACTAAGAAGTTTTAAAAATAAAAAAATAAAACAATTCAATCATGAAATATTGACAGACAAAGGGAGTCACAAGTTCTCTAGCTTTATGAAATATGCGAATTTGAAACAATATATTGAAAGATGTTATGTTCTACAATCTGATGATACCAGAAGTTTGGCATTGATCAAGGTCATGTATTCACATATTCCTTATCTTTATGAAATATGACAACTAAAAAGAATATTGAAAGATTAAAGGCGGCATATGTTCCATAGCTATATGAAATATATATAGATTTTAAAAAAAGATATAGATAAATATTAAATAGCTATACAATATATTTGAATTTAAAAAAAACAACTGAAATGACTGTCCTTATTGGATGAAATTGTAGGTACAGGTGAACCTCGAATTCAAAGTTTCAACGAATTACACATTTGCTATAGGCTTTGAGATTGTCAAAACAACGAAATCAACCACGCACGAAAATGCAAGTTTTCCACAATCAACGAAAATTGATACCCACGAAAATAAATGAATCCACAGTATATAAAATTCAAGTTGAATATCACTGACAGATACTTACCATTTCAGAAATATCTCGCCTCGCTCATTTCTACTGGGGATTTTTGAAATTGCTATAACTATTATTATGGAGCATGGTCATCTACAAGTTCTTCTTCGTGAAAAAAACTCCTCACTTATTTCTTATTGGATATAGAAACAAGAACAGCTATTGATTATTATATATTTACTGATATCAGTTTTACTGTGTGTTTTGCATGTAGAATAGATCAATTGACGCACATTGGCGTTATTCACATAACAAATATACCTTTAATTATGTGAACTCACAAGTTCTTTTGCAAAGTGTTGTCTTTTTTAATTATGCATTTTAGCCTAAACGATAAGGCATATGGTCAACGCTATTATTTTATTTTTGACAATATTGATTTAGTGCTTTTTTTGTTTTGAATTGATAAATAGATCAGTGGGTCCACCCAACTCATTTAGTTTGCATAATTTCAGTCTTCCCTAGTGAACTGCATTAAACTAATTTAATATAATGGCTACAGCACCATTATTTAAGCAAACTCCGAAACAGTGGTGACGTTGCTTCGCTAAAGTCAACGTAGCGTAGTTAAGAGAACGTAACCGCTGTTTCGGAGTTTGTTATTTAAGATGCCTTGGCGAATAAGGAATCTAAGTGTTGACATTGAAGACATAGTTCATAGTACAAGATGAAAGAATTCTATTCTTTCATTTTACATTTATGGGTTGTTTGCCTGTGAGAGAGTTTTCATATGCTTTCAAATATGGTATAGGATCCTCGTTTCTGAAAAGAGGTGATGATGACTTTGACTCAAACCAAATGCCGATTTATTAAGCAGTAACAATAATTCGCAGAGACATTTTTATTGTTACATTTAGGTTTGACGGTATTTTTCAAGTGCATTAGGATAGCTTCACGTTCAATAGTCATAAATCCATGTAGCCCTATGTAGCCGCTACGAAATTAATCGCAGTCCTGGCGAGTACTCTGAATGTCGAAACCACTATTACATAATTATTCGAACGATTCGTTATTCTGATGTTTGATCGAACAAATATATCAGAGAGGGTCAATGATTTTCAACCTTTTTTAAATGATTGCTAATTTTTATTAATTAATAACTTTTCCCATAAATCAAAATACCTAAACATATATATTCTTAAGCAAGAAGTATGTAGACATATTTTAGAATATGTAAATGGGTTACTCAATGCTAGGAAAAAATCAGATTGAGTTATCTTTCTTTATTTGGGTGTGCTCCTTCTTTGGAGGATTATAAACAGTACGTAAATATGATGTAAATAGGATCACAATATGGCAGCCGATTTTGTTATTTTCGTATCAAAAATGAGGACAGTCAATGACAAATACGTCTGAATTTTCTGTATATTTCACGGAAAACAAGTAAAACAATGTCTTCAACAAGTTAGTTAGGGTTTTTAACTTTCTGTTATTACGTTTCCTCCATGAAACTACGGTAAACATTGCAAATTCTGCCCAAGTTGTTGTATGCACATTTAATCAAAGATAATTGCCAACTGACTGATTTTTTTTGAATGACTTAATGTTGATGATCATTAATGACCCATCCGATAAACGGATTACCTATAACAACAGATTATGACACTAGTTGTAACCGTTGATTAGCTTGGGGTCGTAAACAAAATCATAAACTTTTTCACCAGGTAAAATTTAGTAATTGGGTACAGATGCGCATTAGTTTCTCCATAGGCGGTAATGGTAACGTTTTCTTCTGTTGCTCAGTCCATATCGTTAACTTGGATATGTATGATGGCTCGTTTCGAAGCTGAGAGATTTTGACATATTTGGTTAAATTTTCGGGGTACGAAGTGAGAATACTTTTCCCGTAAATTAACAAACCCCGAGTATCCTTTTGTGATACGGCTCCTCATGGTAAATAATCCCATTTTTAACACAATAAGTTCTTTCAAATTTTAATACTTTGAACCCTTCAAATAGCTCCATATATTTTACACATTTATTTTGTGTTCCCCTACTTTCTAAATTAACTAAAATGGTTAAGCTCAGTCACTTGTTTATCATAGAAAAGTGTCAAATATCACTACACAGAGAAATTTTGTTTACACGTGACTCTTGAGTTCCTCATTTCAAGGCGCATTAGGGATGTTGTCCCAATTAGCGTATCATATTGATGAACAAATTAATAGACAATCGATCTTCAAAAATGGCAGGGCGCCCTGGAAACTGTAAAAAGGCCACAAGGCGGCACTCGGAAAAAAGCGGGTGCCGAGCCCTCTGAAAACGGCCTTGCTGGAACACTGTGCTAGATCCTGAATGATTATACCACAAGAAAATTTTAACCTGTGCATATATACTAAAAATACGATATAAAAACATGTCTTTTTCAGGACTTCTGATCCAACCATGTAGTATGGCACGTTATTGAGATATGGTTTTGGTTGATTGATGTTCATGAAGGACCTGTAGTACAAAGTGTATCACTGGATTTAGCTCTTTGTCATAGTGAATTTTTAAAGTACTCTGCTTTGAGCTCAGTTAATTGTTATGCAATTTATTCTTTGTGAAAAAATAAAGATTTGACAGACAACTCTCATGTTCAAGGATTTGTCAAAGTAGTATCACCTGTATGTACAATGTAAGTAATAGGGAGATACATGTTAAAGCTTTCTATTCCGATTTGAACCAAGCAATATATTTTCATTGACCAAATTTTAAAAAAAAAATTACACGACAATGCTACTCCCGCTACTAGAAATATGATGCTAGGTTGTTTTAATACACCTGTTGCATACTGATGACTTGGTCCTGGGTGTAAATGGTCCTTTAATCATGTTATAACAAAAAAAATACCAGATGTTCCGCAGGGCACAGCTTTATACGACCGCAGAGTTCGAACCTTGAACAGTTAGGGCAAGTTTGGACACAACATTCAATCTTGATGCAGCTTTGCATTTGGATTGTGATTAAATAGTTGACACAATATATAGGTTTCTGACACAGAATGAATGTGGTGTAAGAAATTAAACTTAAAAACTTAAATAAGTGAGTTTAGACATTTACCTATTATGGTCCACTATCCAAAATTTAAATACATGGTTAGATTCAGCTTATCAAAGAACCCAAAGATTTCAATAAATGAAATCAAATATAGTTCAATTTTGGACCCTTTAGGCCTCAATAGGGACCATTTTGATAACTGGGCCCAAATATCAAAAATCTAAATACATGGTTAGATTTATTACATATCAAAGTACCCATTTTATTTATCTTTCGTTGAAATCAAACAAAATTTAAATGTGGACCCACTTGAAAATTACAAAAAAATACCAAATTCATGAAAATTGTTAAAAATTACTTTAAAGAGAAAAACCTCCTTAACGGGTCAATTGAACATTTTTGTAATGTTGATTTATGAGTAGATCTTACTTTTCTTAACATTATTGCTGTTTACAGTTTATCTCTATCTATAATAGTATTCAAGGTAATAACCAAAAACGTCAAAATTTTTAAAATTACCAATAGGGGGCAGCAACCCAATGACCAGTTGTCCAATTCATCTGAAAATTTTGCGGCATATAGATATTGACTTGATAAACAATTTCACCTTCCTCTGAATGCTTTGGTTTTGAGAATTATTAAAGTTGTTCTAAATGCTTTGGTTTCAGGGTTAAAAACCAAAATCTACATTTCCCCTTATGTTCTATTTTAAGCCATGGCGGCCATCTTGATTAGTTGGCTGGGTCACCGCACACATTTTAAAACTAAATATCCTAATAAAGAATGTGACTAAGTTTTGTTAAATTTGGCCCAGTAGTTTCAGAGCAGAAGATTTTTGTAAAGATTACAAAAATTTACGAAAAACTGGTAAAAAATTACTATAAAGGGCAATAACTACTTTAAAGAGAAAAACCTCCTTAACGGGTCAATTGACCATTTTGGTCATGTTGACATATTTGTCGATGTTACTTTGATGAAAATAATTGCTGTTTACAGTTTATCACTACCTATAATAATATTCAAGATAATAACCAGATACGGCAAACACATTACCAATTCAGGGGCAGCAACCCAACAACCAGTTGTCCCACTCACCAGATCTGGACTTGATAAACAATTTTACCTCAGTCAGAGTTGTTCTAAATCTTTTGGTTTTAGGGTTAAAAACCAAAATCTACATTTCCCCCTTATGTTCTATTTTTAGCCGTGGCGACCATCTTGGTTGGTTGACTGGCTCACTGCACATATGTTTTGAACTAGATCCCCAAATGATGATTGTGGCCAAGTTTGGTTAAATTTGGCCAAGTAGTTTCAGAGGAGAAGATTTTTGTAAAAGTTCACCACGACAACGGACAACGCCGGTGGTATATAGCCGTTCTTCCCCGATGCCAGTTTTCCCCCGGGAGAAAGACTGGCATGAGCCAATGTTTCCCCTGAGGAAATTTTGGATCATGGTCAATCTTCCCCCGTGGTATAAATTTCACTATATGTATATGCAAATCTGGAAAGTAAACCGAACTGTGTTAAAATTAGACTTATTCATATACAAAGTATGATGTGTTGTTAGTTTTCATTAACACAAGTCTGTCTACACGTTTATCAGTCTGTCTACATGTGTATCAATCTGTCTTAAGGTCAACTTGTCTGTCTTTTTGTTCACCAGTCTTTCCATGTGTCCCCTAGTCTTTCTACATTATTAATTATTAATTGTCTATAGATATTAGAAGATGTAGGATGAGTGCCAATGAGACAACTCTCCATCCAAGTATCAATTTTCAAAGTAAAAACCATTATAGTTCAAGGTAAGGCCTTTAACACGGAGCCTTAGCTCACACCGACAGCAAAGTTTAAAGTTTAAGGGCCCCAAACACTACTATTTGTGTTAGTCAATGATACCAACGGTTTACATACGAGAATGGATGTAATTACCACATCAGCATGTGCTTGACGTGTATAGTATAACAGGTATATATCTATAAATACATATCAAATGTATAATAAGCTTTTGTAATATGAAACTAATACAAAAAAGTTACCTTTTTTTTTAATTCTAGCAGACGAATCCAACGTTATGTTACAAGGCAGAAAATAAAGCTTCTCACGCTACTAAAGGGGAAATTGGCCTGGTCCTCCCCCCCCCCCCCACCCACCCACAATACGCTGAGGGGGGAAAAGTGGGATCATGTCAATTTTCCAGGTGTTTTAAAAAAGCTCACTTGGCCCTGTTGGCCAGGTGGGCTAAAATCTAGATATTAAATTAATAACACTCCTAATGCTCAGATTGGTTGTCATTGTGCAACACAGTTAATAACACCTCATAGGAAAAACATAGAACTCCTTTTGACATAAGACACTGTCAAATATCCAAACATGCTATCCACACTCAACTGTGTCCACACTTGTTAATTAATCAATAAAACAAAATTGAGAATGGAAATTGGGAATGTGTCAAAGAGACAAAACCCCGTAAACAGCAGAAGGTCACCAACATATTAAACATATGTTTTATGTCTCTAAATTACGTTTTCTTGTGATATTTTTTTACCGGAAGTGACAAAATTCTGAATAAAACACCCTGACGGGTTTCAAAGAAATGATACATTATTTCAAACCATGAATACACAATAATATAGTCTACACAGCAAAAGTTGGCTACCAGTTGTGAGAATTAAATAACCAATAATCAGTTATCAAATGTATGTCCGCCATTTTGATGATAAAACGGAAGTTGATAAAAATCAAGGTTGCCTCCATATCTAAATTTGTTTATAAGAATAGTTCAAACTATGTTTCTACCAAATTTTATGTTTTTAACACAAAGTGCACAATTATTCATCTATCTGCTGGACTAAATCGCAAAACTATGTAAAACACATTGTGGATCGGTAATGGAAAGAATAAAGACTTATGTTGGCTTCCTGTACGTGACATATCAAATGCGTTTGGTCCTTGTGTAGCTGCTATTCCTTTCGTCCATGCATTCAGTGGATGTGACACTTTGTCGAATTGTCGTGAGAAAGGGAAAAGGTCTTCTTGGCTAACATTATAAGGTTTTTCAGATATAAAGGACTTTTTTTTACTTAAATATGAAGCGAGACACAATGTAAATTGTTTGACAGGAAGTAACGGCATTGTGATGAAATTCCGCCTACAAGAGGTTCTTTATCAGAGCACATCAAAAGAGAAATAAGCCAAGGAGGAGTTGTTTGGGCTCAGCCAAATTCGTGTATTCGACAGGTACATGTACCAAATCATGAACAGTAGGGTTGGATGAAAGAAAGAATATCAATGACAGTTGCAAACAGAAATGAACTTCTGTGACTGCTGTTGCATCCTCGTGTCAGGAACTTTTGAAATGCGGAGGCAAAAATCCAGCTGTGTTTGTAACTGTAAATGCTACCGTTCTGGCTTTTCTTGTACGGGTTGTTGTAAAGGCATCTGTCAAAATATTATAAGATAAGCAACCTGTCTTTCTAACCAAACTAGACATTAAGTTAAGTTGATGGAAATTATTAAAATATTTGCCTCCATTTTGGAACAGGAAATCATTATTTTTTCTTCATTTATGTGTTGTTTTGTCGTACTGTTTTTAACGTTTTATCATACCTTACACTGGTTTATACCTATATCACATCTTTCAAGGATTTTTGTCCCTTTTGAAGGTGCTTGAAAGTATATAAAAAAGAATTTACTTTTTGAAACCGGCAGTCATCTTTAGTTTCATTAATGTATTGTCTAGTCGTAATTTATGAACTGTCATTTACTTTTTATCAAATCTAACATTGGATTTTACATATAACATACCTTTCAACGGATTAAAGAATTATTCCCAATTTGTAATGACGCCATTTCCAAAATGTGTGGTGGCCATCTTGAAAAAAAAATAATTTCAGCAGTGGATTTGTTTTAAGTATCATTTCGTCAACCTTTATACCAAATTTCATGCTTGTATCACGATTTGCACAATTATGTCCATAATATCTCCCACTAATATGTGATGCTGTATTTTGTATTTCGATAGGCGGTTGTCCTCGAGGATATATGACTTGCTTGTAAGATGCTGTATGTGTACCTGCATCAAAAGTATGTGATAACAAGGATGACTGTTTGGCAGCAGAAAATGAATCTTTATGTAAAACTGGAGGTAAAGCTGTTATAAAGTTCAACCAGATAAACCTGTAGCACTTGAGTCATAATTTCATATGAATAATTAAGTTGTAAAATCTCTGTCCCAACGTATGACATATACATATCTCAATGATTACATAACGCTGAAATGTTTTTAAATCTTTATCTATATCTGTTTCCACCCGATACAAAATAGAAGGAAAAAAAATCAAACAGATTTAAAGGGGAAACAACTGTTAACATAACATAAGTTTTACGATCAGCATCTATAATTAGGTGAAACCGTATGATATGTCAATATCTCTTCCTAGATTGTTCGCTTCTCATGTTTAAGATTTTCGGAATCCTCTGATTTTATCTATTAGAATACCTTAGAAAAATTGGCTCACTGTCCCATTTTTTTCTTTTTATTATTTTTTTACATGTATAATTATAAGCCATTTGTAAAAGTCGTATAAAATCCTTGTTAAATGATAAAGCTATGAAAAAATCAAGAGATAACATTTTCCCGCAAAATATCAATTGCAAAAAAACAAAAACATTGATCTATATATTTTTTTGGCTTTTTTTGGGGTTCCTTTATTTATCCCCTATCAATATATACTAGTGTTATGAAAACTTATGATTTTAAAACTTAGGAGCGAACTTCCTTAACTTGGTGCTGACGGTCAAACGATTTGTATGCTCTTTGGATTTTGATTCAAGATTTTTATTTTATAGATATTGAGTTTTTTTGACAAAAAAAAAGAAAAGAGGGAGAAGATTTTTCACATGTCCTGCCATATCTAAAAAAAGTTTATCATTATCTGTCAAAACTTTACACACTTCTTACTTATATTAATCTTTAGAGCTGTATACTTTTTGGTGATGATTCAAAATTTTATTTTAGAGTTATTGAGTTTTTGGTAAAAAAAAAAAGGGGGGGTTTTCACATGTCACTCCGTATGTCAAAAACTATTTATGATTTTAAATTGCATAATAATTCACACACAAGACGACGTGTAGTATGCGCTCATGTGGCAGCTGTTAATTAGTAACTGACCTGGAACAATATCAACAGTTTCATATTCCGTAAAATGATTATTTAAACTTAGAAAATTATAAGCATTTGTTTTTTCAACTACTACCAATGTCTCAAACCATTGTATTTCAAACAAAGAACATCGGTTTTATAAAGTGAAACAGCATTCCGAAAATTCAAAATTAAGCAAAGATTCATTTTTTTATTTATTGAATGTGGTGATTGTTATTGTAAAATTCATGTTACAGTTAACACTTAAAATTTCTAAATATTTGTAAAGTGTTTCGTTTGTGTGACTATCATTCGCTATATTATCATGTTTTGTACATGAGTAAAATGTTGTTCAAACTGATTGCCAATAAATTAAAAAATGTCCAAAGATAATGAGGTAGTACATACAAAAAATCATAAAGATATGCACACGTGTTACTAATAAATGTGCAAATACAATCAGAAATGTAACATACACATTGATAAACGTTATACATGATATATAAATTGAATTCCAAGAAAACTAATACAAATTAAGGAATAGACAAAATATTTGATATTAAGGATCTTTTAAATTGTCATCCGTCAAGTAATCATATATAATGCCCCAACTAAACACAGTCCAAACACCATGATGCTCGTTCCAACACTTGCTGCACCTGAAATTCATAATATTTAGAATATTAGGCAGTTTTGTACAGTTGGAGGCAAGATACAGCTTAATACCAAAATTGTAAATACGTTTATTGAATTCCTGTATGAAGAAAAGAATCTGAGAACTTTACATTATACTGTACTATATTTTTGTTTTCTCTCGTTATATTGATTGATATCACATAATCAGCTGTAAATAAAGGCAACAGTAGCATACTGCTGTTCAAAACTCATAAATCCATGGACAAAAAACAAAATTGGGGTAACAAACTAAAACCGAGGGAAACGCATTAAATATAAGAGGAGAACAACGACACAACACTGAAATTTAACACACACAGAAACGGACCGAGCATCAGACAAAATCCCACGAAAATAACAAACATAACATCAAAACCAAATACATTAATTTGGGATAGACAAGTACCGTGACACGTCTTATCGCAATGTGAATTTACAATCAAAAATAAGAGAAAACAAACGACGCAACGTTAAAATGTAACACACACAGAAACGAACAATAATATAACAATTGCCATCTTCCTGACTTGGTACAGGACCTTTTTAAATGACAAAATGGTGGGTTGAACCTGGTTTTGTGGCATGCCAAACCTCGCACTTTAATGACAATGTTAAATATAACATTGAAATGACAACATAATATTACAGGACTGCAAAACAAATAAATAGGAGAACATATAAGACAAAGAAACACATGATTAATAGATTAAAAAAAGCATCAGGTTTAAAATTCAATACGCAAAAAAAGCGCCTCGTCCACACAAGACTCACCAGTGACGCCCAGATATAAAAGATCGAAAGTGAAAAAAGTACAAAGTTGTACAGCACTGAAGATCAAAAGTTGAAAAAGGTTGTGTCAAATACGGCTATGTTTTTATGCTTGGGATAAGAACATCCTCATTATTTAGAACAATTAATGCTATTGCAAACAGTAAATTTTATCAAATGAATTTAAAAAAGATATACATATTGAAACTAAAGAATTAACTTATTACAGAAAACTAAACCCGAATACATAATGCTAAGACCAACACAGAATAGACACAATCGACTCAGTCCAGGCCTCAACGAAATTAATCATATAAATGACATGACATACGATGGCGAAAAGGCACAAACAATACGTTGTAAAACACTTCTTTTTACCGAAGTTTGTAAAGTGTCCAATGACAATATAAATTTACTAGAAAATTATACACGTGTATGCAACAACTGATGGAGATATTCATTATGAGCTTTAGAAAATATGCTGCAACCAAATGTTTATTTATTCTTACAATATCCTGTACTAAGTCAGGAATGTGGCAGTTGTTATCAAATAGTCCGTTCTATGTATGTTGGTGTTTCTTTTTGTTGCAGTTCATTGTTTTGGTTGTTCCGTAGTTTTCCTCTAATAGTTGGTGTGTTTCCCTCGGTTTTAGCTTGTAACCTGGATTTGTATTCGCTTAGTTGATGCATGACTATTCCACATAGTATACTACCGTTGCAGTTATCTATGTGCAGGGTGAGTGAAAAAAAGTGATCCTTAAAAATGTGCCTTTTCAGAATCTAAAGGACTATGGGTAATCTCATTGTTCGAACATCAAAATCAAAATAACGTTACGCCATTGGATAGATTTCCATTGTTTAAAACATTCAAACGTTTTGGTGAACTCTTGAAAAAATATTACCTAGAATGCATCAGCTTCTGAAATGACGAATTTGTCACTCATTGCTTGGTTTGAATGTGCTTGTTTTTTTCAAAAGTTTGCTATTGTGCATCAACTATAAATAGATTATAACAATATAAGTTATATCATTACTTACCAGAGCATCCATTTAAATAGTCTCTGATAATATCTAATCCACATTCTAAAATTTAAAAAAAATGAACAATAATGTGAGAAACAAAGACATTATAACTGCTGTGGATTCATTGTTATTTGTTGGATACTAATTGTCGTGGATTTCGTGGATACAGATGAACCACAAAATTAATATTCAACGAAATGCAAATTTTCTTTAAAATAATATGCAGATTCAAGCAAACAACGTTATCAAATATCCACAAACACGCAAGTTTTTGTTTTTTTTACAATTCACGACAATTGGTTCCCACGAAAATAAATGTATTCACAGTATTTAGCTTTTAGATATACATGGTAGAATTTGTGATGATTTCAAACTAGAGGCTCTTCAGAGCCTTTTTTGCTCACCTTGGTCTACGTGCATAAACAAGGGACACAGATGGATTCCTGACAAAATTGTGTTTTGGTGATTGTGATTTGTTTGAAGTTTTTACTTTACTGAACATTCTTTCTTCTTACAACTATCTCTGTCTATAGTGAACTTGGCCCATTAGTATCAGAGGCAAATATATTGTAAAAATTTACAAAAGTAAACAAAATTTATGGAATTGTTAAAATTTGACTATAAAGGGCAATAACTTCTTTAGGGGTCAACTTACAATTTTGGTCATTTAGATCTTATTTTGCTGAACATTATTGCTGTTTATAGTATCTATCTATAATAGTATTCAAGATAATTTCCAAAAAAGGCAAAATTTCCTTAAAATTACCAATTTAGGGGCAGCAAACCAACAACGGGTAATCCGATTCATCTAAAAATTTCAAAGCAGATATATCTTGACATGATAAACAATTTTCACCATGTCAGATTTGGTTTAAATGCTTTGGATTCAGAGATATAAGCCAAACTTTACATTTTACCCCTATGTTTAATTTTTAGCTATGGCGGCCATCTTGGTTGGTTGGCTGAGTCACCGGACACTTCTTTTAAACTTGATACACCGATGATAATTGTGGCCAAGTTTGGTTTTATTTGGCCCAGTAGTTTCAAAGGAGAAGATTTTTGTAAAAGTAAATGACGACGGAGACGACGGATGCCGGACGCAAAGTAATGAAAAAAGCACACTTGGCTCTTCGGGCCAGGTGAGAGTTAAAAAAGAAGGGACATAAACGATACAAACATGATCATGACCGACATAAATGCCTTATTATTGGGTATAACTTATCATCATATTTTATAGGAGTATCACGGCGGGTGTATCAATGTCCCTTCGGTATCCTTCGCCTGTCTTTTGAACAGCTAGAACCATTGCTTTTATTATTTTAAGCTCTCATTACGCTTAGTTTAGGAAATTCTGAATGATTTTAAAGAGACTACAATGTATCGGTTATTATTAATGTAATTAAAACATAATTGAATCTGATTATTTTTCAAATGCTTTTAAATCTTTTGGAAAAGATGGAACAATAGTAAAGACAAATTCAATGATTTACAAGAAAGCGGTTATCAAACAAAAAGTAAACGGACATTTAACAATTGATGTTAGTAAAACATTTAATCGCTTATCTAACGAAAATAAGTTGTAACAACTACAAAAAAGACTTGAACCATTTAATTTGGTAAAGGACAAAATATTAACAATATTACAGTAAAGAAATGATATTTATACAAATTTGACCGAATCTACGACTATACGGAAAAGTTGAAATTGGTAGAAAAAAAGTGAAAAGGTCTACGAAATAATTTATAAATGAAAAACGGTCAAAACAAACTGTGTGATATGTAATCCAATGAAAACAAACAAAAAATGAGTATAAACATAAGATTGATTCGATATTTGAAGAACAAACAATTTACTCTACACTTTTTATTCTGAATTATCTAACAAACAGGGCAGTGAAAAGCTTTGCCAATGTCAAAAAATAAGGTAAACATTGAAGTAAATCTCAGCATAAAGTTGTAATTATTTTTTCACACTAGACTGGTGACAGAGAATATACTAAAAACTGGACATGCTGGAGACCCCTTACATTACATAACTCAGATTATACCATCATAGCTTAACTCCTTGTACTGAGATTGAAAAAGTTTTACCAAAAGTAATACATCACGATCAAAAAGGATTCGTTAAAGGGGGAACTATTTCTGATGGTTATAGATTGATTAATGAAATATTATATACAGACAAAGAGGACGCATATACTGTTCCTTCAATTACCCTCAACTTAGGTTGTAATTGCATAAACAGAATGTGACCATAGCCATTTGCAAATGCATTGGTTTATTTCCTTTAATATGATGTGTTTGTTTTAATTCAATGTTGTACAGTCACCATAAACAATAAGATGTCAGTCTTGATACCATTTAATAAATTGAACTAGAAAGTAAAGTCAGTCTGATTTGTCAGTTTTTTTTCAATTCATACCCGATTGTGTTTCGAAAGTGAGGTGTAATAGGAAATATCTGACACAGCAATTCCGTAAATTGAAAACAGACGCGGCATATAATATGTAAATCATGTCTTTTCATATATATCTAAGTACATAAAGGCTTTCAGCCCACTCGACCCATCAACTGAACTTATCCTTTTACATAGAATATCTCGGCAAGTTTTAGCAGAACTATTGGTCTTTTATTTCCAACTTCTTTAAAATTATTTACTGAAGATACCAGACTTACCATTTTATACAATAGACAAGCTGTATTTATATTATTATACATATATAAATGAAGATGCCTTCCAACTGCTATGCATTCGATTGTTTTAATTAACTACATCAAACGGTAACACATATAGTATTGTACCATTAATCTGTAAAATGAACCCACGAATATAACTCAATCATTACCGTAAGTGTTATAACGGATGTAACTAGGTGATGTTTGTAAATTGTGTCTGATTTCCTTTCTTTTAATTTGAGACCAAAACAATACCAAATTGAATCCAAATGTCAAAAGCCCGCAATTTAAAAAAAAACTAATATGCTTCTAACTATAAGTATCAATTTTACATTCTTGATTTTTTGTTAATTTCATCTAAGTACATTCTTTCATATTTAAAAATACAGCTTCAATACACAAAATTAAAAATCTCTTATTTACTGCTTTAGCACATATGTTTATGATATGAAGATCAAATTCTCGTATCTTATTAAGTATATGTTTAAAGTAGTCTACTGCCGTTACAAGGAAACTTTGTACCCGCAGAGTGGAAAGGCATTAATATAAGTTGCAATAAATTGTTTTCCCAATCCACTATAAATAAATCTGTTTAAAACAAGTACCCTTTGACATCATTGCCGTCTGTGTTGTTGTCATCTGTGTAGTTGTCCTCTGTTCTGTTGTCGATTGTGTTGTTGCAGCTACTGTTGTCGATAGTGTTGTTGTTGAAGTCTCTGTTATCGGTTGTGGTGTCGTAGTTAGTGTTGTAGTCGTAGGTTGTGTTGTTGTTGGTTGTGTTGTTGTAGTTATTGATTGTGTTGTTGGTTTTGTTGTTGTAGTTGTTGATTGTGTTGTTGTACTTGTTGGTTGAGTTGTTGTTGTTGTTTTTGTTGTTGTAGCTACCGTTGTCGTTGTGAGAGCTATAAAATAAATAAAAGTGATAATTCTATAAAGCAAACATCTCTATACGAGTAAATATAATGAAAAATTTGATAACAAACCTGAGAACAGTATAATTGATGGGAAATGAATCTGATTTTCAGTATAAAATTGATGAAATCACGGACCACCGGAGACTTGCCGAGATTATAGATATATATGTTTCTGAACAAGCTGACTTGTTTTAGCTCATTCACAATGTATGTGTATTCCTATTTAAGTGGGGTTTTTTTAAGAGGAAAGTTCATTTATTCGCGGGGAACCAATTGATGACTTTATTCACGAATTAAAGAGTTCAACGAAAAGTAACAACTGTTTAAGACAAAATTAAGACAAGGACAGATCCCGATACATATGGTTTGACTACCGATATGATCTAGAGAATACATTGAATATCGGCAAATCTGAGAATACTATAATAGTAGTTAAAGAAAAAAGCTCTATAAACTAAACCAGCAGGCAGGAGTATATCCATTTGATCTTAAAAGCATAAACTGTACAATGTTTTCATCTTTTAATTCTCATAAACAAATATTATTGATCGATGGAAGTCGGATTTCCGGTGATGATATGCTATGATAAAGTGTTCATTATATACCCTTGTTATTCTCGTACGGCTTGCGTTTGAATTCATTTTACAATGTTTAGGTACATTGATATCATTTGTGTCTGTGTGTTATTAACACAGAATTTTATTGTATTGTTTATGTGTGATGTATGAAGATTCTAAAACATGCTTGATTATATCACCTCGAAATATATTGTTATCATACCACATATTGCTTCTTTTTCATCATCTTGGCCAGGACAATCGGGGTTTTCATTACAAAATAGCGCATCGTCTATGCACTTTCCACCGATGCATCTAAATCCACCATTGAAACATTCACCTATAAATATGTAATATGGTATTAAAGATGTCATTTTCTTATCATTGCTGAATACATGTGAATACTGTTCAATCCTAAAAGCGTTATTTAAGTATTTGGATGCATAACTACAGAGTAAGACCATGTAAGTTTTTATGGAAGTTAAATACTTCGATTTCGAATTAAAATATTGTATATATATGAAATCATTCCTTTCAACTTGAACTGAAATCGCTTATACGATATTTGCGGAGCAATTACAAAGACAACGTTACATGCTATATATACACAACAGCCTGGTCTGATTATGCCTTTTCCACCGGCGCACCGTGGACAGCCCACCCGTGCCCATTCAAGTTATAATCTCTTTTTTTGTAAAAAAAATATTGATTATAATTGCTTAGTTGATTTTTTTCAATTGGTTGTACTTGCAAGTCTTTTGATTAAACAAAAGGAATTGCATGCCCACTCCTATAGGTGGGCAGAGTGGACAAGCTACAAATTTTGCCCAACCGGAGCCCACTCATACTCTGGACGGGTGGACAAAGCAAAATCCACCTGAGCTGTAGTGTTTGTATATTACATAATTCTAATCTACTTAAAATGAATTCGTTTGTTCTCATTTAAGAGACAATTATTAAGACAACCCATTAAGGCTATATATATGTATATGAATATGACATCATTCTAAACTTCATAAACTGAAATCGGGTTTTTGTCTACATTAAAGAGAAAATTATAAAGACAACACATAAAGGCTATATATATGTATATGACATCATTCTAATCTACTTAAAATAAATTCGCTTGTTCTACATTAAAGAGACAAGTATAAAGACAACACATAAAGGCTATATATATGTATATGACATCATTCTAATCTACTTAAACTGAAATCGTGTTTTCTACATTAAAGAGACAATTATAAAGACAACACATAAAGGCTATATATATGTATATGACATCATTCTAATCTATTTAAACTGAAATTGTGTGTTCTACATCAAAGAGACAATTACAAAGACAACACATAAAGCTATATATATGTATATGACATCATTCTCATCTACTTAAACTGAATTCGTGTATTCTACATTAAAGAGACAAGTATAAAGACAACCCATAAAGGCTATATATGTATATGACATCATTAACTAAAGCTTAAATCACCTGTTTTATGATAAAGATAAAAAAAACCATGGAGGACATAATAACAGTTGTGAAAAATGTTTAGTGATAAAAAGGCATTAACGCATGATATAGACAGTTTTATGAAGCTGATATTGTTGTGGAATAAATCTCTTGTATTGTGGTGGTAACTGGGATGTCAAAACACCAAATTCTAGACCCAAATGAACTAGATCCTCAGAAGGTGAGACATTCCGCCCTGATTGAAAACAAACAAAAATGGCTAGTACAGACAGTCTTGAAAGTTCGATCATACTACTAGTTGATAGTGTGAAAGTTCTTTGAGAAACAAGTAAAGTTCCTGATCATTCCGTTATAATAACAAAATTCAAAACCTACGAGAAAGCTAACGAATCCTGCCAAGTTACGAGTTTTCTGCTAAAACGATATAAATTAAACTCAATACTAAATGATTTTCTGGCGTCGGACATGCGTAAAATCGCTTTGCAGACTTTGATATTCAGAACAGAAACCACAAGAGAAAATCAGACTAATATGGATAATATGTATTCCGATTTGTGTAATATAATCATTGACAAAATGAACGTTAAAATTCCAGTTTTCCAAAATAGTAGAAGGAAAAGTAAACGTTTTAAACCGTATTGGAATGACCATCTTGGCTCACTGTGGCATGCAATGCGTAATAAAGAAAAAGGATTTCTTAAATTCAGAGGTAATTTGTCCGTTAAACATAAACTCCGTGAAAAATTTCATACTGCCCAAAATATATTTGACCGCATTTTAAAGCGATGTGAACGACAATTTAAACATTCGTTTTGTGTTGAAGTTGAAAACATGATAACAGCGAACCCTAATTAATTTTGGGAAAACATTTTAAAAAACTCAGACCTCGTAAAACCCAGAGAATTCCGATGGAGGTTTACGGCGAAGATGGAACGATTCTCAAGGATGATGAAACTATATTGAATACATGGAAAACGGAATTTCAGAACATATACAATACGGATAATGTCGCTTCAAATTTCGACGATGAATTTTATAGGCAAGTTTCAACACACAAATCGTCTTTAGAGGACAAAATTCATGACCCGCTTTGAAATGAAAATCAAGAAATAAATACGACTATAACCATCGTAAGTTAGACGGCTTGTGTACAAAACAAAACACGGCAAAAATTGTTGTATAGATAGTATTTCATACGAAGTACTGCAGTATGAACATATAGTGGCCGTGAATCATTCATTGTTCCAACTGATGTTTAAAACAAGTATAATACCGTCTGTTTGGAGACAGGCTATACTTTGTCCAATCTTCAGATCGACGAGTACCTCTCAATTACAGAGGAATTAGTTTACTTTCTTGTATATCAAAACTGTACAGTGCATTCATAAACAGTCGATTATCATCATATTTAGAATCCAACGATATTTTAGCAGACGAACAAAAAGGTTGCCGTTCCGACCGATCGTGGGAGGATCATGTATTTACTCTTAATGCTGTATCGAGAACACTTCCAGACGTCATTTGCAACTTTTATTGATCTTAAGAAATTTTCAATTTTGTTGATCGAGATTTGCTGTTATATAAGCTTTTGTTAAATAACATTGATGGAAAAATTTACAACTCGATTAAAAACATTTACCTTAGTACTTCTGCTTGTGTTCGTGTAAACAACAGACTCTCATATTGGTTTGTATGCAGTTCTGGGGTTAAACAAGGGGATAACTTATCCCCGACGTTTTATTTTTTATTTTTATCAACGATCTGGTAAAGGGGTTAACAGTCTCGGACTTGGTATAAATATTGACGACTAGACGCTTTCTTTACGTTTATATGCTTATTGGCATCACCCGAAACTGACATGTAATGTATGCTTAATAAAGTCCATGAATCGTGCAAGCGATGTCGTGCTTTGATAAATACAGAGAAATAAAAAATTATGCATTTTCGTCCGTCTCGATTTAAAAGAAGTGAAAATCGGTGACAATCTACTTCAAATAACTGACATATACAAATACCTCGGTGTAACTTTTCACGACGTAAAGGACTTTAAAGATAATGCAAATAGACTATCAAAAGCTGGAGGTAGAGCTTTAGGCTGAGTTTTCTCCAAGATTCATCATCTAAAAGAATTCGGAATTAGAACTTTTGAGAAACTTTTTACCTCGTGTGAAGTACCAGTGCTTGACTACAACTCTTCAATCTGGGGATACAAAGACTTTGCTTGCTTCAATCAAATACATAACAAAGCAATTTGTTATTTTCTTGGCGTTCATAAATTGGCAATAAACGGTGAAGTTGTTTGGGTGAACTCAAAGGAACGACGATGGTGCAATATAATAAGGTATTGGAACAAACTTATAGCAATGGACGACACTCGCATTTGCAAACGCGTCTTCAATTGGGACTACGAAAAATGCATGAACAATTGGTCTGAAGTGGAAAACATTATGTCAGTTATTAGACTAGAGAACAATTGTATCACAAAAAACACCTGCGATTCACGGATGTGTAAAACATTGCTCAAAGATGAATGCTCCGCAGATTGGCAGAAAGGTTCAACAAACTTTCCGAAACTACGAACATACAGGCTCATAAAATCTGAATACTGCGGTGAACAATACATTAAACTTAATCTAAACCGTACTGAAAGATCCATTATAACACAACTCATGTGTGGCATTCTTCCACTCAGGTTAGAAACTGGTCGTTTTGTAGGTGAAAGCGAATGTGATCATTTGTGTAAAATGTGTAGCGATAACTTTTTGGAAAACGAATTTCATTTCCTTATCAACTGTAACTTTTATACCAATCTGCGACTGCAACATTTCTCACCAATGAAAAATTTATGTATACTATCAAATAAAGAACCGTTAGAATATTTACTATTTCAACATTCGAGAAAAACTGCTAAATATATATTGCAAGCTTTCAGTAAGAGAAAACACTTTTTATATGAAAACTTTAGATAACATTTTTCTTATTTTTGTTCGTCGTACCATTGAAATTTATGTTTAAAGTGACTTATAGACCCAAAGGGTCGGGTGTTCTACTTTTTGTTTTACATCTCACTGTATTTTATAATATTCTGTGAAAAACACATGTCACTATTATAAATAGTTTACTTACTTACTTACTTACTTACTTACTTACTTACTTACTTACTTACTTACTTACTTACTTACTTACTTACTTACTTACTTACTTACTTACTTACTTACTTACTTACTTACTCCCTTACTTACTTACTTACTAACTTTATGTTAAAGATGTTCGCTTGTCATGTTTAATGATTTTTGTCAGATTTTCGGAATCCTCTAGTTTTATACATTTGAATGACTTAATAAATTTTGCCTGGTGACCCCAATTTTCTATTTGTAAATCTTTTAAATAATAAGTCTTCTGTAAAAATCTTATAAAATCTTTGTAATTATTCAATAGGTTTTGAGAAGTTTAACTTGTCAATGATAAAGCTACGAAAAGTCAAGAGATAACATTTTTCCCGGCCAAAATTCAATGGCTAATATCTCGAAAACAAGCACATTAACCTATTTATTTTGTTTGCTTTTTGAGTTCCTCTCTTAATCCTCTAGAAATATATACTAGTGTTATGAAACGATTGTTATTTTGAAACTGAGTAGCAACCCTCCTTAAATAAGAGTTACAAATCAAAACTACGTGTATAAATTTACATATTTATGAAAAAAGTCTAAATTGAATACAATGTTCAAACCTATGATTGCGTCGGATAAAGAAACGCTACTTTTATACGTGTGCATGTAACAAAAAATTCGTGGTAAAGGGGTCTACAGCACAAATAACATTTTCTAAAATATCAAAAGTGTGAATGTTGGTCTATTGGAAGATGTAATATATTTATGTAACATACATTGACTTCCCTCATCTTCTCCGCTGGGACAATCAATTACGCCATCACACTCTTTAAGAAAAGAGATACAACTACCATCAGTACACTGGAAATTGCCATTACACCCTAACAAAATAAACAATTGATCTATTAAGATATATGCAAAGGACATTATATAATATATTGAGTTTCACACAGAATGCTAGATAACAATAACATAATGTTCTATTTTTTTTGAAATTTTATTCCATAAACTGACTGAATTAAACAGGTTTGATTATTTACTTTAAGATAGAGATAATTGTATTGTAAAAAGCTTGGTCTACCTGAAACGTTGGCTTTTATTAACATTACCGGTAGCATAAATAAGGTCGGCGTTACGCAATGCAGCGAATTATGTGTACCACTACATTTGTGCTAAACGTAGATATACGTGTTCTGTCGTTATTCTGATCTGTTCTTGTTGATGATAAAAAAAGATGTCAAATTAAGATGGAAACCACATAAAAAAAAGTGTAAACGTAGATTCAAACAGTTTTTTGGGTGACTTTTTTCGAAAATATTATTTTCGGTCCTGGCAGGAAAGCAGAGTGAATTGAAATGAGCGTTTCTATAGGCAATATTAACTTGCAAGCCAGTAACGAAGCTCATAAACTTGGCAATGAAAATGCAGGACTTCGGGAATGTCCGGAGCAGCCAACAATCTTGTTTCGGGTGTTCAGACAATGTAGGTTATTGGGCCATTTACCTGTGCATCCTTCCTCGTCCTCACCAGTACCACAGTCAACTTTTCCATCACATTTAAGAAATAAGGTATAACATGCGCCATCACATGCAAAATGACCTGGGTATTCGTCACATCCGTCTGAAAAGAAAGATAATATTAGTCTGTTGTAGACTAAACACGCGTTTTACTAAATACAAAATTTAATCCTGGTATATATGATGAGTTTATTCCAAAATATAAACGTGATAAATAAAGGCAGCAGAAGCATACCGGTATTCAAACGTCATCAATTGATTGAAAGAAAAAATCCGTGTTATACACTAAAACCGCGAGAAACACCTCAAATGGTAATAGAAAACAAAGGAACGACATACAAAATGAAGTTCAACATTATATTTATCTGCATTTTCTGGTTTAAAAAACAAACGAAAGAGGTCTTAGTTGATATAATCTCGTAAGTTTCGAGAGACAAAATTCAGAGAGAACTGATTGACAGACCAACCTCCATGATCTCGCGAATAATCAAAATTCAAATTTAAAGACAAGTTAAAAAGGTTCCTAAAATATGAGAAAAAGTCACATGCTAGCAATAAACGGAACCGGTGAAAACTAACTGCTATATTCCGTACTTTGTACATGCCTTTTTCGACGTAAATGGCCCCGCAATTAAGAAGTGACATACTAGTAGCCATATCATACGGTTCCACCATATTATTGATGCTGATCGTAAAACGCATGTAGTATTGACAGTTGTTCCCCCTTAACTCTGTTTGAATCATTATTTGTACAATTTGTCTGGTGGACACCCCTATTGATAAAATCTGTATGATTAAATAACACTTCACCGTAACGTATTTCTTCAGATATGTATACACTAAACATTGGACAATAGATTATGAAAACAAATTAAATTAAACTTTACCTCCAGATATGCACATATATTCGTCTTCCCCTGCCTTACAATTGGCTATCCCATCACACACCTTTGATGCAGGAACACATTCACCATCTAATAAACATGTAAGATGTCCTGGAGGGCAAGCACCTGATTAAATACAAAATACAATAAAATTGAGAATGACAATGGGGAATGACAATGGGGAATGTGTCGAAGAGACGACAATCCGACAGAGGTAACAATAGCCGAAGGCCACCAACGGGTCTCCAACGAAGAGAGAAACTCCCGCACCCGGAGGAGTCCCCAGCTGGCCCCCATACAAATATCTTACCGAATTATACACACAAGAAACTAAAATCAAAACTCATACAAGACTAACAAAGGACAGAGGCTCCTGACTTGGGACAGGCGCAAAAATGCTAATATTAGGTAAAAGTCAGAGTCAGCCAATTCCCGCCATATTTTATACATCATATATTCCGAAAAGGAGCTCCATGACCTATCAATATGTTTAGCTTATTTTGAATCTTAACTAATACTCTTTTAAATTGAATTTAATTAGTTTATGGGTTTGACTGTACCTTTGATACCTTTCGTCCCTCTTTTAGCTTAAAGCATCAATATTAAATTCTTGATTTATTTAATTTTGACTGATATTACCTAAGTACCGCCTTAAGCTGGCCCCTAAACAAATATGCATACTAGTTCAGTGATAATGAACGTCATACTAAACTCCGATTTATAGACACAAGAAACTAAAACAAAAATCATACAAGACTAACAAAGGCCGGAGGGTACTGACTTGGGACAGGTGCAAAAATGCAGCGGGGTTAAACAGTCAAACTAATAAATCGAAAATAAACTGAAAACGCCATGGCAAAAAATGAAAAAAGACAAACAGACAAACAATAGTACACATGACACAACATAGAACACTAAAGAATAAGCAACAAAACCCCACCAATAACTAGGGGTGATCTCAGGTGCTCCAGAAGGGTATATATGTAATGATGTTTTGTGGTACAATTTTTTTTATCGTTTTAAATTTTTTGTCAAATTTTTATAAAAATTAAACGAACCTAATTATATTTTGTTTGGTACTATCTTAAAGAACTGATGATCCTATGATACTATCTGGACTAATATTTTAAGAAAATATATATAAAGTTGTGGTTGAAAAAAAGAATGCATATTTTAAATGAAAAGACAGTATGTTAGCATATCTCATGGGCAAGTTCTACATGTTTGAAAATAATATTAATACACGTACCACATATCGCCTCATCGTCTTGCCATGGACAATCCAATTGACCGTCACACATCTGAGAATAGTCTATGCATGACGTGTCCATACAGGTAAATTCCAAACATGGTTCTGGTGCTGTACCTGCAATTTAAAAACATATGTTTAAACTTTTATTCTATAGTTAATTTTAGAACTCGATGGTGCGATGGAGAGACTGTAGTGCTATTGTCTTTTTTAAATGTGTGATATGGTCTATATGGCGATTGTTTGGTGATTTAAATTATAAAAACGTGCAATTATCATCCAAAGTATTATCTAATTTTGCGGTATACTCTCGTTGATTTACCCAAACACATGGCAATCAGGTAATAAAGGTAACAGTAGTAGACCGCTGTTCGAAATTTATAAATCGATTGAGGAAAAAAAATCCGGGTAACAAACTTAAACTGAGGGAAACGCATCAATTATAAGAGAACTACGACATAACAGAAACACAACCTTAAAATGTAACACTCACAGAAACCAACTATAATATAACAATGGTCATTTCCCTGACTTGGTACAGGACATTTTAAAAAAAAAAAGATGGGTTGAGTCTGCTTTTGAGGCATGCCAAACCTCCCGCTTTTATGGCAATGTTAAATATAACATTAAAATGACAATTAATGACGGGACTACAATACAGAACTACAATACAAATAAATTATGTTATCCATTGCACTTCAACACTACTGTAAATTCAGAAATTATTGCGATTTTTATATATACGACTAATGCGACTGCGTGAGTTTCGCAATAAAAAAAAATCGCATTTTGATAACTGAAAAATACATCTGTACGGAGATTATCCTGAAATCGCTATGATTAATCTTGCATTTTTGTCCATTCTAGTAAAATCGCAATAATAAATGCACGCAACAATTTCTAGATTTTCAGTACCACCAATGCACTTCGACGTAACAATTAACAAGATAATGTCACAATGCAACTTTTACATTTCAACGCGTCCGAAAAAAAGAAACACGTCATCACCAAACCATTGCACTTCAGCGTGACCATCGCGGTTCGGACACGTCATCACCAAACCATTGCACTTCAGCGTGACCATCGCGGTTCGGACACGTCATTACCAAACCATTGCACTTCAGCGTGACCATCGAGGTTCGGACACGTCATCACCAAACCATTGCACTTCAGCGTGACCATCGCGGTTCGGAATACCATTACAATTCAGATTCACGCAATTTTTTTTTAATATCTAAACTGAGTGATTTATTCCAAATGAAACCGTTCTGCTACATTCAAACAATGCCAAGTATAGGTATATAATAACCACTATACTTCACATTAGTTTTACTAATACACTATTCGATCCTATTTTAAGATATTGAGATTATTGAATGATAAGCTCATGCAACTAGCTTTTTAATAAACAACCTTTTTTTCGGCGTAATGACTCTAGAATATCAATTGATGAAGACATAATCTCTCAATCAGTCTTATAAAGGCCTGGAGCTGGCTTGTCAGTAACAAGTAGTAGTCCAATGTTAATGTATGTACAATTAATTGTCATTTTGTTTAGTTGCTTTTGTTACTTATTCTGACATTGGATTCGGACTTCATTTAAACTGAGTTTTACTGTGCTTACTGATGGGTGTTTGTTTTTGTAAATTGGCTAGAGATATGAGGATGTTTGAGATTTTAAAAAAAACATGTTTAACCCCCACCGAATGTTAGCTTCTGTCCAAAATCAGGAGCCTAAAGCTTTTGTTAGTCTGGTATAAATTGTAATTTTAGTTTCTTTTATGTATTTCAGTATGACGTCCATTATCGCTCAACTAGTGCATATTTTTGGCCAGTTGAAACACGCATCCGGTTGCAGTATTGTCTCGCTGTATTGAAGACCAATTAGTGGCCTTCGACTGTATTCTGCTCTTTGGTCGGGTTGTTGTCTCTTTGACACATTCCAAATTTCCATTCTCAATTTCATTTGAATCAAAAGTTATAAATTCTTATTACAAATAGTATAAACATGATGAAGACGTCAGTCATAAGCTTAGGGCAAGGAAAACAAGTTACGAAAAGTATAACTTATTTAAATATAATTTTTATCATACACATTTTTTTAAATTAAGAATTGCACTCTCCTTTTTGTTAATTCATTTGGAAGTAAAAGCGTTGTCTGAAATACATTCAGTATGAAGCGGAAGCGCTTCATTGAAAAATGTGTGCACGGTCAACGCTTTCACAACCCTATGAACTTACTAAAAGAAGCATTTAATACTTATTATAACATTTTTTTCGCTTTGACAATGGAAAATCGATTTTTATTATTGATTTCTGTAAATAACCTTTGCCTTTTTTGTGATAGCACGTGTCATCATGCATTTTAAACTTCATTGAGCTATGAAGGTGAATTCTAGGTTGACGACCAACCATTGTTATCCAATCAAAATAACGGATTATTTTGAAACATACATGTAATGTTATTATAAAAAAATAAGATAAAACAGGAGTTGTAGATGGATTTTATGATACATATACTATACAAAATTGAAACATGTAATATACTCAATAGATATAAGGCGATGAGGTATAAGTGTCAATGAGACAACTTTCCATCCAAGTCACAATTTGTAAAGATGAACCATTATAGGTCAAAGTACGGTCTTCAACACGGAGCCTTGGCTCATACCGAACAGCAAGATATACAGATGGGTGCGGTCCTAACCTTGACAAAAGTTAACTTAGAGTTAACTTGTTGGCTGCTTTCTAAGTTAACTTGAGAATGTTTAAGCAGTCAAGCAAGTTAACTACGTCGTTGGTGGACCAGACCTACGGTCTGCTTTTTTAGGACTGCTGCAGACCTATCGACAAGTCTGCTCCAGACCAGACCTGTGGACAAGTCTGCTTTTGACCAGTCCTGAGGACAGGTCTGCCCAGACCAGACCTGTGGACAAGTCTGTTTTTGACCAGTCCTGAGGACAGGTCTGCCTCAGACCAGACCTGTGGACAGGTCTGCTCCTGACCAGACCTGAGGACAGGTCTGCTTTTGACCAGACCTGTGGACAAGTCTGCTATTGACCAGACCTGAGGACAGGTCTGCTTATGACAGATTATCGTTATAAGCGTTTTCATATTAGACTTGAGCTTTCAATAAAGGCAGTGTCTGCGCGTACCCGCATGCGGGTACGAATAGTCAAATTGCCGTTCTAGGCTGCGCGTACCCACATCCGGTTTTCTAATAAAATGCCATTGGATCGGGTATAAAACGTGAAATATCTACGGAAATTATCGATAGAATGGGGATATCGTGTAGAACGAGTGAAAAGTATGAAAAATAATATTTTCAAATTGTATTTATTAAATAATGATACATAGTAATCATTGCAAAATTAAATGCACAATGATGGAAAACAGTCCCTGTAAAAGAAAAACATGATAGAAATTAATACTATTATAAAATTTTAATGCAAATTTAAAGAATATTTTTTTTATAAATTAAAAATATACCCTTATGATATTTTAAAATAATCTTTAAGTAAAATATAAAACAGAAACTAAAATTTTGAAATATATAAAACAACTAAAATTAAAGCATGAGTTTATTGAAATTTAAATTTAAAGAAGCAAGTACTAATGAATAATGAAACGTGAACGTAGGCTGGCAACATTTGAAATGTGCAGCCCGGGGTTGAAATCTGTGCCAAAACAATCATATGTTACAAATCTTAATAAGTGACATGAATCTATTGTAATTGGTTTAAATTGATATTATACCTAGCTTCTTTAATTTTTATAAACTCCAGCTTTAATTTTAGTAGTTTAATTTTACTTTTTTTTTCTTTTCAGGGACTGTACAGTTTAATTTTCCATCCTTGTGCTTTTAATTTTAAATAATAAATATAATCTGAAAATTATTTTTTCATATTCTTCACTCGTTCTCCCATCTTCGCTAGCCAAGGGTTACGATCCACTCCCGCTCTCTTCACCCTTGGCGGATTGAGATAATATTTCGGAGACACAAGGTAAGGATTTGTATTGGTTGCAGTAGTAACTCGCTGCATCCAATCAAAAAGCGCCTATAACATGACCACGTGTAAATGTAGAAAGTGTTTGTAAACAATTGCCACGTGTTTATTGTGCAACAAGTCTTTACATCACTAAACATACGACTATATTTAGTGACAACTTGAATGTTTTTAATCAACTTATAGAAATTTCTGCGTATGTTTCATGCACAAATGCATGAATGTTGACGTATATTTTCGTTTCCGGCTTTACCAAGTGGATAGAATCTAGACGCTACCGTGTTTTTACCTCCAAATTAAAGAGTTCAAGTGCTACCATTGGTCAAGAATAATGTATTCGGAATGGGCGTGAATCTAATCTTCCGATAGATGGCGCAACATTGATATCACAAATGTTGGCTCAATCTGCCAAGGGTGAAGAGAGCGGGAGTGGATCGTAACCCTTGGCTAGCAAAGATGTCGTTCTCCACGAAATTCCCATACTATCAATAATTTTCGTACATATTTCACGTTTCATTCCCGATTCGATGGCATTTTATTAGAAAACCGGATGTGGGTACGCGCAGCCTAGAACGGCAATTTGACTATTCGTACCCGCATGCGGGTACGCGCAGACACTGCCTTCAATAAAATATGTAAACAATTCAACATTCGCATTGTTTTTCCACAGATATCATTTATTATTTACTCGCTAGACTCTACTAGATATTATACAAATGCTCTCTTTTATTTGATATACATGTATTCTTATATAAATAAAAAATAGCTATACGATCACACTGAGGTTTTTTTTATTAGAAGGCGGATAGAAAGGTTATCCAACGCATCGGAACACTATTCTTATATCACGGGATATCGGCAACATTGTCTACGTTACTTCGTTCCCCGTTGTTTACCTGTCCCTTCCTAAATTTTACTTTATGCATAAATTTATACTTGCATGGATATTTCATTGATATTCAACTTGTTTGCATTGGATTTACTATTCTATGTCCCGCAGAATATTGTACAGTGTCCGTAAGCATACGGTGTGGTAAAACTATCAACAATCTCGTCAAATTCGTCAGATTTATCGAGAGATTTGTTATTGCCGATATTTATATGGGACGTCCTAAAATTATACTCAATGCGCACTTTAATGAAATAGTTGCCACTTGACGTTTAACTATAAACAAAATCAATCAACCGACATAATAGATTCCAAGAAGAGAACTTCGTATACTTTTTTTTTATTAAATCATTGTAAATAGTACAAATGAATTCAGACATGTCAGTGTTGGTACTTTGATGATGTGGCATAATAGTTTTGTTTTACACGTACACCGTCATGAACTCCTATATATATGATGTGACTGTTATTATGAATAAAGAGATGAAACTCTGACAATCTCAATTTATTCAGAATATTTTGCATTAATAGTTTTCTAATATTATTGATTACGTGTACATTTACGGTATTCCCAGACAACATGAGTTTGTTGGCCCAACATTGGCACAACGTATATCATTGCATTGGCCCATCGTTGTTTTTTAACATTGGCCCAACGTATAAGTGCAAAGTGGGCCTACGTTGGCCCAACATGATGGCTTCATGTTGGCCCAACGTTGTACTGTTATATGCAATACATAGAGCCAACGTTGGCCCATTGTATGAAAAACGAAATCCATGTTGGCACAACGTTGGACCAACGTAGAAATATCTTCTCTTATGTTGGCACTATGTTGGTCCAAGGTAGGTATTTCTCATTTTTATGTTGGCAATACGTTGGTCTATTGTTTCAACCAAATTACAATGGATGCTGCATGAGGGGCTGTATATGATAAATACTCTGGAGAACTTTGATCTTTTTTATTGTGTTCCAAACTGCCAAAGTTTAAGGTAGCAATTCTGTATTTTTGTATTACCCATTGTTGTTACTGTCCTTGTTTTTTTCATGAACTTTGCCTCTTTAATTTTATTTATTGTGTGACGCCAAGATATTTCTTTGACAATGTTTGATGGATCGACCAGATAAACTCTGTGTCATTTGCTGTTTTGTAAAGAGTTGTCTCATTAGCAATCATACCACATCTTCTTTTTTCATATTAATTTCATTTATTTCTTTAACAGAACAAATGACGTATGGCTTATGGTTAGGCGATCATACAAATAGTTTTTTCGGAGACGTAATTTTAGTTGTATTGTTTCCAGATCCAGAATGAAAATTAAATAATTCAGAAGATGAAACTTTATTTATTTTAAATTTGATATCATTGGTCGTCACCACGAGTAGTGTCCTCCTCAATTTAAACTTCAACAGTGTCATTATTATTTATATATGTTATTCGTTTTTCCCTTCTCTGTTTCTTGCTACCTTCTCTGTCAAGGCTTAAGCGCCGCCAATCTTTAGCTGCATCATCCATCTCCTTATCCGAAGACTCTTTGCAGCTATGTTTTTTTTCTAACCGAATCTGTAATAAAGTTAGAAGTAAACTTGAATTGCGTATTTGTCTAATGCATGCGTGCGTAATCTCCCTTCTAGATACGTAATATAAATTAATGTATATTCTAGATAGTTTAAATACTATTTAATACAAATTAAATCTTAAATAACCATTTTTTTATATTGGTTATTTTTCTAATGGTCAGAAATTTATTAGTATTAGACGGATTTGTGGGTATAACAAACCCTTATTTACTATTATTTCAGAATTCGGTATCATACTTTGGATATTCGTAATATACATGATATATAAAGAATAATTCAGATGTGTATTAATGAACAGTTATATATTTGATATATAAAAACACTGTTACACATTTAAGTGTGTACATGATCAGGTTTCACAAATATATCGTATCTGTTTGCATGCGATTTAGAAATACAATAAAACTAACAAATTCATTTATATTTTAATGAAGTAGCAATCATTATACCACATTTTTGAAACATTACGGAATAAGGTACATCTTTAGACAATTTTATTCCATTAACTTCAGTAATGATCATACATGTTGTGGTTAAAGATTGATATAATTTACCATTTGTTTGAAGATACTTATGTTCAGTGGCAAATATTTCATGATAATTAATAGGATTGAAATGATTTAAAATCTAGAAAATATTTCGCCCGAAACGTATAAACTTCAAGATCAGCATTATAAAATGATAGAAATTAATATATGTTTTGATTTTTAACAACATCCCTCAGATTAAAAAATCATATTGTATTTGTCATTCTAAATCGTATATTTATCAGATTTTTTAAAGTTATAACTTACATGTTACTATCTTTCTCTTTGAATCCCAGATGACATGATTTTCTCTTTTTGTTTTCTTCATATCACTGCTTTCTTACAAATGATCACAAATACACAACAGGAAATAATCACAAAAGTGACCATCCCATTACATTCAGATTTCCTATAAACTTAATTACCATAGCAACTATCTTTGAAATTTGTCGAACACATGGTCAACCTTATCAGAATGGGCTTGATTAACAGACTGGCTGTATCAAATATCACTCTGCATATAATTGCTATTATTATGTTTCACAAAGTTTAATGAATAAAGTTATTATAAATAATGATTGGAATAAATTTTATTTTTTAACCAGGCAATCTATGTTTACGATATACATTTTTTTTTATTACATTAATGATATTCCAGTATAAATTTTGCCTGACTTAAATATAGAGTATGATATATGATCATGCAACGTTGGGCCAGCATTGGCCCAACATAGAGTTGTAAATGTAATTTCAGTTGATAAACACTTTCAGTATGACATTAACTTTTCATAAAGCCTGCTGCAATCGAAATTATCCGACTCCCAAGAGAAATAAAGCGTAAAATATTATATAATCAATTCCATTAAAAAAAATTCATATCGGCCCTATGTTGCTACTAATTAACATAATGCCAACATTTGCCCGATTATTTATAACCAACATGAGATAATAATATGAATTTACAACAACAGACCAACGTTGGGCCAATGTTGTGCAGCCGACACCAACGTGCGACCAATGTACCGACAATTTGCCAACGTTGGGCCAATGTTGTGCAGCCAACATAAAATTGCGACCAACGGACCGACAATTTACCAACGTTGAGCCAATGTTGTGCAGCCAACATAAACTTGCGACCAACGGACCGACAATTTGCCAACGTTGGGCCAATGTTGTAAAGCCAACACCAACGGTCGACCAACGGGCCGACCATTTGCCAACGTTGGCCCACTGTTAGTCTGCTGACTGGGTTACTAAAATGTGAACAGGAGCGCCAGGAAAAGACATTAAGGCGCTCGGTACAATGGTATGCGGGTATATAGATTTGCAAATAAAAGTGCACATATGATCAGTTTTGGTCAAATAGTTTTGTTTTCCAAGTCAGCATGAGGTACATGTATTAAAACTACTGAAATTTTGTTAGGTATCAATATTTTGAATAAAAGGAGGACACACTGGTATCCTAAATTTATGCGAACAAAAATTTGTTGTTATTAAATTGCAATATTGCTGTCCATTGTCATGATTATATTATACATTGATTCCTGACATAAAAAATATGGCTGATTAATACTATGCGGGTATGTCATGGTGTATATAGATTTACAAATTAAAGTGCACATATGGTCAGTTTTGGTAATGCGGTCAAATAATTTTGTTGTACAAGTCAGCTGGAGGTATCAAAACTACTGAAATTTTGTTACGTATCAATATTTTGAATAAAATTAAGACATGCTGGTATCCTAAATTTATGCAAACAAAAATTTGTTGTTATTCTATTGCAATATTGCTGTCCATTGTCATGATTGTATTATACATTAAATCCGGACATAAAAAAAAAGACTGATTTACTGTCCGGGTATAAAGATTTTCAAATTAAAGTGCACGTATGGTCTGAGTTTTGGTGGATGCGGTCAAATAATTTTGTTGTACAAGTCAGCAGGAGGTATCAAAACTACTGAAATTTTGTTACGTATCAATATTTTGAATAAAATGAGGACATGCTGGTATCCTAAATTTATGCGAACAAAAATTCGTTGTTATTATATTGCAATATTGCTGTCCCTTGTCATGATTGTATTATACATTGAATCCTGACATTAAAAATAAGGCTGATTTACTATGCTGGTATATAGATTTACAATTTAAAGTTCACATATGGTCAGTTTTGGTAATGTGGTCAAATAATTTTGTTATACAAGTCAGCTGGAGGTATCAAAACTACTGAAATTTTGTTACGTATCAATATTTTGAATAAAATGAGGACATGCTGGTATCCTAAATTTATGCGAACAAAAATTTGTTGTTATTATATTGCAATATTGCTGTCCATTGTCATGATTGTATTATACATTGAATCCTGACATAAAAAATATGGCTGATTTACTATGCAGGTATACTGGTATATAGATTTACAAATTAAAGTGCACATATGGTCAGTTTTGGTGGACACGGTCAAATAATTCTGTTGTACAAGTCAACTGGAGGCATCAAAACTACTGAAATTTTGTTAGGTATCAGTATTTTAAGTAAAAAGAGGACATGCTGGCACCCTTAATTTAGGCGAACAAAAATTTGTTGTTATTATATTGCAATATTGCTGTCCATTGTCATGATTGTTTTATACATTGAATCCTGACATTAAAAATAAGGCTGATTTACTATGCTGGTATATAGATTTATAATTTAAAGTTCACATATGGTCAGTTTTGGTAATGTGGTCAAATAATTTTGTTGTACAAGTCAGCTGGAGGTATCAAAATTACTGAAATTTTGTTACGTATCAGAATTTTAAGTAAAAAGAGGACATGCTGGCACCCTTAATTAAGGCGAAAAAAAATTTGTTGTTTTTATATTGCAATATTGCTGTCCATTGTCATGATTGTATTATACATTGAATCCTGACATTAAAAATAAGGCTGATTTACTATGCTGGTATATAGATTTACAATTTAAAGTTCACATATGGTCAGTTTTGGTAATGTGGTCAAATAATTTTGTTGTACAAGTCAGCTGGAGGTATCAAAACTACAGAAATTTTGTCACGTATCAATATTTTGAATAAAATGAGGACATGCTGGTATCCTAAATTTATGGGAACAAAAATTTGTTGTTATTATATTGCAATATTGCTGTCCATTGTCATGATTGTATTATACATTGAATCCTGACATAAAAAATATGGCTGATTTACTATGCAGGTATATAGACTTACAAATTAAAGTGCACATATGGTCAGTTTTGGTAGACACGGTCAAATAATTCTGTTGTACAAGTCAACTGGAGGCATCAAAACTACTGAAATTTTGTTACATATCAGTATTTTAAGTAAAAAGAGGACATGCTGGCACCCTTAATTTAGGCGAACAAAAATGTGTTGTTATTATATTGCAATATTGCTGTCCATTGTCATGATTGTTTTATACATTGAATCCTGACATTAAAAATAAGGCTGATTTACTATGCTGGTATATAGATTTACAATTTAAAGTTCACATATGGTCAGTTTTGGTAATGTGGTCAAATAATTTTGTTGTACAAGTCAGCTGGAGGTATCAAAACTACAGAAATTTTGTCACGTATCAATATTTTGAATAAAATGAGGACATGCTGGTATCCTAAATTTATGGGAACAAAAATTTGTTGTTATTATATTGCAATATTGCTGTCCATTGTCATGATTGTATTATACATTGAATCCTGACATAAAAAATATGGCTGATTTAATATGCAGGTATATAGATTTACAAATTAAAGTGCACATATGGTCAGTTTTGGTGGACACGGTCAAATAATTCTGTTGTACAAGTCAACTGGAGGCATCAAAACTACTGAAATTTTGTTACATATCAGTATTTTAAGTAAAAAGAGGACATGCTGGCACCCTTAATTTAGGCGAACAAAAATGTGTTGTTATTATATTGCAATATTGCTGTCCATTGTCATGATTGTTTTATACATTGAATCCTGACATTAAAAATATGGCTGATTTACTATGCAGGTATATAGATTTACAAATTAAAGTGCATATATGGTCAGTTCTGGTGGACGCGGTCAAATAATTCTGTTGTACAAGTCAACTGGAGGCATCAAAACTACTGAAATTTTGTTACATATCAGTATTTTAAGTAAAAAGAGGACATGCTGGCACCCTTAATTTAGGCGAACAAAAATGTGTTGTTATTATATTGCAATATTGCTGTCCATTGTCATGATTGTTTTATACATTGAATCCTGACATTAAAAATAAGGCTGATTTACTATGCTGGTATATAGATTTACAATTTAAAGTTCACATATGGTCAGTTTTGGTAATGTGGTCAAATAATTTTGTTGTACAAGTCAGCTGGAGGTATCAAAACTACTGAAATTTTGTCACGTATCAATATTTTGAATTAAATGAGGACATGCTGGTATCCTAAATTTATGCGAACAAAAATTTTTTGTTATTGTATTGCAATTTTGCTGTCCATTGTCATGATTGTATTATACATTGAATCCTGACATAAAAAAATATGGCTGATTTACTATGCAGGTATATAGATTTACAAATTAAAGTGCACATATGGTCAGTTTTGGTGGATGCGGTCAAACAATTTTGTTGTACAGGTCAGCTGGAGGTATCAAAACTACAGAAATTTTGTTACGTATCAATATTTTGAATAAAATGAGGAAATGCTGGTATCCTAAATTTATGCGAACAAAAATTTGTTGTTATTATATTGCAATATTGCTGTCCATTGTCATGATTGTATTATACATTGAATCCTGACATAAAAAATATGGCTGATTTACTATGCAGGTATATAGATTTACAAATTAAAGTGCACATATGGTCAGTTTTGGTGGACACGGTCAAATAATTCTGTTGTACAGGTCAACTGGAGGCATCAAAACTACTGAAATTTTGTTACGTATCAATATTTTGAATAAAATGAGGAAATGCTGGTATCCTAAATTTAGGCGAACAAAAATGTGTTGTTATTATATTGCAATATTGCTGTCCATTGTCATGATTGTTTCATACATTGAATCCTGACATTAAAAATAAGGCTGATTTACTATGCTGGTATATAGATTTACAATTTAAAGTTCACATATGGTCAGTTTTGGTAATGTGGTCAAATAATTTTGTTGTACAAGTCAGCTGGAGGTATCAAAATTACTGAAATTTTGTTACGTATCAGAATTTTAAGTAAAAAGAGGACATGCTGGCACCCTTAATTAAGGCGAAAAAAAATTTGTTGTTTTTATATTGCAATATTGCTGTCCATTGTCATGATTGTATTATACATTGAATCCTGACATTAAAAATAAGGCTGATTTACTATGCTGGTATATAGATTTACAATTTAAAGTTCACATATGGTCAGTTTTGGTAATGTGGTCAAATAATTTTGTTGTACAAGTCAGCTGGAGGTATCAAAACTACAGAAATTTTGTCACGTATCAATATTTTGAATAAAATGAGGACATGCTGGTATCCTAAATTTATGCGAACAAAAATTTGTTGTTATTATATTGCAATATTGCTGTCCATTGTCATGATTGTATTATACATTGAATCCTGACATAAAAAATATGGCTGATTTACTATGCAGGTATATAGACTTACAAATTAAAGTGCACATATGGTCAGTTTTGGTAGACACGCCCAAGTCAAAGTGAACTGCCTATTTAAGCAGTTCCTTAGCAGTTCCTTGGCAGTTTCTTAAATTTTAGGCAGTATTTTAGCAGTACAAAGCAGTTTTGATTTAGGCAGTTCAGAATAACTGCCTACTGGTATATGATAACTGCCAAGCTTAGCAGTTCAAATATTTCTAGGCAGTTTTCAAAAGCAGTTTTTCTCAATGGCAGTTATTTATTGGCAGTTATTTAATTTTTATTTCACAGACTAGATTTCAGCTTTATAAGCTTGGCAGTTATTTTATATAGCAGTTTCATTAGAATTTCTTTTAACTCTAAAAACATTTCTTGGCAGTTGTATTGAAATCAGAATAAACATGATAAATGTTGATCATCTTCAACTGACAATATATGTGCATGTATAAAATATTTGTTTTAGCTTATAATTTTACCCCATGCCATATATATACTCATGATCCTGAAACTCATCATTGTACTTAACAAGTACTTAATATTAATATTTAAAAAAACTTCTTAATACTCTTATTAATAAAGAAATAATATCATAACAAATAAATCATTTCAGGTATATTATTAGATCATATAATAAACAGATATATCTTGATGGTTGACATAAATACGTTTATACTCATGTACATTTTTACAGATTATCTATTAATTATTTTCCTGAAATTAATCTGAGCTAATATCATATGTTCATAATAAAGGATTTTCTTACTTTAATCTTTCTCATATTTGTTTGGAAACTCGACAACAAAAAGATTTTTTCCACATTTCACAAAAGTGCATACTTTCAAAATATTTTGTAAAGGAACTGCAACAATATTTTCAAATTGAGTTGTTACTTGGTGACAAGACTGTTGATTTGTATATGATAACAATGTTGTAAACGGATGTATAAGAGCCACATTCAAAATTCCACCGTCAAAATTTTCTATCTGAATAAATGTTTTTACACTCCCAAAATGTACTACATCTAGTGCATCATACTTCACAACACTCTGATTTCTTTTAAGTAAGCGCCCATAGGAAGTACCGTAAACTGCACTTGATATTTTGGTTATGAATATTTTTTTGTATTCAACTATATCAAGTTGAGGCAAGCATGTTCCTAGAAAATCACATACAGCAGTGTATTCTGAATCATCAAGTCTCATTTTAAATGTTTGCCCTAAGTGAAATATTCCCTCTTCGATACAATCTGCATTGTGAATGAAATTTGGTCTTGTCATGCTATTAAATAAGGCTTCATCTGTTGATCCTTTGTCAATATGAAGTTCCTGTAATGTTGGTAGTGCTTGCATTTTTGTAATTGCATTAATAACTTGCATTTCAATTCCAGTAGTTCCGTGAATGTTTTTAATAATATAGCCATTAAGATCTTCAAAAGCAAAACAATTATTCACAAACAATGGTCCATTAGCGCGTACACAATCAGTGATATGCAAAAGCTGATGACAATTCATTGTTAGATATCTAGAAGAATATAAATTTGGGAAATTCTCAATGAAAAGAAATAAACATCTTTCGGCATTCTTTAGATCCTTGTCGGAAACATTTTCCCTTGCTAGGTTGTAAATTCCACGAACTAATAAAGAAAAATGTAAATAATATTCATTTGGCAAGATATCATGAAGGACAGGCAAACTCCAAAGAAATAAAAAGTTCCGATACTCTGCAGACTTCCAATGGCTTAAATCATCTAAACTTCTTGGTGGTCTGGTTATATGTAAGTTTGGATGTATTGAACTTAGTCTTGTGTTTACTGATCCTTTATGTATAAACATTGAAAAATTCTCTGTTTTATGTTGCTTGTCAAACCACAAAGTAAGAAGCATTTTCATAACTCCAGCACATACCCCATGCATATAATCAATGACAAATCCATGGATAACATTGAAATGTTTCAAAAACATGAACCAGAAAGGTCCCTTGATCCCTCGAACAATAAAGTTCTTTTCATTTGTTTGGATTTTCCCAACAACTTGATTAACGTCGTCTTGTAAATTCTCCACTGTTCTTAATGGTCCCTTAGGTTCATTTTCACAATATGGGAAAATGTGAACGTGTCCTCCTTTGTTAGTGGTATAAGTTTCACCTGGTTGAAGACAAAACCAGCATCCATATTTTCCGTTAAACTGCATACTATTGCTGACTAGACATCTTGCTGGTAAATCACATACACAGTTCAGTAATGTACCCATCAAAGTAAAATTGCTCCCACAATTGTCTACGAGTTCTACCCCATCTTCTAGCTTGCAGAGTTCTTCATGCAATGGTTTTAAATAACTCCACATAAGTGGCTTCTTTGCTCCAATCCATAAACCATAATAAACAATGTTTTCTTTAAGTTTTCTTTCTGAAGGTGGTAGTTCATTTATGATCATAAAAACTGGCCACATGGACATACTTGAACTTTTAAATATTTGAACTCCATCTGTATTCATTGAAAAGGATATTGAATTGGGGTTTTTAAGAAAGCCCTTTTGAAAAACATTTTTGTAATTTGATCCATCATATATATCACGGTAGTTATTGTCAGGATTTTTTGAATAATGATCAAATCTGTAAGACCGAATTTTCTGCAAGAAAGAACTTCTTTTAGCCATAAGCTGCAACTGTGCTATGACAGAATGTTGAATGAAGTAACCAACCGATCCAAACTGAGTTAAATCTTTTTCACAGTGTTTGTTTGTACAAGTTTTAGCATCCTTTTGAGTGTGTGTTCCACAATGTGAACAAAGATAGTGAATTGTAGGGAAATTTACAAATTTCTTAAGATACTCTTTAACAGTATAGACACTTTTAATCATGTTATTTTCATCTGGCATTATCATATTCATTACTGCAATAATGTAACTGAGTGCTTCATCAGACAATTTGAATCTAATGCTTAGACTACATATCATTAGCAAAATTAGTCCTACAGATTTAGAACATCCTACATAAAGAGGAATGTTTGTATCTCTAACTTCATTTTCTGTTGGATTTGGTCTTTCTGGTATATTGGGTGTTTCATCAATTATAGTCTCTGCAATAGGATCAATGATAACAGAAGCATTTTCCTCATCAGCAAATTCAGTATCTGCCAACTGACCATCAATTGGTAGTTCATCTATCTCCTCATTTACTAGTTCATTGTATTCAAAGTTTTGTGTTCTCTGATTAATGTTAACAGTGTTTGTTATATGATCTTCACTTATGACAGAACTGTTGTCCATATCAGCATCAATGCAATCTTGATCAGCTACAACTGTATTGATATCAACACGATCAATTGTAGAACTTGTCTTTAAATTTCTCAACTAGAAAAAAAAAATGAAAATAATTTACATTTTTATTATATAATGTACATTAACATGATTAAGGTAAACATATATATATATAATCCCAAACTGAATAATTTGATTTAAAATTAATAAATATATATAATGAAAAAAAAAACACTGCTGACCAACAGCTTTATTAACAGGCACTAACCTTCACCCTAACCAAAGACAGTAGTGTAACAGTATACCATGAAAAGACAAACTATAAAAAAATAATTAAAGCCCTTTATCATTGTTTATAGCTTGCTGTTTGGTGCCAGCTAACACTCTGTTTTGAAGACCATACTTTGACCTATAATTGTTGCTTTAAATACATTGTGACTTGGATGGAGAGTTGTCTCATTAGCACTCATACCACAATTTCTCATTCATATAGTACGTACAGTACATGTACAATAAAGTCAATATGTATAAAAAATTAAGAGAAATGGAAAAATAAAATATTCATACATGAGAAGAGGTATTGTTTCTTTTATAACTTACCATAAATGTCTCATCTACATAGTTTTTTGCACTTGTTGATGATGGAACTTCATCTTCTGGTATACATGTAGGACTTGGGGAACAAGCAGATCCTATATTATCTGATTCTATTACTACAGCTATGGTATCTTCCTCATAAGAAGCTGTGTGTATATCATGGTTGTCATATTTACTACATGTTGTGACAGTTTCTTCTTGATCATTGTCTGAATGTTCATCAATTCCAGTCTAAAATGTACAAAAATATACATAAAAACATATTTGTAAATATGTAGGAACAAAAGCATAACGTCAGGTACCCAGATCGTCCACCCCATTTTATTTTGATAGTCTGTCAATGGCGAATGCAGATCAGAAATGTGACTGAAAACCAGTACTGTATGTCAGACAATCAGTGTTTACATGCTAATTAAATGTATGTGTGAAAAATACTTGAGAAGTCTATATACTTGTTCAAAAATAAAAATCAACAATAATGCAACATATATATAGAGTTTTTTTTCAATTGTCAAAAACCACCTCCAAACTGGGTGATTTGGGTACCCAGACGGTATAAATTAAATACATGTGCATGTTCAATATGTATACAGTCATGGCGTAAGTGCAAAAGTTTGTAAATCAGTGGCAGATCCAGAACTTTTTATAGAAAAGGGGGGTATTGACTGACCAAAAAGGGGAGGGGCTCCAGTCTGGCTTCACTTTCACTTCAGTGTATTAATTATCCAAATTTGCCCATGTAAAAAGGGGGCAGCCCCTTATGACAGTACTTTCTCACTACCCCTCCCCCTTTCGGCCTTTGTAAGTTTTGATCTGCCTAGGGGCGGATGCAGGAATTTTCGAAAGGGGGAGAGCTAACCCAGGGCAAAGGGGGGGGGGGTGTAAAACATATGTCCCGATACAAATGCATTGATCGGCCAAAATAAAGGGGGGGTGCGAACCCCCCCCCCCCTCTCTGGATCCGCCACTGCTGCCACTGACCACATATGAACGCCATTTCTATCGGAATGCACACATCCCACAACACAATATTATTGTCTTCTTTACGAATACAATAGTGTATGTCAAAGTAAAGCAAATCTGTACAAATCAAATCGATGTCGAGAACCTCGGAAGAATAATCTTCAGTCTTCATTGACATTCATTGCCGATTGTCATATTGGTCTTGAGAATTCTTACTTATTTTACTTTCTGAATTTGTAGTGCAACATGTACTTACCTCAGTTTTACGTCTTTTATTATAAGGTCCTCTTTTTTTCTGATTCTTCGGCATTTTTACATATATATTTATCACTGTTTGTAAGTTTTATCTGAACAAACGTGAGTTCAAAATAATCACAACTTCCGGTGTCAGATTTTCCAATTCGTAAATTAATCAGGATGAATAATTATGGATTTAATTTTGCAATCAACTTTCAATTTGAGTAATTTTTTATCATTTAATTCTTTCAAAGCCGTTAAAACAAAAAAAAACATTTAATTACTTCACAAATAATCCACGGATCATACTCGTTTACCTCCGTCTAACATCGGAAATCAACATCCTCTTTGTTCTTCTTCGCCGGAAAAGGCCGAGTAATAGCAAAATTCAAATTTTGAACCCGACTGGTTTCCTGTTTTAAGTCAAAGTGTACGCTGAGCACAAACCTGATATCGATAACGTACCAGATTGCAATTGACCGCCATCATCAGATCAGAGAAAATAATATCAACACAAATAATAACGCAATAAATATGGAGTTTCTAGTTATTTATTTTGCCTTTGACAATGCATTTGAAGCAGTCAATATGTCAAAGGTAGAATGTGATAAAACAGAGGCGGAAATGGTGAAGGGAACTAAATGCCAGGTACCTTTCGAGACCGAAAGCATCAGTGAGGATGGCAAAGACACTGTGGAGACAAAACTTTATGATGGCATTATTCTCTGTTCTGGACAAGGTAAGAAAAGTGTTGAGTTATTTTCCAAAAAAAATGATAGTACACATTGGCATGAACATAAGAAATTAAAAAAAAATGGAATAATTTTGTTAGTCTTGCATTTGGCTTAATTTGGAGAAAAAGGGGAGGGGGGATGGTGTTAGGTACAAAAAAATACATTACAATATTACCAGAGTGATATAAAGTGTGTAGAAGATATATATACACATACTATTTCCAAAGACCAACTTGTGTATGTAGTTGGTGTCATCATATAGTATATTATATATATATACATGCAGACAGCTAGTGGATGCAAATGACATGTATTTTATAAATGAAAAATATTATCTTAAAATTTATGTTATATAGTCTAATAATAAGAATCCCTTGATCCTCTTAATTCATGAACCATGCACATTTATTCTTGACAGCGGCAGATCCATAGGGGAGTTCAGGGTTGGAACCCCCCTTTTTTTGGATGATCAATGCATTTGAATGGGGACATATAAATTTGTATATACATATTTCTCCTTGATTGGAACCCCCTTTTAAAATGGTTGGATCGATCCGACCCTGCTTGATATAATTAAATTTAAGAAAATATCATTTGATTTATTTATGAAAATAAAATCATAACATATTACATGATATTAATTGCAGTTAAAAAGAAAGCAGAAGAGTTGGCAAACCAATGTCAAAAGAAATTAACAGATGGTCTACCAGTTCAGACATTGTTTAAAGATTTTCAAGCCAACACCAAAAGAAATGCCTCATCCAAATTAACAGAGGCCATAAAGGAGCTACAAGATGAAGAACCATGTCCATCTGAGAAGAAGAAAGTGAAAAAGGACAAAGTCTCAACCAAGTCAACTATTAAGTCTAAGAAAGTACATGTAGCAACATCAAATGGTTCAGCAAAACCCGCCAAAAAATCAACAGATACATGTAAGGCTACAGCTGTTAAGAGTGCTCTTCATCCTGATAAGATGGCTGAAATTTCAGCAATGTTGAACATAGAACAGTCTCAAGGAAAAGAAGATCTAAATTTGGTTAAAGTTATGAGCAGTACTACTTGTACTTCAACACCTAAAAGACAGGACATATGCAGCCCAAAAAAGACAGTCACTTCTATGTATGAAGATATATCACCTGTTAAACAGACAGTTACAATTGATCCCATATCAATTGCAAGTTTAAGGCGCTCACCAAGAAAACACTGTAGTTCAGTTCTGTTTACCCACAAATTGGATGATGCAGTACAAATACATGTACCAAAAGAAAACATATCAACAATAGGCCAGTCAACTGACAAATGGGATGGTGTTTTTGTCGACTCAGTTAATAGCATCTATGACATGGACAAGAAAGAAGTGCATGAATTGCATTCGAACTTTGGGAAAGAAACTGATGAGTTTGAAAAACTTAACAATGATCATGACATGCCAACAGACAGTAGTCAAGAGCAGACTAAAAAGGAACTTATATGTAATCGTAAGTTTTTATAAAATTGTAACACCAAGTGAATGATAAAGTATTTGTTGTAGGATTTTAACACAAAATCATTTACAATGTGAGTTTTTCTAAATACTTGTTTTCTCAATGAAATTGTAAGCAACCAGATCATAGTATTTATAAGTTAAAGTTAACTACATTTACAAAATCAGTTTAATGAATAAAACATACACTAAAGTCAAAACTGAAGACAGCAACTTGTTAACTGGATCCTATAGATTTGAAAAGGTAAATACAAATGTTCATTTAATTTATACATGACCATTACATGATGTACATGTACACACAAAGTTAAATTATATAATATGGGACTTGGGTATACATGAACAACATGAAATTAGAATTTAACTGAATCAGCCTTCAATCAGGTATAAAAAACCATTTAATTGTTGTATTCATAAATTTAACATGCTTGGAACATTTTTGTACATACATGTATATATACAAATACATGTACATTTTTTTATACTTATAGTTCTTGGAATAACCAAAGAGGAAGCAGCCACAACCAGCATGGTATTGGGAAGGTTGTCAAAAATACTAGGTGGTCATGATTTTATTAGTTCAAATAATACTCCATTTAAACCACCCAGCATGCCTAGTATCTTTAACAATGATCCTGATGAAATTAATGAACCCGATGTCAGTAGCATTATCAACACAGAGAATGATTCAATAGTGGACATGAGTACAGAAGAACAAGACAATTCGCAATCTACTTGGAGCTCAAAGGACAGCTGTAATGTTAGTCAAAACAGTTCAAATGCATGTTCTGAGGCTGAATCTTCAAACTCTAGGATTAGAGGATCCAAACCCGATGACAAGGTATATATATAATACATACAATTTTTAAGAATAATATGGCATGGGCTTTCAAGCATGTGAATGAAATGATTTCAAAAGTTGTTTAGTGCTCAATAACAGTCACATTTTACTTGTCAGACATGTACATGTAAGTTTGTAATTCAACATACATACATTGTTCCAGTAATCCTCATGACTAGGCTAACAGTGTATATGTTTTTTCAGTTTAAAAACGCAGTACAAACAAGAACCAACGTACATTTTGTATACTGATTTTAATTATCAATAATACATATATGTTAAAATTTAAATGCATGTGCACTTATAGTTTAATTTAGCAAAGACGAGAACTTAAATGGATGCCTAAAAAGATAAATGCATAATTTAAACCCCTGTCTTGATTTGTATGATTAACTAAAATCTTATTGATTCCATAAATGCATACCATTTGATTTAATATTTACACTGTTTTGCATGATACTGTACATG